>NC_069698.1:15794720-18420970 GCF_023699985.2 Odocoileus virginianus
TTTCTGTGTTTTGCATGTTAGGATATCATGCTGAGTTTCCTTTGGAACTTTTATGTTTTTGCTTATCAATATTTGTTCCAATCAAATTGCTTAGAGTGCTTACATAGCTTGAATTTCATAACTCCGGTGATTCTTTTCTCTCTTGACATTTCACACATGCTATTGCTATTCCTGACATCAGTTCTGTTACATAAAGTAAAAAGAAAAGCAGAGAGATGAGAACTGGTGTATTTCCTAACTTAGTAATATCACTGTTGGGAGGTTTCCTGTGAACTCTACCCATTTTATTAGCCACTTTTCCTCACAGTTGTGCCAAAGAAAGTTTAGAGCAGAAGAGGTATAAGCATTGTGGGTAATGTAACACAGAAGGAACAGGTCTCTGTCATAACAGCATCATCATTGTCAACAATGAATATCTACATGTGCAGAGACATAATACACATACCCAAATAAGCAGTTAAATTATAATTCTCTCCAGTTCTTCTCCAGTATTGTTACAGTTTTGATTATAATAGATAATAGTAATTACGCCTAAGACATTATTTTGCTTACTGTTTGGAGTAGCTATGTGCTTTATGTAGCTAAACACGCAAATAATCGTATGTATATAAACATAAATTTGGATGTTTACACAACAGTCTAAAATTTAAATAAATTTGGATGTTTAAATATAAAATATCATGCTCAAGTTTGCATTCTGCATGCCAATTTTATTTTGCTAAATAGCAGTTGGTCACAGATCATATTGGAGAAGTAGAAGAAAGAATATATACACATCAGCACAACTGACCATTTCTTTAAGTTCGCTACATGTTCCAGAACCAAGATCTCAAACTCCTCCACGTTCGTTGCAGGCATGATTTCTAAGTAAAAATACATAGGATTGCAATTTTCTGACTCTCTCCCCTTACTACTATTCTTACCCCACTAAATTCACCTTCTCAATGTGTACACGCATGCACACACACACACACACACACACACACACACAGAGTCCACCCCACTGGAGGAATATGCTTGCAGAAACGTGCCTCTTCAGTATATTAGAGCTCTCAGTCAGCGCAGTCACTCAGTCCTATCTGACTCTTTGCGAGCCCTTGAACTGCAGCATGCCAGGCCTCTCTGACCATCACCAACACCCAGAGCTTGCTCAAACTCAAGTTCATCGAGTTGGTGATGCCATCCAACAATCTCATCCTCTATTGTCCCCTTCTCCTCCTGCCTTCGATCTTTCCCAGCATCAGAGTCTTTTCCAATGAGTCAGTTCTTTGCATCATGTGGTCAAAGTATTGGAGTTTCAACTTCAGCATCAGTCCTTCCAATGAACACCCAGGACTGATTTCCTTTAGGATGGATTGGTTGGATCTCCTTGCAGTTCAAGAGACTCTCAAGAGTCTTCTCCAACACCACAGTTCAAAAGCATCAATTCTTTGGCACTCAGCCTTCTTTGTGGTCCAAATCTCACATCCATACATGACACGGGAAAAACCATAGCTTTGACTAGATAGACCTTTGTTGACAAAGTAATATCTGCTTTTTAATATGTTGTCTAGGTTGGACCTTTTCTTCCAAGTCGCAAGCATCTTTTAATTTCATGACTGCAGTTGCCATCTGCAGTGATTTTGGAACCCAAGAAAATAAAGTCTGTCACTGTTTCCATTGTTTCCCCATCTATTTGTCAAGAAGTGATGGGACCAGATGCCATGATCTTAGTCTTCTGAATGTTGAGTCTTAAGCCAGCTTTTTCACTCTCCTCTTTCACCTTCATCAAGAGGCTCTTTATTCTTCCTCACATTCTGCCATAAGGGTGGTGTCATCTGCATATCTGAGGTTATTGGTTATTGACTATTTCTCCCAGAAATCTTGATTCCAGCTTGTGCTTCATCCAGCCTGGCATTTCTCATTATATACTCTGCATATAAGTTAAATAATCAGGGTGAAAATATGCAGTCTTGATGTACTCCTTTCTCAATTTGGAACCACTCTGTTATTCCATGTCTGGTTCTAACTGTTGCTTCTTGACCTGCATACAGATTTCTCTCTACTCAGCCTAAAGTTGACGTTAGGCCATTTTCCTTGGTATGTTGGGTTGGATAATCTTATAGTGATTCATTGGTGAGGCTCAAAAAATCACAATAGAGAAGATTCTTGCCTCTATTCCTGGAGCACATATGAGGTTGATTTTCAGATTTAAAGTATAAAAGAATCTCTTGTGAAGAGGAGGAATCTAGATGACAGAGTAAGAGGATGTGCAGCTCACATCCCTGCATAGACTCATCAAAAATACATCTGCAGGCAGAGCAGTTCTCACAGAATACTAACTAGAAATTGGCTGAAGAACTTCTCTACAGCCAAAGCTGCAAGTAGGATCACCACACAATCAGGTAGGACATAAAATAAAACGGCAGAGGTTCTTGCCCGTGAGAGGGATCTGAAAAGATGAGAGGGTCTACATGAATGGACCTTTGCCTTGGGGAGTGAGCCTGTTGAGCCACAGTCTGGGCGTCCCAATCCTCGTGTCCTGTGCAGAGGAGAAAACTTCCTTGGCTACTGGGCGGAAGCATTGTGAAAGACAGAAAAACTGGAGAAGCCTAGACTCTACCCACAAGTAGAGTGCATGTGCTGACTGACCAGTGAGCAGAGCAGAGAGAGTCTTGAACTGACAATGGTTGCCTTGACACATTCCTAGTCCTCAATTCAAACAGAGTGAATACTCGGGCTCCACGTGCTTAATGCAACAGCTTGGCATGAGATCTGGGCCAACTCTAGGAGAAGAATCAGTCTAGCTAAGCAGGATAGTCTGGGGGAGGGCATGGGAGCTCTATGCTTGATCCACGGCAGCTTAGCACTGGACCTGGGACAGATATGTCCTAGGAAAACAGTCCCAAAGAGGCAGCCTGGGTCTCTGGAAGCAGAGAAGCCACTTCAGTTCCTACAGCCACATCGCCCTGACCCCACACCCCAGCCTAATGAATGCCCTTGCCTTATACTGTTCCCAAAACACCCCTTCACTATGTCTAGGTGAGACACAACAGGGGAAAGGACATGACCTGCAAGTAAAAGTACAGACCTGGAGAGCTTCACTGTGAATTCTACCATATAAAGAAGAGCTTACACCTTTTGGATGGATGTAGAGAACGTTACCCTTAGTGAAGTGACTCAGAAACAGAAAGACAAATATTATATGATATCATTTATATGAGGAATCTAAAAAAAAAAAAAAAGGTGAATCTGCATAAAACAGAAACATTGAAAACAAACATAATTTCCAAAGGAGAAGGGTTGGGAAGGATAAATTAAGAAGAAGGGATTAGCAGATTAAAAACTGTTATATACATAATAGATAAGTGGCAAGGATTTATTATACAGCACAGGGAATTTGGAATTCCATTTGAATGCAGAGTTCCAAAGAATAGCAAAGAGAGATAAGACAGTCTTCCTCAGTGACTAGTGCAAAGAAATAGAGGAAAACAATAGAATGGGAAAGACTAGGGATCACCTCCAGAAAATTAGAGATACCAAGGGAATATTTCATGCAAAGATGAACACAATAAATTAAAGAAATGGTATGGACCTAACAGAAGCAGAAGATATTAAAAAGTGGTGGCAAGTATACACAGAAGAATGATACAAAAAAGATCTTCATGACCCAGATAATAACGATGGTGTGATCACTCACCTAGAGCCAAACATGCTGGAATGCAAAGTCAAGTGGGCCTTAGGGAGCATCACAAACAAAGCTAGTAAAGGTAATGGAATTCCAGTTGAGCTGTTTCAAATCCTAAAAGGTGATGCTGTGAAAGTGCTGCACTTAATATGCCAGCAAATTTGGAAAACTCAGCAATGGCCACAGGACTGGAAAAGGTCAGTTTTCATTCCAATCCCAAAGAAAGGCAATGCCAAAGAATGCTCAAACTACCACACAATTCCACTCATCTCACACACTAGCAAAGTAATGCTCAAAATTCTCCAAGCCAGACTTCAACAGTATGTGAACCCTGAAATTCCAACTGTTCAAGCTATATTTAGAAAAGGCAGAGGAGTCAGAGATCAAATTGCCAACATCCGCTGGATCAGCAAAAAAGCAGAGAGTTCCAGAAAAACACCTACTTCTTCTTTATTGACTATGTCAAAGCCTTTGACTATATGGATCACAACAAACTCTGGAAAATTCTGAGAGAGATGGGAATACCAGACCACCTCACCTGCCTCCTGAGAAATCTGTATGCATGTAAGGAAGCAACAGCTAGAACTGGACAGGGAACAACAGACTGGTTCAACTTATATGCAGAGCACATTATCAGAAACACTGGTCTGGATGAAGCACTAACTGGAATCAAGATTGCTGGGAGAAATAACAATAACCTCAGATTTGTAGATGACACCACCCTTATGGAAGAAAGTGAAGAAGTGCTAAAGAGCCTCTTGATGAAAGTGAAAGAGGAGAGTGAAAAAGTTGGCTTAAAACTCAACGTTCAGAAAACTAAGATCATGGCATCTGGTCCCATCACTTCATGACAAATAGATGGGGAAACAATGAAAACAGTGACAGACTCTATTTTGGGGGGCTCTAAAATCAGTGCAGATTGTTACTGCAGCCATGAAATTAAAAAACACTTAGTTGTTGGAAGAAAAGTTATGACCAACCTAGACAGCATTTTAAAAAACAGAGACATTACTTTGACAACAAATGTCCATCTAGTCAAAGCTGTGGTTCTTCCAGTAGATATGTATGGATGTGAGAGTTGGACTATAAAGAAAGCTGAGTGCCAAAGAATTGATGCTTTTGAACTGTGGTGTTGGAGAAGACTCTTGAGAGTCCCTTGGACTGCAAGGAGATCCAACCATTCCATCCTATAGGAAATCATTCCAGAATATTCATCGGAAGCATTGATGCTGAAGCTGCAACTCCCAATACTTTGGACACCTGATGTGAAGAACTGACTCCTCTGAAAAGACCCTGATGCTGGGAAAGATACAGGGCAGGAGAAGGGGATGACAGAGGATGAGATGGTTGGATGGCATCACTGACTCAGTGGACGTTAGTTTGAATAAACTCTAGGATTTTGTGGTCGACAGGGAGGCTTGTTGTGCTGCGGTCCATGTGGCCACACAGAGTCAGACAAGACTGTACAGTTGAAGAGACTGAGAGGAAATTTTACCCAATGTCTTTTATACTATACACCTGAAACTGACACAACATCGTAACTCAAATACATGTTGATTAAAATATATGAAAAATATATATTTGGAGTACTACATAAAAATGCACATTCTTGCATCTCAATACCATCTTTTCTATCCCAGAGATTTTGAATTAATTCTGTAATAAAGCTAAAGGAAACCTTCCTTTAAAGAGTTTCTCCAGGTAAATATTAATAACAATTTTAGAGGACAATTGATTTAGTGACCCTAACTTGGGGAGGGGGGTCTCCTCTTGTAGACAGGTTGCCCCATGAACTATACTGCTGAAAGACAAGGGAAAGTGAAAGAGAACACAAGTTCTAAAAGATAATTTCTAAAGATTCCAAATGAAGAATCTGCCTACAAATAATTTTTATGGTAATTGCCAATCCTCCTGCACACTCAAAATGCCACCACTGATAACATGCAGTTATATTTTTAGGTGCTATTTTCTTTTACTTTCTCTCTGAAAGCAGTGAGTTCTAATGTTGTGTGGGGAAGGCTGGATGTAGACAGAGGATAGACCTGAACTTAAAATATATATATAATTTATGTGGTAATATCTAGTTCAAAAAATAATCAAATCCTACTGCTTTTACATAGCAGAAGTTTACCTAGAGCTAGATTTATATGGAAATGTACTCCAACGTATGGGGTTTATTCTGTAATAACAGTATTTAATATCAATGCTTACCCATGGAATATGATAAAATTATTTCATAAAAATTTGTAAGATTTCTATATAAATATATCAAAATCTCAAAAGATAGCACATATATTATTTTTTAAAATTTATTATTTTTTTTTAACACAAAAAACATTTCATATTGGGGTATAGCCACTGGGGCTTCCCAGGCGGCACTAATGGTAAAAAACCTGCCTGCCAATACAGGAGACGTAATTCTTTATGGAACCAGTGAGAAACTTCAATTAGAATAATTAAGAAATATGTTTGTTTGAGACAAAAGCTACACATGTACACACAAATACAGTGAAGGTAATCGTACAATATATACACTTTTTACAAATCCTTGGAAAAGTTACTATAGAAATGAGACTAAGTAAGATTATATATGCAACCTACATGAATTAATATGCATGATGCACATCTGAAAAAGTCATCTTCTTTTGTTTTGCCTAGGAGTCAGTCCCTGTGATAATTTCATCTTTCCTTAATCATAAAAATTTTCTTCTAGTTTATGGTAAATTATTAAAATTGTATAATTTTATGAAATTTTCTAAGAATTCCTCACAATTTTTCCAAAAATAAAATTTAACATTTATTCAAACCAAGTAAAAAATGATAAATAATATTGGAAAGAAAAAAATTGGAAAGAGATTTTATATTACCAATTTATAAAACACATACTTGTCTTTTAGGCAAACCTTTAGAGATTAATGACAATATCTCTCTCTGGTAAATAGCAAATTTTTCTTCTTAATTATGTAACTATTACTTAAAAAGAACTCTAAAGGAAATATCCCAATAAGTTGGATGTAGATGTTCTTGTTTTTTAATTCCTTTGGAAGTGTACAGACATTTTAAACAATTAAAATATACTTTATATATACAAGTATACCTTATATATACAAGTATATATATGTTTTATATATACAAGAATATATATGCAATATATATATATGAAAGATAAATAATAGCCTACATTTTACATTTATGCTAGATTATAAAAATGCAGGACTCAATATTATTTTCCAATTAAAGAAATACTCAAAATTAATTATAATCTTTTGTCTCATTTTCCACTCTTCATTCAGTTGGTGTGAGTTTGTTCCAAACATTTTATTTAAAATTTCTTAGAACATACAGAAAAAGTGAAAACATTCATATAAGAGTCACATATATATCCTCTTCCTTGATACCCAAGTTGTTCTTGTTGTCCACATTAACTTTATTCATCTTTCTCTTTTTATGAACAAAGCTCTGGATACAGTATAGATGTATACTTGGTTTTGGTTACATCATTTGAAATTAACTTATGAACATTGTGCTATGTCACTTCTAGTTACTTTAACTTTTATTTCTAAAGAAAAAAAAGTGCATTTTCCTACTTAATCAAAATACACTCAATAACTTAAAAGCAATTGTTGTTCAGTTGCTCAGTTGCACCCAACTCTTTGCGATCCATGGACTGCAGCACCCCAGGCTTCCCTGACCTTCACCATATCTCAGAGCTTGTTCAAACTCATGTCCACTGAGCAATGCCATCCAACTATCTCATCCTCTGTCATCTCGTCCTCTGTCATCCCCTTCTTCTGCCCTCAATCTTTCCCAGCATCATGGTCTTTTCTAATGAGTCAGCTCTCCAGGTGGGCAAAGTATTGGAGCTTCAGCATCAGTCCTTCCAATGAATATTCAGGGTTGATTTCCTTTAGGATTGAATGGTTTGATCTACATGCATTGTCAGGGACTCTCAAGAGTCTCATCCAACATGACGGTTCAAAAGTATCAATTCTTCAGTGCTCAGCTTTCTTTATGGTACAACTCTCACATCCATACATAACTACTGGAAAAATCATAGCATTGACTCTACGGACCTTTGTTGGCAAATAATAGCTCTGCCTTTTAATGTGCTGTCTACATTTGTCAGGGCTTCCCTGATGGCTCAGTTGGTAAACAATTCACGTGCAACACAGGAGACCCTGGTTCAGTTCCTGAGTCAGAAAGATCCGCTGGAGAAGGGATAGGCTATCCTCTCCAGTATTCTGGTCTGGAGGATTCCATGGACTGTATAGTCCATGGGGGTCACAGAGAGTCAGACACCACTGAGCAACTTTCATGTTCATTTTCTTTAGGTTTGTCATAGCTTTAAAGCAATATAACTATCTAATAAGCAGATATATTGAGTTTCCAGTTGCCCCAATAATGTCTTTATGCATGGTTTATAATTGCTTGTTTTTAAACCCAGTGTCCATCCAAGGATCATGCATTGCATTTAGTTAGCATTTTTCTTTTCTCCTTTGATCTCTTTAAACTCTCTTTTTAGTTTCTATTAATCTGTTTTTTCCTTTGATCTCCTTTGAAATAGAACAGGTCCTTTGATTATTATTATTATTTTTTCTGTCATTGATATCTTAGCTGAAGTTTTTCTGAGTGTGTATATGTCCCAATTTGAATTAATTATTTCCTTGTTTATATTAAACATCTTCTGTCAAGAGTTATGTAAAAATGGTGTGTCATTTTCAACTCATTATGTAAGTAAGACCATAAAGTCATTTTGCAATATTATTTTAGATATTAAGCTTGATTACTTGATTTAAGGTGGTATCCTCCAGATGCCTTCATTGTAAATGTTTATTTTTACAATATTAATTAATAATTGCATTACTAAATATGTAGTTACTAAAATCATTGATGATGTCTAAATGAGACAACAGATGTCTTAAAGATGCTTTGTCATCTAATCTTCCAAATTATTAGCACCAATAAAGCCTCATCATTTAGAGTGACATGGCATTTTTTAAAAAAATTGTGGGTAACTAGACCTATACTCATATTTTGGGGTGGCATTGTTTCTAGGTTTTGCAGTGGACTGGGCTAGTGAAAGTGAGTTATTGCTTTTAACTCTAATTTTAACCAATATCACCATGCTCTTTTCTTCCTTTTCTCTCCATTTTGTATTTTCCATAGTAACAGTGAGAACTTCGTTACTCAATAACACCAGCATACTTACTCATTTATTGTAATTTGACCCCAGATATCGGTAAAGAGGCAGTGCCCACTTTTGCTGGGGCTGTGTTGGCCAAGCCCAACAGGAAACTCAACAAACACACTCATGCTAAACTTTGAAAGAGATTTCCTGCTTGAAGTTGTTTTCATAGAATCCAAATTGCATTAGCAAGCAATTATTACAAATATCTTTAATAAAATATCAGCAAAGAAATATAAATTATACAACTCAAAAATAGAATAGCTGAAAAATAATCTCAACTGATGGACTCAATAGTAGAATGGAGATGGCAGATTTATTCTTTACTCATCATTGAACTTAAATCATTTACTCATGATTGAACTCATCAATAAAACATACTCAGTATTGAACAATAAAGAGACTAGACAAAAAATTAACATATTAGGAACCTGTAGAACTATGACAAAAGAAATAACATTGTCTCATTAGAGTTCAAGAAGAGCAGAAAAGAGAGTGGAAGTGAATAATATTCAAAGAAGTAGTGTCTAAACTTGTCTCAGATTTAGTAAAGGCATAATCAAACAAATTTAAGAAGCTGAGTAAAACTCAAAGGAAAATTAATCCAGAGAAAACCAAAACACATTATAATTAAACTTCTAAAGTTTACTTCTACGGCAAAGAAAAATACCTTGAAAGCAGCCAGAGAGAAATGATGCAAATCATCTACTTCATGAATAATTATAGACATCTCTGGTAGTACAAATTTCTCTAAGTTTTTCTGTAAATGACTAGAATAAGCTAGTGGAAGAGTCTTTAAGCCATATCATAAATATAGTACTCTTTCATAAGCTAGAGGAAAAAAGAACTTAGTCTTATCCAGTTGAGGAACCTCAGAAAGGACAGATGGAAGGAAGGAAGGAGGGAGGAAGGAAGGAAGGAGGGGAGGAAGGAAGGAAGGAGGGGAGGAAGGAAGGAAGGAGGGGAGGAAGGAAGGAAGTCAAGAAAGCAAATGCCGAGCATAGATCAGTTACAGGAAACGATTTTTCAGACAAAGGAGCCAAAATGAGAAGGCAGAATAACTGTAGGGTTGGGAGTTGTAGAAAATAATGAAACAAGGCGTACATTTACTTTTCTAAGATCTTATACAAATCTATATGATAGTTGAAAAATTTCATCAAATGTACATACCTTCTTTACTGGAAGGATGAGAATATTGAAGATGAGTGCCCTTTAAAACTTACCCCTTCATTTTCTAATTATTTCATAACTAGTTTTATTTACTTTAATTAAGCTCCCAATAAAGGACATAGTTTACTTTCCATGGCCATGTAGAAAACATTTTATATCTTAAACCAGTATCATATTCTTTAGGAACTAAAGTGTTGTATACATTTGCTTCAGTTCAGTGTGAGTTCTGTGTCTGTCTATCTATCTAGTTGACTTATCAGTTCCCCTTGGCCACCATGCTCCTTGATGTGGTAATCTTTTCGACTCCAATTTGTTCCATCAAAGGAGTGGATCTTCTGGTTGCAGAATTCCATGCAACTGCTGGGTGCAGAATTCCTTACCTTTGCATGAGGCAAGGAATGTGTTGGGCTATAAACAGAAAACAAGCTTCATAGTACTTTAACAAATTTCTGGGGGATAGGGAAAATACTTCTTTAAATGATTAATATCAGTTGGCAAGGGAAGTGTGTGGATGACTCAAGAGTTCTGGGTACTCAGTGGCCTCATCTATTTTTGGTCAACCTAAATAAGAAGGCTTGTTTTCACTTGCATTAAGATAGGAAAAATGTAAATTATATGGCATGGTGGTTTCTCTCCCCATACTGGGGAGGAAAAGACCTTAGTTACTTGCCTCTTTCAGAGTGACTAACGCAGCTACTCTCCATCCTTTTGCCTTCATAAAGTGGCACAGGCTTTTACTAAGTTTTACTGACAATCAATTGCTCCTTGATCAAGTATCTTTGTCAAGTCTTGTCTTTTCCCATCTTCATGGTACAGGGATGATAAGGGACTCATGTAGGAGGACTCTGGGCCAAGAAGTGAAATGGACTCAGGGCTGGGACATGAAATATACAAACCTCTGTCATCAAAGTAGGTGATTCACTACCAGGGAAATAAATCTTGTCCCCCACAACATTTTTTTTTTCAGGGAAATCCACTAATGAGGGGAAACTGTGTACAAAAGGCCATCACTTTCTTTAATGAGTCTACTAAGCAAAGAAGGATAAAGTGATCCAGGTGCTCTGAAGGGACAGTAGAGAAAAGAGAGCCTAAGACACAGTGCATGTTTGCTCAGCCGTGCCTGACGCTTTGCACCTGAATGGCCTATAGCCCACCAGCGTCTTCTGTCCACAGAATTTTCCAGGCAAGAATGCTAGAATGGCTTGCTATTTCCTTCTCCAGGGGATTTTCCCAACCCACTGACTGAACTCACTTCTCTTGCATTAGCAGGTGGATTCTTTACCACTAAACCACCTGAGAAGACCCCTGAGAAAAAGTGCCCTTAATTTTTACATTTCCTCTTCCATTTTTTAGAGTATTTTATTCTGGCTTTCAAAATCAGTTTTACTTTTTTTCTTACAAAGAGATCCCTTAAATATCAATAGTTTTTTCTGCTTGGGATGAGACTGAAGACTCCAGGAAATACATTAATTTATTCAAACCAAAAGAATTGTCCTTAAACCACCGAAAGACCAGATTCTCTTATACCCATTCAAAATATGATAGAAAGATAGTAGAGATTAAAAAAGAAAAAAAGACCTATGGGTAACATTTCTGGTTTTTCACATTTTCCAACCATATGATTTGATGGCATTTTTTAAATTTATTTATTTTTGATGGAATTTTAAAACCTGTATTGTCATACTTATTCAAGAGTAAAATCTTGATTTTGGAGAGTGGTTCATTCTGCTAGTATTTCAAAAAAGCAGAGAGGTAGAAGGGAATGCATTCATATAAACTATATATATATAGCTATATATATATATATATACACATGTGTATGTACATACATACATATATATACACACACATGTATATATACATATATATTATATATAATACATTTGTAGAAACTATATATAGCATATATACATAAATAAAGCATATATATATATATACATATATATACATATGCTTTCCTTGTGGCTCAGATGGTAAAGAATCCTCCTGTAATACAAGAGACCCGTGTTCAATCCCTGGGTCAAGATCCTTTATTGAAGAGAATGGCTACCCACTCCAGTATTCTTACCTGGAGAATTCCATGGACAGAGGAACCTGGAAGGCTACAGTCCATGGTGTTGCAAAGAATTGGACATGTCTGAATGACTTTCACTTTTTATTTTCATATGTGTTTGTGTGTGATATATATATATATATATATATATATATTAAAATTTAGGATCTCTTATCTGACTGTTGAGTGGCCACAGAGCTTCAGCTGATCTGTTAAGATCAGGGAATGCCAGATATCCATCTTTATCACTGTTATTGTTTGTGAAAGACAATAAAGAACAAAGTTTTCTCTCAACCCAGGATACGAACAAAAGGAAATAAAACAATTTCATTATTGCATAAGCACCAAGTCGAAATGTGGTATGCATCACAGATAATTCTCTTAGAGGTTGCAAGGATAGATATCTCACCCAGAGTAGCCAGACAGACATAACCCATTACACACATATTCTCAAGACAAATAATACCTGGTCTTCAAGTAAGAGAGGTTGATAGCACCATTTATTACACATAGTTTATCCTAAATTCACCCCATAATTGGGATGACCATCTGTGTTAGCTGGTTTTATCAAAAGGAAAAACAATCTTCTTGTTTCCTTATGATAGGTGGTAGTTTTGCAACTTGGAGCAAGTTCTCCACAAAAGTTAGGGCCCCACACTCCGTGTCTTCCTTAATGAGTAAATTTCAAAGGGATGACTGCCAGGTCCTTGAGAGAGACACTCGTGGGTCCTAAAGCTGAGGAGAAACTTATTTAACTTTAAAAGTATTTGCACGTATTTCAGAGACAGCCAAGAACTTACTACTATAAATTTTCTAAAGTAAATTCTCTAAGAAAATGCAATCTCTTCCCTTATTTTCAACAGAGAGAATTAACTTTATTATTTTTAATTTTGTCTTTGCTCATACAAAGGCAGTAAACAGGACATCATCTTTCTACTTGTTGGGGGAGGGGAGCACATCCTATTTTGTTTATATATATATATATATATATATATATATATACTTTTTATGCACAAATTTTTTTTTACAATACTAGACTTTTTAAATCTCAGAAACACGTTGTGGAAAAGAAGCAATATCCAAGAGTGCTCACTTCATGGTTTTATTTGTAGAAGGTCCATAACCTGGTAAAAATAATTGATCTGACAGAAATAAAGAGTGATTGTTCATAGGGCATGAAACAGATGAGAAAGAACTAATTTCAGTGGAGGAAATATTCCATATCTTGTTTTGAATGATGAGTGTACAGGTTATACAATTGTCAGAACTCAAATATCTAATGTTTTCAGATTTTAATACATGTACGTTATATTTTAGTTTTAAAACATTTTGCTTTAGAACGAAACTGATGCCAATTTCTCTAACATTTCTATCATTGCCTTTTACATTTGGCTTTGTATTATTGTGTAGAATGTGCTCCTGTTAAAGTGATAAGGAATTTAAAGGCAGATACTATGTCTTCCTTACTCCTACTTTTTTTTCTTTTTACACTTAATACATGTTATATGTATCAAGTATTCAATGAACATTTACTCTGTTTAATTTATGATATTTTTCATTGATAGACATTAAAGTACAAGTTTTCACAAAGTAGATGGACCTTTTCATTCATTATTTATTCATCCATCATTCATGTTTTATTTTCTCCTTAAATATTTCCTGAGCATGTATGATATGACAAAATCTGTTAATCACAGTTATATGAAGGTGAATCAGACAAACATGTAGACCATCATGATGAGATTAACTACAGTGACCTGAACACAATTTTTCCCTGGTGTCACATGATCTACCATTGTCCTATATCAAGAAATTCCCATTTATGTTTGAAAGGTTTTAGCGGTTTTTAATAGATAAGCCCAACCTGCATAGATTATAGAAAATTTTATGCACTATCAAGTTAAAACATATCTATCTATCTATTTATTTTGAAAGAGATAACTGTTCATAAAGAGTATATATATATATTTCTAATTATGCTTACCTGTACATGAAAAATTATAGTAAACAAATCACATGAAATGACAGCAGTTTGTGCAATTTGATATGTTTACAGCTTTATCTGATTAAATTTAGAGCACAAAATTGTTCCCCATAGCAATTTTTTTTTTCCCCATAGCAATTTGTGTAACTGCAATTCTAACAAATAATCTGTTGTTGGGAAGTAAAACATACATGTGACTGCAATATCTCATGTATTTCATTCAGATTTGCAGTGTAAGTTACCCTAAACTGAATAAGCCAACAACATTGGACAACTGTTATAATGTTTAGCATATCCTAAAGATATACTAATACAGGATCTTATTGCAGAAACAAGCATGTGTTAATGATTTTCATTAATTACCCATTAGTCAAGCATTATGATCAATTTGAAGCACTGTGTTTCTGAAGGATAGATCAGGCAACAAAATTCTGGAAATAATAGAAAACTCATTTAACCCTCATTTCAATTCTTAAACAGAGATAGTGTCATCCACGTACTTTATCAATGATACTTTCTAAATCTCAGACAGTGCCTTGGAGTGCAATGATAGAATACCAATTTAGATTTATCTTGGTCCTAAAAGTGATTCTCTCAAACACTGTCATGCTATTTATTCATGTCTTTATCAGCAAATATTTAAAAATTAGAAGTAATTTACAACATTGTGGAAGAAACTGGCATGCAAGAAAAATGTTGACATCATATTCAAAAATATCCTGTAAATATGTGAAATAGGAAAAAATGTCTGTTACACAGAATAGATTTAAAAGAAGCAACTGAATCAGTATGTATGTATTTGTTATTACATCCAAAGCACTAGTTGACTTAGATATTCTGTGTGATTTAATATGTTTTTGGAGTATTCAGTTCAGTTCATTTGCTGAGTCATGTCCAACTCTCTGCTACTCCATGGTCTTAGCACAACAGGTTTCCCATCACCAACTCCAGGAGTTTGCTCAAACTCAATCCATCAAGTCGGTGATGTGATCCAACCATCTTATCTTCTGTTGTCCCCTTCTCCTCCTGCCTTCAATCTTTCCCAGCATCGGGGTCTTTTCCAATGAGTCAGTTCTTCACATCAGGAGTCCAAAGTATTGGAGTTTCAGCTTCAGCATCAGTTCTTCCAATAAATATTCAGGACTGATTTCCTTTAGGATTGACTGCTTGGATCTCCTTGCTGTTCAAGGGAGTCTGTCCAGAGTCTTCTCCAACACCACAATTCAAAAGCATACATTCTTCAGCGCTCAGCCTTAATTATGGTCCAAATCTCATATCCATAGATGATTACTGGAAAAGCCATGGCTTAGACAATACTAACATTTGTTGGTAAAGTAACATCTCTGCTTTTCAGTATGCTGTCTAGATTGGTCATAACTTTTCTTCCAAGGAGCAAGCATCTTTTAATTTCATGGCTGCAGTCACCATCTGCAGTGATTTTGATCCCAAGAAAATAAAGTCTGTCACTGTTTGCATTGTTTCCCCATCTATTTTCCATGAAATGATGGGACCAGATGTCATGATCTTATTTTTCTGAATGTTGAGTTTCAAGCCAGCTTTTTGAATCTCCTCTTTGATTTTAATCAAGTGGTTCTTTGTTATTCTTCGCTTTCTGCCATAAGGGTGGTATCATCTGCATATCTTTGGTTATTGATATTTCTCCTTGTAGTCTTGATTCCAGCTTATGCTTTATCCAGTCCAGCATTTCACATGATGTACTCTACATATAAGATAAATAAGCAAGTTGACAATATCCAGCCTTGACGTATTCCTTTTTCAATTTGGAACCAGTTCATTGTTCCATGTCCCATTCTAACTGTTGCTTCCTTACCTCCATACAGGTTTCTCAGGAGGCAGGTCTGGTATTCCCATCTCTTTCAGAATTTTCCACAGTTTATTGTGATCCACACAGTCAAGGGCTTTGGCACAGTCAATGAAGCAGAAGTAGTTCCCCGCTGCCGCCCCCCCCCCACCAGAATTCTCTTACTTTTTCTATGATCCAAACAGGTGTTGGCAACTTGTTCTCTGTGTCCTCTGCCTTTTCTAAATCCAGCTTGAACATCTGGGAATTTATGGTTCACATACTGTTGAAGCCTATCTTGGAGAATTTTGAGCATTACTTTGCTAACATGTGAGATGAGTGCAATTGTGGGGTAGTTTGAATGTTCTTTGGCATTGTCTTTCTTTGGGATTGGAATGAAAACTGACCTTTTCTAGCCCTGTGGCCACTGCTGCACTTTCCAAATTTTCTGGCATATTGAGTGCAGCACTTTCACAGCATCATCTTTTAGGATTTAAAATAGCTCAGCTAGAATTTCATCACTTCCAAGAGCTTTGTTTGTAGTGATGCTTCCTAAGGCCCAGTTGACTTTGCATTCTATGATATCTGGTTCTAGGTGTTTGATCACACCATTGTGGTTATCTGGATCATTATCATCTTTTTTGTATAGTTCTTCTGTGTATTATCACCTCTTCTTAGTATCTTCTGCTTCTGTTATGTCCATATCGTTTCTGTCCTTAATTGTGCCCATCTTTGCATGAAATGGTCCCTTGGTATCTCTATGTTCTTGAATGATCTCTCGTCTTTCCCATTCTATTGTTTTCCTCTATTTCTTTTCTTGGAGTATTAAATACATTTAAATAGATTTCAGACAGTCATTTTCCCCACCCAGAAATAATCAACAGTCTTTCTGAATCCTAAGCATATTTCATATTTATAAAAGAAAACCACATGTTCTTGTTGAGCTTTTTTTCTTATAATGTGAAGAAAAAGAAGAACAGGTCTGACTAAATTGCATCCTCTCACAAAGCTCAAAATTATTTTCAGAATTATCAGGGCATTCATTCAGTTTCCTTATTACTTCATAGTTCTAATACACAGGTATGCCAGATTGAAGAGAAAACTTCATATAAGCCAAAATAAACTCTAAATGAATAAATATTTAATGATGAATTTATGGGAAAAATTACCTTAAGATGCATATTTGGCATTTCCTATGTGTCACATATATTTTATCTATCACATAAAACTGTGTAACTATATTTGAAACAAAAATTTATAGTTCAAATAGGAAACTGCATTTAAAATGCATTATATTTAAAAATTATTTGCCATATTTTATTTTGATTTTTAGAATTTATAATAATTTTGTACCACAATTTGGTCCAGACATTTGAATAGTCAGAGTGGATCACTGTATACAAAGTTACATTTTGGGGTGGACTTAAAAATTAAAATATACCTGGTGCCAACCCATGTCTTTCTTGGTCTACCTCCTATTCATTGTCACCCTCCTTTAAGTTAAGCATCACAGTTCAAAAAGTAAGTGGCCACTCAATCACTATTTGTTCCAGCATTATTTTTCTTCTAGATGCAAATAAAACATTCAGAAGAGAGGATATGGTGCAAGAAACTGAATGAAAGAAAGAATAGCATGAACAATTATCCGATAGACCTACTTGGAGATAAATTCAAAGTATCTCAGTGAAATTCTGTACTCATGAGTAGATGAGAGAGCATGATACTACATTTTAACAATAAATTTGTAGAATAGTCCATATAGAAAAATTGCATTTTAAATAATTAAGTCTCCAAAAAGAAGCAAATTAGTTGTCATTTCAGAAACCCCTATATATTGTTGTTTTTAGTGGTCCTCCAAAATCTAAGCTTCTTCATGGTAAGCATATTGAAATACATAGTATTTAAAATAAATAATGTTTTCCATCAGAAATAAAGATCTGAAATGTGGTGCTCTAAATGTGGTGCCTATATATCCAATAAATAGTGTGATTTCCCCTTAGTTCTTCTTATATTTTCCTAGTTTTTATAACCAGATGTTTGCCTGAATTCTGGGCAATCCAGAGACCCATTAAATTTATCTGGTAAAACTCAGTTAATCTGGCATTTGATCTTGCTGTAGCCATTCCCCATAAGATCTGTACTTTGTTACTTCAGAACCTGGCTCAAGGCTTATCTATATTCAAACCTTCCTCCATAAAATAGATTTTTTGTAAATACCTCAAAAATTCAATTATACTTCCCAAATATCTTTTGCCATGTTATCAACATCCTAGATCATACCTATTGGAAAGCAGTCATTGTAGATCAGACCTAAGGTGCCAAACAACAGTATATAGATAATCATATTGGTGAACAGCACAATGTAGAATTCATTCCATCTGTTCTTGTCTTTCTTAGACATATGCTTGCAATTATTATAACTACATTTTTCCTAATCCTAATTTTGCCTGAAGGCTAACACAAATACTGATTTATTCACTCTTTTTTATATGCAAAAAAAACCCTAAATTAAAAAAAATTACAGTATTATGCAGGAAATTAATTTATTTCAAAAAGTATGCATGTGAAAAACAATCATATGAAAAGATGATCAATCATTTGGTAAATTCAAATTAAAATCACTACGAGTTAGTTCTGCATAACTAATGACAAAACAAAGGCAATATTAAGTGTTATTGAACATGCAGAGTAACTGACATTGTCGTGCATTCTACTATGATAAAATTGCTATAGCTTTCTGGGAAAACAGTTTGATGCAGACTAATTTCCCAAGCCTGCTGTAACCAAGTACTGTAAACATGGTTATTTAAAATAATAGAATTTATTCTTATGGTTCTGGAGGACCTCCAGGTAGAATTATTTTTTACTGAGGACTCTGTCCCATGCCTCTCTCTTAGCTTCAGCTGATTGCCCACACTCCATGGAATTACTTGGATTAAATATCCATCACTTCAGTCTATGCCTCCATCTTCACATGGCTTTCTCCCCTTGTATCTCTGTCAAGCTTTCCACTTTTTATAATGACATCGGTCATTGGATTAGGGCCTATCCTAATAAGCACACAACACAACAAAAAAGAAGACTTTACACATGGAAATCACCAGATGGTCAATACTGAAATCAGAGTGATTATATTCTTTGCAGCCATAGATGGAGAAGGTCTATACAGTCAGCAAAAACAAGACTGGGAGCTGACTGTGGCTCAGATCATGAACTCCTTATTGCCAAATTCAGACTTAAGTTGAAGAAAGTGGGGGAAACCACTAAACAATTCAGGTATGACCTAAACCAAATCCCTTACGGTTATACAGTGGAAGTGACAAATAGATTCAAGGGATTAGATCTGATAGACAGAGTGCCTGAAGAACTATGGATGAGTATTTGTGACATTGTACAGGAGGCATGGATCAAGACCATCCCCAAGAAAAAGAAATGCAAAAACACAAAACGGTTGTCTGAGGAGGACATACAAACAGCTGTGAATAGAAAAGAAGTGAAAGGTAAAGGAGAAAAGGAAAGATATACCCATTTGAATGCAGAGTTCCAAAAAATAGCAATGAGAGATGAGAAAGCCTTCCTCAGTGATCAATGAAAAGAAATAGAGGAAAACAATTGAATGGGAAAGTCTAGAGATCTCTTCAAGAAAATTAGAGATACCAAGGGAACATTTCATGCAAAGATGGGCTAAATAAAGAATAGAAATGATGTGGACCTAACAGAAGCAGAAAATTTTAACAAGAGGTGGCAAGAATACAGAGAAAAACTATACAAAAAAGATCTTCAGACCCAGATAATCCTGATGGTGTGATCACCAACCTAGAGCCAGACATTCTGGAATGCAAAGTCAACTGGGCCTTAGGAAGCATCATAATGAACAAAACTAGTGGAGGTGATGGAATTCCAGTTTAGCTATTTCAAATCCTAAAAGATGATGGTATAAGTGCTGCACTCCATATGCCAGCAAATTTGGAAAACTCAGCAGTGGCCACAGGACTGGAAAAGGTCAGTTTTCATTCCAATCCCAAAGAAAGGGAATGCCAAAGAATGCTCAAACTACCACACAATTGTACTCATCTCACACGCTAGTAAAGAAATGCTCAAAATTCTTAAAGCCGGGTTTCAACAGTAGGTGAACTAAGAACTTCCAGATAGTCAAGCTGGATTTAGAAAAGACAGAGGAACCAGAGATCAAACTGTCAACATCTGGTGGATCATCAAAAAAGCAAGAGAGTTCCAGAAAAATATCTATTTCTGCTTAATTGACTATGCCAAAATCTTTGATTGTGTGGACCACAACAAACTGTGAAAAGTTCTGAAGGAGATGGGAATACCAGACCACCTGACCTGCCTCTTGAGAAATCTGTATGCAGGTCAGGAAGCAACAGTTAGAACTGGAATGGAACAATAGACTGGTTCCAAATTGGGAAAGGAATACGTCAAGGCTGTATATTGTCATCCTGCTTATTTAAATTATATGCAGAGTACATCATGTGAAATGCCAGTGTGGATGAAGCACAACCTGGGATCAAGATTGCTGGGAGAAATATCAATAACCTCAGATATCCAGATGACACCAGCCTTAAGGCAGAAAGTGATGAAAAACTAAAGAGCCTCTTGATGAAAGTGAAAGAGGAGAGTGAAAAAGTTGGCTTAAAACTCAACATTCAGAAAACAGTGTTGGTGGCATCTGGTCTCATCACTTCATGGCAAATAGATGGGAAAACAGTGGAAACAGTAAGGGACTTTATTGTCTTGGGCTCCAAAATCACTGCAGATGGTGACTGCAGCCATGAAATTAAAAGACACTTGCTCCTTGGAAGAAAAGTTATGACCAACCTAGACAGCCTATTAAAAAGCAGAGACATTACTTTGCCAACAAAGGTCTATCTGGTCAAAGCTATGGCTTTTCCAAAAGTTATGTATGGATGTGAGAGTTGTACTATATAAAAGCTGAGTGCCAAAGAATTGATGCTTTTGAACTGTGGTGTTGGAGAAGACTCTTGAGATTCCTTTGGCCTGCAAGGAAATCCAAGCAGTCAATCCTAAAGAAAATCAGTCCTGATTATTTATGGAAACGACTGATGCTGAAGCTGAAACTCCAATATTTTGGCCACCTGATCAAAAAAACCAACTCATTGGAAAAGACTCCGATGCTGGGAAAGATTGAAGGTGGGAGGAGAAGGGGACAACAGAGGATGAGATGATTGGATGGCATCCCAGACTCAATGGACATGAGTTTGATTTAACACTGGAAATTGGTGATGGACAAGGAGGCCTGGTGTGCTGCAGTCCATGGGGTTGCAAAAAGTCGGACACAATTGAGCAACTGAACTGAAATAGTGACCACATTTTAACTTGATTACCTCTATAATGACGTTAATTCCAAAAAAATGTTACAACACGCACAGACAGACACATACACAGACATATGTGTATATATGTAGGTATATATATGTATGTGTGTGTGTATATATATATATATATATATATAGACACAATTCAACTACTCACAGGCAATTTTAATGTTAAAAAATATAGATATCCTAAAACCTAGTAATTCCTCTCAAAGATATTTAACCAAGATAAATAAAAACTCACATTCACACAAAAATATTTCCATATATATTTATGGCAGAATTTATTGATAATCATTCAAACTGGAAGCAACTCAGCTCTCTATCAACTGGTAAACTCATAGAGCAAGACATGTACACACAATGGTATACTTCTCAGCAATACACTGAAATTTAGTTCTCTTTCATAAAACAACCTAAAGGTGCATCTTAAATGCATTTTACTAGGTCAAGTTAGCCAGATTCAAAAGTTTATATAATATTCCACTTATATGCCATAAGGAAAAGGTAAGTTACAGGGATGGGATTATCTCTTTATTGTTTAAGGTTGCTGTTGGTCAAAGGGTTTTTTCTACTCATTCACAGCATGAGCATTTGGTGATAGTGGTCCAGTTTCTGTGATGACCATGGTGGTTGGATATATGGCTTCACACCTTTGTCCAAACCCATAGAACTCCACACTACAATGAGTGATCTTTAATAGGTATTAATTTAAAAAATCAACCAAGTTTTGACAGGGGGAGGGAATAATCTTAATGAATGCTATGAAAAATTAAACATTATTACAGATCAACCCCACAACATTAGATGATAAAGGTGAAAAGAATAAGTAATTTTGAAAAGGAATATTTTATACTGTAAGGCAAAAGACAGAAAAAGAGGTAATTACAAAACCAATTATTCTAGATTGTGTGTGTGTATATATATGTATATATATATATGTGTGTGTGTGTGTGTGTGTATATATACATATATCTATGCTTCTCACAGGGTTTTGAGTTAACAGTCATAAAATGATGTATGTATATTCTTTTTTTCCAGTTTCACTGAGAAATAATTGACACATCACTGTGTGAGTTAAGGCATAGAGCACAATGGTTTGATTTACATATGTTGTGAAGTGATTACTGTAATAGCTAACATTCATCTTCTTATGTAGCTCTGTAAAAAGAAAAAAAAAGAAAAAAGAAAAACTTTTTTCTGCTTGTGATGAGAACTCTTAAGTTTTACTCTCTTAATAGGTTTTCTTTATGTCCTACAGCAGTCCTAGCTATATGGATCATGTTGTACATTATGTCCCTAGGACATATTTATCTTACAGCTGAATATTTGTACCTTTTGACTACTTTCCTTCAGTTCTCCCTACCCTCATTATCCATTTCTGTTAACCATGGGTCCAATCTCTTTTCCTTTGGGTTTGTTTTAAGTTCCACATGTGAGATGATACAGTATTTTTCTTTCTCTGTCTTATTTCACTTAGCATAATGTCAAGGTACATCCATGTTGTCACAACTGTAGAGTTTCCTAATCTTGTATGGCTGAATGTTATTGCATCACACACACACACACACACACACATATATATACATACCACAATTTCTGTATGCATCGATTCATTAACAGATACTTAATTTGCTTCTATGCTTTTGCTGTTGTAAATAATGCAGATATGAACATGGAAGTAGAGATATCTTTTCACCTTATTTTTTATATTTCCTTTAGATATATTCCCAAAAGTGGCATGGCTGAATCACGTGGTATATCTATGTTTTTAGTTTTCTTGATGATCTTCTATATTGTTTTTCCATAGTGGCTGTACCAATTTACATTCTTACCAACCGTGTATAAGAGTTCCCCTTTTTTCAAATCCGTGTGTGTGTGTGTGTGTGTGTGCGCTGAGTTGCCTCAGTCATGTCTGACTCTTTGAGACCCTATGGACTGTAGCCCACCAGGCTTCTCTGTTCATGGAATTCTCCAGGCAAGAATACCGGAGTGGGTTGCCGCGCCCTCCTCCAGCAGATCTTCCTAACGCAGGGATGGAGCCCGTTATCTCTTACATCTCCTGAATTGGCAAGCAGGTTCTTTACCACTGGCACCACCTGGGAAACCCTTTCAAATTCACTCCCCTCATTTATTATCTCTTTTAGATGATAGCCATTCTGTCATTCTGACAGACTTGAGGTGATATCTCATTGTGGTTTTAATTTGCATTTTCCTAAATGGCTAGTGATGTTGTTTGGTATCAATATGCTTTGACTTTTTATTATATTCTTTTGTGTAATTAGTACAGATTTTTTTCCTTTATGGTTATTGTGAGACTTACATGAACTATCTTATAACAACCTATTTTAAACTGATAACAGCTTCAATACAACTTGTAAATTTCCACTTTCATTGCTTCTCCCACTCACATTTTGTGTTATTGCTGTTGACAATTTACATGTTTTTAATATTGTATAACTAATAACAGATTACTGTAACTATGTTTATCTTTAAGTGTTATTTTTAACCTTTAAACTAGAACTATAAATGAATTATTCACTGCTATTACCAAACTGAAAAATTGAACAATGTCTATGTATGCACCATTTCTAGTGGAATTTGCCCTACTTTTTATGATTTTATAATGTTAATTGACATTCTTTTACTTTCAGGGAAAGAATTCGCTTTAGTGGTCTGTTGGTAATGGATTCCCTCAGCTTTTGTTTATGGAGGAAAGTCTTTATCTCTTCTTAGTTTCTGAAGGACAACCTTGATGAGTATAAAATTCTTAGTTAACAGTTATTTTCTTTCAATCTTTTGAATATATTATTCCATTCTCTCCAGGCCTGAAAAGTTTCTTTTGCAAAATTTGCTAATATTAATGTGGGAATCCACCTTGTTTATAACTTCTCTCTTAACTTTTACAGTTTTAAAAATTCTTTCTATTTGCCTTTTGCCAATTTAATTATAATATATCTCAAAGTAGCCCTATTTGAGTTCATCCTATTTTAAATCTTTTGGATCTCATAGATATGAATGTCCATTTTTCTTCCAAGATTTGAGGTGTTTTCAGCCAATGTTGCATTAACTAGGGATTCTGTCCACTTTTCTTTATCCTATCCTTCTCAAATTCCCATAAGGAAAATATTTTTTCTTTGTGTCCCAGAATTCTCATAAACTTTTCACTCTTTCTGTTCCATTTTAATTTCTGTTCCTCTAATGGATAATTTCCAGGGTCCCATCCAGGTTTCTGATCCTTTCATTTGTATGGTCAATTCTACTTTTGAAAATTTTGACTGAATTACTCACTTAAATTAATATATTTTTCAAGTCTAGCATTTGGTTGTTTGTTGTTTTGATGTTTGTTATTTCCTTGCTGAACCTCTTGTTTTGTTTGTGCATTGTCTAATTTCCTAACTTAGTTGTCCACATGTTCTTCTAGTTCACTGAATTTTTTAAAGAGAATCATTCTAAATTCTTTATCTGACATATCTATTTCTTTAGAGTCAGTTATTGGAGCTTTATTCCATTGATGATTCTTATTTACCTGATTTTCTTGATCCTTGCTTTCTTACTTTAATATCTACACATGTGATTAATCAGTGTTTCTTCCAGATTTTACTAGTTCTCTTTGGCAGAGACAGTTCTTTGGCAGTCAGTTCTGTTTGGTTTCCTGGGTGTATCTTATGGAAATGTCCTTAGGCAGTTGGAGCTCGCTATGATGGTCTATTATAAGGCAAGTCAGCTGCTTAAGTTCTGAAATTGGAGATTGCAGAGTGCCACTAGCTGACAACAGTTGTATAAGGCTGCTGGCTTGGTTCCCTTCCACTGTAAGGCTAGGGGATGGGCTTTGTGGTTGCATGGATTCTCTGGTCAGACTTACTAGGTGGTGAAAGCTGTGTGCTATATTCCCTGGTAGATGGGGCTGTAGATCAGCTTCCCTGCTCTGTGAGAGCAGCAGAGAAGGTCCCAGACCCTGTGCAGCCAGCTGGTTATTTGGGGAGTCAATCAGTCCACAGTGTGCGCAATGAATTTTCCGCTCAGGTGAGGTCACCAGTTTTTCTCTGCAGAGGTAGAAAGCTACTAGATGTGCTTCCTGTTTGTGTGTCATTGTACATAGGGCTATGAAATCAGCCGTACAGACTCCCATGTGTTTTGGTTAGGTTCCCTGGTTGAGCAGGCAGAAGGCTGTATTCAGCAATGAGGAGGGCTACATATGAGATTTGCTGCCAAGGAAAAAGAAACTCTGGACCAGTAAAGCTCTTTGTTGTCTTACCTCAAGCTGACCCACGTCCCAAGTTTTCTGAGAGTCTGGGGCACTGTCTTTGCTCTGTAAGCAATTTCCTGGCTCTGCATGCCGAATTCTTAGCTCAAGTTAAGAGTTGGCCACACAGATTCCAGGTTTTTCTAGTTTTTCTGGTTAGATGGGGATGGAAATCACAGCAGGTGGGGCTATGTCTTAGCTATCTTACCTGGCCATGAAGGGGAGGGCCCACTCTAGGCCATTCTGTTTTCCAAAAGGCTCTCCTGTTGGGAGGAGCTAGACTGGACCCTCAGCCTTGGCTGTGAACTAATCCCCCCGTGTGTGCATAGCAAAGGGACTCTTCATGCCTGGTGATGACTCTGCTCTAGGGGCAGTCAGTCCTATCCACCTGCCTCTAGATAGCACTGGAGTGTTGCTAGGCTACAGAGATTCCAGGTGTTGCTGCCAGCTTCTGGTCAGCTGTGGTCAGAAAATACCGTCCACGGTAGATGGGGTTGTGACTCAGTTACTTACATGGATGTAGGTGAATCAGACGCTAGGACTGGCCAAAGTCTTCATTTGAGAATCTGAATCAGGCACTTCTGCATCCTGTTGAGTTCCCCGATCAGAGGGTACCACCAGCTTGGTTCTGCAGATTATCAAGGCTGCAGGTATAAACTTGGTCTGTCAAGACACCTGTATGAGTTTTTGCAAGTCCTGAAGATTCTCCTGCAATCTCAGAAGACTCCCCTGCAATCCCTGTGGAGTAAGATCAGAGTAGGGCCTCCCACAATGACCAGCAAATCTAGGGAACTACTGGTTGTCTGCCCTAGGTCCTCTTTTCACCCTGGAGGCACCGTATACTCAGGAGAGACCTCTTCCTGTGGCGCTGCGCTGGCACGGAGAAGGGTCAACATGGTTACCATGCATCCAGCTATTTTTCTTGCATCCTCATGTAGTCTGTCTTGGTCTCTATGGTCGCTCAGTCAAGTCCGACTCTTTGCAACACTATGGACTGTAGCCTGCCAGGCTCTTCTGCCCATGGGAACTCTCCAGGCAAGAATACTGGACTGGTTTGCCAGGCCCTCCTTCAAAAGATCTTCCCAATCCATGGATTGGACCCAGGTCTCCTGCATTCCAAGTGAATTTTTCGCTGTCTGAGCCACCATGGGAGCCCAAGCAAACTGGAGTGGGAACCGAGCCCTTCTCCAGGGGATCTACCCTCCCCAGGAATAGAATTCTACGGTGCAGGAGGATGCTTAAGCCTCAACTCTGTGTTCTGGTATTCAGTGGTACCTTGTTTTAGAATATTTCTTAGTTGTTGTTCTTCTGAGGAAGAAAATAAAAAACAACTTGTGTCACATCCTTAGCGGTGTCATAGTTCTATGTATATGCTAAGCTTAAACATTTAATAGATAATGAGTAATAAAATTATTAATAATATATTTCCTAATTTTAATTTATGTGATAAAAATACAAGTTAGATGTACTAAGTAATTCATTCCTAAATCATGACAAATGAAAATATGGAGCAAAAATTTGTACTCAAAATCCATTTGCTTATATTATCCATAACTTTGTGAGAATTAATTGTTCTGGCAGTACTAGAATACGTTGAGAAGTAGGCTATTTTAGTGATCAAACAAGCAGCCAAATGAGTATATATCTATATAATGGATTATTAGATGTCTGCTTCTTCTATTGGTTAAAGTTGATGTACATTAAATTGGGAGTCAGTGGAAATACTGGATTTAATTAGAAAGGTATTTTGTGACTGCTTATTCCTTGGCTGAAACATTCTAAATTTTTACTCTGTTATTTTAACAAAGTAAACAAGGTTTGAAAGACTGAGAAAATTGTTGCCTGACTCTAAAATTAATTATTCTCAGACAATGCTTAGTAAAGGATAGAAAATAAAAGCAAAAGCCTGCTGCCAAGCATCAATAGACAGAAAATAAAGTAGATTAATAATGTTCAATTTTCTTCTTAAATACCACACTAGTAAATAAATGAAGTATGAATGTGTAATATGCTATTATTAGGACTTAAAATATGAATAGTAAAAGAAAAGGAGAGTTTTAAAGATTATAATATGGAAAGCAAGGAGTTCCTAACATCTTTTCCCCCTTTTTTTAGCTTCCTTTTACTCAGGGTAAGTGTGAGATGAGGAAATATAGTATAGCTGCCACTGTGTGTGTTGAAGTAATGGAATTTTGTTAGTCCTAAAAATTACAGGACAGGCATCTGGATCCACCTAAGATAAATTAGACACACTTCATCTAGTCTTTCCCAATGATTACAACAATGACTGGGCAGAATATGTAAAGATCCCCAAAAGTAAATAGTTGCAGGCAAATTTGGGAAATCAAAATTCAGAGAACAACCAGTACAGTGGTCAATTCCTGAACAACCAGTACAGTGGTCAATCTCTTTTTCTAGTTTATTTTGTTTCTCTTATTTCTGTTTTTGAATTCATATCTCATGCCAGACAACCTGAATCCCAGAACTGCATAACTGCATAGCTGACAAAAACCAGAGCTTCTTCCTAAAATAAAAAGAACAAACAAAATGTTGTCTTCCTATTCTGATAACTAGGAATGGGGGCCCTCTGCTATGGGGGAGTTCCAATCAGCAAGATAATCCCTCACAGAGACTTGTATTAGTATCACCTTCAATACCCATAAAATTATAAAGATGTGCTGAGTCATTTGTTATGGTGGGAAGCCAAGGAGACAGGAGCAGTTTTGATGGCTAGAGGGAATGTCCATTTGAAGGTGCTCACACAGTCCAGTTTTGGACATTAGAGGATAAAAATACACTAAATCTTTAGCCTCTCACTGAGAGCAAATGGCATGAGTGTTATTTGTTGCTTTTCCCTGATCACTGCTGGACCTGCTTCTCTCTCTCCCTTTTTGACTGGATAGGAATACTTTGGCATCTACAGCCAAAAGAAATAGCAAAGTTTACTTCCTTCCATTTCACAGATATCCCCAGACTTTTTCTCTTAAAATGGCTGAGATGGGATTAGAGGACTGAGGAATCATGGACTGAGAAGTAAAACTCTTCTATGAAATGAGACACTGTATTTAATTCTGGTGCTGCCCACTGTCAGTTAAAAGCAAACTCTCCTTTATCAACCCATGTTCCTCAGTTCAGTTCAGTTGATCAGTCGTGTCCGACTCTTTGTGACCCCATGGACTGCAGCACACCAGGTTTCCCTGTCCTTTACCAACTCCTGCAGCTTACTTAAACTCATTTCCATCGAGTCAGTGATACCATCCAACCATCTCATCCTCAGTCGCTCCCTTCTCTTCCTGCCTTCAATCTTTCCCAGCATCAAACTCTTTTGCAATGAGTCAGTTCTTTGCATCAGGTGGCCCAAAGTACTGGAGTTTCAGCTTCAGCTCAGTCCTTCCAATGAATATTCAGGACTGATTTCCTTTAGGGTTGACTGCTCGGATCTCCTTGCAGTCCAAGGGACTCTCAAGAGTCTTCTCCAACACCACAGTTCAAAAGCACCAATTCTTTGGCACTCAGTTTTCTTTATAGTCCAACTCTCATATCCATACCTGACTACTGGAAAAACCATAGCTTTGACTCGACAGACCTTTGCTGGCAAAGTAATGTCTCTGCATTTTAGTATGCTGTCTAAGTTGGCCATAGCTTTTCTTCCAAGGAGCAAGCATCTTTTAATTTCATGGCTGTAATCACCATCTGTAGTGATTTTGGAGCCCCCCCAGAATAAAGTATCTCACTGTTTCCATTGTTTCCCCATCTATTTGTTATGAAGTGATGGGACCAGATGCCATGGTCTTAGGTTTATGAATGTTGAGTTTTAAGCCAACTTTTTCACTCTCCTCTTCACTTTCATCAAGAGGCTCTTTAGTTCCTCTTTAATTTCTGCCATAAGGGTGGTGTCATCTGCATATCTGAGGTTATTGATATTTCTCCCAGCAATCTTGATTCCAGCTTGTGCTTCATCCAATCTGGCATTTCACATGATGTACTCTGCATATAAGTTAAATAAGCAGGGTGACAATATACAGCCTTGATGTACTCCTTTCCCATTTGAAACCAGTCTGTTGTTCCTTGTCCAGTTCTGACTGTTGCTTCTAGATTTCTCAGGAGGCAGGTCAGGTGGTCTGGTATCCCCATCTCTTTCAGAATTTTCCAGAGTTTGTTGTGATCCACACAGTCAAAGGCTTCTGGTGTAGCAGATGTTGATGTTTTTCTGGAACTCTTTTGCTCTTTCGATGATCCAACGGATGTTCACAATTTGATCTCTGGTTCCTCTGCCTTTTCTAAATCCAGCATGAACATCTGAAAGTTCACAGTTCACATGCTGTTGAAGCCTGGCTTGGAGAATTTTGAGCATTACTTTGCTAGTGTGTGAGATGAGTGCAATTGTGCGGTAGTTTGGACATTCTTTGATGTTGCCTTTCTTTGGGATTGGAATGAAAACTGACCTTTTCCATATTTTTATTTATTTCAATTCTGGTGGTACTTCAGCAACCACAGCCATACTGCCCATCTTTTTGGAGATGTTTGGCTTGCTGTTTTATAGTCATAATAGTATCCCCAATCCTCCATTCTGTAAGAGAGCAACAATTGAAACACAATCCAGGCAGCATATTTAGAACCTACTGAAAGGTTGTTGCTGAATGATTAGACGCGGGATTCTTGGCCTCCGGAGGAGATGAATTCAATCCGGGGCCAGAGACGAGGCTGGATCGCTCAGAGCTTTTGTGTAATAAAGTTTTATTAAAGTATAAAGGAGATAGAGAAAGCTTCTGACATAGGCATCAGAAGGGGGCAAAAGGGTATCCCCCTCCTAGTCTTTAGCTATCTGTTATATAGTCACTCACAGTCTGTTAATGAAAAGGATGTCATAAAATTTAGAATGACATCAGATAATTTATCCCTGGCCATAAAACGATTGACTTGAATCTTGTAGAAGGGCAGAATACCAACAAATAATTTCATTTACATAGATTAGGAGAACAATACCTGAGTAAGTAAATTTAGGCCATTTGGCGGAACCAACTTGAAGATAGAGTCTGGGGTTCATTAACATAGCTTAAGACAACATTTCCATACGAAAAAGAAACGTATTGGTCAACTCAAGGTTTGAGAGTAGTTAGCTTAGGTGAGACCAGATGTCATGGCAACACAGCACTTTAAGAGAAACCTCTTTTGAATTTGTGTAGAGAAGGAAAGACATATCGCTGGTTTGTTTCTTCCTGCCGCTAAAGAGAGATAAAAATGTCTGGCACCTGCAGCTTCTTTTTTCCATTTGGAGACCCCCGGCCTTCCTGCCTGTTACCCTCTCACTACCTCATACTCCCAGCCTCTTTGAAAGGTAGCCTCCACTTATACGAGGAGGCAGTCCCCACTGAGGGCATCCCTTTAGATTTTGGATTCTGGCTTCTTTGATTGATGATGTGATTGAAAACCTTTTTGATAGTAACTATTAAGAAGGAGATCAGTCCTGGGTGTTCATTGGAAGAACTGATGCTGAAGCTGAAACTCCAATACTTTGGCCACCTCATGCAAGGAGTTGACTCATTGGAAAAGACCCTGATGCTGGGATGGATTGGGGGCAGGAGGAGAAGGGGATGACAGAGGATGAGATGGCTGGATGGCATCACCGACTCAATGGGCATGAGTGGGAGTAAACTCCGGGAGTTGGTGATGGACAGGGAGGCCTGGCATGCTGCAATTCACGGGGTCGCAAAGAGTTGGACACGACTTAGCGAATGAACTAACTGACTGACTAAGTTGCTACTGAGCTCTTATCAATATTGAATGCGTGGTGCATGAAGGTTTTATGACTCTCTGTCTTGGTATTACTTCTTTGGTGTAGGTCAACTTGGATTAAGTGAATATCAAGATGGAAAAACCACAAAAAGTTTAGTTTATCAAATAAAAATTTTATATGTGGAAACAATCTCTCCTTAGAGGTAACTCAGCTTCATATTACAATAAAAAAGTGGCAGCTTTATCTCTAGATACATTTTTTTATATTGAAGCATAGTTTATTAACAATGTTGTGTTAGTTTTAGGTGTATAGTGAAGTGAATCATTTATGCATATACATGTAGATATCCTTTTTCAAATTCCTTTCCCATTAAAGTTATTACAGAATATTCAGCACTCCCTGTGCTATACAGTTGGTTTTTGTTGGTTATCTATTTTAAATACAGCAATGTGTATGTCAATCCCAAACTCCCAATCTATCCCTCCCCCTCACTCTTCACCCCTGGTGACTTTAATTTCCTTCTCTAAATTTGTAAATCTGTTTCTGTTCTTTAAATAAGTTTGCTTCATTTTTTTTAGATTCCACATATGAGCGTTATATAATATTTGTTTTGCTCTGACTTACTTCACAGAGTATGATAATCTCCAGGTCCATCCATGTTCCTACAAATGGCGTTATCTCATTCTTTAATGGTGGATTGATAGTCCATTGTATATCTATGTACTACTTCTTCTTTATCCATTCATTTGTCAAAGAACATTTAGATTGCTTCATGCCTTGGCTATTTCATCTGTCAATGAACATTTAGATTGCTTCATGCCTTGGCTATTGTAAATAGCACTGCAAAGAATATTGAGATAATTATATCATTTTTAACCATGTTTTTCTCCAAATAAATGCCCAGAAGTGGGATTTCTAAATCATATGTTAGCTCTATTTTTAAGGAACCTTCATACTGTTCTGCATACGGCTGTAACAATTTACATTCCTGCCAACAGTGTAGAAGGATTTTTAATCATGGCCATTCTAACTGGTGTGAAGTGATATCTTATAGTTTTGATTTGCATTTCTCTAATAATTAGAAATATTAAGCATTTTTTCATGTGCCTCTTGACCATCTGTAAGACTTCCTTGGAGAAATGTCTGTTTAGGTCTTCTGCCTGTTTTGTATTGGGTAGGTTGTTTTTTTGTTTTTTGATGTTGAGATTCATGAGTTTTTGTAATTTTTTGGAAACTAATCCCTTGTTAATAGCATCTGTTGCAAATATTTTTTTCCTATTCTGTGGGTTCTCTTTTTTTCCTTAGCTATGAAAAAGATTTGAGTTTAATTAGGTCCAATTCATTAATTTTTGTTTTTATTTCCATTAATCTAAAAGTCAGCTCAGAAAAGATACTGCTACGATTAATATCAAAGAGTGTTCTCCCTATGTTTTCCACTAAGTTTTGTAGTATCTGGTCTTACATCTAGGGGCTTCCCTCGTGGCTCAGTGGTAGAGAATTTGACTGCCAATGCAGAAGTCACAGGAGATACAGGTTTGATCCTGGGTCAGGAAGATCCCCTGGAGGAGGAAATGGCAACTCACTTCAGAATTTTTACTGGGATAGTCCCAAGGACAGAGGAGCCTGGCAGGCTACAGTCCATGGCATCTCAAAGAGTCAGATATGACTGAGAGAGTGAGCAAATATACACACTTACATTTAGGCTTTTAATCCATTTTGAGTTTATTCTGGGGTATGATGTAAAGAATGTACAGTTACCTGTAAAAGAATTTCATTTTTGTACATGTAACTGTACAGTTTTCCCAACACCATTTTTTGAAGAGATGGTCTTTCTTCCATTGTATAGTCTTGTCTCTTTTGTCATAGATTAATTGACCATTGGTGTGTGCATTTATTTATGGCTTTCTGCCCTGTTCCATTGATCTATATTTCTGGTTTTGTGCCAACACAATTCTATTTTGATGACTATAGCTTTCTAGAATATTCTAAAGTCAGGGAGCTGATTCCTCCAGCTCCCTTTCTGTTTTACCAGATTGCATGATTATCTGTGGCCTTTTTTACCTCCACATAAATTTTAAGATTTCTTTTCTTCTATTTCTTTGAAAAATGCCATTGGTAATTTTCTAGGGATTGCACCGAATCTCTAGATTGCCTTGGTTACTATAGTCATTTGGACAATATTGATTCTTTCAGTCCAAGAACATAGTATATCTTTCCATCTCTTTGTGTCATCTTCAGTTTCTTTCATCAGTATCTTATACTTTATAGTATACAGGTATTTTGTCTCCTTATGTTTATCCCTTTGTATTTTATTCTTTAGATGTAATAGTAAATGAAATTATTTTGTAATTTCTCTTTCCAATCATCCACTGTTGATATATAGAAATGTAACAGATTTTTGTATATTAATTTGTATCCTGCAACTTTATCAAATTCCTTGATTAACATGAGTAATTTTCTGGTAGCCTCTTCAAGATTTTCTATATATAGTATCATGTCATCTGCAAACAGTAACCATTTTAGTTAGTTCTTTTCTTTAATGTCTTCTCTGCTGTGGCTAGGACTTCCAAATTGTAACTGAATAAAAATGGAGAGTTATATGCAGAGTACATCACGAGAAATGCTGGGCTGAAAGAAGCACAAGCTGGAATCAAGATTGCCGGGAGAAATAGCAATAACCTCAGATATGCAGATGACACCACCCTTATGGCAGAAAGTGAAGAGGAACTAAAAAGCCTCTTGAAAGTGAAAGAGGAGAGTGAAAAAGTTGGCTTAAAGCTCAACATTCAGAAAACTAAAATCATTGCATTTGGTCCCATCACTTTATGGAAAATAGATGGGGAAACAGTGGAAACAATGTCAGACTTTATTTTTGGGGGCTCCAAAATCACTGCAGATGGTGATTGCAGCCATGAAATTAAAAGATGCTTACTCCTTGGAAGGAAAGTTGTGACCAACCTAGACAGCATATTAAAAAGCAGAGACATTACTTTGCCAACAAAGGTCCATCTGGTCAAGGCTATGGTTTTCCAGTGGTCATGTATGGATGTGAGAGTTTAACTCTGAAGAAAGCTGAGCACTGAAAAATTGATGCTTTTGAACTATGGTGTTGAAGAAGACTCTTGAGAGTCCCTTGGACTGCAAGGAGATCCAACTAGTCCATCCTAAAGGATATCAGCCCTGGGTGTTCATTGGAAGGACTGATGTTGAAGCTGAAACTCCAATACTTTGGCCACCTCATGTGAAGTGTTGACTCATTGGAAAAGACCATGATTCTGGGAGTAATTGGGGGCAGGAGGAGAAGGGGATGACAGAGGATGAGATGGCTGGATGGCATCACCGACTCAATGGGCTTGAGTTTAAGTAAACTCCAGGAGTTTGTGATGGACAGGGAGGCCTGGCATGCTGCAATTCATGGGATTGCAAAGAGGTGGACACAACTGAGCAACTGAACTGAACTGAAAAATGGCGAGAGTGGATATTCTTTTCATGTATGTTATCTTAGAGGAAATGCTTTTGGGTTTTCACTGCTGAATATGATGTTAGCTGTAGGTTTGTCATATTTGGCCTTTATTGTGTTAAGGAATGTTCATTCTAAGCTCACTTTCTGGAGAGTTTTATTGTAAATGGGTGTTGAATTTTTTCAAAAGCTTTTTCTGCATCTATTAAGATGATCATATGGTTTTTATTCTTCAATTTGTTGATGTGATGTATCACACAGATTGCTTGTGAATGTTGAAAAATTCTTGTATCCTGGGATAAAAACCACTTGATCATGTTGTATGATCACGATCCCTTTAACATATTATTGGATTCAGGTCGTTGGCAACTTGTTGAGGATTTTTGTGTCTATTTTTCATCAGTGATATTGGCCTATAACTATTTTTTTGTAGTATCTTTGTCTGGTTTTGCTATCAGTGCCAAGGTGGCCTCATAGAATGAGTTTGGGAGCATTCCTTCCTCTGCAATTTTTTGAGTAGTTTCAGAAAGATATGTGTCATTTCTTGGAATTCTATTTTGGGGGGGTGTTAAATTACAGTTTCAATTTCAGTACTTGTGATTGGTCTCTTCATATTTTCTATTTGTTCTTGTTCAGTCCTTGGAGATTTTACCTTTGTAAAGAATTTGTCATTTTCTTCCAGGCAGTTCATTTCATTGGCATTATAGTTGTTTGCAGTTTTCTCTTATGATCCTTTGTATTTCTGTGGTGTCCATTTTAACATTTCCTTTTTCATATCTGTTCTTATTGATTTAACCTCTTTTCCTTTTTTTTCCCTTGATGAGTCTGGGTAAAGAGTTATTTTATCTTTTCAAAGAACCAACTTTTAGTTTCATTGATCCTTTCTATTGTTTTCTTAATTTCTATTTCATTTATTCATGCTCTGTCATGATTTTTTTCCTTCTACTTATTTTGGGTTTTGTTTTTCCTTCTTTCTCTAGTTGCTTTAGTTGTAAAGCTGTTTTGTTTTATTTGTAAGCTCTTATTTCCTAAGATAAGATTATAGTGCTATAAACTTCCTTCTGAGAAGTGTTTTTGCCCTATCCCACAGGTTTTGGATCATTATGCATTTGTTTCATTTGTCTCTAGGTTCTTTTTGATTTCCTCTTTGATTTCTTCACTGATCCACTGGGTGTCTAATGCTGTTTTGTCTCAGTGTGTGTTTTTTTTACAGTGTTTTTTCTTATAGTTGATTTCTAATCTCATAGTGCTGTGGTCAGCAAAGATGTTTGATATGATTTAAATTTTTTTTTAAGTGTATTGAGGCTGATTTTGTGACACTGCATGTGATTAGTCCTGGAGAATATTCTACATGCACTTGAGACAAATATGCATTCTGATGCTTTTGGATGGGATACTCAATAAGTATCAATTAATTCCATCTGGTCCAATGTGTCATTTAAAGCCTGTGTTTCTGTATTGATCTTCTGTCTGAATGATATGTCCATAGATGAAAGTGGGCTGCTAAAGTCCCTCACCATTAATGTGTCACTGTCAATTTCTCCTTTTATGGTTGTTAGTATTGGCCTTATATATTGAGTTTCTCTTATGTTTATATTTATTTTTATTTGTCTTTAATTTTTGTCAGTGTGATTACTGTATGTCTCAGTGTGTCTCTCCTTGGGTTTATCCTGGCTGGGACTCTCTGTACTTCCCAAACTTTTATTCTTCTGGCACCTCTATGATGCAAATGTTGATGTTTTTACTGTTGTGTAGATTTGTGTATATAAGTTCTTAAGTTTCCATTTGATTCTCCTTTATTTCTTCTGTTTCTATATTAAGATGTTGTGTTTCTTAAAATTTTTGTTTCATGTGTATTCATAATTTATCACTGGAGCATTTTCATGATGACTGATTTGAAATATACGTTGGATAATACTGACATCTCTGCAGTATTAGTGTTGGCATCAGTTTAGTGTCTTTGTTTTTTAGATTGATATTTTCCTGGTTCTTAGTATTGAGTAATTTTCCATGGGAACTTGAATATTTTTATATTGTGTTATGAGAGTCTAGGTCTTAAATCTTCATTTTAGCTAACTTTTTATGAATTTTTTTCTGGCAGAGTAAGGGGACTGTCCCATTTCTGCTAGGTAACCTCAGATGATACTATAGATAGGGTTCCTCATTAATGCTAAGCTGGAATTGAAGTATCAGCTTCTCACATGGTACTTACTGACACTGTGGTTGGAGTGGTCTTGTTTGTACTTATTACCAGATGATTTTAAAAGTCCTATCTATTAAGCTTGTCTGACATCAACCCAGAATAGAGACGAAGGAAACACTTACTACTGTCAGTGGAGGTAGATGTCTAGGCTACTCATGTGTTCTCCAATTACACTGTGGCAGTGGGGAGTGTCTTATGGGTGGTGATGGAAGACCTGGCTTTATATATCACCTTTTCTGACACCACCCAAACTCTGGCATTGTGAGCCTCAGTGTACGTCATTTAGCTCTTTTTGGTGTGTCTGGAACCAGGAACACTTTTCCTTTGTTATTTTGTTAAAGTCGTTATTGTTTAAATTTTTTATATCCTATTAGGGTCTCCCTTTAATCATTATTTGACTAGAAAGAGTAGGCTTTTGTTTTTCCAACGTATGTGGGGATATTTCTGATGAAGTTCAAATAAACTTCATATTGAAAGAAAAGAAGGGTAGTCTTTTAATGGAATGATAGTAAAACAACTACATATTTTTGCAAAACTGTGTAAAAATACATACTTAAACATGAACTATAAAATTTTTATTGAAAGATGGAATAAAAGTATAAACTTGGGTTAGGTAATAGATTCTTTTTTTTAATTTAATTTAATTTTGATTGAAGTGTGGACTTTCCTTGTAGCTAAGCTGGTAAAGAGTCCACCTGCAATGCAAGAGACCTGGGTTTGATCCCTGGTTTGGGAAGGTCCCCAGGAGAAGGGAAAGACTACCCATTCCAGTATTCTGGCCTGGAGAATTGCATGGACTGTATAGTCCATGGGGTCGCAGAGTGGGACACGACTGAACCACTTTCACTTTTTATTGTTGATTTACAATGTTGTATTATTTTCAGGTACACAGCTAAGTGGTTCAGCTATATATCTGAAAAAGATTATATATATATATAAAATCTGAAAAACATACATATATACACACACACACACACACACAAAATGGTTTTCGGATTTTTCCCATGTAGGTTATTACATAATATTGAGTAGAGTGTCTTGTGCTCTACAGTAATCCCATTGATTATCTATTTTATATTTAATAGTATGTATACATTAATCCCAAATTACAAATGTATCCCTCCTCCCCATGTTTTCCCCACCCTCAGCAACCACAAGTCTGCTTTTGAAGTCTGTGAGTCTATTCAGTTCAGTTGCTCAGTCGTTTCCGACTCTGCGACCCCATGAACCTCAGCACTCCAAGCCTCCCTGTCCATCACCAACTCCCAGAGTCCATCCAAACCCGTGTCCATCAAGTCGGTGATGCCATCTAGCCATCTCATCCTCTGTCGTCCCCTTCTCCTCCTGCCCTCAATCTTTCCCAGCATCAGGGTCTTTTCAAATGAGTCAGCTCTTCGTATCAGGTGGCCAAAGTACTGCAGTTTCAGCTTCAACATCAGTCCTTCCAATGAACACCCAGGACTGATCTCCTTTAGGATGGACTGGTTGATCTCCTTGCAGTCCAAGGGACTCTCAAGAGTCTTCTCCAACACCACAGTTCAAAAACATCAATTCTTTGGTGCTCAGCTTTCTTTATAGTCCAACTCTCACATCCATACATGACTATTTCAGTTTGGCAAATAAGTTCATTTGGATATTTTTTTAAAGATTTAACATATAAAAGATATCATGTATTTGTCTTTCTCTGACTTACCTCATTTATTATGGTAATCTTGAGGTTTATCCATATTGCTGCAAATGACATTATTTCATTCTTTTTAATGTCTAAACATTCCATAGTTTATATGTATCATGTCTTCTTTATCCATTCATCTATCAGTGGACATTTAGGTTGCTTCCATGTCTTGATTTTTGTACACAGTGCTGCAGTGAACATCGGGGTACATGGATCTTTTTAAATTATGGTTTTTCTCTGAATGTATGCCTGGGAGTGGAATTGATAGACTGTGTAGTAGTTCTATTTTTAGTTTTTTATGGAACTTCCATACTATTCTCCATTGTGGTTGTACCAATTTATATTTCACCAGCTGTGGAAGGTTTGTTTTTCTCCACACCCTCCTGGAATTTATTGTTTGTAAGATTGTTGATGATGGCCATTCTGACTTGTGATATCTCATTGTAGTTTGATTTGCCTTTCTCTAATAATTAGCAGTGTTGAGCTTTTCTTGTGCCTGTTGGCCATTTGTATGTCTTCTTTGGAGAAATGTCTGTTTAAATCTTCTGCCCATTTTTTTGATTGGGTTGTTTGCTTTTTTGATATTGAGCTACATGAGCTGATTGTATACTTTGGAGATTAATCCCTTAGGGGTTGCTTCATTTGGAGCTATACAGTAAGTGCTTTATATATGCACCTTCAAGTTGCAAACATGCATTCACATGTCCAATCATGTAAGTTGCTCATGTGTCTGGTACTATACATTGTCATGTGTGTGCATGTTCTACAAGCAGTTCTACTTTTTTGTATCCTTTACTCTAAGTACTGTATAGAATACAGTAGTATAGTGTATATCAATCCCAAGATTTCCCAAAGCAAGAGAGAAAGCAGTGGTGATGAATCTGGTACTACTGTAATTTTTAAGCTGCTGTACTATAAGGTTAAAAATGTTTATTTTTTGTGTTTGTTTTCAGTGTATTATTTGTGTGAAAAGTATTATAAACCTAGTACAGTACTATTTAGCTGATTGTGTTAGTGGGGTACCTATGCTAATTTTGTTGGACTTACAAGCATGCTCTTAGAATGGAACTTGTTTGTATATAAAGAATGTACTATAGTCTCCTATTCTGTAGTTTGTCTTTTTGTTGTTTTGTTTAGTTTCTTTTGCTGTGCAGAAACTTTTAAGTTTAAATAGGTCCAATTGTTTTTGTTTATATTTTCACTACTGTAGGAGGTAGATCTAGAAAAATATTGCTGTGATTTCTATCAGTGTTCTGCCTATGTAGTCCTCTAAGAGTTTTGTAGTATCTGGATTTACATTTAGGTCTTTAACCCATTTCTAGTTTATTTTTGTGTATGGTGTTAAAGAAATGTTCTGCTTTTTTTCACATGTAGCTATCTAGTTTTCCCAGAACTACTCATTGAAGAGATTGTCTTTTTGCCATTGTATATTTTTGCATTCTTTTTCATAGATTAATTGAGCATAAGTCTATGAGTTTATTTCTGTGATTTCTATCCTATTCCATTGATCTATATTTCTGGTTTTGTGCCAATACCATACTGTTTTGATGACTATATTTTGTAATATAGTCTGAAGTCAGGGAGCCTGATTCCTCCAGCTCCATTTTTCTTAAGATTTCTTTGGCTATTTGGGATCTTTTGTATATTCATACAAATTATAAAATATTTTGTTCTAATTTTCTGAAAAATGACTGATAATTTGAAGGGATTGTATTGAATCTGTAGATTGCTTTGGGTAGTATAGTACTTTGATAATACTGATTTTTCCAGTCAAAGAACATTGTATATCTTTGTATATCTTTGTCATCTTTGATTGCTTTCATCAGCACCTTTTAGCAGAGACACAGGTCTTTTGTCTCCTTTAAATGAAAGTGTTAGTTTCTCAGTCACGTCCAACTCTGTGTGCCCCATGGACTGTAACATGCCAGGCTCCTCTGTCCAGGGAATTCTCCAGGCAAGAACACTGGAGTGGGTAGCCATTCCCTTCTACAGGAGATCTTCTTGACCCAGCGATGGAACCAGATGTCCTGCATTTCAGGCAGATTCCTTACCATCTGGGCCACCAGGGAAGCCTATTTTTATCTCCTTGGTTAGGTTTATTCCTAGGCATTTTATTCCTTTTGATGCAATCTGAAATGGAATTATTTCCTTAATCACACTTTCTGCTCTTTTGTTGCTAATGTATAGAGAAGTACAACAGATTTCTCTATTAACTTTGTATACTGCAACTCTACTAAACTCATCAATGAATTCTAATAGTTTTCTGGTCACATCTTTAGGCTCTTCTATGAACAGTATAAGTCATCTGCAAACAGTGACAGTTTTACTTCTTTTTTACTTTTGATTTGTTTTCTTCTGGTTGTCATGGCTAGGACTTTCAAAACAATGTTGAATAAAAGTGGTGAGAGTGAACAAGAGAAACTGGCAGATATAGAATTTGATTATATTGTGAAAGTGCTCCTCCTACTGTTGTGACTTCTTTTATTTGAGTATAAAATCTTTTTTTGGTAGGTTTCCATCTTTGGTGTCGACGGTTATTCAGTAGTTAATTGTGATTTTTGTGCCTTCATGAGAGGAGGTGAGGTCAATTCTTTATACTCTGCCATCTGACTAAGAATCAGAAAATAGATTCTTAGATACAAAAATAAATGCAAAATCCATATGAGAAAAAATACAAAAGTTAGACTTCATGCAAACTTAAAACTTACTGTTTTCTAGCATTATTAAGGGAATGAAAAAACAAGCTACATGTTAGAAATATTTGCAATCACTTGTACACAAATGATTTATATAAAGTATATTTAACATTTCAGAACTAAGCGATAATAATGGAGAAGAAAATGGCAACATACTTCCATATTCTTGCCTGAAGAATTCCATAGACAGAGAAGCCTTGTGGGCTATTAGTCCATGGGGTCACAAAGAGTTGGACATGACTGAGAGGCTTTCACTCACTCACTCAAGCAACAATAAAGCAAAAAGGAAGCAACAAAAATGAGCCAAAGATTTGAATAAATGGTTCATTAAAATTTTAAGCAGTTGATAGGATGCTCAAAATTATTAGTCATTCAGTTCAGTTTAGTCACTCAGTCATGTCCGACTCTTTGCGACTCCATGAATCGCAGCACGCCAGGCCTCCCTGTCCATCACAAACTCCCAGAGTTTACTCAAACTCATGCCCATCGAGTTGGTGATGCCATCCAGCCATCTCATCCTCTGTCATCCCCTTCTCCTCCTACCCCCAATCCCTCCCAGCATCAGGGTCTTTTCCAATGAGTCAACTCTTTGCATGAGATGGCCAAAGTACTGGAGTTTCAGCTTCAGCATCAGTTCTTCCAATGAACACCCAGGATTTATCTCCTTTAGGATGGACTGGTTGGATCTCCTTGCAGTCCAAGAACTCTCAAGAGTCTTCTCCAACACCACAGTTCAAAAGCATCAATTTTTCGATGCTCACCTTTCTTCACAGTCCAACTCTCACATCCATACATGAGCAGTGTAAAACCATAGCCTTGACCAGACGGACTTTGTTGGCAAAATAATGTCTCTGCTTTTTAATATGCTGTCTAGATTGGTCACAACTTTCCTTCCAAGGAGTAAGCGTCTTTTAATTTCATGGCTACAGTCACCATCTTCAGTGATTTTGTCATTAGGAGCATGCAAATTAAAGTCCTGACAATACACCTATTAGATTGGCTGAGATGAATAGTTCATAAAACTGACAAGTACTGCCTAGAATGCAGAGTAACTTGAAACTTCATATATTGCTGATAACAATGAAAGATGGTGGAAAACAGTTTAGCAGTTTCAAAAAATGTTATACATTCACTTACATATGACTCAGCAATCCTACTTCCAAGTATTGTTTGAAAAAATTGCCTATGAAAATTCTTGTTCATAAAAAAATAACAAACCTGTGTGTGAATGACTATAGCACCATTATTCTTTATTAAGAGCATGGACACATCTAAATGCTCTTCTGTAAGTGAAGTGAGAAACCAGTAATGAAACATCCAGACAGTGGGATACTATTCAGCAATGTAACAAATGATGCAACACAATGTGGGTAAATTTCAAACATATGCTGTGTGAAAGAAGCAAAGCTCAAAAGGGTACACACTAGATTGTTCTAGTTGTACGACATTCACCAAAATTCAAGAATAAGGAGATTGTATTCATATTTAGAGGGAGTGAACAAGGGAAAGGCTATTGCTTACATTGTAATGTATCTTCAATGCTGAGAGCAGCTGAAAGTCTCTGTGATATCCCTTATTGAGGAACACCTGCTTCAGAAATTTCATTCAACAAACCATTTAGATTCAGTGTTGATGCAAAGCTGTTATTCCTCTCACACATATCTTAGATTGATAATGTGATACTGAAATAAACATTTAAATAATGATAGTGGTTGTTAATATGATTTGCAGTTTTAGGATTATTGATGGATGATAGGATTTGTGGGAAACTATATCACTGTAAGATAATTTTAAAGACAGGTGGCTCAGTGGTAAAGAATCTGCCTGCTAATGCAGGAGATGCAGGTTTGATTTTAGGTGGGAAGACCCCCCTGGAGAAGGAAAGGGCAGCCCACTCCAAAATCCTGGCCTGGAAAATCCCATGGACTTGGATCACATGGACTGCAGCCCACCAGAGGAGACTGTCTGGGTGTAGTCTATGGGGCTGCGGAAAGAGTTGGACATGATTTAGTGACTAAACAACCACAAAGATAGCCAAGTGCAATTTTGGTTAAAAGCATAAGCATTTAAGAATTTCACAGATGTCCCACCTGATTTGTCTACTTCTTAAAGTACTTTAGATTTTTGTAAGAGAATAGAAGTTATTTACTGTTATGTTATTCAAGATAACATAAGCAGAGTCAGTGATTTACTGATTCACAGACTTAAGTATATATTGTATGTCTACAGACCTGCTGATTTAGTGTTATTATAACATAGTTATAGCATGCATGATCTGCCAAGTAAAAAAGGAATAATGCTATAGAATGTAAGAATTTAAATTACCAAATTAAAGTAAAAGGAGAAGAAAGTAATTTTTAGCTGAATATTTCTACTCATAAGCAGGTCTTCTTTCACAGTTTAGCAGGATTTACAATGTAGAAAAGTGATTCATAAAGCAGAAATTGGTCTTTCTATGAAAATAGGCACTATTTCTGATAAAACACTACAGGAATAGTGAACTGAAAAGGAAGTTTAGCTATTTTTGTGAAAATTCATGGTGTGCTTTGCAAAAGTCTAATTGAGACTTACAAACTTGAAAACAACTCCCTTTTGACAACATCCTCACCTTGGATATTACAAAAACACTGAAATGAATGGAATGTGCCTTTATATGTGTTAATTAGATATGTCACTGCACACTGTTCATCTTTATAGGGGTCCAGTGGCTACCAAATATCAACTGTCAACATTTGACATAGTCATGTTTTTCTTTAATCTCTCACCTTACCTCTACTATTCTGTAGCACGATATTTTTCTCTTACTATATTTTTATTGTGAATTCTGAAATACAGATAGAATTGATCCTAGAAATTAAAAATTGGGCAGATGTTTTTATCTTATTTTTTACCACTTCCTTCAAAAAGGAAATTAAAAGCAGAATAATTTATTAGAAAATTTCCTAGTCACCTGATAGCATTGGATAGTATTGGAAATTCTCTTAGTGTTTTTATAAATCAAGTGCCTAAGAATTGATTATTGCAACAGTAAAGAAGTTAATGTGTTTGTATATATACATACCCATATATATTTTAAGTAGATGGATAGAAAGATGCAGGTAAAATACCTTTTACTCACCTTTATTAAGTATAAATAATTTTTTCCTGAGAGAAGAAGATTTAAAATAAGTGACCCAACACTGGAAAACTACATGTAAACAATGAGATAACACTTTTTTCATGCCATATGCAAAAATAAACCCAAAATTGTTTAAAGACCTGGAACCATAAAACTCGCAGAAGATTAGACAGAAAATTCTTTGACATAAATAGTAATGATGGTTTTTTGGACCTATCTCCTAAGGCAAAAAGAAATAAAAACAAAAAATTAGATGTAATTAAACAACTTTTGCATAGCAAAGAACACCAACAGCAAAATGAAAATTTGTGGAATGGGAGAAAATATTTGTAAATGATGTGACTGACAGAGGTTACTATCCAAAACATATATAAATAGCTTGTAAAACTCAATATCAAAAAAAGAGCCCAATCAAAACTCTACAGAAGACATCATAGACATTTCTTTACAGAAGACATGTAGATGTCTAAGAGGCACGTGAAAAGATGTTCAACATTTCTACTTATTAGAGAAATGCAAATCAAGTCAATATTTAGGTGTCACCTCAGACCTGTCAGAATGGCTATCATCAAAAAGTGTACAAGTAACAAATGTTAGATATGATGGGATTTTATAGGAAATAATTCTATAGATGTTTACAAGACTATCCAAATGCCAGCTCTTGTCCTTATTGGCTGTTTTGTCTCAACCATTTTATTGCACTTTAATTTTTGACTTCATTGTTTATAACAGAAAATATAATGTTGATTATTACATTTATATAATAATTCAAAGATATACTAAATTATAAGTATATATATACACACACATATATCACTTAGCAAATAATCTGACCTATAGGAAATGGTCAATGTTAGAACCTATTTTTATAGTTGTCCCATCAGTTGTAGTTAAAGCACTCTGAACTTTTTTTCTGTCAGTAATATCCAGAAAGTCCTAGAGTAACTTTATGTTAGCATTTAGATTAACATGACTTAGTTTAACAAAGATTTTACTGAAAAACAAGCTGTAGGTTTTCATATAGTGTTCAACCTAAAAATAAAAGGATATTAAAAGGATATAAAGTATAACTAAATAAGATTAAGAGGTTTTTGATGTAATAATAATCATGATATTTCTATTTCTGGTTTAATGTTTTTATATTTTACTTAAATAATATGTATTAATTAATATTATAATAATATATAGTAAAACATAAATAGAAATTACCTATAAAATCATACTATTGTTTTCTGTAACAATGGGCTTAGGAAAAATCCTTTTACTCCAGCACATAAATATGTTCTTAAAAAAACTATTACTTGTTAAAGGACATAATACTAATGTGCCATTTATACATAATAATAACCTATAAAATCATTATACTTTGAAGGGGCATCTAAAGCGTTCTTTAATGACATATCAAGGTTAACTGTTTGAGCCATCTAAAACCATCTCCTTCTTGCTGACTGCACAATATTTATCTTGACAGATGTCAGCTTCATAACACTTGTGAGAAGTTTGTGGCTTTCATTACCTGGATTTACAATAGTGCGCAACAGAGGCTTAAATTGCATTATCAGCCATGACAGCTGGCAGAAACAGGCCAGAGGACAACTTTTTCAGACCTAGAAGCTCAGCAGAAGCTTAGGGAGTCAATGAAAAATATAAAACTTGGAAAGCCTGGAGAAAAAAGAAACAATAAGCAGAGAGAAAAAGCCGAAGAGGAGGACTATACCTCCAGATTCCTGTATTGACATCATATGGGAAGATGGATAGAGAGGATTAGTGTCAGTAGAATACGAACAAAAAATGATTCCAAATATGTGCAGAGTATGTGAATATCAATTGAATGTTTCAATGGATTTATATTTTATTATCACACAGCTTTATAAATTGATTGTTTATCTGCCAATAAATAAGAAACTGCACCCAAGTCTCAAAAACTTCCCATGAAAGCAGGTAAATGCAACTTTCCAGGTAGTCTTGGCATATTTAAACTTAAAGAAAGAGAATCATGATTTACATCATTATAGGAAACAGACGTTCTAAGAAATAAAGGATATTCTACTGGGTAACAAGGTAGAAATAAATTATGAAGTAGAGTTTATTAATCCTATTTGAGAACAATCCGAATATGCTACTCTGGGTGTCACTGAAATATTCTCATTTCTTTTAAAAATGGCAGTAAAAGTAAACCTTCCTTTCTTCAATTTGGGGCTAATTATGAGCAACACCATACTTAAAATAGGTTTGACATTATCTATCTTTAAACTTCATTTAAAACATTCTGCAATATTATGACATGGTACTAATCATGATAATCAGAGCTATAATATATTTTTTAAGCACACTCATACACAGCATTTCGTTTAACCTTTGGTTCCTTTGAGAGTCATTAGAAACAACTAATATATTAGTACTACTTCTTCCCTCTTTCTCATCTCACGCAGTCACACACTTTTTGAGGTTCACTGATGTATCAGATGCTTCATATTTATTTACAAAAGGCAGTAAAATACACAACAAAAGGATTTAAAGTTTTTAAAAGTGTATTTGCATCCTACCTATGTAGTTTAAAAATGGAGTAAATACAGATATAAAAGTGGTATTATGTAATGTCCCTATTGTAGAGGATTTTATACTTTAATTCGTGCTGGAAACTATACAAATAAACCAATTGAAGAGTATTATAAATAACATATAGCCATTTCCTTGGTGGCTCAGCTGTAAAGAATCTTCCTGCAATTCAGGAGACCTGGGAGATGTGGATTCAATCCCTGGGTCAGGAAGATCCCCTGAAAGAGGAAATGGCAACCCACTCCAGTATTCTTGCCTGGAGAATCCCATGGACAGAGGAGCCTGGTGGGCTACAGTCCATGGGTTTGCAAAGAGTCAGACATGCCTGAGGTGATTGAATCACATGAGGACATACATAGAAATAAGGTAAGATTTACTAGCAAAGGAACTGAGGCATGCACGCGTGCACATGACTGAGGAAAATAAAGATGGCCCTTGGATTAGTTGGGGTTCTCCAGAGAAAAGGAACCATAGGATGAATGTATATACAGAAGGAGAAGGAGCAATTAAGAGAACTGGCTCACATAACTGAAAACTGGTAGTGGTAGAATCGCTCAGTCGTGTCCGACTCTGCGACCCCATGGACTGTAGCCCACCAGGCTCCTCCGTCCATGGGATTTCCCAGGCAAGAATACTGGAGTAGGTTGGCATTTCCTTCTCCAGGGGATCTTCCTGACCCAGGGATCGAACCCGGGACTCCCGCATTGTAGACAGACGGTTTACCGTCTGAGCCACCAGGAAAGTCCCAGTGGGTTTCCATTTCCTCCCCAGGGGATCTTCCCAACCCAGGGATTGAACCCGGGAACTGAAAACTAGGAAGTGCCAAATCTGCCTGGAAGGTCCAGAGACTTAGAAAGCTGAGACTGCAGTTTGAGTCACTCAGGCATGTCTGACTCTTTGTGACCCACTGGACGGTAGCCATCAGGCTCCTCTGTCTATTGAATTCTCCAGGCAAGAACACTGGAGCGGGTTGCCATTTCCTTCTCCAGGGGGTCTTCCTGACCCAGGGATTGAACTCAGGTCTCCTGCATTGCAGGCAGATTCTTTACCATCTGAGCCACCAGGGAAGCAAAATTCCCCGCTTTGCAGGGACTTGACTTCTGCTGCTAAATTGCTTCAGTCATGTCTGTCTCTGAGGGCCTATGGACTGTAGCTCGCCAAGCGCCTCTGTCCATGGAATTCTCCAGGCAAGAATACTGAAGGTGATTGCCATCGCCTTCTCCAGGGGATTTTCCTGACTCAGGGATTGAAACCCCAGGGATCAGGGGTGCCACCTACTGGGCAGTTGAATCTCTGCATATAACTTTATAGTCAGACCTTCATACATGCAGTCCTGCCTCCACGAATTCAGCCAACCGCAGACCTACACTATATATTTATTGGAAAAAATCCACATATAGGTGAACTCACATGGTTAACTTATGTTGTTCGAGTGAAAACTGTAGTCGTTTGTTGTTGCTAGGGCCTTCAGTTGATGAATAAGGCCTGCCCATCCTATGGAGAATCACTTGCTTTACTCAAAATCTAGGAAATCAAATGTTAATATTGTCTGGCAAATATCTTAACAGCAACATCTGACTGGTGTTTGACCAAATATCTGGGTCCCTGGACTATCTCACCATTTAAACTAACCATCACAATCTTTCTATAGATTGCTTTTGCTTGTTTTTAATTAGTTCATGAAATGTGAGCATAGAAATTGGGTATACAGCTTTTGGATATAGGCAACTACTTACTATTTCTAACCTATATATGAATATATTCAATAACTTATTTTGTAAAGTTTAGCTGTTTATACCTCCAAACATAACTAACCAGATAAAGGACAGGGCATTCATTTTCAGCAATATACATAATTTGAAAACTCCAGTAATTATTGTGATTACTGGAATTCTACATTAATAAGAAATAAGAAAAAATATTCCGAACATTTTTTTCCCAGTAATGACATCATACCATAAACCCTAATTATATTGTTAAGATAATTCAATGGCAAGAAATACATTTTTCCCTATGGATAGTGTCATTGATTATAAAGGGTATTTTTCAAGAATGCCCATATATTAAAAAAAATACTGTTCAAAAACTAAGAAAACTTGTGTATTTTGTCATAAAAATTAGTTGAAAAGCTCACTTTAAAAACAGGGACATCCATATCTGATTAAAATGGCAAAACCATTAGGAGTTAGCCTCTCCCAACAAACAACCATAATGATTATTTTGCATGATAGGCAACACAGCACTGCTCTCATTGAGAGAAGGAAAAGCTGTCAAATAGCTCTATAACTTCAGTTTTATGCCAAGGGATACTTTCTAGAGTATAGCTAGCCCAAATAAACCAGGAAATCATACTGAGTTGAAGCCACAGAGATCAATGTTCAGTGATCTGAACACTGAGGCATCTGAACTTTATGAGGCAAAGAATTGTAGAAGAATTATAAAAAGAAGATGCTCTAAGGATATGCATAGAATTCATCCTCTCTCTAGCTAGATACTAAAATGAGAAGTTATAGGAGGAGCCTCTGTAAAGCCAACTACTTCAAAACCAAAGGAGGGGGGGATAAATAAATGGAGGAGAAAAGGAAAGAACACGGGGGAAAAAAGGAAACTACTTTAGAAAGAAAGACTATCTGAGAGCTGTTGAGCTACATAATTGCTTAGGTTTAGACAGACTTATCCTGGAGGAGGGCATGGCAACCCGCTGCAGTATTCCTGCCTGGAGAGTCCCATGGACAGAGGAGCCTGGTGGGCTACAGCCCATAGGGTCGCAGAGAGTTAGACGTGACTAAGGTGACAGCACAGAAGACAGAACTATTCAAATTTCCACGAACTAAAGATCATAGATGCTATTATCTCATCAAACACTCATTGCTGAATATATCCTCCAGCCTATTGACCAGGCAGTATAACCAGAACACACAGGAAGCTGTGTGTCCTGTCCAGCCGTCCTGCTTACAGGAGCACTTGAACAGAAAGCATGTCCCACCCATGGCTTCCCCCATCTGCAGAGCAAAATCAGTGGAATGTATTGCACACTCCTGCCTGATTTGAGTCCCCACCCAATGATCCATATAGACCCTGGGTCATATCCTGCTGCCCTACCAGTTCAGTAAAGCTAATTCACAGCCCTATCTACTAGTGAATAGAGCACCTAGTTTCAACCATCAAACCTGCCCAGAGGATACAGGCAACTCTGGAGCCCATCGTGCAACCCCGCTTATGTAAGAAGCCAAGCCAGCAGTCCCGTCCAACTCTCCGCAGTGCGACACATCCTTCCCGCCCCAACCTGAAGTTCAAACAGCTGCCTCACCCAAGAGATCATAATAGTAGGCTCTACCTGCCTAAGGCCATTACCTTCAGACACCCCAAAATCCAAACTAAGCAGACTGGTAAAGAGTTGTCTCTATAAAAGCAAACCTATAAAGACTGAAAGAGAAGCCTGATGACACAAATGCCCAAATAAAAATGTAAGGAATCCAGGATCATAAGAACCAAACAAAACTAATAAAAATCTAACAACTTATTTCAAGAAATAGAGACACATAAACTGTCAAAGAATTTAGAAAATACTTTTAAGGAAGTTTAGTGAACTAATAAGAACAAACAGAAAACTAAATGAAATTAGGAAAGCAATATATGAATGGAGTGAGATGTTTGACAAATAGATTGTTGCTGCTGTTTACTTAGTAAGTCATGTCTGACTCTCTGTGTCTTTATGGACTCTAGCTCACCAGGCTCCTCTGTCCTTGGGATTTCCCAGGCAAGAATACTGGAGTGGATTGCCATTTATTTCATTCAAGGGATATTCCCCATCCAGGGATCAAACCCACGTCTCCTGCATTGACCCCATGAAGTGCAGCATGTGAGGTTACCCTGTCCTTTACTATCACTATCAAAGTGATAGAAATCATCAAACAACAAAAAGAAATAAACTTAGAAATTCTAGGGTTGAAAAATACAATAACTGAACTAAAGAATTCAGTAGGATTTCCAAAGCATATTTGACCAGGCATTAGAAAGTATCAGCAACCAGGAGGAATGTATATTAGAAATTATCTATTCAGAAGAGCAAAAATAAAAAGAAATACTAATTTTAAAAGAGTAAAGAAAGCCTATAAGATTAACAGGACAAAATGAAAAGAAACAATAGTGAATTATGGACATTCCAGGAGAAGAGAGAGACTGAAAGTGCATTTAAAACAATGATGGCTGAAATATTTCTGAATCTTGGAAGAGAAATAGACATCCAGACTGATAGAAGTGCAAAGGACACTGAACAGTTAAATATAAATAGAGCTACACCAGGACACAATAGAGCTGGCCCTCAATATTTTGCAGGGTCCACATCCAAGGATATGTAAGACTGTGTTTATGTCATTTTATATATGGCACTTGAGCATCAGAAAATTTTGGTATCTGCAAGGGGTCTTTGAACAAACTTCCTGCCAAGATACCAAGGGATTACTGCATGATTAAACTGCCAAAAGTCATAGATAGAATAGCCAATTCAATCTTGAGAATGAAGAAACAACCTTCCAAATGGACAAAAATATTTTCAATCAAAGAAACTGACAAGATATTAATCTCCAAAATTATTTTAAACTTTAATAAAATGCAGAAATATTCCATTTGGGTTCAAAAGTAAGGGTAACTTATCTGCTTATAATAAATACATACATCTTAAATAATAAAACCAGATAATGATAAAGTAAAAGAATAAGAAATCATAAACTAGCCAATAGTAATAGAAGGTTACTAGAATTGTGTAATTGATTATATTATCAGACAAAAGAGACTGGGTAACATTATGGACAATTCCAACAGGCAGATATATTTCTTAGGGCATAATAAAGTTATCAAGATGACATAGCAATCCTTTAAAACCTAATAATAGAACTTTAAGATGAAGAAGTAAAAACTGACAAATCTAAGCTGGAAATAGCCAATGTTAATGTTATTATTGAATATTCTAACATATCATTTGTAGCATATCTGAAAACTTTTCACCAAACACCCCAAAACAGAATATATTTGAACATGAAATATTCTCCATAGACAGTGTACAAAGTTGTAATTATAGATACCTATATAGATCAGTTGGAGAAGGAAATGGCAACCCACTCCAGTAATCTTGCCTGGAGAATTCCATGAACAGAGGAGCCTGGCAGGCTACAGTCCATGGGGTTGCAAAGAGTCAGGCATTACTGAGCAACTATCACATATAGATCAGTAAAAGAGGATAGAGAGGGAAAAACACAAACTTACAGAGTGGATTTATTCTCTACAAAGTGCCAAGTTAGTTCAGTGAAGAAAAGATAGTCTTTTTAATAAATGATGCTGAATCAATTGAATATCACTATGGGAAAAATAAAAACACCTCCAAAAATAATGGACAATTTTGAATAGACCATTCACAAAGGAAGTTTGATACATGCCAACATATGAAAATGTGCTCAATGTTAGTCACTCAGAAAATGCAAATTATTGCTATAATGAGATAACACTACATAATTACTAGATTTGCTAAAAATCAAAATACTTGACAATAGCTCAGTATTGGCAAGGGTGTGGAGCAATTGGAACTCTCAGAGATTTCTGATTGAAATGCATAATGATACATTATTATCAACTCATTAATAAGTAAGCGAATTGTGATAATCCACTATCACAGAATACTACTCAGGTATAAAAGGAAACAGTATGTTTATACATTGAAAAACATGGAAGAATTTCAAAAGCATGTTATGTATAAAAAGCTAAACACAAACGTGGTGGGAGAGGGAAGCCAGAGGAGGCATGGACTGCAAAAGAGCCCAACAATACAATTCAGTTGGTTGGAAATGTTCTGTATCATGATTAATCAGCTAATAAACCTATATACTTAAAAGGGTAAATTTTTTCTAGTTTAATCTATTATAATTGACATTTGTTTTTCAGCTAATCAAGTCCATACAATTCAGAACTTGAGATAATTGAAGCTCAGTCTGGTTCAAGCGTTATCTCTTCTGATTCCTTTACCATTTCAATGTACATTAGCTATTGGCATGCTTCCACTCCTAACAAGACTGCATCTTCTTATCAAATATCCTGCCCTTAAGGCTGCCAGACTGTTCTACCCGGAACAAGTGTACTTGTTCTACCAGGAAAAGCCACCATCCCTAACCCTTTTGTGACCCAGTGGTTGACTGATGTTTGTGATAATGAATGTAAGTGCTCCATCTCCTCTCTCTCATTAGAGACACTCTGAATTGGTACATACTTAGACCATCTCCAGAGATCCCCTGCAAGGTGGAACTAAAGATGCTTACAAAGGACTTTACCTATTATTGAGTCTTCTCCCAATTTTCTTACTTGTCTTCTAAGTTGTTTTGTTTTGTTTTGTTTTTACCAGAAGTCTTCTTAATAAATTATTTATACATGAATGCTCATCTTGGGATCCCCACTGAAAGGATCTAATAAAGAAGACATTCTTTGGTGCTATTTGTGAGCCTCCCAGTTAAAAGTAAGAAAATTCCAATTAGAACTAGACAAGGTTTGCAATAAAATGAAATTATATTGGCAGAAGTGCCTCTGGACTGTCAAGGCTGACATAATGTCTTATGTCTCTGCTTTGTATCAACCCAAATTATCTCTTGTCCAATAGAGTTAATGCCACACAGTGCTTGGGGGTGAGGTGGGAAAGGCGAGCGTCTGCATCACCAGCAAAGAATATCTGAAGCCAACTGTTTATGAGATAGAAAATAACAGTGAAGTGCTTGATTATTAAACTGCTGAGGGAGGGGAAGTATTTTCTGTGTTTATTTAATACTCTTTTCTCTTCCCAATATACCTCTATAGAAAAATACATATTGAGATATACTTTAGATACTGGTTTATTGAAGGACTTAGAACAGACTTCATTGTGCATAACAGGCACTTACTAAATACTTGTTGATTCATTTTTCCTGTTGAATAGTAGTAAAATGTGCTTAAAATAAGATGACTAAAAGCATCTGGTAGACATCTGTTAAGCAAGCAGATATTCATATAATTTGCTACTTGAAAGAAATTAATGTTTTACATGGTATTTAGGTAACAGAATCAACAAAGCTCCTCTAGCCAAATTGGAGGAACTGATATTTAGAAAACGAGAAGGCAGTACTGAGAAAGCAATAGGTTGAGTTTTATGTGGTTGCTTGATTTTACTTTGGGTTGAAAGCTTTTTTGATTGCTTTTACTTAAACCTATTATGAGGCAGACTATCAACATAAAGTATATGTGGAGATTTTGGGGAGTCAATAAACAAAATATCTGCATTTTACAGAATATATATTTTTGAAAATTTTATCTATCATAGTCATTTTTTTTTACCAGTAAATATCCCACAAGGTGTTCAAATAATTATTTTCTATTAATACAAAAATCAACTGGACAAAAAAATAAAGAATACCGCTCCTAGAGGAAATTACAACCAGTATTGATCTTAAATCAATACTAAATATAAATTTGCCTTCTCTAGTCCTGGGACTATAACTAAGATATATACAACATCAATAACCACAAAAATAATAAATAATATTGTGAAATGACCCCTGAGTGCCATAACATGTTGTTCAATGTCTTGGAGGTAAAATATTATGAAGGTGACAATGATGATGATGATGATGGTAGGCACAGAGAGAGAAGGTGGGGAAGAAAGAGCATTGGAGAAGGGTGGAAGAGGAAGGGAAAACAGATGAGGACAAAGAGAAAATGTAAGAAACATGGACAAAGAAGAGGTAGGGGAATACGTATGGGAGAAGCAAAGAGAAAAAGAAATATTTCATGTAACTTTAGTTGAACCCTTCAGAAATTACTTTATTGGTCATTAAGAGTTTAGAAACTTGTATTTAATTTCACTCAACATACACATGATGGTTTTTTAAAGTGAGAAACAGAAAATATATAGTTAAGATAGCTTAATAATGTCAGAGTCAGAAGATAAACACCTACATATATCAATACAGATCCATATATCTATATGTATATATTCATATAGATTTACCCTTGATTTTATTCATGTGTATAAATATATAGACACAGGAGTATATGGATTCTTCTATAATAAACCATGTTTTTCCTTCATTATTATTTAGAAGACTCACACAATTTTGCACCCAGATTTTGAAAGGATTACTTATTTTACCTGTCATGAAAACTAGATTCAGTAACTCTCTTCTCATTTTTTCTCATATGTAAATGGAGTATGACTTCACCCATAGCAGTTGCCGTGGAATGTTTTTAATGTTTTGGCATCAACAGTTGGTAGGGAAATTTCTTGGGAGTGTGGACAATATGTGACACATAACACCCGAAGGGTAAATGTCTCCTGGGGTGGCCTTTCAGCCATAGTACTGGTAAATTAAGCCAAACCTGGAAAAAGTGGTATGAGAGAGCAAATGCAAATGGAAAAGTGATAAAAAACACTAGTAAATGGCTATTTTTCAAGATAAATATACAAAGTTAGCAAGAGATACAAATATGTAAAATTTCTCATGAAATATGCAAAATCCTATTTTTTTTTTTTTTTTAGGTTGGCTTCAACAAAGTTAATTTATCTTCAGAAAGAATAATTCTTTTTTCCTGCAAGGTTCAATAATATAAACTCTACTGAATACAAAGGTCAAGGAATGTTGGGTGTGGGAGACAATGATAAAAGAAGATATGCTATCAGTGCTTAATACTCTAAACTTCCAAGCTAGGTACAACTTTCAGAGATTCTCAGAACTTAAGCATTCTTCCTCAGCAAAAATCTGATTGGGCACCATTGAGATATTGGTTAACGTATCTGCTTGTCCAAAGATCTAGCTGCACTTGGCCTGACCCCGAGAATTCTTTTCATGTTTTACAAAGTAAGTTTATAGTGTCTTGTTGAGTGTCATAGTATCTGAATAAGCAAGATGCACCTTCCTTTTTCTGAGGCTTGGGCCCTCTTTTAGTCTGCATCTTCCAAGTCCTTTCAAATTCAGGTTATATGTGAGCTTCCTTGGTGGCTCAGTGGTAAAGAATCCACCTGCCGACACAGGAGACGGGGGTTCGATACCTGATCCAGGAAGATCCCACATAGCACTGGGCAACTAAGTCTGTGCTTCCCACCTACTGAGCCTGTGCCCTAGTGTCCAGAGTCACAACTGCTGAGCCCATGAGCCACAACGACTGAATGCCCTGCACGCCCTAGAGCCTACGCTCTGAAGCAAGAGACGCCGCGTGGTGAGAGGCCCATGTGCCGCAACTAGACAGTAGCCCCGCGCGCTGAATCTAGAGAAGGGCCCGCACAGCGGCAGCTAAGATTCAGCACAACCAGAAGCAAATACATACATTTTTAAAAGTTCAGGTTATAGTTTCATCAATCTGTTTAATCCCCAGTCAGTTTATATGAAAGCTATTTCATTGAACATATGTAGTACTATTAGAAATTAAAGCATGTATCAAATTAAGTTCATTATGAAGTAAAATTTAACTTAAATCAATCACACACTTTAAGACAATTCATTTTTGTTCTACAAATATTATATATTAATATAGGTTTCCTTTTTGCTAAGGATGATATTGGGACTTATATGCAACTCTTCTTTTCCTTTTTACATATAAAACCAAAATATGTCCAGTGTCCAATTCTAAATTTTTATCATAATGAATTAAGAGCCTATCAATTATTTATTTTCTTCTAGAAGATAAAAGTAGGTTCTAGAAAAAATCTGTGTCATTTTAAGCTCAATTCAAAGAGTGAAAAAGAAGTACAGGGATTCTAAAAGAAGCAAGGTATCCTAAATTAAAATTTTAAACTATAAGAGTAATAGTCAAGATTTTTGAATGTCCTGCTTGTATAATTAAATCCAACTGCCCATGAGACTAAAGCAGAAAAAAATGAAAACCTTGAATATGACTTGTTTTAATAATAAAGCATTCTATTAATGTGGAAGAAGTTGACATGTAGCAACATTCATATAGCATTCACAAATACATACATAACATATGTGAAGCAGAAAAACAACTTCAGTAATTTTTGTGCACAGTAAATTGAATACTATGTTGTTCAATACAAGGAAAAAAAAGTATGCTGGGCTGGATGAAGCACAAGTTAGATTCAAGATTGCTGGGAGAAATATCAATAAGTTCAGATATGCAGGTGACACCCCCATTATGGCAGAAAGCAAAGAACTAAAGAGCCTCTTGACGAAAGTGAAAAAGGAGAGTGAGAAAATTGGCTTAAAGCTCAACATTCAGAAAACTAAGATCATGGCATCTGATCCCATCACTTCATAGATGGAGATACAGTTGCAGACTTCATTTTTGGGGGCTCCAAAATCACTGCAGATGGTGAGTTCAGCCATGAAATTAAAAGACACTTACTTCTTGGAAGGAAAGTTATGACCAACCTAGACAGCATACTAAAAAGCAGAGACATTACTTTGCCAACAAAGGTCCATCTAATCAAGGCTGTTTTTCCAGTAGCCATGTCTGGATGTGAGAGTTGGACTATAAAGAAACCTGAGCACTGAAGAACTGATGTTTTTGAACTGTGGTGTTGGAGAAGACTCTTGAGAGTCCCTCGGACTGCAAGGAGATCCAACCAGTCCATCCTAAAGGAAATCAGTCCTGAATATACATTGGAAGGAGTGATGTTGAAGCTGAAACTTCAGTACTTTGGCCACCTGATGCGAAGAGCTGATTCATTTGAAAAGACCCTGATGCTGGGAAAGATTGAAGGCAGGAGAAGAAGGGGATGACAGAGGATGAGATGGCTGGATGGCATCACTGACTCAATGGACATAAGTTTGAGTAAACTCTGGGAGCTGGTGATGGACAGGGAGGCCTGGCGTGCTGCAGTCCATAGAGTCACAAAGAGTTGGACACAACTGAACTGAACTGAGAACATCTATATTTCTTTAAATCTACATTAATGAAAAAAAAATACTGTATTTCAAACTTACTCAGCTTGACTACTTTCTCAATTCCATTTTATACTATTTTTAAAGTATGCAAAATTCACCCTCAAAGATAAAATGCTCTTAGTTTATTATCAGTGTGTAATTTATTAATTTATTATTTTTTAAGGCAGATAAATTGTGCTTATGATTTATATTTATACAGCTAGTGTTAAGTTGCCAGAGTTGTGTGATAGAAACAGGGCTATTAAATGTGTTGATACACAAAATATTCATTAAATTTCCTAATATTTATGTAAATGAAATCCATATTATGAGTTACGCAAAACACACAATACTGTCTAAGTTACTTTACCAATCACATTTCTGGGAGTGGGATTGCAAAGTAATTTCTGTATCAAGAAAATTGCATATAAATATTCTCCTTCAGAACTTTTTTAATCAAAATAACATAGTAGCAAATAGGTGAAAGACTGAGTCTAAATATATTTTCTAGAAGTAATAAAAATAAGTGCAAGACTCACAATGATATGGACACTTATTCCACATGGTACATTTTTGTGCTTGTGTTGTTTATTACAAGTGCTATTTTTATGAAATATAAAACTTTTGCCTACTCTGGAATTTGTGGTCCCATTAAATCCTTTTAGGCAAAATATTCTATAAAATAATGATTGTTCCAACATTTTGCCAAACATGTGGATACAAGAAAAAGAAATACAGTTAATCATGCAACTGTTATTAAGCAGGTGGCAATTTGGCATCATGCAGAGAAACCATCTGGTTGATTGACTGAAATTTCACTTTTCATAGATCTCCCCATAGCATATAAATGTCAAAGATTCCCAACATTTCTGAGACACTATCTGTGCTATCATTTTAAAATACAGTGATGTACCAAGTATATTTTATGACCCTAAATAAGCTATTTTAAATATCTCCCAGGTCTAAATTGAGATTTTCTCTTTCTAATTTGCAGGTATGATACCTTGGAAAATAAATAGTTTTCTATTTTCTTTAATTGTATTCTATCTATGTTTAATTCTTCACTTTTTGCCTTTAATCTGACCTGTAGGCATCAGTGACTACTTTATACTGATATTATTATATAGTTTCAATAACTGACTGCTACTCCCCCTCAACAGAGTGATTTAAACTTATTTAATATATGTTTACATGTCTGTCCTTCTACATTCAGGAAAATACCCTATATTTCTAACATCTAATTGGAATACTTGAAAACTAATAAACAGTTGACCCGGGAACAGCACTGGGTTTTTTAAGCATGCCAACACCTGTACCTATGGCATGCTTCCAGAATCAGTTATGAATACCAAAATCTCCATGTTCTCATGTCCCATAATCAGCCCTCCTTCCACAACCAGATTTATCCAACAGTGAATTTTCTAATACTAAATTTATTGAAAAAAAATTTGTGTATAATGGACCCACACAGTTCAAATCAGTGATTTTCATGGTTAAACTATGTATTCCTTACACTTATATATATATATATATATATGTATATATATATGTATAAATGTATACATATACATATTTATAATATATAATAAAATATGTTATAAATGTCACATTTATATAAAATATATTTACATTACATACATGTAAAATCACTACTAAAGAGAATATAAGAGAGTATCAAAGAATATAAACCAACAGTAGCACATTTGAAAAATAACCATAATTATGGAAAACACACTCAAATAAGGGTTCATTTCTACATGTGCACACACACACATTTTAGTTTTGAACAAAATAGGGCTCATATATTAGATAACTGTTTCAGAATGTACTTTTTTCCCATAAAATATTTTGAGATAACTTTGCAACAGTAATTCCTTTGTGAATATTTTTTTCTACCCTTAAAGGGAAAAACACAAGTTACTGTTGTTGTTTTTTTTTTTTCCAATACATTGTATATTCTGTTACAGGGAGATAGGAAGAAGAGTTTTTAATATTGAAGTAAAATGGACTTTCCATATAGCACATGCTTTAATTTAGAAAGTATCTTCTCCCTTTACTATTTATCTACATACTTGAAGGATGTGCCATTCTCCTACAATAAAGTATATATTCCTGTGCATGAGAAATGGTTCGATATCTCATTTATCTTTGCATTTCCTAGTAAGGCAGCTGATGCAGTTTTTTATTAAATAAAAAATACCACCCTGTTCTAGTTGTTGAATGCATATATTCATATGAAAATTAGATATTTTATTTCATTATTCCAAGTATAATCCAGGCTACCTGATTTTTGGCAACATACTTGTTTGTATTCATTGTGGAGCTAGCAAACTATTTACACTACTTTGCTAATATGACTTCATCTGTTTTTAAACAGTTAGATCATTGCTACTTTTAATTATTACTGTTTTTAAACAGTGGATATTTGTTATTCTCAATAACTATTATTAAAAATCAAAGGACACTATGATACAAATGAAAACAATATAGATCTTAAGATGTTTATGAATAATTATAAGCAAACAAATCAGACAATCCAGAAGAAATAGAAAAATATCTAAAAACATACAAATTTCCAAGATTCAAACATGAAGAAATGGAAAATCTGGATAGACTGGTTACTAGTAACAAGATTGCAATGGTAATCACAAAACTCACAACAAACAAAGGTCCATGACCATGGTGATTCACTAGTGCATTCTATCAAGCATTTAGAGACTTAATAACTATACTTCTCAAACTATTCGAAAAAAGTGAAGAGAAGAGAACATTTCTGAAGTCATTTTATAAGACCAGCTTTACCCTGAAACCAAAAACCAGACAAAAAAGCTACACATAAAAATATTACAGGTCCATAACCTGTTGAATTTAATGCAGAAGTTCTCAATAAAATATTAGCAACCCATTCAGCAATTCATTACAAAACTGGTACACCATAATAAAGTAGGATTTATTTCAGAGACACAGGATGGTTCAGTTCTGTTCAGTAGCACAGAGAGGAAGAAGTAAAACTGTCACCATTAGCAGATGACATGATAACCTATATAGGAAATCCTAAAATCTCTACCAAAAACCTGTAACCATTTTAGTAAAGTTGCAGGATACAAGTCAACATACAGAAATACATTGCATTTTTACACCTTAATGGCAAAGTTTCAGAAAGAGAACTAAAGAAAACAATCCCATTTATAATTTTATCAAAAAGAAATAGAATGCTTGGGAATAAATTTAAACAAGGAGGCAGAAGACCTAAATTTTGAAAACCATAAGACATTGATGAAATAAATTTAATAAGACAAAACAAAAATGGAAAATTACGCTATGCTCATTGGTTAGAAGAATTAATATTATTAAAATGTCCATACTGCCCAAAGTATAGCTATTAAATTTATTTAAATGTTTGACAGAATTCACTAGTGAATCACCATGATCCTGGACCTTTGTTTGTTGTGAGTTTTGTGATTACTGATTCAATCTTGTTACTAGTAACCCGTCTATCCAGATTTTCCATTTCTTCATGATTCAGTCTTGGAAATTTATGTTTCTACAGATTCAGTGAAATCCCTATGAATATACCAAAGGTATTTTTCACAGTACTAGAACACATAATCCTAAGATTTGTATAGAGCCACAAGATACCTTGAATAGTCAAAGCCATCTTGAGAAAGAAGAACAAAGTTGGAGGAATCACACTCCATGGTTTCAAACTATACTACAAAGATGTATTAATCAAAACAGTATGGCACTGATGCAAAAGAGACACAGAGATGAGCAGGACAGAATACAGCGCCCAAATTAGATCCATGCATATACAGCCAATTAACCTGCAGTGAAGGAGGCAAGAATATATAATCAGGAAAAAAGCCATGTCTTCATCAAATGGTGTTGGGAACCCACTCAGCTACATGCAAAAGAATGAAATTGGACCACTCTTTTACACCACATACAAAACTTAAAATGAATAGTCTTGAATGTAAAATATGAAACCATAAAACTCTTAAGAGAAAACAAAGGTCGTAAACTCCTTGACACTGGACTTAAAAATAATTTTTTATCTGATTCCATAGGCAAGGGCAACAAAAGCAAAAACAAATAGGACTTCATTAAGCTAAAAATCTTTTGTATGATGAAAGAAACCATCAACAAAATGAAAAGGCAACCTACTGAATGGGAGATATTTTCAAATGATATATCTGATGAGAGGGTTAATATCCAAGAGATGTAAAGGAATCATGCAACTCAGTGTCCAAATAGTTTGATTAAAATTGAGCAGAGGAACTGAATATGTATTATTTTTTTTTTGAATTTTTTTTTTCTGAATATGTATTTTTTGAGAGAAAGACATGTATATGGTCAATAAACATATGAAAAGATGCTCAACATCACTAATCACTAAAAATGTGCAAATCAAAACTACAGTTAGATACCACTTCATATCTGTCAAAATGGCCATTATAAAAAAAAAAGACAAAATAACAAATGTGGTAGAGAATGTGAAAAAAAAGAAACTTTGAATAGTGCTGTTTGGAATATAAATTGATGAAGCCACTATGGAAAACAGTATGTTGTTCCTCAAATATTAAAAACAGAACTACTTTATGTGCAGCAATTCTACTTCTTGGTATTTATCTGAAGAAAACTAAAACACTTACTTGAAAAGATATATGCACCCATATGTTCATTGCAGCTTTAATAGGATAGTAATGAAACTGAAAAAGTTTACTTGAAAAAGATTAAGAAAATTAAAAGAATGTGATGATATTCAGAATTAAGATGCACCTTATTGCAAAATACTGTTTATTCTGTTAGATTGAAAATATTAATATAAAACTGATCTGATATTATATTTACACTTTAACAATTGGCATATCTTTTAATTTAAATATGTTAAATCACATAAACATGTGTGCATATATATAAGCATATTTATATATAAATGTATATAAATTAGATTCCCTATGGAAATCATATTAAATATGATTTATATATACACTAAATTGAGCATGTTTAAGCAAACATTTTCTGCTGCTGCTATTATTGCTATTGTTGTGTTAATATTATTGAACCCTATAGATGCAATGAAAAGAAATCCTGATTCCATTTGTGGTTTAAACTAATGCTCTTTAAAGTCTTTCCTCCCATTCTGATTTTCTCCTGTTCAATAAAAAGCGTGTGAATAATGTTACACTGCAGAGGTGAACATCTCCTTGCTAAAAAAAAGGTAATGTACAGTTTTGCCACCCCAAAATGATATGTACTGCAAGGTTCATCTATTTTACCTTTAGAAATTAGGATATTTATTTCAGTGAAAAGAAATTCTTTCTTCATACTCTATGTAATATAATAGAATTGTTTCAATCAAAAAGCAATTTAAGTCAGCAACATATTGAACTATAATTAAAGATTTATGATTCCATTAAAAGGTAATATTATAGTTAATCCCTAATAATAAAGCACTTCATAAAAGTTCAGTGATATACTCAAGCAGGAATACAAACAACAAGTTTTTTCAAATATTTACTGGGCTGGTGATTTTATTGAAATATTAACACTTGAATTTCAGTAGTATATCAGACTGATTTTAGATTTGACTGTGGAATTATTATTATCTTTCCCTGCATATATGTGCAGAATATATTTATTAGATAACTGGATACCCTTTGAAAAATATTGTGATGCTTTCTTTTCAGTATATTTCAATCTACACATGGACATCACCAGATGGTCACCACCAAAATCAGACTGATTATATTTGCAGCCAAAGATGGAGAAGCTCTATACAGTCAGCAAAAACAAGACTAGGAGCTGAATGTGGCTCAGATCATGAACCCCTTATTGCCAAATTCAGACTTAAACTGAAGAAAGTGGGGAAATCACTAGACCATTAAGGTATGACCTAAATCAAATCCCTTATGACTATACAGTGGAAGTGAGAAATAGACTTAAGGAATTAGATCTGATATACAGAGTGCCTGACAAACTATGGATAGAGGTTCATGACATTGTACAGGAGACAGGAATCAAGACCATCCCCAAGAAAAAGAAATGCAAAAAAGCAAAACGGCTGTCTGAGCAGGCCTTACAAATAGCTGTGAAAAGAAGAGAAGGGAAAAGCAAAGGAGAAAAGGAAAGATACACCCATTTGAAGGCAGAGTTCCAAAGAATAGCAAGGAGAGATAAGAGAGCCTTCCTCAGAGATCAATGTAAAGAAATAGAGGAAAACAATAGATTTGGAAAGACTAGAAATTTCGTCAAGAAAATTAGAGCTACCAAGGGAACATTTCATGCAAAGATGGGCTCAATAAAAAACAGAAATGGTATGAACCTAACAGAAGCAGAAGATATTACGAAAAGGTGGCAAGAATACACAGAAGAACTGTACAAAAAAGATCTTCACAACCCAGATAATCACAATGGTGTGATCACTCACACTTACCTAGGGCCAGACATCCTGGGATGTGAAGTCAAGTGGGCCTTAGGAAGCATCACTACGAACAAAGCTAGTGGAGGTGATGGAATTCTAGCTAAGCTATTTAAAATCATACAAAATGATGCTGTTAAAATGCTGCACACAATATGTCAGCAAATTTGGAAAACTCCGAATTTGGAAAACTCCAAATTTGGAAAACAGAAGTGGCCACCGGACTGGAAAAGGTCAGTTTTCATTACCATCCCCAAAAAGGGAAGTGCCAAAGAATGTTCAAAGTACTGCACAATTGCACTTATTTCGCATGCTAACAAGGTTATGGTCAGAATCTTTCAAGCTAGGCTTCAGCAGTACATGAACCAAAAACTTCCAGATGAACAAGCTGGATTTAGGAAAGGCAGAGGAACCAGAGATCAAGTTGCCAACATACATCATATCATAGAAAAAATAAGGGAATTCCAGAAAAACACCTGCTTCTTTGACCATGCCAAAGCCTTTGACTGTGTGGATCACAACAAACTGTGGAAAATTCTTAAAGGGATGGGAATACCAGACCGCCTTATCTGCCTCCTGAAAAACCTGTATGCAGGTCAAGAAGCAACAGATAGAACTGAACATGCAACAACAGAACTGGTTCAAAATTTGGAAAAGAGTATATCAAGGCTATACACTGTCACTCTGCTTATTTAACTTATATGCAGAACGCATCATGTGAAATGCCAGGCTGGATGAATCACAAGCTGGAATCAAGATTGCTGGGAGAAATATCAACAACCTCAATTATGCACATGATACCACCCTAATGGAAGAAATGAAGAAAAATTAAAGAGCCTCTTAATGAGTGTGAAAGAGGAGAGTAGATTCGCTCGCTTCAAACTCAATATTCAGAAACCTAAGGTCGTGGCATCTGGGTCCGTCACTTCACGACCAATGGGAGGCGGGGGGGATGGAAACAGTGATAGCCTTTATTTCTTGGGCTCCAAGTTCACAGCAGACAGTGACTGCAGCCTTGTAATTAAAAGATGCTTGCTCCTTGGAAGGAAAGCTATGACAAATGTAGATAGCATATTTTAAAAAGCGAGGCATCACTGAGCCAACAAAGGTCTGTATAGTCAAAAGTATGGCTTTTCTATTTCTGCAAATTTCTTTTTTTTTTTTTTCATTTATTTTTATTAGTTGGAGGCTAATTACTTTACAATATTGTAGTGGTTTTTGCCATATATTGACATGAATCAGCCATGGATTTACATGTGTTCCCCATATGGCTTTTCCAGTAGTTATGTACAGATGTGAGAGTTGGACCATAAAGAAGGCTGCACTTTAAAGATTTGATTCTTTCAAATTATGGTGATGTAGAAGTCTCTTGAGAGTCCTTCAGACTGCAAGGAGATCAAATCAGTCAACCCTAAAGAAAATCAACACTGAATATTCATTGGAAGGACTGATGCAGAAACTCCAATACTTTGGCCACCTGATGTGAAGAGCCAACTCATTGGAAAAGACTCTGATGCTGGGAAAAATTGAGTGCAGGAGGAGAAGGGCCTGGCAAAGAATGTCTGGATAGTATCACTGACTCAACAGTCATGAGTCTGAGCAAACTCTGGAGATACTGAAGGACAGAGAAGACTGGCGTGCTGCAGTTCATGAGGTTACAAGAGTTGGAGATAACTTAGCTGATAAACAGCAACAAATGGATTATTTTTTTAACCAGTTGCAAAGAATATCTGAAGCAATGCTCAAAAAACAGCTTAAACCTAGGATAATAACTAAACTTTAACTCAAAACTGAGAAAAAAAATCAAGATTTCATTTTGAGCTCTACAGTGACTAAGGCAGCTATCTAACTATCGATAAACACAAAATAAAACTAGCAAAAAGGATCTTCTTTAGCAAGGCTAGAGAACCTTAGTAGTACTGACTAGATTAAGACAATATCCTAGGTCGGCCTGGAATTCTAGAGTGGCTCATGCTTATGCTCAGTCACTCTGCTGTGTCTGACTCTTTGTGACCCTACGAACTGTAGCCCACCAGGCTCCTTTGTTCATGGAATTTTTTAGGTGAGTATACTGGAGTAGGCTGCCATGCCCTCCTCCAAGGTATCTTCTCTACCCAGGGATCAAGCCCATGTCTCCCGTATCTGCTATATTGCAGGCAGATTCTTTACCACTGAACCACAGAGCAAGTCCCAAGTAGAGGTATAACGTTTAAAATTTCATGGCACATGTGGCCTTTTAATTGTCTTTTCTTTCATTTCTTTCAGAAATCTCCTAAAATCAAGAAGGATAAAAATTTGAAATGCGATGTATATTTGGAACAATAACAGGAAGAGTTGTATATTCTGACATTATTATATGGGGTAAGTCTGTTAAATGGAGGTCAATTTATTCATAGATAATGGTTTGGAAAGATGTCAACAAAAGGTACCCATGGCTGAAAACTTCACACTAGTATGATTGAGACATTTCTCCGAATTAAGTGAGACAGTTTGAGATTCAAAACCAAAATTGCTTATTTGAAACAGGGGACATATATTATGGCTGTGACAGTGTTTCCTCTTTCCAACCTCATTTGGCATGAAAAAGCATCAGGAAGTTGTCTATGTATGAGCAATTCCAAACAGAAGTCATTAAAGAAAGCATGTTCTGCAGGGAGGCTGGCTGGTGGGGAAGAACCATGTTGCATTATAAGCAGTAGCCTATAAGCAGCTGACTGTTGGCAGAAATTAAGATTAAGAGACTATACTTAAATAGTTGCTTTCATTTCACAAACAAATCTTTCCTTTACTATTATATCACCCTAGTTGTCCTGATCAATGTTGGTTAGGAACTAATTACATTATTTGAATACAAGTAAAATGAAAAATATCAACCATAGAATCAATAAGATGTATGGACAAAATAAAATAATGAACATCCAAATGGTTGTACTCATTGGAAAGAAAAAAAAAACTACTATAGAGAAAAGTAAGAACTGTGACCAAAAATTTCATTATTACACTTTTATAAAATATATAATAAGTCAATGTCATTTTACTTTTGTGAAATTAGAGTATAAAACAGACATAAATTTTTAAGGGACAATATATCAAACTAGAGAAATGAATGGAACTCTGAGAAAAACCATAACAGAAAAATCTATCTTAGAGGAAAAAAATTACCTGAGGTAGCATAAAGGATGCAATATGGGGGATGAAAGAGAGACAAGTGAAAAAATTCACAAAATAAAAAAAATTAAAAGAGTCAAAACTACATTAAATTCAAGAACACTTTTGATGAGAAAGTATTGAAATCAGGAATTGAAAATACATACTTGATCTTCGGGAAAAAAATCAAGTAACCAACTTATAGCTATCTAACAAAGCTATTTAATTTCAAAACTTATCAAGAATTAAAGGGAAAAATGAGGAAGCTTCACAGATGTAATTACATTCTGCAATCAGTTGACTTTAGGCTAATAAAAGGAAGTTTATCTTGTGTGAGCATGATCAAATCAGTTGATCCTCTGAAAGAAGGCTTAGTGGTAAAAGACAGACTCTCTTTCCTGAGGCAAGCTTTATCTAGCTTCAAGAAAATCAATCTTTCCAACAATGCATTAAGTTGAAGAGGATCCCAAATCCTTTGGTTGACACTGCAAAGATAATCTAATCATGCATGTTTGCTGTAAGTCAGAATTATTAAGCAAAAGTATGATGTGGTCATCATCAACTCAATGGACATGAGTTTGAGAGACAGTGAAGGAAGCCTGATGTCCTGCAGTTCATGGGGTTGCAGAGAGTCAGACACAACTGAGAAAATGAAAAAAATGATGTGGTCATAATGAATCCAACCAACACAAAGAACTGTTTTGAACTGAGTAGAAAGCTGAAAACTGTTTTCTATCATATTTACCTTCTAGCATAAAGGAGTTTCGTGTTCATCAACTTACATTGCTCAATAGTTGTTATCGCTCTTTTCCTTCTATTTTCTGAATTTTTATCAAGCTATTTAATCTATGAGCTATATTTTTGCAAAATTGAATTGATATGATATTTGTGGCATTGAATAGCCATATAAAATGTTAATGAGTTACCAAAAAATTTCTTTCCATAAGTCTGAAATACATCAAATTGCCAACATACTTTGGATTATAGAAAAAGCAAGAGAACTCCAGAGAAATATCTACTTCTGCTTCATGGACTATGCTAAAGCCTTTGACTGTGTGGATCACAACAAACTGAAAATTTCTTCAAGAGATGGGAATACCAGACCGCCTTACCTGCCTCCTCATAAATGTGTATGCAGGTCAAGAAGCAACAATTAGAACTGGACATGGAACAATGGACTGGTTCCAAATTGGAAAGGAGAACATCAAGGCTGCATATTGTCATCCTACTTATTTAACTTATATACAGAGTACATCATGCAAAATGCCAGACTAGATGAAGCACAAACTGGAATCAAGATTGCCAGGAGAAATATCAATAACCTCAGATATGCACATGACACCAAGTTTATGGCAGGAAGCAAAGAGGAACTAAAGAGCCTCTTGATGAGAGTGAAAGAGAAGAGTGAAAAAGCTGGCTTAAAACTCAACATTCAAAAAAAAGAGAGAGATTATTGCATCCAGTCCCACTACTTCATGGCAAATAGATGTGGCAGCAATGGAAACAGTGAGAGATTTTATTTTCTTGGGCTCCAAAATCACTGCAGACAATGACTGCAACCATGAAATTAAAAGATGCTTGCTCCTTGGAAGAAAAGCTATGACAATACTAGACAGCATGTTAAAAAGCAGATGCATTACTTTGCTGACAAAGGTCCAGCTAGTCAAAGCTATGGATTTTCCAGAAGTAATGTATGGATGTGAAAGTTGGACCATAAAGCTGAGTGCCGAAGAGTTGATGCTTTTGAACTGTGGTGTTGGAGAAAACTCGAGAATCCCTTGGGCTGCAAGATCAAACCAGTCAGTCCTAAAGGCTCAGTCCTGAATATTCATTGCAAGGCATGATGCTGAAGCTAAAGTTCCAATATTTTGCCAGCTGATGTGAAGAACTAACTCATTGGAAAAGACCCTGATGCTGGGAAAGATAGAAGGCAGTAGGAGAAGGGGACTACAGAGGATGAGATAGAAGGATGACATCATCAACTCAATGGACGAGTTTGAGCAAGCTCTGGGAATTGGTGATGGGCAGGGAAGCCTGGCATACTGCAGTACATGGGGTCACAAAGAGTCAGACACAACTGAGTAACTGAACTTAACTGAAGTCTGAAATTCATAATTTAGATTCTCATGTTTTCTATCATTTTATAACTGTTTTATGTCAGAAACACTGGTGCATGAAGAATTGAAATGATACATGGAATGGAAAAGCATGCTCTATATTTCTTAATATATGCTCAAGTTTCACAGGTTTTTGAATGTATTTGTAGAGAACACATGATGTCTTTGATGTTCCCAAAAAGGTTAAAGACAATAAATGTGTGATGTACAGAAATGGACACTCTTTGCTGACGCACTGATGATATCATGTAAATGTCTTTATACAGTATCTCATTAAGATCTCCAATGTTTCAATACTCATAGTCATTATTTGTTATCCTTTTGAGGAATATGGGATTTTAAATTGTTTCAGAGCAGCTGTTCAAAGAAGCCACTTGAGTAGTGAGGGTTATTACTGACAGTCTCAGCATGATGATTGCATTACCGTGTGCTGGAATATGATTTTGAAAAATGAGAAGTACTCTATCTAGGAAGAGAGAATGACTTGCTGTTTGTTTCTGAATAACTCAGTCTGCCACATGTTAGGTTGGAATAGATACAAAAACCCAGTTTATTGAAACCCAAGTAAAAAGTCTCAATAAAGTAAACTACAAGATATCTGAGGTTTGATATGTATTTGTCGAATAATTGACAGAATTTTGAAAAGTGGAAAAAAAAAATCAATGGAATAAGATCCTTACATGTGATTGTTACCAAAGATATTTTATTATTATTATCACAATTTATTTCCTTCATTTCTAGAATGAGTACAGTTCAGGTTCTTCTTCCTGTCTCTTGGTTGTTTTTCAGAAGTTGTCTGAAACAGAAAAAGAGACACAGATGTATAGAACAGACTTTTGGACTCTGTGGGAGAAGGCGAGGGTGGGATGTTTCAAGAGAACAGCATCAAAACATGTATATTATCTAGGGTGAAACAGATCACCAGCCCAGGTTGGATGCATGAGACAAGTGCTCGGACCTGGTGCACTGGGAAGACCCAGAGGGATCGGGTGGAGAGGGAGGTGGGAGGGTGGATCGGGGTGGGGAATACATGTAAATCCATGGCTAATTCATGTCAATGTATGACAAAAACCACTGCAATATTGTAAAGTAATTAGCCTCCAACTAATAAAAATAAATGAAAAAATAAATAAATTAAAAAAAGAAGTTGTCTGATAATTTTTATTCTAACAGTTCCAATTTTATTTTAAATATCTTAGGAAGATATAGAACATACCCTACTGCTATAAACTATTATGAAAGACAATTTCTCCTTTTAATAAGTATTGCTTGATATAATAATATTATGGGCATGCATGTATGCTAAGTCGCTTCAGTCATGTTTGACTCTTTGTGACCCCATGGACTATAGTCTACTAAGTTCCTCTGTCCATGAGATTCTCCAGGCAGGAATACTGGAGTGGGTTGCCCCCCTCCAGAGGATCTTCCTACCCAGGGATCGAACCTGGGTCTCTTCTATAGATTCTATATTTTGGCATAGCCAAGAAAGATAAATGTTACCTATATATTTTATATATATAAATGATTTACATATAAATAAACCATATGTATTTTTTCCAAGGTAAGAAATACAGAATACCACTTCAGGGTGAAAATGTAGAATGACACTGAAGGATGCATACATTACTCTCTTTTCCTCTCTCCAATCTTCCACCTTACCCACTGAGCCCAGAGCTCCCTGTAGGACCAGTTGAAGTAGTTTTTGCAACTATATTTCAGTTCAAAATTGTTTCTTTCTGCAATCTTAAGACATTCCCTGTTCAGTTTCTTACACAAATATCCTTTTCCTGGAGTCTGCACCAGCAAATCTGGTCAGTGACTCAAAAACATATAAACATGCTCACATACATGGATACACCCACTTCTTAAACACACAGACATATAAATATGACACTTCTATGTTTTGTTGCTTATCTTCCCCCTACAAATATTTTCATGTATGTTGAGTGTGTCTTGGGGAATGGGGAATAGTGCTGCTTACCCTACAGTCTTCCTCTGGCAAATACAATGTTTTTCATGATTGAATACTTTCTAATTAGTGCAATTCTGGAAAATAATGAGTATATGATAAAGGAGTTGGTTTCTTGAATCAGGTGGCCAAATTATTGGAGCTTTGTGCTACAGTCCACGGTGTCACAAAGAATTAGACATGACTTAGTGACTCAACAACAATACCATAAATAGTAATGTTGAATGGTAGGTCAGATAAAAGAATAAAGCATAAATAAAGCTGGCTGTTTTGTTTTCTGACTTGGAAAAAACTTTTTATTTAGTTTTAGAGTAGACTGTTTTTACTATATGGTTACCACAAGCCATGTGCAGCTACACATATTTAAATTTGCATTAGTTAAATTTGGACTTTGGATCCCATGGACTGTAGCCCACCAGGTTCCTCTGTCTTTGGAATTTTTCAGCCAAGAATGCTGAAGTGGGTTGCCATTTCCTTCTCCGGGAATCTTCCCAACCCTGTGATTGAGCCCAGGTCTCCTGCATTGCAGGCAGATTCTTTACCAACTGAGCTACCAGGGAATTCCCTTATATTTAAATTTGTATTAATTAAATTTAAGTGAAATTTAAAACAGTTTAAATTGAAATTTAACATTTGGAATTTAAAATTTTAAACCTCCCTAGTCATATTTGAAAAGCACAGAAATCACACAAACTACCACACTAAGTTTTCAGATTATAGAACACCTTACTATCGAAGAAAATTCTATTGGAAAGTAATAGAGGTAAAATGCCAGGAAAATGCTGTCCTTTAGACATGTCAATCTTTATCGAATTTTGCCATATCTGAAAGATTGTTCAGAAGTTGTAATCTCAAGGAAAGGAGCTCAGCAGAAGGATGGTTGGTGATGGTGTTTAAAACACATTGAGTACCTAAAATTATTTTGACTTTAAAAAAAAGGCAACCATTGGAGCATCCTGAAAAAAGTCAAACTACATGAACAGATATTTGTAAAAAAAAATTTAAATTTTGTGGTAAATTGCCTTTGTTTAAAAATATATTAGTTAAAATTAATAAATAAGTACAAAGAACAACTGCAAATCATTCAACTATTCCCAAGATACTTCTATTAAATTCCAATTACTAGGTAGAAAGCACAGCTCTTACATGCTCAATTGTCCCCCTGCAGCTCTGTGCACACAAAAGGGATTACTGCTGAATTATGTATGTGTGTATGTAACTATATATATGCATAAAACATATATATACACTACATATATAAATCTTGGGTAGCAAGAAAGTTAGGGCTATATATAGGCATGGACATGTTACATAAAAATATAGCAGATATATATCAGTGCACATTTGCAATAGGACCTACACTTGTTAACCTCAGTTCTGACAAAATGTGGTCCACTGGAAAATGGAATGGCAAACCACTTCAGTATTCTTGCCTTGAGAACCCCATGAACAGCATGAAAAGGCAAAAATATATCACACTGAAAGCTGAACTCCCAAGGTGGGTAGATACCCAATATACTACTACAGAAGAGTGGAGAAATAACTCCAGAGAATGAAACGAAGGAGCCAAAGTGGAAACAATGCCCAGTTGTGGATGTGACTGGTGATGGAAGTAAAGTCAGATGCTGTAAAGAACAATATTGCATAGGAATCTGGAATGTTAGGTCCATGAATCAAGGTCAATTGAAAGTGGTCAAACAGGAGATGGCAAGAGTGGAAATCGACATTTTAGGAATCAGTGAACTAAAATGGACTGGAATGGGTGAGTTTTAATTCAGATGACCATTATATCTACTACTGTGGGCAAGAATCCCTTAGAAGAAATGGAGTCGCTCTCATAGTCAACAAGAGTTTGAAAGGCAGTCCTTCGGAACTATCTCAAAAACTACAGAATGATCTCTGTTCATTTCCAAGGCAAATCATTCAATATCACTGTAATCCAAGTCTATCTTCCAACAACAAATGCCAAAGAAGCTGAAGTTGAAATGTAAAAGTTGGAAGTCAGGAGATCCCTGGTATAACAGTCCAGTTTGGCCTTGGAATACAAAATGAAGCAGGGCAAAGTCTAAGAGTTTTGCCTAGAGAACATACTGGTCAGAGCAAACACCCTCTTCCAACAACACAAAAGATGATTCTACACATGGACATCATGAGATGGTCAATACAACTCAGATTGATTATATTATTTGCAGCCAAAGATGGAGAAGCTCTATACAGTCAGCGTAAGTGAAACCAGCAACTGAATGTGGCTCAGATCACGATTTCCTTATTGCAAAATTCAAATTTAACTTGAAGAAAGTAGGGAAAACCACTAGATCATTCAGGTATGACCTAAATCAAATCCCTTATGATTATATAGTGGAAGTGGTAAATAGAGTTAAGAGATTATATTTGATAGAGTGCCTGAAGAACTATTGAAAGAGGTTCATGACATTGCACAGGAGGCAGTGATCAAGACCATCCCCAAGAAAAATAAATGAAAAAAGGCAAAATGGTTGTCTGAGGAAGCCTTACAATTAGCTGAGAAAAGAAGAGAAGCTAAAGGCAAAGGAGAAAAGGAAAGATATACCCATTTGAATACATAGTTCCAAAGAATAGCAAAGAGAGATAAGAAAGCCTTCCCCAGTGATCAATTCAAAGAAATAGAGGAAAATAGAATGGGGAAGACTAGAGAACTCTTCAAGAAAATTGGAGATACCAAGGGAACATTTCATGCAAAATTGGCACAATAAAGGACAGAAACAGTATGGACCTAACAGAAACAGAAGATATTAAGAGGAGGTGACATCAATACACAGAAGAACTATACAAGAAAGATCTTAATGACCCAGATAACCATGAAGGTATGATCACTCACCTAGAGCCAGACAGCCTGGAATGCAAAGTGAAGTGGGCCTTAGGAAGTATCTCTACAAACAAAGTTAGTGGAGGTGATGGAATTCCAGTTGAGCTATTTCAAATCCTAAAATATGATGCTGTGAAAGTGCTGCACTCAATATGTCAGCAAATTTGAAAACTTCAGCAGTGGCCACAGGACTGGAAAAGGTCAGTTTCATTCCAATTCCAAAGAAAAGCAATGTCAAAGAATGTTCAAAGTAATACTCAAAATTCTTGAAGTCAGGCTTCAGCAGTACGAGAACCAAGAACTTCCAGATGTTCAAGCTGGATTTAGAAAAGGCAGAGGAAACAGAGATCAAATTGCCAACATCCATTGGATCATAGAAAAAGTAAAAGAGTTCAAGAAAAATATCTACTTCTGCTTTGTTGACTTTGCCAAAGACTTTGTGTGGATCACAGCAAATTATTGAAAATTCTTCAAGTGATGGGAATACCAGCCCACCTCACCTGCCTCTTGAGAAATCTGTATGTAGTCAATATGCAGCAGTTAGGACCAAACATGGAACAATGGAATGGTTTCAAATTTGGAAAGGAATCAGTCAAGGTTGTATATTGTCACCCTGTTTATTTAACTTATATGCAGCGTACATAATGCAAAATGCTAGGTTGGATGAAGCACAAGCTGGAATCAAGATTGCCAGGAGAAATATCAATAACTTCAGATTTGCAGATGACACCCCCTTTATGACAGAAAGGGAAGAGGAACTAAAGAGCTTCTTGATGAAAGTGAAGAGGGGACTGAAAAAGTTGGCTTAAAACTCAACATTCAGAAAACTAAGATCATAATATCTGACCCTATCACTTCATGAAAAATAGATGGGGAAACAATGGAAACTGTGACAGACATTATTTTTGGGGGATCCAAAATCACTGCACATGGTAACAGCAGCCATGAAATTAAAATATGCTTGCTCTTTGGAAGAAAATCTATTACCAACCTAGACAGCATATTAAAAAGCAGAGACATTACATTGCAGACAAAGGTCCAACTAGTCAAAGTTATGGATTTCCCAGTAATCATGTATGGATGTGAGAGATGGCTCATAAAGAAAGCTGAGCGCCAGAATTGACACTTTTGAACTGTGGTGTTGGAGAAGACTTTTGAGAGTCCCTTGGGCTGCAAGGAGATCCAACCAGTCAATCCTAAAGGAAATCCGTTCTGAATGTTCATTGGAAGTTCTGATGCTGAAGCTGAAGCTCCAATACTTTTGTCACCTGAAATGAAGAACTGACTGCTTTGAAAATACCCTGATGCTGGGAAGGACTGAAAGTGAAAGGAGAAGGTGACAACAGAGGGTGAGATGTTTGGATGGCATCACCAGCTCAATGGACATGAGTTTGAGCAATCTCCAGAAGTTGGTGATGGATAGGGAAGCTAGTGTGCTGCAGTCCATGGGGTTTTAAAGAGTCAGACATGACTGAACAACTGAACTGAACTGAACTGATTTCCCCTCATCACCATTAAATTATGTCTTTGTTTTAAAGTATGCACTATAGTTAGCTTTTTTTATAACACTTATATCCAAAAGGTAAAGTGATTCTATATTATTGAAGTATTCTATATACATAAATATCATAATAATTTTTTAATCTCATACTTAAACAAAATATGCATAATCTTACAAACTTTTTCATTCCTCTTCTTGACCTTAGACCTAGTGGGGCTTGATTTAAAACTGACCATACATTCATTCTTTTATGATTGTTCCTTCTAGATCTTAAAGATATTTCTACCCCCATCATTTAAACTTCTCAATTTTTGTTCCTATTAGTCCTTATTTTGCAAAATAACCAGTAATTTTAATCTCTTGTCACCTGCTTTTTGGTTTTCTCTCTACCAATTTTCATTTGCAACTTGCAAATTGATAAAGGTATGTAAGATTCATGAGTGATAAATAGCTAGATGCTACATGAATGATGTATATAACTGCTGGGTTCACATTATGATTCATATACATGCACATATATGCATGCATGTATATTTATAAGCATATATATGTATGTATATGTTAAATATGTATAGAGAGAATATAAAAATGTGATCTTTCTTCCCTCTTTAACCTCAACTTGATGCCAGATATGAGTAATCATTTTCCTTGAATCAAAATGTAGGTTTGAAAAAATTATATTTATCTATTTTCTACTGAGCATAGTTTAACATATTTTAACATAGCATAAGAGCACAAAATCAGGTGGTCAAATGAAAGAGGAAAGATTTTTAAATTGTAAGTTAAGATAATCCTTTTATTTACCCTAACTCTTCATGTTATTTTCATCTCCTACACTAATATTCTGGTCTTCTATTCTGATTTCATGAAGAATGGGGTTGACCCTGGATGGAGGAGTCTCAAGATAATGCCCTTAAGCTATTGATGAGTTTGCTTCCTTCCATGCATTTTACACTTCTGGCCTAGGGGAAGACTCCTTTCCTCACTATAAAGATATTCTTAATCTTCAACATACAACTGTGATATTATCACATGATTCAAGATGGATCAAAAGGAAAGTATAACATTTTGATGATATTTTCAAAAAAACATGACACATTGACATCAGTAGTGGAAGCAGGCAGGTTGGGAGAGACATGTGAAAACCCTAATGGAGGAAGAAAATTAGAACTGAGGAAAAGCTAGAGAATAGCTGCAAGTATGGTGATAACTATTTGGGCCATGTTGCACTAAGAGCTAAGGGAAACTACTTGTATTAGCCAGGCTTTCCAAAGAAACTGAACCAAGACAAGATAGGTAGGTACGTCGGTAGGTAGGTAGATAGATAATTTATAATGAGGGATTGGCTCACACATTTATGAAATCTAAGCCCTATGATCTGCTGTTTGCACACTGGAAGGCAATGAAAGACAATGGTAAAGCTCTGGTCCAAACTTAAAGTTCTGAGAACTTGGGGAGTCAATGGTGTGAGTCCCAACCCATATCTGAGAGCCAGAGGACCAGGAGAACCTATATGCAAGGGCGGGAGAAGACAGATGTCTCAGCTCAACCTGAGAACAAATTCACCCTTTCTCTGACTTTCTGTTCTATTTAGGCCCTCAGCAGTTTGGATGAAGCTCACCCCCAGTGAAGTTGATCTCCCCAAGTTAGTCTAATGATCAAACACTAATCTCTTCTGGAAATGCCCTCACAGACACACTTAGAAGCTATTGAGGCATCACTTAGTCAAACTGACACATAAAATTAATCAGACTACTGAATGTTTTTCTAAGTAAAGTAACAGGCTCAGATTTTTATTTGAACACTGTGGAATTAATTGGAAAATATCTTTAGTCTCTTATGTTTCCAAGTGGAGAGACTTTAACAAATTTAGTTGGGTAGAGTTTGCTTTCTAATCTCTAGAATAGTGAGGGTATCAATGACTTCAATAATACGTAGCTCTATCATAAAAATTCCCACTCAGATAATCATCATGATTTCACCAAGTTTTAATCAGAATCATAAGTTTGGCTTTAGCCAACCAATAATATACTTATGATAGCTGAAGTTACCAGAAATTGTGATTAGATTTCATAAATTCACATAAGCATGCATGCTTGCTTGCTCATTATTTTCTTAGTCATGTCCAACTCTGTGATCCCACCAGGGTCCTCTGTCCCTGGGATTTCCTAGGCAAGAATACTGGAGTGGATTGCCATTGTCTTCTCCATCATATATGTATATACAAGTTTAAATGTTTTTCTTGTCAATATATACTGTGTTGGTATGATAATTAGAGCACTATGTTTAAGTGCTGGAGGAAAAAATAAGGAAAGAGTGCATATTTGTAAGAACATCACAGTCTACTGGCTAAGAAATTTCAGAATAAGGACTATTATAAAACAACAGAAAGGGATCAATGCAGAGTCTGCAGGACATTATGAAAGTGAAAGTCAGTCATGTATGACTCTTTGCAACTCCACGGATGTAGCCTGACAAGCTCCTCCGTCCATGGAATTCTCCAGGCTAGAATAATGGAGTGGGTAGCTGTTCCCTTCTCCAAGGGATCTTCCCAACCCAGGGATCGAACCCAGGTCTCCCACATTGCAGGCAGATGCTCTAGACTGTCTGCGCCACCAGGGAAGGACACTATGAGAAGGGAACAAACCCAAGATTATTGGGATAGTAACAGTTCTTTAGAGGAAGTAATTTTTGAATCAATTTATTTGGCTAGCAAAGAATATTGTAGGTGAAAGTAGAGGAGAAAATTGAGACACTAGGAACAATATGTTTAAAAGTAAAAACCATGGCATATTTTGAGAAAAGCAGGTAATTTCACATCAATGGACTACAAGTGAAATGAAGAACAATGTTATCTCTCTGTTGAGTAATTAGGAAGAGCAATCTATCTTGACAAGTCAAGCAACATAATATACTATTTCATATAGATTGCAAGCCCTTATAAAACTGATTTGTCCAAAAACAAATGCTATATTTAGAAGAATGACCATAGAATACATAGTCAAACTGGTTATTTTTTTAATTTCATAAGAGCAGTCTGTTTTGCTTTATATGGAAATTATACAAATGTAGTTATCTATGAATAATTGTATGAACTTACTATAATGATTTTTGAAATGATTTTAAAACTGCTTGCTCTATGAAAACTTCAAAATAGTAGGTAGTTAGAACATTAGCTGTGTTTTTCCATATTATATATAATTCATTTGTCTCATAATATGCATTTCAGCCTCCTGTGAGCTCTAGGAATGTAAAATGGCTCATTTAACATAGTTAAAGTTGAAATATATTTATAGGACTGTTATATTTATGGCCATTTTTAAATAAATTCAGTATTAAACACTTGTTAACAGAATCATGAGTAGAAATTTGGCTTGTCTTTTCTGTGAAAAGATGAAAAAGAAGCAATGCATGGCAAACATTTTCTAATGTACACACAAACAGAAATTTTATCTATCTGGAGGGATTTCCCTTAGAAATCATGATAATTCTATTTAATGTTCTGGAAACAAATTTTGAATGAGATTCTCTGTGCTCTTGGATGCAAAAAACTATTTTCCCCACAATCTCAGTGCTTTTATGCTTTATCACCAATGCCCAAATCTCATTTTCTCCTCCACTATAGTAGTAAAATACTGACTTTCCAAGCCTTTCTGATTGATAGGAGTGGGCCATGTGGCACAAATCTGGATAGTAAGGTATAAGCAAAAGCTTTCTGGGGAATGTCTCACACAAGTTTTATTTATTTATTTATTTTTCCTAACCAGGAAAAGAGACATGTATGGCTTGTCCTACTGATTTTCCTTGTTGCCTTCAACACCAATGTGATGCAACATCATGCTTAAGGACAAAGGTATGGTAAATAGATATTTAATGTTATTAGAAACTTCCCAACTATTTCCCAAAGGGACTGACTACACCATTTCATATCCCATTAATAATGTATGAGAATTACAATTGCTCACCATTCTTACAAACACTTGGCATTTTCAGTATTTTCAAAAATTCCTATTTTAGTTATTCTATTGGGTATTTGAAAGTACCCCATAGTGGTTTTGTTATTTCCTAATGACTAATGGTTTAGAGCATCTTTACATGGGCTTATGGATTAAGTGTATGTTGTTTGAATCTTTTGCCCACTTTTTAATTGAGTTGCTTGAATTATTACTGAATGGTATATGTTACTTACATATTTTGCTATTGACATTCTTGTGCAAGTCTTTTTGTAAATATATATTTATTTCTCCTTGATAAAATACTTGGATCTGGGATTACTGGTCATAGAGTACATGTACCTTTAGAATGAAGAAACTGATATAATCATTTTTCAAAGTGGTGTTCCAGATAATTCGCCATGGGTTTCTCATATTTCTGCATTTTTTCCCAGCAAAGACAATGACAGCCTTTGTTAAGATTATCTTTTATATCTTTATGTATATAAAGATATATGTATATATATGTGTGTGTGTGCATGTGTGTGTGTGTGTATAGACACACACACTCTCCCTCCAGATTTATTAATTATGTGAAGTGAAAGTCACTCAATTGTGTCCAACTCTTTGCGATCCCATGGACTATGCAGTCCATGGAATTCTCCAGGCCAGAATACTGGTGTGGGTAGCCTTTCCCTTCTCCAGGAGATCTTCCAAACCCAGGGATCAAACCCAGATCTCCCGCATTTCAGGAGGATTCTTTACCAGCTGAGTCACAAGGAAAGCCCTTCATTAATTATACAGTATGAAAATATGACCTCCTTAGGGTCAGAGGTCAGTCAGGTTTAGTGTTCATTATAAAATAATTAAGTTCTCTAAGTCTGTAAATTCCTCAGTTGTGAAACAACCCACTGGGCCCATCCATTTGGTTTTCTCTGCATTGCTTTAAAGGCACTTTGTAGTCAGAATAAACTTATGAAAACATAATTATTATGCTGCTTGCTGTACCATGAGTAACAGAATAATTTATATATGACCCAAGTATCTCATATTTTCTGCTAGCATTCTAGAAACAGTAAAATTCTAAAATGTTAAATTGCAAGTTATGGTAAATCTCAGACTATTCATAGTTCTTTGTTACTGACTACGCTGTTTTACACTCTTACACATACATAACGGTACTGAATATATTCTTTCCCAAGTTTGATGCTTACTGTAATTTTAAATACTTATATTAGATAAAAATTCTAAGTTGATATATTTATTATTAAAGCCTTAAAATTTTCATTGTCATGTTTCTGACATGAAGACCAGTCATTTCACCATTGTTTTCTTTATATGTAACATCCAAATACAGGAGGTAAGTTTCTTAACATTGGTCTTGTCAAGATTATTTTGGATTTGACATCAAAAGCTAAGGCAAACAAGAAGTGGGAATACATCAATCTAAAAAAATGCTTCTGCCTAGCATTTGTTGATGGCTACATCAACAAAATGAAAAGGCAATCTATGGAATAGGGGACGGTATTTGTAACACATCTTGTAAGTGGTTAGTATCCAAAATATGTAAGAAACTTATACAATTTGGTAGCAAAAAATCTCAAATAACTCCCCTGAAATGGGCTTAGGATGAATAGGTACTTTTCTCAAAAAGACATGTGAGTATATAAAAGGATTTTCAACATCACCAATCAGCCAGGAAATGTAAATCAATACCATAATGAAATATTATCTCACATCACTAGGATGCTATTATCAAAAAGACAACAGAGAAAAATGATGGTGAAGATGTAGAGAAAACGGCACCCTTGTGCGCTGCTGTTGGGGATATAAATTGGTTCAGCCACTATGGAGAACAATATGAAGGCTTCTAAATAAATTAATAATAGAGCTACCATATGGTCTAGCAACTTTACTTTTGAGTATATTTTCAAAAGAAAAAATCATTACCTGGAAGAAATATCTGTACTCCATGTTCACTGCCTAATTGTCCATCAATAGATGAATGCATTAAGAATGTGAAACAGAACTTCCCTTGTGGTCCAGCGGTTAAGAATCAGCCTGTCAATGCAGGGGATAGAGGCCCCTGGTCCAGGAAGATTCCACATGCCATGGGGCAACTAACCCCATGAGCCACAAGTACTGAGCCCACAGTCTAGAGACCGTGAACCGCAGCTGCTGAAGCCCATGCACCCAGAGCCCACGTTCTGCAACAATTGAAGCTGCTACCTGTGTACTGCCAGGAAGAACAGCTGCTACTCACTGCAACTAGAGAAAGCCTGCATGCCCCAGTGAAGACCCAGCGCAGCCAAAAATAAATAAACGATTTTTTAAAAGAGTGTGATATGTACACAGAGAGGAATATAATTCAGTCTTCGAAAAGAAGGAAATCCTGTGATTTTCAATAACATGGATGATCATGGGGAGCACTATGCTAATTGAAATACGTCAGAAAGACAAAGTCAAATGCTGCATGGTATCACTTCTCCAAGGGATGAGAAAAAGAAAAGTTGATCTCATGGAAACAGAGGTAGTAAAGAGATTACCAGAGGCTAGGGAGAGGTGTAAACTTTTGCTTACAAGATAAATAAGGTCTGAATATCTAATATATACCCTGGTGATTATCATTGATAATGCTAGATTATATAATTATAATTTGCTAAGAAAGTAGATCTTAAATGTTCTCAAAAATGTTTTAATTAAATATGTTTAATGACATATATGCTAATTAACCCAGTGGGGGAATTAAAAAAAATGTATTTATGACATTAGCTTTTAGTATTTAGGTGGATATCTTTGACTATATAAATTGCCTGTTTCTCTCCTGTATTATAAACTATAACCAAAGAATCAAACTCTTAAGAAATCTTTTAATATCTATCATGGGAATGTTCCCAAGAGTATATCCTAAATGTTATTTTGAAAGCTAAAAGAAAATACAACTTCAATTTTCACTTTGTCAAAAATAATTATGATGAAGAAGATAAAGAAAGAGAAAATATTACACAAATTAAAAGTTGGAAATGAGGGTTTTAGGAGAACAAAATCTGTTTAACATGTATAACATCAAAAATGATTGAGTAATAGAAAGTGAGAATGTAAAGAACTTCAGGGACAAAAATCATCAAACTGTCTGGTTATAATATTGTAAAATGAGTCTATGACAGAACAAAAAGTAAAATGCATCTCTAGTTTTTCTTAACTTTTTAAAATATTTGTTTTGAAATATCTCACTACCAGTTAATAATGTACATAAAAACATGAGCTGTATCTTAAGCTTTTTTTCCCTCTGGTACCTAGCATAGTCCCAGAATTCAGCTTAATAATCACTTAATGTAAGAATAAATTAACAAATGAATAAATGAATAAATATTATTTGATTGGACTTCCTTGGTGGCACAGTGGTAAAGAATTCACCTGCTAATGCAGGAGACGTGGGTTTGATCCCTGAGTCAGGAAGATCCCCTGGAAAAGGAGATGACAACTCCTTTGCGTGGGAAATCTGATGGACAGAGGAGCCTGCTGGGCTACACTCCATGGGGTCGCAAGTGAGTTGGACACGACTTAGTGACTAAACAACAGCAATTATTTGGCTAGAAGGATATTGAAATATGACACTTGGTTGTCATATACAACTTCAAGGTAAATACACCAATAAGAGTAATCTAGATAGAATACACATTGCCTTTCTTTGGGGTTTCTACTTACTCTACCCCCATCATTCACTCCTCATCCCTAGATCTCAAGAAACAACTCTTGAATTGCTTAGGCTCTACTCTGAAAATGAATCAGAACCATTGAATTCTTCTAGCTACAACATTCTGAGTTCTGTACTTTTATTCCCAAGAAAAACAGCATTTCAAAACCAAATGCTGGGCTTCCTTGGTGGCTCAGTGGTAAAGAATCCACCTGCCAATCAAGACACACAGGTTTTAATCCCTGGTCCAGGAAGGCTACACTTTCCACGGAGCTACTAAGGCCACGTGCCACAGCTACGGAGCCTGTGCTCTAGAGCCGGTGTGCCGCAGCTGCTGAAGTCTGCGTACCCTCGGTCCCGCTGCAGTGAGAAGCCACTGCGATGAGAAGCCCGTGCATAGCAAAGAAGAACAACTCTGCCTCGCTGCAAGTAGACAAAAGCCCATGCAGCAATAAAGACCCAACACATCCAAAAATAAGTAAATAATAAAAACGTAACAATCATTAAAAAACAAAACAAATGTTAATTAAAATAATTCAGAATGTGTTACTTGGATCCTTCAAATCATTAACCTGCTTGGACAGACGGATAGGCCAAGCACTCGCACTAATTAAATCTGATTAGAGCCTCAAACTTTCTACATACAAAAGGAAATTTGAGTGCCTGAGAGCTGTGACATTTATGAGACTTGGGAAAACAAAATTAAGGACACAGGAGAATCTTCTCAAATATATGAACTTGCTCAGAAAGGATGAAGTATATTGTCCCATTTCCCATTAGTATTTGCCTGCTGAAATTTGACATTTAAAAAAAATTAACAAGTTTAAGATGTTCTGACTCACATTACCATTAGTTAATCTTCCATGGACCCTGGAAAAGAGTCACTTGAAAATGTCACATATCCAGACAAAAAATTACTCAAGCTGTATAGATGTTATACAGTATAAAGGGGAAAGTTGAAAGAGGTAAGCATGCAAATATCTGCCTTGAGGACAAAATGTTAATAATGAAAATTTTCTTTCCCTCTTAATATGCCCCCTTGAAAAGCCATAGAAATTGTGTTTGAAAGAAATCCAGGTTTTCTAGCAGAACATTCACCACAAAAACAACAAGCAGCTATTTGGCAACCTAAGGCTTGCTTCCTTATTTTAAAATGGCATTTGACTTTCTTATTCACCACTTTTCTTGGTTTTTAAAAAATTGCATTGTAAAAATATTCTGAAATGCACATTTTCATTTCCCAGAAACTTAGAGATATGATGCCTGTGATAGTTCTTTGCCTTTATGGAGATTTATGAGTATCTGGATACTTAGAATCATTTTTCAATCAAATTTAGAATTCCTTTCACAGAAGAGGTACCTCAATGAGGTTTTCTCTCCTGGAAGTATTCATCATGAATTTGTTGTGACTGTCAGTTAAGCCAGTCTCTTCATAAAACTGTCTGCAAATGCAAGCCTACTTAGGGGTGATACAGTTTATGCTTCCAAAGACCCTAATCAAAAACTTTAATATAAGTAAAAATGAAATTAAATGATGCCCCAACCATACAGTATCACCTCATATATATCACACTAACTCCATAACTGTACTTTTTATATTTCTTTTATAAGGTAATCCTCATAGTGAACCAATTTTCAAGATACCTTGGTCTTGGCAGCTTTCTTTAATATAAAGGTCACTTTGAGTGCATCCTTACAACTAAATCTTGACATCATGGATGCCACTAGAAACTAGGAAACAAATCTGTATCCTGGGAGTCATAAAACTGAAAGGATATATCAAATGCATAATTTTTTTACCCTTTCTCTTAAGTACTATATTCTCCCCATAATTAAGCCTGCAAGACTCAGAATTCTGTGGTATATTTAAACATGAGTCCAGTATTGCTTTGGTTACTCACAATAGAAGATTATGTAACAATCCTCCAGGGACATAAAGAAAGAATCAGAATGAAAACAAACTCCTCGGAAGTTGAGGGCTATAGGGCATCTGTCAAAGTCTTGTCTTTTCTGTTTTATTCCTTTCCTGAAACTCAGAGCTACAGGTACTTTTATGTCACAAATAACTTACACTTAACTTTTACATCTTTGTGTTTCAGGCAATTTCAGTCAGTACACAGCATTTTTTTCCCACTGGATTTTGTTTTTAAATTGAGATTTCTAAAGTACCTCAGATTAGGTGGACTTCCTTGACTTCGCTATGCTTCAAATGAGACAAAAAAAAATTGGTTCCTTGAATCCATTTATGGCTTCCTTTTTGACAAACACTAAACATCAGTCAAATCTATTCAGAAAATGCCATTTAAAATAAAAATTTGGAACAAAAAACTGCCATTGGTTGACTGTGACAGTAAAATGTCACATAAGCATTAAATAAATAAATAAATAAATAAGTAAAAAAGCATTAATTACTGTATCACATAAAATTATAAGTGCTTCTTCCAAATGTATTTATTAACTTACTCATATTTAAGAAAATAATTATAATTATTTAATTTACCATTTCTAAATTCAGAGTATTCCTCATAATGATAGTTTTTTTTCTCATGTAACTATTTTTAAACTTAAAAAAAATTAATTCTTCAAAATGTCTTTTCTAACCCTGGACACAAAAACTTTTATCTCATTACTTGAGCTTTCTATTCCCCAATTCACTCCTATTGCTCTTTCTTGAAAATGCTTGATAGCTCTTCATCACCCCCAAATTAAAGATCAAACATGTTACCGTGGTATAGAAAGCTTTTCACTATTTGCTCTCACAGCCTGCCACGTGGTCACAGTTTACCTGTGTTTCTATGCCATTAACTGCATGAAATCACTTACACTTCCTTCAAAAAATATGTCAATTGTGCCATTCTACCCACCTCTATCAGGCAGTTAGGGCTACCATAACAAATACCACGGATTGGGTGACTGAAACACCAGAAATTTGCTTTCTCACAGGTCTAGAATCTCAAAGCCCAGTATCAAAGTGTCAATATGTCTGGTTTCTCCTGAGAATTCCTTCTTTGGCTTGCAGAAGCCATCTTCTCACTCTTTCATAACTTTTTCTCTGTTGTCTCTTTAGTGTATCCTAATGTCCTCTTCTTATAAATGCAGCAGTCAGATTGGATTGAGGCTCATCCATATGATCTCTTGAACTTAACTACATCTGAACACGTCTCATTATGAGATACTAGGGGTTAAGGCTTCAACAAAATGGGTATTTTTTTTTTCCACATGGGTGTTTTTATTTTTTCCCACTCCAGTATTCTTGCCTGGGAAATCCCATGGACAGAGGAGCCTGGTGGGCTACAGTCCACAGGGTCACAAAAGAAACTTACAAGACTTAGTGAATAAAACAACAATAAGAAATAGGTGTAAATCCTATCATATTTCTATTGAGGCAACCTATCAAACTATAAAAATATTACAATTAACTAATCAGCCAAGTTTTCCTCCTTATCCTAGGTACAGACTGAGAAAAAGTTGGGGGACTTGGGGCACAGAAATCAACCTATAACAAAATGCTTCTATACATTTTTCTTTTTCCACATTAGAAAATAAGCTTTTTCATAAAACTATCAAGTTCCAAAAAGATAAGTCACAAAAAGACTAACTAAACCAAACAATTTCAGTTTAACAACTGGAGGAAAAGAATTCTTTTCTAAATGGTATTTCATTAGAGTTGGACGCGTAAGAGCAAAACCTATTGGTGTATCTTAATAATAATCTAAAAAATTGTATCAAGTTCATCTAAAAAGGTACTTCGGCTTTCTGAACTCTTTTGTAAGTGAGTGCTCAGCTGCAAAGTCATGTCCAACTCTTTGCCACCCCATGGACTGTAAGCGCTCTAGGCTTTTCTGTCCATGGGATTTCTCAGGCCAGACTACTGTTGCCATTTCCTTTTCCAGAGGATTTCCTGACCCAGGGATCGAACCCACATCTCCTCCATTGGCAGGCGTATCTTTCATCATTGAGCCACCAGGGAAGCCCTGATTTGTTAGCAAACTAGCTAAAATGAGCAAAGCAAATATTGCTCTCTATACTAGATAAAAGTGTGACAATCCATAAGAATACAATATAGGTTATTTATAGCAGACATTATAGCATATTCCTTGAGAATATTTACAATATGACAGCACATTCCTAGAACTCTGAGGGAAAAATCAAAATTAATAGTAAAAATGCTGACAGTGATTTCAGTTGGCCAGGGTCTTAGCTTCAGTCTTTACTCATTCTTAATATTTTCATCAGTCTACTTGCTCTATTAAATAATTTGTTATAGCACCCTATTATGAGCCTTAAGTAAATAAATGCTTAATTCAATATTTAATCAGTGTATTTTTTGCTCACATTACTATATATGCAGTATTTTCCTTCCAAGACTCACTGACAGTAATATCTAATTATGACTAATTTTTCATGATTGCTAGAATGGATACAGTTAAGACAAACAGGCAAATCTCTTTCACCAATACTCTCTAATTGTATATACCCTAGAAGACTATGGATCATATCAATTAATATAATAACAATATAAGGGAAAAAAAAAATATAAGGGAAACAAACAAAAAAACCCTTAATTACTTACATGCTAATTTTTGTGACTGTTATAGTCAGAGATCTCTGTGTGACTAAGCTCTGCATTGGAGATTCACTGATTACAAGGAAAACAATCCTGCTAATAAGGAAAGTATTCCCTCTTCAGTAAAGAATTAACTGAAGCTTTCTTTAGGGGGAGAAAAAAATAAAATCATTGAGTGTTATACAGAGGTGTGCTTATCAAATGGATTATCTAGTAATGCCAAATTTCTCACTGATATGTATATTGACCTAAAATTCAATAACCACCTGCACACCTCCTCATAGTCCAATGCTACATCCAGGAGACAGAATGAAGATGGACATTCATGATTATCACACTCAAGCTTCAGGCTGGCTGAGAGGGATACAAAAAAGAATGGTTATCCTCCAGTGAGCTTTTCTTTAAGCATTGTATAACAGGGCTTCCCAGGCGGCTCAATGATAAAAATCCAGCTGCTAGTTCAGGAGATGTGGGTTTGATCCCAGGGTCAGGAAGATCCCCTGGAGAAGGAAATGGCAACCCACTCCAGTATTCTTGCCTGGGAAATCCCATGGACAGAGGAGCCTGGTGGGCTACAGTCCACAGGGTCACAAAAGAAACTTACAAGACTTAGTGAATAAAACAACAATAAGAAATAGGTGTAAAACCTATCATATTTCTATTGAGGCAACCTATCAAACTATAAAAATATTACAATTAACTAATCAGCCAAGTTTTCCTCCTTATCCTAGGTACAGACTGAGAAAAAAATTTGAATGATATTTCTAAATGATATTTTATTAGAGTTGGAAGCAGCAGAGTATAACACATTGGTATATTTTAAAAATAATCTAATAAAAACTGTATCAGTTCAGTTCAATTCAGTCGCTCAGTCGTGTCTGACTCTTTGCAACCCCATAAACCACAGCACGCCAGGCCTCTCTGTCCATCACCAACTCTTGGAGCTTACCAAAACTCATGTTCATCAAGTCGATGATGCCATCCAACCACCTCATCCTCTGTCATCCCCTTCTTCTCCTGCCCTCAATCTTTCCCAGCATCAGGGTCTTTTCCAATGAGTCAGCTCTTCACATCAGGTGGCCAAAATATTGCAGTTTCAGCTTCAGCATCAGTCCTTCCAATGAAGAGCCAGGACTGATTTCCTTTAGGATGGACTGGTTGGATCTCCTTGCAGTCCAAGGGACTCTCAAGAGTCTTCTCCAACACCACAGTTCAAAAGCATCAATTCTTCTGCACTCAGCTTTCTTTATAGTCCAACTCTCACATCCATACATGACCACTGGAAAACCACAGCCTTGACTAGATGGACCTTTGTTGACAAATGTCTCTGCTTTTTAATATGCTATCTAGTTTAGTCATAACTTTCCTTCCAAGGAGTAAGTGTCTTTTAATTTCACGGCTGCAATAACCATCTGCAGTGGTTTTGGAGCCCCAGAAAAATAAAGTCAGCCACTGTTTCCACTGTTTCCCCATCTGTTTGCCATGAAGTGATGGGACCAGATGCCATGATCTTTGTTTTCTGAATGTTGAGCTTTAAGCCAACTTTTTCACTCTCCTCTTTCACTTTCATCAAGAGGCTCTTTAGTTCTTCTTCACTTTCTGCCATTAGGGTGGTGTCATCTGCATATCTGAGGTTACTGATATTTCTCTCAGCCACCTTGATTCCAACTTGTGCTTCTTCCAGCCCAGCGTTTCTCATGATGTACTCTGCATATAAGTTAAATAAGCAGGGTGACAATATACAGCCTTGACGTACTCCTTTTCCTATTTAGAACTAGTCTGTTGTTCCATGTCCAGTTCTAACTGTTGCTTCCTGACCTGCATACAGGTTTCTCAAGAGGCAGGTCAGGTGGTCTGGTATTCCCATCTCTTTCAGAATTTTCCACAGTTTATTGTAATCCATGCAGGCAAAGGCTTTGGCATAGTCAATAAAGCAGAAATAGATGTTTTTCTGGAATTCTCTTGCTTTTTCAGCAGAGGTTGGCCATTTGATATCTGGTTCCTCTGTCTTTTCTAAAACCAGCTTGAACATCTGGAAGTTCATGGTTCACGTATTGCTGAAGCCCAGCTTGGAGAATTTTAAGCATTACTTAAAATTCACACTTAGCGTGTGAGATGAGTGCAATTGTGTGGTGGTTTGAGCATTGTTTGGCATTGCCTTTCTTTGGGATTGGAATGAAAACTGACCTTTTCCAGTCCTGTGGCCACTGCTGAGTTTTCCAAATTTGCTGACATTATTGAGTGCAGCTCTTTCACAGCATTATCTTTCAGCATTTGAAATAGCTCAACTGGAATTCCATCACCTCCACTGGCTTTGTTCATAGTGATGCTTCCTAAGGCCCATTTGACTTCACATTCCAGGATGTCTGGCTCTAAATGAGTGATAAAATCCATCCAAAAAGGTACTTTGGCTGTATTCTTCCTACATATACATTCCCATGTGCATTTCCTTAGTCATACCTGAGGACACAGATTTCCCTTGCAATCCAAAAGTGGAGTGTTCCTATGAAATCCTTTTTAAGCTGAAATGGCCTAAAGTAAAGAAGCAAGTACCTTAGAACACATCTTGCTAATGAATGCACAAAATAAATCAAGATAAAGCACAGATGCTCACAGACACAAATCAAAGCCGAGATGCTGAGTGTAATTTCTAGAGAAGTACAGGGAAAGTGTTCAGTGGCGGCGCTCACTGCTGGGAGTACATGCTGTTGCTTTAACAGCTCCTGACAAGATAAATGTTTAGCACTGTTTTCACTTTTTGGGTTTGTGTGTGTGTGTGTGTGTGTGTGTGTGTGCATGAAAGTGAAAATCCTCTTCCGATTTCTTTCCATTAGCAAAAGCTAGTACTAACAAAAGCTAGTACTTTACTTTCGTAAAGTAAAGTGGCATAAATCAAGCTTTCAAAGAGGGGGCTTGTATTCCCAGCTATTTTACTGACTTTAGCTTTTTACTTTTCCCATTCACCAAACTGAGGTTGCTTAGATCTCACAGAATGTCCCTTAAGTTGTAGTGATAAGCATTTGCTACTTCCGCAACATAGCCAATTGAAAGTGACTGTACAACTCTACTTGCATTCTTTATTCAAAAATTTTCACATTCATTTCAGTATCTCCTCAACATGGGAATTGTCTTAAGTATCAGCATTTTACTGAGTCACATCTCTTATCTTGAACTGACATGGAACTTTCTGTATTCTATACCCACAGATTTTTACATAACCATAATTATCAATTGTCTCATTGAACATCTTTGATATTTTCATGTTTATTTATAAATTGTTCATCTAAAGAAAATTATATCTGTAAATAATATCCCTTTCTTATCATCACCAATAATCAGCTTATGCTGATAATAATTCTATGTTCTACTTCTCTCAGTTTTATCTCCTTTTCAACAAAGATATTTGGGTGAGATAGCTTGCAGTAGTGCAAGTAGACAATATAGTAAATATAAAAGTTATACTGCTACTAAAATTTTTTATTAACTTACCTTCTTCTTTCTCTCTAGAGCAGTGAAATTATTATTTTTAACAAAAATATATTTTTGAAAAGCTATATGAAAATATCTTTCCTTAAGATATCTCCAAGATATCTGATGCACTAATAGTAACTGAGCACTAATATGAAGAAATGAGAACTTGATTTTGAATAATTACTTTTAATTAAAATTAATATCATATGACAGTGACCCCATGGACAGTGACCCCCTGTAGCCCATGGAATTTTCCAGGCCAGAATACTGGAGTGGGTAAGCTTTCCCTTCTCCAGGGGATCTTACCAACCCAGGGATCAAACCCAGGTCTCCTGCATTGCAAGTGGATTCTTTACCAGTTAAGCCACAAGGGAAACCCAATATCATATGAATATGACTTAAATACTGGAATTCAATAGAATCTTTGATTTGATTTTCTTTATTTAAAATTAAGGCAAATAAGCCATTTTAGTAAATAATAGAAGCATAATATGCATAGATGAACAAATTAAAATACTGAAATTCTTTAAGAATTAGAAATGTCATTTAAACTTTTATATTGGGGAAATTTTCACTCACAAGAAATAAATGAGTGTGACATTGGAGGAAGGGGTTAAAACTATAAATTTATAATTCCATATGCTTTATTGAAGCTTCTTTTAAAAAATATTGCTAGGATAGAGGTTTACTGAGATAAAAAATAATTATAAAATGGTAATTTTTACAGAAGAAATTAACAGCATTGTAAGTCAACTTTATTTCAATAATTTTATTTAAAAAAGGGAGGGAAAGGGCATGTCTCATGTCTTAACAGCTAGAAGTCCTTATTGGCATGTTCATTCCTACTACAGCCCATCACAGAAAACAAAAGCCATGTCACATTAACAATGAAGTCTAACAAAACATCACTGAATTCCCACTGTTGAAAATGTCAACCATGTAATAATAAAGTGAACAGGAAAAAAAATTTTTTTAAACCACTATATTAAAAAAAAAATGAGGTACTTAGCAAACCCTTCACATTTCTTGCTTTTTTGTCAGCAAAGAATCATCACTGGTACCCATTTACGGAGTGTTTTATATAAGAAAATGCTTCAGAAAAGATGTCTACTTGAAACACCTGTATTTTTCTCCTAAAAAAAAGTCAACATTATTCTAAATGTACGTTTTTAGACTGAACATATGCTGGAAAACAGGGCTAATTACTCTCTTAGTAAACAAATCTTCTATTGAAAGTGCTGTCAAATATAGACATTATGATGAAAGTAGTTTTAAAATCCTGCAAATAAGATATTTTGCTTTTGTTAATACTTTCAAATAGGTATCCTTGTTTGATCATTATAATAATTGTTAGGAATGACTGGATAATTAATTAACTGCTGAAAACCATGTGCTATGCTAAGTCACTTCAGTCAGTCCAACTCCTTGTGAACTATGGACTGTAACACATCAGGCTCCTCTGTCCATGGACTTCTCCAGATAAGAATACTGGAGTGGGTTGCCAGTTCCTTCTCCAGGTGATCTTCCCCACCCAAGAATCAAACTTGTGTCTCTTATGTCTCCTGCATTTGCAAGGGGATTCTTTACCACTAGCGCTGCCTGTGAAATCCAAAGCCATAGTCTAGCTTAAAATAGAAGCAAAATATGATCTCTGTGTCAATTCTATGTTCACAGACTATATTTTTCCCCTGAGAAAAGTGAAGCCAAGAAACTCTCTGAATAGATGAAAGTTAAGTCAGAATCACCAATTTACAGCTAAAATCTGAGATATTTTGGAGCAAGGAGTGATGTAGGTGGAATCTTTCAGCCTACACCCTCACTCCTGAATAGTTCAAGGGTTCTTTCAAATATATGCATAGACAGAAATACAAATGCAAGCTATGAATATATGAGATACGGGTAAATTATCTATGCTTTATAAGAAAAAGGATTTTGAGTTTAGTTTTCTAGAAAGGAGAAAAACATAATGAACAGAGGTATAATCTCTATTCAAATAGTTCCAGGAATGCTTTACATTTTAATAGAGCAATGATATAAATAGATATAATTTGTTTTGTCATTTAAATTTTATAATTTTAGGTTATTTTAAGTGAAAAGATGAAGAAATAGGTCAAATTCTAGTACTTCATTCTGTTAGATATTCCTTCAGAGAGTGGTTATAAGAGTGATACATAGGTATCTCAAAATACACCACTGATAACTGATCAAATGCATTCTGACTAGCCCATGATGCTGGTGTAGGGCAAATAGTCATTCCTTCTACCTGAAATGCCATTGCTTATCTTCCATCCTTTGTCCCACTACTGCTGAGTTATTGCCACAATAACCATTTTGAGTGTGCCTGAAACATCTGTCATGATGCCATTATTTTTTACTCCAGCTTCCCTATCTGTTTTCTTTATTTTTGTATTAAGTTCTCAAAAATTGCTTAGGTAGAGAAAATGTTTCTTGAAATGAAAGCACCACAATTTTTTATCTCTTCATGTCATAATATTATGTGTGTGTGTGTGTGTGTGTGTTTGCCTGAACAGCCCTCCTGGCAGTTTCCAGCATTGGTACTTGGACCATTTGTCCTTCCCTGGTCTTATTCTATTGCCACATTTGCAGGGAATGGAAAATGTTCTCGGTTCCAATGCCCCAGTCTAATATCTTCAGAGTAATTTTAAAAGAACACATCTGGGAAAATGAATGCATGGACCCTCCTTTGTAAAATCAAGTGTTTCTGCCATCTTCCTGCTATCTACTATAATGATCTGCAATCCATTTGCATGGATAAAATATGACCCTGGTTGGATTAAAGTCAACTTGATATTTATTAACTTGTATTTCAAATATAAAGACATAGTTCACTAATTAATATTCCAGGAAGGATATGGTACACTGATCAGTCTTTCTGTTATTGTAAGTTATGTTGTAATGGACTTCCCTGGTAGCTCAGATGGTAAAGAATCATCTGCAATACAGGAAACCTGGGTTCAGTCCTTGGGTCTGGAAGATCCCCTGGAGAAGGGAATGGCCACCTATTCCAGTATTCTTGCCCGAAGAATGCCATGGACAGAGGAGCCTGGCGAGCTACAGTCCATGGGGTCCCAAAGAGTGGGACACAAGTGAAGCAATGTAACATGCAAAACCAGCCTTCCTTATATTATAAGTAGTTATTATGTTGTAACAATGTATTTATTAAAGGAGATCTTATAAGTGCAAAAATAAGCTGACAAAGAGCACAGAATAATTAGTTTTGAAGACTCTGTGAAGCTTGGAACCAGGGAAGGTAAGTTGAGCATTAAACCCAGCTTTGCATTTGCCATATCATGTATATTTAAACTTTGTTGACTATCTCAGGACCTATAATACAAAACTTGGCATAGAAGAGGGAGGCTTTAGAACTACTGCTGTTCTATATCTGAACCTGGGCATTAGTTACACTACCGTTTGTTGTTTTTCTTCTTTATACAGTACCCATACATTCTTTAGGGTTTGCTGTTTCACAATTGACCATTTTAAATTCTTTAAACATAGTATCTGTAATAAGCAACCTGAGGTATTCTGTCAGTATACAATACAACTTTAATACTATGCAAACCAAAATGCTATGCACCTTCCACCTATAACAGATTCATTAGAATACCAAAATAATTACATCTGTGACTCAACTGGAAGTCCATATTATCCCTGTTCCTTCCATCTGATTTGAAGAAAATATGTATACAGTGTAAACCCTTTCATCTTCAAAATTCTGCCTCTTTTTTCAACTTTATTCCTGTATCCCCCTTATCAACACTGTCTTATAATCTCATCTTAGCTCTTTAGCTACATAGGCAAAAAAGGTTCTTTATTTCTACATTTGCCATCAGCTCAAAATAATATAAAAAACATAGTAGAAATTCTGTAGGTCAGCTGTTGTAGTTTTCTTTTTAATATTTTTGCTGTAACAGAATAATAATAAATTACTTGAGATAAATACCCCCTTTAAAACTGGATTTAAGATTATATAAGTCAAGGTATCTTAACAAAGCCCATTCTACTATGAATGCACAAAAGCCAGAAGATTCCCTATAAAATTCTTTGGAAATAGACATGAAGCCTGCAGCAATTTTCTTGAAAACTATTTCCCTCATGAAAAATCGCCAATAATGTGGGCATGCCATAGCTGATCTTACCCAAACATGCCTGCTACTGAAGTTATGATTTCAAAATCCTAAAGACCCATTTGCTTCTCCCTGGTAATTCTCACTCAGTAGATAAATGACTCCATTTCCCGTCTACAAACCCAGCTATGTTTGTTCTTCTGGAAGGAATCTTGTTAAATCTGAGTCTGATTTATCCTCTCATTTGCCTCAATTCCAGGGCTTTTTGTTTCAGCAATAATAAATATTTTGCTGGCCTCCACTGTCCCAGACACAATCTTGTTAATAGTTCTTCTTCATGTTTTATATAAACATGTTTAATTAGGATTATGATCCACTTATAGACTCAGGATAACTTAATAACCTGGTGCATGTAGTAAAGTTGCTTTATTCGTAACATTTTATTACACTTGACAATTAAAATACATTTTATTTTGAGGTGGGTGTTTGCTTAGATTTCTTACTCATTGCTATAATTGGGGAAAGCAGGTACTGAAAAGAGCAAAAAGTAATGTATGTGTGGGGGCAGTGATGAATAGAGCAGTAGCTATGTTTTTATAATAAGATAAATATCATTCAGTTCAGTTCAGCTCAGCGGCTCAGTCATGTCTGACTCTTTGCAACCCCATGAACTGCAGCATGCCAAGCCTCCCAGTCCATCACCAGCTCCCAGAGTTTACTCAAATCCATGTCCATCAAGTCGGTGATGCCATCCAGCCATCTCATCCTCTGTGGTCCCCTTCTCCTCCTGCCCTCAATCTTGCCCAGCATCAGGGTCTTTTCAAATGAGTTAGCTCTTCGCGTCAGGTGGCCAAAGTATTGGAGTTTCAGCTTCAACATCAGTCCTTCCAATGAACACCCAGGACTGATCTCCTTTAGGATAGACTGGTTGGATCTCCTTGCAGCCCAAGGGACTCTCAAGAGTCTTCTCCAACACCACAGTTCAAAAGCATCAATTCTTTGGCACTCAGCTTTCTTTATAGTCTAACTCTCACATCCATACATGACTACTGGAAAAACTATAGCCTTGACTAGATGGACCTTTGTTGACAAAGTAATGTCTCTGCTCTTTAATATGCTATCTAGTTTAGTCATAACTTTCCTTCCAAGGAGTAAGCGTCTTTTAATTTCATGGCTGCAATCACCATTTGCGGTGATTTTGGAGCCCAGAAAAATAAAGTCAGCCACTGTTTCCACTGTTTCCCCATCTGTTTGCCATGAAGTGATGGGACCAGATGCCATGATCTTAGTTTTCTGAATGTTGAGTTTTAAGCCAACTTTTTCACTCTCCTCTTTCACTTTCATCAAGAGGCTCTTTAGTTCTTCTTCACTTTCTGCCATAAGGATGGTGTCATCTGCATATCTGAGGTTATTGATAGTCCTCCTGGCAATCTTGGTCCCAGCTTGTGCTTTGTCCAGCCCAGCATTTCTCATGATGTACTCTGCATATAAATTAAGTAAGCAGGGTGACATAAGATAAAAATTATGTGACCCAATCTTTAATTAAAAAAAATATTTGGGGACAGCTACCTATATTTTCACTCTTCAGAATCCCTCAATATACCTAATAGTCAATAGATTTAATATAATACTCTGCATTAGATTTCTCAGGAAAGCCTTCCTCCATTCCTATGGCTAAATTCTCTTCAGAGATAATCCAATATATTCTGTACCAATCATTGGTTTCCCATTTCAAGTGCATCTTAGAAACTCCTAGAGAAGGGAATCTCTAAGGATGATCCCTAGACCAGCAGTTTTAGCATCAGCTAAGAAGTTGTTAAACATGCAAGTTCTTCAGACCTACCATGCAATTCATCTGCTTCATGGTAAATAGATGAGGAAAAAGTAAAAACAGTGACTGATTTTATTTTCTTTGTTTCAAAATCGCTCTGGACACTTATTGCAGCCATGCAATTAAAAGACACTTGCTCTTTGGAAGGAAATCTATGACAAAAAGCAACACCATGTTAAAAAGCAGACATCACTTTGCTGACAAAAGTCCATATGGTCAAAGCTATGGTTTTTCCAGTAGTCAAGTATGGCTGTGAGAGTTGGACCATAACCAAGGCTGAATGCCAGTCGATGCTTTTGAATTGTGGTGCTGGAGAAGACTCTTGAGAATCCCCTGGACTGCAAGGAGATCAAATTAGTCAATCCCAAAGGAAATGAGTCCTGAATATTTATTGGAAGGACTTATGCTGAGGCTGAAGCTTCAGTACTTTGGCCACCTGATGCAAGGAGCCAACTTACTGGAAAATGACCTGATACTGGGAAAGATTGAGGGCAAGAAGAGAAGGGGATGACAGAGGATGAGATGGTTGGATGGCATCACCAACTCAGTGGACATGAGTTTGAGCAAATTCTAAGATATAGTGAAGGACAGACTCAGGAAAGGGTCCAGTAATTTGTGTTTTTAAAACTCTGCAGATGATTCTGATACATGTTGATGTGTGAAATAATGGAAATAATTAGATTGTTCTAAATATGATCTGCCATGCCTACTCCAGGCTAAAACTTTTCGGGATAAGACCTTCCCTGTAAATCTCATCAACACCTATAGTCATATAGTGTAGTTATTAGCAGAATAGTCTTTGGATTCTATCTGCTATGTTCTAGAATTGTTCAAATGTTTTAATTTCTCTTACTGCATTTTCTGCATCATTACAAAGAGGATATTAATATTTTTCTCCTAGAGTTATCTTAAACAGCAAGAAATAAGGATTAAAGAGCTATTTCTAAACTCTTCAAAGAATGATCCACACAAAGAAAATAAAAATACTTATTGTATTACAGATAAATGTATGTTTATTGTTAACATAATCATCTTCACAATTATTCTTACTGAACAAGTATGAATATCTTATTCTTGCATTAGATATGCCTAGTTTATAAAGTAATATTCACTATTGAATTTTTCTTTGTGTCAAGGGAGGAATTGTTTAATCGCTAAGTCATGTCTGATTCTTTTGTGACCCTATAGACTGTAGCCTGCCAGGCTCCTCTGTCCATAGGATTTCCCAGGCAAGAATACTGGAGTGAGTTGCCATTTCTTTCTCCAGGGGATCTTCCTAACCCAGGGGTCAAACCCACATGTCCTGCATTGGCAGGCAGATTTTTACCACTGAGCCACTAGGGAAATCCATGAGGAAAGAATATTGACATCTAATTTACTATAGTTTTCTTTTCCCATTTTAGAAGTTGTTAGATATTCTAAAAAAGGTTTTTAAAGCTTTAAAATAATAATTCTATAAAATATATTCACTCAACTAACTGAAATATCACAAATGGTACTACATATAATTTATTCTATTGTATATCCTATATATGTAGTCTACATATTTTTTTTTACATCTAGGTAAAATACTCTGCCACAATCCCCTATATAATTAATATAGGCAGTATGAAGAAATCTCTTTAAGCCAAATATAATTCAGTAAGAATATTTAACAACTGCCAGTTTATACCACATTAGATATCATAAAGATATTGTCCAATATGATAATTGATTTTTCATTTCTCCACAGCTCTTTATAATTATGTTATCAGATTACATTATAATTATATTTCTATTCTTCCCACTCTGACAAAAAATTGAGTTATTGTAGAATATAAACTATTTATACTCCCTAGCATAAAATGCACATTGATTGCAAGCATGGTTAGATATAGGAAATGACTTTTTCTGTTTTTATATTACTGCTCAACTTATAGCTACATTGTTTCTGGTTTAAATGGTTACCAATTAGCACTATTAATATGAATGCATAATATATAAAAATGGGGTTTAATTTTTTATTGTTTTTATATTCAAAATTGTTTTCTCCTATAGGCATATAGTTAAAATGTGTACTAAAAAGAGCAAATTTTCAACACAGTGAAGCAAAGGATTTTGAACTTTACTATATATTAGCTTTTTTTGGTTATGATTTGTATATTCATACAATTGTCAAAGAATTGTTGAGGTAATAGTGAATCAATCAGACAGATCCTTTATTGTAATTAACATGAAACTATTGATGCCAAGCTTTTCTTTTGTGGCCCTACATATTTTTATTTCTCTTAATACATTCAAAAATGTGCCAAAAGATTTTCCAAGCATTTGTGCGTTAAAATACATGTCAGTTTCCATAAGTGCATCTTGAAATATCTATTTTTCTCTGTTGATCATTTGCAAGTACAGATTCACTTGCTTGTCAATGCCTGTTACATTTTGGCTTATCAACCTAATAAAAATATACTTAATAAGAATATTAAGAGGCTATCTTCTTAGAGCAAGCACATACTTTTTTAAAATAATCATGATTCTCATATATACTTCCTTCATGATTACTGATAAAATGGGAAAAAATGACCTTTTCTGGCTGACTGCCCAGTGAATTCTGCACTCAGACATTGAAGGCAGCTTTGATTGTGTTTTGATGTTTTCAGCAACCTATTACTGTATTGACTTGATGGCAGCCAAAACATACATTTGTGATCCCATTTTTCTCTAGCAGTTTTTTCCACTCAATCAGACATGTACATAAATATCCATAGGACAGAAGAATGCTTTTACCTGAAGCAAATCTCTTAGGAATAGTGTCATGCAAGAACCTCTTTTTGAAAGACTATACCCTTCAGTTTGTGCCAAATATTTTTCTCTCCTCAGTGAATAACAGTGAAATTAATGCCAAAAAGAAAATGTGCATTATGAATAAATGAGTCTACTACGCCAAATGTCCCCATGGTGCTAAACACTGAGTAGTAATTGTATCTCTTTTGATAAAGACCACAAGATTTTTACCATCTATTTGCTTTATTAATATGTTTCAATTGTCCCTTAATTAGCATTAAGAAATATTTCTAGCTAATGTCATGGAAGGGCAAAACTTTGTCTCTTTCAGAGAAACAACACCCAAATCAGAGTTGTATTTCCTTGATTCTCCTCTATAGTCCACTATTATTTTAGAATCGGAAGCAAAGGAGTATTACAATTAAATATAGCAAAGATCTAGATGTTGTTATTACTAAAAATGGAAAGATTTTAAAATAGAACTGGAGCAGTCATTACAGAAGAAATGCTGTGCATGTCCTATTTTCTATACGTCTGAACAGGACTAATTTCCAACAGTCTGCAAAGTAAGCAAAGGTACTAAAATATCCTGTTGACAGGACTGATAAATGAACCACTTCACCTGATCTACCAATGAAGTACAAATCTAGCTTTACCTCATCTTTCACCGTTTAACATCTCATCTGGCTGATTATCTTATTATGTACCAATGAACTCTTCTCAAAAAGCCAGTCACCTCATCTTTCTCTCTTTTTTTTTCCCCATAAAAATCCTGAGTCTCTCTCTTGTAATTAGGATACCATGTGGGCTTCTACCTAAATCTGTGTACCCAAATTGCAATTAGTTATTCCAAATAAACATGTTGCCTCTAGAATCATACTTTTGTTCTTTAGGTTGACAAAACATTTTGAAAATCCTCTTTCTGATAACCACACAACACCCACAACATGCTGTTAAAAAAATTACTTAATGCTATTTTATTTTTTTGTTGATTTCATGAAAATTCAAATCCTTTAAAAGCATTAAAGTTTGATGTGCATTTATCAAAGGCTTATTCTTCATTATTACAAAAGACCTCACCTCCAATTTGTACAGTTTTTCAAATTATATCTTTCTGAAAGTGTTTTCTTTATTTCTAAACACATTTTACCAATGCTAATTTTAATTTGCTCTTATTATGCATTCATGGATAGCAGTCTTTCTGTAAATAATCATCATGAAATTTTTAAAACACGTTCAATCTAATCACTTTCAGCATTTTCTTATATCAATACAATTATGCATGTCTTCTCTCCTCTGTACTGTGTCTATTTCACTCTATGAAAAGAAATATGGATACTATTGTTTTGAATTGAATATTAATGGATGTTTAATTAACAATGTTTCTGTTAAGTATCTTTTTGACTATGCCAAAAACTGTGAGAGTTATAAGCTTCAAAAAGATGCATTCTCACTTCTGTGGGGATAAAATAAACTTCTAGGATGTTATCATACATGGAAGAATGTGATCCCCCATGTATCACATTCAACTGGAGAGCAGGGAAGAGGAAGACCCTTTAGTACAGAGGGATCAGTGAGATAGTTGTAGAGGCTAACTTTAAAGCATCATTGGAATTTTAATTTATCACTAGAGAAAAAAATGAAGAAAGATATGGCATTGCAGTTTGATGGACTGATATAAAACTATGGATGTAGAAGGTTATAGAACAATATCACTCAAAGTAGTCCAGGTGGTTAGAATACATGATATGGAATTTTATGCTATCCTCTATGCATATCACCTTTTCCATATTAAAACCCTATTCACTAATATTCAACTACTATATATATACTGCTTTTCCCATGCCTCATTCCTGTGCTTACCTTTCATACACATGCTAACTTATGCATGTCCTCCTTAAGTGTGATTCTGAAACAGAACACAATATATAATGTGCTTAGATTAGATTTCACTGAAGTCAGGCTGTTCCCTTTCTTGCTCTGGATGCCATGATCAATTAGCCCTAATACATATTTTAATCATTTTATTAGCTGTATTATCAGAGTATATCAATAAAAATTCCAGGATAATTTTTTTTCTTATCCCTTCCCCTACCTGCTGTTAAACTCAGTCTCACCACTTATAGAGTTTTTTTTACATTTATTTGATTTTTTTAAATTTGATTTCTTATTGCTCAACCTGACTTTGTATAATTTGGTCCTCTATAGCAGCAGGCTTGCCAACTTTTTTCTGATTTTGTTTTTAAGTATCCTTATGCAAGTTATTTTTAAAAAGTATTTGGCTCAACTATTAATAGTTATTTAAAGGAAATAATCGAAGATCTCAGTAGAGAACATCCACAAAGTTGTCTCAATCTTTCAATAAAGCTAGAGTATATATAATTTTTAAATAATGACAAATCCACTGAGTTGTAAGTGTTCCTTTAAGCTTTAACATGATTTCTATATTAAAAATAGACTTTTTTTCCTATGGAATTATCCTGTGATATTAATCTTAAAATTTCATGTTTAAATATCATCTCTATAAACTGAATTATAAATCACCATTTAATGATAGGTTCAATAAATATGAAATATACATTATCTTCTATAGATAAATACTGGTACCACGTGGAGATTAAATTTCAATGAAACAATTTTCAAATGTTTCTGTTCCTTGAAATGATTTTATTCTTTTTTTTTTTCCTTTTCTTGTTTGGTATACAGGAAAACAATAAAGGAGAATACTACTACTTTCATTGTATGCTCTGTATATCACATTGCAAAAATTAGGCCTTTTCTTTCCAGATATTCTTCTTCTAATGGTATCACAAAAGTGTTTGCTCCACAAGCCATTTATTTGTCAAAATGTGGTTCTGACTAGCAAACTGTTATTTTTAACACAGACTTTTTTTTTGGTTCTATCCAGAAAGCTATATCTAACTTTCTGTTAGAAAACTTCTCAACATGTTTGAGGCCATACAGTCAAAATTTAGTGGACAACTGTCTTCCTCAGTCTATTCTTCCTTCTAAAGGCAACATTCAGCATTCAACTATAATACAATTTTTTTTTCTGTTTCTGTTGTCAAATTGCTGAATAATAATCTTTAGAGCTCTGACAGAATAGCAAACTTCTCTCATTTCTTCCCACTACTGAAAAAATAGACATATCCTCACATTCTAAGTTAACCACAAGGTATTTCCCAAAAATCATTAGCAGAAAATCTCATTTCCAGTTAGTGAGCTTGAGAAATTAAGTGAAAAGGTATATGTGGAGCTATGCTGCATCTTTAATGACAAATAATAACTTACATGTATGAATTACTAGGATATAATCTGCTTGTATTATTTGGGTTTAAGAGTCACTCAGTCTTTGCTCCAAGAACATGATGCCATCAAGTTTTAAAGCCAAAGTTTCTTTGTTATGTCAGGGAAGGTCCTAACACTTTGCTTCTTTGAAAAACTATCACTTCCAAGTTTCTCTCAACATTTAGTCACAGCATCATCTCTTTACAGAATAATTTAGAGCACCAATATGAGCCCATTTTTTTCCATGAAGCAGTTAAAACAACAGAAGCTTACAGAAGGATAAGTGAACTACTTCTTGTCTTTATTGATATCATAAAAAGGTTTGAAGAAACAAGGGGAAATCTCTAGTTAAATTATTACAGCACGAAGGTCCTTAACTCTAATTCTCTTTATTTTTAGTACACAAAGGGGTTGCAACTATATCTAAATGAAATCAAATCACTGTTCTCATATAAAAACAAAACCAGTCAATTTATTCACTTAACAGCATATAATAAACAACCCAAAATACAATTAATTGACTGAATTCTGAGTGTGACATTTGGAAAACTCCAGAAATTTTTTGTTGAAAATATTTAGTATGCACTTCCATTTAATTAAATAATGCTATTAAGAGTTTTCTAAAATTGTAATGGAATCTAGGTAGTTAAGATACAAATGTAATACCATTGGCAAATTTTGCTCATTCCACCATGATTAGAAAACTGTGTAGTAAGCTCCTTCTGGCAACAAGCAGCTTTAGCACGTGAAGTCCTAGGAGTAACAATTCTAGCAACACCATATGCTTTACCATCTGGATGATAGTGTGTGGCCCATGTAGTGGCACTCACTTTTACTTAATTTCTAAACAGAAACTCTCAGATTTTGTGAAGTAATTACCATTAATACAAACCAAAATTACTGACAAATTGGTGGGAAGAATTATACGATGTGATTTGATGCTTCCTTTATAAACAACAACAAAAAAAGGTAACAAAGCAGGTTCATGTCCTAAATTTAGTATATAACATATTACAATGTGTACTGCACCGCTCCATTTTCATGTAATTCATTTGGTCGTTAAATTTTTTTTTAAATATGTTTAAGGACTTGCTAGGTTTTGATGAAGCCATTAAAACAGTGTAAAACTATTATATATGGTAGAATATTGGGTACTTTTTTTTTTTTTTTGCTGCTCTGGGTGGCTTGCAGAATCTTAGTTCCCCAACCAGGGTTTGAACCAGGGCCCTGGGCAGTGAATTCATAGAGTGCTAACCACTGGGCTGCCGGGGAACTCCCTTGAGCACAAAAGTTCATAATTAAATTGTTAATATTTTTCAAACATTTATCTTGAATGCTTCATTTTCACTTGCACATCGTCACTTATTTTTTGAAATGATAGTGTTTTTTATGGTTCTGAAGAATAATGCTACAAATTCAAAACATGTTTATAGGAGGAGGGAAAGTATTCTAGTATGGAGTAAGCTACATGAATCCATGCGCCAGTGCTGTAACATCTAAGGGAATTTCCAAGAAATGTTTAAAATGAATGTTTTATTTAAAACCATGGATCCTGTCACATAATAGAAACATTTCCAGTCAAATCGATTAATTAGTGTCTCTTACTCAATTAAAGTTCTGTCATCCCTGTAGTTCCTGTATGCCTTCTGGTACATATCTAATATGAATTTGATTGACTGAAAGATACTATCTGTCAAATGAATCTGGTGGAAACAGAATTAAGAAAAGGAAAATAAAGTCCTACGTTAACAAAGTGACTCAGATCTCAACTAGGCTAAACTGGCAAGCAACCATTTGAAGCAACTAATTTAATTTCAACTCAAAGAGGAATTATATTTTATAAATGGCAAAGGTCTAAAACAAAAAATGGTTTAAGGTATAAAATAATATATAACTTTATATTATATATATATATAGATATAAAATAGCAAACAGAATTCAGCAACACATTAAAAAGCTCATACATGATGAAAAGTTTGGTTTATTCCAGAAATGCAAGGATTCTTCAATATACAAAAGTCAATCAATGTGATACACCATATCAACAAATTGAAATATAAAAACCATATGATAATCTTTTCAAGATCTCTTCAAGAAAATCAGAGATACCAAGGGAACATTTCATGCAGATGGGCACAATAAAGGAAAGAAATGCTATGGACCTAACAGAAGCAGAAGATATTGAGAAGAGGGTGCAAGAATACAGAGAACTACTATACAAAAAAGACCTTCATGACCCGGATAACCAGGACAGTGTGATCACTCACCGAGAGCCAGACATCCTGGAATGTCAAGTCAAGTGGGCATCAGGAAGCATCACTAAGAACAAAGTTCTTGGGGGTGATGGAATTCCAGTTGAGCTATTTCAAATCCTGAGAGATGATGCTGTGAAAGTGCTGCACTATTTGCCAGCACATCTAGAAACCTCAGCAGTGGCCACGGGACTGGAAAGTGTCAGTTTTCATTCCAATCCCAAAGAGAGGCATTGCCAAAGAATTTCAAACTACTAAACAGTTGCACTCATCTCAGGTTGGAAAAGTAATGCTCAAAATCCTCCAAGCCAGGCTTCAACAGTACATGAACCATGAACTTCCAGATGTTCAATTTGGATTTAGAAAAGGCAGAAGAACCAGTGATCAAATTGCCAACATTGTATCATTGAAAAAGCAAGAGAGTTCCAGAAAAACATCTACTTTTGCTTTCTTGACAAGCCAAAGCCTTTTACTGTGTATCACAACAAACTGTGAAAAATTTTGAAAGCGATAGGAATACCAGATCACCTCACTTGCTTCCTGAGAAATCTGTATGCAGATAAAGAAGCAACAGTTAGAACTGGACATGGAACAACAGACTGATCCCAAATCAGGAAAGGAGTGTGTCAAGGCTGTATATTGTCACCCTGCTAATTTAACTTATATGCAGAGTACATCATGCATAATTCCGGGCTGGATGAAGCACAAGCTGGAATCAAGATTGCCATGAGAAATATCAATAACCTCAGATATGCACATGACACCACCGTTATGGCAGAAAGTGAAAAAGAACTAAAGAGCCTCTTGATGAAAGTGAAAGAGGAGAGTGAAAAAGTTGGCTTAAAACAACATTCAGAAAACTGAGATGATGGCATCTGGTCTGATCACTTCACAGCAAATAGATGGGGAAACAATGGAAACAGCAAGAGACTTTACTTTTTTGGGCTCCAAAATCATGCAGATGGTAACTGCAGCTATGAAATTAAAAAAAAAAAAAAAAAACAGAAAAAAAAAAAAACCTTCCTCCTTGGAAGAAAAGCTATGACCAACCTAGACAGCATATTAAAAAGCACAGACATTACTTTGCTAACAAAGGTCCATCCATCTAGTCAAAGCTATTGTTTTTTCCAGTAGTCATGTATGGATGTGAGTTTGGACTATGAAGAAAGCTGAGTGACAAAGAATTGATGATTTTGAACTGTGGTGTTGAGCTTATTGATACTTCTCCCAGCAGTCTTGTTTCCAGCTTGTGCTTCATCCAGCCTGGCAGTTTGCATGATGTACTCTGCCTATAAGTTAAATAAGCAGGATGACAAAATACAGTCTTGATGTACTCCTTTCCCAATTTGGAACCAGTCCATTGTTCCATGTCTGTTCCTAACTGTTGCTTCTTGACCTGCATACAGATTTCTCAGGAAGCAGGTGAGATGGTCTGGTATTCCCATCTCCTTAAGAACACTCTACAGTTGGTTGTGATCAACACAGTCCCTTGGACTGCAGGGTGATCAAACCAGTCAATCCTAATGTTAATCAGTTCTGAATATTCCTTGGAAGGACTAATGCTGAAGCTGAAGCTCCAATACTTTGGCTACCTGATGTGAAGAACTGACTCATGGAAAAGACCCTGCTGCTGAGAAAGATTGAAGGTGGGAGAAGGGGACGACAGAGGCTGAGATGATTGGATGGCATCACCAACTTAATGGACATGAGTTTGAGTAAGCTTCAGGAGTTGGTGATGAGTTGGGAAGCCTGGCGTACTGCAGTCCATGGGGCCACAAAGAGTCGGACACTACTGAGTGACTAACCTTATTATTAATATTAATCTCAACAGATGTGGGAAAAGTCTTTGACAAAATTCAGCACTCTTTTATGATTAAAACTCTTCAAAAATGGGCATAGAAGCAACCTTCCCCAACATAGTAAAGGCCACACATGATAAGCCTACAAGCATTATTCTCAATGTTGAAAATATGAAAGCATTCCCCCTAAGATCAGGAACAAGACAAGGGTGTCCTCTTTACCATTTTTATTCAACATAATTCTAGAATTCTTAGCTACAGCAACCAGAGAAGATAAAGAAATAAAAGGAATCCAGATTGGAAAAGAAGAAGTACAGCTCTCACCGTTTACAGATGCCATGATACCGTACATTTAAAAAAAAAAAAAAAAAAAAAAAAAAAAAACCTTAAAGGTAGTATCAGAAAATTACTAGAGCTAACCAGTAAATTTAGCAAAGTTTCAGGTTATAAGATCAATACACAGAAACCACTTGCATCTCTATATACTAACAATGAAAAATTAGAAAGAGAAATTAAGGAATCAATACCATTCACCATTGCAACCAAAAGAATTAAATATCTAGGAATAAACTTACCTAAGGAGAGAAAAGAACTATACTCAGAAAATTATAAGACACTGATGAAAGAAATCAAAGATGACATAAACAGATGGAGAGATATTCCATGTTCCTGGGTAGGAAGAATCAATATTGTGAAAATGACTATACCACCAAATGTAATCTAAAGTTTCAATGCAATCCCTATCAAATTACCAATGGCATTTTTCACAGAACTAGAACAAAAAATTTCACAATGCATATGGAAACAAGAAAGACCCCTAGTATACAAAGCAGTCTTGAGAAAGAAGAAATCTACAGTCATCAAGACAGTATGGTACTGGCACAAAAACAGCAATATAGACCAATGGAACAAGATAGAAAGTCCAGAAATAAACCCATGCACCTATGGGTACCTTATTTTTGACAAAGGAGGCAAGAATATACAATGGGGCAAAGACAGCCTCTTCAATAAATTGTGCTGGGAAAACTGGACAGCTGCATGTAAAAGAATGAAATTTTAACACTTCCTAACACCATACACAAAGATAAACTCCACATGGATTAAAGACCTAAATGTTAAGAATAGTAACAATAAAATTCTTAGAGGAAAACATAGGCAGAACACTTGATGACATAAATCAAAGCAAGATCCTCTATGACCCATTTCCTAGAGTAACAGAAATAAAAACAAAAATAAATAAGTGGGTCCTGTTTAAACTTAAAAGCTTTTGCACAGCAAAGGAAATTATAAGCAAGGTGAAAAGACAACCCTCAGAATGGGAGAAAATAATAGCAAATGAAACAGCTGATAAAGGATTAATTTCCAAAATATACAAGCAGCTTATATGACTCAATGCAAGAAAAACAACTAACCTAATCAAAAAGTGGGGGAAAGACCCATACAGACATTTCTCCAGAGAAGACCTACAGATGGCTAACAAACACATGAAAAGATGCTCAACATTACTCATTATTGGAGAAAAGCAAATCAAAACTACAATGAGATATCACCTCACACCAGTCAGAATGGCCATCATGATGGCCATCATCAAAAAGTCTACAAACAATAAATTCTGGAGAGGGTGTGGAGAAAAGGGAACACTCTTGCACTGTTGGTGGGAATGTAAATTGATACAGCCACTATGGAAGACAGTATAGAGATCCCTTTAAAAAATCTAGGAAAAAAACCACCAAATGACCCAGCAAACCCACTCCTAGGCACATACTCTGAGGAAATCAAAATTTAAAAAGACTCATGTATCTGATTGTTCATCACAGCACTATTTACAATAGCTAGAACTTGGAAGCAACCTAGATGTCCACTGGCAGATGAATGGATAAAGAAGATATGGCACATATGCACAATGGAATATTACTCAGACATAAAAAGGAACAGATTTGAGTCAGTTTTAATGAGGTGCATGAACCTAGAACCAATTACACAGAGTGAAGTGAATCAGAAAGAGAAAGATAAATATCATATTCTAACACATATATGTGGAATCTAGAGAAATGGTACTGAAGAACTTATTTACAGGGCAGCAACGAAGAAACAGACATAGAGAACAGACTTATGGAGATGGGGAGAGGAGAGAAGAGGGTGAGATATATGGAAAGACTAACATGGAAACTTACATTACCATGTGTAAAATAGATAGCCAATGGGAATTTGCTGTATGGCTCAGGAAACACAAACAGGGCACTGCATCAACCTAGAGGGGTGGGATGGGGAGGGTGATGGGAGGCTGAACAGCATTGAAACATGTATATTATCTAGGGTGAAATGGATAACCAGCTCAGGTTGGGGACATGAGACAAGTGCTCGGGCCTGGTGCACTGGGAAGACCCAGAGGGATCGGGTGGAGAGGGAGGTGGGAGGGGGGACTGGGATGGGGAATACATGTAAATCCATGGCTAATTCATATCAATGTATAACAAAAACTACTGTAATGATGTAAAGTAATTAGCCTCCAACTAATAAAAATTAAAAAAAAAAAAAAAGGAAGCGGGTATATGTACACCTATGGCTTACTCATGTTGCATTTTGACAGAAAACAATGAAATTCTGTAAAGCAATTATCCTTTGGTTAAAAAATTAATTAAAAATATATAAAATAATTAACATAGAGAAAAACAAGGATTGGAGACATAAATAGTACATAATATAGGGGTTTAAAGTAATTTAATTGGACGGTGATCATCCTAACATATTAAACCACAGGTTGTGCAGTGACAAGTATCTGTAGAAAATGAGGAGAGAATTAGCACACAATCAGTACAGTATTTGCAAAGGCAAAGCAAATCTTTACAGTTGTATTAGATAACTTAAGGGCATTCTTTAAAGCCGACCTCCACCCCCCCATATCTGATTCTTGATGTTGTGTTAATTTTACATTTTCTCTCTTTACAGACATTGCTAATTTGAACACAAGAATGTCACTGCTCCTAGCATAGTCAAGCAGATCATTTCTATTGCACAGTGAAATGGTGACAGTAAGATAGCCTGACAGTATCTGTGTGTGGCATAAATTAAAATAAGTGAAGCTGTTTCCACTGTGCAGGACATATTTTATATCATATATATGTCAAAAATGCAATGTCAATATTGTAGTATGTCACCTATCTATCATTCTTCACATTTCTGTGCAGGGTGAGATAATTATGAATAATCTCATAGATGTGAATATTTTGGACAAGCTCCAACAGATCTGGTCTCAACCTAATTTTCAGCTCAAGCTCTCCTTTCTCTTCAATCTTCTTAACTACAAAAACTGCCTGGCTGCTGCTTTAGCAACCATAAATTCATACTAATGTCCATGTCATGTTACTGTCCTACATGGTTTAGAATGGTTGATGAAATTCAAGGCCAGCTAGTTAATTTGCAAAAACTAGTAAAAATAAAAATGTGAGATTCCTTGTTAGAAAAGCAGAGGGAGAGTGCTGTTAAAGGTAATAAATGTTTTTCTCATTCCTCCATGATGTGCATCTCAAATTTTTATTGCATTTTTATTTACTATATAATGCCATTATATTTAAAAATGAAAAGTTAAATAATTAGCATGAGTTTTATCATTATCTTTATATTGTGTAATGTTGTTTAGTTGCTAATTCATGTCCAACTCTTTACGACCACATGGCCTGCCAGGCTCCCCTGTCCACGTGATTTCCCAGGCAAGAATACTGGAGTGGGTTGGGTTGCCATTTCCTTCTCCAGGGGAATCTTCCTGAACCAGGGTTCAAACCCATATCTCCTGCATTGCAGGCAGATTCTGTACCACTGAGCCACTGTGGAAGCCCCATATTGTGTAATGTAAATTTTAAATCCCTGAAATTACGCAATTTGTATATTATAGCTCACACAAGCATATGAATTTTGTATGAGCAGGGGAAAATTGCAGAAATCTAACTCCACTGCTTTATTTTACCTCTCTACCTCTGGCTCACTGATGGGTAAGAAGGGACTGAAAGGTAAAGGAAACTACAGATTGTTCTTTCCTTTTTCTTCCATGTCACCATTTTCAGCATAAATGGTTTGCTAATACAGGGAAGTGACATGAGTAAGAAAGACTATGTGGGCTGCATGCGCTTAGTCGCTCAGTTGTGTCCGACTCTTGCAACCCCATAGACTGTAGCTTGCCAGGCTCCTCCTCTGTCCATGGGATTCTCAAGGCAAGGCTACTGGAGTGGGTTGCCATTTCCTTCTCCAAAGAAAGAATATATTGACCCTTTAATTGCTTATGTGTCTTAGAACACCAAGAGCTTCAAGTATTCAAAGCTAGTTCTGGTCCAAGTGAAAAGTCTGACTCTCAAGGCTATCATTGCCCTTGCTTACTTGGCTATAGATGAGAGACAATTGCATCAATTTGTTTTGAGTCACACAGAATTTCTGTGCACCTTGAGTCCTCTGGAATTCTCTGCTCATGGGACACTGTGAACTATTAAGTGAATGGAATGAGAAGAAATGGTGGATATGCAAACTGCATGCATATCTTCTGCTCACATAGATGACTCTTTGTCCCATCACTCTTCACTTACAGAGCACAAATTTAAAGATAAAATTATTAAGAATTTTAAATATGATGACTGTGGAGTATTAAAGCAAGTGCGGCACCCTTCTAAGTGCAAGGCTCACATACACATGAAGCTGGCCCTGGTTAAAAGCTAAACACTTTTTGGAAGTCCCAATAGGCATATTTGTCCCCAGATTTTTGTGTTTTTACCATAATATATTCATGATTATCAATTAACTTTTGAAGTCAGAATAATTCAGTACATATAGATATTTCAAAAGTTGTTCATGGAGCTGTCTGATAAACAGACAGCTCATACTTCTTTATGTGAGAAGTAATCATAGTTCTTAATGTGAGAATTCATAAATAATATTTCTTTATGTGAGAATTTCATAGGTACTTTTAAAGATATCTATATAATACATGTTATTTAAAATATCTATGTAATACACGTTATTTAGACTTCTTTTGTAGAACTGAAATACATTTGACTCTTGAGCAAAGCAGGGGTGTGAGGGGTGCTGAATTCCCACATTGTCAAAAATCTGAATATAATTTTGGACCCCACCAAAACTTAACTACTAATAGCCCACTGTAGACCAGAAGCCTTACCAACAGTATAAACAGTTAAAACATATTCTGTACATTATATGTATTATATATACTGTTATCTTATAATAAAATAAGCAAAATAAAATGTTATGAAAATCATAAGAAGAGAAAATATAATAACACTATTCTACTGAATCATTGCTACTATAAACTTATATCATCTGTTTGTAAGATGAAATGTCAGCCATTACCTACATCAGTATTGCCTTATGTGACACAAAACAGGTATAGGTTATACACATTACTAATACTAGGTATCAAAAATGAAAAGGTAATGTGCAAAAGAAATTCTCATTTACAGGTATAACAATTCATGCACTGATAAGGAAAAAGTAGAAATAGGATTGCTTTATGTAGCCTAGTGTAATCAATGATTGCTTCATGGTAACCTAACCTGTGCATTATTATATAATTTTATGGCATACAGTATTACAGTTATAAGTATTAGAAATATTTTTACCTTTTTTTGTAAACACATATTTGTGATAATATGTTGATAATACATTTTATTTTCCAGCTATGAGAGAGGCATATTGAACACGAATGTCAGTTTTTGAAAGCAAAGTTATAAAGACTGAGCATGCATACGGGTGTGTGTGTGTGTGTATAAAATAACACATTATTTACTTTATATTAAATACAATTCACCTTAGACATATGTAAGACTAGACTGCTATCTACACATATATTACACATTCATGATGTAACTTTAAAAAAAATGTTTTCAATATTTCTAGGCTACCTGATTCCTCTATGAGGTTTTCAAATTGGCAAAAATCTCCAAAATGTTTTTAAAATATCTTTTTTGCTAAAGATCCACATACTAGTGGACCCACATAATTCAAACCCATGTTGTTGAAGGGTCAATAGTATTGTGTTTCTTCACATATACATGCACATATACAGATTTAAAATTATTTTTAAGGAAAATTATTTATAGTGAATATTATTGTTTAAAATTTTTTAAACTGTTTAACACTTAAAAAATGAAAATCACCAGAATTTAACTGAAAACAGTCCTTAATAGGTAAAAACAAATAAATGCAAGAGAATGTAACTTCGTTTGAGTAGAATAAGTAGACAAACAATGCCAACATTAACTCATCATTTGTCCCATACGACACAAGGACATATGAGAGAGCTTTAAATCTTTAAGGTTAGTTAAAGAAGAATCCTAGCTGTTCTGCAAGGATCAACTGAATGATGAATGTGCAGATTTCTATTTGCAGCCACATCTCAAATGCTGATGTATGTCAACAAACAAGTAAAACAGATGTTATCCAAGTTGCCTATGGAGTCAAGAACAGATGGGCTGGATGTGTTGCATGAGAACAAAAAAATATACCTGAGCTGTGACCTTACAGAGTGGATTTCCATTGGCCAAATCTATTTTATAATAGGATAAAAATTATTGGGCATAAAAAGAATAGAAAGTTTGGAGCTGACAAAGCTATTAGCTGTGGTCAAAAAGAACTGATTTACTGTACAAAATCTACAGTGATGGAAGGGGAAAAACATACAAGGGACTGTATATGAAATCAATATTAAGTATGTATAAACTATTGAATAAGTGACACTCTATTCATCATAAAACATACTTTGCTAATAAACATCTGAGTACAATTAGGGTAATTATAATAACTAAAACTCCTGTCTATTCCAAATCTATCTCAAACCATGTAATGCCTATAAAGCATTAGCTTTGTACACTTTTATAAAAACCTATGACATGTCATATCTTTCAGAAATCTGAAAGGTTTAAAAATCATGCATATGCCCACAGATACACAAATATTTCTCAGAAACAAAGCCCAAAGAATACAATTAAAGCTCATGGTATCAGGCCTTCCCTGGTAGTTCAGGCGCTAGGACTTTGCACTCACAATGCAGAGGCCCCAGATTGGATCTCTAAACAGGGAACTAGATCCCATGTGCTGCAACTAAGAGATCACCTGCAGCAACTAGAAGATTCCACGGCACCGCAACAAAGAAGGAAGATCCTGTGTGCTGCACTAAGACCCGGTGCAGACAAATAAATTCTAAAAATCACATAGTATTATTCATTTAAAGCATTTCCATACATGAATACAAATAAATTAGGAGTCAAAGGAAGAAAATAATATTCTTCAATCTATGCTGTTTATCTTCGATGTCATCAACTGTCCTAGGTCAGAATCTCTCATTTCACCTACTGTTTCAAGTGTCCCCCTTCCTTCAGTCTGCTACCATCTCTAAGCTCTCTATCAGGTTGCCAGTAAGTCACACTCTAATACCCTCTACCTCAAGCTGGCACAAGTCAAGTAGTTCTCTTTGGAGTCCTCAATGGGCCATCTCACAACACAGGTGCTTCTTATTTATCTGGATCTGCAGGACCCCAGGGGATTTCCTGGTGGCTCAGACAGTAAAGAGTCTGCCTGCAACGCGGGAGACTTGGGTTCAATCCCTGGGTCAGGAACATTCCCTTGAGGAGGGAATGGCAACTCACCCCAATATCCTCCTCTCAAGAACCCCCATGGACAGAGGAGTCTGGTGGGCTACAGCCCATGGGATAGCAAAGAGTCGGACATGTCTGAGAGACTAAACACAGCTCAAAGCACAGGACTAAAGAACCGTTCTCCAGCTAGATAATCTGGGCACTATCCACCTTGATTCTATAATGAGCCTAAAAAAGAACAGCCCACCATTTTTTACATATACTCCACCCCCCTGCTCCAAAGGCATCAAGCCTCCAGGGTCGTCATCAGTTCAGTTCAGTCGCTCAGTCATGTCTGAAACTTTGTGACCCCATGGACCGCAGCACACCAGGCCTCCCTGTCCATCACCAACTACCCGGAGCTTACTCAAACCCATGTCCGTTGAGTCAGTGATGCCATCCAACTATCTCATCCTCTGTCATCCCCTTCTCCCTCCCACCTTCCATCTTTCCCAGCATCAAGGTCTTTTCATGTGAGTCAGTTCTTCACATCAGGTAGCCAAAGTATTGGAACTTCAGCATCAGTCCTTCCAATGAATATTCAGGACTGATTTTCTTTAGGATGGACTGGTTGGATCTCCTTGCAGCCTAAGGGACTCTCAAGAGTCTTCCCCAACACCACAGGTCATCATCAGCCATACCTATTTCCATTATGCCTTAAATTGCCCTGAAATAATATATCTGATACCATTTCCTCTCCTCACAATCTCAAATACAGTTTTCTCTGGAGAATAAGACCTGGGGCCAACAAACTCTCTATCTCTTTCCTCTGCCTTCTTAGTATTATAGTCACTTTCTTGCTCTAGGGGAAACCTGAGGCCCTGCTTCTAGTCTGAACAAGTCAGATCAACTTTCAACTCCTGCCTTTCCAAAGATAAGAACTAAAAATTTGAGGCAAATACAAGAAAATCACTCATCTGAATGCACTAAAGACAACAAAAAACAAGGAGGAAAATTCTGGAAGAGAATGGAAACTGGAGAGAAAGGAATGATACAGAGTGAGTTACTTATTTTTAAGGCTTTAACCTGAAGATTAGATGAGATCAGAATGACTAGTGAACATAAGTCTGATAGAAAAACTAAAGTCAAATGAAATAGCAGACTACTTTGCAAATAAGCTTAGCCCCTAAAATGTCAGGAGGGAATTGGAAGGAGAATTGCAAGAGTAGGGAGCCCCAGATTCTACCTACAAACTCTTCCTGATTCTCTAGCTGACCTTGAAACCATGCATTCAAAAGCCAGACTGGGACTTGACAAATTAAAATGAAATGTTGAGTAAAAAGGATAAAACATATTCAGCTACAAATGATGTTTGAGATTGAGAAATATATGACTAAATGACCCAAGTCCAATTTTTTTTGTCACTGCATAGGCAATTTAGAAAGTGCACATTATCTGTTCTTCATATATGAATATAATGCTACTTATTGATAGATTTTGAGTTATCATTTTGTGGTTGATAAGTGTACATGGTACATTTGCAAATAACTTTTATAATTTAACCCCTAAATCATAAACCTAATATATTCAAAATATAGTTATATATATTTAGAGATCATAGAAAACTAAATTTCCACAAGATGCAAACACATTCGGAAAAAATTCATAATTAACAGCTAGATAAACAGCCCAAGGAGGAGAAAGATACAGAGATTTTAAATGTCATTTTCACATTTGTAAAAATAAATAAAACTGAAAACATCTCAAATTTAGAGGGATAAAGGAGAAACATAAAAATGTATAATTGAGAGCAGTACAGTTGATTTTATATCAATGATCTGTATTATGCTTCTAAACTATCTTATATAATGTTAGTCAAGCTAACACTGTAAAGCAAATTCAATACTTCCATAGGTAAATCCATAATTGTATAACAGGGAGATATAGGATGCACATATCAGCTACATCCAAGTATAAATTATGCATATGTGCTGCACTTAGTCATTCAGTTGTGTCCAACTTCTTGCAACCCACAGACTGTAGCCTACCAGACTCATCTGTCCATTGGGGATTCTCCACATAAGAATACTAGAGTGGGTTGCCATGCCCTCCTCCAGGGGATCTTCCCAAACCAGGGATCAAACCCGGGTCTCCTGCATTGCAGGCAAATTCGTTACCAGCTGAGCTACCAGGGAAGCCCCAATTATGAATATATACACCTATATATTTTCGTATTTCTGTTTCTTCAAAAACATGTTAAAAAACTAAGACAAGTATTAATTTATATTTCTTGTTTATAAATATTTAGTCTATATTATAGGCTGTGTAAACAATATATTTTCTTAAGATAAAGTTTTATAATTATCCCAAAGAATTGATGTTAATCTAAAAATTCACCAAGAGGATCCTAACTTACTTTTGCAACAAATATTCTTATGTCTAATGTGATAAAAAATGATAATGAACATCTACAACTTGATGTCTACTTAGAAACTTTACTTCATCTGGCACATGTTATGGAAGTTATTGCCTATTCAGTTCAGTTCAGTCATGTCTGACTCTTTGAGTCCCCATGGACTGCAGCACGCCAGGCCACCCTGTCCATCACCAACTGCCAGAGACTACTGAAACTCATGTCCATTTTGTCAGTGATGCCATCTCATCGTCTGTTTTTCCCTTCTCCTCCCACCTTAAATCTTTCCCAGCATCAGGGGCTTTTCCATTGAGTCGGTTCTTCACATCAGGTGGCCAAAGTATTGGAATTTCAGCTTCAACATCAGTCCTTCCAATGAATATTCAGGACTGATTTCCTTTAGGATGGACTGGTTGGATCTCCTTGCAGTCCAAGGGACTTTCAACAGTCTCCTCCAACACCACATTTCAAAAGCATCAATTATTCCGTGCTCAGCTTTCTTTATAGTCCAATTCTCACATTCATACATGACTACTGGAAAAACCATAGCTTTGACTAGATGGACCTTTGTTAGCAAAGTAATGTCTCTGCTTTTTAATATGCTGTCTAGGTTGATCATAAGTTTCCTTCCAAGGAGGAAGTGTCTTTTAATTTCATGGCTGTAGTCACCATCTGCAGTGTTGGAACCAAAAAAAAAAATAAAGTCTCTCACTGTTTCCATTGTTTCCCCATCTATTTGTCATGAAGTGATGGGACCAGATGCCATTGTCTTAGTTTTCTGAATGTTGAGCCTTAAGCCAACTTTTTCACTCTCCTCTTTCACTTTCATCACGAGGCTCTTTGGTTCTTCTTTGCTTTCTGCCGTAAGGGTGTTGTCATCTGCATATCTGAGTTTATTGATATTTTCCCCAGCAATCTTGATTCCAGCTTGTGCTTCATCCAGCCCCAGACTATACAGTTCATGGAATTCTCTGAAACAGAATACTGGAGTGGAGCCTTTCCCTTCTCCAGGGGGATCTTCCCAACCCAGGGATCAAACCCAGGTCTCCTGCATTGCAGGGGCATTCTCTAACAGCTGAGCTACAAGAGAAGCCCTATTGCCTATTAGAAAAGAAGAAATAAAAGAAGAAGAAAATAAGGAAGGATAAAAAGAAGAAAGGAGGTTAGCAAAGAGAGAGGAAGGGAAGGAGGAAGAGGGAAGGAATAAGGCTGAACATTGGTACTTGTGTGCGTGTTCACATTATACTTTTTGAAATGGAAGTATGCTTACACATAATTTATCTCTCTTTGATTTAAGTTAGGGCTTCCCTGGTATCTCAGCTGGTTAAGAATCTGCCTGCAATGCAGGAGACCCCTGTTCAATTCCTGGGTCAGGAAGATACCCTGAAAAAGGGACAGGTTACCTGCTCCAGTATTCTTTTCCTGGTGGCTTAGATGGTAAAGAATCTGCCTGCAAAGTGAGAGACCTGGGTTTGATCCCTGGGTTGGGAAGATCCCCTGGAGATGGGAATAGCTACTCACTCTAGTATTCTTGCTTGGAGACTTCTGTGGACAGAGGAGCCTGGCAGCTACAGTCCATGAGGTTGCAGGGAGTTGGACATTTCTGGGTGACTTTCATTTTCACTTCTTCACTTTCAAGGCTAATCTACTTGCCAAAAATAATATCCTATAAGTTAAAAAATTATTTTATCTTTTCAAATTTTAAACTAGAATTATATTAGATACAGACTAAAGCTAGGAATGTCACTCAAGTGGCAAGCCAATTAATCATTATTTGTTTCTTTTGGTTTCACAATGAATTTGAATGACTGAGAAAGCAATCAGTTGTTTTTGTCAGCCAGATTTGAGCTGGAAAGAGACTGTACAGTTTCCCTATCTTCTGAAACAGCATTAACTTTGGTTTCCTAAGGTTTACAATGAGCTGAATATAAGTTACACTGAAGTTGAATACACTTTAAATGACAGTTGAAAGTGTGAGCTACACACAGCATGTTGTCTAAATAAATCAGTAACCTTATAATCAGGCACTACTTGCACTTTTCAAAGGCCAAATATCATTACTTCACAATTGGTATGATTTCCCTCTCCAGTAAAATTTACAATTTTTTTCAAGTGCAGATTTGTAAGAGCACTTAGAAAGACAATGTTCAAGGCAACTTTTTCCTATATAATCTTCTTGATTGAGGGTTACCTTTAGCTCTTTCAAGCTCTTCATCTTGAGATGTTTAGTCATCAGGAAGGTGTTGACAACTTTTAAAATTTAATTTGTCGAGACAACATACTGATGACATTTCATCTTACAATTCCCACCTTAATTTTAGGAATTTGACAGAAAATTGACCCTCATATAGGCAATCTGAGTTTATCCTGGGCTTAGAAGCCTACTGGTTTAGACCATTCTACCTCCACCTATAAAACGGAGCTATGTGCAAGGTGGAAGAAAACTGATAACTGAGCATGTACAATCTGTCAGCTATTTTGCTGAGAATTATTCATATAGTATTTTATTTAACTTTTTTCATAACATGTCATTACCTACCCATCTTCATTGCCTTATTAGCAGAGATTAGGGTTTTTAAACTGACATCTACCCTATTTCAAAGTACAAATAATTTGTACCAAACCAAGCTACCGCCAAAGGAAGGATTGTTAGAATTTCTTTTGTTTTTCTGTTTATATTGGCATAAACTCCTTTTCTATATGTTGAAAATACTATATTTCAACATATGAATCATACAAACTTAATACCTCTTAAATGAGACACATAGAATCTATTAGAAAAAAATGTGAAAGAAGAGTGATCAAGTCTGGTGGCTCAGACAGTAAAGAATCTGCCTGCAATATAGGGAACATGGGTTCAATCCCTGGATAAGGAAGATTCCCTGGTGGAGGAAATGACAGTATTCTTGTCTGGAGAATTCCATGGACAGAGAAGCCGGGAAGGCTACAGTCCATGGGGCTACAAGGAGTCCAACATGACTGAGCAACTAACACTAACAGTGATCAACCCTATGCCCTTGCACAGAATTTATTATCAATATATATTACAAAAGCAAAACTTTTATAACAGAAAATGAAGCAAGCCATTTAGATTTTAACATCACCTTAAAGAGTTCAAAACAGTAACTTATCTTCCTATTCTGTTATTTAATTTGGCATATTCCAGTTAAAATTCTTACCACTGTAAATTGTAGATAGGTAAAGGTTTTAAATAGTGTTAACAAATGAAGAATTTATAATCATTAGAGGTCTAAATGCTAACTAATTAGAAGCATAAGAAAATCATTATTAAAAGTGATAGACAGCAGAGACCACCACAACACTGTAAAGAAGTTATCCTCCAATTAAAAAAAAATAAATTGATGGCTCGATTAAGGTATGACTTTACTTTTCTTATTTAAAGTATTTTGCTAGGTTAAATTAGATACTGTGCCATAAATGAGGCTGGCATAGATCAATACCACTAGAAATTAAAGTTACTAAATGGCATTAATGTTTGCTATTTTATCATTCATTTTAAACATTATGGTAGTAGAACAAAAGCTCTAAATGTATTTCTCAGCTGTACTTAAACTTCCAGTTGAAGATTATTCCTAAATTCTTTCATTTATTCAGCCAATTCAGGGCAGACACTGTTGTAAGCACTGAATAGTCAATAGATTCAAGAGGTTATAGTCAATAGGAGGAGGAGCCAAGATGGCGGAGGAATAGGACGGGGAGACCACTGTCTCCCCTACAAATTCATCAAAAGAACATTTGAACGCTGAGCAAATTTCACAAAACAACTTCTGATCGCTAGCAGAGGACATCAGGCGCCCAGAAAAGCAGCCCATTGTCTTCGAAGGGAGGTAGGACAAAATATAAAAGATAAAAAGGGAGTCAAAAGAGCTACAGACGGAGACCCATCCCGGGAAGGGAGTCTTAATAGAGGAAGTTTCCAATCACCAGGAAACCCTCGCACTGGCGGGACTGGGGGAAGTTTTCGGCAATCTAACTGGGAGGAAAAATTAAACAAGGCCCACAGATTACGTGCCTAAAAGCAACTCCCAGCAGAAAAGTACCCCAGACACCCATACCCGCCAGCAACAAGCGGGGACGGAACGGAGAGGAGCGGGCGTCATTGCTTAGGGTAAGGACCGGCCCGAAGACCCTGAGAGCAATCGGAGGGAGCTTTTTTAAACTGTGGGATAGCAAGGGTCAAAATTAACTGGCCCGAACACATTGCCGGCAGTTCACAAAACAAAGGGACTGAGAAACTCCAGAGAAGAGCCAGCCCATCCCCGCTGGAGGTAGGAGGCAGGGGGGGAGGGGAAAAGGGCAAACTCAGCCCCTGAGAAGCCACCCCCTCCCACACTGCAAACAGGCCCCCGGTTCCTATCTAAAGACTTCCTGAGACCCGACTGGCGGCGCGTGCTGGGGCCGCAGAGGGAAAAAGCGTGCCGTACCAGGGGAGAGTGCGCCCAAGCCTCTGGCTGCCTGGGCCGCTCTACGCGGAGGCAAAAGGAGCGCTGCATCTGGGAGAGTGCACCCAAGCCTCTGGCTGCCTGGGCCGCTCGACACGGAGGGAAAAGGCGCGCTGCACCCGGGGAGAGTGCGCTCAAGCCCCTGGCTGCCTGAGCCGCTCAGACCGGGGAAGGCACAAAACGCGGGGGCAACCGAATCCGCGCTTTTGTGGAGTACCCGAAAACTGGAACCACATTCAGCGCAGGGCCCGCTCCATATAGACCAGCCGGGAGCCTGAGCAGTGTAGACGGGGAAAGCACTGACACCCGTGAGTGGGGCAAACCCAGTGTGGCCGGAACACGGTGAGTGCTATCCACACAGAGCGGTATCTGTCTGCAGCGCCCCGCCCTCCCCGTAGCAGGACTGAACTGAACTAGAGAACCTAAATAACAGATCACCTCCACCCGCCTATGTCAGGGCGGAAATTAGACACCAAAGAGACGGCAAACAGAAGCCAAATAAACAAAGGGAACTGCTTCAGAAAGGACCGGTGCAACAGATTAAAATCCCTGAAGGTAACACCAACTACACCAGAAGGGGCCTACAGATATCGAGAAGTGTAAGCTGGAAAGAGTAGCTATCTGAAACTGAACTGAACCTACACTGACCGCAACAACTCCAGAGAAATTCCTAGATATATATGTATATTTTTTTTAATTAAAAAAAATTTTTTTTTCTTTCCTGTTTTTTTATTTTTTATTTTTTCTCTTTTATTTTCTTTTAAAATTCCCTATTACTCCCCCATTACTCCTCAACTTTCATTTTCATATATTTTTATGATTTTTTTTAATTAGGGAAAAAAAAGGTTTTTTTTTCTTTTTCTTCTCTCCTATTTCCTTTTAAAGTCCTCTAATACTCCTCTATTATTCCTTAATTTTCATTTTCATTTCACTATAACCTTGCAAAAAAAAAAAAGAGAGAGAAACCCTATTTTTAAACCGAACTTCATATATATTTCTAAATTTTTTGTGTGTTTTTGTTTTTAAATATTGTATTTCAAAGAGTCTAACCTCTACACTAGATTTTTAATCTTTCTTTTTCAGTATGTGATATAAATTTTGGACATTTAAGAATCCAGTATTCAGTTCCCATTTCTATTCAGGAGTGTGGTGATTACTCTCCCACTTTTGACTCTCTGTTTTCTACCTCAGAACACCTCTATTTCCTCCTTTCCCCTTCTCTTCCCAATCCAACTCTGGGAATCTTTGTGGGTGTCTGGGCTACGGAGAACACTTTGGGAACAGATAACTGCATAGATCTGTCTCTCTCCTCTTGAGTCCCCTTTTTCTCCTCCTGCTCACCTCTATCTCCTTCCTCCCTCTCCTATTCTTCATGAAACTCTGTGAACCTCTCTGGTTGTCTCTCACGGTGGAGAATCTTTTCACCATTAACCTAGAAGTTTTATTATCAGTGCTGTATAGTTGGAGAAGTCTTGAGACTATTGGAAGAATAAAACTGAAATCCATAGGTAGGAGACTTAAGCCCGAAACCTGAGAAAACCAGAAAACTCCCGACTACACGTAACATTAAGGAATAAGAGACCATCCAAAAGCTTCCATACCTACACCAAAACCAACCACCACCCAAGAGCCAATAAGCTCCAGTACAAGACATACCACGCAAATTCTTTAGCAACGCAGGAACATAGACCTGAGGGTCAACATACAGGCTCTCCAAAGTCACACCTAACACATAGACCCATCGCAAAACTCATTACTGGACACTCCATTGCACTCCAGAGAGAAGAAATCCAATTCCATGCACCAGAACGCTGACACAAGCTTCCCTAACCAGGAAACCTTGACAAACCAATTGTCCAACCCCACCCACTGGGTGAAACCTCCACAATAAACAGGAACCACAGACCACAAGAATACAGAAAGCCCACTCCAGACACAGCAATCTAAACAAGATGAAAAGGCAGAGAAATACCCAACAGGTAAAGGAACATGAAAAAAGCCCACCAAGTCAAACAAAAGAGGAGGAAATAGGGAATCTACCTGAAAAAGAATTTAGAATAATGATAATAAAAATGATCCAAAATCCTGAAAACAAAATGGAGTTACAAATAAATAGCCTGGAGACAAAGATTGAGAAGATGCAAGAAATGTTTAACAAGGACCTAGAAGAAATTTAAAAAAAGTCAATTAAAAATTAATAATGAAATAAATGAGATCAAAAACACTCTGGAGGGAACCATGAGTAGAATAACAGAGACAGAAGATAGGATAAGTGAGTTAGAAGATAAAATGGTGGAAATAAATGAAGCAGAGAGGAAAAAAGAAAAAAGAATCAAAAGAAATGAGGACAACCTCAGGGACCTCTGGGACAATGTGAAACACCCCAACATTCGAATCATAGGAGTCCCAGAAGAAGAAGACAAAAAGAAAGGCCATGAGAAGTTACTCAAGGAGATAATAGCTGAAAACTTCCCTAAAATGGGGAAGGAAATAGCCACCCAAGTCCAAGAAACCCAGAGAGTCCCAAACAGGATAAACCCAAGGTGAAACACCCCAAGACACATATTAATCAAATTAACAAGATCAAACACAAAGAACAAATATTAAAAGCAGCAAGGGAGAAACAACAAATAACACACAAAGGGATTCCCATAAGGATAACAGCTGATCTATCAATAGAAACCCTTCAGGCCAGAAGGGAATGGAAGGACATACTTAAAGTAATGAAAGAGAATAACCTACAACCTAGATTACTCTACCCAGCAAGGATCTCATTCAGATATGAAGGAGAACTCAAAAGTTTTACAGACAAGCAAAAGCTGAGAGAATTCAGCACCACCAAAAAAAAAAAAAAAAAAGAGGTTATAGTAAGTAGGAAACAATGCAATTAATGAAGAAAAACAAATTAAGCACTATAAGTTGTGAAGATTTCAATGGGAAAAAAAAATTAGCTTGGGTGTATTTCAGCATAAACTTGAGAGAGGTTTAAGTTTACATGTTAACGATCTCTTAAAATGCTCTCACTTATTTAGTTTGATATTTTGTATTATCATGTGTTTTGCTTTTTGTTTGATAGCACTTTTGACATCTTCTTTCAATGATTATCAGAAAATCTACTAGATTGTGAAGTTAAGAATCAAAAGCAAACAGGGGACAATCAGGTTTTTATTTATCCACTATGGAAACACTTGATTATTTTTGTTGGGAATGTGCTATCCAATACTTCCAAGATAAATACTGAAAATATTTGGAATTAATAAGGGCAAAAAAAAAAAACCCTCAAAAAACAAAACTACTGTATTTTAGGATTCAACAAGTCATTAAATATCTACAACAATAATGGTTGCCATTTATTGTATATACGACATGGTGTCTGTGTGTCAGGCACTTTGCTAGGATATTTATTACAAGCACATATACACACACACTAAGGTTATATAAACACACATACATGAAAAATACCTATCATTGAAATACCAGAAGTTAGATGTTATTATCTCTATTTAAGTGAAGACAATGTTAATCTTTAGAAAGATTTAAGTTATCTGCCTAAGATAACATAACTCTAAAGTGGTTGAGCTAAATTTGAATTCAAGTTGTGAGGGGGAAAAATGCATATTTTTATAACCTACAATATGCCAATGTTCCTCTTTATTTTAACATTCTAATTTATGCCATAAACAGAATTTGAATTTAAATTTTGTCTCCTCATCTATATTTTCATCTCTAACCTATTCGTTTGTCTCTGATTTCATACTACTCCACAAAATGTCCATCTGTTAGCTAATACACAGTATGCCCAAATCCAATATCACTGTAAGTCTTTTCTGTCTCCACCCTACATTTACCCTTTGTCCCAGTCTTCACTATCTAAATGCCAACTATATTCTTCTAGTTGCTCATGCCAAAATTCTTGAAATCACCCTTGAACTCTTTCTCTTACACCTCATATCAATTCTAGAATCCCACATATTCAGATTTCTCTTTAAAGTGTGACTTGAATCCCCACAGCTACCTGTTACCTCTATCGTTGAATTAAACTAAGCCACTATGATCTTCACCCAGGATACTAAAAAAGCCCTTGATTTATCTCTCTGCTATGCTACCCTGAGTCAGGTCTCCACTTAATATCTTACCTCTGGCCACATAGCATACCGTCTGTTGCTAATGTCGCTATCATTCATTCTGCTCCACCCTCACTTGTCAGCTGGTTTCCAATGTTAACACCAAGCATTCTCATACTTCATGACCCTTATATTTTATCTCCCTTAAGCACACTTCTCCCTAAAATATACATGACAGGCTTATTTATTTCTGAACTTTTTTGAAAAAAAAATCACTCTATTACAGAGGCCTCATTTATAAAGTGGTGACATTGTATATAAAATATATTTTGAATGTATGAATTATTTGAAACAAAGGATTGTAATTATCATTTGACTTCCACTACTCTGGAAGATTGGGCCAGTTTTCTTTGCAAGACTTCATTTCACTTTAGAGACACTTCCTGTAACAAACACTGCTTTGACTGACGAAGTATATGAGATAGCTGGTAGACAGATCCCACGTCACTAGAGAAGTTGAAAGGATCTCAGAGTTTTCCATTTATTGGGATTACTCTTGAATAATAAGATGTAGCAGAGGTAGCCATTCCCCCAGCACTGCCCCACATTCCCACCCCCGCTGCATTGGCCGCGCCCACCACCCAAGCAAACCCAGATGAGGAAAGACACCCATCATCCTGGAGCTCCGGGCAGCGACGCGAGCAACATCACAGGCAGTAGTAGTGAGCCTGGAGGCATGCTGAGTCACCTCAGTCGTGTCCGACTCTGTGCGACCCCGTCCCTGGGATTCTCCAGGCAGGAACACTGGAGTGGGTTGCCATTTCCTTCTCCAATGCATGAAAGTGAAAAGTGAAAGTGAAGTCGCTCAGTCGTGTCCGACTCTTCGTGACCCCATGGACTGCAGCCCACCAGGCTCCTCCGTCCATGGGATTTTCCAGGCAAGAGGACTGGAGTGGGGGTCCATGAGGGATAAGCAGCAACAATTAGGGCAATAGGCAACACCTCTAGCAAAAATGGTGGGAGTAGAAGCTGTCAGGTCTCAAATAAAGTCAGAGGCAGCTTAGGCAAGAGAAATAAAGGAAAAAGAAAAGCTTATGCTATAAAATAATTTACTCAAAAACAAAGACTTCTTATTACTAACCTTTAAATTATTAGAACCAAGTTAAAAAAAAAAAGTCTTTACCTAAAGAAGATAGCTATTTACTATTTCAAATGTGCCAGCAGAAGAACAACTTACCAAACACCATGAAAACTGTAACGTGGTATTACCAAAAGGACAATTCTCCAGAAACCATACTTAAAGTCATAGCATATTCTAATCTAACTGACAGAAAATTCAAAAAGCTGTCAAAAAGAAAAACAATGAACTACATGAAAATTAACAAAGGTAGTTAAATGAACTCGGAAATAAAATTAACAGAAGAAATGCTTTAAAAAAAAAAAAAAAAGAATCGAAACATTCAGGGAGAAAAGACACAAAAACAAATTCTGTAGCTGAAAAACTCAATGACTGACATGAAGAACACATTAGCATTGAAAAGAGAGCAGACCATCTGGAAGAGAGAATTAGTGATCCTGAAGATAGCAATCTGGAAATGAAACAGGTAAAAGAAAAACAAAATCTGAAACATATGAGGAAATTCTATAAGAAAATTCTATAAGAACTATCCAAATTTATTAGGAAGGGCAACATAAAAAAAGAATCTCAAAAGAATAATAGATAATTTTCAAAAGAAGAATAAAAGTAGAAGGGATCAGTAAGTTTATTTTTAAGAAGATAGCTGAGCACTTCCAAACCTGGGGAAGGAGTTGGATTTGCAAATCCATAAAGCGAAGAAAACATCTAATTACCACAACATAAACAAAGTCCTTCTCCAAGATATATTAAAACTATCAAAAGTCAGTTAAGGGTGGGATGTTTCAAGAGAACAGCATTGAAACATGTATATTATCTAGGGTGAAACAGATCACCAGCCCAGATTGGGTGCATGAGACAGGTGCTCGGGCCTGGTGCACTGGGAAGACCCAGAAGGATCGGGTGGGGAGGGAGGTGGGTGGGGGGACTGGGATGGGGAATACATGTAAATCCATGGCTGATTCATTTCAATGTATGACAAAAACTACTGTAATGATGTAATTAGCCTATTAAAAAAAAAGAGAGAAAAAAAATAAAAAAAATAAAAAATAAAACTAAAAAAAAAAAAAAAGTCAGTTACAAATAAAGGATTTTAAAGACCTGGGGGGATTACAGTAACCTACAAAGGAACTCCTACTAGGCTATCAGCATATTTCTCAGCAAAAACTCTACAGATCAGGAGACAGTAGAAAGACATACTCAAAATACTGAAAGATAAACTCTGTCAGCCAAGAAAACTCTATACAGCAAAGCAGCAAAGTTATCTTTTAGATATGCAAAATAATAATAATAATAATAATGAAGGCTTTCCCAGACAGACAAGATCTGAGGGAGTTCATTACCACTATACCTGCCTTACAAGAAACATTTGAATGAGCTCTTTTACCTGAAATGAAAAAGCAAAAGTACATAAAACTTTGAAAAAGAAATTTGCTCTATGTAAGAAAATTGAAACTATAACAGAATAGGTTGCTAAACATAAATATAGGTTGTTAAACATAAACATAAAAGGTAAAGGGGGGAAGCAACAAAAATAAATAAAGTGCTATACTCACTATGCCAGCAAATTTGAAAAAACTCAGCAGTGGCACAGGGCTGGAAGAGATCAGTTTTTATTCCATTCCCAAAGAAGGGCAGTGCCAAAGAATGTTCAAACTACTGCACAATTGCACTCATTTCAAATGCTATCGAAATAATGCTCAAAATTCTCCAAGTTTATCTTCAACAGTACATGAACTGAAGACATCCAGATATTCAAGCTAGATTTAGAAAAGGCATAAGAACCAGAGAGCAAATTGCCAACATCTGTTGGATCATAGAAAAAGCAAGGGAATTCCAGCAACACATCTATTTCTGCTTTATTGACTATGCTAAAGCCTTTGACTGTGTGGATCACAACAAACTGCAGAAAATTCTTAAAGAGATGAAAATGCAACACCATGGACTTACCTCCTGAAAAACTGGAATGCAGGGCAAAAACAACAGTTAGAACTGGACATGGAACAATAGACTGGTTCCAAATTGGGAAAGGAGTACGTCAAGGCTGTATATTGTCACCCTGCTTACTTAAATTCTATGCAGAGTACATCATGTGAAATTCTGGGCTGAATGAAGCACAAACTGGAGTCAACATTGCCAGGAGAAATATCAATAATCCCAGATATGCAGATGACACCACCCTTATGGCTAAAAGCAAAGAGAAACTATTGAGTCTCTTGATGGTGAAAGAGAAGGGTAAAAATCCTGGCTTAAAACTCAACATTAAGAAAACTAAGGTCGCGGCACTTGGTCCCATCACTTCATGGCAAATATATGGGGAAACAATAGAAACAGTGACAGACTTTATTTTCTTTGGTTCCAGAATTAATGCAGATGGTGACTGTAGCCATGAAATTGAAAGATGCTTGTTCCTTGGAAGAAAAGCTATGACCATCCTAGACAACATATTTTAAAGCAGAGACGTTACCTTGCCAATGAAGGTCAAAGCTATGGTTTTTCCAGTTGTCATGGGTGAGTGTGAGATTTGGACCATAAAGAAGGCTGAGTGCTGAATAACTGATGTTTTTGAGCTATGGTGTTGGAGAAGACTCCTGAGAGTCCCTTGGACTGCAAGGAGATCCAACCAGTCCATCCTAAAGGAGATCAGTCCTGAATATTCACTGGAAGGACTGATGTTGAAGGACTTTAGCCACATGATGCAAAGAACTTACTCATTAGAAAAGACTCTGATGCTGGGAAAGATTGAAGGCAGGAGGAGAAGTGGACAACTTAGGATGAGATATTTGGATGGCATCACTGACTCAATGGACATGATCTTGAGCAAGCTCAGGGAGATGGTGATGGACAGGGAAGCCTGGCGTGCTGCAGTGCATGAGGTCACTAAGTGTCAGATGCTTCTTAGAGACTGAACAACAGTACTTTAAATTGGTAATGAACTCACAAACAATAACAGAGATAATTTGAGACAAAAAAAACATTAAAGAGGAACAGGATGGGACCTATATAGATTAATTAAGATAAGATATAATCATTTTAAAAAGGACAGTTTTTCTATGAGATATTTTATACAAACATGATATTAATTAATGTGTGCTAAAATGCTGTAGTCAGTCTGACTTTTTGTGACACTATGGACTGTAACCGACAGGCTGCAGGCAAGAATACTGGAGTGGGTTGTCATTTCCTCCTCCAGAGGATCTGCCTGACACAGGGATTGAACCTATGGTTCCTACGTCTCCTGCATTTGGGAAGCGGGCTCTTTGCCACTAGTACTACCTGGGAAGCTCTATTATTAGTAACAGCAAAACATAAATCTAAAGCAGAGACTCAAAGCATAAAAAAGCATTTTTTTTTTTTTTTTTTTGGAGTGTGATCAAGATGGCAGAGTAAGAGGAGGTAGAGTTCAACTAATTCCACAAATGCAACACAAATATATCTACATGTGTAGCAACAGTCATAGAAAACTGAACGGAAACCCATAGGGGAGTTCTTATACACTAAGGCTATAAGAAAGATATAAATGTGATTAGGTAGGATGAGAAGAAAAGTATTACATCAGGATACCTGTTCCTGGTAGGAGACCACAACAAAAAGGGAGATAACAGGGTGATCACTTGCCTTGGGGAGTGAGAAGGTCAAGCCAGAGACTAAGTGTCCCAGTCATGGAGCATCCCTATGGGAAACAGGCCTCCTTGGCTGTTTGGAGAAAGGCTGGGAGAGAACGAAAGTATGAAGCTAGACTCCACTTGTAAGGAGTGTGCAGGTACTAGCTGGCCTCCAGATAGGGTGAAGAAATGTGTGTCCTAGTGGCTGCCAGCTTGCTGTGTGCCACACTGTGAGCCAATCATATGTCCAGGCTCCATTCACTCCATGCCATGCCTTGGTATCAGATCTGCAGGAACTCAGGGCCTAGGAAAATACTCGATCTAGGAATGCAGAGGTGGCCCGGGGACCTGGAATATAGCCTGGGTACAGTGGCAGTGACCGTTGTTAGCACTTATTCAAGTGCCCCAGAAGCAGCTCAGACTTCTGGTTGCAACATGGATGCTAATTCCCACACTGCCATGTCATCTTTCCCAGGTTGAGCCAATCATATGGTCCAGCCTTGCCCACCCCACACCCCAGCCTAACACTATATCCAGGGTCTCTATGACAGGGGAAAAGACAGGACCATGGGCTGTGGGTGAGCTCAGCTGACACAGGCAGGCATGCGCGCACACACACACACACACACACACACACACACCTCCCTACACGGGCAGCACATCAGGCCCCTGTAAGTGAATTAGCCCACTTACCTCTGAGCAAATCAGTACTACCCTCTGAGACAAGGGCCTCAGTACAAGGAAAAGGAAAAATGCATACTTAAGAGAACAGGGCCAGCCTGACTGGAAACTTAGGACCTCCACTACAGAAACTTGGAAGCAAACCATGCCCTTGACAGAGTGATGATGACTACCTCACATTCTACATAAGCTCTAGCTCCTCCATCACCAGCCACATCTGCTGACAAGGTGAAAGGAGGCAGCAGACCCTAAGCAAAGCCATGACTGGCATCTAAATACCAAAGGCATTGTGAAAGTACAGTCCACGTAGAGACACTCTTACATAAGAATACCCATTTAAGCTAACAATGGATAACTGTTTCACCTAAGTTTGTAGTGACAGCGAAAGACTACTGAAAGAGCAAAAGAAAGTCCTTGAAAAATTATGAAGATAATGAATGATGAAACAGAGATAAGCAGTCTACCAGACAAAATATTCAAAATGTTGATAATAAAAATGCTAACTGAATTAGGAAAAATAATTAATCTCAGTACAGATTGTTTTAATAAGGAAATAGAAAATATAAAGAACTGATTGAAAAAGAGGATTAAATATCTGAGATAAAAAGCACTATAAAAGCAATAAATAGCAGATGAAATGACGCAGAAGGACATATAAGTGATTTGGAAGGTAAAATAATGAAATTCACCCAACCAAAATGGCAGAAAAATAAAATTTAGAAAAAGCAACATATGAGATCACATTAAACATATCAACATTTGCAGTATAGATGTTTAAGAAGGAGAAAGAGGAGGTCATAAAAATATATTTGAAGAAATTATGGCTAAAAATACCCCAAGCTTAAGAAGGAAACAAATATCCAGGAAGCACAGAGGATCCCAAGCAATATGAACTCAAAAGATTCACAAGACATATCATAATTAAATGGCAAGCATTAAAAATAGAATTCTAAAGGCATCAAGAGAAAAACAGAGAGTCCTACAAGGGACCCTTTGTAAGCCAATCAGCTGATTTCTCTCCAAAAACTTTGCATGCCAGAAGGAAGTGGCATAATAAATTCAAAGTGCCAAAAAAGGAAAAATTTGCAACCTAGGAAATTTTACCTAGCAAGATTATCATTTAGAATAGAAGAATAAAACTGTTCTCAGATGAGAAAAAACTAAAAGAAATACTCGGTTCAGTTCAGTTCAGTCACTCAGTTGTGTCCAACTCTTTGCGACCCCATGAATAGCAGCACCCAGGCCTCCCTGTCCATCACCAACAAAAAGCCTCTTGATGAAACTGAAAGAGGAGAGTGAAAAAGTTGGCTTAAAGCTCAACATTCAGAAAGAAATACTAAGCCTATATAAAAGAAAATGTTGAAAGGTCTTTGAATGGAAAAGACAGAGAGTCTATAGAAAAAGGGAAAATTCCTGTAGGAAAGCCAAATGTATATTAAGAATGCTGAAACAATGGCTGTAACAAATACAAAGAAGGGCATTACATAATGAAAAAGATAACAATGCAAAAAGAGGATATTACAGTCATTAACTTATACAAATCCAATACAGGAACACCTAGATATATAAAGCAAGTAACACACAAAATGAGAGAAACTGATAATAATACAATAAAAGTAGGGGAACTTAATGCCCCACTAACATCATTAGAGAGTTCAGACAGAAATCAATATGGTAACAGAGGTCCTAAATGACACAATAGACTTGCTGGATTTAATCAATATCTACAGGATACTACATTCAAAAAAATGCAGAATACACATTCTTTTCAAGTGTGCATGGAATATTCTCCAATGTAGATTACATATGAAGTTACAAAACAAGTCTCAGCAAATTTAAGAGAAAAGAAATTAGATCAAACGTTTTTTGTTGTTGTTTTTTGTTTGTTTTGACCACAATTTGAAACTAGAAATCAACCATAGAAAGAAATGGGAAAAGCAAAAGCACACATGGAGACTAAATGGCATGCTACTAGAAAATGAATGAGTCAATCACAGAATCAAAAAGGGAACAAGAAAATACTTCTAGACAAATCAAGTGGAAACAAAAATAGTCCAAAGGCTACAGGATGCAGCAAAAGCAGATCTATGGAGAAAGTTCAAAGTCCTCCCTCAAGAGAAAAGAAAAAATCTCAAACTAACCTATCACCTACAAAAATTAGAAAAAGAAGAACCAGCAAAGCCCAAAGTCAGCAGAAGTAAGGAAATAAAGATCAGATAGAAAATAAATAAAACAGAGATCTTAAAAAAAATACAAGGTATTAATGAAACCAAGAACAATTTTGAGGTTTTATTTTTAGAGATAATCAATAAATTTTTAGCCAGGTTCACTAAGCTAAAGCTAAAGCTTAGTGAACTAAGCTAAATAGAGGACCCAAATAGACAAAACAAGAAGTAAAAGAGGAGAAATAACCAACACAATCAAATTACAAAAATTCATGAAAACACTATGAATATGTCAACAGATTGACATATCTGTATGTCAGTAGATTGTCATTGACAATCTATATGCCAACAGATTGCACAACACAAAAGAAATGAATAAATTTCCACAAATATTCACCTCCCAATACTAAGTGAACACAGAACAGACAATTTCAGTAGACAATTGTAAGTGAAATTAAATTTGTAATTTAAAAAGCACCCAGCAAAAAAATTTCAGGGCCAGATGGCTTCAAGGGGAATTCTATCAAAAAATATAAAAAAGAATTAGTACCTATCCTTCTCACACTAGACCAAAAAACTGAAGAAGAGTGAACACTCCCAAATTCATTATATGAAGACACTGTTACCCTGATGCCAAAACCAAACAAAGACACTACAAATAAAGAAAAGTACAGGCCAATATTTTTGATGGATATATACACAAAAATCCTCAGCAAAATATCAGCACACTGAATTCTTTGATATATAAAAAGGATCATATGTTATGATCAAGTGAGGTATACTCCAGGAATGCAAGAATGGTTCAGTATCCACAGTTAATAAACCACAGTAATGAAAGGATAGAAATTCCATGATCATCTCAATAGACACAGAAAAATCATTTGATAAAATTAAGCATCCATTCATGATTCCAAGTGCATAAAGGGGGAACATATCTTAATATAATAGACATCATTTACACTAATTCCACAGTCAATAATCAACAATGGAAAGCTGAGAGACTTCCTACTAAATTAAGTAAGATGGAGAAGTTTAACATTTTTCCTATATCTATTAATGGAATACTGGAAGTCCTACCTAGACAAGGAAAATAAATGAAACATAAAAAAATTGGAAGGAAACTAGTATAAAATAGTCACCAGTTGTAGATTACACAATACTACACAGACAGTAATCACAAGTCTCCACTCAAAAACTATAAGCCTAAAAAATGATTTTAGCAAGGCTGAAGGATAAAAGATTAATACACAGAAATCTGTTTCACATCTATAACTGATAATATGAGAAAGAGAATGCAAAAGAAAATACAATACTGTCTATACTTTCATCAAAATAATAAATGCCTAGGAATAAACTTAACCAAGGAGATGAAAGACCTACACTGTGAAAACTATAAATCACTGATGAAGGAAATTAAGGATGATTCAAAGAAATGGAACTATACCCCCATGCTCTTGGTTGGAAAAATTAACATTTTTAAGATTGCCTTACTACCAAAAGAAATCTACAGGTTTGATATAATTCCTATCAAAATATCCATGACATTTTTCAAAGAATTAAAAAAAAACCTTAAAGTTTATACAGAACAATAAAAGGGCAAAATTGTCAAAGAGATTCTGAAGAAAAGAACAAAGCTGGAGGTATAATGCTCTTGGACTTCAGGCTATACTACGAAGCCACAGTAATCAGAACAGTATAGCACTGGCACAAAAGCAGACATGTATACCAATGAAACAGAATAGAGAGTCCAGAAATAAACATATTCACCTATGGTAAATTAATGCATGGCAAAGGCTGCAGGAATTATACAAAGGAGAAAATCCAGTCTTTTCAACAAGGGGTTTTGGGAAAAGGGATAGCTCAATGTAAATCAATGAAGTTAAAACATTCCCTCACAACATATACAAACATAACCTTGAAGTGGTTTAAGAACCTAAATTTAAGACCTCAAACCAGGAAACTCCTAGAAGAGAACATAGGCAAAGCTCTCTTTGACATAACTTGTAGCAATACTTTCTTGCATATGTGTCCCAAGGCAAAAGAAATGAAAAAAAAAAAAAAAAAAAACAGATGCTTCCTAATTAAATTTAAAAACTTGTGCTCAGGGAAGGAATCCATCAGCAAAACAAAAACTCTAAAGAATAGGAGAAAAATATTTCTCAATGATGTGACAGACAAGCTATTAATTAATATCCAAAATATACAGTCAGCTTACATAGTGACATCAACAGAATAAACAATGCAGTCAAAAAAATGGTCAGAAGACCAGAACAGGTATTTCCCCAAAGAATGTATACAAATGGCTAACAGACACACTAAAAGATGCTCAATTAGTAGAGAAATGAAAATAAATCCACAATGAGAAACCAATTCACACCTGACAGAATGACTCTCATTAAAATGTCTAAAAACACTAATTTGAAAAGATACACATACTCCTGTATTCATAGCAGCACTACTTATGACAACCAAGACATGGAAGAAGCCCAAGAGTTCTAACATGACTGTTTTTAGAATATGTGGCATATATTACAATGCAATATCATTCACCCCTTATATCACCCAGATGATAATTTAGCAGTATTTAATATTTATAAAACATCATCCTTCTTTCCTATCTTCAGTTAAGATATGGTAGCTCAGATGGTAAAAAATCTGCCTGCAATGCAGGAGACCCAGGTTCAATCCCTGAGTTGGGAAGATCCCCTGGAGAAGGCAGTGGTAACCTACTTAAATATTCCTGCCTGAAGAATCCCATAGACAGAAGAGCCTGGTGGGCTACAGTCCATGGGGTCGCAAAGAGTCAGACATGACTGAGTGTCTAACTATTTCACTTTCTTTCTTTTCCTATTTTTGTGTTTGTCTTCTATACTCCAGTGAAATTCTTGAGTATAATTTCTGTTCTTTTTACCTTTGAATTCTGAGAATCTAGCTCAGTACCTCACAGAAGATAATCATTAGGCAATTTTTTCACCAAATACAAGAAGTTAGATAATATGTTGAAAGATCATTTTTACTTAATAAAGGAAATCTAGTTTATAAAAAGAAAGGGGTAAAACTTCACTTTAAATTTGTTCCAGGAAGAACAGATAACATTTAGTAAATCATTTCTGGGTTTTCTGATTTCATATAAGTGGGAGTTTTTTGATAAATAGTGGAGAGAAGAGAAAAATAAATTTGAATCCATAGCTAGGAATCCACTGTGACAAAACAAATGTTAATAAAGCAAAATGTGAGGTAGATGACACGAGTTATGCATTTGAGTTAAATATTATTGCATTTTGAAATCCATGGCAACCATGTAGAAGCTAATTTGGATAATATGGGTTAAGTTCAATAATAACTGAGGAAAAGAACAAATTTTCTCTTATGTAAAAATGTTATACTCTCAAAAAAAAACACAGAATATGCAAATATGAACATAGTAACATATAAATCTAAGGAGACACAGTAATATCATTTAGCAATGTTCCAGTGGTTAAATAATAGTTACTGGGCACCACCAGCTCTCATAGCTCTGTATATTTGAATGTTGTTATCAAATCACTAGAGTGCATGCATATTAATGTTTCAATGAAATTAAATTTATATACTGGAGAAACAAATGTTTACAGAAAATGTAATATTGTAAAAAGAAAAGTAAGTTTTTCCATTCTTACAGATAATTCCAGGTGGAAAATAATTGTATTAAGCATTCTGAAGAAAAGAAATTGCTATTAAATATAATGTACAACAATGTTATAGACTGAATTGAGTTTCCCCTAAATTCACATGTTGAAATCCAAATGCCTCATGTGACTATATTTTGGGGAATGGCCTCTAACTGTGTAGTAATGCTTAAGTGAGGTCATTAGGAGTGTGGCCTTAATCCAATAGGACCGACATCCCTACACAAAGAGGAAGAGAAATGAGGCACTTCTTTCTCCACAGGGTGCACAGGAGAAAGTTCATATAAAGACACGGGGAGCAGTAGCAAACTGCAAGCAGAGAAGAGAGGTCTTTCCAAAAGCCAGATCTTCTGGTACCTTAATCTGGGACTTTTAGAATTCATAAATGTGAAGGAAAATATATTTCTATTCTTTAATGAGCCGCCCAGTCTATGTCATTGTTACAGAAGCCTGTGCTGATGAAACCAATCACTATGTTTCTCTCTAGAGAAAATCATCATATATTTATGAGAGTATCTCATTAGAGAATGCTGTGACATAGGTGGAACATAACATTCATGGACCCCATCACCTATCCCAAAATCAGAGAGGAGAGAACAGGTTCTCAAACAAGCAGTTATTTCAAGGAAAAGGTCAAAATGGCTGAGTTAAGACAGCAGGATTTCTTTTCTGAGGGTAACTACAAGCTAAAACAAGCAAAGGGCAACTGTGAAATGTTTACAAAAATAAAATGAGCAAAGGAGAAAGCTAAAAATCCATGAAAATATACTGGATGAAAGAAAATGCTTCTCTCTTTAAAAAAATACTATAAGAATCCTATGGCTGATTCATGTTGAGGTTTGAAAGAAAACAGCAAAATTCTATAAAGCAAGTATCCTTCAACAAAAAATAATTTAAAAAATACTATAAGAATCCACAAATATTTAGACAATATTTAACTCTGGTTTTTAACAGCCAAGGAGATATTCTATCTAAAAAAAACTAAGAGCAATTAAAACAAAGTGACTTGAGTTTTAGGTAAAACTACACAAGCTGGAATTAATATTGCCAGGAGACATACCAATAACTGCAGATGGGCAGATGACCACCACCATTATGGAAGAAAGAGAAGAGGAACTAAAGAGCCTCTTGATTAAGGTGAAAGAAGAGAGTGAAAAAACTGACTTAAAACTCAACAGTCAAAAAACTAAGATCATGGCATCTGGTCCTAACACTTCATGCCAAATATATGGGAAAACAGTGGAAACGGTGACAGATGTTATTTTCTTGGGTTCCCAAATCACTACAGATGGTTACTTCAGCCATGAAATTGAAATTGGTCCTTGGAAGAAAAGCTTTGATAAGCTAGACAGCATATTAGAAAGCAGAGACATTACTTTACCAGCAAAGGTTCGTAAAATCAAAGCTATGGTTTTATCAGTCATCGTGTATGGATGTGAGAGTTGGACCATAAAGAAGTCTGAGCACCAAAGAATTGATGCTTTTCAACTGTGGTGTTGGAGAAGACTCTTGAGAGTCTCTTTGATTACAAGGAGATCAAACCTGTCAATCCTAAAGGAAATCAATACTGAATATTCATTGGAAGTACTGATACTGAAGCTGAAGCTCCGATATTTTGGCCACCCATGCAAAAAGCCGACACATTGGAAAACATCATGATGCTGGGCAAGATTGAAGGCAGGAGGAGAAGAGGACGACAGAGGATGTGATGGTTGGATGGCTTCAACAACTCAGTGGACATGATTTTGAGTAAGCTCCAGGAGATGGTGAAGGACACGGAAGCCTGGCATACTGCAGTCCATGGGTCACAAAGAGTCAGACATGACTGAGCGACTGAAAAACAACACTTGGAGATTTTTTTAAAAATTGTCTTTTATAAATTATAATGAAACCAAGGAAAAAACTGCATGTGCAGAAAAATGCATGTAAAATGATGAAGAATTTGAAATATTCTTCAGAACTAAGATAATATAAAGAAAAGGCACTAATTAAATTTTTTAAATAAAATTTAAGAAAATCTGGGAACAGAATCAAAAATCACATTTATTTACTATATAACTGGCTAGATTCAAGGAAGAAATAGTAAGTTTAATGGAAAGGAAATATGAGACTTGGATGCTAAGAAAAATCAACTTTTGAAAGGCAAAAATTAATATTCATGCTTTGACATCTAAACATATTCTTTTTATTTAATTAAATTATGAAGTAAGTTTCTAAAAGCTTTCAGTCAGAAAAAAAGATAAAACTAAAAATGAAGCAAAAATCACCTTGGCCTATATAATTATTTGCAATACAAAACACCACAATTAAAAAAAAGAATGTGGCCTATACTAATATGATTATTCAGATAGTCATGAAAATCTGAGAGATACAGAAAATCATTTTTAAAATATTGGTAAACAGAGACAATTCTTTCTGAATAAAAGTTAAGTAATGTGGTATTATGTTAACCTGGATGTGAAACAAAACCAAAACACACACACACACACACACACACACACACACACACATAATTAGGGAAGATTCAAATCATGGGATAAAAGAAAGGCAGTGTCTAATGCAGCCAGTTTAAATGATCAACTAACATCACCATCACCACCACCACTCAGATTATATCAACAAAATGCCAAGTGAAATATGGTCATGAAAATATGCCATAGTTTAATTCATGAAGTTAGATTGATGGTATCACATTTGATTTTACTTCAACTTTGACAGCAAATAGGAAAAAAAAATAAGTTTATTAAAGACAACCACTAGCAGGTTAGTAGGATGTATGCTTTCAAAAAATCTACAAATCTACATCATCAAAAGAAGAGATGGAAAATAAAGGGAAAAGAGTGAAAAGTGAGGAGTCAGATGGTATAACACAAACCTAAGAAAAAGAATACCAAGTAATTTATAGTCTCTCATAGGATAAAATATTATATAATTATTAAGGTATTTGTGAGTTGTAATCCAAGAGTCACTTATGTTTATAGATAATTAAAGCAAATAATAAATCTTTATATTCAATCTAATTGTTTTAAAAAGACATCAAAGTTGATAACAATGACTATTATTGTTGACTATAGAATGAATGACTATAGAATGAAAGTAATCATGATTTATGGAATTATGTAATTAACTTTTCATTAATTTTCCCTGGTGGCTCAGTGGTAAAGAATCCAGGAGAGCGGTAAAGAATGCAAGAGACGTGACTTCAATCCCTGACTCGAGAAGATCCCCTGGAGGAGGAAATGGCAACCTGCTCCAGTGTTCTTGCCAGAAAAATCTGATGGACAGAGGAACCTGGTAGGCTACAGTCCAAGATGTCACAAAGAACTGAACATGACTGAGCAACTAAGTGCACACACATATAATTAATTTTCCAAATGCTACTATCAGATAGGAACGATTAGATCTGTGATGAAGGTGTGATAAATCAACACAAGAGAGTTTCTGAAATTTGGCAATGTTCACACACCTAGAAGGTTTTAGAGTACAGTTCTAAATTGTGACTGTTTTTCTAAACAGTCTAGCAGTTTCAACCCTAGCAGTTAGGAAGACTGTTGGTAACTGCTAAGTTGCCTCTACTCAAAAGCAATTAGAGCAGAAAATGGAGCCAAGTTGAAAACATTCCAAGTAAACAGAGTGGCAGTCTCAATGGCACTAGAGTTTAATCAAAACCTCTGCCAACCACAGGGTGAACGATAAGCTACTATGACCCAGAGCAACTCATAGGAAACAAAGAATAAAATAAAATACGGAAGTATGTATCTGCATCTAAGGTTGCACACTCTCAAGAGTGATCAACGTGATTCAAGAGGAAAAATCTAATCTGTTAGTTCTAGGGTGAAAGTGGGACAAAATAACAACTTACTCTGATTTAAATATATATATATGTATATGTATATACGTATATACATGCACACACACACATACAATTGCACAGGGTAAAATATAACTTGCTAAAGGCATTGCTAGGATTAAGTATAACCTTAGACTTGTAAGGGACATACATTAATCTGGGGAACTTCTTAAAGAACCAGGCTTTTGAATCAGTTCTAACGAGATGGATGAAACTGGAGCCCGTTATAAAGAGTGAAATAAGCCAGAAAGATAAAGACCAATACAGTATACTAATGCATATATGTGGAATTTTAAAAGACAGTAATGATAAACCTATATGCAAAACAGAAAAAGAGACACAGATGTACAAAACAGACTTTTGGACTTTGTGGGAGAAGGCGAGGGTGGGATGTTCTGAGAGAATAGCACTGAATCAAGTATACTATCAAGGGTGAAACAGACCACCAGCCCAGGTTGGATGCATGAGACAAGTGCTCAGGGCTGGTGCACTGGGAAGACCCAGAGGGATGGGATGGGGAGGGAGGCGGGACGGGGGATCGGGATGGGGAACACATGTAAATCCATGGCTGATTCATGTCAATGTATGGCAAAAACCACTACAACATTGTAAAGTAATTAGCCTCCAGCTAATAAAAATAAGTGAAAAAAAAAAAAAAACCCAGGCTGAAAGATTAAAATAAACAAACAAAAAATCAGAGGCTATATACTGCAGGGTTTAGCCAAGACATTATACAAACAAATAAAATGACCATGAAAAGATCACTCTCAGGGGTTGAGTGTCCAGCTAGCCATATTATAAAAAACATCCAAATTTCAATAATACATAGAAGACATATAATGTAATAGGAAGGTGTGGCTCTTATACAGGAAAAACATCAGGTAATAAAATTTATTTTTGAAGAAGCCCTGTTAAACTTGACTAAAGACTTCAAATCAGCTATTACAAACATGTTCAAATAACTAAAGGAGATTTGCTCAAAACATAAGATACGATGACAGTATGGCATTAAATAAGGTATGTCAAAAGAGTACAAATTTATAAAAAAGAATTTGATGAAAATCCTGAAGTTGAAAATGACAATTTAAATGAAAATTTAAAAATTCATTAGAGGACTTCACAGTAATTTAAGCTGTTAGAAAAGTAGCTAGCTTGAGAAAATAAATATATAGAAATGATACAGTCTGAAGAACAAAGAGATTAAAAAGAATAAAGAAAATTTAAAAGAACCTCAGAAAATTTTGAATGCCATATTTTGTCAACATATATGCAATGAGAGCATCAGATGGAAAGGAGAGAGAGGAAGAACATAAACATATTCAAAGAAATAATAGCTGAAAACTTTCCAAGTTTGATTAAAAAAATAGTAATGTATACATCCAAGATTTTCAATGAATTCCAGTAGGATCAATACAAAAGATCCATTCCCAGAAATATCATAATAAAATATACTGACAAAGAAAAAAAAAACAACATAAAAGGAAACTTAATAAGATTAAACCTGACTATTAGTCAAAATGGGGGAGGGGGAGGCACTTTAACTGTATATTGTAAGTAGTGAAAGTAAAAAAAAAAAAAGCAAACAAACAACTTAAAAATATTAGATTTCACTGAACTGTATTTTAGAAATATAGGTGTAATAAAGACATTCCAAGATTGGCAAAAGCTGAAAAAATTTGTCACTGATATTCTACTAGTCAAGAAATATTAAAGAGAGTTCTTCATGCTAAAATTGACTGCAATATTGAGTGAAATAAGTCATAAACAGAAAGACAAATATCATGATATCAATTATATGTGGAATCTAAAAAAAAAAAAAAACTGATACAAATCAGCTTATTTACACAACAGATGTAGACTCACAGATACAGAAAGCAAACAAGGTTACCAGGACAGAAGGAGGTAGAGAGATAAACAAGGAGGCTGAGGATAAACAAGGATAAACAGGAGACTGATAAAGAAGACACTACTATATATAAATTAAGTAACTAATAGAACCTACTTAAAATTGTTAAGATGACTATACTCTTCAAATTCGTCTACAAATTCAATACAATCAGATATACAAGGCTGACAAATCACAGCTATCATTTTTTTTATAAACTGGGACACTGGAGGGGATATTAGTATAAAACTGTTTCTGCCAAGTAGTGTAACAGTTGGTCACTAATGATATAAAAAGCAAGAGAACAATTTAAGAATAAACACTTCTTCACTGACATTCTTCCTATCTCAGTTTTTGTTTTTTATTTGAGAAAGTAATCTTACAATTTCTGAGTTACTTTAATTTTGTTTTCTTGGTTTTATTTTATTTAGAACAACTCTACCTCCACCTTTTTTTTCACCATATCTCATTATTTAATTTTAGAAATAAGAAAGATAGAATGAACACAACATGCTGGGCATGTTTACCGCAGATAAATAGAATTAAATTAAGTGCCACATCTCCACTGAACCATCTGAGTGAGTAGGAGGTACATTTGCTGTAAGCCACAATAAGCACAGTTCAGAAATGAATATCAATGTGGTTATAATTTTAGTGAACATATTCATAACTAAGTCACACATAGCTATGAAAAAATGTTCAATTTGAGTCATATAACTGAAAAATTATTTAAAAAATTTTGGTTACAGTTCATTAATCCTGAAGCAGTGTACTTTAAATTACCCTCAAGGAAATGGCAGATTTATATTAACTTACATAGAAAGAATAAATAATGAAAGGAAAGTATACATTGGATTACATTTTTACATACATGACCACATGAATTGTTAATTTGAAAATGAATAATCCATGAACAAAATAGAAGTCTAAGCCTTATAGAGATTTTGAATGAATTTAGAGCTTTCAACTACTAATCAAAAAATGAAACAGTCTTAAAATCTGCTGTATGTAATATTAAAGCCACAAAACATTTCCTGATAAAGGCACATAAATGCAGGAAGTAATATCCTGAATTTTTCATTAGAGCTATAGGAATTGAGTGATTGACAGTTAATAGACAACCAAGTTGACTTCGGCTTGCCCTTACACAGATTAAGGCCCTAATTATTCTCCCATGTCAGTTCTGAGATCACTTCTCAATTTCCATTACAAAGTGGGTACATACAATCTGATCATATGTTGAGTTTCATATTCTCTATCAAGAAAATAACCAAATATACACTCTTACCTGACCTTGTTTTGCTGACCATCATGTGCATTTGTATCAGAAAACTTCTGACTTTCCAGTGCTTCTGCTCTAAGGCCTCACAGGTTTTTACTGATATTGTACCTTACCCCTGAAGGAGACACAGATATAATATATAAGAAGAAACATGGTAAAAATTCAGCAGTAGGATAAATTAAAACTATAAGTTAGATAACAGCAAGAGAATGTCAATAATGATATATAATGACTGAATTTAAATGATTAAATAGATAAAAAATCTTAGAAAATATAATAAAATTTAACATAAGAAAATCGGTTTCAAAAAAAGGAAAATGAGACGTAGATTTATTCATCATCACAAAGTGGTAGGGTGATTGATATAAAAGGAATCTAATTCTAGATCACTTGACATCACACAGTTTGTTATTTTCCAAAATACATTTGAAAGAAAAAAATTTTTTGTAAGGGTCAATTTTCATTATAGTCTTTTCTTCTCCTGGGCACATTATATCTTTGCTTTCATTTCTGAGAAGTAATCTTTTCTCCCATGTATTTTCTTGATTTTAATCAAGTCTTGTTTTATTTATTACATTCATTTACAGGGTTAATTCTTGTATAAAGAATTAAACTGATACTTTATTTTGTTATAGTTGCTTTGTAACATTAACTAATACTTTTGTCTACTTACATTGTAGGTAAGATTCAAGAACATCCTCTTTCATTAATCTAACAGTGTTACAGTTTTACAGTGTTAAAACAGTGTTACAATTTAATTGGCTTTTTGTAATTTTGTTTTTTTGGTAAGATAGTGATTCCTAAATCTTTGTTCTCTTTCATCTTAAAAGATCCTCAATATCCCCTGTTCATTATTTTTCCTCTTAGTATCTGTTCTCCAAAGTATCTTTTTCCCTTCTGTTTCCTGATGGTGATGCTTTTTAAAGATTGCCTCAAGTTCACCTCATTTAAAAATCTTTCACCTATAATATTCATATTGATCTACCAGAACTTCTTTGCTATATTTTTCACAGATCAGTATTGTCATAAACTGGTATTCCAGAAGTGCAGACATATTTAGTTGCTTCAGCTTTTTTCCTCACATGTTTTAGTATTTATGTTTTGAGAAATATTGTTTATCATTGTCGTTAATTTTTATTTTAGACCTAATATTTTACATAGGCTATTCAGTCTAGCATTTCTATGGTGTTAATCTCATTATAAGGTTACTATGGATCATATGTAAAATAATTTATTGTACGAGGGGAATATTTTCAAAATGATTAACTCAGATGTATATATTCAGGGGATTTCAAGGTACACAGATTGAAATAAGAATACAGTTTTCACAAGAATAACTAATAAGAATGAATACAAACTATACCTTATGCTGTAAACAGATTAATAGATAGATCAGCAATGCATTCTTGATCTCGTTATTCTAGAAAATTGCTAATCTTTTATAAAATGAAAGATAAGTTCCATAGCTTTAGGAAATAAATCATAAAATATAAATGTAGCAATATGAACATAATTTGAGGGATAAAAAAGAATTTAAAAATTCTATTTACTACTGATTTGCAAAAAATATTTGCATAGGTAAGAATTTTTTTTCTAAATTATAAATAATTAGGAATCCATCTTAATTGGTAAACTCTAACTGACATGAAAATTAGTGAAACACATTTTTTTCATTAAAAAATTCCATTTTAAAATGGAGTATAGCCTGTCAACAATGTTGAGATAGTTTCAGGTGGGTAGCAAAAGGACTCATCCATACACATATATACACACATATACACATTCTTTTCAAATTCTTCTCCCATCTAGGCTTCCACATAACATTGAGCAGAGTTCCCTGTGCAATACAGTAGGACCTTGTTATCCATTTTAAGACTGCCATACTGAGTGAAGTAAGTCAAACAGAGAAGGAGAAATATCATATGACATCCCTTATGTGTGGAATCTAAAAAAGAAATGATAAAAATGAACTTACAAAATAGAAACAGACTTACAGAGTTAGAGAAACAACTTCTGGTTACCAGGGGCAAGAATGGCAGAAAGGGACAGTTAGGGAGTTGGGGATCAACATATACACACTGCTATATTTAAAACTCCATGTTTTGATATCTTGCTAAAGTATTTGATTAAAGATAGGCTAAAAATTTGTAAGGAGATGGAAGACAAATTTATATATCAGTGAAATATCTTTAAACTTATGCAACCATTAGCAACACACTGCAGGATATTCAACACAGAGTGAAAAATTCGGCATTAGTAAAGACTCAAGGATGTGAGTTTGAGCAAGCTCTGGGAGCTGGTGATGGACAGGGAAGCCTGGTGTGCTGCAGTCTATGGGGTCGCAAATAGTCAGACACGACTGAGCAACTGAACTGAAAGATTCACAGTAAGCAAGGGCTATAATTTATTTATTTATGACACTTTGCTTCAAAAAAGGCATGTTATCATTTTATGAATTCATGTAAGCCTGGTGATTACTTGTGACTATGTCTTATTAAAAACAAAAGGCCATGCCTTTAGAAAGAGATCAAGATGGCAGAGTAGGACACTGGACTCACCTACCCTCATGAACATATCAAAACTATAAATACATATATAGAACAACTTTCCCTGAAATTGACTTGGGAACTAGCAGAATAGCCTTCCTACAACAAAAGCTGTAAAGAAAAGAACAACACAGACTTTGCAATCTGGTCAGGAAATGCACCTCAGCAGGGGACAAGGACTTATCACAACCTTGGGGATCTTATCTGAGGGTCTACATATTAGGGACTCCATCTCTGGAGTCCAATACCAGGAAGACAAGTCCATTAGCTGGCTTGAAAGCCAGTGAGACTTACTGGAGGGATATAAGAAACCAAGATTCATTCTTAAGAGCACACACTTAGACTTGTTTACTTCCAGTCACAGTGCAGAGGAAGCAAACCAAAAATTGTCTGGGGCTAGCTCAGATGGTAAAGAACCCGCCTGCAATGCAGGAGACATGGGTTCAATCCCTGGGCTGGGAAGACCCTCTGGAGAAGGTAATGACAACTCACTACAGTGTTCTTGCCTGAAGAATCCCATGGACAGAGCCTGGTGGGCCCCTTCCACAGGGTTGCAAAGGGTCAGACACGACTGAGCAACAGACACCGGCCAACCTACCAGGACCACCCAGTAGGTCCCACAGCCCACACATACCTCCTGCTCCAGCACCTCTTTCTCCGGCGCTGCTCCCCCTAAGACAGACGCTACCTCTGTCAATGAGACTGCATACACTAGAAGGACAAATAGCCAGGTCAGACCAGGCCCTTTCTCTGCCTAGAACGTGTCTTGGTGTCCACTCTGAAGGAAGTGAAGCTAGCTCCAGGGCAGAGACCAGCACACACAGGGCAAAGTCCCATGTGCATGTGGGTAGGAGTGGGGACAGTTCAGTGGTGGGGTCCCAATGCCTCCAGACCCGATCCAGCTACCAACTAAAGTGTGCGAACCAGGGGGAAAAGTACAACCAGAACTAAGGACAGTTGCAAGCCCTCGGGCCCCTGCCATGTCCCAGACCAAGGTAGGGCCTGCCATAACACATGGGAGAAACTCAGGGCTCCTGCTCCAGCCACTTGAGCCCTCATCATGCCCCAGATAGAGCGGAGACGGCCACTAAACTTAAGAGGAGCCCCTGCTTGCAGCTGGCTCAGCTCTAGCATCTCCAACTCCAACCCTACCTCCCACCAGTGTGGAGGTTACCAGGACACATTGGGGGAAGACAGAGACCCACTAAGGTTAAGCTCTTCCCCTGAAGCCACTGGACACATGAAGACTATACAGGTAGGTTTCACACAAGGACATCACGTCAAGATTTGGATAGATAAATGTTTCACCTAATTTCACAGAGACAAAGTTGAACAAAATGAGAAGTGAAGATACATGTATAAAATGAAAGAATGAGAGAAAACCCTGAAAAAACCCTAATGAAATAGATAAATAATTTACCTTAGGCTGGGGAAAATAAAATACAAAGACAAGAATACAACAACTGTAATGAAAAAATGTAGGTGATGTAGCTGAACACACAAGTAATATGGAAGACAAAATCATGGAAATAAGCTAATCAGAACAGCATAAAGGATAAAAGAATTAAAATGAGTACAGTTTAAGGATGAAGGATGAGATGGTTGGATGGCATTCTGATGCAATGGACATGAACTTGGGCAAACTCCAGGAGATGGTGAGGGACAGGGAGGCCCGGCATGCTGCAGTCCATGGGGGCGCGAAGAGTGGGACATGATTGGGTGACTGAACAACAAAAACATAGTTTAAGGAATTTCCAAGACAATATTAAGCATGTCGGCATTTGCATTATTGGAGTCCCAGAAGAAAAGAGAAAAATGAAGAAGATATATTTCATGAGACAATGGCTGAAAATTTCCAGAGCCTGAAGAAAGAAACAGATACCCTGGAAAAGGAATCATAGAGTCTCAAGCAAGAAAAACCCAAAAGCACCACAATTATCCTAATTAAAATGATAGAAGTTAAAAATAAAGCACTTCTAAAGCCAGCAAGAGAAAACAAGGAACCACATACTGGGGAACCTCCATAAATCTATTAGCTAATTTTTAAGCAGAAATTTGCAGGCCAATATACAGGAAAAATATAGATGCTAAAATCCTCAAGAAAACATTAGCAAGCCAAATTGAACAATATATACAGAGCATTATACATAAGACTAAAAAAGGATATATTCCAGGGATGCAAGGATGGTTCAGTATCCACAAATCAATGTGATAAGCCACGTTAACAAAATGAGAAATAAGAATCAGATGATCAATTATACAAAAAAGGTCTTAATGACCCGGAAAACCATGATGGTGTGATTACTCACCTAGTACCCTGGAGTGTGAAGTCAAGTGGGCCTTAGGAAGTATCACTATGAACAAAGCTAGTGGAGGTGATGGAATTCTGGCTGAGCTATTTCAAATCCTAAAAGATGATGCTGTTAAAGTGCTGCGTACAACATGCTAGCAAATTGGGAAACTGAGCAGTGATTACAAGACTGGAAAATGTGAGTTTTCATTTGAATTTCAAAGAAGGGTAATGCAAAAGAATGTTCAAACTACCACACAACTGCACTCATTTCACATGCTAGCAAGGTAATGCTTGAAATCCTTCAAGGTAGCCTTCAACTGTACGTGAACCAAGAACTTCCATATGTACTTGCTGGATTGAGAAAGGGCAGAGGAATCAGAGATCAGATAACCAACATCCATTGGATCATAGACAAAGCAAGCAAATTCCAGAAAAAACATCCACGTCTGCTTCACTGACTATGCTAAAGCCTTTGAATGTGGGAATCACAGCAAACTATGGAAAATTCTTAAAGAGATGGGAATACCAGACCACCTTATCTGCCTCCTGAGAAACCTATGTGTAGATCAAGAAGCAACACTTAGAACTGGACATAGAACAATAGACTGGTTCAAAATTGGGAAAGGAATATATTAAGGCTGTATACTATCACCCCGCTCATTTAACTTATATAGAGTACAGTACATCATGTGAAGTGCTGGGCTGGATGATAAACAAGCTGTAATCAAGATTGCTGGGAGAAATATCAATAGCCTCAGATATGCAGATGACACCACCCTTATGGCAGAAAGCAAAGAAGAAGTAAAGAGCCTCTTGATGAAAGTGAAAGAGAAGAGTAAAAAAGCTGGCTTAAAGCTCAACATTTGAAAAATGAAGATTATGGCATCCAGTCCCATCATTTCGTAGAAAATAGATGGGGGGAAAAATGAAATCAGTGACAGACTTATTTTCTTGGGCTCTAAAATCACTGCAGATGGTGAGTGCAGCCATGAAATTAAAAGACACTTGCTCTTTGGAAGAAAAATTATGATAAACCTAGTCAGCATATTAAAAAGCAGAGATATCACTGTGCTGACAAAGGTCTGGATAGTCAAAGCTCTGGTTTTTCCAGTAGTCGTGCACAGATATGAGTGTTGAACCATAAAGAAGGCTGAGTGCTGAAGAACTGATGCTTTCAAACTGTGGTGTTGGAGAAGACTCTTGAGATTCCCTTGGATAGCAAGGGAACCAGCCAATTCTAAAGGGCATCAATACTGAATATTCATTGGAAGGACGGATGCTGAAGCGGAACCTCTGATACTTTGGCCACCTGATCCAAAGAGCCAACTCATTGGAAAAGACTTCGATGATAGGACAGATTGAGGGCAGGATGAGAAGGGGGTGACAGAGAATGATACGGTTGGCTGGCATCATTGACTCAATGGACATGAGTTTCAGCAAACTCTGGGAGGTAGTGAGGAACAGAGAAGCCTGTCATGCTGGAGTCCATGGGGTCACAAAGTCAGACATGACTGAGCAATGGAACAACACCAACATCTCAACAGATGCAAAAAAATCTTTAGACATAATTCAACATCCATTTATGACCAAAACTCTAAACAAAGTGAGTACAGTAAACCCACTGCATAAAATCCTTCAAGTTGGAAACGTTCAAAGATGCAAATGTGTGTTGGCATGTCCAGTCATGTAAGATAGTTCATGTGTTTGGCATACATCCTCTACAAGTGGTTGAGTTTTGTGTACTTTACAGTACTATATGGAGTACAGTAGCACGGCATCTTTATTTCAAGGCTAGGCTGTCCAGAAGCAAATGCAAAGCAGTGATGATGTAGCTGGTACTACTATACTTTTTAGGTACTGTACTATAACATTTAAAATGTTTTATTTTTGTGTTTGTTTTTTATGTATTATTTGTGTGGGAAGTAGTATAAACCTATTACAGTACAGTATTATACAGTCAATTGTGTTAGTTGAGTACCTAGGCTAGCTTTGTTGGACTTAGGAACAAACTGGACTTACAAATGTGCTCTTTGAAAAGAACTGGTTCATATGTATGGGAATTACTATATAGAAGAAACATGCATGCATGCAAGCTTCAGTCATGTCTGACTCTTTAGGACGCCATGGACTATACAGTCTACCAGGCTTCTCTGCCCATGGATCTTTTCCAACAAGAATACCGGAGTGGGTTGCCATTTCCTCTTCCATGGGATCTTCCCAACCCAGGTATCAAACCTGTGTCTCTTGCATTGCAGGTGGGTTCTTTACTACTGAGACACCAGGGAAGCCCTTGATAAAATATAACATTTTGCAGCCATTTTGACCCAAGGATCCTTTCCAGAATGTAAAAGTTTATACATATTTCAAATATGAAATAGATTTGTTATCAAATCATAAAATCAACACTGGTGGAGGGAAATAAATAATAATCTCCTTGGGATATCTTTAAGAAAATAATAATTTTAGTTATTTTATTCAGAGATTATCTTAAGTTCTATAAAATCCCAGAACTGAATTTTACTGTTATTTACAGCTTCTAGAGGTCTTTCCTGTTCCTGATTTCCAACCAGCCCATTTTGTGAAAAGTGAACATTAGAAATGTGGAGTCTATATTCTTAAGGAAATGGCAACCCACTCCAGTATTCTTGCCTGGAGAATCCCATGGATGGAGGAGCCTGGTTGGCTACAGTCCACGGGGTCGCAAAGAGTCGGACACGACTAAGTGACTTCATTTTCAGTATGATAGAAGACATTAAAATAGGGGAAAAATTCATGATGTTGGTCTCAGTTATTACTGGGTATGATACCAAAAGCACAGATAACCGAAGGAAGTAGACAAGTGAGGCTACAAACTAAAAGCTTTTTGCATAGCAAAGAAAATAACAGTATGAGAACATAACCTATGGAATAGGAGAAAATATTTCCAAACCCTGTATTTGATGAAGGGTTACTATTCAAAATGTATAAAGAATTCCTATAACTCCATAGCCAAAAAAAAAGAAAGACATTTCTCCAACAAGATATTCAAATACCCAACATGCATATATAAAATGCTCAACATAACTAATACAAATAAAGGGAAATGCAAATGAAAACCACAATGAATCATCATCCCATACCTGTTAGAAAGGCCATTATTTTTTAAAAAAAAGAAAAAAAAAAGGAAAAGAAAACAAATTTTGGTGAGTATGTGGATAAATTGGACCCCTCTTATACTATTGGTAGAAATGTAAAATTGTGCAGTTGCCCTGGAGGACAGTAAGGAGGTTCCTCAAAATTAAAAATAGAACTATCATATGATCTAGCAATCCTACTCTGTATATATATCCAATAGAACTGTAATCATGACCTTGAAATGATATGTGCGCTTCTCTGTTCACTACTATCCAACCATCTCATCCTCTGTCGATGGCATCACTGACTCAATGGATATGAGTTTGAGCAAGCTTCAGGAGTAGGTGATGGACAGGGAAGCCTGGCATGCTGCAATCCATGGGGTCGCAAAGAGTCAGACACGACTGAGCGACTGAACTGATGTTCACTACAGCGATATTCATGAATACCAAGAAATGTAAACAAATCTCCATCAATAGATAAATAAATGTCTTAGCCATTTAAGAAGTAAATCCTGTCTCTCTTTTCTATATTCTTTCTGTCTTGCCCAGGCATGCTTTGAAAGAATATAACTATTTCACTGATTGATTATAATATTCCTTGATAGATTGACTCTTGATGGCTTATAAATAATCCCTATCCAATCCCCCTGATTCTCAAGTGTAGGAAAACTGATAAAGACCTAGATTATTTCAGATCAGAGAAAGCTGGATAATTCCTACTGCTGGAGCTTCAAGATCTACTGATTTCTATCTTTAATTAGATTCTGATCTCATACAGTAATATAGACTTGATTCCATTCTTTGGACATGTTTTTAAAATCAGTTTTCCTTTGAGGCCCTCTTTTCAGTTCATCCTGTAATTTCAAATATGCAGCAAATGTTCTTGCTTCCTAGACACAACCTATTGCATACACTTTGCTAATAGTTGTCCCCATTAACTTCTTCCTCCTGAATCATGCCTCTTGCTTCAATCCCCACTAATCTGTCTTAAAGTCACCATGTCTGAAACTGGCAGAGGACAAAGGACTTATCTCTAAGCACTGTTTTTAGAGGCAGCAGCAGGAGATTATAGGAGTTGGGACAGTGGCAGTAACTCAGTTAATAATAAACTGCAGAGAAAAGGTAAGAATAATACCAAGAGCAGAACTGACAAGTCTAACTTGCTAAGTACTGAACTAGGAATTCTTATAGTTACAGTGTGTGTGAGCTCAGTCATTTCTGACTCTTTGTGACCCATGGACTGTAGCCCACCAGGTTTCTCTGTCCATGGAATTTTCCAGGCAAGAATACTGGAGCAGGTTGCCATTTCCTTTTCCATCTCATAGCTAGAGGGGTTGGAATAAGGTACAGGCTGGATCTTAACAGAGTCTTGAACAAAAATATACTATTTTACTAAGTTTGATTTAATGTCATCCTGCTGGAGCATACTTGACAAAGGTGTGAGGACATCTCTGTAAAGAGATGTGCCTGTAAAGAGAACAGGCAGAGGTGTGACTATCCCTATTTGACTCATGAGGAGGCAGAGAACAAGACTGTCTGGTCTGAGTCAAGGCTGATGTTTTTAAGAGCAGCTATTTATATTCTCTAGATCATAGTTTTATATCTAAATGTTTTCTCTAAAATAACAGCCACAGGAGCATTGAGTTTACTTCTAAACTTGCAGACTTTTAAAATACTCATTAAAAAAGGTAACTTGTTAGCAGTGTTTATTTCAGGTAATCTATAAAGACAATCCAACACTTCCCCCCACATCTAAGATCAATACATCAGATACTACAAAATGTCTTTGGGGGAATGTCATTGATTCACTGATTTTTCAATATTTTAACATTCCTTTAAAGCTGCTGTATTAACTCTATAAAGTTCCCACTGAATTTGGTCTATTACACTTTATTGGAGCTACATAAATTGATTTTAACTGCTGAGAATCCTCTTTTCCCACAAAGAAGTTAGAAGAAAAAAAAAATTTGAGAATTCAATGAAAATTACAATAATTACCTACTGCATGCTACTATAAAAATACATTCTGCCCCTGACTTAATGTGTCACTTAGTCATATCTTAAGTCTTGACTTATTTCCTGTGGGTGGAAAATTAATTCTGACTACTTAATTTAATACTATACTATTTTAGAATGACGTTTTTAAGTACATATGCTACTGTTTTTCTTTTGAAAACCTTATTCCTTTAGTTTTATTAGTGTGGACATACCTGCTATTATTATAAAGTTTACATAAAATGATCTTTCTACATTATGGTTTGTCTTAGGATTTAAATAGTAGCTTTTTTTAATAATATAATAATATTGAGTCTTAACTTGAAACTTTATATGTGTCAACATAATTTTTAGTTATGAGAAAATGACAATACACTGAAATATTTGATAATGCATATTTCTTTTGGATACTTCTGAAATAATTTAAATCTAATTTATAGCAATAAGCTTCCATGTTAATTCTAATTTTTAATATTAATGCTCAGATATTTCAATGAATATGTTTAATTCTTGAAGTTTGATTCACTGAAAAATTTTGAAACTTATCTCAATCCTAGACCAGAAACATAAACTTTAGGATATCTTACTTTCTCATGCCCTTTATCTTATTTTTCACAAGATACTATTGTTTCAAAAGAGGTAAATCGAAATTAAGCACATATGTTATTTGGTTACCTTCATCCATAAAGACAATGGCTATGTTTTATCATAATAAAACATAGATAAGTATAAACATATTATCTTTTTCTCATATTTAACTAGTGTTACTTTATAAAGACAGCTGTACCTGAAAATTTCAGAGAAGTAAATTTCTACTCCTAAGAAAACTGCTTTGTTTTCTATTGACTTTTAATATCTTTCTTCAGGTTAATATTTGAGACTATAACACCTGCTGACACCTTGTAAAACTCTTTGAAATAGCAACACAAAAATACCATGTTATAGTCAGTATGATGCTATCGAGTTTAAATGGTAAAACATTGTTAGTAAGTTCTAAAATAGTATAAATCTCCTACTTAGAATGGGAGTGTATTTCTACATACACTTCTGGATAGCATACAATTCTGGATAGCAACTATTCAAAGACTTTCATAATATCATATAATTAACATAATAAAGAGACAGATTTCATTTATATTACAGTTCTGTATAACAACTATTCAAAGACTTTCATAATATCATATAATTAACATAATAAAGAGACAGATTTCATTTATATTACATTTAAGTTAAGTACAGGGTTTCCCAGGTGACAGTAAGGTAAAGAACCTGCTTGTCAATGCAGGAGACGCAAGAGACACAGGTTAGATCCCTGGGTCTGGACTATCCCCTGGAGGAGGAAATGGCAACCCACTCCAGCATTCTTGCCTGGGAAACCCCATGGACAGAAAAGCCTGGCAGGCTACAGTCCATAGAGTTGTAAAGAGTCTGACATGACTGAGCAATTGAGCACACACATACCCATGTAGTTTGAGTTTTTATATCTTAAGAAACATATGCTTTATTAAGATCAAAGCAATTGTGATCAATTGATTATCACAGGTATACATCCCCATAATAACCTTTACTGGTATTAATAATAATTTTAAAGGAAAGCTTTTACTTTAAGTTACAAGTTTGAAGACTGTGGCACAAATTATTCATTTAGATATCTAAAATATTGCTAAGTACACAAAAATGCATATGAAAGAACTATATTTAATATTTTATTAGCATATTAAAAAATATAAACTATGATTGTTAAAGAGCATACTTCTGCTTGCAAAGGTTTCATAAACAAAAGCTCTATCTCTCTTATTTCAGTTTTACTTATTAATATAGTAAATTTTTACCTTAAATTATACTTACACAATTAAAAAAATACATCTATCATAATACTGAGGTCTGGCATTAAAAACTGGATAATCAATTAAACTTGATCAAATCTACAAATCTTCAAAAACCCACTATACTTTCTTTTTACTAGAAGTAAACCTGGCATCACACAAGGAAATGTAATATAAGCAGGCTGGATCCAGATGTTCAATCATCAAGATGCAAAATGGTTGATCTGCAGAAAAGGTATGTGATTTATGTGCTTTGACTCAAAGCTTTAGAATGGTTAGAATTAGAACAAGGGAGGCAGGAAATTGTCAATATGAATGCTGGGTTATATTTTTCCCAGCCAATACTTGGAGCATTCTGTGGCAGTACAGCAATCAAATGAACCAATAGAACTGTCATTAGTGGCTTTGCATTCATGCCCTACTAATGAAAATTGACAAAAAGACAGATAGTACGCAAAGGGGGCATAAGGGTTTGAAATCTAAATTGAACAAATTAGCAGAGAAAGTTAATAATCTGCAAACACCAATCGATGGCCCAAAGGAATAAACTGCTAGCATTGACTGAGTCATTACATGAAACTCAAAGGAAATGACACTCTAAAAATTTTGCAGCAGTGGAAGAGACAGGAAGGTAAAGTTTTGTGACTTTAGTTAGAAACCGGTGAGAGCTATACATGCTCCATAAGCATCACATTTCCCTCAAGTGTTAGGGAAAGTGACCAGGTAGCCTACCTTAAAACTGATGATCCCAAAGTCTTTAAATTGAATGTAAGATGCAGTTAGTTAATTCCTCAGAAAAAAGGGCAAGAGACTGTCTACATTCTGGGGTATTTTATTTCTTTGCTTTTTGGTTTTTTTTTTTTTTTTGCCTGGTTTTCAGGCAAAGTATGTTTCAAAGCTGCCAATGATTTAATAAACGAAAAGTGATTTCCGATTTACTTTTCAGAAATATTAATCCAAGTCATTTTCTCTCCTGTATAATTTTTACAGTATAATAAAACTCTAGGAGAATTAATGAATTGCAGTAACAAATGAGCAATTAAAAATATATCTGCCCTTGCAAATAGACTATTATTTTTACCTACTTTTTCCAGTGTTATCATTTTAATTCATTCTTCATTCTAGACTTAAGTAATGCCCAAAGAGTGCTCAAATTTTATAGGTATCCTGCACAGATATAAAAACTAATTAAAACTCATTGAGAAGTTAACATTTGAAAAATAAACTCTATCAAAACACCAACTTTTTGGACCATACTTTAAATACACAAATACAAACACATTCTGTCGCACACACATTAGCAAACAGTGACCTTATGAAAGAGATAGGATGCTTGTGATTCAAAGAAATGATCTTTCTGTAAGCACAGGAAACAGTTTCCCTGGGAATGTATGATCATTCAGATTCAGGCAAGGAGAAGCTTGGTTTCAAGTGCTGGTAATTTCTTCCTACATAAAAATTTTAAGGGTTGAATTGAATGTGTAAATATGATTCTAAAAGCCGAGAAATCATTGAATTGAAACAACACCAATCAAAAATATGTCATAACTTTCTTTAGAAACATGTTTATATATACTTGAAATAAATGATTTAATGAGATTATAGTGATTAACTGAAAATTTCTACTTACCAAGACCTTATTAAATTTGTATTTTTATGCCACATTCTTAAAGGAAAGATGCATTGATTCGATTCTTTTATCAACAATTTGTTTCACTTCATTATTATTATTCTACCACTATTCCATTAACATTAATTTCTTAGCTGCATTTGGAAGTAAAACAATACTTGAAGTTATGTGCATGAAATGAAACATGAAAAAGGAAACACATAGCAAAAGCATTTGTAAATACACTCAGCTGCTATTCTGCTTGTTCTTCTGCCCCAAAAGAAAGGAATTTTACATAAAACTAGTAAGACAAAGATTGACAAGAAAGTTAAACCCTGAGGTTGTAAAACTAACCTATGATAGCACCTAGATCACCAGTCCCCAAACCATGACTAATTTCAATATGAGATTCAAATAAACTTTCAGATGATATGGCTGAACCACCTTGAGTTTGTTTAAAAAAATGTATGTTAAATAATCATCAATATGCTACTAAGTTTACCAAAGTTGCTTGTAAGAGCTATATTTTAATTAATTACAAATGGTTATTCTGTTCATTATTATAAAATAAACATACATTTCAGATTTGAAAAGACAGACTATAGGCCAAAAATCACAGGAAATCTCTTAACTTTCCTGTAATGTGCAACAACACAGCATTTTTATGAAGGATGAGCATGAAAGTTGCTGTAATATCTGACTCTTTGTAACCCCGTGGCTCTTCTGTCCATGGAATTTTCCAGGCAATAATACTGGAGTGAGTATTTGCTTCTCCATGGGATCTTCCCAACCCAGGGATCAAACCCCGGTCTTCCGCATGGCAGGTGGATTCTTTACCATCTGAGCCTCCAGGGAAGCCCAATAATACTGGAGTGGGCAGCCTACGCCTTCTCCAGGGGATCTTCCTGATCCAGGAATCAAACCAGGGTCCTCTGCATCACAGGCAGATTCTTTACCATCTGATCTACCGGAAGCATAAACAGCTACTCTATATTTAGTTGATCACAGCACTACAAATTGGCTTGTCATTTTTAAAAAATCCATTTTATTTAGCATGTAATGGGCTTTTATAATACTCAGTGTAATTTTTATGACTGAGAAGATTATTTCAAGAGGGTAATTTTATGAAGCACTTAGACACAATGTGAAACTACAATAACTTTATCTCTTACTTGTCTGTAGCCACCATTTCATTTTTGTAAAGTAGAAGGGAAATTACTTATGCCTATTAACAAAGGAAAAATCTCCAAAAGGAAAGATAAATAATTGATAAGCTATTTCCCTATGAAAGAGTGATGAGAAAAATGCCATATGGCTTGATGATGGGATGTGAGTCAGAAAGCTTCAAATTCTTTTGGAGGAAAACAAATTTCTTCTAATAAATGTATATAACATTAGCTGCTTATGTTGCAAATAAATTTTAAAGATCTAATATTTTAGAGTCTGTTAACTTAGTCACCACTTTAACTGAACAAAAATATTTTTATATTTTCTCTGTCTTCTGAAGTATTTTTAACATAAACATGTTGAAAAATAAACATGAAATAATTTTTAATTTCCTTTTTACTCTACTACAAGCTGATAGCATCATTGTCTAATTTTACTTTTTTGAAGGAAACATCTTTGCATGGGTCATGTGTACTTATGTATAAATAGGAATTGTTTAATGAGAGTGTAAAGATGGAATTTGCAATCTTGTTTTTCCAAATGCCTTATATTCTAAGTTACTTATCCTGAATCTAATTGGAAAATCATTAAAAATTAGTGCCACTAATCATTCAAATATTCCTTTTAACAGTTGTCCAAGAACCATAGTGTTTCTGTCCTTCATAATTAATGTAATGAATACTAATTTTTGTTTAGTATATTAACTACATTTGTGTGTGTGTCTGTGCATGGACGTATGTGTATCTATGTGTGAATTTTGGTATCAATAGAACACAAAATTATTTCCCTCTAATTTGTGAACTTGCCTAATTATTTGAAAGTATACACTTTATCTCAGAAACCAAGTCCAAATTTAGTGTCCAATTATAAGACAAATAATTTTTGCATTATAAACACAAAGGATCAACATACCAAAAACTCGGTAAAATTTAAAGATAAGAATTTTCAAGTTGAATCTCTAAGTTCTAAAGACATGGGTCAGAAGAAAAGCCCAAGTATGTGTGAAGCTATAATACAAAGTTATTAATTAGGATACAGAGTACAATGGTTGTTATATATACACACTTAAAACTTTGGAATAAAAGCTGAGAAATAAAAGATTATTAAATGATACTAATGTACATATTTCACAACTGTTCAACATCATCAATAGATGATCACTGAGTAAAGACGGACAATGAATACATATTTTCCCCTAAACGTAATAGGGCAGGCCTCAGTTTTTAAAAGAGAGATAAATTATTTATTAAGTAACTCTGGTAGGAAAAAGTGACTATTTACAAGAAGGGCAAAATGCAACTATAAAATTTAGTTTCTTATGTCTTATCCAAAGAGAATGAAATACCAATAGCCATTACTATTTAGATTCTCAAGAAAATAAAATTATAAAAATATACATGTCAATTTTCATGTATTTATTTGATAGATTTTTTTATAGAACTATTTTAGAGTTACAGAAAAAGAAACAGAGAAGATAAACATGTACACAATTTACTCTTGGCAATATAGCCAATCATCTGAACTCCCCCACCAGATCACTTAAACCAGAATTATGAGGGCAAAAATTTAGGCATGGATACTCTTAAAAACATCTCAGAGCTATCCCTATACATGAATTTCTAGTTAATGAAGACAAATTTAATATACAATCTTAATGCTATTTCCTTCTGAGACATCAATAAACATCACAAAGTCAAATGGAACAAGTAAGAAAATGGCAGCAGAAATATTAGAAACTTTAATGCAGATAGACAAATAGCAACTTCTTTAACAGAAATTTAAGGCAGCACTGGAGGGATGCAGTAAGCTAAACCTTTCTTGAACTTGAGGAAGCCCAGGAGAGACTCTTCCCAGAAGAGTCCTAGGAACTCAACCAAGGGTTCAAATGGAGCTGAACGAAAGTAAAAGGATTGATTGAAAGTCCATAGGAACATGGGTTTCATTTTTTATGAAAACCTTTTAAAAATACTAAAATTTAAATATTCTTAAAGCCTGTAAGGAGTCATAGTTGTATAAAGTCATAGAAAAATGACAAAACCATTTATCTTAGGGTAAAGTACAGTTAATGATTGTAAACTATGAAGAAGACACTCTATTTTTACTCTTACACTTCCACCACACTGGAATTTTTATAGGAACATATTTTATGTGTAATGTAATTAATATTCTAAAGAGACTAAATCTTGCCAGTGTTCATTGTTTTGAAACTAGGGTTCTATATTTTCTATTGAAATTTCAAGGAATGAACTTCTAAAGTTTATATCTCTTTTACTGGATTGTAATATAATGACATGTAAGTCATTATTTATGAGTATAGTGAATACTGTTTGCTTGCTTATGATTAAAAAATTTAGGAGACTGTGTTGTGATATTGTATCCAATATCCTTTTGCTATGGGCCAAATGTTTGTGCGCCCCTTCAGATTCGTACATTCAAATGCTAACTGCCAATATGATGGCATTTGGAGGGACCTTTGTGAGGTAATTAAGGTTAAATTAGGTCATGAGGGTGGAGTCCCCATTATGGGATTAGCACTCCTATGTAATGGGAAGGTGTCTTTCTCTGCAGGCACTAACTACCCTTTTTCTGTCATCCCCTCCAGGGATGATCTTGACGGCAGAGAATAATTTTAATCCAGGCCATAAACCTTTCTGGGTCAGGCTATACACTAGGATTAACCGATAAAAGCCTTGACATCAACCTCCCTGTGACAACCAAGAAAAGTCATTCTAGGCTTAAGCTGTTTGTGGAGTTTTGGGTTTCTGTCAGAGCTTGACTCCATATGCCCAATCCTACTTCCTTTCCATAGCTTTGATTCCAAGGATACTTATGCACATTAACTCCAACTCAGAGTCTGTATACTGGAACCTCATATGGAGGGGTTCACCTTTAAGAGATGAAGGATGTTTTTCGTGTATTTAAGATAATTTTGCTGCTACTTTGCTTCTCCTCTATTTAGACTGTGTTATGGTAAAACACACCTTTCATCACAAGTTAACATTTTATGGATCATCAGAAACCAATCAAAGAGATGTTATCATTCATTAAATGTGTCTCTCAAAGTAAGTTTAATTTTTAAAGCAATAATAGTTTGGTATACTCTATGCACCTTAGATCTTAATAAAATATAAGCTAATGGGTAATAAATCTTGATTGAGATGAAGTAGAGAGACACTATGAAACTTAAGATTCCTGAATATAGATCAAGGAAGATGCCAATGACATAATACTCCCAAACTCTTCTAATTTTTCACAAACCAGGAAAGAGGGAATCCATGTAACACAAAAAATACCCCAGGAAAAACCTTTTACATTTTCAAGATCATATATTTTCAAAAGTATATCAAACTTTTGAAATTTTTTTTCCTGGAACATGAGGTAAGTTATCAAAGCTACATAATTAGTGTCATTTAATCTTATGTTTTTATACACTCAGTAAGAGGGTGTTTACCCATCTTTATTATACAATGTTAAAATGTTGTTAAATGCAATTTTTCTGTACTAGTGCTTAAAATGGCTTTGATGTCCCCCTCAGTATGACTAAATGTTAGAAAGTATTCTTCCAACTCTAGGCCTCTGACTTGACATTTTTAGTATTTATTTCATATAATACATAATTGTACATTCTTTCTCTGTTCCTTTCAAAAGCTCTCTAGCTAGTTTTACAACCCCAAAGTGAAAGACACTTAGAGCAAGGATCTTAGATCCATCCCATCCCTTTCAAATAGAACTATCCAGTAATACTGGCCTCTATCCCTCTATCTCTGTATGAAGATAGGAGTTTAATTTAATTACCATAAATTAGAATACACAGTTGGCAGAATCACAGAGAAAAGCATTTCTAGGGTCAAGAATAACTCACTGTTCTCAGTACATCTTATTGACTAACCTCAGATGCAGAAGTAAACAATAAAAACTCTCAGGCAGCAAACTTGTTTTAGGCCCAAAGAAAGGAAGATAAGATTGTGTAAGGAGAATATCATACCTTATCACTCTTTTGAGAAAGTCTTAGAAGGCTAATGGGTAGTCTTCAAGCCAAAGTTACCTATAGGAATATCTACTATGCTCAAACATTGCAGGGAGCAGCCCAAGGAAAATATGGTCTTGGGACACACATATGGTAGATCCAAAAATCCTAGATTTATATTTTCAAATGCTGATTTCTAGACATTTGAGGAATCTAGAGTTATCTGTCACATCATGTATTCTAGTGGGTTATTGCTGAAGGAAGTACATGCTATAGCTTTTTGAAAGTTGATTTTCTCTTTGCCAAGTTTGTTGGATTCTCATTTTAGTCATAGTGATTTGTTGACCTATTAGATTTTCACATAGATAGTAACATCATTAGTAAATAATTGTAGACATTACCTCCCCTTTAAATCTATAGTCATTTCTTTTTAAAAAAAGAATAGAGTTTTTAATCCATTTTGAGTTTATTGTTGGGTATGGTGTGAGTGGCCTAGTTTCCTTCTTTCTTTCTTTTTTTGAATGTCCATATATCCCTGGGCTTGTTTCTAGGCTCTCAGTTCTGTTCCATTTATGTATCTGCCAGAACTATGCTGATTTGATTACTATAGATTTTTAATATAGTTTGATTCCTAGCACCATAAAAATCCTAGAAGAAAAAATGGGCAGTAAACTCTTCAACAGTCTTATCTTTCTAGATATTTCTCTTCAGGCAAGGAAAACAAAAGCAAAAATAAACCAATAGGATTACATCAAAATATAAAGCTACTACACAGCAAAGGAAAGCAACAATTAAAAAAAGATATCTATTAAATGGGAGAAAATATTTGCAAATCATATATAATAAGGGGCTAATATCCATAAAATCCACAAGCTTTCCTGGTGGCTCAGATGGTAAAGTGTCTGCCTGCAATGTTAGAGACCCAGGTTTGATCCCTTGGTCGGGAAGATCCTCTGCCAAAGGAAATGGCAACCCACTCCAGTACTCTTGCCTGGAAAATTCCATGGACAGAGGAACCTGGTAGGTTACAGTCTATGGGGTCACAAAGAATTAGACATGACTGAGCGACTTCACAAGCAAGCCAATCCATAATATAAAAAGAACACAGACAATTCAATGACAGCAACAAAAAAACTGATTTTTAAAATGGACGGAAGAAATGAATAGACAATTTTCCGAAGAAGACATGCAGACAACCAACAGGCAAATGAAAATATATTCAGCATCACTAATCATTTCATTCGCATCACTAATGTGAATCAAAACCACAGTAAGATTTCACCTCACACCTATCAGAATGATCAAAAAACAATAAGTTTTGGCAAGGACATGAAGAAAAGAATCCTCATACACTGTTTACTGGAATATAAATGGAGGCAGACATACTGTGTAAGACAGTATGGAGATTATTCAAAAAATTAAGAATAGAATTATCATAGGATCCAGCTATTCCTCTTCTTGGTATTTATCCAAAGAATTTAAAAGCACTAATTCAAAAAGCTATATGCATCTATCTATCCACATTACTATAGTATACCAATATAGTTGGGCTTTTCAGGTGATGCAATGATAAAGAATTGGCCTGCCAGTGCATGAGGCATAAGAGACTCAGGTTCAATCCCTGGGTCAGGAAGATTCCCCGGAGTAGGAAATGGCAACCTGATCCTGCATTCTTGCCTGGAAAATTCCATGAGAGAGGATTATTCTGGGGATACAAAAATAAAAGTACTTACAGGGAAATTTATGGAATTATATGCATATATTAGGAAAGAATAAAGTTATAAAATCAAAAGCCTACCTTACATTTTGATAAAGTAGACAAATAAAATTAAATTTAAAGGAAATAGCAGATGGGCATAAGAAAAAGAAGAGCAGAAATCTAGTAAATTAAGGGAAAAGGTAGAGAAAACAAATGAAACCAAATACTATTTTATTCAATAGGCTAATGAAATTGATAATCCTCTAACTAGGTTAAATACTAGGGGGAAAAAAAGGAGGCACAGGTTATCAATATCAAAAAATGAATAGAGGTCATCCCTACTAATCCAATGGACATTATGAGAAAAACAAGTGAATATTTCAAGCAACTCTCTGTCCCAAGAATTCATAACATGGATGAAACTGACCAAGTTATTGAAAATAGAAACTATTAAAACTTACATTAGGATAATTAATTTGAATAGCTGTTTATCTATTAAATTAATCAAAATAATTTAACCCCCCCCAACAATACAAAGTACTGGACTAAAGATTTTGTAGGTGAAATCTACCAAAGTTAACAAAGAAATAATAGCAAGTTCCTAGATGGTAAAAGAGAGAATTTGTTCTAACTAAATTTTAAGAGACTAGTATTATAATATTAAAATCATATAAAAACATAATAAGAAAACTATAGTCCAATCTCTCTCTTGAATATTGAGAGGAAAACAGTGAACAAAATATGAGCAAATCAAATTCAGAAATACAAAACAGGGTAGTATATCAAAACCAAGTTTTTATTCCACAATCCAAGGTTCAATCAACATTTGTGACACAATGATTGTAATGTACCATTTTATCAACCTAAATATTGGGTTGGCCAAAAAGTTCCTTTGAGTTTTCTTTTAAGATGGCATCAATTCAGTTCAGTTGCTCAGTCGTGTCTGACTCTTTGTGACCCCATGAATCGTAGCACACCAGGCCTCCCTGTCCAACTCCAGGAATTTACCCAAACTCATGTCCATCGAGTTGGTGATGCCATCCAGCCATCTCATCCTCTGTTGTCCCCTTCTCCTCCTGCCCTCAATCCCTCCCAGCATCAGGGTCTTTTCCAATGAGTCAGCTCTTCACATCAGGTGGTCAAAGTATTGACGTTTCAGCATCAGTCCTTCCAATGAACACCCAGGACTGATCCCCTTTAGGACAGACTGGTTGGATCTCCTTGCAGTCCAAGGGACTCTCAAGAGTCTTCTCCAACACCACAGTTCAAAAGCATCAATTCTTTGGTGCTCAGCTTTCTTCACAGTCCAACTCTCACATCCATACATGACCACTGGAAAAACCATAGCTTTGATTAGATAGACCTTTGTTGACAAAGTAATGCCTCTGCTTTTTAATATGCTGTCTAGGTTGATCATAACTTACCTTCAAAAGAGTAAGCGTCTTTTAATTTCATGGCTGCAATCATGGTATGGAAAAACCCAAATGAACTTTTTGGCCAAACCAATGACAAAAACCCTATAGTATAAAAAGCATTTGACAAACTCCAATACCCCTTCATAAAAAAAAAAAAGAAAAAAACAGAAAAAAACATTTCAGAAACTAAAAGGTGAACTTCCTTAAGTTAATAAAACACACACACACAAACAAACGGGTCTACCTTAGATTTAAGATGGGAAATTAAACTTTTCTCCCCTAAGAACTAGGAACAAGGCAGGGAAGTCTTCTCTAAACACTGTTTTCCACATAATATTAAAAAAGCTAATACAATAAGACAAGAAGAAATGGAATATATATATAGTTAGGAAAGAAGAATACCTGTCTTCTTCATATAGGGCAAGGCTGTATATGTAGAAAACCAAAAAATCAAAAATAAATAAGTAAATAAATAAATAAAAAGTTCTGGAACTAAAGCAGTGAGTTGGCAAGGTCAATTTATATGCGGACCATATACAAAAGTCAATTGTGTTTTGAAATGTCAGCAACAAACAAAGAGGCTTGAAAATTTTAAAAAGCATCATTGCCAATAACAGTAAAAATGAAATTATTACTTAGAAATCTAACAAAATATTAGGTTATTCAAGCAGAAAACTACAGAACACTGAAGAAAGGAATTTTTTAAAAATCTAAATAAATGGAGCATTGTTTTTTCTATGGATTGAAAGACACAAATGTTGAAATGTTGTTTCTTTTCAACTTGAACTGTAGATTCAGTGCAACCACAATCAAAATCCTAGTGAGCTGTTTTGGCGATATTGAAAAGTTGATTCTAAAATTGATGTAGATATGCAAAACAACAAGAATAGTCAACATAATATTGAAGAATAAAGTTGGAGGGACCTAGTACTTGCTTTCAAGACTTGTTAAAGAGCTGCAGTAATCATGACAACATAATATTGGTGAAAGAATATACACATAGATCAATGGAATAGAATAGAAAACCCAGAAACACTCATAAACATATAGTCCTCCGATGTTTGTCAAAGAGTAAAGAAAAAATAAGAGAAAATTAAAAAAAAAAAACCAGCATAGAAACAGACCTTACACTCTACTAAAAAAATCTCCATTATATCAAAGATATAAGTGTAAAAGCCAAAATATAAAACATTTAGAATAGAACCTAGGGGAAAATTTAAATGATCTTGATTTGGTGATGTTTTTAGCTATAACAGCAAAAGCATGATCCAAGAGGAACAAAAAATGTTAAATGGCAACACACTCTTGCCATTTCCAACTAGTATTCTTGCCTGAAAAATCCCATGGACAGCAGAGTCTGTCAGGCTGCAGTACATTGGGTTGCAAAGAGTCAAATACAACTGAGCACACACTTGAAATTCAACAAGAGGAAATAAAAACTCCAATATAGACAGATGATCTGAACATACACCACACCAAAGATACATAGATGGTAACTAAGTCTGAAAATATTCCCATTACTATGTCATTCAGTGAAAGCATATTAACTCTAGAGACATTTGCCATTAAACATCAATGAGTCCATAAAATTATGAGTGTGATGAAGAAAATTATGCTGACAAGTCTCAAAGTATTTTCCAGCAAAGACTACATCTTGTATGGTTTCATAGAAATACCTAGGAAGGCAAACTTTAAGGGAAAAAGAGTAGATCAGTGGTTGCCTCGAGCTAGAAGTGAAACAAAAATTGGCTACAAGTATGCACAAGGATCTTTTGGGGGAGGCGACAGAAATACTTTAAAAGTGGGCTATGGTAATAACTTCACAACTCTGAGAATGTATTAAAAGTCATTCAATTTTACTTTTAAAGGGGTAAATTTGTGTTATTTAATGGTAAATTATCTATGTCAATAAAGATGGTAAAAGACTTTTCCCCACAAAGGGAAAAACTAACTTTACTATAAAGATTGTTAGTCACTACCTAAATCAGGGGAATGAATTTAATATCAACAATAAAGGAACAAATCAAAATCATGTAACACCTGACTAAAAGCAATGAGAAGAAAACAATATCATACCTGTCATATTCCTGGCAAAAATGCATGAGCTGAATCTAATAAAATATAAATGAACCGCCAATCAATGAACATTTTTAAAATCAACTGCCCCATAATCGTCAAAAATGTCATAGTCAGGAATCTCAAAAAGAATAACTGATGAATTACTACAGATTAAAAGAGAATAAGGAGACATGATAACTAAATAGAATGTTTAATCTGAATCGCCTCCTGTTGGTATAAAGAGCATTGGCAACAACTGAAACTTGAAAGGGCGCTAAAGACCACACAATAGTCATGAATCACTGTTAATTTCCTGATTTCAGTGATTATATACAGAGACATAGGATAATATGCTCATCTGTAAGAAATCTGTACTAATGTATTCATGAGAAATGAGACATTTATGTCAGAAACAGCCTCAGATTGTTCAAGAAAAAATATGGTTCTATCTTTGCTACATTATTATAAGGTTAAAATCATTTCAAAATAAGGAAAATAAACTGTTGAATTTTAACTGAATAAGTATCAGGAATAAACACACTGCTGTGTTAGCATATTTAAGATGCTAATAGAGGTAAGATTGTCTTTCAGGTTTCTATTTGTTAGGGTGAACAGCACGGACTAAGTAATGAATGCACAAGCATTCATTGAGCACTTTTGTATGTATTTTATCAGGAAATTCAGACTGCTGTTCCCACCAGAAGCCACACAACTGCAGTTCTCACTTCCACATTTATCTCAGAAGCCCTGCGTTCTCAACAAGTCCAGCTGCCAGGGAGCCTCCACTGGCTTGTTTCTGCCTTGTACTTTCACACTGGCATTCTCAGTTTGCAAGAAAACACTGGTTCTTAAAAGCAGCTCTGTTTCCAGAACGCAGGCTGTTACACAAAGCCTGCTGATTCTGAAGGGTGCCGCTGCCTTTTCCCTGTTCATATGCTTTTCTTATTATCTGATCAAAGTTAAAATCAGAAACAAATGGAGACCAGCCTCAAAAACTTGTTGCCCAGACAAACTCAGTTTAGTCTTATAAATGTTAGCCAGGAGCAAAGAGAGTCAGCCTCATCAGCTGGATATCCAATAGCTACCTAATCCTGCCAAGCTATTACCAACCCACCCAAACACATCCCCATCAGGACCTCAAAATGGTTAGGGGAAGGGAAAAAACACCACTGACCAAGTGGAGGGATTTTCCCCACTCTGGTACATGCACACATCTTACATTATCACGTATTTTTAACCTTTGGAGGCTATTGGACTCAATTGGGCATGTGCATGCTAAGTCACTTCAGTCATGTCCCACTCTTGCAACCTCATGGACTGTATCCCTCCAGGTTCCTTTGTCCATGTCATTTTCCAGGCAAGAAGACTGCAGTGGGTTGTCATGCTCTCCTCCAGAGGATCTTCCCAACCCAGGGATTGAACCCACAGCCTCTTATTTTTTCCTGCATTGGCAGGTGGCTTCTTTATAACTGGCTCCACCTAGGAAGCCTGTTGGGACTCATTGTGTGTTTGTACTTGGTAGCTCACTAGTGTCTGACTCTTCGTGACCCCTGTGGACTGTAGCCTGCCAGGCTCCTCTGTCCATGGAATTCTCTAGGCAAGAATACTGGAGTGGGTTGCCATGACCTTCTCCTGGGGATCTTCCCCACCCAGGGATCCCACCTGGGTATCCCTCATTGCAGTCAGTTTGTTTACCGACTGGGCCACTAGGGATGTCATTCCATGAATACATACATCTAATTAGACTGAATTATGGGAATTATAATTACTGAATTACTAAATTATACACAATAGAGCCTCTTGTTATATAACCTTAGCTGTCAATCAAGATTGTCAAAGACCTCCTGAATTATGCCAAAAACCTTGCCTTAAAAACTCTACATCCCAGCCTTCTGGGACCATTGTATTCCTGTCTGACCCACCTCTCTCTTCAGGTGGTCTCTCTTTCCCTTTTCTAATTTTCAATAAACTCTCTTGCAATAGGTAAGACCTCAGATTCTTCTTTATGTCCTTACAAGAACCCAGACCCATGGAAGGAAGGGTCTCCAAACTCTCTTCTGCTAACATAAATAGAGCTTAGTTTAGCTTATTTCACAAGGCTACTTGATCTGTGTCATTCCTTGTTTCTGCCTCTGGAAATCATGAGCAAAGTTTTAAATACTTCCCAAGGTTGATATTGAGATAATCACTAATTCTCTATCATTTAAGAAAATTTTAAATAACCAGTTACTTACAGTGACCATGTCTTCAGTATAAAAACTGTTTTGTGATAATATACCCCTTAACCTCATTCCACATTTCAGTTTGAATGTTCCTAGTTCAAGAACTGTCTCTTTTGTGTGTGCATTCTCATAACTCAATTTCATAACTCTCTTGCTTTAAAAACTCTATTGTGCATGCTGTATTTTTGTTCTTGAAGTTTGAAAAGTCATATTCTATTCAAAAGGCTATGGGGCAATGGTGGGAGATGGGGAACAAAACATAGGATTCCCTATGTTTTGAAACGGTTGTTAAAAAACAGGACCCTTATAGTTAAGACATCTTAGGGAATCTGAAGGCAAAGATAGGCTCCACCTGGTCTATGGACTAGGATCTTGTGCCTTTTTGGAAAACAGGTGATCTTTTGCAAAATTTAGAATTGTAGTGGCTACTTTGGAGAAACCTTAACTTAGATGAGTCCACCTTATTGGGCACCCTTAAAAGAAAGAATTCCAAAGCCCTCAGAAACAATATAATGACTTCTTTGATATGCAGAAGATTCTAGAAGACAAAAGGACTGAAAAAATAACTCAACTGTCATCCTTTTAGTATGCAGATAAAAATCTTCAGTATAAAACATTGACCATCTGAGCAGATAACTTTCACTTAATCTATATACTAGAAACACAAAATAGATCCAACTATTCTTTAGAATTTTGTACCTGAGACATGAGTGAAATTTTTAAAACAAAAACTATAATATCTCTGTTTGTAATTGCTATATGTTTTTGTATGTCTATGTGTATATATTATGCATGTGTGATATTTTTTAAAGAGCTCTATTTAATTGGTTAAAACTTGTTTCCTGTAAATTTCTGCTCTGGGAAATTTTTCAATTCTTGGCTATTAGTCTCCTTAAGTCATTGTATTACTCTCTAGTGCTTTGTATCCTCTCAAAGGTTTTTACGCCTGTCGGAAGCCACTCATGTGCCAAACTGTATCCATCAGGATCAGACAACTGGATGAAATGAACAATAACCCCACAAATGATGAAGATGGTGACTTTATGACCCTCTGGCTTGATTCCCCAACCAACTGAAAGAGCAATGTGTGATTTTTTGGCCCAACTATATCAATGCTGGTAACTGAGAATAAGGTTCTACTGGTTGGTCACACTCTCAGACTGCTATCAATAAATGAATGACCAATAGGGAAGAATTTTTAAAATACAAAGCAAGCAGAAACCAATCTTGAAAATTACCTGAGTAGACAAAATCAGCTTAGTCATACAAAAAAAAAAGTTATTTTGCAAGACTAACTTGACCTGGGTTATTCCTAATTTACATCTCTGGAAATCATAAGCAAAACTTTGTTTCTCAAAGTTGACATGGACCAACCATTGACCGATTCCCTGTCACTTAAGAATAAACAATCATCGTCTCCTCACTACATACTGCTTTCTAACAGTAGTCCTGTGACTCATTCCATGTTTTGGTTTGAGTATTTTTGGATCAGCAACTGTCTTTTTGATGTGTGTACAATAAAGTTTTACTCATTAATACGTCAATAATTCACTGGCTTTACTTCAGCTATTTCTGAACTTTTGACATAAAGAACAAACACTAGCCTAAGACACCTATTCCACTTGGGCAGTGATTTTACTTCATAGATTGTAAGAGATTTCAGATCTTTTTTTTTTCTCATTTATTTTTATTAGTTGGAGGCTAATTACTTTACAATATTGTAGTGGTTTCTGCCATACATTGACATGAATCAGCCATGGATTTACATGTGTTCCCCATCCCGATCCCCCCTCCCGCCTCCCTCCCCATCCCATCCCTCTGGGTCTTCCCAGTGCACCAGCCCTGAGCACTTGTCTCATGCATCCAACCTGGGCTGGCGATCTGTTTCATCCTTGATAGTATACTTGTTTCAGTGCTATTCTCTCTGCACACCCCACCCTTGCCTTCTCCCACAGAGTCCAAAAGTCTGTTCTGTACATCTGTGTCTCTTTTTCTGTTTTGCATATAGGGTTATTGTTACCATCATTCTAAATTCCATATATATGCATTAGTATACTGTATTAGTCTTTATCTTTCTGGCTTACTTCACTCTGTATAATGGGCTCCAGTTTCATCCATCTCATTAGAACTGATTCAAATGAATTCTTTTTAATGGCTGAGTAATATTCCATGGTGTATAAAATCTTTGACCCATTTTGAGTTGAATTTTGAGTATACACAATGTAGGTTTTACTCTTTGCATATGGCTGTCCAGTTTTTCCAACACCATTTATTAAAGATACTGTCCTTTCCCCATTGTATAGCCCTAGCTTCTTTGTTATAAGTTAATTGACCATATAGGCGTGGGTTTATTCTAGGCTCTTTATTCTGTTTCATTGATCTATGTGTCTGTTTTTATGCCACTTCCATACTATTGTTATGGTAGCTTTGTAATATAGATTGAAATCAGGGAGTGTGATGCCTCTGGGTTTGTTGTTCTTCTCAGCATTGCTTTGGCTATTCAGGGTATTTTGTGATTCTATGAAGGTTTTATGATAATCTGTTCTATTTCTACAAAAATTGCCTTTGGAATTTTGAGTGGAATTGCATTCAATCTGTAGATTGCTTTGTGTTGTATGAACATTTTAATGACATTAATTCCTCCAATCCATGAAAATGAAACATCTTTCCAGTCATTTGTGTATTCTTCAGTTTCTTTCATCAGTGCCATGGTTTTCAGGGAATAGGTCTTTTACCTTCTTTGTTAAATTTATTCCTAGGTATTTTATTATTTTTGATGCAACTGTGAATGGGATTATAGTCTTAATTTCTATTTTAAATATTTTGTTATTAGTACAGAAATGAAACAGATCTCTGTTTATCGATTTTGTGTCCTGCAACTTCTGTAAATTCATTTTTGTGTTTTTTGTTTTTGGCCTAACTCCTCTGGCTAAGACTTTCAATACTACGTTGGATGAAAGTGGCAAGAGTGGACATGCTTGTCCTATTCCTGATCTTAGAGGAGAAACTTACAGCTTTTCACTATTGAATATGATTTCTGATACAAGAGGAGAAATTTACAGTTGTTGAATATGATGTTAGCTGTGGGTTTGTTATATATGGCCCTTCATCAACATTTTCTAGCCTTTTCCTCAGTATGATGTGAACAAAATATGTATTTAACTGTCCAGCTCAACATCATTTTCATATAGTCTCTGACAAGGTTTTATTTAACAGGCTTTTTTTTTTTTGGTTTAGATTTGTTATGTTACACTAGAATTTAATTTAACCAAATCTCCCCAGATATTCACTTTGACTGAAAGTCATTTGTATTAGATTTAAAAATCCTTCTTGTCAAAGAATTAATCACATGCAACAGAATTGATGAATTGTAAAGCATGTAAACATATGAAGAAATAACTAAAAATATGTTCAATAACACACGGTATGTAATATTTAATCTTTTATTTTACTTGGAATTATTAAAATTTCTTTCAAAAATATTAGTTTATTATAAATATTTTATTGAAATTATTTGCATTAATATTGAATAATATTTTGATGTTGACCTACAAAATAGAAAATTGTTTTATAATGTCATACACAAATTTAGAAATGATACTGAAATCCCAAAGGTACACTGTGCATTACTCAAGTAGCATAGAAAATGGGCTCAGGATAGATGGATTTACTTCTAATGATGTTACTGTGTGCATGACTTTAGGGAAGCTATATCATATCATTTGGTGTTAGTTACCACATCCCTTATGTAAAAGTTTTGATGTGACGTCTAAAATTCCTTACAGATATAGTAATCACATGCACACAACCTTTGTGGTGATTTCTAAAATTAAGGTGCTATACCTCATTTCAAATACAGTTCTCAGGAAAGAAATATTTAAATTTTGGTACTTAGGTTAGTTTTATAATATGAAATTTATTTTAAAGCATAGTAGTGGCTCTCATGTGATATGTAATTGCAATATGCCACCAAGGTATCATCAAGAGAATTATGGCCAAATATTATAGTTCATCATATAAGAATGTTGACAGGTAAAGATGCTCAAAGGTGATTCTTTCAAATTACGTTATCTATTATTTTCATAAGATCCAAATTTTCTCTAGTATTGGGAGGAAGTTACTACCTGAACACAAAGGTGCTCTGAAGGTTGAACTAACATTTTATGTATGAAATAATTATGATTTAACCTAGATACAGTTCATCTATTCCATTTATAGGAAAGATTTCTGTTAACTGCTCATTTCTACAGAGACTAGATGCTGTGCTCAGATTGAGGAGGGGATCATTTAATGTTCCAATAATAAAAGCATTGTGTGGATAAAGTTGATGGTGTTTAATGTACCTTGAAATGTGCCCTGAAGTAGATTTCTCTTAGAGTCAGACACTTGAAAGAAAATAGGTATTCGTTTTAAGTAAATTAGAAATCCCACACCACTTCAGTTCATTAGCGAAAAAAACATATGTTGACTTTTAAGATGAACAATACATAGATTTCCAATGTGAAGCAAAATGCATCTTAAAGATCTCAGGTTAGGAGTAGTTATGTTAATTATGGTGCTACTGATACTCGTAATGAACAAGACCATCTCATGCCATGTGATAACAGAAACACAAAGACTTTTAATGAGCTAAAAGTCACTGATATTGTTAAAACCTCAAAAATATTGAAAGTTAAACTTCAAAACAATTGTAAAATTCCAAAATTAAATTTGTCAACATGACAAATCTAGCTCACACAGATGATAACAAACTACACATTTTAATTTTTTGTACCAAAGGCAACTCACTATTCATGATGAAAGTTTATCTTTTTAAATTATCTACCCTTAAGTGATCAGTCAATAATGATGAAGGTGATTGCCATCACCATAATACTCTGACTCTAGTTCTAAGATATATCTAGAATCCAAGGACAGCTCATCATGTCCACTTGCTCCTATCTGCTGTTAGCTGCTGCCTTCTTCAGGTGGATTATTGCTATATATCCTACAACAGGCTTTTCTTTGACTTTTATCCACATGTTTCCTGCATGCTGACTTCACATTCAGCACAGAAGGCAGAGTTATCTTAAAAAAGTATTAGTATTAGAACCCGTCACTCTGTTTGAAACCCTGCAGGTTGTTTCCATCCCATTCAGAGAAAAGAAGGCAAAGAGCTTTGCTAGTTTCCAGAAGATGACTGAGCTGACACTGTTACTCTCTGGTCACTCTCTAGACTATGCCCTGCTCACCCTGCTTCAGTTATAGGAGCTTCCTTGCTGTTCTCCTCATGTATGCCAGGCAATCTCTCAAACCAAGAGATTTTCCCTACCTGTTCCCATGCCCGGGAAACTATTTCCAGATTTTCCCCTTTTTGTTTGATGATGCTTAACCCTCACTAACCTATTTAGTGCCAAAAACTGCTCACTTACTACATTCATAAGCAGTGTTGTGCTAGCTATTAAAATGCATTATCTTCTATCTCTCAAAATTTGCAGGTTTTTAGAATTTCATGATTAATTCTATAATTTCTAATCAATTTAAGAATAGTGCATAGGTAAGCTAAATTTCCCTATCACATTATATCATAATTTCTTTATTTTGGATTAAAGAAGTTGTTACTGTATTTTGCTACTTAATTCTTACATAGATCTTTTTAAAACTTTCTCCACAATTTTCCCTTGTCTAGAATGTTATATAGTTGGAATCATATACTATATAGACTTTTCAGATTGGCTTCTTCACTTAGCAATATGAATTTAAGGTTCCTGCTTGTTTTTTAAAGCCTCAATAGCCCATTTATTTTCAGTACTGAATAATATTCCATTGCATATACCACAATTTATGCATTCACCTACTGGTTTGATGGTTCGATTGCTCCCAAGTTTTATTACAAATAAAACTGCTAAAAGCATTCACGTGCAAGTTTTTTGTGGACATACATTTTCAATTTCATTGGTAAAAGCCCAACAGCACAATTGCTAGATCATAGGATGAGCCTGTTTAATTTTGTAAGAAAACACCAAATGGCATGTTTCAAATAACTGCATCATTTGACATTCCTTCCAGCAGTGAATGAGAATTCCTGTTGCTCTGCATTTTTACCAGCATTTGGTGTTGTCAGTATATTGAATTTTGACTCTTAAAATAGATGTGTAGTGCTATCTCATTGTTTTAATTGCATTTTCTTGATGTGGAGTATCTTTGCTTATACATATCCAACCTATTTATGGCATTTTTTGGACTCACTTTAATTACAAGTGGAAATTAATTAAATATTATAATTTAGTTATAATTAAGTTAATTAGTTTAATAAGAATTAAGTGCTGATGTTCTTACCACTCAACAACAGAATTTTGTAGTCTTTTAATATCATTTTTGCCTTTATCAAAGGCAATTCTAGCTTTGCAGGGCTTTCACCACACCTACCCTTTGTCTCTTTCCTGTCACCCACAAAACTACATATTTCATGTTCTGTTTGTCATTTAATTTGTTTCTCTTAGTTTTATATAATATTTATTTAATGCTAAAATACTTTATTTTCAAGTATGATTATGTTTGAATTTCACAACTTGAGACTGTCTTTTACTTCTTACATTCAATTTTTATTTTCTTGGAATCCATCCATGTGGACATATGTAGTTGCAGCTCATTAATTTTTATTGATATATAGCACTTGATTTTATGAACAAAAACAACTTCTTCATTCATTAATCTATTATTGGACATTTACCACCCTCAACCCATAGGATTTTTCTATTAAAACATTGCAGCTTTAAGCTTTTACAGATGCAATAATCTCTCTTGAGAAATGCTTTTCAAGATTGATGTTGTGGCCAATGTCTGTATTACTAAATCAATTTAATAACCATAAACATCACTTAAAAGAATAAAATGGAATAAGGAAATAAAAGACAATAGGACAAAATATACAGGCAAAATGTCAATGGTAAGGTTTACTTCCTTTTCACTAAATTTTCTTACAGTTGTGTGTGTTTGTGTGTGTGTGTGTGTGTGTGTGTGTGTGTGTGTGTGTGTGTGTGAGTTACCTGGAAAATATACTTCTTTGAGTCAGTAGTCTCACAGTTTGAATATTATTGTTCTAAGAAGATCTAGGAGTGTATTGGCTTGGTCATCCATTGGAGCATCTTCAACTGTATTTTTTCATGTTCAAATTTACCATTCCACTAATGTATATATAAGATTCTGATTATTCCATTGTTTCTTCTACACTTGATACATTTTTATTGCAACACTGATGGATTTAAATATTACTTGATTATGGTTTTCATTTGTACTGTATCCTAAGAAGTCTAAACCTTAATCTATCTTTAAGTATTTTGTGTTTAATTTGGTAACTCTTACTCAATTATGCATGCTTTAAACACCTTCCCCAAATTATACATTTTCATTTTCTACATAATGATACAGAATGAACATATATAATTAATTAAATATAAATTCATAAAAATGTTTCCATATGGTCTGTGCATCTTTCATATTTTTAAAGAAATTTTTATGTCATGTGGACATAACATATCCTATATATTTTGATAAATAATTTAACTTTTTCCCTTTACATTATCTTTCAATTCACCCTAGATCTAAGTTGGTAAAGAATCTACCTGCAATGCAGGAGACTTAGGTTTGATCCCTGGGTTGGGAAGATCCCCTGGCGGAGGGCATGGCAATCCACTCCAGTATTCTTTCCTGAAGAATTCTATGGATAGAGGAGCCTGGCAGACTACAGTCCTTGGGGTCACAAAGAGTCAGACACAACTGAGCAATTAAGCACAACACATGTTTCAATTTAAGCTTTCATATTTCACTATTTTTTCCAAAAACTTCAAAAATCGCTAGTTGAAGAATTTGTGCTTCCCTAGGTGGCAAGCCAAGCTCTGCCAAAAATTATATTCTTTATATAAATCTCTTTGGTAGTTTAACCCATGTTGATATATCTAATATAATGTATAATGTAGTTTAAAATATAATATGTAATATAAATACAGCTCAACTATGTTAATATATCTAATCATCTGCCATATCATCTATTCCTTTGCCACTGTCCCATTTACTATAGTGATATGTTAAGTACTAATATCTGGTACTGGTGTTTAATCTGATGTATTTTTTTAAAGTTCAGTTTAATTTTATTCATGTTGTGAATGTCTTTCTTAAAATTTTTATACCAAAAGTATATGGACCTGGTTTATCAATTTATGTTAAATATTTTATATTGCTCTGTGGTCAGTATGTGGAATATTTCCAACATATCGGTCTTTATCTGACACAACAGGAAAGAGTAGATATCCCAAAATTGTTTACTCAAAAGTCCTACAAATTCTGTCTAAATAGAAAAGAACTTTCACATGTAAACTTGTTGTATTGTAGGCACTTCACCTAAACAAATTTACCTATAAAGTCTTTAGTATCCTTATGTAAAAAATTAGCTTAATAAAGGTTGCAATGCTATCTGATTGTTTTGGTATTTAAAATTAGCTAATTATCTCAAGAGATGCTGAGAAAGTTGGATGGCCATATGTAGATCAATGAACTGAGAACACACTGTTACACCATACACAAAAACAAGCTAAAAATGTCTTAAAGGCTTAAATATAAGACATGACACCATAAAATTCCTAGAGGAGAACACAGACAAAACATTCTCTGACATTAATCATACCAGTGGTTTCACAGGTCAGTCTCCCAAGGCAATAGAAATAAAAGCAAAAATAAGCAAGTGTAAGCTAATCAAACTCAAGCTTTTGCACAGTGAAGGAAAACATGTGCATACTTGCTCCATTACTTCAGTCGTGTCCAACTCTCTGTGACCCCATGGACTGTAACCCAGCAGGCCCCTCTGTTCATGGGATCCTCCAGGCAAAAATCCACTGGAGTGGGTTGCCATGCTCTTCTCCAGAGGTTCTTCCTGACCCAGGGACTGAACCCATGTCTCCCGTGTCTCCTGCATTGCAGTTGGATTCTTTACTCCCTGAGCCACCTGGGAAGCTCAGAGGAAACTATACACAACAACAAAAAAAGACAACTGATAGAGTGAAAGAAAATGATGTTTGTGAATGCTGTGACCAACAAGTGATTAATTTTCAAAATATACAAACAGTCCATACAACTCAATAACAAAAATAAATAAACAAATGGACAGAAGACCTAAACAGACATTTCTCCAAGGAAGACATACTGATGGCTAATAGGCACATGAAAAGATGATCAGTGTTACTAATAGTTAGAGGAATGTAAATCAAAACTACAATGAGGTACCACCTTACACCAGTCAGAAAGGCTATCATTAAAAAGTCTACAAATAAAAAATGCTGGAGAGGGTGTAGAAAAAAGGGAACCCTCCTACACTGTTGGTGGGAACATAAATTGATGCAGTATGCATAACAGTATGGAAGAACCTTATAAAACTAAAATAGAGTTACCATAAGATCTATGAATCCTATTCCTGGACATATATTTGGAGAAAAACAAATTCAAAAGGATCCATGCACTCCACTGTTCATTGCAGCACTCTTTCCAATAGCCAAGACATGGAAGCAGCCTAAATGTCCATTAACAGAGGAATGGATAGAGAAGGTGTGGTGTGTGTGTATACACACACACACACACATATATATATATTCACACACATATATATATATATTCACACACACACACATATATATATATATTCACACACACATATACATCCATACACACATATACATCCATACACAAAATGGAATACTACTTAGCCATGTGAAAGTGACTCAGTCATGTCTGACTCCTTGTAATCCCATGGACTATATAGTCCATGAAATTCTCCAGCCCAGAATACTGGAGTGTGTAGCCTTCCCCTTCTCCAGGGGATCTTCCCAACCCATGGATTGAACCCAAGTCTCCCACATTCAGGCAGATTCTTTACTGGCTGAGTCACAAGGGAAGCCCAAGAATACTGGAGTGAGTAGCCTGTCCCTCTTCCAGCAGATCTTCCCTACCCAGGAATTGAACCAGGGTCTTCTGCATTGCAGGTGGATTCACTACCAATTTAGCTGTCAGGGAAGCCCCTAATTAGCCATACAAAAGAATAAAATAATAAAATTTTCAAGAACATTGGATAGACACAGAAATTATCATAATAAGTAAAATAAGCCAGAAAGAGAGAGACAAATACCATATGCTATCACCTATATGTGGAACCTAAAATATGACACAAATAAACTTATCTATACAACAGAAACAGACTCACAGACATGGAGAATGGACTTATGGTTGCCAAAGATAGGGAGGTTGGGAAGAGAAGAATTGGGAGTTTCCCATAAGGATATGAAAACTACTCTATATAGAGTGAATAACAAGGGTACTATATTTAATATTCTGTAATAAACTACAATGGAGGAAAAAATAAGTAAGAATGTGTGTGTGTATATATAATAATGAATGTATGTATATATGTATATAATAATATTTGTGTATATATTTATATATATAAAGAATATGCATATATATAGAATGTTTGTATATATATGTGTGTATGTGTCTACTGTGTATATATTATTTGTACATATATTTGGCTTAGTTGGTAAAGGATCTGCCTGCAATGCAGGAGACCTAGGTTAGATCCCTGGATTGGGAAGATCCCTGGAAGAGGGCATGGCAACCCACTCTAGTCTTCACGCCTGGAGAATCCCCATGGACAGAGAAGCCTGGTGAACTGCAGTCCATGAGGTCGCAAAGAGCTAGACACAAATGAGTGACTAAGCACACACACATTTATCTTTTTATTTATTCATTCATTTTAAAATTTTATTTATTTATTTTGGCCACAAGGCATATGGGATCTCAGTTCTCAGACCAAGGACCGAACCTATGCCCCTTGCAATGGAAGCACGAAATCTTAACCACTGGAACACCAGGGATGTTATATATGTGTAACTGAATTACTTTACAGTAGACATTAACACAATACTGTAAATCAACTATGCTTCAATAAAATACATTTTTAAAAATTTAAGAAATAAAATAAAATTAGCTAATCATGCCAGATGCTACTGGCATGTTCTACTGGCAGCATTAAAATCATGATTTTGATTAACAACAGCCTTGCTGTTTACATTCAGTTTCACCCAGCTCCAAGTTTTCTTAGCTTTTGTAAGGATATAGGACTTGAAACAACACAGCATGAATAGCAACAGCGTAACTCCCAAGCACGAATTCTCATGCCTCAGTTATTCTTTACTAAATATAGAAAAATTTTACATCATCAAGGATTTGGGTTATTTTACTTATACCATAAGAATTATTTTACTTTTATAAGAATTATTTTACTTATAGCTTATTATAAGTTATAATTATTTTATTTTATAAATTATTTTATATTTTATATTTTATTTTATTTATTTTATTTTATATATATTATTTAATATTTTATAATTATTTTACTTATAACTTATGAAATTTTACTTATAATATGAAATAACTACATCAATTCATTTAGAAATGAATGATATAATCATGGAAAATAAAATTTTAACGGGTTTAAAATAAAACTATACTAGCTAATGAGAGAATCAAATATTATCTGCAATGCATCAAGAATGATAAGAAGATTGAATACAGTAAGAAGAGGTCAAAGACATGAAGGAGAGCTGAGAAGGTCTAAAATACATCTAACAAATGAAAAATCAAAATCTAAAACTTTTATAAGAATTGGGAATATCTTTATATCCATGGAGTTAGAGAAGGTTTTCTGAAATAAGACACGAAAAACTAATTTTAAAAATATTCTAAGGTCACTGAAAAGAATATGAAGACAAATCATAAAATGGGAGAAAATATTTGAAATAAATGTATTTTCAATGGCATCATATCCTGAGAATATAGGGAACTCCAACAAAATAATAGGAATAGAAAAATAATTTACTGGAAAATTTGACAAAGTTAAACTTTAATAGGCATCTCATAAAATACTAATAGGCATTTCATAAAAAAATAAGAAACAATAATGGGCAAACTATTCAACTCATTAATAATTAGGAAGTTCAAGCTAAGACTACAATAGATACCAGTTTAAATCCATTAAACTGGCAACAATGCCATAAACAGGCAAATATTTGAGAACTGGATAATTTTAATATACTTTCATTGGAATAAATTGTAAAAATATATATATATAGCCTCACTACTTAAAATTAAAAATGCAGTTACCCCTTTATTTAGTAACTCCATTTCTATGCATGTACCCTATAGAAACTCTCATAGACACGCATCAAGAGACTTTAAGAATGCACCTGACCATCTTGCTTAAACTAGCAAAAAACTTGAAAACACTAACAACAAAAAGAAGAAACGAAATAGAAGCAATTCAATTGTTTGTCAACATAAAACAATGAGATAAAGAGTGCTGCATGCTGTGCTAAGTCATCTCAGTTGTGGCCAACTCTTTGCAACGCTATGGACTGTAGGTAGCCTACCAGGCTCATCTGTCAATGGGATTCTCCAGGCAAGAATACTAAGTGGGTTGCATTGCTCTCCTATAGGGGATCTTCCTGACCCAGGGATTGAACCAATGTCTCCTGCATTGCAGGCGGATTCTTTGCCTCTGATCCACCAGGGAAGCCCATAAATAGTACCTTACTCAAACAATTGGATATTTTACAATGTTAAATATTGACGGTCCACATATCTATAAAGTGTCATAAATGAATTATAGAAATTTAGTGTTGAGTTAAAATGTAAGTCATATAGGACGATTTAGACTTAGACATTATTTTCTGAAGCTCAAAAGTAATGTATTAAAAGAAAAAAGCTATATTTTGTTTTGGATTCATACATACTCTTTTTTTTTTTTTTTTTAATCATAGAGGTTCAGACAGGGACACAGAATTTCTCTGTGCATAGAGGGCAGAGATTATTACAGGGAATACTTGGGCTCAAAAATCACTGTGGATGTTGACTGCAGCCATTAAATTAAAAGACACTTACTCCTTGGAAGAAAAGCTATGACAAACCTAGACAGTGTATTAAAAAGCAGAGATATTACTTCGCCAACAAAGGTCTGTATGGCCCAAGCTATGGTTTTTCCAATAGTCATGTATGGATGCGAGAGGTGGACTATAAAGAAGGCTGAGTGTCGAAGAATTGATACTTACAAACTGTGGTGTTGGAGAAGACTCTTGAGAGTCCCTTGACTGCAAGATACAACCAGTCCATCCTAAAGGAAATCAGTCCTGGATATTCATTGGAAGGCCTGATGCTGAAGCTGAAACTCCAATACTTCGGCTGCCTGATGTGAAGAATTGACTCATTAGAAAAGACCTTGATGCTGGGAAAGATTGAAGGCAGAAAGAGAGGGGGATGACAGAGAACGAGATGGTTGGATGGCATCACCGACTCAGTGGACGTGAGTTTGAGCAAGCTCAGGGGAAGGTGGTGAAGGACAAGGAAGCCTGGTATACTGGAGTCCACGGGGTGGCAAAGAGCTGAAAATGACTGAGCAACTGAACGACAAGAAACAAAAAAATCTTATGGAATTCCTTGAATGATGGAAAAGTAAAAAGCAGGGAAAATTGAGGTGACTTAAAATATTAGTAGGCTGCAGAAATCTCAGGAAATGATTTAATAATCTCATTGGCAGCCACAGTTTATATTAAATTCCATGTATGCAAATGAAAGTTCTTCTCTTTGGAAATTGTTAGAGTTTCCCCTTGCCTTCTAAGTATTACATGATTATCAACACCAAACTCTAACCAAAAATGCTGTTCGCAGCTGTGTCAAGAAATAGTTTTAGGTTTCTCTCTGATAGGACAGGTGAAATATAAGAGAAGTTGAATTTGATGCTATCATGTAAAAGGGTAATGTGGTACAATGATAAATGTATTTTTTAAATTAAAGAACTGATATATACAAAATTAAAGATATATGTTACCTATGTTTAACAGAGGAATGATTGGGGAACAAAACTTTCACAACTATACCATTTTCAGGAATAAAATACTACAGTATAAAATTTAAAAGATTGAAAGAATATTTGATTTAAATATTCAAATTTTCAACTAAACTACTCTATACACATTTAATTTACTGCAGGGAAATATTTTATAAGTAGCATCAGCACATATTTTAATGATGTAAATATTATGTATTATGTAATATTCATGTATTATGTATGAATACATTGTGCTAACAGTCTATTTGAATGCAAAATGAAAGAATTACATTTTTTCAACTCTGCTAAAGACAGATTAATGATTATATTTTCCTTATCTGAATTTTTTAAGGGGGGGAAACTGGTTGTTCCTAGAAACAAAGGAAGATTGTTTCTAGAAAAATCCTAGAAAGTAGCAGTTAGGAAATTTAATTCACACATTCAAGGATTAATCAAATTTTTCATGATAATATTATTTGATAATAGTACAAATATTGTTTTCTTTTAGCCTATGTAATATATCTCCTTATTATCTTCAGACCACCAGCCACAGTAGGTTATTTTTGTCATGTTGCTATTCCAAAATTGCATAGGAATTTTCAAAAGTGTATTTCTCTAAATCAGACAATATTTCTATTTTGTAAAATTATATTACAGAATATATAAAAGGAAACCCAAAGGAATAAGACTTACTAAGACTCCTTGAAAACCATTTGAAACTGAATATCAATCATAGTAATGAATTATCTTAGAAATTAAGCATTTCTAGATATAGAAAATAAGTATCACTTTAATTAATCCAAAAAGAAAAAAGCAAATGTCAATTTGAGATAAGATGACACTGATAGACAAACTGTCATTTGTTTTAAATGCCATATTATTTCACACTCTTAGCAAAAGTTCCAACTCTTTGTGTGTATATAAGGTAAACTAGTAATGTGCATATATTACTAGTTTATTGTATATAAATACATTTATATATGTTTTTATTTTAATATGAGATATTAATTAAAATATTTCAAAGGGAAATTTCAAGAAGTCCATATTATATCTATTATGTATAGAAAACATGGTTACATGACCAAGGCCTTCTTTCTTTGTAAAAATATACTGAATATATACTTTTTCATTTAAACAAACATCTGGAAAAAAAAAATAATTTTCAATAGCCAAAAGCAATCTTTGAATTTCACATCTCTAAATTTAATTCACACATTTTAAAATATAATTACTAAATACATATATACTGAATATGTTAATATATATACACACACTACATAGTTTATTTACCTGAAATAAATAATACACCATTTCATCTGTTTAAAATGGACAAATTCTCTAGTGGAAAAGGAAAAAAGAATAAAATAATTGGTACAACAACAGCTACTGCATAGCTATTTTCTGTTCATTTCTCATACTGAGTTCTTTTCATTTGCTGAACAAATAGCCAATTGTTGTGAAATGAGTAGAGCTATTCAACCATGCCAGCTACTACCACCTGCTGCAACTAATTAAGTGTGATTATAAGGTAGTGAAGAGGTAGCAACATTATCATAACCACTTGAATTTCTTGGTTTGAGAGACTGCCCAGAATCCCAGGGCATTCAACCAACAAAGGCAAATTTTTCAACTCATACAGAAGATCTCTGAAGTAATTTATTTAGACCAGTAGTTTTTTGGCTACTTATAACATCAGGTAAACCAGTGAATTTAGTCTATTTTATTTGATGTCAGATAATTCAAATCAGCACAGAAGTCAAACCAACTGTTGTAATCCAGCTGACTAGATTTTTTTCCATAAAAAATAAAAATATACCATTTAACCTGAAAGGTACAACTTTTGCCATCTGAAAGCAGAAATTAGTCGGCATTATAAGATTTATCCAAAATTTTCAGTGTCTTGTAAAACAGTTATAAGTGATAAATGAGTAAAGATATAAACAAACCTCAATCATTACAAAGGAAGTTATTAATCCCCCTACATATAAAGCTGAGTCAATAGAAACCAGAGCATTTACTTTATCATCGTTACCTAATATGATTTATAGATGCTGAAAATACAGCCCTCAGAGAAATACAAAATGGAAATATTCCAGAAATGGCAGACAGGTTTACTGTATTCCAGTAAATTCTCTTTCCCTCTGTGTGTGGAACTATAATTAATACTTCTAATGCCTGAGTTTGGGGTTGCCAGTACAACAATGAAGAATGCAAATGAATTAAATTAAGAGAATTAAAAAAATAAATTAATGAAACCAGCTCCCCCTCCCCCAAAAAAAAACCCAAAACAAAACAAAACCAAACCTCTTACCAAAAAACATTATAAAAATTGGGAACAAAGAGTTCTTTTAAGCCTAAATTATTCAGGTGATTGCCTTATTTCTTTGTGTTAAATTCTATACTATTTATGTGCTAAGTTGCTTCAGTCGTGTCTGACGCTTTGTGACCACTTGGACCATAGCCCACCAGGCTCCTCTGTTCATGAGATTTTCCAGGCAAGGATATTGGAGTGGGTTGTCATTTCCTTCTCCAGAGGATCTTCCCAACCCGGGGATCGAACCTGGGGTCTCTTAGTTCTCCTGCATTGGCAGGCAGGTTCTTTACCACTAATGCCATGAACCTGGCTCTCTATGCTATTTACAATATACCCTATTATATAATATTTACAATAAAGAAACATAAAAATATTATGAAAACCATTTTTTAAAGAGCAAATGTTGTATATTCAGGTATTTTGACCCACATAACCCTGATTTTCCAGAAATGTGCATGAATATCAAGTCGCTTTAGTCAAGTCCACCTCTTTGTAACCTCATGGACTGTAGCCTGCCAGGCTCCTCTGTCCATAAGATTCTCCAGGCAAGAACACTGTAATGGGTGGCCATGCCCTTCTCCAGGGGATCTTCCCAACCCAGGAATCAAACTCAATGTCCTACATTGAAAGCAGGTTCTTTACCACTTGCACCACATGGGAAGTCCTTTCCAGAAAGGTAATCACATAGTAATTACTTTTAAAGGAAGATGATGCTTAAGAAAGAATTCTGCTTATCTCTATAAGCATGCCACTGTTCTACTAGTTACTTGTTATTAGATTAGGAAATCTAATCTTATGAATAAGAAGTTACATTTCATCAATATTTACATAGAAATGGAAATCTATGTGGGAAAAACATCACATACTTATGATTGTATAAGTGTTATAAAATGTTATTTGAAACTGCATAACTATGTAGGAATATAAATGAGGTGAGGGCATATTATACAGTTTTGAAATTTAAACAATTTTCACTAGAATTTAGATTCTGGGTTCAAAAAGAGAAATAGACATTTGTCGAATTATTTCCCACTAGCCCTTCATTGACGGTATTCAATGTGATGTGTTTTGTACTTCTAAAATCCCACACAGTTCAAATATCTTTGAGTATTCCCATAGCAAGAATGTATTTACTTAAAAAAAGAAAAGAAAAAGAACTAGATTCCAAGCACATGTTTAACACTTTTGGGGGTTTTTGGTCAGTAAGTAATTTATAAAACAAAACCCAGAAAAATAAAACAATATGAACTGCTTTTCAAAATAACATTTGATTTATAGCTTTAAAAAAGAAATGGATGCCTTGAGACAAAGTTTTGCCAGTTAAAAATATGTGTACTAAAAAAAAAAAAAAAATGTGTGCTATACTTCACTTTGTAAGGCAAAGAGTTTTAATTTCTTAGCATGTATTTGAGGTGGTTTGCCTGAAAAATGTAAAGGTCCTTTGGTTGTGATTAGAAAATTTCCCTGGAAATTTCTAAAAATGATGTGTCTTTAAGGTAGCCAATGAGTACTTATGATGGGTTTAAAGTTTCAAAGAGGTCTCTATGTGATAGAAAATAATGCTCACTATGCCAATGAGAAGCCTGCACTTATGCTCCAGTGGAACAATTAATATTAGAATGAGTCTGAACATAATCATGAGAAGTTTGAAGAAGGAAGCATGAAACTGATTTAAAGACAACTGAATGAGAAAAGAAAGGGTGAGTCCTACCCAGCAAAGCAGGTAAAACAAAGAGGATGCCACTAATTCTTTGCTCTTTTTCAGATCCCACTCTGAGCTATCCTAGCTCACTAAAGTCTCCTAATTATGCTCACAGGAAAAAAGCTAAAATTCTAATTTATGATGGTGTGACACTTCTTCAAAAGTCTAACAGGATTATAGTGTATGGAAAATTAAAATGAAATTTCCTTTGCCCTGTGTTAAAATTCTTGTTCATATGATCTGACATTAAAAAATGAAAGTAAAGCCTTTGGGAGGAGAAATTAATTACACATTTCTTCCTATGCCATTCCTGACAGATATCTTCCTACTATTGTGCATATTATTAGAGTCTTTAAGCATTTTGTGAGAAATTCTGCTAGCATCATTTCTTCTGGCAACATGGGTTCTGAACCATGGTGTTTACTTTATAAACACTCTAGGCTTGCACTTTTGATTTTTTCAGTATAGCTCATAGCAAAACCATTTATTCATTGAGAACCTACAGTTGTATAAAACAGGGAAAGTATTTTTGACAGCATCCCAGAAATTCTGTGTCGGTTAGAATTTGAGGGGTCATGATCCTGGAAGAAAGGATAGTTCTTGGAGATGAACCCAAACACTGTACATGCAAGCACTCCTTTGGGGAATTTGCAAATTCTAAAGTAGAATGGGCTCTGGAGAGGCCAGCGGCTCAGAGGAGATATCCCACGTCCAAGGCCATGAGGAGATACCCCACGTCCAAAGTAAGGAGTAGGGCTGCACTTTGCTGGAGCTGCCGTGAAGAGCATACCCCACATCCAAGGTAAGAGAAACCCAAATAAGACAGTAAGAACTGAGAGAGGGCATCAGAGGGCAGACAGACTGAAAACATATTTGCAGAAAACTAGCCAATCTGGTCACATGGACCACAGTCTTGTCTAACTCAATGAAACTAAGCCATGCCGTGTGGGGCCACCCAAGACAAATGGGTCATGGTGGAGAGGTCTGACAGAATGTGATCCACTGGAGAAGGGAATGGCAAACCACTTCAGTATTCTTGACTTGAGAACCCCATGGACAGCCTGAAAAGGCAAAATGATAGGACACTGAAAGATGAACTCACCAGGTCAGTAGGTGCCCAATATTCTACTGGAGATCAGTGGAGAAATAACTCCAGAAAGAATGAAGGGATGGAGCCAAAGCAAAAACAATACCCAGCTGTGGATGTGACTGGTGATAGAAGCAAGGTCTGATGCTGTAAAGAGCAATATTGCATAGGAACCTGGAATGTTAGGTCCATGAATCAAGGCAAATTGGAAGTGGTCAAACAGGAGATGGCAAAAGTGAATGTCGACATTCTAGGAATCAGCGAACTAAAATGGACTGGAATGGGTCAGTTTAACTCAGATGACCATTATATCTACTACTGTGGGCAGGAATCCCTTAGAAGAAATGGAGTAGCCACCATAGTCAATATAAGAGTCCAAAATGCAGTACTGGGACGCAATCTCAAAAATGACAGAATGACTGCTATTCATTTCCAAGGCAAACCATTCAATATAACAGTAATTCAAACCTATGCCCCAACAAGTAATGCTGAAGAAGCTGAAGTTGAACGGTTCTATGAAGACCTACATGACCTTTTAGAAATAACAACCAAAAAAGATGTCCTTTTCATTATAGGGGACTGGAATGCAAAAGTAGGAAGTCAAGAAACACCTGGAGTAAAAGACAAATTTGTTCTTGGAGTACAGAATGAAGCAGGGCAAAGGCTAAGAGAGTTTTGCCAAGAGAACACACTGGTCATAGCAAACACCCTCTTCCAACAACACAAGAGAAGACTCTACACATGGACATCACCAGATGGCCAACACCAAAATCAGGTTGATTTTATCCTTTGCAGCCAAAGATGGAAAAGCTCTATACAGTCAGCAAAATCAAGACCAGGAGCTGACTGTGGCTCAGATCATGAACTCCTTATTGAAAATTCAAACTTAACTTGAAAAAAGTAGGGAAAACCATTAGGCCATTCAGTATGACCTAAATCAAATCCCTTATGATTATTCAGTGGAATTGAGAAACAGATATAAGGGACTAGATCTGATAGACAGATTGCCTGATGAACTGTGGATGGAGGTTTGTGCCACTGTACAGGAGACAGGGAGTAAGGTCATTCCCAAGAAAAAGAAATGCAAAAAAGCAAAATAGCTGTCTGAGGAGGCCTTACAAATAGCTGTGAAAAGAAGAGAAGGGAAAAACAAAGGACAAAAGGAAACATATACCCATTTGAATGCAGAGTTCCAAAGAATAGCAAAGAGAGATAAGAAAGCCTTCCTCAGTGACCAGTGCAAAGAAATAGAGGAAAATAATAGAACGGGAAAGGCTAGAGATCCCTTCAAGAAAATTAGAGATACCAAGGGAACATTTCATGCAAAGATGGGCTCAATAAAGAACAGAAATGGTATGGACATAACAAAGCAGAAGATATTAAGAAGAGATGGCAAGAATACACAGAAGAATTATACAATAAAAAGATCTTCATGACCCAGATAATCACGATGGTGTGATCACTCACCTCGGGCTAGACATCCTGGAATGCGAAGTCAAGTGGGACTTAGGAAGCATAACTATGAACAAAGTTAGTGGAGGTAATGGAATTCCAGTTGAGCTATTTCAAATCCTAAAAGATGCTGTGAAAATTCTGCACTCAATATGCAAGAAAATTTGGAAAACTCAGCAGCAGCCACGGGACTGGAAAAGGTCAGTTTTCATTCCAATCCCAAAGAAAAGCAATGCCAAAGAATGCTGAAACTACTGCACAACTGCACTCATCTCACACGCTAGCAAAGTACTGCTTAAAATTCTCCAAGCCAGGCTTCAGCAATACATGAACCGTGAACTTCCAGATGTTCAAGCTGGTTTTAGAAAAGGCAGAGGAACCAGATATCAAATTGCCAACCTCTACTGGATCATCAAAAAAGCAGGTGAGTTCCAGAAAAACCTCTATTTCTGCTTTATTGACTATGCCAAAGCCTTTGACTGTGTGGATCACAATAAACTGTGGGGAACTCTGAAAGAGATGGGAATACCAGACCACCTGACCTGCCTCTTGAGAAATCTGTATGCAGGTCAGGAAGCAACAGTTAGAACCAGACATGGACCAACAGACTGGTTCCAAATAGAAAAAGGAGTACGTCAAGGCTGTATATTGTCACCCTGCTTATTTAACTTACATGCAGAGTACATCATGAGAAATGCTGGGCTGGATGAAGCACAAGCTGGAATCAAGATTGCTGGGAGAAATATCAATAACCTCAGATATGCAGATGGCACCACCCATATGGCAGGAAGCAAGGAAGAACTAAAGAGCCTCTTGATGAAAGTGAAGGAGGAGAGTGAAAACTTTGGCTTAAAGCTAAACATTCAGAAAACTAAGATCATGGCATCTGGTCCCATCACTTCAAGGGAAAATGGTGGGGAAACAGTGGAAACAGTGGCTGACTTTATTTTGGGGGGCACAAAAATCACTGCATATGGTGACTGCAGCCATGAAAGTAAAAGACACCTATTCCTTTTAAGGTAAGTTATGACCAACACAGAGAGCATATTATAAAGCAGAGACATTACTTTGTCAACAAAGGTCTGCCTAGTCAAGGCTATAGTTTTTCCAATAGTCATGTATGGATGACTTGAGTTGGACTATAAAGAAAGCTGAGTGCCAAATAATTGATGCTTGTGGACTGTGGTGTTGGAGAAGACTCTTGAGAGTCCCTTGGACTGCAAGGAAATCCAAGCAGTCCATCCTAAAGGAGCTCAGTCCTGGGTGTTCATTGGAAGGACTGATGCTGAAGCTGAAACGCCAATACTTTGGCCACCTGATGTGGAGAGCTGACTCATTTGAAAAGACCCTGATGCTGGGAAAGACTGAGGGCAGGAGGAGAAGGTGACAACAGAGGATAAGATGGTTGGATGGCATCACCGACTCAATGGTCATGAGTTTGGTAAACTCCAAGAGTTGGTGATGGACAGAGAAGCCTGGTGTGCTGCAGTCCATGGAGTAGCAAAGAGTCAGACACAACTGAGTGACTGAACTGAACTGAACTGAAAGTAGAATGAAAACTAGCCGATACCTGTCTCCTGAGAAACTTGTTATGCAGGTCAAGAAGCACCAGTTAGAACTTCCATGGAACAATGGACTAGTTCAAATTGGAAAAGGAGTACAACAAGGCTGTATAGTGTCACCTTGCTTATTTAAGTTATATGCAGAGTACATCATCTCAAATGCTGGGATGAAATGAATCAAAATCTGGATTTAAGATTTCCTGGAGAAATATCAATAACCTCAGATATGCAGATGATACAATTCTAATGGCAGAAAGCAAAGAAGAACTAAAGAACCTCTCAATGAAGGTGAAAGAAGAGAGTGAAAAATCTGGCTTAAAACTCAAGTCAAAAAATTGGATCATGGAATCCAGTCCCATCACTTCATGCAAATACATGGGGAAACAGTAGAAATGGTGACAGAGTTTATTTTCTTGGGTTCCAAAATCGCTGCAGATAGTGACTGGAGCCATGAAATTACAAAAAGCTTGCTCCTTGGAAGGAAAGCTATGCCAAATCTTGACAGCACATTAAAAGGCAGAGACATCACTTTGTTGACTTAAGAACATATAGTTAAACCTATGGTTTTTTCAATAGTCATTTATGAATGTGCAGTTGAACCATAAAGAAGGCTGAATCCTGAAGAACTGATGCTCTCAAATTGTAGTGCTGGATAAAACTGTTGAGACTCCCTTGGCCTGCAATGAGATCAAACCAGTCAGTCCTAAATGAAATCAACCCTGAATATTCAATGGAAGGACCATTGCTGATGTTGAAGCTCTAATACTTTGGCCACTTGATGCAAAGAGCCGACTCACTGGAAAAGACCCCGATGCTAGGAAAGTGTGAAGCAAAAGGAGAAGTGGGTGGCAGAGGATGAGGTGGTTAGATAGCATCATGTATTCAGTGGGCATGAATTTGAGCAAACTCTGGAAGGTAGTGAAGGACAGGGAAGCCTGACATGCTGTAGTCCATGGGGTCACAAAAAGAGTCAGACATGACTTAGCAACTGAACAACAAAAACAACAACAAGAAGATAGAATGCAGTAACATACAGAACAATACACTTAACTCTCACACTTCACTTCTCCACTTGATACCAAATGTGTGGGTTTTTTCTCACACTCTGCAATTATCTGACACCATCTGGGTGTCCTACAATTTGATTCCATTTTGACACTAACCAGAGTTAGTACAGACGTCACTGATTGATTGCCCAGTCCTTCTACACTTGAAACCTTAATTGCAAGTTTTTCAGCTCCCCAGGTTACCAACAACTTCTGTCCCACTGGGAAGAAATTGGAGGTTCCCGCTATCCCTCCTCAAGTTTTATAATTTGCTAGATGGCTCACAGGACCCAGGGAAACAGTTTATTTACCACTGCTTACAAATGTAGCTCAGACAGTACATAAACAGTTTATTTACTAGGCTTCCCTTGTAGCTGAGATGGTAAAGAATCTGCCTTCAATGCAGGAGATCTGGGTTCTTTTCCAGGGTTGGAAAGATCCCCTGGAGAAGGGAGTGGCAACGCACTCCAGTACTCTTGCCTGGACAATCCCATGGACAGAGGAACCTGTTGGGCCACAATCCATGAGGTCGCAGAGAGTCTGACATGACTGAGCGACACTTTCATTTTCAAAGGATATAATAAAGGACACAGATGAACGGACAGGTGAAGAAATATATAGAGCATGGTCTGTGAGGGTTGAGAAGCAGGATTTTCTGTCCTGGTGAGGTATAGCACATTCCCAGCACTTAGATGTGTTCATGGACCTGGAAGCTCTGATTCTCATACTTTAGGCACTTTTATGGAGGATTCGTCAGGCTTGATTAATTATTAACCCATTTTCCAATGCTACTCTCCTCTCCAGAGAATAGGATGAGGATAGGACTGAAATTTGGAAGCTTCTCCTTCTAGTCATGACCTGATCTTTCTAGTAGTGAACAGCCCCATCCAACAGTTGCCTCATTAGAACAAAAGACACTCCCATCATCCAGGCAGTCCAGGAGATTTAGTTAGGAGTTCTGCATCAGTCACTTGGTCACTCAGGAAATTACAAGGATTTTAGGAGCTCTGTGTCAGGAACCAGGGTCAGATACCAAATATTAGCAGGAACCAGGATCAGAGACTAATATACATATGGTACTATATTATGTCACAGGCAAGAAGCCTGAAACTGGGCTTGGAGGACTTGCAGGTTCAAGATCCTAGAAAGCAGGAGGTCAGACAATTAAACTCAGGTCTGTGTACTGATTCCCTTCACAAGAATTTGTGATTCCTAAGGTTCTCAAGATGACAAGCTAAGAAAACTAGTGGAAAGTGACAGAAAAGCTGAGAGGATCTTTTGCTATTCTTGTGATATGGAGGAAAAAAACAGCCAAACAAAAGAGAAGTGCCCCAAGTAAAATTCACAGGCTCTCAGATGAGGACCCCTCAAGTTTTGATCCAAAGATGAAGCTCAAACCAGAGGTAGAATGGGGCTTACAAGGTTTGACACTTGACCCGAGTCATCTTGGTCTCTGAATTAGTTGAGGGGTTCCTCTGCCTAACAGAGGACAGAGAGAGAGAAAAAAAGTCTTCATCCAGAGCCTCTGTGATCTTTTATACAAATGTTTCAGATGAGATTAAAAGAAAAGATTACTAAGTATGCCAAGGAAAAGAAACTAGAAAAAATAACACAGGGGGAATAGATCCTTGAGAAGCTCCAGATGCTAGAAATATTACACATTGACTTTAAAATTTCTAAAGGGCAATAGCAAATTTCAATTATTTTTAGACCTGGCAAAAGATTTCATGAAAGTAAGCACAGTGTATACCAGAAACCAAGAAAACAGACTTGTACTTTTGGTAGGTAGAAGCATAAAAGGGAAAATATAAATGACAACAATGAATCATCCCTCAATTTTACATTCTTTTCCTAAGTAATCTCATGATCAACTTGCTGCCTCTTATAACAAGTTTGACTGGATATGGATGTGATGTGATAGAAATGAACCCTCTGGAATTCTATAAGACACATTGATATCTTCACAGGGCCTGCATTTTCAGTGGCTTTTTTCTTCTGGAGAAGGAAACAGCAAACCATCCCAGTATGCTTGCCTAGAAAATCCTATGGATAGAGGAGCTGGTGGGCTATGGTCCATGGGGTTGCAAGAGTCAGACACCACTTGGCAACTAAACAACTGGGGAACCCAGCAGCTGCAGCTCATACTGAGAGTCAGCCAACACCATCTGGTCCTCACACTTCATTGTTTGTATCAAGACATGCATAGCTTCCATAGATTCCCATGCCTTTTATATTAGAATCTAGTGTTTCTTCATATTATCTTATTTTGAAAACTCCAACAGAGATTATAATTACTACTGTCTTTGGTGGTCTCTTATTAGTGAGGTTAATACAATGAATCATACCATTCATACTTTTATCTATCTTTTCCTGCATTGGCATATAAACTTACAGAGGGCAGGTATTTTTGTCAGTTTGGTCACTGATCTACTCCCAGTATCTGAAACACATACTATGCCAGGCATAGAGTATTTATTAAATGTATACCTATAAATCAATCCATCAATTAATCATTCACTCTTTTCTTTGGTCCATCATTTTGACTTGCTGACAAAGTTTATCTTTGTTATTTGGTAAATTTTCAAAAATCTAAAACAATTTAATTGAAAATTTACATACTTTTTTTTTCAATTTCAATAGTAAAGAAATATAAGTACATTGGCTAAAAAAGTCCTAATATACTATAACAGACATTTTACTCATTTTAATCATCTACAAAACATTAAGAACTATGCTATTAAGTTCTAAGCTTCTAATTTAAGAACGAATTTTAAAATTTAGAATTGAGTATGTTACTAATATCATAAAGGTTTGTGATTCTTGGCTTTATAAAATTAACAAAATCAATTTTTATTTTTCTTAATGAATTCATTTTTTTCTACAGGCAAACTTCACACTCATTGTGTATGAAAGTATTATCAAAATATATTTACGTTTATAATTTTACGTGATCTTCAAAAGACTTTAAAGTACAAATAAGTATTTCCATGTTACAAATTCAAAAATTAAATGAAGAAATATAAGTGCTATTGTACTGTCAGATAGATGGTAAAGTTCAGATCTAGACATAGTATAGCTTTTTCATAGTTACATTTACAATAATACACACTTTCAGAATCTCAGTTTTTCAACAAAAGGGATAATAGCTTCCTGCTGTTTTGGGAACTGCAGTGTGTGTACAGACTTGCCCTGGTATTCAATTATTTCATTCCACAGGTATTAATTTCCTGAAATTTCATAGCAAGGTAAAATATGACATCCTGCATTTGCTTCTTGACCAAACTGTGAAATTTCTGAAGGAATTCTATTACATCCTTTTGTACAGAAATTCAGAAACTTCAGAGTAAACAGATTAATTAGGCAAATATTTAAATATAGTTTCTAGTCTTCCTCTGATCTAAGATGTTCTTTAGAATGGTATCTTGAAAAGAACAGTGCAATATGTATATTTTCCTATACATATTATAATTAGAGATGCAATTTCTGAATTAGGAATTACACTGTTATAAAATGAATTATAACACCTAAATGTGATAGAGATCAATGCAAAGAAAAAGAGGAAAACAATAGAATGGGAAAGGCTAGAGATCTTTTCAGGAAAATTAGAGATACCAAGAGAATATTTCATGCAAAGATGGGCACAATAAAGGACAGAAACAGTGTGGACCTAACAGAAGCAGAAGATATTAAGAAGAGGTGGCAAGAATACATAGAAGAACTATACAGAAAATGTCTTCATGACCTAGAGAACCACGATGGTGTGATCACTCACCTAGAGGCAGACATCCTGGAATGCAAAGTCAAGTGGGTGTTAGGAAGCATCACTACAAACAAAGCTAGTGGACGTGATGGAATTCCAGTTGAGCTATTTCACATCCTAAAATATGATGCTGTGAAAGTGATGCACTCAATATGGCAGCAAATCTGGAAAACTGAGCAGTGGTCACAGGACTGGAAAAGGTAATTTTTCATTCCAATCCCAAAGAAAGACAATGCTAAAGAGTGTTCAAACTACTGCACTACTGCACCCATCTCACATGTTAGCAGAGTAATGCTCAAAATTCTCCAAGCCAGGCTTCAATAGTATGTGAACCATTGAAAACCAGATGTTCAAGCTGGATTTAGAAAAGTCAGAGGAACCAGAGATCAAATTGTCAATACCCACTGGATCATCAAAAAAACAAGAGAGTTCCAGAAAAACTACTTCTGTTTTATTGACTACACCAAAGCCTTTGACTGTGTGGATCACAACAAACTATGTAAAACTCTTAAAAAGATGTGAATAGCAGACAATATGATCTACCTCTTGAGAAATCTGTATAGAGATCAAGCAACAGTTAGAACTGGACATGGAACAACAGACTGGTTCCAAATCGGGAAAGGAGTACGTCAAGGCTGTATATTGTCACCCTGATTATTTAACTTATATACAGAGTACATCATGTGAAATGATGGGCTGGATGAAGCACAAGCTGAAATCAAGATTGCTGGGAGAAATATCAATAATTTCAGATATGCAGATGATACCATCTTTATGGCAGAAAGCAAAGAACTAAAGAGCCTCTTGATGAAAGTGAAAGAAGGGAGCAAAAAAGCTGGCTTAAAACTCAATATTCAAAAAACTAAAATCATGGCCTCTGGTCCCATCACTTCATGGCAAATAGATGGTGAAACAGTGGAAATAGTGACAGACTATTTTCTCGGGCTCCAAAATCACTGCAGATAGTGACTGCAGCATAAAACTAAAAGATGCCTGCTCCTTGAAAGGAAAGCTATGACGAACCTAGACAAAATACTGAAAAGCAGAGACATTACTTTGCCAACAAAGCTCCATCTAGTCAAAGCTATGGTTTTTCCAATAGTCATGTATGGATGTGAGAGTTGAACTATAAAGAAGGCTGAGCACCAAAGTATTGATGCTTTTCAACTGTGGTATTTGAGATTTTTGAGAGTCCCTTGGACTGCAAGGGGATCCAACCAGTCCATCTTAAAGGAGATCAGTCCTGAATATTCACTGAAAGGACTGATGCTGAAGCTGAAACTCCCAATACTTGGCCACCTGACATGAATAACTGACTCATTGGAAAAGACCCTGATGTTGGGAAAGACTGAAGGCGGGAGGAGAAGGGGACAATAGAGGACGCAATGGTTGGATGGCATCACCAACTCGATGGACATGATTTTGAGTAAGCTCCAGGGAGTTGGTGATGGACAGAGAAGCCTGGCGTGCTGCAGTCCATGAAGTTGCAAAGAGTCAGACATGACCAGGAGACTGAACTGAACTGAACTGAACTGATTCCTCAGCTGTCTTTGCAATTGAGATGCAGTACTTAGATTAAATCCCTTAGGGTACATTGAATTCACACAGAAAACATGAAGGGAATTGTAAGACATTAGTAGAGACTTTTTAAAAGTAAATTTAAACTTATGGTTGCATAATGTTGACTAAATAGATGGTGCCATCCACACAGACCCACAGAATTTAACTCCGTGTGCTGAAACATTTGCTATTATGACATACATTTATTGACAAAGAGAGGTCTGTATTGCTGAACATCCACTCATAGAGAAAAATCCTTTAGTGTAAGTAAGCTGTATTTTTTAAATCACGAACTATAAAATCATTTGCAAAAATGTTAATGTAGCATTTCAGTATAATAATATATTCTAAAATATTAAAGTTTTGATTTTCTGGAACATGAATCATATTGGAAATTCTCCTTAATCAATTTAAGGAATGTAACTGTTTACTTAACAACTCATTATCAATGATTCCCCTTGCTTGCCATTTGATTACTTTCAAATATGTGATCTAGTTGTATTTATCAGCAATATGTTATAAAATTTAATCACAAGTATTATAAATATTATATCATGTTGTTTTAAAGTAACTATTATAATATGTATATTGACAAGAAAAAACATAATTCTCATTATCCACTCTGATTTTATATGCAGGAGAGAAATGGCTAATATGTCAAGTATGTGTCTGATTTGATACCCATATAATCAGATAACTTAAGTTCAACATATAATTGCATATGTTTAGTGAATACACTTATCATAGTAATCATTGATGTAACCATCCCTTCATTTTATCTATACTTAAAGACAGAGCAGGGGTTTTACTTCCTGAATATGAAGGTCTAACACTGGGTTTTATAAGTTTAGGCTTCTGGATGATTAAACTTCTTTTCCTATAGATCTTGCAGTGAAGATAACACTAGTCTGGATAATTTATATTTTGCAGTAATTCATTGCATTCTGCTCATATACATATTCAGCCATATTTCTTCCTTTGATATTTTATTGTCTTAATTTGCATAAGAAATAAGATTTAATGATTTTTCCTGCTTTGTCTATTTATTACTGAATCAATTTTTAACATTTTACTAATATTTAAATTTGGAAATATGAAATACTCCCTAGTGTATATGATGGAAAGTACATTAAAATAGCCATTAATCACCAGAATTAGACATCAAATTTGTAAAATTATTATAATCCCTAAACCAAATAACACTTTTTATTTCTTGAATGCCTATCCTATGCATGGAACTTTGCTAATTGCTTTACACATATTATTTCATTGAAGTTTTACAAAACTCCGCCTGATAGATATTTTTCACATTTTATATGTAAGTTTCAAATGTTTTCAAATAGTTAAACAAACCATCCTAGGTTACACAGACATTCCATTTATAATTCAGTTCTATTTAATAAATTTTTAAAGATTTCATTATATTAATTACAGAACTATAAATGATTATATTACTGCATAGCTTTCAATTTTTACAGTCAAAATATGAACATTGGTATTATTTTTTACAAGTTAATAAGGATAAAATTATCCTTCCATATTATCTTTGTATTAAAATTAGGAATTGCAAAGTTTAAGATTCATGACAATTGTAAATAATAATAGATTCTTGATACAAAAATGCAAAATGTATAATCTCTGATAACTGTGAAGGTCTGTTCCCAGTTAAGAAGAATCAGGTTTGGTTCCAAAAGAGGGATTTTATGGTGTAGCATTTATAGCTCTTGACAACTGCTTGCACAGTCAACCAGCTTAATTTTCCAAAGGAACTTAATAAAAATATAGAAGAACAATATTTGTCTTATTGTGAATTATCAGGAAAAAACACATGTGCACTAATTTGTTGACAATATAACATTAGATTTCAAGATGCAATATTGTTTATATAAGGTTTTTTTATACAACATAGTGCAAAATCATCTTGGAAGAAAGTTGTCTAATTCCTACAAAAAAAACAGTCATGCTTGGGAGATACAAATACTGAAAAACTTCCATAGGGCATGTCAGTCTTAGGGAAAACTATCAACAGGCATCAAACACTTCTCGTGTGACCAACATCATTGTTAATAGCAGTTAGCAAATCTGACAAAAAAAGATCTGGAAGACAGCACCAATATTAGCACAGTATTTGGCCAGTAGTCTCGAAGAGTCATTAAAAAAAAAAACTAAAGGACACATCTATGTTCATAGATTGAAAGAAAATACACATAGACAATTCAAGAGCTAACAGAGTGAAAAAATCATAGCATAATAAAATTTCTCAAAGTTAAAATTAAAAAAATATATTTTTATGAGAAAAGAAAAAATGGTATAGCACATTTTAAAATCTATTTTTTTCCATAAACACTAAAATTATATGTATACTTTCATGTATAGTTATACAGTTTACACCTGTTACATTGTCTTAAATTTAGAGTAACATTATTACAATATAAATCATAGAATATTCTTTAATAAATATCCACATTATTAGTTATTATAAGATCCTTCTATAGATTAGTTCAATCTATATCACAAGTAAATCCCTAGAGAATAACACAACTTTAAAAACTAGCAAAAAAAAAAAATAGCTCTGTTACTGTTAATATATCACTAGTTCAAATGGAAATTTATATATTTTGTCTTCCCCAAAAGCAGGTCAAAGAGACTTGCTATCAACATGCTCTGCTTAGGTTCCAATTGAAATTCAAGTTCAGGTTAGGAGCTACTTAATTCTAAATCTTTTGATTATTAAAGACTTCTATAACATTTACTGAGGCTATATGTATTCATTTTTTTTTCAGAGTTTAACTCCTTTTCTCCATTTGTTTTCTGTTTTGCTAAAATCATAATTCTACTCCTGATCAAATCAGAGATATCATCTTCCATATTTGAACTCCTGCCTTGAACAGCATAGGTACCTATATTGTAAATTTATATAACTTCACATTCCCCTAATGTCTCAATATCCCTACAAACAGGGTGTGCGTTCCCCTGGTGCTTCTCCCATATAACCTTCGGGATGCCGTGCTGCCTCCTTCTTCTGAGACTTGTGAGTATAATGATTTCTGTCATTTTGATCTTCCTCCCTACATGTTATTTTGTGTCTTCACCTGATTGTGCACCAGAGTTCAGTTCAGTCGCTCAGTCGTGTCTGATTCTTTGCTACCCCATGGACTGCAGCACTCCAGACTTACCTGTCCATCACCAACTCCCGGAGCTTGCTTAAACTCATGTCCATCAAGTTGTTGATGCCATCCAACCATCTCATCCTCTGTTGTCCTCTTCTCCTCCTGCCTTCAATCTTTCCCAGCATCAGGGTCTTTTCCAAATAGTCAGTTCTTCACATCAGGTGGCCAAAGTGTTGGAGTTTCAGCTTCAGCATCAGTCCTTTCAATGAATATTCAGGACTGATTTCCTTTAGGATGGACTGGTTGGACCTCCTTGCAGTCCAAGGAACTCTCAAGAGTCTTCTCCAACATCACAGTTCAAAAGGATAAATTCTTCCATGCTCAGCTTTCTTTATAGTCCAACTCTCACATCAATACATGACTACTGGAAAAACTGTAGCTTTGACTAGACTGACCTTCGTTGCCCAAGTAACGTCTCTGCTTTTCAGGATGCTGTCTAGGTTGGCCATAGCTTTTCTTCTAAGGAGCAAGCACCTTTTAATTTCATGACTGAAATCACCATCTGCAGTGATTTTGGAGCCCAAGAAAACAACATCTTTCATTGTTTCCACTGTTACCCCATATATTTGCCATGAAGTGATGGGACTGGATGCCATGATCTTAGTTTTCTGAATGTTGAGTTTTAAGCCAGCTTTTTCACTTTCCTCTTTCACTTTCATCAAGAGTCTCTGTAGTTCTTCTTCACTTTCTGCCATAAGGGTGGTGTCATCTGCATATCTGAGGTTATTGATATTTCTCCCTGTAAGTGCACCAGAATACCCTATTTTAAAGTCAAATAATTATTCCTTACATCAAAATTGGCAACAGCATAACATAATCTAAATAATGGATGAAAAAATCCCACTGAGGTGTGCTCATGCTTTTAAACTGAATGTCCCAATTGGGTCCCTCTACCCCTGAGATTCTGATTTCGGTGTTGACCATCTGGTGATGTCCATGTGTAGAGTCTTCTCTTGTGTTGTTGGAAGAGGGTGTTGCTATGACCAGTGCGTTCTCTTGGCAAAACGCTATTAGCCTTTGCCCTGCTTCATTCCATACTCCAAGGCCAAATTTGCCTGTTACTCCAGGTGTTTCTTGACTTCCTACTTTTGCATTCCAGTCCCCTATAATGAAAAGGACATCTTTTTTGGGTGTTAGTTCTAAAAGGTCTTGTAGGTCTTCATAGAAGTGGTCAACTTCAGCTTCTTCAGTGTTACTGGTTGGGGCATAGGCTTGTATTACCATGATACTGAATGGTTTGCCTTGGAAATGAACAGAGACCATTCTGTCATTTTTGAGATTGCATCCCAGTACTGCATTTCAGACTCTCTTGTTGACCATGATGGCTACTCCATTTCTTCTAAGGGATTCCTGCCCACAGTAGTAGATATAATGGTCATCTGAGTTAAATTCACCCATTCCAGTCCATTTTAGTTCGCTGATTCCTAGAATGTAGACATTCATTCTTGCCATCTCCTGTTTGATCACTTCCAATTTGCCTTGATTCATGGACCTAACATTCCAGATTCCTATGCAATATTGCTCTTTACAGCATCGGACCTTGTTTCTATCACCAGCCACATCCACAACTGGGTATTGTTTTTGCTTTGGCTCCAACCCTTCATTGCTTCTGGAGTTATTTCTCCACTGATCTCTAGTAGAATATTGGACACCTACCGACCTGGGGAGTTCCTCTTTCAGTATCCTATCATTTTGCCTTCTCATCCTGTTCATGAATCTCCTTGCAGTCTTGGGTGTTCATTGGAAGGACTGATGCTGAAGCTGAATCTCCAGTACTTTGGCCACCTCATGCGAAGAGTTGACTCATTGGAAAAGACCCTGATGCTGAGAAGGATCGGGGGCAGGAGGAAAAGGGGACAACAGAGGATGAGATGGTTGGATGGCATCACCAACTCGATGGGCATGAGTTTGAGTAAACTCTGGGAGTTGGTGATGGACAGGGAGGCCTGGCGTGCTGCGATTCATGGGGTCACAAAGAGTCGGACACGACTGAGCTACTGAACTGAACTGAACCCCTGAGATTGTTCTACACTGATTTATGTTGCTTTCTGCTGCCCCTTGAAAAAGCTACAAAGACTCCCCACCCTAAATTTCAGCTCTTTCCCCAACCCCAAGTAGAACACCCCAAGATCCTGTTTTCTAGACAAAGATCTTGGGAAAGGGGGTAAAGTCATTCTATCTCTCTTCAAGACACAAAGGCCCTGGACACGTTGACTATCATTTTACATAGACAGTGCCTAAGATTAGACCCCCTACAGTCTCCTCACTGAGATTAATGAGGAAAGACTCCCTGCCAGGTCTTAATCGAGGCATTGAAAGTCCACCGAGGAAGCTGAGGGTTAGCCAGGAAAACAGAGGTGTGAGTGTGCACTCAGTTACTGGTTGGATGACCCTGTCACATGGGTCAGTGTGCCTTTGAGTGAGACTTGTCATGGAAAAGTGCTACTCCCTTTCCTTTGGTGTCAGAAGTGTCCCTTCTCTCAGAGAGCCCGACAGCAAACCCTAGAAGTTTGACGATGCCAACTGCCAGCCTCTTTTCTGCTGTGTTTCTTCCTGCTGTCAGTCTTCATCCCACATCCCCATAGGGTATCACAGATTCCAGCCATGAAGACTGGCAAATGGTTGGGGCCATTTTTATCTGACTCCCCCAAGACAGCTGAGGAGGTTTCTCAGCTCATTTGAGATTACATATCTCCTGGTCAATGCTCATTTGCAAGTATTGCTACTGACTGACTTGACAAGAGTTGCTATTGTTCAGTCGCTAAGTCATCTCTGACTCCTTGCCACCCCGTGGGCTGCAGTATGCCAGGCTTCCCTGTCCTTCACTATCTCCTGAGTTTGCTCAAACTCGTGTCCATTGAGTCTGTGATGCCATCTAATTGTTTCATCCTCTGCTGCTGCCGCTAAGTCATCATCCTCTATTTCCCCCTTGTTCTCCTGCCCTCAATCTTTCCAGGCATCAGGGTCTTTTCCAAAGAGTGGGCTGTTTGCCTCAGGTGGACAAGAGTGCCCTCTTAAAATTACATTGTCATATAATAAATATTTTAAAGGTAAACTTGAGCCCACCATTGCTGTCCTAGACGTAGACATCAGCCCTTCTGGGGTTGAATGGAGGACTCAAAAAAGGAAGCTCCTTAGTCCCAATAGAGACTACTCAGGGACCACCAAGAGCTTGTTCAATAACATTTAAAGGGAGAAAGGGAAAAAAGCTTCTAGAAAAACAAGCTTTTCTTAAAGATTTTGCTTAGGAGAGAAAAAAACAGGGTTGGGGAAGGTGATATGAGGACTGATTATACTGTGGCGGGGTGTCCCAGGCACCAGGCCCCATCCACCTTCCCCCTTTCCCTCCTATCAATCAGAGGCAACAACTACAAAGCATGGTTTTTAGGTAGCTAAAAGCCCAAGGGGGTGGGGAAACTGAAAAATTTAAGTCTAACAAACATAATGCTAGCCCTAAATTACTTATCGATTTAAAAAACAAACTTCTGAATACAAGGGAAGGAAATAAAAGGTAATTAAATGAACATATATCTTAATATAAAAATAAAAGAAATTGTGTATATGCATGTATAATATATAACTAAACAGTGTTATATAATTTGTTATAATAGGAAATCCAACATATATATACTAGAAGAACTTATGTAACAAGAGATGAAATGAACACTGACTGGCTTTTGTTCTAGCATAACTTTAACATTTCCTAAAAAAATCCATCAATTAACAAACATCACAGATTTAACAGTAAGCTCAGATTATAATTATACCAGGGATCCCCCTATATTTAAGTATCTACCTTCTATAATCTTAAGAATGTAACTAAATAGGAAACAGTGGGAAAAATGAATATGCCTCACTTTAAATGTAGTGTTGCCTAAATTTCCCACAGTCATGATACCCATTATACTAAATATCTTACATTGGACAGAGATGCTCCAAAACAGTAAATAATTAAGATTAAAGTAAGTCTGTAACAGTTACCAACTGGCTTCATAAATTAGGACTCTGTGATCCTCCAGTTAAAATATCTAAAGGGACACAGAGTAAGTCAAAACAGGGCTTCAATGATTAAAATTTATTATCTAAAAGGTAATAAATAAAAGGGTGATTATCTCCAATCCCTCTCCATTTGACAGCTCAATTTCAGCTGTTCTAAATCTGAAAAAAAAAAAAAAGTAAACAAATAGTGTCTGCTAATGGGTTACTGCAACCCTAACTCTGTGATTCCATTTGTCACGGCCCCCATGCCCAATACTCAGTATTATTAAAATTACTGATTCTATTCCACCAACAGTGGGTAAACATTTTGCTTTTACAAATTGGCTGATGCATTCTATTCAACACCTATTTCAACAGCCTTTCAGCTTCAGTTTGCCTTCACCTCCAAAGGGACAGAGTGCTCCCTTTCCAGGCTCCCTGTGGACGTACTGCATTAGCTTTGCCATCACATACAATCTCTGCAGACAAGATCTTAGCTGCATCCTCCTTTCTGTAGGAGGACAGGTATGACAGTACACATAACATCCTCCTTCAAGGAGATTTGTTTAACATATTCATTAAGGACACATAAAGTCCAACATCTTTTGGTCCTTTTCTGAGTTCTGATGGCAACATGTTCCTCATTTACAAGTCTTATCTACAGATTAAAATCCACAGTCACCACTACTAGTGCCCTCAAAAAACTGCTTCACTATAGAGACTTTGGCAAACTCTTCTCATTGCCTCCTGGAGTCTCTGGTCACTTACAATGACCTTAAATTGTCCCAGGGCTTCTGATGCAAAAAAAGGAAAAGGAACAAAACCTGCCCCTCCGGGCCTCGTTCTATATACCAAAAAATGACTGCCTACCTCCTGGTCTTTCCTGGAAATAGAAGCTCTCACAGATCCTGAATCTGTCACTCTCGGTACTCAGAACACCCCACTAGCTTGGCACAGCTACAGGGGCCTCCCTAAGACAGGAGGAAATTAGATATGGACCCATGGCATATTTCACTTTCATGAAGGGGTGGCTTCCCCTGTCATCAGTTCCTTGCCAGATGTCAGGGTGCTGGAGGAAGTCATCCCTCCCCCCCCCAACACCTTGGCAGCCTGGGGAGCCCCTTGAGATTCACTGCGTGAACAAGAGTGGGGGTTCATGGGCTATATGAAAGCACTGCTCTCAAAGGATGCAGCTCAGTGGGATGTTTATGCTTCCCACCCCCTTGCCAGAATGTTTGTAGCAAAGGGCAGGACCTAGAAACCAGATACTAGGCCAGACTTCAGGCAGTCATCTTAGTGATAGATGCTCAGGCTAACACCAATCGCATCTTCACCTATGTAGTGAACTGTTGGGCTACTGCCTAAAAATTATCCCCTTTGCAGGGGGGAACCCATCTGGGAATCTCTTGTTTCACATGCACCCAAAATACAAATAAATATCAGTGAAGTAAGTCAGAAAGAAAAACACCAATACAGTACATTAATGCATATGTATGGAATTTAGAAAGATGATAACGATGACCCTATATGCAAGACAGCAAAAGAGATACGGATGTAAAGAACAGACTTTTGGACTCTGTGGGAGAAGGTGAGGGTGGGATGGTTTGAGAGAATAGTATTGAGACATGTATATCACCACATGTGAAATAGATGACCAGTCCAATGTTCAATATATGAAGCAGGGCATTCAAAGTCAGCGCACTGGGACTACCCAGAGGGATGGGGATGGGGAGGGAGGTGGGAGGGGCCTCAGGACAGGAGGGAAGCATGTACAGCCATGGCTGATCCATGTCAATGTATGGCAAAAGTAATTGTAATTTACAGTATTTACAATACTTTAATTTACAGTATTGTAAAGTAATTAGCCTCCAATTAAAATAAATTAATTTTTTAAAAAAGAAAAAAAAAAAAAAACAGTTGCCTCTGTATATACTGAGGTCACAGTACAAGGTGTTGCTTTGTGATGCTTTATACAGAAAGTATAAGGACACTCCTGTTGCCTCTAGAGTTAGAGATGTTATTGGTTAATGACATATTTCAAGTGACATATTTCACTTGCTAAAATACACAAGTTAGGGTCTTGGAGGGCTTCCTTGGAGGCTCAGCTGGTAAAGAATCTGCGTGCAATGCAGAAGACCCCAGTTCGATTCCTGGGTCCAGAAGATACACTGGAGAAGGGATAGGCTACCCACTCCAGTATTCTTTGGCTTCCCTGGTAGCTCAGATGGTAAAGAATCTGCCTACAATAAGAGAGACCTGTGATCAATCCCTGGGTTGGAAGATCCCCTGGAGGAGGGCATGGCAACCCCTCCAGCATTCTTGCCTGGAAAATCTCCAAGGACAGAAGGGCCTGGTGGGCTGCAGTCCATGGGGTTGCAAAGAGTCAGACATAACTCAAGCACAGCACACAACACACAGGCTCTTGGAAAAGGCATTCCAAAGAACTTTAAAGTCCCTAATAGATTGCAAATAGCCAGTTTAATGGCATCAAACAATTGAGTTTCAAATTCCAGCTAGCGATAAACCCCTGAAATTCTTCATCCTGTTCCAGACCTTAACCTCATTTTATAAATTTTCATCTTACCCGTATGCCATGAAGACTGGAAGCTAGATCCAGGTACCTACTCTCCTAGAACTCATTAACCGTAGATTGTTTCATAGATCAGGCAGATATTCATCTGATGTGGGACCCATCCAAACTTAAACTTCCACCAAAAACAAGCATGCCATCAGGTTGGGCTTACTGCTGCCAGTCTGGGTACTTTCACTGGTTTACAATGAAGAGGGCTTTATCAACTTCAGTGGGTTGCCACTTAGAAAGGATTCCACAGTTCAAGACTCCAGATAACATCACCTTGGCCCCCGAATCTCACCTCTGCAAATGCCCTCACCTCAGATGATATCACCCTAATCCAAGACCTCACTGTGGGGATGGCTTGACCACCTATGCTAGAGATGACTTCAGCTCTTCCACTAAAACCATGACCTCGGTGATGCCCATGGTTCTCTAAGGCATAAGCTGGACACAGGATGTATTTCTTCTAAAATCACTGTCTGTCTGTCCCATGATTCTAGTATACTTCTTGTTGTTTAGTCACTAGAAAGTGAAAGTGTCAGTCACTCAATCCTGTCCAACTCTTTGCGACCTCATGGACTGTAGCCTGCCAGGCTCCTCTGTCCATCCAGGCAAAAACACTGGAGTGGGTAGCCATTCCCTTCTCCAGGGGATCTTCCTGACCCAGGGAATGAACCCAGGTCTCCTGTATTGCAGGCAGATTATTTATTGTCTGAGCTACCAATTCATGTTTAACTCATTTGCAACCCTCTGTCTATGGGATTTCCCAGGCAAGAATACTAGAGTAGGTTGTCATTTCCTTCTCCAGGGGATCTTCCCAATCCAGGGATTGAACCTATGTCTCCTATATTGCCAGGTGGATTCTTTATCTCGGAGCCACCAAGGAAGCCCAGTATACTCCATGCCCTCTGCTAAAACATATACCTGTATACTTAATAAGGCATTTAGCAGAGGTTCCTAAAATTCATGAAGATTATTGTTTTCCCCAGGAGGCACCTGACTCATATCACTCAATCTCTTGACCCTATGGAGAGAAGACCACCCCCTCTAGGATGTCTTTTCCTCCTAACCCCTCCAGCTTTCTACCACAAACCCTCACCTAGCATCTCCACCTCTGACCACCATGACACTCTTTTCCCTTGGTTATGCACAACACCACATTCTAACAAGTACATTATACTCTAAATGATGGCACCTTTGGGTTTTATAATGGGCCAAAATCAAAGACATAGCACCTCATATATTTTTCCTTGCTGACTCTCCAATGTGTTTGTCCTAATGAAACCATAATTCACTGGGGATTCCCATAGTTATTTATTCTCTGGGTACTGCCCCATTTCCAACAACTCAAGGACTAGAGGTAAAACATGATATTTATTCCTAGCTTAATAGAACTTGTCATAGCCACAGGAGCCAGCAGCCAGCTTTGGCACCGGTACAGCGGCCTTTGTCAAACAAAATAAAATCATAAATGTCAACCAGCAGCTTTCCACAACTCTTTCAGATCAGATGCAAAGGCTTCAAGAAATATTGTTCCTTATAAAACAGGCCTATGAGTCTCTAGCCCAAGTGGTAAGGGATAACAGATTGGCTCTCAACTGCTTGCTAGTCAAGAAAAAAGGGGTTTGTACTATTCAGGATACCTCCTGTTGTATGGACATTTTGAATCTGGACAGGTACAGAACAGACTATAAGGAATAAGCAAAGAGATAATGACCTTTCATAACATAACTAAAATCTTCCAATAAATTCTCTTAAAATCAGAAATGTCTGTCCTATTGCCTCTGGCTGACCAAGAGCAATGCTTGGTTGCCAACTGGGTTCTCTGTTGTCACTTTTATCAAAGCTGCCTTTGGTGGCTAAATAAAAATGTCTCACCTTTAACATCTCCACAGCCTAGGTAACAAGTGTTATCCATTTCATTTTAGGTAAAATTTCATGTTTTCCTGAACGTCAACATCCTTACAAATAGGCTGTGAGCACCCCACCCAGGGCACCAGTGTGATAAAGCTGGACAGCCACAAGTTCCCTTTCTCTCCCCTGACTGTGACCTCATGATGCTCAAACATGCCAAAGGTATCTCCTCATGACTTTGCTTAATATGCCACCCCCAGGAAAGGCACTGGCCCATGGGTTTTCTTCCATTTCTTCCCTACTGCTTGGGAGACTCTCTCCATTGACGCTACCAAGTCTGACTCTCTCAGCGGCCCCCTGCATGGCGTGCTGAGCCTCCTCCACCGAGGATATGGACATAACGGATCTCTCTCACTGTTGAATGCCTCTCTAGGATGTTTTTATGTTTGCCTCTGATGGATCATTAAAAATATTTTTAGTAACACAATTATTCCCTATGTCACAGTTCTGCATCACTTATTCTTCAATCCCTTCCTCACAGAGCACATCATTTTTTACTAATACATTAACAATTTCACTTCAAAAAAAGTGAGTAGCAACTTTATATAAGTTATAGTAGAGATTTATGTTTTTTTCTTTTCTGTGACTAGCACACGTCAAGTGCTGGAGGCATTTTTAAAGCATGCTTTTAGATGAAAGATGATAATATGGACATCCAATTTTATATCCACCTCTCTTGAAATTGCGTCAAAACTTTGGTAAAGGGAGTTTAAAGTAGAAGAAAAATTAAAATGAAGAAAGAAACATGAGTTGCATTTTGGAAGTGATTAGCAGATAAAAGCACACAGACTTGTGCAGACCTATCCAAACTGAGATTTCAGTAGAAGTAAATGAACCCTAAAGAAAGGACAGGAATTAGTTCTTGCCTTAAAAGGAAGTTCTTTCCTGCTAAGGTCAGGCTGAAAAAGTAAGACTGGAGAACCCTGTATCCTTTACCACTGAACAGCAATTTCCACCTATTGTTCCTGTAAGATATTGTATATACAATTTATGGAGAGACTGGACTCTAGGACTCAAGCTTGCTGGGAGTGGAAGGAGTTGATAGTAACATGGAATGAAGGACAATATACTAAGCAATGAGCGTCCCAGCAGTTTAACCCTATAAATTCTGCCAGTATGACCTCTAGGCTTCTTTAGTCAGAATTCGATCAGAGAAGCTATTCACTAAGGATAACAATTTATCAGTTTTGTCTTTCAAATTTACTGCCCATCTGTTGACACCGCCCTTTTTTCCTAGTGGCTCATTTGTAATGGCTGCATCAATGAGGTCCATGTTTTCAGCTTAGGTTGGGTTGGGCCAGTTTGCATCCCAGGAAGGAGGTCAGAGGGAGGGATGAGTGAGTTTGAGGTTGTTATTTCCTCGGCTCCCTCCTTGGAGAATCACTCCTGTATGGTGGCCTCGCAGTTTGTCTCCACCAAGCTCTCTGACAGTATTCTGTTATCCCTCCCGTGACTCTTATCTTTGAGCCAAAGATGGTCACAGCTTGCCCACTGTAAGTCCTAGATTAATGCAGCATCTTTGTATGGGACAGCTACACACCACCTTCCAATATTCCTTTTATAATAAACTCTCAACAAAATAACAAGTTTCAAATGTGTGCAATATGTTTCCTAATCTGTTTCACTGTTTAGCTATTGTTTCTCCACTGCTGATAAGTAAGTGAGCTGATAACAGTGCTAACATGATTTCATGATTTTAAAAAAATAAATATTTAAAGCTCCAATTTTGTATCTAAGAACATCCTTAGGCTATCATAGGCTTTGATATTTTATACTTGGTGATTTTCTGAGTAGCCTGAAATTTTCAGTTTGACTTCCTTTTTCCAAGGGTTTTGTAAAAGCAAATATACAAGTAAAACCAGACATTAAAAAAAAAAAAAACTTTAAAACACAGACAGTTATTTTTAATCTAATTGCCTTCTTCAGGGTCAAAGAATGCAACAAATTAAGTCTTATTTTAGGAATTTCATTGACAGTTTCATTTTGGTCTTATATGACCAGTTTATACAAATATTCCACAGATATTTTAAAACTAGAGATATGTTCCCTTTGAAGAATGCTAGCATTTCAAAGAAAAACAGAGAGAGTGAATTGACAATAAAAGAAAGGGAGCAAGATGGGCACAAAGATGGATAAAATAGAAAGATTCACAAAGGGACCGAGGAAGAGACATGGGATAAATAAGTATTAATACATAGACACAAAGACTGTAAAATAAATTCAAAAGTAGAGAAATGTGTGTGTGTGCATGTGTGTGTAAGTGAGAGAGAGAGAGAAAGTTAGAAGTTTATTGATCATTGTGTCAATAGACCAGTTTCCGATCCTGACTCTGATCCATACTAGCCATTTAACTGATTTAGATTTCACGCCACAAGCATATAAAATGGAAATAGCTGGTATACATGCCAGAAGTTTTATGCCATAATCCAGGCTAGAAGAGAACCTAGCACTGAACACAAATAGATGTTTTCTAATAATATACTTACTCTGATGTTTTATGGTCATGTACTTTCCCTTATGATCCATTAAGGACCAAACGTAGTATTTTTAATTTTGCACTAACTTTGATGTTTAACAATTTTATTAGTTTCCTAGGACTGTTGTTACAAATGTACTATAAACTGAGAGGCTTAAAACAATAGAAATTTATTTCTGGAGAATGGAGGTTTAAAATCAAGATATTGGCAGAGCCGAGCTCACTTCAGTCTCAAGGGGACAGATCCTTCTTGTCTCTCCCAGATTCTGGAAACCCCTGGTGTTCCTTGATTTGTGACAGCATAAATCTAATCTCTGCCCTGTCTTCATATGGCAATCTTCTTCTTGTGTGTGTCTTATCTGTTTCCTCTTCTCTTGTAAATGCCCCCAAATGGACACCAGCCAAAGTTAGAACCTACCCTAATGCAGAATGATCATATTTTAACTGGATTACATCTGCAAAGATCCTGTTTCAAATAAGTCATGATCAAAGGGACTAGGGAGTAAGATGTCAACATATCTTTTTTGGAAGACAAAATTTAACCTGTAATAGTAACATAGGAGCCTGGCAGGCTATAGTTCATCGGGTCACAAAGAGTCAAACACGACTGAGTAACTATCATAAAACACCCAACTGAACTAATTCTTATACTCAAGCTAACCACTGCTAAGAAATTTAAACATAAGTCCAGGATACAAAGGGTAACCTGAATCATCATATAGTATCAGAAATTAAGATGGAGCTAAAAAATCCAAACAAAATAAAGATACCCCAGTGATGAACATTTCAAAGGAACACAAAGCCAACTCAAAGAGCTCCCAATGGCCAAAGGTGAGAAAATTTGATAAAAATAAAAAGCTGTGTTGGGTTATCACACAAAATATGTTAAAAATACCAATGAGTGGAGTGCATATTGATAAATAAATGATTGAATACATAAATAAATGGGTAAAAGAGACAGATCTCTTTTAGAGAAAAAGCAATAAATCTGAGCAAAGTATGAACTCTATCTAATATTACTGTACCAATATTGGTTCACTAATTGTGACAAATGTGACATATTAATATAAAATGTCAATAATAGGAACACATCAGTTGGAATACATAGACACTCTGGATTATCTTGACAATCATTCTATAAATCTAACATTATGCTGAAATAAAAATTATTCATAAAAACCTGAAGGGAAGTTACTCTAAAGATATATTAACATTCAGTTCAGTTCAGTTCAGTTGCTCAGTCCTATCTGACTGTTTGTGACCCCATAGACTGCAGCACACCAGGCCTCCCTGTCCATCACCAACTCCCAGAGTTTACCCAAACTCATGTCCATTGAGTCAGTGATGCCATCCAACCATCTCATCCTCTGTCATCCCCTTCTCCTCCCACCCTCAATCTTTCCCAGCATAAGGGTCTTTTCAAATGAGTCAGCTCTCCACATCAGGTGGCCAAAGTATTGGAGTTTCAGCTTCAACATCAGTCCTTCCAGTGAACACCCAGGACTGATCTCCTTTAGGATGGACTGGTTGAATCTCCTTGCAGTCCAAGGGACTCTCGAGAGTCTTCTCCAACACCGCAGTTCAAAAGCATCAATTCTTCTGCACTCAGCTTTCTTTATAGTCCAACTCTCACATCCATACATGATTACTGGAAAAACCATAGCCTTGACAAGATGGACCTTTGTTGGCAAAGTAATGTCTCTGCTTTGTAATAGTCTATCTAGGTCGGTCATAACTTTCCTTCCAAGGAGTGAGCATCTTTTAATTTCACAGCTATGATCACCATCTGCAGTGATTTTGGAACCCAAAAGAATAACATCTGGCACTGTTTCCACTCTTTCCCCATCTATTTGCCATGAAGTGATGGGACCGGATGCCATTATCTTAGTTTTCTGAATGTTGAGCTTTAAGCCAATCTTTTCACTCTCTTCTTTCACTTTCATCAAGGGACTGTTTAGTTTTTCTTCACTTTCTGCCATAAGGGTGGTGTCATCTGCATATCTGAGGTTATTGATATTAACATTAACAAAATAAAATACTGTAAATGAAAAATTATACCTAGTTAGAAAACAAAGGCATATTAACCAGTGACTAAAGAGAAATAAAAGGGAGATTTAAAATATATTTTGCCTACTGTAAAATCTGGCATAGTCACTGTTTTTCTGAAGATGTCACCCAAGAGTTCTCAGGTAATGTTGAAAATTACTGAATAAAATATTAGAAGATTAGTTTCAATATATTTTTATCTTGTTTTATTCTTTTTATTATTATATCCATCTGTAAACAAATTTTACATTTCAGGGAGAAATAAGTGTCCTGATTATTTTTCAGAATTCTTATAAGACTACAGTCAGAAATATGCTTAAATTTCACTTTTATTTCCATTCCACAGAAAATTCAGGAAATACTTGTCTTGGTCTCTTCCTTCCATTTTACTCAGTTTTTCTTTTCTTTTTTTTTTTTTCCCCTTTCTCTACCTGAGGAAAAAGAAATCTAGGAATGCACTCAATAGAGTGCAAACAAGTCTATATTCTAGGAAGTTTTAGCATAAGCATTATGAATGGTACACTGATTTTGAATTTTTCTTTGTTAAAGCAACTAAGCTGTAATTTCAAGGTACTTTTCTATGAATGAGCTATCTTATCAACACAATGCTCTCTCTTAGCAAGAAAAATAAGCTAGAGGGAAGGGCAATGGTGGAGAAGCAAAATCAGTTGCCAAAAAGTGTTTTAAAAAATGAATATCAAGTGAAAAATTAGATGGCTGCACAGCTTTTTCATTTGCAAAATTAGGTCAAAATAAGTGGAAGAACATGAATGTTTCTTGTTCTTCTTCTAAAATAAAACACATGCAAAACTTACATTCACCATAAACTGTAAGAGCTGGGAGGGACAGTACTTGCTATCAACCTTCCTCACCACTAATGAGTTCATCAAGCTTCTTTCTGTGAATTTGCGATTACTTTTTAATTTTAATGTAACATGCCTTTTCCTCTTTAGTGTCTATGATCTTCCCTTTATAAAAATTTTATTTTAGGGTATCTCGAGGAGAGCTTGTGTGACTTTCTGCAGGCAAAGGGCTTGGTGAGGCCCTCAGTATAAAAGGACTAAGTAGTCTAATTTGGAACAGATGAATACTTTAGTTATTGGAACATTTGTTCGATAATTTGCCAGGACACATTTCAACTCACTTTCAAACAGTTTTCAACACATAACTAATTGAGTGGTGCTGTGAAGTTGAAAACTCCAGTGAGCTCTCTATTGGTTTTCCTGGGGTTGTAACTTTTAAATTAACCACATGAAAGGGCAGGGAGCATCAAGCTGACTGTGAAATAAAGTATAAAACACTACCGGGGAACACATGTACACCCATGGCTGATTCATGTGAATGTATGGCAAAAATCACCACAATACTGTAAAGTAATTAGCCTCCAATTAAAATAAATAATTTAAAAAGTTATTAAAATGAAGAAAAAAGCACTACCTGTTTTGTTTGTGTGGTACAAAGAAATTTATATATAAAGGAACAACTTAACTTATTCAATATTTTAAATTTGATATGCACAATATTTCTTGCATATATAAGTCACATGAAAGAAGAATTTTGTCTAATATATATGAAAGTGAAAAAATAATTCACTATTTAGATGCATGTTTACACTGCTCTGACAATTTTCATCAGTGATTTGGTTTAAGTTATCTTTAATCTAGAATTACAAGCTCCTACTATTGTTTGATTTTATAAATAATTGAGTACAATTTTCTTTTATAGGAGAATCCCTAGCAGTAGTCACTTCTGCCATGGACTGATCATCACGGTGGAATAGAAACCCATGAAGGATTTGTATAATTCATATAAATATTATGACAACAAATAAAACACCCTTCAATGAAATTGCTAAAATTTTGACTAATTATAAAATTTTATAGGAGTTAGATTTCAGATCAGTACTCAGAAAAATAAAATGGCTTTAGTTACCAAGGTGTGCCATTACAGAAGCCCTTTTATTGAATTATCATGTTGCCTAAGACTATGTATCCTATAGTGTTTTACGTGGAAAGGGGTCATGGTAAACTTATGCCATTGTATTTCTAGGGTTAAATTTGTGCCCTAGCATCCTGGAACGATGAAGGGCTGAGAGAGTCTTATGGGCTTTGAAATTGATTAAGTTTGTATGAAAATTTGAAGTGAAGATTTTTAAGAACAGGTAATGAAGGCTATTTTACCAAACACATGCAAAATGAAACCTGAGCTTCTGGCTCTCAATAGGATGAACTCAATTCCAGGATGTATGGTGAGAACCAACTGTTTGGAGAGAACCTACACTCAGGGCTTCCCACCTCTACCCTCACTGCTGCTGAAGCCTATATCTGAGGCACGGTGTGTGTTGCTGTTTATCTGATAATTGTGGTTAATAATATTTAACTCACATGATTGCCAGGGGCTTCCCTGGTAGCTCAGTTGGTAAAGAATCTGCCTGCAATATAGGAGACCCCAGTTCAATTCCTGGGTCAGGAAGATCCCCTGGAAAAGGGATAGACTACCCACTCCAGTATTCCTGGGATTCCTGCCAGGAACACTAATTGTAAAAATATAAAGTTCTAGCCATTGTACTTCTTAATAGCTTAGAAGTGATTAGTAGAATTATTAGAGATAAAAGTGTTGTCTTAATATTTATGCAATAAATATATTCATAATTTTAAACTATTACCTCCATAAGGTAAAAATTATCTCATATTATAAACTGCGTGACTTCCCTGGTGGCCCAGTGGTAAGAAATCATGCCTGCGACTGCAGGCATGCAAGAGATGCAGGCTCAATTCCCGGGTCGGGACTATGCCCTAGAGTAGGAAATGGTAACACACTCTGGTATTCTTGCTTGGGAAATCCCATGGACAGAAGGAGCCTGGCTGGCTACAGTCACAAAACAGTTGGACACAGCCTAGCCTAAACAAAAGCAATAATTAAATTCCTCCTGCACTGTACTTGGTAAAATTTATAACATAGATTCCTTGCAAATTCCCATCACTAATTAGTGGCTTTAATATAGTTGTCTGTATGTTTTCCCTCCTCATTAAAAAGTGGTGTGTTTAAAGTATAAATTGTTTGTTGATTTTACAGATAAAGTTTGGAGTTTGGTCCAGATTATACTAATAAATTACAGGAACTTATGTTAAAACCCCATCAAATTACAAATGGATTTAAACAAAATATTATAGAGTATTATAAGAATCAATATTTTTTTCTCTCTAATCATTATCTTAAGTGGAAAAAAGAATGTTTTATATAACTGTCTACATATTTGGTAAGTGTCTATCATTTGATGCAATGTCTTTAGTAAAGTTAAACATGCATTAAAGATAGATGTTTGAAAACAAATTTTAAAATATAAATACCCTTCCACATGGCTCCAAAGTGCTCCTGCCTTTGCACTGCAATTGTCAATAGGTAAATTAGAAATAGTTATATTTAAATATAAAATTTTATATTATTATAAATTACTATTATATTAAAATGGGTGAAGTTATGGATAAAGTGATGTTATAACTTCCAACAGTCTTAATAGAGTGTGAAGAAAAACAGCTTGTAAGACTTAAGTGATGTGACAACCATCCCCAAACATGACAATTCATGGTGGCTCTTCACAGTTGTTTTTAGCAGTTATCCTGTAAAATGTACTTGCAAGCAGGTTCTCATATATAAGTAAAGCTAAAAAAAAACTCATCTTCATGGTTTTCCTCTCTCTCAGCATATGTTAGAGTTGAGTGGCAAAGGCATTTTTCCAAATGATAAACAGTTTGCTTTTTTAAACATTTAGGTACCTCTTAAGCATATCATATTTGTGGGATAAAATATTGTTTACTAAATATATTTTGTAACTTTATTTTCCCTATTAGGTTAACATATAGAACAAGTGCTTTTTAGTTCAACTTACCAGGTACCCCACTAGTATTTTCTTGCTGTTTGAAATCTTATTTTATATATACTTTTTATTTTTTCAATCCAATTGGCTTAGTTATAAACTCTATATTTCAAAACTCCCATAACATTCAATAAAGTCTAACACCTATCCCATTTATAAAGGTGAGGCATGTCAGTTGCTAAGCCAAAATCTGAACTCATAATACAGTACCAGTGCCCTGAAACTTCAAACTGAAGGTAGCTTACCTCTTGGGACTTTATCTTATTCATGACACATTGAGTGAAATCTCAGGAAATGACTATAGTTTGACTTTTCAGATTTTCAGAGCAAGCAAAACTATACCCAAAAGCATCTAAATGTTTTTAGAAATAATGACTCAGTGGAATTAGGATATAAGGATTGGAATTAATGTTCCTGAGTGTTTAAGACAAAATTTGTTAGGTAGTAAACATCTATTATCTCTTTTAATCTTTACATCATATATAATCTTAGGTATATGTTTATTTCACACATGAAATGAAAAATGTCTGAGAATTTAGGTAAGTTGCTCAAGCTGACACAACCCATGGTTGCATTTTTACAATTCATATCCCACTGATTCTAGAGATTAACATGGCCAGTGATACTTTTTCTACACTGACATACAGCCTTTCTGTGTTTAAAAAAAAAAAAAAGATGAAGAAGAAATAGAGCAAAATCTAAATAAACTAGATAATTTCATTGTACATTACATTTTTAGCAAGAGGAACAGACCGTATGCCTACATGTATATAATGTGCATAATACACACACAGAAACACACACATGTACATTTACAGTATACAAATACATGTATGTATTCTAGACACAATGTCTGAACATAAAGCAGTAGCTTCCATCACCATAGGCAGAAAAACCACATGACACTCTCTGTAATAAGCAAGTCTTTAGTCAGGATTGTGCAAAATAGGTAGTACCATCAAGTGATACAAGGAAATGTTTTTTATTTTGCTTTTAATGTGACTTAATGTAGAATTCAGACATCTAAGACTACACTTTGTATTTTCCTAGTATTTCCCAGTAAGCTAACAACAAGAAGTATATCTGTGTTGCTTGCTTGCTTGCTTGTTTCAAACCACACATGGTGAACCATCTCCCAAGAAACCACTGGAAACCATGGAATACTGCAGTGTGAAAAGACTGCTGTAATCCTCACTTACTACTCTACTTAACAGCTGTTAAAGACATGCCAACATATAATATAAATCTAGGTATTTGTTGATTTGATTCTTGTTTATTTTAGAGCATTCTTCAATTTATATGTGATAAAGCATGTAAGAATCTGGAGCCAGAATGCCAGGTTTTGAATACAGTCTCAGTGACACTTACTGTGTGGTGTCAGGACAGTTACCTAGCCTCTCTATTCTTCAGTTTTCACTTTGGTAAAATGAGGATAAAAATACCTCATTTACAGTATCATTATGAGGATATTTGTATGCAAAGAATGTTTAGAATAGTTCATGAAAAATAAGTTCAAGGACATTAGGGTATTTAAAACATATATATGGAGTATACTTACTAGTAAAAGAAACACACCCATGTTCATCACCTAACTTAAGAAATTCATACTGATATCTTAGCCAACTCCCATATTCTTGCCACAAATCCCACTTTTTTCCTTTCCTCCAACTAAGAGGATTCATTAATTAATGAAAATCTGTTAATTATTCCATTGCCTTTCTTTACTGTAAGCACATAGATATGCATACATTAAACAGTCTATAGCAATAATAACAATAATTATCATTTTTTTGTCTTTCAGTTTCTAGTCAGTTCAGTCACTCAGTAGTGTCTGACTCTTTGTGACCACAAGGAATGCAACACCCCAGTCCTCCCTGTCCATCACCAACTCCCTGGGCCTACTCAAACTCATGCCCATCTTGGTGGTGTCATCCAACCATCTCATCCTCTGTCATTCCATTCTCCTCCTGCCTTCAATCTTACCCAGAATAGGGTCTTTTCAAATGAGTCAGTTCTTTGTATCAGGTGGCCAAAGTATTGAAGTTTCAGCTTTAGCATCAGTCCTTCCAATGAATATTCAGGACTGATTTCCTTTAGAATTGACTGGTTGGATGTCCTTGCAGTCCAAGGGACTCTAAAGAGTCTTCTTCAACATCAAAGTTCAAAAGCATCAATTCTTTGGCACTCATCTTTCTTTATAGTCCAACTCTCGGATCCATACATGACTACTGGAAAAACCATAGCCTTGACTAGATGGACCTTTGTTGGCAAAGTAATGTCTCTGCTTTTTTAATATGCTGTCTAGGTTGGTCATAACTTTCCTTCCAAGAAGAAGTATCTTTTAATTTCATGACTGCAGTCACCATCTGCAGTGATTTTGGAGCCCAAAAAAATAAAATCTGGCACTATTTCCATTGTTTCCCCATCTATTTGCCATGAAGTGATGGGACCAGATGTCATGATCTTAGGTTTCCGAATGTTGAGTTTTAAGCCAACTTTTTCACTCTCCTCTTTCACTTTCATCAAGAGGCTCTGTAGTTCTTCTTTGCTTTCTGCCATAAGGGTGGTGTCATCTGCATATCTGAGGTTATTGATACTCCTTTCCCAATTTAGAATCAGTCTGTTGTTCCATGTAAAGTTCTAATTGTTGCTTCTTGACCTCTATACAGATATCTCAGGAGGCAGGTCAGGTGGTCTTGTATTCCCATCCCTTGAAGAAATTTCCAGTTTGTTGTGATCCACACAAAGGCTTTGGCATAGTCAATAAAGCAGAAGTAGATGATTTTCTGGAACTCTCTAGCCTTTTTGATGATCCAATGGGTGTTGGCAATTTGATCTCTGGTTCCTCTGCTTTTTCTAAATCCAGTGTGAACATCTGTAAGTTCATGGTTCACGTACTGTTAAAGCCTGGCTTGGATAATTTTAATGCTTTCACAGCATCATCTTTTAGGATTTGAAATAGCTCAACTGGAATTCCATCATCTCCACTAACTTTGCTCATAGTGATGCTTCCTAAGTTGACTTCACATTCCAGGATGTCTGGCTATAGGTAAGTGATCACACCATCGTGATTATCTGGGTCATGAAGATATTTTTTGTGTAGTTCTTCTGTGTATTCTTGCCACCTCTTCTTAATATCTTCTGCTTCTGTTAGGTCCATACCATTTCTGTCCTTTATTGAGCCCATCTTTGCAGGAAATGTTCCCTTGGTATCTCTAATTTTCTTGAAGAGATCTCTAGTCTTTCCCATTCTATTCTTTTCCTCTCTTTCTTTGCATTGATCACTGAGGAAGGCTTTCTTATCTCTCCTTGCTATTCTTTGGAACTCTGCATTCAATTGTGTATAGATATGCATACATTAAACAATGTATAGCAGCCATAATCATTTTTTCTCTTCTTCAGTAGCTAAGTCATGTCCAGTTCTTTTCATCCCCACAGACTGCAGCATGCCAGGCTCCATGTCCCTTCAGGAGCAAGGATCTTTTAATTTAATGCTTGTAGTCACCATCTGCAGTGATTTGGGAGCCCAAGAAAATCAAATCTGTCAATAATTCCACTTTTTTCCAACCTATTTGCCATAAACTGGTGGGACCGGATGCCATGATCTTAGTTTTTAGAATGCTGAGTTTTAAGCCAGGTTTTTCATGATCCTCTTTCACCCTCCTCAAGAAGTTCTTGGGTTCTTCCTCACTTTCTACCATTAGAGAGGTATCATCAGCATAACTGAGGTTGTTGATATTTCTCCTGGAAATCTTAATTCCGGCTTGTGATTCATCCAGCCTGAAATTTTGTGTGATTCACTCTGCATATAAGTTACATACACAGGGTGACAATATACAGCTTTGATGTCGTCCTTTCCAATTTGGAACAAGTCTATTGTTCCATGTTCAGTTCCAACTGTTGCTTCTTGACCTGCATATAGGTTTCCCAGGAGACAGGTAAGGTGCTCTGATAGTCCCATCTCTTTAAGAATTTTCCAGTTTGTTGTGATCCACACAGTCAAAGGCTTTAGCATAGTCAATGAAGCAGAAGTAGTTGTTTTTCTGAAATTCCCTTGCTTTTTCTCTGATATAATGAATGTTAGCAATTTGATCTCTGGTTCCTCTGACTTTTCTAAACCCAGCTTTACATCTGGAAGTTCTCAATTCATGTACTGCCTGAAGGATTTTGAGCATAATCTTGCTAGCATGTGAAATAAGCACAATTGTGTGGTAGATTGAACATTCCTTGGCATTGCCTTTCTTTGAGATTGGAATGAAAACTGATCTTTTCCAGTCCTCTGGCCACTACTGAGTTTTCCAAATTTGCTGTCACATTGAGCAGAGCATATTAACAGCATCATCTTTGAGGATTTTAAATAGATCAGCTGAAATTCCATTCCCTCCACTAGCTTTGTTTTTCGTAATTCTTCCTAAGGCCCATTTGACTTCACACTCCATATCTGGCTCTAGGTGAGTAACCACACCATTGTGCTTACCTGGGTCATTAAGACCTTTTCTGTACAGTTCTGTATATTCTTGCCACCTCTTCTAATCTCTTTTGCTTCTGTTAGGTCTTTACCATTTCTGTCCTTTACTGTGCCCATCCTTGCATGAAATGTTCTCTTGATATCTCCAATTTTCTTGAAGAGATCTTTTGTCTTTCCCACTATATTGTTTTCCTCTATTTTTTTTATTTTTTGCATTATTCACTTAGGAAGGCCTTCTTATCTCTCCTTGCTATTCTCTGGAACTGTGCATTTAGTTGGGTATGCCTTTCACTTTCTCCCTTGCCTTTTGCTTCTCTTCTTTTCTCAGCTATTTGTAAAGCCTCGTCAGACAACCACTTTGCCTTGTTGCATTTATTTTTATTTGGGATGGTTTTGGTCATTGCTGCCTGTACAATATTACAAAGCTCTGTTCATAGTTCTTCAGGCCCTCTGTCTACCAGATCCAATCCCTTGAATCTATTTGTCACCTCCACTGTATAATCATAAGGGATTTAATTTAGGTCATACCTGTATGGCCTAGTGGTTTTCCCTACTGTCTTCAACCTAAGCCTGAATTTTGCAATAACAAGCTCATGATATGAGCCACAGTCAGTTCCAGGTCTTGTTTTCACTCACTACATAGAGCTTCTCCATCTTCAGCTGCAAAGAACATAATTAATCTGATTTTGGTATTGACCAAATATCTGGTGATGTCTATGTGTAGAGTCACCTCTTGTGTTGTTGGAAGAGGATGTTTGCTATGGGAAAACTCTGTTAGCCTTTGTCCTGCTCCATTTTGTACTCCAAGGCTAAACCTGCCTGTTACTCCAGACATCTCTTGACTTCCCATTTTAGCATTCCAACCCTTATGATGAAAAGGACATCTTTTTTTGGTGTTCGTTCTAGAAGGTCTTGATAGAACCATTTAACTTTGGCTTCTTTGGCATTACTACTTGGGGCATAGGCTTGCATTACTTTGATGTTAATGGTTTGCCTTTCAACAAATGAAAATGAACCAAGATCATTCTGTCATTTTTGCCCCAAGTACTGCATTTCAGACTCTTTTGTTGACAACGAGGGCTACTCTAGTTCTTCTAAGGAATTTTTGCCCACAGTAGTAGATATCATAGTTATCTGAATTAAATTCTCCCATTCTCATCCATTTTAGTTCACTAATTTCTAAGATATCGATATTCCCTCTTACCATCTTCACCTTGACCATGACCATTTTACCTTCATTCATGGGCCTAACATTCCAGGTTTCTATGTAAGATTGTTCTTTCTTTCTATGCGAGCAAATCAGCATCAGACTTTACTTTCACCACCAGACACATCGACAACTGAGCATCATTTCTGCTTTGACCCAGCCTCTTCATTCTTTCTGGAGCTATTAGTAGTTGCTTTTTGCACTTCCCTGGTAGCATGTTGGACACCTTCCAACCTGAAGGGCTCATATTCCAGTGTCATATCTTTTAACCCTTTCATACTCTTCATGGGGTTCTTGTGGCAAGGATACTGGAGTGGTTTGCCATTCCCTCATCCAGTAGACCATGTTTTGTCATAGCTCTCCATCATGACCTGCCAGTCTTGCGTGGCCCTGCATAGCATGGCTCAAAGCTTCACTGAGATAGGCAAGCTCCTTTGCCACAATAGAGCTCAAAGTTGAGACCAAATTGGACAAATCAGTCTGACAGATTCTCCAGGCAAGAATACCGGAGTGGGCTGTCATACCCTCCTCCAGGAGATCTTCCTAACCCAGGGATCAAACCTGAACCTTGACCTCTCCTGCACTGGGAGGTGGGTTCTTTACCACTAGCACCACCCGGGAAACCCATATATCATTTACTTGATCACATCTTTTGAATTTTCAAACAGGAACTCATGGATTATGTGCAACTAAATTGGGAATACTCTATGCTTAACTCTAGGAATCCCTAGAAAATGACTGACTTTAACTTTTGGCCACCAAAGGCAGAGTGGGAAAACCTAGCTGACTAATGATTTGTAATGTTCTACTTAAAGTCTAAAACTGCCCTGGTAGCCCCCAGGTCCAATTGGCTTATCGATGACCTCTCAGGAGAAAAAGAAACAATAGGGGAATATACAGAAATATGAATTTTCTAAACATACCAATTAAAATAGAGGGATTGTCAGAGTGGATTAAAAAAGAAACAGAGAGAGAGAGAATCTAACTGTATCTTCTCCACTTAATACCCATTTTAAATATAAACATTCTAATAGATTCAGAGTAAAAAAAAAATTGGAGCAAATTTAAAAGTGAAGGGGGAATAACTGTAACAATTTCAGACAAAACAGATTTCAGAACAAGGAAGATTATCAAGTATAAAGAACATTCTTCAAGATGATGTAACAATAAAAAACATGTATGAACCTAACAGAATGTTGCATTTCTAAGATGTTGAAACTAAATTCTCTTAGAAATATCAGACTTGGCATATATCAAATGTGATTCAAATATGAGGGCATGAAATATAATACTTGAAATTATAATTTCTTCAGAATTTAATAATGAAAAGTCAAAACAAAAATAAAATATTCACATTATAAATAAACTTAGTCACATTCTCTGTCACTTGCATCCACACCACCAACTGGCTTTGTTAAAAACAGCATGGTTTTCATTATTTCCTGACTAGATTCTACAATTATATTACATTTATCAGCCAGCTAAAGTTACATGGATAATTCATAGATGTATCCCATTGTCATACTTAGGAAGAAGGCATTTGACATAATTACTTTTTTTTTTTAACCTTGTTTCTCTCTTCAGGATAATTTTATTGAATTTTGCAACTAAAAAAGACAAAGAGTAAATTCTTATTCTGTATCACCCCAGAGCAATGACAATCAGTTTGCCTAATGAAGCAGTTCTAACACTCAGAAGATTCCCTGAAATCAAGGTTATGTGGGCTTTTTAATAGTACTTCGGTCTCTTCATGTGCTAGAGGATGAGGTCACAGAGCATTAAACCATTTAACATAATCCCATTCTGTATCTTAAAATCCTTAAAAATATCTATTACATAGTATTAATGCTATTTTAGAATTTGAAATACAACAAATGTCTTTCCAACTTACAAAATGAGGGGGAGAAGGAAGAAAGACAACTCTATATCCTTTAAAATCAAGTATCTTTACAGGCACTGTTATATATTACAAATTTTGATAAGTATTCAGATGATACACTAGACAATTTTTGCATCAGAGTTACTTTAATTTAGAACTGCTCTTCTGGCAATAATTGTATTCTATGCATACTTACATGTATTACATGGTAGAGACTGTTTCTTAGTTTTATCTGGGGGTTCGTTAGAACACATACCTACTCAGAGTTATTTAGATAAATCTATGATTGGAGCATATTATGATGTACACTGGAAATTTCCAACTAATAATTTATTTATATGTGTAAAGTAATTTTGTGGGCTTTTAAAGTACTAAGATTATCTAAACTATATCAATACAAAATAGATATACATTATAGTTAATGCTGCTGCTGCTAAGTCACTTCAGTCGTGTCCGACTCTGTGTGACCCCATCCCTGGGATTCTCCAGGCAAGAACACTGGAGTGGGTTGCCATTTCCTTCTCCAATGCATAAAAGTGAAAAGTGAAAGTGAAGTCTCTCAGTCATGTCCAACTCTTTGCGACCCCATGGACTGCAGCCTACTAGGCTCCTCCGTCCATGGAATTTTCCAGGCAAGAGTACTGGAGTGGGGTGCCATTGCCTAAATATAAACAAATACTATATTAATGGGAGATGGTGGCAGTGGCAGCTTCGCTGCAATGCAGCTACTGTGAGGAGATACCCTGTGTCCAAGGGCAAAGGAGAAGCCCAGCAAGATGGTAGGAGGGGCAAAATCACATTTAGAATCAAACCCCATACCCGCCAGATACTCAAAGGGCTCAAATATACCTTGTGCACCAGGACCCAGAGACCCCGCAGAGACCGAGACAGACCTGTATCTGAGTGTCTCCCGAGGAGATGCGGGTCAGCAGTGGGCCGCTGCGGGGGCAGGGGCTCTGGGCGCAGTAGACCTGGGTATGGCATAGGCCCTCTTAGAGGAGGTCACCATTAACCCCACCATAGAGCCCCCAGAACTTACACAGGACTGGGGAAACGGACTTTGGAGGGCACAAACAGAACCTTGTGTGCACCAGGACCCACAGGAGAAAGGAACCATGACCCCACAAGACCCTGACCCAGACTTGCTGGGATTGTCCAGGAATCTCGGCGGAGGCATAGGTCGGTGGGGACCTGCTGCAGGGCTGGGGAGTAGCAGCCCTGAGTGTAGCAGTATCTTCACGTGGGCCCTTTTGAAGGAGGTCACCATTATCTTCCTTACCTCCACCATAGTTTGGCCTCAGGTCAACCAACAGGGACAGAACACAGCCCTGCCCATCAACAGAAAATTGGATTTAAGATTTACTGAGCATGGCCCCGCCCATCAGAACAAGACCCAGTTTCCCCCTCAGTCAGTCTCTCCCATCAGGAAGCTTCCATAAGCCTCTTATCCTTCTCCATTGGGGGGCAGACAGACTGAAAACCACAGTCACAGAAACCTAACCAGTCTGATCACATGGAACACAGCCATGTCTAACTCAGTGAAACTATGAGTCATGCCCTTTAGGGCCACCCAAGACGGAGGGGTCATGGTGGAGAGTTATGGCAAAATGTGGCCCACTGGAGATGGGAATGGCAAACCACCCCAGTATTCTTGCCTTGACAACCCCATGAGCAGTATGTAAAGGCAAAAACATGGGACACTGAAAGATGAACTCCCCGGGTGAGCAGGTGCCCAACATGCTACTGGAGATCAGTGGAGAAATAACTCCAAAAGGAATGAAGAGACAGAGCTAAAGCGAAAACAACACCCAGTTGTGGATGTGATGGGTGATGGAAGTGAAATTTGATGCTGTAAAGAGCAATATTGCATAGGAACCTGGAATGGTAGGCCCATGAATCAAGGCAAATTGGAAGTGGTCAAACAGGAGATGGCAAGAGTGAACATTGACATTTTAGGAATCAGTGAACTAAAATGGACTGGAATGGGTGAATTTAACTCAGATGACCATTATATCTAATACAGTGGGCAAGAATCCCTTAGAAGAAATGGAGTAGCTATCACAGTCAACAAAAGAGTCCAAAATGCAGTACTTGGATGTAATATCAAAAACAACAGAATGATCTCTGTTTGTTTCCAATGCAAACCATTCAATATCACAGAAACCCAAGTCTATGACCCAACCAGTAATGCTGAAGAAGCTGAGGCTGAATGGTTTTATGAAGACACACAAAACCTTTCAGAACTAATACCCAAAAAAGATGTCCTTTTCATTACAGGGGACTGAAATGCCAAAGTAGGAAATCAAAAAATACCTGGAATAACAGGCAACTTTGGCCTTGGAGTACAAAATGAAGCAGGGCAAAGGCTAAAAGAGTTTTTCCAAGAGAATGCACTGGTCATAGCAAACACCCTCATCCAACAACACAAAAGAAGACTCTACACATGGACATCACCAGATGGTCAATACCAAAATCAGACTGATTATATTCTTTGCAGCCAAAGATGGAGAAGCTCTATACAGTCAGCAAAAACAAGACCAGGAGTTGAATGTGGATCAGATCACAAACTCCATATTGCAAATTCAGACTTAAATTGAAGAAAGTGGGGAAAACCACTAGACCATTCAGGTATGACCTAAATCAAATCCCTTATGATTATACAGTGGAAGTGAGAAATAGATTCAAGGGATCAGATCTGATAGACAGAGTGCCTGATGAACTATGGATGGAGGTTCGTGACATTTTACAGGAGACAGGAATCAAGACCATCCCCAAGAAAAAGAAATGCAAAAAAGCAAAATGGCTGTCTGAGGAGGCCTTACAAATAGCTGTGAAAAGAAGGGAAGTGTAAAGCAAAGGAGAAAAGGAAAGATATACCCATTTGAATGCAGAGTTCCAAAGAATAGCAAGGAGAGATAAAAAAGCCTTCTTCAGTGATCAGTGCAAAGAAAGAGAGGAAAACAATAGAATGGACTAGACTAGAGACCTCTTCAAGAAAATTAGAGATATCAAGGGAACATTTCATGAGAAGATGGGCACAATAAAGGATAAAAATGGTATGGACATAATAGAAGCAGAAGATATTAAGAAGAGGCGGCAAGAATACACAGAAGAACTGTACAGAAAAGATCTTCACGACCTAGAGAGCCACGATGGGGTGATCAGTCACCTAGAGCCAGACATCTTGGAATGCAAAGTGAAGTGGGCCTTAGGGAGCATCACTATGAAGAAAGCTAGTGGAGCTGATGGAATTCCTGTTGAGCTATTTCAAATCCTAAAAGATGATGCTGTGAAAGTGCAGCACTAAATATGCCAGCAAATTGGGAAAGCTCAGCAGTGGCCACAGGACTGAAAAAGATCAGTTTTCATTCCATTCCCAAAGAAAGGTAATGCCAAAGAATGCTCAAACTACCGCACAGTTGCACACATCTCGCACGCTAGCAAAATAATGCTTAAAATTCTCCAAGCCAGGCTTCAACAGTATGTCAGCTGTGAACTTCCAGATGTTCAAGTTGGATTTAGAGAAGGCAAAGGAACCAGAGATCAAATTGTCAACATCTGTTGGATCATTGGAAAAGCAAGAGAGTTCCAGAAAGTCATCTACTTCTGCTTTATTGACTATACCAAAGTCTTTGACTGTGTGGATCACAACTGTGGAAAATTCTTAAAGAGATAGGAATACCAGACCACCTGACCTGCCTCCTGAGAAATCTGTATAGAGGTCAAGAAGCAAGAGTTAGAACTGAACATGGAACAAAAGACTGGTTCCAAATTGGGAAAGGAGTACATGAAGGCTGTAATATTCACCTTGCTTGTTTATCTTATATGCAGAGTACATCATGAGAAATGCTGGACTGGAAGAAGCACAAGCTGGAATCAAGATTGCTGGGAGAAATATCAATAACCTCAGATATGCATATGACACCACCCTTATGACAGAAAGTGAAGAGGAACTAAAAAGCCTCTTGATGAAAGTGAAAGAGAAGAGTGAAAATGTTGGCTTGAAACTTAACATTCAGGAAACTAAGGTCATGGCATCTGGTTCCATCACTTCATGGCAAATAGATGGGGAAACACTGGAAACAGTGCCAGAATTTATTTTTTTGAGCTCCAAAATCACTGCAGATGGTGATTGCAGCCATGAAATTAAAAGACGCTTGCTCCTTGGAAGAAAAGTTATGATCAACCTAGACAGCATATTAAAAAACAGAGACATTAATTTACCAACAAAGATCTGTCTAGTCCAAGCTCTGTTTTTTCCAGTAGTCATGTATGGATGTGAGAGTTGTATTACAAAGAAAGCTGAGTGCCAAAGAATTGATGTTTTTGAACTGTGATGTTGGTGAAGACTCTTGAGAGTCCCTTGGACAGCAAGGAGATCCAACCAGTCAATTCTAAAGGAAATCAGTCCTGAATGTTCATTGGAAGGACTGATGCTGAAGTCATTTCCAGTAATTTGGTCACCTAATGTGAAGAACTGACTCATCGGAAAAGACCCTGCTGCTGGGAATGATTGAAGGCTGGAGGAGAAGGGGACAACAGAGGATGAGCTGTTTAGATGCCATCACCGAATCAATGGATGTGAGTTTGTATAAACTCTGGGATTTGGTGATGGACAGGGAAGCCTGGTTTGCTGCAGTCCATGGGGCCACAAGGAATTGGACATGACTGAGTAAACTGAATTGATGACAGAAGATGACAGTGATAAATGAGATTTCAAAGGTCAATTTATATAGCCATAGACCATTTCATGCAGCATGTATAAAAACTCAAATAAATTAAAAGATTACAGTATTTTATGATAAGAGCAAATGGAGGAATTATGTCTTCTTTCATCTTCTTCTAAAATTCTAGGTGAAATTAAAAAGGCTATGTCCACATTAATCTGGTAATTAAAGTCTCCCTTGATTCCTCAATGTGAGTTTTGTCTCTCGACTTTTGTTTATTCCTGTGAAAGGAGGGAGTGGGGAAAGGAGGTGAGGGGAAAAGGAAAGCAGAGGCCAGGATGAAGGGAGCTGTTTAATAGGGAAAACAGGGCATGAGATCCGCAAGCATTTTAATGTTTAGGCAGAAAAGTGCTTTTCTTTTATTGGGAGAAGTAAGCCAAACTAGAGATAACCAAGTATTGGGAAGTGGGATGAGTGAAGTTGACATGATGCGACAGTAGACCACAGAATGTTTGAACCTAAACTCAGTCTGTTCTTAGAAGTGCCTGTAAGAAAGGCCTGGAAGCTGGCTTAGGGTGAAGGTGTGTCAAAGTGCAGGGCCCTGAAAAGAGGGAAATAGATCTGAAGTTTTCATTTTTTTTTAAACAGGCATTTTATTCCTACTGACCAGTGGGGACAAAAGAGTTCAGCTCATCATGTCTGAAGCACAGCAGGATGATCTGTGTCTGACCTCGTCATAGGTAACTAATGGGATATCCGTGAGCCATATCTAAATCATGGGGGGAAAGGTAGGTCCTTGCAGGGAGACCTCTTCATCACTGCTCTTTTCCAAGAGCACAGGGCTCAAGCCAAATTCAATTTTGTCACATTTACAGTTCAAAATGTATAAAACTACTGATTTAAAATCACACTCACTATTTTCTTCCTACTAATCAATCTCCAAACTCAGTAACACTCTCCAACCAGTTGTTCAATCCAGAAATCTGTAAATTACCATTTGCCTCCTCTTCCTGCAAACAGCCTCTCCCTCTATACAGGATCTATCACCCTACTTAGATACATTTCAAATTTGTAAATATCTTTCTATCTCAATATCCCCTCCTCTTTCTAAGCTATTATCATTTCTCACCTGCACTGCTACAGCAACCTTTAAGTCTAGAGATTTCCCTCATTTTATTCTCTCCAGTATAATTAGATTATCTTTTAAAATACAACTAAACCTTAGGCACTACTGTGTTGAAAACTTCTTTGTTTATATCTGATCTTCAGATACTGACCAAAACCTTTAACATAGCTACATGAAACCTGGTCTCCTGAACCTTCACACCTTTTTCATTTCACTCTCCTCATCATTCTCCATATATCGTTCAAACACGTTAATGAGGTTTCCAGCTTCCTGTCACCTGAACTCTTTCTACCTTCATTTCTTGCCATTCCTCATCCCACCTTATAACCAGTGCGTCAACTCTACTGAACTCGTGTCTGTACCTAGGCTTAGGTCCGTTGATTTGCCTTTTCTCAGATAATTTACACAAAATAGCCTCTATCTTCAAATGCAAAACTTTGCATTTTTCTATTCTTGATTATTTTTTATCATAATCATTTTAAAACTTTGGGAGGATAAGTTGTGTCTGTACTATTCACTACTTGGTATTTAGTATAGACTGAAAAATGCATTGTAGAAAGAAGATTGTCCAAAGGGTGTGGCTGATTAAGTATACAAAAAATATAAAATGTCTATCTAACTATTTTCAACTATTTACACATGGCAGTTCTCAGTAGAAAATAATTGTTTTAAAATATCAACAATTTCATTGATGAAAAAAGAAACAAACTACCTAGATTCTGCTGATATCTCACACTCAGTTTGGTCCAGTCACTCAGTCATGTCCAACATTTTGTAACCCCATAGACTGCAGCATGCCAGGCTTCCATATCCATCACTAACTCCCAGAGCTTGCTCAAACTCATGTCCATTGAATTGGTGATGCCATCCAATCATGTCATCCTCTGTCATCCCCTTCTCCTCCTCCCTTCAATCTTTCCCAGTATCAGAGTCTTTTCCAATGAGTCAGTTCTTCACATCTGGTGGCCAAAGTATTGGAGCTTCAGCATCAGTCCTTATTGTTGTTTAGTCGTAAAGTCATGTCTGACTTTTTGTGACCTCATGGATCTATAGCCTGACAGGCTCCTCTGTCCATTGGATAAAAATGAATATAAATTCAAGGAGAAATAGAAATAATGAGTCAGCCCTTCTCATCAGGTGGCCAAAGTACTGGAGTTTCAGCTATCTCTCATAGTTATTTAATTTAGTATATTATACTCTAAAATGAAAACATCATAACTTATGAACATGTCTTTCAGCTGCATAATAATTAATGTTATTTTTGTAGACAAACCTGTATCTAATCATAAAATTATTTAACTCATGATAAACAGATTCTATTGTACACTAAGGGCCAGCTATTTCCCCTACACAGTTGCTCAAATGAGAGACCAGAAGTCTTTAGGGAAATAATTTTTGCATATAAAAAGGCATACAGTGTTTAAAAACTTAAAATAAAAATTGTATATATATAAGCATATGCAAAAATCTGATTATACATAAACATTCTTCAAAATGAATGAATCATTTAAAATGTTATTTCAGGTAATAACAGTTTATAAGCATATTTTAAAATTATATTTTTAAGAATAAGAAGACTTACACTAACATTATATCTCCCAAAATTGTAAATAGGAATATATTTTTGGTTGGTTTATTCTTAGAAAATAATTTATAAATGAAAGCTAACTTTGTTTTTTTTCTTTTTAGATGTAAATATTTCTCTCAAAATATACTAAACTGAAGTAATTTTGAGGTAATACTGTAAGAAGATGTGACCAATTAAAAGATTAATTGCTAACCAGAAAATCCACTTTCCTGGTCTCATTTTTATCTCATTATCCTGGTTTCACTTTGCCAGCAAAGGTCCATCTAGTCAAAGCTATGGTTTTTCCAGTAGTCATGTATGGATGTGAGAATTGGACTATAAAGAAAGCTGAGCATGGAAGAATTGATGCTTTTGAACTGTGGTGTTGGAAAAGACTCTTGAGAGTCCCTTTGACTGCAAGGAAATCCAACCTTGCAGGAGTCCATCCTAAAGGAAATCTGTCCTGACTATTCATTGGAAGGACTGATGCTAAAGCTGAAACTCCAACACTTTGGCCACCCGATGCGAACTTACTCATTGTAAAAGACCCTGATGCTGGGAAAGATTGAAGGCAGGAGGAGAAGGAGATGTCAGAGGATGAAATGTTGGATGGCATCACCGACTCAATGGACATGAGTTTGACTAGGCTCCTGGAGTTGGTGATGGACAGGGAAGCCTGGCCTGCTGCAGTCCATAGAGTCACAAAGAGTTGGATACGACTGAGCAACTGACCTGAACTGACTGGTCTGGGTTTTATATGACTATTGAGTATATGAACATACCCATTAAAATATAAATTCAAGATAATAACAGTTTCAGTAAAAATGTTGGCAATAGTTATGTGAACTTTTGGCGCCCCTGATGGCTCAGTTGGTAAAAGATCCGCCTGCAACACAGGAGAGCCCTGTTCGATTCCTGGGTCGGGAAGATTCACTAGGGAAGAGACAGGCTACCAACTTCAGCATCTGTGGGCTTCCCTTGTGGCTCAGCTGGTAAAGAATCCGCCAGCAGTGCAGGTGACCTGAGTTTGATCCCTGGGCTGGGGAGATCCCCTGGAGAAAGGAAAGGCTACTCACTCCAGTATTATGGCCTAGAGAATCAGACATGACTGAGCAACTTCCATTTTCTTTCATGTGAGCTTTTATAAAACTTCTTGTGAGAAGCAATTTATCCCATAGGAGATACAAAGGAGAGTTTGTTAGAATGTATATGAGTGTAATTTTTTTTTTCCAGATTGTGAGAAATCTTTTTTAAAACCCTCATTGTGATACTTTGGTATTCCATGTTAATCTCTTAAGATCTCAGTTTCCTGGGGTCATTGTGAAAATATATAAACATGTACTAAAAACTATATATCTATATTTTTCTATTTCTTTGCTAGAGCTTATGGCACAATGAGAGCAAAATTAAAGCAAAATGTCAAGAAGTCCTAATAATGTCTGTATACTGAAATTGGTTTATTTCTATTTATTTTTCCCTAAGCTATAGTAAGTCTTGCAGAATATCTTTTCAAAAGGCAAATGGGAAGGTGCATATCATTAGCTTGGGACCATATGCACAATAAGTTCAAACCAATTATGTTGGTCAATAAACATTTGTCAATTTCATGGTAAAATGTTAGTTGAATTTTTGACAGTTTATGATATTAGTGCACATCCTCAAATCTGTTGTACATTGTTTTCAAGAATCTTAAAAATAAGTCTATTTACATAAGTTTACTTTCTTCATCTTATTCTCTTTTAAATTGCAGTTGAATTGGTAGATGTTATATTAGGGTTTTACTAACCAGATAACTTTTATAATACTAAATTATTACCACCTAACTAATCAGAGAAATTAAACTGAATATATTATATTTTATCTTTATTTCTTCCTCCCTCAAGTAATAACTTCTTTTAAAAATATATTGGCAATATTTTTACTCCAGCTAGATGATCAAGATCAGCATCAACAATGCAAAGTTATACTGATGGTGTATACTCTGTGTGATGAGATGAAAAGAACACTTCACCTCTGTGATCTTCTGCCCTAAAACCCATAACCCAGTCTAGTGATAAGCAAAAAAAAAATAAAAGAAAAATTTCAATTGAGGGAAACTCCACAAAATACCTGAACCATACCCCTGATGAAGGCATTAAAACAAGGAAATTCTGAGAAAATGTTATGGCCCAGAGAATTCTAAGGAGACATGGTTATGAAATGTTATATGACATCCTGGTTAAGATTCTGGGACAAAAGAAAGACATCTGGTAAAACAAAGAAAATCTGAATAAAGTGTGCCCTTTAATTAATAATAGAATATCAATATTTGTTCAATAGTTGTAACACATTTCCCTTGCCAATATAAAATGTAAATAATGAGAGGAACTGGGTTCTAATTTTTAATAAACTTTTGCAAGAAGAAACATCACTTCTATTTTTCAGTTTCTATAAAACTTGATCACTGCTTCTTGGCCTGAATGCATACACAAGTTGTTGTTCAGTCGCTCAGTCTTGTAAGACTTTTTGCGACCCTCTGGACTGCAGCGGGCCAGGCTTCACTGTCCATCACCAACTCCCAGAGCTTGCTCAAACTCATGTCCATCGAGTCAGTGATGCCATCGTCCTGTCATTCCCTTCTCCTTCTGCCTTCAATCTTTCCCAGAATCAGGGTCTTTTCTAAAGAGTCAGTTCTTCACATCAGATGGCCAAAGTACTGGAGTTTCAGCTTCAGCATCAGTCCTTCCAATGAATATTCAGGACTGATTTCCTTTAGGATTGATTGTTTTGATCTCCTTGCAGTCCAAGGGACTCTCAAGAGTCTTCTCCAACACCACAGTTCAAAAGCATCAATTCTTCAGTGTTCAGCTTTCTCTATGGTCCAACTCGACATCAATTCTTGACTACTGGAAAAATCATAGTTTTGACTATACAGATCTTTATTGGCATACACAAGTAACTATGTGTATATACATATGTGATATTTAAAGTGCAAATAGAAATATATTTTAATATAAAATTTATTAAGAATTAGTCAAAGCAACCATAATTTTCTTTCAAAAATGAATTATTTCAACTCTGATTTTAATCCATAAATATTTGTAGATTGAATATCCCCTCTACTCATCCAACTTTGAGTAAACTCTAGGAGTTGATGATGAACAGGGAGGCCTGGTGTGCCTCAATCATGGGGCTGCAAAGATTCAGACATGACTGAGTGACTGAACTGAACTACTCATCCAGATTACAAGCCTGCAAATATCTGTATATACTTATAATCTACATTGTACTTGTTATAATTATGTATTAACTCTATTCTCTTTAAATGCTTATTCTCAGGTGCTTTGCTGGCCCTTCCTCATGTGCTAGTTTTCTAAATGCCATAATATTCCAGGATTGTCTCTATTCTGTTTTCTGTTTACTTGACCACTTTGCTAATGATTATGTATTTATATTTAACTGGGCCCTTTTTTTTTACACAATGTGTGGCTTCTTTTTTGAGCATCATTTCATAGTAACACAAATGCTTACTTCAGATGCTCAATGTGGTTGTCTAATTGGTGTGATAGATGTCATGTAGAAAACAGACGCTTAATTTTTTTCCCCCAAATTTTCTCCACTCCATCTCCTTTATTTGATATCACAAGCTTTCCAATTATTTGGGCCAAAATTCTCTCCACTCTTCATTCAGTTTACCTGCAAATCTCATCCTTTCCAACTTTAAAATGTATCTCAAAACTGACCACATCTCACAATCACCATATCTACCCCTCTGATATTATCTACCAAAGTCTTTCACCTGACTCTTATAATACTATATTTCATTTCTTGCTTCAGTTTGCTCCTAACAGCCAAGTTGTTCTCAGTACAACTGTTAGAGAAATAGTTGTATTACTCCCCTGCTTAAAACTTTAAATGCCTTGACACACATTTAGAATAAAATCCAACATTTAGGGTAGACTACAAAAATATAAATGAAGAATTCCCTTCTCCCCTTTCTGAAACTTCGTCCCATAGTGCTTCCTTCTCCCACTCCTTCCTGTGTACCATACTAGCACCTCGTCTTACTCCTAGATCATCAACAGTTTGGTCCTACCCAAGAATTTGACTCTTGTTTTCTCCTCTTCAGGGAGCTATCTTTTCCCAGAAGTCCATAGTTCACTCTCACTTGATTCTGGTTTCTCTTTCCAAAAAAAAAAAAAAAAATTTAACTAATTTGGGGGATTTTGCTGTTGTGTTTTTGCTAAGTTGTATCTCACTCTGTACAACCCCATGGGCTGTAGCATGCCAGGCTCCTCTGTCTTCTACTATCTCTTGGAGTTTGCTCAAATTCATGCCCACTGAGTCAACTTCTGAGATAGACCTTCCCAAATAATGGGGTGATTTAGTTGGGAAGTTGTATCTGACTCTTTGCAACCCCATAGACTGTAGCCTGCCAGGGTCCTCTGTCCATGGGAATTTTCCAGGTAAGAACTGGAGTCAGTTCAGTTCAGTCACTCAGTTGTGTCCAACTCTTTGAGACGCCATGGACTGCAGCATTCCAGGCCTCCCTGTCCATCACCAACTCCTGGAGCCCAGTCAAACTCATGTCCATCATGTCAGTGATGCCATCCAACCATCTCATCCTCTGTCATCCCCTTCTCTTCCCACCTTCAATCTTTCCCAGGATCAGGATCTTTTCCAATGAGTTGGTTCTTCATATCAGGTGGCCAAAGTACTGGAGTTTCAGCTTCAGCATCAGTCCTTCCAATGAATATTCAGGACTGACTTCCTTTCGGATAGACTGGTTGGATCTCCTTGCAGTCCAAGAGACTATCAAGAGTCTTCTCCAACACCACAGTTCAAAAGCTTCAATTCTTTGATGCTCAGCTTTCTTTTTGGTCCAACTCTCATCCATTTATGACTACTGGAAAAACCATAGCTTTGACTAGATGGGCCTTTGTTGGCAAAGTAATGTCTCTGCTTTTTAATATGCTGTCTAGGTTGGTCATACCATTTATTCCAAGGAGAAGCGTCTTTTAATTTCATGGCTGCAGTCATCATCTGTAGTGATTCTGGAGCCCCCAAAATAAAGTCTGTCAGTGTTACCATTGTTTCCCAATCTATTTTCCATGAAGTGATAGGACTGGGTTCATGATCTTAGTTTTCTGAATGTTGAGTTTTAATCCAATACTGGAATAGGTTGCCATTTCATCCTCCAGGAGATCTTCCTGACCCAGAGATTGAACCTGGGTTTCCTGCATTGCAGGCGGATTCTTTACCAACTGAGCTACCAAATAAGCCTTATCTAAAATTAGCCCACCACAACTCTATTAAATTCTGAAATTATAATTTTTTCCCCTTATGGCAATTTTCACAAACGAAAATTTTATTTTATTTAATCACAGTTTTATCAAATGACTCTAAAACGAAGCTCCATTACAGCTTGGCTTTCCCTGTTTACTTCTTTCCCATTTTTATTCCTTTTTTTTTTTTTTTCATTTCTCCCTTCCTCTCTCCTCCTCCCTCCCTCCTTTCTTTCTATCATCTTTTCTTGTTATCATTACTTTTTTCTTAATTGCTTCTCCTTCTTTATTTTTTTTAACATCTCCTTCTAACAATTCATTAATCTCTCTCCAGCACTAAGGATATTAACACAATCACATATTCTTGCTTACATACATCATATACTTAAAAAAAATCCATGATGATGAGTCATTAAGTGAAATTAGTTTTAATACACATGAAAGAAGTAATCTAATGATGACATAATTTTAGAAAACATTATTATAGCTAACTCAACTCTTCAACAGTTCCAGTCATTCCAAATTTTCAGACAAAATAAATCAAAGTAATTTACACATGCAAGCATACAAAAAAAATGTATAATATGCCTATTTAAAGGTTAATAAAATTTTAGTCAATTTTAAATTTTAAATCATACTTAGTTTTTAGAAGGAAATGTAGCTAATTCACTTTAGAGAGTTCAAGACATAACAATTATAATACATGTAAATCCATGGCTAATTCATTTCAATGTATGACAAAAACCACTGCAATGTTGTAAAGTAATTAGCCTCCAACTAATAAAAATAAATGGAAAAAAAAAAGAAATAAAAAACCTGAACAGTCAAAAAAAAAAAAGAAATACCTAGCTAGGCTCATGCAACATTAACCGCTCTAAATCATTTTTGATTTTTTAAAAATAAATGCTCACTAAAGCATGTTGATAAGAAAAGGATAATTGGTTATGACATAAATTGTACAAAAAGCATTTGGAAGACAAATAGTATTTATGTGCTTTGAAAGTAAAATAATCATTTATGGTATAGCATTTAGAATCTAATTTTCATGAGTAATTATCCCATTCTTTTTACCCTGACTCCAAAATCTATGTACAAAATTAAAGAAAAAAGTTAAAAAAAAAAAAAACCTGATAGACCCTTAATTATTCTCCCAAGCATGAAAGGAGAAATAAAAAGCACTGCCAGGAAACATTAATTTTCCCTTTTTCATAGTAATAACTATTGCATTTCCCTATCAACAATATACAAATATATTAGAGACAATCCTGAATTTTGCTAGTTAAAAACAAAAATGGACTTATTGATATAGAGGAGAAAGTATAGCTAGACAAGTAGCATTTTCAGAATGGAATTTGATAGCCTTTTTTGGTCATGTTCAAATACTTTATGTAGTTGAGGTAAACACACAAAAACATATTTCATGGAAAAATGTTCTATGCATTTCCTAAAAATCATACTTATACAGAATGAAAGCTATCTATATGCTTATGTTTTCTTTTTATACTATATTAATCTATCTAAATGTATATGTACTTTCCACCTGCTGAGAAGAACACTGCAGGCTCAAAGGAGCCAGAGGCAGACAGCACACATCTTTAGGGATACAATATGTTAAGGAAAGATGCATGATAGGAAACACACACACACACAGACACACACACAGCCTGGTTTAGGATGAGTTGAGGATTTAGTATATGGTGGTTGAGGAAAGCCTTTCATAAAGTGATAATTGAAGTGGGACAAAAATGAAGTGAGGAGGTAAATTTTGATTAATCTGGGAAAAGGCTTTCGAGTAAAAAACACCTCTCAAAAGTGTCAATTAGCTCATGATGCTTTTCCTAACTTTTTCTGTAGATTAATTTATTAGAATTTGTAGCAGTTTAATTGCAAATTGAGTGTCTATTCTCATTAAATTGGTTAATCAATTGTGATGTCTTAAATAAACTTTACTTAATTTAACACATAAGACCATCTGGACACTATGCTTTATGAGAGAGAGAGAAAGACTTTTGGTCATTAATTAAATATCATCAGTTCAGTTCAGTTGCTCAGTTGTGTCTGACTCTTTGTGACCCCATGAAATGCAGCACGCTAGGGCTCCCTGTCCATCATCAACTCCCGGAGTTCACCCAAACCCATGTCCATTGAGTCAGTGATGCCATCCAACCATCTCATCCTCTGCCGGCCACTTCTCCTGCCCTCAATCTTTCCCAGCATCAGGATCTTTTCGAATGAGTCAGCTCTTCACATCAGGTGGCCAAAGTATCGGAGTTTCAACTTCAACATCAGTACTACCAATGAACACCCAGGACTGATCTCCTTTAGGATGGACTGGTTGGATCTCCTTGCAGTCCAAGGGACTCTCAAGAGTCTTCTCTAACACCACAGTTCAAAAGCATCAATTCTTCGGTGCTCAGCTTTCTTTATAGTCCAACTCTCACATCTATACATGACCACTGGAAAAACCACAGCCTTGACTACATGGACCTTTGTTGGCAAAGTAATGTCTCTGCTTTTTAATATGCTGTCTAGGTTGGTCATAACTTTCCTCCCAAGGAGTAAGTGTCTTTTAATTTCATGGCTGCAATCACCATCTGCAGTGATTTTGGAGGCCAGAAAAAATAGTCAGCCACTGTTTCCACTGTTTCCCCATCTATTTGCCATGAAGTGATGGGACCAGATGCCATGATCTTAGTTTTCTGAATGTTTAGCTTTAAGCCAACTTTTTCACTCTCCTCCTTCACTTTCATCAAGAGGCTCTCTAGTTCTTCTTCACTTTCTGCCATAAGGGTGGTGTCATCTGAATATCTGAGGTTATTGATATTTCTCCCGGCAGTCTTGATTCCACCTTTTGCTTTCTCCAGCTCAGCATTTCTCATGATGTACTCTGCATATAAGTTAAATAAGCAGGGTGACAATATACAGCCCTGACGTACTCCTTTTTCTATTTGGAACCAGTCTGTTAGTCCATGTCTGGTTCTAACTGTTGCTTCCTGATCTGCATACAGATTTCTCAAGAGGCAGGTCAGGTGGTCTGGTATTCCCATCTCTTTCAGAATTTTCCACAGTTTGTTGTGATCCACACAGTCAAAGACTTTGGCGTAGTCAATAAAGCAGAAGTAGATGTTTTTCTGGAACTCTCTTGCTTTTGTGATGATCCAATGGATGTTGGCAATTTGATCTCTTGTTCCTCTGTCTTTTCTAAAACCAGCTTGAACATCTGGAAGTTCACGGTTCACATATTGCTGAAGCCTGGCTTGGAGAATTTTAAGCATTATTTTACTAGCGTGTGAGATGAGTGCAATTGTGCAATAGTTTGAGCATTCTTTGGGATTGCCTTTCTGTGGTATTAGAATGAAAACTGACCTTTTCCAGTCCTGTGGCCACTGCTGAGCTTTCCCAATTTGCTGGCATATTGAGTGCAGCACTTTCACAGCATTATCTTTCAGGATTTGAAATAGCTCAACTGGAGTTCCATCTGCAGATATTTAGTTTCTAGCAGTACAGTCACAAAGCTAAACAGGGTCAAATTTATCATAAAGAATTTGATCATGAGAATAGTAGTTCTCTATTCCAACCCACCTCACCCCATCCTCAGCACCATTCCTCAAATAGAGACATTTTAAATAATTTTAGTTATAAGAATTATAATGCAATTTATAAATATTAATAATATAAAACACTGTTTCACTTCATCCTACCAACAATCATACAATTATTTTGAAGCAAATATGATAAACATTATTTTCCTTTAACTATTTTGCCTGTATCTCTGCAGATAAGAAGTGAATTTTAAACAATTAAAATACCATCACACACACAATAATACTTTTAAAATATAATTAAATATTCAAGAAAGTTTTATAATTCTGTGTCCTCAACATTTTAAAAAATTGTTCAAATAGGGATTCAAACCATGTTCATGCCTTGAAATTGGTTACTTTTGTCTCTTAACCTCTAGTAAATCTTAGGTTTCCCACACACACCCCTAACACAGACAGTGTCCTTTGTTTTATAAAATTACTCTCTATCTAGATTTTATTGGTTGCCTCCTTGTGATTGTATCACTTACTAAAATGTGACCTGAATACTTCAGCCTAAGGTGGTTAGGACCTTGTTAGATATGATTACAGAACAAGGTTTGACCAATATTTTCTATTAAGGGACAGATAGTAAGGATTTTTGGCCATAAGGTCTCTGCCAGTTCCACTCAGTTCTGCTGAGTATGAAAGCAACCTCAGACAGCATGTAAATGAAAGATGGGGCTATTATCCAACAAAACTTTATTTGCAAAGGCAGAGGGCAGGTAGGATTTGACCCATGGACCATACTTTGCTGACCCACAATTTATACAGACTTTTAATATACAGGCAGCTAAAGCCAGCTTTACACTAATGGTATCCTTATCAACAATATATTGGCAATTATTAAAGGAAAAAAATTAATATAAGAATTCTTTGTCTTTTAGTGTAGTATTACATTATCATACAGTTTTTCCTTATTACAAAACAAAAATTTAATATAGGATCAAATGTTTAAACGTAATTATATAAACTATACATAAAGTAGAGTTTGAGGGAAATTTGAGACTGTTTAGACTAGGGTCCTCATTTGTGAAGAAAATTTTGTTGTTATTGCTGTTTGGTCACTACGCTGTGTCCTACTCTTTTGCAACCCCATGGACTACAGCATGCCAGGCTCTCTGTCCATGGGATTCTCCGGGCAAGAATACTAGAGTGGGTTGCCATTCCTCCTCCAGGGGACCTTCCCAACCCAGGGTTCAAACTAGCATCTCCTGCATTGCAGGGTTTTTTTTAATCATTTAGCCACCAGGGAAGCCCCCATCAATAAAACAACTGATGCCAAATAGATAAAATTACTTGCTAGTAAGCACTTAAGAGTTATAAAAATTACTGGCACATTAGAGTAATATGTTTTAATTCACCTGAAACTTGGAAATTTTTGTTTTAAAAATCCCTCATTTCTCCCCATCTAAAATATTTTTTCTTACACATTTTTCTTCATATGAATGTTCATTCAAATATAAAAAGAAGGTGCAAGCACTCTCTCTACACAGAAATTTCTTTATACAAAATTCATTAATGAGATGAAACTTTAGATGGAAACTAAGTTGTCTTCCTAACAGCTGTTCTGAAAGCATGCATTTTGGGACAACTGAGATCATATAAACCATTCTATTTTATAATTAACATTTCCCAGTATTGTGGCAGTTCAATTACTTAGACACATTAAAAAAATGACAACATTTCTTTGCAGTGCTTTGAATATAACTGTGTGATGTCATCATCTCTCTGTAAATTTTTGCAAAATGTTGAGTATATTTGCTTAGTTGTCAAAATTATGACACTTTCAAGACAAAAAAGATGAAAAAACACTGAACATGGCCTCAGTTGTGGATTTTTAAACAAGAGTGACTCTCAAACAAAGATAAAGGAACAGCATGATTTCACAGTAAAAAGTGGAAATATGTCTCTATACTCATACCAAATGAAAGTATTTAATGTAAGACTATAAACAATATTTTATTAAGTATTTATTATTGTGATGCTATCCATAACTAATTAAAATACTTTAAATGATTATATATATGCTTACGTATATTAATACATGTAGTTCATATTTTCTTATCATACATTGACATGAATTAGCCATGGATTTACATGTAAATTTACATGATTTACATATTTTCTTATACATGATTATATGTTTGAATATAATATATATGTGTATATGTATACAAAAAATATATATACAACATGCAAACAGACAATATATCATTCAGTGATATATTGAGTCTATTCAGTGAACAACTGTTTAGTAATAGTGGCTATCTGTTTTACAACATGACAGATTTTTTCACCTTTAGAACATGGAGGATTTTAGACGTCAGAATCAGAGATGATAATATTTTCATGCCTGAGTGTTTCCCCGTATTTCTACAATAGTGGAAGCCTTGGATCATAGAGTACCCTTGTTTTGAGAAACTGAGTCTCAAAGAAGTTTAATGATGGATCCAAACAACATAACTAAGTAATAAAATGGTTCATCCTGGTAGTTGGTTCTAAGGGTAGTTTTTCCCATTTTATATGTGCTAAGTTGTAGACCCTATTCCTAATTGGAATCCTGTGTTTCAGAAGTAGATACAGATCATTCTTCTGATTGATCATATTTGTTGAGCTAAAAGTATTGATTTAGGCAGGGACTAAACCCACCATTTAACGAAGCTGCCTGACAACACAGGAGACACAGAAGACTGGCATTCAATCCCTCGGTCAGGAAGTTTCCTGGGAGAAGAAATGTCAGCCCACTCCAGTATTCTTGCCTGGAAAATCCAATGGACAGAGAAGCCTGATAAGCTACTGTCTATGGGTTCACAAAGAGGTGGACAAAGCTGAGCATGCACACAAACCCAATGCTTAGATATGAAGGTGCAGACATTTGTTTCGACACTGATAGGGTATATCACTAAAGAGTCAGTGTCAAGTTCTTTGCTTAACTTCTACAGGTCCAATACCAATTTTCTTATTTTTAATGCTATGTGAGTCCATTTATTTGAAGTTAAAAAGAATGCAAACCTTAGCTGCAAAAAAAAAAAAAGAAAAGAATCAGTGATTGTCATTTTCTGGGATTGGGACAGAGATTGATTGCAAAGACGTATAAGGGAATGCCTTGGGATGATGGAAGTATTTACTTTCATTATGGTAACAGTAGAAAGGACTGTGTGCAGAATGCAATGACTGCTCACTTAAAACAAACTAATTTGATATGTTTACCTCAATAAAATAGATTTAAAATAGATTATTAGTAGTAGTTCTATGCATATTTCAAAGCACAATTTGAATAAAAAGAAAATTTAAGTTCTCAGTTTAAAAAACTGTAAGCTTTCTTATATTCCCCTTTTAAGTAAGATACTTTTTTATATTTCTGTGTTCTTATATATACTGCATTGATGACCCATAGTTTTCCCCCTGATAAATTTGACATATTTCTTGTTTAATTTCTTGAATATTCTATGTGTTTGGTTGCTATTGTGAATGATAGCTTTTTGAAAAACAATCAACTTCTCTTTTGAGCAGTGTTAGATTTACAGAAAATGAGCAAAACACACGGCAGTGACGCTGTATCTAGCTCCTTTCCCCTCCTTCATTTCCCCTGTTAGTAACGTGTTGCATTAGTACAGTGCATTTGTAACAAAGGATGAGACAATATTAATATGCTATTCTTTTTTACAGCTTTAATTAAGATATAATTGATGTATAATGTATAAGATTAAAGTATACAACATGATGTATACTTGCTTCATTTCTATGTTGGGAAGTGATTGCTGCATATTTTAGTTAACATATCCAGCACCTTACATAATTCCTTGCATATGCATGTGTGCATGTGTATGTCTGTGTGTGTGTGTGTGTGGAGAACATTTAAGTTCTATTCTCTTAGCAACTGAAAATCTGAAGAGATCAGTAAGGATTAAGGAAAGTGAAACCGTAATCAAAATCTTCCCAACAAAAGAAAAGCCTAAGATGAGTTGATTTCACTAGTGCAGTCTACCAAATATTTAAAGACAAATTAATGACAATCCTTCTCAAATTCTTCCAAAAAAATTGAACAAAAGGAGATAATCCAAAACTTATTTTATGAGGCCATAATTATCCTGATACCATAGCCAGATAAGAGTACCACAGAAAAAAGAAAACTGTAAGTCAACATCCCTAAATGAATAGATGTAAAAGTCTCCAACAAAATAACAGCAAACCAAATTCAACAACACATTGAAAGAATCATAAGCCATGATCAAGTGTGGGTATGTCCCTCAAATGCAAGGATGGTTCAAAATATGCAAATCAGTACTGTGACACACCACATTAACAAAAGGAAGAATAAAAATCATTGGACCATTTCAATAGATGCAGAAAAAGCATTTGAGAAAATTTGACATCTTTCATAAAAAAATGTTATCAACAAATTAGGTACAGAACACAACTCAACATATTAAAGGCCATACATGATAAACCCACAGGTAAAATCATATGTAACAGTGAAAAGCTGAAAGATTTTCCTCTAAAATCAGAAACAAGACAAGAATGCCCACTCTCACCACTCTTGCTCAACTTTGCACTGGAAGTCCTAACTCTAGCAGTTAGGCAAGGGGGAAAAAAAAGAAATGCCGACTGAGTGCATTCAGGAAACTCAGAGAACCCCAAGCAGTAAAAATGGCAAAAACAAACTATACCCTCACATATCATTTTCAAACTACAGAAAATAGAAGATGAAATAAATCCTGAAAAAAATAAAATCAAAATATCACCTTACATTTGGAAGGTCAAAGATGAGAATTAGGTCTGACTTCTCAGAAATCCTGCAAGCAAAAAGAGAGAAGAGTAAAATATTTAAAGTGTTGAGAGATAAAAACACCAACCTGTAACCAACCTATGATACCAATTTTGTAACCTATGAAATTGTCCTTCAAATGTGAAGGAAAAGATTAAGATTTTCTTGAATAAACAAAAATTGAAAGCATTCATTGCTAGTAGGCCTGCCTTATAAGAAATGCTACAAGAAGTCCTTTGTAGGGATAGAAATAATACAGATTAGACTTGAAATCTACAAAAAAAAAAAAAAAGGGAAGAGTATAGAAGAAGGAATAAGTGAAGATAAAAGAGCAACTTTTCTTTTTCTTTTTCTTAATTGATCTAACAGATGACAGTTTGTTCAAAAGAATTTAGCAAAGTATTTGATTATGTATGCTTATGTCTTTGGTGATGGTTTACTCGCTAAGTCGCATCTGACTCTTGTGACCCCACAGACTGTAAACTGCCAGGATCCTGTGTCCATGGGATTCTCCAGGCAAGAATACTGGAGTGGGTTGCCCTGCCCTCCTCCAGGGGATCTTCCCAATCCATGGATCAAGCCCAGGTCTCTTGCATTGCAGGGTGGATTCTGTACCGACTGAAATATGAGGAAAGCCCATGTATGCTTATACATGCATATATATGCAAGCTCAATCATCTCAGTCATATCTGACTCCAGGGGATCTTCCCAACGCAGGAGTCAAACCCAGGTCTCCTACATTGCAGGCAGATTCTCTACCAACTGAGCTATGAGGAAAGCTCATGCATGCTTATACACATATATATATGCAAACTCAGTCGTTTCAGTCATCTGACTCTTTGTGACCCTATGGACTGTAGCCTGCCAGACTGTCCGTGGAATTCCCCAGGCAAGAACACTGGAGTGGGTTGCCCTGCCCTCCTCCAGGGATCTTCCCAACCCAGGGATCAAACCCAGGTCTCCCACATTGCAGGGCAGATTCTTTACCACTGAGCCACCCAGAGAGTCCTTATGTATATATATTTGCATAATGTATACTTATGTATGTTTATGTATAAGTAAAATAAATTACAACTATGATAACAAGGACTGGGAGGAAACATAAGAATTTTGTTACTATAAGACACTCATACCACCTGTGATGTGGTATATACCTTCTTCCCTCTATATCCATAAGTGTTTGGTTTGAGACCCTCTGAAGATGCCAACATTTGGGAATGCTCAAATCCCTTACATAAAATAATATGGTATTTGCATCTAACCTATTAAAATCCTCCTGCACCCTTTAAATTTTCTCTGACTACTTAGAAAACCTAATACAGTATAAATGCCATGTAAATTGTTGCTGGCCCATAGCAAGTTCCATTTTTGTATTTTGAAACTTTCTGGATTTTTTCCAACTTATAATCCTTGGATGCAGAACCAGTGGATACAAAAAGCCAACTGCATAGTATTAATGAAAAGTAGACTTATATTAGTTGTAAATGTATATTGCAAAACGGGAGGCAACCACTAAACAGGAAGTATAATGGAAATACTAAAATGGGAGAGAAATGAAATCACACAAAATGCTCAATTAAAACAACAAAAACCAACAAAGGAGTAGAAGATAAAGAATATTCTCTCTCCCGGCAGCTTCTTACAACATTTTAATATTATTATTCAGATTCATATACTTCATTCTCACTTTTGTTCATTTCCATATTTGAGTAGCCTTATCTAATTTTTTGTCTTACTGAGAAACCAGAAATGGAACTATTGATTCTTTATCAAATTTATTTTCATATTTTAAGTTTCAAATTGAAAGAATGAAAGTATTTAATAAAATCATGCAATCATATTTAAAATATAATTATAAAGATGAGTTCATTAACTTGAAGGAAAAATGTTTAGGAAATAAAACTTTTTTTAATTGATAAAGAAATCTCAGCTGTAAGAAATGATAAACATAGATATTATAAATAAAACATTTCAAGTAACATAAATTTTAAATCAGATCTTGTTTTATTTGCTTAAATCATTGATATTTAAATTTAAAAAAACCCTCCCAAACCATTATATAATCAGCAAAATAAATTTCAATTAGATAAAAAATAGTAACAGATAGGAAGAGAAATAAATGTATTAAGCTATGATGTTCTTTACACGATTTTATGTCAGGTAATTTGCAATTTTCAGATCACGACTTTATCAAAAAAGAACATGTCAGTTACAGGAAATTTTTGTCAGTGAGCCACAATAAAACATGACTTTGATGCACAGCAGATGGTGTTGTAATGGATTGTCTAATTATTTCTATTAGGTACACTTTTTGAAATGTAAAGTAGTCACAAAGAAAGATAAAAAATGAAACAATAGACTTACAGAAACAAAACTGATATCATTAGGTGAGTCAATTCAGCTTTAAAACATCTGTAAAAGCACTAATTTATTAACTGTTCTAACCTGAGGTAATCGAGTGATCAAAAAGACTAATGTTAAATCCACTTTAGTACAGACATTACTTTGAAAATTTAGAGAAAATATAATTAGAAAATCATTTAATAAGTAATATTAAGTAAATAATCTAAGATTTTTTGAATAAATCACTTTTAATAAATCTCTATAATAGGCTATTTTAATAGACAGAATAAATACAGAATTTTAAATATAGAATTCCTTTAAATATAGAATTCTTACTTGTCTGAGACCAGTACAAACACTGAGGTGAAATAGATTCTGGTGAATAAAGAACATGGAAATCCAAAATTATGTAAAACTGATAGTTTCAAACTATGAATAAAAACAATTCCTACAAGATACTATAAAAAAAATTAATACTCAAATGCAAAAAAATGTCCACTTTGGAAATTACTTTATGAAGTCAAATTCCTCTAAGCCTAATATTATGAAATGCCTCCATCTCTGACCCCAGTATTTGAAAATGGCACAAGTGGAAATAGTATATCTTTGTTGTTGAATTTTGGCAAATCATTTTTTAAAAAGAACATAGGAAATTTTTTTTTCCCTTTTTGCTATTTTTTTTTCTACTGGAAAACATACAAAATTAATTGTTGAAGAAATATATAAATCAAGACATAATAATTCAAGTATCTTCTAAAGTGTGTGTTTTAACACTTTGTTATCATAAGAGAGTGTCCAACATTAATAATTTTCAGCCCTACCACTATTCAAAATGTGTAGACATTCATCCTGATGGTAGGTCCACTGGCTCTATACCCAGAAGTAGAGTTTCTATATCATACAGTAACCTTATTTTAAATGTTTTTGAGCAATATTAGTGTTGTCTTCCATAGCTGCTGCACCATGTCATATGATAGTAAGAAGTACAAGAGAGCAGACAGATCTTTAAACTGACATTTTAACCTCAGAAGTTCAAAGCACCACTTTAATAGATACTATTCACAGTCTGAGAGCCTTATCTTCTACCTACTGAGGAATACTTTCTTACAAAAGGTATCATGACATGCACGCAAGTAGGAAATGAACACATATCAAAATTTTACATAACATTAATATTGACTCAATGGAGAATTCTATGAATGCACATAAAATAATTAACCATGAAAACTGAAATGAATTTTCAACTAGATTCAAAATAGGACAATATCCACAAATGAACAATCACAATTAACTTGTATACAGTAAAATGCAAGTACTTTTATAGAAAAGAATATCTTATTTTCTACAGTTATCATCTTATAAAGTATTTTAACCAAATAACCAAAAAGCTGTCCAAACTGATCACATGGATCACTTATCTAACTCAATGAAACTATGAACCATGCCATATAGAGCCACCCAATATGGACAGGTCATGGTAGAGAGTTCTGACAAAACGTGGTTCATTGGAAAAGGGAATATCAAGCCACTTCAGCATTCTTGCCTTGAGAACCTCATGAGCAGTGTGAAAAGACAAAAAGACATGCACTGAAAGATGAGCTCCCCAGGTCATCAGGGGCCTAACACGCTACTGGAGAAGAGCAGAGAAATAGCTCCAGAAGGAATGAAGAGGCTGAGCCAAAGTGGAAACAACACCCAGGTGTGGGTGTGTCTGGTGGGGAAAGTAAAGTCCGATGCTGTAAAGAGCAACATTATACAGGAACCTGGAATGTCCGGTCCATGAATCAAGGTAAATTTGAAGTGGTCAAACAAGAGATAACAAGAATGATCGTCAACATTTTAGGAATCAGTGAACTAAAATGGACTGAAATGAGTGAATTTAATTCAGATGATCATTATATCTACTACTGTGGGAAAGAATCCCTTATAAGAAATGGAGTATTCCTCACAGTCAACAAGAGAGTCTGAAATGCAGTACTTGGGTGCAATCTCAAAAACAACAGAATGATCTCTGTTCATTTCCAATGCAAACCATTCAATAACACAATAATCCAAGCCAATGCCCCAACCACTATGCTGAAGAAGCTGAAGTTGAACAGTTCTACGAAGACCTAGACACACACACACACACACACAGATGTCCTTTTCATCACAGAAGACTGGAATGCCAAAGTAGGAAGTCAAGAAATACCTGGAGTTACAGGTAAGTTTGGCCTTGGAGTATAAAATGAAGCAGGGCAAAGGCTAAAAGAGTTTTTCCAAGACAATGACTGGTCATAGCAAACACCCTCTTCCAACAACACAAAAGACGACTCTACACATGATGACCATCACAAGATGGTCAATACCAAAATCAGAATGATTATATTCTTTGTAGCCAAAGATGGAGAAACTCTATACAGTCAGCATAAACAATACTGAAAATCAGCTGTGGCTCAGATCATGAAATCCTCACTGCAAAAGTCAGACTTAAATTAGAAGTAGGGAACACCACCTGGCCATTCATGTATGACCTAAATCAAATACCTTATGATTATACAGTGGAAGTGACAAATAGAGTCAAGGGATTAGATCTGATAAAGTGCCTGAAGAACTATGGACAGAGGCTTATAGCATTGTACAGGAGGCTGTGATCAAAACTATTCCCAAGGAAAAGAAAAACAAAAGGCAAAATGTTTATCTGAGAAGGCCTTACAAATAGCTGAAAATAGAAGAGAAGTGATAGGCAAAGGAGAAAAGGAAAAATATACACATCTGAATGCAGATTTCCAAAGAATAGCAACGAGAGATAAGAAAGCCTTCCTCAGTGATCAATGCAAAGAAATAGAGGAGATAATAGAATGGGAAAGACTAGAGATCTCTTCAAGAAAATTAGAGATACTGAGGGAATATTTCATGCAAAGATGGGCACAATAAAGGACAGAAATGGTATGGACCTAACAGAAGCAGAAGATATTAAGAAGAGATGGCAAGAGTACACAAAAGAACTGTACAAAAAAGATCTTTATGACCCAGATAATCATGATGGTGTGATCACTCACCTAAAGCCAGACATCCTTGAATGCAAACTTAAGTGGACCTTAAGAAGCATCACTACGAACAAAGCTAGTGGAGGTGATAGAATTCCAGCTGAGCTATTTCAAATCCTAAAAGATGATGCTGTGAAAGTGCTGCGCTCAATATGCCAGAAAATTGGGAAAGCTCATCAGTGGCCACAGGACTGGAAAAAGTGTTTTCATTCCAATCCCAAAGAAAAGCAATGCCGTAGAATGTTCAAACTACTACACAGTTACACTCATTTCACACACTAGCAAAGAAATGCTCAAAACTCTCCAAACTAGTCTTCAGCAGTATGTGAACTGAGAACTTCCAGATATTCAAGCTGGATTTAGAAAGGCAGAGGAACCAGACATCAAATCACCAACATCCGTAGAATCATAGAAAAAACAAGAGTTCCAGAAAAACATCTGCTTTATTGACTATGCCAAAGCCTTTGACCATATGGATCACAACAAACTTTGGAAAATTCTGAAAGAAATGGGAATACCAGATTACCTTACCTGGCTCCTGAGAAACCTGTATGCAGGTCTAGAAGCAACGGTTAGAACCAGACATGGAAAAATGGACTGGTTTTGAATTGGGGAAGGAGTATGTCAAGGCTGTATATTGTCACCCTGCTTATTTAACTTATATGAAGAATACATCATGAGAAATTCTGGGCTTGATGAAACACAAGCTGGAATCAAGGTTGCTGGGAGAAATATCAATAACCTCCACAGATGACACCACCCTTATGGCAGAAAGCAAAGAGGAACTAAAGAGCCTCTTAATGAAGGTGAAAGAGGAGAGTAAAAAAAGCTGGCTTAAAACTCAACATTCAGAAAACTAAGGTCACAGCATCTGGTCCCATCACTTCATAGCAAATAGATGGAGAAACAATGAGAGACTTTATTTTCTTGGGCTCCAAAATCACAGCAGATGGTGACTGCAACCTTGAAATTAAAAGACACTTGTTTCTTGGAAGAAAAGTTATGACCAACTTAGACAGCATATTAAAAAGCAGAGACATTACTGGGCCGACAAATGTCCATACAGTCAAAGTTATGACTTTTCCAGCAGTCATTATGGATGTGGAGAGCTGGATCATAAAGAAGTCTTAGCACCAAAGAATTGATGCTGTTGAACTATGGTGCTGGAGAAGATCCTTGAGAGTCCCTTGGACTGCAAGGAGATCCAACCAGTCAATCCTAAAGGAAACCAATTCTGAATATTCATTGGAAGGACTGATGCTGATACTGAACCTCCAATATTTTGGCCACCTGGTATGAAGATCCAACTCATTAGAAAAGACCCTGAGGATGGGAAAGACTGAAAGGAGATAGAGAAGGTGACAAGAGAGGATGAGAAGGCTGGATGACATCACTGACTCAATGGATATGAGCTTGAACAAGCTCCGGGCTTTGGTGAAGGGCAGGGAAACTTGGCGTGCTACAGTCCATGGTCATAGAGTCGGACACGACTCTGAGCCACTCTACAACAACAAAGTATTTTAAGACAATGGAAAGTGGCAGTGAAGTAGTGCTGCCCTAGAGATACCAAACAACAATCTCATTTGCCTATTTCAGTTTTTCTATTTTTCCTAAAACATCTGGTTGTGGAAATAGGTTCTGCTCTTCACATACCACGCTAGGATTTCAGTGCTAATACTTAGGCTTATGCTCTCCATATCATCTGAGTTTTCTGTGCTCCTAAACCTTATACATGTTCAGTGCTGCTTTCTGACACTTTGTCAGACCTCCAGTCATTTGATCATTAACTCTAATGACAATCTTTTCCCCACAAGATGGGTCCCAAATATCGTGTTTACAAAGCTTTCATAGCATAATTCTTACTAAGAGAAAACTAGTACTCTTGTCTTGAAATTTGTTTCTACGCCATTTCTCCAACACATATTCACCTTCCATTTTTAGTTTGAAAGTGAAGTTGCTCAGTCGTGTCTGACTCTTTGCGAGCCCGTGGACTGTAGCCCACCAGGCTTCTCCGTCCATGGGATTCTCCAGGCAAGAATACTGGAGTGGGTTGCCAGTTCCTTCTCCAGGGGATTTTCGCGACCCAGGGATCGAACCCAGGTCTCCCGCATTGCAGGCAGACGCTTTAAACTCTGAGCCACCACGGAAGCATCCATTGTTAGTTTCTTTGCATCCAATTGCTTATGGGAGGCTAGCTCTCCACTGGGCCCAGTGAGTTCATTACTTGTCACCCAGTGCAGAGGCTCTGGGTGAGTTTTAACCTTCAGATCTTTCTCTGCTGCTGGAATCACTCCACATGAAAAACACCCCTGCCTTGTTAACTGATATTAACTACTGCTATGGAATTCATGAAACGCTCTTTCATTCTCTAAGTATATAGATCTTAGGAGAGCAGCTAGCTGAGTCTTTACATATGTCTACGTTTGTGTTACCATGATCTAGATCAAGTGAGAAATGTTTACAGCAACCCGGAAAGCTTTCATATGCCTCTCCCAATCACGTGGCCAAGCATAATTAATAGAAAAGACCATTCTTTTCCCCATTCACTGCCCAAATCAGATGATGACATATATGTAGCCAGTTTCTTTATTAATACTTTTATTGGTCTTTTTATTTTCTACAGCTGTACAACACTTTTGATTAATATAATTTTCTGAGATTGATATCTGATAGTATAATCTTCCAGATTTTTTCCTCTAGAGATTGCTTTGGTTTCAGAATCTTTATTGAGCTTGCTGTGGATCTGTAATTTGTGGAAAACATATTTTTTCAATAATATACTTCATGTCAATATACATGGTATTTTTCTTTATCTACTTAGGTCTTACTAAAATTTTCCTCAATCGTGGTTTCTAAATTTCAATGGTGAAGTGTTAAAAATAGTTCATTAAATTTGTCCTTTGGCATTTGCAACCACAAATACTATTTTAATATTATGTGTCCACTGTGATTTTTATACAGTGCTTGATGCATATAAATTAGGACTGCTATTTATTCTTGTTGGATGCATCCTATTGTCTGATTTTATCACTAGATTTTTGGTGGTACATTTATATGGCATAACTTTTCCATTCCTTCGCTTTCAAGTTTTCCACATCTTTGTATTTAAAGTGTATCTCTTATAAGCATCATAGTTGGGTTTTAGTTTGTCTTTGTATTTATTTTCCCAGTCTGGCAATCTGTTTTATGGTGGACTATTACATCAGTATGTGGTATCAGTATGTGGTAACTTGTTCTGCATTATCTATTACAGCACTAGCTTTTTCCTTTGATTTCTTACTTCTTTCCTTCTATTAATCAGCCAGGTATTTTCATACTATTTCACTTCACTCATCTTGAGTGTCACAATCCCTACTTTTTCCTTTAGTTGATACTCCAGGGATTACAAGAAAAAAAATTTTTTATCACCCTCTGAGCAATGAAAAAATGTTTTAAAAATTTAACTTAGCTTCCCCTTCCTATTTGGGGGGCTACTCTTACCATGCAGAAAATACTTAACAAACCAGGCCTGAAGCTGCTGTCTTTGGAAGGGCCTGCTTGACTGCATCTGGAAACAGATTCTGAAATGGTCCCTAACAGATAAGTTGTTTCTCTGTGCTACAGTGTGATTTATAGTGAACATCTGCTCCTTTTCTGAGAGTCTAGTAGTTGAGCAAAGTACACCCACATGAAAAGTTCCCAATAAAAAAGCCTAAACTCCGAGACTCAGGTGGACCTCTCTGGGCAGAAGCACTGCACTATGAAGCGGTATTTTATTTGCTACAGGGTTGGGATACCCTGTGTAATTTCCCATGTCAGGAAGAGAGTGTAGGAAGCCTGCACATGGATTGCTCCATACTCTGCTTATCTTTTTCCCTTGCTGAACCAGCTGGGTATCTGATGTTACTATGTACTATGCCACTGTGTCACTATGCTGCTGTGTTTCTGAAATAAACCTGAGTGACAAGGCCAACTATGCTGAGACTATGAATACTTCTAGTGAGTTATTATAGATGTGGGTAGTCTTAGGAATCCTTTAGAAGAAATGGAGTATTCCTCATAGTCAACAAGAGAGTCTGAAATGCAGTACTTGGGTGCAATCTCAAAAACAACAGAATGATCTCTGTTCATTTCCAAGGCAAATCACTCAATATCACAGTAATCCAATTCAATGCCCCAACCACTATGTTGAAGAAGCTGAAGTTGAACGGTCCTATGAAGACCTACGTGACCTTCTAGAACTAACACATATACACAACAAGATGTCCTTTTCATCACAGAGGACTGGAATACCAAAGTAGGAAATCAAGAAATACCTGGAGTAACAGGCAAGTTTGGCCTTGGAGTATAAAATGAAGCAGGGCAAAGGCTAAAAGAGTTTTTCTGAGACAATGCACTGGTCATAGCAAACACCCTCTTCCAACAACACAAAAGGTGACTCTACACATGATGACCATCACAAGATGGTCAATACCAAAATCAGAATGATTATATTCTTTGCAGCCAAAGATGGAGAAGCTCTGTACAGTCAGCATAAACAAGAGTGGGAATTGACTGTGGCTCAGATCATGAAATCCTCATGGCAAATGTCAGACTTAAATTGAAGGAGTATGGAACATCACTTGGCCATTCAGGTATGACCTAACTCAAATATCTTACGATTACACAGTGGAAGTGACAAATCGATTCAAGGGATTAGATCTGATAGACAGATCTCTGAAGAACTATGGACAGAGGTTCTTGACACTGTACAGGAGGTGGTGATCAAAATGATCCCCAAGAAAAAGAAAGGCAAAATGGTTGTCTGAGGAGGACTTGCAAACAACTGAGAGAAGAAGAGAAGCTAAAGGCAAAGGAGAAAAGGAAAGATAGGCTCATCTGAATGAAGAGTTCCAATGAGAATAGCAAGAAGAGATAAGAAAGCCTTCCTCAGTGATCAATGCAAAGAAATAGAAACAATAACATGGTAAAGAGTAGAGATCTCAAGATAATTAGAGATGCCAAGGGAACATTGCATGCAAAGATGGGCACAATAAAGACAGAAATGGTATGGACTTAACAGAAGCAGAGGTATTAGGAAGAGGTGGCAAGAATACATAGAAGAACTATATAAAAAAGATCTTCATGACCCAGATAACCATGAAGGTGTGATCACTCACCTAGAGCCAGACATCCTGGAGTGCAAAGGGAAGTGGGCCTTAGGAAACATCACTACGAACAAAACTAATGGAGGTGATGGAATTCCAGTTGAGCTGTTTCAAATCCTAAAAGATGATGCTGTTACAGTGCTATACTCAATATGCAAGCAAATTTGGAAAGCTCAGCAGTAGCCACAGGACCAGAAAAGGTCAGTTTTTATTCCAATCCCAAAGAAAGACAATGCCAAAGAATGTTCAAAGTACTGCACAATTAGAGTCATCTCACACACTAGCAAAGTGCTGCTCAAAATTCTCCAAGCCAGGTTTCAATACTACATGAACACAGAATTTCCAGATGTTCAAGCTGGATTTAGAAAAGGCAGAGGAACCAGAGATCAAATTGCCAACATCTGTTGGATTATCAAAAAAGTGAGAGTTTCAGAAGAACATCTACTTGAGCTTTATTGACTACCCCAAAGCCTTTGACTGATTGGACCACAACAAACTGTGGATAATTCTGAAAAAGATGGAGAATACCAGACCACCTGACCTGCCTCCTGAGATATCTGTGCAGGTCACGAAACAAGAGTTAGGACTGAACATGGAACAATGTACTGGTTCCAAATTGGGAAAGCAGTACATCAAGGCTGTATATTGTCACTTAGCTTATTTAACTTATATGCAGAGTACATCAAACAAAGTGCTGGGTTGGATGAAGCATGAACTGGAATCAAGATTATCAGGAGAAATATCAATAACCTCAGATATGCACATGACACCACCCTTATGGCAGAAAGTGAAGGGTAACTGAAGAGTCTCTTGATGAAAGTGAAAGAGGAGAGTGAAAAAGCTGTCTTAGAACTCAACATTCAAAAAATGAAGATCATGGCATCCAGTCCCATCACTTAATGGCAAATAGATGGGGAAACAATGGAAACAGTAAGAGACTGTTTTCTTGGGCTCCAAAATCACTGCTGATGGTGACTGCAGCCCTGAAATCAAAAGATGCTTGCTCCTTGGGAGGAAAGCTATGACTAACCTAGACAGCATATTAAAAAGCAGAGACATTCTCTTGCCAACCATGATCTGTCTAGTCAAAGCTATGGTTTTCCCAGTAGTTATGAATGGATGTGAGAGTTGGATTATAAAGAAAGCTGAGCACCAAAGAATTGATGCTTTTGAACTGTGGTGTTGGAGAAGACTCTTGAGTGTCCCTTGGACTGCAAGGAGATCAAACCAGTCAATACTAAAGGAAATCAATCCTGAATATTCAAGAATTGATGCTGAAGCTGTAACTCTTACACTTTGGCCACCTGTTGTGAAGAACAGACTCATTGGAAAAGACCCCGATGCTGGGAAAGATTGAAGACAAGAGGAGAAAGGGACGACAGAGGATGAGATGGCATCACTGACTCGATGGACATGAGTTTGAGCAAGCTCCAGGAGTTGGTGATGGACAGGGAAGCCTGGCATGCTGCAGTCCATGGGGTCACAAAAAGTCGGACACGTCAGTGCAATTGAACTGAACTGAGTCTTAGGAAACCCCTAATCAGTTACCATATATTCTATTTTCACATATGTCTTAGACTCCTTAAGACTTTATCACCAATTACTTAAAAAGGAGGTTATTCCACCCTTCCTTTGCTGTTCTTTCACATATTTTCTATTGATTTGTCTGGGATCAGTTTTCTTCTGCCAGAACTCTAATAGTCCCTTATTACATACCTGTTCCTTGGTCTTCATTTATTCTGAAAATGTTAATATTTTACCTTTATTTAAGAAATATATATTTGCTAGTATAGGATTCTAGGCTAGCAGATTTGTTTTCCAGCACTATTGAAACTAATGATGAATTTTCTCCAATAGTTCTCAAACTTTTATTTTTGTCTCTATCAGCAGTTTGACTATGATAAAGCCTATATGTGAGTTCCTTTATATTTATCCTTTTTGAAGTTTAAATAATTGATTGAATCCATAGTTTGATGTATTCAATCAGCATTTGAAAATCTTTAACCAATGTTTTAATAAATATTTGTCTTCTATTCTCTCTATTCTCCTTCTAAGACTTCAGTTACACAGAGATGAGAACTTTTTCCCATGCCCCACACATCTTTATAGCCTTTGCCATACTTTGCATACTTTTTGATTCTGGGCTTATGATTCTTTCTATGGATGATATAAATGTAAGTTTTATGTGCCTTTTTTAATCACTTCATATTAACTCACCCCATTGTCTTCTTGGTCTATAAACTCATATTTAGATGGTAATAGAAATTATGTCCATGGGGACCCACTGGGTTCCTTGTTTCCATCTCTCATCTTGCTCCTTCCCTGTCAAAATGTGAGCCATTGTTATTTTGTTATATTCTCATTTTTAAAGAAATCTGTCACTTTAGTAATCATTTCCTTGACTTTGCTTTTTCTTAGTATATATTATAATTAACCATGCATAGATAGAGTTGGCATTTGAAGTATGAATAATGCCATATGAATAGTTCTTTATAAACTATAAACTTTATATGTTTATAAACTTTATAAACATTTCCAAGCATTTTATACTTTTATTCTTAATTTTCTCACTGCTTAGGAAATATTCATCTTTTATATTAAGGGAAGATACACAAGTGCCATTTTCATCTAACTGAACATACTGAAAGTATCACATATTTCTTTTTAATTGTCAAGCTTTTGAAGATTCAGATGCATTGATAAAGCTATCTGTAATCCTCTATTCTGAATTAGCTCAGTTAATTAATGTGCCACATTAATTTTCTAAGAGTTGGCATTGATCTTCTGAAATGCCCACATAGTCAAAAAGAAGTAAATGAGAAAACATACATTGGTTATCAGACACTAGTTTTTTTTTTTTTTAAACCTTAAAATTTTTATTCTGTATCTATACTGAAGAGATGAAGTGAATTTACGCATTGCATTCTATAAATATGATGACTTTGATCATCTGTTTTCTCCTAGTTTATCATATTTAGTACCTTCAAATGTTAATTATTAAATGTAAAGTTACCCCAAAATGAAAACAAGTAGTAGATAGTTTTGATCAATTTTACACATGGATATATGTTATTTATATACCTCATATAAGAACTTCAATCTGGAATCCATTTTGAATACTATCTCAGTAACATAATTATAAGTCTACACTCTCAAGTTCTTATTATTTATAAGTCAAATTTTCAAAGTATCAATTGATTTTATATTAATCATATAAACCTTTTATCACAGAAATATGTAATTTATACTTTTCAAAATGATTATATAAGACTTCCTCAAAGTGACTAAAAACTAGATTATAAAGTACAGAAAATTCATAATCTGCCTTGCAAAAATAAGGACCTAACTACTGATTTACCAAAATATCTACCCTACAACAACTGAAATAAATCTAAAGAAACAAACCACAGATTATCAAAGTTAAAAACAAAGAAGTTCAGACTCACTCAAATTTCACATGATTTGAGCCAAACTGTAAATAAATCACAATGCCAACATGTCATCCTAGGCTTTTGATCTCTGGGGACGTCTTCCTTACACTGCTTGAACTTTGATATCCGGCCCCATGGAGTAGTCCTTTCACCCTGTTCTGTCTTCCTCCTGTAACAGTCCACTCTCCATCACATGGATGTCCTTTTCACCTCAATCACTTACAATAGCCTGTCCCTACCCTTAAACCCCTTATGGGTACATCATTTGCTCTGTCTGACCACAACATCTTTAGCCAGGCTACCCTCTCATGCAAAAGATGTTCTTAATATACTCAATTTCTGACCTCCATACACCAGGCTGTGTCTCCAACTGGATACAAGTTTCTTCACTTTGGCTTTTGCCACCCTGCATTAGGCTTTGTCACCGCTGATCATCTCTTTTTCAGTTTTCTCAGATTTCAACACAGCAGTCTGCAAACCACGCTCCCCTCCAACTCAGTATGGTCAGCTATCTTTCATGGCCTTACCAAATATCTTTAGGATGGAATTTTTCTTGATTGGATGATAGCAATATATCAACATTCACATCCAGATTTTCGTGGTTGTATTGTGGTTATATAGAACAATATCCTTATTCATTGGAGAAGGAAATGGCAACCCACTCCTGTTTTCTCGCTGGGATAATCCCATAGCTACAGTCCATGGGGTCAAAGAGTCAGACATGACTGAGTGACTAAATCACCACATCCTTATACACAAAATAATACTGAAGTATTTGAAAATAATGGGCTTCCCTGGTGGCTCAGGCGGTAAAGAATCTGACTGCAGTGCAGAAGACCCAGCTATGATCCCTGGGTTGGGAAGATCCCCTGGAGGAGGAAATGACAACCCACTCCAGTATTCTTGCCTGGAGAACCCCATAGAGAGGAGCCTGGTGGGCTGTAGTCCATGGGCTCTCAAAGAGTAAGACACAACTAAGTAACTTTAACTTTCACTTGAAAATGATAAGCACCATTTTTGTAGCTTGACTTCAGATGATTAAGAGGAGTTAAGAGAAAATAGAGGAAGTGTTTACTAGGCAATACAAAGTACTAGACTCTTGATACAATTAAACAGATCATGTATGCTGCAACTAAAGATCCCACATGTGTAAACAAAGATCGAAGATCATGCATGCCACAAGACCTGGCACAGCCAAGTAAATAATTTTTTTAAATAAAAAAGCTATGATAGTTTTGCAGAACACAGTAAGTATAATAGCATCCTTTAATTTCCAGAGGCTCTTGGCCTAGCATTTTCTTTCTGTGCAACTTAGTTTCAGAACTGCAACGTGAAAAAAACTCAATACTACAAGCTAACAAACTGCTACTTCTGTCTCTCTAGCTTCATGAAATAACCAAAATTTCTGCTGTTTTCTCTTCTCCAGCATTAACCATCTAACCGGGCAAACTTTGAATTCCCAGCTTCTAATCTTATGTATTTAATTAAATTCAAACTATGACTTCCTTGTACTTGTTAATGAACCCATGGATAACCAGCTATAAAACTCAGTTCATCTTTCCATTGGCCTCGCCTCTCCAAAATTTTAGCCTTTCTAGCCCATGTTGCTTTAACTGCTCTTTGATATCTCTCAACAGAAGATTCTTTTTAGTGGGAAAGATGTTTTCCTTTACTATTTCACATGACCTAAAAGTGGAAGCACCATTTTCTAGAAATTTTAATTCATTTTCACCAAGAAGAAATGTGGCTTCCTAAGGCTTCCAATAAAATATTACTTTACTTATCATGATATACACTAACCGTTTTCAACTGCTTTCAAGTCTTTCCTAAAGAGAAAATTTTACAAAAGTAAAATATAGCAAAATCTAATTTTATTTGTGATATAATATTAAAGCATCCTATTGGAAGTTCAATCTTGCAAGAAATATGCATGTTGAGAAGTTCCCAGCTCTCACTAGTGGTAAAGAATCTGCCTGCCAATGCAGGAGAACTAAGAGAATTGGATTCAGTCCCTGGTTTGGGAAAATCCTCTGGAGAATGAAATGGTAACTGACTCCAGTAATCTCGCCTGGGGAATCTTATGGACAAAGGAACTTGGTGGGCTAAAGCATGTGGGGTCGCAAAGAGATGGACACGACTGAGTGACTAAACAGTAACAACATATGTGAGAAAAAAAGGGAATACATTAGTGTGCACGTGCACATCTTTTTAACATTACAGTATAAGCAGTGTTCTCATTTGAAGTTTTAAATATCTTATATAGTTACTGTATCTCAGTTTTGTTCATTTCCCTTAGGGTTTCTAGACTTGGTAAGAACAATAAAATTTAATTGATAAATCCACAAAAATTTGGGACATACTTAAATTTAAAAACATCTATTTTGTTTAATTAAAATTCAAATTTAACTGAGATTATCTATTAAACCTACCCTTTCTTTAAGGTCAGGAATATATGTTGGTGAGAGGAAAATAAGTTTTGGGAAGACAGTGGGTAAAGTTAATTTAAATCTAAACAGAAAATGTCAGAAAAATATCTGATAGTTAATGAACTCAAATGATAGAGATGATCCAAGAGAATAAAAATGCCATTCTGCAGAACACAGTAGGATTTCTAAAACTTTAAAGAACAGCAAATTGTCAGGAAAACCCCAGAAAAAAAAAAAAAAACTCAGTGTATCTAATAAAACATATGTTATATTGTTATCTAAATGCCAAGCCCCACATCTTTTCAGGGTTAAGTATATTTTAGTAAAAACAGAAATATGTTCCCAAGTACAATCTAATTTGACACTCATAGGTGTAGATAAATGAGATCATAAACTGGGGTGAGGATGAATGGGCAGAAGTAAAAGCAATTTCTGTAAGGTTATAGCATGTTAATTACCTGCTATACTGGCATGAAATAACAGTTAACTTAATTGATGGGCATTTTAACTGATTTGTCTTTCATTAGGTATGCTAACTTATAAGGTTGTAGTTTCCTTTACTCTGTTAGTTTTGCATCAAGCAACTTTGTATTATAGACAAATTTAGATTAAACCACAAGAATTAATTTCCATTTATGCTACCACTATTTACAAGGGAAGACTTTAAAACCACCATTCATAGAATATTCTGATTTTGAACTCTATTCTTGGGCAGATTGTCAAGGATTTTTTTCCTATATTCAGGAAAATAGTTTCTTAAACACTTTACCTCCTTCTAGGATTTTTTTTTTTTAGTTCAATTGTTTTACGCAATTCATTTGTTTTGAATTTCCTATGGCACGTTTTCTAATTGTTTTCCTCACTATTATAGTTCCAAATCCCAGCATGCCCTTACATATCAACAACTTACTGAGAAAATATATAGGTGTGAAATTTACATCTTCCTTTCTCTCCTCTTGAAAATACATATATAATAAAATCCTTTTACTCTCTTACACTTTTATGCTCTACATAATTTTCTCCAGAGGTGAGTGAATGTGGGACATTTATACAGACATAAGGTATACAGTGTAATAAGTGCAAGCTTTTTCTTTGCTGGTTTATATAATCTGTTTTCCATGCATTATTGTATTTTAACAAGAAAGTGTAAAATTTGTTACTATATTCAGATGAGAATCGAAGTATTACAGGTTAAGTGACTGGCCCAAAGTCACACAGGAGAAATTAAACTTGAATTTATGGTAATTTCAAATACTTAAGTTTATTTAGAGATCTCTGGCCATACTGAATATAGTTCCAAAGTCAATAGCTGAATTTAACTAGATTGAAATCAGAGTTTTTCATCATCCATGTATTAGAGTGGGAGAGTTGTCACGTAAATGAGTGCACAAAACTTTCCAGGGCCAAACCTACATGTCTGTATATTTTATATTAAATGTATTAAGCATCTGTGCAAAGACAGTTACTCATTAATTCAATTAATACCATGTATTCTCTCGAACAGTCATGAATGAACATATAAAGTGTGTAAAATGCCTGCATAAAATACATATTTGCCCCTTGAGAAGGTTCTGAGAGAAAAGAGGGTAAAATTAATTTACTCTGAAAAATAGTTCCCTAGCCTTAACAATTTTCTCTCATGTCAAGAACCTATCCATACACTTGGGGAGGAAAAAAAGAACTAATAGTGATAAAAGATCATACCTATGTAGATAGCTTTGATGCCAAGAAATGGAGATCAAACCAATCACTTAAGTACTCAAGATGAAAAGTCACATTCTTTCACTTTCAGTATTTTGTACATACTATTCCCTCTGCCTGGAACTCTTCTTCCTTGAATATCCATGTGGTTTTCCCTTCACTTTTCCAGGTCAGAGCTGTAATATCACCCTACTAACCTTGTACCTGGGCTTCCCTGGTGGCTCAGAGGTTAAAGCATCTGCCTGCAATGCGGGAGACCTGGGTTTGTTCCCTGCGTCAGGAAGATTCCCTGGAGAAGGAAATGGCAACCCACTCCAGTATTCTTGCCTGGAGAATCCCATGGACAGAGGAGCCTGGTGGGCTACAGTGCACAGGGTCGTAAAGAGTCAGAAACGACTGAGCGACTTCACTTTCACTTTCCCAACTTGTAGCTAACACATTCAGCTCTTATCCCCTTCTCTATGACCCACTCTGCTATCTCATACACTACATATTCTCTAGCATAAAAGCTCAATAAACATGTTCATTTTTGTCTTGCCTTATTCGCTACTATTTTATCAGTACCTTGATAAGTGTCTAGTATAAAATAGTTGCTCCATAAAAGTTTAAGTGAAGGAAAACTTTAGAACAGAGGGGAGATTAGAAGACGTGAAAAAAATAATTCAAAAGGAATAACAGAGGGAATTATAAGATTCCATTTAAAATTATCAAAAAAAGATTCATAGGTGGTCAATCCTGAAAACGGTTTTGAATTATAAGAGTGACCAATGTTTAATCACAGCTTATTCACTCCATTAATGAGGGAGGGATCGCTGCCCAAGGGGTTGTGGGATGGCCAAACACACTATACCTGACCCAGGAAAGACATACATGCCACAGCCAAGGGTAGGAGGACACCAAACACCATACAGGAGACAGAGGGGTTACACTTGGGAAGAGGGTGAACTAGGGTCTGTGGAAGGTAAACTTTGGAGTGCCAATAGAGTGGGGTTCTCTCTGGTCCCCACAGGAGGATGTGATTGCTGTATTTGAATAATTCGGTGGGCTGAAGCCCACTCCTCAAGGATAAATAGGTCATCTTGTTTTGTCCTCTTAGTAACGATGCCTGTTTGGTTAGGGGACCTTTCTGCAGGAGCAGGGGGAAGGAGAGTATGTGATTAGGTCACTCAAAGTCCTCCTGATTTTACCAAATAACAAGGTAGTACATTTTATCACCCTTAAATTTAGACTATATCACAGGCTGATACAATAAACTGCTTACAGTTTTGCATATATTGTCTGTTTTAGCTTCAAGGAAGGAAGTTCAGGGCTGGGTTAGGCGAGGCAAATTTAGTATCTCCTATGGGTTATCATCAGCAATGGATTTTTCACAGCCAGTAGTCCATACTGAATATGTCACAGTTGTCTTCTGTTAATTTAGACTTGAGAATAAGGGAGGGAAGCAGGAAAAAGAATGCTGCCACTATTTTTTTTTTTTTTTTGCAATTTTTCCTTTAAAAGAATTAGTGTTTCTTTTTAAAGGGTGTTGTCCTTAGATTTATTCTTTAACAGTAATGCTAGAAGGGAAATGCAAGTCAAAACTACAAGACATCACTTCATACCTATCAGAATGGCTATCATCAAAAAGAATACAAATAGTCAAAGTTGTGGAGAGATTGGAAACTGTGCAAGCCATTGATGGGAATGTAAATTGTTGCAGCATTATGGAGGTTCCCCAAAAAACTAAAAATGGAATCATCGTATGACCCAGCATGTCCATTTTTGGGTATGTATCTTAAAAATAGCAAAAACATTCATTTGAAAAGATACATTCACCCCAGTGTTCACAGCAGTATTATTTACAATTGCTAAGACATAGAAGCAACCTATGAGTTGCTTCCATAGATGAGTGGATAAAAAAGATATGGTGTGTATATATATACATATACATATATATATATATACACACACACACATGTGTATATACACACACATACACACACACAGTGGAATGTACAGTTCAGTTCAGTTGTTCAGTCATGCCTGATTCTTTGTGACCCCATGGACTGCAGCATACCAGGCTTCCCTGTCCATTATCAACTTCCAGAGTTTGCTCAAACTCAAGCCCATCAACCTGGTGATGCCATCCAAGCATCAACCTTAAAAATGAAATTTATTTGCAACAACATGAATTAGACTTGTAGGGTATTATGTTGAGTGACATAAATCCAGCAAAGACAAATATGATATCACTTAAACGTGAAATCTAAAAAACACAATAAATTAATGAATATAATGAAAAAAAAAAAAGAAGCAGAATCACAGACATAGAGAACAAACTAGTGGCTACCAGTGAAGAGACGAAAGGGGGATGGGCAATGTAGGGTTATAGTGTTAAGTACAAACTATTATGTATAAAATAGCTACAAGGATATATTGTACAAAACTAGAATACAGTCAGTTTTAGAGTAACTATAAATAGAGTATAATCTTTAAAGTCATGACTCACTATATTATACATATGAAACTTACATAATATTGTACATTGCTGGTCCTTTAATGGACTGGAACCTGGTGGTCTGGAGTTGACGATAAGAAAGTAAGAGAGAGAGAGAGGCTGATATCCCCTGGTTTACACGGAGAGCCAATAAACCCCTGTTCTTCGAGCTCGCGCTGCCGCGCGGAGGCACCGGGCGCGCTCTCCAGTGGGTGAAGGCACAGGGCACCTTCCCGAGAGGGTCTTAGAAGTCTGGGCAAGACCAGCGGGCCTCCGCGCTCCAAGGAGTTAGCCAGAAATAGAGAGAGAGAGAGAGAGAAAGACACGGGGACCCAAGCTCTGATGGAGCCAAGGTGTTTTATTCAACATGGTGTGGGCATATATACTGTCTCACAAGGTAGCTATTCTCAGCAAAGGTAAAAATCAAAATTCCAGACTTACAAAACATAAGGCGATCCTTATCAAAGAGAAAGAGTCGTAAAGAATCACTTTTACCGTGTGGTTCATAAAAAGAAAGAGGGTCGTAAATAGTTATTTATCACCATACGGAGAAACTAACGAAGGAAATGCCTGGATTCCTCAGCCCCGGGAAAGGCTTGCCTCTCCTCTTAATTCCTGAATATTCAGGAATTAATAAGGAACAGAGGATTCATGACAGATCCAAAACAGCGCACAGAAAGCCTCCTGTTAAATGCTTCCTGACAGTTCATCAACTATACTTTAGTAGTTGATGTCTAAATAAAACATTAATAAAAAAAAATTAATGCTTAAAAGAATTGAGCACCTTCTGAAATTTTACACTGGCAAACTGTCTCACCCACAAATTTTTAAACCCAGAAGATTTATTTTTGTGTGTATGATGCTGGGAAAGATTGAGGGCAGGAGGAAAAGGGGACAACAGAGGATGAGATGGTTGGAAGGCATCAACAACTCGATGGACATGGGTTTGGGTGGACTCAGGGAGCTGGTGATGGACACGGACGCCTGGCGTGCTGCGGTTCACAGGGGTTGCAAAGAGTTGGACACAACTGAGTGAACTGAGCTGAATTGAACTGATGACAATGAAAAATAATTACATAGGTAAATTTTTAGAAAACATAACATCTCTTTTATATTTTTAAAATAGCTACTTAAATAGAATTCTGCTGAAATAGATATTAAACAAAATAAATGCTGAAGGATGGGGAAAATGAGTTATTCAATGGGAGATACTAAATAATGAAATGTGTTAACTATAGTATAATATTCATGATTATTATAAAACCAATATAAAAAAGCTTTATGAAAGGTTTTAATATTCATCATTAGATTTCTCTTTCTTTTGTCAATTAAACTAAATTTGCAAAATTAATCATTTTACCTAGGACACAGTCACTCTACATGTGCAAAAAATGAGTATTTGAATAATTTAAACAAGTTTAAAAGTGTATATTTGATATATATGTATACATATACTCAAATACTCATCATTATATCTGGTTATTTTCATGTATATAAATTGTGAACCTAAAGAGATAATACACACTCCCATTTCTGAAATAAGTTCACTTCAATATTAATATTTACATCCCTTGGTATAGGATTATGGATCACTTTATTTTTTGTCATAATAGTTTTCTGTACTCCCTACATACATTTCATGGCAAATAGATGGGGAAACAGTGGAAACAGTGGTTGACTATTTTTTTGGCTCCAAAATCACTGCAGATGGTGATTGCAGCCATGAAATTTAAAGACACTTACTCCTTGGAAGGAAAGTTATGACAAACCTAGACAGCATATTAAAAAGCAGAGACATTACTTTGTCAACAAAGGTCCGTCTAGTCAAGGCTATGGTTGTTCCATGGGCATGTATGGATGTGAGAGTTGGACTATAAAGAAAGTTGAGCACAGATAAATTGATGTTTTTGAACTGTGGTGTTGGAGAAAACTCTTGAGAGTCCCTTGGACTGCAAGGAGATCCAACTAGTCCATCCTAAAGGAAATCAGTCCTGAATATTCACTGGAAGGACTGATGCTGAAGCTGAAACTCCAATATTTTGGCCACCTGATGTGAAAAGCTGATTCATTTGAAAAGACCCTGATGTTGGGAAAGATTGAAGGCAGGAGGAGAAGGGGACGACAGAAGATGAGATGGTTAGATGGAATCACCAACTCAATGGACATGAGTTTGAGTAAGCTCTGGCAGTTGGTGATGGACAGGGAGGCCTGGCATGCTGCGGTTCCTGGGGCTGCAAAGAGTCAGACACGAACTGAACTGAACATACATTTCAATAAGAAACATGTTTTAATTACAAGCAGAAAAAGGCTATGTGTGTTTTTAAAGAATTCTCACAAATATTTTGAAAAGAAAATTTCTTCTTCATCTACTGCCTCAATTTTTATTCAAGTCCCTTCTTCCCAAGTTCTTAAATCTGTGGTGGAGAGGACTTGTTTACATCACGCCTGATGAAGTATTCTTGGTATAAGGTCAATATTATTCACTTCATCATTCCCCATCTCTGCTCCTCCCACTCCATCCCAAATATATAGATAGATAGATAGATAGATAGATAGATAGATAGATAGATAAAACCACAAATTTTTAAATCCCTTTTCAGAGTTCCAAGAGTTGTGATTACTTAACTACAGCTCAGGGGACCTGAGGATAACAAAACATCAAGAATAGGGAATTTTTGCAGCTGAGAGCAGCTGATTCAGGATCTGTAGGGAATAACTGCTTTTCCAAAACCTCCTTTCTCCCTCCCATGTTTGCTTGTGTGACTTGATGCTTTGCTCAGAGATGCTTTTTTTAATGAAATGTGTGACTTTCACAGCTTGTGCATTGTGAGAAGTGCTTCACACCACGCGAACTCTGTTGCATTGCTGTGCTTGAAAGTTTTAAAAAATAATATTTTTTTATCTATAAGCAATTTATGAAATACCCTTAAACTCTTTTTCTTTTTCTCTTAATTTTTAATAAAAAAGAAAAAAGAACATGGTAGTCATAACAGAACCGACTTACCTAAGAAGTTTTACTAAAACCAACATGCTGTGTTAGCCAATAACTAATTTACTCACAAGGTAAGTACTACATTATACAGAATAAAAACAAACTTTGGCATTATTTCTTTCTTTAGTTATTAGCTATCAACCTAAAAATTAGTAAAACAAATCAGTGTCTCTCAATTCGGTTGCAGATTAGATGTCTGAACTCCCTGTATAATAGGGTCCGAAAGCAGCCAGGTACAAAAATAAGAAAAAGGAGGCAGGTTGGCAGATGCAGAAATTAGGATTTTTTTGAGAGACTACTCTATTTCTTTTATTGAGCCCATCTTTGCATGATATGTTCCCTTGGTATCTCTAATTTTCTTGAAGAGATCTCTAGTCTTTCCCATTCTATTGTTTTCCTCTATTTCTTTGCAGTGATCACTTAGGAAGGCTTTCTTATCTCTCCTTGCTATTCTTTGGAACTCTGCATTCAAATGAGTATATCTTTTCTTTTCTCCTTTGCTTTTCCCTTTTCTTCTTTTCATAGCTATTTGTAAGGCCTCCTCAGACAGCCATTTTGCTTCTTTGCATTTCTTTTTCTTGGGGATGATCTTGATTCTTGTCTCCTGTAAAATGTCATGAACCTCCATCCATACTTCATCAGGCACTCTATCAGATCTAGTCCCTTAAATCTATTTCTCACTTCTACTGTATGGTCATAAGGGACTTGATTTAGGTCATACCTGAATGGTGTAGTGGTTTTCTCCACTTTCTTCAATTTCAGTCTGAATTTAGCAATAAGGAGTTCATGATCTGAGCCATAGTCAGCTCCTGGTCTTGTTTTTGCTGTCTGTATAGAGCTTCTTCATCTTTGGCTGCAAAGAGTATAATCAATCAGAATTATTGGGAGGAGGATGATAAAATGAGATAGCACAAAATTACAAAAGTAATTTTCACCATATTAAGATATTCTTCTCCATTTTAAAGGACTAAGAGTGAATATATCCATAGGCCCTACTGTCCAGGTCAATACCCTTTTGCCATAGGCCTTAAAATGCCAACCCGCATCCACAGATACAAGCAAGATGAAATCCACGAAATGTCACATCATCATTACTTATTTGTCAGCATGAGAGTAAACAACCTCTCTGCTCACCCATTAGTTTCTGAGCGCTCATTCCCATCTGTCTAATTCACCAATGGAGCTGATTAGTCTCCTTCTCCCCAGCGTCTTCCCCTACTTTGTTCTCTGGATTGTCTGCTCATCAAATACCATATATTCTCAAACTCATTTCTGAATTTTCCCTTCACATATTCCGTCAATGAAATATTTTTCTTCTTTGATATAACATTCCCTGCAGTCCTTTCAATACGAATCTACTTTTTCACATGGCATATAGCACACATTTGAGACCAGGATTGGTATCCTCTTTGCTCTCCATTGTTTCTTCCAGATCATTATTTCTTCTGCCATGGAAGTTCTCAACATTTAGCTTTTAGCTTTATACTGCTCTATCATTCTAAATGAGTCTCAACCAAAGTCTCAGGCATTACTCCCTTCATTATAGACTTTACCTGGTAGCCCTTGGAACTTACCTTCAACTTTATTCAATGTTACTTCAGTACTCTTTGTGTATGTCAGCTTACTCCTTAACATGTTCAACTCCAAAGACTTTCCCTTTGCTTTACCTTATCATTGTCACACTCTGCATACCGTCATTATCATAAAGTAAGCTTTCTCTTGAATCACTAATTTAAACTTCCTACTCTAATATGTTCCCAACATCCAAAAAAGTCAAATAGAGTGATCTTGCAGATCTTGCTCTCTGACCTTCAGTAGGCTATTTGACATCTGTTCATCACATGTTAAATAAACATAATCATTCTTTTAATATAAAGATATAAGGAATAAGTTAGTTAATTCTTATAAAATGCTTCAAACAGGGATTTCTCTCATGGCTCCGAGGTAGAGAATTTACCGGCTGATGCAGGAGACATGGGTTCAATCTCTGGTCTAAGAAGATTCCCACACTCAGCAAACGAACTAAGGCCACATGCCCCAGCTGTTAAGCCTGCTCCTTAGGGCCTGGGAATGACAACTACCGAGCCCATGAACACAGATACTGTAGCCCGTGCTCCCTAGGACCCATGCTCCACAACAGGAGAGTCACTGCGATGAGAAGCCCATGCACCGCTACAAGAGCGTGGCCCCTGTTCCCAGTGACTGGAGGAAAGTCCACGCGGCAACGAAGACTCACCAGAGCCAAAATATAATACACAATTTTTAAATGTATTAAGAAAATGCTTACGACAATTCCTGGAACATTCCAGATGCACTTTAAATGTTAACAATCACTATTATTAGCATCATGATAATTTTCTAATCCTTACTCTCCTTTTGCTATTCTTTCCTTATTTTATTTCATGATCACTATCTTTAAATGGTCACTCTACACTACCCAGAACACCTGTTTTTGTTTTGTTGTTCCTAGTAACTATGCTCTTCCAACAGTACAATGTCAATTTCATTCTACTAAGTGAAAGTGTCTGACTCTTTGTGACCCCATGGACTATACAGTCCATGGAATTCTCCAGGCCAGAAAACTGGAGTGGGTAGCCCTTCCCTTCTCCAGGGGATCTTCCCAACCGAGGGATCAAACCCAGGTCTCCCGCATGGTAGGAAGATTCTTTACAAGCTGAGCCACAAAACGTTCCTCAAATCTCTTGTTCCCATCTCACTTTCAGCTGGTGTGTCTCAGGGGTGGCATCTTTCTGCCATCAAATTAGTAAAATATTTGTAGTTGTGGTATATATATTTTCCTTCCATTCCTTCACTTATCTACTATGTTCTACTTATTTCTATATCAGAGATTTCTCTTTAGTGACTGTATCTTCTGATTTTTTCCACTCATTAATGGAATCATGTCCATATTTATTCAAACAGGCTCCAGAGAAAACATACAAATTGATGCTAAACACATGAAAATATGGTCAAATTCATCAGGAAAATGCTAATCATAACCACAGTGAAATACCACTTTACACTCACTAGAGTAGGTAAGATCAAAATGTCAGATAGTACCAGAATCCTCATGCATCACTGATGGGAATATAAAATGATACTACTCTGTTGATCAGAGTTTGCCAATCACTCAAATGATTCAACAGTTACCATAAGACCCAGAAATTCCACTGCCAGTCATAAACTCAAGAGAAATTAAATCAAATCAACATAAAAATTTGTATGTAACTGTTATAGCAGAATTACTCATAGTAGCCAAAGGTGGAAACAACCCAAATGTCTATCAATGAATAAATAAAGGAGCAAAATGTGGTGTGAAAATACCATGGAGTGCTATCTAGGCTTAAGAATAAAACATTAGTTCTTTGGCCCATTTTTTGATTGGGTCATTTATTTTTCTGGAATTGAGCTGCAGGAGTTGTTTGTATATTTTTGAGATTAATCCTTTGTCTGTTGCTTCATTTGCTATTATTTTCTCCCAATCCGAGGGCTGTCTTTCCACCTTGCTTATAGTTTCCTTTGTTGTGCAAAAGCTTTTAAGTTTCATTAGGTCCCATCTGTTTATTTTTGCTTTTATTTCTAAAATTCTGGGATGTGGGTCATAGAGGATCCTGCTGTGATTTATGTCAGAGAGTGTTTTGCCTATGTTCTCCTCTAGGAGTTTTATAGTTTCTGGACTTACATTTAGATCTTTAATCCATTTTGAGTTTATTTTTGTGTATGGTGTTAGAAAGTGTCCTAATTTCATTCTTTTACAAGATTGACCAGTTTTACAAGATTGACCAGTTTTTCTTTTACAAGATTGACCAGTTTTCCCAGCACCACTTGTTAAGGAGGTTGTCTTTTTTCCATTGTATATTCTTGCCTCCTTTGTCAAAGATAAGGTGTCCATAGGTTCATGGATTTATCTCTGGGTTTTCTATTCTGTTCCATTGATTTATATTTCTGTCTTTGTGCCAGTACCATACTGTCTTGATGACTGTGGCTTTGTAGTAGAGTCTGAAGTCAGGCAGGTTGATTCCTCCAATTCCATTCTTCTTTCTCAAGATTACTTTGGCTATTACCCCCTGCCACACACCCCAATGTTCATCACAGCACTATTTATAATAGCCAGGACATGGAAGCAACCTAGATGCCCATCAGGAGATGAATGGATAAGGAAGCTGTGGTACATATACACTATGGAATATTACTCAGCCATTAAAAAGAATTCATTGGAATCAGTTCTAATGAGATGGATGAAATTGGAGCCCATCATACAGAGTGAAGTAAGCCAGAAAGATAAAGACCAATACAGGATACTAATGCATATATATGGAATTTAGAAAGATGGTAACGATAACCCTATATGCAAAACAGAAAAAGAGACTCAGATGTACAGAACAGACTTTTGGACTCTGTGGGAGAAGGCGAGGGTGGGATGTTTCGAGAGAACAGCATCGAAACATGTATATTATCTAGGATGAAACAGATCACCAGCCCAGGTTGGATGCATGAGACAAGTGCTCGGGGCTAGTGCACTGGGAAGACCCAGAGGGATGGGGTGGGGAGGAAGGTGGGTGAGGGGATCGGGATGGGGAATACATGTAAATCCATGGCTAATTCATTTCAATGTATGACAAAAACCACTACAATGTTGTAAAGTAATTAGCCTCCAACTAATAAAAATAAATGGAAAAAAAAAAACACTACAATATTGTAAAGTAATTAGCCTCCAACTAATAAAAATAAATGGAAAAAATTAAAAATTAAAAAGGAACTAATAAAAAAAAACAAAACATTAATACATGTATATCATAAATGAAATTTGAAAATGTTATGCTAAATGAAAAAAAGCTTGTCACAATAGATCACATATGATTTCATTTGTATGAGATGTTCAGAACTTGGAAATCTATAAAGATGTTTATTGGTGGCTGCCTGTGGCTGGGTGAGGGAGGTAGTGTGAGGTACAGAAGGTCAGTGCTAACCATACAGGGTTTCTTTTGGGGATAGCAAAATGCTCTCAGATTACCTCTGGTGATGATTGTACATATCTATGAATATACTAAAAACAGCTGAGCTGCATGTTTTAAATTGGTAAATTATAAAGTGCACTCTATCTCAAAACTTCTAAAAATATATCTAAAATATGTTTCTTTCTATCCATAGCACAGTCCAATCCACTATCCTATTTTATTTCATACTGTAATAACCTAGCATTTTTTTAACTTATATTCTTGGCTATTTCTAAAAATCTTTCTACACATCATTCAGAGTGCATGTTAAATAAATGTTAATTAAATTCCATCACATGAATGCTTAAAAGCATTTCAGTGACTGTCACATCTGGGATGGAAAGCAAGCTTCATAAAATAACCATGAAGATCACATATGATCTTACTTCTGCCTAACTTTCCAAAGTCATATGAAATCAAGCTTGCATTTTGCTCTATACATGTTGGTAATCACATTCTAAATCTCTGAGCACAGCACACTCTCCTATCCTCCCACTTGCATCTTTAACCAGGATGCTTTCTTATTCATCTTAGTTTATTCCAATTCCTCAGATAGGGCTCCCCTGACTAGAAAATTTGAATTAGTCTCCAATTAAATTATCTCTTTAATATCTCAAAAAATAGCCTAATTTGTGGACCTTTTTACATTTGATGTAACTTTTAAATGTCTACTTCATTAATTGATAGAAGCAACCTGCTTAGAATCTATTCCCATATTGTACCTTTAAAATTGGGGGAGTGGAGGAAAGAGAAAGGAAAGGAAAAGAAAGAAGAGATATGAAGGGAACAAAGAGGAGGAGAATTTATGAAGAAGAAAAGAAAAATTTAACAAAATACTAATTTACAAACATAAAAGAGACAGTTTTTAATAAATGTAGGTTCATTATGCTATACTTCCAGGTTTTCACTGTCTGGATAATTGAAAAGTAAGAGATTGGAGAAATGAATTCTTACACACATAATTCAAAAGCTATAAGCTCCAATATAAAAGGACACTGTTCATTTTAAACAGTTACTAAAATAATGTCTGACTTTTAACAGTCCTCAAAAATAGTTGCTGAATAACTAAATGCACACTGCTCAAATTCTGTTGTTTAATGACTGATGTAAATCAGTTTTCCTCAGAGTGTAGATCCAAGAGATTTTTGTTCCTCTTGAACAGTGTGCTTCCGTAAGTCAAGTTATAAAAACCAATTTGACATCTTGATCTCAACTTACCCTAACTATAGGGTTTAAAATGAAATATAATCAAATTCAGAATCAGTATTAACTCATTTGTGATCAAATATCTGATTATATATATATATGTATATATACATATATATATATATATATATAATTCTTATGCTCATGTAAGCAACTGTGACTGAAAATTGCCATTCCAATTTTTCTTGATATATATCAGTTCAGTTCAGTTCAGTCACTCAGTTGTGTCCAACTCTTAGCGACCCCATGGACTGCAGCACACCAGGCCTCCCTGTCCATCACTAACTCCCGGAGTTTACTCAAACTCAGGTCTGTTGAGTCGGTGATGCCATCCAACCATCTCATCCTCTGAATTCACTTCTCCCTTCATTCCCTTCTCCTCCTGCCTTCAATCTCTCCCAGCATCAGGGACTTTTCCAAGGAGTCAGCTCTTTGCATCAGGTAGCCAAAGTATTGGAGTTTCAGCTTTAGCAACAGTTTTTCCAGTGAATATTCAGGACTGATTTCCTTTAGGATGGACTGGTTGGATCTCCTTGCAGTCCAAGGGACTCTCAGGAGTCTTCTCCAACACCACAGTTCAAAAGCATCAATTCTTCAGCGCTCAGCTTTCTTTATATTCCAACTGTCACATCCATACATGACTACTGGAAAAACCATAGCTTTGACTAGATGGACCTTTGTTGGCAAAGTAATATCTCTGCTTTTTTATATGCTGTCTAGGTTGGTCATAAATTTTCTTCCAAAGGTAAGTATCTTTTAATTTGATGGCTGTGGTCATCATCTGTAGTGATTTTGGAGCCCCAAAAAATAAAGTCTGCCACTGTTTCCACTGTTTTTCCATCTATTTGCCATGAAGTGATGGGACCAGATGGCATGATCCTTGTTTCCTGAATGCATATATCAAATTACCTCAAATCTCAGTGCCTTATAACTACTTTATTAAGTTCAAAATTTTGTAGGTCAGAACTTTAGAAAAGTTGGGCAGGAAGTATTCACTTGAGGCCTCTCATAAAATTGTCATAAGATGTCAATGGAGTTGAAGTCTGAAGGTTTGCCTTATTTGCACATTCAAGGTGACTCACTCCCAAACGGCCTTTGGACCAGGTTGTCAGTCAGACTGTCTATATGTGACTTCTCCAACCTGAAGATCTTAAGATTGTCTGTCTTTTTATGGAATAGCTTATTTCCTTTGGCTGAAGCTTTCACAATGCTTCTAATGGTTATTTGCATTTCCAAGCTGGATTCATTGAGAGCAGTCACTTAAAACTGCATTCCTCCAACTTTAATCTTAGACTGAGTATTAATATACTTTAAGTCAGTTGGAAGGGAGTATTTGGAGATCCATCCTCTCAGTTTCAGTAGTATACCTTAGACTTTGTGTCAGAGACTGGCTCAGAGCTAAACATTACCTTCCTTTGTAAATCCAAAGCCACCTTCCGATCACCTCATTGAGGGTATTTCGCAAGAGACATCCGTCAAGACCCTCAGTCTCCCTCCAGCTTCCTCAGAAATCTTTTCCACAATGTGTATCAAACATTTGTCATGGATCTCACAGCAGCATAAATTGAAAAAGGTATTTTCATTGGTAGAAATACAGGGAAAAATTTGGGAGCTGAGGATATGGAGAAAGTTTTAAAACTGAAGGTTGCTCTCATGGCTAGCAGTGTTGTCCCGAAGGCTCCCAAGAAAGTTCCCTTGGTGTTTGGCAGAGAAAAATAACTAGGGAGAAGAAGGTTGGAGGTTCTGGAATTCCATCTCACTTAAACACATATTGGGGTATTTCATAGGGTTTAAGAAAATTTTCTGTTACTAACTTTTTGAAACCACTCATGTTTTAAAAATCAGTTCATTTCTAAGCATATCAGGATATGGTCAAGTAGTTAAAAACCCTCAGAAAGTTCACATTTCTTCTTTACTCTTTCAATCTGATTTAGAGATGAATGCTTAGCTGTGCGTCTGGTGTTGCAAAGGGAAATGCTGTCAAATTACATTGTTTGCTGTCATTTAACCCAACATTTCAGGTTGGCATTTTGCACAGCTATAACTTCAAAGCTGATATTTCACAAAAATCATAAAAAAATAGACATCTTCTCCATTATATACATTTTGTAAAGGTTAAGTGCACAGAGTCTCACTTTTACGGTAATTCTTGAATTGATAACAAAGTTACTCCCTTTTTTAAGAGATGTCAACCATAATACATGGTTCATTAAAAAATGACCCTCTGTCTTTCTTGCTCTTAACATCTTTTTTTAGTATTTTAAATAAAAACCAATGCCACCTGGAACATGTATTGTCATGACTTTTCTATGTAATAATCAAGCACCATAATTCAAGTCTTACCCCACCTAAAATGATTTTTCTATAAACATTAAGCCAATCACTGATTGAGGTTTAGATATGCATGCTCATGAATGTCTACCTTTGACCAACCACAAAAGATGACTTAGTATAAAGTACATAGTGCTGGTCACTTCCCATAATGTGAAAATCAGATGCTAGCTAATTGTTTATAATTCAGATGACACTGGAATATATTATGTTTATTTTGTAAAATGCTATCAAATGCAATGTTATAAACCTATATAGATAATATATAGATTTACTGTGAAGATTTCTATCCCTAAATCATCAAGTTGGAAGTATCTTAAATTACACAGAAAACTCACACACACACACTGGTTTAAATAAATGACTGAGTACTTTGAAGCTCAACCTTAATAAATAAATAACATGTTGACTTCAACATTGCTCAGTATATTCTAGTTCTGTGACAGACTTTGTCCTGTTGAGGTCCTGGAAATGAACGTGAATGAATGTATTTACTAAAGCACATTGATATTAAAAGCTCTAAATGAAGCTGTTTAAATTTTTCCTGTAAATGACATTGAAATAAAATCCTCTTTTGAACATTGTACCTATGTGTTTGTGTAAGTTTGCTGTGTGTCTTTCTCTCTTTGCTCACTGATTGACCCAGTTGTGGTAATTTAGATTTGTGCCACTGTGAAATATGGTAGATGACAGTAGTGATGCTTTACAGACTATTATTACTTAAATAGGTAATGTAAATGTAGACTGGTGTAACACAGTTTTTAATTAGTGAAAATATCAGTGTAAACTACATTTCCTTACATGTCAGCATAACAAAGTAAGCTGACATCTACCAAATAATTTGGTTATTATTTGCTTATCCTTCTCAAGACTTGCATTTACTTCTTCAAATTACTTGATACTTTAAGCAGTCACTTATTATTCTATATCAGAAAATGTGAGGAGTTTCTGAGCAAAACTGACATGATTACTTCCTAAAATACTTTTATTTTTGAAAATGTTGACTGACATTGAATATGTATCTTTTCTGTGACCTGAACAAATAGCTATGCTATTATCCGCCCTTTTGGTTTTTCCTCCTCTACTCAAAACTGCAGCTTTCCTCCCCAAAATTCAAGAGCAAGGTGAAAACTAACTTATTCTATGCTGTACTCTCTTAAGCAAGGTATTTGCATGAGTAAATGGGATTCTGAAAAAAAAAATGATAAAAAATACACTATTTTTAATCTCTAAAAATATTGGAAGTCTTTATTTTCATTTATCATTATGTTCAGAATGGAAACTATTAGTAATGGTTTCACATATACTTTTCAAATGAATAATATACAGTAGAAATAAACTTTCAATTTTATCAGCCACAGTGTGGTCCATGAGAACTCTGGCTATTTGTTTGACTGAGTTTGAAGCAGTTCTGATAAACATTTCCTAACCAAACAGCTGGAATTTTGCTTTTTTCCACTTAAATGACTTTCACACCAAGTCTCATCTTATAGCAATAACTGAAGAGGGATTTTATACCTTATTTTTAAACTTAAACTGTGACAATTTTAATTACTGAATTTTATCCTTTCTTTTCATAAACTCCTTAACAGCTATAAACACTGTATGATGATTAGTATTTTTACAGGAAATAAACTCCAGTATAATGACTCAAAAAAAAAAAAAAAAAAAAAAAACTGATCCTCCAAGCAAAGGCTCATGTTTGAAATATGCATACTTATGAAAAATAATTTCTAAAAATCTACAGAAAAGTGTGAAATTTCCTCAGATAAATTGGTTCAGAATCAAATCAATCACTGAATCCTTTCTGCACAAATGTTGCAGCTCTTTGAACAGAATGAAACTCAGAAAATTCTTTGGACAGGATAAACTAGATTAATTTACAGATTTCATAGTAGAAATCTGTCATTTTAAGCTTCTTTTATAGTCTGTATTTACCTATACTTTTCCTAAGTAAAATAGGAAATAGGCTTATTTTCCTAAGCCAGAGGAATGATCAGGGGTTCTAAATGTATATTGCTTTTGTGTATGGATACTGAGCAACACAGACCCAATCCTCATCACTTATTCTACACAAGCAAAAAATGAGCAAAGAACCAGTATGTCAATTACAGGCTCTGAAAAAAAGAAAAAGAAAACATACACTAATCTTGATTTCTAATTTAGTTGTTTTGGGGATTGAAACAGGTGATATCAAATGTAATAAATATTTACATTGGTCAATTGAAAATGTTCCCCAGCATATGTTATCTTACCTCTTCCTAAGTAGAGTTTATGAAATCAGAGCTGAAAAAATGATTAAAGTATAAAATACATGTCTCATTTTTAGTTATAACAACAAAAAGGGTTTACTTTAATTTGTAGGCATTAAAATAGTGTCTTTGGATCATATACAATCATATAGAAAATGTTCATAGCTTACTATTAAAGAGGTAAAGAATGCAAACTTTATAGATACTGACATTTGGTGTGTATGAATACACTCTACTTTGTGACAGCACCACAATTCCCTTATAGTATTAGGATTTTTAAAATTTCTACCTATGTTTGTACTTCAGCTTAGGGCTGTTTGGGAATTAGGCTGAAACAAAATAAAGAACTTAGTTATAAGAAGGAAAGCAGTAAAGTGAGAAATATGAGCAGTGATCATTAGCAGAATGAGACAAGGGGGAAATGATGACACATTTCTGCAACTTTTGAACAGTTCCTTACAGAGATCAGTGATTCTAAAGAAAGGTGAGAGAAAAACTGAAAAGTCTGCATTTACTCAGTTTGAGGGATTACATAATATTAGTTACATATTATTCAAATAGTGACCCCTAAAACCTGGGGAAACTATGTTCATTGCATAAAAATCATGAAGCAGTTTTGTCTGGCACCAGATAGCCCAAAAGCAAACTGCTTGAAACATTTTATCCATTATCTCATTATAGTAATCTAATTTATAAAAGCTAGAATGTTATATTATTTCAGTTCATGTCCTCCATTTATTTTCTAGTGACTGAACGACAAGACTTTTTGTTCTTAAATCATGAGCAGTAACTATTCAACTTCAGATTTCCCTTGATTTTACTGGTCATTTTTTTAAATAAAAAAACAATAATCATAGAGCAGACATGATCTAATCTTGGCCTCTATTTTATATATCTAAAGCAAAGATAATATGAAAATACATTGATTTTTTTTGATGTCCAGTTTGAAATACATCAGAAGTAGAACAAATCTCACATATACACACACACAAGCACAGGAAAAACTCCAGGAAACTGGCAGAATTATACAACCAAAGATGCAAGAAAGATTCCCACATAATTAGGTAGGACTCCTTCCTGCCCCCCCCCCCCACAAAAAAAGCATCAGAAAGGGACTGGTGACCCCAGGAAGCATATGTAAAGAGCATAGGCAAGCCCTCACCCTGGGAAGTTCCCCTGACTACTACAAGGCCCACCGGGACAGACAGAAAGCCTGGAGGAGTCTGGACTTAGCACTAGAGGAGTGGGCATGTGGTGGCTTGCTAGAAATCAGGGTAGAGAAAGATGGGCACTGACAGCTACCACCTTGCCACACTTCCTAGCAAAAACTCATGTTGGGCAGGGCTGCTGGTATGCCCAGTGGCTAAGCACTGAATCTCGGGCTCTGGGAGATTTGGTGTTGGTGTAACTGCCTGCAGGAAGCCAGGATGGCATTGGTTGCGATTTAGGTTAAAACTTGGAACCCATTGTCAGCTTGTGAACAGTGGCTGTGGGTCCCATAGAGACAGACTTTGCTGGTATGCTCACCAGGTGGTGGTGTGGAATCACAGGTTTCCAGCAGACAGCCTCTGAGGAGGAATACGCAGTGGTTCCTTTCCTAGCAGGAGCTCTCTGCGTCCCACCTCTCACCCCAACTTGGAGTTGGATCAGGGGCAAACTGTTCCTTTGAAGTCACAGCGGCAGCCCAGGTCCCAGGCAGTAGCACAACCACCTGCTTCCTGCAGTCACAGTGCTCTAGGCGCAGCCCCCAACATAGCGTTAGGTCTGAGATGAACACAACAGAGAAAAGGTCACAGTCTCAGGCTGCTGATAGGAAGGACTGTGGATGCCTACAAGGGCAGGGCATAGGCTGCCTGCGACTCCACAGGCCTCACTTGCTTCCATGCTCACTTCCTTTGATACAGAATGTGCACTTAAAGACACATTTATTGAACTGGACCTTTAGGACTTCTAATCCAACAATTGGGGGGACGAAGACTCCATCCCTAAAATGGCTGTGACAGCCACGGAGCAAAGAGGAGGCCCCATCCAAAACCTGGGACAGGCTCTGGATACCAGAACCTGGACACCAATCGCACTCATTATCAAGGGCACATGAGTAAAAACATGATTGGCATCCATACCAAGAACAGCCCTTCCACAAAAACACTACACTCACCCAGTCTGCAGAGGGCCACTTCTCCCCCCGCCCCCCAAAAAAGAAAATGCTGATGACTTCAGCCCATTCCCAAACAGTACTAGTCTGACACTCTGTATGTAAGTGAGTCACAAATACACAAAAATAAATTTGAATGAGGAGTTGGAAAAGAGAAAAAACTCCTTCAGATCACAGTAGAAACCTTTATCTCCTTAAGTCACAAAGACAGAGAAAGTTAAGTGAAATGAAAAAGCAGAGGAGCTGCTCCCATTGAAAAGGAGAAATATCCTGAAAGAACAAATAAGAAAACAGAATTCAACAGTCTAGACCCTAAGTTCAAAGGAGAGGTAATGAAATGCTTAAGAAATTAAGATTATTAGAGAAATGCACATCACTAAAATAGGAAGCTAGAAACTATAAAGAGGAACCAATGAAAAATTAGACAACTCAGTTGCTGAGATAAAAACCAATGTAGAAGCAATGAGTAGCAGAGTAAATGACATAGAATGAATAAGTGGTCTGAAGTTAGAATAATGGAAAACACCCAATCAGAACAGGAGACAGAAAGACTAAGGGGAAAAAATAAAAGCAATGTATGAGATCCATGGGATAATACAAAGCATGCCAACCTATGCATAATAGGTGTTCCAGAAGGAGAAGAGAGAAAGAAAGAGACTGAAAATGTATTTGAAGTAATTATGGCTAAGAAATTCCCAAGCCTAAAGGAAACAGATGTCTAGTTTCAGGAAGCACAGAGGGTCTCAAACAAGATAAACTCAAACAGACTCACACCAAGATATACTATAATTAAAATGGCAAAAGATAAGACCCAGAGGGATCAGGTAGAGAGGGAGGTGGGAGGGGGGATCGGGATGGGGAATACATGTAAATCCATGGCTGATTCATGTCAATGTATGACAAAAACCACTACAATATTGTAAAGTAATTTTCCTCCAACTAATAAAAAATAAATAAATATATAGAATAAAACCAATTCAGTGGGAAAAAAAATAAAGAGAGGGAGGATTCTAAAGGAATCAGGAGAAAATCAGAATCAGTTATTAAAAAAAACAAACAACAAAAAAAAACACCATAAGCCTATCAACTGACTTCTCTGCAGAAACTTTTCCTGTCAGAAAGAGGTAGCATGACACATTCAAAATTCGAATTTAACTTGATAGAAATTACTTCAGGTGACTTACTGACCACAACTCTATGAAACTCACAATCAACCATGGGGAAGAAAACAGAAAAAAAGAAAAATCACATGAAATTAAACATAATACTAGAAAACCAATGGGTCAGTAATTAAAGAGGAAATCTTGTTACCTCAAGACAATTGATAATGATAATATAACCTAACAAAATCTATGCAGCAAAAGTAGTTCTAGAGGGAAATTAATTATACAGGCATTAAGAAACAAGAGAAATTGCAAACAACCTAGCCTACCCTGTAAAAGAATTCAGTTCAGTCACTCAGTCACGTCTGACTCTTTGCAACCCCATGGACTGCAGCACACCAGGCCTCCCTCTCCATCACCAACTCCCGGAGTTTACTCAAACTCATGTCCATTGAGTTGGTGATGCCATCCAGCCATCTCATCCTCTGTCGTCCCCTTCTCCTCCCACAATTAATCTTTCCCAGCATCAGGGTCTTTTCAAATGATTCAGTTCTTGACATCAGGTGGCCAAAGTATTGGAGTTTCAGCTTCAACATCAGTCCCTCCAATGAACACCCAGGACTGATTTCCTTTAGGATGGACTGGTTGGATCTCCTTGCAGTCCAAGGGACTCTCAAGAGTCTTCTCCAACACCACAGTTCAAAAGCATCAATTCTTTAATGCTCAGCTTTCTTTATAGTCCAACTCTCACATCCATACATGACTACTGGAAAAACCATAGCCTTGACTAAATGGACCTTTGCTGGCAAAGTAATGCCTCTGCTTTTTAATATGCTGTCTAGGTTGATCATAACTTTTCTTCCAAGGAGCAAGCGTCTGTTAATTTCATGGCTGCACTCACCATCTGCAGTGATTTTGAAGCCCCCCTCCCCCAAAATAAAATCTGTCACTGTTTCCATTGTTTTCCTATCTATTTGCTATGAAGTGATGGGACCAGATGCCATGATCTTAGTTTTCTCAATGTTGAGTTTTAAGCCAACTTTTTCACTCTCCTCTTTTAAGAGGCTCTTTAGTTCTTTGCTTTCTGCCATAAGGGCCATGTATCTGCATGTCTGAGGTTATTGATATTTCTCCCAGAAATCCTGATTCCAGCTTGTGCTTCTTCTAGTCCAGCATTTCTCATGATGCACTCTGCATATAAGTTAAATAAGCAGGGTGACAATACACAGCCTTGATGCACTCCTTTCCCGATTTGGAACCAGTCTGTTGTTCCATGACCAGTTTTCTAACTGTTTCTTCTTGACCTGCATACAGCTTTCTCAAGAGGCAGGTCAGGTTGTCTGGTATTCACATCTCTTGAAGAATTTTCCACAGTTTGTTGTGATCCACATGGTCAAAGGTTTTAGCATAGTCAATAAAGCAGATGTAGATGTTTTTCTGAAACTATTGCTTTTTCAATGAACCAATGGATGTTGGCAATTTGATCTCTGGTACCTCTGCCTTGTTTAAATCCAGCTTGAACATCTGGAAGTTCACAGTTTATGTACTATTGAAGCCTGACTTGGAGAATTTTGAGCATTATGTTGCTAGCATGTGAATTCTAAAATAATTAGAAAAGAACAAATCCAAAAGTCAGCAGAAAGAAGGAAATAAAGATCAGAGAGAAAAGAAAAACTTCTGAACAGCAAAGGAAACCATAAGCCAGAGGAAAAGACAACTCTCAGGATGGGAGGAAACATTTGCAAATGAAGCAATTGTTAAAAGATTAATCTCCAAAACTTTCAAAAAGCTCATACAGTTCAATATCAAATAAACAAGCAACCCAATGAAATATGAAAAAAAAAAATGAGCAGGAGACCTAAACAGAGACTTCTCCAATGACATACAGATGCCAATACTACATGAAAAGATGCTCAACATGACTAATTTTAGAGAAACACAAATCAAAACTATAATGAGGTACTACCTCACACCAGTCAGAATGGCCATCATTAATAAGTCTACAAGTAATACATTTTAGAGAGTGTGTGGATAAAAGGGAATCCTCTACACATATAAGGTAAATTAATCTACAACAAAGAAGGCAAGACTATACAATGCAGAAAAGACAATTTCTTCAATAAGTAGCATTAGGAAAACTGAACAGCTTCATGTTAAAGAATAAAACTAGACCATCTTTTCATATCATATACAAAACAAGCAACCCCGCTCCCCCCACGCCCCGCGCCTCAGAATGGGTTAAGACTTAAGTGTAAGATCAGAAACTATGAATCTTCCAGAAGAAAACATAGGCCGTATGCTCTTTCACATCAATTTGAGCGATATGTTTGGTAACTTCTATTCAGGCAGGGACAACTAAGGCAAAAACAAACAAGTGGGACAAAATCAAGCTAAAAAGTTTTTGTACAGTGAAGTAAACCATTGACAAAACAGAAAGGCTGTCTACAGGATGGAATAGACAGTTGTCAGTTATATGTCCCATAAGGGGTTGATATCTAAAATATATAAAACTCAAACAACTTAGCATTCTAAGAAAAAAAGACCCAGTTTAAAAATGAGCAGAGGATAACATTTCTTCTATGAATATATTTCTGAAGGTAAACAAAAAAAGTGAGATAAACATACTAGGTTAAACCAGGTGAAAGCAATGGTGGCATTTTTTTTTTAAATAAAAAAGTGGTCAAAAACAACCTGAAAAGCCAGGGAAAACCTCTTTGTTCCTCTCTATAGAGCAACTGATCTTGCTTGGATGTGTGGTTTACATAAAGGGAAAATGACTGCTAAGGAGTAAGTCTTTGCAACTATTGTCCTTGTTCCTTTAAATATTAGGAACTAAATTAGCAATGCCCTGTATAACCTTAAAAAATGAAAAATAAGTCTTTTTTCCTAGCTGCTGTCCAAATAAAAGAATGTAAGCAATAAAAAAAGAAAAAATGGGCAGAGGAACTGAATAGGCATTATTCTGAAGACATACATGTGGTCAATACGCACAGGAACAGATGTTTAACATCACTAACCATCAGGGAAATGCAAATCAAAACCACAATGAGATGTCACCTCACATCAGTCAGAATGGCAGTTATCAAAAAGGGATAACAACAACCAAAAAAAGGGATAACAAGCATTGGTGAGGATGTGGAGAAAAGGAGTGTTTGTGCACTGTTGGTGGGAATAAAAATTTGAACAGCCACTAAGGTAAACAGTATGGAAGTTCTTCAGAAAATTTAAAACAGAAGTATCATACCATCTGCAATTTTACTCCATATCTAATAAAAGCATAACACTAGTTTGCAAAGATATACACAGCCCAATGTTCATAGCAGCATGATTTATAATAGCCAAGAAATGAAAGCAAGCTACATGCCCACTAACAGATAAATAGATAAATAATATGTGGTGTATATACACAATGGACTATTAGACATAAATGAAATCTCACTATTTTAAACATATATGGACCTGGAGGATATTATAATTAGTAACACCAGACAGAAATACAAACACTGTATGTTTTCACTTACACATGGAATCTAAAAAAACAAAGCAAATATACAAATACCAAAACAGAATCACACTCACATACACAGAGAACAGACTAGTAGTTGCCAGAGAGGATGGGGTCAGGGGAGAAGCAAAACAGGTGAAAGTGATTAAGAGGTAAAAACTACCAGTTATAAAATAAGTCACCGGAAAGTAATGTACAGCCCAGTGAATATGGCCAATGTTTTATAATAACTCTCCATGGTGTGTAATTTATAAAAATATTAAATCACTATACAGTACACCTGAAATCACTGTAGTATAATATTGCAAGTCAACTACCCTTCAATTTAAAAACTTAAAAAAAAAAAAGAATGAGATCACTCACAATTCCTCCTTCATCTAAATTGATGTTTATTGGTGCATGGTGTAATTCTTTGATGAAATTGTGACTCATTGACTCTGAAGAAACATGGCAACAGGTTTATTGATTCTAGATTCATAAAAAATATATGTAAATATATATATTAAATTCTTATATAAAATTCCTAAAACACACCAAGCAAAAATTACATGTAGCAAAAAAAAAAAAAAAAAAAGAAACAGAGAGAAAGAAAATTATGGAGTCAATACAGTAAATGCTATACTTCCCTATCTTTATTTTTATGTTAGTTTTTGGAAGATTATTTCCCATTCAAATCTAATTCTTTGTTGTCTTACCAAAGATTTAGGTATTGTCTAAATCCATTAATGGCTTTGACTATATTCTATGACTTGAAGCTAAAAAAACATGTTTTAACTTGTTTCCTTTTAACTGTTGATTTAGTGAACTGTTTCTTTAACTATCTTGTTTTATCTACATCAGATGATAAAAAGCAGTACCAGGCTGTCAGGGTAACTGGACTTCAGATCTGCATCTGATACTAACTAGTGTTATTATTCAGAAGTCTCAGATCGTTTTCATCTGTATAGAGGTTGCCAAACTAGATTTTATCTAGAGACTCTGGCATCTTTAACATTCTATAGTTAGGTTCTCCATTATTTCTCCTTCACTGACACATGTCAGATTATAATCTTTCTCTAAGCAATAGAAGGAAATAGAAACTATAAGCAACTTCGTTTTCTGTTAAATATTGAACTTGCTCTAAACAATAATGATATCTATCTTTTGGGGAAATGCCATCTTTTCTCTCATTAATGAGTGCTCACTTTAGCTAAAACTTCATACAATCTAACTCCTCAGACATGATGTCTTTGCTTTATTAATGATTAGCAACAGCTTCAAATAGAAATCTATTCAGATTTTGAATGGAAAACTATTCAAAACCATTAATCATTTACAAAAGAAATATTTTGTTAATAAATTTGCAAAGAACAAATGATTACTATCATCTAGTGTCAGGCAAATAAGACCATCTTAAAATGATGTTTTGTCCCCACAATACATTTTTATCTAGTGTATTTTGAAACATAAAGGCAATGCCATGTTTTAAAGATTAATTGAAAGACTGAATTCCTTTTAAATCCATATTAAAATCATAATCTATTTTGGAAGCTATTGATCTGAATATTAAGTAAAGTATTATCTGAATATTAAGTATTAAGTAAAGAAATATTGGGCTTCCCTGGTGGCTCAGAGGTTACAGTGTCTGCCTGCAATGTGGGAGATCTGGGTTTGATCCCTGGGGTGGGAAGAATTTGTTGGGATAACAAAATAAGAGAAAAATTATTTTATTTTTCCATGTTTCTATAGGAGATGATTGTGATACACCAGCAGGGCATGCTGAGGATCTGTTGATAGAAGACTGCTGGCTCAGCTCTCTGGTTGTTGGCACCTGTCCTCACTATAAGTAGTCAGTTACAAGCTCACTTATCACAACTTTCAGAAGAGTGCTATCCATATTCCACTTCATTTCAACATGTTAATAAATTATGACACCTCCCTTACCTAATCTACAAACACACATGTGATATGGTGAGTGCACCTGCTTGATTCAGGTTGCAGTTGATACAATCTGAGTCATGAGAAAGGATACAAGAGGCAGTGTTCTAAGAGAATCCACAGCCAATAGCAGAGGCAGACCCCATGAGGAATTCATCTCAAGAGAATGGTGGAAAACCGAATTTAGGAAATAAAGACCTGTTATCTCATGCCAGAATGGTGAAGTGCAAGAAACTGAAATGTAACCAGAATGTCAGAGGATGTCTACAAGTGACTAGGACCTTAGCTATACTTGGGAAGTAAACAAGGATTATTTACAGACTAGGATACAGGGTCAGGAAAATGAAGATTAAGAGCAGGGGGAGAGAGAGAGAGAATGATAATAATAAAAAAAAAATAGAGTAAGGAAACACTGGTTTGCTCAAATCGTTCCTTTGAGCTTTTCTGTACCATTTTACAGAAAAACCTGAACAAGTTTCTTGGACAACCCAGTACATCACAGACACACACAATATTAGATAATAATAAGTAAAACTTAAAGCAACAAAAGACTAAATAACATAGTGCAGTATGGTTACAATATTAAGCAGCATAGCAGACAGGAAAGGCCTCACTGAGAAGGCAATATTTATGTTAAGACCCAAAAGAGGGGACAGACCCAGCCACGGCTTTGCTGTGTACCTGAGATGACCGGACCAGACAAAGACAACAGCAAACGCAAAAACAGAGGTAGAGTCTGTCTTGAGTAATGAAGGAAGAGTATGGAGGCCAGTGTGGCTGGAGCTAAATGAGCAAGGTAGAGAAAATTAAGAGAGGCATTTACTCAGTCATCTTTTGGTATAGCTGTTTGAATAATGCAGAAAAACCATTGGTGGGTTCTGAGCAGAAATGTAGGCTAACAATATATTTGAATCATGGTACTATTGGGCTGCACCCTTCAGGTCTGAAAGCTTTATAGTTGTTCAACTTCAAGACTGAGAAAAGAGCCTAGAGACAGCAACAGGCACATCAGTAGTTTATGGATCCAGGCAACTTATTTGTCTGAAGGAAAAGGTCCTGGAGAGATGGTCTCAATGTACACGCAGCTAAGAGGCAGGAATCAGCAGCAATCTTCACTACTGGGGGAGGAGACTGCAATTTACAGAGGGAACTGACATCAGGTTGGCTCATCAATTACCAGGGAACCCACCTGCAAGTACATAGGGAGTATTGATGAAGGCCTATAATTGAGAGGATTGTATGGTCATGTGAGTGAAGCAGGACCTGATGGAGCAGGGGATGCACAGAGAGCAAGAGAACAGTCATCTCGAATGACCTGACCATACAAGTACTCTAACTACTTGCTGAGAAGAGGCTTCATGGACCTGGCCAATCATTTAATCATGCCCCCACACCCCAGGTTACCTATATTTCACTGTAGAGTTACAGTGTCCTAGACATGTCGGAGATAGAATCAAGTTCCACTGAAGTGTAACTGGTTTCACTAAAGTGTAAAGTGGTTTCAAATAGGAAAAGGAGTATGCTAAGGCTGTATATCATCACCCTGCTTATTTAATTTATATGCAGAGTACATCATGAGAAACGCTGGGCTGGAGGAAGCACCAGCTGGAATCAAGATCGCCGGGAGAAATATCAATAACCTCAGATATGCAGATGACACCACCCTTACGGCAGAAAGTGAAGAACTAAAGAGCCTCTTGATGAAAGTGAAAGAGGAGAGTGAAAAAGTTGGCTTAAAACTCAACATTGAGAAAACTAAGATCATGGCATCTGGTCTCATCACTTCATGGCAAACAGAAGGGGAGGTATAAACAGTGGCTGACTATTTTTCTGGGGTCCAAAATCACTGCAGATGTTGACTACAGCTATGAAATTAAGACGCTTACTCCTTGGAAGGAAATTTATGACCAACCTAGATAGCATATTAAAAAGCAGAGACATTACTTTGTCAACAAAGGTCTGTCTAGTCAAGACTATGGTTTTTCCAGTGGTCATGTATGGATGTGAGAGTTGGACTGTGAAGAAAGGTGAGTGCAGAAGAATTGATGCTTTTGAACTGTGGTGTTGGAGAAGACTCTTGAGAGTCCCTTGGACTGCAAGGACATCCAACCAGCCCATCCTAAAGGAGATTAGTCCTGGGTATTCATTGGAAGGACTGATGTTGAAGCTAAAACTCCAATACTTTGGCCACCTGATGCAAAGAGCTGACTCATTTGAAAAGACCCTGATGCTGGGAAAGATTGAAGGTGGGAGGAGAAGGGAACGACAGAGGATGAGATGGTTGGATGGCATCACCGACTCAATGGACATGGGTTTGGGTGGACTCCGGCAGTTGGTGATGGACAGGGAGGCCTGGTGTGCTGCGGTTCATGGGGTTGCAAAGAGTCAGACATGACTGAGCAACTGAGCTGAACTGAAAGTGTAATTATTATATGAGACAAACAGATTTCAAGACTCATGAGAGAATATGGAAAAGACAGAATGTGTCTGTAGTAGTCTTACAGATTTGCAGAAGAAGTCAGTTTAATAAAAAATTCAGTTCAGTGGAAATATATGACTACATAACAAGTCATATTTTTATCTAGAGCTTAACAGAAACTATAAGTTAAAATGAAATTGAAATAATTGAATTCAAGTTCACATTCAGGGGAGATTTTCTATCATTAAGCACTTCACTGGCAATAAAATTTTGAATGAAGAGAGAAAAATTCATTCCATTTTTAAAGAAAAAATATTCAAGGACATAAAAATTCATAAACATGTGCAAAAACTTCTTTATCCTACCATCTGGGAAATTATAAAGATCATTTTAAACAAATTCTATTGCAGGTGGTAGAGCTGAAAACGCGTGGCATTCTGAGAGTTATAAAAGCAATAAATAGTATATTCATAGAATATGCAGAAATATAAGCATGCCATTTATTTATAGTCCTATCTGTAATTTGCTTTAGTTTAAAATTGTATGAAAACAGATGTTACCGATAAGCATGTACTGAAAGAACAAACTGCATCATATGACTGTAATATATCCTTTCTTTATTAAAAATAAGAGTTCTGAAATAATATTGATAAATATACACTTGCTGTGAATTCATACAGTCCTTTTAATATTAAGCTGTTAATATGCATTGGCTTAGAGACGTTTTCACATTTCACATTGATTCTTTTTCTGCTTGTGCTAAGCCATCTGTTATAAACTTGGATTTCTTTATAAAAACACCTTCCGCTTGGTTAGAGACAATCAGAATTTAGGCTGTAATGGCATTTCACACCTGTTTTTGATCCCTGTGGAGAAGGAAGTCTCAAGTTGACCTTCATGTACCTATTTAAGGAAGGCTATTATTGAACTGCTGTACTTGATAAGGTGATCTAATTCCACAAGAATAGTAAAAGTGAAGAGAGGCTAATCATATTTGAAAGAGGGTGGATTCATTCATCCAACAGGAAATAGAGAAGAGCAAAGCAATATTAGGGATAATGTTCTCATTTAGCACAAGGTGAAAGAGCTTGAAAAAGTGACACCAGTTCAAAGTCCTCCAAGAACAAAATTTTTTATATTAATTTAAGTATAAACAAAGACTAAACTCCACTGTCTCTATAGTACAATTGGTCACGATCCTAACGAGCAAGCAACTGAATTGTATCACACTGGAGATTTCTATTAGAATACGCAGGCATATATCCCTCATTTATAATAAATATAAACTACAATTATAAAATAGACATCAGTTGAGGCCAGTATGAGTTAAAATGACAAATGCTGCTGAAGAAACAAAGAGGACATTAATGTAACTGCTTTTCTTTCTTTAATCTTTATTTGATCTATATGCATTGGATTTCTAAACAGGTTGCTAACACCATAGAAACATGTGATGACAGTAATAGATTTAACAGAGAATAATACTAAGCTTCCAGAAGCTTAAAAAACCTTAAATTAGAATCCTAAATCTAGGTAGTTCAACACAGGGTGTTCCAACCTTGTCAAGAAGCTGTTTCCTTCATAGGCATGGTCAGTAATCACCCACTAGAATGTCAGCTTTCATCCTTAACTAACATCTCTCTTAAATTACACCTACTCATTGAGTACATGCCAGTATTCATTGTATTAGATTGTGTGAATAAAAAGAAGTAATGTATATTTTCTTGCATCTGAGAAATACTCTGGTGGAAATAACTATAAAAGAATAAAGCACAAGTATTCTTATATCCTTATGGAGATAAATACATTGTATTGTGGGATTTTCTTCAGTAAAGTTTAGTGATTAATGGATTGGTGTCAATTTGCCTAGACAAATGTTAATAAGCTGCTGGACTTACATTATGACTGTATTATCAAGTGGGTGAAAGCACTGAAAAGAAATCGGATAAAAATGAGACTGACTTAGAAGGAAATGATAGGTTAATTAACAGAAATCTTAAAATATTAAATGGATCTAGAATTCTCATTGCAATTCTAAGACAAATAGTTTGAAAAAACATCCTTGTACATATTCTCAATCAACTAATTGACATAAAAAAGGAAATGTTTATTGTTATTTTGCTAATATGTATTCAAATAACATAGAAATATAGATATACTGTCAAATAATTTTAATTTTAATGTGATTATATTTAGTTATCACAAATACATTTATTTAATAGAGTAAGTCTCTTTGATTACTATAGGCTCTGAATATTTCTAGACTTCTTCCAGTATAAAATATTTTAAAAGCACTTTAATATTCAGATCCATAATTCATTAGTGGGCAGGCCGTCTGTCATCATTTTATCCCATACCTAATAGCATTCATTAATAAATAATAATCAAAACTTAGAAATGAAAGGGAAAAGTGATTTCATGTCCTTTCAATATCATACTAGAACACTGCCTAACAAAATCACCTAAGTATTATTTGATTAGAGGATCTAATTTGTTTGACTTGTAGTTGCTATTGATTAGAAAGCAAATGCTACATTAGGGGTTAATTTGTAGAGAACTAAGGTGAAAATGGTTCTTTGTCTGGTAGAGAGGGTATTTCTAAAAGTGCCCATTTAGGACACTGACAACTTTTGAATCTCATGGAGCAATCTTTGATTTTTAAATATTCATTTCATTTAAGTGTAGTTGATTTACAATATTGTGTCAATTTCTCTTGTACAGCAAAGTGATTCAGCTATATATATGACACATTATTTTTCATATTCCTTTGATTACAGTTTATTACAGGATACTGAATATAGTTCCCTGTGCTATACAGTAGAACCATGTTATTTATTCATCCTATACATAATAATTTGCATCTGCTAATACCAAACTCCTAATCCCTTCCTCTCCTAACCCAGTTTGGCAGCTACAACTCTGTTCTCTGTGTCTGTGAGTCTATTTCTGTTTTATAGATAACTTCATTTAAGTCATATGTTAGGCTCCACATATAAGTAATATCATGTGGTATTTATCTTTCTCTGTGTGACTGAATTTAGTATGATAATCTCTAGGTCCATCCATGTTGGTGCAAATGGCATTATTTCATTCTTTTAATGGCTGGGTAGTATTCCATTGTACACATATACCACATCTTCTATATTCAGTTTTTGACAGACGTTGAGATTGCTTTTGTGTCTTGGCTATTATAAATAGTGCTGGTATGAACATAGGGGTGCATGTATCTTTTTTAATTACAGTTTTGTCTGGAATATGCAGAGGAATGGGATTGCTGAACATACAAAAACTCTATTTTTGTTTTGTTTTGGTTTTTTTTTTTTTTTTTTGGTTTTTTGAGGAATCTTCAGACTGTTTTCCATAGTGGGTGCACCAATTTACATCCCCACTAACAGTGTAGAAGTGTTCCTTTTTCTTCATAGAGCAGTCTTATTATACCATTCTTTGTTTTCCATTTATATATTTAAACAAAGATTTTTGCCCTCCTGATTCCATTCTTAACAAGTAAAGTAAAATTTTGTCATTACTAACAAATCCCATGGACGGAGGAGCCTGGTGGATTGCAGTCCATGGGGTCGGTAAGAGTTGGACAGGACTGAGCGACTTCACTTCCACTTTCATGCATTGGAGATGAAAACGGCAACCCATTCCAGTGTTCTTGCCTGGAGAATCCCAGGGATGGCGGAGCCTGGTGGGCTGCCACCATGGGGTCGCACAGATCGGACACGACTGAGGCGACTTAGCAGCAGCAGCAGCGGCAAAGTACTTCCATAAGAATTATGTTTTTAACTATTTGAGAATTAAGTCTTGCCATTTCTTTAGACAGTCCAAGGGAACAGTTAGCATGTGATATTGCTTTCATGTAATATCATATCTTATGAACACAACTTGTAACTATTTTAGCTTATTTTACTTCAAAAATGTTACCACAAACTTATCAGCTAAACACAACACAAATTTCTCTGTCTGTTTTCATTGGTCAGAAGTGTGGCATATCATAGCTGGGTACTGTGCTGAAGGCTTCACATGGTGGAAATTAAGAAGTCATCTGGGGTCGAGAGCCTCTTCCGGTCTCATTCAGATGGTTGGTATAACTCAAATCCTTACAGCTGTAGGACTGCGGACCCTATTTCCTTGCCGGATTTCGAACAAGGGTTGTTTTGGATCCTAGTAGGTGCTTACCATTCTTGCCATGTGGTCTTTTGTACATTATGGCATTTGCTCCTTCATAAGAACATATTTGTTGCTTCCAAATGTTGTCTTTCTCTGTCCCTTATCTGTAGACCATATAACTAAATCAAACTGACTCTTAATCTGCTTTGTGATAAGCCGCTCTTATGCTTCAATTAGGTACTTACTATTTCTGTCCCCTAATGGCATAAAGTGAAGAGGAACTAAAGAGTCACTTGATACGAAAAAGGAGAGTGAAAAAGCTGGCTTGAAATTCAACATTCAAAAAGCTAATTTCATGTCATCTGGTCTCATCACTTCATGGCAGATATAAAGGGAAAAGGAAGAAAGAGTGACAGACTTTATTTTCTTCGTCTCCTTCATCATTTCGGACCGTGACTGCAGCCATGAAATTAAAAGATGCTTGCTCTTTGGAAGGAAAGCTATGACAAACCTAGACAGCATATTAAAAAGCAGAGACATCACTTTGCCCACAAAGGTCCATATAGTTAAAGCTATGGTTTTTCCAATAGTCATGTACAGATACAAGAGCTGGACCATAAAGAAGGCTGAACGCCGAAGAACTGATACTTCGAACTGTGGTGTTGGAGAAGACTCTTGAGAGTCCCTTGGACTGCAAGGAGATCCAACCAGTCCATCCAAATGAAAATCAACACTGAATATCCACGGGAAAGATTGTTGCTGAAGTTGAAACTCCAATACTTTGGCCACCTGGTGCAAAAAGCTGACTCATTTGAAAAGACCCTGATACTGGGAAAGATTGAAGGCAGGAGAAGGGGATGACAGAGGACAAGATCGTTAGACAGCATTACCAACTCAATGGACATGAGTCTGAACAAACTCCAAGAGAGAGTGGAAGACAGAGGAGCCTGAAGTGCTATAGTCCATTGTGTCAGAAAGAGTCAGACATGACTAAGTGACTGAACAACCATGATTAACCTGAAGTCAGTTGATCTGTATTCTTAATGACATCTGCAAAATTCCCTTTCAAACTATAATGTATCACAGGAATTATAGCTGACATTCCTGTTCACATTCAAGATAAGTAGATGAGGTAATGGATGTGTTAAGTAATTCAATGGGGGCAATTGTTTCACAGTGTATTATATGTGTATATTGAATAGTCACATTATGCATGTTAAATATCTTATTGTTTCATTTGTCAGTTCAGTTCAGTTCAGTCACTCAGTTGTGTCTGACTTTTTGCGGCCCCATGAACTGCAGCGCACCAGGCCCTCCCTGTCCATCACCAACTCCAGGAGTTTATTCAAAGTCATGCCCACTGAGTCGGTGATGCCATCCAACCATCTCATCCTCTGTCAGTTACACCTCAGTAAAGATAAAGAATAGACAATGTGGTTTAAAGACAGACAAATAGATCAATGGAACAGAATAGTTCAGAATTATGTGTATAGTCAAGTGATCTTTGAAAGGAATTCAGTAGACAAAAAGTCATCTTTTACCAATGGTACTAGAATAGATGGTATTCATATGCACAGCAAACTTCTATACAGTATACGGCACACAAATGTTTAATTTAAAATGGATCGAAGACTTAATTGTACAATTTATAAAGCTTCTGGAAGAAAGCAGGAGGAATCTTTGTTAGGCAAAGATTTCTTAGGTAAGACACTAAAATCATGAGCTATAGTAGAACACACTGGAGCTCTCTTGTGTCTCCTGCCGTCTTTGTCTTTCCAGACTACCACTTCTTCATCCCAGCAAATTCATTGTGCTCCATCTGAATTTCTCCTCGCTCTACTACAGCTTACTCTCATGGCAGTAAACTGGGGCAATCACACGACTCACCCTCATTCATGTCCTTTCTTTCAGAGATTACTGCCTTTCATTGCCTGATGCCCACTGTCCTATAAACTACTGTTCCATATATTTTTATTTGTTGATCAGGTGGGAAGATAAACCCTGTCTCTGTTACTCCATCTCCTATGTTAGATTCTCGGGTCTCTCCATGTTCTTGTATCTTGCTCTTTTCATCTTCCTTTTGTATAGTATCCTGCAGCAGCCTTTGCTGCAATTTTGAATTCCGGTGCTACCACTAATCTCTAGGCACCTCAGTTTCATTATCTACAAAATAGGAACAATAATAGTATCTAACAGACTTCAGTGTGGCAAGGATTAAGTGAGATGATAAGTTTAAAGCTCTTATTATTCTCTTATTGGCTTTACCTAGCTAGTGTTTTTACCCTTTTTATCTAATATTCCATCCACCTAAGAAGATTAGTGATACTAGGATTTTTGCCGGGATATATGGGCTGCTATTTGAGATCAGCCTTGATTAACAAATTGCTAAATACGTTTTAAGTTTTCCAATGATATTTATTACAATGTATGGCTATAGTGGCAAATGCTAACTTGAAAACCGAATTTGATGGTCTGTGATGATCTGTGTGAGAGATACTCATGTTTTTTCACTATGAGATAAATGGTCGAGATATTGAAAAATAGCATGGATTTTTTTGTGTGTTAAAGGTAATGGTAAGGGAGAAATAAATGAAAATTTCTATGTCTGGCCCATTTATAAGGGGGAGAATAAATGTAAAATGGGGGGAACAAAAAAAGTCAGGTTTGAAATGCATCAAAGAGATGTAAATCAAGTGATGAAATTTTAAATTAAGTGAGAAATTCAAGTGGATACATCAAGGAAACAAAATTTATGAGTCTGCAGCTCAGTATATAGGTCCCAGCTGGATAAAGTGAAATTATCCTATATATAGGTGATACTTAAACTCATGACATAAAAGCACAGAAGGTAGGTTGTCAAAGACTCATAGAAAATATAGCTCTTAGCCAATACCAAAGATAAATGATAATTCTATTGATATAGATAGATATAATTTATATAAAATAAACCAAATCTTAGATATACTTTCAGGAAAAAAAAATCATTACTCCCAATTTACTAGGCATTGTGGTTTTGGATTAATGGCCAAGTTCTGAACAATGTGTGAGGAAACATTCCCAAAAGAAGTCATTTGCTTTGGGAGCTCCTCCGTTTCACACATAAAATATGTTTACATGCCTTACTACTATTCTACAGTCAGCTATTCTCCAAAAAATCTATAAACTCTCAAGTGTACTGTACAATAAGCAATCCAGGCCTACTAACAGATCCAAATAAAAAGGCATTTCTTTCTAACTAGGGAACACCACCCCTACCTTTCCACTAGTAAATATCCTATCATGTTTAGGAACAGAGTCAGATCAATTGCTTGTACCCTGGATCTCAGAGCAAGGAAATACTGCTGTTGTTATCTTCTTATATAATTTAAAGCCACTTTCACTTTTTTCCCTGGCCAATAATTTTTCATCATTAGTGTGTGTCAAATCAGTCTTCCTAAATATTGGATGTTATGGGGGCATCATGTATATAGGTTTTACTTCATTTAATTCTATTAATGAATATACAAATTCCTATTACATCACATAGACATGACAGAGAAATTAAAAAGTCACACTATTATGTTTTTTTCCATCCCCATAGAAATGACCTTTTCCCATATTCTCAGTGGCGAGGTTAGCAACTAGAAGCCATTATTCAGGAAATTGCAGATTCTCTCTGACTTATGAATATAAGCATATCCTGAATATCATACCATAAACTTTCACAGATACAGGTTTCCAGAACCATATGACATTATCCATGCCTCCCCACATAGAGGGCTTCCCTGGTAGCTCAGCGGTAAAGAATTTGCCTGCCATGCAGGGGACTTGGGTTTGATCCATGGGTTGGGAAGATCCCCTGGAGGAGGAAATGGTTACCCATCCAGTATTCTTGACTGGAGAATTCCATGAACAGAGGAGCCTGGTGGGCTACAGTCAATGGAGTCACAAAGAGCAGGACATAACTGACCAACTAACACTTCAGTTCCCCACACAGGGACAGCATGGCATCTATTCTTTGTGTATTCAATCTCAGTTGAAGAATAGGAGGGGGGATTTATCTTTGGCACCTGGAACAATAGCAAACTAGGATCTTACCCCTGTGGCATCTTTTCATAGGTTAGGCTTTCCAAGTAACGTATCCTTAAAAATAGACCACTTTAATCTGGGACATTAACATTGCTTACTACAGATCTTCAAAAACACCAGAATCCATTCTGTCCTTCCTTAAGAGAAGGAATAAGCCCTCCGTCAGAACTATTAATGAGTTTGGTGACTTATCAGTTTACTAGCATGCCTAGACAACTCATAAATTATTCATCACCTTCCCTAGCTGGATGCCGATGTGTCTCCTCAAATAATTTTTCCATTATACTCTTAGAACCATGAGACACTAAACTAAAAGTTGTACCACATTTTGCCTAACATGTCTGTTCTCATCAAGTCACCACATATATTGTTACCAGGGTGGTTTTGACAAAGGATAGGCTGGATACACATGCAGAAGAATTGCGGAGCCCATTAACTCTCCACTGGGTAGACTGTAAATCTAAATACAGCTTAGCATGAGTTGTCATAAATGGGACATACACATCTCAAGAAGATAGTAATGTGTGATATGTCTGCCAAATAAACCTGAAACCTTTTTCTCCTGAGAGTCCCTCACTTCCATGTCGCTGCTCTAAAAAGTCATTTAATCTACATTCCCATTTAGTATAACAAAGAAGCAAGTCAAGTGCTAACCTTATGGGAAAATGACATCTATTGGCTTCTCATCATCCTCATTTCAAATCCATGTCATGTGCAGAAGCTTAGCAGTGTGATACATTCTAAAAGAAACAAAGTAGCAAATACTTCCCACATATCATGAACTCAACATTAGTTCTAATTAACTGAATCATCTGGGTACTGTGTGACCATATTTTTTCTCCAAATTATCCAGACTGAGCTTTTAGGCAGAACACATAAGTCAGCATAAGTCAATTTCCATTCTTTGTACAAAACAAGTGAGATATTTTTCCCAACATTTTCCAATAATGAATATGAGATCTTAGAGACAGCTAGGAGTACTATTCTATTGCTCTGAGACACTTAATGGGAATAAAGTTACTTCATCTTTCCCTAAAATTACGACCTATATAAGGGTGTTATACATATTTCCCATAAATTTATTTTTTTCTTTTTATTGTATGTTTTAACTCATATACTTCTTACTGGAGGGCTCTGGTTGGACAAAGTGCTTGTCTAAACAAAGATATGTGTCAAAAATAATTGCTACAAGTCCTGATTTTACCTCTTTCCAGGAGGAAATCTTGAGGCCTGAACAAACATTGCAAGACTGTCCTTAGCACTTTGTAATGGGGACAGAGTCATAGTTATATCTAAAACAGCTACCGGGCCAGAATAATATCTTAACCTAAAGTTCATTTAGGGATACTTTTTTATTTCTGTCAGCCTTCCTCAGTGATCAGTGCAAAGAACTAGAGGAAAACAATAGAATGGGGAAAGACTAGAGATGTCTTCAAGAAAATTAGAGATACCAAGGGAACATTTCATGCAAAGATGGGCACAATAAAGGACAGAAATTGTTTGGATCTAACAGAGCAGAAGATATTAAGAAGAGGTGGCAAGAATACTCAGAAGAACTGTACAAAAAAGATCTTCATGACCCAGATAATCACAATGGTGTGATCACTCCCCTAGAGCTAGACATCCTGGAATGCGAAGTCAAGTGGGCCTTAGGAAGCATCACTACGAACAAAGCTAGTGGACGTGATGGAATTCCAGCTGAGCTACTTCAAATCCTAAAATGTGATGCTGTGAAAGTGCTACACTCAATATGCCAGCAAATTTGGAAGAATCAGCAGTGGCCACAGGACTGGAAAAGGCCAGTTTTCATTCCAATCCCAAAGAAAGGCAAAGCCAAAGAATGCTCAGACTACTGCACAATTGCACTCATCTCACACGCTAGCAAAGTAATGCTTAAAATTCTCCAAGCCAAACTGCAATAGTACATGAACCTTGAACTTCCAGATGTTCAAGCTGGTTTCAGAAGAGGCAGAGGAATCAGAGATCAAATTGCTAACATCCACTGGATCATCAAAAAAGCAAGAGAGTCCCAGAAAAACATCTATTTCTGCTTTATTGACTATGCCAAAGCCTTTGACTGTGTGGATCACCACAAACTGTGGACAATTCTTAAAGAGATGGGAATACCAGACCACCTGACCTGCCTCCTGAGAAATTTGTGTGCAGGTCAAAAAGCATCAGTTAGAACTAGACATGGAACAACAGGCTGGTTCCAAATTGGGAAAGGAGTATGGCAAGGCTTGACTTGAGGTTGAACCCTACACAGCCTGAGCATTGTTGTCATTGTTGTTTAGTCACTCAGTCATGTCCAGTTCTTTGAGACCAGCACGCCAGGCTTCCCTGTCCTTCACCATCTCCTGGAGCTTGCTCAAACTCATGTCCATTGAGTCAGTGATGCCATCCAACCATCTCATCCTCTGTCATCCCCTTCTCCTCCTGCCTTCAATCTTTCTCAGAACCAGGGTCTCTTCCAATAATCAGCTCTTTGTGTCAGGTGGCCAAAGTATTGGAGCTTCAGCTTCAGCATCAGTCCCTCCAATGAATATTCAGGTTTGATTTCCTTTAGAATTGACTTATTTGATCTCCTTGCAGTCCAAGGGACTCTCAAGAGTCTTCTCCAACACCACAGTTCAAAAGCATCGATTCTTTGGTGCTCAGCCTTCTTTATGATCCAGCTCTCACATCTGTACATGACTACTGGAAAAACCATAACTTTGACTACATGGACTTTCATTGACAAAGTAATGTCTCTGCTTTTGCATATCCTGTCTAAGTTTGTCATAGCTTTTCTTCCAAAGAGCAAGCATCTTTTAATTTCATGGCTGCACTCATGGTCCACATTGATTTTGAAGCCCAAGAAAATAAAATCTGTCTTTGTTTCCCCATCTATGTGTCATGAAATAATAGGACCAGATGCCATGATCTTAGTTTTTTGAATGTTGAGTTTTAAGCCAGATTTCCCACTCTCCTCTTTCATCTTCATCAAAAAGCTTTTTAGTTCCTCTTCACTTTCTGCCATAAGGGTAGTGTCATCTGCATCTGAGGTTGTTGGTATTTCTCCCGGCAATCTAGATTCCAGCTTGTGCTTCATCCAGCCCAGCATTTTGCATGATGTACTCTACACATAAGTTAAATACACAGGGTGACAAGCCTGAGCATAACCATGCCTATTCATTTTATGAAATCAAATAAATAATTGGATCTGATCTAGGTATCTGCATCATTTTTCAGTGTTTTCTTATCTGGAAATTTGGTCATTTTGGAGGGCATCTACATGAATTACCTTCATCATGTCTGTAGATTACCAAAGAGACTTCCATAACTGAGTAATTCAAACAGGAGTAGAGTTTGTTATCTCACTAGCTAGACTTCCTTATCAACCTATACTGTAAGGCTATATATAACACAGGGTCAACAAAGTTCCAAATGCTTTTCTCAGTGTGGGAGCCTAGTTCCACCCATACCTGCTGAATAAACTGCTCCGAGCTTCAAGTAGTATGAACTGTGTCTTGTCCTTCCCCAGTAAGGTTTTATGCTTTCTATCAAATATATTGCAGCCAGTTTCCAAAACACCCATTCAGCTCTTAATTTTAAAACACTAATGTGCACCAAACAGCATGGTTAGCTTTGCTGAAAATGAAATATCGTCTTCAGACTTTTCTGGGATAAGGACAGGGAGGCCCTTCAAGGACTCTATCACAGAACGCTGAAAGCAGTGAAGAAACCAGGCTTCAGATGTGTGAACTCATAATGAAACACCGGCTCCATTTTATCAATGAGCATAGCTATGCTACTCTCTCTATTGGACGTTCTCCAACATTACCTAAAACATGATAGATATTTATGGTCTCAGAATTATCTGATATCCTTCCGTGACAGTAGCAGTTTCCTTCAATACCCAATAACAAATTAGAAAGTGTATTTCAAAGAATCTATAAAAGTACCTGTGTCAGGCTATTTAAGAGCTCAAAACACAAGAAGTTTTGGATGAATTAATTTCTGCCAAAGAATTCAGCCTACATAAAGCTCTGATCACAAGCATATTTAAAATCTTATGAGCCATTATAATGTACTACTAAGAGTTCCTGAATAACTGCCTTTTGTTAATCTTTTTTTTTTTCTTTCATCTGCTCAGAACCCAATCCCAATTTTTATTTTGGCAACCTTATAAGTAATAGCCAGCAAAATTCCTAAGTGGGAAATGGGATTCATCTGAACCCAAATAGCCATGACAGTGGTGGTCATATCCATGGCAAACATAGTTACTCAGAATTTCACAGATTGAACCAAACTTTGATGTTTATCCAGATTCTTCAGCCAGTCTTTCTTTGTCAGATGTATGCCTCCAGTCCTTAACCTGTCATGTATTTTTATTCCCATGAAGAGTCAACAATCATGGCATCATCAGCATCAGATTAAGGCTGTACTAGTAAAGTCATATATCTTGATTTCAGACAATAATGGTATCATGTTTGTCATTCATACATGTACAGCTGTGACGTCTTTTGCTGGATTCAGGCTCTATTGCAGACTTTCTTAACCCTTTCATTAGGTTGTTGTTGTTGTTTTTTTTCTGATACACAATTAAGGAATTGGTATCTGTTTTACTTTTTTTTAATGGAAAAAGTAAAAAGTTATTGCTGTTTGGTCAAGAATTAAACACAAGAAGTTTAATAATTGAGGTAATTTGGAGTAAATAAAAATATAAATATGAATTTTAGACTCTTTCAAGTGGGCTTATTTCTATTTTTATAATATCAAGAAATTCAGTTGTAGTATATTCATCTTCAAACCATATCAATTTTTATCTAAAAGTATGCATGATAATACATCTTACTTTACAATTATATTCTAAAAATTAGAATTTCTGGAAAGTATGTGTTCCAATACAGTAGGTCCTCCCCAAAAGTTTGTTATTGCTGCTATTAATGTGTGCATCCATGCCCAGTTGCTCAGTCATGTCTGGCTTTTTGCGACGCTATGGACTGTAGCCCCCCAGGCTCCTCTGTCCATGGGATTCTCCAGACAAGAATACAAGACTGGGTTTCCAAGCCCTTCTTCAGGAGATCTTCCCAACCCAGGGATCAGACCCACGTCACCTGAACATGGATTTTTCTTCTGCAGGTGGAATCTTCACCCACTGAGCCAGCTGGGAAGCCCCAGGTGGGCTATCCATTGGTAGGTGGGCTATTGCTATCAATTAGGAAATGGCAGCACTCCAGTATACTTGCCTGGAAAATCCCATGGATAGAGGAACCTAGTAGGCTACAGTCTATGGGGTCGCAAAGAGTCAGAGAAGTAATACTTACAGGGGATAAAATAGGATACACTATTCAGAAATAACTACTTGGTGGATTAAGCTAAATAACTAGTCAATTATTTTGTTATACAGGTATTAAAAAAACAGGATCGATTGGATATTTTAATTAAATAAATATAGATTATTTTGGTATCTGAAATCACAGAGTAAAATACTTTGTTGCTCATATTTTAAGCCAAGTAAATGTCTTTACTTCAGTGATTTTCTTTGGTATTTAAATTGGCTATGAATTTGTGGCCTTTTTTTTTATGTTATTACAATCTGACCAAATTAATATTCTGAAAGAGCACAAATATTTTTTAAAAATATTTCTAGTAAATGATCATTTTTACTTTTCTTTCTCGCATTCAAAAAATGGTTAAAATATTTTGGAATGAGGTCATATCACACCTGTATAACTTCTTGATACTGTTTTAAGTAATTGACATAAGAAGGAATTATAAAGATTCTGCAAAGGAAAGTCTTTTTAAAAATGATAATTTACAGATTTCTGCCTGCTTTTAATTACATACAAAATTTAGGTTTCACAGTTAATTCCAACAGGAGGGAGGCTGTTTCTTGATCTCCTTCCTCTCACACAAACACATGTTCCTACCTCTATCCAGGCAGGCATGAGTGGTAACAATGGAGTCAAGAAGAATGTTAGTACCAGGGATTCTAGCCAGTTACGCATCAACTATGGTACAACATAGACATCTTCTAATTAACAAAAGTAATTAAGAATAATCTCTTGCTCATACCCCATTTTCTCTGGCAACTGTGGTTGCTGACACGCCAGTGAACTTTTGGCTTGCTAGTAGCAAATGTTGACCTTTGAGTTTCTGCAGATTACTCAGCATAGGAGAGTCAGATGATAATAGCTTATTCTCCTTTTGTGCCTGGGCCTTATTCCTTGTGCGCCTTGTTGCTCTTTATTCCTCTTGAGCAACTGTAGCAAGTTCTGCTGCCGAGGCTAATTCTTACTGACAAGGAAGAATCTATTTCACACTCCTGACTCAGTCTGTTTTAATAAAAACTTGCTGGTAGCAAACTGATATTTCTGAGATTACTTTGATCATAGAATTAAAAATAATTTTCAATAATACTCTTTCTAAAATATTTTACAATTACTATCAGATAAATTTATACTCAAATTTATAATTGTTAATAGTTAATGGATATATTTGTTATGTTTTAGAACACTAACTGCATTATGCATTAAATACATAAAACTGTATAATAGCTAATGTCACGAAAAGTTATCTTAGATGAAAATATAATAGGATTATCTCTAAACATAATAACATTTTTTAAAAGGGATTTTTGTGTTTGTATCACATTGTAATCCACTCCTGAATAAAAGAGAGAATTAAACCTGAATGTATAAAAGCATGAAAGAATGCATCTAAAGCTATAGTTCTCCTTTTTCACAACCCTAACAATTGTATAGGGGTATTAAACCAAAGAAAAGCAAAGAAAGAAAGAAAGAAAAGATATTTAGGAGACATACAAATTGTCATTTTAAAAAATCAAATTAAAAAAAGTTACTGGGGAACAGAAACAGGAAAAATGGAATTTCTGTCACTAGAACTGATTTCTTCAAGTACTTTTTTATCTCTTTCACTAAGGAAATAAGGAGTCTGTCACTTGATTTGGAAAGACAGATATTGACTTTTTTACATGTTTGGAGAAATGCAGTTTAAATTCAAGTTGTATAAAAACCCAGAGGCTGTGTCCCTCCTAAATTGGAAAATTCCAGAGGTCTTTTGAGTCTGAGAGTCACCATTTCAGCCTGGGCCTCCCTTGGAAAACCATCAGGCAGTTCTTGGATGGCAGGAGAAGCAGCCTCAGTTCATCAGCACATGGCCCTCCCAGTTCTCTACGGAGAAGAGGACCAGTTCTCCTTACCTTATCAGAGCAAAGGAAAAAAGAATCTCTTTACAAGTCCTTTCCTGGATGAAGAAAATGTCACAATGACTGGGAACTGGGGACAGAGGAGAGCAGAGAGACAGAAACCATTTAAATAAGCAATCACTGAGCCGGATCTGCTATGAAAATTTCTTCCACAAACAAGTTTGAGTGTTTGTCACTCAGCTGTGTACGACTCTGCAACCCCATGAACCTGCAACCTTTGCAATCCCATGCAACCCACAAGGCTCTCCTGTTTATGGGATTTTCCAGGCAAGAATCCTGGGGTATTCTTCAGGAGCTATTCCCTTCTCCATGGGATTTCCCAACAAAGGGATCAAATTCAGGTTTCCTGCATTGCAGGCAGATACTTCACTATCTGAGACCCACATTAAAAGCATAGAATTTGGTCTTTGTATTTGTGAATCTTACTTTCAAGAGAAAAGATACATCTACAGCAAACAAGTATTCAAGTTCTAAAATGGGCAATAGAGGAAAAAGACATAAATTTTTGAAACAAAATATTATATATGAAAAATAAATTGTTCTGCCTTTGGCTCAGATGTTTCTAAGTCTTCAGTTCAGTTTAGTTGAGTTACTCAGTTGTGTCCAACTCTTTGCTACCCCATGGAGTGCAGCACGTCAGGCTTTCCTGTCCATGACCAACTCCCAGAGCTTGCTCAAACTCATGTCCATTAAGTCGATGGTGGCAACCAACCATTTCAATCCCCTGTCATCCCCTTTTCCTCCAGCCTTCAATCTTTTCCAACATCAGGGTCTTTTCAAATGAGTCTGTTCTTCACATCAGATGGCCAAGGGATTGGAGCTTCAGCTTCAGCATCAGTCCTTCCAATAAATATTCAGGACTGATTTCCTTTAGGATGGACTGCTTGGATCTCCTTGCAGTCCAAGAGACTCTCAAGAGTCTCCTTTAACACCACAGCTCAAGAGCATCAGTTCTTCAGGGCTCAGCAGTTTTTATGGTCCAGCTCTCACATCCATAAATGACTACTGGAAAAACCATAGCTTTGACTAGATAGACCTTTCTTGGCAAAGTAACGTCTCTGCTTTTTAATATGCTGTCTAGGATGGTCATGGCTTTTCTTCCAAGGAGAAAGCACCTTTTAATTCCGTGGCTGAAGTCACCATTTGCAGTGATTTTGAAGCTCAAGAAACTAAAGTCTGTGACTCTTTCTATTGTTTCCCCAACTATTTGCCATGAAGCAATGGGACTGGATGCCATGATCTTAGTTTTTGAATGTTGAGCTATAAGCCACCATTTTCACTCTCCTCTTTCACTTTCATCAAGAGGCTCTATAGTTCCTCTCTGCTTTCTGCCTTAAGGGTGGTGTCATCTGCATATCTGAGGTTACTGATATTCCTCCTGGCAATCTTGATTCCAGCTCATGCTTCATCCAGCCTGTGTTTTCTCAAGATGTATTCTGCATATCAGTTACATAAGCAAGGGGACAAATAAGCCTTGACCTACTCCTTTCCCAATTTGGAACCAATCTATGGCTGTTTCTAACTGTTGCTTCTTGACCTGCATACAGATCTCAGGAGGCAGGCAATGTGGTCTGATATTCCCATCTCTTTAAGAATTTTTCACAGTTTGTTGTGATTCACACAAAGATTTTAGCACAGTCAGTGAAGCAGAAGTAGATGTTTTTCTGGAACTCCCTTGTTTTTTCTATGATCTTACAGATGTTGGCAATTTGATCTTGGGTTCCTCTGCTTTTTCTAAGCAGCTTGAACATCTGGAAGTTCTCAGTTAACATACCATTCAAGCCTAGTTTGGAGACTTTTTAGCATTACTTTGCAAATGTGCTAAATGAGTGCAACTGTGTGGTAGTTTGAACATTCTTTGGCATTGCTTTTCTTCGTGATTGGAATGAGAACTGGCCTTTTCCAGTCCTGTGGCCACTGCTGAGTTTTCCAAATTTGCTGGCATATTGAGTGCAGCACTTTCAGCATCATCTTTTAGGATTTGAAATAGCTCAGCTGGCATTCCATCATGTCCAGTAGCTTCGTTTGTAGTGATGCTTCCTAAGGCCCACTTGACCTCTCACCCCAGGATGTCTGGCTCTAGGTCAGTGATCACACCACCATGGTTATCTGGGTCATTAAGATGTTTTTTTAATAGCTCTTCTATGTAGTCTTGCCAACCCTTCTTAATATCTTCTGCTTTATTAGGCCCATACCATTTCTGTCTTTTATTGTGCCCATTTTTGCATGAAATGTTCCCTTGGTATATCTAATTTTCTTGGTATAAATAATTTCCTAGTATTTCCCATTCTATTGTTTTCCTTCTCCTTCTTTGCACTGATACTTAGGAAAGCTTTCTTATCTGCATTCAAATGGGTATGCCTTTCCCTTTTCCCTTTGCTTTTTGCTTCTCTTATCTCAGCTATTTATAAGACCTCCTCAGACAACCCTTTGCCCTTTTGCATTTTTTTCTTGGGGTTGGTTTTGATCACAGCCTCCTGTACAATGTTATGAACCTCTGTCCATAGTTCTTCAGGCTCTCTGTTTATCATATCTAATCCTTTGAATCTATTTGTCACTTCCACTGTATAATTGCAAGGGATTTTATTTAGGTCACACCTGAATGGCCTAAAGGTTTTCCCTACTTTCTTCAATTTAAGTCTGAATTTTGCAATAAGGAGTTCATGATCTAGCCACCATTGGCTCCCGGTCTTGTTTCTGCTAACTGTATGGAGTTTCTTTATCTTTGGCTGCAAAGAATGTAATCAATCTTATTTTGGTATTGACCATCTGGTGATGTCCATGCGTAGAGTCTTCTCTTGTGTTGTTGGAAGAGGCTGTTTGCTATGACTGGTACATTCTTTCAGCAAAACTCTGTTAGCCTTTGCCCTGCTTCATTTTGTATTCCAAAGTCAAACTTGCCTATTACTCCAGGTGTCTCTTGACCACCTACTTTTGCATTCCAGTCCCCTATGATGAAAAGGACATTCTTTTCAGGTGTTAGTTCTTAAAGGTCTTATAGGTCTTTATAGAACCGTTCAACTTCATCTTTTTTGGAATTATTGGTTGGGGCATAGACTTGGATTACTGTGATCCTGAATGGTTTGGCTTGGAAACGAGCAGAGATCATTCTGTCATTTTTGAGACTGGACCCAAGTATTGCATTTTAAACTCTTCTGTTGACTATGAGGGCTACTCCAAATTCACCGACTTGAAGCACACAAAGCTTTAGAAGAGGAAAATTATTTTCTGATTTTTTGGTGAAAATTACTAATCAGAAATTACAATATGGGTAATGGCATCTATTTGGTTTTATTATTGAGCAGTTAAGCCGAACACATAATTAGTCAATCAGGTGAGCACAGAAGGAGCTGATCTCAGCAAGATCCACTTTTCAGTCTTTCATCAGTTACTGTAAATAAGAGTCCTCTAGGATTGCAGCACACTGTGTATGCAAAGAAGGACCACCCCACTGAGTTTTTGTGCAGCTTCATTTCCAAAGGATGAAAAAAATAAAGATCATTCTGTACACTGTAACATAGCTCTCAGGATCTGGCACTGTGCAGTCTTTCAGATTCCTGAACAGAAAGGCACATTTTATTAAGAACAGAAAGCAAAAACTGGTTTTCAACTGTGTTGGAAGCAAAAAGTGAGCTTATTGATGTATAAAGTAGAAAAAGAATGATCCAATGCTGTCTGACTCAGAAATTAGATCAAACATTGTTTACAAATACTAATTATATTCAAGTGAAATTTGACCTGTGATGAGCCAATACAAAAAATGCATTTAATAGAAATTTACCACATATGAAATATCATTATAAGAAATGAATAAGAGCAATTTTTCCACTTTGTTTCTCTTCTGTGTTAGTATTTCCCTAAATAAGGTTCCTAAGGGTAATAATTTCAAAGGAACTGCAGAAATCATCCCATAAAGAAAGGGCAGTGGATTGAAGGAGGGAGGAAAGTGGAGAGAGAGAGAAGGAAAGAAGTAACCAACTGAAAAAGAGAAAAAGCAATGTTTGAGAACCAAACAATGTAGTCTATGAAGTTAGTGTTTTCCCATCAAATAAGAAAAAATTTATAGTACCTTGGATGCTACTGTAGACATAGTACAACTCCACAAATATTTCTTGATTTCTTGGCTTAAGGTAGTATGCCTTGATTTGTTTTTTCACAAAAAAAAAACTAGTGATCCTTCCATGGGATATGTACACTTCCATACAAAGAAAAATGTTCTTTGTTCAATAGACAGGACCTCATCTATTTGCTTTATTTAGTTTTCTATCTCTAACCTGAAGGAGTAGGTTTGGCTTCTAGCAGTTGGCCAAAATACTATTAAATGAGTGGATCTATTAAACTTAGAAAATCACATGTAGATAATCTCTTCCCTGGTGGCTCAGTGGTAAAGAACCTGCCTGCAGTGCAGGAGATCCAGGTTTGATCCCTGGGTTGGGAAGATCCCCTAGAAGAGGGCATGTCAACCCACTCCAGTATTCTTGCCTGGAGAATCTCATGGACTGAGGAGCCTGGTAGGCTACAGCCTATGGCGTCACAAAGAGTTGGACATGACTGAGTGATTTAGCACACACAATCTCTTCTCTAAAAACACACAAGACTATAAATTACATGTTTGAAAATTAAGTGCCCCAGAGCATATTTTTATTTTATATAATGTTCCAGTTTTTAGCACTTATATGACCTAGGTGATAAAACAGCATATCTCAGAGGATTTCTCTTTATTTAAAATCATATTATGATTCAGGATTCTTTTTACATAACCTAAAGTATTCAGGTTTATACTATAAAGAAAGCTGAGCACTGAAGAATTGATGCTTTTGAACTGTGGTGTTGGAGAAGGCTCTTGAGAGTCCCTTGGACAGCAAGGAGATCCAACCAGTCCACCCTAAAGGAGATCAGTCCTGAATATTCACTGAAAGAACTGTTGCTAAAGCTAAAACTCCAATACTTTGGCCACCTGATGCAAAGAGCTGATTCATTTGAAAAGACCCTGATGCTGGGAAAGATTGAAGGCAGGAGGAGAAGGGGATGAGATGGTTGGATGGCATCACTGATTCAGTGGACATGAGTTTGGGTAAACTCTGGGAGTTGATGATGAACAGGGAGGCCTGGTGTGCTGCATTGCATGGGGTCACAGAGTCAGACATGACTGAACAACTGAACTGAACTGAAGTATTCAGTGTGGAGGAAAAGCATGCAGATCTCTGCAGCCTCGTTGCCTCTGAGGTATCTGTTACCTCCGCCTGTCCACTTGGCCTTCAGGTCCGGTGGGTCTCTGATTCTCCTGTACAGTCTCTTGTCCTGCGCAGTGACTGGTCCTTATTTCATATCAGGAGGAACATGGAAGTCACAATTTAGGTGGAAGAGAATGGCCAATAAATTGAGACTGGATTTGCATAGCTAACACACTGTTTTTATTTGAATCACGTGTTTATATGGTAGGCTTTTAGAAGGCTGATGGAAATTATTATGGAGTCACTAATGATTCTAATTGTTGTTGTTTAGTCACTGAGTCAAGTCGGACTCTTTTGCAACCCCATGGATTGTAGGCTCCTCTGCCCGTTAGATTTCCCAGGCAAGAATATTGAAGGAGGTGGTCCTTTCTTACTCTAGGGCATCTTCCCAACGCAAGGATCAAACTCACATCTCCTGCATTGGCAGGCAGATTCTTTACCACTGAAACCAGGGAAGCCCAGTAACTGTAACGACACTCTAATTTTCTTTCCCAACTTTCCAAAAAGAAGTCTCAGTTTTGTTCTAAGTTGCATTACAATGTCTTAAATAAGATGAATCTTTTTTTTTTTTTAACAAAGCAAGAGCAGCTTTTGACACATAACAGTTTCTAGAGAGAATTTTCTTGAATTCCAATGATTTTATTTTGACAGTTAACTTCTATTAAAGACAACTGGTATTATTAAGTACATGTTTCTTTGAAAATAAATTTATTGAAATGTAAAACTTTACTGATGCAAGTTACTGCTGTTAAGAACAAAATTAAATAAAAGCACAGGGGGTACTGAGATTGAGTAAAACAACAAAGGCGTTGTGATATCAGCTGTGATTTGGGGAAATTTTAAATGGAGTAACTGAATAACTTATGGTTATGAATTGGAGAACTACATCCCCAAATTTATCTAGGCAATCCAATTTCTTTAAATTAAGTCATATATTTTAAATAACTATTCAGTTTTTCTCTTTCATAATCATAATGATGATTGAAGATGTGTGGTGTAGTGGAAAGAGAAGCAGTCATGGACTCAGGGTCTCTATTCTCTCTGAATATTTCTGAATATTTATCAAGCTTAGTTCTGCCATTCAATATGAAACACCAATAAGTCTCTCAACATCTTGTAATTTCTTCTACCCTTCAGACTTGCACTTTTCTTCAAAAGGATTCCTTTAAAAAGCATACTGATAAATGAAGGTACTTGGATCTGTGTCATTTAATTTTCAGACCATGTTCCGAAATTTACAAGATTCTGTGATGGTAGAGATGGAGGAGTTAGCAACAAAGATAAAGGACTTTTCTTTTCCACCTCCTTCATTCCCTTTCAACCTGAACAGTTTCACTATTTATGCATTTTAAAGATTTTATTAGATGAAAGTATCCCGTAATTAAATTTGAAAGCTTTGAATTAGACATTTCCAACAGTCTTAACCAACTTAAAAAAGGGAAGTATATTCTATTATTTCATACTATTTTCAACCATTAAATCTAATAAAATATACCTGTTCTATTGATGTAAGTGGGATAATATATTAAAAATTTTGAATGATTGCAACACACGTATGTAGATTACTTCTTTAGAAAAAACAGATGCTACAGGTTACCATAAACTGTTCTGTGGATTTCACAATTTGTTCCTGGGAAATGAATGCAGAGTTGTCTAGTTAAAGAAACTCTCCAGTAAGATCACAGACAGCAGGTTTATATTAATAGTTTTACCGAAAGGTTATTTGTTTTTTCTCAGATTTTTTATCTAGGACCAAAAAAGAAAAAGAAAAAAAAAAAAATCTCATTCAAAAGTTCTACCATCAGTAACATGAAGCAATTGAAATAGATTCAGATTCATTTTACAGAGGTTTTCAAAAAATAATAAAATGTACTTTGGCATATCTGCAGAGCAAATCTATTTAAACTCAATAGAGCACTTATCTCTCTTTTTTCCCCCAAGGCAATAGCCTTGGATACTGAGTAGAATAGCATACAGCAATTACCATCATATTAAAACGACAAAATTTAGCTTCTAAAAGGGTTAGAGGACTTGGATGTGAAAGAAAAAGAGATTTAAAAACACACAGACACACAATGCAAAGCCATTAACCATTCATTTCTGAACACAGGAGAATTTAAAGATGCATTAAAGAATATGAGTGCAAGTTTTGCTGTCATTTATGACAGGTGTCTAGGAAAACAGCAAGATTTTGATTTTGATTTAAACTTTGCAAGGATAATAAGACTTTTCAGACAAAAATATATTTATTAATGTAACTATTTAGTAAATATTTTAATATACTTTATTTTAAGCACTTTTAAAATTATTGAAAATATGAGAAGACGGTACACACACCCCCTCACTGAATTTATGTACGACATTAATGATACTATGTATGTTTGTTAGTATGTATGTTTGTTAATTATAACAAATTATAATGAACCAATATTGCTACACTACTATTACTACTATTACCTACTTCATTCAGATTACATGAGCTTTTACCTAAGGCATCACATTACATTTACTTGGGTCCCCTTAGGTTTTTCTCGGTTGTGACAGCTCCTCAGACTTTCCTGTTTTTGAACGTGATTTTGCAGGATCCCCTCTACTGGAATTTGTTTGATGTTTTTCTCATGGTCAGATTGAGTTTATGATTTATTGGGGAGAAGACCACAACTATAAAGTATTTTTGTCACATTATATTGAGACATACTATCAGCATGATTTATCACTGTTGATACTGCCCTTGATCACCTGGTAGTGATATTTGCCACTGCAAAGTTACTCGTTGCCTTTTCATATTTTCATACTGCACTCTTTGGAAGTCACTACACAAAGCTCACAGTTCAAGAGTGGGATACATGAATCTCCTCCTTGAGGGGGAAGAATCTACATAAATTAAATGAAATTTTTCTAACAGATTTGTTTTTCCAGTTATTTATCAGATTATTTGAATTATTCATATTTATATGAACTCAGACCAGTATACTGTCTTATACGCTGAGTTGTAATCCAATACTATTTTATCTTATTGCTTAAACTGTTCCAGTTTTGGCCACTGGGACCTCTGGTTGACCCTTATTTCTCTTTGAAATAATCCCATAAATATAGGGATCTTTTTTTTCTTATGGAGCATTTTCTTAATTTCTGGCCACATGAGGTTCCTGTTGCAAAGATCCTGTCTCAGTTCTAGATTTAGATAATTCTCCGAAAGCTCTGGGTCCTTTTTTGAACAGTAATAAAAACCAAGATATGTGCATGGATATCCACATTGCTACTGGATGGTGCTAGTATTTCGAGGTTCTCTTAGTTGGCACAGCAAGGAAATATATCTGCACATATACATATTTCTTTAAGTATTTTATGTGCATATATGTGTATCTATGTTAAGCTAACTGTGAATTCATAGAATCTCCAACTATAATCCATGATGCCACAAATCATCTTACCCCCGTCCCCTTGTTGGTTTGCAAACTCACACTGTGAGAAACCTGCCTCCCACAATCTGCCACCCACTTACCTAGCTGTTCGTTCCCAGTATACATGTACGGTAGCGACAGAATTTTTAACTTACTACCCCTGCAAGGGCTTCCAGGTGGTGCTAGTGGTAAAGAGCCTGCCTACCATACATTGACATGAATCAGCCATGTATGACAAAAACCACTACAATATTGTAAAGTAATTAGCCTCCAACTAATAAAAATAAATGGAAAAAAAAAAAAAGAACCTGCCTACCAATGCAGGAGACAGAAGAAACATGAATATGATCCCAGGGTAGGGAAGATACCCTGGAGGAGGAAATGGCAACCCACTCCAGTATTCTTACCTGGAGAATTCCATAAACAGAGGAGGCTGGTGTGTGCTACAGTCCATGGAGCTACAAAGTGTCCAACACAAATGAAGCGACTGAGCATGCATATATGTGTACCCCTGGAAAGCTAAGAATCCACCTGTATTGCAGGGGACATAGGAGATGTGGGCTCAGTCCTTGAGTCGAGAAGAATCCCTGCAGGAGGAAATGACAACCTACGCCTGTATTCTTGCCTGAAAAATCTCACGGGCAGAGAAGCCTGGTGGGTTACAGTCCATGGGGTTGCAAAAGAGTCAGACAGGACAGTACCCCTAGAAACAACCTTTTTAATCATGGTATAAAGCTTATCTTCAGCTTCTTTGTCTTCAATCTTACAGATTCCACTCATTTCCAAAGTTTCTCTAGGGCTCTATCTTTTCCCATATCCACTTTGATGAGATTGTTTCATGCTTTTATAATACAGCTAGCTTATTCAGTCACATTCTGAAGACCATCCTGTGATCTTCTACCCCTTAAAGAATATTTAATTTGCATACATTAAGATATATCCTGCAACGTTCCATGTGTATGCTCAGTCATGTCTGAATGCTTGTGATCCAATAAAATGTACCCTGCCAGGCTCCTCTGTCCATAAGATTTTCCTGGCAAGAATACTGTAGTGGGTTGCCACTTCATTCTCCAGGAGATCTTCCTGACCCAAGGATGGAACCCACGTCTCCTGCATCTTCTCAATTGCAGGTGGATTCTTTACTGCTGAGCCACAAGGGGAGCGGTAAAGTTCCATGGGTTTCGATTGATGCATAATGTCATGTATCCTTCTTTATAGTATCATACAGAATAGTTTTACCACATAAGAATTCCCTTGCATCTTATCCAGGGTCTGCAGAAACCACATTTGTTAATTATCTCTACAGTTATGCCTTTCCCACAGTATCACATAATTGGAATCTTTTAGTATATAGATTTTTTGACAGCCTTCTAAACTTTGAAATATGCATTTATGTGTATCTATGTCTTTCCTTGACTTGATAGCTCATTTTTCAATGCTGAATAATATACCATGGTATGGATGTACTGAAGGGGAAAAAGTAGAAGCAGTGACAGATTTTATTTCCTTGGGTTCTAAGATCACTGTGGAGGGTGACTGCAGCCACAAAATTAAAACACGCTTGCTCCTCAGAAGTAAAGCTATGACAAACCTAGACAGCATATTAAAAGCAGAGACATTACTTTGCCAACAAAGGTCCGTACAATCAAAGCTATGGTTTTTCTAGTAGACATGTATGGATGTGAGAGTTGGAGTCTAAAGAAAGCTAAACTCTGAAAATGGAAGCTTTTGAATTGTGGTGCTGAAGGAGACTCTTGAGAGTCCCTTGGACTGCAAGGACATCAAACCAGTCAGTCCTAAAGGAAATCAATCCTGATTATTTGATGGAATGACAGAAGCTGAAGCTGAACTACAGTACTTTGGCCACATAATGCACTGATTGGAAAAGATCCTGAAATTGGGAAAGAAGGAGTGACAGAGGATAAGATAGTTAGATAGCATCACCAAATCAATGGACATGGATTTGAACAAATTCAGAGAAATGGTGATGGACAGGGAAGCATGCTGTAGTCCATGGGGTCACAAAGAGTCGGACATGACTTAGTGACAGGACAACAAATGGACGTACCACATTATGTTTCTTCTTTTTCTTATTGAAGGGCATCTGGTTTGCTTTACTTATGTTGTTTAGGGATAAAGCTTCTATATACATTCCTATGTAGAACATATGTTTCTGTGTGGACATGCTTTCAAATGTTATAAGTGAATGTCTAGGAACATGGTTATTAGACTGTTGAATTTTTTAAGCAACTACCAAACTGTCTACCAAAGTGGCTGAACCATTTTACATTTCCTTACTCCATTTTTTCCCCAGGAATTGGTACTGTTAGTAGGCAGAATAATTAATTGCCCTTTAGTATATGCCAGATAAGGCTCTTATAAAATACTTCACAATAGAGAGTACACTTTTGGTGTGGAAAGTATGCTGGGAGCATATTCTTTGATGGTTACTGTTTCCAAACTTCTGCCTCTGATTCTTCTTGGCTCTTTTTCTTAAAAACCTGGTGGGGTTCACTGAAATAAATCCATGAAAGTGTGGGAACCTCCTAAGATGGGAAACTGCAGAAGTGTCTCACTCTCATGCTAGTCTACAATCCTCATCATTGGACTGTTCCAATCAGCATACATCCAAGTTGGCTGATCTCAGCAGTGATTTTATGTATTTGCCTGTCAGGTTCTGGAACAAAAGAGTGGCTCAAAATTGGGAAAGGAGTACATCAAAGCTGTTTATTGACACCCTGCTCATTTAACAGTGCCTCATATGAAATGCCGAGCTGGATGAATCACAAACTGGAATCAAGATGCCAGGAGAAATATCAGTAACCTCAGATATGCAGATGGCACCACCCTAATGGCAGAAAGTGAAGAGGAACTAAAGAGCCTCTTAATGAAGGTAAAAGAGAACAGTGAAAAAGCTGACTTGAAACTCAACATCCAAAAAACAAATATCATGGCATCCAGTCCCATCAGTTCAGTTCAGTTCAGTCGCTCAGTCATGTCCAACTCTTTGTGATCCCATGAACCGCAGCACACCAGGCATCCCTGTTCATGACCAACTCCCAGAGTCCACCCAAACCCATGTCCATTGAGTCAGTGATGCCATCCAACCATCTCATCCTCTGTCGTCCCCTTCTCCTCCTGCCCTCAGTCTTTCCCAGCGTCAGGGTCTTTGCAAATGAGTCAGCTCTTTATATGAGGTGGCCGAAGTATTGGAGTTTCAGCTTCAACATCAGTCCTTCCAATGAACACCCAGGACTGATCTCCTTTAGGATGGACTGTTTGGATCTCCTTGCAGTCCAAGGGACTCTCAAGAGTCTTCTCCAACACCACAGTTCAAAAGCATCAATTCTTCAGTGCTCAGCTTTCTTTATAGTCCAACTCTCACATCCATACATGACCACTGGAAAAACCATAGCCTTGACTAGATGGACCTTTGTTGACAAAGTAATGTCTCTACTTTTTAATATGCTGTCTAGGTTGGTCATAACTTTCCTTCCAAGGAGGAAGCATCTTTTAATTTCATGGCTGCTACCATGAAATTTGCATGAAGTTTGCAACTTCATTGCAAATAGATGGTGAGAAAATGGAAAAAATGACAGACTTTATTTTCTTGGGCTCCAAAATCACTGTGGATGTTGACTGCAGACACAAAATTAAAATATGTTTGCTCCTTGGAAGCAAAACTATGACAAACCTAGAGAGTGTATTAAAAAGCAGAGACATCACTTTACTAACAAAGGTCCAGGTAGTCAAAGAGCTCTGGTTTTTCAGTAGTCATGTAGGGTTGTGAGAGTTGGACTGTAAGAAGGCTGAGAACCGAAGAACTGATGCTTATGAACTGTGGTGTTGGATAAGACTCTTGGGAGTCCTTGGACAACAAGGAGATCAAACCAGCCAATCCTAAAGGAAACCAACCCTGAATATTCATTGGAAGGACAGTCGCTGAAGCCCCAATAATTTGGCCACATGATTTGAAGAACTGAATCATTGGAAAAGACCCTGATGATGGGAAAGATTGAGAGCAGGAAGAGAAGGGGACAATAGAAGACTAGATTTTTGGATAGCATCACTGATTCAATTAACATGAGTTTGCACAAATTCCAGGTAATAGTGAAGGACAGGGATGGCCTGGAGTACTACAGTCCATTGCAAAGGGTTGGACATGACTGAATGACTGAACAACACAGCAGCAACAATTTGCATGTCAGTTTCATCTGTCTAATAGGTAAGAAAGATTGTTAATTTTCAGTTTATTCAGTTTTTATCTTGTTGTTGGATGAAGGGCTTCTCCAGTGGCTCAGCTGTAAAAGAATCCTCCTGCAATGCAGGAGACTCAGGATATGGGGAAACAATGGAAACAGTGACAGATTTTATTTTCTTGGGCTCCAAAATCACTGCAGATGGTGACTGCAGTCATGAAATTAAAAGACACTTGCTCCTTGGAAGAAAATCTAGGGTCAACCTAGACAGCATATTAAAAAGCAGAGACATTACCTTGCCAGCAAAGGTCTGTATAGTCAGTTATGGTTTTTCCAGAGGTCATGTATGGATGTGAGAGTTGGACCATAATGAAGCCTGAGTGTCAGAGACTTGATGCTTTTGAACTTTGGTGCTGGAGAAGATTCTTGAGAGTCCCTTGGACTGCAGAGAGATCAAACCAGTCAATCCTAAAGGAAACCAATCCTGAATGTTCATTTGAATGACTGATACTGAAGTCCTTCCATGGGGTCTTAAAGAGTTGGACATGACTGAATGACTAGACAACAACAGGAGGACATGTGGGTTCGATCCCTGGGTCGGGAAGATCCCCAGGAGGAGGGCTTGCAACACATTCCAGTATTCTTCCCTGGAGAATTCCATCGACAGAGGAGTCTGGTGGGATATGGTCCATAGAGTCACAGAGTCCAACACGACTGAAGTGGCTGAGTATGAGGATGAAGGTGACTACTTCCAATTTTTAACATGTAGAAACTAGAACCGAATCAGCTTCAATTTTTTTTTTTTTTTTGCTATTTCCTAATGCATTTTCTGATATTCTTCATCTCTGTAGTCCATTGAATCTTTTTTCTCTCACAGAATCCTTTTCATATCCATTACTAAATTTTGTTCTTTTTTGAAGCACATAAAGACATGAACCTTCCCACATAACTTTCAATTCATTTTCAGTGTAAGTACCCTGAATTATAATCTAAATTAATCACTTAGTTCCCTTGTGCCTCAGTTTTCTAATTTCTAAAATAAAGGGTATATTAGTTTACAAAATAAAGCTAGATTATATGTTTTCTTCCATTGCTAATATTCCATGTAAAGTTGTATATAAAGCAAAGTTTTGAAAATGGAATTCAGTTTAAATCTTTTAAAGCAATGGATCTCAAAATACAGTTATTGAAATAGCATTATCTGGGAACTTTTAAGAAATGCAAATTCTTGGCTTCCACACAGGAACTAAAGAATAAGAAATTCTGCAGAGGACCCAGGATTTTTTTTTAACTAGCCCTCCAGGTGTAATGGGCTTCACTGGTGACTCAGTTGGTAAAGTGTCTGCCTGTAATGGAGGAGACCCGTTTCCATCCCTGAGTCATGAAGATCCCCTGGAGAAGGAAATGGCAACCCACTCAAGTACTCTCGCCTGGACAATCCCATGGACGGAGGAGCCTGGTGGGCTATAGTCCATGGAGTCACAAAGAGTTGAACTTGACTTCACTTTCACTTTCCAGGTGTATTGGATACAAGCTACATTTGAACACCACTGCTTAAGACAATGCATTCTTTTTAGATAATTCCTCTTTAAATTTTTTTGTGAATTAAATAATCATAATTTATTATATGTAAGTTATTACATATTTAATTATTTGATTTATTATTTAGCATATTACATGTTTAATTAAAATAATTAACTTATATTTACTATTTCTACCTATTTGAGATTTCAGTCCATGGGGTTGCACAGAGCCTGACACGACTTAGCAACTAAATGCACACACACACCATGTCTGAATAAGTGAGTAAGTGAGTGAAGTCATGTCCGACTTTTTGGGACCCCATGGACTATAGCCTACAATGCTCTTCCATTCATGGGGTTCTCCAGGCAAGAATACTAGAGTGGGCTGCCATTTCCTTCTCCAGAGGATCTTCCCCACCCAGGGATCAAACCCAGGTCTCCCTCATTGAAGGCAGATTCTTTACTGTTTGAGCTACCTGGAAAGCCCCATGCAATCTTACCTGAATATAATAATTATACCCCATCCCTTTTTCAAAATACTTCTTCATGTGACTTTCAAAGAACCAGTCTTTCTTCCTTTGTTTTTTTCTTTTCCTCTGTCTTAACATTTTATATGAACTGTAAGAAATATTTAAGTGGATTTTACCATATAGTTGGAATTCACCTTAGAATTATGTACTTTTTCTTCTTACCTCTTTTAATATCCTGTTCTCTGTACACTTCGTGTTGTTGTTGTTGCTTACTTTCTTTTTTTCCCCAAACTTATTTATTTTTAATTGAAGGAAAATTGCTTCACAGTATCGTGTTGGCCTCTGCTATACATCAACACGAGTCAGCCATAGGTGTACGTGCCCCCTCCCTCATTAATCTCGCTCCCTATTTACAGGGCAAGAATGGAGATGCTGGCATAGAGAACAGTCTTATGGACACGGGTGGAGGGGAGGAAGAAGAGGGTGGAACGAATGGAGAGAGTAACACGGAAGCATATACACTGCTGCTGCTGCTAAGTCGCTTCAGTCGTGTCCGACTCTGTGCGACCCCATAGACGGCAGCCCACCAGGCTCCCCCGTCCCTGGGGTTCTCCAGGCAAGAACACTGGAGTGGGTTGCCATTTCCTTCTCCAATGCAGGAAGGTGAAAAAAGGGAAGTTGCTCAGTCGTGTCCGACTCTTCGCGACCCCATGGACTGCAGCCCGCCAGGCTCCTCCTTCCATGGGATTTTCCAGGCCAGAGGACTGGAGTGGGCTGCCACTGCCTTCTCCGGCATATACACCACCGTGTGTAAAATGGATAACCAATGAGAATTTGCTCTATGACTCAGGGAACTCAAAGCAGGGCTCCGGGTCCTTTTCAAAGAGACTTGCATTGAATGGTTCCTGATTTTTCCTCATGACTGAGCAAACGCACTGGAATCAAGTTTCTGCCTTCTTATGTGTACACTAATGTACTGAAAGCTTCCCTTCACATTTGAGGTCAAGTCAGGTGCACAAGGAGCTTCCCCAGTGGCTCAGAGGGTAAAGAATCTGCCTGCTATGTGGGAGACCTAGGTTCCATCCCTGAATGGGGAAGATCCCCTGGAGAAGAGAATGGCTCCTTCCAGTATTTTTGCCTGGAGAATTCCAAGGACAGAGCAGCCTTTCGAGCTACCCTCCATGGAGTCACAAAGAGTCAAACATGACTGAGCAACTAACACACACACACACATAATGTGCACACATTTGTTAGGAAACTAAATATCAGGACACTTTTATATTGTCATTCCTCTTTCTTTAGATTATATATGACTCAATAGACTTGTCCCATTAAGAAAACTAGTGAAAATACTTGTTATGATTCCAGGGCTGCCCCATTGTGTGATCCAATGTAGCCGAATCCATTAGGAAGGATAAGTCACATCTGACCACTTGATGTGTAAAGACAAATAAATTAAGATCCACCAGCATGATTAAAACTGGTTCCACTTTGTTAAATCCCTTATGCTAGTTAATAGCTTCATGATAACCTCAAACTAAAAACTTCACAATTATATTAAACAATTTCTCATCTTTCTGCTCGTATCCAGTCAGTTAACATTTATTCTACCCAAACAGAGCTTCTTGCAATTGCCCTGCCCCTGTTTAATCCCATGCTTCCCTGATAGTTCAGTTGGTAAAGAATCTGCCTGCAAAGCGAGAGACCAAAATTCAATCCCTGGGTCCGGAGGTCCCCTGGAGAAGGGAAAGGCTACCCACTCCAGTATTCTTGGGCTTCCCTTGTGGCTCAGCTGGTAAAGAACCTGCCTGCAATGCAGGAGACCTGGGTTTGATCCCTGAATTGGGAAGATCCCCTGGAGAAGGGAAAGGCTCCCCACTCCAGTATTCTGACCTGGAGAATTCCATGGACTGTATAGTTGAAGGGGTTGCAAAGAATCAGACAGGACTGAGCAACTTTCTCTTTCACTTTTCACTTGTTTAATCCCACTGCCATTTCTGTAGTTCAGATCTTCTATTATTTCTCATCTATAGTTTTTAATTACTCTTACTTCATTTCCCACTGCCTACAGAAGATCAGTGCTTCCATCCATATTTTAATCTGATGCAGAGTTATTTTTCTAAAAGAAAAATAAATCAACTATCTTCAAAAACACATGTATTGATTCTCAGCTTGCTATATACAAAGTAAAATGAAAATTTTAATTCCTGTTATATAATATTGCTTACTAGTCAATTGCACATCTACCCTCAGTTTCATCTTCTAAGTCTGTAAGTCCCTGTATTCTATCCCTTTAATCTTGCTGTTCCTCAAACATCTTTTAATTCCTCTAAGCATTCCCCTAGGAATAACTTGCTTGGCCTGGTTCAATGCAGTCATCCTTCAAACACAAGCTTAAATATGATCCCCTAATCTCTGCCCTTTCCTTTGTAACTTCATAGTATTTTACACTTTTCTCGTCATATTTTGATACTTTGTTTTCACAGCTGTATCTTGTACTAGAACATGATCTCATTAAGGACAAAGACCATGCTATGTCAATCCATTACTTGGCTTACAATAAGTAACTTTTTAAAAATGAAAAAAACAAGGTATGTATTGTTTCCTTAATTATAGGTCCAATTTTAGGAAGTCTTGATTATAGATAGTATGCTCTAAATCTTCCTGTGATATGCATTTACCATAAATTCATATATTCTAGTTTTGAGTCAAAAATAGAGTCAGTATAACTAATTTTTTGAATTAATTTTAAAATTAATATTTGAATGTTGAGATTTCTGGTTTAGGCAGTAAGTGAAGCTCATGAAGGCTGAGAGGTTCCATGTATATCCTCACATGTTTTCCCATCACAACTAATTTAAATGCAGTAAAAGTGTCTGCTTTGTTGTTTACAAGCAACTAGAGGCTTGGATTCTTTCATTTAGAGACACTAGAGACTCTAGATAAAGTACTAGAATAAACAATTTAATGAATAAATAATTAACACACAATTAAAAAGTTATTAAAAGAGACTGGCTTTAAATATCTGTGTATTGAAAGTCTTGTAAGTCTCCTGTAGATTAGCATTAATCTCTTATCTCTATTATTAATCTTGGCTAATGGCATTTTTAGTCTTAACTAAGAAAAATTTTATATTATTATTTCTTCTAATATCAAATCCAACTAAAATTGCTTAATTTTTGTGTATATACTTTAGAGCAATATTGCTGAATTATTTTTGTGTTTTATTTTGAAAACTATTTCTAGATAAAAAAAACTACTAAGCATGAAAAGCATAATAGTCTCATAAAAATTCTTACAATTGGCTCTTGAGTTGTAATGAGCTTATTGTCCCAGAAATTCTGGAGCAAATTAGATGATTCTACATGCTAGACACTTTAATTTCTTAAATAACTTCCTAATAAAATAGTTTATAGGAGCATCTCTTGTAACTGTGCTATTTCAATGCCACTGTGACAAATTTAGGATATACATCAAAAGCAATTGTCCAGATTTTAAGACTTGTTTATTTCATCAATATGGTAATCTTCATAAAGTAAGTTTTAGCTTCCTAAGATCCTAGGTAAAATTATTTAAACATAACTATTTGGATGATTCATGTCTTCATTCATTTAAGAAGTTAACATGACTTAGGGAACAATTCTGAAATGATTCATCAATTACTTCATATTCCAAGGAACATGTTACATCTTTTCTTAAACAATCCATTTCTTAAATCCTTGGGGTCAAATTGCTAGGGAAATTTGCTATTTTATTTTGTCAAATGTATGTGTCTTTTAAAAAGAAAAAAGATAAACTCTCATGAGTCTACTTAAACACACACATGGGTGAAGTGAAATGTTACAGCATGATTGGGAAACACCTGAAATTGTTAAATACATCATTGCTCTATTTTGTCAAAGTCATTAAATATAAAGTAAAACAGTGTAAAGATCATCAAAACTGCTACCTGGCACTTTGATGTAATTCCTTCCACTTTTTCATTGGTATGAGTGTGACTAGCAAGGCCCATTGATAATTCCAGGGAAATAAAAATAGAATCTGGGTAATAAAGTCTAGCTTTTGTTTTTCCTTTTTGCTTGGTCTCATTTAACTTGCTTATAGGGTGTCATATGCAGAAGCCTTGCACTGGTACCTAGACCAGAGTTCTTAATGCAAAGTGCTGCACCGACACCTCGGCCCTGCAAGTGTGTGCAGAAATGCCAGGCAGGACACCTCAATTCAAGACAGCAGCGGAAGGCTGTGTGTAGATACTGCACCTAGCACTGTGATCTGGAGCATGAGCAGCACAATTGTGCCCAATGGGCGTGCTGCTCTCTGATCAAGGAATAAAACTTTTCTTTGCTTCTGAGCTCAGCTTTGTCTCATTCTATTGGATTAAGCAACATTGAGCAGAAGGATACTTGGGGGCCAACTTGGGACAGTTGGTAATATGAATGTGAATATAAAATGCTCAAGAGTCTTAGTAAAGTCATTTACAAAAAAGATACATTATTTTTTTTCACCATTCTTTTGTTATTTACATAAACAATTCTACATGATCACCCTTTAAACATGTAATTATTATGTAGCAATTGACTCTGTACATGTCTTTATAAACTTTTAATTATCAATGATGTTATTTATAATCTGTGGATTGTACAAGTATTTAAAAATAGGTTATTTAGGGCTTATTTTCACCAGTATAAATGTTTCGTCATTACCAACTGTTTTTACTATACTAGAATCTACCTAAATTGTACAGAGTAAGAAAAGAAAACTGTACATATAATTTGAATAATTGTTCTGCAACAATGCCTTGGAAGCATTAGAGTTCCTAGTCCTTTGTTCTTACTTATGTTAACTTATATTGTCAGTGAAATTTGACTTTTTAAATAAAAGTCTATGTGCATAATTACAAGGAGCAATATGTATTTTCTTAATAGCTTCTATGACATCTTCTTGTTTGAGTTAATTGGTATATTGATTTGATAAACCTTTTAGGACAAATACCTAAGTGAAAGAGTAATGAACATGATTTTTCTCCTTTGAAGAGGTCTTCAAAGGAGATAAAAGGAGAGAAAAAGCTAAAGACTTTGTAATAAAGCAATCTGAAAAGCACTTCAATTTTTAAGAACAGAAATATCAAAATTTAGGAGTTTTTTTGTTGTTGTTTGGATCTTTTTTTCTGTTATGTTTATATCTAAAGCCTCTCTTACTTTTTTCAGCTCTAGTAAATATTGTATTTCCAACGAATACATATATGTGAGTGTGAGTTCAGAGGGAAGGAAAACATCAGCTAACATCATCTGACACATGTGGCCCTCTGAGCTTGTACAAATGATGGGTTTAAGATTATAACATGTGGTGTGCAATTAGAAAATAGCAATAGGTAAATGCATTGTGTTTGGGAAAACATATTGTTTGGGGAAAAGAAACTGGTTTGGATTAAAATAATTAGGTTTAAACTTCAGCACTGTTTCTAGTAGTTGTTAGATCTTGGAAAATGAATAAGCTTATATCTTAACTTTTAGTTCAGTTGCTCAGTCATGTCCGACTCTTTGAACCCCATGAACCACAGCACGCCAGGCCTCCCTGTCCATCACCAACTGCCAGAGTCTACCCAAACCCATGTCCTTTGAGTCGATGATGCCATCCAACCATCCTCTGTCGTCCCCTTCTCCTCCTGCGTTCAATCTTTCCCAGCATCAGGGTCTTTTCTTTTCTTTTTTTTGCATCAGGGTCTTTTCAAATGAGTCAGTTCTTTGCATCAGGTGGCCAAAGTATTGGAGTTTCAGCTTCAACATCAGTCCTTCCAATGAATACCCAGGACTGATCTTTAGAATGGACTAGTTGGATCTCCTTGCAGTCCAAGGGACTCTCAAGAGTCTTCTCCAACACCACAGTTCAAAAGCATCAGTTCTTCAGTGCTCAGCTTTCTTTACTCATTCGGAAAAGAATAATAATAATAGATAACTCAGAGGATTATTATTAACATTAAATGAAAGTATATCAGATCACCAGAACATTGCCTGGTGCATTGCTTGTCATCAGTAAATACATATTCCTTTCATAATTCTAAAAACAAGGAAAAGCATGGTAATTTTTTAAAAGATTGTTGCATAAATCTTCTATAAAATTCTATAAAGTTTCATATTGCTTTTCAAACCGTGCATGAAGGTAGATGATTATAACTGTTAGCTGACAAATGCAGATTCTCTGGTGATTTCCCTGTAGAAATTTTTATTCATAAACTGGAATAGATGACTAGTATTATTCCTTTCATAAAAGTTCAATTTTGGAAATATTTATTTTCAAATTTTATTTTGGAAAAGGTATTGTTGTTGTTGTTGCTATTGTTGTTTGGGAGAAAAATGTGCCTTTCGTATGCTAGTAAGCTAGGTCTGTAGATATGCAAAGTACCAAAGCCGAAGTGAACAAGTAGGCAATTTATTCAGCTCCACCGAGTTATCTAGACTTCCTTGGTGGCTCAGATGGTAAAGAATCTGCCTGCAATATGGGAGACCGGAGTTTGATCCCTCGGTTGGGAAGATCCCCTGGAGAAGCAAGTACTCACCCCAGCTATTCTTGCCTGGAGAATTCCATACAGAGGAGCCTGGTGGGCTACAGTCCATGGGGTCACAAAGAGTTGAACATGACTGAGTGACTAAGCCAGCACACTGAGTCACCTACACAAAGTAAAAACATGAAGCTCTTTTTGCATTACTATTACTGATGTTATTGTTTTCCTTCAATTAAGTGTATGTTCAATAAAGAAATTGTTATTGCTTCACCTTAACTACGGAAACTAATCAAATGAATCTTTTGCTCTTACTGGCTTTCTGTCCTGAACCATTTACCAAAAACTGGAGTAGGGAGGATTGAGTGCAATGGCTGGTGAAGTTGGAAAGGAGGGATCAAAAGTCTGGAAGTCTGATGCAGCTGGAATTTTCAAGACAGACTGTCAAGAGTAGGAAGCTATACAGAGGAAAGGCAACTAGAAATCTATTTGGATATACCACAGACATTGGCTGAGTAATAACTTAAATGTCATAGGGTAAGATTCAATTAAACCAAGAAAAGAAAAAATACCAAAACCCTATAAACTGAAAAGCTACTACAACACATAAATTTGGGAAATGTCCAAGTTTGACAAAACTGGAAATAACATACCATACTGAGCACACAGACTTTAGTGAAGATTCCGTGTCATGTGGCTTAGGAGTATAATTAAACTGACCCTGAAGCTTAGTCTAGACTCAAACTAGTGAAACTTATTTATAAATATAAATATAAAAAACATCTTATGTATAAGATGTGAAAAAATCTAACTGAGCTACAAATACATTTACTGCTGACGAGAACAAAACTAAACATTCTTAAAGGAAAACAGTTAAGATTCATATATTCTACAGTAAAATTCATCACAAAACAGATTTTTATTAGGTAAAACAATAACATCCATGATCATGAAAAAATCAATAAATATAAGAGAACAGAAAAAATGAATATAATGTGGTCATAAAATAGCTATGATAAATATGTATAGAATTTTAAAGAAAACTATCAACATAGAAAAAGAACAAATTATTTAAAAAGAAACAAATGAAATTTTATGTTTAGAAAAACTTGAAAAGTCATTGCTGGTGAGCATAATGGAAGATTAGACATTATAAAGAAAAAGATATTAAAACTTAGGTAGATCAACAGAGATAATTCAAAATAAAATAGGACAGAGGCTGAAAGTGACTAGAAATTCAGTAATCTGAAGTAAAATAAGTAACTTGACAGATATGAAATTGCAACCTGGGGCAAGATGGGGAAGAAAAAATATTTGATGAAATAATGAGCAAATACCATCTAGTTTTAACACCAATATAAATCCAAAGAACAAGAAATTCAGCAAAATTAGAGTAGTATAAAAAAGTTTTAAATGAATTCTAGGCATCATGATAAAAATACTGAAAACCAACAATCAAAAGAAAGCCTTAATAGTAGCCATAAAGTAAGATACATTATGTACAGAGAAACAAATATTAAAAAAAAAAAAAGCTCACTTCCCATTGGAAAAAATGTTAATCAGAAGACTGCAATAAATTATTAGCAGATTTAAAGACTTTAAAATTTCAACTTAGAAGGTTATACTTGGAAAAATAAATCAAGTATAAAGGTGAAATGAAACATTTTCAGAAAAACAAAGAAAAAATTTTCAGAAAAACAAAACTTCTCAAAAAAAGTTGAGAAAGTTCACAATATAGAAAATATTCGAGACATTCTATAATCTAATGGAAGCCTATTTCAGATAAACACTCAAATTTTTATAAAGAAATTAAAAGTTTTACTAGTGATAAGAGTGTGAATAAATACAAAATTCTCTTCTCACTAAAAATAAAGCTTGCTTCAAACATATTGGCTCTTAAAGCAAAACCAAACCAAAGTGCAGTGAACGTTATAAGTAAAAATAAATCCAATGACTTTACTAGCATAGAGGACAGGGGAAAAAAAGAATGATATTTTGTAATTTTTTCAATTTAGTTATTATTATTTTTGATCAGTGGAACAGAGAACCCAAAAATAAATGCATCAATACATGTGCAACTAATTTACAACAAAAGAACCTAGAATACACAATAAGGAAAGGAAAAAACAATGATACTGAATCTTTATCTTACACCATTTACAAAAAAATCAACTCAAAATGAATTACTGACTTGAAAGAATCTAAGACCTAAACCCATACAACTCCTAGAAGAAAACTAAAGCAGTAACTCCTTCACACTGGTCTTTTCAATAATTTTTAAATTTGACACCAAAAACAAAAGCAACAGAAGCTAAATTCAGTAAGTGGGATTACTCAAAAATTTCTGCACAGTGAAGGAAATCATCACCAAACTGAAAAGGCAACCTATGAAATAGGAAAAAATATTTGAAAATCATTTATCTGATAAGGGGTTAATATAAAAAACATAGGAAGAACTCAGACAACTCAATAGTCCAAATAACAATCAATCAGTTATAGTGTTTTTGGATTTTAGAGAAAGCAGTATCATATTATTTGAAGGTACACTGTGATTTTAAGAATTACACATTGTAAACCTCAAATATGCAGGTGACAGCACCCTAATGGCAGAAAGAGAAGAGGAACTAAAGAGCCTCTCCATGAAGGCGAAAGAGGAGAGTAAAAAAGCTGGCTGAAAACTTAACATTCAAAAAACTAAGATCATGGCTTCTGGTCCCATCACTTCATGGCAAATAGATAGGGGAAAAAATGGAAACAGTGACAAACTTTATTTTCTTGGGCTTCAAAGTCACTGTGGATGGTGACTGTAGCCATGAAATTAAAAGGCACTTGCTCCTTGGAAGAAAAGCTGTTACAAACTTAGACAGCATATTAAAAAGCAGAGACATCACTTTGCCAACAAAGATCCATATAGTCAAAGCTATGGTTTTGCCAGTAATCGTGTATGGATGTGAGAGTTGGACCATGAAGAAAGCTGACTGCTGAAGTTGATGCTTTCAAACTGTGGTGCTGGAGAAGATTCTCCATTGGACTGCAAGGAGATCAAACCAGTCAATCCTAAAGGAAATCAACTCTGAATATTGATTGGAGGGACTGATGCTGAAGCTAAAGCTCCAACACTTTGGCCACCTAATACAAAGAGCTGACTCACTGGAAAAGACCTTGATGCTGGGAAAGTTAGAAGGCAGGCGGAGAAGGGGACGACAGAGGATGAGATGCAAATTCTGGGAGATTGTGAAGGACAGGGAAGCCTGACATGCTGCAGGCCATGGTGTTGCACAGAGTCATACACAACTAAATGACTGAACAACACACACACATACACATTATACAATGGAATATTACTCAGCCATAGAAAAGAAGGCAATCTTGCCATTTGCAGCAACATGGATAAAACCTGAGGGTTTTATGCTAAGTGAAGTAAGTCAGACAGAGAGAGGTAAATACCATATGATTTTACCTACATGTGTAATCTAAAAAGCAAAATAAATAAACAAAACAAAACTCACCAATAATACAGAGAACAAATACCAGAAGGAAAGACAGTTAGGGGGTGGCTGAAATGAGGAAAAGGGTGTCAATAGTTGGGTGATAGACAGTAGCTTATTGTGGTGATCACTTTATAGTGAATACAAATAACAGGCTATAATGTTGTATGCATGAAATTTATACAATATTATATAACAACTGTACCCTAGTCAAAAATTAAATATTTGTGATATTCAAATGATAACAGCATGAAAATAATAGGTAAGCCACAGACTCAAAGAAAATGCTTGTGATATACCTATCTGGCAAAGGACTTATATCCAAAATATGTACAGACTTTTTTAATTCAGAAAAAAGTATATGGGCCACAATGAAGCTGGTGCACAAATATTCATAACCATGTTATTTGTAAAGCAAAAACTGGAAACAAATTGAATATCTGTCAACTAGTGAATGTATAAATAAACAAAGCTACATACATATGATGAGATAGCATTTTGTAATAAAAAGTATGAACTGTTGATATTACAACAATGATGAAATTCAAAACATTATACTAAAAATAACAAGCCAGGTACAACCAGACACAAAGTAGTACATACCCTTTCCATTTATATGAAATTCTAGACTTGGATTAAACCTATATCTCTGATAGAAATCAGATAAGGATTGCCTGAGATGTGAGGACCCCATGGATTGACTACATCAGGGAATCAGGAAACTTTTTAAACTTACAGAAATATTCTAGATTTTGATTGGGGGCAGAAGTTAGACAAGCACATGCAGCTGTTAAATGTAAAACATGAATCTGTAATCTTAAAACAACTATTTTATTGTATGAAAATTTACTTTATGAAAGTTATGTAATAATTCACTTACAAAAAAGATGATTCAAACTTTGGTTAACCATTTACTATATACCATCTATAATTTGTGACTGTCATAAGATATTGACTCTCTTGATTGTTGACTCTCTTGATTGTAAACTCTCAGGCAAATGTTGAATATGTAGTGTAAATAAGTCATAGACAGGCTTCTATTGAAGACATGCTCTGCTATGAAGACATATTATAATGCAAAGTCCGTTGTCTTTAAATTTAAAGAGATCTGAGTTCAAAACTGCCACTGTTTGTATTGAATATACAAACATTAAAGTTGCATGAGTTTCTGTTTCGTTCACCTACAGAATTTGGATAACAATTTTTATCCTATAGGCTTGTTTTCACTGTGAAGTTTCTCTTTTTCTCTGAACTGTTGAAAGTGAAAGTCAAAGTGTGAGTCGCTCAGTCGTGTCCGATTCTTTGCGACCCCATGGGCTATATCCCGCCACGTTCCTCTGTCTATGGAATTCTCCAGGTGAGAATACTGGAGTAGGTTGCCATTTCCTTTGCCAGGGGATCTTCCTTAACAGGGATCGAATCTGGGTCTCCTGCATTGCAGGAAGATTCGTTACCATCTGAGCCAGAAGGGAAGCCTGCTTAACTCTTATCACTTCTCATTTCTGAGATAGGCAAGTCCAGACTGTATTGTTACATTGCAGAACATCAGCTACACCAAACTGAGCCCCATTAGAACAAAACTCTACTATTCTCTTACAATAACCTGTGATGAGGAATAATGTCAACATTTTCTTTTTGAGATGGAAAAGTGATTAAATGATTATATATCTGGAAGAAAAAAAGAACTCATTCTCCTTCATTTATGGCTTACAAGGGAATAGAAAAGTTATGCTCAGGATTCTTTTTACCTACTTATGTTTTTTCAAGACTAAAACAATAAAAATTAAAAAGAGAGGGAGAGAGCGAATTAAGTGTTCTTTCTTGAGAAGTACCTTCCCCTTTGAAAGGAGTGTGAGGCCAGGATAAGACCCAGGAAGAGGGCCAATGATTGTAATCAGTTTCTCAGACCAGACTGAAGTTTAGACATTCTAGAAGATGAGTTTAAAAGGAAAAAGCAGGAAAAAGGAAAGCAGTTCCTTTGTAAGAAAGGAAATAGGGATTGTGGGGAAAAGACCAGCCAGGGATCAAAACTGCACATTTCACTGGGAAGTCTCAACAGAAAACTGAATATATTGGTAGAGAGATGTAAAGAGTCATTAAAGTGGAAAGGAAATTGAATAATAACATGTGAGGAACTAGCACAGTGCCTAATTAGCTGTACAATAAATATGACTTCCTTCTTTCCTGGTCTTACTTGTGCTTAACCATCTCACTGCAACTAGCAAGAACCTAAATCAGAGGGAGGGTGAAAGCTCATTGGAACAGAAAGAGGCAAAGTTGTTGTGCACCGTGACATCAGATACCGGGTAATCGCATTTAGGCTGCTCATTTGTGCTCTGGAGCAGCTGTCAAACCAAGAAGTTGGAAGCTGAAGCCCATGGTTTGAAAATATGGGAAGAATTAAAATTTCCATATTACTGAGATTTAAATTGCAGGGATCTTAGAGGAAGGCTTTTTTCATCACAGACTCCCCGAAGGTTCTCAGTTAATAAATCACTAATAGAGCTCAGGGGGCCTACCTCGATCCCCAGCCCCATCACTATTCCAGTTTAGTTCATTTAGGGTAGAAATGTTTTTGAGATCACACTTGTCTGCAAAATTTTTCAAAACTTCTTGATCAAATATAGGTTGGGGAAAGGTTTTATTTTTTATTCCCCTTTCACTATGTTTGCTATTGTTCAGTCACTAAGTCCTGTCCAATTGTTTGCAACCCTATTAATTTAAGCATACCAGGCTTCCCTGCCCTTCACTATCTCCCCAAGTTTGTTCAAACCCATGTTCTTTGAGTCAGTGATGCTATCCAACCATCTCATCCTCTGTTGCCCCTTTTCCCTATGTTTACCTATTTCTAATATGCAAACAAATAATGGAAGTAAGTTTCAAACATGCTAAGTATGTTTCTTCTTTTAAAGAATTGCATATTGTTACCATCAGAAAAGGGGCTTCCCTGGTAGCTCAGTAGTAAAGAATCCACTTGCAATGTGGGAGACCTGGGTTTGATCTCTGAATCAGGAAGATCCCATGGAGAAGGGAATGACAACTCAGTCTAGATTTACTTTAGATGAATGAATATCCTTAATGGAACACAACCTTTCCCGCTATTTATAAGGGCTTTCCTGGTAGCTCAGTTGGTAAAGAATCCACCTGCAAAGCAGGAGACCCTGATTTGATTCCTGGGTTGGGAAGGTCCCCTGGAGAAGGTATAGGCTACCCACATCAGTATCCATGGGCTTCCTTGGTGGCTCAGATGGTAAAGAATCCATCTGCAATGTGTGAGAACCTGGGTTCAATCCCTGGCTTGGGAAGATCCCCTGGGGGAGGGTATGGCTACCTACTCCAGTATTCTTGCCTGGAGAATCCCCATGGACAGAAGAGCCTGGTGGGCTACAGTCCCTGGGGTCGCAAGAGTTGGACATGACTGAGAAACTAAGAACAGCACAGCCCCATCAGAAAAAAGGAAGAAATCTACATTTGTATTGCTAAATTAGTAACTTTTAGACAGATTGTGGTGTCACTTTCAAAGCCATAGTGCAGCATAAATAATATCCTGCTGTTTTCACCTCATCTGTGTAATGTAGTCTGCAAAGTGCATTGAACAAATGATGCAACAGTTCCATAAATATGTTGACATCATCTAAAGTACACAGCTGTTCTGTTCCACAGAAAAAAGTACTCACCCATTATCCAAACATTTTTTGAAAGCTAATTTCACAAGGGCTTGTGTAGGAAATTATTTTGCTTTTGATATTTTATGTTTAAATACAAATACCAAAAATCATCTTAAGCCAAGTCTTCATAAAAAGTATCTCTGTGTACCCATAGTCAGGGCTGCTTCTCGACAAGAACACAATTATGTTGTTTTGCCTTTTCAGATGTTTTACTCTGTTTTCTAATGGTGTTATACTTTATTAACAAGCCTTAATTAGAGATGCAAATTAGTGAAAATGGCATAAAAAAGTTGCCGTGATTATATGTAAAGGCAATATAGTCATTAAATATGATTACTTTTCTAATTCCATTAATTTTAGTTGTGTTATTCATCAAATATTATATTAATTTGTCAACTGAAAAATGACCCACAATGTGAGAACTGTGAGTTAAGTTTTATTTGGGGGCAAAATGAGGACTGCAGCCCAGGACACAGCACCTCAGACAGCTCTGAAAAACTGCTCCAAAGAGGTAGTGAGAAAAGGTCAATATATAAGATTGTGGGGAAGGGGGAGTTCAATGCAATCCAGCATTTATATCACAAAAGCCTTTCTGGTAGTCACAAGGAGCTGATGTCATCATGAAAGGATTTAGTGCTTTTCTAGATATGAGGAGATAAAAGGACTGGGATCAAGAAATCAGTTCCTGAAAATATTTACCTATCTAAAGACCTGTTCGACCAGTCTCCCTGGAGCCCTAAGTGCCTCATTCCCCATGCTTAAGACTATAAGTTCATTTAGCTATAAATAATTCACATAATAATAAATAATTGATAATTTTCTTATGGTTATACATAAACTGAATTTGGGGACTGATTTGCTTTGGAAACAATTTTAAGCACTTTATTCAGGAAAAATAAATAAGTAAGTGTCTTGAGTAGGGCACATATAAAATATTGAACTATTAAATATTCTAGATAAGAATTTTTTACATTTAGTCAATTCCCAGCATTTATAATATCCTTGGCTATGGTAATATCTGCATAAGGCTTAATTTTTTTTCAAATTCTACCTTATTCAATGAGAAAATTAAAAAGAAATTTGAACAAAATTCTGGTGATATGAGGGACAGCTATGCCAAGAGCAAAATTGGACTCAATCTGCATTGAAATGCAAATCTCAGAGCACAAAATCTGAATATCTGAAAATATGGATGGAATTCAGATAAGATAATATTAGAAGAAGATGAACAAGACAAATCATTCTCAAGACAGTATTGTTAAGGACTAGAATGTAGACAGAATGTGATGTGAAGAACTAAATCTGGGGAAAATGTTATTAGATATTTTCACAGTTTAGATTGACTCTTGTTCTTTTTTATTTTATACCTGACCTGAGTAAATATTCAATTCTTAATAAGTAAATGACTATATTGATATAAATCCATGGTAAAACCAGCTTAGCAGATATTTAGTCCAATGTCTAGGTGAGGAAAGTTTGGAAGATTAGATAAACTAGATGCAGGGGAATGAGAAATGTAAATAATCTTCATAGTGGATGATAGACCACTGGAGAACCCAGTTTTGAGAAACGTGCACTTAAGCTACAGCCTGGAGATGTCATGTTTTATAAATGTGCTGTGTGCTGCGCTGTCCTAAGTTGCTTCAGTCGTGTCTGACTCTTTGTGACCCTGTGGACTGTAGCCAGACAGGTTCCTCTGTCCATGGGATTCTCCAGGCAAGGGTACTGGGGTGAGTGACCATGTCCTCCTCCAGCGGATCTTTCTGATCCAGGGACTGAATCCATGTCTCTTGTGTCTCTTGCTTTGGAAGGCCAGTTCTTTACCGCTAGTGCCACCTGGGAAGCCCCATTTTGTGTATATGTTCAGTAATCAAGTGTTTAGTTAGTGATGAATATGTAGTCAGTGGTTATGTTTTGCTGGCATTCTTAGAATGTTTTTATTTTTTCTTTTCTCTATTTCAGATTTAGTGGGTGCTTCCCAAGTGGCACTAGTGGATAAAGAATCCTTCTGCCGATACAGGAGACCCAGGTTACATCTCTGGGTCAGGAAGATCTCTTGGAGAAGGAAATGAAAACCCACTGCAGATTTAGATAGAAATTAAAATCAAGGATATTAACAGGAATTTCACTAAAAATTCAGATTTGTTTTCTGCATCAAGTTTAAGTTTGGATTTTGAGATTAAGAACACTATGGGCAACTTTGTTTATACACAATGAGAGCAATTATTTTCCTGAAATTCCCACATATCATCTGCTCATTTATAACTCTGAAGAAGAATCAGGACATCAATATACAATTTTGAGTAGGTCTTTGAATTCCACACTTCTAAAATTCTTATTGATTTTTTTTAAACTTGAATTTCTATATAGAATTAGAATGTCATAGAACTCACTGCTTTGGAAAACTAGGACCAAATTAAATGTTCTGTATGGTTATTAGGGGATATATACCTTAACTATATTGTGACTGCTTTGTGAAATATCTTGAGGTAGTGAATATTTAAGACTTAATAAAAAATATAAAGTTAAATTTATTATCCTAGAGACTAGAACTAAGATTTGAAAAATAGAGTTAATAAATTTCCCCTCAACATAAGGAAGAACTTTTAGCAATGAAACCTATCCAAGCATAGAAAAGGCTGCATCTCAAGTAGTCAGTTCCCTGTCATTGGATTATTTGAGAAGAAGCCAGATATATGACTACCATTTGGGGATGGTATGCATCTAGTGAGAAGGGAGATTATGTGACCTTTAAGGTCCCTTCAAATCCTGTTATGATTATAAGCAGATGCCTGACTGAAACTAGTTTAACACACATGACGATGCTAAAATATCAGTGTGGTCAAATCCAGCCAAAGAGAGAATAAATTGAAGGTACCATTGTGATTGGGGAAAACAAGTATATTTTCTAAACTCTAGTAGCAATGAGTTGCAGGGTAAATTACTGCTATGAATCAGTGTTTGGCATGAAGGAGACACAATGATTTAGTGCTTCAACCTCAGTCCATATGGAGTTACTCATCAAGTGGCAGAAACTGCTCTAAAGCCTGCTAGAATGAATCTGCTGCCTACTACACGAGCACTGTGTAATGTTTCTGTCATTGCAGTGTTTCTGCATGTGACAACAACAACAACAACAACAACAACAATGACAGAGATTCACTACCGCCTACCACTGCTTTGATCATAGAATTTAGCTAAACTTGTCCTTCAGCTGTCAAACAAAAAGGAAGATTGACATTAGGACTAAACACATTAGAAGTGAAAATTAAATAGTATTATTCTTTAACTTCGATCAGAAATTATAAACAAGAATAGGTAGGATAGAGAGACATTCTAGCATAGGTACAAAATAAAACTGAGATGAACTTTCAAACCTTCACTACAAAATTGTTCACCCAAAGATGTCTCTGAGAGGTTGATATAAGATATAGATATAAATCAATGAGCTTTCTTGCTTCTGGCTTCTGTTTCAGTTCAGTTCAGTCACTCAGTTTGGTTCAGTTCAGTCAGTTGTGTCTGATTCTTTGCAATCCCATGAACTGCAGCACGCCAGGCCTCCCTGTCCATCACCAACAGCCAGAATTTACCCAAACTCATGTCCATTGAGTCAGTGATGCCATCCAGCCATCTCATCCTCTGTCGTCCCCTTCTCCTCCTGCCCCCAATCCCTCCCAGCATCAGGGTCCTTTCCAATGAGTCAACTCTTCACATGAGGTGGCCAAGGTATTGGAGTTTCAGCTTCAGCATCAGTCCTTCCAATGAACACCCAGGACTGATCTCCTTTAGGATGGACTGGTTGGATCTCCTTGCAGTCCAAGGGACTCTCAAGAGTCTTCTCCAACACCACAGTTCAAAAGCATCAATTATTCGGCACTCAGCTTTCTTTATAGTCCAACTCTCATATCCATACATGACCACTGGAAAAACCATAGCCTTGACTAGACGGACCTTTGTTGGCAAAGTAATGTCTCTGCTTTTTAATATGCTGTCTAGGTTGGTCATAACTTTCCTTCTAAGGAGTAAGTGTCTGTTGATTTCATGACTGCAGTCACCATTTGCAATGATTTTGGAGCCCCAAAACATAAAGTCTTCTGTTTGGAAGGCTTCTGTTTGGACTCTGACAATGTGGGTACTTGCAGGGAGGTAGAGGGAGGAAATAGAAGCCAGATTAATTATTACCCTAGCTTCCCCCTGCAAGGTTGCTTCACTTGATTGAGTACATGATCTAGAGTACCAGCTTCTGTAGCATGGCCATCTCCCCTTAGCCTCTTTGTTTTTGGTTCCAGGTAACTTCTTCTTCTGGGCTTAGGGATGGAGAAGGACTCTTTCCATTACTGTTACTAGCTCTTTTGTGTGTGTTAGTCACTCAGTCATGTCGACTTTTTGCAATTCCATGGACTGTAGCCCGCCAGGCTCCTCCATCCATGGGATTCTCCAGGCAGGAATACTGGAGTGGATTACCATTCCCTTCTTGAGAGGATCTTCCTGACCCAGGATTCAAACATGGATCTCCCACATTGCAGGCAGATTTTGACTGAGCTACCAGGGAATCCTACCCTACTGCAGTATGACCTTGCAGTAGCTCTTGGGCACTGCACATTTAATACTACCCCAACATTCTCTGCATGGGGCTTCCCAGATGACACTAGTGGCAAAGAATCCATCTGTCAATGCAGAATACATAAGATAGGCATGTTTGATCCCTGGGTTGGGAAGACCCCCTGGAGGAGGGTATGGCAACCCACTCCAGTATTCTTGCCTGGAGAATCCCATAGTCAGAGGAGCCTGGCGGGCTACAGTCCATAAACAGTTGGACACAACTGAAGTGACTTAGCACTCACGAGTGCATTCTCTGCTGCTGCTGCTGCTGCTGCTAAGTCACTTCAGTCGTGTCCGACTCTGTCCGACCCCATAGACGGCAGCCCACCAGGCTCCCCTGTCCCTGGGATTCTCCAGGCAAGAATACTGGAGTGGGTTGCCATTTCCTTCTCCAAAGCATGAAAGTGAAAAGTGAAAGTGAAGTCGCTCAGTCGTGTCCAACTCTTTGCGACCCCATGGACTTCAGCCTACCAGGCTCCTCTGTCCATGGGACTTTCCAGGCAAGAGTACTGGACTGGGGTGCCATCGCCTTCTCCGCATTCTCTGCATATCTTTATAAATAATTCCTTAACTAAACCCTGTGCAAATGACCAACATGTAACTTGCTCTCTGTTTCCTTCCAGGTCTCTGGCCTTTGCAACTTGTTCCTTCTTCAAGTTTTATTTGGCCACTTAGGCTTTCACAGATGTTTCAGGTAAATTCTTGTCTCCCATATAGGGTAAAGGTTCCTCTGTCCATGCAATTCTCCAGGCAAGAATACTGGAGTGGGTAGCCATTCCCTTCTCCAGGGGCTCTTCCTGACCCAGGAATTGAACCTGGGTCTCTGCACTGCAGGCAGATTCTTTACCATCTGAGCCACCAGGGAAGCCTACCCTACTGGAGTATGTCCTCATCCTAACCTTATTATATTTACAAAGACATTCTTTTCAAATAAGATCCAATTCTGTGGTTCCAAGAAGGACTTGAATTTGGAGCACACTATCTAGTTCAATATTCATTGGAAGTACTGATGCCGAAGCTGAAGCTCCAATCCTTTGTCTTCTTGATACAAAGAGCTGACTCACTGGAAAAGCCTCTGATGCCTGGAAAGACTAAAGGCAGAATGAAAACGGGACAACAGAGGATGAGATGGTTGGATGGCATTATCCACTCAATGGACATGAGTTTGAGCAAGCTCCAGGAGATAGTGAAGGACAGGGAAGCCTGGCATGTTGCAGTTCATGGGGTTCCAAAGATTTAGACACTACTGAATGATTGAAAAACAACAAATGTCATTCAATACAGAATGTATTAAATAAGTAATTTTAACATATAGTTTATATTTTTTATGCTAGGCTCAAAGTGTTTAGATTGTTTATTGAATATTCCTAGAGAAAATTATATTGTCAGTTGAAAGAAAAGTATAAAATTGATTATTTTTGTGGTAACTGAAAATAATTTGCATCTTGCCTGCAATGCAGGAGACCCAGGTTAGATCCCTGGATTAGGGAGATCCCCTGGAGAGGGAATCATTACACCTTCAGTATTCTTGCCTGGAGAATTCCATGGACAGAGGAGGCTGGTGGGCTCACAAAGAGTCAGACATGACTGAGCAAATAACACTTTCACTTTCAGGCTTTAAATTTGGTAAGACTGGTCCTTATAAGAAGAGTTGAAGAGACACAGAGACATGAATGCAAGACATGGGGAAGGTGATGTGAAGACAGGAAAAAAGACCATGTGAAGACAGGGCAGAAATCAGAGTCTCATAGAGGCTCATACCTAGAAGCTGAGGAACACCAAAGAAGGCCAGAAACCACCCAAAGCTAGAAAAAAGCAAAGAAAATTCCTCCCCTAGAGTCTTCAAGGAAAAGTATGGCCTTGCTGACAATATGATTTCAAATTTCTATCCTCTCAACCTGTGAAAGAACAAATATCTATTGTTTAAGCCACCCCATTTGTGGTGCTTTTTTACAACAGCCTCCCCGGTGGCTTAGATGCGGGAGACCTGGGTTCGATCCCTGGGTTGGGAAGATTCCCTGGAGAAGGAAATGGCAACTCACTCCAGTATTCTTGCCTGGAGAATCCCATGGACAGAGGAGCCTGGTGGGCTACAGTCCATAGGGTCGCAAAGAGTCGGACACGACTGAGCGACTTCACTACACTTCACTTTAGGAAACTAATACAGACGCCTATTTAGTATAAATATTATTCCACTTGCCTCTTTAAAAAAGACAACGGTAATTTTGAACCTATTCAAGAAAAAGTTTTATTTTCAACTGAATTTATGGTGTTTTGTCAGTATGCAAAAGGAAGATACAATGATTATTTTTACATAAATTAGTGTTCCTTTTGTTATTCGGGTTGATGATCATTTGTCACTATTTAATTGTGGTAAAATACCTAATATTTACATGTTTGCAAATAGTCCCACATTTAGTAATAGATGTACTTAGCTAAATCACATTCCTTACATGTTTTTTAAAAGCTTGAGTTAGTTCAAGTTATTAGGAAGAATCCTTTGGAAGAGGAAATGGCAACCCACTCCAGTATTCTTGCCTGGGAAATACCAAGGATAGAGGAACCTGGAAGGCTACAGTCCATGGGGTAGCAAAGAGTCGGACACGACTGAGCGTACACACACAAACATACACATTAGGAAGAATAGTGTTTTATAAGATACTGTGCATAGAAAAATATGTAATTGTGCTATATATTTCAGAACTAAAAGCAATACTTAGATAATATTATGTGGAAGTAAATTACCTATTTTTAGTCAACTTTAATTTACACTAACATTTTAAACTTATTCCATTACTTCCATAAGTCATAACAGAATATTTGAAACCTATAGTCTGTATTGTTTTTTTTTTTTAAAAGGAGGGGCTTGCTGAAATTGTACAATTTTTGATTAAGATTAAGATTTACAATTAAGATTTTTTATGGTTGCTTGAAATATTAATTCCTACTGAAGCAATAGTTGTTTGACATTAATGTTATTCTAACAATGTTATTTTGTGGTTAATTTTTCTTCTGCCTAAGTAGTATAGAAATAAAAAAACAACAAAAACCAGATTTCATTATTTGACAAGAGATAGCAGAGAGTAACCACAGCTTTTTAATTAAGTCTATGTGAGGAAAAATATACTAACGTACATTTACTGATTATTAGGATATAAACACCAATTATAAAATTCAATTTGGCTAGAATCTCAGTTGATGAACATGTTATATTAATAAAATCACAGTCCTAGCAAGCTCACCAGGCTCTTCTGTCCATAGGATTTCCCAAACGAGACTACTAGAGGAGGTTGCCATTTGTTTCTCCAGGGGATCTTCCTGCATGTGTGGTTCCTTGACTGAAGGTACTGTTGCCTACAAAACCCCCAAAGTTAATTCTCAGAGCACCGCTGACATCAGTCATCATCAAACATCATCAAGTTAAGCTGGGTGATAACTGATATAAAGATATAAATAAGAAGAAAGTAAAATGTTACATCATAAGTCAACCTTGACTCCTAAAATGATTTCCTGTCACAGTGAGATTTCTATGTATAGATCTGTTTGTAGATCTGTGCCACCTTAAAAAAAAATCTAGACAGCTTTTAGACTCAAACTTAGGAAAAAAAAAAACCAAACTAAAGCCTTTGGATATCAATAAACTGTTAAATGGGTGGTCAAAAATATACTGGGTTATTTTGTAGTGGGGCACCAGTAGTAAAAAATAACAATTTGAGTCACTGTAGAGATAGGAAATATAATGTAACAGCAGTGACAAGATGACAGTTTGATGTGAAAAAATCCATCAGCCCACATGGTTTGTGTGACATTGATTCTATGGAGTGGCTCTAACCTATCTATCTAGTGGAAATTTTATGAACTCAGACAACCAGCGCTTTGAACTTTATGGATAGAATGGCAGAACTGAGAGACAAAATTTGGATTTATTCAATGATATTTCAATTTTCAGTTTCCATGATTTATTAATCTAACAAGAATACACAATCGAATACCAAATAATGCTGATACTATTCTCAGGTGAAAAATAAGCTGTTATGGATCTTGAAAGAAACAGAGGACCAAAGCGATTAGAAACATGCAGTGTTCTTTCTACTTATCACTAAATGTCCTGCTATAAAAAGATGTCCGATATAGTTAGACAGTCCTCTAAATGTCAAGCTAAACAGTATTTCCATTTTAAATATCATTCATTTATTAAAAAACAGAATGATAATACTATGTTCCAAGAATTGGTGCTCTATACTAAGAATAGAAAGGTAAAATAGACATAATTCTGATAGCAAGAACTAACCATTTATTGTATCAGCAACCAAAATACAATGATCAATGTTTGAGAAATAAGTGAAGTCCAGAAAAGCATGACCTTTGAAGCCAAAATGCTTAAGTTTGTATCCTGACGTTTTTACCTGCTATGTTGTTTCATATAAATTACTCAAACTCTACAAGCTTCTTTCACATTTATAAAATGGAAGAAAATATTAGTACCTAGCGCATAGGATATTAAGAAGATTAAATAAGTTAATATTTGTAACTTGATGTAAAACAAGGCCTAGCATATAATAACAAGGTGCTTAATAATTGTCAGCTGTGACTGTTTGTGTAACAAGATTAATAATAATGGTTTAGAGAGGGAGATTTTGAGCACAAATGTAGGGCTACCTGACTCTTTAATGAGAAATAATTTGAAAATAATTCCAGGGAAATCCCTGCTTCCCCTGGAATCTTGAAAAAAAGTAGTAGTAATTTCTCAGGATAATAGCTGAGCAGCCTTTTCAGTGGAGGGGACAGCATGTTCAAAGGTAGTAAGTGAGAATTTGAAAAATAATGACAATTTTAGTGGAAACACTTATGAGGAAATCCATTTAATTCATTTACCCTAATTAACTGATAGCCTTCTCTCTATGAAAAAATACATAGTAGTACTCACCGATGCCAAAGGTTTATGATTCGGTAAATCACACTAAGTATATATTTACACTTTTTCCTGCATTTTAAACTATGTCATGGAAAGCAATTGGTTTTCTGTTTCTATCACTAGCAAGTATTATGGTAACTATGTAATTAACTTCAAAATCAATAGCTGTTATGATAAATAAATGATTTGTAAATAGTTGACAAAGGTGTGTAATTTTTAAAATTATTTTTTAATTGTATGTGAAAAGGTAATATTCACATATTAGAAAGTTAATCATAAATATCTATAGTAAATCTGGAAAATAATTGTCTTACTTATAAATTTTCATCATAATCTAGATTTTTCCAGTTTTAGTTTATTTAAAGAAGAGTAAAAATGTTGAAAACAGTTTTCTAGATTATCATAACTATTTATTTTGAACTCAGTTGATTGATATATAGCTCAGAGGAAAAAGAATCTGCCTGCAACTCAGGAGACTCAGGTTTGGTTGCTGGGTTGGGAAGATCTCCTGGAGGAAGGGGTGGCAACCCACTCCAGTATTCTTGCCTAGAGAATTCCACGGACAGAGGTGCCTGGTGGTCTACCACTTACGGGGTCACAAAGAGTCAGACACGACTGAATGACGAACACACACACACATAGACCCCTCCGAACGAAGGCGCCTGGGCTGAAACACAGCTCTGCATGAGACCCTGGGGACTGAGTCTTAGTCTGCGTCCCTTCAGAGACTGCAGTGTTCTGGCTGGGCCCCAGTTCTGCTGCGCGAGGGCGGCTTCCGACCAAAGACCGTCTCATAGACTCTGTAATTGCCTATATCCAGGCAGATATCACACAACGTATTTTGTGTGTGCTTGGAGCTTGAATTCTCACTCTGTATTATTAACCCAACATTGCCTGAATTTGCATTTAATTCTTAAGCTCCTTGAGGTCAGGAGCATCTGTTCTGTTGCCCACTGTGCTAATTCAAGTAAGATATCTTGATTGACTTAAGGAGCTCATACTTCCTATTTTCTGTCACTAAATTATGGAGTCAGAGAGACCAGAAACTCCTTATCTGGAACAGACATACACACACACACACACACACACACACACACACACAGAGGATGGAGCTAAGTGTCACATGAACAAAATCATACATTTTGAGTAGGATAAATATTTAATAAATGTCACTAGCCATAGCAATTATACACAAATACCAATGTCTAAATATTAGAAAATAATATAATTCAGTGAATGTAGAAAGATAATAAGAAATGAGTTACAGAAACCTGTTTCACCTAAGTAACCATAATTCTTAGTATCTATTGAATTTTCTATGCTCAGTATCTTTATTCTAGGAATGATTATAAATTGCTTTTTTTTTTCACTGCATAATTGTCTGAGAAAATGCATGACATCAAACACCATTATATCAAAATTTGGGGAAAAGGTAATACTTCTTCATGTACATAAAGAAGACAGTACAAGAAGAAAAGTGTTTTATTCTGCAAATGGAAGTATGTTTAATGCTTTCAAGTCAACTGTCATTGATGAAATGCCTGCTACTAAACAAGGAAAGTTACCATAATGAAACCTATGCTGGTTTGTGAATTACCAAAGTGATCTTCAAGAGAAAAGAAGGTCTTTTACTGTAATCAGTAAAAATAATGATGCCTTCCCTTATATTCAGTCTATATATTGTTTTACTTTAATCCCATAAAGAATTCCCATATGTTCAATGTCTTCTTTTCTTCTATCATAACTCTCACAAAGAGGCAGCCAGGGAAAGAAAGATGTATTTTATTTGTATTTATGAGACGTTAATCAGATAAGAAGGAAAACTGTCTAAACCCATTTTTTTAAACTGGAGATTACGAGGCAGAGTTAACAAATCATAGCCAGATTGATTCCTAATACACTGAACTGTGACATTATTGCATTAAAATGACTGAGTAGATATATTTGAGTAATTAATCACATAATTAGGTTTTTTTAACTTAATTCTTTAATGTGTATTTTTGTTGGATATGTATATTTTTAATATAGAAGATTTTTGGTGTTGTTTTATTCTTAATTATGTGCTTTGCATAAAGCTAGTCAACTTTATTTTGAGGTTTTGTTCTCCAATTTTGAAGTTTAAGGCTTTATTTGGAGTTCTAAGGAACTCCATTACTAGAAGGAATTCTCTGGCCCCCTTCTGTTCAACTTTGTTCCTCGAGGAAAGGTGTTTTCTTGTTGTTGTTGTTGTTTTAAATCATACTGTTGTTTTTCAATAGTATCCAAAATATTTAAATATGCAATTTCATGTTGGCTCCCTTTCTAACAGTCTCATCCCTAAATTTATTACGCAGCATGTCAGAGTATCTAAAGGAAATGGAAAAACTTTTCAGACCTACAAACCTGCTTTTATTGATCCAGTTGTTCTTAATTTGGTTTTGTTTGTAATTAATGATATTAAAATTTCAGAAATAATTTTTCCACAGTAAATGTTACACAACATTTATTGCAAGCAAAATGTCTATATCTGCATAAATTTGACTTTATGAGATTTCTATGGGCATTCTTTCAGTGTAATCTCCATAGCATCTTGTCACATCTATGGCAGTAATTTGCAAGTTATAAATGTTTAATAGGTTCTGATTTGTTTATAAGTAAGGTTGTATTCCTGATCTGACTAAAAATGTTTCCTTATTGATGCCATACTGTACTTGAAATAACACTACGAGAAATTTAGATTTATATTTGGTATCAGCTAAAATTTTTATAACTCAAAGCCTCATTTTATCCACTGAGGATTAGTGTATGATTCATCTCATACAAGTTGAATTTATCTTTATGTGTTTTGCTCTTTTCAAATTGCCCAAGTGTTTTAGAAAAAAACTAACAAATCAGCGTAATTCTTAAAGAAACAAAACTGCAAAAATAGTCTTGTCAGCTTACCAAGATTCTTTTAAGAGACCTTTTAAGAGCTGAATTACTGCAAGCTAATTTTATGATGGATGAAACCGTCACATCATATAAAATAAATCATTTTTTTCCCTTTGACAGAAATTTCTTTTTAGTTCTTATCTAGTGAAAAGAAACTCAGTGAACACAAAATGTATCCATCAGTTCCACTTTCTGAAAAACTAAACCTAAGGTACTTAGAAAAATCATTTCAAAGATCAGGGATATGTAACATCAGATTACAAGACAGTGTTTCTTTAGTTTGGCACTTAAAGGTAATTGATTTACTAGTAATATCACTCTGATTGGTTGGAAGGGAATTAGAATCTCCCACTCTTATGATTAGTGACAAAAGAGAGAGAGAGAACTAGTCCTAAGCTACGGAAAGAATGAACCACTGAAGCAGTCTAAGGATTTAGATATGCTTTGGTTTGATCAGTGTCTATGTCGGACTGGTTTCTAAAAATACTTTTGGTATTAACCCTCCTCAGGGAAAATAAAGTGTATTTTCTAGATTTTTTTTTTTTTTGCACCTTTGTGAGGAATAGTCTCTTGTTATTAAATTAAAAGTATAAGATTTCCTTCCCTTTAAAGTTTAAACTTCTGGTTTCATGAATTCTAACTTTTCTTGTTTACTCATCTCTCTGACACAGTGTTCAAAGCAATTTTCCAAAATTACAGGTAGACATCAGAAGTATAAGAGTATTCTCTTAATTTCAATGAAGTCATGAAGGTAAAGTTCTGATCAAATTAAGTTATAGGTATAACTTCTTTACCTACCCAATTACCATGATGCTGACTAAGTCCTCTCAGAATCACGTTTGAAAGTGTAGAGCTTGTGCAGATTATTCCTCGGCCACTTTGCACCTTTTGTTAATTTACATAGTATTTCACTCTCACTCTCAACCCATCACTCAAAGCTTTTCCTCTAAAAGACCTAGAAAATCTAACACAATACTGAATAAGAAAAGTTGGAGAACTAACTACTGCATTTCAAGATTTTACTAGAAAACTGCAACAATCAAGATAGCATGTTGTTTGTGAAAGAATCAGCACAGTATGTCAGAGGAACAAAATATAGACTCCAGAATAGACCCACAAGAATACAGTCAACTGGTATTTGGTAAAGACTCAAAGCAATTCAGTGTAAAAAGGATGGTCTTTTCAGCAAATGATACTAGACCAATGGGACATTCATATGTTAAAAAGAATGAAACAAGAGGCAAAACATAGACTTTTCCCAAAAATTAAGTCAAAATGGATTATAAAGCCAAATTTGTAAAACACAAAATTGTAAACTGCTAGAAGGAAATGCAGAAAAGATCTAGATGGCCATAGGTTTAGCAATGAGTTTTTGAATACAGAAAAGTTTTTCAATGAGCTGAACATTACTCAAATTAAAGACTTCCTCTGTGAGAAAAACACTGTTAAAAATGTAATAACAAGCCATAGTTTATAAGAAAGTATTTGCAACAAAACATATTTCTGATAAAGTAATTGTATCCAAAATACACAAAGATCCCTCAAAAATAAAGCTCAACCATAAAAAATACAACTCAATTAAAATATGGACAAAACACCTAGAGATACTTCACCAAATAAAATATATAAATGGCAGATAAGCCTATGAAGACATTCTCAATGGTATTTATCATTAGGGAATTGCAAATAAATGAACTGGATGTCACTACACACCAATTAGAATGTTTAAAAAAAAAAAAAAGAGGATGATATCAATAGCTGGTGAGGATACGGAACAAGAAATTTCTTTCACAGATAATAGTGGTAAGCCACTCTTGATATTTGTACAATTTATTACAAAGCTAAACATAGTCTTAACATGCAATCCTCCTAAGTATTTATCCAACCAATTTGAAAACTTGTATCGACACAAAAATCAGCACACAAATTTTTATAGCATCTTTATTTTTATTCCTCATGAACTGTCAGCAACCAGGACGCCCTTAATGGGTAAGTGGATAAACTGAGGTATATCAAAATAAAAAGAATATTATTCAATGAAAAACAAAAATGAATTGTCCAATCATGAAAATGCATGAGTGAATATAATGATTCATTGCTAACTGAAAGCAGCCAATCTGAAAAATTACCCACTCTATGATCTCAATTATATGATATTCTGGAAAAGGCAAAATCTATATTGAGAATATAAAGATAGTGTTTAACATGGGACTTAGGGATAGGAGAGTGAAGGTTGAATAGGTGAGGCACAAGAGAAACTTTAGAGTGTGGAGATTATCTTCCAGGACACTCGAATGGTAGATATATGACACTGTTGTTTAGTTGCTGAGTCGTGTCCAGCTCTTTTACAATCCCAGGACTGTAGCTTGCCAGACTCCTCTCTCCATGGGATTTCTCAGGCAAGAATACTGGAGTGGGCTGCCATTTCCTCCTCCAGGGGATCTTCCCGACCCAGGGATCGAACTTATGTCCCCAGCATTGGCAGGCAGATTCTTTACTGCTGAGCCACCTGAGAAGCCTATATATGCATATACATATACACATATAGTCGTTCTCTTTTAGATTCTTTTTAAAATTTAATTATATTTTTACCTGGAAGATAATTACTTTACAATCCATTTTAGATTATTTTCTCTTACAGATTACCACAGAATATTGAACAGAATTCCTTGTGCTATACATGCTGGCTATATATCTTATACATAGTAATGTGTGTATGTTCATTCCAGGCTCCTGATTTTTCGCTTCCTACCAAGTCGCTCCTTTGGTAACCAGAAGTTCGTTTTCAAAATCTGTAAGTCTGTTTCTGTTTTGCAAATAAGTTCATTTGCATATTTTTTTAAAAAAGATTACACAGGTGTGATTATATATGATACTTTTCTTTGCCTGACTTACTTCACTTAATATGAAAATCTCTAGGTCTATCGATGTTGCTACAAATGCCATTATTTTATTCTTTTTTAATGGGTGAATAATATTCCATTGTACATATGTACCACACCTTCTTTCTCCATTCATCTGTCAATGGATATTTAGGCTGCTTAAATTTCTTGGCTCTCTCAAATAGAGCTGCAGTGAACACTGGGATGAATACATCTTTTTAGATTATGGTTGTCTCTGGATATATGCCTCAGGGTGGGATTGCTGGATCATATGATAGCTCTATTTTTAGTTTTTCAAGGAATCTCCACCTTGTTCTCCATAGTGGCTGCATCAATTTACATTCCAACCGCAGTGTAGGAAGGTTCCCTTTTCTCCACATTCTATATGAATTTATTATTTGTGGACTTTTTGATCATGGCCATTCAGCCTGATGTGAGGTGATACCTCATTGTAGTTTTGCTTTGCATTTCTCTGATAATTAGTGATGTTGAGCATCTTCTCATATATTTTTTGGCAATCTGTATGTCTTCTTTAGAGAAATGTTGATTTAGATCCTTTGCCCTTTTTTTTGATTGTTTTATCTATTGTTGTTGTTTGTTTGTTTGACAGAACTGCGAGGGCTGTTTGTATATTTTGGAGATTAATCCTTTGCTTGTTGCTTCTTTGCTTCTTTTGCAAATGTTTTTTCCCACTTCGTGTATTTGTCTTTTTCTGATTTTTTTTTTTCTTGTTTCCTTGCTGTGCAGAAGCTTGTAAGTTTCCATTGCTTATTTCTGTTTTTATTTTCATTAATCTAGGAGGTGGGTCAAAAAGAATCTTTCTGCAATTTAGGTCAAAAAGTGTTTTGCCTGTTTTCCTTTAAGAGTGTCTCAACACTTAGGTCTTTAATCCATTTTGAGTTTATTTTTGTGAGTAGTTTTATGAAAATATCATAATTTTATTCTTTTTCATGTAGCTGTCCAGCTTTCTTAGCATCACTTATTGAAGAGACTGCCTTTTACTTCATATATTCTTGCTTCTTTTGTCATAGATTAATAGACCATAGGTGCATGGATTTATTTCTGGGCTTCTATCTTGTTTCATGAATCTATATTTTTGTTTTTGTGCCAGTATCACAGTTTTTGATCACTGTAGATTTGCATTATAGTCTTACATCAGGGAGAGTGATTCCTCCAGCTCTGTTATTCTTCACCAAGATTTTTTTGCTAGTTGGTTTTTTGTGTGTCTCCACAAAAATTATAAATGTTTTTCTGTTCTAGTTATGTGAAAAATACCATTGGTAATTTGATAGGGATTTCATTGAATCTGTAGATTACCTTGTATAGTCATTTTGACACTATTGATTCCTTCCATCTTAAAACATGGTGTATATTTCCACCTGTTTGTGTCATCTTTTATTTCTTTCATCAATGTCATAATTTTTGAAGAACAGATGGTTGGTTTTCCTAGGTAGGTTCACTCCAAGGTATTTTACTCTTTTTGACACAATGGTAAGTGGAATAATTTCCTTGATTTTTCTTTCTAACCTTTCATTCTTAGTATATGGAAATGCAAGAGATGTCTGTGTATTAATCTGTATGCTACAACTTTACTCCTTCCACTGATAGCTCTATTAGTTTTCTGGTACCATCATTAGGGTTTTCTATGTATAGGATCATGTCATCTGCAACAGTGTCAACAGAAGTAAGAGTTAGGGGAATATCTAACTTTAGATGGGATACAGACTGTAATGCTGCAATCTAACTTTGTTATAAACAAATAAAACAGCCTCACTAACAGTGGCAGGTGGGGAGAGAGGTGCTGATCCAAGTTATTTTAGAAATAAATAGTGTCTGAAACAATAAGAGTAATGACTGTATATAAGTACTATGATCTAGTTGCTAAAGTGAGTTTAGATGAACAATTCTGATACTACTATGCATAAGTATGAGAATCACATAATTAAGTAAATGTGTGGCAGATGTTGAGAACCAAGTTCTCATTACTAGACTGGAAGTTTACAAGAGTAGGGGAGGAGGTAAGAATGAACCATGTGGCAATGGATTAGAGTTAGAGACATCCATATGAACTCTTATTTAGGCTAACATAGATACAGAGAATTAGGGAAATATTTATAAACAATGAACATATCTAGTATGCAGAACTTTGTTCCTATTACCACTTTTTAATAAAAGAATCCTAGGCTCCTCAGACAAATGACAGATTTAAGAACTAGGGCAGAACAAATATAAAATAAGCCTCAACATCTTATAATGCTAGAAAGGAGAGAAGTGCAAAAAACTTCCTTTGACAGAGTTTATTAAAGGAACATAGGAGCAAAGTAAAAGAGTCCTCAAAAGTCAAAGCTGAAATAATCTGCATAAAGAAAGGACGTACTGAGTCATAATCCAAATAATAAATATCAATGAATCCACACTGATTTAAAGAAGTTATTGAATAGATAAATAAGTAAATAATCTGGGAGAAGACATAAAACTTTTGCCAAAAAATTCCAAATAAGTTCTGCAAATATTCAACCCTCAAGAATGTAGAGTATGACTCCACACTCTAAGTATGGACTGAATAGTGTCATTTATTTCTCAGAGTACTGTAAAGGGGAAATAAATAGAACATCTTGACAAATACTACCAGAGCAAGGTGATCAATGTCAACATCAACAGTGATAAGTCATGTTGAAAGCATGTGCCATTGATATGATGTGATAAAAAGGTACTCCACCTCTGTGGTCTGTCTTTCAAAAGCCCATAAGCCCAGTCTAACCACGACCAGTTTTCTAGAAAATACTTGATCAGTACACTTCAAAACTGTCAAGGTAATCAATAACATAAGCACCTTCCAAGAAATTGTCACAAGCAAGTCTAACCTAAAGACATGGTGATTAAATTTGATGTGGTATCCTGGATAGGATTCTGAAACAGAAAGGATACTGAATAAAAGTAAGGAAATCTGAGTAACAAAGTAAACAATTTAGTTAATTAAAATGTATCAGTATTGGTTTATCAATTATAACTAATATGCTAAAGTTTGAAATCAATAAAAAGCAAAATTGTGTTTGGGCTCAATTAACGGAAATCTCTGTACTATTTTCACAAATTTTCTGTAAATCTGAAACTGTTTAAAGAAAAAGTTGATTATAAAGACCTGATAAGTACATTAGAAGATCCATTATTTATCCTGCTGCTCCCTCTATAATTTGTGCTTTAGAGTAACCAAATTATTGATAAGAAAAAGTTTCTTTTTATAGAACTATTCTAATTTTTCAATAAGAAGGAGATATAAAATAACAATGTGATCATTCTGTAATACTTAATGTAAGAAAAGATGAAATGATATCAGCGTCTGTTAATATAATTGTCCCTTGGTATCCAAGGGGGATTGGTTCTAGGACCCTTGCAGATACCAAAAACCATGAATGTTCAGGCCCCTTGTATAAAATGGTGTAGTATTTGCATATAGCTTACACACATCCTCATATACACTTAAAATAATTTGAGATTACTCATTACAATGTAAATGCTATGTAAATAGTTGTAAATATAATGTAAATGCTATGGAAATTGTTGCTTGTGCACAGTAAATTCAAGTTTTCCTTTTTGGGGACTTTCTGGAATTGTTTTTCAAATATTTTCCATGTATGTTTCTTTGAGTCTACACATGTAGAACCTGAAGATGGAGAGTGCCAACTATCTCAGAGACCCAATCAATTACTATGTAGCTCCTAATTAATGACCACCACCTAGAATTGTTGGGCTACAGGCCATAGGGTTGCAAAGAGTTGCACATGACTGAACACAAACACACACACATGCAGAGTTATTCTTAAACAAAAAGTGAAAAACATCCAAAAGAAAAAATATGAAATAAATTCCTATACAAAATATTTATGAAAACATAAAATATATATGAAATATGGAGATATAAGATTGAGTTAAATGAAAGCATGAAGATGTCATTAAACTTTTTCAGATTGTAAGGATCCTATGAAAAACATCATCCAAGTTCTTCAACAAAATGTTCAAGGGCAACAAAAGTTATCAAGGAGAGCTCTATAGAATAAAATAAATTTCAGAGATATATTAATCAATTGCAACATTTAAAGTTTATGAGGTCCTGATTAAAACAATTCTAAGCCATTAAGAAATAAACATACATACTGAATAAAAACCACACATGCACACACCAATGAAACATTTAAGTTTGAACACTAACTGTTTGAAGATATTAAGTTGAACCATAGGTCAAAAAGGTTGAGATATCTGAGATTTCATGTCACATATCCTATTAGTGTTGAATTGTTTTAAAAATCTCATTTTTTTAGGAACCATAAAAATGTGGTAGCTCATTTTCTTAAATAGAATTCTTATTATAAATGTATATTATAAAATATTGCAGATAAAATAACTTAATAATTGTGGACAGTTTATGATGAGTTCATGCACATTTGTTATGCTATTCTGTGTACTTTACAAATGTATAAACTTCCTCATAATTATAATTTTAAAAAATTAATGAATATAGTGTAAGTCCCTGGGAGCCATTTTAATATTTTATAAACACACTTTGCTACTACTAACTACCATAGCATAATTATAATAGAATCAGACTTCTGTATAAATTGATTATTAAAAATAATTTAATGCATTCACAAGCATATTTTATACACCCATGCATACAAAAGTAGTGTAGACAAGAAAACACTTGCTGTTTAACTTTGATTTGCTCTACTAAATTAGGAATGATTCTAGAAAAATCATAAGTGTAAGTGTGCAAACACTCTTATAATTCAGTAATTCTTTTTTTAAATATATGCTGTGTTCTTTTTGTCATTTGACCTCCTCTATGTCAACATATATCAAACTGTTACCTAGAATGCAATATTATTATTTATTGTTAAAAATGATCTTTTCCTAATATTTATTGTTTTCCTCTACATATCTGATTCATGCTTTTTCATGTTGTCTTTGAAATCTTTTTGTATGTTTCTTACACATTGATATTCTCCAGCATTGTAGTCTCAGATCCTTCTCTTTTTATACTCTGGTCTCCCTGGCCCAATATCTAGTAATTTCTTGTTTAGTTAATAATTACAAATATTATCCATATCACCAGCATAAATGTTGTTCTTGATTTTTAAACTCTCATAAACAGCATCTCTGGGTTCTAATTAGTTATTGTTCAAAGAGTTAGAACCATGTATGGAACAACTGATTGATTCAGGATCCAGAAAGGAGTACTGACAGGGCTGTCTGTTGTCACCCTGTTTATTTAACCTATATGCTGAGCACATCATGAGAAAGGTGGGACCGGATGAGTTACAAGCTGTAATCAACATAGATAGGAGAAATACCAACAACCTCAGATATGTGGATGATTCCACTGTAACAACAGAAAGCAAAGAGGAAGTAAAGAGCCTCTTGATGAGGGTAAAGAGGAGGGTGGAAAAGCGAGCTTAAAACTAAATATTAAAAAAATTAAGATTGTGGCATCTGGCTCTATTACTACATGGCAAATAGAATGGGAAAAGGTGGAAGTAGTGATGGAATTCTCCAGGCCAGAATACTGGAGTGGGTAGCCTTTCCCTTCTCCAGGGGATCTTCCCAACCCAGGCATCGAACCCCAGTCTCCCACATTGCAAGTGGATTCTTTACCAGCTGAGCCACATGGGAAGCCCTTAACTGGATTTAAACCCTCCTTCTCCACAGAGGAGCTCATTAACCTCTATTGTCTCTGTTGTGTTCCATTTGGTGGTGGCAGACTCAGGTAAAATCTTTGATATTTCAACTAGAAAATGACTGGGGCTTGATTGGAAAGCAAGTGGGCTCTGCTGTTGCTTAACTGAAGATTCAAATGAATTCTGCTTCAGGCAATTTTAATAAGATATTTGAAACAAATATCTTTTGTTTTGGAACAAAATATGAAACAAATATTTTGTTTTATGAAACAAAATAAGGATCTCCTATAATGTAGGCAGATTTTTACCACTGAGCCACCAGGAAAGCTCCAATTAACAAATATTTTTTTTTATTTTTATTGTCAAAAACAGACTCTTCATACAAGTAAAAATGTGGAAAAATAGGTGATCTGCCTTTATTATTTAACCTACATTTTTTTTTTCTCTTAGATACTTCATTAAATGAGGAAATTTTTGATCTGCCTTTGTCATTAGTTTTTGGGTTTTTTGTTTGTTTTTGCTTTTTCATGGGAAGTTAGACTTGTGAAATATAATTTTACATGCTTTTCATTTATGGATAACAACCAATCTTTCCCTTTGGAAGGTTAGTAGAGGAGAAAACAGAAGCAACAAAGTAGTTTAAAAAGAATCATCATTTCACAGACTCGTTAACGTCATCTTATTTTCTGTTTTGACTTCTAATGAGTTTTACTTTGTAGATATGGATATTTGCAATATTAGAAGAGCAGTGTTAGAGAGATTAAGTTTTTCTAAAACTAATCTCTTGTGCCTGTAACTGTCACACCACTACTACTCTGTCATAAGAAAATTCCCAAGATTTTCCTTATTTGTTACGTTTGCTTTTAGTGGCTCAGACAGTAAAGAATTTGTCTGCAAGGCAGGAGACCCAAGTTCGGTCCCTGGGTTGGGAAGATCCCTTGGAGAAGGAAATGGTAACCCACTTCAATATTCTTGCCTGGAGAATTCCATGGACAGAGGAGTCTGGCAGGCTACAGTCGGTGTGATCACAAAGCATCAGACCCGATTGAGTGACTAACACTTTCCTAACATTAGAGTAATGAATAGAAGCAAACAATGAAAACTACTGAGATCAGTGAAGGTATATACCACATTTCATAACAGTTTAAATGGTTACAGTCAAATAGTTTCACATAAAAGCTAGGTCAAATAATTCAGCTGCATAAGAAAGGGAAAAAAATTAAAATCTCATATGAAACATGTCATCTTATTCCTGTTAAGGAATGTACATCCATATCTGTGATAAGGTAAAAACTCTCAGCATTAAACCCCCAGTGAAAATATTAGTAAATGGGTACACCTAGAAAATTTATCATTATTTTTTTTTCCATTAGAGTTCCCATGGAAACTTGACAGGAAGTTGATAAAAAGGAACAAGATAAAGAATAAGAATAGAAAACGAACATGTATAGTATTTGATATATGCTTTGGAAGGATGTGGTGACAACATCTAAATATGTTATGGTGTCACCCATCTTAGGTGACACTTTAAGACTGAAGAAAATCAGAATCATCAGGTGGATGGTATTTAACAAATAACACCTTCTGTTTTCTAGTCTGAATAATTTGAAAATGTAAAACAAGACAGGTGGTTAAATAAAAAGAGAACAATAGAGTTGAGTTTCCTGTCACTGACAAAGACATATTTTCAGAGTAACACTATTTTTTTAAATGCAGATGAAATGATTTGAACTTTTTAATAATAAAGAATTGCTTACTTGTATCTTTCAGTTTGTGCCACAATCTATTGCAGATAATTAGAAAAGAAGTAAAATGAATGTCATATCAATGATTTATGAATACTTTCAAAGCCCCTTTATTCTAATTAGACCTATTAACTAACTCTTAAACCTTATCACGTATTAACTTTGTTACAATTTTTGTTTGTGCCAAAATGGAACAGCATCAGTTCCTGTCTATAGCCATTTATCTCCAACTGAGCCTTGTCACCAGCAAGATCATAAGCTTTATGCAAAGCCAAAAACATGATGGTCTAAATAAAATAATGCAGGAAAAGAATTATAGCACTCTTGACCATTAAACTCCTTCAGTTTTGAACTAGAGATTCTATGTTATATTAATTTTTAGGGTACTCAGAAAAATGTTTGTAACATGCCAGCCAAATGATAAGCACCATATTATTTACTGAAGTTAGCATTGCTAGAAATGAGTATTGCTTCCAACTCCCACAAGGAACTTACAGCATATTGAGGCAGATGTAGATATTGTTTTCTTCAATCACTATGTCCTGTTCGACTCTGCAGCCCCATGGACTGAAGCACACCAGGCTTCCCTTCACTATCTCACAGAGTTTGTTCAAACTCATATCCATCAAGTTAGTAATGCCCTTCAACCATCTCATCCTCTGTCACTACCTTCTCCTACTATCCTCAATCTTTTCCAGTATCAGGGCTTCTTCCAATGGGTTGGCTGTTTCCATCAGGTGATCAAAGTATTGGAGCTTCTGCTTCAGCATCAGTCCTTCCAATGAATATTCAGGGATGATTTCCTTTAAGATTGACTGCTTTGATCTCCCTGTTGTCCTAGGAAGTTTCAAGAGGCCTGTTGTTTTTGCTGTTCAGTTGCTCCGTGGTGTCCGACTCCTTGCCACCCCATGTACTGCAGTATGCCAGGTTTCTCTGTCCTTCACTATTTTTCATAGTTTGCTTAAACTCATGCCCATTGCATCGCAGATACCATTCAAATATCTCACTCTCTATCATCCCCTTCTCCTCCTACCTTCAATCTTTTCCATCATCAGTGTCTTTTTCCAATGAGTTGGCTCATGAAGTGGCCCAAGTGTTGGAGCTTCAGCTTCAGCATCAGTCCTTCAAATGAATATTCAGGGTTGATTTCCTTTAAGATTGACTGGATTGATATCCTTGCTGTCCAAGGGACTCTCAAGAGTCTTCTCCAGTACCAGAGTTCCAAGGAGTCAGATCTTTGGCACTCAGCCTTCTTTATTGCCCCACTCTCACATCCATACATGACTACTGGAAAAACTATAACTTTTAACACATTGACCTTTGTTGACAAAGTGATGTCTCTGCTTTTTAATACACTGCCTAGATTTGTTATTTCTTTTCTTCCAAAGAGCAAGTGTCTTTTAATTTCATGACTGTAGTCACCATCCACAGTGATTTTGGAGTCCAAGAAAATAAAGACTGTCACTGTTTTCATTGTTTCCCCATCTATTTGCTATGAAGCAATGGGGCCAGATGCCATGATCTTAGTTTTCTGAATGTTGAGTTATAGGCCAATTTTTTTGTTCTACTCTTTCAGTTTCATCAAGAGGCTCTTTAGTTCCTCTTTACTTTCTGCCATAAAGGCGGTGTCATCTGCATATCTGAGGTTATTGATATTTATCCAGGTAATCTTGCTTCTAGCTTTGCTTCATCCAGCCCTGCATTCTACATGATGTAATCTACATGTAAGTTTTATAAGCAGGGTGACAATATACAGGCTTGATGTATTCCTTTCCCAAATTGGAACCAGTCCATTGTTCCATGTCTGGGACTAACTGTTGTTTCTTGACAGTCACACGGGTTTCTAAGGAAACAAGTAAGGTTGTCCAGTAATCCTATTTCTTTAAGAATTTTCCCATCTCTTTAAGAGACAAAGGCTCTGGCAGCAGCAGTCCTGGAAGGTGCAGCGTGTACCATAAGTCCTCTTGAAGGAGATCATCATTAGCTCCACTATAGAGTCTCTGGGCAGGTGACTCACAAACTGGAGAACAATATACCAAAGAAACTCTCAGACTGCTGCAAAAGTTTTAGGTCCCAAAACCTTCTTCCCAACCTGGGGATCCAGCAAAGGGACTGAGAATCCCCAGGGAATCTGATTACAGAACCTCCACAGGACTGGGTAAATGGAGGCTCTTGGAGGCACAGACAAACCCTTGTGTGCAACAGGACCCAGGAAAAAGGAGCAGTGACCCCACAAGAGCCTGAGCCAGACTTGCCTGTGTGTGCTTGGGGGCCGCTGGTGGAGGTGTGGGTCCACAGTGGCCTGCCGCATGGTCAAGGGCACTGACTACAATAGCCCTGAGAGGCCCAGCATCCTCGCATAAGTCCTGTGAAAGAGGTGGTCATTAGTGCTGTTACCACACTGCCCCACCCATCGGCCAAAAATTGGGTTAAAGACTCGGCATGGCCTTGCCGACAAAAACTAGATCCATAGCCCGTCCCTTCCATCAGGAAGCCTACACAAGCCTCTTACTCTCATCCATCAGAGGGCAGACAGAGTGAAAATCACAATCACAGAAAACTAAAAAAACTGATCACATGGATCAAGACTCTAACTCAATGAAACTATGAGCCATGCCATGTAGGGCCAATATAGATGGGTTGTGGTGAAGGGTTCTGATAAAACGTGTTCCACCGGAGGATGGCATGGCAAACCACTTCAGCATTATTGCCTTGAGAGCTCCATGAAGAATACAAAAAGGGGAAAAGATATGACACTAAAAGATAAACCCCCCAGGTTGGTAGATGTCCAATATGTTACTGGAGAAGAGCAGAGAAATAAGCTCCAGAAGAAGTGAAGAGGCTGAGCCAAAACAGAAAACAATGCCTATCTGAGGATGTGTTTGGTGGCGAAAGCAGAGTCCTATGCTGTAAAGAGTCTGAAATGCAGTACATGAGTGTATTCTCAAAAATGACAGAATGATCTCTGTTTCCAAGGCAAACCGTTCAATATCATAGTAATCCAAGACTATGCCCCAACCATTAATGCTGAAGAAGCTGAAGTTGAACAGTTCTATGAAGACCTACAAGACCTTTTAGAACTAACACCCAAAAAAGATTTCCTTTTCATCATAGGGGATCTGAATGCAAAGTAGGAAGTCAAGAGATACATAAGTAACAGGGAAGTTTGGCCTTGGAGTACAAAAAGAAGCGGGGCAAAGGTTAACAGAGTTTTGCCAAAAGAATGCACTGGTCACAGCAAACACCCTCTAGCAACAACACAAGAGACAACTCTACACATGGATCTCACTGGATGATCAATACCAAAATAAAATTGACTATATTTCTGTTTCTTTCCTTTTTGTGTCCACCTTTTCATGAAATTTTCCCTTCATAGCTCCAATTTTCTCAAATAGATCTGTAGTCTTTCCCATTCTATTGTTTTCCTCTTCTTTAAATTGTTCACTTAAGAAGGCTGTCTTATCTCTCCTCACTATTCTTTGGAACTCTTCATTCAGTTAAGTATATCTTTATATTTCTCCTTTGCCTTTCATTGCTCTTCTTTTCTCAGCTATTTGTAAGACAACCAATTTGCCCTCTTACCTTTCTTTTCCTTTGGAATGGTTTTTGCCACCTCCTCCTGTACAATATTAGAAACCACATTCATGGTTCTTCAGGCACTCTGTCTCCCAGAACTGATCCCTTGAATTTATTCATCACATCCACTGTATACACATTGAGGATTTGATTTAAATCAGACCTGAATAGTCTTTTTTCATGAGGATCATCTTGATACCTGTCTCCTGTACAAAGATCAATACAAATAGAACTCAATGCAAAAAAGCAAAATGGCTGTCTGAGGAGGCCTTACAAATAGCTGAGACAAGAACAGAAGTGAAAAGCAAAGGAGAAAAGGAAGAATATACCCATTTGAGTGCAGAGTTCCAAAGAATAGCAAGGAGAGATAAGGAAGCCTTCTTCAGTGATCAGTGCAAAGAAATAGAGGAAACCAATAGAATGGAAAAGACTAGAGATCTCTTCAAGAAAATTAGAAACATGGGAACATTTCATGCAATGATGGGCTCAATAAAGAACAGAAATGGGGCTGATTCATGTCAATGTATGACAAAAACCACTATAATATTGTAAAGTAATTAGCCTCCAACTAATAAAAAATTTAAAAAAATTAAAAAAAAAAAAAGACAGAACAGTTAACTTGGGAGTGGAAGATGAAGACAGTGACAGAGGGGTCACCACCAACCTTCTGTTTCTAGATAAGAATATGTTCTCTCATGGCTATTCAAAGATATATAATTTTTGCACTTTTCTACAGGTATGTTATACTTCCTTAAAATGTATATTAAAATCCCCATTTTAAAATATAAAAAAAAAAAAAAAAAAAGAACAGAAATGGCATGAACCTAACAGACGCAGAAGATATTAAGAAGAGGTGGCAAGAATACACAGAAGAATTGTACAAAAAAGATCCTCACGACCCAGATAATCACAATGGTATGATCACTAACCTAGAGCCAGACATCCTGGAATGTGAAGTCAAGTGGGCCTTAGGAAACATCACTACAAACAAAGCTAATGGAGGTGATGGAATTCCAGTTGAGCTATTTCAAATCCTAAAAGCTGATACTGTGAAAGCGCTGCACTCAATAAGCCAGCAAATTTGGAAAACTCGACAGTGGCCACAGGGCTGGAAAAGGTCAGTCTTCATTCCAATCCCAAAGAAAGGCAATGACAAAGAATGCTCAAACTACCACACAATTGCACTCATCTCACATGCTAGTAAAATAATGCTCAAAATTCTCCAAGCCAGGCTTCAACTGTATGTGAACTATGAGCTTCCAGATGTTCAAGCTGGTTTTAGAAAAGGCAGAGGAACCAAGATCAAATTGCCAACATCCGCTGGATCATCAAAAAAATCAAGAGTTCCAGAAAAACATCTATTTCTGCTTTATTGACTATGCCAAAGCTTTGACTGTGGGGATCACCAAAAACTGTGGAAAATTCTTCAAGAGATGGGAATACCAGACCACCTGACCTGCCTCTTGAGAAATCTGTATTCAGGTCAAGAAGCAAAGTTAGAACTGGACATGAAACAATAGACTGGTTCCAAATAGGGAAAGAAGTACATCAAGGCTATATACTGTCACCCTGCTTATTTAACTTATATGCAGAGTACATCATGAGAAACGCTGGGTTGGACTAAAGCACAAGCTGGAATCAAGACTGCTTGGAGAAATATCAATAACCTCAGATAGGCAGATGACACCACCCTTATGGCAGAAGGTGAAGAAGAACTAAAGAGACTCTTGATGAAAGTGAAAAAAGAGCATGAAAAAGTTGGCTTAAAGCTCAACATTCAGAAAACTAAGATCATGGCATCTGGTTCCATCACTTCATGGCAAATAGATGGAATACAGTGACAGACTTTATTTTTGGGGACTCCAAAATCACTGCAGATGGTGATTGCAGCCATGAAATTAAAAGATGCTTACTCCATGGAAGGAAAGTTATGACCAACATGCATGTTAAAAAGCAGAGACATTACTTTGCCAACAAAAGTCCATCTAGTCAAAGCTATGGTTTTTCCAGTAGTCATGTATGGATGTGAGAATTGAACTAGAAAGAAAGCTGAGCACCAAAGAATTGATGATTGTGAACTGTGGTGTTGGAGAAGGCTCTTGAGAGTCCCTTGGACTGCAAGGAGATCCAACCAGTCCATCCTAAAGGAGATGAGTCCTGGGTGTTCAGTGGAAGGACTGATGTTGAATCTGAAACTCCAATACTTTGGCCACATGATGCAAAGAACTGACTCGTTTGAAAAGACCCTGATGCTGGGAAAGATTGAAGGCAGGAGGAGAAGGGGACGACAGTGGATAAGACGGTTGGATGCCATCACCGACTCAATGGACATGAGCTTGACTAAACTCCAGGAGTTTGTGATGGACAGGGACATGTGATGGACAGGCGTGCATGATGCAGTCCATGGGGTCTCAAAGAGTCGGACACGACTGAGCGACTGAATTGACTGACTCAATGAGTAATCTGGACCTTCCCTAGTGGTTCCAAGGTAAACTATCTGCCTGCAATTTGGAAGACCTGGGTTTGGTCCCTGGGTCAGGAAGATCCCCAGAGAAGGGAATGGCCACCCACTCCAGTACTCTTGCCTGGGAAATCCCGTGGACAGTGGACCCTGGAGGGTTACAGCCCATGGGATACATGGAATGGGTCATGACTGAGCGACTAACACTTTCATTTCTTTTCACTTCAATGGCCTAGTAGTTTCCCCTAATTTCTTCAATTTAAGCCCAAATTTTGCAGTAAGGAGCCCATGATCTAAGCCATAATCAGCTCCAGATCTTTTTGCTAACTGTATAGAGCTTCTTCATCTTTGGCTGCAAAGAATGTAATCAACTGATTTCTGTTTTGACAATCTGATGATGTCCTTGTGTAGAGTTGTCTCTTGTGTTGTTGGAAGATGATGTTTGCTATGACCAGTGAGTTCTCTTGGCAAAACTCTGATAATATTTGTTCTGCTTCATTTTGTACTCCAAGGCTAAATTTGCCCGTTACTCCACGTATCTCTTGACTTCCTACTTTTGCATTCTAATCCCTTATGATGAAAAGTACAACTTTTTCTTGGCATTAGATCTAGAAGGTCTTGTAGGTCTTCATCGAACCATTCAGCTTCAGCTTTTTAAGCATTAGTGGTTGGAGCATAGACTTGAATTACTGTGAGGTTGAATCATTTGCCTTGGAAACGAACTGATATCATTTGGTTGTTTTTGACATTGTATTCATGTACTGCATTTCAGACTCTTTTGTTGACTATGAGGGCTACTCCATTTCTTCTAAGGAATTCTTGCCCACCGTAGTAAATATAATGGTCATCTGATTAAATTTGTCCATTCCTGTCCATATTAATTCACTGATTCCTAAGATGTTGATGTTCACTCTTGCCATCTCCTGCTTGACCATGTCCGATTTACCCTGATTCATAGACCTAACTTTCAAGGTTCCTATGAAATATTCTTCCTTACAGCATCAGACTTTACTTTTACCACCAAATACATCCATAACTGAGCATAGTTTCCGCTTTGGCCCAGCCTTTTTACCCTTTCTAGATCTATTAGTAATTGCCCTCTGTTCTTTCCCAGTAGCATAATGTACGCTTTCCTTCCTGGGGAGCTCATCTTCTGGTGTCATCACTTTTTACCTTTACATACAGCTCATAGAATTCTTGAGGCAAGAATATTTAAGTGGTTTGCCATTCTCTTCTCTGAGGCAGATGGGCATTGAACAAAAAGTAATTGCAAATAGTTAATTAGTAAGATATATGAAAGAAAATATGGTAAAGAATCTACCTGCACTGCAGGAGACCCAGGTTAGATCCCTGGGTTGGGAAGATCCCCTGGAGTAGGACATGGCTACCCACTCCAATATTTTTACCTGGAGAATTCCATAGACAGAGAACCCTGGCAGGCTACCACCCATGGTGTCACAAAGAGCTGGACATGACTGATCCACTAACATATCACTTTCGGATTAAAGAAAAATCCAAGCTTGACAAAAGCTTTTATCCGTGCAATTACCTGAAGAAATAATATTTGTTATCTCTTCTGAAGGGTATAGGGAGTTAGCCAGGATGTGGGGGGTGGTGGTGGATATTTTCCTGCTTGATTTGTGAAGCATGGCATCCTTTTAATGGAGACCAAACCTACTCCTAATTGAAGAACATTTATATATCTCAAATATTCTTGAGAGAGATAACAAAAGTGATGCTGAGCAGGGCCCTGTGGGATTCCTGGGTGTGGAGGCCTTTTCCTCCCTATTTCTTGTAGGCAAGACTCCAGCCTCCATGGTCTTCTCTGAGGTCCAAAGGGCAGACTCAAAGAGTTGCTAATCAAGGGAGCAGCAGCCATGAAACCACCCGAGACAAGATTGAAGGGACCAGAAAAGCTCACTGAGATTAGGAGACCTGACCCGCCTGAGACCCTGTACACACTCTAACCTTGCCAGCAGCCCCACCCTTTAGAAACTTTGCAGAAGAAAGAAAAATGCAAGGCTGTTTCTGCTTTCATGCTCATCATATACCTCTGCCTTACTGTATATCCTCTTCCCATTCCCCAGGAAGGGGAGGCACACTTGAGATGCCAGTCTACTGTGTTCTTACTTTATTTGGCAAAGAAATAAAGCCATTCTTTCCCCTCCATAACTCTATCATCTCCATATTTTTTTTCAGCATCAGTACACAGAGGAGCCATGATCCTGACATCAAAAGTGACTTTAAATGCAACTGAAAAATAAATACATATCTGATAACTTAATGATCTTTTAGAGACAAAAAAAATTTGTTTTGATGGTGGAGTTTGGAGCAAAAGACAAAACCTTGGTATATCAATTGAAAAAAACAGAAGGAAAGATGTAGACATTCAATTGTGCCTACTTCAATAAACACTAAGCTAGATATTGCATTGAGGATACTTATGTTACCAAGCAAGGGCTCATATGCTCATGGCAGAAAGAAATAAACTCTTGAAACTTATTAGGACCCTGGGGCACCCTCCTGGGTACAAATTCTTTCCCTGTTCTCTATTGGAAGTAGGCTTCATTCAGTCCCCTTGGGCTTCCCTGATGTGGCTCAGATGGTAAAGAATCTGTCTGCAATTCAGGAGACCCAAGTTCGATCCCTGGGTGGGAAGACCTCCTAGAGAAGGGAATGGCAACCCACTCCAGAAATCTTGCCTGGAGAATTCCATGGACAGAGGAGCCTGGTAGGCTGCTGTCCATGGGGTCACAAAGAGTCTGACACAACTGAGCAACTAACACTAACTAAACCCCCTTGAACTTCCCTGAGTTCCAAACGGAAGATTCAAGCAATTGTTTATCAGGGAAGAAAGAGAATGCAGAAACAAAGGAGGGATGGTCAAGAAACAATAGCACAAAAAAAAAGAAAGAAAGAAAGAAACAATAGTGCAGCAATGAATATATATAATATTTATAGCAATATATTTGAGTTCTTGTGTAGGAACTAAAGCCCCCACCCAGGTGAAGGATTGTCATGTCAGGCTGAATTCAAGATTTCTGGAATACCACCCTGTTGCCTCACCACCAACAACTCAGAAGAAAGTCTGCACAACATGGAAGATAACAAAGATTCTGACGTGACCTCCCCACCAATGATTTTCACTTTAAAAATCTTCATGGTTGAGCAGAATCTTCAGAGTTGATTTTCAAACACTAGTTCACCTTCTCCCGAGGTTGCCCACTTCCTGAATTAAGCAACTTTTCCTTTCCAACCAACACTCGTCTTGCCAGTATTGGCTTTCAAGTGGTAAGCAGCTGAACCTGAGCTTGGTACCACTCTGATACTGGGCTTTTACAGCAAATTAAAGGTATACTTGCAAGGCACAAACAAGGAGAATGGAAAACTCATGTTCAAAATACCAACTTCCTGGTGGCTTTCAGCCAACGGTTTTAGAGACAGTGTTAGGAGAGAGGATCATAGGATGCTTGGCCTTCTTCTAACTGGTTGGTGGTGAGGTCACAGGGTGATGTTTCAGGAATCTCAACTTCCTGGTTCTAACCAGTCTGAGGTCTGTGTTTTGTGGTCAGCATGCACTCACCATCTTCCACTGAGGGCAGGGGTGGTATCTTAATTTCCATGGGATTTTCCAGGCAAGAGTACTAGAGTGGGTTGCCATTTCCTTCTCCAAAGGATCTTCCCAACCCCGGGATTGAACCCAGGTCTCCCACATTGTAGGCAGACGCTTTACCATCTGAGCCACCAGGGAAGTCCTTAATTTCTCTCAAACAACTCAAAGATATGCATTGGATTGTTATTTACATCCCTTCCAGAGGAACTAGGAGTTCTATGACTCTATTTCCTAATCATTAACTGCCTGCACCTACTCTATGGAACTCTAGGAAGGCCCCAAGAGACTAAAGGTTTTTTCTTTTCTTTTTTCCCCTACAAACAAGAAACGGGACACAGCGAGGTTTTTGTACCTGGGAAAGCCTCATGGGGCCCTGCTTGATTTCAATGCCCTCTTTTCTTTGATACTTTTCAATTCTGAAGGGAATAGGGGTGGTTCAAGAAAAGGAATAAAGTTCTGAGTAGAGAGGTTAATCACAAACACAGTAAGAGAACTCAGTTTTAGGGGGACTCAATTTCACTCACACATCATATAGAAGTTTATAGCTCTCAGGCTTTTCAGTCTGTTGAAGAGGTTGTTCAATGCACTGTTCACGTAATCTGATAAGTGCAAACAAAGAGGATTGAGCAGGGTGACAAAAGAACCAAAAAAGGAGGCACTCCCAACTCTGCCCAGGGCTTAAAGAAGGTTCCTAGCTTATGATATTGCATTCGTGATCTCCAAAGATTTAGCTTGAGACCAGGGACCAGGCTTGATCACTCAAGAGTTTTTGCATAGCAGAGTTTTATTAAAGTGAAAAAGGACAGAGAACACATCAGAAAGGGGATGGAGAGTGCCCCCCTAGTTAGTCTTATCAAGGCCTTATATACTATTACCAGACCCACTCTTACAACATACATATTAAATAAACAAGATTAGAACTAAAAATAGAAAGATCTTACCAGATCCACTCCAACAGCATCTTAAGATAACAAGATTAGTCAGAAGGTTCCTGTGAAGAAAGAGAAACATGTCTTCTGTCCTTGAGCAAGATACATTGCTGTTATATAATCCTTAGTACAGAGTTTAAGATGAGTTGTTTTGTTGTGTAATCATTAGCTTTGGACTTAAAGAAAATAACCTCTTACTGACTAAGCCTAAGGAATGCAGGGAAAAAAAAAAAAAGGTTGTCCTTTTCTCCTCCTTGAGAGCCCGGGACCATTTCTCCTATTCGAGGGCCCTGGACCCCTTTCTCCTTGAAGGCCCCAGACTCCTTATTAACCTACCTAAGAATTAGTTCTCTCATTAGAACAGAGATTCTCTCAACTGGGTTTTGACATAAGTGCTGGTGATGTTTATGATAAAATTTGCCCACTTTGAGTTTTCCTAGTTTTGATCCAATGAACCTTCTCTCCCTCACTCTCTTTTTTAAACCTACTTTTCTAGCAATGCTCCCTGAGAACATGGCTGCCTAGAGTGATGATTCAATCAATCTTGCCTATGTAATGAAGTCTCCATCAAAAATAGTCAAAATGAGGTATTCAGAACAATTCCACATTGAATTGTCCCAGGCCCCAAACTCCATGAGGATAGAAGTACCTTTGTTTGTTCACCTTATTTCTCTCTTCATCTGGCTGTGGGTTCACTGACTGTTGTTCAGTCCCCAGGTCATGTTTGGCATTTTGCAACCCCATTGACTTAAGCACTCCAGGCTCCCCGTCCCTCACCGTTCTCCAGAGTTTGCCCAAGTTTATGGCCATTGAATTACTAACCCCACTGATTCCTTTGTAGTGAACCAAAAGTCTAGTGAATAAATTGGTATCCTTAGTTCTGTGAGCAGTTCTACCAAATTTACCAAACTCCAGGAGCATGCTGTGGGATTCTCCAGTCTACAGCCAATGGGTCAGAAGCACAACATAACAATGTGGGCTTGTGATTGGCACCTGAAGTTAAGACAGTTTTATGAAACTGAGCCCTTAACTTGTAGAATTGAAACAGGAGGGAGGGTGCAGGACACAACTTTTGAAAGAATGACATAGCCCAAGGACACAACATCTGCCTGCAATGCGGGAGACCCAAGTTGAATCCCTGAGTAGGAAAGAGCCCCCTAAAGAAGGGAATGACAACCCACTCCAGTATTCTTGTCTGGAGAATTCCATGGACAGAGAAGCTTGGTGGGCTCTAGTGCATGGGGTTGCAAAGAGTCAAACACAACTGAGTGACTAACACACTTAAGGACACAACATAAACCAATTAGAATCAAATGGGTCCAAGATGCAGACAAGTCAACCTCTGACCAAACATGAATCCTCAATCAGCATGCTAAATGACATGCCCAGAGACACCATGACAGTTCCAAGACACCATCAAAAAACCAAGAAGTGGGCAAGTGGCCTAATTCCTGGAAATCTCCACCCCTTCCCCTAACTAACCCTCCCCCTCCTTAGCCTATGAAATTACCAAGTCCATAAAAGCTAACTTCACCCCATTTTGAGGCCACCACACCCAACCACTCCAGTGGCCCACACACACTCTGTGGAGTATGTTTCTCTCTGAATAAATCTACTTCTTATCTATCACTTTGTCTCTCACTGAATTCTTTCTGCAATGAGACACCAAGAACCAGAACTTCATTAGGTCTGTGAGCTCTGTTGGAAGACTGTGGGCTTTGGCTGTGTTCAAGTCCCAGCACCTGGGTTCAAGTCCCAGTCTGAGGTAAATGGTTTCAGAATCTGGTGGTATTTCCAGATGGAGAGTGTTAGAATGGAGTTGATTCATAGGATGGTTGGCTGTCCTTGTTGCTTGGTTGTGTGAGAACACCCTCCTCCATATTTAAAGTGATGATCAAACAATAAAGCCCAACCAATATATGTTAGTTGGACATAGTGAAAAAATACTATACTAGGGGATACAGATGAGCAACTAGTAACTACAATAGAGTGTGCAATAATTATGATAGTGGAAGTACAGTATTATATATTTAGAAACACTTAATAACATAAATTGAAGTGATATCTAGCCTAGGATTTGAAAAAAAAAAAAACAAAACCTTGAGTTAGACAAAGATGGTAACGAGAGTCAGGGAAAATGATGTTCTAAATTAAGAGAAAAGGATATGCCAAGGTCAGCACTGAAAGAGCATACGATGTTAGGACAACTACAGAAGTCTGCTGAACATGGGGTTGTAGAAGTCAAGAGGTGGCTCTGAAGGAGAGGAGTGGAAGTGAGTTAAACAGGGTAAAATATCCTCAAAGACTTTAAGCCACATTAACAAATTGAAATCCACATTGCAATAATGTGGAATCACTCAAGTGTCAAAAGCTATGGAACACTACAGTCATATTTAAATCTTACAACCATAACCCTGGCTGTAGTGTGGAGAATTGTTTGGTGCAAAGATTAATTTGGCCAGGAGTCCAAATGACATTTGCTAAATGGCCTGAACTCTGGGAAAGTTGTTGCAATGGATAAAAAAAATTGATTTATATTTCTCAGAAACTTTAGGTTTACCATTACATGAATTTATATGTTTGAGGAGAATACCTATTATGCTTCAGAAACAGTAAAAGTTCTTGGTAGCTTTATAACAGAAAACTACAATATTTCAGTCTCCTTTTCTCAGCTGTGAAATCAGGATTCTACTACCAATATTAACATAAACAGTACTTGTTTTGCTCTTAAGACATCTTAGAGGAGCTCATATTTAAATATTTTCTCAAAGTATAGTTAAGACATGGACATAGCAAAATTAAGGGGATGACATGAGCTTTTCTGGTAAGAGGGAAGTTTTAGCACAAATAATATACAAGCATCAAATATAAAATGGAAACTACAATCTAAGCCCTATCAGCAAAATAACTGTGATGTAGATTAGAAAAATAAATGAGGCCAGTTTGTAGATAATCTGGATATTAGTCAGAAAATTTTCATTTAATCTTGTAGACAATTAGTAACCAGTTAATTTTATAAGAATAACACAGAGTATGCTTACTACAGAAGAATCACTCCTCAGTTTTACAAGAAGGAAGATGAATTGAGGTTATTTTATATATTAGAAGTGGAACAATTCTAACTGAAAATATTTCATTTTGCCTCAGTCTGAAGATTTCTGAAATGAAATAGAAAAAATAAGATTCTTAAAATGGTGAGGATATGAATATGTGTCAAAAGTATTTGAGAAGGTACCAAAGTTTCTGTTACTGTAAATAGAGGGAAGGCAGAGACAAAGGAAAAGATCTGAATCTCGTGCTAAAGTTTTTCTAGGGCTGAAGTTTTCTGGGCTGCTGTCCTGGATAGTGATAGGAGGATGTAGAGGGCATGAGTTAAATGAAGAGTGTGTGAACATTGAAAGAGGACAACTTGTTGAGACATGGTGATTTGACAGTGGTTTGTAAAACCCTTAGGAAACAAAGGTCTTGCTGAATCTTCCATGAGAAAGAGCAGGTGGGGTAACAATCAAGACCTTTGGGGCAACTAGAATCTTATTCTTAACCAGAAAATTTATTTGGGTCTGTGTAAAAGACAGTACTTCAGATGGAAAATGGTTGAAGAAAACCTATTTTGAAAGCTGTCAATGTTATGAGGAAAGTCGAATTAAAAAATGCAAGTGGTTAACCTAAGTTCTAGCAATGCCTGAAAATGAGAATTCCAAACTACTTCATCACTTCCAATTTACTTCAAATGAAGAGAAAGGAAATAATTCAAGTTATAATCTGTAGAGCAAAGTCTGATAGATAATTGAGCCCAACTTGATTCCTTTTGGAGTCTCTCATAATGTGCGCACTGTATAGAATATTTTAAATTTGATCATGGTTTGGGGTCATTTAATGGCTGAATTCTGTAAGGCTAATTTAATTATGATAAATTTCATTTAACTTGTATAAAATATGAAATGCAACCACTGTTTATTAATCTTCTGCTTTAGCTTAATTGACATGTCTGGTATTTTACGAGTAAACCATTCCACTAAACTGTTCAGATTTCCCATAATGAAAAGATCTTTATCCACATCTCTCTAATGCAGCAGTAATATAGATAACACAATGCAGTGTAAATCCTGACAGTTTTTTCTTTCTTTTTTGTAATGCAAGTGCCTGGCTTAAGCTTTAATTGCCGTGGCATCCACTTCAAAGGGGCAACCACTTCAAAGCCGCCTATCGCGAATAAACACCCGGCCAGCCACAGAACTAGATAAAGAGCCCAGCTGCCTCCCACACTGAGGCTCCTTTGTTTTAGAGATCTTGGTTTATTTCAGTAATTGACCAGTTGGGCCACTTGTTTTTCTCTTCCTGAAGCTTAAATTCTCTCTCTCCTTTTTTAAATTCATCAATAAAGAGTGATCCTGAAATTCTAGGCTCCCACCCTCAACCCCAATAAAAGCAGAGCCCCACACTTGAGCACTCAAGCTCTTTACCTGCTACCTTGCTGTGTGGCCCCAAGCTTGCTGTGTAATTTCCACGACCTGTCAGTGATAAATATTATTTCAACCTTTCCTGATGGTTATCACTGAAAGGCCTCTTGCAATGATAATACAAACCCCAAGCACTAGTCCAGTCCCACTGGTTGTTGATAGGCTGAAACAAAAACAAAACACCCTGTATATGACAGTAGAAAACATTTGCATCTTCAGACTACCGATAAAATTTTGCACTTTAAAAATATCCCATTTTGGGGTATAATTATTCTAGTTTTTAATAAACTATAGAAAAACTGATTTTTAGCAGTATGATTTTAAAATGTGAGACAATTATGGGAAATTCTATGATGTAAGAAAAACTTGAAATGCAAATTGAAAAGTAATACAACAACAAAAGAAAAAGCTGTATACCTACAAAGAACATAAATACCTACAAAGAACATAAACACAGCACCAATTCAGCAGATGTATGTGTTCAGAGTATCTTTTAAAAGATGTTGCTGAATCCATGATACTGTAAGCTTTCTCCTTTAAAAAAAATGTTATATTTATTGAAAACAGCAGCAAAAACTATCAAGATACTGTGAGGTCAGCTTAGCCAACTTTATCATTCCCTTGGATATTAAGAAAAACAAAAATATAGTAGTGCTGTTTTTTGTTTTTTTTTCATTTTTGTCTCTGATAAAGGTGGAAATAGTCAAAGGGGAGAACAAATTTACAAGAGGCATCGAAGTTAAAACATAAACCAGTTTCAAATTTGTGACAACTTGGTAGTAAAATCCTACCTGGATCTCAGTAGAAATGTCCATGTCATTAAGTATAAATCTGAATTCCTCCACCTACCATAAATGGGAGATAAGGAAGGGAGAGTTGTTTGTCCATGAACCCCTTTGGCAATGTTTTTCAGCTATTTTTGTGCACAGGAATTACCAAGAAAGTTTTTCAAATATGACTTTGTGCTCCCACCTTCTCCATTGCGGTGTGTTTGTCACTGATGTTGTCTAAGGTACGCATTTTAACAAGATCCCTAGTTCATTCTTCTTCCCTGGTGGCTCAGATGGTAAAGAATCTGCCTGCAGTGCAGGAGCCCCGAGTTCAATCCCTGGGTCAGAAAGAGCCCCTGGAGAAGGGAATGGCAACCCACTCCAGTATTCTTGCCTGGAGAATCTCATGGACAGACAGCCTGGTGGGCTATACTCCATGGGTTGCAAAGAGTCAGACAGGCTGAGCAACTAACACACACACACACACACACACACACACACACACACACACACACACAAGTTGATTCTATTGTGAACCAGGCCAGAGTTAAGAGACATAAGTAAAAAAATAAATAAATAAGAGTAAATAGCCAAGACTTCAACCTTTCTGGAATCCCACCTTTTATCCCTATAAAGTGGGTCCATTCTTGGACTCATCTTAAAGTTTACAGAGTGGTGATAATGATAGCTGAAATGTATTAAGGTGTCTAGGCTTCCCAGGTGGCCCAGTGCTAAAGAATCTGCCTGCCAAGTAGGAGGTATGGATTGGATCCCTGGGTTTGGAAGATCCCCTGGAGAAGGAAATGGCAACCTTCTCCAGTATTCTTGCCTGGGAAATCCCATGGACACAGGATACAGTCCACGGGGTAGCAGAGAGTCGGGCACAATTTAACAACTAAACAGCAGCAGCGTTAAGGTGTCTACATCTCCGGCATTGTTCCAGGCACTTTATGAGCTCTTTTAATCCCTAAACCAACTCCAAGATGCATGTTCTGTTATTATCACCCTCATTTGGAAGATTAAGTAAAGGGAAGCTGAGAGACTTTAAACAGTCTGCTGAAAGTCACACTTCTACTAAGTGGAAGAGCAAGAATTCTAGCCTAATTGGACTAAAATAATGTGAGTTGTTACTTATGATGCTGTTTGGGGGCTGGTAACGTGCTTTTCCTGTCTCTCGTCAATTATCTGCCTCTGCATTCCCAGGATTCAGTGCCTTTTGCCTTCCTGTTACCTTCAGCAAAGGGAGCCATGGGTGGAAGACTGTAGGCAAGAGAAAGAAAAACCAAAGGTATTCTCCTCCCATTTTAGGGTCTCTAAAATGATTGCATCATTTCCATGATCTCACTCCAACCTGACACCTCTGATGTGGATTAAGCCAATACTAGGTGGTATTAATTTCTGGCCTCTGATAGTATCACCTAGTACTTTTATTCTTCTTATCCCAGGTTGCAGCTTCCTACAGTTATGAATCACTCTGTTCTTCACCATTTACATCTTATCTTTCCTTGTTTTACTAACTGTACCCAGTTTCTGCATTTGCTCTCTTGAACTACTTGGTATGAACTTTGTTTTCCTGATAAGGCAATCATTTCAGTTCAGTTGCTCGGTCATGTCCGACTCTTTGTGACCCCATAAATAAGGCAATATGGTGTTGTCAAAATAAAATTAAAATTGATGAAATGAAATTTAAAGTAAAAAATACTGATCAAGAAATGATAGCAACATTCCCTTACATTTTATGATACGAAAGGTTATCCTTTTATAACACCTGGCAACTCATCCACTAAAATAAGCCCTTTGTCATTAAAACAAGAATTAGCAAAATTGTAAATTAAGAAACATCATTAGTTTAGAAAAATAAGAAATTAAAAATCTCCTGTCTCCTCAGACTCTACAAAAGCTCTTCTCCTCAAATCTCTGTTAATGACCGGTAATATTTTTCTTGCTTTTTTTTTTTTTCTTTCTTTTTTGGTATTTAGTGAATTTTCAGAGTTCTGGGAAAACATAGCTGACAGACCACAAGCATTTATAAATGCCTCTTTCCCAGAGGCACTAACATTATATGAATAATACAAGAGGGTATATCCACAATAGGCAAAGACATCACGAAAAGGAAATTTCAATAGTTTTGGAAGTTTAAAAGTGATTATTGGAGAGCTCTTTTTATTAAGCCAAGAACAATGGAAAGTAAATGAGTAAATAAATAAATAAAATAGCTACAGTGACAATAGAAAGGGAATCCAAGAAGATGCTACCACTGAGGGGCTCTGAGCCTGGTGGCACAGGAGATTAAGGGACTAAAATCTAATAGATGGTTGGGGACCCTAGTTTGGCCATCTAGAATCCTAATTTACCATCTTATGAAGACAATGGACTCTACTCCCACTAATTCATCAGGAAACCACAGTTGTAATGCATGGGTAATTTCACTAAAGTTATATAAGCAAAGAGAGTGGACCTCCCTGGCAGTCCAGGGGTTAAGACTTTGCCTTCCAATGCAGTGTGTGCAGGCTTGATCCCTGGTCATAGAGCTAAGATCCCACATGCCTGATAGCCAACAAACCAAAACATAAAGCGGAAGCAATACTGCAACAAATTCAACAAAGACTTTAAAAAAATGGTCCACATAAAAAAAAAAAAAAATCTTTAATAAAAAAAGAAAAGAGGAGACTAGAGGCAGTGTGAGGCTGGTGCTCAAAACAAGGGTCTAGGTAGAAATCTGGAAACTGAATTATGAAATTATCAACCATATTCTCTCCCTGCTCCCAGGAAACCAGTAGCAAGAATTGTATGCCCTAGGCAAGAGACCCAAGGGATTCTGGCCACTGATAAGTGGGGGGAACACTTTTGTGAAAACCTGGCTTATTAACTTTCATTAAAGCCCACAAAAATAGTCGGAGATAAGATCTGAATGTATACTAGGGTAAGATTAAATAGGGACACTTTGCAGTCTATTGACCCTTCAAATTCATTCACAACCTTTGCCTACACTGCCTTAAAACCTAGAAGTCAAACCTATGTACATATACTGTATCAATAGGTTTCCTTGCTAGTTGGTCTGACAAATGGGGGATAGGACATCTCTCAGAGATCAGAGGATGGAAGGAAAGAGAAGCAACTAAGTTTGACAATATTACATTGTCATGCTATTGTGCTGTGTGACAATTAGGAAGAGCTATTAAAGTTCTGCATAAACAAGAACAGTCCACAAGTCATTCCATACATATAAAAACTAAGGGTAACATGTTGCCCTGCATACGAGAATGGAGCTCAGTAGCTAAGAGCAATTGAAATGGTTGACACCTACAAAACTATTTTAAAATGTGGAGAGAGTTGATTTTTGTTTGTTCATCCATTGATTTTGATTAGATTCTTGCAGAATAAATTTTGAAAATATCTTTTATACAAGGGAAGTTCATAAGTGGTAGTACTTCTAATATTTTACTTCCTTTACTAAGATAATTAATAGATAAGTAACAATCCAATGGTCTTCTCTTGTAGCTAAGCTGGTAAAGAATCTGCCTGCAATGAGGGAGACCTGGGTTTGATCCCTGGGTTGGGAAGATTCCCTGGAAAAGGGAAAGGCTACCCATTCCAGTATTCTGACCTGGAGAATTCCATGAACTGTATAGTCTATGGGGTCGCAAGTTGGACACTGAGCAACTTTCACTTTCACTTTCTTTCACTAACAGTCCAATATTTAAATATTGTATCTTGCAAGCTATTGCCATTATTTTCTACTACATATTAGCTTTTCCCTTTGCCATACTCCATGTTCTTTAACCTTGCCTCAGTCTGCCCAGGCATATTATCTTATTTTTCAGAAATCTGTAAAGTATAATTCAGCAGTTATATACTAATGTGGTTTAGTCGCTAAGTCGAGTCCAACCCTTGTGACTCCATGGACTGTAGCCTGCCAGACTCCTCTGTCCATGGGATTCTGCAGGCAAGAATACTGGAGTTGGTTGTCATTTCCTTCTCCAGGGGATCTTCTCGACCCAGGGATAAAACCTGGGTCTCTTACACTGCAGGCAGATTCTTTATATGCCTTATTATTATCATTTGGTGACAAGCCTGATGACCCTTAAAAAGATTCACATCTGGAAAAAGCAGGACTGTAGCATGAAATTGTTACCTCTGTCCTAATTCAAGTCTTTTTCTTTCTCTAGGAATCTGTATCATAGTTTATTAACCATGGTAAGAGACTGAGGAAGTAAAAAAGGGTATATGATCAATGAATAAAATTCAAAACAATTGTTTTATGTTTCTATTCCATGCATGAACCACCTACATGTAGAATATAATTTTTTTTAATTAGGGCCCCTTTTTATTTATTTTCCATTGTCTAGGTTGTTTTTTAAAATGTGGAGAAAAATCTTAAAACCACTTATTTGCTAGATATTTAAACAACTCCATAGACAAGCCCTGTATATTTTTTCAGCCTTAAAATTCAAAATAATTCTGATTATAATTAGTTGAGTTATGATTCATGATTCTAAGGAACCAATATACTTACAAAAATGTTTAACACTGTAGAGAGTTATAAGGAATAAAAATGATTAAAAAATATTTTAAAAATTGTTATTCAGGGGCAAAACCTTAAAAAACTCCACATTATTAAAATAGATATTAACCTAACATTATATAAATTTTTAAAAAGCTGAATATTTGTGATTTATTATATTTATCATTGCTTAGTATACTATCAGAACAGTATCAAAATAAATGGCACATTAAACTAAGTGTATTTTTCTTATACTATTTGATTACATAGTAATCAGGAAATTCATTGTAATGGCTTCCTTTTACAATAAAAACACTTTGTTCTCCACATGACCACATAACACTTAAGTTCCTTTTTCAGAAAGCACTTATACAATATCTGAAGATAATAAGTGAATTCTGGTTAAGTAGTAAAGACTACATTTTAATGGATATATAAAAAAACTTATCAACATTATTCTGAATTTCTAAGATAAAATGAAATTTATCTGTTTTAAAACCTCTAAGGTTGCAAAATGTTTGCTTAATCTATTTTTGGCTTAGTATTATAATTTGGCATTGATTCAAAGTTAATGCCATGCTCACAATTTTTCTATGAAAGTTGAATTTTTTATTGATGTCTACTGATTTGTAAAATGACAAGATTTATTGGAAGATGCCTCAGTCTTTGTCATAGATTATTTAAAAAGTGGCTTCAATCATCTCCTATTTTAATTACCTTTTGCAATTGGACTTTGCTGGCCTTCTCATCAAGCGGGACTTTATACTATCCCATGGCTTGCATGAGGATTAGCCTTGGGACCACTGTAGACAATGGAATGTAGCAGAACTGATGATGCACCAGTTCTGAGTTTAGGTATTGTTCTTCTCTCTCAGAATCCTGCTGCCATCATGTGATTCAACACTAGAGAACCTACTGGATGAGGACAAATGACTCAGTCATTCCGATCACTCATGTTGATTGCCAGCTAATCCCTAACATATGAGGGACGCCATATCAGACCTTACTCTGCCAACTGGCTATAAATGTCATGAATGAGTCCAGTAGAAATTAGTTGAGGCTAGTTCAGATCCAAGGAACTGCCTAACTGACTGATAGACTTGTGAGCAATAATAAGGGGCTGCTGTTTACAAGTATTAAATTGTGGAGTGCTTTATGGTACAGCAAAAGAAAAATAACACAGCTCCATAAGAAACCCATGAAATATTTTTCTTGGTACCTCTGCAATCAAAACAAAATGGGCTATTGTGAAATTTCGCAATATGATGAAATTATGACAGAGCTGAGAAAGAATACATAAAGATTTGAACACTCTAAAAGCCTTATTTATTTGGGAGCCCACCAAATTTGGTACCTTAATTGTGAAACTGAAAAACTGAAGGATGTGTGATAACCCCCATTACTAGAAAAAATGGAAATATATATGTTGAACAAATCATAGAATACTGGATCCAAGAACACTGTAAATAGTTTGAAGGAGTTAAAGATAAATAAAAAACAAACTTGATATGCTAGAAAATGGGCTCATTATACTGAAAAGGGGGTTACAGATAGACATTTGTATTGTTATCTTATTTTGTTTTTGGATCCTATGACAATTAAGTAAAAATTTAGATATGTTCCTTTAACAGAGTTTATTCTCTTCAAAGTTGCTTTTGAAACTGTCAAATCTATACTTGAGAGTTAATTAAAAATATATTCTATGCATTCTCATTTTAACTCAAATATATATCTTAAAGTCAGATTAACATACTACAGAAATACTTTTTCCTAATACTGTTACTTTTGACTTATTGGTTATGGTCACACTTATTGGGAATTCTAGTATCAACATCTTTTTTTTTTAATCTCCATTTTTTAAAAGTGTTTTCTGAAGAAGCCCATCTAGTTTCACACGGATGTCTCAGTATAGTGAAAACTCGAATGAGTGTGGGGAAAATATATGAAATTTAATGCATCACTTATCCTTTCAATCAAGGACTTTTTCTTTAATTTGTTTCATAATGAGGAATCTATACCAAATATCTTCGAGACAGGTCATTTCACTACAGAAATATAAAAAATTACTTGAATGATTTTGTGAATTGTACAAGGATGACCTATCTAGTGCTCACCATACATACATACTTTCATCAAGACTGGCTTGAAGTTAGTAAACAGGATTCAAGAAGAGAACTGTGAGAGAGAAAATCTGGAATCTAGACTTTTCTGTGATCATATAAAATTACTATTGACAAACAAGTTTAAACTATAGACTTGAGAATATAAATAAGTAACTAACTGGTCTTAGTAATTAAAAAATTTCAGAGCAAAATTACATGAACTGAAAGATAAGAGGAAAGGTCCTCTCGTGAAACAGGACAAAATGCAATTAAAAAGAGAGCTTCAAGAGTCATAAATTTCTGACTGAAAACTGGATGCCAATTGGTTTTGTATATAACTATTAACAGAATTAGTGATTGCCAGTGAGAAAGTAGACTAGTTGATTGACATAGAACAAAAAATAACACACAAATTGAAAAAAAGGAACTTAATTAACAAAAAACATATTTCTATTTCTATTGTCAAATTATTCTATTTCCCAAATAATCTAAAGTAAGAGATAAACTGTATAAAATATGGCATTGTGTATAATTAAACACATATCTTGTTACTTCATTTTCAGTATTTACGATTAACTAGAAGAATATCTCATCAAATGCTTTTGCTTATTAGCTTTATATCCAGTTTATTTATTTCAGTCTTGTGCCATGAATTTATATTAATGTATATGATATATTTTATGTATATTTCCGTTACTTTCCAAGTAAGGATAGGGTATCGCAAGTTTTCTACGTCTCTTGGTTCGGATCACTCTTCCATATATGAATATTGCAAGTATCAGTAATTCTAATCAAAAGAAAACAAACTCTGAATAGAAGACAATTCCCAAGTTACACAGCTCTTGAATCAAAGATAACTTCAAGAGACTTGTGTATTCAATAGGAATATTTTGAAAAATATCCAAAAATGTTAACTCCTCTACCTTGCTTATTAAATGCGTGCTATGAAATCAATGAACCTAGAAATGCTATAGACCATTCTTCTAAACAACTTCTATTTTAATAAGTGATAACCCTAGAGAGCAGTCATTATTCAGAAAGGCAAGCTACAGTATCCAGGGGTTTAATATGAACTGTGATTAATGTGACCGTAATCAAACATTGTGTAATACAGAGATTTCAATCTGAATTTTTAAATTAGCTTTCTTTTTCATCATAACTAAAATCAAACATCAAATTGAAACATTAAAGTTGAAGCAAAATGTAAGGCAAAGGGTGAACTTTGAACCAGAAACTATATTTTTTATCAAGTTACATTTAACTTATTAAAGATATTTTTTCACCTTTTGCCTTGCGAAAAGGCTAGTAAAAGAAAACAAAAACACAGTACAGTAGGGCAGTTCACATGAAACTTTTTAAAGGAAATGATGTTAAATCATTGTATTAAAATGTTTTCAAGAAAACTCAAACACAAGATACTCTTGTGTTTCTACTGCAAGCAAAAATACAACTTAAAGACTTCATTCTCCCTGTTGAAAATAAGGGAATACACTTCCCTCCCCCAGCTTGTTCTTTGAACATTTACTTGAGAAAACTTGTAAGTGTTTTCTCCTGTCTGAAATGTGTATAAATCGTTCTGAAGACTAGATTGTCCTTTTGTCAGCTTTATGACCCGGGAAGGTCTTTCTCAAGGACCTGTGAACTTATCTTTGAAATGCAAACCTCAAGAGAGTTTCTCTCAGTTTTTGTGGGAAGGTAGGAGCCTAACTTCAGTGGGAGCCTTACCCTAAGTTGGAAAACTTCCTCCTGTTGAAGACGGGAAAAGATACAAAACCAACTAATTAAGGCCGACATTGACCCCACCAATGGTCTCCCCAGTTATCAGGTAATGTTAGGTGAACTGTGTGAAAAATAGTTCTCTGACATCTTCTTGGGTTTTCCTGGTGGTTCAGATGGTAAAGAAACTGCCTGCAATGAGGGAGACCTGGGTTCAGTTGATCCCTGGGTTCGGAAGATCCCCTGGAGGAGGGCATGGCAACCCACTCCAATATTCTTGCCTGGATAATCCCCATGGATGGAGAAGCCTGGCAGGTTACAGTCCACAGGGTCTCAAAAAGACACAACTGAGTGACTAAGCATAGTATGACCTTTTACTTGAGGACTATTTATTGTTTATCTTGAAAGCATATATATAGTGAATTGCATCTGTTTGGATATACAAGGACATAATCTTTACTGTCTTTGCAACCTCTGAGCTGACTGTTATGGGCATCATATTCTGGTTTAACAATTCTTCAACAACAAAGGTGTTCTCCTTCCCTACCACCATTGTGGAAAGGATTTCCAAAGCAGGAGATATTTTGTTTCTAACCATCATTCTGTGATACTATCTAACACTAAACTCAGTACTTTAGCCACACTGCAGACTCCTTTATGACTGGGGGTGGGAAGGGAGGTGAAGCATGGAAGAGGAGGAATGGGCAGCTGAGAAATGTCAGCCTCATAGAAACTATGCTTGAGATACTTGGGAGGGTAATTCTCTGTAGAGGAGACTCCTGAAAAATTAAAACAGAGATGCCTAACACATGGAACACTTTGGAAAAATTTTTAATTATAACACATATGTTAAATATTTTATGTTCAATATAGTTACAGTATTATATTTTAATTATACATAGCCTTATACTTGTAGAAGGAAAAAACTGCAGAAAGTGTATTTAACAATGGCATTTACTAAAATAACTGAATTTCTCAAGTTAAAAAATATTGCTTTCATTTCCCTTTTCTCCCTTAGTTCATTTTGATTCCCACTCATTAAAAATAAGTCCTGGACTTCCCTCATGGTCCAGTGACTAAAATTCCTGACTCCCAAGGTACAGGGCTGAAGTTCAGTCCCTGGTCAGAGAACTGGATCCCACATACCACAACTAAGAGTTTGTAAGACACTGCTAAAAAGGGAAAAGACCCTGTATGCCTCAGTGAAGATCAAAGATCCTATGTGCCACAAATGAGACCTGGCATAGCCAAATACATACATACATACATACACACATATACATATGTATTATATTATTATGTATATGTATTATATGTATATGTATACATATATACATATTTATATGTATATAATGTACAGACATTAAAAAATCTCAATTTCTGAATAGGAGGCAAGCACATTATGGAAACTTTAACATAAAATAAGTTTTTATCTTATTTTCAAAATAATTTAAAAATCACAGTTTATGATAGATAATTCAATTATATATTATAGAATATTCAAAATACTATGTATATGTTTTAGTGTATGTGTCTGAGTGCTAGATAAAGACAAATGATTGCACAATATAACAGATAATATTAAGTGTAATTAGGTTCAGGCTAGGGAAACAAACTTAGTGATTACAAATTGTGTATCTCTTCTTGTATTGATCCTTCTACAATGGGATGGCCAAGACGCTTGCATTTTCTTCTCAAATTCACCATGTTTTCCCCACTAATGACTTTTTGATATAGTCTAAGTTATTATAGCCATGAAGAAGCTAGTCTTATCCATAGATTAGATGGAAGTACATGATTTTCTTTTAATTCTTAGACTTTTCATATATCTATTTTAATTGATGGTTTACTATCTTAATTGATGGTACACATTGTTGTCTGCAGCACAGAAGAAAGATATCCTCAAGCTCTAGGCTCTCTGCCATCCATGGCTCTTTGCAAATATCAAGTGTTCACTATGCGAACTACCCTCTAGGATGAAAATTATTGTAAGCAATTAAAAAATCTTTCCATTATTGTAATTAGAATTTGGATAAATTAGGTAAAGCAACATTTTTGTTCTTGAATTCTGATTTGGGCTATTGCAAATGGAGGAGATATAAGGATTATTTTATCACATTTGTCAGAAAGATAAAAGGTTACATTTAACCAAATCAATAAAAAGTCATTTTTCACTGAAAACAATTCAACATTCATAATGGTCATTATAATCCAAAACAAACCAGCTACAAATAGCAGAAGGAATTGAAGCACTGTAGGGACAAAATACAGAAGGAAGAATTTGGTTGAATTCTGTATTTTTATTTGATTAGTCCAGCAAAATTTGCTACTACCCTTTCAACACTGGACCATCAATCAGGTGAACAATTTATATAGAATGTCCCAGTCATTGCCATTTGTCCTCACTTCAAGATCATATTTGAGTTTTTGAAAGAATTATTTTACCTTATAAATCACAGTAGAACTGCTTAAGTGATTTCTTTTGTGAATACAAATATTCAGATAAAATGGTCACAATATCAAATTTCAAGCTATAAGTTCTTAAACACTAATAGGAAATATTTTTAAAGTTCCATGTCCATTAAATTATATGGTCTAGGTAGTTTTAAAAGAGGAACTTATTCTGAGTACTTTGTTATGTAATAAAATGTATAATAACATATGTGTCACCAAATATTTATGGCAAAATAAAGTAACATTTAAGCATGTCGGAACTATAAAATATTAAACATCTGTATTTACATGTAATTTATGTATAACATAATAATATTAACTCATTTAACATCATATATTAAGACCAAAGGCTTCCTAAAAGCTTGGACCAATCATTCTCTACAAGCCCTAATAGTCTCATTTTGTCAGATACATATTTCAAGTAGGAGTTCCAATCATGGAAGGCTTCCCTGGTGGCTCAGATGGCAAGAATCTGCCTGCAATGTGGGAGACTTGGGTTTGATCTCTGGGCTGGGAAGATCCCCTGGAGAAGGGAATGGCTACCCGCTCCAGTATTCCTGCCTGGAGAATTCCATGGACAGGGGAGCCTGGTGGGCTATAGTCCGTGGGGGTCACAAAGAGCTGGACACAACTGAGTGACTAACACTTTTGCTTTCACTTTATTTCCAATCATAGAAGATATAAATCAGAAACGGGAGAAAGTTTGATACAAGTCCGTACCTACAAGACCAATCTCCTTGGTTAAAAAGACAAAACAAAACTGATATTTAAATCTCAAAACAATTGAATATACATAATGTTTATTCATATATATTATGTTATATATATTAAAAAGAGACAAAATGAATCAAATTGTTTTATAGTGAGGATATATAAAATCATGCAATTCACTTCTGATTTTTTTAAACCAATTTATAGGAAACTGTTATAGTTGAAACCACTAAAAACATGCCCACTTGTGCATTCATTTGTAGAATCCCAATTTCACGGAGCAGCTTGCTTTCTTCATTTCTCACATTTCAAAGACTCTATTACATGAGGACAAGAATATTGGTTATATTAATGAATTAACAGAGAGAGGATTGGAATTTGAGCTTTCAGTGAGAAATGGAGTAGAGATATTAAAAGTAGCATTCATTCAAATAAAATTAAAATTATGAAATTAACTTTACAAAGGAAATTGTGCTTAAAGGTATAGGATATTTATACATTGAAAACTAAAATTTAGTTTGCATGGTTCAGGGAAGGTCAATGATCAAGCTTCAGAAAATTATATCTTAAACTGTTTGTTAGAAAAACATTACAACAGATATTTTCTAAAAAAGGTTTTCATTTGGTCAGTAAAGAACTCATATACCAGTGGTAGGGTTTAATGGAAGCTTTAATTTTGGAATTGACTACATATTGGTAATGAAACCATATACAAGGCCCTGTGTCATTGTCCTTTGAAATAAAAGGCTTTTGCTTTAGTTTCCTGGGCCTCCACTGAGTCTCTAAAAGCTGACTTAAAAGTTAATGATTAAGAAATGTGAAGATTCAGAAATAAAGAATAGTTGGGCTGGGAAACTGGTTATAATTTAAACTATAAATCTATCACATAGCAGAATCACTGAACTCGTAGTTCACTGAAAGATATATATATATGACATATATTTCTAAGTTGTTTTTATAGAAAGCAGACTCTCACCATATGAAAACTACTGACCACAAGAACATAGAGCCTAGACTGGTTGAAACCAGAAGTTGATAAGGCGTAAAACTTTACCTTGATTACCACCAACTTGAGAATTGTGCACAATCTGATCACATATCCTGTAGCCCTCTCCCTCGCACTGCCTTTAAAACCCCTTCCCTGAAAGTCATTGGGGATTTCTGGCCTCAAGCATAAGCTGCCTGTTCTCCTTGCCTGGTGCCTGAAATCAATGCTGTACTTTACTTCACCACAACCTATGCCAGTAGATTGGCTTTATTGTATAAGGGTGAGTGGGTATAAGTTTGGTTCAGTAACAGTCATAACATTAAAAATTTAGAGAATGCCTGTATGTCTTCTTTGGAGAAATGTCTGTTTAGTTCTTTGGCCCATTTTTTGATTGGGTCATTTATTTTTCTGGAATTGAGCTGCAGGAGCTGCTTGTGTATCTTTGAGATTAATCCTTTGTCTGTTGCTTCGTTTGCTATTATTTTCTCCCAATCTGAGGGCTGTCTTTTCACCTTGCTTATAGTTTCCTTTGTTGTGCAAAAGCTTTTAAGTTTCATCAGGTCCTATCTGTTTATTTTTGCTTTTATTTCCAATATGCTGGGAGGTGGGTCATAGAGGATCCTGCTGTGATTTATGTCGGAGAGTGTTTTGCCTATGTTCTCCTCTAGGAGTTTTATAGTTTTTGGTCTTACATTTAGATCTTTAATCCATTTTGAGTTTATTTTTGTGTATGGTGTTAGAAGGTGTTCTAGTTTCATTCTTTTACAGGTGGTTGACCAGTTTTCCCAGCACCACTTGTTAAAGAGGTTGTCTTTCTTCCATTGTATATCCTTGCCTCCTTTGTTGAAGATAAGGTTAGACATACAGATGGCTAACAAACACATGAAAAGATGCTCAACATCACTCATTATCAGAGAAATGCAAATCAAAACCACAATGACGTACCATTACACGCCAGTCAGGATGGCTGCTATCCAAAAGTCTACAAGCAATAAATGCTGGAGAGGGTGTGGAGAAAAGGGAACCCTCTTACACTGTTGGTGGGAAAGCGAACTAGTACAGCCACTATGGAAAACAGTGTGGAGATTCCTTAAAAAACTGGAAATAGAACTGCCATATGACCCAGCAATCCCACTTCTGGGCATACACACCGAGGAAACCAGATCTGAAAGAGACACATGCACCCCAATGTTCATCGCAGCACTGTTTATAATAGCCAGGACATGGAAGCAACCTAGATGCCCATCAGCAGACAAATGGATAAGGAAGCTATGGTACATATACACAATGGAATATTACTCAGCCATTAAAAAGAATTCACTTGAATCAGATCTAATGAGATGGATGAAACTGGAGCCTATTATACAGAGTGAAGTAAGCCAGAAAGATAAAGACCAATACAGTATACTAACGCATATATAGGGAATTTTAAAAGATGGTAACAATAATGCAATGTGCAAAACAGAAAAAGAGACACAGATGTACAGAACAGACTTTTGGACTCTGTGGGAGAAGGCGAGGGTGGGATGATCTGAGAGAACAGCATTGAAACATGTATATTATCTAGGGTGAAACAGATCACCAGCCCAGGTTGGATGCATGAGACAAGTGCTCAGGGCTGGTGCACTGGGAAGACCTAGAGGGATGAGATGGGGAGGGAGGTGGGAGGGGGGATCAGGATGAGGAACACATGTAAATCCATGGCTGATTCATGTCAGTGTATGGCCAAAACCATTACAATATTGTAAAGTAATTAGCCTCCAACTAATAAAGATAAATGAAAAAAAATAAAAATATAGAGAATAGACTTGTGGACACAGTGCCTAAGGAAAGGGTGGGACAAATTGAGAGAATAGCATGGAAACACATTCAGTTCAGCTCTTCAGTTCAGTCGCTCAGCCGTGTCTGACACTTTGCGACCCCATGAATCACAGCACAGCCAGGCCTCCCTGTCCATCACCAACTCCCAAAATTTACTCAAACTCATGCCCATCGAGTTGGTGATGCCATCCAGCCATCTCATCCTCTTGTCCCCTTCTCCTCCTGCCCCCAATCCCTCCCAGCATCAGGGTCTTTTCAAATGAGTCAACTCTTCTCATGAGGTGGCCAAAGTATTGGAGTTTCAGCTTCAGCATCAGTCCTTCCAATGAACACTCAGGACTGATCTCCTTTAGGATGGACTGGTTGGATCTCCTTGCAGTCCAAGGGACTCTAAGAGTCTTCTCCAACACCACAGTTCGAAAGCATTAATTTTTCGGCGCTCAGCTTTTTTCACAGTCCAACTCTCACATCCAAACATGACCACTGGAAAAACCATAGCCTTGACCAGATGGACCTTTGTTGGCATAGTAATGCCTCTTCTTTTTAATATGTGATCTAGGTTGTGCATAACTTTCCCTTCCAAGGAGTAAGCGTCTTTTAATTGCATGACTGCAGTCACCATCTGCAGTGATTTTGGAGCCCCCAAAAATAAAGTCTGACACTATTTCCACTGTCTCCCCACACAATACCGTATGTAAAATAGATGGCAAGTGAGAATTTGCTGTGTTACACACAGAGAACAGTTGTTTTAATAATTAACTTCTTAAAATACTACCAGCACACTCAGTTAATTCTAAAATGTGATATCACAGTATCTATCTATTAAACCGACAACCATATTAAATTTTTCAATTTGTTAAAAATCTAGATTGAATATTTGATATTATTAAAAATTTCTTTCTTGTCTCCTTAGCCCAATAAATTCTTTTGTCAATTAGGCAAAATGAGAAAAGTCTTTAAATCAAATTGTTTTCTAGGCTGCAATTGATATCTTAAAGCTCTTTGCTTGATTCACTCTTTTCATAAATCAATGTCTCAGCATAGAAATAAATATAACAGAAAATGTCAGTGTTGTCACTGATACATTTTGTACAAATAGGGCTCCATTACCTGCTTCTCCCAGCACAAATTATCAGCCATTAACTCTGAAGCATTTTGCTTTTTATTTTATTTAACTGCATTGTATCTTTAAGCTTTATGTTTTACTTTTGTTATTTTATGTCAGTAGAAAAAAACTTAAATGATTGAAAAATCAGGTTTCTTCCTTGGCCCTTTTTTCTTACATATTATTTACTGATTCATAGTTTTTCTTCACTTGTGATCTATTTGTATTCAGAACAGAACAGAATGCCTCTCATGTTGCTAAGAACGGGGATTTTCCATCACATTACCTCTGTATTTAGAGAATTCCACTAAGTCCCCCAAAAGCAGAGAATTGATTTTTAAGATCTTGATGTTAACTCTCTGGATTTACACAACATCAATTTATCAGTTATTTTTTACATTATTTTTCCCTTTTTTCTTCTTTGCCAAAACTTCATGACCTACTCTCTGAAAAACTTTTGTCTGCATTATACTATATTTCCTGTAGCATTATAAGACTTTTGGCCACAATCATTTGTAGTGTTAGTTCTTCTTTAATCATATATTTAAAACAACACCAAACAATCTACACTCCATTTACCCGCTTTAGACATACCCTATACCCTTTGGAAGCAGTAAGGGTCAAGAAAAACAATTAGGCCATAATTTCCAGGCATACAGCTAGTTTACAAGGGTTACTATGCCAGCAGAATAGCCCAATTTTATCCCAATTCTGTGATTCTTCCTATGAAACAATGGCCATCACATAGAATAGGTAAGGTGACATGGATTTATAAACAGTGTTGTTTATTTGCAATAGCTGACTAGTTTTGTAGGAGATGTCACAAGTATGCAAGAATTAAAACTCAGCATTTTATTTTTAATTCCAAGAAAAACACTTCCCACTATAAAAGCAATCTCATTCTTTGTTATCCCAACCTTTATTTTAACCACTTTCAAGCACTTTCCCAGGAACTCTTTGTAAATGAAGTTAGCCCTGAATCCTGTTTAATAGGTATTTTTTCCTAGTAAGGTTTCTATTTGTGGCAAGAAATTTATAATTAGTAATCAACAGAAGATTAGCAGTTTTGTCTTTGCTTCTTTATTCTATAACCCAAAGCATTTCTAGTTTATCCTGGTTTTATGATGAGAAAATAGCAATATTACACAGCCCTTCTCTCTTTCTAAAATTGCCAGGGTAATTTTAGCATGGCATGTAAAATTTTTGTTTTTTAAGTATCCATCCCTACTTTTCTTTCCAAAAAATTTATGATGTTATTCTATATTAATTTTCCCACCTATCACTTGAGACAGCACAAATAATTGATTTGTCAAATAAGACTGATACAAACAAAATATCTTGCTCGTATCAAACTTTACAAATAATTTGCTGTGTGGAGGCAATCAATAGGTTCAGATAATGTAGACAGGAGTCTAAGACATTAAGAGCAGCTGCCTGGATCATACAGAAATGTGCCATCTATGCCAGGAAAATAGATGAGGACTCTGGGTGAGATTATATCAGGAGGACTGGATGAGTTTTCAAACACCTCTAGTTTATAACTGGGCTCTCTTTTCTTTACCAGTCCTCAACAGGAGACATTCCACTAATGGTATTTCAGAGATAAAGTTTCTTCCTCCTAGAAATATCATTGATCTTTTAACCTTGACATCGAGTGACAGTATTAGATCTAGTCATCCCTCTTCTTTTCTTCTCATCAATGAATGCACAATAGACCAGCTGCTGTCTATAGCTGTTTCATGAGTTTGATTTGAATATTATAAATTTGCCAGAGCAAATTTGTATGGCCCTATGATATATTGACTATGCCAAAGCCTTTGACTGTGTGGATCACAATAAACTGGAAAATTCTGAAAGAGATGGGAATACCAGACCACCTGACCTGCCTCTTGACTAACCTGTATGCAGGTCAGGAAGCAACAGTTAGAACTGGACATGGAACAACAGAATGGTTCCAAATAGGAAAAGCAGTATGCTAAGGCTATATATTGTCATCCTGCTTATTTAACTTATTTAACATAGTAAATCATGAGAAACCCTGGGCTGGAGAAAGCACAAGCTGGAATCAAGATTTCTGGGAGAAATATCAATAACCTCAGATATTCAGATGACACCACCCTTATGGCAAAAAGTAAGGAGGAACTAAAAAGCCTCCTGATGAAAGTGAAAGAGGAGAGTCAAAAAGTTGGCTTAAAGCTCAAAATTCATGAAACTAAGATCATGGCATCTTGTCCCATCACTTCATGCAAATAGATGGGGAAAGAGTGGAAACAGTGTCAGACTTTATTTTTTGGGGGCTCCAAAATCACTGCAGATGGTGACTGCAGCCATGAAATCAAAAGACGCTTACTCCTTGGAAGGAAAGTTATGACCAACCTAGATAGCATATTGAAAAGCAGAGACATTACTTTGCCAACAAAGGTCTGTCTAGTCAAGGCTATGGTTTTTCCAGTGGTCCTACATGGATGTGAGAGTTGGACTGCGAAGAAAGTGAGCGCCGAAGAATTGATGCTTTTGAAGTGTGGTGTTGGAGAAGACTCTTGAGAGTCCCTTGGGCTGCAAGGAGATCCAACCAGTCCATCCTAAAGGAGATCAGCCCTGGGTGTTCATTGCAAAGACTGATGCTGAAGCTGAAACTCCAATACTTTGGCCATCTCATGAGAAGAGCTGACTCATTTGAAAAGACCCTGATGCTGGGAAAGATTGAACACAGGAGGAGAAGGGGATGACAGAGGATGAGATGGCTGGATGGTATCACCGACTCAATGGACATGAGTTTGGGTAAACTTTGGGAGGATGGACAGGGAGGCCTGGCTTGCTGCGATTCATGGGGTCGCAAAGAGTTGGACAAGACTGATCGACTGAACTGATGATATACAAAGAGAACATCCAGCTCAGGTGTGTCATTTGTCCCGCCCTGCAGTGATCTAGTGTCTGCCTTTATCTCTCTCTCTGGTTGTATTTCCTGCTACATTCTTCCTCATTCTGCATCCTCCATATCAAATGCCCTTGCCTCTGCCCATGTGCAGTTCCTCCACAGCAACAACGTCACATCTTTCTGTGACTTGTGTCTTGCTCTTTTCTCTTACAGGAACACACTTCAGTCAGTTTTCTCTGACCCACTGATTCCAGTTTTTCTCTGGGGTCAGCACAGCCATCACCTAACCTAGAAAGTCTTCTCTCTGATCCCACTATGAGAAATGATAACCTTTCCCAGACTCCCTGCAACCCATGTCAATCTTCACTGATAACATTTACCATATTCTAACATTTCTAAAGATGCGCTTTCTTGTCTTAGTATTGCTGCATTCCTAAGAGCTAATCTATATTGTCACAACGAACATTGCCGTTTCATAAATAAAAAAAGTGAAAGAAAGTGAAGTCTGTCAGTCATGACCGACTCTGCGACCCCATATACTGTAGCCTACCAGGCTCCTCCCTCCAATTTTCCAGGCAAGAGTACTGGAGTGGATTGCCATTTCTTTCTCCAGGGGATCTTCCTGACCCAGGGATCGAACCCAGGGTCTCCTGCATTGCAGGCAAACGCTTTACCATCTGAGCCACCAGGGAAGCCCTAGATAACAATAGGAAGTTCTAAATTGCTAAATAAACAAATACATAATGAAAAAAAAAAAAAAACCTGCTCTCTAAAACAGTCATTTTACAAAATCTTGCAAGACACTGGTGATGCATTAGCAATTAAGATAACCAGAACTTTGCTTTCACTGGATGGCATAGTATAATATTTCTCAGTAAGTTTTCTACCAGCCATCTATGTCAAAAGCCTTTGGGAAGGGAGGAAACTAATTAAAATGCAGACTTCTAGGCCAACGTGAGGGCAAAAAGAAATTAGAATCTCTAAGGATAGATCCTAGCAATCTGTACTTTTCTAAGAATTTCCAAGACTGATTATTATATAGACAAGAAGTTTGAGAATCTCAGGTTTACTATGAGATTAGATTCCAAATATATTTCAGTGAACTGGAAACAAACTGTAGGTTAAATTTCACTGTATCAAAGCAATTAGGTCAGGACAAATGTACCTTAATCATTTTAGCAATTACAGAATTCCATCAGAGTCACAGTAAAAGTAATTTGTGCTATAAAAGGAAACACACACAGGCACACATAAACACTTATATACATACATGCAAATTTTTTTCCTGCAAGCATCACAAGTGTTCAGAATTAAACATATTTCTCAGTACTTGGTAAACCCTGACTACTTATAAAACAATAAAGCCTCTGAATGCTCTTGAAATATTTTTTTCATGTTTATTGACAGAATCAATCATTATAATCATTATGATGACTTGTATACCAACCTGCATTGCTTTTAATTATTTCATATATAATGTGCCTTTTCTCCCCATGATTGGCCATTCCTTGAAATCAAGGATTAAATACACTTTGTAATTCCTATTGCCCATAGCAAATGAATAAATCAGAGAATATCAAAACCAAGCACAAAACAATTTCAAGGATAAAGTGTTTTTCTACTATTAAATAACAAAATATAATATACAGATGATGAAGCATCCAGTTAGGATTTGTTAATTTAATTAGCTTAGAATAGTATGTTTAGAAATATACCAATTTTATATGCGACATGGTTTCTACATTCTTATAATATTTTCTTACACCATTGTTCAGAAATTGGAAGAGTACATTTTCAGTGGCTTAAGGGCATTGCAGTTATATGAGAAAGAACTAAACATCTAGGATTATGGGAAAGATATACCCTAACTATCGGCAAGAGGATGCTAATAGGGATTTTTTTCTGAAGGGGCATTTTTATTTTTTCAGTAGGATATAAGATATAGGAATTACTCAGCTCAGTAATTTGTTTTTCAAGAAGGCTTTAAATTTTTTATTCTTCAAGTAGCTTTTATGGCAACTGTAATATCATAATCACAGGGTTGTGCTATAAATTTTTCTCAAGTTTCTTCAAAAAGCCCAGTTTTAACTGACCTTCCAGCTGGATTCATGCACCCTTGATGCTTTGTAGTTTATATCCAGTCTGATATAATAATGAGTGTTTGGCTTTTCCTAGCTAACTCCAAAATTCATAAAACTAAAATGTATACATTGATAAATGTGAATAATGTATATAATTGATAAAACAATATATATTAACATGATGTGTATGAAATATTTTAACATGCAGTGGCAAAGTCACTTAGACTTTTAGAAGTTCAGAATTATAAAAATATTTTCTTTTATTTATGCTCATCATATGTATTAAACATTTACTGAATTTCAGGTTCTAAACAAAGCATGATAATGATAGAAATATGAATGATGTATATTTTATATATTCAAGGGAGCTCAGAGCTTATTAAATGAATTAGTACAAGTAGTCAATAGTGTTTTTAGAAGCAAAAGGAGGTTAACATAAAAATAGAAATTAATATATAGTATATAAATTTTGATAAGATTGTTTTAAGTTTTAATTTCTTTTTAAAAATTAGAAATAATAATTCAAAAATGCAAGAAATATTTATAAGATTACAGACAATATATCACAGTGCTGTCTGAATTCTTTTAATAGGTCTTCAAGATGTAAGAGCTATTGCTACTATTACTTGAGAAGTCTTCAAATAAAGTAGAGGAATTTTACCTAGAATTAAAGAAAAATAAAATAGGACACATGCAAGTGATGTTTTCAGTGGGAGTTGAGAGGTACAGAAAGCATGCCAGGTAATCATAAGGAAAATATGTAGGAAAAGACTTCAGAGAAACTTTCTCTATTTTAACAAGAAACTGAGGATAAATTCTTTGTAGATTCTCTATGATTTAATAAATGAATATAAGCTTTCATGTACATCTCATAATCTTTTCAGGAAGGGAGACACCTGGACCATTTCATTTTCCTTTGTATGTATTAATGCATTATTTTCCCCCAAGAAAGAGAATATGGGATAGACCAAATTACCTAATATACACTGGTCAGTAGCACAGGAACCATGTAACTAGTAGAATAAAACTATCAAAATCATTAGTAATAACTCATACATGGACATGATTGTCCATAACTAATTAGGTGAACTGATGGTATAATGTGTAGCTTGAAAAAAATGTGTTTCCTGTTGGAAAGTAACCATATCTTTATAATAAACAGTATATATATTGGTTTGAGGGTAGGTGTGAGCACCAGAATAGGAGAGCTATCCTGTTCTGGGAACGTAGGGAGTAGCATATATGTGTGCTTGTTCCAAACTGTGCATGCAGATCAAATTTTTATCAGTCACACTGGGAATACTAAGACACATTACACAGCTTTTTTAAAATGCTAAAGCTCCTCCAAAAAAAGAAAAAATAGTCCTCTGATTACTTACCTTCACAAAACAATGATACTTCCTATCAATTTGTTTAAACAAAACAAAAAGTATATGAGAATGAACTTGGCAGAAATCTGCTGTTTAGATATTCTGCCAAGGTTTTATTGGCAGGTTCTTTGCTATTAACTGCGCCAAGAGGAGCAGCAGGCGTTTCCCTGCCTATCTTTGCAGGGGCTCTAAGTCACTAGAGCCACTAGTCATTTTATATTTTATCAAAGCTGTCAATATTACTCTAAAGAATTGTAAGAAACCACATTTTACATTACTGTTTCACATGGTCTTTAGAAATAATGGTTACATTTTTAAGAACTAAACTCAGTGCATTTCTGGCTTTCAAGTTACAGGCTTTTTCCCTCTTTGGAATTAATTTTCATTGCTAGATTGTTTTGCTTTTTTTTAGGGCAACATTGATAATTTTTGCTGCAGTGCTTCAAGAGAATTTAAGTATATCACCATTCAACTAGGTTTAAGTGAGATGTGCAAAGCTGCTGAAGAATGAATGTTTTATTCTATGAAATTTTGATGTAAGATAAAGTCTGATTTAACACTAAAAGGATATTCAAACAAAGACATATGGATTTTCAATAGCACCGGAAACTAGGCATGTTGATCAAACATATCACAGGTTCCAGAAGAAGTTTTTATTGATTAAAGAAAGGAGAAGACCTTGAGGACTATTAATGGAGTCTGGGCCCTATACAAGGGGTGACTATGACCCTTTGTTACTGTATCTACAGATTGACTTTAGGTACACAGATTCTTAACTAATTAAAGAGAAAGAAATTTTTTCTTACTAATGGAACATTACACTTTCTGAATCACATTCCTATGACCAGCATTCCAATTAGGACTTCTCTTCCCTTATCTATTTTAAGATTACATTTGCTATGCAATAGTACTACACAGTATTGGCATGACCACAATTTGAAATGCTACAAAGAGAAAAAAGAGAGGAACAATGAGGATTCAGTACTGTTTTACACATTTATGCTGACTATGGGAAACTTCTCTATGGTGTGCTGTGGTTGAGTTGATCAGTCATGTCTGACTCTTTGAGATCCCATGGACTGTATGCTTCCAGGCTTCTCTGTCCATGGGATTCTCCAAGAATTCTGGAGTGCGTTGCCATTTCTTCCTCCAGAGGATCTTTCCAACCCAGGGACAGAACCTGCATTTCCTATGTCTCCGAATTCTTTACCCACTCAACCTTCAGGGAAGCCCTATGGTAAACTTCTAGTTCTCCAAAAATAATCTTCCATATAGCCTGAGCTAAGCATGCAATGAAAGGACTTTGTGGTCCAACAGAGCCTGTTTAAATATACAACTGCCAAACAATAGAACATAGCTACAAACTTTGAGTGACACTGAAGTAAGAAACAAAAATTTAACTTTACTTTGGATAGTGAGAGATGCCAGTACGATTCCAACATGCAAGACTGCATAAAATGAAAAAAAAAAAAGTTTTTTAATTTAAAAATTACGTTTTAACTTAAACAAACCAACAAACATGGAAATGTGAAAAATTCAAATGCATAAGTTAAGGAGACTATTGCTTGTTGAAAAGCAGAAGAAAGTCCTGTTTTAAAATAAGTTTTAAAAACAGTAACTGAAGAACATTTTAAAATTACTTGCTTATGTTAATTAAGGAAAGCGATATCTTTAAAATGTTAAGAGGAAAATAAATTTAAAAGAATAAACTTATAGACTCCAAATACTCAAAGTCAAGCATAGACATGAAGAAATTGTGATTACATTGCTTAAAATCAATGATGAAGAAAAGTCTTAAAAGTAGCCAGAGCAAAATGACACATTATCTATAAATAAAGATGATAGCACAATGCTCATCAGAAACAATGAAAGTGAGAAGACAGTTAAGCAAATTGTTTCAAATACTTTTAAAAAGATCTTCCAGATACAAAGGTAAAATTAAGCTTTTTTAGACATGCAAAAGATGAAACAATGAATATGAATTTAGACATAGAAAAGCTGAAGCAATGCAGCTGACTCACAGTCCAAAAACTGATGAAGTACTTCAGGAAGAAACAATTTATACCAGATGTAAAAATGGATCGCCACAAAAGAAGGGAGAATAGCAGAAATGGTAACTGCATGAGTAAATATGATTGTTTTTTCTTAAATTTAAATCTCTTTAAAAAATAATTGATTATTGAAGCAAAAATAATATGCGACTTATGTGTAGAAGTAAAATGTATGACATTAATAGGACAAAAGTTAGAAGGGGAGGATTTGAAACATACTATTATCTCAAATTAAAATATTCCATTCTCTAAATAAAATTTTCTTGTTCTTAAATAGTAACTTCTAAAACACTCATTCCAACGGAAGCAAACCAACTGATATTGGTTGGTTTCATCATGTATACATCATGTATTCATGTATGAATATACATATGTGTATATTCATCATGTATCATTTCTATATAGTTAAAATATTTCAAGTTCCCCAACTTAAAAAAGTAGTTCAGATGTTAGCGTCCAAAGAGAAGGGCTAATGTATAACACAGCATATCATAAATAAATCACATGTTCTTAAAAAACTACAAATAGAGTGACCATGTGATCCAGTAGTCCCATTCCCAGGCATATAATTGGAAAAGATGAACAGACTAATTTGAATACACCCCAATATTCATAGCAGCACTATTTATAGTTGCCAAGTCATGGATGCAACCTAAATGCCCATCAACATACGAATGGATAACGAAAATACACGGTATACAAACACACACAAAGTGGAATATTAGTCATAAAAAAGAATGAAATAAAGTTTTTTGCAGCAACAATAATGGACCTAGAGATTATAATACTGTATAAGTCAGACAGAAACAAATACATATGGTGTTGTTTATATGTGGAATCTAAAAACATGATATAAATGAACTTATTTACAAAACAGAGATTCACAGATATAGAAAATAAATCTCTGGTTACCAAAGGGAAAAGGTGGGGGGGAAGGGTAAATTATGAGTTTTGATTAACAGATGCACACTACTAGATATAAAATAAACAATAAAGATCTGCTGTAAAGCATGAAGACTTATATTCAACATCTTGTAATAACCTTATATTACATAATAATAATAATCTTACATAATGGAAAATAATCTGAAGAAATTATTATATGTATGTACATATATATATATGCATAACTAAATCATTTGTTGTACGTTTGGGATACAACATTGTAAATCAGCTACACTTCATTTTTTTTTAAATGTATACACACACACATCCACAACAAAGAAAGCATATGGCAGAACCATTTGTATTTTTTTTAGTTCATTTTTTCTTTTAGTCATTTGACATTTCTGAATTCTGGCCTTTATCTTAGTGTTGTTTAATTTTTAACAATGTCTTTACTTTTTTTCATAATAACATCTTGAATATTAAAATGTATAGATATTCTTTACCCTTACTGAGAACAATGATTACTACCATTATCTGAAACACAGACCACTGGTCTTTCAATTTTCCCACTTTTAATAGAAATGTGAGGTTAAAATTTTCTCTTAAATTTACAATTAAATAATCCAAATTCTGTCATAAATGTAGCTGACATCTCACATTTGGGAGACAATAAGAGAAGTAAAAACAATGGAAAAGGAGAACACACACTCAGTCTAAATAGAACTGGGTATCAGGAAATTGTTTTTATGTAAGATTGCTGGCCTGGCATTTATATACATATATATTTTTTTTCTTCCACAGAAGTTGAAAATATGGGTATTTTTATGTGACTTACCATGAATTTTACAGGTTGATAATGTTAAAATTTATATGCTATGGATCAAAATACTGTAGTCCAAATGAATGTGATATTTTCTCTGTTGTTTTTTTTTTTAACAAAAATTCCTTTGTCTAAGTTGAATATTAGGCTTTCATTCTTTGGAATATAAATATTTAGAAATATATTTGGGGAAAATATTTTTTAAATATGTTATGACAAAAGGAAGTCAACAAGAGTGGATACTCTAATACAATTATTTAGCACTTCTCTATTTTTTATTTTTTATGGTACTACTCTTTATTTGAGCTGGCCTTTCAGTGTTTTTTTTTTTTTTAATCTACTTTTTGAAAAGACTTTTGAAATTGACTTTCTCTTTGTTGCTTATTACAGGACCTGTATCATAGACCTTCAGTGAAGCTTTCTGCCTCACTGCACCACTTTCACAGACTCTGTGTTAAAAAGGAGTGAGGCTTTTTTCCCTTCTTTTCCCCTAAACCTTTCCATGTGTGGACAAAGAACTCCTTTGAAGGAAACCTACTGATCTCAACCTCTCATGAAAGAAAATTGATTGTGCTTTTCTTTTTCCCCACAAGTCTCATAAATCATGAAGTTACTGTTACCAATATCATTATTTTAGGACAGTTGTGTACAAATCTGGAAATCAAGTTGATAAGAGTGTGGTTCCAAATATAGAAACCATCTAGATTTCCCATGCTTTAAAGAAAGGTGGTATCTTATATTTGAAATTCTCAATAATAAAACTTTATTGCTTCTTCTCATAGTATTAAATTATCTTTGGGTTAAAATATATAAATAGTAAGTTCAACAAGATATCAATAAATGCTGTGGCTTGAAATAATGTTTATCACATTTAAAGTTGATGATATGAAGTATATGGTACAAACATATATAATTATATCCTATATAAATGTAGTTTATAATTTTCAGGTAAGGGTACAACCTAAATCAACTAAGAGAATAAAAGCTAGCAATGGTTTTAGTGTCTGTAATGAGATAGTAGGCTTGTAAAGATACCACAAGTGATTATTTTGCTTAGCTTTTTCACTTTATTAAATGTTTAAATCACTAAACCAGATACCAGTGTACTCTCATTAAAGACACACAGAGAGAGTTGGATTTGTCCCTTTATATATTTATTTATATCTTGTGATATAGATAGAGACAAATTTTGGATCTTTTTTGATAAGTTTGAGCTTGACTTATTGAAGGAAGAAAACATCATGAAGGCAGATGGAATTTTTATTAAAAAGCATTCACTTTGGAAATTCAGTGGTAACTTAGAAGTAGGTATATATACATTCAATGAGAGAGAGAGAAAAATGAATAATTTGCAGAAAAATTTGAGCACCCAAACCTCACTTTATACACTGTATAAACTATAGCATCATTGTCTGTTATGTCCTCATTCTTTCAACCATCAATAGAAAATTAAACACCAAAACAATTTAAAAGAGCTTTCAACTTCATGTTAGAGCAACTAGTACAAGACTAACTCTCCTAACAAAGATCAATCAGAAAGCCTAGAAAAATGCACAAGGCAGACAACATTCAAGGGGTGAAAATTCTTGAGAGAAGAAAGTCACACCAAGCCGGGCTCTTTAGCTTCATCCCTTGAACGATTTTTCAAATCACAACAGGAATAGTAAAGGCTTAGGGAAAGTGACCTCCAAGGTATTACTGAGTTAACAGTAGTGAAGTTATACTGTGAGATAGCCAGATAGACTGAAAGGAAAGTCAGAGCTTTATACTTATGAGACTACAATTGTGTTTCAGATTTGCTCATAAAATATAAGTTTGCTAAAATTGCCCTAACAAAATACCCCATTGGGTGGCTTGAACATCAGACATTTTTTTTTTCTCACACTTCTGGATCCTGGAAGTCCAAGATCAAGGTGCCAGCAAAGCTGGATTTTTCTGAGGCCTCTCTCTTTTGCTCTCAGAGGGTTGCCTTTTTGCTGTCTCTTCACTTGGTCATCCCTCTGGGCATGCACATCCTTGATCCCTCTCTCTTCTTGTAAGCATGGCAGCCATATAGAATGAGGGCCCCACCCGAAGAGCCTCACTTTAACTTAATCACCTCTTTAAAGATCTTAACTCCAAATAAGGTTACAGTGTGAGGTACTGAGCCCTGGGACTTAGACATATGAATTTGGGGGACACAAGTCAGCCCAAAATAAAAATGAAAGTGTTAGTCACTCAATCATGTCTGACTCTTTGCAACCCCATGGACTGTAGCCCACCAGGTTCCTTTGTCAGTGGATTTCTCCAGGCAAGAACACTGGAGTGGATAGATATTCCCTTCTCCAGGGGATCTTCCTCACCCGGGGATCGAAACTGGGTCTCCCACACTGCAGGTAGTTGCAGGTAGATTATTTATGTCTGGGCCACCAGGGAAGCCCCAATCCATAATAAGGTATTTGTTCATTCTTAAGCTGCCTTTTCAAAGAGTGATATACACAAAGCAGAAAGCAGTAGTTACGTGGGTGAAGTGCTCCACAAAGATTTCAGCAGTCTTACAATGCCGAGGTGACAGAGGCTGGAATTCAGCTCCCACTGAGACAAAGTTTTTTGTTTTTTTTTAGTTAACCAGAAAAAAAAAAAGAAAGAAAGAAAGAAAAAGGAGAGGGAGCAAGAAGGAAAGAGTGGGGTATTAGAGGGAGAAAGAGATTAAGCTGAAATCACATGATAGCTAAAACCAAGAATTATTCTTCAGGAGGAAAGGTAATTGAAAATAACCAGCAGTAACACAGCTTAACAAACACTGTTACCTAGATCATAGTGGTCTTTAAGCTCTCTGTTTCCCAGAAATACATTAAATCCTCTTGAGATGAAGATAACATAAGTGAGAGCCTTGTCAACTTCTATTAAAGAGTTTCTGACATTCAAAAAGAGGTCACAGGCATTCCAAGGGAGGATGCCCTAAAGGAGCCAGATGAAACCAAACCAAAATGAACAAACAATGTATACAGACACATAATGTTTCTGTGTCTACCAAAAGAGATTGAGGAATGCTGGCTTCAACTCCAAAACAGAACACCTTAGAAGTCACTACTGCAATATTTTCAACAAGCGAAGCTTAGACTGAGAAGTGGTCAATCTGACCTATTAGAGAACTGAGATTGAAGGGCAGACTGCCATCCTCAAACCTGAAAAGTCACAGTTTGGATCTGCTTACCTGGACCAGAAGCCCCTGGAGTTACAAACACTGGTAGATTCCTATATGGTGATTATCACACATGGTAAATTTGATGAATCGCCGAAGGCTGAGTGTGAGAAATTCCTGGAGCTTGAGTCTAGAGCTCAGTCACTAAGTTGTGTACAACTCTTTGGGACCCCTTGGACAGACCCCACTAGGCTCCTCTGTCCAAGGGATTCTCCAGGCAAGAATACTGGAGTGGGTTGCCATTTCCTCTTCCAGGGGATTTTCCTGACCTAAGAATCCAACCCTCCTGCATTGATAGGCAGATTTTTTACCACTGAGTCACTTGGGAAGCCACAGTCTTAGGGGACACTCACACTTTAATCATTTTTACCTCAAGGAAACACACCAGGTTCTCAAGGTCAGGAGCCTAAAAAGATCCGTTATGAGTAGCAGCAGCAGGATAAAAAAAAAAAAAAAAAAAGAATACAGTACAAGCGGAGCATTTTCTATAACAAAGGCCTTCTCTGGAGGAGAAAGACTTCATCAGAGTCTAATTCCATCTAGAAGAAAAGCATTCTTCACATTCAAACAACCTCTAGTCTTACTGTTTTCCCCTTTCAATCTGACAGGAAAAAAATACTGTATCAATGGAGAAATACTTGTAAAAGTTATAGACCAGAAACACAGGCCTCATAAAAGAATATTTATTTATAAGATTGTAGAATGCCTCTTCTCCCCAACATTTTGCCACATTACCAACAGGATTCAAATATAGCATAATAGAGAAGGGACATTAGATGAAAACTGGGGAAATCTGAATAAAGCATAGACTTTAGTTAGTAATATGTTAATATCAGTACTGGTTCATTAAGTTGAAGGAAAGCACCATATTCATGCAAGGGTGAAGGGTATTGAGACTCTCTGTACTATCTCTACATTTTGCCTATAAATTTAAAAGTGTTTTAAAACACAAAATTTCTATTTCAATTTTTTAAAGCATAGAGGTGGTTAAAAAGAGCTATGGATGGTCTAGATATTGGAAACATTAGGTAGGGAATTTGTTTAATCATGATTAGTTGAGAATAAAGACTGTCATAGGCAGCTGTAATTTAAAAGAGTTAAAATAGAAATTCTAAAACTGAAAAAATCAGAAATATAATTGGGATGTATCAATAATACAGTAGACATTACAAAAAAGGATTAATAAGCTAGAAAACTGCTTAGGAAAAATAACCCAATTGAAGCACAGACAGAAAAAAGGCAGGAGATTCAGACAGAGTATATAAACATATGAAACATAGTATAGAAATCGAATACATGGAAATTGGAATCTATAAACAGAGAAGAGATTAACAGATAAAATTCACCAGGTAAAATATACAAAAGGATCTATGATATCCAGGAAAAAATTCTAATTATTTCCAATTGGTACCTAGACACATTATAGAAAGACTTCTGAAAACAAAGAAAAGAAACCCTATATGAGTCAGAAAGGTGGATGCATTACTTCCAAAACAGCAACAATAAAAATGAGAGAAGAGTTTTAAGATAAATTTTGTAATAAAAAATCCTACTTTTCATAAGGGGAAAAATCTATCCACTTAAAATTCTATAATCAATGAAATATCTATCAAAAAAAAAAAGAAATATCTGTCAAGAATTAAAGCAAAATAAGACAATTTAAAATTAACAAAAACTGTCAGAAGCAGACCTGTGCTATAAAAGTATGTATTTATATATTATGTATTGATTTATACATGTGAAAGTTTGTGAGACTGCAACATTCCTGAGGAATGAACGAAAAACATTAGGAAATGGGAAAAAAGCACTAGCTTTCTTTGAGTCACTTAAAATATCTAACTTATAAAATATTATTTTATGTTTTTAAAAATTATAGTTAAAATACATATGCAAATATATAAAATAAAGTTAGGAAGAGCTTAGATAATTTAAAGGTTTTCAGTTTTGACTTAAAGTGATATAATACTAACCCTCAGTTGAGTATGAAAATTCAAGGATGCATAGTGTAACACCAATAGGTATAGATAAAAATGCCAATAAATACATTAAAATGGAATTTTGATAAACAAAAATTATACAAAAGGACATGGAAGAGAGAACAGAGAAATCAAAGATAAAAGTAAAAAAAATGGTAATATAGTAGATCTAAATTCAACATCAATAGTTAATATTGTATGCTAATATTCTGAATATGCCAGTTAAACAGCAGAGATTGTTGTTGTGGTTCAGTTGCTAAGTTATGTCCAATTCTTTGCCACCCCATGGACTGAAGGCAGTCTCCGCTGTTCTTCACTATTTCCTGGAGTTTGCTCAAATTCATGTCCACTGAGTCGGTGATGCTATCTAACCTCGGCCACCCCTTCTCCTTGCCTTCTATCTTTCCCAGCATCAGATTATCAAGTGAATGAATAAGCCATGCTGCCTATGAAATATATACTTTAAATACAAATACAGATAGTTTGAAAGTAATTGAGTGGAAAAAGATCTTTCAGGTTGTTAGAATGAGAAAGCTGAAAGTGCTAGTTTAGCATCAAATAAAATAGATTTCAAGACAAAGAGACTGAGTTCTCGCTTTGGGGACTCCAGCTCTACAGTTTTACCATTCTGTTTGGTCTAAGCTCTAGATATTCACATGTGTATCTGGTCATGCCAGATACCACTCCATCCTTATGAAACATTTAAAACCAAAACAAGCAAAACAGAGGGGTGTAGATACTTTAACAAATTGTGTTTGGCCAAACTGGTAGCCACATGTAAAAGTATATAGTTATTATTTACCTCACAATGTATATTAAGAAGACTACAAATTAATCAGAAACTCTAAAAGTTATAAAACCAAGGGCAAAATCTTGGGAATACAAAAGTCAGTTATAAATCAAAAGGCATGTGTTATGTTTACAATTGTCATATTTATTAATAATAATCTGATGCATCCAGAAGATTTCTGGAGCAGAGACTAGTTATTATATTTACATAATAATAGTTGCACTGAGTTCCCTTTGGCTTAATTCTTTCCCCTACAGCAATGTAACTGAACTAGATGTCAGCTATACATAATGGGGTATGTGCTGAATGTGAAAAACACCACAAAAATGAATCTGCATGCCTATGTACACACTGTCCTCTCATCCTTGAAGGAAGGAGAAAAACTTTTATCCCTTTGGAAGATTCTGTTTTCATAGTACACTTTTTGGAATGTAAATAAATCTCTCCTGGGGAAAGATAAGAATATTGTCTTCAGCTTTGCAACTCAGGGATGTCTCATTGAAAAGGGATATTACTTTTCAACCCTTTGAACAGTAAATGCATACTTCCAGAGTTAGATAAATTCCTCTTGGGTTCTCATGGTTGTACATTAACTTCTAAGACTTGCTTTTTTAGACTAGGTTCCAAGCTTCACTAAGATTTTTCTCAGAAAGCATGAACTATGCAGAAATCTATATTCTCTACAACCTCACATAATAAAAATTAATAACATTGATGACCTAAAAATCAAAATTCTTCCATCAGAAAATAGACAAGGAAAATAAAACTATGCAATTTTCAATATAAAGATTTATTACTGTTTTAAACCATACTGATCTTAGTCTAAATTTTAAGGGGAATTTATCATATAATTCCTAATACAGGAGGCATTGAATAAGGCCAGTGCTTTGATTCATCTGAAATTAGTAGACATAACTCAAGATTCAAGGAATATTTAAAATCCTTGAATTAATTTATTCTCATATCTCATGACACTTGCCTTTTAAAGTTATTTTATTTATAAGTACTCACATGTACATATATCATTTTCAGTCAGAGTGGAAAAGCTTTGATTCACCATATTTCAGTTAGAGGGAAGGCATTAAAAGATAATTTCAGAAAATTATTGCTTACCATTTTGATTTTTTAAATTATAATCTTATTTAATTTACTATTAAAAAATACCTTACTAAAAAGTCCACAGTGGTAGCACAATCATTTTCAAAATTTAAGTCATAGGAAAAAATTAAAGTATTTTCAAAGTTGATTTCTGAATCAGAACTGATGACTTCACTAAAGATACCATCTTATAGTAGATTGACCAAGTAGAACAATTGGAAGGATGTTTTCTCAACCTGAGCAGTACATTCGTTTTCCTAGAGAGATTTTTTTTTTTTTAATTATCAGTGCCTATCTCACCCAGAATTTATTGGTTACATTACCTGAATGGATGGAGTCTGGGTAATGGTATACTTAAATACTTCCCCAAGTACCAGGGAATTCCCCAATAGCTCAGTTGGTAAAGAATCTGTCTGCAGCACAGGAGACTGGGGTTCAGTTTCGGGGTCGGGAAGACCCCCTGGAGAAGGAAATGGCAACCCACTCCAGTATTCTTGCCTGGAAATTCCCATAGACAGAGAAGCTTGGCGGGCTACGGTCCATGGAGTCACAGAGTTGGACATGATTTAGCGACTAAACCACCGCCAAGTATTTAGCAAGATGTTTAGAGTCTTGCTAAAATCAGATATTATGATTAAGGATTAAGTCCAGTTGTACACAAGAAAATTCTAAATGATAGTGACTGAAGAGTAAGGGTTTGTTTGTTTGTTTGTTTCCCCCTCAATAACTAGAAAAATGGATGTAGGTCAACGTGAATCTGTTCTTTCCTTTATAGTCAGTTTACAGCTTCAGTTCATGAAGTCTAGATTTTAGCCAGGAAGAAAAAAGAAATCTCAAAGACAAAAAGTACCAGCCAAATTAATCTGTCTTTTGAAACTTACTGGGAGAGTCAGATATCAGCATTCATTAATGCACTATTGGCCACTATTTGTTCAGAAGGTGCTAAAAAATACAGTATTTCAACAGGGTACAATGTCACCTACAAAATTTAAATATGTTTAGGTGCTAGGTTATCATAGATACCAGTCTTTGTTACTCCTGTAGTGATGTTCTATGAGGTTTATCCCTCCACTGTTCTGAAGTTATACGTAAAATATAAAACAACAAATGAAGTAATTTAAAAAAGAAGAAATATAAAATTATATGTCTATTCATCAAAAAATCATATCTATAAGAAAGCTAACCCATGTCATAAGTAAAAATGTATAAAACTTGTAACAATTTCATTTCTCATGACAGTGAAAATGTCTACATATTTGAAAATGTAAATAAGAGCTCAGAACAATATTTGAATAGAAGATCATTACAAAAATGGCTGTTATTAAAGAACCAAATAACCTGAAATTGGGACCACACACAGTGTCTCTAGCTTCAAATCATTTTATTAACAGACTCATTAAGTTTTACCAAGGTAAATTTTGGAAGTGAGACAAAACTGGTTCCTAATGTATGGGACTGGTATTGGGTGTAAAAGTTTAAACTAACTGTTACAACTGAAGACAATAGTGGCCTGCTATGTAAAGAAAGTAAAGCCTCTGCGTTCCACTAGCTTATGCTGACCATAGTCCAATTTAGCATGTGTTACAGAACATAATTTCCTGTCTCAGCATACCTTAAAAATTAGAAAGTTTTGTAATTATCTCCCAACAGAGTGGGATTAATTCAGAGCAAACTATTCAAAACTGCTAATGACTGCATGATCAGGTAATTTTATTGTTTGAGCAAACAATGATAATATGCTTTTAAATTTCATTTAACTTTGCTTTAATTAATGTATATCTAATAGAAAGAAAATTCACTCTTTGGAAGGTTATTAGTTTTTATTTCCTTTGGTAGAATTTTAATATGATAGAAAAGCCAACTTTTATAACTACTGCTATACTCCATAAATAATGAATACTTTACTTTGCATAATCCAAAATTCTCTATATAAATATGATATGATTGAATCTTCTGTGCCCAAACTCTTTGATATTTTAAAAGAGTTAAATTTGAACAGATTTCAGATTTCATTAAATTGACCCACTAAGTTGCAAAGCATGGGAATTTTGTTATTCATTGTAACTAATCTCTTCATTATTATTATAAAATTCTCTAATTTGAATCTAATTTTTCAGAGACACAGCTAGTGAATAACTTTATAAAATACTAAATTAACAAATAAAAGTTAATGATTATACTCACAAGGATATATTGAAGTGTTTTACAGTATTGTGTCATGCAGGGTGTTTTATTACACTATTGCTTGATAGATTAGAAAACATGTTCAATACTGGAAGAGGTCTTCAAGTTGGCAATTGAGCTATTATTTTAAATACATGACTAAAAAGCAGTATTACTTTAAAAAAAATACCATGAACAAAGGCATAATAACTCAACAATTATTGGGAATTAATTATTATATTTCAATATCATTTTCCTGGCCATAAGGACTAAAAACCCTGAACTTTATGCCTAGTTTATTCTTCTTTACTAAAGGGCACTAAGTGAAATTCAATTTTTTAAGCAATGACAACATAGTAGAGACCTTCCACCTCCTAATGATAATCTGCTTCAGGGTTGTGGGCTGAGCACTTTCATTTATGTCTCCTATGATATAATAATACAATTACAGTAGAAGTGAAACAAATTAAAACAAAACAAACAAAAACCCAACTAGGTGCAATAAATAGGGCATTTTCTAGATGATATAAATCAGTAGTGCCTGATGAATCTGAGGGGAAAAAGTAAAATGAAACCAACAATTAGGAAATAGTTCTGACCTACTGAACCCTGGAGAGGGCAAAAACCCCCTAGTAAGGTAAATTCAAGTCAGAAGTATGGCTGAAAAAAAAAAAAAGAATCAATTGAGTCTGCATATCTCATCCTTCTCTTTTTCTCCTTTGGCATTTCAGGCCTTTGTTTTCCATCAGATATATCAATTGTGAAAGCTATCTCTGAGATAGCCAATCTTTCTATAACTATTAATGATATGAGTGATGATTTTCGAAAGTTCTTCTATCAGTGTGCTATCACCTCAAATCTAACATATAAAAAACAAGCATGAAACCTCAGTAGCATACTATTATACAGTATGTGTTTACTTCTCACAAGTCTGGGCTTTAGCTGGAATTTTTGGCTGATCTCTGTCAGCCTTATTCTTGTGTCAAAGGGTCAGCTGAGTCATTCCGAACTAGGACATTTCTATGTGTCTCTCCTCCTTGGGTGACCACCAGGTCAGTTGAGCATCTTCTCTTTACTGTGATGGCACAAGAATAGGAGACAAAAATCCAGTCACACAAATCTTTTTCAATGCTCCTTGCGTCTGATCTGCTGACATCCTATTGGCCAAAACATGAGTGGAGGGATAGGGGATTATGTTCAGCAGCAAATTTACAAGGCAAAGTTAAAGGATAGAGAAATTAGAGGAGACTTGAGTTCAATGTTGAAATCTACTACATATCCAATGGGAGATTTCCATCTTGAAAGCAATCAGTGTATGATAAAGAGATTCATAAGCACACATGTATTATGCACATTTAAAAGGACAAAATTCTCTAAACAAGTTATAGTAGGTGGTGGTATTACTGTCATGGTAGACATCATTCCCTGGTAGCTCAGCTGGTAAAGAATCCGCCTGTAATGGAGGAGATCCCGGTTCCATCCATGAGTTGGGAAGATCCCCTGGAGAAGAGTGTGGCAACCCACTCCAGAATTCTTGCCTGGAGTATTCCCAGGGACAGAGGCAGCTGTAGCTCATTGGATCACAAAGAGTCGGACACGGCTGGGACTGCATGACTAAGCACAGGCATCATTCTGACAATTAGTATCAAGGAGGGGCCTCTTTCTTCTGTGAGTAAAGGAAGTATGGTGATACACAAAAGGTAGAAATAGAAATGAGTTAAAACAGCTCAAGTAACAGAAGCTGGGGTGTGACAAGAAAAGGAAACAACGCTGATTAGTAAAAATATATTTATGCGATAGAGGAAAATAAGTGAGATTATTTTCTTATTTGAAAATACATGAATTGCAAGTCATAATATATGCTCAGGACAATCAAAATCCATTATAGATTAGATAAAAATGACCTGAATTTGGTTAGCTTTATACTAAAACATATGACTGACACACACTTCCCAAATTATCACAATTTCAGACATGACAAACAGTGATCACCAGGAAGAGACTTTTAAGAAATTACTTTAGCCACCATTTAATTGAAGTCATTAAGTGAGTTCTACTTGGTTGCTTTTAAATGTACTGAATAATTTCTAATTTTTTTTCTGGATTATTGATTTAATGAGTTCAAATATGTTGTCAATCATTCAAGATCTCCTAGAAAATAAAGGAGAAAATATTCTCTTTTTACTAATTTTGAAGATTTATGGAAATCAATCAATACACTATTTTAGAGGTAAACATACATTGTTGATCTTAAAAAAAAATCCTTAAATGTACCTTTAAATACAAATTATATTCCAAAAGTTTCACAAATATCTAAGAATTGTTTTATTTCTAATAAGTGGACCATATCTGCGCCATAAGAAAAAGCTCCACATAAATCTTTCAGCTCACTTTATTTTAGCTAAATTAGCTGCACTGTTCTTTTAGATTAGATTAAAAAGTCACTCATTCTTGTCTGACTCTTTGTGATCCCATGGACCGTACAGCCTGTAGAATTCTCCAGGCCACTGGAGTGGGTAGCTGGTTCCCTTCTCCAGGGGATCTTCCCAATCCAAGGATCGAACCCAGGTCTCCCATATTACAGGCAGATACTTTACCAGCTGAGCCACAAGGGAACCCCAAGAATACTGGAGTGGGTAGCCTATCCCTTCTGCAGCGGATCTTCCTGACCCAGAATCAAACCGGGGTCTCCTGCCTTGCAAGCAGATTCTTTACCAGCTGAGCTACCAGGGAACCCCTATCTGTGCTGTAAGAAAAAGCTCCACATTAATCTTTCAGCTCACTTTATTTTAGCTATATTAGCTGCACTGTTCTTAATTAAACATTTAAACAAATTAGGAATCTGAGAAGCATAAAAAGAATGTATTTCCTAAATTTTCCTGTTTGATTAGTGAAGTGAGAAAATTAATCACTATTAAGAAAATGCATTTTTTAATTAATCAGAAGTTGTGAAATATAGGAGGCAAGAAAACTTCATAAATTAAGGTTCATGTAGCTTTTTCATATGTAGCTTTTTCATATGTACATGTATATGTTGATAGGTAGATACTACAAAAATATAACAATGTAGCCACACCTATCAAATGATTGGAAGTCATTTATAAGCAAATTATATAAGTGCCCAAACTCTTTTGTGTAAGAAAATGTTTCTTCTGATGATGGTTAAAATGAAACTTTGGAATTAAGAGAGAAAATGTGCCATGAAAACTTTGCAAAAGGATCAAAGTTACTGTTTAAGAGAAATGGAAATGTCCTAAAGGCTTACTAAACTAATTCCCGTCTAAATCCAGAAATAAATGAAAAATAAAGTCACAGAAATTTAAAACCAAAATGGAGCTTGGAGAAAATTTAGCCTAATTCTCTAACTAAAAAGTGAATTACGTTCAAGTTTCACTGACAGGGTCAGAAATAAGGACCACAACCAGAACCCAGTCTCTTATTCCCTAGCTTTATGCCATTTCTGCAGCTCCACACCAGCCTTGAGAGGAAAGGATCCTAGAGGTTTTTAATGCACTATGTTCTGTTGCTTACCCTTGGGACTTTAAATCTGTAAGAATGGAAGGGGATTGATGTCACAGCTGACTAGACAAATCTGATAAAATATATGCTTTTTTTTTTTCCGTGAGCTACTTCCATAGAAATTATTTTTACAGAGAATATTTGATACTAACAAGTGTAGCATGAAAGTCAGAATGTGGCAGGCACCCAGGGTTGTCACTCCCCCCAGATAGCAGAGATGTCAACACATCTTGATTTCCTCTATAATTAGAGAGATTTAGTCTATTAACCACTTGAATGCCCAATGGGCAACTAATATATTCATAAGGCAGCCCAGGTAGCAATAAATGAATTCTGAAAAATTACTGTTAAAAATAAAGCAAACTATGTTCAAGGTACAGGGTTGCTTCCTAAGTACTTAAAGAGTGCCTACAGCTACCAGAACAGATTGCTGGTCAATTTAAATGAACCAAACATTAGTCAGTTGTGGTGAAAATAAGGCATCTGACTAAACCAATTGCATGTTTGTCTAACTTGATAGTTATAAATACAATCATTCCATCATTCAATCAATAGTTTAATTTAAATACATTTTTGTTTCATTTTTCTTATTGCAAAAGTAATGTACATTTATTTCAAAATATGCAAAAATATCACGAAAATAAAACCATCTGTACTCTTATACTATTAACATTTTAATGTATATGTTTCCAATTATTTTTCTCACATATACATGCTACTCCACATACTATTTAAATAATCTAAAAATTTTACTGTAACCTAAAGTATCTTTCTGTCAATAACTTTCTAAAAACAAGTTTGATGGCTCTATTTTGTGAATGAAAATGATTCACTCAATTTCCCATCTCTAGGTATACATATAAGTAATTTCTTTTGAGATAAAGACTATATTTTTAAAAGTGTGTGATATGCATAATTCCTCCAATAGTAAAAAATCAGTATGTTGAATTGTCTAAGAAAGAAAGGAATAGATACTGACATTTTGAATTCTATCTATTTGAATTCTATGGACTGAAGCCCTCCAGGCATCTCAGTCCATGGAATTTTCCAGGCAAGAATACTAGAGTGGGTTACCATTTCCTTCTCATGGGATCTTCCCAACCCAAAGACTGCATCTCCTATATTGGCAAGTGGGTTCTTTACCAGCTGAGCCACTGGAGTAAGACTACTTTAAATTTGAATAAATAATTTAATATTGAAAGGATATTTCTTGAGAGGTTTTGATTTTGAAACCAAAGCATCATAGACTCTTGTTGTTATTCAGTTTTTCAGTCCTGTCTGACTTTTTGCAAACATGTGGACTGAAGCTCACCAAGCTTCCCTGTCCTTCACTGTCTCCCGGGGTTTGCTCAAACTCATGTCCATTGGCTCAGTGAAGCAATCTGACAACCTCATGATCTGTTGCCCCCTTCTCCTTCTGTCCTCAGTCTTTCGCAGGATCAGGGTCTTTTTCAATGAGTCGGCATTAGGTGACCAAGGTATTGGAGCTTCAGTTTCAGCATCAGTCCTTCTGATGAATTTTCATGGTTGATTTCCTTTAGGATGGACTGGTTTGATCTCCTTGCTGTCCACGGGACTCTCAAGTCTTCTCCAGCACCACAGTTTGAAAGCATCAATTCTTCAGTGCCCAGCTTTCTTTATGGTTCAACTCTCACATCTGCACATGACTATTGGGCAAACCATAGCTTTGCCTAGATAGGTCTTTGTCAGCAAAGTGATGTCTCTGCTTTTTTAATAAGCTGTCTAGATTTGCATAGCTTTCTTCCAAGGAGCAAGCATCTTTTAATTTTATGTCTGCAGTCACAATCTGCATTGATTTTGGAGCCCAAGAAAATAAAGTCTATCACTTTTTCCTTTTGTTTGCCATGTCCCCATCTTTTTGCCATGAAGTGATGGGACCAGATGCCATGATCTTAGTTTTTTGAATTTTGAGTTTTAAGCCAGCTACTCTTTCACCTGCATCAAGAGGTTCTTTAGTTCCTCTTTGCTTTCTTCCATTAAGGTGGTTTCATCTGCATATCTGAGATTATTGATATTTTTCCTGGAAATCTTAATTCCAGCTTAAGCTTCATCCAGCCTGGCATTTCCCATGATGTACTCTGCATATAAATTAAATAAGCATGGTGACAACATACGGTCTTGAGGTACTCCTTTCCCAATTTTAAACCAGTCTATTGTTCCATGTCTGGTTCTAACTGTTGCTTCTTGACCTATATACAGGTTCCTTAGGGGGCAGGTAAGGTGGTCTGGTATTCCCATCTCTGAGATATTTTTCATAGTTTGTTGCTTATGCTCTTTATTTTTCTAAATTTTTCCCATGAAAGAAAGTTTTGGACTCTTGTGAAAATTATAGCTAGTAATGTATGAATAGCAGAGGTAGAAAGTTAATGAAAATGGACTCATTGAGAAAGATTTAGATTTTTGTGTCCTGAAACAGCTGTGTGTTTGGTAGGAGGTGAAAATATTTATAATATTTATATAACAGAATCTTCAATAGAACAATTTCATTTAACTTTTTTTTTGACCTAATGAAAGGCAAATATTATCACATTAATACTACTGCTATATAGATCCAAAAGTCATAGTTATGTGTATTAAATAAACCTTTTGATGGCATACAGGTTGTAAAAGGAGAAGTTAGGATTCAAATAATTGATTCTGCATTTCTGTAGTTATCACTTCCATACTGAGAGGGACGAAGGCAATGTTACCTCCCCCTCTCCTCCTAGTTTTGGTGACGGAAGTTAAAGCTATTAAAACTTATACAGCCTTCCAAAACACTGTCTATCTTGAAGAATATCCATGTACATTTGAAAAGATGTGTATTCTACTGTTGTTGAATGTAGTATTCTAAGGACAGTTAGGGCTTCCCCGGTGGCTCAGTTGGTAAAGAATCTGCCTGCAATGCGGGAGGTCACATTTCAGCTTCAACTGATACTACTTAATGCATTATCTAATAATCTTAAAACAGCATAGTTCTATCTTTCCCTGTTGACTTTTAGCAATGTTTCTCATATATTTTATTGCTATTTATATTAATAGTCTTGGGGAAGTGAAAGTGAAATTGCTCAGTCGTGTCCAACTCTTTGCGACACCCTAGACTGTAGCCCACCAGGCTCCTCCGTCCATGGGATTTTCCAGGCAAGAGTACTGGAGTGGGATGCCATTTCCTTCTCCAAATAGCCTTGGGAGTTCCTTTCAGTTTTGAAATTTGAGGAATACATTTTTAAAAAATGATTTATTTTCTCCAGAATACCTAAGAATTTAGAGGTAGGAGATGATCTCATGGTATGTCTACTGTATTCCCAGAAATACAAATAATAAAACACTTTCAAGCATATCTAAAAAGGAGGAAAATGTGTTTTTTCAGTCAATTCCAGTAGTCTTTGAGTAAAGACACACAAAGAAGGGGAAAATATGAGATGGTTTTTTGAGAGACAAATACATTCCAATTTTCAATAAGAGGAATATAGAGGCCATACTATGAGTTGAAGAGTATTGTAGTGGTCTCATAACAAGAATTCAAACATAAATATATATGTCAACTCCAGAGGAATGGAACTTTCTGTTTTTTCTGCTTCTCTTTTTAGCAAAAAACTAGACTCTTCAAAATGGTCCTCTCTTATTAAATTCCATTCTCATCCTTCCAGCTATAAAGAGGAAAACTCTTGCTGCCATCTTTGAGCCTTCTTTCTCCCACATAATATGTTTGGTTCATCTGGAATTCATTTAATTTCAATATTAAATATTCAGCTTTTCAATTCTTCCCATCTCTTATTTTTTTAATCCATTTCAGTTTGGGCTTTGCTATTACTGTTCCACCAAAAATAGCTTTCTTTCAAAGATCTTTTGCCAATAAACATTCTCTGTTGTGTGTATGTGTGTGAAGTTTTTTTCTTGGTGTCACTCCATTTTCTTGATTGTGGTCCAGTCTGCCCTATTCTCTTTTTTTTAGCTGATTCTTTATCAAATGTGTAGTTTCTAAATGTGGGAGTTATAAGAATTCAATCCCTAAGATGCTTTCATAGCTATATTATCCATCCTTCTATTTTTCATATCTATAGCACTTAATTTTTACTTCCAGATTCATCTATTCAGCTGCCTTATTTATATTCTATTTGATATTCAATTGGTGTCTCATATTTTTAAAACCCAACTCATGTCTCTCCCTCCCACTTCATCTCTGAAACCTGATCTTCACAGTCTTCTTAAAGGTCGCAGTGATTTTTTTTTTCTCTCATACCTTACACTGCTTCCATCGACAAATCATATATGCCTGAACTCAAGATTTATTCTGAATCAGACTATTTCCTCCCACTTCTGCCATGTTGCCAACATTACTAATATCTATCCCATGGATTATTGTAGCCGCCTCCTTAGTAGTTTCTTTGCTTCCTCTCAGTACTCACCTAAAGACTACTCTCAGTACAACAGTCAGCAGAAATTCCTTTCAAGCGTAGAATAAGTCAAGGCATCCATTCATTCTAAACCCTCTGATGGAGTAAAACTTTACTCAGTAAAAGCAAGCTCCTCACAAAAGCCTGGATGATCCAACAGCAGCCTGTGATCTGGCCCCCAGTTACATCTCTGCAGCTTCCTCCCCTCCGTCTCCTGGTCCGCCTTCCCAGTACAGCTGTCTTCTTTATGTATTTTTAACTCTTCAGCATGTCTCAGCTATTGGGTCTTATCATTTGAAGTTTTCTCTGCTTGGAATAATCTTCTCAATATCTACTTGTTTCACTACTTCAATACACTTTCTTTATATTTTGACCAAATGTCACCTAATTAGAACATTTACACAAAATCATAGACTTTACCCCCTGCCCTCTTTCCCTCCTCTTTTGGTTGCTATTGATAATATTTATCTTCTGACATACTATGTATTTCTTGCTTACATTCTACACAATCATTGAAAAGTAAGCTTCAAGATGGCAGAATTTTTTTCCCATTTTGTTCAATAATATAATTCCAGTAACTAGAATAAAGTACTGGTGAGTGATAAAAAAAACTCTTGGTAGAATTAGTAAATGAATGATATTTTTATCTTTTGTATTTTAAATTCAATAAATTGAGACTAAAATTAATTTATAAAGAAACAGAACCTTATTGATACTAAAAGAATGTAGAAATTAAAAAAATAAATTTTATAAATAAAAGAGGGGAAAAAAAATTCTCAGATAATTGTGGTAGACAGAATATTGACCCCCTCAAAGATATCTCTCCTAATTCCTGAAATCTGAAAATAATATGTTATATGCCAATAAAAATGTCTCAAACATCATTACATGATTTCTTAAAACTGAGAACCTTTCCTAAAGTTCAGAAAGAGATGTGCCAATAAATGAAACATCAGAGAGTTTGTGACACTGAGGATGAAAGAACATAAGGAATATGTGAGGTCTCTAGAAATTGAAAAAGCAGCAAATATACTCTCCTCTTGGAGCTCCTGAAAGGAGTACGGTTTATTATATTTTAGTCCAATAGACTTTTGTCAGAATTTTGACCTAGATGTAAAAAGAAGACATCTTTAGTGTAGAACCTTTTCTGGTTGAGGAGAATATATTTTAATATATCAATACTTTCTAAACTAATGCATAACCCAAATGCCCAGGGGTCTAATTTTTTAATTTAACAGGGTGATTTATAAAGTTTCTGAATAATTAAACATGAAAAGATGGAAGGAAAAAAAAAGATTTACAATAAAAGAATTTAAAATTCTAGCTTTTCACATATGAAAACTGTTAGGAAAATCCATTAGCTGAAACATTTTGACATTGATTAATAAAATGATGAAAAGAAATAATAAGCAGAACAGAGAGGGCAGAAACAGACCCAAAAATGTGACTTTCTAACATGATAAATTAGGTATTTTAAACATTGAAGGGAAAGCAGAAATTCAGTTATTTAATACAAATTAGTAGTTCAAATGTCTTTAGCAATCTGGAAAAACAAATTTCAATCTCATGTATTTTATAAAAGTTAAACCTAGATGTATAAAATGAAAAGTAATACATAAAATTACTGAAAAGAAAACACACACAAAATAAACAAATCTTAGGCAATACAAACTCCATTTGGAGGAATTTGTTGTCTCACTAAGCATAAAGCAAAAGGGTGGTTAATTTGAGTTTATAAACCAAAATAAGTGCTAAAAGAATAAAAACTTCTTCAAGGGAAAAATGTTACCAATAAAGTTCATCAGTTTTGCAAATGAAAAATAGCTTCTGTTTAGATCAACCAGATCATTCCCATATGTAGCATCACCATAGCATCTTTTGTGGTAGAAGCTGATTAACAAGAGATCCTAAAGAAAGTGAACATATTGGCCATTTGGAAGCATACTCCTTTTTAGATAGGAAATTAATTGCTTTCAGTTTTCTTTCTCCATGAACCATAGCAAATGTACAGTAAGTATGAGCGTAAATGTCAACAGGTTTTAGAAAAGGCAAGAATATAAAGCAAAAAGGAGAGCAGTAAGTTCAACTGAAAAGCAAAGGGAATATTTCTCCCTTTTCGTATATGGGGAAAAAATAATAGAAAACAGCTCTCCTAAGAAATTTAAAAAAAAATTGCTGTCAAAACCCATCTGTAAGAGAGAGAAAAAAATAGAAAGACCAGAATTATGCATTGAGTTGTCACTGAGAAATCATGAGATTTTGTCAGAGAGGCAACTACCGAACAACAGTCAAGAGGTATTTTCTGATTGTTTTGAAAGTTGTCACTTAGATTTTAGTATAATATGAGTTTATGTACCATGGTCAACAGAAAGAAAAACTCTCGGTTTATATTTTGATATCTTTGCCATAAACTGGGGGTTTTCTCCTGGACTTTATGATATGCATTATACAGTTTATAAAAATAGCCCCACAGAGAAGATCTGAGAACAAAGAGGAGGAAGCCCCTACATGATAGCAGCTGACCACTGAATTTGAGAAGCTGGGAAAACTCTGCCTTCTGCTTTAAAGTGAGTTTTACTGGTTAACTGGGTATTGGTCGTTCTCATTCATTTTCATGAATATTCCTAAGGCAACTCCTTTCTCACAAGAACATCAGGTAAAAATGCATTTTAATCAAGGACCATAAATCCCAAAGCTTGAGAATGGTTTATTTAAGGCTGAAAATCTATAGTTGTTTGTGACTAAGGATTCATGTTTAAGTCTAAATTGAATATAATAGGGGACTAGCCCTTGAAGCCTTTTTCACTATCCAATGTTGACAACAGTCAATCACATCCAGTAAGGTAAGCATTCATGAAACTGTACTGACCTTGTGATTTTGAGTATAACCCTCACCCAGGAAGAAGACAGGCATTGTTCTACTATAGAGCAATTCTTCCTAAGGAAAATATTCAGGATAAGCATAATTGTAACTCTTTAAAAGGCTTATAGTCCCTATGGTGGAAAATAAAAGAAAATTATGAATTCCTTTTTAATTCAAATACTGAGGAGGAGGTAGTATAAGGTCATTGATAATACTGAATAAAAGATGGAATATCCAGGAAACAGACTTATACAATGTGCTGAGAATTTGAGGAAATAAAGAGAAACTTTCAGTGTAGCCTTAGAGAATTCCAATCCAAGATACTGGAGAACTTGATATGAAAAAGAAAATAAGAATAGACTAGAAGATTGATTAACTGATTAATTGATTGAGGTAGTACAAATCAGTGTTTCTTTAATGAGAAACATTGATACAGAAAAGCTATCAGGGAAATTTGAGAAGTGTTTTAGTAGAAGAAGCTGAAACTCCAATACTTTGGCCACCTCGTGCGAAGAGTTGACCCACTGGAAAAGACCCTGATGCTGGGAGGGATTGGGGGCAGGAGGAGAAGGGGATGACAGAGGATGAGATGGCTGGATGGCATCACCAACTCGATGGGCATGAGTTTGAGCAAACTCCGGGAGTTGGTGATGGACAGGGAGGCCTGGCGTGCTGCGATTCATGGGGTCGCAAAGAGTTGGACACGACTGAGTGACTGAACTGAACTGAACTGAGCATACCGTAAATGAATTGATATATTAGATAAATATGAATTATCAGGTGTTGAGAATAAAAATGGGCAATAGAGAAGGAAGGATCCCTAGTAATATGGCTGCCTGATTCTAAGAAATACATGAATTAAGTCAGAACCATCTAGCATTCCTCTTTAGGAGGAAATTCTAAATAGACTCTATCTGTGGTAAAACAGGGGCTTCCTCAGTGGTTCAGTCAGTAAAGAATCCACCTGCAATGAGACAGCCTGTAATGCAGGAGAACTGGGTTCAATCCCTGGGTTGGGAAGATCCCCTGGAGAAGGAAATGGCAACCCACTCCAGTAATCTGATAAAACAGATTACCTGCCTAAACTTAATAAAAGAGGTTTCATTCTACTATACTAATAAATAGAAAAGTAATTTTTTACATGCATATCAGTCTATGATAGAATCATCTGTCCCCCAAAAAGGAAACTATAGGGAAAAGACAAGGTCTGGTAAAACGCAGAACACTTTTGGTGGGCCACAATTTCCAGCTTCGTGATCATGAGCTGTTAGCCTTAGATAGCACTAAGTAAGTAAGTAAGTGTTAGTCAGTTGTGCCCGACTCTTTGTGACCCCGTGGACTGCAGCCCACCAGGCTCCTCTGTCCATGAGATCCATGAGATTTTCCAGGCAAAGATACTGCAGTGGGTTGCCATTTCCTTCTCCAGGGGCTCTTCCCAACCCAGGGATCAAACCCAGGTCTCCTGCATTGCAGGCAGATTCTTTACCTACTGAGCTACAAGGGAAGCCCATTGAAGTATGCTAAATACAGAAGTCCCAATTTGGTCTAGTGGTAATAATGAAAGTAATGAAGCATAAATGTCAAGAAAATTCCCCCAAGCTGTCCCATAGGGGAAGCCATTGGTTGTGCATTTTGGCCATTACTATAATCTGGATTTAGAGTTGATTGAACTTTTTTTTCTTTTTTAATAGACATTTCTTCCCAGAGAATCCACAGTTAATTTAATAAGAGACAATTTTTTTTTAATTCTTCCCAATTTGCCATTGTGTATTTCTGTATACCTGTGTGCATTCTTTGTTCACTTGCTAAAATTTCAAAGCCTTTGATTCATAAAACCGTGCATTTACATTTAATAAGCTCCCTTTTCTTTTCTTGGAAATTTTTGCAAATACAGATGAGCTACCATAATAAATTCAGTGAATGGTTTGGTTTGCCAAACAATACAGGTGAATCATAATTTTCCTCAAATTTTAGCAAGTGAAAAAGAACAAAAGCAGCCAACCACCTCCAGAGCAATTTCAGAGGTATTTTCTGTATTTAGGTGTTTATGAAAAAATGCTTTCCTTTAGTCAGCAATTTTCCCCCTTTTGTTTTAGATATACTTTGGTGTCACAGGTATTAGTCCAGTAAACTTCACTGGTATTCTGCTCAGTACACTCTTTGTGGAGCAGTTGGCAAGTGATCTGTATACTTGTTGAGACCTAGTTTTACTACCAGAATTTTCTGTGGGTTATTTTTTCATTTTGTTATGTTGTCTAATTACAAAGATCTTTATTAAAAGCATAAGTATATTGATTTATTCCCATATAGGATTTTAAAAATGTTATATAATTTCAATTAAAGTCTCTGAATACTTTTGAGTCTCTCAGAAAGTGGTGACTGTTTTAGTGAATTTTGGAAAACATAGGTATGTACTATGGGGACCCCTGTGTTTTCCAGGCAGGAATACAAGAGCCGATTTTCATTTCCTACTCTAAGGGATATTCCTGACCGAAGGATTGAACCTGCCTCTCCTGAAATGGCAGGTGGATCCTTTACCAACTGCACCACATGGGAAGCCCTGTATAAATTAAAAGCAGCAATAAAAAAGGGAATGGCAGATATTTTACATATGAAGAGTAGTCAGATCATTCAGAGGTAATTAGGCTTAAAGAATAAGGCAAGGAAGCCCCTCCAACTTGGCTTATTATATGTTGGTTTCATTGTGACCAGGTAAAGGAATGTAACTTTAAATGATTGATTAATAAATGCCTATACAGAGGGTCAGCCTGATATGGTTCATAAGATTTAGGTAAATGTTATATGGTAATAGCATAGAATAAACATTATTTTAAATTGTCTATAAATGATACAGTCTATGTTTGCCACTAGCCTAAACAACTACAGTCATAGAACCAAGTCTTTGGTTAAAAACCAGCATCCCACACATGTGGGAGAAAGGCACTCCAAACAGAGGAAACGTGATATGCTGGTTTAACAACCAGCTCTCCAAAACAAAACAAACTCAAGTACAACAAATAACCGACTGAAATACATATTTATAGTGTTCACTGATTTCTATGGTGTATATTCCCTTTCATGAACGATTTCAAGCTACTGAGAGAAAAATATCTTCTGCTTCATTGACTATTCTAAAGTCTTTGACTGTGTGGTTCACAACAAACTGTGGAAAATTCTTAAAAGATGAGAATACCAAACTACCTTACCTGTCTCCTGAGAAAACTGTTTGCAGGTCAAGACACAGTACTTAGAATCAGACATGGAACAACAGACTGGTACAAAATTGGGAAAGGAATACATCAAGGCTGTATATTGTCACACTGCTTACTTAACTTATATGTGAAGCACATCATGCAGGATGGTGGGCTGGAGAAGGCACAAACTGGAGTCAAGACTGCAGGGAGAAATATCAATAACCTCAGATATGCAGATGACACCACCCTTATGGCAGAAAGTGAAGAAGAACTAAAGAGCCTCTTGATGAAGGTGAAAGAGGAGAGTGAAAAAGCTGGCTTAAAACTCAACATTCAAAAAACTAATACCATTGCATCCAGTCCCATCACTTCATGGCAGATAGATGGGGAAAGAATGGAAACAGTGAGACACTTTATTTTCTTGGGCTCCAAAATCACTGCAGATGGTGACTGCAGTCATGAAATTGAAGGAAACTTGCTCCTTGGATGAAAAGCTATGACAAACAGACAGCGTATTAAAAAACAGAGACATCACTTTGCCAACAAAAGTCCATCTAGTCAAGGCTGTGGTTTTCCCAGTAGTCATGTACGGATGTGAGAGTTGGACCATAAGGAAGGCTGAGTGTTGAAGAATTGATGTTTTTGAACTGTAGTATTGGAGAAGATTCTTGAGAGTCCCTTGGATAGCAAGAAGATCAAACAAGGATCTCAATCCTAAAGGAAATCAACTCCTGAATATTCATTGGAAGGACTGATGTTGATGCTGAAACTCCAATATTTTGGCCACCTGATGCAAAGAGCCAACTCACTGGAAAAGACCCTGATGCTGGGAAAGATTGAGGACAGGAGGAGAAGGGGGTGACAGAGGATGAGACGGTTGGATGGCATCACTGACTCAATGGACATGAGTTTGAGCAAACTCAGGGAGATAGTGCAGGACAGAGAAGCCTGGCATGCTGCAGTCCATCGGGTTTCAAGGAGTCAGGCATATATATATATATATATATATATATATATATATATCTCCCAAATGTATGTTGGCGCATTTTTGCTTTCTAAAATAAATACAGTAATTGTAGTAATGTTAATAATTTTATACCCATATTTTCAGGTTAAAATATGATGATTAAAATCCTTCTTTGATAAGAAATAGTTTGCTGAGCAAGGTATTTATTATCTCAGACTGTCAGTCTTGTCACATTGAAAATGAACAGAGGCTTCATGTTCTTTAAACTAAAATAATCTAAGATCATCTCTATTTCTATAATCTATATTCTCCAGGAAAATTACTACAATAATTTATAAAGTTTCTTTGAGCTGATACTACATACTAAGCCATAAACCGAGCACCGGTGACACAGAAGAATAAGACTCGATGCACAGGACCTAGTTAACAGGCACCATCATCTAAAGCAGTTGTTAAAATTTACTCACTGTACCCAAGTTACAGTGTGGGTATACAAGGGCAGAATGATTTATCCCATCAAGAGGATGGCCCAGAGGGGATGTCTTATAGAGGAGGTAGCACTTGAGCACTTTAAGAAAGAGGAGTAAAATTCACAAAAGGGTCATGTGTCTCAATTTCTATTACCTTTTTTTAAAAACCAAACCCCCTCCAAACTTACAAAAAAACAATATACCTAAGCACATGTATAGAAGGCATAGTTAACATACCAATAATTCATACGGCTCTATTTTACATGTTCAAAATATTTACAGTACCCTCAAATGCCATTTATTTTCAAAATAATAAAAAAATTAAGATGCTTAGAAAACTTATATTTTAATTGTTTGTACAAAAAATTCTATGGTATACTTCTTCCAAATCCAGAATTTTATTAAATCGTTGAGCTAATGACTTCATTTTAATTAAGTAAAATACATTTTTGCAAACCCATCAAGTAACACATATACCTAAAAAATTTAGGTAGAGAAAGTTCCCTAAGTTTTCCAAGCTCAAGGTCTTTTGTTATGAACAGAGAAATCTGAATGCGACTGAAATATACTAGAATTTTTTAAAACTAGCTTTTATAACTTGCCCAGCTGAAGCTAAAAACTACTTGTTTCGCTTTCGTTTACTTGACCTTTCGGCTTCGCTAAACCTTGCGGGCCACTACTTCATTGCATGTTCAGTTCGCATTTTCCCTCATACCAGCGTCCCTTTTTGTCAGTTCCTCGGGGTTCATCTTGTCAGGAAGAACACTATGTGCTGGTGTGTCTCAAAATTTGTCTTTGAATTTATACTAACACACACCACTGCCTCCTCAGGCTACCTCCTCTATTCCCAAGGCTCCAGTTAGTAAGTGTGTGAGGAAAGAGACATCTCCAGCTCAGTTTTTGTTGTTGTTTTTTTTTTTACCCACATGTTCTTCTGAATTTCTCATATAGTCAAAAATCTCACTCACCGTACTCTGCTCAACAAAGTGCTTATCTTCATTTATTTCTTCTGTCAGAAAATCATGCCCCATGAAGATGTGTCTAGGCATCCAGACAATGTTCTTGTTCTTTCTCCTCATTTGTTATATGTTTAATCCAGCTCCAAAACAGTTTTTGTCAATGTCAAACAATGCTTGTTCATATCAAAACAAATACATAAGCATAAGTACATTTGCCTTTTGGGCAGTGCAAAAGACATGTGAAGTGAAGTGAAGTTGCTCAGTCATGTCCATCTCTTTGGGACCCCACGGACTGTAGCCTACCAGGTTCCTCTGTCCCAGGCAAGAATACTGGAGTGGGTTGCCGTTTCCTTCTCCAGGAGATCTTCCCGACCCAGGGATTGAACCCGGGTCTCCCGAATTGTAGGCAGACGCTTTACCGTCTCAGCCACCAGGGAAGTCTAAGGTTGCTAACAAAAAGGCTATTTCAGTTTGAAGTGGTTTGTTGATCTAGTAGCATCAAGAGGAGCTATAGGAGTTGTAATTGCTGCCATTTTGCCCATCACCATAATTTACATATGCTATCTCATTGAATCCTCACATGAAGATATGTTTTATATCTTTAAATGATTTTACTTTCCCACTGCTTCTCTCATTCTATTAGGTAATATCAGGATATTCACCATTATACATAAAACCCATTACATCAAATGGCCCTTTTTCCATCACTAGATTTCAATGTATCTTAGGTTGATATTTTCCCCCAGTAATTCCTATCTCTCCACTTTGTTCTGACCTCTGTGAACCCAGTAATACCTAGTCCCCAGCACAAAACCCACGTATCCCATATATCTCCTTTTCCAGTGCTCAGTTCTCAAACTGAGTCATCTTAGCTCTCCATTAAAACCTTACTAAAGATTTTTTCACAAATGTCAATGTAAACTTTCACTCGGGTTTAATTACAGTTACATGTTTTAAATTCAAAAAGGAGCGTGCCTGTGTGCTATCACTTCAGACTCTTTGAGACCCTACGGACTGTAGCTCACCAGGCTCCTCTGTCCATGGGATCTTTCCAGGCAAGAATAATGGAGTGGGTAGTCATGCCCTCCTCCACGGGATCTTCCCACCCAGGTACTGAACCCAGGTCTCCTGCACTGCAGGCAGATTCTTTACCGCTGAGCCACTGGGAAGCCTTTAAAAAAGTGACCAATAGTGAAACACTCATATTCTGAATATTTGATTATGAGGTAAGAATTTTTCATTAAAATATTGTCTCATGTTTTCCAGTGCTTAAAATAGTAATGTACCTGGGAAATACACTTGTAAACAGGCTGTGACTCTCTAGGACAGTGTGTGACATGATGATTAAACAGAAGTGACTTGAATCATAGATATATTAATCTAGATTTGATGTTGGCTCATAATCTGTTTATAAAATTTAAAATCAATACAATTTGTCTTGAGAAAACAAAATTGCATGTTTCCTTTCCATTTCCATAAAATGAAGAGTTTTTTTGTTTGTTTTTTTCTGATCACTTCATTTTTTTATACAACAGACATGTAAATCTAGTGGTGTGTTAGTGAGAAATAGTTACACCTTAGTAATTTCATAGCAAACTGACTTCTTTAAATGGGCAGATGTTGACCCCCAATTCAAATGAAGCTGATAGTTAGTGTTTCATAATAATGCATCTATAGCTCCATTCAGTTCAGTTCAGTTCAGTCACTCAGTTGTATCTGACTCTTTGTGACCCCATGAATCGCAGCACGCCAGGCCTCCCTGTCCATCACCAACTCCCGGAGTTTACTCAAACTCATGTCCATCAAGTCGGTGATGCCATCCAGCCATCTCATCCTCTGTTGTCCCCTTCTCCTCCTGCCCCCAATCCCTCCCAGCATCAGGGTCTTATTCAAATGAATCAACTAACTGGAGTTTCAGCTTCAGCATCAGTCCTTCCAATGAACACCCAGGACTGATCTCCTTTAGGATGGACTGGTTGGATCTCCTTGCAGTTCAAGGGACTCTCAAGAGTCTTCTCCAACACCACAGTTTAAAAGCATCAATTTTTTGGCACTCAGCCTTCTTCACAGTCCAACTCTCACATCCATACATGACAATTGGAAAAACCATGGCGTTGACTAGACGGACCTTCGTTGGCAAAGTAATGTCTCTGCTTTTTAATATGCTATCTAGGTTGGTCATAACTTTCCTTCCAAGGAGTAAGCGTCTTTTAATTTCATGGCTGCAGTCACAATCTGCAGTGATTTTGGAGCCCCCAAAAATAAAGTCTAACACTGTTTCCACTTTTTCCCCATCTATTTCCAATGAAGTATTCATTAACCCCCAGGATGCTATAAGATTGTCAGGTTTTGACCAAGTAATTTTCCAGGAAATATTCTCCTAGATGTTTTGAAATTTCCCTTTGCATCTATCTTCCAGATATTTAGGGATTTTCATTTGCACCTTAGCAACTCCACATATTGGTTCCAACATACCACTGAGAAAAAGGGTCGTTGTTCCTAAAACACAAGCAACAAATCCTAGATCCTGACTGAAAAGAAACTTATCTTTTTTTCACGTATGTGTGTGTGTTAGTTGCTCAGTCATGTCCAACTCTTTGCGACCCCATGGACTGTAGCCTGTTAAGCTTCTCCATCCATAGGATTTTCTAGGCACAATACTGGAGTGGGTTGCCATTTCCTTCTCCAGGGGATCTTCCCAACCCAGGGATTGAACCCAGCTCTCCCTCACTGCAGGCAGACTCTTTACCATCTGAGCCACCTCCATCTCCACAGTGATTCTGGGAGTCCAAGTTCCAGTGCTCTTAATGTCATAAAATGCTATAGGAGTATGTCATGATCAGATCATATTCCTTTAATGCAATAAAAGAACGCAATAGCTTGTTAAATGCTATTTCCACCTTCTCACTTTATTTCTTCATCCATTTTTGATACTGTGATATTTTTTGAGATATATCTGGCCATGACAACTACCAACTAAAATCCTTTTGATTGCTTTCCATTGCCCTCAAAATAAAGACCAAATTCTTTTCTTGGACTTTAAAACTCTGCCTTATTTGATATTGCTTCCCTCTCTTTTGCTTTGTTCTGTAACACTCATATGAAATCCCTCTACACTCAGCTACCATGAATGTTTTTCAGTTCTTCTACCTGTGCCTTTTCTTTATTCCAAGGCCATCCATACATATTGCCCTATCAGCAAAAATGTATTTTCTTGACTTCTACCTCACTTCTGCTTAAGCTAACAAGTGGTATTTGTTTCAGGTATCAACTTTCCCTAACTTCCTTTCTTTCTGAACTGTGACTCTTTTGATTCTAACATCTGTTTTTACTTTGGAGTGCTCACAGTTTTTATTTCACAGTTTTTTTTTTTTTTTTATGAATGCCTTTCCTTATAAATCTGCCTTAACTTAAAATATCCTATAATTTAAAATGAATTTTAATTAGTCTAAATAGATAAACTAGTTTCATATTTATATATAACTTAACATTTATTTTTCTACTAAAAGTATGTGAGAATTGTTCTATTAGAGCATATACAAAAATATTTCGATTTTGTTATATGCTGTGAAGGAAGTGCTGACAAGACAGCCGGGGAAAGAAGAGAGGGAGCAAGCTAGAGAGGGAGGAAGAGAAAATGCTTTGCAATTTTTAATTTTCAAGAAAATAAGAGCAATAAACTAAGCATTTTTTTATGCCAGAGAACGTCTATGTTCATACTGAGGTGTGAGGTTTACTTGTTAGCACAGTTTAAATCAAGCTTACAGCAGTGATGGTTAAACTCAGCTGCCAGCAGCCACCTCCTAGCAGAAATTCACATAGAAGATGATGCATTACTTTCCCTTAGAAAATTGTCTTCAACTCAGCAAAATCTGGCCTGTTTAATGTATGATATTTAATATATATTGATCCAAAATGCACATTTACTCCAAGAATAATGGAGTAAAGAAATAAAGCAATAATAAGAGATGACTCAAAACCAAGAAATACTTTTTAACTGAAATATTGAAAAATGAAGGAAGGTATTTGTATTTGCTAAAATGTCCAGAAGTTATTAATTCTCAAATTCTCTTTGAAAATAGAAAAGACTGTATAATTATCCCCAGGGGAAAATGTTTGTGGTTTTGATACATGCATTAATTGTTTCAAATCAAATATATGATGCATACACTATATGCTTCTTGGTACATTTTTGGACTTAAGTAATTAACATACTTTCCTGAAATCCTAGATATGCTCTTAGAGGATAGATCATTTTTATTTTAACATTTGCAAAAACTATGATGAATCTCTAACTTCTAGAAATTTTAAATTTGAATCCAGTCATATGTACAACATCCTCACATTTTTCTCTTATTTTCCCATTTAAAATAATTAGCTAATGGGCTAATTGAAACTGAAAGAGAGGGAAATGGAAGATGAAGGTAAGGTGCTTTGCAATGAATGTGTATTATTTAAATACACCAGGTTATAGTACATCTATTTTAGCATGAGTATTTGTTGGTTATATAGTAGGATTCTTGATATTTGAGACAAAGTAATAAGGAAAATAGGAATGAGGACAGATGACAAGAGCTCTCTAATGTATCACATCCTAAACTTGAAAATCTAAGAATTTTTCAGGGAAAATATTGTCCTGGAACTCGAGTGCTAAATCATGTTGAATTAGAATGTTAGTGACATACAAATAAGCAACTGGTCTAAAATCTCCTTGCACATAAGTCTTGTGCAACAAAACATAAAGTCAATACAAATTTTAAGATAAAAAATTGAGATTTAAAATAAAATCAGATAAATGGCTAATATATAATGACACAGACAATGCTGTTTTGGTAAAGCAAGCTTGAACTTCAAAACATGAAGAGCACAGACAGCCACCACAGTGTGTTTGTCTGTCTGTGTACAGTCAGTTATACTGCAATGTTGGTTTCAAAAATGCAGATTTGTCTCAAGGTGAGTGATGTAGTAAGCAATAATAAAAATATAACACAAACTTAATGTTTGCTTATAGGATACTCCCATGAAAACCATTACATGAATGCAGAAAACTGTAACTGGCCAACTGAGCTCAAATAAACAAAGAGTATGCATCTAAAACATCCCCCCAGCCACCTCAGTCCAACTTATTTGTTCTGAGACACACACCCATCCACATGTGGTGTTATAATTTTCCATCTGTTTACAAAGAAACCCCTTTTAACTGTTTCACAGTAAGTCCAAAGCTGTAATCCTTTGGTGCTCACTTCTACACTCAACACTTCAGGTATATTCCTAAGGTAAACTACCTTATATGTTGTAGTATATCTGTGTCTTAACCATTCCCCCTCCCCACCACTGGGTAAAACTGCTTTTATTATCATCTTATATTTTTAGTTGTCATTGACAAAGTTTTTTAGTGTTATGTCCCTAATTCCAATTTTCCAGTAGTCTTTTCTTTTTTTTTTTATGTAGTGATTTTGCATAGAGAAGTGATTTTTTAAGAACATATATGTTACACTACAGGCTTCCCTGGTGACTCAGTGGTAAAGAATACCCCTGCAATGCAGGAGCTGCAGGAGATGCAGGTTTGATCCCTGAGTCGATAAGATCCCTTGAAGGAGAGCATGGCAACCCACCCCAGATTCTTGCCTGAAGAATCCCATGGATAGAGGAGTCTGGCAGGCTACAGTTCATAGATCACAAAGAGTCAAATATGAATGAAGCTATGTGTCAGGCACATATGCATGTTATACTATATAACTGACTGTCTTGGGCAATTCAGTTCTCCTATCTAATTTCTTTATTTCAAGTCCCATGAAATAAATTGTTACAAATTTAGGGCACTATGACTTATGGTCTTCACCAGGAAGGAAGGCATGATTTATATATTTAGTCCACTTTGATTTTCTGCATTTGCCTAATAAAATTAAAATATTGTATTTGACCCTCACAAAATTCACAGATACACTCAGGACCCAATGGCAGTACTTGACTGAAAAATAGTTACATTAATCATTAAGATCATTTGATTGCTATCTTAGTGATTATTTTTTTTTAGATTGTCTTCCAAATTTAAATACAATAAGTTGAAATTCTCTAGATTCTCAAGTTTCACAAGCCATCATCTTGCAGATTCTGAAGTGGTCTGGATTCCAGAAATACCTCATTAGATTTTCAAAACATAACTTAGTAACAAAAGAAGCAGCAGGTCATCCTTCTGACTGTAACTGTATTTTCATAGTTAATTCTGGATTAACCACATCTAGAAAAATAGAGATGGCTATTACTGTTTTAATCAACTTGAGTTGCTATTAACAAAATACCACAGATGGTGGTTCAAATAGCAGAAATATATTTCTCACACCTCTGGATGCTTGGAAGTCCAAGATCAAAGTTCTGATTCAGTTCTCAATAAGGGCCCGCTTTCTGGTTTGCAGTCAAATACCTTCTGGTTTATCTTCATTTGGTAGAAAGAAGCAGCTCTCTCATGTCCTTCCTTTTCTTATAAAAGTGCTAATCCCATCCCATTCTCATTAGTTCATCTACCTGTCAATTTGTTGTTGTTGTCTGGTCACTAAGACATGTCTGACTCTTTGCCATCCCATGGTCTGTAGCCTGCCAGGCTCCTCTGTCCTTAAGATCTCCTAGGTAAGAATACTGGGGTGGGTTGTCATTTCCTTCTCCAGAGGATCTTCCCCACTCTGAGACTGAAGTCACATCTCCTATTTGGCAGGTAGATTCTTTACCAGGCAGACTTCCCAGGTGGCTCAGAGGTAACCTATCAATACTTACCTCCCAAATGCCCCACCTCCTAATGCCAGCACATTGAGGGTTATGGCTTCTCCAATATGAATTTTGGGGGATACAGTCAGTGCCTAACACTTCCTTTCCTAGATCTTATCTTCATCGACCTCTCAATTAAAAATATCACTGACTTCCTAGACTTTGGATTCATATTTTATCTGGTTTATATGCATCATTTATATCAGCCATGGTTATCATATTTTTTCAAAAATTTTAATTTACATATCCTCCTATACTCTAATAAGAAACATATGATTCAGGACATTGACATTTCTGTAATGTGTATATAATCTGACAGGTTTTAAAGCTTACACACTCTTCAAAACTATCAGAAAAAATAGTTGTTTCAGCTTGAATTAATTACTCTAATTTTGCTTACCTCAACTTGCCCGCAGGTACTTGATGTTTATGAGAATAATTCATGCTGTATAAGTTGAGCACCTGGTAAGAGAAAAGTGATGAGATCAGAACAGGAGAAGAAAAAATGGAAATGGTAACTACAACTAATTGGAAGAAAGCTCAGTGCAAAAGTATGTCTATAGTAGGCAAGAAATAAGGTTATCAAGTTAAAGTTGAGATAGGAAATAAAGGACTTTGGGTGGTGTTTAAAACCCACAACTATGGCAACAGTAGAGATGAGTCACATGGAGATATGTCTTCAATGATATCATCAATATGTTGCAAGAAATTCTCCCACTAAAGCTGTCTGTGCATGCTAAGCCACTTCAGTTCATGTCTGACTCTTTCTGACCCCATGGACTGTAGCCCTCCAGTCTCCTCTGTCCATGGGGATTCTCCAGGCAAGAATACTGAGTGGGTTGCCATGCCCTTCTCCAGGGGGTCTTCCCAACCTAGGGATGGAATCCAGGTCTCCTACATTGCAGACAGACTGTTTACCAGGGAAGCCGCCACCTGGGAAGTCCTGAAAGACCTTAACATTTTCTTGTACAGTTGCTTCTGAGATGATTTAATTGACCTTAATAATAAAATGTACTCATAGATCAGTGTTACTCAGGGTGGAAGTAGTAATAATAATAGATTATCCATTTTAAAACATAGCATTCAAGTCAGATAATTGCATGAAATAGTGTTGTGAATAGCAAGGAATCAAAGAAAAAAGCTTCACAAAATCTATTGCTGAAGTTTTATATCTAAATTTAGGTTCTTTTTCAGTACATCTGACTGGAGAAAATGTACTTTATCTATATAAAAATCATACTATGTTTGAATAATAACAGAAAGCTGAAAACTTGCTTTTATAATTTCTGAAATAAATCATTGAATTTCCAAATAAATTGCATATCAAATATTTATGCCAATCCAATAATATAAAAAGTAATTTTTGACAGAAGTTGTTAATTAGTAATGACTAGTACCTAGACATATATTAGTATGGATCATAGTTCACAGCTACAGAAAAATCTTAGAAAGATAATTAGATAGGACTAACATGTAAATCACTCAAACTACTACCCATAAGCCTGTGGCAGAAACTTTCCTGTCACAAATGTCTGTGAAGTAGACCAATAAGAATTCATTTTCCATAAGGCTTTAAAGTATTATATAATCCATATGTCTTCATGAAGCCTTAAATTGTAGGCCTAGAATGACCTCAAAAATACAAATATTAAAGCATGTTTCACCCATCAGAAAATAACATGCATACCAGCACTTTGAAATGACATTAGGGTATTCTTAATACACTAAATCATGAATGTTCTAGAAAGTGACCAACGAAAACAACAAAAATTAGATAGCTTACCATAGGCTATTTCAAAGCAAGAGACAAATAAAGAAGGTTAAATTGTAAGTGCTATGTTTTTGTTTTAGCAAAAAAGATATATGTGTATATATGCACAAAATTGAATGTTTTGCTATATCTGCATAACAATAATTGTAACAGAATCTGGCCTCTTCTGTGTCTACATTCACTTGCCCTAACTTTTTCTGATTATTTTCCTTCCTGCTGTAAGTAGTAATGGTTTAATTTTCTGTTTGAAAATGTAACTTTTTTTTACATTAATTTTTTTCATGTTTTGTGTTCTAAGGCTAGTATTTTAAACCATACAATGTCAATTTCATAGTATGTTCTGCCTTTTTAGATTATTATTTTTCAGTACCTAAGAAATTTAATATTTACTGCTTAAAAACAGTGACGATTGTGGCAGACAAGAACAGAAGACTAGTATTTGGTAAGGTGAATTTAGGTTGAGTAAGAACAGACACCACAGATAATGAGAATGCTATGGAAGATGGAAATATAATTATTTATGTAGCTCAAAACTCTCAGGATATCCCAGCATTGAAGGCATGCCCTAAGCTTCAGTGATCATTAAATGTTAGGCTGATTGGAAGTCAAGAAGTCAAGCTTTTAGTCAAAATGTCCAGCTTGCATGGGATCTGACAACAGCTTTTAGGGTCTCTTCAAACTGGTTGTTACTGAAAAATAACTCTGAATCCACTTCATATTCATTTTTGCTTTTCTTAGAAGCAGAACATGGATTAGGGTAAAATCAATCTACACCTCTTGCTCAGAATTAATGCCAAAGTGAGCTCAACTTTTAGGGAAAGTAAAAATTCCTCTCTTTCTCTCTCACACAGACACACATACAACTCATATACACATATACAAAGAGCCAAGGACTTCTTAGTTTGGGATAGTCTATATAGTAATATGTCAGGTAATTCATATTCTTTATATGTAGATGGAAAAGAAATGAATTCAAGTCTTAGGAAGGTTCAATAACTTGGCTAATGTCACAGAGGAAATGAGAGTTGCTTTCACTTGTGACAACTCTCAGTAAGTGACTCAATGAAAGAGTCTTACATTCAAAATTTATTTACAAAGTTTTATCTGATCTATATAATAATTCATACTACAAATGTTTTTGTCATTATGACAAACATGGCTTTGTCATTATGAAAAAGTGTGTCCATAATAAAAATAAGAGTCTTGTTGTTCAGACACTCAGTCATGTTCGACTTTTTGTGACCTCATGGACTGAGGCATGCCAGGCTTCCCGGTCCTTCACTGTCTCCTGGATTTGCTCAAATTCATGTGCATTGAGTTGATGATGCCATCCAACCATCTTATCTTCTCTTGCCCTCTTCTCCTCCTCCCCTCAATCTTTCCCAGGATCACGGTATTGTCCAATGAATCTGCTCTTTGCATCAGGTGGCCAAAGTATTGGAGCTTCAGCAATCAGCATCAGTCCTTCCAATGAATATTCATGGTTTATTTCCTTTAGGATTGGCTGGTTTGATCTTCTTGCTGTTAAAGGGACTCTCAAGAGTCTTCTCCAACCTCACATTTTGAAAGCATCAGTTCTTTGGCACTCTACCTTCTTTATGGTCCAACTCTCACATCCACACATGATTACTAGAAAACCCATAGCTTTGACTATATGGACCTTTGTTGGCAAAGTGTTGTCTCTGTTTTTTAATGTCCTGTCTAGGTTTGTCATAGATTTTCTTCCAAGGAGGAAGGGTCTCAATTTCACGGCTGCAATCCCGGTCTGCAGTGATTTTAGAGCCCAAGAAAATAAAATCTGTCTCTGTTTGCAATTTTCCCATTTATTTGCTATGAAGTGATGGAACTGGATGCCATGATCTTTGTTTTGTGAATGCTGAGTTTTAAGCTAAATTTTTCACTCTCCTCTTTCACTTCCATCAAGAGGCTCTTTAGTTCTTCTCCGCTTGCTGCCTTAAGGGTGGTGTTATCTGCATATCTGAGGTTATTGATATTTCTCCTGGCAATGTTAATTCCAGCTTGTGCTTCCTCCAGTTCAGCATTTCTTATGATGTATTCTGCATTTAAGGTAAATAAGTAGGGTGACAATATACAGCCTTGACTGTACTCCTTTCCAATTTGGAATCAGTCTGTTGTTCGAAGTCCAGTTCTAACTGTTGCTTCTTGACCTGCATACAGGCTTCTCAGGAGGCAGGTAATGTGGTCTGGTATTCCCATCTCTTGAAGAGTTTTCCACAGTTTGCTGTGACTCACACAGTCAAAGGTTTTAGCATAATCAATAAAGCAGAAGTAAATGTTTTTCTGGAATTCTTTTGCTTTTTCTATGATCCAATGGAAGTGGGCAATTTGATTTCTAGTTCCTCTGCCTTTTCTAAATCCAGCTTGTACCTCTTGATGTTCTTAGTTCATTTACTGTTGAAGCTTAGCTTGAAGGATTTTGAGCATTACTTTGCTTGCATGTGAAATGGGTACAATTGTGCAGTAGTTTGAACATTCTTTGACATTTCCCTTCTTTGAGATTGGAATGAAAACTGACCTTTTCCAGTCCTCTGACCACTGCTGAGTTTTCCAAATTTGCTGGCATATTGAGTGCAGCACTTTTAACAGCAGATCCTTTAGGATTTGAAATAGCTCAGCTGGAATCCCATCACCTCCTCCAGCTTTATTTGTAGTAATGCTTCCCAAGGCCCACTTAACTCAACAGTCCAGGGTGTCTGGCTCAAGGTGAGTGACCACACCATCATGCTTATCTGGGTAATTAAGACATCTGTTGTATAGTTCTTCTGTGTATTCTCACTACCTCCTCTTAATATCTTCTGCTTCTGTTAGGTCCTTACCATTTCAGTCCTTTATCATACCCATCCTTCCATGAATTGTCCCTTGATATCTCTAATTTTCTTGAAGAAATCTTTAGTCTTTTCCTTTCTATTGTCTTCTTCTATTTCTTTGCATTGTTCATTTCAGAAGGCCTTCTTATCTCACCTTGCTTTTCTCTGGAACTCCGCATTCAACTGTGTATATCTTTCCCTTTTCTCTCTTGCCTTTTGCTTCTCTTCTTTCCTCAGCTATTTGTTTTTTTTTTTTTATTAATTAATTTATTTAAATTGGAGGCTAATTACTTTATAATATTGTAGTGGTTTTTGCCATACATTGACATGAATCAGCCATGGGTGTACCTGTGTTCCCAATCCTCAGCTATTTGTAAAGCCTCCTCAGACAACCAATTTCCCTTCTTGCATGTCTTTTTCTTTAGGATGGTTTTGGTCACTGACTCCTGTACAGTATTATGAACCTCCGTCCATAGTTATTCAGGCACTTTACCAGATCTAATCCTTTGAGTTTATTTGCCACCTCCACTGTATAAGGATAAGGGATTTGATTTAGGTAAACCAGAAATGTCTAGTGGCTTTCCTTACTTTCTTCAACTTAAGCCTACTTTTTGCAACAAGGGGCTCATGATATGAAGCACAGTCAGCTCCAGGTCTTGTTTTTGCTGACTGCATACAGCTTCTCCATCTTTGGTTGCAAAGAATAAAATTAATCTGATTTCAGTATTGACCATTTGGTGATATCCATGTGTAGAGTCGTCTTTTGTGTTGTTGGAAGACAGTGTTTGCTATGACCAGTGTGGTTTCTTGGCAAAACTCTGTTAGCAAAAAAAAAAACAAAAACAAACTCTGTTAGCCTTTGCCCTACTTCATTTTGTACTTTAAGGCCAAACTTTCCTGTTAGTCCAGGTATCTCTTGCTTCCTCTTAAATATTATAATTTATTGAAAAATAAAATAACTTTTTTTCAAAATATGAGGACATGTAAAATAGTTACTGAGGCAATGTTCAATTTAAAAGAAAACAATTTCAAGATTATTTGAAGTAAAAGTTAAATGTATACTCTGAGTAAGACATTAATAGTAATAATCTTCATGAGTTTATTTTCCAACACAATTTTTTCAAATTCAACATAGACTACATAGAAGCTGATAGCTTAAAATACTGGAAAATACAGATATCTCTAAGAAAAGGCAAATTGCTAAAATGAAGCTAAATCAATACTGTAGAGTTTTAAAATTCTAAATATTTTAATACTTTGATTTCTGCACAATTTGATGGCATTTATAGTTGAAATGATATAGCAGAAACTAAAGAATGTTTCTGTGTTTTTAGCATTATATACCTAACCAACATTTTCTCATTTTAAATGTCATGTTTTCATTTGCTGACAAGTGTATTGCCTTATTTCTACATTGACAGAATTCTAGTTTTGGTTGATTGTACTGATTTCTTAACTTTGAGGATTCTTTGTTACTTTTATGGCATTGGCAATTACATCCAAAATAATATCATGTGCAAAGGTAATTATCACCTTGTGACTATTGTTAATTCTGTATTTGCCACCACTTAACAGAACAGTCTTATTTGAAGCTATGCCAGTAATCATTTCTCTTGAGTAAAGTCATACAGTCCATGTATTTTAGGATTGATGTCGTCTAAATTATTATTGAGACATTGTTGAAACCTAGAGGACAAGGAAAAATTATCCAAAAAAACCACATATAGTTGTAGCTGATAAAAGGTAGAATAAAGATCCTCAGCTCAGAGTGTCACAAATGGTTGGATAAAAATCAAAGGGTCAGGAGAAAATAGAATCATGATGTCCCAGAGAACAAATTGGAGGAAAATGATTCTTAGGTGAAGAAATAAACCAATGGATCAATCACTCAAGTTGGGGTCCAGATAGAGAGTCATATTGCCTTGTTAACCCACATCAAGTAAGTTATACATCATTAAGTCTGGCTCTAAAATACTTTTAAGTAGTTGGTATTAAAAAAACAGTGCACTCCATCACAAGTTAAATAGTTCAGTATAAGTCCAAGATTAGCCTGGTCCAGCACACATACATGCTAACAGAGCTATGTTTTCCTAACACGCATGTATAGCAGGGGGGTGGGGAATCTTTGAATGTTAATTGAGGGTCACTATGAAATACTAGCAGAAAAAAAAATTGAGACACTAACTCTCCAAAAGATTAGATGAAAAGAGATTGTTAAAAAAAAAAAAGAAAAAACTGAAATGATGTCAACACAGTCTCCTCAGTTTCCTTTATCAAATTCATTCTGTTACAGCTAGCACAGAGAAAACATCATATATTTCTAGTCTGTCTGAGTCAGGACTATAGGTTTAGTTGGATCATATGTTATCTGTCAAACTACAAATCTGTCCAATTGTGACCCAAAGCTTCAGATAGAATTTCTATCAAGGAGTCACCTAATAATACAGTCTTTACTTGAAATAGGCTTTCAGGACCTGGCCTCAAACTCAGTTACAAATACACAGAAGTCAGCATCTGCCGTGTGAATCAAGTTTATTGATGGTTTCCAGCAAATCTGCTCACTGGCACCTCCACCACTATTTTTTTTAAATATAGAATTTATTTGCCTTCATTTTGATCCATGAATTAGTTTGACTCAGTAACACAGCAAGCAATCTACAAAGGGAACCAGTTCTTTCTAGTTCAACCACACTTTCAGTTACTTCTGTGAAAGCATTCAAATTTACTTTAAGAAGGGGACTGGAAAGTATTTTATTTCCTCTTCGTAAAGGGTCTTAGAATCACTCATTTTACTTATACAAAGTCAAAGGCACCTTGACTTTGCAATCTTTTAATGACTGTAATTCTCTATTTTTTTTTTTTTTACAAATAATACATTTCTAGTATTGTGCTCAGAGCTATTCCAAACACTTAATTCTATAAATCAATTGCAGTTCTGTTATAGTATATTTTCATTTGAAACAAGTCTCTTGTGAAGATAAGGGAAATTTAAATCCTTTAAGTAAGAAGGAAGCTGGATACCACCTGAATCCTTGTAGAACTAAACTGAGTGCTGTAATCAATGTTGGTTATTATAGAGCTAATGATGATGGATCAATTGATGGTAGCATTTCTAAGAAAACACAGACCTTGACCAAAGGGTGTTTTATGTGCAGTCACTGTTTCACTCACTGAGGCAATACAGTTGCATTGTGAAAAAACAGGATGATACTCATGGGGAATAAAAGCCAGATGCTAACCAGGTCTACACAGAAGAGTTTCTTGATTAGAAAACTTCTACTTAGAAAATACCTACTTAATCTGGTTTGTTTCATAGGAAATGATAAACATTATATTAGAGAGAAAAACCTAATTATTGAGATGTATTTGACTTAATTCTTTAAACAGACCACAAAATTTGCATTTTTGTTACTACTGTATAAATGAGAAATTGGGCTTCTTTGATAGCTCAGTTGGTAAAGAATTCACCTGCAATGCAAGAGACCCCAGTTCAATTCCTGGGTCGGGACGATCCTCTGGAGAAGGGATAGGCTACCCACTCTAGTGTTCTTGGGCTTCTCTTGTGGCTCAGCTGGTAAAGAATCCACCTGCAATGTGGAAGACCTGGGTTCGATCCCTGGGTTGGGAAGATACCCTGGAGAAGGGAAACACTACACATTCCAGTATTCTGGCCTGGAGAATTAAATGGATGTATAGTCCATGGGGTCACAAAGAGCCAAACAAATAAAATAAAATAAAAATAAAAGACTAGAAAGATGTAATATAAATTATATGAAATTATACAATGGATTGGGGTATGGTTGAGATTTGAACCCAGACTTATCTGATCTTAGGCTAGAATGTTTTCCACCTATGACAGTGCATCAGACTCATAAAATTGAACAGAATACCTAGATAACAAACTGCTTCCTCAGTCAGTTCAGTCGCTCACTCATGTCTGACTCTCTGAGACCCCATGGACTGCAGCAGGCCAGGCATCCCTGTCCACCACCAACCCCCAGAGTTTACTCAAACTCATGTTCATTGAGTTGGTGATACCATCCAGCCATCTCATCCTCTGTCATCCCCTTCTCCTCCCACCTTCAATATTTCCCAGCATCAGGGTCTTTTTAAATGAGTCAGTTCTTCACATCAGGTGGTCAAAGTATTGCAGTTTCAGCTTCAGCATCAGTCCTTTCAATGAATATTCAGGACTGATTTCCTTTCGGATGGACTGGTTGGATATCCTTGCTATCCAAGGAACTATCAAGAATCTTCTCCAATGTCACAGTTCCAAAGCATCAATTCTTCTGTGCTCAGCTTTCTTTACAGTCCAACTCTCACATCCATACATGACTACTGGAAAAACCACAGCTTTGACTAGATGGACCTTTGTTGACAAAGTAATATCTCTGCTTTTTAATATGCTGTCTAGGTTAGTCATAGCTTTGCTTCCAAGGAGTAAGTGTCTTTTAATTTCATGGCTGCAGTCACAGTCTGCAGTGATGTTGAAGCCAAAATATATATATATATATAAAATCTGCCACTGTTTCCCCATCTATTTGCCATGAAGTGATGGGATCAGATGCCATGATCTTAGTTTCCTGGATGTTGAGTTTCAAGCCAACTTTTTCACTCTCCTCTTTCATTTTCATCAAGAGGCTCTTTAGTTCTTCACTTTCTGCCTTAAAGGTGGTGGTGTCATCTGCATATCTGAGGTTGTTGATATTTCTCCCAGCAATCTTGATTCCAGCTTGTTCTTCATCCTGTTCAGCATTTCTCCTGATGTACTCTGAATATAAGGTAAATAAGCAGGGTGACAATATACAGCCTTGACATATTCCTTTCCATATTTGGAACCAGTCTGTTGTTCCATGTTGAGTTCTAACTGCTGCTTCCTGACCTGCATACAGATTTCTCAAGAGGCAGAGCAGGTGGTCTGGTACTCCCATCTCTTTCAGAATTTTCCAGAGTGTGTTGTGGTCCACACAGTCAAAGGCTTTGGCATGGTCAATAAAGCAAAAGTAGATGTTTTTCTGGAACTCTCTTGCTTTTTATATAATTGCAAAGCAATACCCGAAGAGACTCCAATCATTACTAAAAAAGTATTGGAATTTGCAATGCACAGACCCAATTGAATAGAAGGGAGTTATGTAAACAGTATACATGTTCATTATTTAAACTCATAAAATAAGCTTATATGAAAAACCCATTAGTCCATCAGTTTAATGGGCTTCCCAGGTGACTCAGTGGTAAAGACTCTGCCTGCCAAGCAGGAGACGGAGGTTTGATCCCTGGGTCAGGAAGACCCCTGATGGAGGAAACTGCAACCCTCTCCGTACTCTTGCCTGGGAAACCCCATGGACAGAGGAGCCTGGAGAGGTACAGTCCATGCTGTCTCAAAACTGTCAGACACGACTTAATGACTAAACAACAACAGTATGCCCAATACTCTTGTTGAACTCTTAGAGGAACACAGGAATATATATTCTATACTTACAAGGCTTCTAGATATAAAAAAATCAAAGAGAAAAATGGCATTAGTGATGATAAATTCAATATACAGATTAATATTTGCTTGAAGAATATTTTAAACTGTATTACTTAATATTAAAAAAAATTGGAATGCACAAAATTAAAATACTATTAATACACAAAGAATGATAAGGCAAAAGTTCATTCTTATTCAAAATGTAGTTTGAAAAAAAGGGTATGTTCAAAATAGTTTATAATGCGAATGAATGAATTATTTTTGGTGTATATATCTAACAGGACAATTACATGTAAACTCTCTTGGTACTGATTCTAATACCTATTCTTTGATTTTTCTGAATGTCACTTAATTTTGATAGGAAATATATAGGCAAACTTTAAAGTATATATATCTGAAAATTCTTCCTAAAAAGCATTTTGGGGTTTCTAATAGATATATTTAACACATCTTCAGCTTTCTGTCTCAGAAAACAGACAAAGCAAAGCACATGGGTCAGTAAATGCCATGAATGCCACTCATGAATGCATGAATACAACCAACCACATGCATAATACACAACTCCTGACAAAATGCAAAAGATGCTCTTTTGAATTAATACAATTTTTTGGTAGAAATATTGAAAATATCTACTTTCTGCCTTCCATCCTAGATTGCCAATCATACATGAGCTTTTCCCTTTATCTCCAAAGTTTCCAGAATATAGACTCTAAATCCTTTCAGGCTCAAATTCTTTAAAATATTTTTCCAGAGGCAGAGGAGAAAGTTGGAGAAGCTGTGAGAATTATGGAAGGATAGAGAAAAACTAAAAGATACAAGGTAGAGGCTAAAAGTTGTAATCAGTAAGACCTAGGGATTTCAGCAAAGGAATAGACAATTCAACCTAACAAAGCCTCTCGAAGAAAGTAAAGAGGAGAGTGAAAAAGTTGGCGTAAAGCTCAACATTCAGAAAACTAAGATCATGGCATCCGGTCCCATCACTTCATGGCAAATAGATGGGGAAACAGTGGAAACAGTGTCAGACTTTATTTTTGGGGGCTCCAAAATCACTGCAGATGGTGATTGCAGCCGTGAAATTAAAAGACACTTACTCCTTGGAAGGAAAGTTCTGACCAACCTAGATAGCATATTAAAAAGCAGAGACATTACTTTGTCAACAAAGGTCCATCTAGTCAAAGCTATGGTTTTTCCAGTAGTCATGTATGGATGTGAGAGTTGGACTGTGAAGAAGGCTGAGCACTGAAAAATTGATGCTTTTGAAGTGAGGTGTTGGAGAAGACTCTTGAGAGTCCCTTGGACTGCAAGGATATCCAGCCAGTCCATCCTAAAGGAGATTAGTCCTGGGTGTTCATTGGAAGGACTGATGCTGAAGCTGAAACTTCAATACTTTGGGCACCTCATGTGAAGAGCTGACTCGTTGGAAAAGACCCTGATGCTGGGAGGGATTGGGGGCAGGAGGAGAAGGGGATGACAGAGGATGAGATGGCTGGATGGCATCACTGACTCGATGGGCATGAGTTTGAGGAAACTCCAGGAGTTGGTGATGGACAGGGAGGCCTGGCATCCTGCAATTCATGGGGTCGCAAAGAGTTGGACACGACTGAGTGACTGAACTGAACTGAACTGACTGATACACAAAAATATTCAAAAAGAAACTCAAGATACTCTTTCCCTATGCTATATAAAATTGACATTTTCAGATTGATATCATTTTAGACTTAGCCTAGATCAAGTATTCTCTTACAATGAATACAAAACCTGATAATAATGAATGCCTAAGAAAGAGGAATAGATAGACCAGCAAAGAGGAAATGAGTTAAACTTCAGGAGCATCCTTACACTTTCACCATCATGATCTTAAAGACTTATTATTTTTATTTCCTCTGGGATAATTTGAATATTTCAAATAAGCTAGAAAACTTTTCTTAGAAATGTCAATAAATAACAGGGAGTCATTTCAAATCCTCTTGGAATAGGAAGAGCATAGACATGTAAACAGATGGGTAATTAGCTCAGCAGATCTCTATTTAAATAAAAAGAAATAAATCTACATAGACTAGCATATTGATGGTAGATCTAAAAATCCATCATTTGTTCAGAGGCTTATCTAATGGCTCCAAAGGGGACTTGTAATTCATTCAGCAGAAAGAAGCAAGTGTTAGGGAAATTAGCTAAATAAAAATTAAAGACAAATGTAGCCACACATTATTACTAGTTCCCATGGAGATTTTTTTTTTTTTTAATTTTTATTAGTTGGAGGCTAATTACTTTACATCATTACAGTAGTTTTTGTTATACATTGATATGAATTAGCCATGGATTTACATGTATTCCCCATCCCAGTCCCCCCTCCCACCTCCCTCTCCACCCGATCCCTCTGGGTCTTTTGTGGATCTGTTTAACCCACAGTGATGATCAGGCCTTAAGATTGGAAAGAAGAATAAGGAAGAAAGAAAGAAAAATAGTAATCTTTATCCTCTATGAAAAATTTCTTCATATTTTAATCCCAGAATCATGCAAGACACTATGAAAATATATCTTGATTTTCACAGAACATGGAAAAGATGACTACTTTCTCATGGTTTTTCTAGCAGTGGCATGATCAGGTATCACACAACTTTATTTCATACATTTACTAAAAATAACATTTGCATTTAAGATCTTGAAAATTAGTCTAATACTTAAAAAGTCTCTGAAATTCCTGTATGTCATTTTATTCTAAGCATTCTTTGTAATGTATTTCATTATATTGCACAATTGAAATTCCTGTGATATAAAATATATATTGCTCATTAATATTCAAAATAAAAAATAACAACTCTGATTACATATGGACAAGATATTTCTCTTCATGCTTTATTCTAACAGTTAATTCCATAATTCATAATATTGTGTTTTAAATCTTATAGTATAAGATAAAAACTACAAGCATTTCTTGTTTTAAAATTTAATGTTACCCTAATTTTCCATCATGAATAATAGGTTGTGGGGTATAATTTAAACACTAGTAGAAAATCACTATCTAAACCTGAGTCCAAAAAAAGAAAACTAAAAAATATGCTCTTTTCTTAAGCATTCTACTTTCTGAAAATTCATCATAAGAAATTAATTATTTATATGGAAGGACTAGTTTTAATAATGCAGATATTTAATATAGAATTATTTATAAGAAGAAAAATTAGAGATTAACTAAATATGTAATCAGTGGGAAATGGTTTAGTAAATTATGTAATAGCTACAGAGAGAAATTTAGACATGCAAAATCTTTTAAAAAACATAAAAAGCATATGTTTGATATCACTAAATAACTGTGACAATATGTGCATGGTAACAAATGCTAACATAAACATGAAAAGAGTAATTTTGTAAGGTTGACGAAATAGCACTAATCTTCCCCACACAAATAATTACTTGTTATTATATGACTGCAGCAATGAAATCTGATAAAACTATACTCCATAACTATTATAAGGGGTAGAAATCAATGTGTTATCATGTTTTGTATTAGATGAATAATCCATAATCTACATGCCAAATAAAAAACATGAATGTATTGATTCACTTTGGCATTAAGTCCTTGTCAAGCCAGAATATAATTATTCCAATCCATTGATCTTTCTTATAAGGAATAAATTAACATTTTTTGTGAAAGTTATATGTTTGGTAAACTTCCATCTTCCATTTTTTATTTTGCAACTCCAGTTTCATAAATTCCAACTTTTGTATCACATAAATAATGCTAGAAAGGAACATGTGCTGCCTGCCTTAATTTAAATGCTCAACTGTTTCTGTTTCTGCAGCTTTTCTATGGAGGAAGGATAGCAGGTTATATAATTACAGAAGTGGCATTTATGACCGCAGGCTCTCAGTATTATGTAATCGGATCATGCCGTGTGATATATTAAATGTGAGCTTAGCAAAAGCATGCAGGCTTTTGCTATACTTAAAGTCAACAAGAGGCCATCAACCTAGAAGAAAAAAAGGTGACTATGGCATGAATTATGATACATCAGACTATGTGAGGTAGCCTCTTTCAACCACAGCCATTAACAGCTTGTGAAAATACCATTAAAGGAATCATTTCAAAATGGTAATATTTATCAAGTGCAGTCAGATACTTATGGTGATCATTGGATTTGGAACATTCTTGCTGGAATTTCACTGACTGTTGTGAAATAACACTGAACCACAAAGGCTTTTGCAGCACTGCTCCCCATGCCTATTTTTATTTCATTCTTCACCAAATTTGATATTTCATCAAAAGAGTGCTGCATGTAATCAAGAACTCAGAGTTCTAAGTCTTATGTGGCTTCCACTTTCCAGTGTGAACTTGGACATGACCTTTGACATGGCCGCAATTTTCTCATTTAGGAAACAAAGAAATCTATTTATGGTATCATTTAACAGATAACGCTTTAACTAGGATATCTCTTGTTTTTCATAGCTGTGGCAATCCCCTGGCTTTTTTTGTTGTTATTATTTTTTGAGGCTTTATGCATTCATGCTTGTTTTCATTTTGTTAGCTACTATCCAAAACAGAGGCAGAGAATGAGAGAAATATCATTTCATTTGTATGGGGTATTTGTATGGGGTACATTTGCATTTGTATGGGGTACATATGGAATCTTTAAGGTGAAGAAAGAAAAATGTAAGAGTAAAAATTAAACAACAAGGAAATCAGAATTTATGAATACTTTAGCACTATAAGAACTCAATTTCTTAGCTTTGTTACATCTCAAAGCAGGACAAAATCACAGGAAATGAAGGCTGTATTTTGGAAGGTGAAGACTAACTTTTCACCCACCACCCACCATAATTCATAACATTATGAATTATGGAATTGTGTTGCAAAGAGTAACACAACACCCATCACCACTTCCCCCCGCCCAGATCACCTAGATTGGAGATAATCATTGTTCACCTTTATCAATGGAGGTAACCTAACTGATTCATCTTTATAGGAAGAGGAAAATGATTACTAATTGAACAGCACTAAAAATACCCACTGGCCACGTGCTGCAACTGGTAAAGAATCTGACAGCCAATACCGGAAACTCAAGCGACGCATGTATCTCTATACTATAAGATTAGAACGTTCCACAGTTGGTTAAATGGAAAGGTCTTGAAGAAAATTTTTCAAAAATTAGGTCATAATTCATATTCCTATTCTCTCTAAAGTCTGAAATTTGTAAAGAAAGCTATTTGTAGTCTCTCAGATGTTTTTCATTTGAAATGTTCTTGTGTTTTTGTTAGACAAGCTGTGATTCATGTGATCAGATTGGCTAGTTGTCTGTGATTGTGGTTTCAGTCTGTCTGCCCTCTGATGCCCTCTCTCAGCGCCTACCTTCTTTCTTGGGTTTCTCTTATCTTGGACGTGGGGTATGTCTTCACGGCTGCTCCAGCAAAGCGCAGCCGCTGCTCCTTATCTTGGACGTGAGGTAGCTCCTCTTGGCAGCCGCCCCTGACGTTGGACATGGGGTAGCTCCTGCACCGTGCGGCCGCCGCTCCTGCATATTAAAAAGCAGAGACATTACTTTGTCAACAAAGGTCCGTCTAGTCAAGGCTATGTTTTTTCCAGTAGTCATGTATGGATGTGAGAGTTGGAATATAAAGAAAGCTGAGTGCTGAAGAATTGATGCTTTTGAACTGTGGTGTTGGAGAAGACTCTTGAGAGTTCCTTGGACTGCAAGGAGATCCAACCAGTCCATCCTGGAGGAAATCAGTCCTGGGTGTTCATTGGAAGGACTGATGCTGAAGCTGAAACTCCAGTGCTTTGGCCATCTGATGCGAAGAACTGACTCATTTGAAAAGACCCTGATGCTGGGAAAGATTGAGGGAGGGAGGAGAAGGGGACGACAGAGGATGAGATGGTTGCATGGCATCACTGACTCAATGGACAAGAGTTTGAGTAAACTCCAGGAGTTGGTGATGGACAGGAAGCCCTGGCGTGCTGCAATTGATGGGGTCGCAAAGAGTCGGACACTGAGCGACTGAACTGAACTACGTTTTTGTTGGTTCAGGTAGATAATTTTATACAATTTTAGTTAATTATAGCCCCTTGAATACTATTTAACATTATTTCTTTGAATGATTTTTAGTCTTATTTAAAAAAACATAATCATTTCACCCAGAGTTTTCTCTAAAATCCTATGGTTGCTGCTGTAAATCTATGTTTTGCATTTATTTCTTTGAAATAAAATCTTGATTCTTCGTATCTTCTGAACTTAATCTTGGAGGATTTGTCTCCCTGCACTCAAAGAATATAAATAAAGAATTGCATTATTCCCCTTCATTTGGCTTTAAGAGATTTCAAATCAAAACAACAATTAGGTATGTCTCCATCCTTTCTCCGGACTGCCTCTAAAGCTGTGTTTACGTGAGGACAATATTTAACCAAAAGGGCAAAAGGATCATTAGTTAAGCAAAAGTAATATATTGATATAATTCTCCTTTTTTTCTGCATAAAAACTAGTTAAACAGGTATAAGACTTTTGAAGGATAAATGCAACTTGCCTCTCAATTCAAGTGAAGACAAACTTTTAGCAATTCCTTTTCTTGTGTGTGTGATCTTTAGAATTTTTTGGGCTTCCCCAGTGGTTCAGCTGATAAAGAACATGTCTGCTAATGCAGGAGACATAAGAGACACGAGTTCCATCCCTGGTCTGGGAAGATCCCCTGGAGAAGGAAAAGGCAACCCACTCTAGTATTCTTGCCTGGAGAATGCATGGACAGAGGAACCTGGTAGGCTAGAGGCCACAGAGTCGCAAAGAGTCAGACATGACTGAGCATGCACATCTTTAAAATGTTTAACTATATTAAGTTTCTTAAGGCTCCTTTTGTTTAAAAGAGAATACAAGGTGATTTTTTATACTTACTTATGTGTACAATGGAATAACCAAAAAATGGGGAAAAAAAATGTTTGCTTGATTTAAAATCTTCTGGTTATCTGGTCATGAGTTTCAATCAATTCTCCTTCCAGCTTTTATAACTGAGCGGTACCTTTTGACTACTTAGTGACCCTGGTTTCTATCCTAAACTGCAAAGCTGATATATCTCTTAAATAAAGCCGCAAAGCTTCAATTCAACAAAGGAATCTCCTAGAGAACCAATCTAGCCAAGGACTGTGTTACTGTTGTTGCCAAAAGGGATCATTTATGAGAAGACTTATTACCTTTTCTGATGCTGTCTCTAGAGGAATAATAGATCCCCATATATCTTAATGGTTTTTTATGCCCTATAGTATTCCATGTACTTACCAGGAAGGCTTTAATTTATTCCTCAGCTTGACTAAACTTTACTCTTCCTCCTAATTCTAGGGCCCCTTGGCCTCCCTTTTCTTTGAGCATTTACTTTAGAAAATTTTCTAATAGTAAATTCTTGTTCTATCCCTTTGAGATGTAGATATTCTTGCAAGCTTCTTGCGAGCATCACAACCCAGGAGTGTATTTCCCGAGGACCTAGGGTCTGGCTGTCTTTGTAACTGTGAAGGAAGAAGTGCTATATAATGGAGCTTCAGTGGGTGGGTAAGTATGCTAAGTTCAATTAGCAAATGCAGATGGCCTGATGACAGAAAAAAAAAGAAAAAATCCAAACTCAGGACTAACTCAAGGTGCTGGAAATATCCTACCAATCAACTTCCTTCCTAACATCCAGCAATACTCTTCAACTAGCTCATTCCAGTGCTTTGTTTCAGCAGGCTGAATTTCAGACTCACTTAGGGCCTTTTTTCTCTACTGCAACAGCCTTGAATAAAGTCTTCTTGGCCTATTCAGTTTTGTCCAGTACAGATGGTCCTTGACTTGCAAGAGTTTACCTTACAATATTATCAGCTTACAATGGGTTTATGAATAACAAGCCCCATTACTAAGTCAAAGATGATCTGTACAGGTTTTACTTTGACAGTGCCAAAATCCTCTGTGTTCCATTTTGTACATTACAATCATTTTGTGAGCAACATTTTTTGGGGGTATTAGCAAAGTTCTTTTAGTTCTCATCCTGACAAAGATATACTCCCAAGAGGCATAAAATTCACAAAAATTTCTTACATTTTAATAGGGCTTTGAAGTCCTAACAGTGATTTCACTTATTTCCAGAGACTACTCTAAGGTGACCAAAGAAATAAAAATCCCCACTACATCTCCTTATGCAGCCTGAGAATTGAGTGAAGCTAGAGATCTGTACTCAACCTGAGTTGAATGGATTATTATGTTAAAAGCATGGACCAATTCACATTTTTACTGAAAATTCAGAGTTGACCTTAGATCCAAAGATGCTAAGGTTATCTCAGGGCTAAAAGGCAAGTTACAAAATATTCTCAGTGGTGGTGTGTTTGTGTTGGGGGGGGAGGAGGGCGGGGAATCCCAAAACATAGCACTTCTTTAAAGGCAGTTTATTGATCCCTTTTTGTTACTAAATTTACTCTCAGGTGAAATACACTTCCATGTGTTATTAAATGAAACAATTTAGAAAAATCGGTAACTTTTTAATCAAGGAAAGGAGTAGCCATTTGCTCTATTTCTAATTATCCCCAATATATTTAATTAGCAGAAGGTTAGGGTCAAGAGGAAAATTTAAAACAGAGGGTAAATAAGAAATGATCCATAGGCAAAGAAAAACAACGGTGAACAGATAGGGAGAGGAGTGAGTGCGAAGAGTGAGTGAGTAGTAAGAATAATTAGCAAAATAATATCATTGTGATTAAGACCCTGGTGGCTGGGCTTTTTGGCCGCTTTCAAAATCTGCAGATTTTTTTTCTTCTCAAACACTTTAAGAAGTCTTTTTTCATCCAGAATCCACATATTTTATTGCAGTGCCCTAAGGAATTAGTTACCAAAACCTTCCTGCTGAAAACACCTTTCCTGAACTGTTTGATCAGTGCAAATATAACTATTTGTTCTTTCACTTGGTTTCATAACTAAGAGAGTAGACAAATAATATCAGGTGTGAAAAAGACATACTGGGACAAATGAAAGGGAATGCTAGTTACCCTGAAATCATGGCCATAGTCTCAACTACTGTTTTATTTTATTTTAAATATCATGTGCTTCTACTAAAATGTTGAAGACTATTATAAAATAGTTACTTTTCTCATAAAATTATACTAGGAATTTTAAGACACGTTTTACAATTTTAAAAAAGTATATTTTTACTATTCTCACACAGACTAGATATTTCAAAATAAGGAATATGACTACTCTTGATGTCTTTTTACAAATAAAAATACTGAAATATTTTGCTCTCCCCTACGTCTATCACCTAGCACCATCATCATGTGATAAAGAAACTTTAATAAATAAAACCTTTATAGAAGACATAGCAAAGGATTATTCATATCCAACATTTATAATTTCAAATTATAGATTATTCTCTTGTATAAAAACCATAATTGACATTATAATATTGGGATGAGTCAGTTTCAGGAAATGAAATGACACGTCATTGATTATGCATTTAATTCAAAAGCAAATTCTTGTTTCTCTTCATATTTAACACTTGCTTGGTCTTAGAGTGTCATGAACATCTTACTCATACTAGCTTTTTATTTCTTAGATTAGATAGCAGTGGATGTAGTGACATTTGAATGTCCACAAGAATATATTCCAAAGAAACTTTTAAAATCTATTTTGAGCAATATAACTTCTGCTGAAGTTATTTTATTAGATCAACTCTTATTACCTTAGCAGGTATTTGAGCAGGGCTAAAGACAGTAAAAGTGTTTAAGCAAGGCATACATTTCCATCATAATACTGACATAAAAAGGTACATGGCCTAAGAATTGAATTTGAGTAATCAAAAGTTTTGTAATGAGTCTGTCTCACATTTTTGAGCCTAGACCAAGTCCCTTAATAGCAGAAGTAGTTGGTACCAATATAGATTTGAAGAGAATAAATTAAATACACTGAAACATTTAGCTCTAAAGAGCTAAAGACAAACTCTCTAGTGACTTTCTGCACTATGATTACAAAGCAACCATGTGACTATGTTAATTAATTCATAACATTTGACTTCATTGAGTTATTGCTATTGACCTAGAAATTGAAAATAACAGCAACAAAAAGGAAAATATAAAACAAACAAAAACAAAAAGACACCTTAGCCCTAGGCCCACCTCTGCATAGGAAGTAACTGTGCAATCTTGGAAGAGTTATCTAATCGTTATAAGCTTCGTTTCCTTTTCTGCAAAACAAGAGTCATGATTGGTTGATCATTAGTACCTTTTCATATTTAACATGCAAGTGGAATTTAAAAATACTGTCTTTACAAAAAGGCTATAAAATCCTCAGGAGATAGTGGCTTCCCTGGTGGCTTAGTCCGTAAAGAGTCTGCCTGCAATGTGGGAGTCCTGGGTTTGATCCCTGGGTCGGGAAGATCCTCTGGAGAAGGAAATGGCAACCCACTTCAGTACATTTGCCTGGAAAATTCCATGGACAGGGGAGCCTTGTGGGCTACTGTCCATGTGGTCACAAACAGTTGGACATGACTGAGAAACTAACTTTCACTTTCACTTGTTACAACTAATCACATATGACAAAGATCTTAATTAATGAGTTTATTCATAATTCACACTTGCTGTAAACCATAGGAATGAAAAAAAAGAAGTCTGTATGAGCTTTTAAAAAATAATCATTTTCGTAATCACTAAAACTTTAATTTAATATTAAGGGGGAAAAAACACACACACAAAGCTTCTAACTAGTGTTAAGGATATGTATACATTCACACAGTCCAAAATCGCCAGTCCAGATTTTTATGTCCATCACTGAAGGCAATGAGTGAACTTTATTGTCCCATTGTTTTTCACTCCCAGAATCAGCCATATAGATCTATGCAAAAGTGAAAGTTAGTCACTCAGTCATGTCACTGAGTTCTCTGATTCCATGGACAGAGGAGCCTGGTGGGCTACAGTCCATGGGGTCACAAACAGTTGGACATGACTGAGTGACTAACTTTCAGACATACGCAAAAGACCACATTAATTTATGTGAGCACTGGAGGTGTGAACTGAAGCAAAGGTCACACTGGAAAAAGTCAAACAGGCAAAGAAGGCTCTATTCAATGCTACTGTATTAGGAAATAAAGGCCAGAAGTGAGTCTGAGCTCAACTTCACTAAAACGAGGTGCAGAGAGTTTTAAGAGTTGGGGTGGGGAGATCGGAGGGCATCTGTGTTTACTAACTGATAATGTTAGTATCCATGCTCCCAGCTTCACGAGAGAGGGTAGTTTAGACTTCAAGCACGATATAGGGCTGTTATCTTGCTTGACTATAGTATCTCAAAGAGATGACTCTCAGCATCTTGAGAAAGACATTCCTGAAATTTAAAACTGGAAAGAACTAAAAAAAAAAAAAATTGCATCTTAAAGGGATAGAGAAATAATTTACAAGTTTTCTAAATATTCTCTCACAGGTCAGAGGCCTAGAGTGAGAAAAAAGTCTGTCTGTAATTTAGTCAAGCTGAAGGTAATGTTAAGGCCATCTTGGTTGGGTGACTTTGATTTGGCAGAAAAATTTGTACTTTAGGATCTATAAAAAGCAGTTCTTACCATACTTTCTTAGCTATATTTTTCAAAAGAGGATTTGACTCATGAGTCATCAATTCAGTTCAGTTCAGTTCAGTCACTCAGTCATGTCGTACTCTTTGAGACCCCATGGACTGCAGCACACCAGGCCTCTCTGTCCATCACCAACTCCCGGAGTTCACTCAAACTCACGTCCATTGAGTCGGTGATGCCATCCAACCATCTCATCCTCTGTCATTCCCTTCTCTTCCTGTCTTTCCCAGCATCAGGGTCTTTTCAAATGAGTCAGTTCTTCGCATTAGGTAGCCAAAATATTGGACTTTCAGCTTCAGCATCAGTCTTTCCAATGAATATTCAGGACTGATTTCCTTTAGGATAAACTGGTTGGATCTCCTTGCAGTCCAAGGGACTCTCAAGAGTCTTCTCCAACACCACAGTTCAAGCACCAATCTTCAGCGCTCAGCTTTCCTTATAGTTCAACTCTCACATTCATACATGATCACTGGAAAAACCATAGTCTTGAATAGACAGACCTTTGTTGGCAAAGTAATGTCTTTGCTTTTTAATATGCTGTCTAGGTTGGTCATAACTTTTCTTCCAAGGAGTAAGCATCTTTTAATTTCATGTTGCAGTCACCATCTACAGTGATGTTGGAGCCAAAAAATATAAAGTCAGCCGCTGTTTCCACTGTTTCCCAATCTATTTGCCATGAAGTGAAGGGACCAGATGCCATGATCTTAGTTTTCTGAATGTTAAGCTTTAAGCCAACTTTTTTACTCTCCTCTTTCACTTTCATCAAGAGACTCTTTAGTTCTTCGTCACTTTCTACCGTAAGAGTGGTGTCATCTGCATATCTGAAGTTATTGATATTTCTCCTGGCAATCTTAACTCCAACTTGTGCTTTATCCAGCCTGGCATTCAGCATGATGTACTCTGCACATAAGTTAAATAAGCAGGGTGACAATATACAGCCTTGATGTACTTCTTTTCCTATTTGGAACCAGTCTGTGGTTCCATGTCCAGTTCTAACTGTTGCTTCCTGACCTGCATACAGGTTTCTCAAGAGGCAGGTCAGGTGATCCGGTATTCCCATCTCTTTCAGAATTTCCCACAGTTTGTGGTGATCCACACAGTCCAAGGCTTTGGCATAGTCAATAAAGCAGAGACAGATGTTTTTCTGGAACTCTGTTGCTTTTTCAATGGTCTGATGGATGTTTGCAATTTGATCTCTGTTCCTCTGCCTTTAATTATTTTTAAATGAGCATAGCTGCATTTGTATCTCATCTTGTACTTTTAATGTATCCACTTTTGTTATGTGTACACTTTCACTTTTCTAGTTCCTTATAGAAACTAAGGAAGGTTAAGTAAGTTAGAAACATTAATCTCATTAGTTTGTACATTAGAGTGATGGGATAAAAGAAGCCAGCCCATTGGTTTAAGCCAATTAAAATGAGACTATAGCTGACCTTTGGACAATACAGGGGTTACAGTGGCTGATCCTCCACACAAATATTTGCATATAACTGTATAAACATTTGCCTATAACTTTACAGAAGGCTGCCTTCTGTATCTGTGGTCCCACAACTTAGGTGTCAACTAACTGTTCATTATGAAGTACTGTAATACATATTTAAGAAAAAAAATTGTGCATAAGTGAGACTGTGCACTTCAAATTCATGTTTTTCAAGGGTCAACTGTATAAGTTATGACATCTTTCATGAGTATAAAGGGCTCCGCAATGTGAACCATTGCTTCATAATCATGGGCCTGTGTGTGTGACCATGAATGTGTGTGATTTGTATAAGCAAAAGATGCAAATGATAGCCATTTCTAATTGCTAAGAAACACATTTTTCCCAAGAATCAAGACAACAGAAAATGTAAAGACAAAGTAACTTTTTATAGCTATTTACTTTGTGGAAGCAATTTTTTTTTTTGTGCTTTACTTTTCAAAATAGTGTGGCCACTGTAAGAGAAAAATACATTATTTTTTAAGATATAAAATCAATTTATTTTTAAATATCATCCACAACATGATGGGAAAATACTATTACCTATTTGAAAACAAACAGCCCCTGTTCACTTAGCTAATCAATGACAGGCCAAAAGTTTCTTCAGTTTGAAGATATATGTTTTCTTCTTTTCTATCTGAACAGCTTTAATCACCAGCAGAGAGCTTGATTGCAGCTTATTTGTAAAATATTTGAATTAAAAAAATTTCTTTGGTCAGTTAAATATTTTGAACCATAAACTTTTCTGTTGCCAGACCCTTCCTTGTTCTGCTTATGTTCTCAGTATTTGGGATGGCTGAGCAGAGAAATAATGATGGTTATGTATGACCAGAGGTAGAAAGGAAAGGCAGATAGGAACACCTTCATATTCTTCCTCATAACAGGATTGTAAATTTTAGATTGCCCTAAAGAGAATTGCTGGTAGTTCTAGAGAGAATCTGTCAGTATAATAGACAGAAGTCCTATAAACTGCCTGGTCATTGGCACTTTAACTTACTCCAGGTTTGAAAATCTCTAACTCCAGTGACAGCTCCATCTCTCTTTGAAGAGAAATCAAAGTTGTGAAATGTGAACAAACAACTGACAACATAAAATTCACTTTACTTGCACTTGAAATATTAGTGGGTAATATAAGTACTGTGAAATTTTGATATACCAGTGGTGGAACTACTTAATAATAGAAAAATAAAATCAAGAGCTTTATTTTAAGGAAAAAAATTCCCTGGAAGTGGAAACAATTTTTGCAAATTTATTTCTTTTACAATAAAACTTGATGTGTTATACCCCTTCTAGAGGATTTCTAAAATGAAAGCAATATTTTTTAAAATTTTATTTATTTATTTTTTTTTAAGTTGAAGGATAACTGCTTTACAGAATTTTGTTGTTTTTGACCAAATAGCAACATGAATTAGTCATAGGTAAACATATGTCCTAAGGTAATACTTTTGATGTTGTGATTTTGTCATAATTACATAAGCTAGCAGAATCTTATTCAATTTCATATGAAGACATTATGAACCAAAAACTAATTGCTTACTTGTCATTTAACACTGTTCTTTCACTGTATAAATTGAGAAACTAATTTATAAAATAAAGTGGAAAACATAGCGTCATATTTATAGAAATGAGTAGTTTAGATGCACTCCTCTATATTTTTCCAGATTATGAAAAACTTCACAGCTTTAGATAACAAGAAGCAGGGTCAATTGACATTAACTTGTGATCTGTGCAGCCTGAGCTGATTCCCTGCTGATAAACATTGTTCCCAGCAACAGCAATATTTGGGAAGGGCAGCCTACATACTGTGTTTGTGTCAATTCAAACTACCTCTGAGAGTTTGTCAATACAGTTCAATAGGAAAGTTAAATCAGATGGAAGGATTTCAACAATTACATGGTTGATTCAAACAAAATGAAGATATCACCTTTGTTTCTAAAATATAAAAGGGAAATGGAGTGGGGGAACAGGGAAGGGAATGCTTATCTAAATGATCCAGCTTGCCTTCATATTCTTCTAAAATCACTCTCTCCTCATTCAACATTTTCACCATTTTGTATCCTTGCTTATCTGGGGTGAATTTTTTATGCTAATTTTTGTTTGATATGATAAGAATTATATTAATACTGCATTTATATATGGACTTATAATCAACACATTTATAATATATCTAATTTTGAAATGATTCCCAAGTGCTGAAACAGTCTATACAAGATTAAGCAAATATTCTTATCTGCTTAATATAATAAATGCAACCATTTCACTAGCTATGTGAAGCTTAAATATTAAATAATACTTACAAGCTATAGCTTGTGTACAGTCAAGAAGCAAGTGTTAAGACAGGATTTGGAAAACAGACTCATTCCAAATTGGGAAAGGAATACATCAAGGCTGTATATCATCACCCAGCTTATTTAACTTATATGCAGAGTACATCAGGAGAAATGCTGAACCGGATGAAGCACAAGCTGGAATCAAGACTGCCAGGAGAAATATCAATAACCTCAGATATGCAGATGACACCACCCTGATAGCAGAAAACAAAGAACTAAAAATCCTCATGATGAAAGTGAAAGAGGAGAGTGAAAAAGCTGGCTTAAAGCTCAACCTTAAAAAAAAAATCATGGCATCTGATCCCATCATTTCATGGCAAATAGATGGGGATAAAATAGAAACAGTAACAGATTTTGCTTTGGCCTCCAAAATCACTGCAGATGATGATTGCAGCCATGAAATTAAAAGACACTTGCTCCTTGGAAGGACAGCTATGACAATCCTAGATAGCATGTTAAAAAAACAGACATCATTTTGCCAACATAGGTCCATATAGTAAAAGTCATGGTTTTTCCAGTAGTCATGTACGGATGTGAGAGCTGGACCATAAAGAAGGCTGAGTGCTGAAGAATTAATGCTTCTGAACTGTGGTGCTGGAGAAGACTCTTGAGAATCCCTTGGACAGCAAATCAGTCAATCCTAGAGGAAAGTAATCCTGAATGTTCGTTGGAAGGCCTGATGCTGAAGCTGAAACTCCAATACTTTGGCCACCTGATGCATATAGTCAACTCATTAGAAAAAGACCCTGATACTGGGAAAGATTGAGGGCAGGAAGGGAAGGGGGTGAGAGGATGAGATGGTTCAACAGCATTACCGACTCAATGGACATGAGTTTGAGCAAACTCCAGGAGACAGTGAAGGACAGAGAAGCCTGGCATGCTGTGGTCCATTGGGTTGCAAAGAGTCAGACATGATAAATTGACTGAACAACAAGCTATAGCATTTAACCAACTAATTTTTATGGTAAAGTTTAGATTTTATAATTTTGTTTATTCCAAATTTTTCCTTTGAAATTAGATAATATAACAATTTTAATGTAATCATTACATATTTTTACTATACACATTTTATTTTTATTTACCTAGTGGTCTATTACTTTAAGTTCCTTATTTTGTTAGAGGATCCATCAGCTTAGCTTTAGAGAGGCAGCCTGTCTTTCCAGGGCTTGTTTCATAGTTCATTCTTCTGTCTTGAAACTCTATCCAGGTTTCCCATCATTGAAACTACTGACCATAATCTACTCACTACTTATTGAACATAATCTGTCTGCTAAAGGCTTGACCTTCATTTATTTTAATAGAGCATCTAAGTTTTGCTTGGTTGTCTTAATCATTTTTATTTTTGCTTATAGAAAATTAAAATGTAAGTAATACATTCTTAGGATATTACAAATTTACATTTTGAAAATCTGGCTTAAAGATTCCCAAACAATTTTGATGTAAAGGACCAAGAGATCCTGTAGAGACTCTCCTGTCCCAGAATCACTGGAGAGAGATGGTTGGATGGTAGCTTCAGCTCACCTCTTCCCACTGTCCAAGCAAGAATCGGCTTTAACTTGTTGTACATGTTGGTCTTAATACTTGCAATTTCATTTTTGCAAAGAGTTGCTCAGCTCACCAAGACTAAAATAATATGTTTGGCTGATACATATTATGCACTTCTGCATAATATTCAGAAGAAATCATGATATTATTTGGTTTTTATTATGCAAATGTATATACTTAAAATATAAACACTATTGTTAAGGATACTATTTCTTGTGTGATGGCTTTTAGCTTCAAGAAATGTCAGCCTGGACCCACCTTCTACTAAATATGGGGGAAAAGAGGGGAAAAAAAATTCTTCTTTCTCCGGATAGATTCTCATATTCTAAAGTCAACTTTATATCCATCTGCACAATTTATTAGGATACCTCCATCATTTTTTGATTACTGAGCCATTGTGCTCTCTCTGGTGATTCACACATTCAGGACCGCAAGCAAAATTGTTCACAGCATAGTTTGAGGCAGTGAGTGTCATGCTTAAAAAGGGGATATTCACTTTAGAAAAAAACAAACTGGGTTTTATTTTAAATATCTGACCTTGAGCAGTTTAAAAGGCTATCTTTATGCCTCATTTTCCTCATCTGCTTACAGGGAAAATGGTTCCGATGTTTTCAAGTTGTGTGTGTAGTCACTGTCTAAACCAAGTTAAGTGTTGCATAAATTACAGCTGTTAATCCTCAGCCACATAATAACAAATAGATATTCAGCTGTTTTGTTTGTTTTTGGCTTAGAAATAACACACACGTTAGCTTTTCCCAACAAGCTTGCTCAGTTTTTCAAAACATGCATTGTATAAATGGAAAATGGTGTTTGTTTTTAAAATGGCCTTTCTTTTTAATGACCTGAAGCAAATGAACTTTTGGATATGCTGTAAAAATTATGAAATGAATCCGACTATTCAAATGTAACCAATTTTCTACTTTTGTAACAAAATCTAGAGCCAAATGGAAAGGACAGTCAGTAATAAGTACTAGAGACACAGTTTCTAAGATAATGTTAAGAATAAATTGCCTTAAACCTTAACGTATTTTTTGACGTTGGAGTGGGAAAGTTTATGCTAATTCAAAATGCAAGCACCACATTAACTGGTAGCTTCAGGTAGGAAAGAATGCAATAATTTATTCTATTTTCTTCAGAAACATTAAAAGTGAATTTTAAAGTCACTTAAAGTAGCATCATCAGTGAATTGTTTTATTAAGAAAACTATTCCCCTCTAATTTTGACTATCTTGCTAAAGTCTGGATCTCCTTCCTTCTAAATAATGAGTGCACCATAATGGGTTACTAATTTTAATTAAACTCACTGGGCTAAATTGTATTGTTGGGAACTTATTCTGAACTTCTCTAGTAAACACAGATTATCTTACCAGCATATGTGAGGGCCAAACGTGGCCCCTTGTGATAAGAGTTATAAATTAGTAGTTTGAAAGATGTGTTAGCTCATATATTTTTATTTTAGCCAGTATGTTTGTAATACTTGGTTTTCTTAATTATTTCAGAACTAACATTACAACCTGAAAATTGACTTCAACACCACAAAGTCCCTAAAACCCACAATAGTGTGTTTGTTTGTCACTTTAGTTGGCCATCATAGCCACATTAATCAGGAATGACAAAGGCCTTCCTTTGTTTTTACTATACAGAGAAATAATATAGAATATTTATTAAGTTCCAAGTAATAGATACAATATGTAAAAAACACAGATACTTGCCATTAATGAACATAGGATCACATGAGAAATATCTAGTAAAAGTAAATTTCCTTTTAATAGGTTACATATGTGATATAATTTTAGAGCATTAAAAAAGGAATCATCCTACATACAACAGAAAATAACCTTGAAGATTTTGGTTTAGGACCAAAAGTTTCTACCAGAAAAAGGGTCTTCTGAGAAGATGGAGTTATATACTTTGAGATATTATTTAGCAAATTTAATAAAAACATTAAACAACATTGCAATAATCAATCTCTAAGTAAGTTTATCAGATTGCTCTCATGACAAATCAAACAGAGTGTACTGGAGGAGACTCCACAGATGACTAAATAAGAGTCTGAGAGCACTAAAGGTAAATAGCATCAGCTGAAATTTAGACAGTACTTGCCAGAGATGGACACGCCTAAAAAATGGTCTTCCACTTATTCAAAATAAAGGACACTCTTAAAAGGAGATAAGATGTTAAATTCTGTAGCAAGTCCAATCAGAAAATAAGTACAGCTTCCAAAGTCACCCTTAAAATATGCTAGTTCTAAAGAAATTACTTACAGTGAATATTGGTTGAATTAAATCTTAAAAAATATTTTCACAAATACTCCAATTTGTAAGTCACTGATATGTACAGATTATTCTGGTCCTTCTAAGAAAGAAAAGAAACCATCCCATTAATTTTCAAACAAAACTTACTGAGGAAAAAGTATTCCCCAGCAACCCACTCTGGTATTCTTGCTGGAAAATCCCATGACAGAGGAGCCTGGTGGGCTACAGTCCATGGGGTCACAAAGAGTCAGACATGACTGAGCAACACTTTCACTTTCAGTTTCTTGCACTATAGCAACTATATTGAGACTGAAATTGTTGTATACCTCAGAATATTGTTCATTTGTATACTAACTCTATGAAGGCATATTATTCCATAATGATCTTTTAAAGAAAAGCACAAGACGGGACCAATGCCCAGAGCATTACAGAGTTTAGTACATAACTCTCAATACAAAAATATCACCTACCAACCAGTACAGTGATGCCCTGGGAGCAAGACAGGCAAGGATTGGCTGATTGACAGCAGAAACAAAGTTGTGAGGCAGGAACTCATCACTAATCCTGCTGCAGAGAGTAGCTTAGAGAATCCTAGACCCATAGGCTGGAGCAAATGCAATTATTCTAAAGCAAAATGCTTCCATTCTCTTAGTGAATTTTCTAGTTACACTCGGTGATTTATTTACAAACTGTATTTAATCACTCTCATGTAAGCCATGGTTAGTTGTACATATCCTGAAGGGGAAAAACATGTTGTATTTTATTTCTATGAAAACCAGTTTGTGGATGCCGTTCAAGGCCAGACTACAAAGGTAATTTTGCTTGTGGACCAAAAAGAGAAAATACTGAGAAAGAATTTCAACCTCTCCAATTTGTTTGTTTGTTTGTTGTTGTTGTTTGTTGATGCTCAGTTGCTAAGCTGTGTCTGATTCTTTGTGACCCCACAGACTGCTGTACGTCAGACTTCTGTCTTTCACTGTCTCATCGAGTTTGCTCAAACTCATGTCCATTGACTCAGTGATGCCATCCAACCATCTCATCCTCTGTTGTCCCCTTCTCCTCATGCCCTCAATCTTTCCCAATATCAGAAGTCTTTCCAATGTGTCAACTCTTCGCATCAAAGTATTGGAGTTCCAGCTTCAGCATCAGTCCTTCCAATGAATATTCAGGACTGGTTTCCTTTAAGATTTATAGGTTTGATCTCATTGCTGTCCAAGGGACTCTCAAGAGTCTTCCTCAGCACCACAGTTCGAAAGCATCAATTCTTTGGTGCTCAGTTTTCTTGATAGTCCAACTCTCACATCCATACATTACTACTGGAAAAACCAGAGCTTTGACTAGACAGACCTTTGTTGGCAAAGTAATGTCTCTGCTTTTTAATATGCTGTTTATGTTGGTCATAACTTTTCTCCCAAGGAGCAACAGTCTTTTAATTTCATGGCTGCAATCACCATCTGCAGTGATTCTGGGGCCCAAAAAAATAGTCTGTCACTGTTTCCACAGTTTCCCCATTTATTTGCCATGAAGCAATGGGACTAGATGCCATGATCTTAGTTTTCTGAATATTGAGGTTCAAGTCAACTTCTTCACTCTCCTCTTTCACTTCCATCAAGAGGCTCTTTAGTTCTTCACTTTCTGCCATAAGGGTGGTGTCATCTGCATATCTGAGGTTATTGATATTTCTCCCTGCAATCTTGATTCCAGCTTGTGCTTCATTCAGTTCAGCATTTCTCCTGATGTACTCTGCACACAAGTTAAATAAGCAGGGTGACAATATACAGCCTTGACGTACTCCTTTCCCGATTTGGAACCAGTCTGTTGTTCCATGTCCAGTTCTAACTGTTGCTTCTTTAACTGCATACAGATTTCTCAAGAGGCAGGTCAGGTGGTCTGGTATTCCCATCTCTTTAAGAGTTTTCCAATTTGTTGTGATCCACATAGTCAAAGGCTTTGGCATAGTCAATAAAGCAGAAGTAGATGTTTTCCTGGAACTCTCTTGTTTTTTCAATGAGCCAACAGATATTGGCAATTTGATCTCTGGTTCCCCTGCCTTTTCTAAAACCAGCTTGAACATCTGAAAGTTCACGGTTCACGTACTGTTGAAGCCTGGCTTAGAGATAAACTTGAGAGGATAAGTTTAAAGAGGGAAAGTTGTATTAAAAAAAAAGGTGAGAACTTCCTGACTATCCTTGTATTTTGTGCAATTCTGTGGAGTACAGGATCTTCAAGACTCTTTTCACTCAAAAAATATATTTTAAAATAGTTTCATTTATTAATCAAGGGAGGAGTCAGAACCTGAGTCGAGACTTCACTTGCAGCCCCAGTATCTTTTCCCTCCACAGTTTTGAAACCTTAGTAACTCACAGGGCCGTAGACATATATGAGCTGTAGTGCTGGAGGATAGATATGATTTTTATTGTTCAACATCCACTAGGGGAACAGGGTTTTATTTCCACTAGAATGTTTGAAATGACCAGCTAGAAACTATTTATCTACTCCCTTTTTATTCTGATGATGATTTAGTTAAGAACTATATTGTTTTAGGTCCTTTGTTCCAACTACCTTGAAGTCACTAATCCAGTGAATTAGATGAGTAATCAGCTTATATGACTCAAAGAACTAACATCAAATGTACTCTACAAACAATATCCTCTTCTTGCTGTACATTTTAAATTAAGAAGCTTGAAGCATTTTACATAGCAATAGTCAAAATACCCTCTCACCTCCCCCACTATCTTCTCCTTATAACCTGTTAAAATAACACTGTCTGCAATTATGGCATCATTTGTTATGCATGATATAATAGACTGCAAATATAAAGAGGTATTATCATTACTTTTGTCCTTTGTTCTTTCAGGCCAGAATATTGCATACTTCTTTACTTTGACATTTATTGCTTTTAGATTGGTAATAGAATGGTTTGTGTTGCTCATTATCTTGAATGATGATAATATTAGAAGTTGGGGAGTCTGTGTTCTCTGTTAAGTAAAGACTTTGTATAATTTAACAAAGGTTATTACTGGACAATTACCCAGAATACAGTTCAAGTCTAATAAAGTATAGTCATATCCAGTCTTAAAGAGAATATTTACCATGGTTTCTGGGAAATTGGATCAAGTAGTATTCACATATATTTTTTGCTGCTACTTTTCATAAGTTCACCCTGACTGTTTCATAGGTAAAATTACAGTGAGACAATTTGCCTGTAATAGTAGATGAAATAAAATAAAATATAAACTTTTCAGGTTCTGAATTATAAAGTTTTATCTTATTCAGTAAAATACATATGTTATACACACACACACACACACACATATATATAGAGAGAGAGAGAGAGAAAGAGAGAGGAGTTAAATCTTAATCTGTTATAGTACTAGAAATCAATGTCCTACTCTCTCTACTGACATTGTTCTGGGTGAGGAGTGTCCATGCCCTTCATAGCTTTAAACAAACATTTCACAAAATTCAAATGGAAAAGAAAACATACTTTGATCAGAAAGAAAGATACTTTTTCTACAGGGAGCTAAACTGGTCATATCTATCAAAAAATGTATGTTTCTATGTAGCATTGACAAATAATATATGAAGAGAAATAAGAAGAGCTCAATCTCTGACTCCTAAAGAAAGTAATTGATGACTTCATATTAGAGATTCAAGAGAAAAAACCAATTTGAAAAGTGACACATGTTAAAGAATGCTGGCCAGGGGTCTGGCATGGGACTAGTCACCTGTTTTTTAATCACTTAATTTTCTCAAGTGGGGCACAGCACAGTGTTTCCATGAATTTGACCCTGATATTCTTATTATTTGTTTAGTAGATTGGAAGGTAGTTTAAGGTGGATTCCATTTTAGTCTATGTAGGAATATGAAGAATGTGGAGAAAAATCAAGCCAAAACTTCTAGAAGCAAAACTGGCATGCATGATGACTCTTAACACACTAGGACTCTTGGGCCAAAGTTGTTAAGTGAAATAAAATTTGTAGTCTTGGTAAGTCAAAAATCTTATATTTGTAAGATTATATTCCTGTAGTAGAACTTTACCCATTTGGAATGTTATAGTTGTTAATTAATAGATATTTCATTTAATTTCTATTTCTAATTCATTGATGAAATGTTTTCTTTTTAATATTTGTACTAAAATATATTAGAAACATTTTTGAATTGTCCTATTCAGGCAATTTGCTACGCTATTCAGGCGATTTGCTACATATAATACTTTGGTGCAGTGGTTTATTCTGTCATGAGGAAATATTATTTAACAAGAATATATGAAAGAGGCAACCCATGCCAGTATCCTTGCCTGGGAAATCCCACGGACAGAGGACCCTGGTAGGCTAGAATTCACAGGGTCACAAAGAGTTGGACACGACTGAGAGAGACTGAATGTGAGCATGATATGAAAGAAGATACACTTATTTGGTTGAATTCATCAGGTAGCTACTAAGTGTCAAATATAATTGCTTTCACTATATCTGAACATAGCTTTCCATTAAGATATGGAACGAGTCAAGAATGTCAAAATTTTAAACTGTATTTAAAATTCAAAGTGTATGTGGAATTGTCTTATCAAAAGTTGCATGTCAGTCAAGCAAATTTTGAATAGTTGATGATTTTCTCTTCTTAAGGAATAACATAACAACTGAAACTTAATGTACCAAAACCTATCTGTATGGGAGATTCTGTGCAATAGTTGCAAGACTTAATTACTATTGGACAAAAATATTTAAAGGAAAAAGGTATGTACTGATTCAAGTTAAGTTGCATACCATCTGATCACTGTCTTGTTCACTGTGCACTGAACCAATGTAAAGAGAAAACATTTTTTTATAGTATGATTCCATAACAGATGTCTTGTGAAGCATCATACTAATGGAAAATGCTCTGGAAATTGAACTATATGATATATCTGGGGGTAGTAAACTAAAGAACTAACTTATGGTTACCTCCCACCCCCACAGTAACCATAAGTTCGTACTCTGTGAGTCTGTTTCTGTTCTGTAAATAAGGATTTTATTGTGTCATTTTATACATGAAAAATTAAAACAGACATATTTAGTAATTTTTCCAAGGGCATTTGGCCCATGAATGGCACATCAATTTTCAATTGTAAAGAATGATACACAATCAGTGATACTAGCCACTATACTGTATAGCTTTATAAATGAGGGCAGTAGTAGTATGGTTTGAAAATAATTGCTGGATTAATAATTTAGAGGATATATTATCCAGCTTCAGTCTTTTACCTGTATTTCAAATACATCTATTAAACCACTTGTTAAAATTTTCTACCTACCTGTGGTATAAGCATATTTGGATATATCATTCTCTCTCAATTTGCCCCTAATGTATTTTGTATCTTAGTGTGACCGTTCTCCACCCAGGTATTGAAGCTACATGTTTCAAAGGCTTTTCACACTCCTTCCCTTGAACATATGCCTAATCAGTCTTAACATTCTGAATAACATATCCTCAATTATTAATCTATTAATCAATTTCTAACCATACTGCTACTGCCTTCATTTATTTCCTCATTAGTTTTTTTTCAATTATTTTTATTAGCTGGAGGCTAATTACTTTACAGTATTGTAGTGGGTTTTGCCATACATTGACATGAATCAGCCATAGATTTACATGTGTTCCCAAACAGATCCTCATTACTTTTTCTTAGACCTCCACAACAAATGCTTTAACCAGTAGGCTTGCTTCCATGTTTCTCTTCCTCAATTCTTTTCTCCATATACCTTTCAAAGAAAATATTCCAAATTTCAAATTGGCCTTGTCAGTTCCTCTCACCTACAGATTGGAAGGCAAGCAAATTAAAATTATACCTCCTTTATCTTTCTTGATAATCTCTACTTCACATCACCTACTCCAAGGAAACTGTATTCCCTGCCTTTGTATTTCTTACAGAAATCCTTTGTTCTTTCCAGCCATAATTGGTCTGGGTGATTCTTGTGTATTCTTCATGACTCTGATCACATACCAAATCCTAGAGGATGGTGTTTGCATTGCTTCATCCCACCTTTCTAGGCTTGGTCCTGTATCCTTTTCCTTGCTCCTCTTAATATCCAATAAAAACTTATGTATTTTCCTTACAGAAGTAAATCCATCTGTTAATATTTCTAGACTCTGAAATCTTTGAGGATAGAGACTGTGACATTATTATTTTTTTAATCATCCTGCTTCCTACTGCATCACTACCTGATGCATGTAACTATTTGATAATTAAATAATGAGTGTTGAATGAAACCATGCCTTGATGAATAAACAATAAGAGTAGAAGTAATAATATATAGAATTTTTAGCACATATTAAGTGTATTTATAGGCTGAAAACATCTTAAACGAGTCTCACTTCTCTCAGATTGTTCTATATTTTAAAGTGATTCAATGTAGGTTTTTCTTTGTTTGTTCTTTTTTTGAGCTGTCACACACACACAGTGTAGCAGACTTTGTTTTTTTTTGGGGGGGGGTGTGGGGAGTTGTCAATAATGTAAACAGAGTAATGTATATTTTGTGGTATATGAGCTTTCGTGCATGCTCAGTCACTCAGCTGTGTCTGATTCTTTGCAAACCCATGGATTATAGCCCTCCAAACTCCTCTGTCCATGGAAAGTTTCTAGACTAGAATACTGGAATGTGTTGCCATTTCCTACTCCCAGGGAATCTTCTTGGCCCAAGGATCAAACCATGTCTCCTGCATTTCCAGGCAGATTCTTTACCACTGAGCCACCTAGGAAGCCCTATTGTATATAAGGACTTTGATTTAAATCGGTTTTCAAAAAAAAGGAATAAATTCTACATTTTATCTTACTGTATCTCGTTCTCCAGTTTAATGTAGAGGTTTAATATTGTCTTTCACACCAAATTCTTTTGATTTAAAACCTTGTTTTCCACTGACGAGTGAAGTGTTTTTGGGCAATTTGCTTAATTTTTATTTATATGAATTCCTTAAACTACAAATAGGAATGCTAATAAAATTTCCACAAAGAGTTGTTACAATAGTTGAAGATTATTTGAATCTCTGTGTTCTTTGAAATACCATAGAATCTTTTAACAGGCCAATTAGCATTCAGAATAGTGTGTCATTTTATAATTAGTCAATAAATGTTAACTAAGTTATCATTGCTGTTATCATATAGATTAAATGAATTTTCTAATTCAAACATAGTTATCATTCAAATAAATTACTATACTGTTAAAGTGATATCTTAAAAAACCTTGAGGATCTAAAGAATTGCAAATTCCTGGCATAAATTCTCCTAAAGTAATTCCTCATTTATTTATTTATTTATTTAAACATTTTATTTTATATTGGAGTATAGCTGATGAACAACGTTGTGATAGTTTCAGGTAGACAGCCAAGGGACTTAGCCATAAGCATACATGTATCTAATCCTCTGCAAAGTCCCCTCTCATCTCATAACATTGAGCAGAGTTCCCTATGCTATACAGTAGGCTCTTTTTGGTTAACCGTCTAAATATAGCAGTGTATAACTCCTCACTTAGTTTTTTAGCATTTTAGTTTTCTTTTTACCCTCTCAGCTGTCAGTTTTTGCTACTGTCATTATCTCAAATTCTAACATCATTTTCTGCCAATGAGTACATTTAGGTATACACACAGTTAAACAAGTTGAGATTATGACTGCTTGATCTACGAAGGGATCAGCAGGGGAAGAACTGATTAAATGGAGGTGTCCTGTACAGTTTGTTGAATGGCTGTTTACTTCAACTAGCTTAGGAAGTAGTCGGATAAGATGTGATGCAGGGGCCACAGTAAAATAAAAGAAGCTTTAGTAAATGTGAATTTGAAATCCATGTTGATCCTTGTCATTCACATAAGTAACTAATTTATGTGGATAATATATATTTTATATTAAATCACATGCACTTACATTTGTGCATGTGTGTGTAGGTATATCTGTCTTTAATTTCCTATAACTCTATCATCACTATTCAAAGAAAATTTAGCAAATTGAAATGGAAAGTTTTGGAAGAAAATGGAGTCTGATTTCATTTCTTCAAGACCTGACTTGTCTCAGAAATTGATCTATTTCTGGAAATTATATTCATTCACCTGTGATTTTTATTCTGCCTCCAACTGGAAAGTTTGTCAAGCCATCACCTCAGTGGTGTTCTGTGCCTGTGAATTCTCCCTGCTGGCCAGCTCCCATGGGGGCCTGCTTGACATGTACAGTCTGACTCCACAGGCATTTCATTCCCTGTTTTCCCATTTCTGCCAGCCTTTGACTGTTAACAGCCATTTCAACAGTGAAGGGAAAGAAAAATTAAAAAAAAAAAAAAAAAGAAAAGGAAATTTGTGTATTGGTTTATTAGTGTTGCTAACAAAATCTTTTGGAGTGAAGTACATTACAATTTATGATTCATGCCACTTTGCAATCGTAACTAGAATTTGGTATCTGTATCCTCTGAAAAGGGGCTTTCCGGATAGCTCAGCTGGTAAAGAATCCACCTGCTATATGTCAACCAGGGTTTGATCCCTGGGTTGGGAAGACCCCCTGGAGGAGGGCATGGCAACCCACTCCAGTATTCTTGCCTGGAGAATCCCACGGACAGAGGAGTCTGGGAGGAAACAGACAATGGGGTTGATAAACCATGGGGTCACAGAGTTGGACACACTGAGTGACTAAGCATAGCACATCATCTGAAAACCTGGGCATCAACACAAATGCCACAGACAGAAAGTTAAGGTGTATTTTTAAAAATCAACTCTTTTTTTGCTTATACCAGAAATCAACAGCTAGATATTCTAATGTATTTTCTTTTAAATTAATTTTGAAAGAAGTATTTGTGCATACAATAATTATAAGAACAATGAGAAAATAACCAGTATTTCCTATCAATGCTAAGTTTTAATTTTTTGCAGTGGCTCACATTAATTTTTATTTTATTACCAACTTTGAAATATTTGAAACATTATAATCAGAGTTAACTTTATTCCATGGAAATTTTGGAACTCCCATATTTTGAGACAGGTTTACAGTAGGAGATGTGGGAAATAAGCCTCTTTCTTTAAATTATGCTGTTTTATTTTCCTCACTATTCCTAAAGCTCAATTTGTTGCCATTATTGTTGTTCAATCTTGTCATGTTTGATTCTTTGCAATGGCATGGACTGACTGCAGAACAACAGACTCCCCTATCCTTTGCTACTTCCCAAAGTTTGCTCAAATTCATGTACATTGAGTTGGTGATGATATCTAACCATCTCATCCCCTTCTCCTCCTGCACTCAATCTTTCCCAGCATCAGGGTCTTTTCTAGTGAGTCACTGCTTCGCATCAGGTGGTCAAAGTATCAGAGCTTCAGCTTCAGCACCAGTCCTTCCAATGAATATTCAGGGTTGATTTCCTTTAGGATGGACTGATATGATCTCCTTTGTGTCCAAGGGATGCTCAACAGTCTTCTCCAACACCACAGTTCAAAAGCATCAATTCTTCAGCGCTCAATCTTTGTGGTCCAACTCTTACATCCACACATGACTACTGGAAAAGCAGCAGCTTTGACTAAATGGACCTTTGTCAGCAAAGTAATGTTTCTGCTTCTATTTATTTATTTTTGTTTGTTTCTGCTTTTAATATGCTATCTAGGTTTGCCATAGTTTTTCTTCCAAAGAGCAAGCATCTTTTAATTTCATGGCTGCAATCACCATCTGCAGTGATTTTGGAAACCAAGAAAATAAAGTCTGTCACTGCTTCCACCTTTTCCCCTTCTATTAGCCATGAAGTGATCTTAGCTTTTTTTTTTTAATGCTGAGTTTCAAGCCAAATTTTTACTCTACTCTTTCACCCTCATCAAAACGCTCTTTAGTTCCTCTTCACTTTCTGCCATTAAAGTGGTATCATCTATGCATATGCATTTCTCTGACATAGCAAATAACTAAATAGAGCAAGAAATATAGTTAACTGGTGATATTTTCTTGGCCTACCCGATGACAACCACTTTGCTTTATAGATGTTTTCTCACTGTATTACCTCATTCTTCTTAAAGGGAGTCAACAGAACCGGTAAATTTATACAGGCTAAAATTATGTTCTTCACTTCTATGTTTGCATCTCTCCCAAATGGCTTTGTGCAGCCTCCATAAGCTTGGAACACATTTCTAAGTAACCTCCTAATGATTTTTGAGGGCAGCACACATAAAAACAATAACACTCAAATGAGGATTTTTATCCTTTCCCGTATCATTCTCTTAATAGACTGAGATGTACAATTTTTGATTTGCAAGTTATCAGAACATTTTGTACTTTGCTTATTTATAATGGCAAATACACTTGATAATATAATTTTAAAGGAAGTGGCAGAAATATTTTGACACATAAAGGATGATGATGGTAACCATTCCAGAAAATTTGAATTGTGAAGAACCTGCCTGCCAATGCAGAAGACATAAGAGAAGTAGGTTCCATCCCGGAGTTGGGAAGATCCCCTGGAGGAGGGTATGGCAACCCATGGAGGATCCCATGGACAGAGGAGCTTGGTGTCCATGGAGTCACAAAGAGTAGGACACGACTGAAGGGACTTAGCACAGCACCATAGATACTGGAAGAAGATGAAGGCAGAGGAATATTTAGTTAATGAAAAATAATGCACCCAGTAAAATAAGAAACATTTAAATTATAACCATTATCCAAGACACTTCATCACACTAAAGTCATAAATTCATACTATAGATATCTATAAGATTAAAAAAAATGCAAACCAACTTAATTGTAACCTTCACATTTATATGTGAAATTTAGTGCCAAATAAATAAGTATAAGCACACTCTGAATGAAATAACTTGTAATTTTGACTTACGCCTTAGTACATATCATCAAATAATAAATGTAAATCTAAATCAAAATGTGAATGAAATAACATATTATTCTTTGATATTCAAATGTGTTATATCATCGTGCCATTATTAACCTATTGTCTCTCAGTTCCAAATGCACTCTGCTTGATTTTGCTTTCTCACGCTGAAGTTGAGAACTCTATGAATACTAATTTTTCTTTGCCAGTGGCTTTCTATTAGCGTGCGTGCATCCTCAGTCACTTTAATTGTGTCTGACTCTTTGTGAGCCTAGGTCTGTAACCTGCCAGGGTCCTCTGTCCATGGGATTCTCCAGGTAAGGCTTGGAGTGGGTTGCCATGCCCTCCTTCAGGGGATCTTCCTGACCCAGGGATCAAACTCGGGTCTCCTGCATCTTCTGCATTGCAAGCAGATTCTTTACTGCTGAGCCACCAGAGAAACCCCCATTTTTCTATTATTAATATATTTTGCCAATAAAGAGCAGAGATAGATTGGAAAACAGGGAAAATGAAAAAGAAACTTCTGCATGTTGGGCTCACAAGGTGCCAGTGGTGACTATGTCATTGCTCAATAACTAGCCTGAACTCTAGCTCCTTTGATCCCCAGGTCTATGGGTAGAAGCTGCTTTCTGTAGTTAGAGTTCTAGGTATAATACAACCCAGAGAGTAAGAGCCTTTTTGCTTTTTCACCCTTCCATACTTATATAAATGTTATCCTGTGTTAAATTCCCTTTATTCATATATCTAGTGTGATTTCTTTTCTCCCCCCCAAAATTGTTGTTTAGTTGATAAGTCATGTCTGACTCTTTATGACCCCATGAATTGTAGCCTGCCAGGATCCCCTGTTCCTGGGATTCTCGAGGCAAGAATACTGGACTGGGTTGCCATTTCCTTCTCCAGGAGATCTTCCCAACCCAGGGATTGAACCTGCATCCCCTGAATTAGCAGGCAGATTCTTTACCAGTGAACCACCAGGGAAGCCCTTCATAGCTAAATTCTATCATGGCTTTATAGTCTGACTTACATATATTTTTTATTTTATTTCTAAAATTTATTTATTATATACAAGATATTCAGAATTGGATTAAACATAATCCTTGTTTTTTAATATGCTCTCATTATTGGTCCATTTATAGTTTATTTCATTTAGTTGATTTTTAATTTAATTATTTCTGATAATGTAATTAAAAATTATAACACTGCCAAAAGTAAATAAAAGTTAGTACAGTGAAGTGAGGAAAGAGTTGATTTTTTTCAAGAATGGTACCAGTTGAGTTGGAGTTTCCTGCGGGGAAAATACATATCTTGATTCCTACTTCATACCATACACAACTGTAGATATGTCTAATACAATAGAAAATATTTCAAAGGTATCAGAGCAAATTATTTTTATATATTTGATTGATAAAACACCATTCAGTGTGAATAAGCAGTAATGGAGCAAAAAAAAGTATTGGCAATACAGATTAGTGATGAAGGAGCCAGATATAGAAAGCAAATGTACAAGAAAAAGAAACAATAAAAAATGGAAGAAGACTTCCATAAACGTTTTACAAAATAGTATATTAAATGAACAATAAAAGGATGGAAAGAAGTTAAGCTTCATCAGTGATAAGGAGAATGAAAATTTAAACCATAAATTAATGCCCATTAGACACAATGCCTAAAGTGTTAAAAAAAAAAAAAAACTAACAAAGATATGGAGTATGACAGTGGAACATGATAATATAAATGACTGTGTTTGTGGAAAATTATTTGGCAGGATCTACTAAATTCAGTTGTTGGCTTAAAGCTCAACATTCAGAAAACTAAGATCTTGGCATCCAGTCCCACCATTTCACAGCAAATAGATGGGGAAACAGTGGAAACAGTGGTTGACTTCACTTTGGGGGGCTCCAAAATCACTGCAGATGGTGACTGCAGCCATGAAATTAAAAGGTGCTTAATCCTTGAAAGAAAAGTTATTACCAACCTAAACAGCATATTAAAAAGCAGAGACATTACATTGTCAACAAAGTTTCATCTAGTCAAGTCTATGGTTTTTCCAGTAGTCATGTATGGATATGAGAGTTGGACTATAAAGAAAGATGAGCGCCAAAGAATTGATGCTTTTGACCTGTGGTGTTGCAGAAGACTCTTGAGAGTCCCTTGGACTGCAAGGAGATCCAACCAGTTCATCCTAAAGGAGATTTGTCCTGAATATTCATTGGAAGGACTGATGTTGAAGCTGAAACTCCAATACTTTGGCTACCTGATGCAAAGAACTGACTCATTGGAAAATATCCTGATGTTTGGAAAGATTGAGAGTGGGAGGAGAAGGGGAGCACAGAGGATGAGATGGTTGGATGGCATCACTGACTCAATGGACATGAGTTTGGGTAACCTCCGGGAGTTGGTGATGGACAGGAAAACCTGGCGTGCTGCAGTCCATGGGGTCCCAAAGAGTTGGACATGACTGAGTGACTGAACTAAACTGAACTAAATTCAGAGGTATGCAGGTCCTATGACCCAGCCGTTATTCTTCTGTATATATGTTAAGCATATAAACACATACACATGTTCATCAAAAACAAGTATGAGCATTATTTATATTGTTTGTAATAGCTGTTTGTATTAGCCTCTGTTAGCTATTACATTGTTTGTAATAGCCTCAAATATGAAACTAAGATAGGCCTGTTCATAGAAAAGCAAATAAATACATTTTGGTATATTATCACAAAGAAATTAAAAGATGCTTGTTCCTTGGAAGGAAAGCTATGACAAACCTAGACAATGTATTAAAAAGCAGAGACATTACTTTGCTGATAAAGGCCTGTATAGTTGAAGCTATGGTTTTTCAAGTAGTCATGTGCTGATGTGAGAGTTAGACCACAAAGAAGTAAAAGCAGTTCTAAGGGGAAGGTTCATAGCTTTACAAGCTTACCTCAAGAAACAAGAGAAAAATCAAATAAATAACCTAACTTTACATCTAAAGCAACAAGAGAAAGAAGAAATGAAGAACCCCGGGGTTAGTAGAAGGAAAGCAACCATAAAAACTACGCCAGAAACAATGAAAAAGAAACAAAGGAGATTATAGCAAAAATCAGCAAAACTAAATAAAGTCTGGTTCTTTGAGAAGATCAATAAAATAGACAAACCACAGCCAGACTCATCAAGAAAATAGGGAGAAGAATCAAATCAACAAAATTAGAAATGAAAATGGAGAAATCACAACAAACAACACAAAAATACAAAGGATCATAAGAGACTACTATCAGCAACTATATGACAATAAAATGGACAACTTGGAAGAAATGGACAAATTTTTAGAAAAGTATAACCTTCCAAAACTGAAACAGGAAGAAATATAAAATCTTAACAGATACATCACAAGCATAGAAATAGAAACTGTAATTTAAAAAATCCTCCAACAAACAAAGCCCAGGACCATATGGCTTCACAGGTGAATTCTACCAAAAATTTAGAGAAAAGCTAACCCCTATCCTTCTCAAAATCTTCCAGAAAATTACAGAGGAAGGTAAACTCCCAAACTCATTCTATGAGGTCACCATCAGTCTAATACCAAAACGAGACAAAGATGCCACAAAAAAAGAAAACTACAGGCCAATATCACTGATGAACATAGATGCAAAATCCTCAACAAAATTCTAGCAAACAGAATCCAATAACATATTAAAAATATCATATGTCATGACCAAGTGGGCTTTATCCCAGGGATGCAAGGATTCTTCAATATTTGCAAATCAATCAATGTGATGTGTCACATTAACAAATTGAAGGATAAAATCCATGTGATTATCTCAATAGATGCAGAGAAAGCTTTTGACAAAATTCAACACCCATTTATGATAAAAAAAAAACTCTCCAGAAAACAGGAATAGAAGGAGCATACCTCAACATAATAAAAACTATATATAATAAACCCACAGCAATCATCCTCAAAGGCAAACAATTGAAAGCATTTCCCCTAAAATCACAAATGAGACAAGGGTGCCCACTCTCACCTCTACTATTCAACATAGTTTTGGAAGTTTTAGCCACAGCAATAAGACAAGAAAGAGAAATAAAATGAATCCAGATTGGAAAAGAAGTAAAACTCTTAGTTTGTAGATGATATGATCCTCTACATAGAAAACCCTAAAGATACCATCAGAAAATTACTAGAGCTAATCAATGAATATAGTAAAGTTGCAGGATAAAAAATTAATACACAGAAATACCTTGCATTCCTATACACTAACAATGAGAAAACAGAAAGCGAAATTAAGGAAACAATCCCATTCACCATTGTGATTAAAAGAATACAATACTTAGAAATAAATCTACCTGGAAAAACAAAAGGTCTATATATAGAAAACTATAAAACACTGATGAAAGAAATCAAAGATGACACAAAGAGATGGAAAAATATACCTTTTTATGGATCAGAAGAATCAATATAATGAAAATGAGTATAGTATCCAAAGCAATCTATAGATTCAATGCAATCTCTCCCAGGCTAATAAGGGTATTTTTCACAGAGCTAGAACAAATAATTTCACAATTTGTATGGAAATACAAAAAAACTTGAATAGCCAAAATAGTCTTGAGAAAGAAGAATGGAACTGGAGGAATCAACCTGCCTGACTTCAGACTATACTGCAAAGCTACAGTCATCAAGACAGTATGGTACTGGCACTAAGACAGAAATATAGATCAATGGAACAAAATAGAAAGCCCAGAGATAAATCCACGCATCTATGGACACCTTATCATTGACAAAGGATGCAAAAATATACAATGGGAAAAAGACAACCTCTTTAACAGGTGGTGCTGGGAAAACTGGTCAACCACCTATAAAAGAATGAAACCAGAACACTTTCTAATGCCATACACAAAACTAAACTCAAAATGGATTAAAGATCTAAATGTAAAAACAGAAACTATAAAACCCCTAGAGGAATAAATAGGTAAAACACTCTGACATCAATCAGAGCAAAATTCTCTATGACTCACCTCCCAGAGTAATGGAAATAAAAGCAAAAATAAACAAATGGGACCTAATTAAACTTAAAATCTTTTGCACAATGAAGGAAACTATAAGGTGAAAAGACAGCCTTCAGAGTGGGAGAAAATAATAGTAAATGAAGCAACTGACAAAGAATTAATCTCAAAAATATACAAGCAGCTCATGCAGCTCAATACCAGAAAAATAAGCGATGCAATCAAAAAATGGGCCAAAGAACTAAACAGACATTTCTCCAAAGAAGACATACAGATAGCTAACAAACACATGAAAAGATGTTCAACATCACTTCTTATCAGAGAAATGCAAATCAAAACCACAATAAGGTACCATCTCATGCCAGTCAGAATGGCTGCTATTAAAAAGTCTACAAGCAATAAATGCTGGAGAGGGTATGGAGAAAAGGGACCCCTCTTATGCTGTTGGTGGGAATGCAAACTAGTACAGCCACTATGGAGAAGAGTGTGGAGATTCCTTTAAAAATTGAAAATAGAACTGCCATAGGACCCAGGAATCCCACTCATGGGCATACACACTGAGAAAACCAGAATTGAAAGAGACACATGTACCCCAATTATCATCGCTGCACTGTTTACAATAGCCAGGACATGGAAGCAACCTAGATGCCCACCAGCAGATGAATGGATAAGAAAGTTGTGGAAAATATACAATGGAATATTACTCAACTATTAAAAAGAATGCATTTGAATCAGTTCTAGTGAGGTGGATGAAACTGGAACCTATTATACAGAGTGAAGTAAGTCAGAAAGAGAAACACCAATACAGTATATTAAACACATATATACGGAATTTAGAAAGATGGTAATGACAACCCTATATGCAAGATAGCAAAAGAGACACTGAACAGACTTCTGGACTCTGTGGGAGAAGGTGAGGGTGGGATGCTTTGAGAGAATAGCATCAAAACCTGTATATTACTATATGTGAAATAGTTCACCAATCCAAGTTCAATGCATGAAACAGGGCACTCAAAGCTGGTGCACTGGGGGAAACCAGAGGGATGTGATGGGGAGGGAGGTAGGAGGGGGTTTGGGATGGGGGACACAGTGCATCCATGGCTGATGCATGTCAATGTATGGCAAAAACCACAATATTATAAAGTAATTAGCCACCAAATAAAATAAATATATATATTTTTAAAGAAGGCTGTGCATGCATGCATGCTAAGTCACTTCAGTTATATCTCACCCTTTGCAATGCTACGGACTGTAGGTCACTAAACTTTTCTGTCCATGGGATTCTCCAGGCAAGAATACTGGAGTGACTTGCTGTTTCCTCCTCCAGGATATCTTCCAACCCAGGGATAGAGCTCATATCTCTTACGTCTCCTGCCGAGTGCAAAAGAATTGATGCCTTTGAATTGTGGTGCTGGAGAAGACTCTTGGGAGCCCCTTGGACAGCAAGTAGATTAAACCAGTCAATCCTAAAGGAGATCAGTCTGGAATATTCATTGGAAAGATTGATGCTGAAGCTGAAGCTCCAGTACTTTGACCACCTGATGTGAAGAACTGACTCATTGGGAAAGACCCTGATGCTGGGAAATGTTGAAGGCGGGAAGAGAAGGGAATGACAGAGGATGAGGTAGTTGAATGGCATCACTGACTAGATGGACATGAGTTTGAACACACTTGGGAGTTGGTGATGGACAGAGAAGCCTGGCATGCTATAATCCATGGGGTCACAAGGAGTTGGATGTGACTGAATGACTGCACAACAACAAGACAAAGAAATTATCCAGCAACAATTAGCCTTTTACAACAACACCTCAAAAATATGGGCTGGGACTTCCCTGGTGATCCAGTGATTAAAAATTCACCTTGCAATTCAGGGAATGTGGGTTTGATCCTGGATTAGGGAACTAAGATCCCACATGCCACAGAGCAACTAAGCCCATGAATCACAGCAACTGAGCCTGTGCACTCTGGAGCCTTTGTGCCACAACTAAAGAGCCCAAATGCTACAATTACTGAAGTCCCTGTGCTCTGGAGCCCTCAGGACACCCCTAGGGAGCCCATGTGGCCACAACTACTGAGCCTGAACTACAACTAGCAAGTTTGTGCACTGCAAGGAAAGATCCCTCATGATGCAGTGAAGATCCTGCAGGCTGCCAGTGAGACACAATGCAGACAAATAAACAAATATTAAAAAATATAGATCATCTCATGAGTCTAATTTGAGGGAGGGGAAAAGCAAATACTAGAGTACATATTGTTTGACTTTAATTATATACATTACAAAACCAAGCAAAAACTAATCCATGATGTTAGCAGTCAGGAAAAATGTTTACTTACCCTCAATGGGAATAAGAGATAAAGACAGAGAAAGCATTAAGGAATTGCTAGCTTACTCTTAATATTCGATTTCTCAATCTGAATGCGAGTTAGAAGGGGGTTTGTTTAGTTTGTAAAAACCCACTGGACTATGTATTTGTGAAAGTGTACTTTTCTATAACTAGTTTACATTTCAATATGGAGTTTAAGGAAATAAAGTATTTGGGCAAACCTATATCTAATCCTAGGTATTCATCCAAACTTTTTTCCTAAATCTCACAAGCTGACATATTCATCATTCAGAATCCTGTCACCTTTCCTTTTTATGGAGTTTTATTTCTATTTCTATGTGTGTCTAAAGTTTATTTTTCAGTTCAGTTCAGTCGCTCAGTTGTATCCAACTTTTTGTGACCCCATGAATCACAGCAGGCCAGGCCTCCCTGTCTATCACCAACTCCCGGAGTCCAACCAAACCCATGTCCATTGAGTTGGTGATGCCAACTAACCACCTCATCCTCTGTCATCCTCTTCTCCTCCTGCCCTCAATCTTTCCCAGCATCAGGGTCTTTACAAATGAGTCAGCTCTTTGCATCAGGTAGCCAAAGTATTGGAGTTTCAGCTTCAGCATCAGTCCTTCCAATGAACACCCAGGACTGATCTCCTTTAGGATGGACTGGTTGGATCTCCTTGCAGTCTAAGGGACTCTCAAGAGTCTTCTCCAACACCACAGTTCAAAAGTATCAATTCTTCAGCACTCAGCTTTCTTTATAGTCCAGCTCTCACATCCATACATGACTACTGGAAAAACCATAGCCTTGACTAGACAGACCTTTCTTGGCAAAGTAGTAGTGTCCCTGCTTCTTAACATGCTGTTTAGGTTAGCAATAACTTTCCTTCCAAGGAGTAACTGTCTTTTAATTTCATGGCTGCAATCACCATCTGCAGTGATTTTGGAGCCCAGAAAAATAAAGTCAGACACTGTTTCCACTGATTCCCCATCTATTTGCCATCAAGTGATGGGACCAGATGCCATGATCTTAGTTTTCTGAATGTTGAGCTTTAAGCCAACTTTTTCACTCTCCTCTTTTACTTTCATCAAGGCGCACTTTAGTTCTTCTTCACTTTCTGCCATAAGGGTGGTGTCATCCGCATACCTGAGATTATTGATATTCTCCTGGCAATCTTGATTCCAGCTTGTGCTTCCTCCAGCCCAGCATTTCTCATGATATATAGAAAGTATATCACATTTCCTATGTGAAAATCAGTTTTCTAATCATATCATTTAATAATATTCATTAGAAGTCAGCAAAGTACAGGGATAGAACATAGCTCACAAATAATTTAAATATTTATGCATATGCTTATACCTAAAAAAAAGTTTATTCCTAAAAAAAGTTTATTTTTATGTATAAGCATATGCATAAATATTTAAACTATTTGTGAGCTTCATTCTATCCCTGTACTTTGCTGACTTATGAATATTATTAAATGATATGATTAGAAAACTGATTTTCACAGGAAATGTGAGATACTTTCTATTTAAATTCCGTTCAAATTAAACTACATATCAATACTAATTAAAGAAGTAAACAGTTTTCGAATTGAAAAAGCTATAGTTTCCCATTTTTACTAAGTTACTCTTGCATCATGCACAGACAGAATGAACATTCATTTTCTAGGCCATAATACTCAGGCTCTTATTGCTTATAACCACTAGAAACACTGAAGAACATAATTTGACTTATGGTTCATATAAATTCAAGCAATAAGAAACCTGTTGAATTTGGTTTTAGTATACATAAAACTGAAGCTAACTTCTTAATTAATTACAAATAGTGCTGCACTTTATTTACTTCTATGAGCTCATACTGATGCATTCTGAGCATAATTTCTAAATGATAGCTGTTGTATTCCTGGTATTACCTTTTTAGTCTCATGAGGATAATAACAGGCTAAAGTCATCATCATCATTAAAAATAAATATCTCTATTTCTTAGAAAAGAGAAAGGAGAACTAGCATTAAGTGGTGAAATATGAAATTCAAAGATGGGAAAATATTATATCTTAATCTACCTTTGACATAATGGGTCCTGAACAAGAGCCTTAGAACCATAGAAAAGTTCTTTATTCCTAGGGGTAACATTTTCAAGGCTGGTTAGTGATGGAAATAGTTTCATTTGTTGGGAAATAGTGTTTCTTTGAAGATTTTTTATACCTGCAGAAAATGAAAACATATTTACTTCTGTAGGAATTTGCCTGAAATATTATAATTCATTAAGAAATGCCTGAATGAAACATAGTTCATTTCACAAACCTTCATTTTTATGTTGAAATCAAAATGGAAAAAGCTCTTCATAATTAAACACATCTGACTTCATTTTGTCAATATAACCTTTCTATTTCCAAGTGAACAGAAATCTCTAAATATGGCATAAAAAGAAGCATTTTAATCTTTTAAAAAATCTGTTCAAACCTGCATCAGCAAGTAGTCAAGACTCCTATTTATGTATACACTTTTATGAAATTTCTATTAATCACTTCTTAGAAATACATATCAAATAGTTTAAGAATTGGTATTCAGTTGCCAAGTCGTGTCCAACTCTTTGTGACCCCATGGTCTGTAGCCACCAGGCTTCCCTGTCCTTCACTATCTCTCAGAGTTTGCTTAGACTCACACCCAACTTCAAACTCATCTCAAATTCATGTTTAAAGTTAATACATTTTACTCGGTGTGGTAAAGATTTTCCTGTGTAGATTTTTCCTTCCTCTGCTTTTGTACCCTGTTGATAATATGTTCTTTTAACAAGAAGAAATGCTGATAGATTAGATTATGTGTCTTTGAATAATGCTTCAGCTTTTTAAGCAAATATATAGAGATTATTCCAATATATGTGATATTAAGTGTGATATTAAGATATTAAGATATCTACTTTTTAACATATTTGAGCTTTCCAAGACACCAATTTTGTTCAAATTGGAGTCATATCTTTAATTACAGTACTGTTTTTAATTTTATGGTGTATGCATTAATGGAGAAGGAAATGGCAGCCCTCTCCAGTCTTCTTGCCTGGAGAATCCCATGGATGGAGGAGCCTGGTGAGCTACAGACCATGGGGTCAGAAAGAGTCAGACGCTACTGAGCAACTAAACAACAACAATGCATTAATAACCATCTTATCATGTTTGCATGTAGTCATTTTTTTATAACAATCTGTTCTGATTCGGTATGACAAACCTGGAGATGATCCACCATGGATCATGGAAGGAACTTCTGTTCAGAATGCTGAGGTAGCACAAAGGATTAGACTGGCCAGTCAAATATAAGAAGTGGAGGTCTTACCCAGTATCGACTTTATTAATGCTTCAATGACACAAGGAAATACAGGGCAGAGAAAAAAGAAGGAGAGGTCTAGTACCATCAGGGCAGTCTGGCCCTTTCTCTCCTCATCAGAATGCACTCCAGCCCTAAGTAATCACAAACCTGTATTACTTAGACAAAACCTGCCATTTCAGCATGAACCATCCTTATTTAATACTAAGATAGTTTCATAGCTTTTGTGACATTTTCAAGAAAGCCCTGGGCCATAAACAAAAAGTTCTAGGTTTGTTTAAAATAAGTGATCTTAGACAGAGTAGGAACATTCTGCTACAAAGATTACACACCCAAAGACTCTTTGGCTAACAATTATCACTGGTTAATTTTCAGTATACTCTGTTTCTAGAGGGTCTACAGAGGAGAGTTGAAGTGTCTCCTTCCTTAGTTATTTATCGGGAGGTTCTGCTCTTGTAAAAGGAGAGAATAGACTGAATGCTAATTGTTTATTACTTTCTCTTAAGCATTATCAGATGGGGAGGAGTGTCAATTGAAGTAATGGAAGGTAGTAGTGAAAAGAGAAGTAGTTTGACTAGGAGATAACACACCAAAAAGGGGTATAAGGATTTAGGAAACAGAAAGAAAGTCACTTAACAGAACTTTTCCCTATTTCAAAACTCTACCTATACTCCAATATCTGTATAAAAATACTTATGATACTGTCACCACCGTGTGAAGAGTTTAATGCCATGTTTTGCTTTCATTATTGAAATTGCTTTAGTTTGTTAAATAGTTTTCTTGATGAATATTACTTAGGACTTCAAATCATACACCAAGACACTAAAAACATAATGGAACTGCTGTGTAAAATAAATGAATTTTAATTATATTTTGTCAGGCCAGCAGTCACTGAAATGATTAAGAACATTCTGCTATCACTCCACTGAGAAATGATGTATGTCAATTTAAATTCTTTACTCAAAAAAAAAACACATGTATGCCAAAGTTCATTGCAGCACTATTGATAATAGCTAGATCATAGAAGCAGCCTAGATGTCTATCAACAGATGAATGGATAAAGAAGATGTGGTGCATATATAAAGTGGGATATTAGCCATAAAAGGGAATGAAATTGAGTCATTTGAAGTGATATGGATGAACCTAGAGCCTGTCATACAGTGTGAAGTAAGTCAGAAGGAGAAAAACAAATATATTAATACATGTATATGGAACCTAGAAAAATCGTACTGATGAACCTATTTGCAGGGCAGGACTAGAGATACAGACAGAGAGAAAGGACTTGTTGACACAGAGGCAGAAGGCGTGGGTGGGACAAACTGAAATGATAGCATTGACATATATACAAGTCCATGTGTAAAATTGACAGCTAGTAGGATGCTGCTATATAGCACATATAGCTCAGCTCAGTGCTCTGTGATGACATGGATGGGTGGAATGGGGGGGCAGGTAGTGGGGGGAAGGCTCAACAGGGAGGGGATATATGTATACATGTGGCTGATTCACAAAGTTTTATAGCAGCAACTAACACAACATTGTAAATTATATTCCAATAAAAAGAAAAACCAAAAAAAATTAAATATGAGAATATACAATTATAAAATATAAAATTAAACCTAAAACCATTTCGTTAATGAACTTCATGTGGTTGGGTATCTTAAATGGTGTTAAGTCTTGTCTGAGTAAAAGCAGTGAAGGAATATCATTCTTGAGTAGAACATGACTTTTAAATTTCCCTTAAGAACAAAATTTGGTGTTTAACAGAGAAAATATAATCAGATTGGTCTACATATGCAGACTATCTACATAAATTTTCACCATGCTCAAATGCTATCTGAAGTAGCTGCCAGATATAAATCATCCCCTTCCTTCATCAGTAATGCAGAAGCATATTATTAAATGCCTAGAGTAATTCTGGGGAGAGATCCAGCAGTAAGTTGTCTGCAGGCAACACTCTGAGCAGCTGGAAAAATTAATGTCTTGATCCTGAAAGTGGAGCAGGAGGTCCAGGAAGCATAATATTTCACTCCACTCTTTTATCAAAATGAAAAACAAAGACCTTCAGAAAATACCAGCTATTTATAACCAGAAAGTCTGTTTCATAACTGATATTCATATAAAAGATACATATCAGGTAGATTTGGATACTTAAGTCATATAATGGGGTCTTTTGGAGTAATGTGAATATATTTCCTCATTACTGTTCTTCATATTCAGTTTTGGTTGCAATTAAGATTACAGGACATAGAATATTTACCTAGTGTGGTGGTGAGTTTTATGTATCACCCTGGAGGATGTTTTTGAATGAGATTAATTGTTAAATTCATAAACTTTTAAACTGCCTTCCATAAAGTGAGTGGGCCTCATCTAATCAGTTGAAGATCTGAGTAGAGCAAATGACTAGCCTCCCTGAGCATGAGGGAGTGCTCCAGTGGACTTTCCTCAGATTAGAATTGCATCATCAAGTCTCCTGGGTGTCCAGGCTTCCAGCCCACACTACAGATTGGGACTTGGCAGTCTCCATAATCACATGAGCCAATTACTCATGAAAAATTTCCTTGTATATACACACATATTCTACTCCTGTTGGTTCTATTTCTCTGGGGAAATGTGCTTAATAGATCTTGTTCTGGGATTTCCCTGGTGGCTCAGATGGTAAAGAAGCCCCTTACAATGCAGGAGACCCAGGTTTGATCCCTGGGTCAAAAAGATTCCCTGAAGTAGGAAATGGCAACTCACTCCAGTATTTTTGCCTGGATAATTCCATGGATAAAGGAACCTGGCGGGCTACAGTCCATGGGGTCACAGAGTTGAACACCACTGATCTAGTTTAAAAATCGAGCTATTAATCTATTGATAAAAGTTAGGAAATTATCACTGATTTTTATGTAGTTATCTTTCATCTTATTTTTGCACTAATATTACACACCAACTAGATATTTCTGCAAAACCAGTTTGGGATTTAGTACAAAGATATCCTAAACTTCTTTTTATTTGTCATGTGAGTGCTCTTTAATAAAATTATATAAAAAATATATGACTTTGATTTGAGTGGAATAAAAGAGGACAATGTCAGACATGAACTTTAAAATACCTCAAATGTTAGTTTTATTCTTCTCCTTTATTATCTTTCCCAAAGACTGGAGTATAGTTCTTTTAGTGAAATTATAAAGCTGTCAACTCAATTAAAACACATATTCTTAATGCTATAGTACTTTGTCTATAAAGTCTCACTAGTTCATTTCTGTAAATATTTATCTATATCTATTATTTTGCAGGTTCTAAGGAATTGAAATACATTTGTAAATAAAGTTTATATCCCTGATATTGTAGGGCTTATGCTGAAGTGAACTCTAGTAAAGATATGGGCCCATTTACAGTTTTATTGGCTTTGATCCCTGGGTTGGAGAGATGCCCTAGAGAAGGAAATGTCTACCCACTCCAGGATTCTTGCCTGGAGAACCCCATGGACAGATGAGCCTGGTGGGCTACAGTCCACGGAATCGCAAAGAGTTGGACATGACTGAACAAGTAACACACATAGTTTTATTATTAGCCTATTTTTAAATTAAAATGTTTAGCTTTATCATTAATCTCATGATAAGCTTCCTTTTACTTTTTTACATAATATCTTCTAAGTTCTTCCCATCGAAATTCTGAATAAAATAAAATATATATATTCATCTGACATCTGCCCATACCTCCACTTTTACACCACTCTTTGCTTTTTATGTTCCACTTATACTTTTTTCCTTCAATTTTTCTGACATAATGATCTTGGTATCAGAATATTCTCTCTTCTTTCTACCTATAATACTCTCCATTATAGCCATCTTCTTATTCACTTAGCTAAAACTACTTATTCTCCAGACACATCTTAAATCGTCACCTCTTGCAGAAGTTTTCTGGTCTATGTTAACACTTTCTAGTGGGTACTTTTTTTATGCACATGGCATGCTTTAAATTATGTATATTATGTCCTCTTTGCTAACTGTAAGTTGCCTCACTGCAAAAAAGCTATCTGCTTATTCACCAGTGTATTCCCAATGCATGGTGGCATGGTTAATTCTCAAAAAGTAATTGCAAGAATATTACAAGAGTCTTACAAACCAAGATACAGCATACAATAAAGTTGCTACTTCCAGTTGTTAATCTACAAAATGCTATAATAATCACATTTATATTTGTCTCCTATATCCAATATATTCCAAGGGATCTTAATAAATAATTTATGGAATCTAGATTCAAATAACATTAATGAATGTCAATGCTTAACACATTTCCCTAGTATACCAGGATAACAATACTGAAAGAAAAAAATAGCTTGTTTTAAATCAACCAACCTGACTCCTGATTATTGTGTTTTCTTCAAATGCCCATAAACCAGAACATAATAAATACTTGAGAAATGTGTGTCGTACCTATTTTAAATTTGTCATCCTTTATTTTATGGAATATAATCAGGTCTATTTTTGAAAACTATACCTGTGCATTTCAAATTATTCTGTAGGGTGTTTCACGTACTACAAAAAAAAAAAAATAGTTTGAAGGTAATTATAAGTTAACATCATTCTTACAACATTAGGAGATTTAAGCAATTTTAGATCAATTAGTTGCTATCATAAAATCTGCTCTACACAATTAATAATTTAGTCATGTTAAGCATTATGTTGTTCTCTATGTAAATTAATCTTAGGCTTCCTCCAGAATAAAAGCTCTGTTGTATTACTGTGCTCCCTACAAGATTGGTGTGTGTTGCGTGTGTGAGCAGCTCTCGGTGATGTCTTCCAGGCCTCAGATTCTATCAGTCTGCCCTCTCCTCCCTCCTCCGTCCACACTGACATTGCTGCTGTCTCTTTTACATGACAAGTCTGGTCCTCTCTTGAGGCCTCTGCCCTTACTGTCCCCTCTACCTAATGGAGTTTCCCCCAAATATCCACGTGGTTTGCTGATATCTACTGAAACACCACATTATCAGACGGGCCTTCCTATAATAATAACCTTCTCTAAAATGCTTAATATTTATCCAGTCTTGTTTTTGTCCTGAATAGTTTTCACCATGCAGCATATTATGTGTTTTTTATCTCTTTACTCTGTGTTTCTCCCAGATAGAGTGAGGACTCCAAGAGAACAGGAAACTCACTTGTTACTGCTCTATCATTTGTGCCTAGAGCAGTGACCTGCGTGCTACAGTAGTCATTCAATGAATATGTGTTGAATAAATGAATGGTTGATAAAGAATAAATAAATGAATGCATTTAATGTTTCCAAGATTTTATCAACTTATCCTGAATCTATGTTTAACTGTAAAGTTAAATAACTTTGGCCTCACTGTTGACAGACACAATGGTACAAGATTAGTAGTCTAGTTTCAAAGTAGTCATCATAGTGTTAGTTTCCCTGTCCTGTCTAACTCTTTCTGAACCCACAGACTGTAGCTCACCAGTCTCCTCTGTCCATGAGATTCTCCAAGCCAGAATACTGGAGTGGGTTGCCACTCCCTTCTCCAGAGGATCTTCCCGACCCAGGTACTAAACCCAGGTCTCCTGCATTGCAGGCAGATTCTTTCCCATGTGAGCTACAGGAAAGTCCCAGTTCAAAGTAGCAAAGGTGAAAAATTCAGTTTCATTGCTTTTATTCCTTTGACCATTATTACTTTATATTATCAACGGAGATATCTTGTCACTAAGAACTGTAGTGCAAAACATGATACACAACTTTGATTCCTCTCCAGAATTCTGTTTGTTTCTAATCAGAGTTGCTGATCATTTCCTGGGTCACATCATAGACACAATTAGTAGTTTATTTTTCAACGTAACTCAGATTAAATCTCTGGATTCAATTAATCACTGAATCCTGATACTGGTAGTAACTCTCTCAAACTTTTTATGCAAGACAGTTTAGTATTATCTATAAAATAACTAGCGAGAAAATCAAATTAAATTCATTTTGCTAATATAGCATGGCACAGAGAATTGGAGAATATGATAGAATTGTGAGTAGTCTAATTGAAGTGGATTTGAGAAGCTTAAAATTTGCCAAATTTTCCCAGTAATAAGTAGGTTTCATATTATACAAGCAGAGCCTTCCATAACACTGACCAATGAATAGACATAACAAAACAAAATCATAACTAGAGAACAACCATGTGGTTGCCAGAGGAGAGATGGCAAGGGGAGGAGAGAAATGGATGAGGGAGATTAAAAGCTATAAGTTTCCAGTTGCAAAATAAATGAGTAATGGGTATGAAATGTACAGTGGGGAGAATAGTCAATAATTATGCAATATCTTTGTATGGTAACAGATAGTAACTTCACTTATTGTGGTGATCATCTTGAAATTTATAGAAATATCAAATCAATATGTTATGCAATTGGAACTAACATAGAGTTATAGGTAAATTATACTTCAAAAACAAACAAGGAGACATAGAAAAAAAAAAAAAAGATTAGGTTTGTGGTTACCAGAGGTAGGGTTTGAGGGGTAGTGGGATTGGATGAAGGTATAAACTTCCCATTATAACATACACCAGTGCTAGGGATGCAATGTACAACACTAAAAATATAATTAACATTGTGTGTGTGTGCTCAGTCGTGCCCTACTCTTTGTGACCCCATGGACTGCAGCCTGCCAGGCTCTTCAGGAAAATCTATGGATATTTTACAGGCAAGAATACTGGAGCAGGTTAGCATTTCCTACTTCAGGGGATATTCCTAGCCCAATGATCGAATCCTTGTCTTTGTATCTCCTGCATTGGCAGGCAGATTCTTTACCACTGGGCCACCTGGGAAGCCATAATTAACATTGTTATATATTATATAAAAATGTCAAGAAAATAAATCCTGAGTTCTCATCACAAGGAAAAAAATTGTTTCCCATTTCTTTTGTTTTGAACCTATATGACAGGATGAATGTTCACTAAAGTTATTGTGAACAAATTCATTTCATGATATATGTAAGTCAAATCATTATGCTATATACCTTAAGTTTTTATAGTGCTATATGTCAATTACATCTCAATTAAACTGAAAGAAATAATACTGACCTTGTTTTTGCCTCTATATAGAAACAAAATCTAGCTGTATTTCACATCAACTCTTTCATTTATGAATATAGTAATATCACACAGAAATAGTTGAAATTAAGTAAAACCGCTTTCTCTTCATTTACATTTTTCATTTGTTTTCTTCTTAAATAAGATTCATAAAACATCAAAAAAATTACCTCTATGGTTCAGAAATCAAAATGCTATTATATACATCATTATAGTTCTTGTGCATTAAAAACATTTTGCAAGCATTGAGTTTGATGGCTTAAGTGTAAATGAATCAGAACAGTTGAAGTTAGGTGTTTCTTCCAGTGTTTACTAATAAAGGAACACAATAATAGGTAACATGTGTGCTTAATCGCTCAGTTGTGTCCGACTCTGTGATCTCATGGACTGTACCTGCCAGCCTCCTTTGTCCATGGGCATTCTCCAGGCAAGAAAACTGGAATGGGCAGCTTTGCCCTCCTCCAGGGGATCTTCCCAACCCTGGGATTGAACCCAGGTCTCCCACATTGCAGGCAGATTCTTTGCCAACTGAGCTACCAGGGAAGCCCAAGAATCCTGGAGTGAGTAGCCTACCCCTTCTCCAGGGGATCTTCCTCATCCAGGAATCAAATCGGGGTATCCCTCAATGTAGGCAGATTCTTTTTTTTTTTTTTTTTTGAATCATTAATTTGGTCATTTTATTGTATATGCATCCTTTTATCTATCTGAGCCTATAGTTTCCATAGCAGGAAAATAGGTATAATAATGCCAGCTTTGTAAGGATGCCTAGATAATTAAAGTTGACAAGGCAGTTGACACAAAAATAGTCTCTATAAAATGAAAAGAGAAATAGTTCAAGCAAGACAAAACAAAATAAGTTGGTTCAATTAAATGTAATGTCCATAAATGCAGTTACCTGGCTTACCTTAGTTACCATTATATTTTCAGTCATGGTTCAATAAATATTTATTAGGAAAGCAAATATTAAAATAAATAACTTATTAAATGGATAAGTAAGGATTGGATACAATTTATTTAATGTGAAAATTGAAAGATTATATAATAAGTAGGATATTAATGTTTCTCAACTTTAGGCAAGTCTATAAGAAATATTTTCAAACACTATCAAAAGAGCTAAAGTGGTAAACAGATTTCAAAATTGTTGATCGCACTCATGCAGGCAGATTCTTTACCAGCATTACCTTACCAGATTCTTTAACTCAGCATTAGCTTCCCTGAGTTACCAGGGAAACTCAGGAATTAAGTAAGTAAGATACTTATTCATAATTTGAGTAGGTATTTCCATTATATTTGGAAACACAAATACACATGGTTATCTGCTTCGCAGCAGAAGATAAATTCTAAAGTCCTTTATTTATTTATTTTTTATTTTTTTCTCTTGGCCACAGTCGTGCCACGCAGGATCTTAGTTCGCTGACCAGGGGCTGAATCTGTACCCATTTCAGGGAGTGTGGAGCCTTGATCACTGGACCACCAGGGAAGCCCCAAATAAGTCATTTTCTCTGGCTAAAGTATTTCATAAAATTTCTCATAAAACCTTCAGTTTGAAACTAAGGAATCACCTTCATTAGAAATCTCTTTTCATGGAGTTGGTCTTAGTCTCTTAAACATAATGATGTCTTGACAACAAAACTGCATTTGAGAATTAGCTAGCAGACCCCTATTTCAGGTAATATATTTAATGTGAGGAAGTTTACCACCACTTATTACAGTGGAAGGTTTAATTCAAAGCTAGTATTAATTGCATTACAGGTATTTCATCCTCATTTTAAAAATTGTGAGCAATAATTGCATTGAGAGTGTTAATTAATATTTTAGGCTTATATATCCCCTCCAGTCCATTTATCTTCTAAAATAAATTTTCACTTTTTCTGCTTTTTGTTATGTATGAAAATAACATTGGAAATTTTACTGTGTGTAGTCAGGTAAATGTTCACCAGTTCAGTTCAGTTGCTCAGTTGTTTCTGACTACTTGCTACCCCATGAACCGCAGCATGCCAGGCCTCCATGTCCATCACCAAGTCCCAGAGTCCACCCAAACCCATGTCCATCAAGTCGGTGATGCCATCCAACCATCTCATCCTCTGTCACCCCTTCTCCTGCCCTCAATCTTTCCCAGCATCAGGTCTTTTCCAATGAGTCAGCTCATCGCATCAGGTGGCCAAAGTATTGGAGTTTCAGCTTCAACATCAGTCCTTCCAATGAACACCCAGGACTGATTTCCTTTAGGATCGACTGGTTGGATCTCCTTGCAGTCCAAGGGACTCTCAAGAGTCTTCTCCAATACCACTGTTTAAAAGCATCAATTCTTCGGTGCTCAGCTTTATTCACAGTCCAACTCTCACATCCATACCTGACCACTGGAAAAACCGTAGCCTTGACTAGATGGACCTTTGTTGACAAAGTAATGTCTCTGCTTTTTAATATGCTGTCTAGGTTGGTCATAACTTTCCTTCTAAGGAGTAAGCATCTTTTAATTTCAAGGCTGCAATCATCACCTGCAGTGATTTTGGAACCCAGAAAAATAAAGTCAGACACTGTTTCCACTGTTTTCCCATCTATTTGCCATGAGGTGATGGGACCGGATGCCATGATCTTAGTTTTCTGAATGTTGAGTTTTAAGCCAACTGTTTCACTCTCCTCTTTCACTTTCATCAAGAGGCTCTTTAGTTCCTCTTCACTTTCTGCCATAAGGGTGGTGTCATCTGCATATCTGAGGTTATTGATATTTCTCCCAGCAATCTTGATTCCACCTGTGCTTCTTCCAGCCCAGTGTTTCTCATGATGTACTCTGCATATAAGTTAAATAAGCAGGGTGACAATATACAGCCTTGACGTACTCCTTTTCCTATTTGGAACCAGTCTGTTGTTCCATGTCTAGTTCTAACTGTTGCCTCCTGACCTGCATACAGGTTTCTCAAGAGGCAGGTCAGGTGGTCTGGTATTCCCATCTCTTTCAGAATTTCCCACAGTTTATTGTGATCCACACAGTCAAAGGCTTTGGCATAGTCAATAAAGCAGAAATAGATGCTTTTCTGGAACTCTCTTACTTTTTTGATGATCCAGTGGATGTTGGCAATTTGATCTCTGGTTCCTCTGCCTTTTCTAAAACCAGCTTGGACATCTGGAAGTTCATGGTTCATGTATTGTTGAAGCCTGGCTTGGAGAATTTTGAGCATTACTTTGCTAGTGTGTGAGATGGGTGCAATTGTGCAGTAGTTTGAGCATTCTTTGGCATTTCCTTTCTTTGGGATTGGAATGAAAACTGACCTTTTCAGTCCTGTGGCCACTGCTGAGTTTTCCAAATTTGCTGGCATATTGAGTGCAGCACTTTCACAGCATCATCTTTCAGGATTTGAAATAGCTCAACTGGAATTCCATCACCTCCATTAGCTTTGTTCATAGTGATGCTTCCTAAGGCCCACTTGACTTTAGATTCCAGGATTCTGGCTCTAGGTGAGTGATCACACCATCGTGATTATCTGGGTCATGAAGACCTTTCTTGTATAGTTCTGTGTTTTCTTGCCACCTCTTCTTAATATCTTCTGCTTCTGTTAGGTCCATACCATTTCTGTCCTTTATTGTGCCCATCTTTGCATGAAATATTCCCTTGAAATCTCTAATTATTTTGAAGAGATCTCTAGTCTTTCCTATTCTATTGCTTTTCTCTATTTCTTTGCATTGATCGCTGAGGAAGGCTTTCTTATCTCTCTTTGCTATTCTTTGGAACTCTGCCTTCAAATGTGTATATCTTTCCTTTTCTCCTTTGCTTTTCACCTCCCTTTTTTTCACAGCTATTTGTAAGGCCTCTTCAGACAGTCATTTTGCTTTCTTGCATTATATCTACTACTGTGGGCAGGAATCCCTTAGAAGAAATGGAGTAGCCATCATGGTCAACAAAAGAGTATGAAATGCCGTACTTGGATGCAATCTCAAAAACGACAGAATGATCTCTGTTCATTTCCAAGGCAAACCATTCAATACCACAGTAATCAAGTCTATGCCCCGACCAGTAATGCTGAAAAAGCTGAAGTTGAATGGTTCTATGAAGACCTACAAGACCTTCTAGGACTAACACCCAAAAAAGATGTCCTTTTCATTACAGGGGACTAGAATGCAAAAGTAGGAAGTCAAGACATACCTGAAGTAACAGGCAAATTTTGCCTTGGAGTACAGAATGAAGCAGGACAAAGGCTAATAGAATTCTCCCAAGAGAATGCGCTTGTCATAGCAAACACCCTCTTCCAGCTACACAAGAGAAGACTCTACACATGGACATCACCAGATGGTTGACACCGAAATCAGATTGATTATATTCTTTGCAGCCAAAGATGGAGAAGCTCTGTACAGTCAGCAAAAACAAGACCGGGAGCTGACTCTGGCTCAGATCATTGCCAAATTCAAACTGAAATTGAAGAAAGTGGAGAAAACCACTACACTATTCAGGTATGACTCAAATCAAATCCCTCATGACTATTCAGTGGAAGTGAAAAATAGATTTAAGGGACTAGATCTGACAGACAGAGTACCTGATGAACTATGGTTGGTGGTTTGTGACATTGTACAGGAGACAGGAATCAAGACCATCCCCAAGAAAAAGAAATGCAAAAAAAAAAAAAAAAAAAAAATGTTCACCAAGCAGTCATGATTCACAGAACACCATTCTCCCCACACTCCCAACTCCCATCCCAGAAGCATGTACAGTATTTCCCTGCATAGCTATCTAATGAACAGCTCTAATGCAAGTGAGCTCAGCATCAATTGATATTTACTATAAACTATAAGGATATTAAAAATAGTATGCTTTATCAACAGTTATTAAAATTAGGAATTTCAGAGTCTTGGAAGTTATAAGGTCCATTTCTCACCAAAGTTCAAATATTATTTGCATTATCATGTATAGCCTTCCTTCCAAAACCCATAGGTTTGATAAGTATAGTGTTGGAAATAAAATAATTAAGTACGGATTCAAGAACTAAACATATTTCCTGATTTTTTATTTTTTATTTTTTTACCTTTCTACTTTTAAAGTAACTATCAGCCCTTTATGTAGGAATAGTTATGGATGGAATCTAGGCAATTTTTTTATTAAAATAAAATCTTGAACTCTAATTGAAACATGTCTCAAATAAGTGCAATGTCCAAAGAATACCTTGTCCCTCCTCCTGCTTTTTTTTTTTTTCCTGGAATAATCAACACTATTAAAGAAGGGGCCAGTTTATAGAACCGATTTCAGAAGTCATAAACTAGAAAGTAAAAAATAAACTCTAATGCTAGTTAAACTGGAAACAGAACCATTTAGAGAAAGAATGAACAATTCTGACTCAAAATTTATGAAATTAATATTTGCTATTTTTCCTCCAGATCATACAATTCTAGATTATTAAAATTAAGCATTTCAGAAATTTTCTACTTTGACATTTTACTTTTGTAAGTGAAGATATTGAAGAAATTGCTTCTTTTCTTTCTTCTTAGCTGTTATTCAAAAAATCTATTGAATGTGTAATATATGTGTGCTATGGTCTGAATGTTTGTGTTCCCTCAAAATTAACATGTTGAAATCCTAATACCCAATGTGACAGTATCAGCAAGGAGAGTCTTTGGAAGGTGACTAAGTGGGAGAGTGGAGCCCTCATGAATGAGATTAGTGACCTTATAAGAGAGATCTCACAGAGCTCCCTTGCCCCTTCACCACCAGAGAATATCAGAAGTCCCCTGATTTTGGACCTCTAGCCTTCCAAAGTGTAACAAATAAATTTTTGTTGTTTATAAGCCATTCAACCTATCTTATTTTGTTGTAGTATCACACAAACAAAGACAGTATGAGACACTCTCTTAAAGACTGACTCTCTCTCTCTCTCTGTATGTATGTATATATATGTGTGTGTGTGTGTGTGTATATACATATATCATCCTCTTGTGGATGAATGTTTAGAAGGAAGCTGTGATGTTCAGCTTTTGAGTTAAATTGAATTGGTGCAGTGAAAATGTGTGCATTCTGACTTTTTGCATTTTTAAAAATAAGCTACTGCAACAATAAACTGTACAACATTTCTGAACCTTTCTGTTTAGATCTGACAACAAGTCTGTTTTCTCCAGTGTGGCTGCCATTGGCCTTCTTTGTTTGGTTCTCTTTGCCCTTGGAATCCAATATTCTCTGACTCTAGGCATCTTGCTCAGAACCCAGTCTTGCCTACCTCAAAGGTTCTATTCCTGTCAGACATTTCTTGATTTTCTTCAGAGCTGATTAGACTAGACTGGAGGCCAGGAGACCAACTGGTAGTCTTCTGCAATAAGCAAGGTACTAAATGGGTGAAGGATTGAACTGAGTCAGTGATGAAGGTCAAAGAGAGGATTTTAAATATTGTAGGTGTTAAGAAGAGAGAATGTGCTAAGCTTTCACCACTCCCTACCCCCCAACACACACACAAACACACACACACACACACCACTGCTGAGTCTTCAGGGGATTAAATAATCTCAACTGAGTAGCCACAGGGGAATCAAAAGAATATATCATCACTTTGCTGGCCTACTGTATACCCTGTAAACTGGTATCTTTAGGAATCAGTAATCTCTAGCTACTCCTAATGGCAATAAAACATTTAAAATGGGTTCTTGTCCAGAAAAACAGTGAATAAGTATTTTAAGAATCGTTGAAAGACCCCAGATAACACTCTCTCTTCTCCCTCTGTCAGAACTCATGAGCCACTCAGAAAACCTGCAGTAAATATTTTTGAAAAGAATAATACATTTAAATAATTAGGGGGCTTGAACAGATTTTGAATTAGCAGCTGTAATTATAAGCAGCTTGCAGTATAACCAAGTGCTTACAAGGTAGTACAAAGGAGACACTCTCCCAAGGGTCTAAATGGACAGCTATTCAGAAAAGTGTGAAACGGTGGTGATTCTAGTCTTGTCTGCTCCCTGCAGATAGTATCAAATGCCTATGCAGTACTTAAGGAGAGCATAAAGAGATATAACCCTTTAAACAGATATCAGTGTATGAGTGGGTGCTAGACATGCATGCATTTACAAGTAAAATCTGTCTGCCACTTATTTGATACCATTTGCAGGGATATCAAAAGGGATGCCATTATCCCACAGATGACTTGTTCCAGGCATTGTATCATTTATGTAAAAGAGATGGCACATCTCCCTTTACAGCACGTCTGGTAGGTGTGGATAGCTTTCAGCCAACCAAAGTTTTACAGTAAATTTCAGATGGTCTGCATGAAAAGGACTTGTGTCTCTTGGCAGCCACAATAGAGGCATCTGCTGCTTTGTTTAAGTCTGCCTTTTCCTCTTCCTTTCTACATTTTTTTTTTCTTTTTGTAATCACCATGGTAAGTCTCAATTAACCAATCATAAATATTATGGCTGTTATGGATATGATTATGATTACTTAGGAGTTGTCCCTCTGGTCTGTAAATTGGTGATCTTGTTGATTTGATAGTCTGTATCTGTATAGAAAATTTCATTTTAGCCCTCACTCACAGAGCCAAACAAGGTTCAGTGTAGCTGTAGCAGCATTTATAACTAATTAGAGTGGGACTTAGGAAGAACTTACAATACTCTTGTGTTTACAAAGGAAACTTTAGGGCTTAATCTTATTATTATTATCAATATTATATATCAAGTTTCAGCTCTAGAAGAACTAAAAAATATAACTCCCTCTAAAATATCTAAATCCCAGCTAGCTCAGTGAATTGCCACAAGATTTTTAGCTTTGGACCTGTACAGTCCAATGTTTAAAACAATAGGCATGTTAATTAAGTGCAGGGTGTTAAAAATGGGTGGGAAGGAAATAACACTGTGTAGCACAATGAGGATCAAGAGCTTTAGACTGCATCTGAAATGGTGCATCTTTTCTATAAAGACAAAATTTTACATAAGCAAAAGCTATATTTGAAAAGTAGAACATCTAAGATTTACATGATGATTCAGTCATAGTTAAGAAGCAAGATGCATGGAAAAGTCCTAATAGTAGTATAATATATTCACCATAAAAACTAATGTGATTGAAGCTTCATGTAGGAAAAAGAAGGAAGTTAGTTATGATTTTGCTGCATGCAGTGATACTTGCTGACATCTATGAAGTACTTTCTAAGTGACAAGCACTATACTTTATATATTTTATGTTATTTAAAACTCTCAATTAAGGATATAGATATTCTAATTACCCCTTTTATCATTAAGGAAACTGAGGCAATGAGAGTAATGCTTAAAGTCATTACTAATCAGATCATATTTGGAATAACTGCATCTGTTTGCGAATAACAAAATGGAATATAGTGGAAGATGAGTATGTTCAAAGAATTGAGAGGAGGGGAGTTAATTTTTTTTTTTAGGTTCATCTTACTTTTTTATGAGTTATTATCTACCTCCTTTACTGGATGGCGAGTTCATGAGCCCAGGGCCAGATCTGCTTAATTTAAGGTTGTATTTCAAATGTCTAGCACAATCCTTGGCACACAGTAGATACTCAGTATATTAAAACTTTCTGGCTAATTTAATAAAGTCAAATGCCCTTGCACAAACAATACTTTGGGATCCAGGATAGCTGTCCTGATATTACTTAAGAGCTTTTTTGTGGAAGATTAGATTTGTTCTGCATGCTAGTGGTAGGAAGGAAACAGAGGAGAAATTTGAATTAAAAATATTTTAATAGTGATTGTTGCCCAGAAAGAGTAGATAGATTGAGAAGCTGCTATTTCACTGTCACGGGGTGTTCCAGCATAATCTGGGTATAACTTTTCAAGGGTAATGGAAAACTATTGTAATGGTAATAGGTGTCTGAGGCCTTTAAGGTCATTTATAGACTGAAATGGGGCTTCCCTGGTAGCTCAGCTGGTTAAGAATCTACCTGCCATGCAGGAAAGACTGGTTCAATTCCTGGGTGGGGAAGATCCCCTGGAGAAGGGATAGGCTACTCACTCTAGTATTCTTGGGCTTCCCCTGGAGTTTCAGATGGTAACAAACCCACCTGCAATGCAGGAAACCTGGGTTCAGTCTCTGGGTTGGGAAGATCCCCTGGAGGAGGGCATTGCAACCCACTCCAGTACTTTTGCCTGGAGAATCCCCATGGACAGAGGAGCCTGGCAGGCTACAGTCCAAGGGGTCACAGAGTTGAGCAGAGCAGCACGGCATAGACTGAAATCCCCTGCTTTTAGTTTGCATTCTAGAGAGGAAGGAAGTATCTAAAGGCTTGTTGAATCTTTGAGGAACAGTTTGGGGGTATTTTGAGTTTGAATTAAGAAAGCATTTATTTGTAACAATTATATTAATAAAAAATCCTTAATATAGCAAAATCATTTGGTAACAAAGTAAATAAAGCAGATCCTCCAATACAGTGGCATAAGTGAGTGGTTTATTTTTATGAGAATAATTTAAGAGGACTGTTCAGGAACTATAAGATGAATATTAGTATAATTAGTACAGAATTGCTAATTGCATATAATTAATGCCTAAGGCTATACATGTGAATTTGTGTGATTTTTATATGTATCATGCAAATTCTAAGTCAAATGAATACTCTTTTCCCTTCAGGTATGAAAGTGAAAGTTGTTCAGCTGTGTCCTACTCTTTGTAACCCAATGGACTATACAATCCATGGAATTCTCCAGGTCAGAAAACTGGAGTGGGTAGCCTTTCCCTTCTCTAGAGGATCTTCCTAACCCAGGGATCAAACTCAGATCTCCCACATTGCAGGTGGATTTTTTACCAACTGAGCTATGAAGGAAGCCCTTTGCGGCCCCACGACCCCATGGACTGTAGCCTGTCAGGCTCCTCTGCCCATGGAGCTCTCCAGGCAAGAATACTGGAATTAGTCTTCTCCAGGAGATCTTCCCAACCCAGGGATCAAACCCAGGTCTCCCAAATTTCAGGCAGATCCTTTACTATCTGAGCCACTAGGGAAACCCTCCCTCCAAGTACATATTACACAAACACAGACACAGATAAATCATCATGTTCAACCAATACATTTTAGTATATCATATAGTTTAGATATTATGTCAAACATTTCTATTTTTATAAACTCAGTAGGAACTAAAGACCAAAATGAGATATGCATATGGAAATCTTCCTTGATAGGCAGCATTCCACATCTGGCAAAGAGAATTATGAGATATGCCTTTTTTAAACATAATGATTTGTGGCAAGTATTTGGTGCAAAGGTTTCAAAAATAATAAGAGTAAACACTACAGTTCTAAGAATTCCAATATGTAACTTTTCCTGTAAAGGATATGGGAAATTTTTAGTAAAGTTTTAGAATCAGTCCTCAAGAATATAAAAATTGGACAACTGACTGATTATTTGGGACTTATCAAAGCAGATTGACTCATTTGTAGAAAGATTCAAATAAAGTGATAATAGTATACAATTTTAAATGTTCTGCATTGTATTTAATGCAGAAGTATTAAATGTCTATATGTCCAAGACTATATTCTACCTAAAATTTGCATTTTTTGTACTTCCAACACAGCATCATACAGATATTTGGTGTTATAAATTGTTAAACTATTGTATAGCTATTTTTTCAGACAATGTAGTGATTACACAAAAGTCACACACAAAAAAAGATTTATAAAGTTTCTTTAGCTATACTTTTACCACCTATGGAGATTTAGTTGTTTTTTTTTTTTCATCAAATATATATTAAGTGCTTGGAAACTCTCAGAACTTTTGTAAATGCTGAAGACATGGAAAGGAGTAAGTCAAATTGTCCAGCCCTTTAAAGATTTCAAAGTCTTCTGAGCATTATAGATTGAGTGTCCAAAGAGTATACTGCAATAAAAAAACACTATAATAAATATTCAAATCAGTGCATCAGAATGTCCATAGAAGCAATAGTTTTCATTGACTGGTGAAGAATGCAGTGGAGTTGGTTAGGAAGAATAAAGGTGATATTTGAGTTTGGTCTAAAACAATAAGCAGTAATTTACAAGGGAGATAAATATAAAAGCATAAAATGCTTAAATTGCTCAAAAAAAAAAAAGGAGCATGAAAAACCTGGGTCACTATAGTAGCATATAAGATGGCTAGAGCCAAATTGTGGAAACACTCATAGGAGATGATGACTATAGACTTTAACCTGCAGAGCATTTAATGCAAGAATAAGAGGATTTTATTTAGAAGAACTTATAGTTCATTCAATTATTTTGAAAGCTGAGGTTGGTCATTCTAGAGAAGACCCAAAGTGGAGGAACTGTAGAAACAATAGGCCAGGAATCAGCACTGTGATATAGTTTGGAAGTAAGTGATTACAAGAGATCAGCAGTGACTGTGGCCAAGCTTTTCAAGAGTCATGTTCAACATGGTGGGATGGTATTGAATCAGTTTAGTTAAGCAAAAGTAACATTTCCCAGAATTTTTTTTCCTGTGCTGATCCAGGTTAGCTTGGCCAGAGAGAAATTACATGAGATTTTAAAGCAACAAGCATTATGCTTTCAAAGTTATAGCAAGCCACCAAGGACCATTTCTGTTCATGCATGTTGTCATTAACCTCCCTCTCTTCACATCTTGTTTATACCCTCTCCCTGGTCCCAAATCCCATGCTTTAGGTTTCTGTTCAACTGGAGCAAGTTTCAGAATCAATTCATTTTCTGGCAATCTATTGCTGAATAACAAGTCACCCCAATAATTAATGACATAAAACAGTAGCCATGTTATTGCATCCACAAGTTTGTGGTTCAGGAGTTTGGGCCACACATGGTGGGGACAGCTTGTCTTTATACCATAAGGATTGGGACTTAGGTGGAGCAGCTCAAATGGCAGGATATGGCTGGGATGGTTGAACTAGATCATACATCTTGGTTCTTGATTCTGGCTGCTATATAGATCCTGCAGTTCTTCATATCATCTTTGCTGGGGCCTGATTTACTCAAGGGAAGCTTTTTACTCATTGTTTTAGTCCCTAGACTAGAAGGAATAGAAAAGCCAAAGCCTGCTTCTTTTTCTCTGGGCTTTTCCGTTGCCCATGCAGCATCTCCACGCGGGCTTCCTCATTGTCTGGTGGTCTAATAACAGTCAGACCTAAAGCAAGCATTCCAAGGGACCTGACTGGAAGTCACAAAACTTCTAATGAACTAGCACAAAAGTCCTAGAATATCATTTCCACAAACTTAACTAAAGCTAGTATGGGCACAAGGAGGAACTCTGGATCTCAATGAGAGGAATAACAACAAAGATTCAACCATCTTTAATCAGCGATCTTTAATTTACTTTTGGAGTAAATAAAAGTTATGCATAGGCAAAGGTAAACAAAGAGTGAGGAATGACTGAGATTTACAAATAGATTGAATAATTACCTCATTAGTGCACAATGAGGTTAATGCTGGTCTTTGTGGGCTAAGCTTGAGATCTATCTAGCACTAAACTTTAGGTCAATGCATAGAAATCAAACACCAGTTATCCACAAGTTTAAATGCATAGAGATCAAACACTTTCATTTTTCTCATGTATAAGACATAGGATGAGAGAGAAGACAAGCTTAACTTCAAGGGCACCATTTAGGTATTCCTTGACATACATTCTTTAAAGATTTACTGGAGAATAGTTGATTTACAAATTTGTGAGTTTCAGGTGTATAGCAAAATGAAACAGTTATATATATATCCTTTTTTTTTTTTTAAAAGATTCTTTTCCCACACAGGTCTTTAAAGAATACTGAGATGAGTTCCCTGAGCTAATCAGTAGGTCCCTATTAGTCATCTACTTCATATGCTTTTTATTATAATCTTTTGAAATTAAGGCCAGACTTCTTGCTGAAGGCAGTTCCTACATGGAAAGAGGTCTGAATTCTAGTCATGTAGGTCTCTGTAGGATATGTAAGCAAAATATTGACTTGTGGATGTAAAGGCCATAGTCCTAGATCATATGATGAAAATGAGAAACTCCTCTTCATCTGAACATTGAAAGGAAGGGATGGTGAGCATGGGTGGAGGGAGTGGGAATGCTGCTGCTGAAGCAACTCTGTGATATCCTCCCTTAGAACTTCTGGTTCCTAAAGCTACAGCAGTTGTAAAAGTAAAATAGGATCACATATGAATCATCTATTTGAAATGAGGAATGCAGTGGAAGTCCATAAACCTGAGGGGAAATAGAGAAAATGGGCTTGCTGCTGGAAAGAACAGAGGGGATCAAAAGAAATCCAGTTTCTATTCGTTGCTTGATTTTCTGAGTCTTAACTTCCTACTCTATGAAATAAAGGGATCAGCCAGAGATTGCTAATAGTACTCTCAATTCTGAAAGTCCATAAATGGCTCAGGGAAATATAAGAAGTCAATTCCCGGCTAACTTAAATGTGAATATTACACCAACATGACTTGTGTCATATATTCATATAATTGTATGACTTAGCTTATCTAGATGACCTTTACCTCTCCTCCTTTAAGTAATGATAAACCTGAGATTTTTCAGGAGCAATCTTAATTTTAAAATTTTAATTATTCCTCCCTACTATGTGGCTCAGTGATAAAGAATCCACCTGCCAATGCAGGAGATGCAGGTTCAGTCCTTGGGTTGGGAAGCTCTCCTGGAGAGAAAAATGGCTTCCCACTCCAGTATTCTTGCCTGGGAAATCCCATGGACAGAGGAGCCTGGCAGGCTACAGTCCATGGATTCACTAAGAGTCAGACATGACTGAATGACCAAAGGACAACAATAACTATTCAGACCACACATCTGAGCATTAAGCATACATTTTGCTCACTATAAATAAACACATCTTTACCAAGACTCCACGCTCAAAAAGGACAAGTTGCAGATAAGGAATGTTTGTCTTTAGACAATGGTATATGAGAACTTGTGCTGTTGACCAATGCCAAAACAACAACAAGAAAAATGTAAAAACAGAGAAACAAGGACTCATGAGATAGGGCATGTGTTATCCTGCCCAGTCGCTCAGTCGTGTCCGACTCTTTGCAACCTCTTGGACTGTAGCCCACCAGGCTCCTCTGTCCATGGGATTCTCCAGGCAAAAATGCTGGAGTGGCTTGCCATTTCCTGCTCCAAGGGATCTTCCCAACCCAGGGACAGAACCCACGTCTCTTGTGTCTCCAAGTTGGCCAGAGAATTCTTTATCACTAGCACCACCTGGGAAGCATATTAAATGCCAAATAGATAGATGACTTTCTACTAATAAATGACTATGAAAACTATATTTCAATTCATCAAAGCCAGAGTTTTTGATTTCTGTAATGTTTATGGAAAGTACTACCTTTGGAAAATATTACAGAGTAAGATATTTTCTGGTTTGCTACATGCTGATGGTCTTTTTCTCCTTTTTTTTCCCCCAAAATGTTGAATTATTCTCTAAAAGTTTATAGAATGGGAGTATTTAACTCAATCAATACATGTTTTATGTGAGTTTAACAGAAGTAAATAGTCTCAATTTTGATATAGAAAAATACAAACAAGAGAGCGACTATGTGATTTTCCCATATTCACTAATAAAAATTCTTGATGAGTAATACTATATCTTTTTTCACAAATGTCGACAAAATGATTCCTGAGAAGGTTTGGTTATATATTCTAGAAAAAAAAAAAAACTGTCATATTTCAGCTGATAAAAGTATGCATAGAAATCCTTTAGAATGCATGTTAATTTTTGCCGTTGTATGAGACCTGCAGCTGGTTTTCATAAGGTCTGCAATAAGAATGGTTTGGGAATAATTTTGCTGCCAATAATGGAACTAAAATGAGATTCATCTTTTTCTGTTCAACTATCCAGGCATTTAATCCCAGTATAGTTATGTTAAAGTACACAAAGGGATGACCAGGCCAGGGGAAAAAGAAAACGTAATATCCACTGACTCCATGAAATGCCAGTATCACAAGGTATAGTATGAGACCTTCAAAAGCAAATGATGAATGTGTACATTTGTCAAGTTCTTATGGGTATGGTCAAGGTCTCTCTGGTCGTTTCTTTAAAAGACAATTTTCTTTTCAGAATGAGAGGTTGAAGAATCATCTTCTTCTTTGGGGAATTTGAAGGAAAGGGTATTTTTAAGGCTAGTTATAGCAAAGCTTGCTCTGTACATAACAAGATGACTTACACACATTTTCATAGTCTCATCTAGCCCTATAACATAATAATGTGACAATATATGTAGTTACATGCATGTAATGTGACAAGATCAGACAATTTTGTTATAGATAAAAAGGCATAGATTAATAGGCAATAGAACCTTATAAATTCTCAGGGACAATTGTTAAAGTCATAAAAGTAAAATGGAGAAGTAATAATTCTGTCAATAAATTATACTCCTCAACAAGGGAACACAGATAACCATTCAGATAGGTCAAGACAAAGGATTATACTTTTTAACTAAAATATGTTGTTCTCTGAATTAATAGAATTATTATCTCCCATTCCATTGTATTGTTGCCAAAACTGGAATAGATTACTTTCATGATATTTGAGGTTAGGATAAAAGAAACAGAAGACAAAAGAAAAATTAAGTATTTAAAAATTAAGTTTATCCCAGACCAAAATTTTTGTGATGATGGCATAAAATCCAAGACCATTTTCACCACCACTGCCTTCATCTGTGTCAAAGTCCCCTCAACTATAACTTTCTTTTTTTTTTTAATTGAAAATGAATACTGACATTATAGAATCACTACTAATATTGGGACAGATGACTGAAATGAAAAATTCCTGGTTTTGAAGGTGCAAAAAGAATGCTCTTGGAGGTCTAAAATAAATGATTTGCTGAGACTGTGTGTACATGAGCACAATAGTCTTTTCAGCAGCAGACAGAAAAGCATGCCAGGCTCATAAATCTGAGGAAACAAAAGGGAAAAAATACCTCAGAAAAAACAACCCCACTAAATCAAACAATGAACAATCTCTCCCTTACTTGGAACATAAATGTAATATGGATGACAATAATATTATATGCAAAATGTGCATAAAAACCTGCTTCTAGCTTAGAGAATTGCATTCCACTACAGATATTCTTTTGTCCATTCATTTTACTGTTGTAAAAATGGAAGTGATTCGAGACTTAACACTTTCAAAGTCTCCAAATAGCCAAGACTGAATTGTGTCAGTATTAAAAGCACAGATATTCTACATGAATAAAAATACCAACATAGGAAATAGTGTTTCACTGCCCTCCAGCCAAAGATAACCAACAATTGACCTATAGTTGAACAAGTTCCAGTGAGACAGATCACACACCAAGGGGTACCATGAGGTGTCAGTAAGAGGGTTTCTGAGAGGGCTTACCGCAAGATTTGTGTTTTTGTTAGATGATGACTTGGGGGGGGGGGGGGTGGATCTTCAAAGAAGCAGCAGTTCACTGCAGAGTGGATGATGTCAGAAAGCAGGGTTAATTCTATGATTAGAATTCTGACTAAGAGGAAGGATAAAAGTGAAAGAGGAGAGTGAAAAAGTTGGCTTAAAACTCAACATTCAAAAAACTAAGATCATGGCCTATGGTCCATCACTTGATGGCAAATAGATGGGGAAACAATGGAAACAGTGACAGACTTTATTTTTGGGGGCTCCAAAATCACTAAAGATGGTGACTTCACCCATGAAATTAAAAGATGCTTGCTCCTTGGAAGAAAAGTTATGACCAATCTAGACAGCATATTAAGAAACAGAGGCATTACTTCACCAACAAAGGTCTGTCTAGTCAAGCTATGGTTTTTCCAGTAGTCATGTATGGATGTGAGAGTTGGACTATAAAGAAGGTTAAGCGCTAAAGAATTGATGCTTTTGAGCTGTGGTGTTGGAGAAGACTCTTGAGAGTCCCTTGGACTGCAAGGAGATCCAACCAGTCCATCCTAACAGAAATCAGTCCTGAATATTCATTGGAAGGGCTGATGCTGAAGCTGTAGCTCCAATACTTTGGCCACCTAATGCAAAGGGATGACTCATTGGAAAAGACCCTGATGCTGGGAAAGGTTGAAAGCAAAAGGAGTAGAAGGCAGCAGAGGATGCAATGGTTGGATGGCATCACTGACTCAATGGACATGAATCTGAGCAAACTTCAGGAGATAGTGAAGGACAGGGAAGCCTGGCACACTGCAGTCCATGGGGTTGCAAAGAGTCAGACACGACTTAGCAACTGAACAATAACCACAACAAAAGTGTTGGCTGGGCTCTCATGATACTTGGAAGTGGAGAGTACTGTGTGTAGGAGGGGATGCGAGGTGTGTAAATAAAATCACAAAGGGGTCCTTTTGTGTGTGTCATTTCATTAATGCCTTAGAGTGGCCTTGGTTGGTGTTTTGGCATTCTGGATCATTTACAGGATTGAAAACATCTTGATCGAGCAGCCAGACTAGTTCCTTCCTGTAAAGGGAGCTTTCTCACTCTCAGCTGTAATATTTAGTTAACCATAAGGTAACAGATAAAAGTAGTCTGAAAAGCACACACACATATTGAGTGAATCATTAAATGGACTTTAGAAATAACTTTAAAAGCAGTAATTTATTTTATAGAGCCCTTGCATAATATATGCTTTAGGCCAGGAATTTTCTAAATATTATTTCATTCGGTCTCCATAAAATAGGTATTACTACTGTCTCAATTCTAAATACCAGGAAACTGAAGCACAGAGAGATTAAGCAGTTTGTCCAAAGATGCACAACTAGTAGAGAGTGAAGCTGAAATTTAAACCTGGGAAGCTGGCTTCAGAGTTTAAACTCATTACTGCCATGCCATGCTACTAGTAAAAGCTAATGCTACTTTTCTAGACTGTACTTTTCACATTTTACATGGAGATTATGAGGAAAAAGTTGAACCTACCACCAACCGACTGAAAATTTGTTTTCCTTTACCTATAACCATTCCCACCTCCTGCTCATCATTGATGTAATAAACCTTAACACACTTGGGAGTGACTTGATTAGCAATGAGATAGCACAGGCTACTCTGGGTTAAACTGTTGTACCAGCTATTACTCAGCCCACAAGACCAATGAATAGGGACAGGCCAAGCACAGGACAGAATGGAAACTGAGCAAAGAGAGATCAGCCTGACCTAACCCCATTAGAACAAAAGTCTACATTACTAATTACTTCTAGTTTTCAATTTTTCCTGATTTTGTTTTAATTTAAGGTTTCAATACAGCTATTCAGCCTTCAGTTCAGTTCAGTCACTCAGTTGTGTCTGACTCTTTGCAACCCCATGGACTGCAGCACTCCAGGCCTCCATGTCCATCACCAAATCCAAGAATTTACTCAAACTCATGTCCATTGAGTCGGTGATGCCATCCAACCATCTCATTCTCTGTTGCCCCCTTCTCCTTTTGCCTTCAATCTTTCCCAGCATCAGGGTCTTTTCAAATGAGTCAGCTCTTTGCATCAGGTGGCCAAAGTGTTGGAGCTTCAGCATCAGTCCTTCCAAAGAATATTCAGGAATGATTTCCTTTAGGATGGACTGGTTGCATCTCCTTGCAGTCCAAGGGACTCTCAGGAGTCTTCTCCAACACCATAGTTCAAAAGCATCAATTCTTTGGTGCTCAGTTTTCTTTATAGTCCAACTCTCACATCCATACATGACGACTGGAAAAACCATAGTCTTAACTAGATGGATCTTTGTTGACAAAGTAATGTCTCTGCTTTTTAATATGCTGTCTAGGCTGGTCATAATTTTCTTCCAAGGAGTGTCTTTTAATTTCATGGCTGCAGTTACCATCTGCAGTGATTTTGGAGCCCCCAAAAATAAAGTCAGCCACTGTTTCCACTATTTCCCCATCTATTTGCCATAGAGTGATGGGACTGGATGCTGTATCTTTGTTTTCCAAATGTTCAGCTTTAAGCCAACTTTTTCACTCTCCTCTTTCACTTTCATCAAGAGGCTTTTTAGTTCTTCTTCACTTTCTACCATAAGGGTGGTATCTGCATATCTGAGGTTATTGATATTTCTCCCAGCAATCTTGATTCCAGCTTGTGCTTCATCCAGCCCAGCATTTCTCATGACGTATTCCGCATATAAGTTAAATAAGCAGGGTGACAATAAACAGCCTTGACGTACTCCTTTTCCTATTTGGAACCAGTCTGTTGTTCCATGTCCAGTTCTAACTGTTGCTTCCTGACCTGCATCCAGGTTTCTCAAGAGGCAGGTCAGGTGGTCTGGTATTCCCATTTCTTGAAGAATTTTCCACAGTTTATTGTGATCCACACAATCAAAGGCTTTGGCAAAATCAATAAAGCAGAAATAGATGTTTTTCTGGAACTCTCTTGCTTTTCCTATGATTCAGCAGATGTTGACAATTTGATCTCTGGTTCCTATGACTTTTCTAAAACCAGATCGAACATCTGAAACTTCACAGTTCATGTATTGTTGAAGCCTGGCTTGGAGAATTTTGAGCATTACTTTGCTAACGTGTGAGATGAGTGCAATTGTGCAGTAGTTTGAGCATTCTTTGGCATTGCCTTTCTTTGGGATTGGAATGAAAACTGACATTTTCCAGTCCTATGGCCACTGCTGAGTTTTCCAAATTTGCTGGCGTATGGACTGCAGCACTTTAAAACCATTATCTTTTAGGATTTGAAATAGCTCAACTGGAAATCCATCACCTCCACTAGCTTTGTTTGTAGTGATGCTTCCTAAGTCCCACTTGACTTCACATTCCAGGATGTCTGGCTCTAGGTGAGTGATCACACCATTGTGATTATCTGGGTCAGGAAGATCTTTTTTATACAGTTCTTCTGTGTATTCTTGCCACCTCTTCTTAATATCTTCTGCTTCTGTTAGGTCCATACCATTTCTGTCCTTTATCGAACCCATCTTTGCATGAAATGTTCCCTTGGTATCTCTAATTTTCTTGAAGAGATCTCTAGTCTTTCCCATTCTGTTGTTTTCCTCTATTTCTTTGCATTGATCTCTGAGGAAGGCTTTCTTAGCTCTCCTTGCTATTCTTTGGAACTCTGCATTCAAAGGTGTATACCTTTCCTTTTCTCCTTTGCTTTTCACTTCTCTTCTTTTCACAGCTATTTTTAAGGCCTCCTCAGACAGCCATTTTGATGTTTTGTATTTTTTTTTCCTTGGGGATGGTTTTGATCTCTGTCTCCTGTACAATGTCAGTAACCTCCATCCATAGTTCATCAGGCACTCTGTCTATCATATCTAGTCCCTTGAATCTATTTCTCACATCCACTGTATAATCGTAAGGGATTTGTATTAGGTCAACCTGAATGGTCTAGTGGTTTTTCCCCACTTTCTTCAATTTAAGTCTGGATTTGGCAATAAGGAGTTCATGATCTGAGCCACAGTCAGCTCCAGTCTTGTTTTTGCTGACTGCATAGAGCTTCTTCATCTTTTTCTGCAAAGAATATAATGAATCTGATTTCAGTGTTGACCATCTGGTGATATCCATGTATAAAGTCTTCTCTTGTGTTGTTGGAAGAGGTGTTTGAAATTACCAGTGCATTCTCTTGGCAAAACTCTTAGCCTTTACCCTGCTTCATTCTGTACTCCAAGGCCAAGTTTGCCTGTTACTCCGGGTGTTTCTTGACACCCTACTTTTGCATTACTATAGTCCCCTATATGGAGAACACAATAGCAACCCACTCCAGTACTCTTGCCTGGAAAATCCCATGGACAAAGGAGCCTGGTAGGCTGCAGTCCATGGGGTCGCTAAGAGTCAGACATGAAAAAAAAAAAAAAAGAGTCAGACACGACTGAGCTACTTCACTTTAACTTTTCACTTTCATGCATTGGAGAAGGAAATGGCAACCCACTCCAGTGTTCTTGCCTGGAGAATCCCAGGGATGGTGGAACCCGGTGGGCTGCCGTCTATGGGGTCGCACAGAGTCGGACATGACTGAAGTGACTTAGCAGTAGCAGCAGCAGTCCCCTATAATGAAAAGGGCATGTTTTTTGGGTATTAGTTCTAGAAGGTCTTGTAGATCTTCATAGAAACTGTTCAACTTCAGCTTCGTCAGCATTGCTGGTCGGAGCATAGACTTAGATTACCGTGATATTGAATGATTTACCTTGGAAATGAACAGAGATCATTCTGTTGTTTTTGAGATTGCATCCAAGTACTGCATTTCGGACTCTTTTGTTGACTATGATGGCCACTCCATTTCTTCTAAGGGATTCTTGCTCACAGTAGTAGATATAACGGTCATCTGAGTTAAATTATCCCATTCCAGTCCATTTTAGTTTGCTAATTCCTAAAATGTCGACATTCACTCATGCCATCTCCTGTTTGACCACTTCCAATTTGCCTTGATTCATGGACCTAACATTCCAGGTTCCTATGCAGTATTGCTCTTTACAGCATCAGACCTTGCTTATATCACCTGTCACATCCACAACTGGGTGTTGTTTTTGCTTTGGCTCTGTCTCTTCATTTTTTCTGGAGTTATTTCTCCACTGATCTTCAGTAGCATATTGGGCACCTACCAACCTGGGGAATTCATCTTTCAGTGTCCTATCCTTTTGCCTTTTCACACTGTTCATGGGGTTCTCAAGGCAGGGATACTGAAGTGGTTTGCCATTCCCTTCTCCAGTGGACCACATTTTGTCAGAACTCTCTACCATGACCCGTCTGTCTTGGGTGGCCCTACACAGCATGGCTCATAGTTTCATTAAGTTAGACAAGTTTGTGGTCCATGTGATTAGATTGGTTAGTTTTCTGTGATTTTGGTTTTCAATCTGGTTGCTCTCTGATGGAGAAGGGTAAGGGGTATATGAAAGCTTCCTGATGGGATAGACTGACTGAGGGGGATACTGGGTCTTGTTCTGATGTGTGGGGCCATGCTCAGTAAATCTTTAATAAAATTTTCTGTTGATGGGTGGAGCTGTGTTCTCTCCCTGCTATTTATCTGAGGCCAAATTATGGTGGAGGTAATGAAAATAATGATGACCTCCCTCAAAAGATCCCATGCATGTACTGCTACAGTCCGTGCCCCCAACCCTGCAGCAGGCCCCCACCAACCCACGCCTTCACTGGAGACTCCCAGACACCCACAGGCAAGTCTCCTGTGGGGTCACTGTTCTTTTCTCCTGGGTCCTGTTGCACAAGGTTCTGTTGTGCCCTCCAAGAGTCTATTTCCCAGTCCTATTCTGCCTTCCCCAATCACAATTAGATTGTCATCTCATGATTATAAGACAGTCATCTAATTACTATTAGATAGTCATCATCATTCTGAAAATAATAGGGATAGCACAGGTTGTAATGCAACCTCTGAGAATTAAATAGCCTTTAGGTAGTTATTATTTTGCATTGTCAAGGCTATGGTTTTTCCAGTAGTCATGTATGGATATGAGAGTTGGACTATAAAGAAAGCTGAGCGCTGAAGAATTGACGCTTTTGAACTGTGATTTTGGAGAAGACTCTTGAGAGTCCCTTGGACTGCAAGGAGATCCAACCAGTCCATCCTAAAGGAGATCAGTCCTGAATATTCATTGGAAGGACTGATGAAGCTGAAACTCCAATACTTTGCCACCTGATGTGAAGAACTGACTCATTTGAAAAGACCCTGATGTTGGGAAAGTTTGAAGGTGAGAGGAGAAGGGGACGACAGAGGGTGAGATGGTTGGATGGCATCACTGACTCGATGGACATGAGTTTGAGTAGGCTCCGGGAGTTGGGATGGACAGGGAAGCCTGGCGTGCTGCAGTCCACGGGGTCACAGAGAGTCAGACATGATTGTGCGACTGAACTGAACTGAACTGAATGATCTACAAAGCTTTCCCATAATGGTAACCTAATATAGATTCCCTTAAATAAAATTTCAGATTACTCATTTAGTGAGACCCATGCATTCTGGAAATGTATTCATTTTACAGGAACACTTAAGGTGCTTCAGGTTGTGATACAACACTTACAAACTGCACCAGCTCTTGACTTTGCATCTCCGTTAATTCTAATCATTGAGGTCTTTCATTGACAAGCTCAATTCACCACAGTTCCTGTGACCATGGAATAAGGCATATTAATATACTTCTCAGCTTTCTGACTTTCTGTTATGAAAGTCACCTGTAGCCTAAAGCTTCTTAACTGATGACTTTAGAATAAGCACTAAACATCCAAGTACACAGTAATTTGGAGCTTCCTCCTGTTTCTTCATGTAGTCCCATTCTTATCACTTAGCTCCTAGAACTGTATTCCACTAAATGTTTTATTTATTTTCTCAAGTGAATCATTTATTGAAGACTATGCCTAATATCAATCATAACAGTTCACTACCGTGTCTGACTGTTTTCCAGACACTAGAAATAAAAAAAGAACAAAGTAGCAAAAGTCCCAACCCTTCTTGAGTTTTCACTTTATGGAGGAATTACATTAGCTAGAGTAGCTAACAAACCTCCGAATATATAATGACTCAAACAAAATATCTCATACAGATAAATTGTCAAAAGAGTTACTCTGGGTTTAAGGTGGAGGTAGGGCTACTTTGCTGAACACATCCATTCAACACGTGGCTTTAAATATTGCTGGGATACAGTATCCAGTAGGCAAAGGAAAATAAATACATGTGGAATCTTTGTATGTCTTTATTCTAAAATGAGAAGCAGTATTCTTTACTTCTGCTGCTGTTCCATTGGACAGAACAAGTATTGTCCTTAGACATGAGCATGGAGGGCCTCTGTCTCAAGCCCTGCACCCCACGGGGCCCATGCTATAGGGTGCATTCTTCATAATTATCTAAGGCCCCTTGTTGCCTGGGATTGGCATGGAACTGGCCAGAAGTCCTGCCTACGTAGATAGACACATATAGACTTTGACGTCTAAGTATACCTAGACCAAGTTCTTTGTGAACTTTCATTTCCAGTTCTCACCTTGGGTCATCCTGTGACCCTCTACCTCATGTGTGAGGAAAACTAGCTGTTGCAAAAAGCTCCAGGACTTAAGTCTATGAGATCATTGTGAATCTAATGCCCAGGTTTTAGTTTCAGGAAGGCAGCCTGATGAGCAAATCACTCCCACTAGCTCTTGTGGTATTTCTTTGCAGGGTTGCCTAAAATTAAGGTGACTAAATGAGTTAACATACTGGTGCTGGGTGAATGTCACTCAGATTAGACATGTGCTGAGTTAGAGATCTAGACCATCTACACCTAGCACCAGGAGTTAGGGTTGAACCACACGTGTGAGCCCAAGCATCAGCTGTCACTGGTCCACATTGTGACTATGGTGCTGATGCTTTTCTGCAGCATCCACAGGAGGTAAGTAATGCAAGAAGGTGTCTTTTATTCTGTAAGCCCCATTCTGATGGTACCTAGTACCATATGTCAGGCTATCCCTTAGGAGTGCCTACACCTATGTTTTTCAAGTGATTTTGAGATTTTTCTTCCACAGTGACAAAGGTCCTATGATTGTTGTCTTTTTGCCTCCAATAGATATTGTGGCACTATGCTCATCCTAGTCAATCTTAAGCCCTGCCAGAGGACAGATGGACATTTCTCAGATAGACGTGGCTTCTTTTCTTGCTCCACCCATTGATTCCTTATCTATCCTCTTCACTGGTGATAGTATATGGAAGTCAGTGATGTATTCAACATTCTAAGAGATCATACTCCAGGAAAACAATGATTATGATTTAAAGGGTTTAAGATAAGGTATGGTTAGAAGATGTACTAATATCCTTTCCAAATGGTAACTTTAAAATGATCAGAAAATGAATTATCTTTCATACTAGCCTACATTCCCTGAATAATGCTTGCATTTGTTGTCATCACCAATGAGACACAGTGAGAATTTTTGAGAAAGTCATTGAAAGCTGGTAGTCTCTAACAGGGTTTTCCAGGTGGTACAAGTCGTCAAAAACCTGCCTGCCAATACAGAAGAGGCAAGAGCCCCAAATTCAATTATGGTTTGGGAAGATCCCTTGGAAGAGAGCATGGCAACCCACTCCAGTATAGTTGACTGGAGAATCTCCATAGACAGAGGAGCCTGGAGGGCTATAGTCCATAGGGTCACAAAGAGTCGGACATGATTGAAGTGACTTCCCATGGCCATAGTCTCTAACAGCATGATGGATAATGCAGTGTCGTGAGTAAAGACCAACGCTGAAGCTGAAGCTCCAATATTTAGCCACCTCATGGAAAGAACTGACTCACTGGAAAAGACCCTGTTGCTGAAAAAGATCGAAGGCAGGAGGAGAAGGGGACGACTAAAGATGAGATGGTTGGATGGCATCACTGACTCGATGGACATGAGTTTGAGCAAACTCTGGGCGTTGGTGATGGACAGGCAAGCCTGGTGTGCTGCAGTCCGTGGGGTTGCAGAGTCAGACATGGCTGAGCGACTGAACTGAATTGGAGTAAAGATGAAATAGGCATTAAATAAATGGAGTTAGAAAAAGTAGATGCAAGAGGGATATATATGGTTTAAATACATAGGTTCTATAAAGCCATGGAATCATTAGTAATCATACTGCTGCTATTTTTTTCTCACAAGACAAGAAATTAGCCAGGAATGTCACATTTGACAATAAAGAGCCCAGAGGGGCCTCAATCTGAGCAAGAGGAGATGGTACCTGGACCCTGTGGAGATTCTTTCTATGCACTTATTGGACAATAAATCAACTCGGGAGTAACTATGCTCTACTTATTATTCTAAATTTTCACTGATAAATTATCATATCTCACATAGGCCCATGGATTCAATAATACAGTTTTTCTTTTTCTCATTAAACTTTTTTTTAATGGGTCTCAAATTCTGTGACAGATTTTTAGTCAAGTTGTTTTCATTAAGTACTGATTTTAAAAACTAATAACTTAAACTGCCACACACAAAACATATGGCCCATAAAACATTCTCCTTTCTTTCTGAAGGTTTTACGATGCATTGTGATCATTAACCAGTCTTTTACTATTAAACTTAAATGGCCAACTGAGACAAACAGTTCTGAGACCGTTCTTCCACCACTGATTAAGACTGGGGTGGCAGGTATTGGGAATAATATTCGTTTAGCCTTCTGAGCTTTCTGGGCAGACTTGGTGTCCTTGCCAGCTCCAGCTGCCTTCTTGTCCACCACTTTGATGACACCCACAGAGACTGTCTGTCTCATGTCACACACAGCAAAATGGCCCAGGGGAGGATAGTCAGAGAAGCTCTCGACATACATGGGCTTGCTAAGAACCATATCAGTGATGGCAGCATCACCTGATTTCAAGAATTTAGGGCCATCTTTCAGCTTTTTGCCAGAACGACAATCAATCTTTTCCTTCAGCTCAGCGAACTTGCAAGCAATGTGAGCTGTGTGACAGTCCAGCATAGGTGCATATCCAGCACTGATTTGGCCTGGATGGTTCAAAATAATCACCTGAGCTGTGAAGCCAGCTGCTTCCACTGGTGGGTCACTTTTGCTGTCACCAGCCACATTGCCACAACGAATATCTTTGACAGACACGTCCTTGACATTGAAGCCCAGATTGTCCCCAGGAAGGGCTTCACTCGATGCTTCATGGTGCATTTCTACAGACTTCACTTCAGTTGATACATTGACTGGAGCAAAGATGATCACCAGGCCAGGTTTGAGAACACCAATCTCCACACGACCCACAGAGACAGTACCAATACCACCAATTTTATAGACATCCTGGAGTGGCAAACACAAAGGTTTGTCAGTTGAGTGAATTGGTGGCAGGATGCAACCCAGAGCTTCAAGCAGGATGATTCCACTGGCAGTAACATTTTTACAGTAGACTTTCCAACCCTTGAACCATGGAAGGTTAGCACTTGGCTCCAGTATGTTAGCACTTGGCTCCAGCATGTTGTCACCATCCCAGCCAGAAATTGGCACACATTCTACTGTGTTGGGGTTGTCACCAATTTTCTTAATGTAGGTGCTGACTCCCTTAAAAATTTCCTCATATCTCTGCTGGCTGTAGAATAGCTCAGTGGAATCCATTTTGTTAACTCCAACAATTAGCTGTTTCACACCCAGAGTGTTAGCCAGAAGGGCATGCTCATGGGTCTGCCCATTCTTGGAGATACCGGCTTCAAATGCACCAACACCAGCAGCAACAATCAGGACAGCAAAGTCAACGTGGGATGTGCCTGTAATCATATTTTTTATGAAGTCTCTGTGTCCTGAGGCATCAATGATAGTAACATAGCACTTGATGTCCTCAAATTTCCACAGGGAGATATCAATGGTGATATCATGCTCTTATTCAGCTTTCAGTTAGTCCAACACCCAGGCCTACTCGAAGGAGCCTTTTCCCATCTCAGCATCCCCCTTCTCGAACTTTTCAATTGTTCTTTTCTTTTTTGTTTTCATGTTTTATTTTTACTTTTTTATTTATTTTCATTTATTTTTATTAGTTGGAGGCTAATTACTTTACAATATTATAGTGGTTTTTGCCATACATTGACATGAATCAGTCATGGATTTACATGTGTTCCCCATCCCGATCCCTCCTCCCACCTCCCTCCCCATCCCATCCCTCTGGGTCATCCCAGTGCACCAGCCCTGAGCACTTGCCTCATGCATCCAACCTCAGCTGGTGATCTCTTTCACCCTTGATAATATACTTGTTTCAATGCTATTCTCTCAGAACATCCCACCCTCGCCTTCTCCCACAGAGTCCAAAATTCTGTTCTGTACATCTGTGTCTCTTTTTCTATTATGCATATAGGGTTATCATTACCATCTTTTTAAATTCCATATATATGCGTTAGTATACTGTATTGGTCTTTATCTTTCTGGCTTACTTCATTCTGTATAATGGGCTCCAGTTTCATTCATCTTATTAGAACTGATTCAAATGAATTCTTTTTAATGGCTGAGTAATATTCCATAGTGTATATGTACCACAGCTTCCTTATCCATTCGTCTGCTGATGTGCATCAAGGTTGCTTCCATGTCCTGGCAATTATTCAATTGTTCTCTTGATCTCACCACATTCGTAGATCAGATGGCTCGTCGTAGTAGACGTCCCTGAATCTACATGCCCAATGACAATGATGTTTTTGTGGGTTTCCTTTCCCACTTTTGCTTAGGTTTAACTGTGGTTTTCATGACACCTGTGTCCTGGTGGCAAACCTGTTGCCAAAAAGCTCAATAACACACTTATAGTCAAATTGTTTAAATAGATAAAGGCCCCGCAGAAGTATTTCCCTGGGTCTCTTTTTTTTCCAACAGTGGCTATGACTAGAATTCATTCCCATGGACACACCTGATTACAAGGGTGAATGGAAATGTAGTTTTTAAAGTACTAAGTCAAGCAAGAATAGAAGGCATTTGTGTGGAGTGTATATGTGTGCACAGCTAGCAATTCTATTACTGAGAATTAGATGATGAATATGAACATGTAAGTTATCGTGTATGTTACAGTGTAAAATGTGCTTTAAAGAAAAAGTTGAAATGAGAGATGGGAATGTCTAATCTATGTTAAACTCTTAATAACACTTGATAGTGGTAGTAAAGCCATGTTCATCATAAGATTAGTTTTGATCTCATTTTGCCCATAATGGATTATTTTCTTATCTTCATCTAAACTTGTGTCTCTAATGAATTATTCTCTTTTTTGCTTACTTAATTTCAATTCATTGTTTAGAGTCCAGGACAATTAGCATTTATTCAATCGAGCTCTCTTTTCTCACTGATTATTCCCTCTAGTTTTTCTGAGCACTTCTGTTTATGCTTTAACTATTCTGCCTACCTCATTCTGTACTGCATCACACCGAATAGTGCATATTTCTTGAAGAGAGGATTCATCACTTACTTTTTAATCTTTGAATCCCATAATGCTTACTGTTGACTTCAGTTTAGGAAGTCCTCTACAAATGTTTGCTGAATTGACTTTTAGACCTGTTCACCTTGAAAAGGTAGGGCTTCCCAGGTGGTGCTAGTGGTAAAGAACTTGCCTGCCAATAAAAGAGAAATAAGAGATGTGGGTTCGATCCCTGGGTCCAGAAGATCCCCTGGAGGAGGACACAGCCACTCACTCCAGTATTCTTGTCTGGAGAACCCATGGATGGAGGAGGAGCCTGGCAGGCTACAGTCCATAGGGTCGCACAGAGTCACACATGACTGAAGCAACTTAGCGCAACACAGCACAGCACCTTGGAAAGGCAGCAAAGGCCCAGCTGTTAGCAAGCAACTGTGTCTCAGGAAAATTCATACAATGGAGTTTTGGGTGTTTTGTTGCAAAGATACAAATGTTTAGGGTGAACTAATTTGAAATATTTCTTAATTGTCAGCTACCATGGAGTTAGCCAAGAAAAATTAATTTTTAATTTTTAATCCTTGTTTTTCAAAGGCCTTTGCATGTAGAATTAACCGAATATAAAAAAAAGAAAACCATAGAGAAAGAATATAGCAATTTTTTATAGATATTTTTCTGATGCTTAGTACATAATGGTGTATTATCAGCCTGCCCCATTACTTTAAATCACTAAACAGCCATTAACATTTTAATTTTAATAAACTAAAATGTCCCTGTCTATCTACAAATAAAATTGCTGGGGAATTTATAAGGCACTTGAATTCTGATTTGGGAAAATTGATTTCAAAATGCCAAAATGATCACAAATCTTATAAAAAGTATTAAGAGACACAGGGATGGGGATGGAGCCTATCTGGTGAACGAGGAAGAAATTTCAGGTAAATAACTGGAAAACTGATTTTCAAACCCTTTAGCCAGGACTGAATATAGAAGTTGTGACAGAGGCTTGAGGACCATGGGACAACTAGAAATTCTGACTCTTTCCCTTTTCCTCAGCTTTCCCTATCAACTGGTGAAAAGAAAGGGGCATTAGCACTTAATCTGTAATTCCTGATGTCGCAGGACACATAGTAGCTGACCCAGAGGATGGTGTTCCCCAAGATGGGACCTACAGTTTCAAAATTAATGGCAAACTGGCCCACATTGAAAATTTCTTGGTAAGTTACCAAAAATCTCTCAGATGCAGCAAATTGCACTTTGACTCCAAGTGTCGGAGGGTTTACTTGGAGCGATGCACACAAGCCCTTTAATCCTGAAACAGAACTTCTCTGAAATATTTTACAGGGTATCCAATAGGATTTGGTCCATTGGTGAACTTTGATCACAGTTAACAGGAGCACCATCCTTTTCTTGACTAACTTCTGCATTTACTATATTTTATTCAAATTGTTATTATATTATTAACCTATTTCCTTCAAGGGGGAGAGCATTGAAGTATTACTTTATTCCCTTGTTTGATGAAGACTATGAAATGCTTTTTCCTTCTATCATCTCATCCTTAAATTATTGGCTATAGTATGACTACAACATGGACCCTGATGCAAATTTTCTCTATTACTTGGGAAGCCTACAATGCTCCATACTCATTAGAATGTTTGATATTCCAAATAGCAGTCATTACTGAGTCTCTTATCAGTCAGTACTGATAACTTCCAAGTTCAGCCCCTTCATTATCTCTGCTTAACATGTGGTTTCTCAGCTTGGTGCTATGTGCCTGGCATTTGTTTCTTTCCTTTTATAGCTATACAAAGTTTGTATGCATGCCCAGAGACCTGCTAGAGCAGACCTATTTTGAAAGAACAATAAAGTAAATAAATTCACATTGATCTTTTTATACCATATTCAATGCACCATCTTAAGGTTGATAGAAGAAGCAAAATCACAGACAGATACATCTTTTGAATTTCATGTTTATGAAATAAGAAGACTGTGGCTTAGGGGGAGTGGTAAAACAGGTGGAGAGGTGGGACCTGATAATGGAGGAGGCTGTTTAAGAAAGTAGGGCTGGGGCTTCCTTGGTGGCTCAAGAGTCAAGAATCTGCCTGCCAATGAAGGAGACATGGGTTGAGGTTTGATCTCTGATCCAGATAGATACCACATGCCTTGGAGCAACTAAGCCCCTGCACCATAACCTTTGAGGCTGCGCTCTAAAGCCTGGAGGTGCAACTATTGGAGCCCATGCATCCCAGAGCCTGCGCCCCGCAACAAGAGGATCCATGCAATGAGGAACCTCAGCACTGGAGCTGGAGAGTAGCCCCCAGTCACCACAGCTAGAGAAAGGCCAGCATGGCAGCAGCCCAAACTAAACAAACAAATACAATCATAGGAAAAAAATAAGGCAAGTAGGACTGGAGAAGGACTTGGAGAAGACACTGGTCAGCTGGTGAACGAAAGACGGGTGTGACTTCTACGGCAGCTGAGGGCTAGAGGAGGGCCAGTTTACCTACAAAGTCTCTATGTTACTCCTGAGCTAGCAAGGAAACGTAACGTTTGAAGCTACATTTACTGAGCTAAAAGGGAAAAAAATACAACAGAGGCAAAAATCTTTGAGTTAGACCCTCCCTCTTTTTTTAGTGGGAACAAGGTCAAAATATTACAAAGAGCAGAAATATTTACAGTAAAAAATATCAATAACCTGACCTAATGGAGACTCAAGTGCATATTTGCATTGTATAGATTAATAAAGTTTATAGTCACTTTCCAGAAAAAAAAAATATCATAACCTGGACCAGATAGCTTATTTTGCCAAACATGCTATATTTATTTTCAAATATATCTTTTTCTTGTGATTGTTACTAAAAACTGGCTTAAAATGCAGCATAATTTACTATGTAATAAAAATATTGCCCCTCACTACATGGTTACTTTTCAATGATATTTTGCTAGAAAATTGCATCTACAAGTGCACATCTGAGATGGTTAATTCAATTGCATCTGTTTCAGGCTGTGGACCTCTTTGCCTGGAACTTCCTAAAAATAGATGTTTGAAATACTGTTCACTGTATTTCAATATTAATGTTAGTTAAAATATTTTGTTAAAATTTCAAGCCAGTTCTGTAGTATGAACTCATAGAAAAATTCATTCCTATTTTCTATTTCTTATTTCTGCTTCTGCTGCTGCTAAGTCGCTTCAGTCGTGTCTGACTCTGTGCTACCCCATAGATGGCAGTCCACCAGGCTCTCCGTCCCTGGGATTCTCCAGGCAAGAACACTGGAGCGGGTTGCCATTTCCTTCTTCATATAGTACTAAATGTGTAATTTTGTATGTATTCTCCAAAAAAGGCATTAATTTATCATTTACTAAATTTGTACTAGTTTGGCTGACATTAGGTTGGTGCAAACATAACTGCAGTTTCAGATTGTGAAATTTGAATCAGTATAACAAGGCTCAAACACATTTTTATTAATCACAATAGGAACCATTACAATCAACACATTTCTGCCAATGTGAAATAAATTTATTTATTCCTGTGGGATAAAAATCTGTGCTTCAGGATTCGATAGACTCTTGGAAAGCATTTTCTGCCTCCTGCCATTTGTGGAAGCATTTTCCTTGCAAAGAGTTGTCAAGATGTTTGAAGAAGTGGTAGTCGATTAGTGAGCGGTCTGGTTAATACGGCAGAGAAGGTAAAACTTCACAGGCCAATTTGATCAACTTTTGAAGCATTGGTTGTGCTCTGTGCAGTCGGGCATTGTCATAGGGAAGAACTGGGCCCGTACTATTGACCAACACCATCCGCAGGGATTGCAGTTTTCAGTGTATCTCATTGATCTGCAGAGCATGCTTCTCAGACATAATGGTTTCCCTGGGGTTCAGAAAGCTGTAGTTGATCAGACTTGCAGCAGACCACCAAGCAGTGACCATGTGTGAGTCTGAGTCACGATTGGCTTTGGGAAGTGCTTTGGAGCTTCTGAGTCCAACCACTGAGCTGGTTGCTGCTGGTTACCAAAAATCCACTTTTTATTGCATGTCACAATCTGATCTAGAAATGGCTTCTTGTTTTCGCGTAGAATAAGAGAAGACAAAATGATAATTTTTTTTGAGGTTTCTGTCAGCTCATGAGGCACCCACTTATTGAGCTTTTCCACCTTTTCAATTTGCTTCAAATGCTGGGTTCTTTGGCATCTTCGCTTGTGGTTATGAGAGTATCAACTTTGATGATCCTTTCAGTTGGTCACTGTCAACTTCCAGTGGCTGGCCAAAATGTTCCTCATCTTCAAGTCTCTCATCCCCTTTGAAAAACTTGAACCACCATGCACTGTACATTCATTAGCAGTTTCTGGGCCAAATGCATTATTGATGTTGTGAGTTGTCTCTGCTGCTTTATGATCCATTTGAACTCAAATAAGAAAATCGCTCAAATTTGCTTTTTGTCTAACTTCATTTCCTTAGTCTAAAATAAATATAAAATAAACAGCAAGTAATAAGTCATTAGCATAAATAAATAAAGCAAGAAATGTGCATTAAAATGAAGTATAACATAACCATATTTATTCATGGATGTATTACAATATCAAAAGGCAAAGTTCAACAATTCAAAACTGCAATTACTTTTGCATCAACCTAATAAATATTTCCCAGGTGGTGCTAATGGTTAAGAACCCACCTGCCAATGCAGGAGACATAAGAGATGTGGGTTCAATCCCCGAGTCAGAAATATCCCCTGGAGAAGGGAATGGCAATCCATTCCAGTATTCTTGCCTGGCAAATCCCATGGACAGAGAAGCCTGGCAGGCTATAGTCCATAGAGTTACAGAGAGTCAGACAAGACTGAAGTGACTTAGCACACAATAAATTCTTAGAAAAACTTTAACCTGTGTATATGTGCATATGTATATTAATTCCCTATGTAACTGAATTTTCTGAACTGGCTTCATAGAAGATGAAAAGCAAAAAATGTGAAATTTTTAATACACTCTATTGTATGCAGCAGTTTTGAGTTCACAGCATAGTAAATTATAGAGATTTAGAAATTATGGAGATAATTCAATATAATTACAGAAATTATAGAGATTTCTATATACCCATCCTGTTGTCCCTACATATGCATAGCCTTCTTCACTATCAAAATTCCGCACTAGAGTGGTACATTGACATATCATCACCCAAAGTCCATAGTTCACAGCAGGGTTCACTGTTAGTTTTGTACATTCTGTGGGTTTGGACAAATGTTTAACATGTGTACACCAATATAGTATCAAAGTAGTTTCACTACTCCAGAAGTCCTCTGTGCCCTGCCTATTTATCCCTCCCTCCCTCACAGCTAAGCTCTGACTACCATTAATCCTTTTACTCTTTCTACAGTTTTGCCTTTTCCCAAATGTTATATAGTTGATATCATACAGTATGTACCTTTTCAGACTGGTTTTAATTACTTAGTAATGTACTCATTCGGAGAAGGCAATGGCAGCCCACTCCAGCACTCTTGCCTGGAAAATCCCACGGACGGAGGAGCCTGGTGGGCTGCAGTCCATGGGGTCGTTAAGAGTCAAACACGACTGAGCGACTTCACTTTCACTTTTCACTTTCCTGCATTGGAGAAGGAAATGACAACCCACTCCAGTGTCCTTGCCTGGAGAATCCCAGGGACGGGGGAGCCTGGTGGGCTGCCGTCTATGGGGTCGCACAGAGTCGGACACGACTGAAGCGACTTAGCCGCAGCAGCAGCAGCACATGTACTTATGAACCTTCCATATCTTTTCATGGCTTGAAGCACATTTATTTCAGCTCAAAAAATCATTCCACTGTATATTTCCAGGGGCACAACTGCTGCATTGTACGGTAAGAGTCCATTTAGTTTGTAAGAAACAGCTGAACTGTCTTCTAAAGGGGCTATGCTGTTGTGCACGCCCAACAGCAATAGGTAAGAATTACCATTGCTCCCGCTCTCGCCAGCCTTTGGTGGTGTCACTGCTTTGGATTATAGTCATTCTAAGAGATGTGTTGTGATATCTTTGCTGTGTTTCAATTCTTAATTCCTTGATGGCATGTGATACCGAGTATCTTTTCACGTGCTCATTTGCCATCCGCATATTTCCTTTGGTGTGTTGCCTATTTAGACCTTAGTTGCTGTCATGTCCAACTGCTTGCAACCCCAAGGATTGCAGACCACCAGGCCCCTCTGTTCATGAGCCTCTTCAGGCAAGATACTGGAGTGGGTTTCCACTTCCTTTTCCAGTTCAGATCATAAGTCAATTTTAAATTGGATTGTTTCTTTCTTATTGTTCCACTTTACCAGTTATTTGGATATTTTGCCTAGCATCCCTTTATCAAATAGGTCTTTTGAAAATATTTTCTCCCAAACGTTGGTTTTTCTTCTCATCCTTCTCATACACTCTCTTCAAATATCCTTTGAAGAGAGGGTATTTTAAACATCAATTAAGTTCATCCTATCAATTCATTTCTCCATGGATTGTGCTTTTTGTGATGTATCAAAAAGAGGCATCACCATACACATAGGATCACAGCAAATTGTGTGGATCACAACAAGCTGTGGAAAATTCTTAAAGAGATGCCTTACCTGCCTTACCTTACCCACCTGACCTGCCTCCTGAGGAATCTGTATGCAGGTCAAGAAGCAAAAGTTAGAACTGAACATAGAACAACAGATTGGTTCCAAACAGGGAAAGGAGTACGTCAAGGCTGTATATTGTCACCTGCTTATTTAACTTATATGCAGAGTACATCATGAGAAACGCTGGGCTGGAAGAAGCAGAAGCTGGAGTCAAGAGTGCCAGGGGAAATACCAATAACCTCAGATATGCAGATGGCACCACCCTTATGGCAGAAAGTGAAGAGGAACTAAAGAGCCTTTTGACAAAAGTGAAAGAGGAGAGTGAAAAAGCTGGCTTAAAACTCCACATTGAGAAAACTAAGATCATGGCATCCAGTATCATCACTTCATGGCAAATAGATGAGGAAACAATATAAACAGTGAGACTATTTTTTTGAGCTTCAAAATAACTGCAGATGGTGACTGCAGCCATGAAATTAAGAGACACTTTCTCCTTGGAAGAAAAGTTATGACCAACCTAGACAGCATATTAAAAGCAGAGACATTACTTTGCCAACAAAGGTTCATCTAATCAAAACTATGGTTTTTCCAGTAACCATGTATGGATGTGAGAGTTGGACCATAAAGAAAATTGAACATTGAAGAATTGATCCTTTTGAATTGTGGTGTTGGAGAAGACTCTTGAGAGTCCCATTGGACTTCAAGGAGATCCAACTAGTCAATCCTAAAAGAAATCAGTCCTTAATATTCATTGGAAGGACTGATGCTGAAGCTGAAACTCCAATACTTTGGCCATCTGATGCGAAGAACTGACTCATTGGAAAAGACCCTGATGCTGGGAAAGATTGAAGGTGGGAGGAGAAAGGGATGACAGAGGATGAGATGTTTGGATAGTATCACCAACTCAATGGACATGAGTTTGAGTAAGCTTTGGGAGTTGGTGATGGACAGGGAAGCCTGGTGTGCTGCAGTCCATTGGGTCAGGATAGCTTAAGGTGAACCATGTCAGCTTTGTGATCTCCAAAGAAGGAGATTTAGCTTCAGGACCAGAGACCAGGCTTGACCACTCAGGGCTCCTGTGTGGCACAAGTTCTATTACAGTGAAAAGCAACAGAGAAAGCTCCTGACATAGAACATCAGAAGGAGGCAAAGAGTCCCCCACCTGCTAGTCTTTAGCAAAGGAATTATATACTTTTTAATTAGCTATTACAATAAATCAAAAGAATGTCTCAAGTTTGTGAAAATGTTGTCAGACTCACTCCCATAATTTACATTTTAAGATAACAATTAGAATTTAACAAAAGAAAGATCCTACTAGAGCCACTCCCATAATTTAGATTTTAAGATATCAGGATTAATCAGAAGGTTTTCAGGAAGGAGAAACTGTCCTCAAACAGGGTACATTGTTGTTATATAATCCCTAGTACAGAGTTTAAACTGAGTTGTTTCTTGTGTAATCATCAGTTCCAAGCTTAAAGAAAACAAAAACAAAAACGTTTTGTGTGACTAAGACTAAGAAAAGTAGAGGGGAAAAAAATGTTTCTCCTTTCCTCCTCTTTGAGAACCCCAAACTCCTATCTTTGCTTCAAGAGCCCCAGATCCCTTTCTCCTCCTCAGGTACCCCGGACTTCTTATCAACCTGCCTAGGAATTGACTCGCTCAGTCACAAAGAGTCAAACATGACTGAGCAATTGAACTGAACTGATTTTCACAGGGAAAACCTTGGGTCAGACCTAGGGTTTTTCCCCAAATTCACCTTTTTTTTTGCACATTGATGTCCAGTTGTTCCAGCATTATTTGCTGAAAAAACTGTAATTGCTCTATTGTATTGCCTAGACTTTTTTGTCAAAGATCAGCTGATCATATTTATGTGGGGCTATTTCCATGCTTTCTATTCTATTCTGTAGATTTACAGGCTTCCCCACTGGCTTAGTGGTAAAGAATCTGTCTGCACTGCAGGAGATGCAGGAAACATAGTTTCAATCCCTGAGTCAAGAAGATCCTCTAGAGAAGGAAATAGCAGCCCACTCCATTATTCTTGCCAGGAAAATCCCATGGTCAGAGCCTGGTAGGCTATGGTCCATAGGGTTGCAAAAAGTAGGACATAACTGAAGTGACTGAACACAGCACATCTGTCTGTTATTTAACCAGTACCACACTGTCTTGATAACTAGCTTTATGTTGTCTTAAAGTCTAGCAATGTCATTCATCTGATTTTGTTCTTCTTCTTCAAAATTGTAGTGGCTACTCTGGGTCTCTTGCTGCTATGTAACAAGTTTAGAAGTCAGTTGAGTTCAGTTCCGTGGCTGAGCTGTGACTTTGTGACCCCATGGACTGCAGCATGCCAGGCTTCCCTGTCCATCACCAACTCCTACAGCTTGCTCAAACTTATGTCCATCAAGTCGATGATGCCATCCAACCATCTCATCCTCTATTGTCCCCTTCACCACCTGTCTTCAATCTTTCCCAGCATCTGGGTCTTTTCCAAAAAGTCAGTACTTTGCATCATGTGGCCAAATTATTGGAGTTTCAGCTTCAGCATCAGTCCTTCCAATGAATATTCAGGACTGTTCCTTCAGGACTGACTGGTTTGATCTCCTTGCAGTTCAAGGGACTCCCGAGTCTTCTCCAACACCACAGTTTGAAAGCATCAATTCTTTGGTGCTCAGTTTTCTTTATGGTCCAACTCTCACATCTATATATGACTACCGGAAAAACCATAGCTTTGACTGTATGGACTTTTGATGCAAAGTGATGTCTCTGCTTTTTGATATGCTCTCTAGGTTAGGCATAGCTTTCCTTCCCAGGAGCAAGCATCTTTTCATTTCATAGCTGCAGTCACCATCTGCAGTGATTTTGGAGCCCAAGAAAATAAAGTGTCTCACTGTTTCCATTGTTTCCCCATTTATTTGCCATGAAGTGATGGGACTGGATGCTATGATCTAGTTTTTTGAATGTCGAATTTTAAGCCAACTTTTTCACTCTCCTTTTCCACTTTCATCAAGAGGTTCTTTAGTTCCTCTTCACTTTCTGCCATTAGGGTGGTGTCATCTGCATATCTGAGGTTATTGATATTTCTCCCAGCAATCTTGATTTCAGCTTGTGCTTCATCCAGTCCAGCATTTTGCATGAGGCAATCTGCATGCAAGTTTCATATACAGGGTGACAATATATAGCCTTGATGTACTCCTTTCCCAATTTGGAACCAGTTCATTTTTCCATATCCAATTCTAACTGTTGCTCCTTGACCTGTATACAGATTTCTCAGGAAAGTTTAGTTTAGAAGTAGTACATCAGTATCCACAAAATAACCTAACCGAATTTTAGGTTATTGCATTGAATCTATAGATTTTGTGTGGCTAAAACTTACATCTCAATTCTTTCTATTTGTGAAAATTGAATATCTCTCCATTTATTGATTATTTGATATATCTCTTTAGAGTTTTGTAATTTTCCTCCTACAGATTATACTCATACCTAAGTGTTTCATATTTGGGGTTCTCATATAAATAGTATTATATTTTAATATCAAATTCCACTTGCTCATTGCTCATACATAGAAAAATGATCAACTGTTGTATATCAACCTTATATCCTTCAGTTTTGGTATAACTACTCATCATTTTGAGTAGTGATTTTGTTTATTCTTTTGGGTTTTCTATGTATTCAAGCAGGTTATCTGAAAACAAGGAGACTTTCTTCTTCCTAATCTGCATACATTCTATTTCCTTTTTCTGTCTTATTGCACTTTCCTGGAGTATTAATGCAATGGTGAAAAGCAGTGGTGACAAAGAACACCCTTGGTTTGTTCCAAATCTTAGTGGGGAAATTACAAATTTCTTACCATTCAGTATGATGTTACCTTTAGGTATTTTGTAGAGGATCTTTATCAAGTTGAGGAAATTCCCCTCTATTACTAGTTTGCAGAGTTTTTATTATGAATGGGTATTAGATTTTTTCAAATGATTTTTCTATATCTATTGATATGATTATGTAATTTTCTTCACTAGCCTTTTGATGTAATAGATTACATTAATTGGTTTTAAAGTACTAAACCAAGACTGCAATACCTGGGACAAATCCACTTGCTCATTGTGCATAATTTTTGTATACATTGTTAAATTTTATTTGTTAATGTTTCATTGGGAATTTTTATATCAATGTTCATATGAAATATTGTTATGCAGTTTTCTTGTAATGTCTTTGTTTTGATGTTAGAGTAATTCTGACTTCATAGAATTGGCTTCCCTGGTGGCTCAGATGGTAAGGAATCTGCCTGCAATGCAGGAGACCCAGGTTTGATCCTTGGATTGGGAAGATTCCCTTGAGAAGGGAATGGGTATCCACTCCAGTCTTGCCTGGAGAATTCCATGGACAGAGGAGCCTGGTGGGCTACCATCCTTGGGGTGGCAAAGAGTCAGACACAACTGAGTGACTAACACAGGGATGGACTTCATAGAATGAGGTAGGGACTATTCACTCTGCTAAGGTGAAGACAGTATTAGAGTATTAAGAATGGAGATTTTATCATTCAAAAGTATTTGTATTTTTCTGTTTGATCAAAGTTTGTGGCTAATAAACCTGGATTAAAGTCAGAAATTATGTTCTTGGATTGTTCCCTTCTCAAGTTTTCCATAGAAAGAAAACAGCAAATCACCCTCCCCTATAGGTGAGCCCTGGTTCTAAAAATCACAAGTGATCATAAAAGGATTTTTTTTTTTTACATACTTCATGTCATTCGCTAAATGACACATACTTCATAACCATAAACTTTTATAGAGGACCCTTTCTTATCTTCAGCTTACACTGAATAGCTAAATATTAAAACCATCTTTGCAAGAAGTCTTAAAAAAAATTATTATGTAACAAAACAATGTGGACTTTCCTGGTGACTCTGTGGTAAAGAACCTGCCTGCCAATGTAGAAGACAAAGGTTTTATCCCTGGGTTGGGATGATCCCCTAGAGAAGGAAATGGCACTCCACTCCCCTCCAGTATTCTTGTGGGAAATTCCATGGACAGAGGAGTCTGACAAGCTACAGTCTATGCGGTCGCAAAAGTGTCAGACAGAACTTAACGACTAAATAAACAAAAATTAGGTGTTTTTATAGCACAAAATAATTTCCTTCTGCTTGTTTTCATTTGTTCCCTGAGATATTTTCCCAGCCCTTTTTGAACATATTAAATAAAAATTTAGGTTATAGTTTTAGATCCTGTAGCTAATGGCAGCATCTTATAAAATGGAATTTAATTAATGACCATGGCTTCTCTAACTATGGGGTGATTCCAGGACAAGAATTAGAGAAATCAGGGACCCTCAGGAAGAAAACCAAAGATAACATTAGAGAAAGTCTTTTAGGGAAGCAATATTAAGACAATAAGTCCTGATTGTTTGGAAACATTGTTAAAGTTGGGTTCCAAGGATATTAGGTCATTACAATTTTTTCTTATATTAGCATGAATTTATAGCATGATACTTTTCATAGGGCTAAAGGAGTTAGACTATCACAATTATCTCCACAGCACATGAACACACGTGTGCATACTCACATGTACCCACATATACATATATCACACACATTCCATAAAAATTTCCATTCATATCCTCTTTAGTCCCCCCTTAGGAAAGAGCACTGATTGCCTTAATAAACCAAACTTAGAACTTCTAAGTTTGGCTATGGCCATACTGGGAGAGAACTCCATAGCTTACATAGCAGCACTGTCCAATAAAACTTTCTGTGCTGATGGGAACATTATGTTATGTATAAATATTACATATATAATATATGTTATAAATATATATATGTAATATTTAATACTATACTACTAGCTATATGTGGCTAATGGAGTATGTGGAGTGTGACTAAGAATGACAGAAATAGAGCTTAAATTTCGTTTAATTATATTAATTTAAACTAAAATTTATAAAGTAGCATGTGGCTAGCAGTTATCTTACTGACAGAATAATATATAGACTCTATACTTTCTTTATGATTTCCCCAGGAGTGAGTTCCTGCTTTACTGCTCTATCACATGGTACTTAACTCTGGCTACACATTTTATTAGTCTAGGGAGTTTTAAAAATATCAACTTTTTAGCATCACTTGACGATTTTATTGGGACTCTAAGGCTCAGAATAATTGCTGCAGCCCAAGTGTGGACTCACAAATCTTTCCTTATCTCTATTAGTACAGGTACAACCATTTAAACTATAAGCTATTCAAAGCCTTGTGATAATAGGATGAGAATAGGCTGAGAAAATGCATCTATCCCAATCAGTGATTCTCAAAATGTGTTCACTGGGATCCTAGATCCATAAAAGAGAGCAGAAATTTTGCTATCATATAATCTGGGATATTTGAAATAAGATTCCAAATAAAGAAGTCAAACTTCTTTATTATAGGATATCTCAGAAAGCTTAAATACTAATGTATCAAACATTTCTAAGAAGAATAAGGATTCCCCTGGTGGCTCAGATGGTAAAGAATCTGCCTGCAATGCAGGAGATCTGGATTTGATCCCTGGGTTGGGGATATCCCCTGGAGAAGAGATGGCTACCCACTCCAGTATTCTTGCCTGGGAAATCCCACGGACAGAGGAGCTTGGTAGGCTAGAGGCCATAGGGTCGCAAAGAATCGGACACAACTGAGTGACTAACACACTTTTCAAGAAGGGATAAGGTGTACCAAGGTGGCTTTTGACTTAGAATTTTCTTGGCCAGGATTTACTTCTTCTAGAGTAGTGTTTCACCAATTATACCTTGAAAACAAAAAATATTGGTAAAGTGGCTTATGAAGTAAATCAATTCTCCTATTACCAAACTGAAAGATCAAAGTCTGATTTTGCTAAGAGAATAGGCAAATTTGCTCACCATATTTATGCTAATTTCATTTTAGCTGAGTCCCTCAGTAGATATTGACTGATTATATTCAAATGGTTGGTTTCAAGTCCAGGTTCTAGAGTTAAATGGCCAAAATTGTAATATTGCTTCTACCATACTCAAGAAACTATGAGTGATCTGAAATTTCACTCTGCTTGCAAGCTAACAACTTAACCTGTCACAGTGTCATCATTGGTGGAAGAAGACATGAAACTACTGAGTCAAAGACAGAGAACTTTTTTTTCCCATTTATTTTTATTAGTTGGAGGCTAAGTGGTTTTTGCCATACATTGACATGAATCAGCCATGGATTTACATGTGTTCCCCATCCCGATCCCCCCTCCCACATCCCTCCCCATCCCATCCCTCTGGGTCTTCCCAGTGCACCAACCCTGAGCACTTGTCTCATGCATCCAACCTGGGCTGGCGATCTGTTTCTGAGAGAATAGCATTGAGACAGAGAACTTTTTATTACAAAGCACAGAAGGCATCATGAACTTCATGTTCACATGTGTTCCTCTTGACCCTAGGCCCAAAGTGCCATGCTGAGAGGTACAAATAGATGCTATATACACAGTAGGTTCACATCATCATGAGGAACTCAGAGCTTAGGAAGTCCCTATCTTATGAGTTGTTGGTGTCAACCTGCCCAAAATTTTCCCAGTACAGAGACATTATCATAATTTTCCTGTTCTGAAAACAAATCTTTTGCTCTGGAAGAAGATGATGCTATTTCTATCTTCCAAGGCTGTTTGCTATACCAATGTCCTTGAATAGACTTTTACTATTGTTCAGTTGCTCAGGCATGTCTGACTCTTTGCTATCCCATAGATGATAGCACATCAGGCTTCCTTGTCCTTCACAGTCTCCCAGAGTTTGCTTAAACTCATGTCCATTGAGTCAGTGATGCCATCCAACCATCTCATCCTCTGTCACCCCCTTCTCCTCCTGCCTTCAATCTTTCCCAGAATTAGGGTATTCTCCAGTGAGTTGACTCTTCCCATCAGGTGGCCAAAGTATTGGAGTTTCAGCTTCAACAGCAGTCTTTCCAATGAATACTCAGGGTTTATTTCCTTCAGGATTGACTGGTTTGATCTCCTTGCTGTATAAAGGACTCTCAAGAGTCTTTTCCAACACCACAGTTCAAAAGCATCAATTCTTCGGTGCTCAGCTTTCTTTGTGGTCCAACTCTCACATCTATACATGACTATTAGAAAAACCATAGCTTTGACTATATGGACCTTTGTCAGCAAAACAGTGTCTCTGCTTTTTAACATGCTGTCTAGGTTTATCATAGCTTTTCTTCCAAGGAGTAAGCATCTTTTAATTTCATGACTGCAGTCACCATCTGCAGTGAATCTGGAGACTAAGAAAATAAAGTCTGTCACTGTTTCCATTGTTTTCCCATCTATTTTCCATGAAGTGATAGAACTGGATTCCATGATCCTAGCTTTTTCAATGTTGAGTTTTAAGCCAACTTTTTCACTCTCCTCTTTCACCTTCATCAAGAAGCTCTTCAGTTTCTCTTTGCTTTCTGCCATTAGGGTGGTGCCATCCTTGATTAGATCGTTTGGAACAAAAAATATCCATGTTTCTCCACAAAAAGTGCAGAGATTCAAAAGGACCATGGAGAGCTGCTTTCCAACATTATTCACTGGCTGTAATACCTCTCTAAATTTCAATCAAATAATCACTGAAATAGCAATCACATCTGCTTTGCAGAATTTTTCAATATATTAAATTGTTCCAGTGCTAGAAAGTACATCTAGCTCAACAAAAAATTAAATTTCTGTATAAATCTATAGAAAGTCTTCCTGTTTTGCTCAATGGTATCATTTTATTTATTATCAAACATTTATATTATTTATATTATATTTATTAGCAACAGTAAACTGTTACTTTCTTATTGCATAAAAACAGCATCAATACAGAAATCCTCCTCTCTTCTTTTCTTTCAATTCTTTCCCAGATATGATCCAGAACCCTAGGACCTTACATGTAGCTTTGGCATCAGATAGATTATCAGAACACATCCACTGCGGTTTTATTCATTTTGTGAAATCACCACTTGTACTTGGATATCAAAGTCTATTGTGCCCAGATCCATGATGAGGCCCTGGCATTTCTGGCTGACCTTTGAAATTTTTAGAATTAAAATTATCAACATGAAAAAACAATGTCTTTCTTTCCCAAACACTTTAGTCACAGCAATTTCGGCTATGATTTCAAGAACATGCATCTGAACCCAATTTCAACACTGAAATTTTGTTTTATTTATGTCCTTATCCTTAAGAGAGTATAGGAACTCTCGAATGGGATCTGAAAGGGAATTGTCATAAAAAGGGTGTAAAAAGCATATCCAAGTTAATATCTTAAAATGCTTTCTGTCATATATGGAAAGGATCTGGAGACAGAGAAATTACCCTGCATTGTCCGAGTGGAACCACTGTAATCACAAGGGTCCTTATAAGAGGGAAGCTAAAGGGGAAATGCTAAAAAAAAAAAAAAAAAAAAAAGAAAGAAAAGAAAAGAAAAAAGGGCAAGATCACAGAAGCAGAGAGAGAGAGAGGGAGTGTCCATTGCTGGCTTTAAAAATGCAAAATGGTGCCATGAACCAAAGAATACAGTTGTCTTACAGAAGCTTATAAAAGAAAAAAAGGCAAGGAAATGGATTTTTCCCTAGAACTCCCAGAAGGAACATAACCCTCCAGATTCTTTGATTTTAGGACTTTTAGCCTCTGTAACTATAAGATAGTAAATCTGTGTTGATTTAAGCCACTAAATGTGTGGAATTCATTAAAGTTACTGTAAAAACGAATATGGCATGCTTGTTTTGTGAGACTGGCCAAGAACATAATAATACCATGTTAGCTGTGCTTTAAAAAATAGTTCTCCAATTTTGTCTCCTATTTTAATCTTACATTACATATTCTATAGAAGAGAGATGGGGAAAGGAGCAAAGCATCTGGATATTCTAACCTTAAAAATCTGTTGTGGCAGATAGGAGAGTGGATCACTCAGATCCTATTCACGATAGGACTTGTGGTAAGTGTCATTGCCCTGACACACGGTGGCAGTCCCAGCTTCCAACCATTCACCGAAGGTGTGCTGGTTTGGCCTGATAGAGGACAGAACTACCCTGGTCCTTGCTATGATTCAGACATTTGAAACATACAATGCAAATAACAGATATAAGGACTGAGGCATTGCATGTTGTCACTAAGTTGCATTTATTCCTGCAGGCAGATGACAAAAAGTTGAAGGCAAGAACTAAGAACTGAAAACTTAGTGTGAGAACCAGAGTCTCTGGGAATACAAAGATGCTCCATCTCACAGAGCAGAAAAGTAGAAAAAGGTGAAGGCTAGCATAAGAATTTTAGTCAAAGTGGCTGCATTTCAAAGATCTTTGAAACAGCTGAGGTAGGTCTGTTATGCCAAAGTCAGGACCCAAGTTAGGAAAAGTTGGGCCTTTGACACATTATTTGAGGACATCTATGTGACTGTCTCCAAAGACTCTGACTCCTCATATTTTTCTAAACCACTTGAAACAAAGAACTGATCTATCCTCCCTCTCTCTGTTTAGAGTTGGCACTTACTTCAGGGAGAAAATACAGATACTGTTTCTCACAAAGCAGAATTGCTACCTTATGGACATTCCCCCACCTTTTCTCCTGCAGACTGGTAGTTAGAGTTAAGTGGTTGCATAACCCAGCCATGCCATGCTGGGACTAATAGGGAAGCAGAGAGGCTAGATCCTAAAGTCAGTTATGGAAAAAGAAAGCATTTACCACTAGGAACAGTGAAACAGGGATCTGAGGGAGCCTGTTGGAAGGAACTGAAGCAGTTTGTTGACTCAGGGCACCATCTCAATAAACAGGATTTAACTCCCTGACAAGATTCTCCAGGGCACACTGCAAATTTGCTGGATCAGAAATTTAGAAGACATAATGGCCCACACTGAGGGAGATTAAAATGCCTACATTGCCAGCAGATGGGAAAGGGATTAAAGGTCAAGGAAAGTGGGCACACTTGAAGGGCTTACACCATGGCTCAGTGGTAAAGAATTCGCCTTCCAATGCCAGTCACGTGGGTTCAGTTCCTGAGCTGGGGAGATCCTGTGGAGAACAAAATGGTAACCCACTCTAATGTTCTTGCCTGGAAAATCCCATGGACAGAAGTGTCTAGTGGAGCTACAGTCCAGGGGGCTCACAAAAAAGTCAGACACAACCTAGCAACTAAACAACAAAGATTATGTGAGATCACTCAGAGAATTATGAGAACATTCAGAGAGTTTTATTCCATGGCCTCCAAATTGCACCATTCACAAAGTCTATCAGAAGCACACTCATGAGAAAAATGCTTCAGGGCAGGACAGTTAGGAACTTCAGTTACAGCTCTCCTCTCCAGGTTAGGGCTAATGGTAGACAGGCTGTCACATGCTTGACTTGCTGAAAGCAATGAGAACAATGATATGATCCCAAAGAAGCAAGGTCCAGGTATCTATGTTGAAACTGAAAGTGAAAGTTGATCAGTTGTGTCCAACTCTTTGCGACCCCATAAACTATACAGTCCATGAAATTCTCCAGGCCTGCAGAAATTCTCTGGAGTGGGTAGCCTTTCCCTTCTCCAGGGATCTTCCCAACACAAGGATCAAACACAGGTCTCCCACATTGCAGGCAGATTCTTTACCAGTTGCGCCACCAGGGAAGCCCAAGAATACTGGAGTGGGTAGCCTATCCCTTCTCCAGCAGATCTTCCCAACCCCAGGAATCAAACCAGGACCTCCTGCACTGCAGGCGGATTCTTTACCAACTGAGCTACCAGGGAAGAAATCAGGGGGTTGTAATGATCATAATCATAGACAGATTGGAGAGGCTCCCTTGGCTAAGGGCACTTAATACATACAGAGCCATGGGGATGTTTCAAGAGCCATGGTGTCCCTAGGGGTCAAATAAATAGCAGCTAACAAATGTACCAATAAAAACTAAATCACTCCAATAAAAACTAAAATACTTTGTACTGTTTCCCAATCTGAGATGGTTTTCAAACCTGGACCAGAACATGCTGACTGGTTAGATGACCTGAATCCCAGAGGAACGACCCAAAATACCATATCCAACATATACTGTTATGATTTCCCCAGACCTTCCGCAAAGGGAAGGCTACCTATGACTACTTACTGCAGTGATTATAACCTGAGTTAAGAGGAGTTTCAGAGAATACTGGATACAGTTTTCAGTCGGCATTGATACTTGCAGACTTTAAGATATATTATGGCCCCTGGTAAGAGTGGGAACATGAGTGTCAAATAATAAATGAAGTCTTGGTCTAATTCCAGCCTACCCTAGGTGACTTGGGTCTATAAATCCAAGCTTTGATCATTTGTATGGTCCCCAGATGCATTTGGGGGGATTTACACAGTTGGTAGTTTTAGTAATGCTCACATTGGATCCTTGGACAAGGGGGTAAAAGCTATAATAGTGGTGAGGGCCAAGGGTAAGCCTCTGAAACTGCCTCTATGATTAAGATTGAATAGTATCACTTCTGGGGGAAGAGGCCACAGAGAGAAACTAGAGATGAATGATATGCCATAAGGTTTCAAAAATATAAGGGAATTGATTTTTATCATATTTCTTTTTTAAATTGAAGTATAGTTGATTTATAATATTATATTATTTAGGTGTACAACACAGTACTTCAATATTTTTATAGATAAACTCCATTCAAAGTTATTATAAAATATTGGCTATATTCCCTGTGCTGTACAATATATCCCAGTAGCTTATTTCATACATAGTTTTTACCTTTAATCCCATCCCTATTTTTCCCCTTCCCACTTCCTTCTTCCCACTAGTAACCACTAGTTTGATCTCTACATCTGTGAGTCTGTTTTATTATATTCATTTGTTTGTTCTATTTTTTTAGATTCCACATGTAAGTTATAACGCATAGATTTGTCTTTCTCATTCTGATATATTTCCCTAGGAATAATATCCTCTTCACCCATTCATGTTGTTGCAAATGGCAGAATTTCATTTTTAATGCTGAGTAATTTTCCACTGGAGATGGTGACTGCAGCCATGAAATTAAAAGACACTTACTCCTTGGGAAAAAATTATTACCAACCTAAACAGCATATTAAAAAGCAGAGACATTACTTTACCAACAAAGCTTCATCTAGTCAAGGTTATGGTTTCTCCAGTAGTCATGTATGGATGTGAGAGTTGTACTATAAAGAAAGCTGAGCACCAAAGAATTAATGCTTTTGAACTGTGGTGTTAGAGAAGACTCTTGAAAGTCCCTTGGACTGCAAGGAGATCCAACCAGTCCATCCTAAAGGAAATCAGCCCTGACTGTTGATTGGAAGGACTGATGCTAAAGCTGAAACTCCAATACTTTGGCCACCTGATGTGAAGAACTGACTCATTTGAAAAGACCCTGATTCTGGGAAAGATTGAAGGCAAGAGGAGAAGGGGATGACAGAAGATGAGATGGTTGGATGGCATCACCAACTCAATAGATATGAGTTTGGGTGGACTCCAGGAGTTGGTGATGAACAGGGAGGCCTGACATGCTACAGTCCATGGGGTTGCAAAGAGTCAGACAAGACTGAGCGACTGAACTGAATTTTCCATTATATGTATGTTTATATCCAACACTTAGGCCACCTGATGTGAAGAGCTGACTCATTGGAAAAGACTCTGATGCTGAGAAAGATTGGAGGCAGGAGGAGATGGGTACAACAGAGGATGAGATGGTTGGATGGCATCACTGATACAATGGACATGAATTTGAGCAAACTCTGGGAGATGGTGAAGAAAAGGGAAGCCTGGCATGCTCCAGTCCATGGGGTCACAAAAAGTTGGACACAATTTAGTGACTGAACAATACAATATAATAATACAATATAATACAAACAATACAATCGCTCTTTATCCATTCATCTGTTGATGGACACTTAGATTACTTCCATATCTTGTCTATGACCATTAGGGTGGATGTGTATATATTTTCAAATTAGTGCCTTTGTTCGTTTCAGACATTTACCACGGAGTGGAATTCTTAGATCATATGGTATTCTATTTTTAGTTTTTTGAGGAAACTCCATACTGGTTCTCACAGTGGCTGCACCAATTTACATTCCCACCAATAGTATATGAGGGTTCTTTTTTTTCTTCTCCACATCCTCGGCAACATTTGTTATTTGTAGACAGTTTCATGGTAGCCATTTTGACAGGTGTGAGGTGATAGCTCATTGTGGTTTTAACCCATAAGTCTGGACTCTGCCAAAATTGAATTGACCATGAAGAGTCAGTATTAAAAGAAGAGTCAATTAAATTGTCAGTTTAATCACAACTGAACTGTCAGATCTGATGTAGTATTGTTACTAAGGCAGATTAATAGAGCCTCAGAAACCTACTAAGCAGTCAGTGATTTAGAATTTTCTTGTTTCTCAGGAAAGAAAATCAAGAACAATCCACATTCACTTAGAATGTAATACAACATTTATTAGCTTTGCCCCATGGCTGAACACTCTATCCTCTTACTATATCCCCAAAAGATATTTTCATAAAATATCATGTTGATTCATTATAGCAATAATTAGGCAGGATGAGCAAGAAGTATCTATGTGATCATTTTAAACAACATTAGCTTCTAAAGGTGGGAGTTAAACTACATGATGAATTAGGAACCTGTTACTTCAGCAAGAAGAAAAAAAAAAAAATTAGAAGACCATAGCCAGGGGCATGCCAATCCCTCCACTTCTAAACAAAGGACGCTTTGGTGTATCTTTCATCCCTTTGTACCAAAACTGAAGCTCAGTGCTCAGAAAGCCTCTAAAATTCTACAAATACCATATTGCACACCTAGAAATGCTCTTCTGGCCCAGATATAGGATGATATGGGAGGCTGCCAGTTTGAATGGGACCTGGAGCAAAGAAGGTCTGGCACCAGGTCGTGCTACCGTGCAAGCAGTCCTGCAACTCAGATCATATGATCCAGCACACCACACTGTGTTAGAGATTTCAGTGGTGGAAAATATCCAACGTGGACTTTATGGACAGTACCACTGGAAAAATCACAAATGGAGCCCTGGGTTCCTGGACTAAAACCATGTCAACTCTAGCAGAGAATTGCACACGGTTCAAAATACAGTTACTGGCATGCTGCTGGGCCCTGGTAGAATTGTAATTTGGGGAGCATAAATAAACAGGGAGCCTACTTTACAGTGAAAAAGGCATGTGGAAGGAGCCCTGTGAACATGGAATCCACAAGTCACATTCACCTTCCTCAAGATAGCAGCCTGATAGAACACTAGAATTACCTGTTGTAGGTATAGCTGAAGTACCATCTCAGAGTATATAACTGAATGAATTGGGTAAGCAGTCATAACCGTGAATGAACAGCAATTCTGACCTGAAAAGGGTCAGAATCTTAAGGAATGCTGCCAAGGGTTCAGAATCTTAAGGAATGAGGTCTGGACCATTCTATGAGGTAAGCTATCAGGATTAACAGAAATTTGGCAAGGAAAATTTATTATAGATGCTAGTGAGTGTCAGTTCCAGTCTCGAGACCAACTGCAGGAGGGTCTTTGACCCTCTTATTCCAAGTTTTCCCTCAGGAAAAAAGTCTCATCTGTGCTTGAATGAGCTGCTCACTGAATCTGTGTGGAGAGGTTAAGCTACATGGCCCAAAGAGTGGACTGTGAAAGAAATGAGCCGCACAGATCCTTGCTTGAATGAGTGTTGATTAGCTGATGGCCTTTAGCTGTTAACTCATTCAAAAATGTTCATCTCAGATTTCAAAGCAAGGTTATTTCTGCATTAGAGCGACATTCAACCAATGATTGTTTAAGGTGGTTCTCATTGAGCAGCAATTCTGATTTGAACCTAGTCATTCCCTCTCCATGAACCCCTGCTCTCTTGTTCCATGCTGGGCTAAAAAATAGACTTTGCAGAGTCAGTGGCAAGGTCTGATGACCACCTCATCCAGTCCTGCTTCCCTTCCTTCCTTCCGGTGTTGCTCATAAAATCTTTCACACATCTAACTTTATCTTGTCATCTGCTTCCCAGAGAACCCAGCTTGCCTCAACTAGCCAGTCTTCATACACTCTCTGATGTCATTAAGGAAAGAATCTTTTAGAAGATTTTATTAATACCATAACACTGTGCAACTAGATTAATAGGAAGCCATGATATGGGAATAATGATTTTTTATATCCTGATAAAGCAAGACATTCTAGACAGTCTTGTGATTGATAACTACTGTCAACAAAGGACAAAAGATATCAAAAGGAAGACTTATAGTTAAGCTACTAGTTTTCAATTTACTACATAGAAGTGGCATAATTTCATAACCTTGTATCAACAGCTGTCTTCTAGTAAAGAAAAGAGGGAAAAAATGTGCTCATGATTAACACCTACAAATTGAGAGAGGTATAAATTTTAAGCAAAACAAAGATAGAGGAAACATATATTCTGATCTTTATCTTGATTCCATGAATCATTTTAAACAGAAATACATGATTTCCAAATAAGTGAAATACAAATTAATACAAAAAATAATTTTGAGATAAAATAGCTCTTAATATTGAGTATTAGACAATATAAAATTGATTTGAAATATGCTAGGATCTAGAGCTTATTCTTCCTGTGAAAAGAAAATAAAATTTCTTTTGTTCTCTTGTGGTTATGATGAGTAGAATTTATTATCCTCAGAAAGAACGCATGTTCACAGAAATTATGCCCTTTATAATTTTGTTGCACATTTTATTACCATGCCTTCAGTGGTATTTATCATTTCATGGACAATTGGCAGTTAAAAAGGTTCAAACATTAACATTTTAATTCATCTGCAGACTTATTTCAGAAATGAGCTATATACAATGTGGGTTCTCTATTACATCTTCCCTTGAGGAAATATCAGTGTCAACATGTAACTATCTTTTATGGTTTTACCTCTTCTTGAGAATGGGTATTTGGCATCTGATTATTTCAATAGAGAGATTTTGTTTAAAAAAGTATCGAGTTGTCAGTATTGACATCATCAAAGGAGTAAACTAAATTAGGTTTTGAACATGAGTTTAGTTACACTAATTTTAGGAGAGTCAAAATTTTTATTCATTTTTATACATTTAAAAGTGAACATAATCCAGTGTGAGAACAAAGTTGTAAAGGTCAATATATTAATAAAAAGAATTTTTCCTTTACTTGAGTATATTCTTTAAGACATTCAATCTTTTTGAATTTGAGAGCTTCTACATTGGAAATGTAAACTTTAAATGACAAGCTTGCCATGGATTAACTATTTTTGTTCACCAGCTTCCTATTAGTTCTTTACAGCTTGCATTTGTAAAAAAAAGATTAAAGGTGTTGGATCCATTTATTCAGAACCAGACAAAAAAGTAAAGTGGTAATTTACTTAAGAAGTAAACTCTAGTAGAAAACGGTTATTTAAGGGGGCTATTGATCAACTCACTCTCTACCTCAGAGAAGACAGAATTATTAATACACAGGGTAGTTCACTGGACTCAGAAAGTAATTAAATCCTAGAATTGGAAAGTGGTAGAATCTCTCTCCTTAGAAACCTTTGAGACTAGAGTAGATATTTTTCTTTGGGTGTCTTTCAGCTCTATAATTCTTTGATGCTGAGATGACTGTGGTATTTCTTTTTTGAGATCATTTTAGCAGTTTCCATCTACTGCAACTGATAGGAATGCAACTTTTTAAAGTTAATTAATAGATTTTCTCAAAGCAGTTTTAGATTTATGGAAAAATTAAGCAGAAAGTTCTTGGACTTCCCAGGTGCCTCAGTGGTAAAAAATCCACCTGCCGATGCAGGAGACATGGGTTTAATCCCTGGGTAAGGAAGAGAAGAATCACTGGAGAAGAAAATGATCGCCCACTCCAGTATTCTTGCCTGGGAAATCCAATGGATAGAAGAGCCTGGCGGGGTACCGTCCATAGCATCACAAAAGAGTTGAACATGACGTAGCCACGACAGCAGCACCAGCAGAGTCCTCATATGGCCCATCTTCTCTACTGGCTGCACAGTTTCCCCCCGTTATCATCCTAAATGAGTGTGGTACATTTGTTACAACTGATGAACAAACATTGATACATTATTACTAATTGAAGTCCTTAGTTTACATTAGGGTTCAGTTCTATAGGTTTTAAAAAATGCATAATGTCATGGACTCACCCTTAAAGTTTCTTGCAGAACAGTTTCACTACCTTAAAAATTCCCTGCACTTCACATATTTGTTCCCGCTCTGGCGACTATTGTTTTTACTGCTTCTGTAGGTTTTCCTTTTCTATAACACCATATAGTTCAATTCATATCACACTGTCATTTTTAGACCAGCACCACCTTTCCAGGGCTGAATCCCCCATCCTTATTTTGGGTATTGGCACACCTCTCAAACAGAAAGTAAAAAATATTAAAGAGTTTGTGCTTTATTGCATTAACGATTAAGGATAATAATGATAATAAAGAGCATTACGTTCTACATAGATGAACAAATACGAGTTTGAATTACAACCTACATCAAGATATGGCTATTATATGCAAGTGTACATTTCTGTGGCTTTCCAGGTGGCTCAGTGGTAAAGAATCTGCCTACTAATGCAGGAGACACAGGAGATGCAGGTTCAATCCCTGGGTCGGGAAGATTTCCTGAAGTAGGAAATGGCCGTATTCTTGCTCCATGGGCAGAGGAAACCGGTGGGCTACAGTCCATGGGTCACAAAGAGTCAGAAACAAATGATCATGCACACACATACATTTTCACTTGGTATATTTAAGCTGCTAAGGATTGCTTTTGACTTTTTAGTATCTAACATCTACGTGAAAACAGATTCAACTTTTCTATTGAATTTATATACAACCTGAAGCAAAATATTGCTGATATATCAGCTCCATTGTGTATGATCTTTCTCAGGTTTGCTCCCTATAGTGGAAATCAGCATCTACTTACTGTTCAGATTCCCTTTGAATATTTTTCTTTCTTGCAATTGCTCTAATAAAAAATAAGGGACCCTTTTGTCCCAATTTTTGATGGTGATGTCAGTTGATGACTATAATGGCTACAGAAATGAATTACATTTATGTTGTTCTCTAGTCATGAGACCAGAAGAGGAAATCTATGATCATCAGCAACTAAGTTAAGTTTTTGCTCTCAAATCATTAAAGTTGCAATATCATTATCATTTTAAAAATACAGTACAGTGTACAAAATACAGAAGTATTGTGAGTACTAATTTACATACCTGGTGATTAAGTAGAAAAGTTGCAGAAAGGCAGAATGATACTTTTTCCCCTCAAGCCCATTCCTGAAAAGGTTTTCCAGAAATTATGGAGATTTGAGACTGAAAAGTAAAGCTCTTTTGAACAAACCATTCTATACTTTTCATTCCTGAAGTGAATAAAGCCAAACACTTCTTGGCACACAAATGGTTAACAGGGAAGAGCGCAAACTGGAATAGCATGTAACAGACCCATGTAGAAAACTTAAGTACATGAAAGTTACACTGTTTCTTAGAAAATATAAACATCAACTGCAAATTCCCTGAAGAGATGCTTGCAGTTGGCCCAATTACTTCTATCTTATCCGTAGAACTAAAAGATACTTTTGGTATGATAGGTAGAATATTGTGTGCTTCATAGAAGAATAGGAGCTAGCTAATATTACTAATAGATAGAAGAAAAAAAATCACCAATCATTTCTTTCTCTCTTTTCTAGTTATGTGTTTAATATCATTATAATGTGTCTATATATAATCTTATTTTTAATATTTTCATTAACTTTATAAAGAAGGTTTTAGTATTATAGCCATTTTACAGGTGACAAAACTGCTCTCATTTACCTTTTCTCAGGTATAGTCCAATACAGAAGTTGGTATTCAAACTAAAACAATCTCGGGCTAGAGGCTGCACACTTAACGCACTACAGGGTTGCCTATCTTTTCTTTACTGCATTATCTTTTTTGTTAAATAGATGAATATATTTCAGAAATGTATACATGTTTAAAACTGATATGGATCTTTAAAAGAGGGTTATGTGCTGTCTTAGTTGCTCAGTCGTGTCTGACTCTTTGCAACACTATGGACTGTATCCCACCAGGCTCCTCTGTCCATGGGATTCTCCAGGCAAGAATACTGGAGTGAGTTGCCATGCCCTCCTCCAGGGGGTCTTCCCAAGCCAGGGATCAAACCCAGGTCTCCCGCACTGTAGGTGGATTCTTTACCATCTGAGCCCCCAGGGAAGCCCAAAAGAGTGTTATAGAAGTAATTATTCAATTTCGAAGCAGATGAGATGAACTGATATGGTCAAAGGATTAATATGTTCTCTTAAAATTCAGGTCTCATTGTTATGCCATACATTTTTCATAGGATCTCCTCTCTAGAAGATCAATAAAGCACCCATTCCACTTATCATAAAGTTCCTTATTTTAAAGGGCATTAGTTAGGGCATTAATTAGTCTTTCCCAGTAGCTCAGTCAGTAAAGAATCTGCCTGCCATGCAGGAGACCCAGGTTCAATCCTGGATTGGAAAAATCCCCGGGAAAGAGAAGTGCCCACTCCAGTGTTATTGCCTGGAAAATCCCATGGACAGAGGAATCTGGTGGACTATAGTCATGGGGTCACAAGAGTCAGACATGACTTGGTAACTAAACCACCACTGTGAGTCACATAATGCTTAAAACTCAGATGGCATTACATTTTGTTAACTCTCTGCTTCTCTCCAAGGTAGTGATTTAGAAAAATCTTTTGAATTGCTATTTGTAGGAGGATTAAAAAATTAATGAGAAGTGAACCTCTAAAGGTTCTTGACATCTCAAGCTGAAATTCTTATAAAAATGTATTTTATTTCTTTTTTTCCTGCAGAATTCATCATTCTCCTTCTTTCTTTTTCAGCTACAAATATTAGGAATCTTTGTGACCTATACAAATTTTATGAAAACAGATCACAGGAATATACAGTACCAAATGCCAAGGAGTACACAGTCCCAAGGCCTGATTCCTGCCTTCAATGAGTTGATTATTCCTTTAGTGAGATGGTGTATATATAAACAAAAATGAAAATGACAACAAACAGAAGACATAAGAAATAAACTTTTATTCATAACTAGGGGCTGCAAATTTTTTCTGTAGAGGTCCAGATGCTATATATTTTAGGGTTTATGGGCCTTATATTGTCTCTTTCTTGCATTCAACTTTTTATTATATCTCTTTAAAAATATAAAAAACATTCTTAGCTCCTGGGATATTGAAAAAAGAAAAAAACAGTGGCAGATCAGATTGGCCTATGGGTCATAGTTTTGCCAATGTCTTACCTATAACAGTATGTTTAGAACAGTGCAGTTCTACTATCAACAATGAAGCTTGAGACAATTAACTAATAATTAAATAACTAATAATTAAAGATCTTCACTTGCATGTATACAACACATGAGACCTATGTATTAATAATAAAATCTTTCCCATCTGAAGTTAGAGTACAGTCAAGCTAAACTCTCTAATATATCCTTATGAAATAAAGTTAGTGAAGAAAATCTCTGAGTGTGTATAGACATGTACACATTCAACTTGTCACAAAACCTCAGGACAAAAGTCTTCTTTCTTTTTATTCCATAAGAAATGTTCCACTCCAATACTCTTGCTCATAAATTTTCTACTCACTAGTGTACTACTTTTGTGATTTTGTTCTGATTTCCCAGTCCACCCTTTATTAGAAATAAGAAACTAGAAATTATTAAAAATCTTTAATAAAGACTTCAATAATGGCCACAAAAAGTAGACTAAAAACAGGAAAAGAAAATAAAGTCTTACAAATGTAAATAAAGCTGCACTATAAATTGTTGTTGTTTAGTTTCTGAGTCATGTCTAACTCTTTGTGACCCTATAGACTGTAGTCTGCCAGGCTCCTCTGTCCATGGGATTTCCCAGGCACAGTTACCACGGTGGGTTGCCACTTCCTTTCCTGGCCCAGGGATCAAACATTCGTCTCCTAAATTGGCAGGTGTTTGTTGTTGTTGTTTTACCACTGAGCCACCAGGGAAGCCCTTCTATAAATTACAATAAAATAATACTGAATGTTCATATTGATGACTTCATTCTAAAGTGAAATTATGTTCACTAGCTCTTTTGAAAAATATAGGAGAGTGTCCAATAATGCTCAGAAAGACTTCAATTAAAAGAATTATGGCATTTGGAGTTATGTAATAAACACAGAGATAATCTTTGAATCCTCATCTGTCTACATTCACACAGTCAAATGTGTTGCTAAGGTCCTTGCTAACACCCACTTTCAAATCAATTTTCTCTTTTCCATTTCCACCACTACATTCAGATTTTCTCTTAGGAACAGTTATAACTGTTTTTTAAATGATTATCTGACTAGAGTCTCTCTGAGACTCTAATTTATCTTCCATTTATCTATCTGAATTAAATATCTAAAACAAAGATCTGATCTGGTTGTTTCTCATCTTAAGTACTTTCAATAGCTCTGCATTTTCTACAGGATCAAGTCCATTCTTCCTAGTATACATTTCAAACCAGGCCCAACCCATCTCCCTTGGCTTGGTCCCCACCAATCTTTTTATACAGGCTCTGAACCAGGCAGCTTCAGTTCTTCCCACAAGCACACCCTGAAAGTTCCCTGTCTGCTAATTTTCATCTCCTGCTTCCCTGCCTGTAATTCATCTAGTGAGTCATCTTTTCAACACATGACTGTCATCTTATATTTTTGAAAGTTTTTTGACAACCCTAGATTGAAACCATTACTACTCCTTTCTCTCCTATAATAGTTTGTTTGTACAATTAGTGCAGCATTTGTCAAACTGTCTTTTATTTATTTGTGTATACATCTCCCTTACCAGACTATGAGGTCTTCTATGAGATTATCTATTTTTACCTTCAGGTTTCTAGCACAGTCCTGGCACAAAGTAGGCATTTTAATCAATGGTATTGCACTGAATTAATTGGTGTGTCTGGATGTTTATAACCAGGACAAAGTGTGTGTCTGTGAAGAACAGAAATCTGATTAGATGTTAGACTTATGGGCCAAAGCAAAATTTATTACTCAAAATAATAATTTTCTGCCAGTCAAATAAAACTGAAATTATATATTGAGAGTTTAGTCATTTTAGGTTAGAAATTTCACCTCATTAAAATACAAATCGCTTTAAGAGTGGAGTGTATGTTAAACTGTTATTAGGGATTTAGTCCAGAGAGTCAATCATATAATATACATTGTAGGGGAAAGGTAAAAACTGGGAGAGCTCTAGGCTTCTTTATAAAGCTAATTATAATGGTTAATTTTATGTGCCAACTTGGCTAAGCCATGGTACTCAGACCTTTGGTCAAAAGCCAGCCTTGCTGTTTCTGTGGAGCTATATTTTTAAAGATGAGATTAACATTTAAAACCTTTTTTTGGGGGGGTTAGTTCTAAAAGGTCTTGTAGGTCTTCATAGAACCACTCAACTTCAGCTTCTTCAGCATTACTGGTTGGGGCATAGGCTTGGATTACCATGATATTGAGTGGTTTGCCTTGGAAACGCACAGAGATCATTCTGTCACTTTTGAGATTGCATCCAAGTACTGCATTTCAGACTCTTTTGTTGACCATGATGGCCACTCCATTTCTTCTAAGGGATTCCTGCCCACCATAGTAGATATAATGGTCATCTGAGTTAAATTATCCCATTCCAGTTCATTTTAGTTCGCTGATTCTTAGAATGTCGACATTCACTCTTGCCATCTCCTGTTTGATCACTTCCAATTTGCCTTGATTCATGGACCTAACATTCCAGGTTCCTATGCGATGTTGCTCTTTACAGCATTGGACCTTGCTTCTATCCCCAGTCACATCCACAACTGGTCGTTGTTTTTGCTTTGGCTCCATCCCTTCATTCTTTCTGGAGTTATTTCTCCACTGATCTCCAGTAGCATATTGGGCACCTACCAACCCAGGGAGTTCCTCTTTCAGTGTCCTATCATTTTGCCTTTTCATACTGTCCATGGGGTTCTCAAGGCAAGAATTCTGAAGTGGTTTGCCATTCCCTTCTCCAGTGGGCCACATTCTGTCAGACCTCTCCACCATGACCTGTCCCTCTTGGGCGGCCCCACACGGCATGGCTTAGTTTCATTGAGTTAGACAGGACTGTGGTCCTGTGATCAGATTGGCTAGTTTCTGTGATTGTGGTTTCAGTCTGTCTGCCCTCTGATGCCCTCTCGGAACACCTACTCTCTTACTGGGGTTTCTCTTACCTTGGACATGGGGTATCTCTTCACGGCTGCTCCAGCAAAGCGCAGACACTGCTCCTGACCTTGGACTAGAGGCATCTCCTCACAGCTGCCCCTCCTGACCTTGAACACAAAGGTCAGTCTAGTCAAGGTTATGGTTTTTCCAGTGGTCATGTATGGATGTGAGACTTGGACTATGAAGAAGGATGAGCGCCGAAAAATTGATGCTTTTAAACTGTGGTGTTGGAGAAGATTCTTGAGAGTCCCTTGGACTGCAAGGAGATCCAACCAGTCCATCCTAAGGCAGATCAGTCTTGGGTGCTCACTGGAAGAATTGATGCTGAAGCTGAAACTCCAATACTTCGGCAACCTCATGCGAAGAGTTGACTCATTGGAAAAGACCCTGACGCTGGGAGGGATTGGGGGCAAGAGGAGAAGGGTACGGCAGAGGATGAGATGGCTGGATGGCATCACCAGTTTGATGGACATGAGTTTGAGTAAACTCTGGGAGTTGGTGATGGACAGGTAGGCCTGGTGTGCTGCGATTCATGGGGTTGCAAAGAGTCGGACATGACTGAGCGACTGAACTGAACATTTAAATCAGTGAATTTTTAGTAAAGGAGATTACTCTCCCTAATGTGGGTATACATCAATCAGTTGAAGGCCTTAAGAGAAAAAAAAAATCTGATGTTCCCTGAAAAAGAGGGAATTCTGCCTCAGTGGACTGGGGTTGCAATGTCAATTTGTCTTTGGGTCTCCAGTCTGCTGCCTGAGCTGCAGGGTTTGGACTTGCCAGCCTTCAAAATAATGTAAAGGGGAAAGTAGGTTACTAAATACTCAAAAGACTTTTTTTTAATAGTCACCATTGAAGCTGGTCATGCACAAGGCTGATTTCCAACACAGGACTTTTGAAAGCAAATGTGGAACTTCAAAATAAAGCAAATGTCAAGTATCATAATATAAATCTCAGATAACATTTTACCTTGTTTTACAGTTTCTCTTCAGAACAATTGACCTACACATGTTGTGTCATTTTTCTTACAAGCAAAATTTGTGATATTGTTATGTGGTCAATTTATAATATCTAAGGGAGAATTACACATTTTATAGGCTGTATTCTCAAACTGGTTAGGTGGCATCCTGTCGCTAATGTCATTAACATTTATTATTTTGTTTCTAATATCCTACAAATCTCTTAGGTTCCAGTATTGTTTATTTTTCTAGTAACTGCTTTAGCAGAAACTAATTTATATGTACTTAATTTATTTTAACCATAATTCAAAATGAGATACTTTCTCAGAATCAGTATTTTCAGTTATAAATTTTTATCAGGAAATAAGAATGTCTTTACAGTTTAATGTGAGTATCAAGTTAGTTGTTTCATTTGCAAAAGCAAATCAAACAGTAGTTATAATCATAGGAACATAGTACTTTTCTTAGTGGATACTTCTTCTAGAAGACCTGTGCTTTCCATATATTATATAATTATCTGTAGCCTCATTAGAGCTAACATAGTTCCATTACTGAAATAATTTACATTTTCCTTTTCAGTCTATTTCCATCATTCACACAATCTTAGAAGTAAAGTACCTCATAGCATCATCTGGCTCATTTTCCAAATTCCCACACTCTGGCAATGAAATTACCCAAGACTCTGACTACTCATCTCATTTTAGAGTCATCCAAAAGCAAGGATTTCCCAAGTTTGATAAGATTGTATATCATCCATCTAATAGCCCTACAAATCTTTAGAGCATGAGATGAAATGTATTTGTAGATCTATATGCACCTTTATATACACACTTTATATACACACTTTAAACTTGTTAATACAAATTTAACAGATATAAATGGAAGTTTCCCACTAATTATTCTTGTTTTTTGCCATGATAATAAAAAATGTGACAACAAACAGTCTCTCAGCAATACCTATTACCAATATCACACATAAAATGCTTGAACATTTCCTGTGAAAAGAAGCTCGTTGCCTCACAGGAAGGTTAAGAAGGCTGAACTGTCCTTAGAGCTGTAGAAAATTGCTTCATATATTAAGTATAATGGCTTAACCCTATACCCTACATTGGGCCACTCCCAAACTCTTCTGCAAACATTGTAATTTCCTTGAGTTAATCTACCATGCCCACACAGGATTATACTGGAATCACTGAAAATTCCTAAGCAAATCATTTTGAAAACTGGTTCAGATTTTCATTCCATAATCCAGGTTGTATTCATTTCTATAGTTTTCATAATTTAATTTCAATTTTTAATTTTCACTTCTACTGCCACCTTACCTATAAGATTATCTACCTGGTAGAGGTTCTCAATCATAGTTCTTGACCTGTAGCATTCTGCCTTGATTGGCAGATAAGTCAGGGTTCAGCTTTAAGAAACAGAATAGACTGCAGGTACTTTCAAAGAATGGGGCTTAATAGTCTATTAGGTACTTATAAAATTATCAGAAGACCTGTAGCATAGAATTTTACTCTAGCCTTAGCTTTTCAAGGAGCTGTAATTTCTATCATAATCAGGGAGACAGGGAATCAAGTGGTCAATACTAGAACTTGGGTTTGGATCAAAACCCCATCTGTGTTGTATTATTAAGTTTGGGCTAAATTATGTTACAATAAAAAAACAACCTAAAAATCTCATTAGGTTAAAATGATAAAACCTTATTTCTTACTCATACAAAGTTCACTCTAGATCATGGAAATTCTCCCAGACTTTGATCTCCTATGAGATGTCTCATATTTGCATCTTTATATAAATATGGACATACATGAACCCCATGGCAGGGGGAAAAACAGATTAAAAAATAATTCAGCAGTTCTTAAATAATTTCTCCCCCAAATTATATATGGCATATTTTACTCATCAGCCAAAGCAAATCACATGACTATGTCTAACTTCTACTTGGCAGGGAAATTTATCCACACCTTGGTTCTGGAAGGAAAATGTTTATTGGTGAACAGTACTAATGACTAACACAGTATACCCTTTTAATGCCCCCAAATCTAAATTAATTATAGCATTTAAGCTGACAGCCAAGAGCTTCTTGGCATTCATGATAGTCTCTACATCAGGTCTAGATATAGTTGCTCTTGATCCCGTGCCTTTATAAACTAAAAAGCAAATGGTGAGCCCTAACACCCAGTTAGTAGGAGTGGACAAGATTATTTCAATGAACACTTCCATTCTGAGAGGAGAAGAATGGGATACACACAGAAGATACTCTCCTGTAGCAATTTAGAATTCCCAATGGACTTTCTACTCTGAGGGTGGGGAATAGGACTTTCTACTCTGAGGGTGGGGAATATCCCTTCATTACGCCCCTTCTCTGCTCAGGAGAAACAGCTCCTCCTCCTGACTCTGTGGTCACGGAGAACTTCTTCCTTTGCCGTTTTCCTTCTTAGAACTGGCATCACAACAAGGAAATGGGGAAATATACTTTGAGGCTGAGCAATTTTCTCAGACCATTTCCTGCTTATACTAGTTTGTGAACCAAAGTTTCACTTTAATTCTTCAATTAGAGATTATTTTTAATCTGGATTTTATTCCTTTTGATAGAAAACCTCTTGAAAAAATTTGTAGACTACTTGAGTCCAATCAAAAACAAGTGATAATAGTCAAATGCACAGTTCCTCTTAGAGCATTGTTTTAAAATTTGCAGTATTTATTTAATTTCTGTCCCATGACCACCTCTCTCTTTTGACTCTATGTGATGCTATGCGCTTTGATTGTAGTAGCTCTGTAATTGAGACATACCTCTTTTCCATGAGACATTTTAACTAATTAAAAGATTTACTCAGCCACAATTTTAATTGAATCTTAAACCTGAGATAGATTAATCCATTCAGAGATTAAAATAACAGATGTGATGGCCAGTTAATTTGACTTGTGCAATTCAAAGCCTCCTTTAGTTTTTACATGTACTGTGAAGAGCTAAGAAAGGTTCTTCCAACACCACAAACCCCCAAGATTCTAGTTTATTTCTCTCCCATGTTATTCTTGCTTGTTAAACTGTCCAGTTCTTTTCTGAACTTACTTCTTTCATATAATACCTTCCAACCACAGTCAAAAGTAATCAGTACACACAACCTATGTTCACTTTGCCATCATCTTCGTCTAGACCTGAAAGGTTATTAAGTATATGATATCCTTCTCTGTTAACTCAGAAGTCCATTTAACAGATTATTTCTAGCAATGAATAGCATAGGCTGTTAGGTTTTGGACTCCAGGCTCCAATTCTGCTCAAGTCAATGTCACCTATTTTAGTCTTTGTTATTACATTCCAAGCCTGTTGTCAATTTCTGCAGTGTTGAGATTAGTTTAGGTCTTTCTATAGTAACAAATAACTCCGAAATCATGATGATATAAAACAGTGGGGGGAAAATTCAAAACAAAAATGATGATACATTTCTTACCAGACAAGATCTACTGTAAATCTGGAAGTCACTAGGGCAACTGTCACACATGGAATGGTTGAACATTCTAACTACTCTGCAACACACAGTTCCACCTTTGCTGTGGCCAAGAGAAAAATTAAGGAACTACATACCAGTTTGCAGATGCTCCAACATGGGAGTGATATATATGCCACTTCCTTCACATTCTGTTGAGCAAAGCATGTAACATAACCTTGCCTGTTTCAAGAGGTTAAGGATGTGAAAACTAACCACATGTTTGGAAGAATGCCTGAACTATTGGTGTTCAACATGAATGAATAACACAACCGTGACACAGGAGTAGGGATCTCTTCCTGTTGCCTCTGTAACTGCTCTTTGCTGCAGTAGTCACTGAAAACTTGAGCCCAAAACAACCCATCTGTTTCTGCTTGCTAAGTCACTTTAGTCATATCTGACTCTTTGAGACCCTATGGACTGTAGTTAACCAGGCTTTCCTGTCCAAGGGATTCTCCAGGTGAAAATACTGGAGTGGGTTGCCGTGTCCTCCTCCAGGGAGCTTCCCAACCCAGGGATTAAACCCAAGCCTCTTAGGTCTCCTGCATTGGCAGGTGGGTTCTTTAACACTAACCCCAGCTGGGAAGCCCTTTTGGAGCACATACAATTTTAAAGAACAAATGAAATAATCCAATATCTGCAGTAGGAAGATGGCATTTTCTTTCATTTTGCCCTCAACATTTTACATATAACAACTTTATTTGAGGGAATCTTATCTGAAAGAGAAGCTGAGAAAAGTGGGATTTAGTTTTCTAAAATCTGAAGTCTAGAACAGCATACCAGAAGAACTTCGGACAGGAAGCTGACTGCCAAACCACCATATGATTACCCCATGTTTTGTGATCTCTGCCCTTTAGCATCTACAGTCCCATAGCTCTGTTTAATCTCATCGCCACCTGATAGGGAAAAGCAAGCGACAAACAAGACTAATTCCTTTTCTCTAAAAACTTTTCAGATATTTGGCTCCCTCAAGATTCCCTTTGCTCACAGCTCAACATTCTCAGTTACTTTCACTGCTTCTCATACATCTCTTCACCATTTTGTTTATCCAAATCTGAATCCATATAGCTCGTCAGTAACATCCATCTTAAGAGGCAGAACCAAAACTTAAAAATTTTTTGAAGAAAACAATTCATAAAGAGAAAGTATACCATGTTTTCTACTCATTACCTGAAATCTCTAAGTTATACTATTTCTTCTGGAAATAGAAGGTGAAGGTGAAGTCACTCAGTCGTGTTTAACTCTTTGTGACCCCATGGACTGTAGCCTACCAGGCTCCTCCGTCCGTGGGATTTTCCAGGCAAGAGTACTGGAGTGGGTTGCCATTTCCTTCTCCAGTCTGGAAACAGAACTAGCCCTCAATAAAATACCGTTGTTTATACTATTTTATATGCTACTTCCTGGAAAAAAAAATCTTTGAGGAGCCTGGAGTGGGATGAGGGGTATAATGGACTGCAACACCAACCTCTATCTTCTGCCACCCCTATTATCACATCATCACTAGCCTGCCTTTTAGTTTCTCTGGCGGTGGAGAGAAGTGTGAAGAGGAGACAAGTTTGAAGTCAGGAGAGGTCATATTTGCCTGATACCAAATTTTCTCTGGCTGGGATGTTGTTTGTACCTGATTCTCCCTGGGCTTTCTGAGTATTCAGAGCATTTAGCCAAGCATCTGCTTACAAGAATCTGCAGAGATTTCTCTCTTTAATCATGGAGGATCTCTTCCCTGTAGTTCACTAATTCAGACATTTACTGTGACCGCAAGTGTGATACCCTCTTCAGTCCTGGTTTTCTGAAATCTGCACTATAAATCTCTACCTGTTGGAATTTATTTGCTGTTTTAATCTAACCTTCTCATCAAAGCTACTTTAACAACTCAAAGCTGATTATTTTCCCAAATGACCCATATCTGGATTATGAGAAACACTCTCACTTCCTCAACAAATTCTGGGAGGGCAGATGATTCATGATATTATTTCTTTCCCCTTCCCTTTCCTTAGGCAGAACAGCTAGTTAGCAATCATTTCTCACCATTATGCTTCTCCAGTGTCAGTCTCACTTAGTATTTGACCCGTAAAGATGCGAAGAGTTACAGGAAATTTCTCTAAATGACCAATTTTCAGATCCTACTGCTATGCACAAGTGAAGAGAAAAAAGAAGCAGGCCAGGGCTAGGTGACAACAGACCAAGTAATGCACAAGGTAGTTTTTATCCTCAATTTGGAGAAAGCATATCATATCTGAATGCCTTGAATTTTCCTTATAGTCTCTCCCTCAGTCTCTCTGACTATAAGATTCAGCATATCCTTTCCCATTTTTTTTTTAAATTTCTTTCAAATTTTCATCTACATGTCTAACTATGGTCAAATGTTCTTTATAATTTTTCCAAGAGCTTTTCCAAGGATAAGCCATATTCTTTCAAAATTTTCATCACTTTCAAATTATCAATCAGATATTGTTTGCTGGTTAGAATGAAATAAACATTACTCCTTCCTGATGTTGCTTCTTTCACACTCCAACAGTGAAATTCCAGTGAGGATAATCAAGAATGTAACAAATGACATGCTTAGAACACACTAACATTTCTAGATGAAGGTAGGATCATTGGAGTTCATATCTTCCATCATTATTATATGATCTGCATACATATTAATTGTTGGAAAACATATTTTACCTTTTCATTATGGCCAGGCTGTCAATACATCAGGGCTACTCATAGTGACAATGCGTAAGTGAAAACGAAATAAGGAGCTTGTGTTAGAATGTAATTAAATTTGCTACTTTCTTCATTGATAAACAGTTGTTATTTAAAAAAAAAAAAGTCAGCTGACCTAAACATTGTGCTTAATGGATTACATGAGTTTCACTTTGGCATAAACTTCTATGAAATGAAGCAGGATGTTGGTCCTTGCCCACCCCCACCACCTGTCCTATCCTGCCTTTTGCCTGTGGAAAACTTTAGTCCAAGATAAGTTTAATTGGAGAAGTGAGAAATGCTGAAACAAAGGAAAGCAGTCAAAGAAGACTAAATCATAATAATGTCATTAAGTCATTAAGCACGGTTAAGGACCTTTAGTGCTTCCTCAAGGGCTATAGATGATACTCTGAGCCATAGCTTGTGAGTTATCTTATAAATACCAAAACTCCAGGTGGAAGAGTTCACTCCCTGATGACCAGACTGTACTCGGGACTTGAGCTGCCACAATTCTGAGAATTAATTGCAAAGAAATGGGAACAAGTGCACCCCAGAACTGAAGATTAACTGTACCTAAAACAACCAAGATGATGCTGGTCAGACCACTGATGACCAATTTGAAGATGACTGTTAGAGATGACTGTGCTGTTTCTGCATGTAACCCTCCCACCCCCAACTCTCTATAAATGCTCTCACCCACTGCTTGTTATGGGCATGGGCGTGAGAGGAGTTGATCTTTAGACAGGTGTTGGCCACCGCCCCCCATCCAGTTGCTGGCATCTGAAATACAGCCAAGTTTCCTTTCCACCAATGTGGACTAGTTTATTGGCTATTGAGCGGCGAGCAGGCAGACCCATCACACTCTTTCAGTAACAATTATGAACCAGTGAAGTTGCTCAACTCTTGTGTCCAACTCTTCGTGATCCCATGGACTGTAACCTACCAAGATCCTCCATCCATGGAATTTTCCAGGCAAGAGTACTGGAATGGGTTGCCATTTCCTTCTCCAGGGGATCTTCCCGACCCAGGGATCGAAACCAGGTCTCCTGCATTGCAGGCAGATGCTTTACCATCTGAGCTACCAGGGAAATCCAATTATGCACAGGTAACAAATAGTTCATGGATATACCTCATCACACTGTGAAACACGCAGATCTAAGGATTCAGTACCACTTCAATTTAACTTTCCTTTAACCTCACAAGGTAAAATTGAATGAATTCCTAAAGACAAATACACATGAAGCCATGCATGTGTGCCCAGTAACCTCATAAGATATTTACTAGGGATTTCAGGAAATTTTAGAGCTACTCACTTTCTGAGAACCACCCCCAAAAACAAAGTTAGACTGTTAATGAAGATCATCAGTGTTTGAAGATTGGCTATGCTAACATAACAGAAAAAAAAATTTTTATGAAGATCAAGAAATCTATCACTTTGCCCTTGAATTTAAAACATTATTGCAATTAATTGTGTTTAAAAGAAATGGAGAAAAATACAATTCAAATTATTCTTAGGTAGGATGACATGTTTAAATTTTATTTCCATCAGCAGTTTCATAAGAAGCCTGGAGACACAGTTAATGAGCTAAAAATGCACCTAAAAATTTGTCAGCCTTCAAGATCTGTAGTCCATATACCTTATAACTAAAAGAAACCACCAGTTATCTCAGATTGTTCTGATTTTAAAGTTAAATAGAAGCTAGAAGAATACCAACCAGCTACTTGATTATTGGAAATAATTTATTTAACCTTAAAACTGCCATGCTGCTTTGAGAAAACAGCAGCAGCACATCCCACATGAAAATTATTAAGATATTCCTTTTCTAGTGTTATTGTTACTGTCTTCTCTGATTTCAGCCACAGCCCCAATTCTCTCTGACTCTGACTTATGTGGAGGCTGACCTGAGACTAACCCTGTCAGCCTTAACTCTAAGCCAGCCTTTAAGATTATGAAGCTCTGATCTGTTACATTCCCAAGAAGAAAAGTTTAACTGAGGACCATTTTCTCTAACAAGTGATGAAGTCATGCTCTTTTCAGGTTACACCAAATCCAACATTTGGCACAAGTAGAGAAAGAAAACACAATATGAACTAAGGTGACAACTTAAGTAGAAAACTCTGTATACAAGAAAGCCAGAGAAGACAAAGGAAAGGAGAAAAAACATAGGTTGCCTAGAAGCAATCAATTCTTATTTTTATAAAGCTTAGAGTCTAGAAGAGTAATTAGCATCAGGGCCAGATCAATTTTCCTAGACACAGTATTTTATTAGATTTCTACACAGCAGCATACTAATTAAAACTGATTGCTCTAATTAGAATCCCATTTATAACAAGAAAGGCAATGTCAGATGTACCACTATATCCACAGTACCTTGATTCATCAAATGCTCCAACACTCAAGCAGTTGTTCTTTTTGTCTTTTTTTTTTTTTTTTTTTTTTTTTTACACAAAGAAAGGAAGAGAACAAATGTGGAACAGGGGTGGTATGAAGGACAGTAAGCTCTGTAGGACCATAGCAATGAGGACCTTCAAAAAAGAAATAGTAAAGCCCAAACATTAGAGACATTTTCAGTAAATAAGCATTTCAAAAACTGACTAAACTAAGAACCTAAATTCTTTGGACACGGGTTGTTATTGTTGAGTTGCTAACTCATGTCTGACTTTTTGCGACCCCGTAGACTACAGCACACTAGGCTTCCTTGTCCTTCACTATCTTCCAGAGTTGCTCAAATTCATGTCAATTGAGTCAGTGATGTCATCCAACCATCTCATTCTCTACCATCCCCTTCTTTTCTGCCCTCAATCTTTCCCAGCATCAAGGTCTTTTCCAATGAGTCAGCTCTTCACATCAAGTGGCCAAAGTATTGGAGTTTCAGCTTCAGTATTAGTCCTTCCAATGAATATTCAGGGATGATTCCTTTAGGATTGACTGTTTGATCTCCCTGCTGTCCAAGGCTCTCAAGAGCCTTCTCCAGCACAACAATTAGAAAGCATTAATTCTTTGGCGGCAGCCTTCTTTATGGTCCAATTCTCACATCCATACATGAGTAATGAAAAAAACCACAACTTTGACTATACAAAGCTTTGTTGGCAAAATGATGTCTCTGTTTTTTAATACATTGTCTAGGTTTGTCATAGCTTTTCTTCCAAGAAGCAAGAGTCTTAAAATTTCATGTCTGCAGTCATTATCCTCTGATTTTGGAGCCCAAGAAAATAAAGTCTGTCACTGTTTATACATTTTCCCCATCTGTTTAGCATGAAATGATGGGACCAGATGCCATGAACTCCCTTTTTTGAATGTTGAGTATCAAGCCAGCTCTTTCACTCTCTTTTCTTGCCCTCATCAAGAGAATCTTTAGTTCCTCTTTGCTTTCTGTCTTTAGAATGGTATCATCTGAATATCTGAGGTTATTGATATTCCTCCCAGAAATCTTGATTCCTGGTTGAGCTTCATCTAGCCCAGCATTTCACATGATGTACTCTGTATAGAAGTTAAATAAGCAGGGTGACAATACACAGCCTTGAAGTACTCCTTTCCCAATTTTGAACCAGTCCATAATTCCACGTCTGGTTCTAACTGTTCCTCCTTGACCTGCATACCAGTTTCGTAGGAGATAGGCAAGGTTATCTGGTATTCCCATCTCCACAAGAATTTTCTACAGTTTGCTATGACCCACACAGTCAAAGTCTTTAGCATAGTCAGTGAAGCAGAAGTAGGTGCTTTTCTGGAATTTCCTTGCTTTTTCTATGATCCAACAGATGTTGGCAATTTGAGCTCTGGTTCCTCTACCTTTTCCAAATCCAGTTTGTACATCTGGAAGGTCTAAATTCACTTTAGCTGAAGGAGAGCTTGAGGGATTTTGAGCATATACCTTGCTAGCATGTAAAATGAGGATAATTGTACAGTCATTTGAACATTCTTTGGCATTGCCTTTCTTTGGGATTAGAATGAAAACTGACCTTTTCCAGTCCTGTGGCCACTGCTGAGCTTTCCAAATTCCTGCCATTATGAGTGCAGCACTGTAACAGCATCATCTTTCAGGATTTGAGACAATTCAGAAGGAATTCCATCACCTCAACTAATTTTGCTCATAGCAATGCTTCCTAAGGCCCATTTGACTTTGCACTCCAGGAAGTCTGTCTCTAGGTGAGTGATCACATCATTTTGGTCATCTGGGTCATTAAGATCATTTTAATATAGTTCTCTGTGTATTCTTGCCACCTCTTCTTAATATCTTCTGCTTCTGTTAGGTCTTTATCATTTCTGTCCTTTATTGTGCCCATCTTTACATGAAATGCTGCCTTGGTATCTCCAAATTTTTTGAAGTGATATCTAGTCTTTCCCATTTTATTATTTTCCTCTATTTCCTTGCTTTGTTCACTTAAGAAGGCTTTCTTATCTCTCCTTGCTATCACTGGAATACTGCATTCAGTTGGGTATATCATTCCCCTCCTCCTTTGCATTTTGCTTCTCTTCTTTTCTCAGCTATTTATAAGGCCTCCTCAGACAACCATTTGGCTTCTTATAATTTTTTCCCCCCTTTGGAATGGTTTTGGTCACCACCTCCTGTACAATGTTACCAACCTCTGTTCATAGTTCTTCATGCACTCTGTCTACCAGATCTAATCCCTTGAATCTATTTGTCACTTCCACTGTATAATTATATGGGTTTTGATTTAGGTTAAACCTAGATCAAACCAACCCTAGTTTCTTCCATTTAAGGCTGTATTTTGCAGTAAGGAGCTCATGATCTGAGCCACAGTAGCTCCAAGTCTTGTTTTTGATGACTGTATAGAGCTTCTCCATCATTGACTGCAAAGGATATAATCAATCTGATTTTAGTATTGACCACTTGGTGACATCCATGGGTACAGTCATCTCTTGTATAGTGTGTTCTCTTGGCAAAACTCTGTTAGCCTTTGCCCTGCTTCATTTTGTATTCCAAGGCCAAACTTGCCTGTTACTTCAGGTATCTCTTGACTTCCTACTTTTGCATTCCAGTCTCCTACGGTGAAAAGGATATCTTATTTTGTTGCTAGTTCTGTAAAATCTTATAGGTCAACACAAAACTGGTTAACTTCAGCTTCTTCCCAACGGTGGTTGGGGCATAGACTTGGATTACCGTGATGTTGCATGATTTGCCTTGGAAATGAATCAAGATCATTATGTTGCTTTTGAGATTGCATCCAAGTACTTCATTTTGTAGTGTTCCGTTCACTGTAATGACTACCCCATTTCTTCTAAGGGGCTATTGTTCACAGTAGTAGATATAGTGGTTATTTGATTTAATTCATCCATTCCTGTTTATTTTACTTCACTGATTCCTAAAATGTCAAAGTTCACTTTTGTCACCTCCTGTTTGACTATGTCCAATCTACCTTAATTCAGGAACCTAACTCCAGATGCCTATGCAATATGTCTTTCCAGGATCAAACTTTTGCTTTCACCAACAGATACATCTACGAGTGTCATTCTGCTTTGGTCCAGCCACTTCATTCTTTCTGGAGCTATTAGTGATTGTCCTCTGCTCCTCCCCACCCAGTAGCATTTTGGACACATTCTGACCTGGGGTGCTCATCTTCCAGTGTCATATCGTTTTACCTTTTTATACTGTTCATGGGGTCCTTGAAGCAAGAATGCTGACATGGTTTACCACTCCCTTCTCCAGTGGACTACATATTTTTAGAACTCTCCACTGTGTCCCATGCATCTTGGGTGGCCCTGCATGGCATGGTTCATAGCTTCATTGAGTTACACAAAGCTGTGATCCACATGATCATTTTATTTAGCTTTCTGTGATTATGGCTTTTGTTCTGCAGCCAGAGGGATCATATTCCTTGCTTCTTCTGTTTGTTCTCTGACAGAGGAGAATAAGAGGCCTATGCAAGTTTTCTGATGACCACCAAGATGGCGGAGTAGACAGACATGTCCTCACCTTCTCCTGCAAGAACACCAAAATTGGAACTCACTTTTGAACAACAATTGACTGGAGGGTGTTGGAACTTACCAAAAAAAGATTCACTACATCTAATGACAAAGGAGAAGCCACAACAAGGTGGTAGGAGAGAGGTAACCAGGTTGAAATAAAACCCCACACGCCCCCAGGTGAACGATTCACAAGCTGGAGAATAAAAACATCAGAGAAGTTCTCACACTTTTGCAGAGATTCTAGGCTTACATCAGACTTCCCAATCTGGGTTTCAAGCAAAGGGACTGGGAATACCCAGGGAAACTGATTTTGAAGGACAGCAGAATTTGACTATGGAACTTCCATAGGACTGAAGGAAACAGAGACTTTTGGAGGGCACAAACAAATTTTGTGTGCACCAGGAGCCCGGGGAAAGGAGCAACGACCCCACAAGAGACTGAGCCAGACCTGCCTGTGAGTGTTTAAGGGTTTTCCGCAGAGGCCTGTGTTGACAGTAACTGGTGTAGGGACAGGGGCGCTGGTCGCAGCAGTCCTGGGAGGTGCGTGTTGGCATAAACCCTCTTGGAATTCATCATTAGCCCTACCAAAGAGCCTGTAGACTCTAGGGCTGGGTCACTCCAGGCCAAACAACCAACAGGGAGAGAGCACAGCCCCACCCGTCAGCAGACAGTTAAATTAAAGGTTTACTGAGCACGGCCCTGCCCACCAGAGCAAGACCCCGTTTTCCCCACAGCCAGTCTCTCCCATCAGGAAACTTGTACAAGAATTCTCCACAGTTTGTTGTGATCCACACAGTCAAAGGCTTTGCCATAGTCAATAAAGCAGAAGTAGATATTTTTTCTCTCTCGCTTTTTTGATGATCTGATGGATATTGGCAATTTGATCCTCTAGCATTTCTCTAAGACTGACTACACTAACTTCCTGGCCAGTTGTACAAGTGTCTCTTGGGTACCTAGAGCTCTCAGTCACTAGCATTTTAAGGACATCCTAATTTCCACAATTGCTATATGATATATTTGTACTACATGATATACCCTATCTCTGCCCTCCTTTTTTCCTCTGTTAAAAAGAATTCCTTTGTTTTGCACACTCTGAGGTATATACACCACACCATTCTGCAAATTTCAAAAGCTCAGCCTAGAGATTTCCCTCAACTTTTTCTGTCCATTTTTAAATTGTCTTCAGGAAAGGGAGAGTGGGGATACTTTAAGTTTCCTCCTAAATCATTGTGCACCATTTATTCCCAGTAAATTTCTCTCCTACAGGTTTGGTCACTTTTCTTTTTTCAGATGACAAGATGGGCTTTATAATTCACTACTTGAAATAAGTTTTTATATAATGTATACTATAAATATGTGTCTTACATGTTTCAGAAAGTCTCAATTTCCTGTGTATATGTGTGTCAAGATCTGTGTATTTAATAGAGTATTCTAACCATGTAATACGTGCATGTAAAACATGCAATATGTGAAACTTGAACTTCCAGAAGGGGACAACAGAGGATGAGATGGCTGGATGGCATCACCGACTTGATGGACATGAGTTTGAGTAAACTCCGGGAGTTGGTGATGGACAGGGAGGCCTGGCATGCTGCAATTCATGGGGTCACAAAGAGTTGGACAGGACTGAGCGACTGAACTGAACTGAACCATGTAAAAGACAAACTCCAAATATCAATGGCTTAACTCAAGTAAACAAAGATGTATTTGTTTTTTGTGTTACATTCCTCTCTAGGTTGGATAGTGAGGAATAGGAAAGAAAAGGGATTTTGCTAAGCAGTTATTCAGATTTCATAGTTTATTCCACCCTGTGGTGCCTCCATCCTCAACTCCAACCCTGGGTATACAGAACAGAGGGATAGATGGTGGATAATATCTGACAGTTTTACATGTTAGGCCCAGAAGCAGCATACCACATCTCTACCCACATTACATTCACCAAAGCTAAGATACATGTTTCCAACTTGCCTGAAAGACAAGTCCCCTTTGTTTATGTGGCTAGAAAGGAGAGGGAAAACACACAAGCACTAGATTTCTCTGCCACATTCTATCACCAAATATACTTTTGCTCTTTTTGTTTCACACATAGAATACTGTCTTCCCCTTACCCAAAGAGGAAAATTCCACATTCTACTTTACCTTTGCATTCAGCTGAAAAACCAGAAATTTTAGATGTGTTATTCCATCATCTATAATACTGGTTATCTGCTCTCCCTGCAACCCCACACTGAAAATTCAGTGATGGGTTAGGAATAAGGTAACCTTAGATATAACTGAAACTAGGATTGATGAGTGAACCCTGTCTGGTACTTCTAAGACTTGTAAGTTATTTGGTTTAAGTTATCCCATGTACCAGAAAAACATCTGAAGTTCTTTTTAGACACAAGAATCAAATTTTCTTTTAATTTGCTTCTTTGCCTCCATGCTTCTCTCTCTCCTTTGGCTGGAAATAACACTGATGTTATCAGGAGTGAACAAGAGAAAGCTACCTTTTATGTAATCTTTGACCCAAGTCTGGGTCTTAATGTATCTTTAGTGGTGAAAAGTTTCCCACTCGATTGGTACTATATAATACTTAGAAGACAGTTACTTTTATTTTTGCTTTCAAACCATTCAATTCGTAATTCTCTTCTGTAGTCATCACTTGTTGAAATACTGTGCAAAACAGCCAATATCAATAGTCACTAACTTTTTTCCCCAGTCAATTTCTTTAGAGATGCTAGCTCAATAGGTGTATAGATTATTTTTAGCATTATGTTAACCAAATTTTCAGAAACTGAAACCTGATTGAAATAAAGAGGCATTTATTTTAAGTTTATTAGGGTTGCTGCTTGGGAGACACAGATTCAAGAAGCACTTGAATTGTGTTCCTCCACCTACAAAATTAGAGTAGCTTCATAAAGGCAAAGGCTTCCCTGTTAGCTCAGCTGGTAAAGAATCCACCTGCAAAGTGGGAGACCTGGGTTTGACCCCTCGGTTGGCAAGATCCCCTAGAGAAGGGCATGGCTACCCACTCCAGTATTCTGGCCTGGAGAAGTCCATGGAGTGTATAGTCCATGGGGTCACAAAGAGTGGGACATGACTGAGCAACTTTCACTTTCACTTTCTGAAAGGCAAAAACTTCAAGGTCACAGTACATAAACTGGCAAGAAGGGTGCTTCTTAAGCAAAGATTGGTTGGTGTCTAAAACGGTTGCATAGTTAAAGGAACAACCTTGAGACATGGATTAAGTATGCACTTAGTCGTGTCCAACTCTTTGCCACCCCATGGCCTGTAGCCTGCCAAGCTCCTCTGTCCATGGGGATTCTCCAGGATAGAATACTGGAGTTGGTTGCCCTGCCCTTCTCCAGGGGATCTTTCCAACCCAGGGATTGATCCTAGGTTTCACATTGCAGATGGATTTGTTACTGTCTGAGCCACAGGGAAAGCCCAAGAATACTGGAATGAGTAGCCTATCCCTTCTCCAGCGGAACTGCCCGACCCAGGAATTGAACTGGGAATTCCTGCATTGCAGGCGGATTCTTTACCAGCATAAAGTTCACAGAAAGTTCAAGTTATCAGTGGTTCAGTGATGCATCTGAGACTAGATCTCCAGTTTATATTTTATTTTATAAACATTCTATGTGTAAAATTTCCACAGCTCTCTTCTGTATGCCTGAACTAAGATCAATCCATTGTAATTTCAGCCAGTCATAAATTAATACAGGCAACATTTTTATCAAGAATTCTGATATGTCACTAACATATATTTCACTGTATTTCCCCTCTATGCTTTGCTCACCTGGGCTCCCCCAGTGGCTCAGTCAGTAAAGAATCCTTCTGCAGTGCGGAAGACCTGAGTTTGATCCCTGGGTTGGGAAGATCCCCTGGAGAAAGGCATGGCAACCCACTCCAATATTCTTCCCTGCAGAATCCCCATGGACAGAGGAGCCTGGTGGGCTGCAGTCCATGGTGTTGCAAAGAGTCGGACACAACTGAGCAACTAAGACAGCACATCACTCTATTTCCCCTCTGTGTTTTGCTCCCTTAGACAATTATGCCAATACCATATGGTTTGAGGGATTTTTACAGTAGTACCCTACTTTAGGATTTTAGTTTCACTATTATCTGTATGCTCTTATATCAAGTAGCCCCAAAAGCTTAGGAACCTTTGTCACCGATGGTTTGCCTAATGATCACATCTCTCTTTTGCCTTTTTCTTTTCACACATAGAAAATTCTCTCTGAAGGAGATGATCCCAAATTCCATCTTTGCTTCCATCTGAAAGACTATATTAGAGGTGTTCTGTTGTTCAGTCATATCTGTTGTGTCAGATGTGGCTCCTTTTGGTAGAGCATCTTCCAAAAAGAATCAATTAGGTAGGGGAGGGCCACTGTGTCCCATAGAATCATTTAGGAACCCTGGCATTTTAATCTTGGGCACTATGATTTTCAGTGTTGTCTGCACACCTGCCATGCAATGGGAAAATAGAATAGAATTTTACACATAGGATTTTTGTGAGCCTTAAAGTAGTCTGTATCGTTTTGTACATCTTTCACTGGCTAGAACTCAGTTTTTTATCACTAATGTAAGTAGAAAGGATATAAGAAACATTGAGGAGCCCTGAACATAGGAAGATGAGAAAAAACACAGTCTGATGAGCATTGCTTGCCCTATTAGCTCACAAATGTAAGCATTTTCTATTTCGGCAAACACAGATGTACATTTCAAAAATTTTTATTGTCTTTTGAGGAAACACAAGACAGCATTTGGAGGAAAAAAAATGGAATCAAATTGAAGAATGAGCTTATCAGAGAGCCACTTCATGGATCCTATGTCTCCAATAAAATTTTACTTGAGTAAAAATTTTTTTATTATTCTCATAGCAGCATGAGGGTGTTTTCAAATTTTTATCATAGTGCTTCTAACTAAAAATATGATTCTTTAAAAATTGTACTAGATAGCTTCAAGAGAAGCAACACTAAAAACAATCAGAGTGGAAAAGGTGGTGAAAAATTTGAATGGGTTTGTTTCCTGATGGAGCTTGTGTCAGCTCTCATAGGAAGGAGTGTGGTTATATCGGAAATAGACTCAAAGACACTGAAAGCAGACAGCTAGCTTGAGTAAAACCCAGCAAATTAAAGAAGAGCTTGTGCAATATTGAAGAAATCTTGGCCAAATCTTAAATAAGAATAGACGTGTGTGATGAGGCAGGAGGGTCCAGGATTTATTTATAACCCAAAGGTTAAGTCCTTGAGACATCAAAGAAATTAAAACTGAACTTAGGTCTCAAAGGACTATTCATGAACAAGTGACCACAATTGATCTGACATCTGGAAGGGTTCAAATTTTTACTCTTTATTTCCATATTGTTTCTTTAGTAAATCTCACATCTATCAGCAGATGCCTACTCATATGTTCATAGGCATTTTACTATGCTAAAGAGTTCCATTATCTCTTTTTAGGATAACAAGGTATACTTATATGTTGCTTGATGTCTCTGGAATCCATTTTCTCAAATTGGTCATCAGAGATTCATCCTTTCCTGGAGTCAAAGCTTGAGAGGGTTATATTCTCAATGTTAGGGTTACCAGTGGGGCTTCCCACAAAGATGTAGATGCTAATATTTCATTTCTAAATTTCTAAATATCAGTATATCATTTTAATATCATACTTTTGCCACCATAGGAAGCCATTAAAAATTCTTCATGTAATTTTTTCAGTAAATTAAGGTCCTTATCTACAAAATTCTGATCTACCTTGCCAGCAACTGAATAAAAAACAGCACCAAAGTCCATGAGCTTCTAGCTCTTTCTTCAGCCCAGGAGATCTTTCTGTGTAGTGAAGATAAATGGACCTTCTATGGACAGATATGTTTTATTCAAACCAATGACACATCTCTATATTTCATTTACCCTACTTTCTCAGGGTCAGACAGCTACATTCAGATTCTGAATCTAGCAATTCAGTGTGTTGATGGGAATAAAATGGAGAATTAAGCACAGCAGTTTCATATGATATTCAGACAATATCATTAGTAGGAATTTCAAGGACCTCATGGGATACTACCTGCCAAGGGTTATTTGAAAATAAGGTTGAATCATTCTACAGAACTCTTCCAAGACGCATGTAAGCATGATATGCATTTAATATTCTACAGATAAAAGATCTCAGTTGCCCTGGCACTTTATTACTCTTCTAATCTTGAATATTTATAGTCACAGAAAATGTATAGAAACTACATTTTAACTTTTTCTCTGATAAATACGAATTCACTTGGTAATAAATCCTGGTGTACCATTAGGAACCTGGCACTCTAAAGCACATAACTGACAAGCATTTTTGCACATAAAATTTCTTTAGATAAGATGAAATATAGAACAACAGAAAATAACCAATTTTAAAAAGTTTATCTGTACCTTTCTCTTTCCATTAAACATCTTCAAAACTGTGTTTTATATATATATATATAGCTAGGAAATGTTTTATATCCTATAATAAGCTTTCAAGTCTTCAAATGCATCTGCAACTTACTTACCCTTGTATCTTTTAAAATGCCTAGTTTAGTGCCTGGAATATAGTAATGCTCAATTAAATAAATTATAATTAAAAGAAAAGTATGGAAGGAAAGAAGGAAAATGGGGGAAAGGAAGGCGATATTAGAGGAGTTGAAAAGAAGAAGAAAATGAAGAAAAGCTTTTAAAATAGAAAAAGGAATTTCTTTAAATATATTTATTTTAAAATTATTATTTACTTTTTTTCCACCACATAATTAGCCATTTCTGAACTCTACAAGTATGATGCTATTCTAAACATCTGGATATAATTTTAAAAAGGAAATTATGTGGTACTCTAGTATTTTGTAGTTGCTAAGTTAGTCCAAATATAAATTAAAAAAACAAACAACTTAACAGTGATTTCGTAAGGTTTTCAAATGCAATTTTTGGGCCAAGGGATTTTTACCAACACCAGTTGTAATTGTAAATCATTTTCACTATCAGATTTTTCAACAGAACAAAGGCAAATGCTAGAATGTATGTTATGTTTGAAGGAAATGAATGGTGTAAATTATGGTTCACCAGCTAAAAACAAATCTTTGTTTAATAGATATCTCAAACATCTTAGAAATGTAAGATTTCTAGAGTAAACTGTGGATTTTTTCTCAATATTCTGGATTTACTCAGAATATTGAAAATCACAATTGATGGCAAAAATACACAACTTCTAAAAAATGTTGACCTTAATTTTAAATGTGTACCAGTGTTTCCTCCTCTTGCTACCATCTCATTATTTACAGGTTCCTTCAAATCAGTAATCTTCACGTTTAGAGTTATGCTCTAATTTTCACAGGAGAATAAATTATATATAATAATATATACACATTTATATATGTATTTTTTATTTCCCCACTTTGTCAAATGCTTGTAATCAGGATTTGGAATTTAGAAGAGTGTACAAATTTTTCAAGAAAAGTCAGGAAAATGTTCCTGTTTGAATATTTCTAGTTGGATTACTTTATCTAGTCATCTCCAAATATTAAATATCTAATATGTGTTATTTAATGTGCAATATTGAAGATGAAATACTAAATAAGATAGACATTGTATAGACAATGATGGAGCTTACATTTTAGCTGGAAAGTCTACCAGTTAATCAAAAAAATGCAATGAGGTATGGCAAGAATACATTTGGGTAGTGCTGAATGTTTTAAGAACATGAATTAAAAGTTTGGTATTAAGCCCATGCTCAATCACTCAGTAGTGTCCTCTTCATATTAAAATAAAATACAGGCAATTAGCATTTACATAGGCTGGTGATACTATTAGGCATTTATATGATTAAGTATAGAAATTTGAATCAAATCAAGTACAATAGAGGAACACTTTCTGTGCTTTTATAACACTGAACATTTCTCAGACAGCATGTCTTTCAGTTTTCTATGAAAGTGAAAAGTGAAAGTGAAGTCACTCAGTCATGTCTGACTCTTTGCAACCCACTGGACTGTAGCCTACCAGGATTCTCAGTCCATGGGATTTTCTAGACCAGAATACTGGAGTGGGCTGCCATTTCCTTCTGCAGGGGATCTTCCTGACCCAGGGATTGAACCCAGGTCTCCCACATTGTAGACAGATGCTTTAACATCTGAGCTACCAGGGAGAATCAAATAAAAATATTTCATTTTTTTTTACTTTAAAATGATGCCACTCCCAAGTGATTAACTTACATTTTATTACTAAATAACTATCCAGTAATAGAGCTGAGTGGATTGCCTATACATAGAGCATGGTAATAATGCTCAGGACAGTCAAAATCAATATTAAAAAAAAAATCTAGGAACTTCTCTGGTGGTCCAGTGGCTAAGACTCTGAGCAACCAATGTAGGGGTTCTGAGTTCGATCCCTGGTCAGAATTAGATCCCACATGGTGCAAGTAAAAAAATCCCGCATGCCACAACTAAGACCTGACTCAGCCAAGTAAATAAATAAATTAAAAACAAATTTTTTTTTTTAATCTCAAAGTTACTCTGATCTAGAGAATAATACCACAGCTTTAAGAGTGAAAGCAAACTTGTGACAAGCTATAATGGATATAATCTACAAAAACACTGAATCACTATGCAGGAGTAAAAGCAATATTCAAACTTATTACATGAATTATTTAAAGTTTAATGAAGTTGATTTAACTTCTCCTGAAGCATAACATACACCTAAAACAAGTACAAAGTTACGTTTTCAACTCAAGCGAAAGTGAAAGTTGATCAGTCGTGTCTGACTCTTTGAGACATAGGAATTCTCCAGGCCAGAATACTGGAATGGGTAGCCGTTCCCTTCTCCAGGGTATCTTCCCAACCCAGGGATCGAAACCAGGCCTTCCACATTGCAGGCAGATTCTTTACCAGCTGAGTCACCAGGGGAGCCCAAGAATACTGGAGTGGGTAGCCTATCCCTTCTCCAGCGGATCTTCCTGACCCAGGAATTGAACCGGGGTCTTCAACTCAAGAGCTTTGCACTTAGTGAACATCCCCATGAAAATAGCACTCACATGAAGAAATATGTGACTGGTAACTAAAGACCCCCATGTATTACTTTGCAGTCACTATCTTTCACCCAGAGGAAGCCAATGTCACTACTTCTATGAGCAGAGATTGATTTTTGCCTATTTTGGTACTTAAAGAAAAAGTAGATTCCTTTAGCATATATATCTTTTTGTCTTGCTTCTTTGGCTTAAATCATTTTTCTGTGTGTTTTTCAAATGTTGCTACTGTATAAATAGTTTATTCTCATTGCTGTTTTAGTGTTCACTTTACTAACTACAACATAATTTATCTATTGTACTGTTGATTCTATTGTATAATATATCTATTGTACTGTTGATTGTACTGGGTTCTTTCCAGTTCTGATTCTTATAAATGCTATTTCTAAGAACATTATAATGCATGCATTTTGTGAATAAATATACACATTTCTGTTAGGTATGCATCCCTAAGAGGAAAAATGTTGGTAATAGACTATGATGGTGGCAGTGGATTCTTTCAGGCAATAATGAACCGTACAGAGGGCCTTTATCTCTGACTGAATCCTCTATTCCATTTTCAAAACTTTCAGAGGCTTTTGAGTATACACAGCTTGAGTATGACCCAAGGCCAAACAGGAAATTTTCCAAATCCTGGCAGAAGTCTGGATTTAAATCAGAACCAGAATCACCTCCAGGTGGCAGGACATAAAGGCAACGTTTAATAAAACTTCTCCCTAAGTTATTTGACATTTTGTCAGATATCAGAGTCCAGGAAGCAACACAGAGAATATAAAAGGCTAAATCAAAGAAATTTTGTGTTTTTAAACTTTAGGAAAAGAAAATCAAATAAGTTACTAAATCACTTGAGCCCCAGTCCAAGCTCTGGATAGAAACTTGAAAAGGTTAGTGCATTTTCTTCACAGTTTTTAAAGGCACATTGATTGACGATTAATCGTTCACAATCAAAGTACTTATTTCATGAACAGACAACCATCATTGGGAAGGGCTTTCTATATCTCTTAAAAAAAATCAAAAGAGAGACTAAGGAATTCACATTCTGAAAATGATTACAGTGTTTTCTTTGGACACACAGGACGTACATAGAAGTAGTTTGAAATACTAAAGGAAATTACTTGGACATTTTTAGATTTTAAATGGTAACCAGGGAGTAGTAGCTTTTGTTCTGTTTCATCCATGTTTGCAGGATCCACACCAGTAAAACACAAAAGGAAAATAAAGAGTTCTTTAAAAAAATCATCTGGCAGAAAAAATGAGAAACTTTGTATGGGATACTTTTCCTTTAATTCACTCATCAGTATCTAAACCTCCTCTCTGTATTTTTATGTTGTTGTTTAGTCACTAAATCCAACTCTTTGCGACCCCATGGACAGACTATAGCCTGTCAGGATCATCTGTCCATGGGATTTTCCAGGCAAGAATCCTGGAGTGGGTTGCCATTTCCTTATCGATGTTTGGGGGACTTTGTAAGTCTACATGAGAGGTAAAGTTTATGATAGAAACTGAAAATTCTGAATAGCCACTTTTCCCAGTCTCCTCTGTAGCATTAGTGTGAGCCTAAGACCTAGATCTTCCAGTAAAATCTAAAAGTCTATCCTGTACTGTGAATTAGGAACAATGACTCAGTGCTTCCTAAATGCCACCCACAGTGGTAAAAACAGCAACGAGTTTCCCAAAGAAGGACTGGCAGGCTTGCTGTCACAGCATTCAGGATCCAGTGTGGACAGTGGAAGTGTTATCAAGTTAGGGTATGTGTTACTACTAAAGAACTGCATGCACAGATGTATAGAACAGACTTTTGGACTCTGTGGGAGAAGGCGAGGGTGGGATGTTTCAAGAGAACAGCATCGAAACATGTATATTATCTAGGGTGAAACAGACCACCAGCCCAGGTTGGGTGCATGAGACAAGTGCTCGGGCCTGGTGCACTGAGAAGACCTAGAGGGATCGGGTGGAGAGGGAGGTGGGAGGGGGGACCGGAATGGGGAATACATGTAAATCCATGGCTAATTCATTTCAATGTATGACAAAAACCACTGCAATGATGTAAAGTAATTAGCCTCCAACTAATAAAAATAAATGGAAAAAAAAAAAAGAACTGCATGCTCACTATACTAGATCTGCAGTTTAATTTGGGATACACCCAGGCTGCTTAGTCTTTTAGAACCTTCTTTGAGCTACAACATATTCTTTTGATAAATTAATTTACGAGTAAGCACAGCCAAAGCCATTTCTGTGCGTCTTGCAACTGAGAACCATTGGTCCTGGGGTGAGGGTGGTCAAATTCTGATGACTCTCTGTCAAAATGTACAAATTATTTGGGAGATAAATCTTAATTTCATAATTCAAAACAATTTTCATTTCTCCAAAGAGTAATGTGTTGTATTATTTCTGCCTGCTCTAGCCCTTAATCAAACACTCAATAAAAATTGATGATAAACATAATGTGATTATAGGCTAGAAGTTCTATCTCAAGTATCTTCTGAAACAAATATCATTTAGACATTAGAATAATATTTTTCATTGATTAAAAAATGGGTAGACTGAAGTTAAGTGTATCTCAATACATTTCTTTTTTTTAAGTTAAAGAGCAATCAGAGAATAGTAGCACCAGAAAAAAGCACTTTTTTCCAATACCATCATTTAAAAACAGAGCCACAAAACTCTGTCAGCTATAAATGACTATTCTGTTACCAAAGGAGAACTGTATGTTAATAGGTTTATGTTTATAAAGTTTAGAATGTTTTCTAGAAGCGCATTCTGTAGAAATTGCTCTCTAGTGAAGTTAAAGAATGCCACAAAAATCTTCTTCCTAAGGCAAGGTAATTCTCCTGAGTAAATAAAAATACCTATGGCAGTGAAGACAAATTATGATGACATTTTATAACACAGAGGAGCTTCCTTTAAAATGGAAGATTTGCACAAAACCTTTAGAAAGCCATTGAAAAGGTCAACTTTCTGTCATCCAGTGGTTTTTAGCTACAGAGCAGTGACAAATCGGTGTGTTGTAATCAGTCATAGGGATGTGTTACAGGTAATTTGTTACAAACAATATTTAAGGTACCACAGTTTGTGAATGATCCACTTTTTATGAATTACAGTCTGGTCAAGGTTATCCCAATAAATAACATTACTCTCACTTACATCTCAAACACCATCTAGAGAAGGACTATGTCTTTCATGGGTGTTTTATTCTTCATAGGTGGCATTGGGGAAGGAATGTTGAGAACTATGGAATTTTAGTACTATTTAATAGATAACAGATGTCAGGGAAGTTAGGAATCTATCTAAATCTCTTAAATTTTAGAAGTTAAAAGGAGTAGAATACACATCCCAAAATGTGCCACGTTGCCCTGTGGATTATTTTGAGCTAAAGGCAATCAAAACCAAGCAGGCTCAGGAAAAGTTTTTTATCTCCCCCATTAACTGCTTAAAAGAATTCAGAAAGGGGGCATGTATCAGGAAGAGAACTATTACCAGAAATAATTTTCTATATCTAAAAGACTAATCTGTATCTCAAGACAAATTATTAGTTTATCTAACATCTACTCTTCTCAACTTCCTGTGAATTGTCTTCTTTCCATTTAAACTTCAAGACCTCATCACTTTCCTTAACTCAGGATGGTTTATAAACTACAATTGTCTGACTACCTTGGAATCTCATATCTTTGTGGGACTTCTGGACATATAAAATTAAATGTTTTTTTTCCTGTTACTCTCTTTTATGCTAATTTAATTATTAAGCCTGCCAAAAGAAACACAATAAGTTGTGGAAGATTCTGAAAGAGATGGGAATACCAGACCATATGACCTGCCTCCTAAGAATTTGTATACAGGTCAAGAATCAACAGTTAGAACTGGACATGGAACAACAGACTGGTTCCAAATAGGAAAAGGCTGTATATGTCACCCTGCTTATTTGACTTATATGCAGACTTTATCATGAGAAATGCTGGACTGGAGGAAGCACAAGTTGGAATCAAGATTGCCAGGAGAAATATCAATAACCTCAGATATGGAAATGACACCATCTTTACGGCAGAAAGTGAAGAAGAACTAAAGAGCCTCCTGATGAATGTGAAAGAGGAGAGTGAAAAATTTGGCTTAAAGCTCAACATTCAGAAGACTAAGATGATGGCATCTTGTCCCATCACTTCATGGCAAATAGATGGGGAAATAGTGACAGACTTTATTTTTTGGGGCTCCAAAATCACTGCAGATGGTGATTGAAGCCATGAAATTTAAAGATACTTACTCCTTAGAAGGAAAGTTATGACAAACCTAGACAGCATACTAAAAAGCAGAGATATTACTTTGCCAACAAAACTTCGTCTAGTCAAGGCTATGGTTTTTCCAGTAGTCATGTGTGGATGTGAGAGTTGGACTATAAAGAAAGCTGAGCACTGAAGAATCAAAGCTTTTGAACTGTGGTGTCAGAGAAGATGCTTGAGAGCCCCTTGGACTGCAAGGAGATCCAACCAGTCCATCCTAAACGAAATCAATTCTGAATATTCATTGGAAGGATTGATTTTTGAAGTTGAAACTCCAATACTTTGGCCACCTGATGTAAAAAGCTGACTCATTTGAAAAGACCCTGATGCTGGGAAAGATTGAAGGCCAGAGGAAGGGGACGACAGAGGATTAAATGCTTGGATGGCATCACTGACTCAGTGAACTTGAGTTTGAGTAGACTCTGGGAGTTGGTGACGGACAGGGAGGCCTGGTGTGCTGCTGCTCATGGGATCGCAAAGAGTCGGAAGTGATTGAGCGACTGAACTGAACTGAACTGAAATAACCTAGAAGAAGGAAAATTTTTTCCTCCCCAATTAAGTATTGAAAATGAAATTTAAAATAAATTTTGATAAGGTATTAAAATGTAGTTTCATATAACAAAAATGAAGGGAAAATAAAGTTATTTTCATTAAACTGTAAATAAAAAAATTGCCAACATAAAAGGCAGAACAAACAAAACAGATTAATTCATAATTGAGTTTATTTAACTTAGCTTTGTCAAACTCATAATTGAGTTTATTTAACTTAGTTTTGTAAAGAATAGAAACAAATTGGTAATATGACTGAATCTGATGAGTTATTGGATTAATTATAAGCATAAAAAAGAAAAGCATGACAAAGCCTAAAATTAATTAAAATTATTATAAAACTTGATTGTATAATTTTTATGTATTAGTAAATTATTAACTTTCTGGCTATGATCATCAACAAATACCTCTAGAACTTATTCCACTCTTTTATCTAGTTATTTTTAAGTATGACTCTTGCCCCCACATCAAACAATTAATAACTGGATTATGAAATTCATATCAAATGATAAAACAAAAGCCAGAGAGAAATTAGGAGCAAACCAAAAACGCTTGGACATTGTTACTGTCAAAGATGGCCATTAAATATACTGATTAATTTCAAAAGCTGAGCAGGTAGGAACAAACACCACTAATATAAGCCCTGTATAGTGTACTTTCATTGTCTGTGTAGTAGCAAGAAAAGTAGCAAGAAGCAGAAGAAAGCAACGGGACATGTAACAGAAAACGCTCCAGTAGACACACGTATTCACTGGGAAGCATTACACACCAAATGAGGAAGAGTCACTGAAAATGAGAGTGAATTTACCCAACTTAAAATCTAGAAATAGTTAAGTAAAAAAACCCCATGGACAGGTCTGATGGAGCTGGAGTCATGTAGCCTATTTCAACTCCAGAAAATATCTAACTAGAAATCCTTCTCAGACAGATCCCCAAGCCAATAGGAAATTGCTGGCAATAGAACAAAATTGGCAAGAAAGGGCAACATACAAAAGGAAAAGAAGGCCCAGATAAAGCTGAGAAATAGGAATGGATCAGAAAACTCAGAGAACAAACTATCATATCTTCAGACACTCTGTGAAATCAAGAGAGGAGGAAGCTCTGTGAGGTTAGGAAAGCTCTCCCGAAATACACCCCAAGGAAGTGACAACTGCAGAAAATGGGTTTCTTTTTGAGGAGATTCAAGTAATCTTAAACAGACCATGGCAGTTATTTCAAATACCTGTAAATATCCTAAAAACCATTAGTTTATAAATTTTAAATGGGTAAAATGCACGGTAAGTGAATTATATCTCAACAGCATTTTTTTGAGAAGACAATTAAAAAGTGACTAATAGGTGAAGATTCAACATATAATAGCAATTGATTGCTATATGTAGCAAGATTGCTACATATACTAGCAATCTTTGAGGAACGGAGGATGGAAAACAAGTGCAAAAATCTTTAATTAAGGAAGTTCACTGAAATAATTAGAAAAAGATTTGAAATTACATATTCAAAGAATCCACACTTTTGTGAAAATAGTGACAAAAGTGTTTTTGATTGCCAGAGTAAATATGCAGAGGAAACATTCATAGAAGTTGAAGCTATAAGATTTTTTTGATGGGCCACAAGGGTCAAAGAGCACATTGGAAAGGACTCAACCAAGAAACTGAGGAACCTCAACCAAGAAGCTAAGAACAGTGAAAAATGGGGACAGACAGAACACAGATTCAGCAGTCTCAAAATGTAGTCTGCGGACTGGCAACCTCTGTATTACCTTCTAAGTCAGAATTTCCAAGAGTCGAGTTCAGAAATCTATGTTTTAACAAGACTATGGGTGATTCTTATGATTGGTCAGATTTGAAAAACACTGATTAGATGTAGAGAAATAATGACCTGAAATCTGGGGTTGCATGTAGTGACTGACATTGACAGAGACACCTGTCACTAGGGGTTACAAATAGCTGTGACAGAAGAGAAGTGAAAAGCACAGGGGAAGAGGAAAGATATACCCCTTTGAAGGCAGAGTTCCAAAGAATAGGAAGGAGAGACAAGAAAGCCTTCCTCAGTGATCAATGCAAAGAAATAGAGGAAAACAATAGAATGGGGAAGACTAGAGATCTCTTCAAGAAAACTAAAGATACCAAGGGAACATTTCACGGGAAGATGGGCTCAATAAAGATAGAAATGGTATGGACCTAACAGAGCAGAAGATAATAAGAAGAGGTGGCAAGAAAACACAGAAAGAAATGTACAAAAAAGGTCTTCATGACCCAGATAATCACGATGCTGTGATCACTCACCTAGAGCCAGACATCCTGGAACGCAAAGTAAAGTGAGCCTTAGGAAGCACCACTATGAACAAAGCCAGTGGAGGTGATGGAATTCCAGTTGAGCTATTTCAAATCCTAAAAGATGCTGTTGTGAAAGTGCTGCACTCAATATGTCAGCAAATTTGGAAAACTCAGCAGTGGCCACAGGACTGGAAAAGGTCAGTTTTCATTCCAATCCCAAAGAAAGGAAATGGCAAAGAATGCTCAAACTACCACACAATTTCACTCATCTCACATGTTAGTAAATTAATGCTCAAAATTCTCCAAGCCATGCTCAATAGTACATGAACCTTGAACTTCCAGATGTCCAAGCTGGATTTAGAAAAGGCAGAGGAATCAGAGATCAAATTGCCAACATTGGCTGGATCATCAAAAAAGCAAGAGAGTTCCAGAAAAGCATCTACTTCTCCTTTATTCTATGCCAAAGCCTGTGACTGTGTGGATCACAACAAACTGTGGAAAATTCTGAAAGAGATGGGAATACCAGATAACCTGACCTGTCTCCTGAGAAATCTGTATGCAGGTCAGGAAGCAACAGTTAGAACTGGACATGGAACAACAGACTGGTTCCAAATCAGGAAAAGAGTAGGTCAAGGCTGTATATTGTTACCCTGCTTATTTAACTTATATGCAGAGTACATCATGAGAAACACTGGGCTGGAGGAAGCACAAGCTGGAATTAAGATTGCCAGGAGAAATATCAATAACCTCAGATATCCAGTGACACTACCCTTATGGCAGAAAGTGAAGAGGAACTAAAAAGCCTCTTGATGAAAGTGAAAGGGGAGAGTGAAAAAGTTGGCTTATAACTCAATATTCAGAAGACTAAGATGATGACATCCAGTCCCATCACTTCAAGGCAAATAGATGGGGAAACAGTGGAAACAGTGAGCAGACTTTACTTTTGGGGGTTCCAAAATCACTGCAGATGTGACTGTAGCCATGAAATAAAAAGACACTTGCTCCTTGGAAGAAAAGCTATGACCAACCTAGACAGCATATTAAAAAGCAGAGACAGTACTTTGCCAACAACGGTCTGTCTAGTCAAGGCTATGTTTTTTCCAGTAGTTATGTATGGATGTGAGAGTTGGACTATAAAGAAAGCTGAGTGCCGAAGAATTGATGCTTTTGAACTGTGGTGTCAGAGAAGACTCTTGAGAGTCCCTTGGACTGCAAGGAGATCCAACCAGTCCTTCCTAAACAAATCAGTCCTGAATATTCATTGGAGGACTGATGCTGAAGCTGAAAATCCAGTATTTTGGCCACCTGATGCAAAGAACTGGTTCATTTGAAATGACTCTCATGCTGGGAAAGATTGAAGGCAAGAGGAGAAGGGGACAGCAGAGGATGAGATGGTTGGATGGCATCACCGACTCAATGGACATGAGTTTGAGTGAACTCCACGAGTTGGTGATGGACAGGGAAGACTGCTGTGCTTCAGTCCATGTGGTCGCAGAGTCAAACAGGATTGGGCAACTGAACTGAACTGAATGGAATGGAATCAATTATTGGTTAAAGAGTCATTCTGAAACTAATTGGTTTAAATTTGTTTGTTTGTTATTTCTTTCAAATTTTCAATATTCATTTTGTCCAGTTTTAAAACTGATTCAAATGTAACTATTATATAAGTCCCCTAAATTCTGAGAATAATTCCTTTAAGACAATTCTTCCACAAATTTTAGGCAATTTAACTCAGATTTCAGAACTTAGGTTGTGTGGAATTATAGAGTAGGTTTGTCAACTGAAAGCTAGCTTTTCTATAAAAAAAGAAAAAGGATTTGTTACTCTGATAATGCAACTAAGGAAGCCTGAATGTAATTTTAATATCTCTCTTTAATATATCACTCTTTCCTCCCTGTAAGCTAATTAGTTATGTATTGATATTTATTATTTTAAATGATGCACATGTTTAAACACAAGTTCTCAGAAAATCAGTTTTCTTCATAACTGGATCCTTTATATGAAGGAACTGAATTCAAACTATTACATATTATTCATCATGCTCTCATATATGCAAAATGAATATGAATGCATGATTATCTGCTGAATGTGTCTAATGTCAAGCCCTTTTAAATATTGGATCCAGAAAATCAGGAATTTCCATTTTCCTCTAATGGAAAAGGTGGGGAAGGATGAGTAAATAGAGCTGTATCTTTGTGTATACATTTTTATTGGTTTTGTTTCTGCTGTTTTTGCTAATCTTCAAGTGATACAGGAATAGAGCCCTTGTGACCCATTTCTTACCACACTTAGTTTGTTACAGCCTTTAAAGCCAGTTTCTAGTTCTAATGCCTGTTGTTGTTGTTCCTTCCTAGAGATCTGAAGAATATTCCTTATGCTTTGATGGGGAAGAGATTTAGGGTTCCCCTTTTCTTCCTTCACTCTTTCCTATCATTTCCTTTCACTGCTATGATTTTCCCTCCAAACCAACATCCCTAAGAAGATGGGGTTATGTTCCTCCCCTTCTCCATTCTCAAGTTTAGGTGATTTATTAAAAAAAATTAGTAAAATTTAGTCATGATTTTATAAAAAAGAACAAACCTAAATCTATATAGAATCTATTTCCCGAGCTCTAAACTTCGTGCTCTGTTGCTCTGTGCTTAGGCTTGCTGACTCTGCATCTCTGTAAAATAACGCTGTTTACACTGCAGATGGTGACTGCAGCCATGAGATTAAAAGATGCTTACTCCTTGGAAGGAAAGTTATGACCAACCTAGATAGCATATTAAAAAGCAGAGACATTACTTTGCCAACACAGGTCCGTCTAGTCAAGGCTATGATTTTTCCAGTGGTCATGTATGGATGTGAGAGTTGGACTATAAAGAAAGCTGAGCACCAAAGAATTGATGCTTTTGAACTGTGGTGTTGGAGAAGACTCTTTAGAGTCCCTTGGACTGCAAGGAGATCCAAGCAGTCCATTCTGAAGGAGATCAGTCCTGGGTGTTCACTGGAAGGATTGATGCTGAAACTGAAACTCTAATACTTTGGTCACCTGATGCAAAGAGTTGATTCATTTGAAAAGACCCTGATGCAGGGAGGGATTGGGGGCAGGAGGAGAAGTGGGTGACAAAGAATGAAATGGTTGGATGGCATCACTGACTCGATGAACTTGAGTTTGAGTAAACTCTGGGAGTTGGTAATGGACAGGGAGGCCTGGCATGCTGCGGTTCATGGGGTGGCAAAGAGTCGGACACGACTGAGAACTGAACTGAACTGAACTGATAGACTGAAATATACATGATGACCTACTCTCAAGGATCTGCCTTCCAGACTTGAACTTTGAGGATATAACACTTTTGCATTCCTAAAGAGATAAAAAGTTACAGAACAGAAAACAACAATTGTCTTGTTGGAGGTTTACAGAAACATTGTGACCAGACCTAAGAGGACAGCTAAAGAACAGAGATTATCACTTTCCCTCTGAGATCTGGTAAAGCTTGCAGTAGCAGCCACACCTCCTCCCATTTAGTAAAAAGAATCCTGAACTATAACTTGGGTTACATGGTGCTTTGGGGCACTGGTGCTGGTCTTCTCAGTATGCTGGCTTTCTGAAGAAAGTCACTGTTCGTTTTCCAACACCTCATCTCTCGATGTACTTGGCCTGTGATGCAGCAACATGCTTCTCAGGTAGCACCAGTGGTAAAGAACCCTCCTGCCAATGCAGGACACATACGAGATACGGGTTTGATTGCTGGGTCAGGAAGATTCCCTGGAGGAGGGCATAGCAACCCACTCCAGTATTCTTACCTGGAGAATCCCATGGACAGAGGAGCCTGGTGGGCCTCAACCCATGGTGTCGCAATAAGTTGGACTCAACAGAAATGACAGCATGCATGCAGCAACAAGTAGAAGCATGGACTGAATGACAATTTCGTCTTTGAATATGCTCAGAAAAGTGAAGAGAAGAGGATTAGGGCTAAGATGAGGGTAAAAAGAACAAGCAAAAAACTGAGATAAGAAGCTTCTGCCCCTGGTAATTTGTCAATTGCACTAATAACTATGAGATCATGACATTGATAAGCAGTGCTCAAGAAGCAGTGAAGAGGCAGAATAAACTGTAATAAATGGATTAAAAGATCCATAAACCAGAGCGTAATGTAACTGGGTGAATCAGACTAAGTAGGGTGGTCTAGAAAGCATGTCCCTCACAAGTGGAACAACTACAGTAAATTTTTTGCATGTGGGAACTGCAGAAAGCAAAGATGACTGCCTTCATGCTACTAATGATTTGTGGTTAAACTTAGACTAGGAAAATTTTTTAAATCACTCTTTGGATAAACCATGAAGACAAAAAATGCATCTGTGGATAGAACTCAGCCCATGAATCATCAGTTTAACTCTGTCCCAGATTCATTTTTTTTCTCTATTATTTGACAAATAGTTCAAACTAAATAGAGCTCTGATATAAGAGCTATTGCAAATAAAAGTCCTACCAACTTTTGAGGTTTATTGCCTGATAGGCTCATGTCTGTCTAAATATAGCTACTTATTGAGTTAAATTAATAGACAAATATGCTGCTTTGGCAGGGTTCTGCATTGTTAGGAAAATGACCAGCATTAAACTGATCATATATGTACAGAATGAAATATATAGTCATGCATATAATCATGTATATAGTATATATATATAATTATGCCTATAATTATGTATCATATATATATATATTTGTGTACATATACTTTTTCCAGATTACAATTTCAAAATTTTATGGGTAAGATTCAAAATAATACATATTAACCATATCAAATATATTAAAGCATAACCCTAAATAATAGGTGATTTTAATACTGTACTTTTAAAATAATTCTTCTTTAGAGGGATTATATTAAGCTGAAAATGATTACCAGAAGGAATTCTGTGTTTATACTTACAGAAATTACACATAAAAAATCATATAATTTCCTATCAAATTTGATAAGCATAAACAAGACATATTATTTAAGCAAATGCTCATTAATGCTCCTAGAAGCAATATTAAGAATGACCTCCACATTGATAGGATATGATTTGAAATTAAATTCCAGAAATTTTGTGACATTAAGAATGGTTAAATGCAATCATTTCAATTTTTACTTCTTTAATTTGTATAGTATATCTGAAAAGCTAAGAAAATTGAAATAAAATTATTCATGAAAGTCTATTGGTTGGGATATTAGCTGTTAAAGAGATTTTTTGTATTGTTTTTCTCTAATAAATATCACCAGGATTTAAAATCAAAAAGAGAAACTCCATGAAAATAAGACATGTGCATTTTGGCAGGTGTAAACTATCTTGAAAAGGTTCACATATACATTCCACTCTTGCAATCAAACCAAAAATCTCTGTACTTTCAAAATTTTCTAAACCTTTCAGGTTAAAGGACAAACATGAGCATATGGATAGGGTATTATACTAGGACAGCTTTAAAAATTTTGTAACTTATTCACACGGTGGGTGAACTGCCTAGAATTTTTGGAAATCGGAGACTCAGAATCACTCCCTTTTACAAATCAGGACAAAAGGAACTTCAAAATTTGAGTAAATTGCTCAAGGTCACATAGAAACTGAGTCAGTGGCATCAGCATAAAACTCCAAGTAACTTTCACAGTGCTACAAGGAAGTTTTTCCTTAATAGTCCTGATAGATGACCAGGCAGCTATTTATAAGTCTTTCTGGTGGATATAAAGTGTTTCATAATAGAAGTAATTCTGCAATATTCTATAGGCAACTCTAGAGTTAACAGAAATACTGGATTGGCCAAAAAGTTCATTTGGGTTTTTTCCCTGAATAAACTTTATGATTGAGCCAATATTTTGCTTATCTATTATTGCTGATGTACAGAACAGACTTTTGCACTCTGTGGGAGAAGGAGAGGGTGGGATGTTCTGAGAGAATAGCATTGAAACAAGTATACTATTAAGGGTGAAAGGTTGGATGCATAAGACAAGTGCTCAGGGCTGGTGCACTGGGAAGACCCAGAGGGATGGGATGAGGAGGGAGGCGGGAGGGGGGATTGGGATGGGGAACACATGTAAATCCATGGCTGATTCATGTCAATGTATGGCAAAAACCACTACAATACTATAAAGTAATTAGCCTCCAACTAATAAAAATAAATGAAAAAAAGGAAAAAAAGAAATTTAAAAGAAAAAATGATGCAAATCTTTGAGATATTGTTTATTTTTAAAGTTACAGGTCCTTTGAATAATTGGCAAAAATATGTTAATATTGTAAGACAGGATATAATCTTACTTTATTTAAATATTGCTTATTATAAACATGATGGTCAGTTTATGGAACATTTAACAAAAATTCGAGGCAAATTAAAACAACAGGATGGGAAAGACTAGAGATCTCTTCAAGAAAATGAGAGATACCAAGGAAACATTTCATGCAAAGATGAGCACAATAAAGGATAGAAATGGTATGGACCTGACAGTAGCAGAAGATATTAAGAAGAGGTGGCAAGAATACACAGAAGACACATACAAAAAAGATACAAAATACAAAACAGATCTTCACAACCCAGTTAATCACGATGGTGTGATCATTCACCTAGAGCCAGACATCCTGGAAGGTGAAGTCAAGTGGGCCTTAGGAAGCATCACTACAAACAAAGCTAGTGGAGGTGATGGAATTCCAGTTGAGCTATTTCAAATCTTAAAAGATGATGCTGTGAAAGTGCTGCACTCAATATGTCAGCAAATTTGGAAAACTCAGCAGTGGCCACAGGACTGGAAAAGGTCAGTTTTCATTCCAATCCCAAAGAAAGGAAATGGCAAAGAATGCTCAAACTACCACACAAATGCACTCATCTCACTCACTAGTAAAGTAATGCTCAAAATTCTCCAAGCCAAGCTTCAACAATACATGAACTGTGAACTTCCAGATGTTCAAGCTGGTTTTAGAAAAGGCAGAGGAACCAGAGATCAAACTGCCAACATCCACTGGATCTTTGAAAAACCAAGAGAGTTCCAGGAAAACATTTATTTCTCCTTTATTGACTATGCCAAAGTCTTTGATTGTGTGGATCACAATAAACTATGGAAAATTCTTCAAGAAATGGGAATACCAGATCACCTGACCTGCCTCTTGAAAAGCCTGTATGCAGGTCAGGAAGCAACAGTTAGAACTGAACATGGAACAACAGACTGGTTCCAAATAGGAAAAGGAGCACATCAAGGCTGTATATTGTCACCCTGCTTATTTAAATTATATGCAGAGTACATCATGAGAAACACTGGGCTGGAAGAAGCACAAGCTGGAATCAAGATTGCCAGGAGAAATATCAATAACCTCAGATATGCAGATGACACCACCCTTATGGAAGAAAGTGAAGAGCAACTAAAAAGCCTCTTGATGAAAGTGAAAGAAGAGAGTGAAAAAGTTGCCTTAAAGCTCAACATTCAGGAAACTAAGATCATGGCATCTGGTCCCATGACTTCATGGGAAATAGATGGGGAGACAGTGGAAACAGAGAAAGACTTAATTTTGGGGGGGCTCAAAAAAATCACTGCAGATGGTGATTGAAGCCATGAAATTAAAAGACACTTACTCCTTGGAAGGAAAGTTATGACAAACCTAGACAGCATATTAAAAAGCAGAGACATTACTTTGCTGACAAAGGTCCATTTAGTCAAGGCTATGTTTTTCCAGTAGTCATGTATGGATGTGAGAGTTGGACTATAAAGAAAACTGAGAGCTGAAGAATTGATGCTTTTGAACTGTGGTGTTGGAGAAGACTCTTGAGAGTCCCTTGGACTGCAAGGAGATCCAACCAGTCCATCCTAAAGATCAGTCCTGGGTGTTCATTGGAAGGACTGAGGCTGAAGCAGAAGCTCCAATACTTTGGCCACCTGATGCGAAGAGTTGACTCACTGGAAAAGACCCTGATGCTGGGAAAGATTGAGGGCAGGAGGAGAAGGGGACGACAGAGGATGAGATGGTTGGATGGCATCACTGACTCATGGACATGAGTTTGGGTGGCCTCCAGGAGTTGGTGTTAGACAGGGAGGCCTGGCATGCTGCGGTTCATGGGTTCTCAAAGAGTCAGACACAAATGAGCGACTGAACTGAACTGAACTGAAGGTAAATTTATAGTAAGATCAATTCCCATTTATTATATGTAAATGTACATAATATTCATTTAAATTTAAGTTTTAAAATTAAGATAAATATTAAATCTTCTGTGCTTTAGAATATGGGGCTTTATGGCTATGATCGAGGTGGTACTAAGTTTGCCAATAGGAAGACAATCTCCATATAAATAAAAAAGAGTGTCACACACCCTACAAAGATCCTAATTGTTTTCTAGTTGTGCCTTCAGCTCCCATCCCAGTGGTTTCAAAGAAACATTGGGTAATAAGTGAGAAGTTGCCTGGGCTTTATAAAACAAATTATCATTCACAGTATATTTAAAGGAATTTTAACTCTACTAGGGCTTCCCTTGTGGTTCAGTGGTAAAGAATTCTCCTGCCAATGCAAGAGACATGGGGTTGGATCCCTGGTTGGGGATGATTCCCCTGAAGAAGGGAATAGTGACCCAGTCCAGTATTCTTTCCTGGGAACACTCATGGACAGGGGAGCTTGGCGGGCAACAGTCTGCTGCTGCTGCTGCTAAGTCGCCTCTATGAGACCCTATGGACAGCCGCCCACCAGGCTCCTCTGTCCACAGGATTTTCTAGGCAAGAATACTGAAGTGGGTTGCCATTTCCTTCTCCAAGGCAACAGTCTATGCGGTCGCAAAAGAGTCGGACACAATTTAGCAACTAAAAACAACAAAACAATAAATAGTTGAAGAGATCCTGTAGTGTTGCAAAAGGACATGGAAATAACTAGCCTAAGCAATCTCTTCTATCATATAATACACGTGATTGTGTGCACCTGTTGACACAGATTTCTAAAAAAACTATCAAATAGCAATTTGTACCCACATACACAAAATAAATTAGCATAAGAAAATGTAGAATTTGCAAAAAATAATATTCAGTTTGCAAAACAATGTAATTGGACTTACTTTACTGAACTGTATATTGAAGTGGTTAGGATAGTAAGTTTTGTGGAATATGTTTTTTACCAAAATGTATGAATTAAACAATGTATTCATAAATGCTGCTTATTGAGGAATTTTATTTGAATAGATAATTCAGCTCGAATTAAAGAAAAAAAGATTGAAACAAAATGTCTTGAATAATATATGTTAATTTTTTTTAATTTTATTTTAAAGATAAATACTTCACAAAACAAGTTATATGCTGAAATAGCAATAAAAGCCACAACGGTGATTAAAAAGAGTAATTGTTAAAGACTTCCAATACCTTATATTAATGTCTAAATTAGGTGGTTCCAGTCTGAGAGCTAGTGAAAATGGAATTGTTTTAGAGGTTAATGCATTCTGGTGGTGTGTCTTAAAATACTCAGGGACCACGTGTTGGTCAAAAACTACTAACAGGATGCCGTGCCAGTAAATCATTTACATGGTCATCAACTGAGCCACAGGCAGCAAATAGCATGCCCTAATGAGGTCCCAACTCTTATTTGTCTGAATGTCACAGATGCTATCCATTCCATGATGTTTTGGAAAACTACATTAATATACCATATGTGTATAAGATGCGCAGGAAAAATAAGAACACCAAATGGTTTCCTATTATTTCCCATGAGTGCAAATGACAGTTTAAAATATAACTGCTTCCTGGGAAGAGTCATGATATGATGCTTATTTATCTAGAAATAATCTCTTCACCTTTTCCCCAAGCTTATTCCTTGTTTACTTGATTTTAAAGTCACGCTGAGCTGCCATTACCATATCCTTGCATCAATCAATCACATGAACTATGCTTGTTATACTTAAAATGTCACTTTGGAATGATTCCACGCTTGAGTTTCTGTGCATACAATACAATCTGTATTGTATTATTGTTATGAGTTGAATTGTGTACTTCCCCAAAAGATATACCAAATCCTAGCCACCACTGTCTCAGAAGGTAACATTTAGAAATGGGTCATTGCAAATGTAATCAGTAATTTCAATTAGAGAGGTCATACTGGTGAAAAGTGAGCTGTTAACACAATATAGTGTCCTTATAAGAAAGAAGAAACCAAAACAGAAGGAGAATATCATTTGATGACAGAGGTAGAAATTGGAGTGGATTCAGCTGTGAAGCAAGAAATGCCAAGGATGGACGGCCATCTCCAGAAGTTTGGCAGAAGCAAGGAAAGATTCTGCCCTACAGGTTTCAGAGGCAGCCTGGCCCTGCTTTTTGGAAATCTAGACTCCAGAACTGTGAGACAATAAGCCTATCTTAATTTAATCCACCCCGCCATTTGTGGTGCTTCATTACATCAGCCTCAGGAAATTAACACAGTCATACGGGCCAAATAGGCAGAGAAAGTAAGTGTTAAAGAGAATGGAGTGAAAGAGGGAAAGAATCTTTGTGTCTCTATTTTTTTATACACAGTAGAATTCTTTTAAAAAGGTCACAGTTCTCTTGAAATTATTTCTGAAGCTCATTTAAAAATAGTGATTAAGAGGTCTCTATTCTCTCTATTTGATATCCAAATTATGATTTGCAATTTACTTAATTACTGAGTTACATTAACACTAACATAATATAATGCATAAATGAAGTAACAACCCTGATGGAAGAACTCAGGCCCTTTATGTAAATATGAGTTGGTTATGGGAAAGAGTTACCACTAGAATTTCACGTAAGTTTGGCTCATTTTTCAAACACCTTTACACTTGAGTTTTGGCTATTAATTGTATTTCAAAAATAGGTTAAAGCCAGGAAGGATTCTAGAAATTATTTAAAGTGATCATTCCATTTTGTAGTTGAGTATATTTAGATCTTGTCTTGGTCAAATACTTGATGCATGAAAGCCCCAGGACTTGAAACCCCTACCTCAACTCCTAGGACACAATTCTATTTTGTTTATTACATCCCCTTATTCCTACTTCTTGAAATAGTAATTATCATAACATAAAAAGAGGTATTAGTCAACAACAATCTCAGGCACAGATTCAGATATACAAAAAATGATTCTATTTTTCTATAACTAAACCATTCTTTTTTTCAATTTCAGGTTCCCATTCTGTGTTATATTCACATAATAAGAAGTTTAAAAGACAAAAAGTATATCACTTGTATTTGAACTTAGGGAGAAAAAAAGGAAGCAACATGGTAAATACAAGAAAATCCTATCCAAAAAGAATTTGAAAGCAAAGATAATTAGCGTCCAACTAATATAAATAAATGAAAAATAAATAAATAAAATTAAATTTAAAAAATAAAATCATTAGGAAAGCAAATATCAATAAGGATGTCTTGCAAATCAAATGATAACAACACAAAAAACACTGTCCTTTATCCCTACATGTTTTTGACTATCTAGTCAAATTTCTTCACAATTTTAGAATTTTAGAATCATTTAATCTTAGAAATAAAATAATAGGAGAATCTTACAGATCTAGCTTACAATTTATATGGAAAGATATTATATTTTTATTTCATACAATTACATAAAGAGAATCCAAAGTGTGTGGCTAGAGTGGACAGCACAGTTACAGATTATTTGAGAAATACAAGGGAACAGAATAATCTGCTAAAATTAGTACTTACTCTGTTTAGTGCTTTTTAAAAAAAAAAAAATAGTGCTTAAATTTCCCTTTTTTGATTTAATGGACAGGGAAGCCCAAATTCTGAAACTTTAATCAAACTCATGGCCTCCTTTAGCAGGTGTTCACTCTTTAATAAGAATAGCATTTAATGATTCAAATTCAGGGCAACCACTAAAGTCTTGTTCTTTACAATTGGCAAAGTGGTAAGTGAGAGAAGAAATAGTGACTTTTAAAAATAAACCTTTAATTTTATAATAACTTTACATTTACAGAAAAAAAAATAAATACAGTAGAGAGTTTCCATATATCCCAAACCCAGTTTCCCATGTCACTAACATCTTACATTAGTATGGCATACTTCTCCAAATAATGAGCCAATGTTTACATTTTATTATTAACTTAAATCCATACTTTCTTCAGACTCCCTGAGTTTTTAGTGTAATGTATTTTTTTTTCTATTCCAAGATCACATACAGTATACCACATTACATTCAGTCATCGTATCTTACTTTCCTCCTGATTGTGGCACTTTTTTTCCAACTTTGTTCTTGATTTTCACAGTTTTGAGAAATACTGCTCAGGCATCAGGCAGAATGTCACTCAACTGGTGTTCGTCAGATATTTCTCCCATGATTAGACTGAGATTGTGTGCCATTATCATCACATTGTATTAAGGATTCGTGCAATCCATATGATTTATCACTGCTGATGCTGACCTTGATCACCTGGCGAAGGTACAGTTTAGTGTCGGTCAGCCTTCTCCACTGTGAAGTTATTCTTTTTCCCTTTAACACACAGTTATCTTTAAAAGAAGTCACTAGAGGCATCCCTTTAGTAAGACCTGGAGAGTTATGCCATACCTTCTTAAAGAGGAGGTGGGTATATAATTACATTATTTGGAAATTGGGGGGTTCCAAATTCAAGAGATTCAAGAGATTGGGGGTTCAAGAGATTTTTTTTCATTAGTCTCATTTTTAATTTATTTAATCATTTTTCTCTGTAATGATAGACTTATGGATATTTACTTTATACTTATTTATTTTATGATATGATAGATAGTATTACTTTTGGAGCTACTAGAGAACAGGGACTATTTTATTCATCTTCATAACCGAAGCACTTGGGCTGGAAAATTTTAAATAATCAGTAAAATTCTTTTTATGAATTATGACAGGAAAGAGACACAAATAATCAACACATGCATAACAGTAGAATAAATGCAGTGTTAACTATACATATGGAAAAATGGGAGGGGTCTCAACTCATCCTAGAAGGGAACAAGTTAGAAAAAGCTTTGAAAATACTTTGGACATGAAATAAGTTCTGAAAAATAGGAGTCAGTACAGTGATGAACTGTGAAAACTGGAAATTTAAAAAATATGCGTATATATACATAATGTATATGCATTTGTACTATATGATTTTATATTTATATATTATATTTATGTGTATGTATAGTATAAGTACATATAGGCTAAAGTATGACCTGTCTGGAAAACTGTGTAGATGTGCTTGGCATAGGTGAAGTTTGGGCCCCATAGAGAAAAGTACAAAAAGAAACTGGAGAATCAGACAGAGCCTAGGTGGTGAGAAACCTGTATAGGTCGTCATTTTCCTGACAACAATGGAAAGTTATTAAAGACTTTAATAGGGAGAGCTGTAGGTTAATGAATGCCTTTCAGAAAATCTTCAGAAAGAAACACAACGTATTCATGCTTTGAATGAATATGCACATGTTTGGTGCAACAATGAGTTGCTTGTTGTGAATTATTACTTAATTTATTAAGTGAAAATTGCATGATATAGGCAGAAAAAAGAAAATGATTATATAGAATGATTATTGAATATGCCTTAAGGTTGGTCAAAGGCTTTAACAAGAAGCCATGTTTTAGTTATCCTAATAAAAGTATCAGAACCCTACCATACTTTTGAGACTCCATGGATAAGAAACAGAAGATGGATCTAGAATGACTTGAAAAAATCATAAAATATTTTATGTCCTGAAATTTGCTAATTAATGGAAACAGGTCTATGGAATCTCCTGCCTGACTCAAAGAACTACCTTTTGACTAAAACATATAACACACACAGACACACACACACACACAAATTTTCTTTCATTTTCTTTCATTTTGGCATTTTGCTGTCTTATTCTAACTTCCATTCTCCCCCAAGTACTATAACAAGAGACATCCTAAATCAAGCAGATGAGAAATTAGCAAGAGATATGGAAGGAATCAGCCTATGCATGTAACATTCTCCTTTATTTAGAGGTGACTGTTCTTTATGAAACAGAGGTGACTGTTTCATCTTTTGTAAATTCTTGGCATCTTATGCATTCCACATTAAAAACTGAAATGTTTCCAAGTAGTTCAGGCCTTTATTTGATATCTTGACACCTAAGATATTTCATAGTTGTTCACCAATTTCCAAAATCAATGAATCTAATCAATACCAAAATAGCATTTATTTTCTACATCAACTTGGAAAAAAGTGAAATTAAAATACTCTAAGCAAAAGAAATTATCACTCTGTTCACCATGAAAAGATAGGGATAACTGAATAGTCTAATATTTACAAATGTTAGAGAGTAAAAAGCAAAAAACAGAAAAGAAAGTTAAAATTAAAAAAGTAATTCAAGTTCCAGACTACTTTTTTAAATGGTTGTTCCCATACCACTCCCTGTAGCAAACACTGTTGGTGTTCAATTCGGATTCCTCTCTGTCTCCTTTGACTCTGTAAATGTACCCCCTTCTTTCTTTGAGGTGCTTTTGCTTTTTGTGGCCCCATCTTTGATTTTCTTTAGTGTGATCTACAGAGGTTGCTGGACCTATTTGACCTCACAGTACAGAGCTAGAAGCCTGGGAGCTATGACCCAGTTAACCAATGACTTCAGGGTACGGAACTTTGAAACTGCAATTCCATCATCTGAAGTGTAATTCACACTAGAGTCAGCCTCCAGGATCAGGAGAAGCAAACCTCTGTGGAACAGTGCCTGGCCCACAGTCTTGCTGGGCTCCTTTCCCTTCCTTGTCCTGCTTGCTATATTCTCCTCTAATTTCTCTAGGAAGCAATTTCTTTAAAAGTGTGATCAAATTTTGGATATTTCAAAGATGAACTACTGAAACCTTTACATAGGCCTACACCATGCAGAACTTTAAAAATTCAATAGAAAGAAGAGAAACTATAGATAGTGATGTTTATTCTACACCTATTTAGAAGCACTACATCTAGCAAAAGTTTTGGTACACAATCCAGATTGCTTCCTCGGGATCCTGGAACTCATTTCCCCCAATTCCATAACTGAGGCACTCTCCATGACTACTTTGTCCAAGGATAAAGCCCTTCCTTCCTCAGGGGAATTCAGCTTCCAATAATGGGTTGATGTATAGGTACAAAGATCAAAGTCCTTTTTTAATTTGGAATATCTCTAAAAACCTCAGCCTCAGACATCCCTGAAGAGGTTAGCTGAGTTCACTTTTGTAACTTCACTACAGTTTAACTTCTTTCTCTGCCCAATCTTGCTTTGTTCATTCTTTTACAGGAATTATTCCCAGAAGTACCTCACTGTAGGTCACCTGCATGACCATGCCCTTTTCAGAGAATATCCTTTCAAATATGAGGTCTTGGATTCCTAATGGGTCTTAGTAGAGAAGGGGTTGGAGAAGGCAATGGCAACCCACTCCAGTACTCTTGCCTGGAAAATCCTGTGGACGGAGGAGCCTGGTAGGCTGCAGTCCATGGGGTCATTAAGAGTTGGGCATGACTGAGCGATTTCACTTTCACTTTTCACTTTCACACATTAGAGGAGGAAATGGCAACCCAATCCAGTATTCTTGCCTGGAGAATCCCAGGGACAGAGGAGCCTAGTGGGCTGCCGTCTATGGGGTCACACAGAGTCGGACACGACTGAAGCGACTTAACAGCAGCAGCACAGAAGGGGTGCCTAATTATAAGATAAATAGAAAACATGCACTTGAAGCTTTTCTTTATAATCTGAGTTCTGTTATATTTTCCAGTAGTTATGTATGGATGTGAGAGTTGGACCATCAGGAAGGTTGAGCACTGAAGAACTGATGCTTTTTGAACTGTGGTGTTGGAAAAGATTCTTGAGAGTTCCTAGACAGTATATTAAAAAGCAGAGGCATTACTTTGCTAACAAAGGTCCATCTAGTCAATGCTATGGTTTTTCCAGTAGTCATGTATGGATGTGAGAGTTGGACCATAAAGAAAGCTGAGACCTAAGAACTGATGCTTTTGAATTGCAGTATTAGAGAAGACTCTTGAGAATTCCTTGGACTGTAAGGAGATCAGACTAGTCAATCCTAAAGGAAATCAGTCCTGAATATTCATTGGAAGAACTGATGCTGAAGCTAAAACTCCAATACTTTGGCCACCTAATGTGAAGAACTGATTCACTGGAAAAGACCCAGATTCTGGGAAAGGTTGAAGACAGGAGAAGAAGAGGATGACAGAGGATGAGATGGTTGGATGGCATCACCAACTTGATGGACATTGAGTTTGAGTAAGCTCCATGGGGTTGCAAAGAGTCAGACATGACTGAGCAACTGAACTGAACTGAACTCAGTTATACTTACACAAAGTGATAAACTTGTGCCAGCCAAACAGCAATTTATCATAAGATGGAATAGTACATCTTGGATTAGACATGATCACAGTTAGAAAGCACAAGTAAAATGCATAAGCAGATGGCCCAGAGAACTTGACATTTTTCTTGCATTTATCTTCAACACAAGCTTATGAGACAAGTCAGGAAGGAGAGTATCCCTAAAGATCAACTGATGGAAGTTAAAGTTTGACTTTGTTGACAAAATATTTAGCTCAGATATGGGTACAACAGAGTATGTTTTCAATACCACAGCACTTGAAAAGCAACATTGAGCAAAAACTTTCCAAATGTTATAGCTTTGGAAGATGCACCTGGTCATCCATTTGTATGGAAAGTGGCATGAAGCAAGACTATACAAAGACTAATGGGCAGTGTTTAGTGGGTCAGGGAATCTAGGAGAAAAATAATTGGAAAATTGAGAACAAAAAATCCTAGGGAAAAGGCATGTAAATAGATCCATGATACTGAGCACAGAGTGTGAAGATCTTACATCACATACTAACAAGTCTCCAGAAAACCACTGAAGGTTTCTCAAACTACCAAGTAGATGTAACAATAGGGAGTTGATATTATCCAAATACTTTCATGATCCACCTCAACACTGTGCTTTGGCCCATGGCACCAATGAATGGGGTGTGGGAATAGATGTAACAACATAAGCTCTCACTCACCAAGGCCATTTTAGTTATTGCTATTACCAAACTTCTATCACTATTACTAAACTTCTCAACAAGGTAGACCAAAAATGTCAGCACCCCTAAGAACAACTAGTCATTTAGTGACAGGTTGATTACATTGAACCCACATATCCTGCAAGGGATGGCAAATAATCTTGTTTGCTTATTTGTCCCACAAGGCCTTAGCGAGCACCACTTACCCAAGACTTTCAGAGTGCTTGATTCATCAGCATAATAAACCCCATCATATTTAATTTGGGACAGTGATCTGTTTTGGAGCAAATGAGATTCGGCAGTGGGCACATAGCCAGAGGATTCATGAGTCATTTCACATATCATACTGCTTAGAAGTTGCAGTTGACAAAACGATAAACAACCTTTTGAGCTGTCACCTTGGAGAGAAGACCCTGAGAGAACAGGAAACCATCCTCCAAGAAATAGTGTATGCCCTAAAGCAATGACAATTATATGGTTTTGTATGCCTAATAGGTGGAATACATGAGTTCAAGAACCACACTATGAAAGTAGAAGTAACTCTTTTCCTTCATGCCCAATGAACCTGCTTAGAGAATTTGCATATTTCTGCAACCCCAGGCTCTTTGGGTCAAGATGCCTTAGATTGCAGAGTGGGCATGGTTCTACCAAAGGATGAAGAAAAAATTCTATCAGCAAAATACATCATACCTATACAATGGAATATTATTTAGCAATAAAAAGGGAAGGAGTACTGATACATGCTAAGACAGGAATAAACCTTGAAGACATCATGCTAAGTGAAAAAAAAGTCACAAAAGGTCACATATTGTATGACTCTTTTATAGGAATTTTGATGAATAGTTACTCTGATCTTTTCTTGCATAGCATGTATCATAATTATATATATAAATTTACTTAACAACCATGTTACATACCAGACTCTATGATCTATGAAGATGGGTATCATCTCTGCCTTATTTACTCCAGGAAGCTGCAATTTCTTCCACAGCACCTAACACATAGAAGAAACATAATGAGTATGTATTAAATAATCTATATGTTTTAAAAAACCTGCATATTATTACAACAGTTTGTACCTGATAGAAAATACTTCAGTTATATATTTTTACTAAGATAGCATTTTTTGACATAATTTAACTAACTTTCAGATCTATAAGTATTTCTAGGTACTGGTTATGGAGAAAAAACTAAAAGATGTAATTGTGGCCTAAAACTATAAAGTTTAATTAAAACTGTTTTCACTCAAGTTGAAAGTTTTGCACAATCTAGCTTTTAGAGTCCTCAAATCAGTGTGATATGTCAGTATATTTTTCAGGGTTGTAAATGAAATGCTGTGTGAAATGTCTGATAAGAGTGTGTTGCCAGTAAAGATGAGCTTAGAGTAAAACCATCAGGGACACAACAAAATTTGCCAATTCTACATGAGGAGAATAAGAAAATCTATTCATGTGCAGTTACATAAATAAATATGCACAAACATACATGGTACTGTAAATATTGAAAGCTAGCATGTTTCATCTAAGGAAATAGCTGTTTCCTAACACATCTAATCACCTAATTATGGTGAGATAATAAAAGTGAGGATGACCAACATATACTATCTAGATATTATATTTATTAAGAAAAAAATTAAAAAGTCTTTTTTAAGCTTATTGATTTCCACTAATTCCTTGATCACTTCATTATTTAGAGAATAAAAATCTCAAAGAATGAACAACAGACATCTATATTTTTATAAAACTCCCATGTGATCTTGAATTTCAGATAATTTTATATCTATTGATCTAATGTAACTTCTCAGTTGTTATCAACATGGCTACTTCTTTTAATTAATTTATTCAGTAATTTTTTATTTGATATATTCGTTGGTCAGTTCAATGAAAAAAGTAGCATTTTTCCTCCCTCTCTGGAGGTATGATATAGGCTGTCTCTGAGAATACAGTCACAATTTCTAAAAAATTAAAGAAGGACTATGTTAGCCAGCAGGTGAATCATATAGATAGAAAGTATATATGAGAGAGAAACACAGAAGTAAACTTTCCCTAGGCCCTTCTAAATACTAATGAGGAGAAAGAGCACCTTAGCCAGTGATCTGACTTGTTCAGCACATATGATTAAATAGTTGCAGCAGGCTATCTTACTTGAATGTATTTAAAGATATCTTCATCTCCTTGATACATTTATTGTCTAGTCTCTAGATCTGGATTATGATTTGAATCATCATGGAAGTCCTTTATTTGTTTATTATTATTTTTGGCCACACCATACAGCATGCAGGATCTTAGTTCCCTGACCAGGGATAGAACCCACAGCCCCTGCAGTGGAAGTGTGGAATGTTAACCGCTAGATTGCCAGGGAAGTCAAAGTCCAATTTTTATAGAGAGAACATGACTATGAGAATGCAGAAAATCCCTTGGACAGAGGAGCCTGGTGGGCTGCAGTCTATGGGGTCACATAAGAGTCAGACATGACTTAGCAAGTAAACAGCAACAATGAGCTTTTCATGCTGAACTTTAGATTCTCTTTCGTGGAGTGTTAAAAATCATAATTTTAAAATTAGAAACTGCCATTGAAAATGGTTCTTTATTCACTCAATATTGAAAGCTATTTCCATAATACTGGAAGTCATGATAAATGACAAGAAAAATAAACAAAATGGCCATTGTCCCCACCCTCACTGAGCTTACACTTTAGCGAGGGACATAGACAGTTAAGCAAGCACTTACAGTAAAGTGTGATGAGTACTATGACAAGAGAATTCTAGATCTTATGGTGAGTTTATTTCAGGGACATGTAATGTATTTACATTTTTTTAAATGGGATCAGGGAATACTTTTTGGAGAAATTCCATTAACCTGAGCTAATAGCTAGACAGGTGAAGGGGAAAGAGTGCAGTGAGACCATGAGGGGGAATAACATGGGCAAAGATTTTGAGTTGAGAAACAGCAAAATACTTTCAAGAAACTAAAAGAAGATCAGTATTCTTAAGTAGAGTGCCAATGTGGTAGGGACTTGTGAAAGATAATTCTAGAGAGTCAGATGGAAGCCAAATCTTACTGGTTTGTAGAAAACTAAATTAAGGAACACAGACATTATCCTGGTTATAGCATTTGTGCAGGAGAGTTATATGATAAAAATTCAATCTCAAAATCTCCCTCTGAAGAAAATTCTGTGCAAAGAAAACCTCAATAACATGCTTGAAGGTATGACAATATGGAGCTGTGATATGTTTAGAGACTATAATCAATAGGAGTTGACCATGTAAAAGAGATACATACTAAGTTAGATATTTCTTTCTGTGGGTAGTGATACATCTTATTTTACAAGCATAAATCATCATCTTGGTTTTACATACTAATCTTGTGAACTTGGTAAATGTGTTTATGTTCCTGGCAGCTGAATGATATATTAACTTTTGGGGTATTGGTATAGTGAAGTTTCTTAGCAAGGGAACTAAACTCTTGGCTTAATACGTATCAATGTAATTAGTGGATTTATTAAATCCCTTAGAAAGAGTCTGCCAATTTTGTCCCAGACAGTTTTATATATATATATATATAATTGTTAGGACTCTAAATAGCTTTAGTTAAATAAAATATACTGTAACCAAAAAAAATGGTTAAACTAAATGAATAACGAATATTTCATGACTCGAGATAAAAGGTAAAATAGGGAATCTTTTATGAAGTCAACTTTTATTTTAGTCAGCATTGTCTCTTTTCATTTATTTATGGTAGGGGAAAATATAAAAGTAGATCCTGGAGGTCAAGTTAGCTAGATAAATGATTGTTTCTTACAGAGATTTATAAGAAGTTTCAAATGACATAATACTATGTAGAAATCTTTCAAGTAGAACTGTGCTCTATTAAAGTTTATTGAATGATTTTCACTGATAAACAAAAGAAGAAAACTTTAGTAAGGAAAAGTCTCACTAAATAACTACCCAATGCATGCCCAAAGATTTCATTTTAAAGGAGATACTAAGCCTCATTCAACCTGGTTCTCGACACCCACATTCTTCTCACTATTACTTTCAAGGATGGGACAAAAATCTTTGCTCCAGCCCCTTCTCAACTCTTTCTCCCAAAAGCTTTTATCTCCTCTAATTAAGTATAATGAGATTCTAGGGAAATCAAAATCAAATTTTCATTGACAAAAGTTTCAGAGCCTTTAATACAAAAAGCAAAATTTTTGAAACAAAACAAAGAGCTCCCTTTACTGAATACACGATGAAAAGATTAACACACTCTGGTTTTCCCCATACCAGAGTCAAAGGTTTTCCAGAGAAAGGTTAAAACATTGTTGCAATTATGTTTTAGAAGGTAGAATGTTAGCTCACACTAAGTATTCATAGGGACCATAATTCTCCTCTATGAAAAAAAAAAATTGTACAATCTTATCTAAGAAGGAAAAAAATAGGCTTGCTGTCACATGTATAAAATGCTCAGTTTGACTTAAACAACAGAACCCCAAATTTTCAAATACTTAGAAATGGTAATTTTACCAAGAGAATTTTTGGCATCCATATATGTGTCATTTCCTTTTTCTCTGTATCCTTTAACTGTAACATGTTGACCTTGAAGATGCATTTGATCAAAAAGCATAATTCCCCTTTGATGAGAATGTCTTTCTGAGATGTACCTCTGAGCAGGGTAATGTGTTCTCTTCACAGGGAGCAGCTCTAATTCTGTCTAGTAGAAAAGAAAAAACGTGTTTCTGTTACTGACCATGCCTGGGGAAAACTGTTTTTCAAAGACAAAGGCAATGAAACTTTTGGCAGCCATTATGAACTTCAAGCTGTGTCTTGTATTCAACTGCTGAATAGACACTACACTAAAGCATTAGAGAGGTTTTTGATTTTTGCTTTTTGTTTTTTTTTTGGTGACAGCTGCCACTTCATCTATCAGCCATTATAGGAATAACATTGGAACATTCATTTAGTTTCCTAGATGAAGGTCTAAAACCTTGTTAGTTCTGATTTCCCTAAAGAAGGTAGTTTTGGCAACATTGCAGAACAGAACTGAAAAAAGCTACATATAAAAAACTTCTTGTTTTCCCTAATGAATAAAATTAAAATAGTGAGGAGTATTTTTGGTGTTCTAATTTCTTTCTGTGAAACTGCTGATGGTTTTTAACAATTATGGTTTTATTCGGTGAGAAAGATTGCAACCTCTATTAGTACTTGTTTCTGCCACTGACATGCATACTAAAAAGACAATAAGAACTCAGGAAAGTCAACATTTTTGGAAAGTGAGAAAGGGGATGAAATTTAGTGTTTCAAGGTTGAGTTCTACTACTATTTGAACCTGAAGAGTCAACTTATCAGTAATTAATTATATATTAATAGTGTGTTTAGGTGTAATTTTTGAATTTTTGTAGTTAAATACTTCATACTTTCTCTTCATTTCAATTTGCTGTTCATTAAAGGATTACTTTATCCAAATGCTTGACTGGACATAATAATAGGAACAGATGAAGGCTGTTTTAATTATTAAAAAGAAAATTAAGTCTGTACATCATTTAAAAGTTTAAACTCTTATCTTACCCATCTATGTCAAAAGAGCTCCAGAGTCAGCCACTGCTTTTTAAATACGTTTTAAGAAGTGAAGATTAGACAGTTTTTCAACAAAGAGCAAGTTTTCTCTGAGAAAGGGATACAGAGGAAGGATTTACCTTTATAGGAAAAAAAATAAAAAATAAAAGCAGTAATATATGGAAGAGTTCTTTGGAACCAAGCTTAATCTTCACAGCTATATTTCTACTTGTACCCAAAATTAAACTTGGGTATTAATTAATTAATTAATCACTCAGTGATTCAACAAAATATTACTTATTTATTTGTTCACTGCTTCAAAAATTCATCCAAGTCTTATATATATTTTCTACATAGACATTCATATCATTTATAAACAAGAACTGTTTTATTTCTTCCTTCCCAATCTGAATATCTTTTATTTCCTTTTCTCATCTCATCGCATTGGTTAGGATTTCCAGTACAATATTGAAAAGGAGTAGTGAAAAAGAACATTCTTGCCTTGTTCCTGATCTAAGTGGGAATCCAGTTATATTTTTAATGTATTCACCAAAAATTCTTACTATGCATTGTTTTTATACAGAAATGTGAGAAACAATTATTTGACAATAAAAAGCTAGTTATAGATTGTGAAAGATTACAAAGTAGTCACTGTAATACCCCCCCAAAAAAAAAAGAAGCTTAAAAAATGAACTAGAAACTGTAAATTTCCATTTTGCATATTTTTAAGGTTATTAAAACATTGCCAGACAAAAATAACTTCCTAAAAATAATTTAGAAAACTCCAGACTCCTTTCTTTACGTCAAATTTCTTTTAATAATTTTTATCGACAATTAAGTTCATTTAAAATTCAATTCATCATAAAAAAAAATTTTTTAATTAGAAAAGCCAACAAAAAGAAGTTACCTACTAACCAGAAGACAACTTCTCTGTTACTACCTTATTTTGTTTTAAGAGTTTTCTGTGTATATTTGAGGCAGATCTTTTTCAAATGCTTATTGTTTTATAACCAATTCCCTATTATTCAACTAATTCCCTACTATTAAGCTGAAATTTCCAAATACTAGTTTACTTTTTAAGCTTTTTCTTTTTCTTTTTTTAATGGTTTTAGTTTCTCTAATAATTTTTACTATTTTGGAATATTTATATTGATTTCAAATTTTGAAATTTATATACAGTGACAATAAAAGTAACTGATTTGGTATACTGTAATGGTCTATTCAACCAACCGTGGATTGCATAGTACTATAGTATTGAACGATTGAGAAAATCCGCTTATAAGTGCACCCACGAAGTTGCTTGTGTGTGTGTGAAGTCACTCAGTCGTGTCCGACTCTTTGCGACCCCATAGACTGTAGCCCACCAGGCTCCTCTGTCCATGGGATTCTCCAGGCAAGAGTACTGGAGTGGGTTGCCATTTCCTTCTCCAGGGGATCTTCCCAACCCAGGGATCGAACCCGGGTCTCCCGCACTGCAGGCAGACGCTTTATCCTCTGAGACACCAGCTTTAGGCTGTAGTATTCGTAACTAAAAGCTGTAGTTTTAGGCTGTAGTCTTTTGTACAGGCTGAACTATACAAAGAGCTCAAGTAAGAAAAGTATTACAAAAGAACTTCTTTTATCCCTGATATCATGATTCCATGTAAAGAAACAGCTCTTAAAGTGACCCTCATGGCTTTTCTTTCCCCAGAGAAAAGTGAGTTAGAAAAAGGAACCTGCAGATAGGTCTCACCTTCTATTCCCTGCCATGGCAAAAACTCTTATCTCTGTGAGGGAGGCTTACAGCTTGGGATACATTTGATTCATGGAGGTGTTAGAAAGCCTATTTGACTGCACACAGAATCCATGTCCTTCAACTTAGGTACTGTAAGTGATAATGCTGGCATTTTAATCTCCATTTTCACTGACCCATGTCCTATTTTCTCAAATGTTTCAGAACTCAGGCATGAAAGAGAAACCTGTTACATATTGACTGGTTCAAACATCAGTAATAAAAATTGAATACTGTTCATCCATCTAATATAGGTATAGTGTGGTTACAAATAACCATGCAATCATAATTACATCAGTTTTATTGGACTGGTTGTGGGTGAAGTCAGACAGTTATGTGTTGGATAACAAATGTGTTAAAAGTGATGATGAGAAAAATAGGTTATTTTTCCAAGACTGTTGGCTTTGAAAGAAAAGAAATAGTGTGCTTGCTAAGGAGAACTTAGTGTTGAGAGAATTATGTGGCTTGGCTATTGTTATTACCATTTATTATGAACAGAGCATGGTGTGTCTAAAGCTTTAAGGAAGAACCAGAGGAACGTGCATGAGCAGGAGCATCTTTGATAGAGTGTGGTTCTTGCAATGATGAGAGGGCATAAATTTCAGAACACAGGTAAACAGGGAAGATATGACTGAAGTGAGAGCAAGGCAGATAAGGACAGGTTTACATGAACAAAGCACCAGGACAAATAGGACACAAGCCTTGCTTTCCAGGAGCTCCTTTTGGGGATGGAGGGAAACAAAAACTTCATCAAGCCAATCATAGGACAAGTTGTAGATTTGACAATTCAACCACTCTGCAGGGAAGTGACTCTTCCCTAATATCTGAGAGTTCACTGATTTTCTTCTAGAAAATAAACAAAACTAAATAACAATTTTCTGGTACAGCCTCTATATGAAGGTAGCTTAAAAGTTAAGAGCCATATCACTCAAATCACTGTTTTTAAAATTTATGTAAGTCTTGTAAAGCTTTTACAATAACTTGCCTTAATATTGTTCATAAATACTCAAGAAGGAATATATTACTGTTAAAGAGTATGCACATTTAGCCTAGATAACTTCTGGATTGGAGGTTTTAGCATTTTTGTAGGATTTCTGTCCAGGGCACATAAAACAGGAGAATAAATTTGCTTTGGAAATGTTCTGAATCTAAAGTATCTTCACAAAAACCATGATGTATATAATCAAGACATTTGTCTGCCAAAGTCTGACTGTTTACTTCAGTTTGCACATGAATGTGTAAAAGGCAGCTGTGGTAAAAGGATACAAATACAACAAAATAAAACAAAACACTAAATGTGAATGTAAGGCTGGTTTGAGTCCAGCTTCACATTTCATAATGTGATCTCTGATAGGATGCTCAATTTTTTCTTTCAGCTTCTTAATTTGTAAACTGGAGAGGGGAAAGGAGAATGAAAGGCAGTTTTTGTGCATCACTAACATAGCTTACTAGGTTCTACTGGAGGATATATTTACTAGAGAGTAATAAACACAGTGGTGAAGAGTAGAGTTTGGAGGCAGGCTTCCTAAGTTTGAGATTTGGTTCCATCATTGAAAAGTCATATGATCAGGTTAGTTGCTTAAGTTCTTTAAGCCAATGTTGACTGATCTGTAAAATGGCAATAATAGCAAAGGTATATGATTCATTTGCAATATTTTGTGGTTACTAAATGGAATAATATATAGAAGCACTGAGAACTGTGCCTGAACATTGATAAACAGAACATAAATATAAGCTATTTTATAATTCACCTCATACTGTGGTTGCAAAAACCAAATGATATAATAGAAAAAAAAAATCACTTCTTAGCATAGTGCCTGACAGACAATAAACTCGTGATAAATGGTACCTATGTCTTCCAAAAAAATTTGGTTGACAATATTGTCATTGGGTAGTATTTGTTTCTGTTTGTAAGATCAAAGAAATTGAAACTATAAAATTCTAAGAAACTTTGAAATATTGAGAAGTAAAATCCAGACTCCAAACCCTACTCTAAATATTAAACAACAGCAAACCTATGCTTCATACATTATTGATTTATTCTATATGAATGATTCAAAATTCAATAATGTTTATTTCACAGTGTTATTATAAAGATTTAGTGCTTTGTAAACATAGGAACTGTATTAACTTAAAGTGTTGTTACATCCCATGAAAAAGTCTATACTCTCAAGTTATACCTACCAAAATATTCCAAGAGAATATGCAGTCTAGGTGTTGACCACAATTTGTATTACAGCATTGAATGTATCAACGTCTTTTCTAATTTTGAAGAGAATTCAGAGAAAGAACCTGATAAGATGATTCCTCTAAATCTACTTTATACATAGTCTCATAGGCATCAGAATTGATACAGAACATGAATATTATGGCTTCTGTGTGAGGCAGACTGATGAGTATTTTTTTCTCCACCAAACCAAAACAGATTTGTTCATTTAAACAAATAATGTGTCAATGTATGTGAAAAAGAGACTCAGACCAAAATGTATAATGTATCTGCAAAATAAATCCATGAAAATTATGTTGTAGGAAAAACTGACAATAAAATCCAGGGCAATATAAATGGAGGAAGTAAAATAAAACAATGCATACTTTCATAAATTGAAACTCAGCTAATTATATGTGCCTAATTCACCAGCAAGTTAAAACGAATTCATTTTAACTAGTTTATAGTATAAGCCTGGAAAACTGTGGATTTTATATTTCAATATACATTTTATTTTCTATAAATATTACAGCTAACATAAAGTTAACAATAGCCAAGAAAAATGATTCCTAGTAAACCTCGTATCAAGAATTATTGAGTGCAAATTAACTATACAGAATTCATAAGTGGGGTAATTAGTTTTTAATTAATAATCCACTTGACCTTTTAGGAAGTAGATGACACTTCTTTATTGCTGAATCACACTAGAGATAAGTAGGAGCTATTATTCAATATTTGCACCAGGTGGCAAATAGCCTGAATGATTAGTTGTCACATTTAGTTTGCTTGAAAAGCAAATACTTTTCCCTACCAGTATTATTATAAGAACTTGTAGTTTATCTAAAAAGAATTAACTAGTGTTTGAAATTTAAAGAATGCTAAACCATTTTTTGAATTATGAAATCATAAATTCAAATGATTAAAAGCAATCATTTTGAAGATCATTTCAATTGATTATAAATTTTAGAGTTTATAAATGTTTTCAGAAAGGAACCTCAACTTACTCAAAAGAGTCAGATGTTTAGCATCAAGGTGGAGGTCCTCGTAGTTGTGCTTTTCCCTTGATATACATTGCAAAGAGTGCTCATACTGAGTTTTGTTTGGTTTTTTTTTTTTAGTATTTAAGGAATTACTTTTATCAACTATGTCTTAGAATCCATAAGGATTTACTGATATAACAGTGCATTCTCAGAAAGCACATGAAAGCTGGAAGGACTATGTGTAGTGCTCACAGAAGCGTAAAACCTCAGACCAGAAAAAACAAACAAAAACAAGGATCCTTGATAAAATCCCTCTTTCCCTTTCCTCCAATTTAATGTTTCAATTACATTTTTCTAGTCTGAATTATTTAAAAACTATACCTAGAATAGTTTTGCAATTCTATCTATCTGTCTATCTACCTATCACTTATCTATTTACCTATCTATCTATATTAATTGTAGCATGGATTCAATCTTTCCTGCCTCTAATTTAAATGTCTCAATGTCTGAAGCAAGATTTGCTTCCAGATTGTTCCATTAGGTGAGTCAACAATCCTTTCATATAATAAATGCTAATATATATAAGTATACTTTCTGTGGTTCACAACCAAAAGAGTAATAATATATAAAATTAGACTATATATTTAAGTTTAATGATGGAGCACTAACTTTCTAACACTGAATCCTGTGAAAACATTACTGCTTCTGAAAAACAAATGTTTCAGCAGTTCAAAATATGTACTGTGAAAAACCTCATTAATTTTTGGCTTTTTATTATCAATAGAAACAGTTCTTTACAGTTTGGCCTATGCCAATTTTATTTGTCACATGTCTAAAGAACTTCCTCCCATATTCCACCCTCACCAAGCTTTCCTGGGCTGTGCTGGCCTTGATGGGCATGCCCACTGATGTCTCCACCCCTGTTGGCCTGCATGGGCGCTTGTGCTCCAGGGAAACCTTGGGAACAGAGGCTGTGGGAGGAACACAAGCAGAGGTGGGGCTAAAACCACAGCTGAGGTTGTGCTCAAGAACCAGCTCACCAGCCAGTGGGCAGACATCAGAAGAAAGAGGAGCTACAGTCCTACAGCCTGTGGAAAGGAGACCATGAACACAATAAGTTAGGCAAAGTGAGGCTAAAGAGAAGTCTGGTGCAAATGAAGGAGCAAGGTAAAAACCTATAAGACCAACTAAACAAAGAGGAGATGGGCAATCTACCTTCAAAAAGAATTCAGAATAGTGACAATTATGATGATCCAAGATCTCAGAAAAATAACGGAGGCATGGATTGAGAAGATGCAAGAAATATTTAACAAAGACCCAGAAGAACTAAAGAAGAAGTAAAGAGAGATGAACTATACAATGGAAATGAAAAATACTCTACAAGGAATACGTAGCAGAAAACTGAGGCCGAAGAACAGATAAGTGTGCTGGAAGACAAAATGGTGGAAACCACTGCTTGCAGACAGAATAAATGAAAAGAATTTTGGACAGTCTTAGAGACCACTGAGACAACATTAAACAAGACAACATTAAAATTATAGGAGGTCCCAAGAAGAAGAGAAACAGAAAGGGCCTGAGAAAATATTTGAAGAGATTATAGTGAAAAACTTACCTAAAGTGGGAAAGGTAGCCACTCAAATTCAGGAAGTTCAGAGTCCCATACAGGATAAATCCAAGGAGGAACACACCATGGCACATAGTAATCAAACTTAACAAAAATTAAATACAAAGAAAAAATATTAAAAGCAACAAGGGAAAAGCACCAAATAACATACAAGGGAATCGCCATAAGGTTATTAGCTGATTTTTTGGCAGAAAATCTGCAGGCCAGAAGGGAATGGCAGAAAACATGAACAGAACCAGTCACAAGTACTGAAATAAAATGTGTGATTAAAAAACTCCCAACAAACAAAAGGCCAGGATCAGACAACTCCACAGGAGAATTCTTTCAAACATTTAGAGAAGACTTAACACCTACCTTCTGAAAATTCCAAAAAATTGCAGAGGAAGAAACACTCCCAAGTTCATTCTCTGAGACCACCATCACCATTTTGCCAAAATCAAAGATATCAAAACTAAAATTACAGGCCAATATCACTGATGAGCATAGATGCAAAATCCTCAACAAAATACTAGCAAACCAAATCCAATAACACAGTAAAAGGATCATACACCATGATCAAGTGGAATTTATCCCAGGGGTGCAAGGATTCTTCAATATATGCAAAACAATTAATGTGATATACCATAGAAACAAATTAAAGAATAAAAACCATATGATCATCTCAACAGATGCAAAAAGAGCTTTAGACAAAATTCAACACCCATTTATGATAAAAACTCTCAAGAAAGTGGATTTAGAGGAAACCCACTTTAAATAATAAAGGCCATATATGACAAACTTATAGCTAACATCATACTCAATGGTGACAAGCTGTAAGCATTTCCTCTAAGATCAGAAACAAGACAAGGATGTTCACTTTCACCACTTTTATTTAACACAGTTTTGGAAAACTTAGCCATGGCTATCAGAGAAGTAAAATAATAAAAGGAATCCAGATAGGAAAACAAGAAGTAAAAGTAACACTGTTTGCAGATGACATGATATTATACAAAAATCCCAAAACTTCTACCAGAAAACTACTAAAGCTCATCTATGAATTTTGTCAAGTTGCAGTATACAAAATTCATACACAAAAATCTCTTGCATTCCTATACACTAACAACAAAAGATCAGAGAGAGAAAATGAGAAAACAACCCCATGTATCATCACAACAAAAATAATAAAATATCCAGGAATAAACCTACCCAAGGAGGCAAAGGACTTGTACTCAAAAAACTATAAGATATTGATGAAAGAAATCATAGATGACACAAACAGATATACCATGTTCTTGGACAGGAAGAATCAATATTGTGAAATATTGTGAAAATGACTATTACTAAAGTAATCTACAGATTCAGTGCAATCCCTATCAAATTATCAATAACATTTTTCACAGAATTAGAACAAATAATTTTACAGTTTGTATGGAAATACAAAAGATCCTGAATAGCCAAAACAATTTTGAGAAAGAAAAATGGAGCTGGAGGAATCAGGCTCCCTGACTTCAGAATATACTATAATGTTACAGTCATAGGAAGAACATGGTAGTGATACAAAAACAGAAGCATAGTTCAATGGAACAGGATAAAGTCCAGAGATAAACACATTTAAGATCACCTGATCTATGAGAAAATAGGCAAGAATATATAATGCAGAAAAAACAATCTCTTCAACAAGTGGTGCTGGGAAAAAGTGGACAGCTACATGTAAAATAATGAAATTAAAATACTTCCTAATACCATAAGTATTTCTTGAGAAACCTGTATGCAGGTCAGGAAGCAACAGTTAGAACTGAACATGGAACAATAGACTGGTTCCAAATAGGAAAAGGAGTACATCAAGGCTGTATATTGTCACCCTGCTTATTTAAATTATATGCAGAGTACATCATGAGAAACGCTGGGCTGGAAGAAGCACAAGCTGGAATCAAGATTGCCAGGAGAAATATCAATAACCTCAGATATGCAGATGACACCACCCTTATGGCAGAAAGTGAAGAGCAACTAAAAAGCCTCTTGATGAAAGTGAAAGAAGAGAGTGAAAAAGTTGGCTTAAAGCTTAACATTCAGAAAACTAAGATCATAGCATCTGGTCCCATGACTTCATGGGAAATAGATGGGGAGACAGTGGAAACAGTGAAAGACTTTATTGTTTTGGTCTCCAAAATCACTGCAGATGGTGACTGCAGCCATGAAATTAAAAGACATTTACTCCTTGGAAGGAAAGTTATGACCAACCTAGACAGCATATTAAAAAGCAGAGACATTACTTTGCCAACAAAAGTCCGTCTGGTCAAGGCTATGGTTTTTCCAGTGGTCATGCATGGACGTGAGAGTTGGACTGTGAAGAAAGGTAAGAGCCAAAAAATTGATGCTTTTGAACTGTGGTGTTGGAGAAGACTCTTGAGAGTCCCTTGGACTGCAAGGAGATCCAACCAGTCCATCCTGAAGGAGATCAGTCCTGGGTGTTCATTGGAAGGACGGATGTTGAAGCTGAAACTCCAATACTTTGGCCACCTCATGCGAAGTGTTGACTCGTTGGAAAAGACCCTGATGCTGGGAGAGACTAGGGGCAGGAGGAGGAGGGGACGACAGAGGATGAGATGGCTGGCTGTCATCACCGACTCGATGGGCATGAGTTTGAGTAAACTCCAGGAGTGTGTGATGGACAGGGAGGCCTGGTGTACTGTGATTCATGTGGTCACAAAGAGTTGGACACGACTGAGCGACTGAACTGAACTGAACTGAATACCATAAGTAAAAATAAAACCAAAATGGATTAAAGACCTAAATGTAAGTTTGGCTACTAAAAAAAAAAAAATTAAGAGAAAAACATAGGCAGAACATTCTTCAACATAAATTGCAGCAAGATCTTTTTCAATCCATTGACCTAAGTAATGACAATAAAGACAATAACAAATGAATGGGACCTAATTAAACTTAAATGCTTTTGCACAGCAAGAGATATCATAAACAAGACAAAAAGACAACCTGCAGAATGGGAGAAAGTAATTGAAAATAAAGGAAATAACAAGCGGCTAATCTCCAAAATATGCAAACAGTTCACATAGCTCAATATCAAAAAATCAAACAACTCTATCAAAAAATCAAACAAGTCCACACCCTCTCCAGCATTTATTGCTTGTAGACTTTTGGATAGCAGCCATCCTGACTGGTGTGTAATGGTACCTCATTGTGGTTTTGATTTGCATTTCTCTGATAATGAGTGATGTTGAGCATCTGTTCATGTGTTTTTTAGCCATCTGTATGTCTTCCTTGGAGAAATGTCTGTTTAGTTCTTTGGCCCATTTTTTGATTGGGTCACTTATTTTTCTGGAGTTGAGCTGGAGGAGTTGCTTGTATATTTTTGAGATTAGTCCTTTGTTGCTTCGTTTGCTATTATTTTCTTCCAATCTGAGGGCTGTCTTTTCACCTTGCTTATAGTTTCCTTTGTTGTGCAAAAGCTTTTAAGTTTCATTAGGTCCCATTTGTTTATTTTTGTTTTTGTTTCTAAAATTCTGGGATGTGGATCATAGAGGATCCTGCTGTGATTTATGTCGGAGAGTGTTTTGCCTATGTTCTCCTCTAGGAGTTTTATAGTTTCTGGTCTTACGTTTAGATCTTTAATCCATTTTGAGTTTATTTTTGTGTATGGTGTTAGAAGGTGTTCTAGCTTCATTCTTTTACAGGTGGTTGACCAGTTTTCCCAGCACCACTTGTTAAAGAGGTTGTCTTTCTTCTATTGTATATACTTGCCTTCTTTGTCAAAGATAAGGTGACCATAGGTTCGTGGATTTATCTCTGGGCTTTCTATCCTGTTCCATTGATCTATATTTCTGTCTTTGTGCCAGTACCATACTGTCTTGATGACTGTGGCTGATGACTGTGGCTTTGTAGTATAGTCTGAAGTCAGGCAGGTTGATTCCTCACTGTTGGTGGGAATGCAAACTAGTACAGCCGCTATGGAAAACAGTGTGGAGATTTCTTTAAAAACTGGAAATAGAACTGCCATATGACCCAGCAATCCCACTTCTGGGCATACACACCGAGGAAACCAGATCTGAAAGAGACACGTGCACCCCAATATTCATCGCAGCACTGTTTATAATAGCCAGGACATGGAAGCAACCTAGATGCCCATCAGCAGATAAATGGATAAGAAAGCTGTGGTACATATACACCATGGAATAATACTCAGCCATTAAAAAGAATTCAGTTGAATCAGTTCTAATGAGATGAATGAAACTGGAGCCCATTATACAGAGCGAAGTAAGCCAGAAAGATAAAGACCATTACAGTATACTAACACATATATATAGAATTTAGAAAGATGGTAACGATAACCCTATATGCAAAACAGAAAAAGAGACACAGATGTATAGAACAGACTTTTGGACTCTGCAGGAGAAGGTGAGGGTGGGGTGTTTCAAGAGAACAGCATCGAAACATGTATATTATCTAGGGTGAAACAGATCACCAGCCCAGGTTGGATGCATGAGATGAGTGCTCGGGGCTGGTGCACTGGGAAGACCCAGAGGGATCGGGTGGAGAGGGAGGTGGGAGGGGGAATCGGGATGGGGAATACATGTAAATCTATGGCTGATTCACGTCAATGTATGACAAAAACCACTACAATATTGTAAAGTAATTAGCCTCCAACTAATAAAAATAAATGAAAAAAAAGTCAAACAAGTCAATCAAAAAATGGGCAGAATATCTAAATAGGCATTTCTCCAAAGAAAACAAACAGCTGGCCAAAAAGCACATGAAAAGGTGCTCAACATCACTAATTATTAGAGAAATGCAAATCAAAACTGCAATGAAGTATCACCTCACACTGGTCAGAATGGCTATCATGAAAAATCTACAAATATTAAATGCTGGAGAGGGTGTGGAGAAAAGTGAACTCTCCTAAACCTTTGAGAACGTAAATTGGTACAGCCACTACAGAGAACATTATGGAAATTTCCTCAAAAAACTAAAAATAGAGCTACCATATGACCCAACAATCCCACTCCTGGGCATATATCCAGAGAAAACCAAAAGTCAAAAGGATGCATGCACCCTGATGTTCATTGCAGCAGTATTTGCAATAGCCAATAATTGGAAGTAACCTAAAGGTCCAATGACAGAAGAATGGGTAAAGATGTGGTACATATATACAATGGAATATTACTCAGCCATAAAAAAGATACCATTTGCAGCAACATGGTTGGACATGGAGATTGTCATACTGAGTGAAGTAAGTCAGAAAAAGACAAATATCATGCGATATTGGTTGTGTGTGGAATCTAAACAAGATACAATGAACTTATCTACAAAACAGTAGAGTTATAGATGTAGAAAACAAACTTATGGTTATGAGGGGTTAAGGGGAGGGGAATAAATTTAAAAATTGGTATTGACATATACAGACTATCATATAGAAAATAGAAAATAAAGACCTTGTGTATAGCAATGGAACTACTCAATATTCTGTAATGGCCTATATGGAAAAAGATCTAAAAAAGAGTGGATATATGCATACATATATAACTGATTCACTTTGCTGTACATCTGAAACTAACCCAGTATTCTAAATCAACTATACTACGATAAATTTTTCTTTAAAGGGGGGAGGTAACAACTTAGGAAGGGAAGCCTGGCGAGCTGCAGTCCCTGGGGTCGCAAAGAGTCAGACAAGACTGAGTGACTAAGTTGAACTGGACTGATGAACATAAATGGGATTTAAAAATACTGAGTCTTGTATCTCATTCAGTTTCACAATGAATTGTTGTTATTATTTATAATCTGTCCCATAAAAGTTAAAGCATCTTGCACAATTAGATGATTGACATGTATTAACAATTTATCCATTGTTATTAGGTTCTTCAGAGAAGGCAATGGCACCCCACTCCAGTACTCTTGCCTGGAAAATCCCATGGACGGAGGAGCCTGGTGGGCTGCAGTTCATGGGGTCGCTAAGAGTCGGACACAACTGAGCAACTTCACTTTCACTTTTCACTTTCATGCATTGGAGAAGGAAATGGCAACCCACTCCAGTGTTCTTGCCTGGAGAATCCCGGGGAAGGGGGAGCCTGGTGGGCTGCCGTCTATGGGGTCGCACAGAGTCGGACACGACTGAAGTGACTTAGCAGCAGCAGCAGTAGCATTAGGTTCTTATTGCTGCTGTAACAAATTACCACAAATTTAGAAGCTTAAACCAACACAAATTACTCTTTTACAATTCAGTAGGTTAGAAGTCCAACCCAAATCTCACTCAGCTGAAATCCTGGTGTTGGCAGGGCTGCATTTCCTGTTGGAGTTTCTAAGCAAGAATCATTTCTTTGCCTTTTCCATCTACTAGATGCTGCCCTTGTTTCTCAGATCATGGCGCCTTCTTCCATCCTCAAAGCAGAAACTCAACAATGTTGGATCTGTCTGATCCTTGTTCCTTAGACATATCTCCCTCTGACTCTGAACTCAGCTGAGAAAATAAACTGTTGCTGCAGACTGAGGTGTGGACATATTGGGGGGAGGTGCATGGCATTATTCTGCCTACCAGATTCATGTTAAAGACATAAAGCTAAGATGATTTTTAAACTATGTATTTTCTTTCCATGAAGACCCCAAAACACTGCATGAGACTTGTAAGCCACAGTTCTGTATACTGACTATAACCCAAGCAATTCACCTATTTTAGGGAAAAGGATGGTGGAACATAATCAACTGGCCAAGTAGGGAGTCAGTTATTTTAGGTATCTTTATAATGGCTTAATCAGAAAGGCACTGCAATTAGCCAGCTTCCCACTGGGCATAATCCTAGCTGACTCTCAATGTATTTCACACTGATTATAATATTTGTAACATGTACTTTATCTAACACTTTTATCCTTAAACATCAAGAAGCTTTACAAATACAAGCAAAATCCCATTATTCATAGTCTCCAAAATATTAATTTCAGCATGCCAATGCTCGCATCTAAAACACTGGACATTTCTAAATTTTCAACAAGAAAGACATGGTTTTAGCTTAGATGAGCTCCTCATCTGTGAGTATATCCTTAGCAGCTGAAAGGAAGTAATTTAATTAAGAATGACAAAAAGGGATCAGGTTTTTTGGTGTATTAGTTTGATGGAGCTGCTATAACAAAATACCACAAACTGAGTGGCTTAAAACAAAAGAAGCTTATTAGCTTACAGTTTGGAGACTCCAAATCTGAGATCAAGGTGTCAACGGGGTTGATTGCTCCTGAAGTATGTGAGAAACAATCTGTTCCATGTTTCTTACATAACTTATGGTGGTTTTGCTGTCACTCTTTGATGTAGAAGTATCACCCCAATCTCTACCTTTATCTTCACATGACATTCTCTCTCTATTCATTGACGTTATTTTTCAGCCACTCAGTCATGTCCACCTCTATGTGACACCACAGACTGCAGCATGCCAGGCTTCCCTGTCCATCACCATCTCCCAGAGCTTGCTCAAATTCATGTCCATTGAGTCAGTGGTGCCATCCAACCATCTCATCCTCTGTTGTCTCCTTCTCCTCCTGCCTTCAATCTTGCCCAGCACCAGGGTCTTTTCCAATGAGTCAATTCTTCACATCAGGTGGCCAAAGTATTAGAGCTTCAGCTTTAGCATCAGTATTTCCAATGAATATTCAGGGTTGCTTTCTTTTAGGATTGACTGGTTTGATCTTCTTGCTGTTCAATGGACTCAAGAGTCTTCTCCAGCACCACAGTTTTAAGGCATTAATTCTTCAGTGGTCAGCCTTTTTTATTGTCCAGCTCTCATACCTGTACATGATTATTGGAAAAAACCTAGCTTTGGCTATATGGACCTTTGTTGGCAAAGTAATGTCTCTGCTTTTTAATATGCTGTCTAGGTTTGCCATCTCTTTTCCTCCAAGGAGCAAGCATCTTTTAATTTCATGGCAGTAATTTTGGAGCCCAAGCAAATGATGTCTGTCACCCTTTCAACTGTTTCCCCATCTATTTGCCACAAAGTGATGGGACTGGATGCCATGATCTTAGTTTTTTGAATGCTGAGTTTTAAGCCAGCTTTTTCCCTCTCCTCTTTCACTTTCAACAAGAGGCTCTTTAATTGCTCTTTACTTTCTGCCATAAGGATGTTGTAATCTGCATATCTGAGGTTATTGATATTTCTTCTGGCAATTTTGATTCTAGCTTGTGCTTCAATCAGCCTGGCATTTCGCATGATGTGCCCTGCATCTAAGTTAGATAAGCAGGGTGATAATATACAGCCTTGATGTACTCCTTTCCCAATTTTGAATCCACCCAATTTTGCTCCATGTTCAGTACTAACTGTTGTTTCTTGACATGTATACACATTTCACAGGAGGCAGATAAGGTGGTCTGGGATTCCCATCTCTTAAGATTTTTCCACAGTTTGTTGTGATTTACACAAAGGTTTTAGCATAGTCAATGAAGCAGAAGTAGATGTTTTTCTGTAATTCTCTAGCTTTTCCTATGATCCAATCTATCTCCAAACTTCCCTCTTTTTATAAGGACGGCAGTCATATTGGGTTGGAGTTCACTCTCATGATCTCATCTTATCCTGATTACCTCCATAAAGATCTTGTTTCTAAAAAAGGTCACTTCCTGAGATATTGAGGATTAGGATTTCACCCTGTGAATTTGTAAGGTCACACAATTTCAACTCACAATACTTGCTGTTAGATATTGACTTTTATGTATAGGTGCCTTCTGGCATTATTGTCAGGCACAACGTCTGAGATACAGAAATTAAATTTCATTGAGTTGAAACTCTCATGCAGCAAAATGGGCATGCAAAATACAATATAGGAAAATAGTAGGAAGCCACAATTCTTCAGATCCAGAATTTTATTTCATGGATACTATCCATATTCAAGCACTCAGAAATTTCACAATTACTGCTATGATCTCTGTGGAGTAGGTCATTTTAATTGCTTCATTTAGAACTGATCAAAAGCTGCTGTCAGCTGCCTGGTACACTCCAAATAAAATCTGAATGCACAGTGCAGTGTGTAGCTTAACTCATGACAGCAGTCAACCCCAACTAAGTCATATTTTTCATGTCACAGGCAATAAACAAAGCATACAAATCAAACAGCAGTGAAACTAGGAAGCACTACCCTTTAAGTTACTGACAGCAAAATTTCTCATCACTTCCCGACCAAAGTTGAAGAACAAAGGAACTGATATACAAAGTTAGGAAATGTCTATCCATGAGATGACAGGAATGGCTTAAAGTCAGATTCTTATCTAATACAGTATTTTGTCTCTGTTAAGGATTAGTTCAAAAAAGACCTAGTCATCTGTCATGTACTACATAAACCTCAAAATAGCTTAAATATTTTTAATTTCAACTCATACCTTAACCTGAAACTGAAACTGAAGTTGCTCAGTTGTGCCTGGCTCTTTGCAACCCAGTGGACTGTAGCCTTCCAGGCTCCTCTGTCCATGGGATTTCCCAGGCAAGAGTATTGGAGTGGATTTCCAATTCCTTCTCCTTAGCCAACAATTTATTTAGACACTCAGCAAATATTTATTGAGCATCTACCATATACCAAGCATTCTCCAAAGTTCCATTAAACATCTAATAAACAAAATCTTTATTGACAAAAAACTTGGTTTATTTAGTTATTCTAAACCAAATTACTTCTTTCCAGTTTCTAGGAATGCACTCCCACTAATAGATTGGACTTTCTTCTACTGCTTATTTTGACATAATTCTTACAGTTATTTGGAAAACATGTGTGTGTGCACACACACAGACACACACAGACACACACACACACATATATAAATAAATTAGACTGGAATGAAGCACAGACAAGAAGGAAATTAATAAAATGCATGTAATTCTATTTATAAGAGAACTGAAGATCAAAATAAGAGTACCAAATGTAAGATTTAATTGGGATTTAGTGTGAAAAGACAGAAAAAGGGAAAAGAAAATGTTTAAAATACTGTTAATTCTCCAAAATTTATGAAAGACAAAAATCATGATACTCAAAAGCCATATTATATTCAAAGTAGTATAAAGAAAAATAAATTCATTTAGACTACTTGAAATAAAACATTCTAAAGCAAAGATAAAATCTTGAATGTATAAGTAAGACAGGCCATAGAAAATATGCTTCCCAAGAACAATAGGAAAGATTATAAATTCTAAATTTTATTGAGTGCATAAAATACATAAGCTATTTTACAGATACTATGGTTTATTTCGTTAACTCTATGAGACAAACTTTTTTTTTCTTTTGCAGGTGAAGAGACTGAACAAGGAAAATTTACTTAATTTACCCAAAATTCCCCAGATACTAGGAAGGAGAGTCCAGATTTGAACCAACAAAGTTTGGCCCCAGTAGTTAGGCTCTTAATCACTAGTATCTCTTCCTCTGCATGGAAATCCAGGTGACAGCTGAGAGAAGTGCTATCCCAATTTAAGTAATGATCAAAATAGTGTTTCAACAACAAGGCAAATAAGAATATTTTCATGAGAAAAAGAAACCAAAAAACCTGAAGGAATCTGAGTGTCAACAGATAGAAAAGAAAGAGCTAAAAGACTTAGTTTACCTTGAGCATGAATCTAGTAGAAAAATGAATTAAAAAAAAAAAAAAGGTGACCAAAAACATTTTGGTACACTCACATTGTTTTCATAAAGTAGTAAAATAATTATAAAATTTGGAAAAATTTTAAGTAGAACTGTAGGCTAATCAGTTGTAATAAATGTACTAGTCTAGTGGGGGATACTGATCAACAGGAGATGTTATGCATGTGTGGGGATTGGGGATTGGGGAGCGGAAATGTAGGAAAAGCTCTGTATCATCCTTTCAATTCTGCTGTGAACCTAAAACTGCTCTAAACAAATAAAGTCTTTTTTGAGGGCTTCCCTGGTGGTTCAGATGGTAAATAATCCACCCGCAATGCGGGAGACCTGGGTTCAGTCCCTGGGTTGTGAAACTAAAACTGCTCTAAATAAATAAAGCCTTTTTAAAAAGTCAGTCTAAAATACTGGACATTGATAGCTTGCAATATTAAAAGGGAGGGTAAATAGTCTATGGAGGATTCAAAATATCCACAAATTTTTTCCAGCTTCACCCATCAAAAAAGAGTCTCTTTACTTTTTTAACCCGACTGACCTTATGACCTACAGCTGATGTGATAAGGACGGAATAGGAGGTCTTGCAACTTACATTCTCACCCTCTGCTGCCCTGAAATCTCCCTTTAAAGATGCTCTGGATTCCCAACCTAAGGGTGAAAGATTATACAGACAAAGAGATGCTCTATTAAGGATGAAGGAGTAATTGAATCATAATTTTGAAATTTTTTTAAAAATTCAATTCACTGTTATCACAATTCTTAATGCATATGCAAGTAATAAAAGAATATATTCTCAAAATTCAAGGGATAATTGTGAAATCAGCCATAATGGTAAGAGTTTGAAGACATCTTTCTTAAACTTACTTATTGATTGTGACCATCTGCCTGTATGTGCCAGTTCTTTACACCTTACACCTCTTCTGATTAGACATATATGCCATAAGGTTTATAAATGATTTGACATCATTCTCAATGACAAAGTATTAAATTTTTGAATAATGCACTAAACACGGTTTATTGCATTGACATGTATAGAACTCAATGCTTTCAAATTTGTGGCACTAGAGAAGATTCTTGAGAATTGCTTGGACTGTAAGGAGATCAAACCAGTCAATCCTAAAGGAAATCAACCCTGAATATTCATTGGAAGGACTGGATGCTGGAATTGAAGCTTCAATACTTTGACCACCTGATGTAAAGAGCCGATTCATTGAAAAAGACCGTGATGCTGGGAAAGATTGAAGGCAAAAGGAGAAGGGGGTGACAGAGAATGAGATGGTTAGATAGCATCACTGACTCAATGGGCTTGAGTTTGAGCAAACGCAGGAGATAATGGAGGACAGAGGAACCTGGTGTGCAGCAGTCCATGGGTCACAAAGAATAAGACATGACTTAGCAAGCTAAAAACACCACTACCTTAAGGCCTATTCTTCCTCAGCATAAATAGTTTTTAATAAAAAATATCCCATGTATTTGCCATAAATCAAGTTTTAACAAATTGTAAAAATTGGTGGCATATAGATTATATATGTTGATCATGATGAAATAACTTAGAAGTATATAATGACACATAAACTAAATAATGAAACAAATATTTGGACATTTAAAAACATACTCATAAGCAATGTATGAGTCAAAGAACAAACATTAATGAAAGTTTAAATATAGTTAGATGCTAATTCACTTTGTTATACAGCAAAAACTAACACAGCATGATAAAGCAGCTATATGCCAATAAAGATCAATACAAAATAAAAATACATAAATTAATTAAATAAGATAATAAATATTGTTAGATGAAAAAAATAAAAAAAATTGAAAAACAAATTTCACTGAAGTCCAATGGGCTTCCTTGGTGGTTTAGACAGTAAAGAATCTGCCTGCAAAGAAAAGACCTGGATTCGATCACTGGGTGGGAAAGATCCTCTGGAGTAGGGAATGGCAACCCACTCCAGTATTCTTGCCTGGAGAATCCATGGACAGAGGAGGGCTACAGTCCATGGGGTCACAAGGAGTCAGACATGACTAAACGACTAACACTTTCACTTTCAAATAGTAATAATAATAATCATACTGTTTTTTTAAAGTTAGTTTAATATTAGAAGCACATTTAAGGTAATTTATCATATCAGATTAAAGAGTAAACACATGTTATCATCTCAATATATGAATATAAACATTTGGGTAAAATATAGTGATAAAACTATAAGTAAACATAAATAAAGAGAATAAAGAGTCTTGATGTAAGATTTAAGGGAAAAATCTGTAATAGTACTTGATGGGAAAATTTTAAGTATTTCTTTTGAGAAAAGAGACTACATATAGCAGTGCAGATTTTCTACCTCACAGATCCAAGGACAGGAGAAAACAAAATTATGGAAGGGAAATACACATATACAGAAAAAATTATCTATGACTTAAAATGTATTATACAGATAAAGGAGAAAATAGATACTGCTTGCCTAGCTGTTCTAATTTTTAAAGCAATTTAAATAGATATGTAGTTTTTATCATGTTAAAAAAATGAATCCTAGATGGAATAAAGTACTATATATGAAAAATATAACTAACACATTTAGGTGAAAATACATTTGGTAAACCCTGAATAAAGAAGGATTTTTAAAACAAAACACAGCAAGTACAGAAAAGGCAGACAAATACTTCCAAAATCAACTATATTATAGTTAAGAAATTATGTATCAGCAAATAAGAATGAGGAATGAGAAAATGTAGTTGCAACAACTATAACTGATAGAGCATAGAGTACTGGCATTCAGAATATATAAAGGAAACAAATTCAATAAAAATTCCAATTGTAATTGGATAAATCCCAATATAGAAATGGACAAAATTCTTTTTTTTTTTCCTGCATTGTGGTGACATTTATTTCTGTGACTCTCTGGTATTGCACTAAAGTTCCTGTTAGTTTTTATTTTCATTACTGAGGGTTTTTTGTTGCTGTTGTTGTGTTAACGTGAAGGATAATTGCTTTACAGGATTTTCTGTTTTCTGCCAAACACAGCATGAACCAGCCACAGATACATACACGTCTCTCCCTCTTGAACTTCCGGCCCATCTCCCTCCCCATCCACACCTCTGGGTTGTTAAAGGGCCCCTGTTTAAGTTCCCTGAATCATACAGAAAATTCCCACTGGCTCTGCACTTTACATATGGTGATGCAAGTGTCCATGTTATCCTCTCCATAAATCTCACCCTCTCCTTCCTCCCCGCTCATCCTCACCCCCTCACCATGTCTATAAGTCTGTTCTCTAGGTCTGTGTCTCCATTGCTGCTCTGGAAATACTTTCATCAGCGCCATCTTTCTAGATTCCATATATATGTGTTAGTATATGATATTTTTCTCTCTTTCTGACTTACTTCATTCTGTATAATAGGCTCTAGGTTCATCCACCTCATTAGAACTGACTCAAGTATGTTCCTTTTTATGGCTGAGTAATATTCCATCATATATACATAACACGGCTTCTTTATCCATTCATCTGTCGATGGACATCTAGGTTGCTTTCATGTTCTAGCTACTGTAAACTGTGCTGCAATGAACACTGCGGTACATGTGTCTTTTTCAATTCTGGTTTCCTCAGGGTATATGCCTAGGAGTGGGATTGCTGGGTCATATGTTGGTTTTATTCCTAGTTTGTTTTTTTTTAAGGAATCTTCATACTGTCTTCCATAGTGGGTGTATCAACTTCTATTCCCACCAACAATACAAGAAGGTTCCCTATTCTCTACACCCTCTCCAGCATTTATTGTTTGTAGACTTTTTGATGATGGGCATTCTGACTGGAGCAAGATAATATCTCATTGCAGTTTTGATTTGCATTTCTCTAATAGCAAGTGATGTTGAACATCTTTTCATGTGCTTGTGAGTTGTCTGTATGTCTTCTTTGGAAAAATTGTCTGTTTAGGTCTTTTCCCCACTTTTTGTCTGGGTTGATTGTTTTTCTGGTATTGAGTTGCATGAGCTACTTGTGTATTTTTGGAAATTAATCCTTTGTCAATGGTTTCATTTGCTGTTATTTTCTCCATTCTAAGGGCTCTTTTCACCTTGTTTGGACAAAAACTATTAATGAACTTTTACAGAAGATGATGAACAAACTGAAAGTAAAAACCTACCAGATAATACAATTTCATGCTTATCAGATTAACAAGAAAGCTTTTATAATCTGTCAGTTCCAAGAATATGTAATGTGATAGCACAGTCATCCTCTGATACTGTGAATATAAATTAACACAACCATTTTAGAAATAAATGTAAATTTTTCTAGTATATTTGAAGGTATGCCTACCAGAAAACTCAGCAATCTCACACTTAGGATATTTGAGACATACTTTATCATAGTATTCTGTATATTATGTGTCTCCTACAAAGTACTCACAAAAAGTTTTCTCTAATATTATATCTTTTTATTTTTTAGCATAACATATCTATTAGCCAGAATGGAAGAATACTCTGTGTATAACCCAATACAATGATAGAAGCATTGTCCATGACACAAAATATGTGTGTCCATTGTTAAGATAATGGACTGAGAAATGAATAAAATCATAGAATGAAATATTACTCCGCAACTAAAATGAATTAAGTAGAGTTATGTGTATCAACATAAATTCAAAAACATAGATTTGGGGGGGGTTGCAAAAAAATACATACAATCTTATAAACACCCACGTCCTGAGAAACCTGTATGCAGGTCAACATGCAACAATAAGAAACAGATAAGGAAAATGGACTGGCTCAACATTGAGAAAGGAGTATATCAAGGCTGTTTATTGTCACCCTGCTCATTGAACTTACATGCTGAGTACATCATGTGAAATACTGGACTAGACGACTCAAAGCTGAAATCATGATTGCCAGGAGAAGTGTCAACAAGCTCAGATGTGCAAATGATAACCACTCTAGTGGCAGAAGTTGAGGAGGAATTAAAGAGCTGCTTGATGAGGGTAAGGGAAGAAAATGGTAAAAATTGGCTTAAAACTCAACACTCGAAAAATCAAGATCATGGCATCCAGCCCATCATTTCATGGCAAATAGATGAAGAGAAAGTGGAAAGAGTGAAAGATTTATTTTTTCAGGCTCCAAAATCACTGTGGACGGTATGCAGCTACAAAATTAAGAGATGCTTGCTCCTTGGAATAAAAGCTATGACAAACCTAGACAGTGTATTAAAAAGTAGAGACATACACTTTGCCAACAAAAGTCCATATATTTAAAGCTATGTTTTTTCCAGTAGTCATGTATGGGTGTGTTATTTGGACCATAAACTAAGCTGAATGCCAAAGAATTAATGCTTTTGAATGTGGTGCTGGAGAAGACACATGAGAGTCCCTTGGATAGCAAGGAGATTAAATCAGTCAATCCTAAAGGAAATCATTCCTGAATATTCACTGGAAGGAGTGATGCTGAAGTTGAAACTCTAATACTTTGGACACCTGGTGCAAAGAGAACCTGATGCTGGGAAAGACAGAGGACAGGAGGAGAAGTGGGCGACAGAGGATGATTTGGTTGGATGGCATCACTGACTCAATGGATATGAGTTTGAACAAACTCCCAGAGATAGTGAAGGGCAGGAAAGCCTGTGTGTCACAGTTCATGTAGTTGGTAAGAGTCAGATGTGACTTAGCAACTGAACAAAAACAAAAAAGAACAATTTATCTGTTAAGGATAACTATACATGTGATAAAACTATAATATAAAACAAAAAGAAGATAAATTCTCCAGTTCACAAGAAAGAAATATGCCTTTAGGAAGGGATATGCAAAAAAAATCAACTTATATTTTGTAACATTTATTTATTTATTTGGCTGTGTCTGGCACACAGGATCTTCCACTGGAGACTCTCTAGTTGTGCATATGGGCTTGGTTGTTCAGTGGCATGTGTGATTTTAGTTCCCCAACAAGGGATTGAACATGTGTCTCCTTCATAGCAAGGCCAATTCTTAAACACTTGGACTATCAGGGAAGCCCCAAACATCACCTTATCGAGTAGAGTCTTCTCAAACTAAAACTGGCTCTGTATGTGTTTAATTTGTTATATTTTTTATCTTATTTATGCAATACACATTTTTTCACTCAGTAAGACATTTAATTAATATTCAAGTTCCAGTTCAGTCTCTCAGTTGTGTCCGACTCTTTGCAACCCCATGAACTGCAGCACGCCAGGCCTCCCTGTCCATCACTAACTGCTGGAGTCTACCCAAACTCATGTCCATTGAGTCAGTGATGCCATCCAACCATCTCATCCTCTGTTGTCCCCTTCTCCTCCTGCCCTCAATCTTTCCCAGCATCAGGGTCTTTACAAATGACTCAGCTCTTCGCATCAGGTGGCCAAAGTATTGGAGTTTCAGCTTCAGCCTCAGTCCTTCCAATGAATACCCAGGACTGGTCTCCTTTAGGTTGGACTGGTTGGATCTCCTTGCATTCAAGGGACTCTCAAGAGTCTTCTCCAACACCACAGTTCAAGAGCATCAATTCTTTGGTGCTTAGCTTTCTTTATAGTCCAACTCTCACATCCATACGTGACTACTGGAAAAACCATAACCTTGACTAGATGGACCTTTGTTGGCAAAGTAATGTCTTTGCTTTTTAATATGCTGTCTAGGTTGGTCATAACTTTCCTTCCAAGGAGTAAGCGTCTTTTAATTCATGGCTGCAATCACCACCTGCAGTGATTTTGAAGCCCCCAAAAAAATAAAGTCAGCCACTGTTTCTCCTGTTTCCCCATCTATTTCCCATGAAGTGATGGGACCACATGCCATGATCTTAGTTTTCTGAATGTTGAGTTTTAAGCCAACTTTTTCACTCTCCTCTTTCACTTTCATCAAGAGGCTTTTTAGTTCCTCTTCACTTTCTGCCATAAGGGTGGTGTCATCTGCATATCTGAGGTTATTGATATTTCTTCCAGCAATCTTGATTCCAGCTTGTGCTTCATCCAGCCTAGTGTTTCTCTTGAGGTACTCTGCATACAAGTTAAACAAGCAGGGTGACAATATACAACCTTGATGTACTCCTTTTCCTATTTGGAACCAGTCTGTTGTTCCATGTTCAGTTCTAACTGTTGCTTCCTGACCTGCATACAGATTTCTCAAGAGGAAGCTTAGGTGGTCTGGTATTCCCATCTCTTTCAGAATTTTCCACAGCTTATTGTGGTCCACACAGTCAAAGACTTTGGTATAGTCAATAAAGCAGAAGTAGATGTTTTTCTGGAACTCTCTTGCTTTTTCAATGATGCAGCAGATGTTGGCAATTTGATCTCTGGCTCCTCTGCCTTTTCTAAAACCAGCTTGAACATCTGGAAGTTCACGTTTCATGTATTGCTAAAGCCTGTCTTGGAGAATTTTGAGCATTAGTTTACTAGAGTGTGAGATGAGTGCAATTGTGTGGTAGTTTGAGCCTTCTTTGTCATTGCCTTTCTTTGGGATTGGAATGAAAACTGACCTTTTCCAGTCCTGTGGCCACTGCTGAGTTTTCCAAATTTGCTGACATATTGTGTGCAGCACTTTCACAGCATCATCTTTTAGGATTTGAAATAGCTCAACTGGGATTCCATCACCGCCACTAACTTTGTTTTTAATGAAGCTTCCTAAGGCCCACTTGACTTCACATTCCAGAATGTCTGGCTCTAGGTGACTGTGAGTGATCACACCATTGTGATTATTTTATCATAAATAAAAAGGATTATAGAAACATTAACTACCTAAATATTATCATAAGTATTCAGTTACATCAACATACCCATAAAATGTAATTTCACCTAAACATAAAACATTTATGAGAGCTCTATTGAGAATTAATTATAATACAATTTCTATGATTACAAAAAAGCATGTATAGTGTGAAACTGATTGTGTAAGATTATGTATTAATTTTTTGTCTATGGAATGCATTTACATGTTATAAAATTTCCATCAAAGATAACAGCTGCTTTTTTGTTTAAGTACTAAATGTTAAATTCTTTGTAACACTTTTGTGTATTATTTCAACTTACACAAAAACCATATCATATTTACAGACAAGAAAAAAAATTCTTTTTTAATTTTGAAATGATTCAAACTCTTAGTTTCACTTAAATGCATGCATACAAATATACAAACACACATATATATGCCCCCCAAATGCATATCTAAATGGAAATATGAGACCTGTTATTCAAAATCAATCTACTTTACTTGCCTAGATGCCACAATTCCAGCTGAACAGAACTGGATGTGATTCCATTTCTAATGTCTGCTTGGGCTTCCCAGTTGGTGCTAGTGGTAAAAACCCACCTGCCAATATAGGAGACATATGAAATGTAGTTCATTCCCTGAGTCGGAAAGATCCCCTGGAGGAGGTCATGGCAACCCACTTCAATATTCTTGCCTGGAGAATCCCATGCACAGAGGAGTCTGGCAGACTACAGTCCATAGGGTCGCAAAGAGTTGGACACAACAGAAGTCCTTAGCATGCACACACTACCATCTACTAGTTGTAAGACCCTGAACCATACATTCAACTTATTTTTGCTTTTACAGTTTGGCCTAATTCTTGTTATTCTATTTGCATATATGTTAATAAGAATAGTCATTCTTCAACTATTACCTGTAGATGGGTATATATTAAAACTATGCAGTCTAAACCTAAAATTCATGACATTGTATAACCATAGTCATAGCCTGTTTGGTTTTATGTAAAAGAAAATGCAACATTATAAAATTTTAGTGGATTAAAAATGTGACCACAATAAATTTTGAAGACTGACTCTTGATCTTAATCATAAATATTGTGTATGTTGCCAAGATACTCATTTATATATTGAAACACATATGTCTGCATAAAACACATGAAAAGTCTTACATAGGAAAAGCTTTATTTGCCCATCATCAAAGTCTCTGATGAAATCAAGTGATTCAGTGGAATATCCTATAATGATTAAGCCTACATAGAGCATCAAAATAGTTAAGCAATTCAGTGTCCAGTCTTCCAGGTATTTGGCATCATGTGCAATAAGCACCTGGCTAATCAAAGACAATTTTGAGTAAATACACTGAACTAGCCAGAAGTATTCTGTTTTCAGAATATAGACTGACATATTTCTATATTATTAATTATCCTTCTCCCACTCAGCTTTCTGGAAAGGAGGGGAAATTGACCCAGATATGTTTATTCCATGAAAGATAGTGCTAAGTCTCCATAAATGATAATTTCATGCTATGGATCAGTCAATCAACTAATGGAGAATGGAAAGTGAAATCAAAACATGACAGAGAAATCAGTATTTGGGAGGACAGAAAGAGACAGAGAGAGACAGGCGAGGCAGGAAGAAGGAGGGGAGGGAAGGAAAAAGAGAAGAAAAGAAAGAAGAAGACAGGAGAAAAGGAAGAAATAGAGAAACGAAAAAAAAAATTAAAGTCCCAGGCAGTCAGTTACCTTGGAAAACACATCTTAAGCTGATAAACTGAAACTTTGTAGGAGCTTTCTTTTGATGTAGATTTTAATGATTGCTTTCATACATCAAGGTTTCTTTTTTTTTTTTTCAGTCTATATTCAGATACTTTTTTAAATTCTGTAGAAAAGGGTTGAATATGAGTTTAAATAGAAAACCATGCTGGGACTGGAAGCATCAACATTGCAAATGTATGTCAACATGAACAGGTTCTTAATTTTCCAAGGCCAACTTTCCCAACTCTAATTGCTTTTGGCATAAAATTCAGAAAGGCAGAAACATCTTAGGTTAGCTGTGTGCTTGGCATGAACAGTTGAACTGTTGATAGCATAGGATTTCTCTGTAGAATTTCAGAGTCAGTTTGCTTAGAAATGTGCATATGTCTAATTTAACACTTTTCCTGATACCAAAAGAGGATATATCTCACATGTGAGTGTGTGTCCTGATCTTAAAAGACAGAAAGTGCAGAATTTCAGAAAGACCCCAATTCTTCCTCCAAGATCCTAGTCACACTGAGTTTTCCTCAGTTCCAAAATTGGTACATTTTTCAGGTCCATTGGGAATGAAAAAGAACTGAATGAAGTAGAGTGATTAATCAATTCTGTAAAGAAGAGATGTAGTCTGTTTTATATATATAGTTTACTAATTAAATTCTTCTAAATAATAAATCTCTTTTAGCTTTTCTCTCCCTCTTCCTCTTTTTTTTTCCCCTTCCTGGTAATTCAGTTCTAAAGACTTAGGTGGACAGAACGAAGTAGACATTCGAGCAGATGGGGGTGGAGGGGAGCCACAGTGATCTAGTGTTGTGTTACAGTGTGAATGGTGGATCAAGGTTGTTTGGGCCAAGGTGTCAGAGCCTCAGCAGAGGGAAGATGAGGCTCATAGGAGGGAAAGCCCAGCATAGGGAAAGCCCAGGGGAGTGGAGACAGGCATGAGTGAGATAAGCAATCCGCATGGATGGTGTTACAGCCTGAACTGGGTGAAATGGCATCCATGGCAACCTGGCATAAGATGCTGGTGTGCATCTGGAAGGAGAAGGCCAATCCCTCCAGGGGACAGCCTGCTGGATGGCATCAACACCTGAGCAGCTGGGAGGTACATCTGAGCATGGGATGGGACTGCCTGGTCTCGGGAACCGCAGCTCAAACTGGACAAGGAAGGCGCCCACAGAGCAGCTCCACCTGGCTTGGGGCATCAGTGCCTGAGCAGAAGCACATCCACTTGGCAAGGATGGGGTAGGCCAGTCCACCGCACGGTGTCAGAGTCCAGACAAGATGAATGGGGAGGACAGACCCATGACCAGGAGCCAGCGTGCAGGTTTTCAGATCACAAGCATTCTGATGAAGGCGCACCCACAGCACAGTGTCAGAGCCTGAGCAGGGCCAGGAGAGTTTCCATGCAGTGGGTACAAGCTGGCATGAGGTTCAGGAGCCCAGTCAGGGTAAGGAGAGTGTCTGCATGGGGGAGGCACATCACAGAGGGTCAGAGTCCTAGTGAATGAAAGGGGCACCAGCTTGGGAGGGTGTGGTGGTAGACATGGGAGACCGGTTGCATGCAGAAAGAATAATTAAATTCTTAATATACTAAGTGTAATGGACTGATGCTCAAGCTGAAACTCCAGGACTTTGGCCACCTCATGCAAAGAGTTGATTCATTGGAAAAGACCCTGATACTGGGAGGGTTTGGGGGCAGGAGGACAAGGGGATGACAGAGGATGAGATGGCTGGATGGCATCACCAACTCGATGGACATGAGTTTGAGTAAGCTCCGGGAGTTGGTGATGGACAGGGAGGCCTGGAGTGCTGCGATTCATGGGGTCACAAAGAGTTGGACACAACTAAGCGACTGAACTGAACTGAACTGAACTGAATGGAAACCAAGTTTGTCACTATTGGGAAAGGGAGTTAGAAGTAAGAAAACACAGGAAACTGAAATGAACTCTGAATGGTTGAATTAGAATCAGAGATATCAATGCAAAGTCAATGATTTTGATGGATAGAGAGATGGGAATAAAACAAATAAATATAAATGGGCATATGTTATGTTCATGTGTATGTTATGTATATAGTGTTTATTTACACATAATTATGCATGTAAATATGATGCAAATGTATTTATTTCCTACTCTGTCCACTGAGAGGATGTGGGAGAAGCAAAACCTCAATAATAATGAGCATATCTGGTGCTGAGCGTTTGCTTCTAAACACAGATCTCCATGAAAAGGGATAAAGGCTCCTTGGAGAAATACTTGATTCTAGGCTGAGGCACAGAAAATACAAGGTGAGCCAGGAATATCTGTTTATGTCAAAAGCAAGGAAATACTAAAAAAAAAAAAAAATGGCAGGTACCTGTTAAAAGAAACAACAGATCAAGGCTTGAGAAGGCTCCTACTGGTCATCAGGGACAATTTGAACATCATAATAAATGGTGGCAGTAAGATCAAAATCCACTGAATAAAATGGGAAATGATAAATCCAGAGTGATATTCATTAGTTAAATGTTCAATGAATCTATTTACATTGATTCAGAATAATTGCCCACAAAATCAATTTTAATTACAGTAGGGAAAGCAGTAACTTTACACTGGAAAAGCCTGACACACTATTTTAATACACTGATTAAACTGAACATCATGTTCAAAATTATGTTCCACCTTATAGGATGCAGAGAAGCACAGCATCATTTCTATAATTATTCAGCCAATGATGCATAACCTGAATCTTAATATAAGAAAATACCAAACCCAAACTAGGGTGCATTCTACAATAACTTTAAAAGTACCAACATAAGGAAAGACAGAGAAATCTTTCCAGATTGAGACATGAAGACTAAATGTAATGTGTGACTTGGAGCTGGGCTCATTTGCCATAAAGTACATTACTGAGACTATCAGTTTAACTTCTGTAAGTCTAATGATTAGACAGTGAGAATGCATCAAATATCAATTTCCTCATTTTGAAAATTATAAGGTTATTATAAAAGAAAATGTCCCAGTTTGTAGCAAAGTATTTTTGAGAGTGATGGCCATCAAGTTAAGAAGTCAAGGAAAAAATCTAAACTTGACATTGATTAGTCTTTCTTATTCATACTGACAATTTCTTAAAAAGTTCTGAAATACATATTTATATCTGTCTTGCATGATGACACTCCTAAATGGAGTTACACTCACTAGAACCTCTTTCTGCTCTAGATCTGCTTGTTCATCCATTTAAGTCAAGATCCCTTAAGTCTCATTGTTCATTTCAAATGCATGTAGATAAAGCCTTACTGGTTGAAGTATGCTTGGGTTCTTCTCCATGTTGACTTTGTATTACAAAATATGATTCTTCTAAAACCTATTTTTGGAAGAAATCTGCAAGCCTACTCAATAAGAAAATATATATATATATATATATATATATATATATATATATATATATCTGAGCTTTTCTCATTTGATGTTGTCATAAGGTAAAAGTATTGAGGAAAAAAAAATGGAGGGAAACAGAAATTTGCATAATAAGAAATCAGATCAGTTCAGTCGCTCAGTCGTGTCTGACTCTTTGAGACCCCATGGACTACAGTATACCAGGCCTGCCTGTCCATCACCATCTCCCAGAGTTTATGCAAACTCATTACCATTGAGTTGATGATGCCATCCAACCATCTCATCCTCTGTTGTCCCCTTCTCCTCCTGCCTTCAATCTTTCCCAGCATCATGGTCATTTCAAATGAGTCAGTTCTTTGCTTCAGGTCGCCAAAGTATTGGAGTTTCAGCTTCAACATTAGTCCTTCCAATGAATATTTAAGACTGATTTCCTTTAGGATGGACTGGTTGGATCTCCTTGCATTCCAAGGGACTCTTAAGAGTCTTCTCCAACACCATAGTTCAAAAGCATCAATTCTTTGGTGCTCAGCTTTCTTTATAGTCCAACTCTCACATCCATACGTGACTACTGGAAAAACCATAACCTTGACTAGATGGACATTTGTTGGCAAAGTAATGCCTCTGCTTTTTAATATTCTGTCTAGGTTGGCCATAACTTTTCTTCCAAAGAGCAAGAGTCTTTTAATTTCATGGCTGCAGTCACCATCTGCAGTGATTTAAGAGTACAAAAAAATTAAGTCAGGCACTGTTTCCACTGTTTCCCCATCTATTTGCCATGAAATGATGGGACCAGATGCCATGATCCTAATTTTCTGAATGTTGAGCTTTAAGCCAACTTTTTTACTCTCCTCTTTCACTTTCATTAAGAGGTTGTTTAGTTCTTCTTCGTTTTCTGCCATAAGAAATACATGATATAAATTCTAATATTCATAAAATAATAAAAAGTGAAAAATCCAATCCACTACATAGAATATTGGTCAACAAAGTCCCAAGCATCCAGATATAAAAATTGATGATAGCACAAATTGTTCTTTGATCTAGTTATCTTGGACTTTAAAACAAAATATAACAAAACTCTCAAGGGAGCAAAATAAAAATGCCTAGAAATAATATATTAACCTATTTCAATATAATATTAAGATGAGTTGGAGAACTCAGGAACTTAATTTGGAAAGATGTTACTTACCAGAACATACCAGCAATCTTCAACTATCTGAAGCAGTCTCATGGGGAAGAATTAGGACTAATAAATGAAAATTATAGAAAGACAGATTTCCACCCAGTTTAAAAGAAAAGCAAAAGTTGAATTGTTCAAAAATGTAAGATGCTGCTTAGCAAGTGATTCGTTCACTAGAATACTCAAAGTACAGATAACTGCTTCATAAAGGGATCAGATAGACCAGATGCTCTATTAAACTCCTAGAGGAAAACATAGGTACAACATTCTTTGACATAAATTGCAGCAATACTTTTTGGATCCATCTCCTAAAGTAAGGGAAAAATAAATAAATAGGACCTAATTACACTCAAAATCTTTGGCACAGCAAAGGAAACCATAAATAAAATGTGAAGACTATCTACAGGTTGGGAGAAAATATGTGTGAATGAAGTGACTGACAAGGAATTAATCATCAAAATATATAAACAGCTCATGCAGCTCAATATATAAAAAAAAAACAAGTAACCCAATCAAAAAATAGGCAAAAGATCTTAATAGACATCTCTCCAAAGAAGACATACAAATGGACAAAAAGCACATTAAAATATGTTCCATTAGAGAAGTGCAAATTGAAGCTACAATGAAATATCACCTCACACTAGTCAGAATAGCCATCATCAGAAAGTCTACACATAATAAACGCTGGAAAAAGTGTGGAGAAAAGGGAACCCTCCTGCACTGTTGGTGGGACTGCAAACTGGCACAGCCACCATGGAAGATAGTACAAAGATTTCTCAAAAAACTAAAAATATAGTTACCATATGATCATGAAATTCCACACCTGGTCATATATCCAGAAAAGATGAAACTCTAATTAGAAAAGATACATGTACCCCAATATTCATAGCAGCACTATTTATGCAACTTAAATGTCCATTGACAAATAGATAAAGAAAATGTGGTATATAATATATGATATATGTGTGTGTGTGTATGAATACACCACATAGGATACACAATGTAATACTACCCATCCATAAAGAAAGACTATTCAGTCATAAAAAAGAAAAAATAATGCCACTTGAAGCAATATGGATAGACCTAGAGCTTATCATAGTAAGTGTAATAAGTCAGACAGACAAAGACAAACACCATATGATATCACTTACATCTGGCATGTAAAAATTACCATTACAAATGAACTTATTTACAAAGAGAAATAGACTCACAGGCATAGAAAACAAACCTATGGTTACCAAAGAGGAAGGGAGTAGAATAAATTCTAGGTATGGGATTAAGACAGATCCACTACTATAAATAAAATAAACAGCAAGTACCTATGGCATACCACATGGAATAATATTCAATATAGTATAATAACCTATAATGGAAAAGGATCTGAAAAATAATACATAAATAGATATATTTATCTATATATACATATAGACATATATATATATGAATCACTTTAATGTACACCTGAATCTAACAGAATATTGTAAACTAACTATACTTCATTAAAAAAAGTTAAACTTTGAGAACATTGTAAATAAAAATGGGGGGTTAAACAACAGTTGGTCACAAAGAATCTGTGATACATAAATTCATTTTCAATTTTATAATTCTATAGTTTTATGTATTCAACTATCAGAAATAAGCTAATAACTTCAAAGTTCATATATCAGTGTGACCTTAGAAGGTATACATCACATATTTGACTGCTAAAAGTTATCATACAAATGTGGTCAGTTTTTTCTAAAAGTAATTTCTCTTACAAAGATAAGCTATGACCAAACTTCATAAATGCCCAGAAATAGGTCTGAAAATGATAAACTCAAGAGAAATTATATACTGGAGGGCAGACGTTGCTTGAAAGGAAATGTGTTTTGCTTAGCATATAATGTTCATAGGGTCACCACAATCAAGCAATATTCATTTTTCTCCAGCTAGTCAATTTTGTATTGCAGTAACATGGGCAAAAACTACTTTTTCAATATTTTTTTTACTGTAGAAGAATGTGTCTGTTTCTTTAATCATCATTTAGAAAATGACTTCCAAGGACAGGCATGTTTGGGAAATCAGAGCTTGACAAATTGCATTACATCTTCTGATCAAGCAATGGATTTTAAAAAAAAATAGGTAAACAGGTGTCTTTAGGCAATTTGCATTTAATAACTAATTTCTTTGGTGAAGTATTATTTAGAATGTGTATAATTTATCATTAGTACACCAAATACTGCCCAAATTGTGTTAAGATAAAAGTCTATGTACCTATGGCAACAAATGTACCATAAAAAATTAAATTATTTCATTCTTTTAATGTTTTCCTGACATAACACTGTCTGTGCATAACACTGTCTGTGCATATGGAAGTATATGAATGACTAGATGAGTTTCTCTCTTGTCATGCAAATATCTGCATAATGAGCTGGACATTTCTTTAGATAAAGCTAAAAAATCCTGTCTATCTATTTACTTACCTACCTATCATCTATCTATCTACCATAAATAAGAAAATTCCTTAGCCAAGAATGTATGGCTGGATTGGAATTATGGATTTAATGTGAAATGTGCATGCATGCATGCTCAGTCACTTCAGTCGTGTCTGACTCTCTGCGACCCCATGAACCACGGTCCACCAGGCTCCTCTGGCCATGGGATTTTCCAGGCAAGAATACTGGAGTGGATTGCCATTTTCTTTTCCAGTGATAAACTATGAAGTGAATGAACTGAAGTCGCTCAGTCGTGTCCAACTCTTTGCGACCCCATGGACTGTAGCCTACCAGGCTCCTCCATCCATGGGATTTTCCAGGCAAGAGTACTGGAGTGGGTCGCCATTTCCTTCTCCAATAATGTGAAATGTATGTACATATATATATGTATATGGCTGAAATTGAGGACTCATAAATCCACAGGAGGTGAAATTGGAAGAAAAATGACAAGGAGGGAAATTCAACTCAAATTTATAATAATAATTTATGATGATGAAAGGTTCATGATAGAGGGTACTCATACAATGAAATAACCACCAAGAAGCTGACCTGTTGTTATTATTGCTTATTCACTGTCAGTCTCTTTTGCAATGCCATGGACTGTAACCAGCCAGGCTCCTCTTTACCAGGCAAGAATACTGGAATGGGTTGTCATTTCCTTTCTACAAAAGGATCTTCCCAATTCACATGAACCATGTAAGAGACTCTTGTGCTGTTTGCTGTGCCTAGTCACTCAGCTGTGTCCAACTCTTTGTGACCCCATAGACTGTAGCCTGCCAGGCTCTCTCTCCATGGGGATTCTCCAGGCAAGAATACTAGAGTTGGTTGTCATGCCCTCCTCCAAGGGATTTTCCCAACCCAGGGATCAAACTCAGCTGGATTCTTTACCATCAGAGTCATCAGGAAAGCCCAAGAATACTGGAGTGGGTAGACTATCTCTTCTCCAGGGGATCTCCCCAATCCAGGATTCAAACCAGGGTCTTCTGCATTGCAAGTGGATTCTTTACTAGCTGAGCTACTAGGGAAGTCCTTAGTTTCTGATAAACTGAGCATTCAGCAGTGTTTATAACTGAATTGGAAATGCATACTAATTTAACAAAAGATTGCTTCAAGGCCTCATTGTTCATTAGGCCACTGAGCAAGCACCAGATTTAAAGAAGAAAGAAGATGGATGATCTTGAAACTGTCCATTTGATTTGAAAGTGTTCATAGAGGTGATTTTTTTTTTGGTAGATATTCACATGGATATGAGAATTTTCAATTCTGAGCTATTATGAAACATCTACCCCTATAACACTTTCAAAAGTTTCTTCTAGACATTTAAAAGTTTGTTCTCTACAATGTGGCATAAGATTTTGCATTCCTTATACAAGAACTAGTATAACCCTTGACATCTGCCTATTTCAGAGTAGATGTCTGCCTACTTCAGAGGATTTAGGAAATCCTGGTCCCATTTATACCACTTACTGTTGAAATGCTGAAAGAAACACAAAATTTTCCATTGGGTAGATACAACAACAATTAGTGCATGATGGATATTTTGCCATACAAAGACACCTTGAGGTGTCAGATCACTTGTTGACTCATGGTCAGGCATTTGATCTTCAACAGAATCTAGTAGGAGAGTTTTCTCAAAATGAATCTATTGAAGATGGCACAGCCTTTGCTGAAATCAAATATGACTCCTCAGTAAATCTCTTATTTACCACAGGTTCCAAGTAGAATTTCAATTTCCTGCTAACTCTAATATCTACTCAGTCATTGGATTCAAGTGAATAAATAGTAATATTATATTCTAAACCACCTGGAAGAATTTATTTTGCTCTGGGATCCAATCAAACCTTGAAGTTTTGCTGATTAGATTAATCAGAGAAACATCTAAAGTGGGTATGCACTTACTCCAGCAGCCATCTTTTTCTTAGTGGTTGGTAAGCAAAAGATCTTTTATCTTCAAAAGGTTAACAAGAATATCCTAGAATACTGAAAAATTACTTATAATACAGGTATCTTATGCTATTCTTACCTTACCTATATCTCAACTCCTGTTCAGTTCAGTTCAGTTGCTCAGTTGTGTCTTTGAGGCCCCATGGACTGCAGCATGCCATGCTTTCCTGTCCATCACCAACACCCAGAGTCCACTCAAAATTTAATTTTAAGACATAATAATTAAAGCTAACACTTATTCTCTCTTGCTATGTGCCAGTTACTCTTTTAAATGTCTAAGTACTTCAAATCTATTAACTCATTGGATCTCCAAAATAACTCTATGGGATAGTCACTATTATTAACTACAAATTATAGATAAGAGACAAGAAATACAAAAACCTGTCCCAAGTCATGTAACTAGTAAGTAGTGGAGCTCAGTTTAGACCACAGAAGTTCATCCTTATTCCTTTTTCTTTTAAAACTTTATTTCCCTTTATTTTTCTTTCCTATTTCTTGCCTCTATTTACTCCACTACATGGGATTCATAAACATATTTCTTTGAAAACATGATAGTTTAATTTTGTCTTAGCACACACTTCATGGCATCCTATATAAACCTTCCTTTTCATTACTTACAGAGTAAATGACTGCAAGAGTGTAGTCTGTAGCCTGAGTTATTATCCTTTATTCTCTATTAGCTTCGTTTTGGATTAATATCATAAATTCACCATGAAAAGTAAGCAAATTAATCACAAGAATATTGTCAATATAAGAAAAACATATCAATAAATTTTTCCCAGTTAAAAATGATATACTTACTTTCTTAGTGTATTGGGAAGATTGTAATATAACCACCAAATATCATTGGAAAAGTTTTTTCCCTGAAAACTCTTAGAATGAAACCTTATGGCATATCTTGATAATAGATGCTTACTTATACCTAAAAAGTTCTTGAATTTTTCTTACTCCCTTGTTTCCATCGTTAAGTATTCCCAGCTCTGAGTATCACAAGATACAAGAACCAGGTCATATTTTTTTTCAGTGAACCGCATAAACTACTCCCTGTTTGTTAACCTTTCCCTGCGTTAAACTGTCGACCTTCTGAACAGAAAGTGACTTGGGTTTTCACAAGTGTAGTCAAGAAAACTCCTGTGATGGATAAGGGATTAGCACTGGTGACAAGTTGATGATAACATATTCCTTGTCCTGGAATATTATGTGCAGTGCCTCACTGAGTCATAATAACCTGAAAATCTCCTCCAGCCCTTCCCCCATCATCTGCCAAATATGAGGTATAATCACTCACCCATTGCTTAGGCAGTGACAGGTAATTAAAATGGTATCACACAAATAGGATGAGAAAGTGTGAATTCCTGTCAAAGAAAAACAACTTGCAAAATACTTCAGAGCGCATCTTGTTTTAAATTTCAATCAAGCTTGATAGGACACATGTTTACAAGAGAACAAAACTATCCATGTTAAAAGAAGAATATCAGCAAATGTTTATAAGTAAATATATAACCTATTTATATTCATTCAGTGTTCAAATACAGAAAATGTATTTTGAATGTTTACTGAGCAATAAGCACTGAATAGGGTTTCCGTGGTGGCTTAGCAGTAAAGAATCTGCCTGCCAATGCAGGAGACATGGGTTTGATCCCTGGGTCAGGAAGATCCCCTGGAGAAGGGAATGGCTATCCACTCCAGTATCCTTGCCTGGAGAATTCCATGGACAGAGGAGCCTGGCAGGCTACAGTCCATGGGGTAGCAAAGAATCAGACACGACTTACGGACTAAACAACAAAGCACGGTATATATCCTCTGGCCCTTAAAAAAAAAATCAATTACGACTGACTTTAGATTGGTGAGGTTCCAGGTGATTTTTTAAACACATACTTCTAAGTTTTTACAATTTTTTTTACATATGTCAAAAACACTAAATTTTAAAACTATAAACTATGAAATATATAAATATACAAGGAGTCTTTTACTTCATGAAGTTTACAGTCTGCTAAAGAGGTGTGACTCAGTAATAGAGAGTATGCTTAGCAAGCATGAGACCCTACATTCAATCCCCTGTACCCCCATTGTTTTGGGCTTCCCTTGTGGATCATACAGTAAAGAATCTGCCTACAATGTGGGAGACCCAGGTTCAATCCCTGGGTCGGGAAGATCCCCTGGAGAAGGGCATGGCAACCCACTCCAGTATTCTTGCCTGGAGAATCCCATGGACAGAGGAGCCTGGTGGGCCACAGTCCACAGGATCTCAAAGAGCTGGACATGACTGAGTGACTAACACTTTCACACAAAGACTCCAAAGGGAGTAAAAATGGGTTCATAATTATTAGCTAATTTGTATTTCAATGTCTACCAAAAATGAAGACAGACTATGCCCTTCCCTAAATAACAATGTTGCAAGAATAGGCTTCAGGTGAGGAAAGCTGAGCACTTCTTGATGCTTTTCAACTGTGGTGTTGGAGCAGACTCTTGAGAGTCCCTTGGACTGCAAGGAGATCCAACCAGTCCATCCTAAAGGAGATCAGTCCTGGGTGTTCATTGGAAGGACTGATGCTGAGGCTGAGCTGAAACTCCAGTACTTTGGCCACCTCCTGCAGAGTTGACTCACTGGAAAAGACCCTGATGCTGGGAGGGATTGGGGGCAGGAGGAGAAGGGGACTACAGAGGATGAGATGGCTGGATGGCATCACTGACTCAATGGACATGAGTTTGAGTAACCTCCGGGAGTTGGTGATGGACAGGGAGGCCTGGTGTGCTGCGATTCATAGGGTCGCAAAGAGTTGGATATGACTGAGCGACTGAACTGAACTGACTGAGGACCAAAATTCTGGCCTTTTAGAAAATGGTACATTGGGAAGCTAACCCAGGTGTCATCTCTGATTGGGAACTCTAAGCCTTTTATTCTCACTGGAATTCTTGTCACCATTAACTGAGGGAAAATTGACCTTTGGTTTACATATCTCCAGTAAGCACTCAGGAATACTCCTCTGTTGAGCAAGGAGGTAGAGAGCCAGCTTCCTAACTACTTGAAAGGGGCCAACAGGACATATAAAATGCTCACCCTATGAGGATGCAAAGGGAAATTCTTGAGGAATGTGATGGCGCCTTTGTCACTGCCAGGCAGGACCAGCACCCTGTTGGAACCTAAAGGCAAAGGCATCTTTCCAAAGTGCGAGACGTGTCGCTGCGTCTCTGGCTGTGTGCAGCTATCTCTGTAAGGTATTTTTTCGCTGTCACTTTGTTTAAGTGAGCATATGTCTTTAGGCTGTGAATGTAAGTACCTTTCCATCAGTTGTATCACTGTTTCATTGGGAAAACAGCACACTTGAAATGGAACTTATATTTGTTTTTGTCTTTGTAACAAAAACAGTAAAAAACCCAGAAAACTCAAGGCTTTCGAATCATTTAACCTACTGTTTATCCACATATTTATCTAGGTAGTGGATGATTATTAATTACCTTCACAGAAGCATCCCACATTCTTCTTTTAACCACCTTGATTTCAATTTTTACAAGTTGAATGTGTGCCAACTCCTGCAGTGTCATGTGTAAGTTATGCTAAACCAACTGGACATTCCATCCCTCTGCCATCATGATTGGTATAACAGTAAACCGATTGGTTTGAGAGATCCAGTCCACTCAAAATGAAATTCATGATGCTATCTGGGAATACAGGTAAAAGACATTCACTCTCATTTCTAGAAATAAATAATGAAGGGACAAGTAGCCTTTGGGAAGCCTTTAGTACCACAAAGAGAGTCCATCTAGGTAGAAAGAAAAATAACTGAAAATTTGAAAAAAAAGAAAAAACAAGAAATAAACTGAGTCCCATGTTAAATAATAGTTGAATTTTCTTAACTTTGAAAATAAAAAACATCTATAATTTACATATATTACTAATATTACATAAGACTCTGAGAAATTTAAAATATCTAGTCACCTTCAGATGAAAGTAAAAATTTAAATCTAAATCAGTACTAGATAGGTATTCTTGAATCAAAGCTAGATATTATTTAGTGTGTATACCAAGTGCACACATGGTATAAGCTTGTTTATGCTTAACTTGATTACTTGATTAACCTGAATTTTTATTTCTTTGGGTATATGGAAAGACATTTGAGCTATAAGAATTCATTGTTGTCTTATGTCTCATTTGTTTCATTTCTATTTTTGAGACACATAACTGTTTTTAGATAATATTACAAATTCTCATATGAAAGTAAGCTATTACTATATTTTAAAATTTCAAGCTTAACATCAGAAAAAGCTTTGCTTCAATTAGTAACAAATTTTCTGTTTGCTTGTACATTTGCACATGTCCCCTTGGCCACAAAATGTTGCTCAGAATGTCACTTCCTTTCTATAATTTCTCCTTACCTCCCACAAATGGCTAAAAAATTGACTTCTTCATCCAGCTCCCTACAGCATTTGATGAATATATTCTATTTATTTGCCAACCTGCCTGTCTCTCCTTCTGGAACACAAGATTTTTGATGGTAGGGATTATGTCAAATATATCTCAATATTTCCAGGGTTTGCTATTGTTCCTGACACATAATAGACACTCAGTAAATAACTGTTAAGTGATGTTAAGAGTAGATTTATACAGTGAACCCTGATTTATCTGTTTTGATTTGGCTCATACAGTGAAGAAACTACCATGGAAGTCTTCTCTTTTATATTATAAACATAGCCTTTCTGTAGTGTGAACATAGCCTGAGCTTTAAGTTGCTATTTCAGGGAAGAATATATCACAGGCTAAAGAAGGTAAAGTTTCTATTCTAAGTCTGTATTTAAGTAAGTTTCAACCAGTAAGATACAACTGATTTTTTTTAACAAAATCATTTTTGTTAGTAACTTGTTAAGTCTTAGGCTTTCTTTTATTGCAGCTTTCTAGACCTAATAACAATGCTACATTAGAAAAGCCAGGTATCTGTGAGAAGTTTCACTTCCCTGCCCCAAGTCAGCCATGTGGAGAGACTGCATGGGGAGAGAGATCCTTTGTTAGCCTCAGATTTTAGAGTGTTCTTAACTCAGGCACCATACAGAGGAGTGAGAAAGCCATTTTGGACATTTCAGCCCCAGCGAACTGATGTGTAGAAGAATCAAGGGATTCATTGGACAGTCGGAACCAAAAGCTCTCTATCTATCTCTGGTAATTCAAACTACAACTCTGTCGGCCCTGCTCAATTTTCTGACTCCCAGAATTTTGAGAATAAGAGTTGTTGTTGCTTCATGTCTAGGAAACTAGAAAATGAGAGAAAAGAAGAAACCTGCATGAATCATACTTTGGACCAAGATATTATTTTAGTACCAGTGATTATTCTCTAACATGGTATTCACCAATCATTTCCTTCTAGTCATCTAGAAAAGAAGGTAACTTCATGAAGACATGACATGTACTTTGGATCTATGGACCAACCTAAATAGGAAATAAAGCTTCTAGGACATCTGAAATATAATAGATGGCCTGCCAGATCTAGTCAAGGCTTGTCCTTGCTTACACAACAAAACTAGTGTTCTTTGTTGCAAAAAGACTCAGTTATATGTGTTCAACAGTGTCCAAATGGTTCCAATATTTTTTAGGAAACAATGCAATTGAAAAGATAGTTTAGTAAAGATAGTTTAGTAAACCACATGCAACATGAATTAATGCATATAGAAACATCTCAAAATTCTGGGTATTTCTAAGTTTTTCACTTTTTAATAGTAAAAATACAGTGGTAATAGCTAGTCCATATCATATATACTGTAGAAAATACAGTACCCCATGCTTTTCTAGCAAAAGAAAAGAAACATGAATAGGGTTTTCTGATTTAAAAAAAAAAAAACCTTATTTTTTTAAATGAGGTTTCTTTGTAATTTAATTTCTTTGTAACAAATCATGTTGGTATTATTCAGAATGTCCGAGTAATCCCTATGTAAACAGCCCCTTCCCTATGTATGTATATCTCATAGAGCTTCTAAGTTTTTTCAACATCTGGTAGTGTATGAATTGACAAGATATTTCAAATACCATTTATAAATAAGCATTCCTGAAACAAATATTGAGTAAAGAGCTACTATTTACTAAGCACTGTAGACAGTGTGTTAAAAAGCAAAGACATCACTTTGCTGACAAAGGTCCATATAGTCAAGGCGTTGGGAAGATCCCCTGGAGAAGGAAATGGCAACCCACTCCAGTACTCTTGCCTGGAAAATCCCATGGACAGAGGAGCCTGGTGGGCTACAGTCCACAGGGTCACAAAGAGCCAGACATGACTGAGCGACTTCACTTTATGGTCTTTCCAGCAGTCATGTACAGATATGAGAGCTGCACAATAAAGAAGGTGGAATACCGAAGAATTGATGCTTTCTAAATGTGGTGCTGGAGAAGACTCTTAACAGTCCCTTGAAAATAAGATCAAATCAGTCAATCTTAAAGGAAATAAGATGGATGCTGAAGCTAAAGCTTCAATACTTTGGCCAACTGATGTGAACAGCTGGCTCATTGGAAAAGACCCTAAAGTTGGGAAAGATTGAAGGGAAAAGGAGGGCACAGAGGATGAGATGGTTAGATGGCATCACCAACTCATTGAACATGAACTTGGGCAAGCTCCAGGAGATGGGGAAGGACAGGGAAGCCTGGGGTGCTGCAGTCCATGGGGTCACAAAGAGTCTGACACAACTTGGTGACTGAATAGCAACAATACCAAAGCGCTGTTCCAGGAGCTGAGGATACAGGCATGAGCAAAACAAAGGTCTTATCCCACCTAATGTAGTTTAGAACCTAGTGTAGGATTTAGATGTTACCCATATTCCATTAAAAAAGAAAAGCTGCAAAGGAAGTAGGCAAGAAGAAGAGCCTTGCAATATGAGTATTGAGGAAGGCTTGCTATAGAAGTGACCTTTCATCTGAGGTCTGATGGATGACAAAGTATTGCCCTCACCTGAGGACGTGGGGTGTCGACTAGTGTTCTAGGCTAGTAGTGAGTATATGAAAGGCCAATATGTGGGAAAAAGCACAGAACACTCAAGTAATTAAAGGATTCAGGCTGATATATACAGAACTGCATCATTTAAGACAGGACTATAGAAATAGGGGCCAGATCTCACATGGCCAATAGGATCTACAAGGATTTAATTTTTTGTTCCATAAGAAACTTGTGAAGCTGTGGTTAGAATGAGAGCACTTAGGAGGAGAAGATAGAAAGAGAAGAGAAGGGGATCTTGAGTACCCTGCATTTGAAGGTTAGATTAAAAAAAAAAAAAAAGCAGGAGCCAGCAAAGAGACTGGGAACGTGTGGCCAGGGAGATCAGAATAAAGCCAGAACAGTGACACAAAATTGAAAAGAAAATAGAATTTCAAGAAAATGAGTGCACTCAGCCTTGTCAAATGCTGCTGAGAGATTAAATATGCATTGACTGCACTATCTGGAAATCACCTGTGCCCCTCAGTGAGAGGCCTCTTAAGGCGGTTGGGAAGTAGTGATGTGAAATTTAGATTAGACTGAGTTGAAGGATACTTCTGTGATTAAGAACTGAAGACAGAATACACAGACAATGCTTGGGAAATTTAGATGTGGAAAAGAGACAATAGATAGAGAAGTGGTGAAGGGAAATAGGGGGATTAGGAGGTTGTAGATATATCTGTTTATGGAATGTGTGTGTTTTAAGATGAGAATAGCTAGTGAACGCTTCAATGTTCCATGACAAGGACTCAGTTAGGAGGAATATGCTGAAGATTAAAAAAATGAGATGAGTACTTCTAGAGTAAGGATCAGGAAAAAGCAGACAGGAACCGAAAACAGGGTGTAGGCAAATGTCTGCCACACTATACATACATGTACAGTTTATATTTTCAGACAATGTATATTTCTGCTCTTATGCCCCTTTCAATATTCCCAAGTCCTTAGAATCAAATCAGAAAACTAATGTATTTAAACTGCTATGAGAAAATTCACATCTCCAATGTTATAGGAACAGATTTTGTCCATGAAAAATGCAAATAAATACATTCAGTTATGAATATGTTTTTCATAAAACAATGCAATGATTCAAGATATTCGCAGCACTGTTTATAATAGCCAGGACATGGAAGCAACCTAGATGCCCATCAGCAGACGAATGGATGAGGAAGCTGTGGTACATATACACCATGGAATATTACTCAGCCATTAAAAAGAATTCATTTGAATCAGTTCTAATGAGATGGATGAAACTGGAGCCCATTATACAGAGCAAAGTAAGCCAGAAAGATAAAGACCATTACAGTATACTAACACATATATATGGAATTTAGAAAGATGGTAACGATAACCCTATATGCAAAACAGAAAAAGAGACTCAGATGTATAGAACAGACTTGTGGACTCTGTGGGAGAAGGCGAGGGTGGGATGTTTCAAGAGGACAGCATCAAAACATGTATATTATCTAGGGTGAAACAGATCACCAGCCCAGGTTGGATGCATGAGACAAGTGCTCGGGCCTGGTGCACTGGGAAGACCCAGAGGGATCGGGTGGAGATGGAGGTGGGAGGGGGGACTGGGATGGGGAATACATGTAACTCCATGGCTAATTCATGTCAATGTATGACAAAAACCACTGCAATGTTGTAAAGTAATTAGCCTCCAACTAATAAAAATAAATGGAAAAATAAAATAAAAAAGACACAATGAATTGTAGTTCTAATGAAAGTAAAATTTTTGGAAAATTCATACTACTTTCCACAAGCTGGTATTGCTCATTAAATCATAGTTTGATTAGCAGTTTATTTCTATTAAAATGTTTTAAATCCAAGTTACCTCATATTCATAAGAAAAGAATGCCCATTTCCTTACTACTTAAACTAAATAAGAAAACCAAATTGAGTTATTTTTCTCTTTTATTTCATAGTTGTACAAAAAAGAAGACTCAAATTGCTTCTTATCCAGCAACAAAGAGGAATATAAGTGCTTTTTAAGTCTAAATATTAGTCTAAGTAATAGAGCCTGACAGGCTACAGTCCACAGAGCCACAAAGAGTTGGACATGACTGAAGTGACCTAGCACACACAGCATCAGAGATGAATTCTAGAAACTACATGTGAGCAGAAATGTGAGTGTTGGTTACAGTTGGTTACAGCATATTTTTTAATCAAACTGTACACTTAAAAATTATTGCATTTTGTTGTACATAAATTATAACTCAATAAAATTGCACTTGATCATTTCCATTAAAATTCAATAGCAAAAGGGATTTGTTAATTTTAATCAATACTTTAAAAAAGACCAGATCTCTTCAGAAAATTAGGCTTATTTTTTGCTGGCATCCTCTCTTCACCAGCCTGTATTATCTGAGGTCACATTTTTATTGTGGGCATTGAGCCACTTCAAAGAATCCCCAGATATATTCCAGAATCAAATAAGAGATTCTCTGTTCTGTTGCATGAATGCATGCTAAGTCATTTCAGTCATGTCTGACTCTTTGCGACTCCATGGACTATAGCCGCCAGGCTCCTCTGTCCATGGAATTCTCCAGGCAAGGGTCCTGGTATCCGCAAACAAATATGTCAGCTGTTTCCACTCCCTCAGTCTCCACATTCAGCCACCATTTCTGACTATCCTGGCAGCTTTGGTACCACTGCCTCCCCCTCGAGAAGAGTCTGATTCTACACTAAGTTGGCTTACTTGGGAAGTAAAAGAGTGGTGCCCTCATTTTTGCCAAACGTTCCCATTTATGAAGCAGTCTCAACCTTTCAGCTGCATATAATGGTTGAGATTACTTCATTCTGCACTAATGCTATCACAGCCTACTAACCTCTGATTAGTCTTTCTTTGTTAGATCTAGTCATCCTGAACACAGGGAACACTCTGAGTATACTAATACAAGTCCACCTCTTTAGCCATCTCTTTCTATTCACGGATAAGCCTCATCCCAGTTTGACTTTCTGTGGGAATACTTGTTGCTTTTGAGAAAAAACTATAACCCCCTAAGAGCAAAGTGTATAATCACCTATGAATCCAAATACAACAACTGTATCAGAACTGAATAGTCCAACTGCAGTACAATTTCTGTTATCCAGACACATCTCTATATACTAACTGGTGTTGAGCTCTATCTACAATAACAATACTTTTTTAGCTACCTCTTCAGGAAGAGATGCTAATTCAACCTAAGCATTATCCTACTTTTGCACTGTTTTACCTTCTCATCTCAAATACACATCACACACCAGAAGAGTTAGAGTTTATAAGGGCAATACCTCATCTCCACACAGTGGAGACAAAGCTACCTCTTTCTCTCCAAGGAAAGTCTCTGACACATAGCTGTGGCTCAACCATTAACAGTATTCCACATTATTGAATGACTGGATTTAGATTTCTAAATTTAAAACACATGTTCCTATGTTTTCACTATTTCTTCAACCACCTTGGGCAATGTTATTTGCTTCATGGATTTAAGTAGGTCTCCTTATGACACACTTTCCCATGCACATCCCCTCAAAAGATAACTTTTTACAAATTTAAAACTCAAAGCTATATTTCTTGGAGAGACAAAGCTTCTTTAAATCTTTATTTTTTTAAATTCATCCAATGAGTTATTTTTTTTAAGTTATTTATTTTAATTGGAGGCTAACTACTTTACAATAATGTAGTGGTTTTTGCCATACATTGACATGAATCAGCCATGGGTGTACATGTGTTCCCCATCCTGAACACCCCTCCCACCTCCCTCCCCATCCCATCCCTCAGGGTTGTCCCAGTGCATCAGCCCTGAGCACCCTGTCTCATGCATCCAACCTGGACTGGCAATCTGTTTTATATATGATAATATACATGTTTCAATGCTATTCTCTAAAATCATCCCACCCTCGCCTTCTCCCACAGAGTCCAAGACACTGTTCTATACATCTGTGTCTCTTTTGCTGTCTTGCATATAGAGTCATCATTACCATCTTTCTAAATTCCATATATATGCATTAATACACTGCATTGGTGTTTTTCTTTCTGACTTACTTCACTCTGTATAATAGGCTCCAGTTTCATCCACCTCATTAGAACTGACTCAAATGTATTCTTTTTAATGACTGACTAATATTCTATCGTGTATAGGTACCACAGCTTCCTTTAAATCTTTACAACATACTTTTTACAAGTTTCTGCCTCTAAATATTTTTTAAATTCTGAGGGAAGAATTTCAGATAGATTATTCTGTTGTCAAAACAAAAGTTCACATTGTTGTAGCTTCCATAACCAGTTCAAACCTTTTTTGAACTGATCTATTAAGTATACATTTGCCCTTCCCTACTCTCCAAAATGACGACAACAGATGATTTATTAATTGAATATGCTAATCATGAGATTTTGAAGGGGAAAAAAGGAAGAAAACAAACAGAAACCTTAAATGACAAAAGAAAATGAATAAAAGAAAAGATGGCCAAAAAAGAGGAAGAAAGGAATTGATGAAGAAAAAGTATTGAAAAATAGAGAGTAAGACCAAAAAGAGGAAAAGAATGGGAAGATGATCCTGATTGAAACATATTTAAACTTGCATTAGTGGCTCAGTTGGTAAAGAATCAGTTTGCAATGCAGGAGACCCAGATTTGATCCCCAAGTCTGGAAGATTCCCTGGAGAATGAAATGGCAACCCACCCCAGTATTCTTGCCTGGAGAATTCTATGGACAGAGAAGCCCAGCAGGCTACAGTCCATAGGATCGCAAAGAGCCAGACACGACTGTGCGACTAAATTTTCATTTCATTTTTTCCAACATACTTCATACAACATCTTCACATCCTTGTAGTTTTCAATAAGAGGCTCTAAACCCACCTTGTAGAGTTTGCTTTTCTCAATTGTAATCAACAAGTTAAGCAACAAAACACATATTTAAAAACAAATGTATTTTTCTCAGATTTATCCTAATTCTTTCACAGCATAACGTCTAGGATATGCACAATAAATCTACAGCTATGATTTCTCTTTCCTGGCCCTGATTTCATTAATATTGTTATCTGCAGCAATGAAAAGAGATCTAGCTTGATACTTAAAAAAATGAAAGGATAAAGAATAATAATAAGGATGTTAATAATAACATAACAGTTATAACAGATGCATTAGATACCGTGTGAAGCACTTTATATACCTTATCCTTAATGATCTTCTCAACACTACTGTCAGGTTGATACTGTTGAGAAAACTGAGATTCATAGAAATTAAGCAAAATGACCACAATTCTACCCCAGACATCAGGATCTAGTCTGTCTGATATCACATCAACACAGTTTCCTCTACACCACCGGAGATTTTTGGAAATTTATCAACCATCATTTCCTATCTCATTGGGATACCCATACTATTTCTGATGTTCTTTGTAATTTTCACTATCCCTGTATTACAATTTTTTTCTTATCATATATCCTGAAAGTCTAAAAAGTCCCTGGGTTTGCTGATTTGCAGTTCCTGTCTAAAGCTAGAGTGATTTTGGAAGCAGTCACAAGCATGGCTTTCACTTAGTTTATACAAAAAAATCCTACAATACACTGCAAGTGGCCACATTTGGATGCTTTCCCTCCACTTATTATGGGTCACAATGTCACATCTAAATTCCTAGTCACGTTATTGACAAGACTCTTCTTGCTGCAAACATTCCCTAAACACTTTGCTACTGGACTACATTCTGCCTGAACACATGGGTTCTTACAATTCTTGGCAGGATTTCAAAGACAGGATAAGACAGCCTTCTGTGGGGCAGAAAACTGTGGTCTTATGAGCCAGTTTCTACAGGGTCACACAGCCAAATAGACACACAAAGATAGATGGCAGGACAGGAGATGTCAAGAGTCATTTCTGAGGGGGGAAAAGTTCCCTCTGAATCATACATCTGCTTGGCCAGACAAATTTCTATTCAAAAATCAAAGAAATGAATTTGAAGCTCTTGGAAGAAAGCCTTTGAATGCTATACAGCTAATTTCCCAAGATAATAGCAGGCACTGTATCATGTTTGTTTGGTCCTTAACACATAAAACCACACACTTGTTTTTATTTTTATTTTTTTATAGAAAAGATGGTTAAATGAAAAGTTACTGCCTTCTTTTGCTGAAGGGGTAAAAAGGATACAGGCTTTTAATTTTCTTTCATGAACTGAAAACTATTTCAAAGTATGAAATACTCCAAGTATAATAGAAAGGAAATGAACAGAGGCCTTAAACTGCTATTTCTTTTTGTTTTGACACAACCACAATGGAACATGGCATTCAGTATATTTTACAATAGCAGAACAGAAGAATACAGTAGTAATGAATAGTGCTTAACACAGTCTGTCTCATTTTTCAAGACAGAAATGTCCTGTAGAACGAGTTTAAAGAAATGAAATTTTGTAAAAAAAAGGAAATTGAAGGGAAAAATTGGACATAAACTGTGACCCTTCTAAGTTTCTGAAGCTGTAAATGAGACAAAAGTAAAAGGAAGAAAAAAAAATCTACATAAAAGTGGTTGGTAAGCATCCTGTTTAAAAAGAGAAAATATTTGAACAAGAGCTATATTAACACTTGCCTGGATCCTTACTACTTATAGCAAAGTCTAGAAATGAAGGAAAGAAAAAATAAAAGGTAATAATGGAGAAAAACTGAAGGAAGGAGAAAAAAATAAGTTGCAGAAAACATAAGAAGTTTTGATGTCTTTAAAGTTAAAATGTGCATATGGGGAGAAATAAGGAGAACACATCATCATCACATATTAGCTCGGTTCAGTTCAGTCGCTCAGTCATGTCCGACTCTTTGCATCCCCATGAACCACAGCACGCCAGGTCTCCCTGTCCATCACCAACTCCTGGAGCCTACCCAAACTCAGGTCCATTTAGTCGGTGATGCCATCCAACCATCTCATCCTCTGTCATCCCCCTTTTCCTCCTGCCCTCAATCTTTCCCAGCATCAGGATCTTTTCAAATGAGTCAGCTCTTTACATCAGGTGGCCAAAGTATTGGAGTTTCAGCTTCAGCATCAGTCCCTCCAATGAACACCCAGGACTGATCTCCTTTAGGATGGACTGGTTGGATCTCCTTGCAGTCCAAGGGACTCTCAAGAGTCTTCTCCAACACCACAGTTCAAAAGCATAAATTCTTCTGCGCTCAGCTTTCTTTGTAGTCCAACTCTCACATCCATACATGACCATTGGAAAAACCATGGCCTTGACTAGATGGACCTTTGTTGGCAAAATATCATTGCTTGCCTAAAAATGCATCTTCTACATAAAAAAGATAATATTCACAGCCTTACTAACCTCACAGATAATTCCTAGTTGTACTCCCAAACCAGTTGTTCCTGCAAGCACAGTAACTATCTACTCCTGGGTGAGTCCATGAGCAGCTTTAAACAAGTTATATTTTATACTTAATGGAGTAGGAAGAGACTTAAATTTTTTCTTATGGACAATTTGAATACTTAACAAATTTAATTGATGTAGAGCTCTGACAGTTGAGAAATTTTAGATCTGTAAACAAACTCAGAGTTCATTTAGTCATAGAATCACACAAAACTAGAATTGAAAGAAGGGTTATCTCATGTGTACTCCCACATCTGTATGGATTTCTCTATATTAATGTCACCATTAGGTGATCTTCAAGACTATGTTTGAAAACTCACTTATTTTCAACTCTTTCACTTTGTAAATAGCAAAAGTAAAACCCAAGGAAGATGAATATTTTGCTTTTATCACCATAGATGCTCATTTATAGATAAGACAAATCCTTAAGAGTCAAATGGATCTTGAAGATACTGAACTTTAATCTGCATTAGAGAGGCTGATCCAGTCCAGAGCATTGCATGACTTGACTTTACTAATTTACACTGTAATTTCCCAAGACCATTGAAGTTTTGTTCTTGTTTTGATGAATTCAGAGGTTAGAGAGGGTGGCAGGAGGTGGGGAAAGAAGTTAAAAGACTCATTTCCTCAGAAAATATTTTGGAAACATTGATCTAAGTGCTTTCAAGCATAAACTATATATAACCTAAATCTCAAAACTCTCAGGTATTAGTCTTGAATCATGTGTTTTTGCACTTTCATTGGATGTGAAATATAGCCTTTGATCATTTTCTATATAAAAATTTTTAGAATTTCATGACCTCAATCAACTTCCTTCTAAGACTCCTTGGGGTTCTTTCTTCATGGATGGATAAGCTGCAAATGTTGGTTTGAAGAAAATAATGTAGTAGGCTGGCGGGGATTGTTTATATGGTTCTCAGCCTCAAATGACCTCCTTACAACTGCCTGAACTTGACTAATCAGAGGCTGATTTAATGCATTTGGAAATAGAAATTGTGTCCAGAAAGCTTTAGCTCACATGTCATCCATTCCTCTGTATTCCAACTGACAGAAGTTATATAAGGAGAGACCTGAGCAAATTTTCAAAATAATGGTTAATCGCTATCTAGAAAAAAGAATAAGGAATTAGACATGGGACAAGGTAGGGGGAATAAAGATACAGAAAAGGAACCAAAGAAAATACCAACTTAAATTCTGCCTAGGTCACTGCTATGACCTAATATGCTGATCCAGTAATTAAAATTCTGCTCTTCGAAGAGTCTTCAAAGTGTTCAGAATGTGTCTTCAGTTGAGGGGTCCAAAATTGGAAACAGTACTATGCGAGGGTTTTTATCTGAAATAAATGTTTTTAATCTCTTTATAGGCATTTGTCACTTTGCCATTCTAGGGAGTAAAGATATCTTGGAAAATGCATTTTGATACTAAAAGAAAATTAAGAACAAAATCTATCAAATATCAGGAAACCATAATGAGCCACTTATTCAACTCCACATAACCAGAAAACAACTTTCTTATTTTTTCCTGATCTTATTCAGTAAGAAATTATCTGCTGCTCCCTTTTTCTTTGACAATTGGCCATAACAGCAGTCACAAAAAAGAACAACTTCCTCGGAAGCAAAAAGCTGCTTTATTCCTTTTAAATGAGATTTGGTGACCAGAGAAGAACATAAATCAAAGATCAGAAGTCTTACTATAAGAAACTGTGGCAGTAAACATATAATGAAAAAATATTTCCTTTCAGCTGGAATAATCATGAAAAGTGGCATCCTTCAACAATGTAGAAAATATGAATAAAAATTCCCTAAGAAGAGTTTATTTAATCTGTACTACTCTGATTCCATTATAAAGCCCTGGTTCCAACAATAACATATGCTACTGGCCATTCCCTGTTTTGAATCATTATTGCCCTAGAAACAAAAGCAATGGCATTGAATGACTTACTTATTCAGCAACTCGAAATATTAAAAATGATTTGGCTAATTCATATGGTGCCTGACTCTTTCACATGCTTTTTCCCTAATTTCTCCTTTAATTCAGTATTCACTGATTAAACATGTGTTCTCACAGAAGTCCAGCCCTAAGTCTACAACAGCTTAACTGTGCTTGAAATCTGCCCTAAGAGCTCTGAGTGAAAGTTAATATTATTATAAGAGATATGGAATCATTAAGATCATCTATTAAAATAAATTATCTATAATATTTTAAATAATGTTATTCACTACAATCTTCCAATCTATCACCTGTATAACTGTACTGAATTTGATTAAAATTTTAATAATGTGGCTTTTAAAAAAAAAGAAAAGAAAAATGTTGCTGTAATTTCTCTTATAATGAGAACAGCCAACATGTGATGACAGCCAGAGGAAATCTCACATTGACATGAAGTGTTTTATTTCAGGATTTAATTTTGACCTCAAAAACATGCATTTGCCTGGCTGTTCCCAGTGTCTTAGAAAAGGACTCACTTCAAGTGTCTGTAAACTGATTTCACAAGATACATGGTGACATTTAGGTCCCTTGGTAAATACAAGAACTTATCTTAATACCAGAGGTGGCACTGAAAGCCAGATTTGTAAGCTGGACTGTACTTGTCATTTCTTGTCATTCCCACTATAGGATTTATGACTCCTGTAGCAGACATGAGAAGAAGCAAGGCAATTTGGAGCCAACAGTCTAAAGACATAACATAGATGGCATCTCTTCTATCATAATCAGGCAGAATGTACATCATAAAAGAAAGGGGACATTAATAATTTTGGTATATTTTCCCTTTCATTTTTGTTCCTGTTTCTATGTTGTTTACATCACCAGCTGGGAAGAAAGAAATTGTTATTGTAGATATCTTATGTATAACAAAGAGAATTTTCTTTTTTTTTTAGACAAGTCAAACATTTCAGATATTTCCTTCTGGAAGATTTTTTTTTTTCATTTCCCTAGTAAACATTTACTCCGGGTTTGAAGATCGAGATAGACATTAACATTTTTCTTTTGTGACCATAGCTGTGTTTTTGGCTAGTTTTGTGTCAAAAAGAAAAAAGCCAAAACAAAATAACTGCGCGTCAAAATAAAACAAAATGAAGCAAATTTATGTTTAGAAGTAGTTTAGAGAAAATGCTACCAATGTGGAAGAGGAAAAAAGAGGAAGCAATGATAAGAACATGGATATTACATCTAAAAACACCTCCAGGAATTTAAGTTCCATTGATATTAGTAAGCTATTTTCCTTATCACTCTCTTGCTCTGTCCTTTGGCCTCTCCCATCAGGTGCAATCCTTTGCTCATACTTGGGTCTCCACATTTTTTCCAACAAAACCTGAAAATCACAACTAAAGAACAGAACCTGCTGGCTTCCTTGGTGGCTCAGTGGTGAAGAATTGGCCTGCCAATACAGGAGACACAAGTTCGATTCCTGGTCTAGAAGATTCCACATGCTGCAGAGCAATGAAACCCATGCCCCAGAACTATTGAGCCTGTACTCTAGAGCCTAGGAGCTGTGCCTACAAAAGTCCACACACTCTAGAGCCTGTGCGCCGCAACATAAGAAGACACCACAATGAAAAGCCTGCCCAACGCTACTAGGGAAAAGCTCGCTCAGCAACAAACACCTCTCACAGTCAAAAATAAATAAATTTTTTAAATTATTTCTTTACATGAATCAGACCCGGTCTTGCCCAGGCTTGCAAATAGATCATATTTGGTAGCAAAATTCTCTCCTTTGCAAAGGATTTCATGGATCCCTAATGCTATGAGATGTTAGTATTTTTTATCAAAAACAAGAAGCACCTGGAGCCATCCCATCTATTACAGAAATGATACAGTAAGAAAAGAATCTGGTAGAATAAAAGAGATTATTTTGAGTTGGATGTAATGGTGGGAATATCAAATAGACATATGAATTTGGCTAGACATTAATATTCTAAAGACATCTACCAAAATGGATATTGAATAGGAGTTTGCATTCCAGCAGAAGTAGATCTTGAGACAGTATTAGATACAGGTAGTTTTATTAGGAAGAGATCCTATTAAAGGAGGAGGAAAGTAACAAAGAGAAGGGAAGACAATATAGCATTACCCTGAGACTTACTTCTGGGGAACAACAAACACAGTTCTGTTGATAGACAAAAACTTCAGACTTAACCCATTGGATAGTTGAGAAAGATGGTGAATTGATGCACCAAACATTGTCAGTCATTGCTTAAACTGCTACCAGTTATTTCTCCTACCAAAATAATTTCTTGGCATGACTGTTTTAGCAGAAAGGAATTCCACATCCACAGATAACCCTCAGACTAAGACATGCAGAAACTAGCAGTTGGAAACTAGAGCAGGGTGCAATAAAATGGTATGCTTGTGAGGAATATTGACAAGGCAATGATAGCTTGTGCCAGAGAGTCAGTGGTATGCTGCAGCCAGCTTGTGCTCACTTTCAAAATCTGATTGTGCATATCCTTCCATAAGTCCCCAGTTAGTGACTTCACATGGGTAGTTTGAAATCAGCTGTGGTGGAAGGAATAACACCATGGAAATGTGTACATTTGCAAATCAACCTTTTTATTTTTTTCTATTTTGAGAATGTGTTGTTAAACATATATGAGCATACCACTGCATAGAATAATATTTACTGAATACCACAAGAGGTAAAAACTATGCCAGATAATTTTTTAAGTTAATTTATCTTTAATATTTCTACTAAGATGACAGAAAAAAAAGTTATTATAAAAACATGAGTTTCAACAAGCTTTGACACCAATTTAGTGTTTTCAAAATACTTCTAAACTTTGTACTTAAAATAAGTAATGTCTAAAATAATCACAAAGATGAGGAACTAGATAACCTTGTTCCAGGTGAAATACTCTGCTAAGTGCAGAATATGAGGACAGTGGAAGAGGAGTGAGAATTGGCCAAGAACAAAGGTGGGGAAATGTAAAAGGTCTCCTGGAGCCTGTGAGTAGATGGCAAGATAATCCAGGCAATAGTACTAGGCATTTCTAAGACAGTGCTGGCTTCTTTCAGAAGTTCGCAACTAATCACAGTGAAGCTGTATTATGTATTATGTAAGGAAAACATCAAATGGATGTCTCAAAGAGATGATCAATATTAAAAGGTCACTTTTTTTGATTGGTGGTTGCAAGAGGCAGGGTGGGGATGGGATTGGGCTGAAATAAGTGAAAGAGTCAAAAGGTGCAATCTCCAGATATAAAATAACATATTATGGGATGAAATGTACAACATGGTGACTATAGTTAATAATACTCTGTTGCATATTTGAAAGATTTAAGAGAGTAAATCTTCAAAGTTCCCATCATAAGAAAAAATTTCTTAGCTGTATAATGACAGATATTAACTAGACTCATTGTGGTGATTATTTCACAATATATACAAATTTTGAATCATTATGTCATACACTTGAAACTAATATAATGTTGTATGTCAGTTATATCTCTGTGAAATAGAGAATACCTCTATGGAAATATATCTCTATTTTTAAAAGTTACTTTTTTATAATTCCACTAGTCTAGATTCTTGCAGGGTAATATCAGAACTTTCCTCTCTAAAGGTTTAAAAATGGTTTAGCATTTTATATTTATTTAATTTTTCTCAGAATTTGAGCAAGATATGATTTTAGTTTCCTAACAGACATTACTACCATAAGTATTAATATCATTCTGATCTTCACACAATCATCACTAATAATTGTTTTGCCAACAAAAGCAACTACATTGTCCATTATGCACCATGTCTCAGGATATTAGCTTTCTGCAAGCATTAAGCCCTCTATGTCAGATTCCATTTTTTAGCTTAAATTTTTATAGTTGTTATAAAACAGTTTTAGCACTCTATTTTAATTAGGCAGAAACTAATACTATATTAAATTCCAAAATATTCAATACATGAAAAGCATTAGTGGAGACTGAAGGGTTTCTAAAATGTCTTCAATAAACTTAAGCAATTTAAAATATCTGGATCACTTTTCAAAATTTTATTTGAATGATCTCCTCACAAGTTATCTGAATCCATTGTACCCTATTCTGAAAAGATATTCAAATGTTCAAACCACATTACATTTGATACAGGATATTAAAAAAAAATAGAAAATTCTGAAGTTACTTCCAAAACAATACCTGCAAACAGAAGAATCCATTAGAGTGTAACTTTGAATTTAGGGTTGACAGACACTGACATAGCAAACTCTACAAAATTCTTAAGGCAGAAGTCTGTTTGCAGCAGCAGCAGCAACATCAGGAGAGGGACTGATGACAGTGAAAATACAACTTGGCTGGCGTTCCTACTGGTACATCAAGGACATAAGAATCTGTAGCTTCTTCTTGAGCAAACTCCCCTTAGGAGAAATACTTAGCCTAAGAGGTTCTATGTTCATATTTTGCTATACTTAGGACTTAACTCATCTCAGAAAAACCCATAAGGATCTCAGTTATTCATTTCACTTTGCCCCTAGAGATGGCAAACACAGTGGGCAAAAAATTCCCAGTTTTCGATTAAAAAATAAAAATTCCACTTCCAGGCAGCTAAAGAGCTACCTAGTTTAAATCAGATATTATTAAATGCATTCAGCTTTCCATGATTTCTTGCATGATTCTCCTGCCGTGGGGCATGTCATTGACAGGCAACCTGAGATGCGGCACTCTGAAGCGACTGCAGCTGCACTGAGGCCACGCTTCCCCCAGCTGCTCTCAGCAAATTATTGAGCATGATAAGCATCCTAAAACAGGTTCAGTCCTACAAGAGGTGTGATTCCTCGCTTGAGGGCCTTTGGCTTAAGGACTCTGCCATGGGCCTATCCAAACTTTCTCAGAAACATGCTATAATCTGAGACTCTTTCTACACGACCCTTCCTTTCTCCCTCATAGGGGTCAGACCTGTATGATGGTCTTAGAGGTTCATCATCACCTCCTCTGGCTCTGTTCCCTTTTCCCTTATAGACGCATTCCCCAAATAAATCCCAGATGTATAATCCTGCCCTAGCACCTGCCTCTCAGAGGGCACAAATTCACAGTACTGGTACTGAGAGTGGCCCAACACAACAACAACAACATTTAGAGTTAGGACTCAGTGCACGGTAGACAAAGGAGATAGATGAGGTATAGATAGTCTCTGGCACAATAGCTAAAACTTTGACTGGTGATGGCCTGAGCAAATGGTTCGGTGGAGAGGAATGTGTAGGTCCAATGATCCATGAATATGATAGTAGAGTTCACTGGTTATTATTAATATGTATTGATAGCCTGCAGAGAGATAATAAGAAACTGAAGACCAATGACAAGTAGTGAATGGTCAAATTTAACATAGGTAATCAAGAAACTGAACAATTGAGAGAGTTGCAGAGCTCCAGAGGTATTTGAACTTCATTCAGACAGATCAGTTTTGTTCAGATCAGAGCCCTGGTTATAGAAGTGTGGGATTCTGAGAAATGGTATAGGGACATTTGGATGAAGTCCTCTGAGGATATTGGCTTGAGAGAGCTGGACTACCTTTCCAGAATGAGAGCAAGCATTTTCCCAATTCTGGAGGACATTTCAATTATATCTCTCCCAAACGGTAACAAATGCCCCACTCAGGAACTGTCCAAGATCAAGGTTATTAGAAATTTTCAATGAGCAAATGACCAGCATCAGTTATAAGTTCCACATGTCCCCCTCTTCAAGCCAGAGCTGATGGAAGGAGAGGCAGTCACCAGGCTGGCATCATGGATATCCACGGGAATGATGGGAGCAGGCATAGCACATAGCTACAAGAAATCAGGAGCCCCTAAGTACCATAATGATGCAAAGTAAGAGAAGCATGGAAAAGGGCCTAACTGCTCCCATTTGTTTTCTCAAAGGAAAGCTCACCTGAAAGAAAAGTACCAGAATTCTTGTTTAAAATGCAAATCCCTGGGCCTCAACCCATAGCACAAAATTAAAATTTGGAGGATAAGCATAAAGCATCACCAGTATTTACAGAGATATATTTTATCTACTGTGTCCCTAGTAGCTCAGTTGGTAAAGAATCTGCCTTCAATGCAGGAGACCCCAGTTCAATTCCTGGACTGGGAAGACCCACTGGAGAAGGGATAGGCTGCCCTCTCCAGTATTCCTGGGCTTCCCTGGTGCCTCAGCTGGTGAAGAATCCACCTTCAATATGGGAGACCTGTGTTTGATCCCTGGGTCGGGAAGATCCCCTGAAGAAGGGAATGGCTACCCACTCCAGTATTCTGGCCTGGAGAATTCCATGGACTATACAGTCCATGGGATCACAAAGAGTCAAACACAATTGAGTGACTTTTACTTTCACTTCAGTCCATATGCTTGATTATGCTGGGAGAAGCAATCCTGCCTCCCACCTCTGAATTAAAGACAGTCACTATATCAGCAGTCCTCAAGCCTCGAAAGCTGACCTCCATTTTGAGGGTTCTGGAAGTATAGAGAATTTATAACTTTACCCTCAAAACTCAACATTTTGAAACTTCCATGGTTTCTACAGGTTGCCAGTGTTCAGAACTACCTGGTATGGAGCATTCTTGAAATCCTACTCACTGAAACGGGTTTTCTGGGGCTTTGGAGGAGAGCTGTATAGTGTTAGAGACACAATGGTCCAGGGAAAAGCCTTAAACTGCTTTGACTTTAAGTTTCTACTCTATTTCAGCAAGAATCATCAAGGAAGAAGGGACTCAACTGTTCTGGAGAACTATTGAGCAGAAGGCCTAGATTTAGGGTATACAAGTAAAATAGCACACAGTTTTACTGTGTGGTTATTTCCCTAATTTCAAACAATAATGCAGAATAATTACTATAAATCATCATATTTGTAGACAAAGCCATGTTACATACAAATATAACTAAGTAATGTTATACATGAAAGTAATAACAGGTTTATAAGTAAATCAATGCAATTTTTATTAAGACAAAATAGAGGGAGAGCCATGAATAAGATGATTACATGTGTAGAAAAATATGCATTTACTCAGATTAAAAAAAGAAAGTTCTAAAAAATTGTCAACAAAGTAACATAAATATTTAGCATTTCTTGGAAGAGTTTGGACTTGTAGTCTGCATAATTCAAGTTACATAATTCAATGCAAATATGCTTCTTAAATTATTTAGATACCTGTTACTCAGTAAGCCTAACTGGAGAAAGGCTAATATTGATATTTATCATTCAGGTTAAACTGTAGTGTTAAAAGAATGCTGGCCAGACTTAGATGGAACAATTCACTTTGAATGTGTTCTTTTCTGGCTTCTAATTAAATGATGCACTTAAAAAGATGATGAACTCATACATCAGAGTTGATGTTTCAAAAATAAGCATGCTGTAGTTAAACAAAAAAAAAAAAAACTCTAGGTGGTAGTGGCTAGAGGAGACATTCAATATTTTATCACAGGAAATATAATTAAGTCAATGACATCTGTGCAATGGAAGAGATGTTCTCAGTTTAGATTCATTTTGCAAGCTGTTCTCATCTTGCCAAGACTGAGGATCTATAAAGATCCTCCTACCATGTAGCTTAGTTTAGTCCGGTGGGAGGCTGAGATTTATCATAAGCAGAGAGCACAGACAAGAGCCCAGAAGCCAGCATTTGGTAGACAACATGCTCTGGAGGTGGGCAAGTCTACTTGGACAGTTTTAGAGGAGAATATACATAGTGTGACATGCGGGCTAAGTCACTTCAGTTGTGTCTAACTCTGATCCCATGGACTGTAGCCTGCCAGGGCTCTCTCTCCATGGGATTCTCCACACAAGAATACTGGAGTAGGTTGCCATTTCCTTCTCCAGAGGATCTTCCCAACCCAGGGATTGAACCCATGTCTTTTATGTCTCCTACATCAGTAGGCAGATTCTTTACCACTAGGGTCAGTGCAAATGGAATTGCAGTTTCAGACCATGAATTGTTAATCATTATAACTAGGCTCAAACACATCTTTATTAATCAAAATAGGAACAATTACAATGGAAAGAGTAACAATCAACATATTTTTGCCAACAAGAAATAGGCTGTTTTATTCCTGTAGAATAAAAACCCATGCTTTAGGATTCAATGAACTCTTGGAAAGCATTTTCTGCCTCCTGCTGGTTGTGGAAGCATTTTGCCTACAAAAAGTCATCAAGATGCTTGAAGAAGTGGTAGGTGGTTGGCGAGAGGTCAAATGAAAATGGAGGATGAGGTAAAACTTTGTAGCCCAATTTGTTCAACTTTTGAAGCGTCTGTTGTGTGATGTATAGTCTGGAACTGTGGAGAAAAATTGGGCCCTTTCTGTTGACCAATGCTGGCTGCAGGCATTGCAGTTTTGGTGCATCTCCTTGATTTGCTGAGCATACTTCTCAGATGTTGTGGTTTCCCCAGGATTTGGAAAGCTGTACTGGATCAGGCTAGCAGCAGATCACCAAAGAGTTACCATGACCTTTTTATGTTGTTGTTCAAGTTTGCTTTTGGGAAGTGCCTTGGAGTTTCTTCTCAGTCCAACCACTGAGCTGGTCATCACTAGTTGTCATTAAAAAATTCACTTTTTGTCACATGTCACAATCCGATTGAGAAATGGTTCATTGTTTTAGCATAGAATAAGAGAAGACAACACTTCAAAATGACTATTTTTTTGAGGTCTCTGTCAACCCATGAGGCACTCACTTACTGAGCTTTTCAACCTTTCAATTTGCTTCAAATGCTGGGTTCTTTGGCAACTTCTCATGTATCTGTAAGAGGATCAGCTTCAATGATCCTCTCAATTGGTCCTTCTCAAATTTCGATGGCCAGCCACGGTGCTCCTCATCCTTAGCCATTTGACCTTGGGCAAATCATATAATCTATATAGTTCTCTTTCAACTTAAAATTTCATTTGAGTGATGGAGAGAATATTAGAGAATCCTGTTGTTACTCAACCATTGAATTGTGTCAATCTCAAATCCATATGTTGAAATCCTAAACTTTGCTACCTCAGAATGTGACATTATTTGGTGATAGGATTTTTACAGAGATAATCAAGTTTAAATGAGGTCATGAGTATATATTCTTAGTCCAAGATGATCACGGTCCTTATACAAAAGAGAAAACTTGAACAGAGATACACACAGAGGGAGATTAAATGAAAAAACTTAGGGAAAAGATGTCCATCTATAAGTCAGGAAGAGAGGCTTGGAACACATCCTTCCCTAACAGCCATCCAAAATAACCATGCCAACACTTTTATTTTGGACCTCTAGTCTCCAGAACCCTGAGGAAATAAGTTTCTGTTGTGTAAGTCATCTAGTTTGTGGTATTTTATCATGGAAATCCTGAGAGCAGTGTTGGTAAAGAGAGATTATTATAAAATTTATCCCAGCCATGGGGTTGTCATCAAATTGTCCTACCTAGTACTAGAGCAGAGATCAGTCACTCTTCTGTAAAACGTAATGCTTTAGGCTTTGTAGGCTATGTGCCACTTCTGCTGTCTATTTTATTTTAATCTTTTAAAAGTGGAGTCATGTCACAGGCAAGATTTTTAGGATCTTTTTCAATAAATTCTAAAATGCCATTCAGATGCATGTTACAAATATTATAAGTTTATTTCAATAATTTTTTCAGTTATTTAAATAAAATATTATTTATCAATCAATCCTCAACTATTTACCCACAAAAGTTCTGGTAAGGCCTTAATCTCTTTTTTTTTCTATCTTTTATCAACTATGAAAATTTATTTTTGAAGGAATATTTCAATGATGTAGTTGAATTTTAAGTGATATTGCTGACAAAAAAATATTCTCCTATGTTTAGAGTAACATTTATTGTGACAGTTTGATCCGCCCTTCTCAAAGCTCTAGAACCACTTCAAAACTATATAGTCCAATAAGCACAAGCTAGGCAGTTTGTGTGTTTGTTTCTAAGTATTGAAATTATAATTGCAGCCTTGGTACTCACTACTATTCTTTAGGAAATCAGTTATTAGGTTTATGAAGTGATAAATAGCACCTTCTTCTGCTAAAGTGACTAATCTTTATTCTTTATAAATCTGTCTCTAGGCACTTTAAAAAAAACTGTCCTTCTGAATGCAAAAAAATCACATCTAATTCTAATCAAGGTTCAACTGTGAAGATGAAAATAGAAATTTATTGTTGGCCGGTGAGCAAACTAGCCCACAATTTTTTAAATCAGCAGATATTTCCTCCTTTATCTGTGAACATCTTGTCTGATTTGCTTCCAATTACATTTTTTCTTCTTCCATGAACAGCAAACATGTCATTTCTATCATTCTCCTGCTGGTGGCCTTCTGGAAGATGATTGAATTACCCAGTCTTTGGAAGGAACAAGCTGTTTTATGTCTCAAGTGCCATGGATTTTGTAGATTCTCTTGCTCTGGGGTCTTTCTCAGGTTATTACAGATTTTAAGCTACTTTCACTGAGTAATGTTCTCCTGAAGGAAATGAAGGAATGAAGATTCTGGCTGCATGTAGTTCTCCCAGGCACAAAATCACAATGATGAGCTTTTCCTACATCTTAATGAAAGACAGAAATTGTGAGAAATAATTCAGGGTTTCTCAAACTAGCTAAGAGACTATCTGCATCAAATTCCCCTCTGTTATTTGATAAACTACAGGTTTTAATTCTGACCCCAGGTCTTCTGAATCAAGATCTCCAAAGGGAAGTCCCATGTGCTAGTATTCTATTGCTTGTAACAAATTACCACAGTTCAGTGGCTTTAAACAAAACACACAAAAAATGAGGCCCTTACGACCGCATATCATCTCATAGTTTCTGAGGATCAGGAGAGGAGGCACAGTTTAGCTGAGTACTCGACTCAGGGTCTCACGGGTTGAAATCAAAGCATCAGTCAGACTATCTACCTTGCTAATGCTCGAGGTCTTCTGCTGCTGCTAAGTCACGTCAGTCGTGTCCAACGCTGTGTGACCCCATAGACGGCAGCCCACCAGGCTCCCGTCCTCTACCAAGCTCAAACCCTGTTGGAGGAATTCAAATTCTTGAGGTTCTGCTTATAGGACTGAGTGTCAGTTTATTAAGAGCTGTTGACTGGAGGCCACCCCCCAGTTTCTAGAGGCAGCCTGCAGTTCCGTCATGTGGCCTTTGCATAAGCAGTTCACAACAGAGTTGTCTGCTTCCTCAAAGCCAAAAGGAGACCCTCTCTCAACAGTCTGCTAAGATAGAGTCTAAATTATAAGTACAGAGTCATAACTCTAAAACATAGCTCCCAAGACTCCATAACCTAATCCCCAGTACTAGTGAATATGTTGAGATATCACTTCAATGATTATTATTCTATATAGCACATTTGATCTTCAGACAGGATGATTATTCATGTGGACACGATTTAAATTCCACAATAAGTCCTATTATAAATAGAGAGTTTTCCCTACCTAATGGTAGAAGAGGAAGTAAGAGAGATTGGAAGCACAAGAAGGGACTCCAACGTGTCTCTGGTGGAGATAGATGAGGCCAAGAGCAAGAATGACAGCAGTCCCCAGGAGCAAAGACCAAGTTCTGACCGATAGCAGGGGAATGAGGGCCTCAACCCAACAGCCTCAAAAACTGGATTCTACCAACAGCACAAATGACCTTAGATGAAGTTTCTTCCCCTATTCTTTGATTAGAAGCAAATTACAGGTTCTGTCTTTACTCAAAGAGAGGGAACTACTTCAGTGGGAGTAATTCTTAACCTGGAGCCTCCAAAAAATAAATAAAATCTTGCTGACAAATTTATTTTAGTCCAGTGAGACCTGCATTTTGGCTTCTGAACTCTCAGATTGTAAGATGATAAATTTGAGTTGTTTTAAGTCACAAAGTTTGTAGTAATTTATTGCACCCGCAAAAGTAATTTAATATGTCATTCTTGTCTCTTAAGATCTGAATAATTTTTTCTGAGTCAAATTACAAATACTCTTCTCTCTGTTCTTGTAAAGCTTAGTTTATAACAATTGGATAATACTTAGCGCCTGATGCTCTCAATTATCTAAATTTAAACTCTGCAGCTCTCCAACTGTTAGCTATTCAAGGGTAGGAATACTACTGTAAACAACTCTATACCTGGCAGTAACTAGCACAAGGCCCTACTAGCCTCTGGTGCTCCATAAATGTTTATTGAAAAAAAAATCATAGTTGACTATTTTACAACAGAAGACAATTTCCAAGATAAAACTTATGACAAGACAGTGACAAAATTTGTCTCTAAAAGAGACAGATTCAAAATGTCTTTGATATGGCATTATTCCAACTTTTCCTAGAGATCTATGCAAAAAGAATAACTGCAAACATGTCCTTAAATATGAAATCACTTCTATTAATTACAAGTTTTTTTTTTTCATGCCAGTCACTTGTGCTATCTAGGAAAAGAATGCATTTGACTTACAGTAAAGATGAGGAATATACTCAAATAGCTGAAGCCCATAGATCTTAATCTAGTTTAAATTTTAATCCTGAATGTCTATAGAGTTGTCATATCTTTTATAGGCTTCTCTGTTGCCTGGTGGCTCAGAGGGTAAAGCGTCTGCCTGCAATGCAGGAGACCTGGGTTCGATCCCTGGGACGGGAAGATCCCCTGGAGAAGGCAATGGAAACCCACTCCAGTACCCTTGCCTGGAAAATCCCATGGATGGAGGAGCCTGGTGGGCTATAGTCCATGGGGTCGCAAGGAGTCAGACACAACTGAGCGACTTTGCTTGCTTTTTGCTTACTGTCCTTATAGTCACTGAAATTGATCACAACATCCTTGAAGCTTTTTACAGACTAACACCGGTGCTGTTTTCTCCCTTTATGTTGGTGCTCTTTTGTGTACTTTCATGTCACTCTATTGCTCTATACTTGTGTTTTATAACATTCTCTCCTTTGCAGCATTTGATCCTGAACATGGGCTTCTCAAGTGGTGCTAATGGCAAAGAATCTGCCTGCCAATTCAGGAGATGTCCGAACCACAGATTCAATCCCTGGGTCTGGAAGATCCCCTGGAGCAGGGCACAGCAACCTACTCCAGTATTCTTGCCTAGAGAATCCCATGGGCATAGCAGCCTGGTGGGCTACAGTCCATGGGGTCACAGAGTCAGACACGACTGAAGTGACTTAGCACAGAACGGCACATCCTGAACATTAGAGGCTGAAGCTCCCTTAATTTAACAAGCCAAGTTAACACTCAGTTTTACTGCTTGCCAGAGAACACAATTTTCAAGATTGAAGTATTAGAAAAATAAAACAGAAGTTTTCATACATCCTCGATTTCTTCATTGAAATTCCCTTAATCTATTTGTCTCGATGAAATATCACTTTCCTTTAAGGATATACTTCCCCTTGATACTCTTTTCTGATAGTCAACCTTATGTGTCAACTTAACTGGGTCATAGGGAGCCAAGTTATTTGGTAAAATACTATTTGGAGCGTATCTGTGAGGGTGTATCTGAATAAGATTAACATTTGAATCAGTAGACTAAAGCAGATTGTCCTGCCCAGTGTGAGTGGGCTTAATCTAATCCACTGAAGTTCTGAGCAGAACAACAAGGCTGATGAAAGAGAGCTTATTCTTCATCTGACTATTGAGCTTGGACATCGGTCTCCGTCTGCACTTAGACTGGAATTTATGCTATTGACCCTTTTGGTTCTCAGATGTTTAGGTGTAGACTGAAATCCCACCATTGACTCTCCTGGTTCTCCAGCTTTCTGACTGCACATCTTGTATCTCTCAGCCTCCATAAAAGTTTGAGTCAATTCCAAGAAAAAAAGAGAGAGAGAGAGAAGGAGAGAGGGGAAAAGAGGAAGGAGAAAGAACCTATTGGTTCTGTTCTTCTAGAGAACCTTGATTAATGCACATTTCAATTAAAAGCTACACTCTCTTCAACACTCTACACACTTAAGAATAGAAAATTGCTAACAGAATAGATCCTGAAAATTCTCATCTCAATGAAATAAAAGAAAAAAAAAATTTTTTACCTACATGAGATAATGAATGCTGATTAAACTTACAATGGCAATCATTTTTCAGCATATATAATTTATTATGCTGTACCCCTTAAACTTACACAGTGCTACATGTCAATTAGATCTCAATAAAAATGAAAGAAAAAAGTGGAGTTCATTTCCTTATGTTCTCTAGTACTACTTTCAGATCATTACTTCATCTTCATATTAAAAATGTCTGCATTTTTGGAATTATTGCCATTCTCTTGCAATATCCTCTCTTTCTTTTTCTCTCTTAAATATTGTCATTTCCCAAATTCCCCTTCCTCATACTAAGTAACTGAAGACTTTAGGATTTTGTTCCCTTTTTCTTCTGCACCCCAATATTATTAACATTCAGGTTCTTTCTTTCAACATTTCAGCATTCAATTTTCTTACTTTTTTACTGTCAGAGTTTTTTTTCTCCTTGATTTTATTCCATCATTGTCCCTTTCTCTTGCTGACTAAAAATTGGCACTTGTCATCTGCCTCTACAAGTACTAAATCACAAGCTGCAGTAACTGCTGACTTTCAACACACCTTGAAAAGATCTCAGGGCGGAGATCAGGAATGAGACACTGTGCTCCAGGGAAAACTGGCTAAACAGACCTTCAGATAGGTATTTTTAGAAGTTTATAAGCCTAGTTCTTGCATCTCCTCATATCTAGAAAGACACTAAACCTGTTCCTCATTACTAACAGTAAACTTCATGAAACTAGCAGGATCCTTCTGCAAAAATGTGTGCTTGATTGCATGTACCCTCCCACTTCACCAAAATCACTTATAATGACATTCCCCCCTACTGCTTTGGAGCAATTTCCCAGAGTTATCTGAAAGGCTATTTTCCACCTATAGTCCTCATTTTGTCCCCTGATAAAGTTTAACTCACAACTTTCACATTGTGCATTTTTTTCAGTAGACACTCTCAACAGGCATCCCATAATTCTATGACATTAAGAAGTAAGCATCAGTGATCACATCCCCAGGTCTTCAAATCACAAGGAGAGCTGTGGGTTTACAAGTTGACCAGGCTGGCTCTGTTTCCAGAGGAAGGACAGAAATTTAATTTGGGCAGCTCTGCTTCAAACATCTGTGACTCTTTTTGGAACCAAATTAAATTAAATATGTGACACTTCTCAAGACCTAAACTAATCATTGCCATACAGATATTTCTGCTTACATGTCATTGGCCAATTCAAACACAACATCAGTGGAGCACAAATGTATATTCCATCCACAGTGTCAGAGGAGGTGAGAGCAAATATTTGTTTGAACAATAATCCAAAGCATACATCTTTCACAGATAAACTTTTTGATGTGTCATCCTATGGAAAGAGTCTATTTAAAAAATAAATGAAACATTTTCTTTTAATCAAGATCTATTGTCCATCATACTAAGTCAAGTGCTTCCCAATACATCTTTACTAGATAGACATCTCCAATATCCTAAAATTGCTAGTATTTCACAAGTTATCATTTGTTTCATATTTTTATTTTTTTAACTTAAATTCTTTTAATATCAACTTTTTTTGTTCTATAGTTTTTCCTTACCAGTAACAAGACAAGCCTCAACTTAGAATTAAAAAATTGCCTGGTTTCTCCATATCTATATCTCGGTTATTGATTGGGTAAGAGAAAAATCATGCAGTGGTATATGTTATGCTCCTGTATATTTCTAATTTTTCCTATATCCTCAACAGTTCCCGGAGTTCCTATAATCTACAAGGGTACATTTTCTCTACATTTTCTCAAAGTCTGTGTCCTCTTAAAATTTGCATCTATGATTTACCAAAAAATTAATCTTGTTCTCTATTTCTCCCGTGCTGCCCCACTCTTCATTGTCTTTATTCCAGTCTGAGAAGGTGGGAAGTATTCTTATGAATTATTCAACATAATGATTGAGCTGTTAGTAGGAATTGCATTTTTAAGTTGTCTGTTTAGCACATTAACCGGTATGATTAGTATTAATTTGCTTTTCTTTCCCGTTGGAATCATAAAATCTGAGATTTTGGAAGTATATTTAAAGAAAAAGGACAAAGTAAACCATTTGTCTGTAATCTTGTTGAGGCCTTAGCCTGTCTAGGCAAAAGGATCTAACTACAAGTCCATATCCTACATCACTCAAGGTCTGCACTTGAATTTGGGAGTAGCATAATAAAACTTTAAACAGTGGTTTCTTTTACCTGAATTTATCAGCTATGAACATTTTTCCTTTAAGTATCTAAGGAATAATAAGTATCTATTAGAAGCAAAGTCAGGTGATGCTATGTCTCAATTCTGTTTCTGTCTTCTTCTCCAACAACTGCCTTTTATTCCAAAGATGAACTTACCTTCTACTCCATGAAGTATAAGCTATCAAAATGACACTTCCGATGTCCCACCACCACATCTATGACTTTTCCTGAATGCCTACCCACTGTGGGCTCCATGCCTTTTTTACTAGGGAAGGCCTCCCTTACCACCCATCACTCCAACTTCCACAGGCATACACTTTAAGCCTTCACATAGTTTCTATCAGATTCTAAACATAACGTTTCTCTTTTCTACAAACAACATCAACCCCATAAATACTTCCTAAATTCCATTTTATGCTCAATTTCTATCCTTTTGCTCCCTTCCATTTAAAATTTTAAAATACATCTTCTACATTTACGTTTCTAATTCATCTACAACTACAAAATTTCAAAGACAGGTTTCTCTTTCTACCACACTGCTGAAGTTGTTTATTTCATGATCAGCAATGATTTCTTTTTTTGCTAGGGAAACTTTGTAATGCTTGTCTTCATGAATTGCTAGTAGCCTGGACACTGTCAACAACCTACATTCTTGAAACTTTGTCTTCATGTGTCTTTGTGACACTGTGCTTTTCTCATCCCCCTCCCCATTCTATTTCTGACCATGTTACAATCACATTTATTGACATTTCTTTCATTCATAACCCTAACGTTGTGTTTCTTATCACCTCTTTTCTGACAATAGCCTCTCCCTGACACTGTGTTATGTGCCTCCTCTTTAGCTAGTATCTATATTAACAAGTTATTAGAAGAGAGGAAATGCATCTTTGTGGTTAATATTACGTGATACCTGGGTTCAAATCAGAACTCCATCACTTGCAAACCATGTAAACTTGGGAAAAACAATTTCAATGTGTGTGTGTGTAATTTCAATAAACCTCAAATTTACCATTTGTGAAATGAGGCTAATAACTGCATACCTATTTCAAAACATTGTTGCATTTAATATATATCTCCATTGGAACAAGGTCTGCAACATTTAATTACTGGATAGGTGACATGTATTGTGATTAACTATTAGAGCTCTGTCTCCAGCTCAAATGTACTTTTAAGCTCAAGAGCTCAATATTCAAAGGATATTTACTAGAAACCTCTGAATGTAATTCCCCAGTCATTTTAAACTTAATATATCCAAAAGTGCACTTTTCTTCTTCACTAAACCTCTTTCATATCCCATAATATTATCTCTCTTAGTTATTTGTGCCATCACCTACCTGTTTGATCAAGCCAGACCAAGACATTTTAACTAGATATTTTCAGCTCCTGCATCCAATCAGTCATATTTCTTGTCAACTTTCCAATATAAATTTTTTTCTAATCTATTTTTCAAAGTTTCATATTGCAAAAATATATCTTGAACTACTAGATATTCTAGGTATTTTCCTATGCATAGAAAATACATGACAAATAAAAACAGCACCCTATGGAACTTAGAGTCAAATGAAAAATAAAATTTAAATGGTATTACAAATAAATGTAAACTTATATCTCTCTAATCTTCTAGTCTTATTGAACTACCTAATTCAGGTCATCATTACCTCTTACCTTGACTATTTTCTATGGGTCCCTATTCCTTTCATTTTCTTCATACTTGCCCCATTTTTTGGTTCTTATCAGATGACCTTTCTAAAACTTAAGTACATCATTCAGCTGCTAAAATCCCTTCCCACTGTCCTTATGAAAATATTAAATTATTTTAACAAGTTTTTACATGGTTCTATATAATCTCATTTTTATCACCTCCTTGGTCTCTCTTTTTTTTTAAGATCACCTCCTTGGCCCATTTCTAAGCACTCTTTCATTCACACTAGTGTCTAATTATAATAAAGTTATTTTAGTCCATGGAAAACACCACATCTCCTCTTGGCCAATGGGCAGCTCACAAGCTGCACCATCTTCCTGCAACTTCTTGCTCACACTCCTCCCATCACGGGCTACATTCCCCACATGCCCCATTCCAAACTGCTTCCCACAACTTTGCCTAATTCATTTTCATTCTTCAGGTTTCAAATTCAGGCCAATATTGGGTTATTTACTTCTTTTTGCTCTTTAAAACTACATGATACTTCTATTATAATAGAACTTAACACAGAAGCTTTTTAACTTACTATTTGGTTGTGGTTTTTCCTCACTAAACCATAAGCAACTTGAGGGCAAAACCATCTTTGCTGGATGTGCTGTCAGTTTTTTGCACAGTGAGTGGCACATATTATGCATTCAATAAATACTTTGAGTATAAAATACTTTGGTATAAAGTTAAAGTATATAATAAAGAAGGGAATATTCTGAAGCAGACACAAACCAAACATTTTGATAGTACATTGAGAGGCCAGGTTCCTCCAGAGTTTGGAGCTAGCTGTATATGCTGGAAACAGAAGAAAAAAAATGCCATTCCTGGCATACAGTGGGTGCTCCATAAATATTTATCAGGTGGAAAACTAGGAAAGAGCACTTAGAAGTGGTTAAAATCAAAAGAAAAATTAAGGCTGATTCCAAAGCAAACAGGAAAACATTGAAGGATTGATTCCAAGCAATGTAAAGCTAGAAATAGATACTTTATAGCAATATTCATCATTGACTTGGTGCAGACATGTTCAAGATTTGTACTTTATATTTTGCACATATATTTCCATTTAATCTTTTGAACAGATGAGAAATAGAGATGCATAAATTTTAAGTTTATATTTATGCAATCAAAAAATTAGCATGATATAACAAAGGAATTCAAACACGGAGTCCAAATTCTGAGTCCAAAGAATGATACTTACCACAGCTGGGTCAGAGAAAGCATGTCAAGAGCTATTTCAGCAATCTAGATATGAAAAGCTAAAGGTCTATGTTAGGGTGATGACAATGAAAATGGAGAACTATAACAGGATAAAATGAAGTTTTAAGTGATGGGTTATAAACAATGAAGGTGGAAAATAAGTTTTTAAAATAACATGAAGCTATTTTTCAGAAAGTAAAATCATTCTTAATAACTTTAAAATTGATCAGTTAATTTACATTTTTGGATGTTCAATACTTAATTTTATTTTCAAAGTATTAATACATAGTAATACTAAAATTCTTAATGAGGTTTTTTCTTTTTTGTAAGATCTATTTAACTTTCTAACACAATGCTTATATTGTTTCATAAAATAATATAGAATTTTACCTACCAGCCACTCAATATTTTTCTAATGTTATTGACCTAATTCAGCTTTCTCATTCAGTCTTTTCAATACCAATGATTGTGGAGTAATGCATTTCTAGGACAGAGGCTTCAGAACAGAAGCTCCAAAGGCATAAAATGTATCTTTATCATTCAGAAACAGAATAATAGAGGGGCTGTATATTTAGAGGGCTTTTAACACCCTAAATCTACAAAAGGATAAAGACTCAACTAAGAAGTTTTCGAATATTTTTCTTTCCTTAACTATTTTCCTAGACATGTCCTCTAGAAAACAGACCCTTCTTTCACCAGCTCTAGAAAAAGAATGTGCCAACCTTGCGTTAGTTCTGATTCTCCAAGAAGTAAATGTCAGGTTGGAATTAGATGCCCAAGAGGTTTGCATTGTAAATGTCCATGACAGAAAAGTTAGCGAGTCAGAGAAGGTAAGGAGAACTATAAGATTATGATGCATGTCTGGTCTTTGGAAGTAAAAAGTGAAAGCGTTAGTGGCTCAGTCATGAACAATTCTTTGCAACCCCATGGACTGTAGCTCCATGCTACAGTGGAACTGTAGGACTCTAGGCTCCTCTGCCCATGGAATTCTCCAGACAAGAAATACTGGAGTGGATAGCTATTCCTCTCTCCCTGGGGTCTTCCCAACCCAGGGACCAACCCTGTGTCACCTGCATTGCAGGCAGATTCCTCACCATCTGAGCCACTAGGGAAACCCCTTCAGAAGGACAGACAGAGAGGAAAGAGGGACTGTGAGGAAAGAGTCTCCGAATACAGCATAGTTATAACAAAATTTTGTCCAGACTGATGAGGAAGTTTGGATCCAAAGTCATCACTGAGAAAAACCCCATATTTCATAGGATTGGGCCTGTCTTAGTGTCCATCCTGTTCTTAGTCATTAGCTGCAAGCATCCCATGGGAAGTATGGGCTCGGAGCGAACAGCACACAGCACAACTTCTAATTTTGTCACTAAATTAAAGATCTTGTTATACTCTTTTCTGGTTGTCATAGTCTCTAATGAGAAGCTTACAGAATTTTAAATTTTAATTCCTTCTATGCAATGTATTAGGCGTCCCTGGAGCCTCAAACGGTAAATAATTCATCTGCAATGCGAAAGACCTGGAATTGATCTCTGGGTTGGGAAGATCCCCTGGAGGAGGGCATGGCAACGCACTCCAGTATTCTTGCCTGGAGAATCCCCATGAACCAGAGGAGCCTGGCAGGCAACAGTCCATGGTGTTTGCAGAGTCCGGGCACAACTGAGCGACTGAGCTACAAGCAATGTGTTACTTTCTGGTGCTTTCAAAATGTGTTTTTTAGTAAGCAGGATCAAAATAGCAGGGTAGGAATATTCTGAGCTCACCTCCTCTTACAGACACATCAAAACTACAACTACATATAAAATAATTCTCTCTGAAAACAACGTGACAACTAACCAAACAGTTCTACATTTAAGAATATAAAGGAAAAACACATTGAGATTAGTAGGAAGGGGAGAGCTGCAGTTTAGTCAGGACCCATACCCTCAGCGCAGTGACCCAAAAATGGAAGGAGATATCACAAACACCCAAGTCAAGCTTCATAAGGTTCTCCAGTCCTGAGGACCTACACTGGAAAGAGAAGTCCCCAAAGGTCTGGCTTTGAAGACCAGGGGGTTTATGTCTAGAAGAGCCCAAGAACTGCAGGAAATCAAGGCTTTGTTCTGGAAGAGCTCAAACACAACCTCACATGCTCATTCCTAGTGCAGAGGCAGTAGATTGAAAAACATCTGGGTCATAAAAGAAGATTCACTGACTCATTTCAGGGTGAGTGTGGAGGGGCAGTGATCTGGTGGAATATTCTCCAGAGACAAAAGCACTGGTAAGTGCCATTTGTTTTGAATTCTCTTTCCACGTAGCTGACACAGTGCTGGTGGGTGCCATTTCCATCACTCTATAAAAACCCAACTAACGCCATGGACCCTACCAGAGCAGTTTATTGAGGACCATCCCCATCACACTCACCAGCCCAGACTGGTCTCTCCGAAGCAACTCTCTCCCACCAAACCTGGTAGGCAGTCTGCTTTAAGACCAGCATCCACCTAAAGCAGCTCCCACCTCAGAGAATCAGGCCTGCTCACCAATGCTCCCAAATATCACAACTGGCCCCCACAACCATGAACAAGAAGACCAGCCCTGCCCCAAAAGGCAGCAGCCATGGCCAAACTTTGTAGTCAGGCCCACTGGGGACTGGAGGCACCCATTAAAGCGCCGACAGCAATTGTGGCTAGTCCTGAGGGCCAGTCCCACACGCCAGAACACGTGTGGCAGTCTCGGCATTGGCATGACAGGAAGGCGCAGTCTACACAGAGGATACCCCTGGAGCAGTTGACTCTGATGAACAGAGGGAATTTCTCTGCAGAGGGGAAATTTTCTACATAAGGTCACTTCTTTAAGACTGGGAAATGCAGCTGATCTACCTAGTACATAGAAACAGAGTTAGGCAAAGTGAGGAGATAATGAACTGTGTTCCAAATGAAAGATCAAGACAAAACCTCACACAAAAGAAAATTAAAACAGAGATGAGTAATCTACCTGATAAAAGAGGTCAAAACATGATCGTAAAGATGCTCACTGAACTGCAGAAAAATGGCTAAGCACAAAAAGAATTTCAACAAGGAGTCAGGAAATAAATAAAGAGCCAATCAGAGCTAAAGAATATAGTAACTGAAGTGAAAAATACCCTAAATAGAATAAACAGCAGATTCTATGAGGCTGAAGAACAGATCAACAAACTAGAGTACAGGGTAGTGGAAATCACCCAGTTGTAATGGCAAAAAGGAACAGGAATTTTTAAAATGATGGCAGATTAAGATATCTTTGAAACGACAACAGGTGTACGAACATTTACTTTATAAGTGTCCCAGAAGGAAAAGAGAGGGAAGAAAAGACAATATTTCTTTGAAGAAATAATGGCTGAAGAGTTCCATCATGATGAAGGAAACAGACATCCAAGTTCAGAAAGCACAGAGAGTCTCAAAAAAGATTAACCCAAAGTGATCCACAACTAGACACATAATTAAAACGTCAAATTTTTAAAATAAGGAGTATTAAAGGCAGCAAAACAAAAACAGCTTGCTATGTACAAAGAAGGTTTCCCAGGGTCACAAAGAATTGGACATGACTGAGCACACACACATACATATACACACGGTATAAATTTAAGGTGTACAACATAATGATTTTACTTACATAAATCATGAAGTGAGTATCACAGTAAGATTAGCAAATATCCATCATCTCATATAGACATAAAAGAAAAAGAAAAAATATTTGCCTTATAATGACAATTCCTAGGATTTACTCTCAACATCTTTCATAGATAATATTTAGCAGTGTTACTATTGTATTAATCATGAACATTACATCCCTAGTAATTATTTATAACTGGAAGTTTGTATTTTTTGACAACGTTCATCATCAAAGATATTACATTATTATCTGCTCTATTTCCCACACTGTACATTTCATTTATTTCACAATTCTTAATTTCCCTCAAGTATTTCACTGATCCTCCCAGCCCCCTTCCCCTAACAATCAACCATTTATTCTTATCTATTTTGCTTTGTTTTGTTATGATCATTCACTTGTTTTGTTACTTATAAGTAAAATCACAATCTATAACATCATAATACATGGAGTCCAAAATCAAATACATCAGTCCTAGTGTGATCATATCAGTAAAAATAACAAAGAATTACCATGTCTTTTGCACACTAGCTACTACACATTTATATCAGAGCTGCCCCAAATGGACTTTTTTAAAATTTCCACTTGTAATCATATTAGCAAATAAATCTAGCTGAGTTTGTCACTTGACAACTTTACATTGAACCGCAAACTTTTAAATCTATACATTTTTGTCAATAAACCATATTTATTTGTCATATGAAATTGTTAAACAGATGTCAGATAAATATTGCCCATAGCATGGTAGTCATAATCAGAACTAACAGTCACCTTTTCTGGTAAAGAGAAGCTTGGATTATTTGAGTATCTCCTATACTAGTCTCTGTGCTAAATGCCTTCATAATCATTTTATTTAATTATCACTTCAGCATGCCACAATTGGTGCAATTATTCTCATTTAAAAAAAAAAGATGAAGATCAAACAGAAATTGAGCTGAACGTGTTAAAAGTAGTGTGTAGAGAACAAAATTGAATTTAGGTCTGTGTGGCTACAAAATGCATGCTTCTTCTATTGTTACACAAACAAATACAAAGATTTGAAATTAGGGCATAATGAAACTTAATATTAAATTTTCTGGATGTTCTACAGCCAAATATAACCATACTTTTATTGCAAGACAGTTAAACTAAATACCTAAATATCTTATACAAACCAGCAACGGAATTACCATCTGAATTCTATTGATAGAGATAGATGGGATGATATGATTAACTGTTTAACAGAGGGTATGAAGAAACTTACAGTAAAACCTATTAACTATGAAAAGGTGAAAGAGGTCCAACAGGGACAAGATGAAATTCCTGCAGTTTTCCAAAGGAGATTAGAGGAGGTTTTTAGGAAGTATACAAATGCGGATCTCTCCTCCTCTGAGACATGTGTCCTTTTGGCTATGCATGTCATAGCCCAGTCTGCCCCAGACATCAGGCACAAAATTCAGAAAGCAACTGCTGGTCCTCAGACTTCAATGAATGATTTACTCCAATCGGCTTATTCGGTTTCAATAATAAGGATATGGCTGAAAAGACTGAATGCACCCAGAGAAATATGCAAGAGACCCAAATGACTGCAATGGCTCTGTCTGCTCAAAGACCGCCAACCAGGAGGCTGCCTTTTCTGGGCCAATCTGGTCCTAGCAGACCACAAGGCCCATGGGCACCCATACAATACCAGTGTATCATGTGTAGACAGAAGGAGCACTGGAGGAAGGACTGTGGTCAATGTGACCTTTGCAAGCAGCCAGGGCACTGTCAGAGGGAATGCCCCAGATGCCAGAGAGCAATGGGGGCCCCGCAGCCATTGATGGTTTTGCAACCAGAAGACTAATGGGACCTGAGGCTGAAAATGGCTCTGCCTAGAGATACTGTCTACATAACTAATGTTCAGCCTTGGGTGATCATTGATGTGGCCGGCCACTTGGTAGAATTTCTTATAGACACTGGTGCAAACTTCTCAGTCTTAACCCAAAAGATTGGAAACCTTAACAATCATAAGGAATATGTAATGGGTTTGTCAGGGAAGAAACAGGGACACACTTTCCTAGAGCCCATTTTGTGCAATGCTAATGGTCAGTTGTTTTTACATTCATTTCTATTTGTGCCTGATTGCCCCATCCCTTTAATAGGAAGAGATTTATTAACTAAGTTATGGGCCACTCTGTTTCTGGAAGGGCAAAGGAACCACCCTCATTCACCAAATGATTTTAACAGAAAACAGAAAGAGACAGATTGAATCTAAAGTTGAAATAGAAGACATAATAGGCCCTGGAATGTAGAATATCGAAGTTCCAGATCTGGCCAAAGAGGTCCAGCCAGTGGTTACTATACACGATCCTCAAGAAATGGCTGTTCACTCTAGAGGACATCAGTCTCAGATTCCCAGGTCTGAAATTGGAAAAGGAAATCACCGAGCTGACCAAGAAGCAAAGAAAGCAGATTACAGATCAACAGATAAAACACAGGCAGTTTTTTTTTTCCATTTATTTTTATTAGTTGGAGGCTAATTACTTTACATCATTACAGTAGTTTTTGTCATACATTGAAATGAATTGTTTTAAAAGCCCTAGGCTTGATAGAGGAAATGCCACAACCTTGCTATACCAAGAAAGAAAACTGGGCTAAACACAAGGGGTTAATAAGTCTAAGGGGATGGTATATGTTAGATGAAAAGATTATGATTCCACAAGCTCAGCAATGGAAGATAATCAAGGCTTTATATGAAACTTGGAGAAGGAAATGGCAACCCACTCCAATATTCTTGCCTGGAGAATTCCATGGAGAGAGGAGCCTGGTGGGCTCCAGTCCATGGGGTCACAAAGAGTCAGATATTACTGAGTGACTAACACACTTTCTCTCAGAATGCATTGCTCTTCCCACTTCATACCATTTCAACCTAGATAAACCTCTTTATTTAGATGTCCATAACACACACACACACACACACACACACACACACAAACCCACACACACACATCTAAAGCGAGCTTTTGTATGTAACTAGTTTTAACTAAACTGAGAGAAACTATGATTTACGTGTCATCAAGAAAATGAAATTTAAATTGAATGTAAGTATCCATGTTCTCTGGAGAAATAGGGAAAATTTGGACACAGAGTATTCAATAATGCCAAGGAATTATGCTTTGCTGCAAATGTGATAATAAAATTATGGTTATTATATATATCAAGAGACCTTATCAACCTAGACCAACCTTTTTACTTAGACATCCATCATATGCACACACGTGCGTGTGCACACACACACACACACCCCTTTTGTATGTAACTAATTTTAATTAAACTGAGAAAAAATATAATTTACATATTATCCAGGCAACCGATTTTAAATTGAATATGGGCTTCCCTGGTCTCAGATGGTAAAGAATCTGCCTGCAATGCAGGAGACCCAGGTTTGACCCCTGGGATGGGAAGATTCCCTTGAAGAAGGGAATGGCTACCCACTCTAGTATTCTTGCTTGGGAAATCCCATGGACAGAGGAGCCTGATGGGCTATACAGTCCATGGGGTCGCAAAGACTCGGACACCACTGAACTACTAACACTTTCACTTTTTCATAAGTATTTGTGTTCTCTTAAGAAATGAGGAGGATTTGCACACTGACTATCTGATAGTGCCAAAGAATTATGTTTTGTTGCAAATAAGATAATAAACTGTGATTAGCATATATATCAAGACCTTATCATATAGACATATATGCTGATGAATATAGAATAAATGGTATACTGGGGTTTGGTTTAAAATAATCCAACTGAGGGGACGGAGAATGAGTGAGTGCATAGACAAAACATGTGTTGTTAATTGTTGATGCTAGGAGATGAGTGCATGGGGAAGTATATTGTACTATTTTTTTCTTCTTTGTTATGCTTAAAAATTTGTCTACCAAAAGTTCTTAAATAAATTTTCTTTAAAATTTAATGAATTAAAAAAGATACCTCAAGCATTCCCTCTCTGAAATCCAGTTCCTCATGTTTCTTGACCCTTATCTTTCTTTTTCTCTTTGCTGCTACTTCCTTCTCCTCTCTTTTTCTCTCAGTAACAAAAACAAAAACACACAAATGCTTACATTCTATCTTGAAGAACCATATATTTATTCCAGTCCTCAGCTCAGACCTCCATTTAAACATCCAAAGACTGAGGTCAAGTACTGTAAACAGGAGTTAACATTTAGGACTGACTGTGTGCCAGACTATTCTAAACACTTTACATGCATCACATCATTCAATCCTCACCATTCTCCTATGATGGTGTGACTATTACAATACTCCCTACTGCTCTCGAGGAAACTCTGACACCAAGAGATTAAAGAACTTGTCAGAATCACAAGTAGAAGTAGTGGAATAGCCAGAAGTAGTGGAACTGGGATCTGAAGCCAGGCAATGTGGGTTTCCCTGGTGGCCCAGTGGTAAAGAAACTGCTTGCAGTGCAGGAGAAGTGGGTTTGATCCCTGGGTTGAAAAGAACCCCTGGAGAAGGAAATGGAAACCCACTTCAGTATTTTTGCCTGGGAAAGCCCATGGATAGAGGGGCCTGGCAGGCTCCAGTCCATGGGGTTGCAAAGAGGCAGACACCAGTCAGTGACTAAGCCACGACCACTACGTTTCCAATCAATCATCATGCAACCCTATCGCTGTATTTGGAAGACTGCAGATAGGCAATTAATTCCAAGAGAAAATCCACCTGCTTCCTGCAATGACATGGGGTGAAAATAGCGAGGATTTAGTTTTGTCTATCTAGTTTTATACTCATTTTGTTGGTAGCTAGTAATACATTACCTAGAAACACCATTCAGATTCAGTATCACTTATATCCTAACAGATAGTCTAAACTTGTTTCTAAAAGCTGCTTTCAGCATTTTCACCTCATATATTTCAAAGTTCTCAAGTTTACACTGCATCATATTCTCATTTTACATATTATATTAAGATAATTCATGAGTGAGGAGAACTATTTACCAGAATAGACAGGCTTTCAACCTCCATTACCTTCAGAACTACTGAAGGCAAGCCAGCCCCTCAGGTTATACTATTACATTGCAATGCTAATTAGTTTATAATAAATGTAATAAACTTTCACAAATGTGAAGTGCATGGAGCCATGTTTCATTGAATCAGTTATGCTGTCTGAGCATTGATAACTCAATTCATAGTTGATTATGTACTTCAGCTTTTATTTTGTCTATTTTGAAAATGCTTACATGTGCTCATAATTTTAATAAGTAATTATAGTGATTTTTTTTTTGGTATTTTATGTAACATTCATGATATTCAGCCATTATAAGAACTACATAAGGTCATAGATAGAGCTACAATATATAGCTTTGAAAAGATTTATCTAGGTGATAAAGTGATTTGTTTATGTTTCAGTTTTAGAGTTTCTGGTATCAGTGTCTCAGAGAAATGAAGTGGAAGACATATGATCTGTTGATATTTTCAGGAGATGTATTATTTTATGGTAGAAAATGTTGAAAGTGTTCTTTGCAAAGTCATTGTTCCCCCCCTCCATATTTATCAATGAAACTATTCAAAATGTGTGCAATAATTCTTACCTCCATTCTTCACCACCTATTTGATTACTAATCCCAACTCTGATTTAAATTATGGCCAAAATACTGACATTACTCCAAAGAGACTGGTTATTTCTTATAAGATCAGTTCAGTCGCTCAGTCATGTCCGACTCTTTGTGACCCCATGAACTGCAGCACGCCAGGCCTCCCTGTCCATCACCAACTCTCAGAGTCCACCCAAACCCATGTCCATCGAGTCGGTGATGCCATCCAACCATCTCATCCTCTGTTGTCCCCTTCTCCTCCTGCCTTCAATCTTTCCCAGCATCAGGGTCTTTTCAAATGAGTCAGCTCTTCGCATCAGGTGGCCAAAGGATTGAAGTTTCAGCTTCAACATCAGTCCTTCCAATGAACACCCAGGACTGATCTCCTTTAGGATGGACTGGTTGGATCTCCTTGCAGTCCAAGGGCTCTCAAGAGCCTTCTCCAACATCACAGTACAAAAGCATCAATTCTTTGGCTATAAACTATTATTTTACTTATTTTTTCCCTGCTTTTTTCTGCTATTACTGAACAATTGCTGGAGTCAAAATAAATTCTTAGCATATTCAACTCTGAAAACTTTCTCTAATTTTTCCTCTACCCTCTTTCTTTGATTTTTTTATTAAAATTTTTCCTCCTGATGTGCAAATATTAAGTATATTAAAGTTGAAAACTTGACTTTTATTTTCCAGCTTTCCACATACTCACCCAAAGTGACATATGGATAATTTTGGCAGTCATCTCTTTTTGTTTGACTCCAGTATCTAAGTTCTCATATTTTAGTCCTTTATTATTATCCCCCCATAGTTAATTCCCTCTTAGATATCATGTCACTAGCAGAAATTTAGTCGAGAACTATTTTAAAGTAAAATTTTTACTAAAGTACAATATACATACCAAAACAAACAAACCATAGCTGCATGGCTTAATGGACTTTCACAATGGGAGTCTGAGGATCTGTGGAGCACACATGTGAAGAAATAATATATCAGTAACATCAATGAACCCTTGTTGTGCTCACGATTAGTTGCTATTCCTTTAAGAGTAATCACTAACTTGGCTTCTAACAAGGTGGAATAACTTTGCCTTTATTTGTACTTGATTTAAATGCAATCGTAAAGTACATACTCTTGTGTGACTGTCCCCTTTCACTCACCTTTATGTTTAAGATATCCACTATGCTATTGAGTATAGTTGCAATGTGTTCATATTTACTACTAAATAGCATCCCACTGAATTAATATACTAACTTTTAAAATCTGTTTTATGGTAGGTGGACATTTGGACAGTTTCCAGATTGGGACTACTTTGGATACTGCTGATATAAAGATTAGTATATATGTCTGGGAAGCATAAAACACTCCTGCCATTTCACTGCCCCAAATAGTAAATGTACTTGGTCACGGAGGATATATATGTTCCATTTTAATAAATATTACCAAATACTGTTCCACAATGGTTGAACTAATTTACAGTTTGATCCAATTGAGTGTATTACATTTGTAGAGCTAAGATTTTTGAAATATTTTTCTACTCTGCCATTACAATCAATAGCACCAAAATTCTGAAATCACATGCAGCTAGTTGGGATTTTGGTGTGCTTGCAAAGATGAGTGCACATCCTTCTACTCCACCATCAAGGTCTTGTAGATAGTTAGATGTTTTTAGAAACAGATTTTATGATCTCATGGAAAGTCAAAATTATGTTTAATACCTTTATGTGTATATCCTCTATGAATTACTTAGCAAACATTTCTCATCTTTTATCAGATCCCTCAAATAGTTGGCATGATTACTACAAAAGTTACACCAAAGCATTGATATTATGGGGAAAGAGAAAATACTAACCTAGATCAGTACTCCTGGTGCTGAACTATAAACTATGAAGTGTCCGTGAAACTGGAGAAAATGTGATTAACAACTTAAGTGTTTTATGGTAATTTGACATTGCTACAATGCTCCAGCTAGTCTTAATTATTCTGATAAAGAATTTACATTCAATTTCATAAAACTGTTGCTCACAATGGATTAAAAGAAGGAAAGGAAAACTGGCCTGGCCTTCTCTCCAGACAGTTTAAGAAGAACGAGCCTAGAGAGTAAAGTTGAAGCTAGATTATTTAAACTTTATCCTATATTAAGGTCTTTGAAATCAAAATAGCCAAATTCACATGATGGAGAATTTTGGCAGGGATGTAAAGTGATGTCAAAGGAAAGATATAATGGTGGCAGAAAAACCTGTTAGCAACTGATTCAGTGATTTGGGTAAGTAATAATGAAAACTTGGGGAATGCAGATAGAGAAAAGCAGATCTGAAAATCATTTTAGAGGTAGAATTTACTGAACTTGACAAATACATGGGAAGGTAGGGACGATGTGCAGGTGGAGGTGTTAAATATAACATTTCCATATTAAAAGATAGTTAGCAGAAGATACACAAGGAAGAAAAATGTTCAATTTAGAACATTTCAAGTTTGAGTTGATTGTGGAATTTGAAGGTAAAAAACAGATATAAATCTCCAGAGTTGAGAAACGGCATCTGTATGCAGATAGTGAAGTGGAAGACCTCAGGGTGTATGTAACAATTAAAATCCTGGGTGCAAAGGAGACTGACATTCACTGAAAAAATAGGCACTGCTCAAGAGTGCCGACAATAACAAGTGAGCTGAAGAACACTCAACAAACCAGGTGAAGAATTAAAAAAAAAAAAATCCAAGTTAAAAGAAATAGTGGAGGGGGAGTCAAGGGAGAGATTTTGCAAGAAGAGAATGGTCTATGAGAATGTGAATGCAACAAAGGTAATTACTCTTTTAAGAAGCACACTGTACTAAAAGAAGGAGTTTAGACAGTAGCTTAAGTAGGAAAAAAGAAAGATAAGAAAATATCTTCTCGTGGATGAATACAATTGAAGCAAATCTGTAAACTTAGGAAAAGAAGCCAGTGGAGATGAATAGAGAAAGTATGCGTTCCAGTACCAATTTTTTTAACACATTTCCACAGGAGCCTTCCTGATAGAGATTGCTTCTTATTTATATATTACTATGCTCTAATACAGGCCCTCTTAATACTTGTTATCTTAAGGTATTAAGTTACTGCATGTTCTCAAAATCCCCAAGGCTGTTCTCAACTCAAACTCCTAAAGTCTAGTGGGAGCAATTCACTTCTCTGCTCAAAGATTCTTTAGCCTCCTGTTAAACTCCGCTCCCAAAACTTACCTGTCACTTGGTTCCAAAACAACCGAATAGTTCAGTCATTGAACTGTATCCTGCACAGGTCCTTCCAAGCTATTTTGCCATCTCAACATGTTCTTGATCTTTTTTTTTTAATCATTATCTATATTATTTTATAGACTTCATTTTTTAGATCACTTTATATGTACAGAAAAACTGAGTGCAAAATGCATAGGGTTCCATATACACCCTCAACACCCTATATACAGTTTCTCCTGTAATAAACATCTTTTTGCAATTGGTACACTTTTTGCAATTGATGACCCAATATTGATATATTATTATTAATTAAATTTCATGGCTTTGCATTATAGTTTGCTCTTTGTTTTGTATACTCAAAGTTTTGTGACATGTATACACAGTTATAGTATCTTGCAGAATAATAGCACTGTCCTAAATATCTGTGCTCCACCTATTCATCCCTTCCTCCATCCCCCTGAACTCCTGAAAATCACCGAGGTTTATACAGTTTCCATAGTTTTGCCTTTTTCATGATGTCATATATCTGAAGTCACACAATATGTAGCCTTTTCAGATTGGCTTCCTTAACTTATTAAAATGCACTGAAGGTTTCTCTACATCTGTTTAAAACATAAGGCTTAAGTTATCAACATGGGCTAGATAACTCTTTCTTTTAGCACTGAACACTATTCCATTGTCTGGATGTACCACACTACCTTTATCCACTCACCTATTGAAATACATCTTGGTTGTTTCCAAATTTGGGCAATTATGAATAAAGCTGCTTTAAACATTTATGTGAAAGTTTTTGTGTGTAGTTTTTCCAATTCATTTGGGTAAATACAAAGTATCACAATGGCTGGATAATGTGGAATGGTATATTTAGCTTCATAAGAAACTGCCAACCTGTCTTCTAAGGTGGCTTTTGTATCCCAGTAAGCAATGAATGATTTTTGTATTCCACTTTTATATTCCAGTAAGCAATGAATGAAAGTTCCTGTTCTTACTCTCAGCAACATTTGGTGTGTCAGTGTTTTGGAATTTGGTCATTTTAATAGGTTTGTAGTGGCATCTCATTATTCTTTTAATCTGCATTTCCTTGATGACATGTGATGCTGGGCACATTTTAACATGTTTATTTGCCATCTGTATATCTTCTTTGGTGAGGTGTCTGTTCAAATCTTTTGCCCATTTTTAAATTGGGTCATTTGTTTTCTCATTGTTGAGTTTTAAGTGTTCTTTGTATATTCTTAACACCAGTCTTTAAGTCCTTTAACAGATATATATTTTGCAGAGACATTTTTCCAAATCTGTGACTTGTATTTTCATTTAGTAAATGGTGTATTTCTCAGAGCAATTTTAATTTCATGAAGCTCAACTCTCAATTCTTTTTTCTTTCATGGATGGTGCTTTGGATATTGTATTTAGAAAGTCGCTGTGAAACACAAGGTCATCTAGATATTCTATACTATTTCCCAGGAGTTTTATAGCTTTCCACTTTACATTTAGGTCTGTGTTCCATTTCGAATCCTTTTGTGTGAAAGGAATAAGGTCTGTGCCTAGGTTTATTTATTAATGTATTTTGGCATGTGGTTATCCTGTTTTTTCCAAAGGCATTGAAAAGACTGTCCTTTCTTCATTGACTCACTCTTGCCACAGATCAGGTGACCATATCTGTGTTCTATTACACTGATCTATCTGTGTTTCATTAATACTGCACTGTCTTGGCTTTATAATAAGTTTAAGTAGAGCAGCATCAGTCTCTGACTTGATTCTTCTTTAATGTTTTACTGCCTATTCTGGATCTTTTGCCTTTCCCTAAAACTTTAAAATCAATGTGCTGATGTCCACAAAACAATTTGCACAATTTTGATTGAAATTGCATTCAATCTATAGATCAAGTTGAAAGAACCAACATTTTAATGATATCAATACATAATTTATCATTTCTGTGGTTGCCATTGTTCAGTTTCTCAGTCGTGTCTGGTGCTTTGCGACCCCATGGACTGCAGCATGCCAGGCTCTGCTGTCCTTCACCATCTCCTGGAGCTTGCTCAGCTCATGGACATTGAGTCAGTGATGCCATCCAACCATCTTGTCCTATGTCATCACTTCAATTATCAAATCTACTTTGTAAACCACTGAGGAAGAGCATAGTATACTAGAAAATGTCAAATACTATAGTCAGAAAATTTGGATTTATGCTTTGGATTCACTACTTTGATTAGTATCATTCTGAACACATAACTTACCCTCACTGAACTCTTTTATCTGTAAAATATCTAGAACAGAGGATATTAATCAGTATTGTTACTTTCTATGTAACTATTTTACTGACTCTTTTTTCATTGCCTCAAAAAATGAATATGGGAAAAGGAAAAAACAAACAGGAAATCTGTTGGCTTTTGGTTTAGGTTATCCACATTTTAAATCACTATAAAAACCTGGGGGGAAAAAAGAATTTGGGGACTTCATGTACTGCCAAGCCAACAACATTAGGGAAAAATCAATTTCCCCAGTTGAGAGAGTGTACTGAACTCAGTGGTACAAGTGAGGTGGAAGGTGAAAATAAAGAAGAAAGAGAGAGAGAGAGAAAGGAAGGAAGGAAGAAAAGAAAGACAGAAAGGGAGGAAGAAAGCAGGACAGAAAGAGAGAGGTAAGTTGAAAATAGCCAATAGGGACAAGCAAATATTCCTTCTCTCTGTCCCCTCACAGCTAAGACATAAGATGAAAACAAGTTGAAATTTTGCTAAGACTTGACTCAAGATACTGACCAAAATGACTGGGCAGTTAGAATATATTCATGGAATCATTAGCAAAGTCAAGGTTTCAATAGTAGAAACAAATTTAGCAACAGTCTAAGTGATGGTTTCTCTGTTGTAACTATAGTCAGATTCTTGGTCATCTTTCTGGTCTTGATCTATTACCAAGCATTGTTATCCAGGCTTCCTACTTATTCTACAGGCTTCTAGATATCTTAATAAGTCTCTTTTCTTTAAAACAAAGGAAACTATATTGGCCCCATTTATTGAACAAAGATATCTGAGTGTCACCAAAGTTGTTACAAGAAATGGAATTCCAGATCCAGAATTTTAGAGAAATGGAATAAAACTAGGTAGCATAACCTATTATAGATGAGTCTAAAATCAGTAAAATTCTTTTGACATTATTCTAAGACATTAGAATATCAAGCTTGCAAAGGCAAAAAAAATGTTAACTGAATTAAAATTTAGATTTACATAAAAGCAAAACCTATACGGCTATAGTTGTAACTAGATAGAATATGTTATGGGTTGAATTGTATTACCTAAAAATATACATTGAAATCCTAACCTCCAATATCTCACACTTATTCACAGTGAATTTTTTTGGAAACAGGGTCATTGCATATGGAATTAGTCAAGTCAGGATGAGACCATTTCATTAACATGTTGAAATGTCCTATAGATATCTATCAAATTAGCTTGGTCTAGTGTGCCATTAAAGGTCACTATTTCATTACTGATTTTCTGTCTGGAATGATCTATCCATTGAAGTAAGTGGGTTGTTAAAGTCCCCTACTATTACTGTCAATGTCTCCTTTATATCCATTAATATTTGTTTTATGTATTTAGCTGGTCTTATGTTAAATGCCTATGTTTATGAATGTGATATTCCCTTCTTGTGTTGGACCTTTTATTATATACAATGACCTTCTTTGTCTTTTATTTAGACTTTTTTTTTTTACATCAACCTTGTCTGATAAGAATATTAGTACTCCAACATTCTTTTTATTTCCATTTACATGCAATATTTTTTCCCCTTACCTTCAGCCTGTGTGTATTAAGCTCTAAAGAGAATCTTTGTGAGCAGCATATAGATGGGTCTTCTTTTTTATTCAATCAGCTACCTTATGTCTTTTCATTGGAACACTTAGTCTATTGATGTTTAAAATTATTATTGATAGGTACAAACTTATTGCCATTCTTTCTGGTTGTTTTTGCAAGTCTTCTCTGTTCCTTCCTTCATTAGTCGCTTCCCTTGTGGCTTGATCATTTTCTTTAGTGTTACATTTGGGTGTTATCTCTAGTTTTTGCTCATCTACTGTAGGTTTTTTGATTTTTGGTTACCATAGTTCAGTTCAGTTCAGTGTTGCTCAGTCGTGTCCAACTCTTTGCGACCCCATGGACTGCAGTACACCAGGCCTCCCTGTCCATTGTCAACTGCCAGAGTTTACTCAAACTCATGTCCATCGAGTCGGTGATGCCATCCAACCATCTCATCCTCTGTCATCCCCTTCTCCTCCCACCTTCAATCTTTCCCAGCATAAGGTCTTTTCAAATGAGTCAATTCTTCACATCAGGTGGCCAAAGTATTGGAGTTTCAACTTCAAAATCACTCTTTCCAATGAATATTCAAGACTGATTTCCTTTAAGAACTGGTTGGATCTCCTTGCAGTCCGAGGGACTCTCAAGAGTCTTCTCCAACACCACAGTTCAGAAGCATCAATTCTTCAGTCTTGTTTTTGCTGACTGTATAGAGCTTTTCCATCTTTGGCTGCAAAGAATATAAGCAGTCTGATTTTGGTGTAGACCATCTGGTGATGTCCATGTGTAGAGTATTCTCTTGTCCTATTGGAAGAGGGTATTTGCTATGACCAGTGCCTTCTCTTGGCAAAACTCTAATAGCCTTTGTCCTGCTTCATTCTGTACTCCAAGGCCAAATTTGCCTGTTACTCCAGGTGTTTCTTGACTTCCTACTTTTGCATTCCAGTCCCCTATAATGAAAAGGACATCTTTTTTTGGTGTTAGTTCTAAAAGGTCTTGTAGGTCTTCATAGAACCATTCAAATTCAGCTTCTTCAGCATTACTGGTTGGGGCATAGACTTGGATTGCCGTGATATTGAATGGTTTGCCTTGGAAACGAACAGAGATCATTCTGTCGTTTTTGAGATTGCATCCAAGTGTTGCATTTCAGACTATTTTGTTGACTATGATGGCTACTCCATTTCTTCTAAGGGATTCTTGCCCACAGTAGTAGATATAATGGTCATCTGAGTTAAATTCACCCATTCCAGTCCATTTTAGTTTGCTGATTCCTCAAATGTCAACATTCACTCTTGCCATCTCCTATTTGACCACATCAAATTTGCCTTGATTCATGGACCTAACATTCCTGTTTCCTATGCAATATTGCTCTTTACAGCATCAGACCTTGTTTCCATCACCAGTCACATCCACAGCTTGTTGTTGCTTTTGCTTTGGTTCTGTCTCTTCATTCTTTCTGAAGTTATATCTCCACTGATCTCCAGGAGCATATTGGGCACCACCAACCTGGGGAGTCCATCTTTCAGTGTCATGTCTTTTTGCCTTTTCATACTGTTCATGGGGTTCTCAAGGCAAGAATACCAAAGTGGTTTGCCATTCCCTTCTCCAGTGGACCACATTTTGTCAGAACTCTCCACCATGACCCGTCCATCTTGGGTGGCCCTACGCAGCATGGCTCATAGTTTCATTGAGTTAGACAAGGCTGTGGTCCATGTGATTAGATTGGTTAGTTTTCTGTGATTGTAGTTTTAAGTCTGTCTGCCCTCTGATGGAAAAGGGTAAGAGGCTTGTGGAAGCTTCCTGATGGGAGAGACTGACTAAGGGGGAAACTGGGTCTTATTCTAAGGGATGGGGCCATGCTCAGTAAATCTTCACTCCAATTTTCTGTTGATGGGTGGAAGTGTGTTCCTTCCCTGCTATTTACCTGGGGCCAAATCTTGGTGGAGGTAATGAAGATAATGGTGACCTCCTTCAAAAGATCTCATGCATGTACTGTTACCCCCAGTACCCCCAACCCTGCAGCAGGCCACCCCCAGCCCACACCACCATTGGAGACTCCTGGACACTCACAGGCAAGTCTGGGCCAGTCTCCTGTGGGGTCACTGCTCCCTTCTCCTGGGTCCTGGTGCACAAGGTTCTGTTTGTGCCCTCCAAGAGTCTATTTCCCAGTCCTGTGTAAGTTCTGGCAGCTCTACGGTGGGGTTAATGGCAACCTCCTCCAAGAGGGCTTATGCCATATGCAAGTCTGCTGCACCCAGAGCCCCTGTCCCTGTGGCAGTCCACTGCTGACCCTCACCTCTGCAGGAGATGCTCAGACATAGTACTGTCTCTGTCTCTCTGGGGTCCCTGGGTCCTGGCGCACACAAGGCTTGTTTGAGCCCGCTGAGCATCTCTGACAGGAATTGGGTTTGAGTCTAAACGTGAATTCACCTCTCCTACCATCTTGCTGGGACTTCTTCTTTGCCCTTGGATGTGCGGTATCTCCTCATAGCCACTCCAGCACCTACCATCTTACTGGGGTTTCTCTGACCTTGGACATGGGGTATCTCTTCACAACTTCTCCAGCAAAGCGCAGCCACTGCTCCTGACCTTGGACATGGGGTATCTCCTCATGGCCACCACTCCTGACCTTGGGCATGGGGTATCTCCTCTCGGCCACTCCAGAGTTACGCAGCCGCCACTCGCCATAGAGTTCATATAAATTGGTCACCATAGAGTTCATATACATTGACTTATTTTAAACTCATAGTCATTGAAGTTAAACACATTCTAAAATATCTACATGTTTTATTCCCCATTCCCATGTTGTGTTTTCAGGGTCATATTTTATATCTTCATGCTTATTCCTTAACTGTTTATTTTATAGTAGTCAAAATTGATTTCAAATTTTTGTTTTTTAACTTTTATACTGGCTTATTTAAATGATTAAAGCATTGACTTTCCTATATATGTGCCTTTACCAGGGTCATTTTCCCTTCATATAATTTCTTATTTATTAATGTAGCTTTTTCTTTCTCATTAGAAAAAAAGACCAGTTAATACTTCTCGTAAGTTTGATTTAGTGTTTATGAACTCTTTTCATCTTTTGAAAGAGCTTGTTTAAGAAGCTCTTTATTTCTCTTTAAATTCTGAATGACAAACGTGCTGGATAGAGCATCTCAGATTATAGGATTTTTCCTTTCAGTACTTTAAGTACATTATGTCATTCTCTTCTGTAAAGTTTTTGCTGAATAATCGATTGGTAGACGGTTCCTTTGATGTGACTGTTTGTTTTCTCTTGTTGCCTTTAAAATTCTCTAACTCCTGCAACTTCAGTATGATATAACTTACTGTGGGTCTCTTTGGGTTTATCTTGTCTGGGATTCTTTGTGCTTCTTGTACCTGGATATCTATTTCCTTCTTCAGTTTCAAGAACGTTTTTAGCCATAATTTCATCAAGTACATTTTCTACCCCTTTCTCTCTCTCTTCTCCTCCTATGCCTCCTACAGTGTGAATATTTATACACTTAATGTCACAAACATCCCTTAAACTGTCCTCATTTTTTAAAGTTTGTTTTTCTTTTTGCTGTTTTGATTGGGTGATTTCCATTATCCTATTTTTTCAGTCAATATGCATTCTTCTGTCACCTAATCTGCTGTTAATGCCTTCTGGTGCATTTTTCATTGCAGTTATCATATTATTCAGCTCTGACTGGATTCTTCAAAAAAATTTTCTAGTTCTTTGTTGTAATTCTCACTGTGTTCATCTATTCTTTTCCCAGGTTCAGTTAGCAATCTTATAACTATTGCTTTGAACTCTTCATCAGGTAAATGGTTTACCTTCATTCCATTGGTTTTTGGGCTTTTTTTTCAGGACTTTTAAATAGTTATTTCATCTGAAATATATTCCTTTATCTTCTTATCTTGTTTAACTTTTTCTGTCTCTACAAAATTAGGTGAAACAGTTAACCTACCCTGGTATTGAAGGTCTGTCCTTGTGTGAGAGAGTCGCTAAGCTGTCTGCATGTACCCAGTGGCTTTGTGAGAAAGCTGGAATCGAAGTAAGCACAGGCTGTATCTTCCCCTGGGATACACTGACAATTCACATTAATAGGAGGTAGGGCTGGAGTTGGAGGGCCTAAAACCAGAGCCAGGTGCAAACAGGGGCTTCTCCTATGCTCAGTGGCCATCGCCACCTTACTAGGAGGCAAGAGTGGAGCCTGAGGGACTGGGGCAGGATCCCTGAGGGAGCTGGGTTTCTCCTGGGAGTGACTGCAATCCCCACTTTGGCTAGAGGCAGGGCTGAGGCCTGAGGACTTGAGGCTGCACTTCTGTGCTGGTGTCACTTTTTCCCTGGTAAGTGCACCTTGGATAGAGGCTGGGTTGGGGTCAGAGGGGTTGGAGCCACATTCCTGGGTTGCTTGTGATCCCTCTCAAGTATGTGCAGGGACATGTGTGCCGGCAATGACTGACCCTGTCATGGTCAGAAGTAGGTCCAGGGCTTGAGCTGGCTCCTTTCCTCTAAGTGTGGACACTCTCCTGGGCAATGGGAGCCAGTGCCTTAGTGGGGAGAAGTAGTGGACCAAGTCCTGCTGGAATAGGGGCCTGGTGCAGGCTGGAGCACATGCTGGGGCTGTCCTGGAAGCTGGTCAGAGCCCCAGGCAGCTTTTAATCTTTTGCCTCTGTGCTGTGACAGGGTGACAACAAATCTGTGCGGGCACTCTTCAAGAGCAGAGTCTTAGGTTTTCACAGCCCTTTAGTCAGCCCCACTGGTTTCCAACCTAGCTAAGGAGCTAAGGGGACTCACCTTCCCTTTATCAGTCCCCAGGGCTGGGGCTTCTAACATATGGCTCAAATACCTTGCTTCCAAGAGAGGATCCCTGAGCCTATGATACCTCACTGTTCTTCTGCATCCCCTACTAGGGTGCTGGTCCTGACTAAATTGCTTCTCCTCCCTACCTACTAGACTCTGTGCATCTTTATTTACTGCCTTGGTTATAGAAGAACCATTCTGCTAATCCTCAGGTCGATTTCAGCAATACTTGTTCTATATGTGCTGGTATTTTTAAATGTGCTCGTGAAAGGAGGTAAACTCACCATCCGCCCACTCTGCCTTCTTGATCTGCAGAGATTGGATGTTTGCAGTTGTAAACCAAAGAATACTGAAGAATGCTTGCAAACCATCAGAATCAAAGAAAAGAGGCAAGGAAGAATCCTCCTACAGATTTCAGAGGGATCATGCCCTACCAACATCTTGATTTAGGACTTCTAGCTTTTAGAACTGCAATACAATATCTTTCTATTTTTATCCACTTTGGATGTGTGGAAATTTGTTAAGGTAGCCCTATGAAACTAACACAAAACATTTTTAAAAATGAGAAACTCAAAAACTGTGGAGTATTGTGGTTGCTCCTAACACTGTTTGACAGATTAAGAAGTGCACAGCATCGGATTCCTAAGTTTTAGTTCAAGTGATGGATTTGTATCTAGGGGCTTCCTATGATGGTGTTAAAACAGTTATTATCACCTGTACTCACAGGCAGCTGAAAATCAAATGTAAACATGAATCCTCTAAGTTGCTGATTTATAATGACAGTTGAATTTGAAGGTAAGCACTATCATTTTCTATAAGGTATGGTACTGTTTTGGAAAAACTAGAATCATGAAAACTTGAAAGAATATATTCAGATGTTCAACTGAATAGCATGGGATACTCTCTGAACCAAAAAAAAATAAAAGACCCATTCTCTGAAAATCTTTTCTTCTCTTGTTTAAAATCTTATCAGAGAAAAAAAAATCATCATGCTTCCCCCACCGCTCCCATCTCTTTTAACTCTAGAGGTGTAACAAGAATTAGGATACGATTCAGTAAAATAGTAAGATCTCACCAAAGATAAATGACTATGCACTAAAATAACCTCAGAATTTGCTAATTTTACCAAGAACTTGTGAGTGACATGAGAAATAAAAAGAAGCCTTTATTTTGAAAAGGATTTAGTGACTCCTCTCTGGAGCCTTTATTTGGGTATCAGGGGATTCTGAATTCATACTGTTAACATTTCCAGTTCTTGAAGAAGATGCTCACCAAGTGGAAAAGTTCCGACATGTCTACTTGCTCTGAGAAGAGTTATTATGGTGAAAATAACAAAGATAAAGTCCTAGAACTCACTTTTTTTTACAAAAATAATAAATCACATGGCACATCACATAACTGGGAAAATGATAGAGATGAGTAGCACCACTGAGACTTGAAAGATGAATGTATCTTGACTGTTTTACCAAATTTTCTGGATGGGTCTTTGAAAAGGGGAATACATTTTTATAAGCTTAATCAGAGAATTACTCCAAATTATAATTACAGTTCCAGATGTGGTCCCATTACCAGAACAATTTAATTCAATTGATGAATCTCCCATATGTTTTGGAAAGACATGTGAAAATGACAGAGAGGTAGAAATAAATCCCACAAAAATGTATATGTTTCAAGTCTTAGGCATGTTAGGACATCTACTCCAAAATAAAAGGTTAAGTTGCTTCACCCTCATTCTCTGCAATTAAGAAAGACAATATTTAGAGAGTATCTTTGTTGTTTCAAAGAACATAAACCACATTTGGTGACCCACTGAGATCTATCTGCAGATGTCCCTGAAACCTGTAGTCTTTAATTGGGTCCCCACTTCACCCAAGAAGACTCTCCTGTATGATACAGTCCACAAACTAAGCAGCTCTGCCTCTAGGCCCACTAAGACCTGATAGAAGCCAGTGGTCCTTGAAAATCTCTGGTGTATAAGAAAATTGGTATGCCAACAGAAACCCTGAAGATTTGGTTGTATGCCTTATTTATCAGTTAACTCTCCATCTTAGCAAATCCTGTTTGATTTGCTGAGAAACACTGAAAAAGCCTGACCAAATTATCAAGGCATAAAAGGTGACCACATCAGTAGCCACAGGACTGGAAAAGTTCAGTTTTCATTCCAATTCCAAAGAAAGGCAATGCCAAAGAATGTTCAAACTACCACACAATTGCACTCATCTCACACGCTAGCAAAGTAAAGCTCAAAATTCTCCAAGCCAGGCTTTAACACTTCAAAAATTGTGAATGCCCAGATGTTCAAGCTGGTTTTAGAAAAGTCAGAGGAGCCAGAGATCAAATTGCCAACATCCACTGGATCATTAAAAAAGCAAGAGAGTTCTAGAAAAACATCCACTTCTGCTTTATTGTCTATGCCAAAGCCTTTGCCTGTGTGGATCACAACAAACTGTGGAAAACAGACTTGTGGACTCTGTGGGAGAAGGCGAGGGCGGGATGTTTCAAGAGAACAGCATTGAAACATGTATATCTAGGGTGAAACAGATCACCAGCCCAGGTTGGATGCATGAGACAAGTGCTCAGGACTGGTGCACTGGGAAGACCCAGAGGGATGGGGTGGAGAGGGAGGTGGGAGGGGGGACCGGGATGGGGAATACATGTAAATCCATGGCTAATTCATTTCAATGTATGACAAAAACCACTGCAATGTTATAAAGTAATTAGCCTCCAACAAATAAAAATAAATGGAAGAAAAAAAAAAAAAGAAATAGTTTCTGGATGTATAAATAGAAATGAATTATATAACAATAAACAAAACTAAATAAAATAAACATTTCAATGTAAATCCATAGAAAATAATTCCAAAAAAATAAATAAATAAATAAATTAAAGAGATGGGAATACCAGACCACCTGACCTGCCTCCTGAGAAATCTGTATGCAGGTCAAGAAGCAACAGTTAGAACTGGACATGAAACAACAGACTTGGAACATCCCAATGGTTCCAAATTGGGAAAGGAGTACATCAAGGCTATATATTGTCACTCTGATTATTTAAATTATATGCAGAGTACATCATGCAAAATGCCAGGCTAGATGAAGTACAAGCTGAAATCAAGATTGCCAGGAGAAATATCAACAACCTCAGATACACAGATGAAACCACCCTTATGGCAGAAAACAAATACCTAAAGAGCCTCCTGATGAAAGTGAAAGAGGAGAGTGAAAAAGCTGGCTTAAAACTCAACATTCAGAAAGCTAAGATCATGGCATCTGGTCCCATCACTTCATGGCAAATGGATGGGGAAACAATGGAAATAGTGACAGACTTTATTTTCTTGGGCTCCAAATCACTGCAGATGGTGACTGCAGCCATGAAATTAAAAGACGCTTGCTCCCGGGAAGAAAGACGCTTGCTCTAGGTTGGTTAAAACCTAGACAGCATATTAAAAAGCAGAGATACTACTTTGCCAACAAAGTTCCATCTAGTCAAAGCTATGGTTTTTCCAGTAGTCATGTATGGATGTGAGAGTTGGACTATAAAGAAAGCTGAGCACAGAAGAATTGATGCTTTTGAACTGTGGTGTTGGAGAAGACTCTTGAGAGTCTCTTGGACTGCAAGGAGATCCAACCAGTCCATCCTAAAGAATCAGTCCTGAATATTCACTGGAAGGACTGATGCTGAAGCTGAAACTCCAATACTTTTGCCACCTTATGCAAAGAATTTACTCATTTGAAAAGACCCTGATGCTGGGAAAGATTGAAGGCAGGAGGAGAAGGGGACAACAGAGGATGAGATGGTTAGATGGCATCACCGACTCGATGGACATGAGTTTGAGTAAGCTCCGGGAGTTGGTGATGGACAGGGAATCCTGGCATGCTGCAGTCCATGGGGTCGCAAAGAGTCAGACAAGACTGAGCGACTGAACTGAACTGAATACTTACAGAATAGGGCACAGTCTTATGCAGAAAATGTACATAATTAGCACTGGAAATTTCCTCAGGTTTCCAAAGCATATATTCCAGCTATAATTCAACTCTCCATCAATAGAAACTCACAACACAAACCTATGAGTATTCTCTGACATTAGTTGCCCCCCAAAAAAGTAAACATAGTAAACTAAACCTGATGAGTCTATACAAAGTGCTGGCAACACAGATATGGACTTCTAGGACATCATCTCAAAATGGTGGTGGTGGTTTAGTCGCTAAGTCATGTCCGACTCTTGTGACCCCATGGACTGGGAGCCAACCACGCACCTCTGTTCATGGGATTCTCCAGGCAAGAATACTGGAGTGGGTTGCCATTTCCTTCTCCAGGGGATCTTTCCAACCTAGGAATCAAACCCAGGTCTCCTGCATTGCAGGCAGATTCTTTACTGACTGAGCTACAAGGAAAGGCCTTATCTCAAAATAGGCCCATTAAAAATATATATTTAGGTAATATGTTTGTGCTCACATTCAGCAGGTTGCAATTTTGAAAAAAAAAATCTTAATAATCAAATGGAAAGATAAATCAATTTGTGCATTTCCATCACCATACTTTCTCATTCACTATAGTGCCTGCTCAGTGAGCTCATAGAAATATCTCTAGCAATAGAGGAGGTAAATGCATGGGACTGTACAATGGACTTGCCCTCATTAATTCAATCATTAACTAGTGTTAGTGCAAGATTTTTCCTTGGCAGCTATCAACAATGTAACCCCTTTAAGTTTCCTAAAACTGTAGAGTTGAGAAAGCCATATAGTTACTTGATGGAAGATTGATTATATTGACACTCCACCTATAAAAATCAGATTAATATTTTTTTTCACTAAAATAGACACATTCTAGTTAAGTGCATTTCTTATCTGTCATTGTTCCTTTATCACTACTAACACTAGACCAGCTAAATGCCTTATATATAATTACAGTATTATATAAACATTGATTCTAATCAAGTAACTTTGAAAGTTGCTTAATTACTAGCAAGAAGTTAAGTGATTCTTTTATGCCCAAGGTCTCACTGTGTACCATATCACACAAAAGTCGTTACCCCTAAGGAAAAGTAGAATGGTGTAAGTATCAATCATTACAGTGTTACAATATAGAGCACTATAGAATCTATATAATTCATTCTTTCTCATATAATAAGTTTCCTGAGAAAAAAGAGAATTTTCATACTAATTTTGTATACCCAGTCTTAAATGGATGCTAAAGAGAATGCTGGTCAAAATTAAATAAATCAATTAAAATTACTTTGCATTAGTAGACATAAAATAAGATTAAAATCCATTAAAAATGAGAGCAGTATCATAAAATATCCAGAAATGCCAATCAAAGTTGGTTTTTTGGGTTTTGCATAAAAATGGTGCTTTGTTGATATGGTTACAGAGGATTCACTGTTTCTTTCAAATAATCAGCTATATTTAAAAGCTGTTTTAACACTCTTTTTTACAAAGAACTAAGCATTCTGCCCTTACGATGACAAATACTTTGTATAATTGAATTATATCCAAGTCACTGATTTCATTTTGATAACTGTCTTTCCAAAGTCATTTGCAAAGCATGTGTTTTTACAGCCCTCAAAGAACTGATATTCTGGTGAGGAACAGTAATTTGATGATCCTGAAATTGTAAGGTTTTCAGCTTCTAATTCCTTGCTAGATTTATTTTTGTTTATTTTATTTTAGTGGTAAGGATAGACTTAGTCAAACCTAAAATATTTTTTTCATATTGATGATTACTAGTATATCTTTTTTTTTTTTCATTTTAAAAGATTAGTAGGGCTTCTATGTGACTACATAACTTTAACTGATTCGCCCACTGAAGGAAGACTCAGAAGTTGCAGTCTCTGAGCTCAGCATAGAATTAGTACACACTAAAAAAAAAAAACAGAATGCCAAAAAAAAGATCCAGTCCTTCAATTCCTTAATCAATCATCATCTTCTAAAAGCAAGGCAAACAAATTATTATAAGACTGCAAATAGAGCATGCTAAAAAATATTCTGAAAAGTACAAAGCAAATTTCTTGAATACAGCACAGATTTGATAACTCATGTTGATGTGTGGGGAAGAAATTTTCCTCTATCCTTCTAGTTTCTTCTGGCAGGTCTAAGAATTAAATTGACATGAGATAGATTTACAGGAAAAAAAATCAAACAAAAGTTTAGTAACCTGTGTATATGGGAGAGACCCAGGAAAACTGAGTAACTCACCAAAGTGACTGAAATATTTACCTTAAATACTTCAGCTAAAGACAAAAGAGGATGTTGGGAAGTAGTGGTTTGGGACTTCAAAGGGGAGAAAGGTGATTGACAGGAGATGGAAAAGCAAATGTTTGGTAAACAAGTGTTTGCTAGGCCATACAGAGACAATGGAACAAGGAGAAGAATTTTAACAAATAGACCCTGCCAGGTTCCTCCCTGCTACACACTTAGTTTTTACTATAGTTGTCTATGGTGATAGCTTTTTCCCTGAATCAGGTCTTCTATCTATATTCTTCAGGCAGTTCTGGAAGGCCATAGTTTCATCCTGAATCATTTGGGCCTTGATTGTTCTCAGCTGAAAATGATCTACATGCTAAAAGAGACATTTTGGGGTGTGAAATTTTGCTCCCCTATAACATGTCAAATTTTTTAAAACTAAATATCATGCTATTAGAGAGCAAACACATTTATAAAATCTGCAGAAATCAGTCTAGTCTCTAACTTTAAGAAATTCAATATATTTTTGGTGAATTAAAGAACATAATTATAATAAAAAAATTAAATGAAAGCTTTAATAATTTTTCCTTAAGTTTTGCACTTTGAATAGTTTATAATATTGTTAGAACACACTGTATAATCTGTAATTTCCATTTTTCTAAGAGTTTTATAGCAAGTCTGGACTCATTCAAATTCTCTCATCACTATTATACCTTTATTATTTCTTTAGATTTCTGGTAGAATAATTAATCAGAGTTCTAAAACCTGAAATAATTTGAATTTTTATAGTCTACCAATGAAAAGAGTATGCTTACTGTGAGGATTTACTTTATCCACATTTTTCTCCAATCAATCAATAAGACTGTTGAGTAGAATTTTAAAATATTGTCTGTGTTCAGAAGTTTCGGTGCTAATTCAGGTCAAATAAAATCAATTACTTGTAAACAATACTTCTAATTTATTTGGATTTTGAAACATTTTGAAAGCCCCTCTTTTTCCTGTTTCCTGTTGGCCTATTTCTATTCCACCGTCACCTTATAGGAACCTAATTATAGGAACAAGATCACTAAGCAATTTAACCTAAACTCCTGAATTATGCTCTCCTGAGTATACACAATGCCTTGCCTAACTTGTTGATCCTTTTCCATTAAAAGAAGTAAGAATGAAGAATTAAGTAGTTAAAGAATGACTAGTTTTCAACCCTGCAAAGTGATTTTAGCAGGCAGATCATGTGAGCAAGATAACATCTGAAGAAAGAGCCAAACTGCATGGAATGGAGAATGATGTACAAACTTTTTTCCCATTAAAAACTGTCATAGTTGAGCACAACCAGTCTTGGGACATGAGTCCACCTTCCACCCAGATTGCCAGCTTTTCTTATTAAAGCAACTTTTCACCAACACTTGCCTCTCATATTGGCTTTTGAGTAGCAAGAAACCAAACCTGAGTTCATTAAAAATTTTAAAAATGTATTTGTTTTGTATGAAGCATTCTAGAACATGAATGAATAATAGTTTCTTCCATAACCTTAATAAATAGAAATCTTCAAAGTAGATTTTTTTTTTCTTCTAAGATCAAAAATGCCAAGAACTCCACGGTAATGTTTTGTTACAACTGCAATTACAAAGAAGCATTATTTCTTAGGACCTCTAAATTTCAGGCTAATAATTATTTTTCTAAGATTTTTATAGCCTGATCCTCAGTTGCCTGTAGTTTGATAAACAAAACAATTAGTTTCAACCAAAAATTAATACTTTGCCTTTTATCCTAGTGGTTTAATTTAATTTCATTTTAAATGCTATTCCTTAAGAGCAAACCATAATCATTCTTTTCAATGGCATATTTTATCTATCAGTTGAGTAGTATTTTAACATCAGATGTTTACATTTCCTCCCAGCTGGACACAGAGTAAAGTCTGAGAAAAATATTATTTTTAACCTTCAATCAAAGTGTAAATAAGAAACAATTAAGTTTTAGACAGTGTGATAATCATTCTCTAATGCATTTGGGCTTTTTTTTTTTCTATGAAAACATTTTCATTTCTATCTATTTATGATTCTGGTGTCTCACATTGCATCAGAAAATGAAAAAAAATGTAGCATGAGTCCAAGTGGTTGTTACTGGTCCTTTTCTATTGGTATAGCACTATTTGAAATAGAAATTCTCTTCTTTTCTCCTTTCAGTTCTGCAATAATACTGGATTTTAAATATTTCAGATCAGTGGTATTTATTACTGTGAAGTAAATGTAGCTTGCAGGTTGAACATCCTGTTTTAACTTATTAAACTGAAAAGTAACAACAGATGGAAGTGCTGGAAATATTTCCACTACATATTTTATTTGAGCAATACATGTATCATTATTGCTTATAGCAGAGCCATGAAAACTGAGTTTCCCCCCAAAGCAGGTCTCAAAATTTCTCTAATTTCCTTAAGTAACTCTGTTGTATATAAAAAGATAAGAAACTATAAAATTTTTTGGTGCTAGTAGTGAAAGGAACTCATTCTGAGTCAAAAATATTTGACCTTAAATATGTACATGTTGTCTTATAATAAATTATCTTATAAAATATTATTTTACAAACCTTATATATCACATCAGTAAATTTCATATCAAACTTAAATGTGTGATTTTACTGAAATATATTATCTCGGTCTACAGTGATATTTTCAAAGAAGAAATAAAAGATGACTATAAAAATCAATCTACCCTGTAATCTGAGAAAAGTACCTACAGACTATAACAGAGTTACAGTCTTCACTTACAAGACTGAATCATAGCATCTTAATGTTTGAATTCCATGGTATACTGGAAAAAATGAATCAACTGGTAAATGTGAGCTGCATAAACCCAAATGCAGTCTTCAGGAACGAATGTCTTATTCAAGATACTTTTCTAAATTATATAATCACCATATCAAATGCATAGTGACTGTGAAGAGCATGTACTGCCAGCTTTCTTGTGTGTGTGCATAGCATCCTGGATATTTTCACAATAGCCTTCTAATTGGAGAAGGAAATGGCAAACCACTCCAGTATTCTTGCCTGGAGAACCCCATGAACAAAGGAGCCTGGTGGGCTACAGACCAGGGGTCGCACAGAGTCAGACACGACTGAAGCGACTTAGCACAGCACAGGACAACATAGCACAGCCTTCTAATAAATTGTGGATATACTCAATCAGAAAAGAATGAAATGCATGACTATAACCAGGATTGCAGAGAAAAAAAAACAATGAAAAAGATAAGATGTGCTTAGCAACTCCATTTGCTCTTGCAGATCCATTCCCCACAGTATTCCAACTTACACCATGCTCCAGGTGGCCAACATGTTGAAATATATAATCAGATCTCCTGTACTCTTTCAGCTGGGGAAGCCTGGGGGATTCTGAAGGTAGAGATGAGAGCAAGGTCAAGGCTTTACTGACCCTGATTCTCTTCCTTTGAAGTCATTTCAGGCTGGCTGTCCCCATTGAAAAGATGGCACTACTGAACTCAACATGGCCTATTCTACACAATTCCTCTCGGTTCTGAAAACCTCTCCTACCCTACATCACTGTTATACCTAGAAAGGCTAACATTTGCTTCTGTTAGCAAGCTTCTAGGATTTGTACCAATCTTTGTGTTTTTCAAGAATCTCAGTCATTTCTTTTTAATTTAGCACCTTATAAATAAACCATCTTCAAATCATCCTAATATGAGTATGCTATTTTCTGATACATCCATTGATATCAGGAGTGTCCTAAGTAATTTACCCTTAAAGTGAGATTATGAGATTTGGTTGGTTATATAAACCAGGCCGGAGAAGGCAATGGCACCCCACTCCATTACTCTTGCCTGGAAAATCCCATGGACGGAGGAGCCTGGTAGGCTGCAGTCCATGGGGTCGCTAAGAGTCGGACACGACTGAGCAATTTCACTTTCACTTTTCACTTTCATGCATTGGAGAAAGAAATGGCAACCTACTCCAGTGTTCTTGACTGGAGAATCCCAGGGACGGGGGAGCCTGGTGGGCTGCCGTCTGCGGGGTCGCACAGAGTCGGACACGACTGAAGTGACTTAGCAGCAGCAGCAGCAGCAGCATAATCCAGGGGCTCATAGGTAACCTCTATTGTGGGGAAAAGTAGGATACAAGTAACCTACGGCATGACATGGCATCATAATTGCTCAAATTTTTACTGCCAGTAACATTGGATAAAATATAGTTGCAGGAAACAGCATTGTGAGATTGAGTGCTTTGACATGATGCAATGGGAAAGACAGTGATTTTAAAGTTCAGATGTTCAACTGATTTCTTCTAATGCCCCTAGAGAATTAATATAAGGCAAAGAGAAATGTGAAACTATGAATGTGAAATCAAAAATACATGTAGAACAACAAAATGCATGAAAACTTTCATGAGGACTCCTATTTTCTCTAGTCATAAGGAACGCATGGCTGAGACCATGTACAGGAATGTATAAGAGTTGGAGTTTCAACACGATTAAATGCCCGACTCCTCCACTAGAAGGGAAGGAGCAGAGTGCAGAGATATGGGCCAGGGACAACTAAACAGATATTAATGAGATCTTGAAACTTTAACTTTCCCCCTAAGCCTTCCTCCATCTGAAAAAAAAAAAAAAATCATTCCGTCCTCAACTGATTGCATCTGGGACAATTAGTTTCATAAGATAAAATTCTTTTTAGAAATATCTTCTCTTTCTCCCCTTTTGTCCAGATGTACAATAATACGGTTTTTTTTTCCCCCATTGATTTTTATTAGTTGGAGGCTAATTACTTTACAACATTGCAGTGGTTTTTGTCATACATTGAAATGAATTAGCCATGGATTTACATGTATTCCCCATCCCGGTCCCCCCTCCCACTTCCCTCTCCACCCGATCCCTCTGGGTCTTCCCAGTGCACCAGGCCGGAGCACTTGTCTCATGCATCCAACCTGGGCTGGTGATCTGTTTCACCCTTGATAGTATACTTGTTTCAATGCTGTTCTCTTGAAACATCCCACCCTCGCCTACTCCCACAGAGTCCACAAGTCTGTTCTATACATCTGAGTCTCTTTTTCTGTTTTGCATATAGGATTATCATTACCATCTTTCTAAATTCCATATATATATGTTAGTATACTGTAATGGTCTTTATCTTTCTGGCTTACTTCACTCTGTATAATGGGCTCCAGTTTCATCCATCTCATTAGAACTGATTCAAATGAATTCTTTTTAATGGCTGAGTAATATTCCATGGTGTATATGTACCACAGCTTCCTCATCCATTCGTCTGCTGATGGGCATCTGGGTTGCTTCCATGTCCTGGCTATTATAAACAGTGCTGTGATGAACTTTGGGGGTGCATGTGTCTCTTTCAGATCTGGTTTCCTCGGTGTGTATGCCCAGAAGTGGGATTGCTGGGTCATATGGCAGTTCTATTTCCAGCTTTTTAAGAAATCTCCACGCTGTTTTCCATAGTGGCTGTACTGATTTGCATTCCCACCAACAGTGTAAGAGGGTTCCCTTTTCTCCACACCCTCTCCAGCATTTATTGCTTGTAGACTTTTGGATAGCAGCCATCCTGACTGGCGTGTAATGGTACCTCATTGTGGTTTTGATTTGCATTTCTCTGATAATGAGTCATGTTGAGCCAGATGTACAATAAGACTTATATCCCAGCATTTTCCAGACAGTGTGGTCTATTCTAGGAGAAGATGGTATATCTATCACATGAGTTAAAATGCTTCACAAATATAAATTGTGGGATCTGTGTGGTACTTGGTTCTAAGTGTGTTAGACCACATGTAGAATTTAAGGTTCAGTGCAGTTCACTTCAGTTCAGTGCAGTCGCTCAGCTCTGTCTGACTCTTTGCGACCCCATGGCCTGCAGCGCACCAGGACTCCTTGTCCATTGCCAACTCCAGGAGTTTACCCAAACTCATGTCCATTGAGTCGGTGATGCCATCCAACCACCTCATCCTCTCCTGCCCCCTTCTTCTCCTGCCTTTAATCTTTCCCAGCATCAGGGTCTTTTCAAATGAGTCAGTTCTTCACATCAGGTGGCCAAAGTACTGGAGTTTCAACTTCAACAACAGTCCTTCCAATGAATATTCAGGACTGATTTCCCTTAGGATGGACTGGTTGGATCTCCTTGCAGTCCAAGGGACTTTCAAGGGTCTTCTCCAACTCCACATTTCAAAAGCATCAATTTTTCAGTGCTCAGCTTTCTTTATATTCAAACTCTCACATTCATACATGACCACTGGAAAGACCATAGCTTTGACTAGACAGACCTTTGTTGGTAAAGTAATATCTCCACTTTTTAATATGCTATCTAGGTTGATCATAACTTTCCTTCCAAGGAGCAAGCATCTTTTAATTCCATGGCTGTAGTCACCATCTACAGTGATTCTGGAGCACAAAGAAATAAAGTCTGTCACTGTTTCCACTGTTCCCCCATTTATTTGTCATGAAGTGATGGGACCAGATGCTATGATCTTAGTTTTCTGAATGTTGAGTTTTAAGCCAACTATTTCACTCTCCTCTTTCACTTTCATCAAGAGGCTCTTTAGTTCTTCTTCGCTTTCTAATTAATGGCATGGATCCTTTCACATTGGTTTCAGAATTAATTGTGTAGTCTAGGCTTGAGCACTTATGTGTGATGTTAATATTCCACTAGGTTGGCTAATCTAAGCCTTCTCTCAAGGAAGACCTATCATTAATGAAATTGAAAGGCAAAAAGAAAAAAAAATTTCCATGTTATACTGTAAAGGAAAGTCTAATTCTTAAGGAAACACACTTGGAATAAATCTATTAAGTGGAATCTTCTTGGTGATTGCCTAGCCATATTCTCTTAGGATATCTGGGAGGACATTCCCTCAGCAAGGCATTAAGAAATGCTTCCATGATGCGGGTATGAACATTCTTAATCTCTCTGGTGCTTATACTCTGTAGGCCAGAGATAAGAGTGTGAGATACTACAATGAAAATTGACTTGTGACTTCAGTGGTAAAAATGGGATTCTAGACTGGTAGAAAATGCGAGCACAGAAGCCATAAGGAGAAAACGCCTGTGGCTACGATACTGGTCTTTTTAAATGCATTTATTTGTTTGGCTACGCCAGGTCTCAGGTGCATCCTGAAGGATCTTCTGTTGCTGCACAGAGGCTTAATTGCCCTGTAGTACGTGGGGTCTTAGTTCCCTGACTAAGGATCAAACCCAAGTGCTCTGCACTGCAAAGTAGATTCTCAACCACTGAATCACCAGAGAAATCCCTACAATAGTGTTTGATCCGTGGAAATCTATTGCTAATTACTCATACCCTCAGAATTGAAATAAATTGATTCCTAGAAATCTACTTAAGTGCTTCTTAACATATATAGGATGATAAATTCTAGATTTGCTGAGAAAAATCTGACCCAAATTGCTATTTGGAGATTCACAGCTTTGTTACTACACCAAAGTCAGTTTAAGACAGAGCTTTCCCCATGAAAAACACTGAAGCTGTTCAGTTTGAAAAGTGAACCTCTATCCGATTCCTCAGATGGACCCATTACCATTTTCCAGAATGATTTTAGATGGAGAAATATCCATACTTCATAATCTTTCAGTTACTGACTGAACTCATGCTTATCCTCAAAAACCCAAAATACCTTTATATTTTACTAGTAAAAGTGACTCTTGAATTTTCCTAGCAGTGGCTTCAGAACAAGCAGTAAAAATAGAATATATTTAATTATCAAGAAGGAGTCTTATGTTTGTTCCATAGTATATGGAACAAAGGCTATTTTGTAGAAAGAATAAAATTCCCTGTTAACTCATCTCTTCCTGAAAATAGTAAACCATTCCTGAGGGAAATTGTAGAGATTAGTGCCACAATCAAGGATTTGACATGTGCAAGGGTTGTGATCCCTAGCATAGCACCAATGAACTAGCCTGTTTGGTCACTGCAAAAACTTGATGGATCATGGAGAATAACAGAAGATCATTAAAAACTTAATCAAGTACTGATGTCGATTGCAGCTATGATTCCAGATTGGGTATCTCTATAGGCACAATTCAACATAATTTTAGCACTTGTATATAGTAAATAATTAACTTTCTAACAAAGTTTGTAAGCAAAATAATAAATGGTTTGCATTTCCATGTCAGAGAATACTGTGTAACTTTACTGTCTTGCCACAGGTCTATGTCAACTCTTTAGCTTCCTTTCATATAGGGAATTTATTAATTAACTAAAGCTCTGGAGAACTTATTAAGACAAACACATGCCCGAAGGTGGGGAAGCAACTGCAAATACTCATGAGTCTGCCCTGTTGGTGTAGTTTCCAGGAGTCTAGTAGCTTGCATCATGTCAGAATATTCTTTCTAAAGTAAAAGATAGAACCAGTCTCAAAAGAATAAGCACAATGTTTTGTAGATGTGTATGGATTTTAGAGGCAAAATATCCTGTATTGGAGTGAGTAGCTTATACCCAGACATCAGGCACCTAATGTGTGTGCCTGGAGATCACAACTAGTGTGATCTGGAGACAGAAGTTTCACTTTATCAGATTTAGATTATAGTATAATTTTGCTTCTACTAGGCATAATGACCCAGCAGTTCAAGTGGTTTTGAAATTGTCTTTGGCATACAGATGCTATATGAAGCTTCTGGTGATCCCAGAAAGAAAACCAGAAAAATCCCTAGAATAAGACCATGTCCTCCTCCTCTTTTGGCAAATGTTCTACATTAGAAAAGCAGCTCTGGGCTTGTGACTGGGCCCTGGTACAGACTAAGTGACTGAACATGAGACATCTAATGACCACATGAACCAAGCTGCCTATTATGATACTTCAACAAACCTTAGCTTTGGATTTCAACAGGCAGTATTCCCATATAAAGTAAAAGCAAAATATACAAAGTAAGGCTCTATCAGGCCCTGAAGACATGTGTGAACTACACAAGCAAATAACTAAGAACCATGGCACCTGTGTAAAGAGGAGCCTGGGAGGGTACAGTCCACGGGGTCACAAAATAGTCAGATGCAAGTGGGCATGAACACTACTTAATAAACTAGTACCAGATGGAGGTATTAATATATGACTAGCCCTCTACAATCCCCCTCAGACATGGGCCTCAAAGGCAGTGGAAAGGAGGGGGACCATCCTGTATGGAAATGACTCTCCACATGTAGAAGGGAGAATATCCTCATGTAAGTCTATTGGAACAGAACTTCTTAGAACAAAGTCAGGGAGCTAATGAACACACAGTCTAGTAAAAGAGAAATTAGGAGGAATGTCACGATCATAAAAAGATTAATCACTTACAAAGAATTAGTCTGCAAGGAAAAAAAGACCCTCTCCTATTCTTAAATAAAACAAAAAGCAAGTGTTTTTTTAAAATACAGAGAAAATATATGAGAATTCCAAGTTAATACTTCCAATATTTCCATTGTATTCAATGTTACAGTACTGAATAAGCCATGGTTCATTATCATATAGGGGCAAGATTTCTGGGTCTGAATAAGACCACCTTAACATTCTGAGCATTTTCTTAGTTCTTCCAGGTGATTGCTTAGGGCATTTGCAGGGTCATGACAAGGTTCTTAAGCTCAAGATCATTTCAAGGACCTGCAATTAGAACAGCCCAATTATCTGGTGACTTAAATGACCCCAAGTTTTACCAAGGCCGATGCCAACTTCAGTCCCTCTTAGTGTTTATCTCCTATAATTAGTACTTTTATAATTAAGTAGCTTCAACTCTTTCTCTGATTATTAAAAGATTCAAAAATCTCTCTGTCAAAGGTCACAACAACAGTTATCAAAAATCTGCATTCATTTATTAGGATTAGAAAATACATGATTTAACCCACTAAAAGTAAAAATAAATTAAGAAATACCTCCAAGTCATTAAAAAGGAATATGTCTGTCCATACACAGATTTTCTAAAAATATGTCCTTTTTGTTTATCTAACAGAGAAATCCTTTCTTTCATAGAAAAGCATAAAATGAGCATAGGGGGATGCTGTCATCATGCCTTTTTAAAATTCATTTTCAACATACACAAATAAAGAACAAGAAGTATTCATACTCTCTCTTACATGGTAAGTTAGAATTCCTTCATTCGTTTATAAAAATTATTTGGCTTGAACTGTACATACGGTTCAGGACACACAGCTGGGGAGGAAGGAATGTTGGAGAGACTATACAAATTCTGTTCCTGCCCTTGATCATCCTAGAACCTAGTGAAGACTGGCCGGATGCCTGCTCTAAGGTAAATCTCTATCCCACAAGCAATTAAACTCCTAACTCCCTCAAGTAGGTGCATTCACTGGTACACAGGCGGCACTTAGCTCTGCCAATTATTGTGTCCAGGCTCTGTTCTTCCTCAGGTGAGAACAGGCAAAGTTATCTACAGCCTGAACACTCAACACTAATTCCCAGGACTTGTAAAGATAATAGTAAATAATCTTTACTAGATTTCTGAAATCTAGAGATCATCTGCCTGTGATTTTCCTGGCCCTTTCACTACACAGGAGCACACTTTGGAACTCTGGCTGTTGTTAAGCATTAACTTCCACTCAATATAAATAAATTTAAAATCATAATAACTGAACGAGAGCTTGTAAAAGTGTTTAATAAGTTTTCAGCTAAAAAATGGTGTTGAATTTGATTGGTCTAACTCTGTGGTTAGGAATTTGAATGAAAGCATATTCTTGGGAACATCTTCAGATTTCAAGGTCATCTAATCAGATTCCTAACAGTTCTTCAGTGAACAGCATCAGGTCTTACAAATTTGCCTCAGAAAATATTTTTACATTTTTATCATCAAAAACTGGACCTAAAGGTTTTAATGAGTGGTTTAGTTTTAGACTGTGATTGTTTTTTTTTTTTTTTCCTGAAAGTCATCAAACTGATACATGCATCAGGAATTTGTATCAGGGACTTCCCTGACAGTCCAGTGGTTAAGACTCTACACTTCTCCTGCAGAGGGAGCGGGTTTGATCCCTGGCTGGGGAACTAAGATACTGCATGCCGTGCAGCCGAAAAAGAAAAGGAAATTTATAACCAATTATTCATAACACTGTAAGTGACATTCTCAGGCCCTTTAGTGTAGAACTTGAAGTACACAATGGTGGGAACATGATGATATCAAGACCTCAGATCATTTGGTTTCCAGGGCCTAGAGTAAGATGCTATAAGGATATAAATCCCAAGATTTCATCTGGTTGATCAGATGCAGAGAATAAACTATGAAAATACAATGGAACTATCGAAAGTATTAACTTGGAATTCTCATATATTTCTCTACACTCATAAATTATGTCTTCCCTGAATAATAAAATACTCGTTTTGCTCTAAATTGTATAGATAATTTGAATATGTGTGTGTGTGTGCTCAGTTGTGTCTGACTCTTTGCGACTCCATGCACCTCCATGAACCATAACCCATCAGATTCCTCTGTCCCTGGAATTTTCCAGGCAAGAGTAATGGAGTGGGTTGCCATTTCCTACTCCAGGGGATCTCCCCAACCCAAGGATCAAACCCAAAGCTCTCATGTATTCTGCATTGACAGGCTAATTCTTTATGACTGTGCCACCTGTGAAGACTTGCATATGGATGCAATGTGTTAAATGGCTAAATTATACAATGTAAAACATATCAGTGATTATTAGAAACAGCTTTTTTCAAATTTCCCAACTTACCAACTATGAATCCATTTTCAAAATTTTTAAAATTTATAACAAATCTAGGCGATCCTTGAAACTGTCACCCATTTTTGAAATGCTTAGTAAACAGAACCAGATGTGATTTTGCTGGCCATGAAAGTAGATATAATACCTTTTCTTCTTTCTCTTACATTCTTCTATATATTTCTATGTTCAACAAATATGAAGATGTGTTCCCAAGTTATTTGTAATATAGCTATAATGTTTCACAAGGCTTCTTCCATAATGTTCTACGGTTAATATTCCTATTTGGAAGGAAAGAATATTGACAAGAAAAGGATTTGTTTGCTTAACTACAGAACAATTTTTACTTCTGGGGCTTCCACAGAGAGATGATAAGTAATACACAACAACAATATGAAGTGCTTATTTCTTAGGAAAATGTGTAGAAAATATTTTAAAGAGTTTAAAAAATATAAAAATAATATACCTTCACTATTTAATGATCCTGACCTGGTGAATTTGGGAATAAAAGAGAAACTTACCATGTCTTTGATAGAAAACAAACACACACCTCAAGTTTTAAATTAAAAGTTTTAAAATCACTTTTATTAAGAAATTAAACATATACTTAAAGTGTCATAAAAGTAGAAATGGAAACAAAAAGAAACAAAGGAATGTTAATAAAACCAACACATGTAAAACAAGTACATGCCTTATATAAAGTCACAAGATAGAAAGTTTTTGTATTTTTACAGGCAGCTGAAATGGAGATTTCCAGTCTTCCTCCCCAAAGATCCTGAGTCTTTAGATGCCTTGACCTTGCAGGTCATGGTTGATGTAACAGGCCATTTACTGGTAATTCAGTGCACAGAACCATAGAAGCACAAGAAATGTCCTAGTGAAACCCTGGGCAGGTCCCCAGATATATTCCTTTTTACTCCCATTGTGTGACATCTCCCTAATACTTTATGCCAATTATTATTAATTATTTCTGATATTATAGGAGTCCCTGTTTTTGTTTACTGGTCCATTGTCAAGAGGAGGAGCTGAAAGCAATTTGTTTCTACTCACAACATCCAATTCAGTAAAATTCTTTGTCCCCTGGATGACTGAAATGTTACCTCCCTGAAAAACACAATCCTCAAAGATATTGAGAGGAAATGCTTTTATTTCCAACAAAAAATTCCTGGAGCTGTTCATATTAGCTTTTAGGGATGCTCCAAAAGAAAATAAACAACTAGTTCCCCTAAGCTAGTGCTTTCACTAAGCTTTTAGCAGTATATTCCATCATCCTTCCCTGGTGGCTCACATGGTAAAGTGTCTGCCTACAATGAGGGAGACCCAGGTTCAATCCCTGAGTCAGGAAGATCTCCTGTATAAGGAAAGAGCAACCCACTCGAGTATTCTTGCCTAGAAAATCCCATGAACAGAGGAACCTGATAGGCTGTAGTCCATGGGGTCGCAGACAGTTGGACACGACTGAGCAATTTCACTTTCTTTCTTTCCATCATCCTAGTTCAGTTGCTTAGTCATTTCCAGCTTCTTGCCACCCATGGACTGCAGCACATCAGGTTTCCCTGTCTATCACCAACTCCCGGAGCTTGCTCAAACTCATGTTCATCGAGTCTGTGATGCCATCCAACCACCTCATCCTCTGCCATCCCCTTTCGTCCTACCTTCAATCCTTCCCAGCATCAGGGTCTTTTCAAATGAGTCAGCTCTTCACATCAGGTGGCTAAAGTATTGGAGCGTCAGCTTCAGCATCAGTCCTTCCAATGAATACTCAGGGTTGATTTCCTTTAGAATTGCCTAGTTTGATGTCCTTCCAGTCTAAGGGACTCTCAAGAGTCTTCTCTAACACCACATTTCAAAAGCATCAATTCTTTGGTGGCTCAGCTTTCTTTATAGTCCAACTCTCACATCCATACATGACTACTGGAAAAACCATAGCTTTGACTAGACAGATCATTTTTGACAAAGTAATGTCTCTGCTTTTTAATATGCTGTCTAGGTTGGTCATAGCTTTTCCTCCAAGGAGCAAGCATCTTTTAATTTCATGGCTGCAGTCACCATCTGCAGTGATTCTGGAAACCAAGAAAATAAAATCTCATTGTTTACCCATTTTTTGGCTATGAAGTGATGGGACCGGATGCCATGATCTTAGTTTTCTCAGTGTTGAGTTTTAAGTCAGATTTTTCACTCTCTTCTTTCACTTTCACCAAGAGGCTCTTTAGTGCCTCTTCACTTTCTGCCCTTAGGATAGTGTCATCTGCATATCTAAGGTTATTGGTATTTCCTCTGGAATCTTGATTCCAGTTTGTACTTCATCCAGCCTGGTGTTTCACTGCATACAAAAGACCTGTCTCCCACCCCACTCACTCCTCTCCTCATTCTACTGTCCCATTTACAACTATTATTCTGCTGTCACTAGAGATTAATTCACAGTAGAATTTAACATTATGTACTGATTTTAGCCTGATTTCGTTCACTCACCATAGTTAGTTTCAGAATCATTCATTTTGTAAATAGGTATTAGTAATACATTTCTTCTGATTGCAGAATAGTGTTCATTATTACAGTTTACTTATTCATTAACCTATAGATAATATTTGTCTTAATTTCCAGTTTTTGTCCCTTACAAATAAAGTTGTCATAAACATCTGTGTATAAGCCTTGGTATGGACTCAGTTTAGTTCAGTTCAGTCGCTCAGTCGTGTCCAACTCTTTGTGACCCCATGAGCCGCAGCACGCCAGGCCTTCCTCCATCACCAACTCCCGGAGGCCACCCAAACCCACATCCATTGAGTCAGTGATGCCATCCAACCATTTCATCCTCTGTCGTCCCCTTCTCCTCCTGCACTCAATCTTTCCCAACATCAGGATCTTTTCAAATGAGTCAGTTCTTCACATCAGGTGCCCAAAGTATTGGAGTTTCAGCTTCAACATCAGTCCTTCCAATGAACACCCAGGACTGATCTCCTTCAGGATGGACTGGTTGGATCTCCTTGCAGTCCAAGGGACTCTCAAGACTCTTCTCCAACACCACAGTTCAAAAGCATCAATTCTTTGGCACTCAGCTTTCTTTATAGTCCAACTCTCACATCCACACATGACCACTGGAAAAACCATAGCCTTGATTAGATGGATCTTTGTTGACAAAGTAATGTCTCTGCTTTGCAATATGCTGTCTAGGTTGGTCATAACTTTCCTTCCAAGGAGTAAGCATCTTTTAATTTCATGGCTGCAATCACCATCTACAGTGATTTTGGAGCCCCCCAAAATAAAGTCAGACACTATTTCCACTGTTTCCCCATCTATTTGCCATGAAGTGATGGAACTGAATGCCATGATCTTAGTTTTGTGAATGTTGAGCTTTAAACCAACTCTTTCACTCTCCTCTTTCACCTTCATCAAGAGGCTCTTCAGTTCTTCTTCACTTTCTGCCATAATGGGGTGTCATCTGCACATCTGAGGTTATTGATACTGTATACTGAACCAAATATTAAAGGAATATTCTAAATGCTTCTGAAAGTGAAAGTGAAGTCTCTCAGTTGTGTCCAACTCTTTGCGACCCCATGGATTGTAGCCTACCAGGCTCTTCCATCCATGGGATTCTCCAGGCCAATCCAAATAATCTCAGAATTCCTACCTGAAACTCTTGAAGCCAAACCAAAATGTCTTTGAAGTTTGAGGGATAAATTACTTTCAATATAAAATTCTATTCCAAGTCAAGATATCATTAAAAATTGGGAATAAAGTTTAAAATTTTACCAACAATAAGATGACTAATACAGATTTGCTCAGCTTTATTTTAATTTTGTACCTACTGTAACAGCATAATTATAATAGCTCTCATTCACTTTTTCTTCATAAACATCAAAAATTCAGAAATTCTGCCTTATATGCTCCATAAGGAAAATACTAATGTTATGTTTCTGCACCACAGTCATATAAGCCATCAAAGAAGACTCAGAATTCAAGAAACAGAAGATAATGAGGATTATCAGAGAAATGCAAATCAAAACCACAATGAGGTACCATTATACGCCAGTCAGGATGGCTGCTATCCAAAAGTCTACAAGCAATAAATGCTGGAGAGGGTGTGGAGAAAAGGGAACACTCTTACACTCTTGGTGGGAATGCAAATTAGTACAGCCACTATGGAAAACAGTGTGGAGATTTCTTAAAAAGCTGGAAATAGAACTGCCATATGACCCAGCAATCCCACTTCTGGGCATACACACCAAGGAAACCAGATCTGAAAGAGACACGTGCACCCCAATGTTCATCGCAGCACTGTTTATAATAGCCAGGACATGGAAGCAACCTAGATGCCCATCAGCAGACGAATGGATGAGGAAGCTGTGGTACATATACACCATGGAATATTACTCAGTCATTAAAAAGAATTCATTTGAATCAGTTCTAATGAGATGGATGAAACTGGAGCCCATTATACAGAGTGAAGTAAGCCAGAAAGATAAAGACCATTACAGTATACTAACACATATATATGGACTTTAGAATGATGGTAACGATAACCCTATATGCAAAACAGAAAAAGAGACTCAGATGTATAGAACAGACTTGTGGACTCTGGGAGAAGGCGAGGGTGGGATGTTTCAAGAAAACAGCATTGAAACATGTATATTATCTAGGGTGAAACAGATCACCAGCCCAGGTTGGATGCATGAGACAAGTGCTCAGGCCTGGTGCACTGGGAAGACCCAGAGGGATCGTGTGGAGAGGGAGGTGGGAGGGGGGACTGGGATGGGGAATACATGTAAATCTATGGCTAATTCATTTCAATGTATGACAAAAACTACTGTAATGATGTAAAGTAATTAGCCTCCAACTAATAAAAATAAATGGAAAAAATAAAAAATAAAAAGAAGTCTAATATTTTGCCATTTAAAAAAAAAAAGAAGATAATGAGGAAAGTAATTAAGAAAATTTATAGCATGCCTGATTAGAAAAGGAATTACCAAAGAGGGAATTTTTACTTCTGGAAATATTTGAACAGTCATGATAGCTACTACCTTAAGTTTTCTAGGGAAATCTATGGGAGGTGTAGATTTGGTAAACTGGTCTCCAAAGTTGTTTTTTCTTTTTTAATTACTTTACAATATTGTAGTGGCTTTTGTCATACATTGACATAAATTAGCCATGGATTGACATGTATTCCCCATCCCGATCCACCCTCCCACCTCCCTCTCCACACGATCCCTCTCGGTCTTCCCAGTGCACCAGGTCTGAGCACTTGTCTCATGCATCCAACCTGGGCTGGTGATCTGTTTCACCCTCAATAATATACATGTTTCGATGCTGTCCTCTTGAAACATCCAACCCTCGCCTTCTCCCACAGAGTCCAAAAGTCTGTTCTATACATCTGTGTCTCTTTTTCTGTTTTGTATATAGGGTTATCATTGCCATCTTTATAAATTCCATATATATGTGTTAGTATACTATAATGGTCTTTATCTTTCTGGCTTACTTCACTCTGTACAATGGGCTCCAGTTTCATCCATCTCATTAGAACTAATTCAAATGAATTCTTTTTAATGGCTGAGTAATCTTCCATAGTGTATATGTACCACAGCTTCCTTATCTATTCGTCTGCTGATGGGCATCTAGGTTGCTTCCATGTCCTGGCTATTATAAACAGTGCTGCGATGAACATTGGGATGCACGTGTCTCTTTCAGATCTGGCTTCCTCGGTGTGTATGCCCAGGAGTGGGATTGCTGGGTCATATGGCAGTTCTATTTCCAGTTTCTCATGGAATCTCCACACTGTTTTCCATAGTGGCTGTACTAGTTCGCATTCCCACCAACAGTGTAAGAGTGTTCCCTTTTCTCCACACTTTCTCCAGCATTTATTGCTTATAGACTTTTGGATAGCAGCCATCCTGACTGGCGTGGAATGGCACCTCATTGTGGTTTTGATTTGCATTTCTCTGATAATGAGTAATGCTGAGCATCTTTTCATGTGTTTTTGTGCCATCTGTATGTCTTCCTTGGAGAAATTTCTGTTTAGTTCTTTGGCCCATCTTTTGATTGGGTCATTTATTTTTCTGGAGTTGAGCTGGAGGAGTTGCTTGTATATTTTTGAGATTAATCCTTTGTCTGTTGCTTCGTTTGCTATTATTTTCTCCCAATCTGAGGGCTGTCTTTTCACCCTGCTTATAGTTTCCTTTGTTGTGCAAAAGCTTTTAAGTTTCATTAGGTCCCATTTGTTTATTTTTGCTTTTGTTTCTAATATTCTGGGATGTGGGTCATAGAGGATCCTGCTGTGATTTATGTCGGAGAGTGTTTTGCCTATGTTCTCCTCTAGTAGTTTTATAGTTTCTGGTCTTACGTTTAGATCTCTAATCCATTTTGAGTTTATTTTTGTGTATGGTGTTAGAAAGTGTTCTAGTTTCATTCTTTTACAGGTGGTTGACCAGTTTTCCCAGCACCACTTGTTAAAGAGGTTGTCTTTTTTCCATTGTATATCCTTGCCTCCTTTGTCGAAGATAAGGTGACCATAAGTTCGTGGATTTATCTCTGGGCTTTCTATTCTGTTTCATTGATCTATATTTCTGTCTTTGTGCCAGTACCATACTGTCTTGATGACTGTGGCTTTGTAGTATAGTCTGAAGTCAGGCAGGTTGATTCCTCCAGTTCCATTCTTCTTTCTCAAGATTACTTTGGCTATTCGAGGTTTTTTGTATTTCCATACAAATTTTTAAATTATTTGTTCTAGTTCTGTGAAAAATACTGTTGGTAGCTTGATAGAGATTGCATTGAATCTATAGATTGCTTTGGGTAGTATAGCCATTTTGACAATATTGATTCTTCCAATCCATGAACACGGTATCTTTCTTGATCTATTTGTGTCCTCTTTGATTTCTTTCATCAGTGATTTAGAGTTTTCTATGTATAAGTCTTTTTTTTCTTTAGGTAGATATACTCCTAAGTATTTTATTCTTTTTGTTGCAATGGTGAATGGTATTGTTTCCTTAATTTCTCTTTCTGTTTTCTCATTGTTAGTGTATAGGAATGCAAGGAGATTTCTGTGTGTTAATTTTATATCCTGCAACTTTACTATATTCGTTGATTAGCTCTGGTAATTTTCTGGTAGAGTCTTTAGGGTTTTCTATGTAGAGGATCATGTCATCTGCAAACAGAGAGAGTTTCACTTCTTCTTTTCCTATCTGGATTCCTTTCACTTCTTTTTCTGCCCTGATTGCTGTGGCCAACACTTCCAAAACTATGTTGAATAGTAGTGGTGAGAGTGGACACCCTTGTCTTGTTCCTGATTTCAGGGGAAATGCTTTCAATTTTTCACCATTGAGGGTGATGCTTCCTGTGGGTTTGTCATATATAGCTTTTATTATGTTGAGGTATGTTCCTTCTATTCCTGCTTTCTGGAGAGTTTTAATCATAAATGGATGTTGAATTTTGTCAAAGGCCTTTTCTGCATCTATTGAGATAATCATATGGTTTTTATCTTTCAATTTGTTAATGTGGTGTATTACATTGATTGATTTGTGGATATTAAAGAATCCTTGCATTCCTAGGATAAAGCCCACTTGGTCATGGTGTATGATTTTTTTAATATGTTGTTGGATTCTGTTTGCTAGAATTTTGTTAAGGATTTTTGCATGTATGTTCATCAGTGATATTGGCCTGTAGTTTCTTTTTTTGTGGCATCTTTCTCTGGTTTTGGAATTAGGGTGATGGTGGCCTCATAGAATGAGTTTGGAAGTTTACCTTCTTCTGCAATTTTCTGAAAGAGTTTGAGTAAGATATGTGTTAGCTCTTCTCTAAATTTTTGGTAGCATTCAGCTGTGAAGCCATCTGGTCCTGGACTTTTGTTTGCTGGAAGATTTCTGATTACAGTTTCGATTTCAGTGCTTGTGATGGGTTTGTTAAGATCTTCTATTTCTTCCTGGTTCAGTTTTGGAAAGTTATACTTCTCTAAGAACTTGTCCATTTCTTCCAAGTTGTCCATTTTATTGGCATAGAGCTGCTGGTAGTAGTCTCTTATGATCCTTTGTATTTCAGTGTTGTCTGTTGTGATCTCTCCATTTTCGTTTCTAATTTTGTTAATTTGGTTCTTCTCCCTTTGTTTCTTAATGAGTCTTACTAATGGTTTGTCAATTTTGTTTATTTTTTCAAAAAACCAGCTCTTAGCTTTGTTGATTTCTGCTATGGTCTCTTTCGTTTCTTTTGCATTTATTTCTGCCCTAATTTTTAAGATTTCTTTCCTTCTACTAACCCTGGGGTTCTTCATTTCTTCCTTCTCTAGTTGCTTTAGCTGTAGAGTTAGGTTATTTATTTGACTTTTTTCTTGTTTCTTGAGCTAGGCCTGTAATGCTATGAATCTTCCCCTTAGCACTGCTTTTACAGTGTCCCATAGGTTTTGGATTGTTGTGTTTTCATTTTCATTCATTTCTATGCATATTTTGATTTCTTTTTTGACTTCTTCTATGATTTGTTGGTTATTCAGAAGCGTGTTGTTTAGCCTCCATATGTTTGAATTTTTAATAATTTTTTTCCTGTAATTGAGATCTAATCTTACTGCACTGTGGTCAGAAAAGATAACTGGAATGATTTCAGTTTTTTTGAATTTACCAAGACTAGATTTATGGCCCAGGATGTGATCTATTCTGGAGAAGGTTCCGTGTGCACTTGAGAAAAAGGTGAAGTTGATTGTTTTGGGGTGAAACGTCCTATAGATGTCAATTAGGTCTAGCTGGTCCATTGTGTCCTGTTAAAGTTTGTGTTTCCTTGTTCATTTTCTGTTTAGTTGATCTATCCATAGTTGTGAGTGGGGTATTAAAGTCTCCTACTATTATTGTGTTACTATTAATTTCCTCTTTCATACTCGTTAGCATTTGCCTTACATATTGCGGTGCTCCTATGTTGGGTGCATATATATTTATAATTGCTATATCTTCTTCTTGGATTGATCCTTTGATCATTATGTAGTGTCCGTCTTTGTCTCTTTTCAAAGCCTTTATTTGAAGGTATATTTTATCTGATATGAGTATTGCGACTCTTGCTTTCTTTTGGTCTCCGTTTGCATGGAATACTTTTTTCCAGCCCTTCACTTTTAGTCTGTATGTGCCCCTTGTTTTGAGGTGGGTCTCTTGTAGACAGCATATATAGGGGTCTTGCTTTTGTATCCATTCAGCCAGCCTTTGTCTTTTGGTTGGGGCATTCAACCCATTTACATTTAAGGTAATTATTGATAGGTATGGTCCCGCTGCCATTTATTTTGTTGTTTGGGGTTCACGTTTATACCACCTTTCTGTGTTTCCTGTCTAGAGAAGATCCTTTGGTATTTGTTGAAGAGCTGGTTTGGTGGTGCTGAATTCTCTCAGCTTCTGCTTGTCTGTAAAGCTTTTGAGTTCTCCTTCATATCTGAATGAGATCCTTGCTGGGTACAGTAATCTAGGTTGCAGGTTATTCTCTTTCATTACTCTAAGTATGTCCTGCCATTCCCTTCTGGCCTGAAGGGTTTCTATTGATAGATCAGCTGTTATCCTTATGGGAATCCCTTTGTGTGTTATTTGTTGTTTCTCCCTTGCTGCTTTTAATATTTGTTCTTTGTGTTTGATCTTTGTTAATTTGATTAATATGTGTCTTGGGGTGTTTCGCCTTGGGTTTATCCTGTTTGGGTCTCTCTGGGTTTCTTGGACTTGGGTGGCTATTTCCTTCCCCATTTTAGGGAAGTTTTCAGCTATTATCTGCTCGAGTAACTTCTCATGGCCTTTCTTTTTCTCTTCTTCTTCTGGGACTCCTATGATTCAAATGTTGGGGCGTTTCACATTGTCCCAGAGGTCCCTGAGGTTATCCTCATTTCTTTTGATTCTTTTTTCCTCTCTGCTTCATTTATTTCCACCATTTTATCTTCTAACTCACTTATCCTATCTTCTGTCTCTGTTATTCTACTCAAGGTTCCCTCCAGAGTGTTTTTGATCTCATTTATTTCATTATTCATTTTTAATTGACTCTTTTTTATTTCTTCTAGGTCCTTGTTAAACATTTCTTGCATCTTCTCAATCTTTGTCTCCAGGCTGTTTATTTGTAACTCCATTTTGTTTTCAAGATTTTGGATCATTTTTATTATCATTATTCTAAATTCTTTTTCAGGTAGATTCCCTATCTCCTCCTCTTTTGTTTGACTTGGTGGGCATTTTTCATGTTCCTTTACCTGTTGGGTATTTCTCTGCCTTTTCATCTTGTTTAGATTGCTGTGTCTGGAGTGGGCTTTCTGTATTCTGGTGGTCTGTGGTTCCTTTTTATTGTGGAGGCTTCACCCAGTAGGTGGGGTTGGACGATTGGTTTGTCGGGGTTTCCTGGTTAGGGAAGCTTGTGTCAGCGTTCTGGTGCGTGGAATTGGATTTCTTCTCTCTGGAGTGCAATGGAGTGTCCAGTAATGAGTTTTGTGATGGGTCTATGTGTTAGGTGTGACTTTGGGCAGCCTGTATGTTAACACTCAGGTCTATGTTCCTGTGTTGCTTAAGAATTTGCGTGGTATGTCTTGTTCTGGAGCTTATTGGCTCTTGGGTGGTGGTTGGTTTTGGTGCAGGTATGGAGGCTTTGGGATGGTCTCTTATTCCTTAATGTTCCGTGTAGTCAGGAGTTTTCTGGTTTTCTCAGGTTTTGGGCTTAAGTCTCCTGCCTCTGGATTTCAGTTTTATTCTTCCAATAGTCTCAAGACTTCTCCAACTATACAGCACTGATAATAAAACTTCTAGGTTAATGGTGAAAAGGTTATCCACCATGAGGGACAACCAGAGAAATTCGCAGAGTTACATGAAGAATAGGAGAGGGAGGAAGGAGATAGAGGTGAGCAAGAGGAGAAAAGGGGGGACTCAAGAGGAGAGAGACAGATCTACACAGTAATCTGTTCCCAAAGTGTTCTCCGTAGCCCAGACACCCACAAAGATTCACAGAATTGAATTGGGAAGAGAAGGGGAAAAGAGGAAATAGAGGTGTTCTGAGGTAGAAAACAGAGAGTCAAAAGTGGGAGAGAGTAATCAACACACTCCTGAATAGAAATGGGAACTGAATACTGGATTCTTAAATGTCCAAAATTTATATGACATACTGAAAAACAAAGATTAAAAATCTAGCATAGAGGTTAGACCCTTTGAAATACAATATTTAAAAACAAAAACACACAAAAAAATTTAGAAATATACATGAAGTTCAGTTTAAAAATAGGGCTTCTCTCTCTCTTTTTTTTTTGCAAGGTTATAGTGAAATCAAAATGAAAATTAAGGAATAATAGAGGATTATTAGAGGACTTTAAAAGGAAATAGGAGAGAAAAACAAGAAAAAGAAAAAAAATTTTTCCCCCTAATTAAAAAAAATCGTAAAAATATATGAAAATGAAAGTTGAGCAGTAATGGGGAAGTAATAGGGAATTTTTAAAAACAATAAAAGAGAAAAAAAAAAGGAAAGAAAAAAAAATTTTTTTAATTAAAAAAAATACATATATATCTAAGAATTTCTCTGGAGCTGTTGCGGTCAGTGTAGGTTCAGTTCAATTTCAGATAGTTCCTCTTTTCAGCTTACACTTCTCGACATCTATAAGCCCCTTTCGGTATAGTTGGTGTTACCTTCAGGGATTTTAATCTGTTGCACCGGTCCTTTCTGAAGCGGTTCCCTTTGTTTATTTGGCTTCTGTTTGCCGTCTCTTCGGTGTCTAATTTCCACCCTGACACAGGCGGGCAGGGGTGATCTCTTATTTAGGTTCCCTTGTTCAGTTCAGTCCTGCTACGGGGAAGGCAGGGCGCTGCAGACAGATACCGCTCTGTGTGGATAGCACTCACCATGTTCTGGCCACACTGGGTTTGCCCCGCTCACGGGTGTCAGTGCTTTCCCCGTCTACACTGCTCAAGCTCCCGGCTGCTCTATATGGAGCAGGCCCTGCGTTGAGTGCGGTTCCAGTTTTTGGGTACTCCACAAAAGCGTGGATTTGGTTGCGCCTGCGTTTTGTGCCTTCCCCGGTCTGAGCGGCTCAGGCAGCCAGGGGCTTGGGCGCACTCTCCCGGGTGCAGCACGCCTTTTCCCTCCGCGTCGAGCGGCCCAGGCAGCCAGAGGCGCAGGTCGGGTGCCTGCGGCTTGTGTTTGTTCTCAGGAGCTGGCCTCTAGCCGCAGCCCTCCAGGCGGCGGATGTCAACCATCCAGAATCTCAGGAAGTCTTTAGATAGAAACCGGGAGCCTGTATGCAGTGTGGGAGGGGGTGGCTTCTCTGGGGCTGAGTTTGCCCTTTTCCCCTCCCCCCTGCCTCCTACCTCCAGCGGGGATGGGCCGGCTCTTCTCTGAAGTTTCTCAGTCCCTTTGTTTTGCGAACCACCAGCAGTGTGTTCGGGCCGGTTAATTTTGTCCCTTGCTACCCCACAGTTTAAAAGAGCTCCCTCCGATTGCTCTCAGGGCCTTCGGGCCGGTCCTTACCCTAAGCAATGCCGCCCTCTCCTTTCTGTTCCGCCCCCACTTGTTGGTTGCGGGTGCGGGCGTCTAGGGTACTTTTCTGCTGGGAGTTGCTTTTAGGCACATAATCTGTGGGCCTTATTTAATTTTTCCTCCCAGTTAGGTTGCCCTCCGAGGTTCTAAAACTTCCCCCAGACCCGCCAGTGAGAGGGTTTCCTGGTGATTGGAAACTTCCTCTATTAAGACTCCCTTCCCGGGATGGGTCTCCATCCCTAGCTCTTTTGTCTCTCTTTTTATCTTTTATAATTTGTCCTACCTCCCTTCGAAGACAATGGGTTGCTTTTCTGGGTGCCTGATGTCCTCTGCTAGCGATCAGAAGTTGTTTTGTGAAATTTGCTCAGCGTTCAATTGTTCTTTCAATGAATTTGTAGGGGAGAAAGTGGTCTCCCCGTCCTATTCCTCCGCCATCTTTGTGGTCTCCAAAGTTAAAGAAAATCTTCTGTTGTAAAATAACAATTATTTGGTTATAATTTATAAGTGTCTGCTTCTTTTATTGATGCTAATGTCAATGTTAATAACATATTTAAAGTTAGCATACATTTTCCCTTTATTCTGAAGCAATATTGAAGAGTTTCAATAAGATTGAGTAAAACTTTTTAAGAGTTATGGAATAGTGAGTACAGACTAGCTTGTTTCATAAAATCCTATGGAAACAGATATGAAAGAGATATCCAAGTTTGTCTGCCCTTAATAATGACAACAGAATTACATTTGTGTTCCCTTGGCATGCTTCTCTGATGGCCAATGAAGCTTGTTGGTAAGAATACAAGATTATATATGATCATCTCTTAAGTAATAACTGTCTATATGGATATTAAACCTGTAACTTTGATGTTATGTGTTACACTCATTCAAAAGTATTTAACAAACTTAATGGTTAAAATTTTAATCTCCATAAATAGAAGGCTTATCAGAAGTCTTTTAAAAAATCAAATTGAAATTTTATTTTTTAAAAAAAAGATATACTTAATCATCAAATTTGTCTAAAGATGTAAAGATTCAATTTTTAAAAATAGGATTTTGAGGAAGAGGGAATTTTACTCTTGCTTATTCTTGCTTAGTTCAAATACATTCATTCAAAAATTACTAATTAAACACCAAGGATATTCCAAACATAGGGTGGCTGTGTCGATCGGGAGAAAAAACTACCCTAAACTTCAGATAGGAAAATGTCAGACAGTAAGTGAAAGATATAAATAGTCATGTAGTTTTAGACTCTGAAATGGGAAAGTTCAGAGTTTGGAAATCACTTGAAATTGAATTTCCACCTATGAAATTACAGAAATAGTCATAGAGGAGAGGATCTGAAGATTCACAGGGGCTCCATAAATACCACTTGCATGGCTTTAACTTTTAAATTTATGTGCAGAAAAGGGTAGTGACATAAAACCAAGCACAAATATGAAAGAAACATGAGCCTGAGAGAACAGTGCCAGAAAACACAGAATCAACTGATGTGTGTGAATAAACATCTGTTGGATCATCAAAAAAGCAAGTGAGTTCCAGAAAAACATCTACTTCCACTTTATTGACTATGCCAAAGACTGTGACTGTATGGATCAGAACAAACTGTGGAAAATTCTTCAAGAGACCAGAATACCAGACCACCTGACCTACCTCTTGAGAAATCTGTATGCAGGTCAAGAAGCAACAGTTAGATCGGACATGAAACAACAGACTGGTTCCAAATCAGGAAAGGAGGATGTTAAGGCTGTATATTGTCACCCTGCTTATTTAACTTATATGCAGAGTACATCATGTGAAATGCCAGGCTGGATGAAGCACAAGCTGGAATCAAGATTGCTGGGAGAAATATCAACAACTTCAGATATGCAGATGACACCATCCTTATGGCAGAAAGCAAAGAACTAAAGAGCTTCTTGATGAAAGTGAAAGAGGAGAGTGAAAATGTTGGCTTAAAACTCAACATTGAGAAAACTAAGATCATGGCATCCAGTCCCATCTCTTCATGGCAAATAGATGGGGAAACAATAGAAACACTGACAGCCTTTATTTTGGGGGGCTCCAAAATCACTGCATATAGTGATTGCACCCATGAAATTAAAAGACACTTGCTCATTAGAAGAAAAGCTATGACCAACCTAGACAGCATATTAAAAAGCAGAGACATTACTTTGCAAAAAATGATCTGTCTAGCCAAAGCTATGGTTTTTCCAGTAGTCATGTATGGATGTGAGAGTTGGACTATAAAGAAAGCTGCGCACCGAAGAATTGATGCTTTTGAACTGTGGTGTTGGAGAAGACTCTGGAGAGTCCCTTGGACTGCAAGGAGACCCAACCAGTCAATCCTAAAAGAAATCAAACATGAATATTCATTGGAAGGACTGATGCTGAAACATCAATACTTTGACCACCTGATGTGAAGAGCTGACTCATTTGAAAAGACCTTGATCCTGGAAAAGATTGAAGGCGGGAGGTGAAGGGGACAACAGAGGATGAGATGGTTGGATGGCATCACTGGTTCAATGGACATAAGTTTGAGTAAGCTCCAGGAGTTGGTGATGGACAGGGAAGCCTGGTGTGCTGCAATACAAGGGGTAGCAAAGAGTTGGACGTGACTGAGCGACTGAACTGACTGATTGACTGTGAATAAATTGCATAAGGACAATAAAATGCTTTTAAGTTATATTATATCCAGAGCAAGAACAAAGAGAATTTACCTGTAATATGTCTGGCAAGATTTTATAAATTGAACAAGTGACACAAAATGGGATTCAGAAAATTCTATTTACTTCCATATTCTCTGACCAGAAAAATAATTTTTAGCCTGGAGAGTGTTGGATAAATATTGGTAAAAGCAATTGAACCCTAAGATATGTAAAGAGATGATAAGATAGCATTTAGCTTCTCTAAATGATTTCAAGTCTCCTGGCCTAAAAAGATTACATACTAGAGTACGGTAAAAACTTACAGATGAGATAGTAAACTATAGGAACAGAAATTTCTTATCTTCCAGCCACCAGGGAAAATAGGAGGTGTAACCAGGAATCAAGAGTTATTAATGTTTAGTCTTGACTTTCCAAATGAAAAGAAGAGATAGGGACTGGAAGAATGTATTACTATAATTTGTATGTTTTCACACTGCTCTGAGCCAGTAGTCAGGCTATTAATACATGCATACCTCTGGGATGGTTGCAGATGGAAAGCAGAGTTTTTGATCAGTGACTCCTTCAGTCTTTTTTGAAAACCTACATTCCTTGAAGAGAAGATGTTGGTTTGCAGATGCCACTCATACTCACAAGATATTCTTCAACAATTCCTAGCCTCCCAGGTATTCAGTTTGGGACCATACAACTAGTACAGGCTAACAAAGTAAGAGAAGAAGCCACATATTTCATTTCTAGACCAAGGCAATTAAAAGCCAAACCCTTCCTCTCATTCTCTCTCTCTACCGGCCACAAGTTGTGATGGTGGAAGAATAAGATGGAAGAAATTTGGTTCCTTGTGTGACTAGACAGAGGACAGCCTCTGACAACTCACATCAGACATTATGTGGATAAAATATAGCCTTTTTGTTGTATTAATTTACTCATATTTTATGGTATCTTAAGGTAGATAACATTAATTTCCTTGCTCTCTGAGTATAGTTATTCATTTAATGAAAAAGTTTAGAGAAAGATAAAGCCTTAGACATTGATAGACTAGAACTTCAATTTCACTTATATTAAGAAGTTTTGTCAGCCATGTGTTTTGACTTCATCCTTAGGCTGGCATCCCTCATGTTAACAAAGTAGGTATAAGCAATTCTAGGCCTCACATCTGCATGTCTCATCATCCAGAGCAGGAGAAAGAGACTTTTTTTCTTCAACCTAACATTCTAACCAATCACATAATATCTATTCTCTGATTGAACTGTCCATGAACCAAGGACTGTGACATACATAGTTAAATTACATTAACTAGCTTCAACATATCAGGGCCCAAGCCTAAAGAAGATGATGAATCAACCGCTCCCAACTTTCTAGCTGGTACAAGTCAAGGGGAAGCTGGAAAGTACCTTACAGAGAAGCAGCAGTGAAATATACTAAAAAGGTCTTGGATATCCTTAGATCATTTTATTTTATCTTATTGAAAATGCACATAATGATTTAATAGCATATTTAGTAGATTCGTAAACCTTGTAAAGAAAGTCATTATGTTAGACCAACCCCCAGTACTGTGTGAGCAAAGCTTTCTCTGTATTTATAGTCACTCTCCATCACTTGCATTACTGCCTAGTTCTGCCTCCTGCTCAAAAAACTCAATAAATGTAATGCACTTGAATGATGACAGGATCCCTGTCATCCCCTCCACCCCACAGTCTGTGGGAAAATTGTGTTCCACAAAACTGGTTCCAGGAGCCAAAATGGTTGGGGACCACTGTGTTAGAGAGTACAATCAAGGTTCAAAGTAATAAATAATTGTTCAAGTCTAACAGCGTAAACATTTCTTAAATAGAGATTTAAAAACTAATATGTAAGATATTAGTAAGAACCTGTACTTGGATTTTTAAAAATTATACAAATATAGGTCCAGATACTGCCTGTGAAATATTTGGGGGTTATAGCTTAACATGAAACACAATCAATCAGCAATGTGATGAGACCATCCAACAAAGTCAATGATAAAATGAACAAATAGACATAGAAAATCTGCAATGATACAATGAAAAATCTCATGTTACTCTATATAAATGAGACAACTCTTGGAATCTAAAATTCTGAGAGTCACAATTTAAGAGGAATATTGAAATATCAATATCATCTGAGGAGAAGAAGGAAATTAATTAGAGAATTGGAAGCTATATCAGTTTTGGTGTAGTTGAGGATGCTTAGCCATGAAAAGAGGAGCTTAAGAAGAATTTATTAACTGTCTTCAGACTTCTGAAATGCTATATATTCATGCACATACAACTTGTTTGGAAGGAATCACTAGGACAAAAGAATTGAAACACATACACACACAAAAGAGATTTCAACACTATACAGAGAAGGCTTTTGTAACAGTCATAGATATGCAGGAAAGAAAGAGGATGCCTTGGGGCAGAAAACTTTCTCAACATCAGGGTGAGTTCAGTTAGAACTAATAGAAATTAGTCTTTAACTTGTCAGATGTGATATGGAGAAGATACAAGCCTGCAATGATAGCTGAACAAGATAATTTTTATAATCCCTTTAACATCAGTGTTTCTAGGATAATATGAAATAAGCTAGATTTCACTACTCTGTAGAAATAGTCTATTTTAAAGCTTAATTCCCTAAAGAGACTGCAATTCCACCATATAGCTTCAGAGAAACAGAAGGAAAATGTCAACTTTAAACAATCTCTACTTTTCTAGCTCATGAGCGATTTCATAAATTTTATGATTTCAAAGGACACAGAGAACATGTCATATTTCCATTAAGAAAAAATTTTGTAAGTTAGTATCAACTCATGAAATGTCACTCTGCTTCTTAACTGTAATAATAACATTGGCTAAAATAGAGCGTTTTTAAAGAACTTTATCCATATCATTGGTTTAAGAATAAAGTGTCTCCAAAGGCCTTTACTCAGGGAGGAACAACTCAGAGTGATAAAATCAAGCCAAGAGAGCAGTGGATAATCTCTAAGAGCAGGGCATTCACCTTGAGAAATCATCAGCCTCTCTTTGACATTTCTAAATATCATCAATTAATTTGGAATAAATTTTCTACAGTTCTTCTCCTTTACCTTAAAATTTTTAAAAAAAAATCATTGTATCAATTTGTGGCAGTGTACTTTTTTGTCTGGGGTGAAGCCACCAAACACATAAGTTTAGGGTCTTACAGAAATTTAGAGAGCGGGACTAAATGAAAATGAAGCTCTTATTAATGGAAAACAACCTCATTGCAATAGACAGACAAAACCAAATTTATAATATATACATATTCTCTATACCAAGCAGTATCTACTAAAAGCCCTTTATCTAAAGTATCTATAAACTACTCACACTTTTCAAGAGATCTTAAAAAACACCAAAGGTATTCTGAAGAAAATTTAAGTTTACAAATGTGAAAGAATGGCCCATAAAACTACATAATCTTCCTACAACCAATTTTTTTCAGAGATACATTGTTTTCATAAAGTTAAAACTGCCTCTTCCTGCACGTCTGTGTAATGTCTAAAAGGCATGACTCTTTGGAAGCTGTCTAACAGCTTATATGAAATAAACTGGTAGATTCCATTACTCTAAACAACCTTCCTAATTTTTGAAGGAAATTTTAGAGATTTCACATTTTACAAAAAGTGAACTATTTAAGGTCATTTATTACAAATTCTATTTGCTTTCAGAAGGACTGATTTGAGAATAAAAGAAGAAAAAATGCCCTCTTAACCTCCCACAAGCTACTTTGCAAGGAATAGTTCCTTTTTCAATAACAATTTACTGGAAATTCTTACTGTTCTTTTTATGAACTTAGGGGAAATATTCAAGAGCTATTCCTTGAAAAGTACAAATAAATGATAACTTTGACTTTCAAGGGCTTCCCTGGTGGCACAGGGTTTCCCTGACAGCTCAGACAATAAAACATCAACCTGCCAATGCAAGAGATTCGGGTTAGATCCCTGCGTCGGGAAGATGCCCTGGAGAAGGATATGGCAACTCCCTCCAGCATTCTTGCCTGGAGAATGCTATGGACAGAGGAGCCTGGAGGGTTACAGCCCATGGGGTCGCAAAGAGTCAGACATGATTTAGCACCTAACATATTTGGCTTTAGAAACATTGACATGTATTTGTAATGAAACTTACTGAATACATTAGATTACTTCCCCAATCGCTAAAACTGAGTGCTAATTCTGTTTTTTCAACCCAAATTTTGATGAATTGCATTGTTAAATAGTTGTGTTTAGACATTTTCAACTAGTAGCTTTACAAAAACAGGAAAAAATTTATGCATTTGACAACTTAATAACATGGACATTTGTAAATTTCTTGTTCATTTAGATACTATCTAATAGGGTTTTTTAAATTATTTTAATTGGAGTCTTTAAGTTTGTGATATTATTCATCAATGTAACAACAAAAATATTTTTTTATTTAAACTACTCATGGCACATTTCTAGGACATCTGACTTTTAGTCCCTTGACACCAACTTTAATCTGGCGTAGAAGAGTGAGGAACTTAGTGTCTCAGGGCGATTTCTGCTATGTAAAGGACAAAAGGCTTATGCTAAGTAGGCCCTATCCAAACCTGAAGAGCTCTTGCTCCAGCTAATGAGAAAAATACTGCCTAACTCAAGCATGTTGTTTCTACATAGGAATTAAAAAATTTTCCAAAAGAAGCCACAACTTAGATTTTTTGTGTAAGATTTCTCAATTTTGCAATGTTAGAACCTATATCAAGATTTCCAAAACACTATGCAGAACAATGTTATGAGAACTAAATAAAACACATTTGTAACTGAAGGAAACTTCAGTCTACAAGTGAATGGTTCATATCTATAGTCTGGAGAATGCACAGGTAATCAAGAAGAGAGAATCATTTCTTATTTTCAGATTCCTTCTTCATGTTCTTCCCTCCTTTCACACCTTTATTCTCCAAATACTACCTCTTTTTCCATCCTTAGCTCAAATGGTAAAGAATCTGCCTGCAATGCAGGAGACACAGGTTCAATCTCCAGGTTGGGAAGATCCCCTGGAGAAGGACATGGCAACCCACTCCAGTATTCTTGCCTGAAGAATTCCATGGACAGAGGAGCCTGGAGAGCTACAGTCCATGGAGTCGCAAAGTGTCATACATGACTGAGTGACTAACGCTTTCAACCCATCTCAGCATGTCCTTCTTCCTTGAGGAAAAACAACTAAAACTTCAGGAACATAGAAAGAAGTATACTAGAAAACCAACTCTGAGCTATTGAAATAGGCACTAGAGTCCACTATGATTCATTTGCTAAGGGTAACTCATAGCTCTCTCCAAATGCTTCCATCTGGGCCTAGAATTAACTTTAATTATGTGCCACAACCTTTAGTTGTAAAACACAAGAACTAGAAAAACCTTAAGTAAGAATAAACTATTTCTAAGAATTTGACTTCCATAGTGACATAAGAATCTTCTATACTCTATGCTTAATTCAAAATTATATGAGACATCTTAGACATAAGAAGTGGTAAGTTAGGCAAGACCCAAAAACTGCTCCAGTCTAATGAGAATGTGTTCACCTTGATTTCCAATTCAGTTTGTAAACAAACATCATAAGACATAGGAAAACAAGGAACAACTTCCCAGTACTTAGGAAGACTGAGGATTACTTAGGAAGTAATCTCTATTTACTTAGGAAGACATAACTGAAAGTTTGGTAGTGAAAGAAATCCCCAGGAGAGTAAGAGCTGATAGTAAAAGGCCAAAGCCCCATGCTTGTTGTCTTTTCTTCATTTAGCCAAAAAAAGTCTTGATTATAATACTTGCTAAGCCAGTTACTTTCCTCCCTAATATAAGAATTACAGTATAGGAATTACAGTCCTAATTTTAACAGGTCACATGTAGAGATAAGAGTTGCCTAAAAGAGAATTAGAATTATTTTTTTAAGGTTTAAAATTAAAGAAATACACAGCAAGGATGAAAGGAATTTTGCAAAAGAAAGAATTTTATTAGAGTAAGCCAAGAAAGCCTTGTATATGAGAGACAACTCAGAATAGAACACGAGGGAAAGTCATCTTGTTCACATAGTTAAAGCAGCACCATTGCAGATTCTGAAAGTTAATGAATTCATGATTTGGTTGAGAGGCCTATTTTACAGGATTGGAGGGATTTGTGAAGGGACACAATAAATATTGAGGCTGATGTGATGAAGGAGGGTCAGTAGGTAAGTTGTACATACCAAACTTTGGCTAAGAAGTTCAAACTTGATTTAGAAATTAGGTTTGGCCACCAGGACTTTCTGTGAAGAGTTAGAAACAACCACAGCTTAATTTGAATTTTCAGAAAATACATGGTGAATCACTTATTAGAAAGACAGAATTTCAAACTTTTCCAAACTGGATTGGCAAAAGCACAAATCAGTTGACTTTTAACACAGACTGAAGGTCCATCTGCTCAGGCTAGCCCACCCAAAGGGGCATACTGAATATCATTGCTGTCAGTGCATCTGTGCCTTTAGAATTGTTCTTTTAAAAACTTGTGTATTTGCAAAAGTAAACTGCTGTAAGGAAGCATAAAGATATCTTTTATAAGAAAAATAATTTTGCATATTTACATATAAAATCCACTAAGCATTCTTTAAATGTTACTGAAATATATTTCGTTTGCAGTATTATTCACTTCAGATTATTACATAGTGATTTGAAATTTGCATAATTTATGAAATTATCACCACAGTAAGTCTAGAAACCATCTATCCTCAAAAAAATTTATTACAATATTACTGACCACACACTTTATGCTGTGTATTACACCCCCTGGCTTATTTATTTTATAACTGGAAATTTGCACCTCTTAATCTTCTTCACTTATGTTGCCTCTTCACCCTTCTCCCCTCTAGCAATAACAATAATCTCTGTATCTATCAATATAAATCTATTTTCATTTTGGTTTGTTTGTTTTTTTAGATTCTGCATATAAGCAAGATCATATGGTATTTATCATTCTCAGTCTGACATTTCACTTAGCATAATACACTCTAGATCCATTCACATTCTTGCAAGTGACAAAATTTCATTTTTTATGGCTGAATAATATATGTATCTATATATATCTAACCTTCGTTATCTATCAAAGGACACTTAGGTTGCTTTCATATCCTGACCATTGTAACTAAGGCTAAAATAAACATTGCTGTGCATATATATTTTCCAATTAATGTTTTTGTTTTCTTATGGTAAATACCCAGAAATGAAATTGCTGGATCATACGGCAGTTCTATTTTTATTTTTTTGAGAAATCTCCATACTGTTTCCCATAGTGGCTACACCAATTTACAGTACCACCTACAATGCATAAGAATTCCTGTTTTTCACATCCTTGCCAACACTTGTTATTTGATCTCTTTTTTATTCTGACAAGTGTGAGGTGGTATCTCATTGTGATTTAATTTGCATTTCCCTCATGATTAGTGATCTTGAGGACTTTTTCATGTGCCTGTTGGTCACCTGTGATCTTTTTCTTTGAAAAAATATCTACACAAGTCCTCTGTCGATTTTTTTTTTTTTTTTTGTGATGTTGAGCTCTATGAGCTCTGTGTGTATTTTGGATATTAACACCTATTGGATATATTGTTTGCAAATATCTTCTTCCATTCATAGTCTGCCTTTTCATTCTGTTGGTATTTTCCTTTGCTGCACAAAATCTTTTCAGTTTGAGGCTGTCCCACTTGCTATTAACAGCTTTATTTCCCTTACCTGTAGAGACACACCCAAAAACTGTTGCTAAGACCAATATTAAAGATGTGTGTGCGTGCTAAGTAGCTTCAGTGGCACCCAACTCTTTGCAACTCTATGGACTGTAGCCTGCCAGGCCCCTCTCTCTATGGGATTCTCCAGGCAAGAATACCAGAATGGGTTGCCATGCTCTCCTCCAGGGGATCTTCCCAACCCAGAGACTGAACCTGCATCTCCTGCATTACAGCTGGATTCTTTACACTTGAGCCACCAGGGAAGCCCATTAAAGATGCATTGGCCATCTTTTCTTCTAAGAGCTTTATGGTGTCAGGTCCTACATTTGTCTTGTATCCCTTTTGACTTCATATTTGTATATAGTGTGAGAATATAGTACAGTGTGATTCTTCTACATATAACTATCCAATTTCCTCAATGTTTTACTGAAGAAGTTATATTTTCCTCACTGTATATTCTTGTCTACTTTGTCATAGAATAATTGCCCATATAAATGTGGGTTTATTTCTGGGTTCTCAATTCTGTTCTATCAAGCTGTATGCCTGTTTTGTGCCAATGTCATACTGTTTTAATTACTGAAGCTTTGTAGTACTATTTGAAATTAGGGAGCAATTTGTTCTTTTTTCTCAAAATCGCTTTGGCTATTTGTGATCTTTCCCATTTCCATATAGCCTGAATTTTTTTTTAAGCTGTAACTCATAGACTTTTATTAATTAATTTATGTATTTATTACTTTTTGCTGTTCTGGATCTTTGTTGCTGTGCAGGCTTTTTTCTAGTTGCAGCAAGCAGGGGCTACTCTCTAGCTGCTGTGTACAGGCTTCTCATTACAGTGGCTCCTCTTGTTGTATAGCACAGGCTCTAGGGTGTGTGGGCTTCAATAGGTGTGGCACATGGACCCACTGATTGTGGTTCTCAGGCTCTAGAGTGACAGGCTCAATAGTTGTGTCATATGGGCTTAGTTGCTCCGTGACAGGAAGGATCCTCCCAGACCAGGGAGCAAAACCATCTCCTGCACTGGCTTGCAGATTCTTTATCACCAAGCCGGCAGGGAAACTCCATATAACTGTTAGAATTATTTCTTCTAGTTCTGTGAGAAATGCCTCAGGTATTTATATGAGGATTACATTGAATCTGTTGATTGTCTTGGGGGTTATAGCTATTTTAACAATATTAATTATTTCAATCCATGAGCATGGTATAACTTTCTACTTGTTTTTGTCATTTACAATTTATCATCCTTTGTGATTATGACAAACATATAGCAAATATCATATTCAATAAAGTGAAAGCATGCTTCTAAAATCAGGAAGAAGATGAGGATGTCCACTCTTGTTATTTTATTTCCACATAGTTTTAGAAGTCTTAACCAGAGCCATCAGAGAAGAAAAGGAAATAAAAGGAATTCCAATTGTAAAGGAAGAAGTAAAACTGCCACTGTTTGCAGATGACATGATACTATACACAGAAAATCCTAAAGATGCTACCAGAAAACTACTAGAGCTTATCAGTGAATTCTATAAAGTTGAAGGATATAAAGTTAATATACAGAAATCTGTTGCATTTCTAACAACAAAGATCAGAAACAGAATTTAAGGAAACATTTACTATCACATCAAAAAGAATAAAATATATAGGAATAATTCTACCTGAGGAGGCAAGAGACCTGTACGCCAAAGACTGGAAGACACTAATGAAAGAGATCAAAGACCGCATAAAAAAATGGAAAGATACACTGTGTTCTTGGAATGGAAGAATCAGTATTGTCAAAATGACTATACTACTCAAGGAAATCTACAGATTCAATGCAATCCCTATCAAATTACCAGGGGCATTTTTCCAAGATTGACTAGCCTCAGTTTTTAAAATTCTTTTTCTCTTTTCAATGTGGATAATATACACTACTGTGTCCTCCAGATCACCAGTCTATTACTTTGCATCATTCAATCTACATTTCTTATAGGGTTTTTTTTTCTCCAGTTCTGCTTTTTTTTTTAATATAATTTCTAACTCTGTTGAAATTTTCAGTGTCTTCATCCATCCTTCCCCAGAGTTCAGTGATCATCTTTATGATCATTACATTGCACTCCTTACTGAGTAGATTCAGTTTAAATAGGGGAGTTTGGGACTGCTGTTGGCCCACTATGGCAAAGATCAAATCCCCGCTCAGCCACATGATGTCCATGGGGCACAGGGCTAGTGCAAGATCATTGGAAGGTAGAGCTGGGTCCTTGTGTAACTATCTGCATGGCCTGGCGGGGCTTGGTCTGGTGCCCGCCAGCTGGAGGGTAGGACTAGGTCACTGCACAGCTGCTTGTTCACCCTCTGGGTGCTCTGGACTTGTGCCAATCCACTGGAGGGAGGGGCTGGTTCCCCACATGACTGTCTATGTGGCCCAGTAAGGGAGTTTGAGGGATTCCCTGACAGCTCAGTTGGTAAAGAATCCACCTGCAATACAGGATACCCCAGTTCAGTTCCTGGGCTGGGATGATCTGCTGGAGAAAGATTAGGCTATCCACTCCAGTATTCTTGGGCTTCCCTTGTGACTCAGCTGGTAAAGAATCTGCCCACAATGCAGGAGACCTGAGTTCAACCCCTTGATTGGGACGATCCCCTGGAGAAGGGTAAGGCTACCCACTCCAGTATTCTGCCTGGAGAATTCCATGGACTGTATAGTCCATGGGATTGCAAATAGTTAGCCACGACTGAGCGACTTTCACTTTCACGGGGGTTTGACACCGGTTCCAGTCTGTTGGAGCATAGGGCCAGATTTCCATGCAGTTGTCTGTATGACCCAGGTGGGCTCAGGGCTGGTGCTGTCTTGCTGGTGGGTGGGGCTAGGTCCTGATAATACTAGACTGGAAGAAGGATTCCAAATTGTTGCTTGCCAGCACTGATGTTATGGTAAAATGAGTTCCCCAAAATGGCTGCCTCCAGGGTCCACAGGGCTTCCCAGGTGGCTCAGTGGTAAAAAAAAAAAGCTGCCTGCCAATGCAGGAGACACAAGAGACGCAGGTTTGATCCATCAGGAAGATCCCCTGGAGTAGGAAATGACAACCCACTCCAGTATTCTTGCTCCATAGAGAGTGGGGCCTGGCAAACTATATTCCATAAGGTCACAAAGAGCTTGACACAACTGAGCATGCACTCACAAATGCACAAACCGGTGTCTCCAAACTTGGGGGAGTCCCAGTTGCCTCCTATCTCTTCAGAAGACTCTCCAAGATCAGTAAATGCCTCTGATACATGCTTCTTTTAAATCATCACCTTTGTACTGGGACTCAGGTCATGTGAGACTTTACATGCACCCTTTAAGGGGGGAGTCTGTTTCCTACAGCACTCCATTCTCCCAATCATAAGCCCTGCTAATTTGCAAAGCCAGATGTTCAGATGATCTTCCAGGAATCTTCCCTAGGCTGGGTAGTCCAATATGAGGCTCAAACCTCCTTAAGGAAGACCTGTACAGTCCCCATTTGTAGACTGTCAAACTGCACTTCTTAAACTCATAAAAGGAAAAAAGAAAAAACTAAATAATTATGAGGAGGAAAATAATTCACCCAAAAGCATAACATTAAGATTAAATTTCTAATATAAGAATTACTGAAGATGGCGGAGGAATAGGATGGGGAGACCACTTTTTCCCCCACAATTTCATTGAAAGATCACTTGAATGCTGAGCAAACTCCACAAAACAATATCTGATCGCTATCAGAGGACATCAGACACCCAGAAAAGCAGCCCATTGTCTTCGAAAGGAGGTAGGACAAAATATAAGATAAAGGAGATCCATCCCAGGAAGGGAGTCTTAATAGAGGAAGTTTCCAAACACCAGAAAACCCTCTCACCCGTGGGTCTGGGGGAAGTTTTTGAATTTCGGAGGGCAACCTAACTGGGAGGGAAAATAAATAAAACCCACAGATTACATGCCTAAAAACAACTCCCAGCAGAAAAGTACCCCAGACGCTCGCATCCGCCACCAGCAAGTGAGGGCGGAACGGAGAGGAGCGGGGCGACATTGCTTAGGGTAAGGACTGGGCCCAAATGTCCTGAGGGCAATTGGAGGGAGCTAACATGGGATAGAAACTTCAACTGTGGGATAACAAGCGAGAGAGAATTAACTTGGGAAAAGCCCTAAATGTAGGCACTACCTGCCCATTCCCAGAACGAAGGATTGAGCAATCCCATAGAAGAACTAGCCAGCGGCGGACTGGTCCATCCCCCGCTGGAGGCAGGAGGCAGGGGGCGGGGGGGAAGGGGCAAACGTGGCCCCAGAGATGGCATCCCCTACCAAACTGCAAACAGGCTCCCAGCTTCTAACCAAAGACTTCCTGAGATTCTGGATGGTTGACATCCACCGGGAGGGTCGCAGCCAGAAATCAGCTTCCCAGAAGGGACACAAGGCACACCCGACCAGCGCACCCTGAAACTGAGGCTGGGACGGCGGAGAGGATAAGGCGCACCACACCCAGGGAGAGTGCGCCCGTCAAGCTCCTCGCTGCCTGAGCTGCTCGGTGGGGAAGGCACAAAAGGCTGGCCCAACCGAGTCTGCGTCTTTGTGGAGTACCCGAGAACCTGAATCTGAGTGGCTTAGGCCTGGGAAGTGCACACAACTCAGGGCCCGCTCCCTGGAGAGCAGACTGGAGCCTGAGCAGTGTAGATCTCCATCTACATATGCCACAAGCAGAGGCAAACCCAGTGTGGCCGGAACACTACAGTGCGCCCCACACACAGCGATATCTGTCTGCAGCGCCCCTCCCTCCCCACAGCAGGACTGAACAAGAGAACCTAAATGAGAGACTACCTCCACCCGCTTGTGTCAGGGTGGAAATTAGACACTGAAGAGACCTGCAAACAGAAGCTAAATAAAAAACGGGAACCGCTTCAGAAGTGACCGGTGCGACAGATTAAAATCCCTGTAGTTAACACTGACTACACTGGAAGGGGCCTATAGCTATCGAGAAGTGTAAGCTGGAACGAGGAGCTATCTGAAACTGAACTGAACCCACACTGCCCACAACAGCTCCAGAGAAATTCCTAGATATATTTTTACTATTATTGTTTTTTAATTTAAAAATTTTTTTTTCTTTCTTTTTTTTTTCTAAGTCCTCTATTACTCCTCTATTACTCCTTAATTTTCACTTCTATAACCCACTATAACCTGGCCAAAAAAAAAAAAAAGGGACCCTATCTTTAAAGCGAACTTCATATATATTTCTTAAATTTTTTGTTTTTGTGGTTTGTTAATACTGTATTTTTAAGAGTCTAACCTCTACTCTAGATTTTTAATCTTTGTTTTTCAGTATTTGATATCAATTTTGGACATTTAAGAATCCAACCTTCAGTACCCATTTTTACTCAAGAGTGTGATTACTGGTTGATCACTCCCTTCCCCTTTTGACTCCCCTTTCTCTCCCCCAGATCACCTCTATTTCCTCCCTCCCCCTTCTCTTCTCAATCCAATTCTGTGAATCTTTGTGGGTATTCTGGGCTGTGGAGAACACTTAGGGAACAGAGTACAATCTAGATCTGTCTCTCCTCTCTTGAATCCCCCCCACCTTTTCTCCTCCTGCTCACCTCTATCTCCTTCCTCCCTCTCCTCTTCATGTAACTCTGTGAACCTCTCTGGCTGTCCCTCACTGTGGAGAATCTTTTCACCATTAACCTAGAAGTTGTATTATCAGTGCTGTATAGAGGGAGAAGTCTTGAGATTACTGAAAGAATAAGACTGAAATCCAGACGCAGGAGGCTTAAGCCCCAAACCTGAGAACACCAGAGAACTCCTGACTACAGGGAACATTAATTAATAAGAGATCATCCAAAAGCCTTCATACCTACACTGAAACCAACCACCACCCAAGAGCCAATAAGTTCCAGAGCAACACATACCAGGCAAATTCTCCAGCAACGCAGGAACATAGCCCTGAGCGTCAATATACAGGCTGCCCAAAGTCACACCTAACACACAGACCCATCGCAAAATTAAAATAAATGACCCAATCAAAAAATGGGCCAAAGAACTAAACAGACATTTCTCCAAAGAAGACATACAGATGGCTAACAAACACATGAAAAGATGCTCAACATCACTCATTATCAGAGAAATGCAAATCAAAACCACAATGAGGTACCATTACACGCCAGTCAGGATGGCTGCTATCCAAAAGTCTACAAGCAATAAATGCTGGAGAGGGTGTGGAGAAAAGGGAACACTCTTACACTGTTGGTGGGAATGCAAACTAGTACAGTCACTATGAAAAACAGTGTGGAGATTTCTTTAAAAACTGGAATTAGAACTGCCATATGACCTAGCAATCCCACTTCTGGGCATACACACCAAGGAAACCAGATCTGAAAGAGACACATGCACCCCAATGCTCATCACAGCACTGTTTATAATAGCCAGGACATGGAAGCAACCTAGATGCCCATCCGCAGATGAATGGAAAAGGAAGCTGTGGTACATATACACCATGGAATATTACTCAGCCATTAAAAAGAATTCATTTGAATTAGTTCTAATGAGATGGATGAAACTGGAGCCCATTATCCAGAATGAAGTAAGCCAGAAAGATAAACACCAATACAGTATACTAACACATATATATGGAAGTTAGAAAGATGATAACAATAACCTTATATGCAAAACAGAAAACAAGACACAGATATACTAACAGAATTTTGGACTCTGTGGGAGAAGGTGAGGGTGGGATGTTTCGAGAGAACAGCATCAAAACATGTATATTATCAAGGGTGAAACAGATCACCAGCCCAGGTTGGATGCATGAGACAAGTGCTCGGGCCTGGTGCACTGGGAAGACCCAGAGGGATCGGGTGGAGAGGGAGGTAGGAGGGGGGATCGAGATGGGGAATACATGTAAATCCATGGCTGAGTCATGTCAATGTATGACATGACTACAATATTGTAAAAAATTAAAACCACTACAATATTGTAAAAAAATAAAATAAAATAAAATAAATGCTAAGTAAAAAAAAAAAAAAGTTAGGGCAGAAATAAATGCAAAAGAAACAAAAGAGACGATACCAAAAATCAACAAAGCTACAAGTTGGTTTTTTGAAAAGGTAAATAAAATTGACAAACCGTTAGGCAGACTCATCAAGAAACAAAGGGAGAAAACCAAATCAACAAAATTAGAAATGAAAATGGAGAGATCACAACAGACAACTCTGAAATACAAAGGATCATAAGAGACTACTACCAGCAGCTCTATGCCAATAAAATGGACAACTTGGAAGAAATGGACAAGTTCTTAGAGAAGTATAACTTTCCAAAACTGAACCAGGAAGAAATAGAAGATCCTGACAAACCCATCACAAGCACGGAAATCGAAACTGTAATCAGAAATCTTCCAGCAAACAAAAGTCCAGGACCAGATGGCTTCACAGCTGAATTCTACCAAAAATTTAGAGAAGAGCTAACACCTATCTTACTCAAACTCTTCCAGAAAATTGCAGAAGAAGGTAAACTTCCAAACTCTTTCTATGAGGCCACCATCACCCTAATACCAAAACCAGGCAAGAATGTCACAAGAAAAGAAAACTACAGGCCAATATCACTGATGAACATAGATGCAAAAATCCTTAACAAAATTCTAGCAAACAGAATCCAACAACACATTAAAAAGATCATACATCATGACCAAGTGGGCTTTATCCCAGGAATGCAAGAATTCTTTAATATCCACATATAAATCAATGTAATACACATTAACAAATTGAAAGATAAAAACCATATGATTATTTCGATAGATGCAGAAAAAGCCTTTGACAAAATTCAACATCCATTTATGATAAAAACTCTCCAGAAAGCAGGAATAGAAGGAACATACCTCAACATAATAAAAGCTATATATGACAAACCCACAGGAAGCATCACCCTCAATGGTGAAAAATTGAAAGCATTTCCCCTGAAATCAGGAACAAGACAAGGGTGTCCACTCTCACCACTACTATTCAACATAGTTTTGGAAGTGTTGGCCACAGCAATCAGGGCAGAAAAAGAAGTAAAAGGAATCCAGATAGGAAAAGAAAAGTGAAACTATCTCTGTTTGCAGATGACATAATCCTCTACATAGAAAACCCTAAAGACTCTACCAGAAAATTACCAGAGCTAATCAATGAATACAGTAATGTTGCAGGATATAAAATTAATACACAGAAATCCCTTGCATTCCTATATGCTAACAATGAGAAAACAGGAAGAGAAATTAAGGAAACAATACAATTCACCATTGCAACAAAAAGAATAAAATACTTAGGAGTATATCTACCTAAAGAAACAAAAGACCTATATATATAAAACTATAAAAGACTGATGAAAGAAATCAAAGAGGACACAAATAGATCAAGAAATATACCTTGTTCATGGATTGGAAGAATCAATATTGTCAAAATGGCTATACTACCCAAAGCAATCTATAGATTCAATGCAACCCCTATCAAGCTACCAACAGTATTCTTCACAGAATTAGAACAAATAATTTCACAATTTGTATGGAAATACAAAAAAACCTCGAATAGCCAAAATAATCTTGAGAAAGAAGAATGGAACTGGAGGAATCAACCTGCCTGACTTCAGGCTCTACTACAAAGTCACGGTCATCAAGACAGTATGGTACTGGCACAAAGACAGAAATATAGATCAATGGAACCGAATAGAAAGCCCAGAGATAAATCCACGAACCTATGGTCACCTTATCTTCGACAAAGGAGGCAAGGATATACAATGGAAAAAAGACAACCTCTTTAACAAGTGGTGCTGGGGAAACTGGTCAACCACCTGTAAAAGAATGAAACTAGAACACTTTCTAACACCATACACAAAAAATAAACTCAAAATGGATTAAAGATCTAAATGTAAGACCAGAAACTATAAAACTCCTAGAGGAGAACATAGGCAAAACACTCTCCGACATAAATCACAGCAGGATCCTCTATGACCCACATCCCAGAATTTTAGAAATAAAAGCAAAAATAAACAAATGGGACCTAATGAAACTTAAAAGCTTTTGCACAACAAAGGAAACTATAAGCAAGGTGAAAAGACAGCCCTCAGATTGGGAGAAAATAATAGCAAACGAAGCAACAGACAAAGGATTAATCTCAAAAATATACAAGCAACTCCTCCAGCTCAACTCCAGAAAATTAAATGACCCAATCCAAAAATGGGCCAAAGAACTCAACAGACATTTCTCCAAGGAAGACATACAGATGGCTAACAAACACATGAAAAGATGTTCAACATCACTCATTATCAGAGAAATGCAAATCAAAACCACAACGAGGTACCATTATACACCAGTCAGGATGGCTGCTATCCAAAAGTCTACAAGCAATAAATGCTGGAGAGGGTGTGGAGAAAAGGGAACCCTCTTACACTGTTGGTGGGAATGCAAATTAGTACAGCCAATATGGAAAACAGTGTGGAGATTTCTTAAAAAGCTGGAGATAGAACTGCCATATGACCCAGCAATCCCACTTCTTGGCATACACACCAAGGAAACCAGATCTGAAAGAGACACGTGCACCCCAATGTTCATCACAGCACTGTTTATAATAGCCAGGACATGGAAGCAACCTAGATGCCCATCAGCAGACGAATGGATGAGGAAGCTGTGGTACATATACACCATGGAATATTACTCAGCCATTAAAAAGAATTCATTTGAATCAGTTCTAATGAGATGGATGAAACTGGAGCCCATTATACAGAGTGAAGTAAGCCAGAAAGATAAAGACCATTACAGTATACTAACACATATATATGGAATTTAGAAAGATGGTAACGAGAACCCTATATGCAAAACAGAAAAAGAGACTCAGATGTATAGAACAGACTTGTGGACTCTGGGAGAAGGCGAGGGTGGGATGATTCAAGAGAACAGCATCGAAACATGTATATTATCTAGGGTGAAACAGATCACCAGCCCAGGTTGGGTGCATGAGACAAGTGCTCGGGCCTGGTGCACTGGGAAGACCCAGAGGGATCGGGTGGAGAGGGAGGTGGGAGGGGGGACTGGGATGGGGAATACATGTAAATCCATGGCTAATTCATTTCAATGTATGACAAAAACTACTGTAATGATGTAAAGTAATTAGCCTCCAACTAATAAAAATAAATGGAAAAAAAATTTTTAAAATAAATAAATAAATAAAATAAAATCTGAATGACAAAGCCAAAAAAAAAAAAAAAAAAAAGTAAGACCAGAAACTATAACACTCCTAGAGGAGAACATAGGAAAAACACTCTCTGACATAAATAACAGCAGAATCCTCTATGAGCCACCTCCCAGAATATTGGAAATAAAAGTTAAAATAAATAAATGGGACCTAATTAAACTTAAAAGCTTTTGCACAACAAAGGAAACTATAAGCAAGGTGAAAAGACAGCCATCAGAATGGGAGAAAATAATAGCAAATGAAGCAACAGACAAAGGATTAATCTCAAAAATATACAAGCAACTCCTCCAGCTCAACTCCAGAAAATTAAATGACCCAATCAAAAGATGGGCCAAAGAACTAAACAGACATTTCTCTAAAGAAGACATACAGATGGCTAACAAACACATGAAAAGATGCTCAACATCACTCATTATCAGAGAAATGCAAATCAAAACCACAACGAGGTACCATTACACGCCAGTCAGGATGGCTGCTATCCAAAAGTCTACAAGCAATAAATGCTGGAGAGGGTGTGGAGAAAAGGGAACACCCTTATACTGTTGGTGGGGATGCAAACTAGTACAGTCACTATGAAAAACAGTGTGGAGATTCCTTAAAAAACTGGAATTAGAACTGCCATATGACCCAGCAATCCCACTCCTGGGCATACACACCGAGGAGACCAGATCTGAAAGAGACACGTGTACCCCAATGTTCATCGCAGTGCTGTTTATAATAGCCAGGACATGGAAGCAACCTAGATGCCCATCAGCAGATGAATGGATAAGGAAGCTGTGGTACATATACACTATGGAAGATTACTCAGCCATTAAAAAGAATTCATTTGAATCAGTTCTAATGAGATGGATGAAACTGGAGCCCATTGTACAGAGTGAAGTAAGCCAGAAAGATAAACACTAATACAGTATACTAATGCATATATATGGAATTCAGAAAGATGGTAACGAGAACCCTATATGCAAAACAGAAAAAGAGACACAGATGTACAGAACAGACTTTGGGACTCTGTGGGAGAAGGCAAGGGTGGGATGTTCTGAGAGAATAGCATTGAAACATGTATACTATCAAGGGTGAAACAGATCACCAACCCAGGTTGGATGCATGAAACAAGTGCCTAGGGCTGGTGCACGGGGATGACCCAGAGGGATGGAATGTGGAGGGAAGTGGGGGGCAGGGGGGGATCGGGATGGGGAACACATGTAAATCCATGGCTGATTCATGTCAGTGTATGGCAAAAAACACTACAATATTGTAAAGTAATTAGCCTCCAACTGATAAAAATAAATGAAAAAAAAAAAGAATTACTATTTATTTCTGAGGAAATGCTCTTTACTTTTTTTTATCTGTAAGACTATACCCAGAATTTATATTTAGTTCATGCACAAAAGTTGATCTGGACGACATAAATCCAACTGTGTCAAATAAACTGCAGATATTTGATAAAAGAGTGATATGTGACACAACATATAGTTGGGATTTTAAAAATGGAATTCATGTGTTTTCAGAGAGTGATAAAGAGAAGGTCAGAAATCTTTCTATCCAAACACATACACACACTTTTAAGGGATTTGGGCAGGTGCTTGAAATGTTTCCTTCAAAAAAGGGATGAGGTTCTAATTTATATATAAAATACTCTCTTTCACACCTGTAGCACATGTCAAGCTGCACATAACTTATTTCTGTAAGCAACATTTTGTGACTTTTCATAATATACTCTGTTAATGTGTCTCAGTTTGAAGTTATTCTATAGACCAACTGGAGAAGGCAATGGCACCACACTCCAGTACTCTTGCCTGGAAAATCCCATGGACAGAGGAGACTGATAGGCTGCAGTCCATGGGGTTGCTAAGAGTCGGACATGACTTGAGTGACTTCACTTTCACTTTTCACTTTCATGCATTTGAGAAGGAAATGGCAACCCACTCCAGTGTTCTTGCCTGGAGAATCCCAGGGATGGGGAGCCTGGTGGGCTGCCGTCTACGGGGTCACAGAGTCAGACACGACTGAAGCGACTTAGCAGCAGCAGCAGCATAGACCAACCTAAGACGTTGTTACCTCTTGCTTCCTCAGTTTTTAGTGCATCATCTACAAGGGAACATTGTTGTACCTTAAGATATCTCTGGCACACGTATGTTACCTGCCATCTGTTTGCCACATCATGCTTGCTAAACATTCTTTACATTTTAATGCCAAATTATAATCATGTTCTAAAACTGACCGTGCATTACCCTTCCTGAAGATGAGAAATGAGACATGAAGTGACAGATAGTTCTAGACCAGTTTCTTCTCCTTCCAAACTAATGCTTCTTCCCAATTAAATTTCCATAATCAACTCTAGGGGAGTAAGTCCCAAAACCACTATTAACAGAAATTTGTATATGTTAGTCGTTCAGTCATGTCTGACTCTTTGAGACCCCATGAACTGTAGCCCACCAGGCTCCTTCTGTTCATGGGATTTTCCAGGCAAGAATACTGGAGTAGGTTGCCATTTCCTTCTCCAGGGGATCTTCCTGGCTCAGGAATCAAACCCACATCTCCTGCACTTGCGGATGGATTCTTTACAATTGAACCACCATAGAAACACTCCCGATTGTAAACAGGCTGACAAAACTTCGGAAAGTAACTTAACCTTCTGAATTTCAGTTACATAAATAAGAATTGTAATAATATATTGTCTTAATGTGAAGGGTTATTGTAAGAACTAAATGAGATATGTATATATAATATTTACTACAATATATGGCATAGAGTAAAGACAATAGTATTACTAACATAAAGAAATAGATCTAAAAGGTAACATGCAAAAACAGCATGTCTTTAGAATGATGTTATTTAACATTACAGGATAACAGTTTGAGCAGTTCCAAAAGGGATATTTCCCAACCAATTCCCCAGTGGAAATTTAAGGAAATTTGAAAACCCATCCTTCTTTGGGAAGAAAAGTGAAAGTGTTAGTCATTCAGTTGTGTCTGACTCTTTGACCCCATGGACTGTAGTCCACTAGGCTCCTCTGTCCATAGAATCTTCCAGGCAAGGATACTGGAGTGGGTTGTCATTCCCTTCTCCAGGGGAATCTTCCTGACCCAGGGATGGAATCAGGGTCTCTTGCATTGCAGGCAGATTCTTCACCATCTGAGCCACTAACAAAGCCCTTTAAGAAGGAAAGCTCCATCCAATGTAACATGAGAAGCATTCATTTGTCAAATATTTATTGAGCAATTACTTTATGCAGACCCTCATGTGGGAAAGTTGTCAGCAATTTCTCCTTTCCTTCAAAGCATGTGTAATTTATTGTGATGTGCACACATGCAACTGCAATGCAAGTGATAAGAAATCAAGAGAATATTCCAAAGGAAAGAAAGGAAAGAACACACTTGCAATAGATGTAAAGGAAAACATGCTATAGGAATACTGAGCAGAACAGCACAACTGAAGGATTTTCAAGGTTGAGGCTGGTTACATGGAAGGAGCTTGAATATAAAGATTAAGAGTCCTGATTGTATACTGTGAGAAATAGAGCACTACTAAAGATCCAAAGCTGAACAGTGATGGGCTCAATCAGACTTTAAGGAAAATTGATCTGACAGTGATGCTCAGGACCCAGTGAAGTGGGTAAAGGCTGCAGACGTGGAAATCAGGTGGAAAGCTAATGCATTAGTTCAATGAAGACATAATAAAAGACTGAAAAAGGTTGGTGTCCATCAGAATAAAAACTTCAGAAGGATTATTTTTTAAAAAATCAATAAACTTAATGACTGATTGGATATGAAGAAAGAAATTAAAGGTGGCTGCTACTGTCTTTAGGTACCATATGAACAAGCCAACTCAGACATAATGATCTTTGATGGAAATTACTAGCATCATCCAGTACTCACCATGCCAGACACCCTTTTATTTGTCACATACATTAACTTATTTAGATTCACAACAATACCATGAATTGCATTATTATTGTACCATTTTTTTAGCTAACACTTGGGGAAGAGAGAAGTTAAATGAAAAAACTAAAACCTCAGAACCAATATGCAACAATGCCAGATTTGAACCCAAGGTACTTGGCTCCAAGGTAAAGTAAATGGCTTTTGATACTACACATACTGCTTCTCACCATTTCTACAGTAAAGATAACACATTGCTATCATCAGGTACAATGCTCACAAAAACAATTCCCTTCTAATATTGGTTAGTATTTGTACAATACTCCTTCCTTCCAAGATTCTATTTCAAAACTCAGTTCCCAAGACCATACCTATGAAATAAGACCAGTTGGAAATTATATTTTATTCTTATCTTTTTTCTAATCAAGTCGATGCCAAAGAGATGAAAAGCTGTCAAATGTAATAATTGGAAACAGTGGTTTAAAACTGACAGCATAATTACAGAAAGTTAGATATGTCAGATTTCATAAGTGGTCTGAAATAAAAGATTCTCATGTAAAGACCTTTAACTTTTCCATATTTTATGCCACAATGTTGATTCTTCTAGTTTATTTTTTTTTTCAAAAATAATTAGAGGTTCAGAATCAGTGAATCACCAGAATTTACTAGTAAAGGGCAATGCTCCTAGCTGTGGAGTGCAGCTGTAGCCCACAGGATATTAGACATGAAGTGATTAAGGAATAATTTCTTGGAACTGCTCCACCCCTGTGGGTAGAGGAGAGAGCTAAGCTTGATGTTATTACAGTGTTATGCAAATGGGATCTGATTTCAATTTAGGCTCCAGGTTGTAACTGACATTTCCCAGTTCAATATGGTCCTTCCCTCATCTCTGAATAGAACACCAGATATGGCCTACAGTGCAAAGATGCAGGACAGAATACTTAAAGACAGAGTGTTAGAATGGCATGCAGAAATTGGGCAGGCAACCAATGTTTTTTCATCTGCATTGGAAAACCACTTTGTGACCAAGATTTAAATGGTAACATCTCTTTAATTTAGAAATAAAGTTTTTTATGTGCACACACACACATACACACACAGAATCCTATTTAATTCTCATAATATATGTATCATGTAGATGCTAGTATTATCATCACATTACAGATAAAGAAACTGAAACATTAGAATATTAAGTAACTTTACAAAGTCAGATAATTTGTAAGTGGCAGAGTCAGGATAAAAAATATAGGTAATTTGACTTCAAAGTAGACACTTTTAACTCTTAAATAGCCATTTATCACAGCACATTGCAACAAAGCAGACCTTTCAAATATATTCACAGAACTTTCATGAAGTACTCTTTGAACATTTACCAATGAAAAGACTCATGAAATCTACCATCTGTATTAAGGGCTCTGAAAGAAGATAACCTAGCCAGAATACTGAGACAAGATTTCAAAGGCACAGCAAAAATGATTTTCAGAACTGGGGCAACGCAACAAGGAATCCAAACCATCCCAGAATCAACAGTCACCCTTCAATTACATGGATTTAGAGTCATTACCTAATGTTGATGAGATGGAAATAAAAGTTTCATTCCAGGATTTGGGGAAGGTACTCTCAATGAATTATTTTAAGTATTTCTGACTTTCTTGTGAAAGAATCCTTGTGGAGACCAATAAGCCTCCCTTATAGAAATCTGTATTAACATAAAGTCTATCTAGATCTAGTAAAGAATATATATATAAATAATTCAAAATTTTTACTCTAACTCTAGAATTTTTATTAGTACTTAATACTAACTTTAGTATTTTTATTTTAACTTTAGAACACTATAGAATAATGATCTTTGCATATTTTTAGACCCATAGGAATAGAAATTGGTCAGTGTTCTGAAATCAGTTATTAATTATGGACATATTAGAATCAAACCCACCTGGCAAAGTCTGGATCTTAACAGTTCATAAAAGAAATTTACCGTTTTAGGGATTGGTAGTAATTTACGTTTTCAGGGTGAAAATGGGAAATTGTCTTTAAGGCAAACTTTCCTTTACACTAAAAAGGACCATTTGGAGGGGTCCCTTAGGTTGTGAAGATTCCTCAGTGAAAAGTCACTGTAAAGTTTAATAATGCTTCACAACACTAAGCTATAAAAAAATGAGAGAAACGATATTTAGTATTTGGCATACGCCTTTGCCTTTTCCTGAGATGAGATCATTGATAATTGTCAGGCAGAACTGATCCTCTCTATTTCTTAACGAAGCTCCAGCTTTGAGAAGGAACTTGACTAGATGCAGCAGCCAGTACTGGACACTTGGTGTCCTCCATGTAACGCTATTTAAGATCTAATATGCAACCTGATTGTAAACATGATTGTTTTGTTGCAGCCATCTGACCTGGAACACTCATTTCCCTCTGAAGAGAGGGGTCTACTTACTGCCCATCATGTTGGAACAGTGGAACATGTTTCATCCTGAGACAAGACATCAAACCGGATGGCAGGAAAAGCACATGAGGCTGAGGACAGGGATGGGACATGGACAGTTAAGATAGGGTGATGTTTAGGAAGAAACCCACAGGTATCGGACCAGTGGGTGAGCTTCAGTTATCTGGAGGCCTTCTTGGGGTGACGCAAGGATTCAGACTTTGATTCTGGAGTCGGATGGTTCCAAGAACAGTAAACACAAGTAAGTGAAGTTTAAATTTGTACTTGTAACATGTTACAGTGTCTCATAGAAAGTCACAGCCTGGTCTCACCTGTGCTCTTGGGGAGGAGAGGAAACTTGTTTTCCTTCCAGAAGTCAGACAGGCAACATCAGTGGTACTCGCCATTGGGGGATGACTGTGCCAACAGGTCAGCAGGAATACAAGCAGAAGAGGCAACAGCTGGGACCAGTCAAGGAGGCTGGAGCAGAAGATCTGAGGATGTTATGAGCATCAGAAACCTGAAAAAAATCACAAGAAAAGCTAGAACAGTCTTGGAGAGATGCAATTTGTGTCAATTATTCTAATGCTTTTACCAAAAGAATTTAATACAAAGTAAAACTCTTTTTTTCATTACAGATTTGTGAGTCCAGTTTATACAGATGATGATGATGGTAGTGATGGTGGTGGTGGTGGTGATGATAGTGTTAAACAAATGTTCCAGACTTCACTAAGTTATAAGCTCCCATCTCCCTTAACTATGTGAATCAAGATTGCTTAATCTTCAACCGGATTTATAATATTCTACCAGATTCCAGTACCTAAGTGTTTGTGAGGATTTGTAAAGAACACTTACGTGTTTCTTAGATTCACTCTGTTTTTTCACTATCTTAGCCAGGAGTCAAGCTTCCAGAGTCCATCTCCTATTAACTTGAGGCTGGGGACCCGAAAACCAATGCTGCTTTGCCTGTACCACACAGTCCCTCATGGTGGCACCAGCCCTTTTTTGATTCCCCAGAATGACAGTGGACCAGACTACAACATACACAAGGATTTTCCAGAGGCTTCGGAATAGTACAAAGGAATTACAAAGCTGAGGATTTAAACTTGGACCCTCACTGTGGCATCCTCACAGCCTTAAGTTCCTTCATTAGTCATTTCTTCTATTTGGCACTCCCCCATGACCCGGCGCCATCATATGTACCCTTCCTAGAATAAGTTCTCAGAAGCATGTCTCCCTCCCCTTGGGATCCAAGCTCCAACTACCTGAACTCTGAAAAAGGAAACATTTCCCCCCAATATGCCAGTCTGAGGCTTGTCACTCACGTTCCACATTTTTCCCTTTGGGTTAAAATCTTCCCTGGATACTTGCAATATGAATGCGTAGTTTTCCCTACCCTTAAACAATATGGATTGGCTTTGCCTAAAGTTGCCATTAAATCAATTAATCAGAATCTAACAGTCTTCTATTATTTCTCTAGCAGGATTATTCATTATTAAATACCACTTCAAATAGTACTTTGACAGTCAGAATAAGCTTTAGAATTAAGAGTCTCTCGGTGGCTCAGACGGTAAAGCATCTGTCTGCAATGCTGGAGACCTGGGCTCGATCCCTGGGTTGGGAAGATCCCCTGGAGAAGGAAATGGCAACCCACTCCAGTACTCTTGCCTGGAAAATCCCAGGGACAGAGGAGCCTGGTAGGCTACAGTCCATGGGGTCGCAAAGAGTCGGACACGACTGAGCAAATTTAGTTTACTTTACTTTACTTTACTCATTACACAATGTGAATATATGTCCCCATATCCTGGCTGTCAGTTTTTGGTCTCCACTTGTGACAACTCTATGAGATGTGTTCAATTATTATACTTATAGATACAGACACTTTATACAGCCTGCCCAAAGTGAAACAGTTAGTACATGAGGAATCTGTGATTCATCCCCAGGTAGAATGATTTCAGAACCTTCTGTCTCAGCCACTATTCTAAAACTCTTTTAGAAAATAATTCTTCAAGATGATGCACTCTAAACACTCATTTAGAAAGGAAACATTACTTTCCAGAAGAAAAAATCCAGCACTCTTCCACAACGCAGTGTACTAACCACTATACGATCACGGCTCCAAGCACTCTTCCAATAGCCTTTGAACCATGAAGAATAACTCTTTATTTTCTTAGGTTCATTAAATTGCTTACTTGTGACTCATTATGGCAAAAAAATAATAAAATAATTGGGAACAATGATTATTAGGATTTTAACTCTATTTGTAGCAAAAAATACAGTCCAGGGAACTAGAATAAAAAGATTTATGCCTTGCAAACATCTATGATAGGCTGCTTCTATGTTCCATGGAGTAACAGCTCAATGTTACTTTCATTTAGAGACCTAGATTTAATAGAATGTCACTGGAAACCATAACAGAAGAAAAAGAGAGAAGCAGACAATTTCCAGAGAGGTGATACATGTCACTATTGCTCACATTTCACTGGCCAAAGCAAATAACATGGTGAATCAGCACTTATGTTTACCACATGTTTCTTCTCCAATAAATATTGGGGGAAAGAAAGAATGATCTTATACAAAGACTTGTCCCTCAGACATGCTACTACACATATCACGAAGTAGAACATAGTTCTCAAATTTATGGTCTGTAGGCCACTTAAGAAAAGGTGGCTAACTGACTTCAAAAGCCAATAATAAAATTACTAGCATCTTTCTTTCTTCCTTTTTTCCAATCAATAGGAATAGACTGGCAGCTTCAACACCAGGCTCTAGGAATATAAAGATGAAATTACCTAGTTTTTTCCCTCATGGTACTTTATGATCTAAGAAAAGTAGAAAACATCTCTGTACAAGAAAATATCTCTGATCCATGATAGAACTAGAACTTAAAATCTAATTTTAAAACAATGAAACTTGATTTTATCCTCTTTGGAAAATTATGGGCCCTCTCCCCACCTCCCCCTGGGAAAAAAAAAATTAAAATATCTGCATCATTGTCCAAATGAATAGAAACTATTCCATCATAGTTTCTGAGTGCCACTAAAAATCATCACCACTATTGAGAGTAGCTAAAAAAGAAATATATGAAAAGTCTGGAGAGGTTGAAACAATAAAGTATACTGAAGATCTACTATTGAATGCATTTCCTGCTTCCCAAACAAATTATAGTTATAAGGCAGACACCAAAAATTGTGTGGACTCCATTAGCCTCTGTTTGTTTCCATTTCTTTCCCCCCAAAATGTGCTTGTACTAAAATAGATTAACCTAAGAACTGCTTAGCTATTTTTCCAAAAAGCAAAGATAGCTTAGATAATATTACTGTAAGTGTAAATTCATTGCTAGATGGTTGCAATTGGATCCCTCAATACTGTTTACTACAAATTATGAGGCAAAGTTTGGAAAATGAATTCCTGCACAACAAAATATCTGTCCCTGAATTATAGTCTCTTTGCTTCTTTTACTTCTGTGATGAATGCAAACTTTACAGTAAGATAGGAATCCAGCTATATTCACTCTGTCAATCTCAAATAGGTCAATATATATTGTTCACTATGTCATATGTACAGTCACTTTTACGATATTGGGCATCTCTCCTCAGCAGAGCCAGCATGAATGGCTACTATGTCAGGGAACCTGAAGCACTTTTTTTTAATTAATTATTTTAATTGGAGGCAAATCACTTTACAATATTGTGGTGATTTTTGCCATACAATGACATGAATCAGCCATGGGTACACATGAGCCCCCATCCTGAACCCGTCTCCCACCTCCCTCCCCATCCCATCCCTCTGGGTTGTCCTAGTGCACCAGCTTTGAGTGCCCTGTTTCATGCATCAGGCTTGGACTGGTCATCTATTTCACATATGATAATATACATGTTTCCATGTTATTCTTTCAAAGATTCCCACCCTTGCCTTCTCCCACAGAGCCCAAAAGTAAGTTCTTTATATCTATGTCTCTTTTGCTGTCTCATGTATAGGGTTATTGTTACTATCTTTCTAAATTCCATAAACATGCATTAATATACTGTATTGATGTTTTTCTTTCTGACTTACTTCACTCTGTATAATAGGCTCCAGTTTCATCCACCTTACTAGAATTGATTCAAATACATTCTTTTTAATATTCCATTGAGTATATGTACCACAACTTTCTTATCCATTCATCTGCCGATGGACATCTAGGTTGCTTCCATGCGCTAGCTATTGTAAACAGTGCTGTGATGAACATTGGGGTACACGTTTCTCTTTCAATTCTGGTTTCCTCAGTGTGTATGCCCAGCAGTGGGGTTGCTGGGTCATATAGCAGTTCTATTTCCAGTTTTTCAAGGAATCTCCACACTGTTCTCCATAGTAGCTGTACTAGTTTGCATTCCCACCAACAGTGTAAGAGGGTTCCCTTTTCTCCACATCCTCCCCAGCATTTACTGTTTGTAAACTTTTTGATAGCAGCCCTTCTGACTGGAGAAGGCAATGACAACCCACGCCAGTACTCTTGCCTGGAAAATCCCATGGCCAGAGGAGCCTAGTAGGCTGCAGTACATGGGGTTGCTAAGAGTTAGACATGACTGAGCAACTTCACTTTCACTTTTCACTTTCATGCATTGGAGATAGAAATGGCAACCCACTCCAGTGTTCTTGCCTGGAGAATCCCAGGGACAGAGGAGCCTAGTGGGCTGCCATCTATGGAGTCACACAGAGTTGGACACGACTGAAGCAACTTAGCAGCAACATTCTGACTGGCATGAGATGGTACCTCATTGTGGTTTTAATTTGCATTTCTCTGATAATGAGTGATGTTGAGCATCTTTTCATGTGTTTGTTAGCCATCTGTATGTTTTCTTTGGAGAAAAGTCTGTTTAGTTCTCTGGCCCATTTTTTGATTGAGTCATTTATTTTTCTGGTATTGAGCTGCATGAGCTGCTTGTATATTTTTGAGACTAATTCTTTATTGGTTGCTTCCTTTGCTATTATTTTCTCCCATTCTAAAAGCTGTCTTTTCACCTTGCTTATAGTTTCCTTTATTGTGCAAAAGCTTTTAAGTTTAATTAGGTTCCATTTGTTTATTTTCGCTTTTATTTCCATAACTCTGAGAGATGGGTCATAGAGGAACTTGCTGTGATTTATGTCAGAGAGTATTTTGCCTATGTTTTCCTGAAGAGTCTTATAGTTTCTGGTCTTACATTTAGATCTTTAATCCATGTTGAGTTTATTTTTGTGTATGGTGTTAGAAAGTGTTCTAGTTTCATTCTTTTACAGATGGGTGATCAGTTTTGCCAGCACCACTTGTTAAAGAGATTGCTTTTCCTCTATTGTATATTTTTGTCTCCTTTGTCAAAGATAAGGTGTCCCTAGGTATGTGGATTTATCTCTGGGCTTTCTATTTTGTTCCATTGATCAATATTTCTGTCTTTGTGCCTGTACCATACTGTCTTGATGACTATAGCTTTGTAGTATAGTCTGAAGTCAAGCAGGTTGATTCCTCTAGTTCCATTCTTCTTTCTCAAGATTGCTTTGTCTATTCAAGGTTTTTTGTGTTTCCATACAAATTGTGAAATTATTTGTTCTAGTTCTGTGAAAAATACCATTGGTAGCTTGATAGGGATTGCATTGAATCTATAAGTTGCTTTGAGTAATATACTCATTTTCACTATATTGATTCTTCTGTTTCCTAAACATGGTGTATATCTCCAACTATTTGTGTCATCTTTGATTTCTTTCATCAAGTGTTATAATTTTCTATATATAGGTCTTTTGCTTCTTTAGGTAGATTTATCCCTACATATTTTATTCTTTTCATCACAATGGTGAATGGGATTATTTCCTTAATTTCTCTTTCTGTTTTCTCATTGTTAGCATACAGGAATGAAAGGGATTTCTGTATATTAATTTTATATCCTGCAACTTTACTACATTCATTGATTAGCTCTAGTAATTTTCTGGTGGAGTCTTTAAGGGTTTTCTACGTAGAGAATCATGTCATCTGCAAACAGTGAGAGTTTTACTTTTCCAAACTGGATTCCTTTTTTTCTTTTTCTTCTCTGATTACTGTGCTAAAACTTCCAAAACAATGTTGAGTAGTAGTGGTGAGAGTGGGCACCCATGTCTTGTTCCTGACATTAGGGGAAATGCTTTCAATTTTTCACCATTGATGATAATGCTTGTTGTGGGTTTATCATATATGGCTTTTATTATGTTGAGCTATATTCCTTCTATGCCTGCTTTATAGAGGGTTTTTATAATAAACAGATGTTGAATTTTGTCAAAGGCTTTCTCTGCATCTATTGAGATAATCATATGGTCTTTATCTTTCAATTTGTTAATGTGTGTCTCACATTGATTGATTTGAGAATACTGAAGAATCCTTGCATTTCTGGGATAAAATCCACTTGGTCATGATGAATGATCTTTTTAGTACATTGTTGAATCCTGTTTGCTAGAATTTTGTTGAGGATTTTTGCATCTATGTTCTTCTGTGATATTGGCCAGTAGTTTTCTTTTTTTGTCGCATCTTTGTCTGGTTTTGGTTTTAGGGTGATGGTGGCCTCATAGAATGAGTTTGGGAATTTACCTTCCTCTGCAATTTTCTGGAAGAGTTTGAGTAGGATAAGTGTCAACTTCTCTCTAAATTTTTGGTAGAATTCACCTGTGAAGCCATATGGTCCTGGACTTTTGTTAGTTGGAAGATTTTTATTACAGCTTTGATTTCCATGTTTGTGATGTGTCTGTTAAAATTTTCTGTTTCTTCATGGTTCAGTTTTGGAAGGTTATACTTTTCTAATAATTTGTCCATTTCTTCAAAGTTGTCCATTTTATTGGCATAGAATTGTTGATACTAGTTTCTTACAGTCATTTTATTTCTGTGTTGTCTCTTGTGATTTCTCCATTTTCATCTCTAATTTTTTTTATTTGATTCTTCTCCCTCTTTTTTCTTGATGAGTCTGGCTAGTGGTTTGTCTATTCTATTTATCTTCTCAAGGAACAAGCTTTTAGTTTTGTTGGATTTTGCTATAGTCTCCTTTGTTCCTTTCTCATTTATTTCTGCTCTAATTTTTATGATTTCTTTCCTTCTACTAACCCTGGGGTTATTCATTTCTTCTTTTGCTAATTGCTTTAGGTGTAAAGTTAGGTATTTATTTGATTTTTCTCTTGTTTCTTAAGATAAGCTTGTATTTCTATGAACCTTCCCCTTAGCACTGCTTTTACTGAATCCCATAGGTTTTCAGTTGTCATGTTTTCATTTTCATTTGTTTCTATGCATATTTTGATTTCCTTTTTTATTTCTTCTGTGATTTGTTGGTTATTCAGAATTATGTTGTTTAGCCTCCATATGTTTGTATTTTTAAGTTTTTTCCTATAGTTGACATCTAATCTGACTGCATTTTGATCAGAAAAGATGCTTGAAATGATTTGGTTTTGGTTTTTGGTTTTTTTTTAATTTGCCAAGGCTAGATTTATGGTCCAGGATGTGATCTATCCTGGAGAATGTTCTGTGTGCACTTGAGAAAAAGGTGAAATTCATTGTTTAGGGGTGAAATGTCCTATAGGTGTCAATTAGGGCTGCCTTTCCCATTGTATCATTTAAAGCCTGTGTTTCCTTGCTAACTTTCTGTTTGGTTGATCTATCCATAGGGGCATTAAAGGTGGGGTATTAAAATCTTCCAGTATTATTGTGTTACTGTTAATTTCCAATTTCACACCTGTTGGCATTTGCCTTACAAATTGGAGTGCTCTTATGTTGGGTGCATATATATTTATAATTGTTATATCTTCTTCTTGGATTGATCCTTTGATCATTATGTAGTGTCCTTCTTTATCTCTTTTCACGGCCTTTATTTCAATGTCTATTTCATCTTATATGAGTATTGCTACTCCTGCTTTCTTTTGGCCTCCATTTGCATGAAATATTTTTTCCAGCTCTTCACTTTCAGTCTGTATGTGTCCCTTATTTTGAGGTGGGTCTCTTGTAGACAGCATATATAGGGGTTTAGCTTTTGTATCCATTCAGCCAGTTTCTGTCTTTCAGTTGGGGCATGCAACCCATTTACATTTAAGGTAATTGTTGAAAAGTATGATCCCATTGCCATTTACTTTGCTGTTTTAGGTTCGAGTTTATAAACCTTTTCTGTGTTTTCTGTCTAGAGAAGATCCTTCAGCATTTGTTGAAGAGCGAGTTTGGTGGTGGTGAATTCGCTCAAGCAAAAGCTGAGAGATTTACAGCAAAAGCTATAAAGATTTTGAATTCTCCATCATATTTGAATGCAATCCTTGCTGGATATAGCAATCTGGGTTGTAGATTTTTCTCTTTCATCACTTTAAGCAAGTCCTGCCATTCCCTTCTGGCCTGAAAAGTTTCTATTGAAAGATCAGCTGTTATCCTTATGGGGATCCCTTTGTGTGTTATTTATTGCTTTTCCTTTGCTGCTTGTAATATTTGCTCTTTGTGTTTGATCTTCATTCAGTTCACTTCAGTTCAGTTCAGTTGCTCAGTCGTGTCCGACACTGTGACCCCATAGACTGCAGCACGCCAGGCCTCCTTGTCCATTACCAACTCCTGGAGTTTACTCAAACTCGTGTCCATTGAGTCAGTGATGCCATCAGGCTCTGGCTATCACTTGTATGCCTCTCTGCCTCCAGCAGGGGGAGGGGCCTGTACACAGCTGGCTAGCTCTCCTTTAATATTCATTCACTCAATCCTTTGTTCTGCAAGCAGGCCAGACTGAAGAGCCTTTCACAGAAAGGTTATCTTTTTTTCTTTCTCTCTCCCGATCCCAAAGTTTGGGTTGCTATCTCATATTAGCTCCCTCAGATGGTCCTCAGGGCATTCAAGCCCAGTCCTTACCTTAAGCACTGATTACACATCCCCCACCTCCCTGTCCAGCCCCCGCTCGCTGGTGGCAGGCGTGAGTGTCTGGGCTACTTCTCCACTGGCAGTTGTGGTTAGGAGCATATTCTGTGGGCTTTTTCTTTTCTCCCAGTTGCCCTCTGAGATTCCAAAACTTCCCTCAGATGCGCCTGTGAGAGGATTTCCTACTGTTTGGAAACTTCTCCTTCACATCTCCCTCCCCAGGACAGGTCTCTGACCCTAACTCTTCTGTCTCTCTTTTTGTCTTCTATATTTTGTCCCACTGCCTTTCAAAGAGAATGTGCTGCCTTTCTGGGCGCCTGGTGTCCTCCCCCAGTGTTCAGAAGTTGTTTTGTGGAAGTTGCTCAGCGTTCAAATGATCTTTTGATGAATTTGTGGGGGAGAAAGTGGTCTCCCCATCCTATTCCTCCACCATCTTGGGACCACCCCCTGAAGCACTTTTTAAACAGCCACATCTGGCATCCTATGTCCACGTGGGTGAAGTACTGAAGCATCAAAGGCAAACTACATACTTAAGAATTCATACAATTCATGCACCATGTCCCCTCTATTCATCATACAGCCCATCACTGCCATTCCAAATGTGTCCTGTCAGTCAGAACTCCTGATTTCACCACAGGAATATACAAGCTCATTGGCCCTAGCAGCTCTTGAAGTGAGTTTATATTTACACTTGAGAAAACATCTCACATGTTCCAGATGACAAAGCTTGGGTTTGTTTTTGTGTGTGATAACCATGCTCTTACTATCTTTTCTACATGGCATTGCATGGTGTTAGCTAATTCTGACTCTAGCAGCCAAAAGCTCTTGCAGTTAATACCTACAGATATACTGTAAATATATGGAGAATTAAAAACAATAATAACAATAAATACTCTGCTAAGTAAATTATATAACCATGGAATGTTTAAATTAGAAAAGCCAGACATAGAGAAGAGTTCACCAATAGGCAGAACACCCCTGACCAAAATTTCCCTCATATTTAGCATCCAAAATGCTATTAGTATTATAAGTCAAATTTTCTTCACAATAAAATATAGTTCTCTTGTGAAAAGAAAACCTCTTTAAGAAACCACTATAGAAAAAGTTCTTAATACATTCAGTGGTCATTTATTATAGTCACTTAAAAATGGCATGCTATATATGTTTTCCTTGTTTTATTTATAAACACAAGAATAAAGTAAAAGAAGTCTAACTAGATCAGTCAGTCAGTTCAGTCACTCAGTTCTGTCCAACTCTTTGTGATCCCATGGACTACAGCATGCCAAGCCTCCCTGTATATCACCAACTACCAGAGCTTGCTCAGACTCATGTCCGTCGAGACAGCTATGCTATCAAATGATCTCATCCTCTGTCACCCCCTTCTCCTCCCACCTTCAATCTTTCCCAGCATCAGGGTCTTTTCAAATAAATCAGCTCTTTGCCTCAGATGGTCAACATATTGGAGTTTCAGCTTCAACATCAGCCCTTCCAATGAATATTCAGGACTGAGTTCCTTTAGGATGCACTGGTTTGATCTCCTTGTAGTCCAAGGGATTCTCAAGAGTCTTCTCCAACATCATAGTTCAAAAGCATCAATTCTTCGGTGCTCAGCTTTCTTTATGTTCCAACTCTCACATCCATACATGACTACTGGAAAAACTATAGCTTTGACTAGACAGACCTTTGTTGGCAAAGTAATGTCTCTGCTTTTTAATATGCTGTCTAGGTTGGTCATAGATTTTCTTCCAAGGAGCAAGCATCTTTTAATTTCATGGCTGCAATCACCATCTGCAGTGATTTTGGAGCCCAAGAAAATAAAGTCTCTCACTGTTTCCCCATCTATTTACCATGAAGTGATGTGACCAGATACAATGATCTTAGTTTTTTGAATGCTGAGTTTTAAGCCAGTTTTTTCACTCATCTCTTTCACTTTCATCAAGGAGCTCTTTAGCTTTTCTTCAATTTCTGCCACAAGTGTGGTGTCATCTGCATATATGAGGTTATTGATATTTCTCCCAGATATCTTGATCCTAGCTTGTGCTTCATCCAGCCTGGCATTTCAAATGATGTACTCTGTATATAAGTTAAATAAGCAGGGTGACAATATACAGTCTTGACATACTCATTTCCCAATTTGGAACCAGTCTTCTGTTCCATGACCAGTTCTAACTGTTGCTTCTTAACCTGTATACAGATTTCTCAGGAGGCAGCTAAGGTGGTCTGGTATCCCCATCTCTTTAAGAATTTACCACAGTTTTTTGTGATCCACACAGTCAAAAGCTTTGGCATAGTCAATATAGCAGAATTAGGTGTTTTTCTGGAACTCTCTTGCTTTTTCTATGATCCAACAGATGTTGGCAATTTGATCTCTGGTTCCTCTTATAACTGAACATAAAAAATTGGAATGACACATTTAAAGGAAAAAAAACGGCAATTTTTTTTCTAGAAAATCAGCATCATTAATGATGCCTAATTGTAAGTGAAGCCTAACTGTATTTTTCTCCATTACACTGGAACAATCTTGATTATTTTTAACATATTTAACTAAAAGTGGTGTTATATGATCCAGCTGCTGAGGAAAGTGTCAAAAAGTTACATCCAGGTTTCTGTTGCTATTGCTTTGTTTCTATTTAATTTTTTTCCCTTAAAATGAAACATGTTCTTATAAATAGAGCTACATGGAAGACACAGAAGCCAAAAATATATTTTCCTGAAATGGAAACCCAAAGCACCAAACAATAATTTAAGTTTTCTGAATCATGGAATGGCCCTAAATTCTAGCAATAAGGCAATAGGAGAAAGGCACCAGTTAACAAAAAAGTGGGGTATTTTGGTAATATTATTTAATGAAAGAGCAGTGGTTCAATACAAAGCTTCATATTAAAGAAGTTCAGAGCTGACCACTTAGATCTATTCTGTTCTATTGGCATTGCTTCATACCCTGGGTAATGTCCCTGATTCTAACCAGATCAAAGGACTGAACAAAGGAATTATATCCACAGTCATCAGGCTTTGTAAAATTTATCCTACTTTCATGAGTTTTTTTGATGAGTTATTAATAAAATGTTCACTCATATTGGATGAAATGTTTTAGAAGTCCAGATACATTAAGAAATGTCAAACATTTTTCTCAAAAGTACAAATATGCTAACTATACTAGGAAAAGATTATTTTCCTCTCCAACTTTGAAGTAGCCACCCATCTATAGAGCTGTAAGTACAAGATTAGCTCTTTTATTACCAATAATAAAATTATAATAGTCATATTCATTGAACCCTTAACATAAGCCAGGTTTGTGCTTAGTATGTGTATTATCTAATACTTATAATCTCTAGATGAAACATTATTATTATCTTTCCCATAAACACAACTACATTATGACATATAGTTTATATTCAATAAGCTATATATTTAAAACATACAATTTAATAAGTTTGAAATATGTATATACCAGTGAAGCCATCACCAGAATCAAGATAATGGATATAACCATCATCTCAAAAGTTTCCTAGCACTCACTGTAATCCACTCATCTCTTCCCATCTCAATTCTATCCTTTTTCCTTTCATCAGACAACCACTGACATGCTTCCTGTCACAATACATTATGATGTGGAGGAACTTGAATTTTCATGCAGTGTTGATGGAAATATAAAACTCTATACATATTTTGGAAAACAGTTTTTGGCAGTTTCTTTAAAAATTAAACATACGGCTATAACATGACCTACACATTTCATTCCTAGGTATTTATCCAGTGGAAGCATATATCTCTACAAAGACTTGTTCATGAATGTTCATAGAAGATTTATATGGCATATGACATGGCTTATGTTTCACACGGATCCTTCTGCACCTTGAGTTTGGACTAGGCTCCAGAAAAATGAAGAACAGAAGGAGGGAGAACAATTAGGAAGCCAATACAATAATATGGATTGGGATAACGGTGGCTTAACCAGTTTGATATGATGATAAAGTGGTGAGAAGTAGGAAGATCCTACATAAATTTTTAGACAGACATTACTGCACTTTCTGATATACAGGATGTATGGTATAGAGAATGGAGAGGAGTCAAGGATGTCTCCTAGACATTTGGCCTAAGTGATTGGAAAAATGGAATTGCTGTTAACTGAATAGGTAAAGCATCAGAGGGAACAGGCTAGGGAGGGTAAGATCAAAGGTTTGTTTGGGATATGCTAATACTGAAGTGGGCTTCCCTGGTGGCTCAGAGGTTAAAGCGTCTGCCTCCAATGCAGGAGACCCGGGTTCGATCCCTGGGTTGGTAAGATCCCCTGGAGAAGGAAATGGTAACCCACTCCAGTATTCTCGCCTGGAGAATCCGATAGATGGAGGAGCCTGGTAGGCTACAGTCCAAGGGGTCACAAAGAGTCGGATACGACTGAGCGACTTCATTTCACTTTTAATACTGAAGTATAAAATACTGAAGTAAAGATATCTAAATATGGAAGTAAATATAGAAATAGAAAAGATGTAATCCAAACTCTGATGCCTATATCTATGCATGGATAACATGTCTAAGAGACAAGGAAAAACAAACCACACAGATTGAGAAGAAATAGCTGGGCATAAGGAGGAAAGCCAGGAGAGTGTAATACCCTAGAGATCACTTTTTTTAAAAGTATTTAAAGGAAGATGGGGTAATATACCCACTCAAATGCCACTGACAGGTTTATTCACATGAGAGGAGAAGATTAGACATTCAATTTAGCATCATGACCAATGGTGGCTCTGATGAGAACAATATCATTGGAATAATGGGCTTTAACTACTGATTAGGGTATAATGGGGAGAGAGAAGTTGGAAATGAGGACTGTAAGAAAATCTTGTTTAGATTTTCTGTGAAGAAATACAGAAAAATGAAGTGGTAGTTAGAAAAAGCATGAAGGATCAAAAGAGTTATTTTTGTCTGTTCTGATTTTTTTTTAATTTTTGTGCTTTGCTTTGTTTGGTGTTCTTTTGTTAGTCAATTTGGAAGTACAAGTTAATGTATTTGGTGGCATTTGATATGTTAAAATATGATATATATTTGACTGTGGGTATATTTTCTTACTTTTTTATTTTGAAATGATTATAGATTCACAGAAATATGCAAAGATAGTACACACAAGTCTCAAAAATATTTATCCATTTTTATACTATGTTTATATCATATATAACTATCCTAACAATATCAAAACTAGGAAGCTGACCTTGGTAGAATGTAGAAGCAGACTTCTAAGTCATCTTATCACTTGTGCAAATTCATGTAACCACCACCACAATCAAAATATAGAACTATTATTCCAACTTTGCAAAGATCTCTCTTGTGCTGCCTATTTATGGCCATAACCTCACTCCTCTCTGATTCTATTCCTTACCACTGGCAGTCACTAATTTGTTTGCCATCTCTATAATTTTCCTTTACTAAAATGTTATGTAAATGGAATCATACAGTATATGACCTTTTGATATTGGCTTTTTCTCACTCTGCATACCCTTGAGATCCATCCAAGTTGCTGGCCGTATCAATAATTGTTCCACTTCATTATACATGGTATGGATGTACCACCATTTGTTTAACAATTTACCAGTTTTAAGACATTTCAGGAATGTCTGTATGTTGAAGAAATCATCTAGTAAAAGAAAGGGAGTGAACTTGCCTTCTGGTCAAGTGACTAAGCATCCACCTGCCAATGCAGTAACATGAGTCTGATCCTTGTTCCAGGATGATCCCACATGCCCAGGGCAACTACTTGTGATCCACAAGTCCATGAACCACAACTACTGAGCCTGTGCTCTAGAGCCCAGGAGCAGTGTTCTTGGGTAAGCACATAGAAGATACAGGGCTCAAGTAGAAACCAGAGACATTCATTCGAAGTAAAGTTTATGAAGTCAGAGTCAGTGGGCAAAAATGCAAGCAAATGCGTGTGCGGGGGGGAGCTTGTGGAACCCCTTTCCCAAAGGCTTCTCCTTTCTAAATAAATCAGCAAGCAAAATCATCAACTGAAAGGAAAAGTTGTTGCAGGTTGAAGGAGAAAAGGAAATGTATTCAGCAAGCATCTAGGAGAGTAGAGCGTAAAGAGGTCAGACTGACATCAGATGTTATGCTGTGGCACGAAAGGCCCACAAAGATAATAACTGTGAATTTCAAGCCCAAGTAACCAGCATGGCTTGTTTCTCTCCCACCTCATTCAGCTGCTCAGATGCAGGTGCAGGAAATGCCGGAGGAATAATGACTTGAAGTTGACAGAGATGAAATGAGAAGAATAAAGACAAATTCAGGGTTTGGAAAGAAGTATTTGGTATTGTTTTAAAAAACGTGAGGCACATCATAGCCATTAGATGTTCTGTAGATGCAAGCGGGGCTTTCCCAATAGCTCAGCGTAAAGAAACCGCCTGCAATACAGGAGACGTGGAAGAGGTGGGTTTGATCCCTGGGTCAGGAAGGACCCCTGGAGGAGGGCATGGCAACCCACTCCAGTATTCTTGCCTGGAGAAACCCAGGGACAGAGGAGCCTGGCAGTCTATGGTCCGTAGGGTCACAAAGAGTCAGATATGACTGAAGGAACTGAGCATGCACACAGAGATTCAATCAGCTTGAGGGAAAGTGACAGGTTGCCTTGAATTATAAAGAGAAAGCCAATCCTGTATATCATCACTGTGAACAGTACCCTGAAAATTCCATTGAGGGGCTGCGGTTGGTGACTCCTTGGTCAGTTAAGGGGCTGACACTTAGCACTTAAGGCCACCATTTTCCAAGGAAGTTTGGAGCTATCTTTAGTCAGCTCCCTCAGTCCCTGCTATTTCAATGTCTCCAGCCATTTGAATATCTGTGTAGGCCTTCCCTTCTCTTTCATAAAACATTCATACCTTACCCTACTCAGCCATTCTGATAAACCGTTGCTATTTTTCCATCTGTCAGATCTGAATATCACAGCAGGAAAAGAGAAGTCTGGTTAAAGTCTTCTGTGGGAAGGTTCGTTTTCCTGACTCATTTGGCTGGGGTGTTCAAGCTCAGAAGCTTTGCAACTCCTCCCACACAATGAATGTGATGCAGAGCATCCCGGTGGATATTCCTGGGCCAGAGACAACAGCACACGAAATAACGCAGGCTTCTGCAGTGTGTCTGAGGCAATCGATGTGTCTGTGATTTCACAAAGCAGGCTGCCACTTGGCCGAGTACAAACACGACATTTCTAGAGGCTCTGGGGAGAGGACTCAGAAACAATGCCTCAGTTCAGAGACATTTCCACCTCCTCAGGCTGGTGTAGCCCTTCCAGCCTGATGCATCTTGCTGTGTCTGTTGAAAACAGAGAGGTCAGCATAATTTCACTGGTGCATCTGCTTTTTAAAGAAGATGGGAGCTAGGTAGCTTTCTAATTAATATCATTTATTTTGAGTAAATTTCTGGCATGCAGTCTGGTTACAGGTAACAAGGAACAATATCTTCTTGGGAAATAGAAAACTGCATCAGTAATCTGTTGAACCAGCTTGATCTGTTTTAGTACACTCAAGTCTCATATTCTTTCTCTTTCTCTCTCTCTGACCCCTCAGTTCTCACTCCCCCACCCACATTTCTCAATCTCCAAACCAATGCCCCACCTCTGCCAGAAAATAAACAAGGAGCCACAGTACTTACCTGGGTCAGAGCATTTTGTTACTTAGACAAAAAGAATAACAAATAGTTTAAATTCTGTCACTAGCAGAGGTCAGAAGGATGATGGAGTCAAATCTGCGGGCTCTTCAGTAGGGCCCTTCATTTAGCTCTGCCCAATTACCTTAATTTTCCAAGTTATTCTAAGTCAGCACTCAGTTCAAATCACAGCTAAAAATGCTCTTCCTCCTGCTATCTGCATGTTTCAGTTCAGCTCAGTTCAGCCACTCAGTCGTGTCTGACTCTTTGCAATCCCGTGGATTGCAGCACACCAGGCTTCCCTGTCTATCACCAGCTCCTGGAGTTTACTCAAACTCATGTCCATTGACTCAGGGATACCAGCCAACCATCTCATCCTCTGTGGTCCCCTTTTCCTCCCACCTTCAATCTTAACCAGCATCAGGGTCTTTTCCAATGAGTCAGTTTACTTTCACATGGGACAGCATGTTTACTTTCACCATTTTTTTTTTAAGAGGTAAACGATTAGCTTTATTTTTTTTCCTTTATTTTTATTAGTTGGAGGCTAATTACCTTACAATATTGTAGTAGTTTTTGCCATACATTGATATGAATCAGTCATGGATTTACATGTATTCCCCATCCCGATCCTCCCCTCCCGCTTCCCTCCCCATCCCATCCCTCTGGGTCTTCCAAGTGCACCAGCCCTGAGCACTTGTCTCATGCATCCAACCTGGGCTGATGATCTGTTTCACCCTTGATAATATACATGTTTCAGTGCTGTTCTCTCAGAACATCCCACCCTCGCCTTCTCCCACAGAGTCCAAAAGTCTGCACTATACTTTCACCTTTAAACAACAAAGACTGCAAATATAACCTTCCACTGATCTGCTCCAACTTTAAAAGATTTAAAGCAAAGCTGACTGAGAAAAGCAACCTTGTAGGCCTGTGAGCCCAAGAACAGATAATCTCGTCAAGCAGCAGCAGCCTGCAGGGAATAAGCTCCGACAGGGCACTTCACAGAGCTGTTTTCTGGTGTCTGCTTTAGTGACTGGGTTATAAAAATGCTCAGGGCTCACTGGAAATAAGAGGACTGGAAGGCAGCAGGGAGGGTGAGTGACTGAGAGGTCCAAGCTGGTGCAGGCTCCTCCCAGCAGATGCTCTTGCAGGCCACAGGACGGCATGGCCCCGCAGGCCCTGCGCGGGCAAAAAACTGGATTTTTCCCAGCTCGGTCCTCAGCTCTATACCTTCATGCTGCTATTCACTGCCACCCCCTCCTCGCTCCGACTATCCCTCCTAGGTCATACCCTGTCTCCACATCCTTCTCATTTGGTCACTGCCTTCTCAGTTCTGTCAACTTGCCAAACTGTTCACCTCAGGGTTTTTGCATACACTGTTCCTTTTGCCTCAAAGATTCTGTCTACCTGCTTCATTTTCATCATTTGGGTCTCATCATAAACACAGCCCTTCCCAAGAGTGGCCTTCCCCAGCTGTGGACTCCAGATTAGATCCCCAGCACATCAGCGTCCCTCATCACACCCTGGTCTGGTCCTTCTTTATCATAATTTGACATTTTCAATTTCCTTGTTCATAAACACTCAGCAAAGAAGTCTATTTTATTCACCATTGCATCAATACCTAGTACTGTGCCTGGCCCAGTGTAAAAGGTGCTCTTTATAAATGACACTTGATTTTAGTAGAGTTCTTTTTATTGAGTGCCCTTACATAAAAGAAAAGTCCTGGTAAGTGGTTGCCCCTCTTTCCACCAGTAATCTGAACTGCCTAGGCCTCCCCAGCACTGTGCCATGACCTTGAAATATACTTCCTACTTCCTCACTTAATCATCAACACAACAATGTCATATCATACCCACTTTATATACAGAAAAGGAAACAATGCACGCATTTCCCAAAATGTTTAGAAATGATAATGCTAAAATATAAAGCTATATAAGTATTTCAAGCATGATAACAAGCCAATAAGGTCTCATCATAGGTTACGATACAAGTTGTATAAAGACTATTTTAAAGGACATTGCCTGATTCTTTAGCAGGATTACATCATCTCTGTATCAAGTTCAGGAAATGTAGAATGATGAAAAGAAAGTATGCGGTGCAGACACCCAACTAGCACCCAACAGAATGTGAAGTATGTGATCAAGAGAACTCTGAAAACATAGCACAGCATTCTAATACCAATAAAGGAAGTTAACCATGCCATATAACTGATATGATTACATCAGTATACTGTTCAGTTAAGATTAAGAGCTGTAGAATAAGACAGACTTGAGTTTTAATCCATGCTCTATTATTAGCTACTTTTGATTGATTCTCTCATCAAATGAAATATAACCATCTCATCTCCCAACATGGGTGTGAAAAGTAAATTATGTATTCAAATTGGTTAACACAATGTGTGACACAATAAGTGTTCAATAAATATTGATTTTATCCTGGTAATTATTATTAATATTATTATTATCATTAGCTTGGGTTGCCTGCCACTCTAAGACCAGGAATTTTCACTCCCATCTATGGAAGTTCACAGGCTAGATCTTGGATGCTGATGCGAGGTGAGGGGATTCCTTACAACTATACTGCAGGAGCACTCTCCCCTGTATTTGAGAAATCCTGTATAATAGCACCTTTGCCCCTTTAGTTATTTATCATGACTGAAAAAAATCCTTACTCTAAAAAAATAGTGTCATTCAATAGTATGTAATAGATCTTTCTCATTTACCTACATTTAGTAGCATTTATAAGTATGTGGTCATCAAAAACCCCAAAATTTTGCTTTTATATTTGTGAAATTGTTTTAAATATAGATTAGCTCTTAGAATCTGCCAAAAGGTTGCAGTTTTATGCTGTCTGACAATTTGCTCCCTTGGGGATATCATTTGTTATCATCCTAATTATCACTTTGAAGCATTCTTGACATTTATGCTCAGAACAATTTGCTCAACCACACCTTGTTTAGGCTACATTCAGATTTGACTCTGCTGGCTGTAAAACTAAATCAGTGCATTTGTACCTAAAACAAGTTTGCAATTACCCCCACAGGGATTTTCAGAATAACTTCATGTGGTGAGTGGAAACAATAATCTGGGTGGTTAACTACTTACTGCTTGGGAATTAATTGGCACCCAGATAACATATATTAAAGAATTGCATGGCACAATTTAATATAGAGATAAGTTCTGTTAAACAACCAGCTCTTATGGCTTATGTTTCAATACAGAATGACGCTAATGATTGAAACTATCATTTGGACTATATTCACCTTATTAAAAATAAAGCTATAAGGCAACATGAAATTTAGAGCTTTGCTCTTAGCCTCAAGAATCCTTTTCATAAGAAAACTATAAATAACAGTTTTATTATTGGAAGGATACTGCAAAGACATGTAATTTTATATCTTTTAAAAAGATTTTAATGTGGATGGAGTAACTAAAATCAAGGCTTGGACATTTATAATCCTAGATATAGATTTTATGGGTATATCTTTCCTTTTCTCCTTTCCCTTTAGCTTCTCTTCTTTGCTCAGCTATTTGTAAGGCCTCATCAGACAACTATTTTGCCTTTTGGCATTTCTTTTTCTTGGGGATGGTCTTGATCATTGTCTGCTATACAATGGCACAAACGATGAACACAATAAAGGACAGAAAAAGTATGGACCCAACAGAAGCAGAAGGTATTAAGAAGTGGCAAAAATACACAGAAGAACTATACAAAAATTTCATGACCCAGATAACCACAATGGTGTGATCACTCACCTAGAGCCAGACATCCTGGAATGCAGTCAAGTGGGCCTTAGGAAACATCACTACCAACTAAGCTAGTGAAGGTGATGGAATTCCAGTTGAGCTATTGCAAATCTTAAAAGATGAAAGTGCTTCACTCAATATGCCAGCAAATTTGGAAAACTCAGCAGTGGGCAAAAGACTGGAAAAGGTCAGTTTTCATTCCAATTACAAGGAAAGACAATGCCAAAGAATGTTCAGATTACTGCACAATTGCACTCATCTCACACGCTAGCAAAGTAATCCTCAAAATTCTCCAAACCAGGCTTCAGCAGTACATGAACCGAGAACTTCCAGATGTTCAAGCTGGATTTAGAAAAGGCAGAGGAACCACAGATCAAATTGCCAACATTCACTGCATCATCAAAAAAGCAAGAGAGTTCCAGAAAAACATCTAGTTCTGCTTTATTGGCTATGCCAAAGCTTTTGACTGTGTGGAACAAACTGTAGAAAATTCTGAAAGAGATGGGAATACCAGACCAGCTGACCTGCCTCTTGAGAAATCTGTATGCAGGTCAAGAAGCAACAGTTAGAACTGGACATGGAACAACAGACTGGTTCCAAATAGTGAAAGGAGGACATCAACGCTGTATATTGTCACTGTGCTCATTTAACTTGTGTTCAGAGTACATCATGTGAAATGCAGAGCTGGAGGAAGCACAAGCTGGAATCAAGATTGCTGGAAGAAATAACAATAACCTCAGATATGCAGATGACACCACCCTTATGGCAGAAAGCAAAGAAGAACTAAAGAGCCTCCTGATGAAAGTGAAAGAAGAGAGTGAAAAAGTTGGCTTAAAACGCAACATTGACAAAATTAAGGTCATGGCATCCAGTCCCATCACTTCATGGCAAATAGATGGGGAAACAGTGAAAACAGCAAGAGACTATTCTCTTGGGCTCCAAAATCACTGCAGATGGTCATTGCAGCCATGAAATTAAGATACACTTGTTCCTTGGAAGAAAAGCTCTGACCAAGCTAGACAGCATATTAAAAAGCAGAGACATTACTTTACCAACAAAGGTCCATTTAGTCAAACCTATGGTTTTTCAAGTAGTCATGTATGGATGTGAGAGAGGACTATAAAGAGAGCTGAGCACCAAAAAATTTATGCTTTTGAACTGTGGTGTTGGAGAAGACTCTTGAGAGTCCCTTGGACTGCAAGATCAAACCTATCAACCCTAAAAGAAATCAGTCCTGAATATTCATTGGAAGGACTGATGCTGAAGCTGAAACTCCAATACTTTGGCCACCTGATGCAAAGAACCAACACACTGGAAAAGACCCTGGTGCTGTGAAAGATTGAAGGCAGGAGGAGAAGGGGAAAACAGAGGATGAGATGGTTGGATGGCATCACCAATGCGACGGACATGAGCTTGAGTAGTCTGTGGTTATTGGTGATGGACAGGGAAGCCTGGTGTGCTGCAGTCCAGGGGGGTCACAAAGAGTCAGACGTGACTGAGTGACTGAACTTATAGATTTTATGAAAGAAAAACATTCATAATTTTATGAAATGTTCTCTCTTACTGAAGACTTTATTTTCCTTAGATTTTTTTCAGTGCATAAAATAAAAAACAATTATGATTATAATGTGAAACAAAGCATGATTTCCTAAGTAAAGTCAGAGACATTGAATAATGTCAATGCATGAATCAACTTTTCAGAAAATGACTACTGGAGTTAATACTATCCTAGTTTTGTGATTCATTTATTCAATCACTCATTCATTTGTCACAGAATATTTATTGATGATTTTATTATGTGTCTGGCACTATTACAGCCTTAGGAAAGAAACATAAAATAAACAAAAATTGGATGCCCTCAAAGACCATCCATTCTAGTTGGTTGTTGAGGATGGCCAATAAACAAAATATATAAGTGAAATTTATAGAAACTTAGATGGTGATAACTCCAATGGAATAAATAAAGCAAGCAAGTGGAATAAAAAACACTAGGTATGGATTTGAAATTTTAAAGAGGAAAATCAGAGTCAGCTTTACTTAAACCATCACATTTAAACAAAGACTTGAAGGACAGATGTTGGTTCACACCCCTCTTGGAGCCTCCTGTGTATAATCTGAAATTTGCCCCCATTCTCAAAGGGCAGAGAGAGAGAAAAGAAGGAGGCAGGTCTCTCCAGATTGTTGGGTGGTGGTTTTATTAATAAAGGGAACATCCTCTTAAGGGTGGTCTTGGTCATCCACAAGATGAGTAGACTTCCACACCCAGATACCAGTGCCAGAATCTTAAAATTTTACATAAAGTTCTGCACTGGTCTCAGTCACATATGCCATGCAGATAGTCTCAATAACTCATTGCTCTCTCAAGGTTGTCTTTGGGCAAGTTCTAGCAAGGAGGCCGAAAGAGCACACATTACAAGGAGGGAATTCTGACTGCCTGGGTCAAGGTCATGCATTAACCCATGACACGTCCTCTCTTGATTTACCTCCTTCAAGAGAATGAAGCAAAATATTGCGGAAATTTTAGAGGAAAGAGGGTTCAAAGAGAAAGGATATTAAGAATAAATGCTTAGAGGTGAGAAAGTGGCTGGCACTTAGGAGGAAAATCAAAAATGAAAATGTGACTGGCATGTCATTAGAGAGGAAGAAAGAAAGGAGAGCTAGGGATAGAGAGGTTTGACATCAGATCTAGGAAGGTCTACTGTAAGGACTTTTTCATTAAAGTTCAGTGAAATAAGGTGTGATTCAACTCTTCATTATAAAAAAAACAAAACAGAAAAAAAACCTCTTCATTATGTCTGGAGAAATATTTTAATCATCTACTATTTCCTACACACTCTATGATAATGTCCACTTGGTACTATACTAAAAGACTCATGGTTGAACCCCAGCTTTTTAAAAAATTCTTGATTGTCACCAAGATCAATAATAAAGGTGAAATAAATCAAATTCTAAAATGCATGCCAGGAAAAAAAATAAAAATAAAATGCATGCCAGGGATGGCGGGAATTTTCTTTAAATAATTTGCTTTCAATGCAATTTTTTGAACTGTGGCAGAAACTGCTAATGGGTCTCTAATGTCTTTACCAGCTGATAGGATGTGAGCAAAAACTACAAGTGCTGGGACTTCCCTGGTAGTGGGGTGGTAAACACTTCACCTTCCATTGCAAGTGGTGCAGGTTCCTTCCCTGGTCGGGGAGCTAAGATCCCACATACCTTGAGGCCAAAAAAAACAAAACATAAAACAGAAGCAATGTTGTAACAGATTCAGTAAAGACTTAAAAAGAAAAACAGTCCATGTTAAAAAAAAAAAAAAACTTAAAAAAAAAAAGCTACAAGTGCCAACTCTAGGTCCTAAGGAAGAATACATGTTTCTATCTTGGCTCTTTCCCTTTCAGGGCTGCCCAGTAGTCGGTGAAAGTTGGAACAGAGATGGCAGTAACATATTAAGTTAAGCAGTTATCTAACCAGCTATGACTGCTTATTCTTGGTTGGTAATATGAGAAAGAGACAAAGGCCTTTTTTTAGTCCATATTTTGGGGTCTTTGGTTTGCACCAGCTTAACCTGCACTTTATCAAAGACATTAGCAAAACAAGAAGTTAAATGACACAGAACTCCTAAAATTCTATATTATTTCATTATAATTTTAACCCTTTTATAGTCACTTTAAATTTCTTTACTATATCCCACGGGGAGAAACGAAACTATATTTCACTGTACTTTTTATCATAAATAAGGAACAAGAAATCCATGACCCTTTGACTCTAATTTTTATCCAATCTTTGATGGAAAAAGAAATCGGGGGGTCTTAGGAAATAATTTGAACAATTTTTCAAAGAAAAGCTATATTTTATGGCACAAAAACATTTCCTTTTCTTGGTGGTAATTAAAGTGATATATACATCAGATTTGTTTAGGAATGTGTGAATAATGAGAGTTACATATGGTACAGAGAAGCATTCACTGAACTATGATATTTTAATATAGCTTGCTTTAGGAAGAGAGAAGAGATTAAGAAAAATATAGAAAATAAAACATAGAAATTTAGGGTGCAGGAAACTGCAATGGAGAGATACAGGCTAACACAGCAAAGGAGAAACTTAAAAACAGACACAAAAGAACTAGACAAAGGAACATGGAAAAAGACTGTCAAGAATCATGGTGGAAATTTGATTATTCTTGTCTTGTTTTGTATTTTTAGTATAATCCTAGAGGATCTTCACTAAACTCAGGAAACAGTTAATATCTGAAGTTCTTAGAGCCGTTGTCTGAGTAGCTGAGCAGAAAAAAAAAACAGCCACCAATAGGGTGAGAAGTGGGTCAGTTGTCTCTGCTTACTTTTATAAGTTACCAAGTGTCTCAAGGACTATTTTACAAATATCTTTTAATGGACTATATACTACCCAATTTTTGCCAGAGGTTTATTCACATGAATATGTCCAAAGTCACTATTATTTCAATTATGATTTTTTTCCCTGAACTTCCTTAAATGATTTTTTGTGTGTGTTAGATTAATCAATATGCAGCTCATTCCTATTAGGATTATAAAGCCAGTTGATTGAGAGAGAAGAAAAGAAAAACAAACAAAAAAACTCAATGCACACTATTTTACAGTACTTAAATGACAATTATCCCTTCACTGATCACAGCCTTGTCATGGCAAAGGAGCTTGTGTAACTCAATGAATCTATGAGCTATGTGCAGGGCCAGTCAAGACAGGTGGGTCATAGTGGAGAGTTCTGACAAAACATGGTCCACTGAAGGAGGAAACAGCAAACCACTCCAGTATTCTTGCCATGAGAAGCCCACGAACAGTATGATAAGACAAAAAGATAAGATGCCAGAAGATGAGCCCCCCAGGTTGGAAGGTGTCCAATATACTCCTGGGGAAGAGCAGAGAGCAATTATGAATAGTTACAGAAAGAAAGAAGCATCTGTCCAAAGCAGAACGACACTCAGTTGCGTATGTGTCCAGTGGTGAAAGTAAAGTTCAATGTTGTAAAGAACAATATTGCATAGGAACCTAAAATGTTAGGTCCATGAATCAAGATACTAATAAATTGGACAAGGTCAAGAAGGAGATGGCAAGAGTAAACATCAACATCTTAGGAATCAGTGAACTAAAATGGACAGGAATGGGCTGATTTAAATCAGATGAGCATTTTATCTACTACTGTGGGCAAGAAGAAATGGAGTAGAGCTCACAGTCAATTAAAGAGTCTGAAACCCAGTACTTGGGTGCAGTCTCAGAAACAATAGGATGATCTGGGCTTGTTTCCAAGACAAACCATTCAATATTACAGTAATCCAAGTCTATGCCTGAACCACTAATGCCAAAGAAGATGGAGTTGACTGGTTCTATGAAGACCTACGAGAGCTTCTAGAACCAACACCAAAAAAAGATGTCCTTTTCATCATAGCGCATTGGAATGCAAAAGTAGAAAGTCAAGAGATTTCTAGAGAAACAGGCAAGTTTGGTCTTGGAGTTTAAAATGGCTAACAGAGCTTTGCTAAGAGAATATATGGGTCATAGCAAACAACCTCTTCCAGAAACACAAGAGATGACTCTACATGTGGACATCACCAAATGGTAAATTCTGAAATCAGATTGATTACATTCTTTGCAGCCAAAGATAAAGAAGGCTATAAGTCAGCAAAAACAAAACTTAGATCTGATTGTGGCTCAGATCATGAACTCCTTATTGCAAAATGCAGGCTTAATTTGAAGAAAGTAGGAAAAACCACTAGACATTTCAAGTATGACTTAAATCAAATCCCTATGATTATACCATGGAGGTAACAAATAGATTCAAAGAATTAGAACAGGTGGAGTATCTGAAGAACTATGGACAGAGGTTCATGACATTGTACAGGAGGCAGTGACCAAAACCATCCCCAAGAAAAAGAGATGCAAGAAGCCAAAGTGGCTGTCTGAGGAGGCTTTACAAATTGGCGAGGAAAGAAGAAAAGCAAGGGAGAAAGGGAAAATATGCCTAGCTGAATGCAGTTTAGAGAGTTCCAGAGAATAGCAAGGAGAGATAAGCAGGCCTTCTTAAAGGAACAATGCAAAGAAATAAAGGAAAACACTAGAATGAGAAACACCAGAGATTTCATACAGAAAACTGGAGGTATCAAGGGAATATTTCATGCTAGGATGGGTATGATAAAGGACAGAAATGATAAGGACCTAACAGAAGCAGAAAAGATTAAGAAGAGGTAGCAAGAATACAAAGAACTAAACAAAAAGTGTCTTAATGACCCAGATAACTACAAGGTTGTGGTTACTTACCTAGAGCTAGACATCTTGAAGTGTGAAGTTAAGTGGGCCTTCAGAAGCATCACTATGAACAAGGCTAGTGGAGATGATGGAATTCCATCTGAGCTATTTCAAATCCTAAATATGATGCTTTTAAAGTGCTTCACTCAATATGCCAGCAAATTTGGAAAACTCAGCAGTGGCCACGGGACTGGAATATGCCAGTTTTCAGTCCAATCCCAAAGAAGGGAAATGCCAAAGAATGTTCAAACTATCATACAATTGTGCTTATTTCACATACTAGAAAGATCATGCTCAAAATCCTTCAAGCTAGGCTTCAGCAGTATGTGAACTGAGAACTTCCAGATGCACAAGCTAGGTTTAAAAAAGGAAGAGGAACCAGAGATTCTATTTCCAACATTCCCTGGATCATAGAGAAAGCAAGGGAATTCCATAGAAAAAATATCTATTTCATGCTTCATTGACCTATGCTAAAGATTTTGACTGTGTGGATCACAAGAAACTGTGAATCACATGAAATTGTTACACTGTGAAAATTCTTAAAGACATGGGAATACCAGACAGAGCACTTTACCCACCTCCTGAGAAACCTGTATGCATGTCAAGAAGCAACTGTTAGAACCAGACATGGAACAATGGACTGGTTCAAAATTGGAAAAGGAGTACAACAAGGCTTTATATGGTTATCTTGTGAATATAACTTACATGCAGAGTACATCATGTGAAATGCTAGGATCAAGATGATGACTCACAAGCTGAAAACAAGATTGTTGGGAGAAATATCAACAACCTCAGATAGGCAGATTATACTGATCTAATGGCAGAAAGCAAAAAGAAACTAAAGAACTTCTTGATGACAGTGAGAGAAGGCAGTGAAAAAGCTGACTTGTAACTCAACAGTCAGAAAACTAAGGTCATGGCATCTGGTCCTATCACTTCAAGGCAAACAGATGGAGAAAAAGTGGAAGCACTGACAGTTTTTCTTTTCTTGGGCTCCAAAATCACTGTGAAGGGTGACTGCAGCCATTAAATTAGAACATTTGCATCTTGGAAGGAAAGCTATGACCAACCTAGACAGCATTTTAAAAATAGAGACATCACTTTGATGTCATATAGTCAAAGCTGTGACTTTTTCAGTAGTCGTGTACAGATGTGAGAGTTGGACTATAAAGGAGGCTGAGTGGTGAAGAACTGATGCCTTCAAATTGTGGTGCTGGAGAAGCCTCTTGAGAGTCCCTTGGACAGCAAGGAGATTAAATCTGTCAGTTCTAAAGGAAATCAACCCTGAATATTCATTGGAAGGACTGATGCTGAAGATAATGCTCCAATACTTTGGCCACCTGATACAAAGAGCTGACTCACTGGAAAAGACCATAATGCTGGGAAAGATTGAGGGCAGGAGGGGAAGAAGGTGTTAGAGGATGAGATGCTTATGTAGCATCACAGACTCAATGGACATTATTTGAGCAAACTCTGGGAGATAGTGAAGGACGGGGACCCTAGTAGGCTGCAGTCCATGGGGTCAAAAAGAGTCAGATAAGACTTAGTGACTGAATAACAACAAAATGACAATTATACACGTTTAAAGTCAATCTGAATGAGACGTTTAAGATATAAGCATCTGTTGAACTCAAAAAACATTTTCTTTTCAGAATATCTGATATATTTTAAAAAATTTGACCCAAAGATCATTTTGGAGTACTTATTTGGAATGATCCAGATATCTGCATGCTAGATAACATCTAACATTTTGTCTAAGCCTTTGAAGGATGTCATGAGAACCCTCAAAGAATAGTCACTTAAGTGTCCATATATGATTTTTTTTTCCCCTGTGTGTGTCCATTTCTATGAACATTTGTTTGTAAAACGACAGTTTGGAAAATTCAGCAGAGCCTACAAGAATATGTCCACTAAGTAAAATAACAACTTCATTTTTAATTCAAAACACAATATGAGCTGATAGAATTATTAAAATTTAAAAAAATCCCAAGTAGGAGGCACAATCTGTTTATTAGATTGCTCATGTTTTTCTTTTCTCTGTAAAAAGAGAATTCATGATAACATGTAGGTCTGATGTAGAACAATGTACAAAAAATTAAGAGTTAACAATTCAGCAACCACTTTGTAAATTTATTTGCACAACCTAAAGTTCAATTCCTTTCTATTAGTTCAGGGATTCAAAACAGATTATGATCAGTTCAGTTCAGCCATTCAGTCATGTCCAACTCTTTGAGACCCCATGGACTGCAGCACACCAGGCTTCTGTGTCTATCACCAAGGTCTTGGAGCTTGCTCAAACTCACGCCCATCTAGTCAGTGATGCCATCCATCTCATTCTCTGTCATCCCCTTCTCCTCCTGCCTTCAATGTTTCCCAGCATCAGGGTCTTTTCAAATGAGTCAGTTCTTCGCATCAGGTGGCCAAAGCATTGGAGCTTCAGCTTCAGCATCAGTCCTTCCAATGAACACCCAGGACTGATCTCTTTTAGGATGGACTGGTTGGATCTCCTTGCAGCCCAAGGGACTCTCAAGAGTCTTCTCCAACACCACAGTTCAAAAGCATCAATTCTTCAGCACGCAACTTTCTTCATTGTCAACTGTCACATCCGTACATGACTACTGGAAAAACCATAGGTTTGACCTTTCATGGTAAAGTAATGTCTCTGCTTTTTAATATTCTATCCAGGTTGATCATAGCTTTTCTTCCAAGGAGCAAGTGTCTTTTAATTTCATGGCTGCAGTCACTATCTGCAGTGATTTTGGAGCCCAAGAAAATAAAGTCTCTCACTGTTTCCATTTTTCTCCCATCTATTTGCCATGAAGTGATGGGACTGGATGCCATAATCTTAGTGTTTTGAATGTTGAGTTTTAAGCCAGTTTTTTCACTCTCCTCTTTCACTTTCATCAAGAGGCTCTTTAGTTCCTCTTCACTCTCTGCCATAAGGGTGGTATCATATGTATATCTGAGGTTATGTAAAGTTCAATCTCTTTCTATTAGTTCAGGGATTCAAAACAGAGTATGATATGGATTACTAATTATCCAGTCAGCTTTGACTTTTCATATGACTAAATCAAATGATAATAAGTAACCGGCCTAATTATTCTATTATCTAGATAACTGATAAACTTACCCTTCTTTAATTGACTCTGCAAAATAAACTGGCTATGTAATTTGAGTCTAACACTATAAAATATAAAAAAACTACAAAAAGTCTTTTCCCATAAGAAGTTAACAAGCATCTGGGGAGAGGAGGACACTCCATCATCTCCCACCTGAAGTACTCAGAAAGAAGTGTGATCTCTATTAAATCCATTCATTCTTCACACTGCATTTAAGGAGATCCTTACATAAAGCGTATCTGATTATATCATCACCCTCCAGTCCCCTACCCCCAACAAAGACATGAACTATTTAAATGAGCTTCCAATGTGCTTAGCTATAAACATAAAACTCCTTGCCAGTGCGTTTAGTGCTCTTTAAAGGCTTCCCTGGTGGCTCAGATGGTAAAGAATCTGCCTGCAATGTGGGAGGCCTGTGTTCGATCCCTGGGTGGGGAAGATCCCCTGGAGAAAGAAATAGCAACTCACTCCAGTACTCTTGCCTGGAGAATTCCATGGACAGAGGAGCCTGGCAGGCTACAGTCCATGGTGTCACAAATAATCAGACACGACAGAGTGACTATCACTCACCCACACAGTCTTCTCCAAGAGACTTTCCACCCTGGTCTCTCACTGGGCTCCCTTCTCTGCTTCGGCCACACTGGCTATGCTTCTTCTAGCCATGATATCATTGTAAAAGGTAGTTATGCTTCATTGGGTTCACTCCTACTTCAGATCTCAGCATAACTGTCACTTCCCTGACCTCCTTTTTAGGTCAAATTCTTCATGTATAATATTTTATAGCACCTTGAATTTCTCCTCCATGCTTCAGGGTTAGAGACAGTTTTATGTTTTTGTTATTAATTAAAGCCTATCTTCCTCTCTAGGCTATGAACTGCGAAAGTAGAAAAATCATGTTCAGTTCTCCTCACTATTAGAAAAGAAGTGCTTTCTTAATGAAACTGAATCCTATAATCTCTCAATAAATATCAGTAAAATGACTGTTATTATTCAGTGATAAATAAACTTGAACTCAGCATTCCATCAATGGAACTTCAGAAAATCCCCTCATAATGTTTATAATGACTTTCAATCTTCAGCTTAAACTAGTCACTGGTCAGTTGACTGGGTTTTATGTGTTTGTTTCTTTGTTTCTGAAAAACAAATTTTGGCTTGCTCTTATTAACTAAGAAAATGACTGCCTCTCTTAATTATATTATAAACATTTATTTCTTCATGTGTCCAACAAATACTCACAAAAATAATGTGAATTCAAAGGTACTTCACAGGTTTTAACCACTCAAAGGCATGAACTTATAAATTCATTTCAAAATGAACATAAACCATAATACTTCTGAAAATTCTGTCCTATTTATGGCTGATCAAAACTCATACTTGCTGCACTCTACAAACATAAACTGTTTATGCTTCTATGAAGTTTGTGCTTCTATGAAAGAGAATTAATGCTCTTTTATTTACCCACATTAGACTTTTTCCCAATCTGTTTTTCTCCTTTAATTGAAAATTCAGAAGTAATTTTCTTCAGTTTTGAAAAAATAAATTCCTTAACTCCACCAAGTATTCCTCTTATCTATTGTTTTTCCCTTGTTTATTAAATAATTTTGGAACAAATAAGTTACCAAGCACTTACAATGTGTCAGACTCTGTGCAAAGGATTTTACATATACTGTCTCATTTTAACATCATGTAGAGATAATTATTAGGTTCTTTGAATAATTAGAGAGAGAAATTCATCAAGTTGCCTTATCATCACCCAAATAATAAAGGGGCCTAGCTGTGATTTTAGATTGTTTTCTTCCTTCCCAAAAGGTTATAGGAAGGATAAAAGAAACAGCATGGAGTGGGAGAAATATCCCTCAACTAGTATCTTTTGAAATACAGAGATAACCCATGGCTCTGTGGCTAACTGACAAGTCACTAAGGTTCTCTATAATCGCCTCTAAAATAAAGAGCATGTAGAACATCAGAGCCAGAACTATTGTCTGCCAAGTGAAAGTTAATTGATTCTCTGCTTACTTCATCTTCCCTTTGCCCAGCCCCAAAATTAAGTCCATGGAAAGAATGATGAATGGCTTCATGATCATGTATTATACAAGTAGACAGGAATGTAATCATACAGTCAGCATTTTTCATCTTCCAAACCATACACTTATCTTCACAGATTAGAATTTTTAGATTAGTAGTATTTTGTTTAATGTGGTGTATATCATTAGGAGATAAGACTACTACCAGCTGTTTGAAGGAAATAGGAGTTTTACTAAAAGAATCCATTGGAAGGAAGTGAATAAGACAGATTGGTGATAGGAAAGGAAATCAAGTCTAACAGCTTCAATTCTTATCCCAGCTCCCTTTCTTACAAGTTACAGTGACTTTTGTAAAGGATTTTAATATCTTCATTTACATCTCTATAAACTGTTATAATGTGGACATTTTTACTTACATAAAAATTAATGCTTGAAAAGTACTTTAAAATCCTTAGTGCTTCAAGTATTTTAAATGAATCCATATCATAATACAGTCTACTATGCCATAAAATGTGATAAAACAATAGTTTTCAACAGTATTGGAGAAACCTTAAACAGGCTAGACTCAAGAAGGAGTGTAAAGATCTACAATATGGACACATGCCAGCTATATTGAAGTGGTACAGTTTGTAACTTAACATATGGGCTAGATTTTATTATATCGTATGGCTATTAAAGATATAATCTGGTATGAACTCCCAAACTTTTATTCTGCCATGTTTAAGAATGCTAATCAAAGGTAAGTTCCTCCTATCTTATTTTTCTGTTGCACCATCAGGAGTGTCCACATCAGCTGCCAAGCTCCCACCATCAGACCCCTACTGGAGCTAGCAAGAAGGAGAACAAACAGAACCATACACAGAGCCCTGTGTAGAGCCCTACACAGAGAATGTCTACTTATACCATAGAGGCCAAGACTTAGTCATAGATCCAAAGCAATCTGGGAAACACAGTCTTCATTCATGGTCATGTATATAGCCAAAACTCCGTGAAATATATTGATAGAAAACTAGGAGTCTCTGTCACAGTGATCTTAAGCAAGTGACATTGCCTTCCTAAATGGCAAATTCATCCTCTATAACAGAGGTTTTAATATCTATATTATCAGAACATTATGATGATGCCATGATCTATTTGAATGTGCCTGTCACACGTGGAAAACAATGTGTTTACATTTAAGCCTTATGTAGACCTAAGACATTATTTGTTAATAAGAGTCCTTGAATGGGAAAAAAAAAAAAATCTGCCACTAGTCTGTTGTGTTACTAACAGAGATAGAACACTTTGGACAAGAGTTAACATATTTTTAAAGAAATACTTTTTCAATATAATTTTAAAGATTTTGTTTGTATCAGAGAAATGACTCTCAAGTATTAATCACTAGATTTAATACGTGTCTTCTGTCACTGTCACTTGTAGCTCTCTAAGAATGTATCACTCTCTTTTTCTTAAGCGAGGATGATTTTTTTCTAATTCAGCAGTTCTGAAACTGTTCAAAAGTGAGAAGTAACTGAAGCCAATCCTGTCAGATTGCTCAGCACCTATTCAAAGCCACAATGTGGAATGCTCAGGAGGGATTATTGTATTTCAGTCACATTACTATACATATACCACTTGTACATTCCACAGAAGTCTCTAATAAAAAGCCGTTTTTTAACAGCAATGCAACCTCTGTGAGGATAGATTATCTTTTTTATGGGTGAGGTACCAAACAAGACAAAAAACTGATGTCTGAAAGCAGGGAAACTCCCATCTCTAGTGATGGGGGAAGTGGAAAGCACCTGTTAATATAATAAAGAGAAGCCACCGGGTGCAAAGTTAAGCTCTGAATTCTTTTTCAGCAAACATGGAGAAAAAGTTGGATCATTTGTCCTCAAAGAAACTATCTCAGAACAGTGAAGTTCCTTGGTGGAGCCAAAGAAAGACTATTGCTGACAACTGGCAAGAGAGACACAATGAACCAGTTGTCAGACATGCCTACAGAATGACAATTTGTAAAATAAAACCCTTTCAACAACCAGAGGATGCTTTAAAAGAAGCTGCTGATTCAAACTGAATAACTTCACTTTGCTGTGTTTTCTGCTCTTGTATAGATCATCATTACTATTTTTACTTTCTATTTTCAGCAGAAATTTGAGTTAACCTTTTGTTCCATCTGTAGCTCGCCTTCTGAAGCAGCACCACCTCCTTTTCATTATTTCTTTCAAAAGCACTGAAATTTGCAAAATGCGCCATTTCCCTCCCTCACTCTGTGGAGGAGTAGCAGAGCCAGCTTTTCAAGCATGAAGATTCCTAATAATCAAAGGAACTTCAGGACTAAAATGAGCATGCAGAGTGGATAATACCCAACACCAGAGCAGGTGTGATTGGAGAGGCAACAAAAATCCTCTTGTTCTAAAATTTGTTATTTAGAAAGCTGTCAAAACACCTGGAACTCCCCACTATGACTTGCTGAAGTCTTTAAGCCTCTAAGAAAAATTTCAACTATTTTTATGAAGATACTGTTCACTAAATCACCACCAATTTTAAATGTCTTAGTTCATGTTGGTTTGATTCTTCCTACCTGAGACACAAGCACTCACCTAATTTCTAAGCAAAAGATAACAGGGAGATATAGAGGCTGGCCCCCAGACCTGATCCTAAGTGAGGACACTGGTAAAATCAAAGTAGTTGCTGACTCCCCATACGATAATATTCATTTAGTATGAGGTAATTTCAGTATTTGAGAACATAAAAGATAAAATCTACTCTGAATTCACTAGCATCTTAAAATCGATTTTTTTTTCTTATTCACAATACCACTTTTATATATTTAAAATGTTGTATGTATTTATGGAATACAAATTTTTCCAATCCTCAGAAAGCATTCAGAGAAAAATTCAAAGCTCCTTATAGTACCATCGTGGCGCTTTAGCCTGGCTGCTTGCTGGCAGGCAGGCTTTATCCACCTGACTGGGCCGGCTGGGCGATGTCACAGGGAGAGGTTTCGCTGGGGGCCGGCAGGAGGCAACCTGTGGGACTGGACTCTGAGCCTGATCTGGCTCTACTGTAAAGAGAGGTAAGAAACAACACCATTCCTCAAGAATTCTGCCTTGTCAATGCATCCGTGATGAAGAGTTCCTCCAGGTAGAATACTACCGTGGGTGTGCGCATCCTCAGTCGCGTCCAACTCTGTGACCCGTCCAACCCATGGACTGAAGCCCACCAGGTTCCTCTATCCATGGAATTTTGCAGGCAAGAATACTGGAAAATCCATGGCTGATATGAATCAATGTATGGCAAAAACCACTACAATATTGTAAAGTAATTAGCCTCCAACTAATAAAAATAAATGAAAAAAATAAAGAAAAAAGAAAAAAAGAATACTGGAGTAGGTTGCCTTTCCTGCTCTGGGGGTGGTAGATGATATAAATTTGTACTGCAGAACAAAGGTTAAGGACTGGAAGAGGCCTTAGAAGTCACATAATCTACCATCAGGTAAGGAATGTGAGGTAATCTATGTGAAAACAAAGTAATTGACAAGGCATGACTAATTCCCAGAGTCTTCTTTCTATGAAACTGTTGACATTTACTAACTATGGATCCAAAAAATACTATCAAATCAATGTTTCCAAATATGCACTAAATAAATGTACCACCTAAAACATTCTGCTGTGAATCATTTATGAAGTCTTGTATCATAGATAAGGTATGGAACTAGGCATCAGAAGACTCACACACCAGTACTACTTCTGCCATAAACTGCATGACTTTTGACATGTCATTACACACTGACTCATCTTTTTCCTTCTGAAAAATATGGATGTTAATTTAAAAAAATCTCTCAAGTCCCTTCAACCTTATCATTCTGGACATATAAAAATTCCCCCAAATGCAAAGCATGACCCCATAATTTATCTGTATTATTGCCATATCATCCTTTTAGAATGGCATTAAAGGAGAGTCATATATGTGTTTCTTTCTGGAAGAGACAAATATACACAGGCAGTATAGTTGACAGTATAAATTATATTATTTAATTTTTTGAAAGGTACCTCAAGAAATGTTATTCTGAGACTGAAATGATAGTTGCAATAAAAATACATAAGCCCATCACCAGGGAGCAACGGTATTATGAAGATATTATGTTTTTAGATATCTTTGAGGGTGGTAGATAATAACTACTGAGGGTCTAGCCCAAAGCCCCACAGTGACAGTTTTATCTGTTTCTACAAGGAGAGAGTGACAATGTTGATTTTAATCATTTGAAGTAAGAAGCCCATATGAAAAGAAATACTTTTTCTTTTCATAAGCAACAAAAAGGCAGAGGAACCAGAGATCAAATTGCCAAAATCCGCCAGATCATTGAAAAAGCAAGAGAGTTCCAGAAAAACATTTACTTCTGCTTTATTGACTATGCCAAAGCCTTTGACTGTGTGGATCATAATAAACTGTGGAAAATTCTGAGATGGGAATACCAGACAACCTGACCTGCCTCCTGAGAAATCTGTATGCAGGTCAAGAAGCAACAGTTAAAACTGGACATGGAACAACAGATTGGCTCCAAATCAGGAAAAGAGTACATCAAGGCTGTATACTGTCACCCTGCTTATTTAACTGATATGCAGAGTACATCATGAGAAACGCCAGGCTGGATGAAGCACAAGCTGGAATCAAGATTGCCCAGAGAAATATCAATAACCTCAGATATGCAGGTGATACCACCCTTATGGCAGAAAGTGAAGAGGAACTAAAAAGCCTCTAGATGAAAGTGAAAGAGGAGAGTGAAAAAGCTGGCTTAAAACTCAACATTCAGAAAACTAAGACCATGGCATCTGGTCCCATCACTTTATGGCAAATAGATGGGGTAACAATGGAAACAGTGAGAGACTTTATTTTCTTGGGCTCCAAAATCACTGCAGATGGTGACTACAAACATGAAATTAAAAGACTCTTGCTCCCTGAAAGAAAAATTCTGACCAAACTAGACAGCATATTAAAAAGCAGAGACATTACTTTACCAACAAAGGTCCATCTAGTCAAAGCTATGGTTTTTCCAGTAGTCACATACAGATGTGAGAGTTGGACTCTAAAGAAAGCTTAGCGCCGAAGAATTGATGTTTTTGAACTGTGGTATTGGAGAAGACTCTTGAGAGTCTCTTGGACTGCAAGGAGATCAATCCTGTCAATCCTAAAGGAAATCAGTCCTGAATATTTACTGGAAAAACTGATGCTGAAGCTGAAACTCCAATACTTTGGCCACCTGATGCGAAGAACTGACTCATTGGAAAAGACCCTGATGCTGGGAAAGATTGAAGGCAGGAGGAGAAGGGGACAACAGAGGATGAGGTGGTTAGATGGTATCGCTGATGCGATGGACATGAGTTTGAGTAAGCTCCAGGAGTTGGTGATGGACAGGGAAGGCTGTCATGCTGCAGTCCATGGGTCGCAGAGTCAGACACAACTAAGTGACTGAACTGAACTGAAGGCTTGGACATTCAGTGTCAGAGAGAACTGTGGCGGTGGGGACAAATAGTATATACCTTCAGCCCCAGTGTCCCAGATTGGCGTGTGTTTAGTCTCTTGGATAGCTATTTAATTCCCTTTTATTATTCAAGTATCCCACTTGAGTAAATGATAAAGAGTATAGGATATTATAATTAACTTTCTATGAATTCCATTTGACAGGAAAAATAACTAACCCTTGTACCAAAGGCTGTTTCTGTATAAAATTATAACCAACTAGTGAAAAAAAGTAATTAAGCCATAATTTTGTTATGAATCACCTAACATTTTTACTGATATCCCCCCAGAGAATGGTTTGTCTACAGGACATTATGTAAACAGAGGTTAAGGGAAGCTAAAGACTAAACAGAGCATCAAGTTTGTTTGGATTATAGTAGTGCAAATGTCCATCTCCTGTTTATTTAGTTTCCAAACACTTCTTTAATATATGCAATATTTTTAGAAATGTCTTGTGTAAATCTAAAGCCTTTCCAATTAATCACTGCAAAGTTCACTGTGCCCCTAAGGCATATTAAACTTCAATAAAGGTATTTGGTTATGTGAGAACACGGAGGGAAAAGATGGCATCATTGGATGTGACATAAAACCTGATATATTGGTAACACACAACAACAAAGGGAAGGTCTTTTAAGTGCAGAGGACAGTGGCCTGAAGTGTAAAATTAATCATTGTCGTGGAAAAGAATATTAAAGAGTAAAATATGATTGTTGGATCCACCTGTATCGAACAAAGCACTACTCCAAAGGGAACTTGATGTTGATTTTGCTTATTAAAGGGTTATTGGATAATACTGTTGCAATATCAAACAGTTGTTTCTATTAAATTTTGGCTTCTGAGAAAAGTAAGAGATAATGATAGATAAACAAAAATTATTAACTCTGAAGCATTTTGTATGTTTAGTTATTAATCAAAGGAAGAAAACAGACGAGTACTAGAAAAATTGTTTCTTCTCTTTTTACAACTGCAAAGAATTTAATATATTTTGCCTGAATCAGTTACAAATCCAGAATTGCAATTTATAAAAACCCACTATGATTTCAAGGAATTTTTATTTGTCTGTTTCTTTGTTGGGACTGTAGTTGATTTACAATGTGATGTTAGTTTCATATATATAGAACAGTGTTTCATATATATATATCCTTTTCAGATTCTTTTCCCTTATCAGCTCAGTTCAGTTCAGTCACTCAGTCATGCCTGACTCTTTGCGACCCCATGGACTGCAGCACGCCAGGCCTCCCTGTCCATCACCAACTCCCAGAGCTTGCTCAAACTCATGTCCATCGAGTCAGTGATGCCATCCAACCATCTCATCCTCTGTTGTCCCCTTCTCCTCTCACCTTCAATCTTTTCCAGCATCAGGATCTTTTCCAAAGAGTCAGTTCTTCACATCAGGTGGCCAAAGTAGTGAAGCTTCAGCTTCAGCATCAGTCTTTCCAACGAATATTCAGGATTGATTTCCTTTAGGATTGACTGGCTGGATCTCCTTGCAATCTAAGGGACTCTCAAGAGTCTTCTCCAATACCACTGTTCAAAAACATCAAAATATTGAGTATAGTTCACTGTGCTATCCAGTAGGTCATTGTAGGTTATCAATTTTATATATAGTAGTGTGTATATGTTAATTTCAACCTTCCAATTTATCCCTCCCTCCACTTCCCCCCTTGGTATTATAAATTTGCTTTCTATGTATGTAAGTCTATTTGTATTTTGTAAATACTTCATTTGTATCTTTTATTTTTAGATCCCACATATAAGCAATGTGATATTTGTCTTTCTCTGTCTGACTTGCTTTATTTAGTGTGATAATCTCTAGATCCATCTGCGTTGCTACAAATAGCATTATTTCATTCTTTTTATGGCTAAGCAATATTCCACCACGTATACACTGCATCTTCTTTATCCATTCCTATGTCAGTGGACATTTAGGTTGCTTCCAGGTCTCGGCTATTGTAAGTAGTACTTCAATGAACATTGGGGTGCCTGTATCTTTTTCTGAATTAGTTTTCTCCAGATACATGCCCAGGAGTGGGACTGCAGGAACATATGGCAACTCTGGGCTTCCCAGGTGGTGCTAGTAGTAAAGAAGCTGCCTGCCAGTGCAGGAGGCAGAAGAGACAAGGGTTCAGTCCCTGGGTCAGGAAGATCCCTGGAGGAGGGCATGGCAACCCACTCTGTATTTTTGCCTGGAGAATCGCCATGGACAGAGGAGCCTGGCCAGCTATAGTACATGAGGTCACAAAAGAGTCAGACACAACTGAGTGACTAAGTACAGCACAGGGTAGCTCTATTTTTAGCTTTTTAAGGAATCTCCATACTGTTCCCCATAGTGGCTGTACAAATTTACATTCCCACCAATAGCTTAGGCGGGTTCCTTTTTCTTCATACCCTTCAGGTAGATCAAGAATTGCAATTTCTAAAAGCCCACCATGGTTTCAAGGGATTTCTTTGAAAACAAACAAACACCACCAACAACAACAAAACATGAAGTCTGGCAATATCCTAGGAGTGTGAAGCAAGCTTGGGAAATAGAAGCTAAAGTAGCTTCTAACAAGCAAAAAAACAAAGCAAAATAGCAGAACAGTGCGTCAGGATAGATAGCAGCACTGCAAGATGCTCAAGTTACATAGAGGATATTCCCACTGCCCACTGACATGGTTGTATAGTGGACATTCCATTATATGACTGTGAATATATTCTACTTAACTGCCATCAAAGCATCAAGATCCTGGGTAAAAGTACATAACTGCTTAAATGCATGCCATGTTTCTAATACTGGAAAACCATTGTATTCATTATTTGAGGCTATGATGACAAATTACCACAAATTTGGTAGCTCAAAATAACAGAAACACATATTCTGGAGGCCAGGCATACAGAATCAAGGTATTGGCAGGGCTTTACTTCCTCTGGAAGCCCTAGGGCAGATTCTGCTTCTTGTATCTTTCAGCATTCCTTTGCCAGCATTACTTGGCTTGAGGCACATAAGTCCAATTTCTGTTTCTACTCTTATAGAAATTTCATCTCTTCTATGTGTCTCTTAAAATTCCTTTTGCCTTTCTCTTATAAAGATGCCTGAGATGGCATTTAGGGCCTACCCAACTAGTCTATGGTAAGTTAGCCTTCCCTGGTAGCTCAGTCAGTAAAGAATCTGCCAGAAGTTCAGGAGACCTGAGTTCAATCCCTGGGTTGGGAAGATCACCTGGAGAAGGAAATGGCAAACTGCTCCAGTATCCTAGCCTGGAAAATCCCATGGACAGAGGAGCCTAGTGGGCTGTAGTCCATGGGGTCGCAAAGAGTCAGGCGCAACTGAGCAAATAACACTAAGGTCCTCATCTCAAAATCCTTAATTGCATTTGCAAAGATCTTTTTTCAAAATAAGGTGAATATTTACAGTTGTTGAGATTAGAACTTAATGTCTTTGGTTGACCATTGTTTCTTGACCATGCCAATGTTTTTGAGGATTACTAGATACTTATGTTGCTAGGACAACTAGATATCTCAAGCAATACTATGATAATCATTTTGGGAAATGGTTTGGCAATTTTTAATATAACTTTATATGTACACTTACCATATAATCTAGCCATTCCATTCTTAAATTTTATCTAAGAGAAATTAAAGTATAGGTCTACACAAAGAATTATATAGAAATACTGATAGCAACTCTATGTGTTATCAGCAAAAGCTAAAACAACCCACAGGTCAATGGGTCAACACTGCAGCGTATCTGTATAACTGAATATCACTCAGCAGTCAAGGGACTTCCCTTTTGGCTCAGCTGGTAAAGAATCCTCCTGCAGTGTGGGAGACCTGGATTCAATCCCTGGCGTGGGAAGATCCCCTGGAGAAGGGAAAGGCTACCCACTCCACTATTCTGGCCTGGAGAATTCCATGGACTGTATAGTCCTTGGGTCCACAAAGAGTCAGACAAGACCTGAGTGACTTTCACTTTCACCTCCAGCAGTCAAGAGTCAAATAGTCAAAACCTTCAATAGTCAAAACTATTGTCACATACGACTACTTGGATGAATCTCAGAATAATGATACTGAGCAAAAGAAGCCAAACAAAAGTCTATTTGGATTGTATGATTCTGTTTACATAGCATGCTAAGAAGTTCAAACAAAGGTAGAGGGACACAGAGTTGATGAGTGGTTGTCTGGGGGTGAGAGAGGGGAAGGAGAGAGGCATTACAGGGGGGCACAAGAAAAGAATGTGTGTGTCCATTACCTTGATGATGATGATGGCTTCAGGCATATACACATACGGCAAAACATCAATTTGTACACTTTAAAAATGTGCGATTTATTGTTATGATAATAATACAGTGAAACTTCTAGGAAATAATAGTAGAGAACAATGTCATAGTAAGCCAAAGAAGTGAAATATGAGGGGGGAAAAAAAGGAGCTGCATCTGAAAGAATGCTTTTAGCTACAAGAAACAAAAGGTCAAATTTAAATAGACTTTTTAAAAGGAAATTAATTAGCTTATAACACAAATAGAGAATTTTTACCATAAGAAAAAAAAAGTTGGTTTCAGTAAAATTAACCAAAGTTAAATTAGTAATGACAGATACAGGGAGAGAAAAAGGAAATAATTCATCTGAAAGATGATGCATTAGTTATTTATTCATACTCATTGTGTACAATATAAGGCACACCTCAATGCCTCAAATCTCAGTTCCATTTTACACATTGCATCCTATAAAAATGAAATTCTAGTAAGAGGTCATAAGTTATATAAAAGTGAATATAAAAGCCATGAAAATGAAAATAATTTAGATATATACTCATTTATTTCATATCTATAGTGTGCCAGAGATCCTAACAACAATAATGATGAATAACATACAAACTATCATCATTGTCCTTGATCATTTGGAAAACCAGTACCCAAAACTATGAAGGGCAAAAAAACTCACATCTCATCTGAACTCCAACTGTATTTCTAACAGGAACTAATGAAATCCTGAAAAATTGCTTCACTTTTTATATAGTTGCTAATGAGCTTTGATCTAATTCAAGCAAATATTTATGAATGAAATAATGCAACATATTTTATCCATAACAACACCACTCTGTTGTATAATATCTACTAGATACAAATCATTACTAAATGTAGTGATAGGCAAATGCAGCTATAGAAATTAGGAGAAAAGAATTATGATGAGACTTCCAACAAATTGGGAACCCACACTGTAACTTGCACACAGGGAAGCTACAGAATTCTTTATTTTTATCAATTCCTTTATTATTCACAGTCAAGACCTAAATAAATCTACATTGTAGTTGAAAGTCCAATTGTATGAGACTTTCTCATAAACCTAATAATTTATAAAAGGAAATATTTGAATGTATCATTTACCAATAAAGCCAGTTATTGGCCTACAAATCAGACTTCCTGTGCCCCACTTCAAATATTCCTGACCCCATCTCTTATTCCAGCTGCTGTTTCAGTGACCCATCCTCACTAACTTTGATAAGCTTCAAATAGGTAAAATTTTAGGTCATTGCTTCATATCTCTTGTCTTCAGGAATTTTTTAATGCCATAGTGTGGGATGTCAGCAAATACCTGCTCAGCATTTAAGCATGACCAATCTAGAAGTGTGGGAGAGTGAATGCCCAGGAGCCATCCTTAATCAGTGTGAGATGAAAGCCAATGGATAAATGCTTCTTCCTTTCATCCCCCAGGCAGATCATTCTAAGACACATTTCATAAAACACTCCATAAAATGCAGTGAAATCAACCTGCAGTTTCTCATACTGATTGCCAACTTAATAATGCATCTTTATTTTAGTTTTCTCTCCTTCCCCATTTTACTCTCTCATTCCTCACTCCGATTCTGTGTGTAATCCTTTCTCTCAGGCTATACTTTTTTGGTACCCATGCTAAGGCAGTTGTTATTTTAATTAATTCTATGTAACAGATCTTCAGAATGGGTTTTGGAAACTGGATAAAGCTCCAATCAGTTGACAGATGTGTGGTAGGGCCATAGCACACAAAAGCACCACAATTTGTGAGAATATCACCTTTAGGAAGTTAGAATGAAATACTAATGGAAACTTAAAGTGTTGGCATTCATGGCTACCAAAATACCATTTTGTAGGATTTAATCTTACAAAATGAATTGATTGCTTTGAAAGCATTGAGAAAAGAAATGACAGGTTCCATTTGGCCTACTATCAAATTAAAGCATGCTTGAAAAGAAAAGAGGACTTCAGAAGACTGTTTGAGAAAATCCATATCTAGTCTAGCCACACAGGATATACTGTACTGAAAATCAGGCACAAGATTTTATTGTGAGTTGGTAGAGCTGCAAAGAAACAAACACTCAGTCTTGATAGTGCTGCTAAGTCAGCCTTCTCCAGCTAAGTCAGAGTCCGAGCCCTAATAAGAAAATGTATTAAATATAACTGATAAAATTCGGTGGAGATTTTTTGGTGAAAAATTCTAAGAACCTTGAATTCACAGATAACCGTGAACTCTTCAAGGCAGTAGACAAGCAGGCTTCTCCCCATTGATAAAGTGACCTTCCAATTCATAAATACCCTGCAAAGACTGTAAGGAAAATGTCTAGATAGATTTTTCTTGTCCTCTAAACAGTGTATATTTGCAACTTCTCACTGTTATCAGGCCAAAAACCAAGGATTGGTCTTAGTACAGTCCATCAGGGAAATATAGTTTCTTAAACACTGAAGGAATTTCAAGGACTGCTAATATGCACCAGCAGAAACCAGAGGAATATATGTGTGAGAGGGTGGTCTTGTCTTTTCATACTGTTCATGGGGTTCTAAATGAAAAGGCAAGACCACTTACTCACACATAAAATCTTAAAACATGATGCTGTTAAAGTGATGCACTCAATATAGCCAGAAAATTTAGAAACTCAGCTGTGGCCACGGGACTGGAAAAGGTCAGTTTTTATTTCAATCCCAAAGAAGGGCAATGCCAAACAATATTCAAACTACCATACAATTATGCTCATTTCACATTCTAGCAAGGTAATGCTCAAAATCCTTCAAACTAGGCTTCAACAGTATGTGAACTGAGAACTTCCAGATGTACACACTGGATTTAGAAAAGACAGAGGAGTCAGAGCTCAAATTGCTAACATCCATTGCATCACAGAAAAAGCAAGAGAATTCCAGAAAAACATCTACTTCTGCTTCATTGACTACACTAAAGCCTTTGACTTCTTTGAGGAGGAGGAGGTGACAGAGGATGAGATGGTTGGATGGCATCATCAACTCAATGGACATGAGTTTGAGCAAACTCCAGGAGATGGTGAAGGACAGGGAAGCCTGGTGTGTGGCAGTCTATGAGGTGACAAAGAATTGGATATGACTTAATAGGTGAACAACAAGAAAGTGGTCTTGAGGATACTACAGTGGGTAGTGGTTAATGGTGGGGGGCGGGGGGTGGTGGTGATAAAGCAGAAAATAAGTTTGAATAGAAGACAATTTATTGGATTAGAATCCTGTAACTCAGAGTTCAGTATCTTAGTAAGGGCACCTAGCTTCGATACTAACATACAACATGAGTGGCTCTTTGAAGCTTAAATCCAATGATCATTCTCTACTAAATAGAGATTATGAGACTTCCTTGGAATGGTATTGAGAAGGGGATCATAAAACTTAGGAAAATGAAAACACCTGAATGAATTAACTAGGAGACTAGAAAACCTGTCACCTGATTATGTTTCCTGGGAGGACCCAGAGGACACATCGTCACAGAGATTATAAGAAACATGCTAGTGAGAGAGGCAAGAGCATCTTTGATAAGCTTAGTGTATATGGTCTCTGAAGACAGGGGTGACAGTAGGAGATGCTTCCTACTGGACTCAATAGCATTAACAGAAATTCTAGAATTCCAGAATACCAGAAACCAGATGCAGCACTTAAAAGTTACAGTAAGACTAGAATGGCAGAGTATCTGAACCCATAGAAATCAGTGGCAAAGGAGGGCCAATAAATTATATATATATATATAATTATAAATATATATATATTTAAGCATAATATATATGTATTTATGGCTGATATTTGGGCTTCCCTTGTGGCTCAGCTGGTAAAGAATCTCCCTGCAATGTGGAAGACCTGGGTTTGATCCCTGGGTTGGGAAGTTCCTCTGGAAAAGGAAAAGGATACCCACTCCAATATTCTGGCCTGGAGAATTCCATGGACTGTATAGTCCATGGGGTCGCACAGAGTTGGACATGACTGAGCAACTTTCACTTTTTCACTTTTCATGGCTGATATTTAAGTTTCATATATATATATATTTATAGTTGATATGATGTTATGATGTTAATTTTCTGTATGAACTTAAAAACAATACAATCAAATTCTGGAAACCAGAAGGCTAAGATAGATGACTATACTGCAAAATTATAATCCTTCACCCAATTTCCAAATCTAATCACAAATCTATCCACATATACAGTGTGCATTAATTAAAGTATGTATTAGTTTCTTAGAGTTTCCTTAACAAAGTACCACAGACAAGGTAGCTTAATATTCACAAATTTATTTTCTCACAGTTCTGGAGGCTGGACCCCTGAGATCAGGTCTCAGCAGAGTTGGTTTCTTCTGAGGCATCACCCCTTGGATTGTAGATGATCATCTCCTTATATCTTCACTGATCTTCTCTCTGTACCTTGCTATTCAGTCACCCTGTCGTGCCCAACTCTTTGCGACCCTGTGGACTGCAGCACACCAGGCCTGCCTGTCCCTCAAATCTCCCAGAGTTTGCCCATGTTCATGTTCACTGCATTGCTGATGCCATCCAGCCATCTCATCCTCTGATGCCTTGTTGTCCTTCTGCTGTCAATCTTTCCCAGCGTCGGGGACTTCTCCAGTGAGCTGTCTATTCACATCAGATGACCAAAATACTGGTGCTTCAGCTTCAGCATCAGTTCTTCCAGTGAAAATTCAGGGTCTATCTCCCTTGAGATTGACTGGTTTGATCTTGCTGTCCAGGGGATGTTCATGAGTCTTCTCCAGCACCACAGTTCAAAGGCATCAATTTTTTAGTGCTCTGCCTTCTTTATGGTCCAGCTCTCATAACCATACATGACCAATGGAAAGACCATAGCCTTATCTATACAGACCTTTGTCAGCAGAGTAATGTCTCTGCTTTTCAATACACAGTCTAGGTTTGTCATAGATTTCCTGCCAGGAAACAACTGTCTTTCGATTTCATGGCTGCAGTCACCATCCACAGTGATTTTGGAGCCCAAGAGTAAATCTGTCACTACTTCTACCTTTTCACCTTATATTTTCCATAAAGTAATAAGGCCAGATGCCATGATCTAGTTTTTTTTTTTTTTAATATTTAGTCTTAAACCAGCTCTTTCACTCTCTTCCTTCACCCTCATCAAGAGGCTCTTTAGTTCCTCTTCGCTTTCTGCCATTAGAATGGTATCATCCACATATCTGAGGTTGTTGATGTTCCTCTCACCTATCTTTTTTCCAGCTTGTAACTCATCCAGCCTGGCATTTCTCATGATGTGCTCAGTGTACAGATTAAACAAACAGGGTGACAGCAGACAACCCTGTCATACTCCTTTTTTGATCTTGAACGAATTATTTGTTCCATACAGGGTTCTAACTGTTGCTTCTTGACCTGCATACAAATTTCTCAGGATACAGGTAAGATGGTCTGGTATTCCCATGTCTCTAAGAGCTTTCCACGGTTAGTCATGATCCACACAATCAAAGGCTTAAGTTTAGTTGATGAAAGAGAGATAGCTGTTTTACTGAAATTCCCTTGCTTTCTCTATAATCCAGCAAATGTTAGCAATTTGATCTCTAGTTCCTCTTCCTTGTCAAAACCTAGCTTGGACATCCGGAAGTTCTTGGTTTGCATAATGCTGAAGCCTAGCATGCAAGATTTTAAGCATGGCCTTACTAGTATGGTAGATGAGTACAATTGTCCAACATTCTTTGGTACTAACTTTCTTGGGAATTGGGATGAGGATTGACCTTTTCCAGTCCTGTGGCCGCTGCTGGGTCTTCCAGATTTGCTCACATAATGAATGCAAAACCTTGATGACATCATCCTTTAGGGATCTGAATAATTCAATCCCTCTGTATCTACCTGTGTCCAAATTTCCTCTTCTTATAAGGACACAGTCTTATTGAACTAGGGTCCACCTTAATGACCTCAGTTTAAATTAACTATCTGAAAAAATAAATAAATAAACTATCTGTTAAAAAAAAAACTATCCCCAAATACAGTCATATCCTAAGATATTGTGGAGGTTAGAATTTTAACATGAATTTGATAGAAACACAATTCAGCTCATAGCAAAGAAGTTAGATTCCCTTGACAAAAGGCCTACACAAGCATATATGATAAACATTTCTTTAATAACTTCCTAAAGAGATCTGTGACCCTATACAGGGGAAAGAATAGTACCCAAGGCCTTTTAAGATACTGACACCAGAGGATCTGAAAGCTTATTGTGAGTGTTCTGATTTGTGAAGGGTTTTCCTGGTGGTTCAGTTGGTAAAGAATCTACCTGCAATGCAGGAGACCCTGGTTCAATTCCTAGGTTGGGAAGATCCCCTGGAGAAGGGAAAGGCTACCCACTCCAGTATTCTGGCATGGGAGAAGTCCATGGACTGTATAGTCCATGGGGTCACAAAGAGTTGGACACGACTGAGCGACTATAATTTCACTTCACTTATAAAAACTGAGTAATAGAGATAGTTTTGACCCAAAACTATGATGGTCCAAAATTCAGACTAATTGATTCAGTTAATTCTTCAGTCTCTAAGTATGTAATTGACTGGATATATAAAGCAGTTGGCATACCTTCACACTAGTTCTCTGACCTATAGTGTAAGATCATATGGTAGGAAGGATAAGGGGAAGCACTTTAACCCACCACTGAACTCTGTCAGATTGTAAAAAAAAAAAAAAAAAAAGCAATATTGCTACCCAGGAAGAATTTTAGATACTATTGCTACTTCCCACCAAAATCTTTTTTCAGTTCACTTATTTGTCTCTGAAAAAGAATATGGATTATAGTACATGAAGATGGGCAATTATAAACCTAACTAAATGATAGCCTTATTCACAGTGGCTTTTGTGGAGAAGTAGTTCTTTACTGACATTTAGACAGCCTCTGGAACCTTGTATATAGCTCTTGATATACTGGACACATTCTTCACAATTGCTAACATTACAGGATATAGAAAGAAGCTTTCTTTCACATCTGAAAGATAGCAGTACAAACTCAGTCTTTTCTCAAGACTGTTAACTATCCCATTCTCTGTCCTCAGGGAACTATTCTGTTTCACAGGAAATTTGATCACTCTGACATTCTTCAGAACATTAGTGGTTGATTACAATGTGAAATAACACTAATTGGAAGTCAAGAGAAGTAAATAATCTGATAAACAGAATTGCCAGAGGGTAGGGTGGCTCAATGGAGAAGGCAATGGCACCCCACTCCAGTACTCTTGCCTGGAAAATCCCATGGATGGAGGAGCCTGGTGGGCTGCAGTCCATGGGGTCGCTAAGAGTCAGACACGACTGAGCGACTTCACTTCCAATTTTCACTTTCATGCATTGAAGAAGGAAATGGCAACCCACTCCAGTGTTCTTGCCTGGAGAATCCCAGGGATGGGGGAGCCTGGTGGGCTGCCGTCTAAGGGGTCACACAGAGTCGGACACGACTGAAGCAACTTAGCAGCAGCAGCAGCAGGGTGGCTCAACAGGTGAAGAATCTGTCTGCCAATGCAGTATTCTCAGGAGACATGACCCTGGGTCTGGAAGACCCCCTAGAGGAGGAAATGGCAACCAACTCCAGTATTCTTGCCTGGAGAATTCCATGGACAGAGAAGCCTGGCAGGCTTTCCATGGGGTCACAAAGAGTCAGACACGACTAAGTGACTGTGCACACATGCAAAAAATAAATGCAATGATGACTCAGGTATTTGAAGTTTCTATTTTGAAGTTTACAGGTATCCAACAGTCAGGAAAATACTGAAGAATTCCATTTTAAAAAGGACAAATTAATGCATTTTGCACTACCACCTATGATGAGAAAAGAAGCCATCGCTTGGTGGCCCTTTATGATATTTGGGGGAAATCTGAAAATTCTATTTTGACCTTTTTACTAGGTGACTTATAATACTGACTGTTTTGAATAGTTTCCAGAGCAGCATAAGATCCTACAGGAAGTCTAAGTTGGGTGCAGACTGTCTGGACATTAAGATCATATAACCTAGCATATCTGATGATGATGGAAGTAATTTTAAAAAGGCTTTGTGGAATCTCTGGTAAGCCACAGTAGAAGAGTCGCTGTACAGACTCTGAGGATTTCCCAGCAAGCCCATGCTTTCTGTGGCACAGAGCCATCAGTCCTTGAACAATAGTTCCTACTCTACTAACAGCCCTAGTAAAGATGTAAGACCTGATTCATGGGATGTTTAGGGACTGTGAGTTGGAGTTGTCTGTCATGTCACACAGCAGGCAGAAACCAACTGCATGATAGAAATGACATGTTCAGCATGGTGCCTGAGCAGATCCAGAACATGGAAGTAAGTTACAAAAAGAAAAGGCCCAGACCCCACTTCAGCTAACTCTGAAATATACTTGGCCATTTTGGAGACATGCCCTAGAGCTAACTGACCAAAAAGGAAGATACTTGGCCCAGGTTCACAGATGGATTGGTATTGGTACTGGCCACAAACAGACTGCTGTTGTACAGTACTCCCATTCAAGAATGGCTCTAAATGAGGAACTAGGATTGCTGCTACACAGTGGGCAGTAAGAGACATGTCTGGAAAACAAGTGATTTGTGGAGCATCTCTTGGTGCTTCTGTACTCAGTAATAACTGTGAAAAAACAACTGCAAAAACTATAATACCATAAAACAATTTAATTAAAGATTCAGTCCCTTCAGGGCTAAAGGATCCTTTCACTAGGCAAGCAGAGTAGACAAGCTGGAATTCTGACTGAGGGTGAGCTAAATCTAGAATGGATGAAGAGGTAGATAATGAATAGCAATTATGGCCTCAGGACAAGCTGCACTGCTGGTAACACTGCCTTGTTCAAATAATCCTGGGGATTTACAGAGTCTGAACAGATCTGAGCGCTACAAGGGCTGGACTGCATCTACTTCTCTTGTGCCTAATTCCAAGTCCTCTCAGTGTCACCCTTAATGGGATAAACAGACCTGCAGAGACTGTACCAGCTTCACACTGATGGAAACTATAAGCCCCTCACCAAAGACCCGTGATGGGTGTATGCCTTCCACATCCTACATGAGGCTTCCCTAATGGTATGGTGTTTGGGATGCTCATGGGAACTCATTTAGCACTCATTCATGGCACATCTAACCTAGAAATATGAGTTTTTGCCCACAGGACCATGCTTGACCAATGGGGGACAGGAGCTGATAAAAATATGCCCTCCTTTTAGTTAGAGTTCTAAAATACATTGTTTAGTTTGCTCAGAAGCTCATGCTGTATATCCCTATCTGTCACTCCCACTCCATGAGACCTAATTCCCAAGTGAACTACCTGCAAGCAAAATCTCCTCTCAGATTTTGAGAGGAAATTTGGGGAAACAGGGTTGAGGCAGAAATTGCCCATTTACTCTTGAAAGTTTGTATTCTAAGGACACATACTTAATATTAAATATAGTTACGCATTTCCTCATATCAAAAGTGCTACATTTTTGTGCATTTTAGACTCCTCCCAAAGGCCCTCCTTTATGAGCAAACAATAAAATGTTATTTCTAAAACTTGGAAAATTACTGTTTTCTACTTTTTAATGAAATTCAGCCACAATGTCAAATATAATTGACCCACCTTAAAATGTAAAGACATCAGCTATTATTAATGAAGTGTTTTAAGGCACATTTTGGAACATGATCACAGCTAGAATATATATGAAGTTTTATATGATAAAAGATTAACTTATTAACCTTGGAGCATTTTCTCTGCATCAGCAACATTTTAGAGTATTAGAAGAGAAGCACTATCTCAAATAATTTGTAAAACTTTAACAACACATCAAAGGGGGAAAATAGACAAGTTGGTTTCAAATAATGAAACTTGCTTCTCAAGAGGACAGCTGTCTAAGAAGTAAAACTCTCTGTTTACTCTCCGTGGCAGCCTATTACTTCACCTATTATCTATCACCTCTTTGCCCTTGGAGAATTCTCTTTAAATGTGTTTACAAAGGCAAAGACAAGTTTAAAGCAATTATCAAAGAAATGTGGGCTACCATGGTACACAGAGGAATAGGCATTGTGCTTATTCTTTCTTTTATTTACATATTTTCCAAGATCTGGCTTATGTCCAAATCCAGATATCCCTCTTTCTTCCATAACATACCTCTTGATCTATAATCAATATTTTAAGCCCATATTTGGATGCTCATTTTCTTCCTTACATTATTTTTCTATTTCTTTAATGCATCATTTCCTTTCTGATAACAGAATTCTAAATTGCTTGGATATAATCATATTTCATATATAGATTTGCATATCATTCTAAAATTCTTTGCAAACTCACCTCTACAGTTTGAAATACCTTCATTTTCATCACTATGATGTTTTAGTTTATCACTATTAACACTTAGACTTTCTGAGATTGTATTTAAATTTTCTAAGGATGTGTTTTGCATAATTCCGGAAATCTCTTGTTATTTGATTTTATAAATATATTTTATTTAAAAATCTTTCATTGTTATCTATATAAATTTATTGAATTATATACTTAATGGTAACAAAATATAAAGCACTATTTAGGCAATTTTTAAAATATCATATCCTATACAGATGAAATTCCAGTGAGTTGGGCACTTAAACATTGCTACTGAAAATATGAATTTGCTACAAACTTTCCCATAAGGAACTTTGCAACACAAATCAGTATGTCAAAATGGCCATACTTTTTTGATCTATAATGTATCTCACTATCTATCCTATGGAAACATACAGAGATGTAGTCAAAAACTTACAGGTAACAATATATATTCATTTCAGCAGTATTTATACTACTAGAAAATTGAAAAAAGCTTTAAAACTTACAAGATTGGTAAAAACATATACATAATGTATCTCTAGCCTAGAATTAATGCTGTCATTTAAAAAACATATGTCATTTTAACATAGCAATAAAATGCTTATGATATAATGTTAAATAGAAATCAAATACTGAATAGAATATTGAATATCTAGTATTGTACAAATTTGGGAAAAATAAAATGAAATACAAAGATTTTAAATGTATAAAAATCATGTGTAAAATGAAACAGTGACTTTTCTCTGAATCAGGTGTGAGGTGATTTTTATTTCTTTATGTTTGTTTACATTTTACATATCTCATCACTAATCAACTTGTATATTTTATATAAATCAGAAAAGTTATTTTTAAAAATTAAAATCCAATTTTAGGTTCTCTTTCTTTTACAGTTGGAAAGTAGACTAAATTCCTATCACCATGATATTTAATTACCTAAGAGATGAACCATTAATAAACTAAGTTTTCTCTATACTCCTGATGACTGCCTAAAACCATTTTATTTCAAGTGATAGATAACCACAAGAATAATGAGTGAGAAATGTAGGTAGCCCCAGAATCATGCAAAAAATATATTCTCTGCATATCTCATCTCTGCTTCAGTCATTCTTCCTCACTGCTGTTCAGAGTAACCTGGCTTTCTCCACAGGACAGAACATAGGCACACTATCTGCTCCTGAACTCTCATCTTACCTTATTGGCCAACTAGACAAAATATGATTCTCTGATTCAGTGTTCAGAAATACTCTGACCAATCTAGCTTAGATCAGTTGCAATCATTTGTGTCTCAGTCAGTTCAGTCACTTAGTAGTGTCCGACTCTTTGCAACCCCATAGACTGCAGCATGCCAGGCCTCCCTGCCCATCACCAACTCCCAGAGTTTACTCAAACTCATGTCCACTGAGTCAGTGATGCCATCCAACCATTTCATCCTCTGTCATCCCCTTCTTCTCCCACCTTCAATCTTTCCCAGCATCAGGGTCTTTTCAAACGAGTCAGCTCTTCGCCTCAAGTGGCCAAAGTATTGGAGTTTCAGTTTCAGCATCAGTTCTTCCAATGAATATTCTGGACTGATTCCCTTTAGGATGGACTGGTTGGATCTCCTTGCAGTCCAAGGGACTCTCAAGAGTCTTCTCCAACACCACAGTTCAAAAGCATCAATACTTCGGTGCTCGGCTTTCTTTATAGTCCTACTCTTATCCATACATGACTACTGGAAAAACCATAGCCTTGATTGGATGGACCTTTGTTGGCAAAGTAATGTCTCTGGTTTTTAATATGCTGTCTAGGTTGGTCATTTGTGTCTAGAGGAAAATTAATAGGGGAGTTTCTAGAAAGTCACATTTATAGAGCTAAAAGTCAGATAAAGCAGTTCTCAGCAATGAGATGTTATAGAGATTACAATGTGTCTAATACAGTAACTATAAATACATAAACATAAACTATTTATAATTGTGCTATTTCAATTAATATTTTAAATAAACTTTATTTTATAGCACTGTATAATAATGATTTGATCATGTAGACATATTATTAGACATTTTTTTGAACCATCCCCATGTACACTATATATATTTGCAATACAAAGAATACCTTGATTATCTAGACAACATGTATTTTTAGAAAAACTCTATTTAATACAAAAACATGAGCCACGTATTTAATTTTAAATTATGTAGCACATATTTTAATGTAAAAATAAATAGGTGAAATTAATTTTTATACCATATTAATTTAAGCAAATATGTCCAAAATATTATTGTTTCAACATGTCACATTAGCTCCATTTCAAGTACTCAACAGCATCTCTGGTTACTGATTACTTTATTGGCTAGTGTATCTCTAAATCATATCATCAATATAGGTAAATGTTTAGAACATATGCTTTCTTTGTATATGTACATATATTATAGAACATATTTATTCAAAAATTCTATATAAATATGAAATACCTTTGTTCATATGTTCTAAATGTTATTGTACTGATAAAATAGGCATACTATTACTCATACAAAAAATATTATAAGAATTAGAGAATGATACAAGTTCTATTGGTTTCACGTACATTGCAGTATATCATGCTTGAGTTCATATGACTTCAGAGACCAATGCTGTAGAGATTCAATTTACTTCTCAAGGATGTAGGAATTATAGGTTATTTGATGAATCAATTAATATAGAAATTAATTCAATAATAACAGTAAAAGTATACCAAAAAATGAGTTAAGTAATGAATGAAATAAATTTCTGATTACTCTTTACTTGACATTAATGATAACTTATTGCTCAGTCACTTCAGTCATGTATGACTCTTTGCAACCCAATGAGCTATAGCCCACCAGGCTCCTCTGTCCACGGGATTTTCCAGGAAAAAATACTGGAGTGAGTTGCCATTTTTTTTTCAGTAACTTATTAAATTTGTCTTATACCAGATAAATTTTTTAATGAAATATGCATTTTTAAGAATAAAATAAAGCTTTCCAATGAATAGTATCAAATAGAAATACGAAGTCTGGTTCAAGAGAACTTAAATATAATACTTCTCTTTAAATTTTCTCAAAATACTTTGTATTTCATAAGATCTTCATAAGTGGATTTGAATATCACTTCCCACAAGAACAAAATCAGGAAATCTTAGAGTCAAATCAGAAATATAAAATATTTAAGAAATTCACAAGAGGAAAGGCAACAACAACCCTGAAAGTTTTCCCTCTTAATTATCTCAAGAAAATGTTGAATCAGCTTTGAAGAACATATAATTGTTTCTACTTTTCTATGGAACTCTTTATGAAAAACTATTTAAGGTTGCTGAAAACTGCACTCATCTTCATGTAGTCGTTCATTTCAAGAATATCTCAGAATAGGTTGGTGCTAAGGAAACAGGCATAAGGAAAATACAAAATAAGCTTCTAGAAGGACGTGGCTAAATGCCACCAGTCTTGTAAAAGGGTGATGGGCAGAAGGCAGGGCTTGTGAGGAGCCTGCCTCTTCCTATAAGCTCCGCCTTTGTTCTCTCCTTGTGCCGCCTTGAGTGATCAAGTTGAGCAAGAGGCTTGGCTATCATAAGCTAACTCAGAGCAAGCAGTTTCTCATTTCTGTCAGGCATATCATCTTTGCTTTCTTCCTCTGTACCTTCAACTATGAATTTTAAGGGTGCTTTTTTGGCTGGGAAGAAATGAGTAAATGTTTAACGAGAATTTCTGCCCTACTTTAGTGAATTTAGGGATTAAGCAGTTCTGGATTAAAGTGAGAAGGGGCAAGTTAATCTCTGCTCTGCCAAGATTCATCACTTTAAATATATTTTTTCTTCTCAAATTTGTAATTGAAGGAATGGCATCTGTTAGTACATAAGAGCAACAACCCTCTTTGGGATTGCCAATTCTGTGTTTAACCCTTCTTTTTATCAGCTGTGTAGGATTATAGAAAGGTAAATTCAGTCCCTGTCTTTCCCTGCCTTGGGAGTAACCAGAGATTTTATGAAACCAACAAGATATAGATACACATAAACATAACTTAAAGTTGTTAAAATATGTAAAATTTCTTTGAGAATGTTCATCGTACACTATGGATCTACTGAAGTAGTAAATGCTTGGCTTCAGAATAATAATAAATTCCTCAAACATAATAATATTACGGATTTAAATCAGACCTCAATATAAAAAACACATGTTTTTGTTATGTGTTAATTGCCACACATATAAGTGTTATTCTCTGGTGGCTCAGACGGCAAAGAATCCACCTGCAATGTAGAAGACTCAGGTTCTATCCCTGGGTCAGGAAGACCCCCTGTAGAAGGGAATGGCAACCCACTCCAATCTACTCTTGCCTGGAGAATTACACGGACAGAGGAGCCTGGCGGGCTACTGTCCGTGGCGTCTCAAAGAGTCCAACATGACTGAGTGACTAACGCTATCACTACAAGGGATATTCAAAACAATTTAAATCAATATTCCCTCGTTAAGGAGGAGTTAGTAAAAGTTATAGAAAAAAAAAATTACTTTGTCAGAAGAACATTGTCTTTATCCTTTGCATATGCTTTCCTTGACTATTTTTTTTTTTGCAGGCATGTTGCTGAAATGTACTCATGCCTTTTGTACAATGCCCCTTTGTTATCTAACCATATAACAGCCCTGACTGCAGCTTATTACAGAATCTCCTTTCCTTTTTTCAGCAACGTTACCTCACAGTTTTTCCTTTTTTTTTTTTTTTTTAGATGCTCCTGCACCCTCTTCCTCCTGTCTATACTGCAAGCCAGCACATAACGTTCCCTGCAAGAGCTTGGCTCTATTACTGAAGCTACCCCCCTGTACTCACTAGAAACACTCTCTCTCACACATAGATCCACTTGCACAGAATTAAATTTTGTCCCCTTATGTGGTGCTTATGCATTCTGAGTTCACAGCTTTTTCCTTATAGATTATAAGTGCCGTGGCACCAAGATAGCATCACTTCGTCCATGTCAGGCTACCATAGCTACGCTCGCATCTCCTCCTAACCCTGACCCTCTCAATCTGGCCATTCAGGTCATTCATTTCTCTGAAAACATTTCCCCATTCTTTCTCCACAAAAGGAAAAGAGCGACTTACTTTCGAATGAAACAGCATTATTTTAGACTAAGAAAACTGGTTTTTATGTTCACTGTTACCAGAAGAGTCATCACTTAAGGAACAGATATTTTCAAGTATATTTGTTCCAACTACATGACAAATTTAAAATAAAATTTTTTCTCTGAATCCTTCAGAACTGGGAAAACTGATTTTTTCTTACATTTGGTTGCAGCCTACTCCAGGTGAACTTACAAAAGCACAGTATGCCCTGCCTTCTTATGTACAACAGGGTGCTTTTCCAAGGATCTAGATTTTTGTTATATATCCAAAAGTTTGCTTCCTTAAGGAAGTTTTTTAAAATGCCATAACCTTAATAAAACAGAGATTGAAATAATTTAAAGGTTTCTCTCCTTGAATGCTTCTGGTTAGGTCAAAACTTGATACATTCATCTGATGAAGCATTGTACAAGAAGAAAATTAGCTTTTTATGGATTATAACTTCCAACGTGTATATTTTGTAATTCAGGGAAAAAAACAAATACTATATGTCCTCACATATGGAAGCTTAAAAAGCTGAATTCATAGAAACAGAGAATAGAATGGTAGTCTCCACTGTCTAGTGGGTGGAGGGTTAGGTACATGTTGGTCAAAGGGCACAAACTTCTAGTTCTAATGTAAATTAATTCTGGGCATCTAACATATAACATGGTGACTGTTTTTACCAAAACTATATCAGATACTTGAAAATTTTTAAGAGTAGATCTTAAATGGTATCACCATATACACAGAGAAGAGTAATTATGTTAGCTGAAGGATGAGTTAGCTAACTTTATTATGGTCATCATTTCATAACATATATTTGTACCAAATCATCATGCTGTAAACTTACAAAATGTTATGTGTCAATAATATATCAGTAAAGCTGGGAGGGCAAGTAAAAGAGAAAAATCATTCTGCAACATGACTGTTTACAAAAAATCACTCTTAAATCAATAATTACATGGGCAAAGTGGAATGCTAAATCTTTATTTCTTTGGCTCAGTTCTTCCAAATATTACCTGCAGGTATTTGATGATACTTGCCTGATTTTAAAAATGTGTATTTTGGCAGTATTCTTTATATTAAAAGTGATTTTACATGTAACTTTTATTTATCTTCATATGTCCCTGTGAGATTATAGAGCAGGTACTATTATTTTCTTTGGGAAATGAAGACGCTCAGAATAAGAGAAGCTATAAGAGCTTAAGTGGCTTGTCCAAGTCCACACACATTCAAGTATGGTGGCAAGAGATCTATATTCCAGGCTTCAGTTTAGTTCAGTCACTCAGTCGTGTCTGACTCTTTGTGACCCCATGGACTGCAGCATGTCAGGCCTCCCTGTCCCTTGCCAACTTCGGGAGCTTGCTCAAACTCATGTCCATCTAGTCGGTGATGTCATCCAACCATCTCATCCTCTGTCATTGCCTTCTCCTCCCGCCTTCAATCTTTCCCTGCTTCAGGGTCTTTTCCAATGAGTCATTTCTTCACATCAGGTAGCCAAAGTATTGGAGCTTCAGCTTCAGCACCAATCCTTCCAATGAATATTCAGGACTGATTTCCTTTAGGATTGACAGGTTTGATCTCCTTGCAGTCCAAGGGACTCTCAAGAGTCTTCTCCAACACCACAGTTCAAAAGCATCGATTCTTTGGCACTCAGCTTTCTTTACAGTCCAACTCTCACATCCATACATGACTACTGAAAAAACCACAGCTTTGAATAGACGGACCTTTGTCAGGCAAGTAATGCTTTTGCATATGCTATCTAGGTTGGTCATAGTTTTCCTTCCAAGGAGCAAGGGTCTTTTAATTTCATGGCAGTGGACATCATCTACAGTGATTTTGGAGCCAAATAAAAATAAAGTCTATCACTGTTTTCATTGTTTCCCCATCTATTTGCCATGAAGTGATGGGACCAGATGCTATGATCTCAGTTTTTTGAATGCTGAGTTTTAAGCCAGCTTTTACACTCTCCTCTGAATTTCAAGAGGCTCTTTAGTTCCCCTTCACTTTCTGCCATAAGGGTGGTGTCATCTGCATATCTGAGGTTATTGATATTTCTCCCAGCAACCTTGATTCCAGCTTGTGCTTCATACAGCCTGGCATTTCACATGATGTACTCTGCATATAAGTTAAATAAGTAGGGTAACAATATACAGCCTTGACATATTCCTTTCCCAATTTGGAAAAGCAGTCCATGCAGTTCTATGTCCAGTTCTAACTGGGCATGTTTAATGATCATTTGTTGTCATATACACTTTCAAAAATGGCAACCCACTCCAGTATTCTTGCCTGGAGAATCCCATGGAGGGAGAAGCCTGATAGGCTACAGTCCACTGGGTCGCAAAGAGTCAGACACGGCTGAGCTACTTCACTCACTCACTCACTCACACTTTATGTATCGAGAACAGAGATTTGACTTGTGGGTACTAAAATCTACTTTAAAATAAGCCTTATTGTTATTTTTCCTATATTCCTCTGATGATGCATTTAAAGTGAATTTTTAAAACCAATGGCAAAGAAAAAATGATCAGTTAAGCCCCAAGTTAAAAAAAACAGAGAGAGACAGTTGTTTATCAACTCACTAGGAAACTATCTTCCAGGGTTCAGGGTGACATAAATCACACCCCATTTGCCTCTGGGAAGTTTGCTCTGGGTTAAGAACAGGAGATGCTGAGATACTCATGAAATTGTTGAACTGAGAAATATCTATATTGGGAAAAAAACTACATAAAAAATTGACTAAGCAGACACAATTTAAAAATCAAAAGTTTCCATCTAGAAACTTGATACTCTAGGTTCTCTTGAGAATGGTATAACCATTGGGTCTGGGCCCACACTCTCACATAGCCACCTCTAGCTGCAAAGCAGAGTGACTGTCCATTTTTGAGGAGGCATGGGAGCTCCAGACCCCACTTTTCTGTGCTGGGACCCCCTGCCCTAACTTAGCATATCTGATTCTTATTTATCATCTCACCTAGATTGTTTCCTTTCTAATCATAAAATTATGAGAAAGTGAAATGTTTTTATACCTGGATTTCTAGCAAAAGTAAGAAAATAAAATTTAGTACAAAAGTAGAAATATCTGAAATACTTCTTATATCCAGACCACCTGCTCATTTATATTTTGTATTCCTGATCCCCATAAGAATCTGAGTTTACTTCCACTGATTTAAGCTGTCAGAGTGAATTATTCGAGCCAAAAGAAGCCTGTTGACTCTGCTTCTCTAGGCCTGAAGGAACTTGATAATATATCAATTTTCATTTTATTCTCTCTCAAAGAATCTACTCACTGAGACAGTCGATCCAATCGTCCTTGCAATAGCCTTTAAGCCATCTCACAAAATAGTCACATATGGTTTTATAGTTGCTTGGGTAACTTATAGTTGCTTATACTTGCTTGCGTACTGTCAGTCTCAGTCTCAGTTCTATACTTGTCACATATTTTAAATATCCTCCAGCTTCATACTTTCACTGCCCTTAGCAGTCTGATGTCTTATGGCCCATTAACTCATTCAGTCATTTCCAAGTATCAAAAAGCCAGAGGAAGATAGTAATTTTCTAACTCACAAAATAAGTTATACCTGCTTCCAACTGTTGGGCCCCATACCCTCAAAGAGCTTCCTCATTCAAAGGTAGCAATACAATAAATAATCTAAATACAAAAGTCTTACTGTTATTTCATGAAATGAATTTTCAAGTGTATTCTTCAGATAAATGCCTGTATTTTTTCATTTGCTTTGTCTTGCTTAGTAAAATTACTCTGTGAACCTTGGATTTTTGTTGCTGTTCAGTCACTTGAGTCTGACTCTTTGTGACCCCACGGAAGGCAGCACAGCAGGCTTCCCTGTCCTTCACATCTCCCAGAGCTTGCTCAAACTCATGACAATTGAGTCGATGTCATCCAAACATCTCACCCACTGTCACCCCCTTTTCCTCCTGTCCTCAATCTTTTCCAATGAGTTGGCTCTTCACATCAGGTGGCCAAAGCATTGGAGCTTCAGCTTCAGCATCAATCCTTCCGATGAACATTCAGGGTTGATTTCCTTTAGGACTGACTAGTTTGATCTCCTTGCTATCCAAGGGAGTTTCAAGAGTCTTCTGCAGCATCACAATTTGAAACATTAATTCTTCAGTGCTCAGCCTTCTCAAGGTCCAAATTTCACATCTGTACATGACTTATGGAAAAACCATAGCTTTGACTATACAGGCCTTTTTCAGCAAAGGGATATGTCTGCTTTTTAATATGCTATCTAGGTTTGTCATAGCTTTTCTTCAAAGGAGCAAGCATCTTTTAATTTTGTGGTTTCAGTCACCATCCACAGTGATTTTGGAGCCCAAGAAGATAAAATCTCCCACTACTTCCACTTTTTCCCCATCTATGTGTCATGAAGCTATGGGACTGGATGCCAAGATCTTAGCTTTTAGAATGTTGAGTTTTAAGTCTGCTTTAAACCTTGGATAGAGGAGTATAGAAAGCCATATCTTATACCAGGAAATAATCAAACCTCACAAATCCAATGTAAATGGTTATAAGTGCCTCTGCTGCTGGCTATGGTCTTAGGAAAACAAAATGCCCTGAGAGGTGTCATCTATAATGAGGTAATGTCAGCAATTTTTAAAAGTAAACAAACCTCACTATTAAAACAGATGTCAATGTAGATAGGTATAGATATGGATGTAGATACAGATCTACATATAGATATAGGTAGAGATCTAGAAATATACAGAGATTTCCAGACATAGAAGAATCAGCAGAGAGTAACAGGCAAACAACATAAGCCTAAGCAATGATCACACTGTTTTCAGTTTGGACCTGTACTGTTTGTCATTAACATCTGCTTCCAGACTGCATAAGTAAAGGCAATTTAATAGCATTGCTGCCAAGGTCTTATCTGCTTTCTTTTCTCAGTAGCAGTTATTCTGATTTCTAGGCCTAGAGGCAAAAGAGAAACTGGCACCTGTTTCTAAATCTCTATTGAGGTTTCAAATGGAAAATAATAGCCTAATTTAATGAAAGGATTTCCCTCCCGTCCTGGAGTGGCTGGGAAGAATGCAAGCCATTCATTGGCATGTTCAAGTTTTTGTCCGGCAGAACAGATGATGGATAAAAGTTCAGGTGCTCGGCAATTAGTGCCGGGCAAGTGCTTCTGGCAGGCATCCAGTGCCTAAAGACACAGCACTTCTATGGTCGGCCAAACTGTGTCCTTAGGAAACCTCATTTTCCATCCCTTCAAAAGTCTGAATTGTAATTGTGCTCTGAGACGAAATGAAAGAATAATTTGCAACCTCACAGTGTACATTTCCAGAGGGGTCCCTCTCTGGGTATGTCAAGAAGCCAATTCTAACTCTTACCAAATCACTGAGGGCAACAGGGATTCCCACACAATATGTATGACATGTATCACCTCATCATTATTTATCAAGGAAAATCTGTTGATCATTCACATCTGAACCATGGAGGGAAGCAGAAGGGGTTAATATGTAGATTTCTGAACTGCAGACCAAACCACAAAATTAAAATGCTCCAGGTTGAAATTCAGAATCCATATTTTTTAGCAAGTTTTATAATTCTTCTCCCTGGTAGCTCAGCTGGTCAAGAATCCGCCTGCAATGCAGGAGACCCCGGTTTGATTCCTGGGTTGGGAAGATCTGTTGGAGAGGGATAGGCTGCCGCGCCAGTATCCTTGGGCTTCCCCAGTGACTCAGATGGTAAAGAAACCGCCTGCAATGCAGGAGACCTTGGGTTCCATCCCGGGTTGGGAAGATCCCTGTGTTGGGAAAATCCTCTGGAGAAGGGAATGGCTAACTACCCCAGTATCCTGGCCATGGTCAGAGGAGCCTGGTAGGCTATAGTCCATGAGGCGGCAAAGAGTCAGACTCAACTGAGCAACTTTCACTTTCATGACTCTTATTCACATCAAAATTGGAGGCTTACTGATCTAAGGTTAATTTTTCCCTTTCATAAGAATGTATTGAGCCCTTGCCCTTTAAGCTCATAGATGTCCTTTATTTAGTAGTAAAGATCACAGACAATTTATATTTTCATAAAACCTATAGCCTTGTAAAACATAAATGAGTAAACATGCAAATCTGTTACTACAAAACTTGATTATCTCTATGAAGAAATAAAGGATGCATCACAGAGTAAATAGGCAAAGGCAGGAAACCAGTTAAGCAGATAGATAAGGAGAGACCTCTATGAAGAGACCTCCCTGCCCCTAGGAAAAATAACAGTGTTCTTTAATATGCCAATGCCCTGGCTGGCTCCCTTGCTAAGGCCGTCGGAAAGCTTAAAGTCAGTTCTAAGGAGATTTGGGATAATACAGCTTTGGGTCTATAATTGTCTGTGAATACTCTGTTATATTTGATCCTCATAGAAAGCCTGTGAGATCGTCAAAGCAAATATCATCCTCATTTGCAGAAGAGGAAAACTGTGGTAACACAGTTCAACTTGAGAAAAGACTTCTCAGATGACAAGGGGAGTTCAACAGAGACCCAAAGTAGAAGGAAATGTAGGCCATCTTAGAAATATATTCCAACCGAAGAAATAGTAATCTTAATCGAGTGGAATGCTTCCTGCCTATGGCATTATCACTGACATTCATAATTCCTCTCCCTTAATCTGGCCATGTGATAGCACTTACCAACACTCTAATTTTAGCAACTGCCCTGATTTTGATTTAGCTCTTAACCTTGTATTACGAGGAGAATATTGTACTTGGTGTCCCAAATGATTAATACTTGGTCCTGTCTCTTATAGAATTTACAAACTAATGGGTGAAAGACACAATCATTATATATAACACAAAATTAAATAAGTACTAAGTACAACATTTGCTTACAAATGTTTAGTATTTGTAAAATATTTAATAAATATTTACTAAATATTTAATAAATATCTACTATTTAACAAATATTTAATAAATATCTACTATATAAACTAAGGATTCCCAGGTGGCACTAGTGTAAAGAGCCCACCTGCCAAAACAGGAGATGTAAGAAAAGTGGGTTTGATTCCTGTGTTGGGAAGATGCCCTGGAGGAGGGCATGGCAACCCACTCCAGTATTCTTGCCTGGAGAATCTCATGGACAGAGGAGCCTGGCAGGCTACGGTCCATAGGGTTGCAAAAAGTTGGACATAACTGAAGTGACTTAGCACGCATGTACACACATATGCATGCATATGAGCCAAGCTTTTATGATAGGTGAACCTAGTAGAACATTTTTAACATTTATTCAGATAATATCTGAACTATGCTTTTAATCAGAAAAAGGAGATTTATTGGTGGAAAATTAAGAGAATGAGATTCTATGCAGAGAGTAGAATACAGATAAAATCACAGAGTGATAAAAGCATACAATACGTAGGATGTAAATATGAATTTGTATAAGTTTTGTAAAATGATGTAGAAAAAGAAAACAGAAAGTTAGATCAGAGAAACATCCTTACTGACTTGGTAACTATTTAACACTTTACTCCAAGGCAAGGAGAAGCAATTGTAAGTTTTAAGAGTGAAAAAAAACAACTTCAATCCATGAATGAGGAAGAAACACACCTGAATTGCAAAAGGACATATAAAAAATATAATACCTCATTTTTCTCTTTGGTTTTATAATTCTTTAGTGTTACACATATCAATATACACAGTATATATCCTTAAAATTATAACATGCTTAAGTCTAGGAAATAGATGCATATAAGTCTCTTTGAAAAATCTAACTTTGTCAAGAACCAGCTCTGTTGATTTTCACATGGTCCTGATTTCCTTTCTAGAAGAAGCAGGCAGAATGGTTTAGAGGTCTTAACCTCATCTTAAGTCTTCCCCAATAGTTCAGTGGCAAAGAATTCACCTGCAATGCAGGAGACATGGGTTCCATCCCTGGGTTGGGAAGATCCTTTGGAGGAGGGCATGGCAACCCTCTCCAGTATTCTTGCCAGAAAAATCCCATGGACAGAGGTGTCTGGTGGGTTGCAGTCCATGGGGTTGCAAAGAGTAAGACATGACTGACTGCACACACATACCTCATCTTAAGAGCATGTGACTCATTTTACCTGTGCAAGCAGAGTGATTTTTTTCATACTTAGTATAGTGCCTAGCATATAGGATTAATATTTAATAAATAAGTGAACAAATAAATGTGTTAGATCACAGTTTTAGTGTAACCATGTTTGCAACTCTGATATCCCCAATTATTTTACACGTATGGGTTTTCTTATGTTTTCATGGGTGTCTGTTTATAAATAGGATGACTCTTCACCAGATTATATTCTGTAAATAACACATTCATTGAATACAATCCATCTAAAAAAAGGATAAACTGAGAAAGAGTTCAGTGTGCCTTTCCTACCAATTTTGCTAAAGACAAATAGGTGATATATGCAAACATATATATATATGTACAGATAAATATATATACACAGATACACATATGCACATGCATATATATATATATAATTCACCATTAAGTTCAGTTTGTTTAGTTAAGGAATATTAAGAACTACTTTAACATAGGTTAAGTTAAAATTTGCTTTTGCTTTGTGTAAGCTTTTGCAGATTGAAATCAAAGCAAATAAAAGTATAGCATATTTACATATAAGCAGAATATAACATATATTTAAACAGCAATATAAAGTCATCTTGTCATGGGAATCAAGTTTGTTCTTATCGAAACTTTTACATGATAGCTGCAATTTCTTCAATTATCAAAATAACTGGAAATCACTTTCATGAGTGAGGTTATTTTTTATTTTTTATGTGATGATTAACTCTCCCTAAAAACATGTCATCACATTGTACTTCCAAATAACCTCCAAGACTAAGAAAATCATCACTAATTTGGAAAAGGGATATACAAGACAAAATCTTGCCAAACAAGAATATTGGGATGGGAAATTTTTGTGTTCAAACAGTGTTTATGACAACTATTGGCAACTCTGAAAAGGAAGAAATAGAAAAAGGTTAACTACCACATGGTTTTATTAGAAGGTTACAGACTTTGAAACTATTATCATCAGTATGGAGCAGAATTCTTGCCAGCTATTCTTTCTTGACAACATAGTGGGTGAACATTCATTTTAAGGTACTGTTTTTTGTTTTTCTTTTAGTCATTCAGTTACCAGTTTCTAAGTTTAACATGCTTATGGCAGTGCAGATATAGGGTTTTCCTGTGCGCTCCTGGAAGTACATAACCTAGAGCCACAAATAGAATATCAGGTTGGGCTTTTTTTTAATTAATTTATTTAATTTTAATAGGAGGCTAATTACTTTACAATATTGTAGTGGCTTTTGCCACATATTGACATGAATCAGCCATGGGTGTATATGTGTCTCCCATCCTGAACCCCCTCCCACCTCCCTCCCCATCCCATCCCTCTGGGTTGTCCCAGTATACCAGCTTTGAGTGCCCTGTCTCATGCATCGAACTTGGACTGGTCATCTGTTTCACATATGTTAATACATATGTTTCAATGCTGTTCTCACATCATCCCACCCTCACCTTCTCCCACAGAGTCCAAAAGTCTGTTCTTTTTATCTGTGTCACTTTTGCTGTCTCACGTATAGGGTCATTGTTACCATCTTTCTAAACTCCATATATATGCATTAATATACTGTATCGGTGTTTTCCTTTCTGACTTACTTCACTCCGTATAATAGACTCCAGTTTCATCCACCTCATTAGAACTGATTCAAATGCTTTCTTTTTAGTAGCTGAGTAATATTGCACTGTGTATATGTACCACACGTTTTAATCATCAAGACTGACTAAATGAAATCAAATACTACTTTGATTCAAAGAGGTTTAATGAAGTATTTAGCATCTAACACTGGTAGAATACTTCAGCATGATAATTTAGGTATAGTGAGCAATGAGCATCAATTTATATTTGAAGCAACATATTGTTTTACAGTATTTTACATTGATTACAAAAATATACCTCTCTCTGTCCATGACACCTTCTATAGGTTACATAAATTGATATGGTTTAAGTTACTCAACTTTAGGATGTTTTATTACAAAGGAACGGTTAATGGATACATATAACCAGCAATCTACTGATTTTTGTATATTAAAATTCAAGATGCTCATACTTTATCCATTTAGTGATAATTGTTCTATAAACTGCAAAAGACTATACAAATGTTCATAACACTGTAAAACAATTATCTTTCAATTAAAAATAAATATTTTTCTTAAAAAGACTATACAAGTATTATTCTAACACAGAGTAAACTTCATGGATTTATGATAATTTAAAAATACCCCCCCACCCCATTCTCCCCCATTCCACATCATTAAAGAGGCTATGTACTACAGGAATGAAGATCTTGACAGTCTGTATTTGAAATATTCACATTTTAGGTGTAACATAGCTATGCAAGTTTCAATAGAGATTTAAGCCATCAAAATATTATTATGCCCTTTTTTGAGAGTTTTTTGAGTAGAAAACTAGAGTAGCAGAGAATTCTGGAAATAGACTTTCATGAACCTTTGATTAGTAGACTGCAAAACTTACCATTTCAAAAACACAAACAATGTTTGTTTTATTTTGGTTTTCTGTTTATGGAGGAGACCTAAATAAAGTGAAATAACCTGAATGTAGATACTTCACACTAAGAAATTTAGTGATGTCTCTGATAATTTCATTGGGGAATATATCTCAGCAGAGTATTGACTTTGAAGACTGTATTGTTAGTTGGGGAAAATAATGTTCTTGGAGTATGCATTTTGACAAATTTGTATACATACAAAACTTATTTGTTTATAAAGATGTATATGCATACTTCTCTAAGTGGTACTTTACAGGACATTCACAGGTGATATGGGGAAGATTGTGTGTATGCTAAGTTGCTTAAGTCATGTCTGACTCTGTACAACCCTATGGACTGTAACCCGCCAGGTTCCTTTGTCCATGGGATTCTCCAGGCAAGAATACTGAAATGAGTTGCCATGCCCTCCTTCAGGGGAGCTTCCTGACCCAGGATTGAACCTACGTCTCTTATATCTCCTGCATGGGGAGGTGGGTTCTTGATCACTAATACCACCAGGGAATGCCGATAGGGAAAACTATAGGTAGCTAAATGAGAAAGGTAAAATAGAGTTGAATTAAATTAAACAATAGAACATGAATTGGATTACTGTTATCTTAAAAGTAATGTTACCTAAAATGATTAACCCAAATGAACTGATGCAGAACTTTTTGTGTGTCTATATACAGGGCAAGGCCATAACATGTGAGCAGAGATAGATTTTCCTTCAAATCAATGGGAATACTATAATTAATATTATTTTTAATATTACTTGGAAGATGTCAGTACAAAGATATAAAATATTTGGGAGATGGATTTCTTCAGTCAGTGAGTCAGTTCAGTCACTCAAACCTGTCCAACTCTTTGCGACCCCATGAATCGCAGCACGCCAGGCCTCCCTGTCCATCACCAACTCCCGGAGTTTACTCAAACTCATGCCCATTGAGTTGGTGATGCCATCCAGCCATCTCATCCTCTGTCGTCCCCTTCTTCTCCTGTCCCCAATCCCCCCCAGTATCAGGGTCTTTTCCAATGTCTTAGTTCAAAGTAAAAATAGAGCTCTCTTTCTCATTGTGAAGTCTTGTGTTTGGATGGAGTTTAAAATTAAGGTAGCACAGACATGGTAAATTAAGCTCTTTTTGGAGACAAGAAGGTCAGTTGGTCCTACCAAATGACACCATCAAGAGGAAAGTACATTGCACAAATCCTTAAATATGGGCCTGGTTTTGGTTTTGAGTAGTATAAGTTGAGATTTGGACCATAAAGCTTGAGAGCTGGACCATAAAGAAGGCTTAGCACCAAAGAATCAATACTTTTGAACTGTGGTGTTGGAGAAGACTCTTGAGAGTCCCATGAACTGCAATGAGATCCAACCAGTCCATGTTAAAGGATATCAGTCCCGAATATTCATTGGAAAGACTGATGCTGAAGATGAAACACCAATACTTTGGCCACCTGATGTGAAGAGCTGACTCATTGGAAAAGACCCTGATGCCAGGAAAGATTGAAGGTGGGAGGAGAAAGAGGTGACAGAGGAAGAGACAGTTTGGCATCACCAACTCAAAGGACATGAATTTAAGCAATCTCCAGGAGTTGGTGATAGACAGGGAAGCCTGGCATGCTGCAGTCCATGGGGTCTCAAAGAGTCAGACATGACTGAGCAACTGACCTGAACTACGTGTAAGCTAATCAATTAATCTATTATAATTTTTAACCAAAGCCACATGTTCTTAATAAGTTGTTTAAGTTCAGTTCAGTTCAGTAGCTCAGTCACGTCTGACTCTTTGCCACCCCATGGACTGCAGTACACCAGGCCTCCCTGTCCATCACCAACTGTCAGAGTTTACCCAAACTCATGTCCATTGAGTCAGTGATGCCATCCAACCATCTCATCCTCTGTCATCCCCTTCTCCTCCTGCCTTCAATCTTTCCCAGCATCAGGGTCTTTTCAAACGAGTCAGCTCTTCCCATCAGGTGGCCAAAGTATTGGAGTTTCAGCTTCAGTATCAGTCCTTCCAATGAACACCCAGGATTGATCTCCCTTAGGATGGACTGGTTGGATCTCCTTGCAGTCCAGGGGACTCTCAGGAGTCTTCTCCAACACCACAGTTCAAAAGCATCAATCCTTTGGCACTCAGCTTTCTTTAGAATCCAACTCTCACATCCATACATGACTACTGGAAAAGCCATAGCCTTGACTAGATGGATCTTTGTTGGCAAAATAACGTCTCTGCTTTTTAATATGCTATCTAGGTTGGTCACAACTTTCTTTCCAAGGAGTAAGCGTCTTTTAATTTCATGGCTGCAATCACCATCTGCAGTGATTTCGGAGCCCAAAAAAATAAAGTCTCTCACTATTTCCACTGTTTCCCCATCTATTTGCCATAAAGTGATGGGACCAGATGCCATGATCTTAGTTTTCTGAATGTTGAGCTTTAAGCCAACTTTTTCACTCCACTCTTTCACACTCCTCAAGAGGTTCTTTAGTTCTTCTTTGCTTTCTGCAATAAGGGTGGTGATATTTGCATGTCTGAGGTTATTGATATTTCTCCTGGCAATCTTGATTCCAGTTTGTGCCTCATCCAGCCCAGTGTTTCTCATGATGTACTCTGCATATAAGTTAAATAAGCAGAGTGACAATATACAGCCTTGACGTACTCCTATTCTTATTTGGAACCAGTCTGTTTTTCCATGTCCAGTTCTAACTGTTGCTTCCTGACCTGCATTCAGATTTCTCAAGAGGTAGGTCAGGTGGTCTGGTATTCCCGTCTCTTGAAGAATTTTCCACAGTTTGTTGTGATCCACACAATCAAAGGCTTTGGCATAGTCAATAAAGCAGAAAAATATGTTTTTTTCTGGAACTCTCTTGCTTTTTTAATGATCCAGCAGATGTTGGCAATTTGATCTCTGGTTCCTCTCCCTTTTTTAAAACCAGGTTGAACATTTGGAAGTTCACGGTTCACATATTGTTGCAGTCTATTATCTGCTTTCACTGACAGAAACTAAGAGTTGCGTCTCTTCTTTAGATGAACTACAAAGTGCATTGATAGGTGAGTGAGCAATTTCCAACATTTCAGGGTACGGTTGAGGCATGGTAAAAGGTCCAGTGGATGACTTAGGTTAGGACAAACTGCCAAAAACCCTTTGTGGAACGGACAAACATTCTAAAATGTTCACAGAATGTTTATGTCTATAAACAATATAAAATGTTTATCATAAATACCCAGAAAGTAGAACTTAGGAAATAACTGGAATTCCTTGTGGAATATGACCTAGAAGCATAGTGAATTCTTGCTTAAAAGAATGATTTTAATAACACATAAAGCACGAATTTACAAAATGATTGTTTCAATGTATATTAATTTAACTTGCAAAACTAGGTCAAATCTCAAGTTACACTTAAAGCTATATTTTGTTTAATGTCAATATTTTGTTTAATGTAAAAATAAATAAACAAAATAAATAAATAAGACAAAAAGCCCACCTGTAAATTTCCAATTATCATGAATAGCATACTCCAAAACCCAAATGTATTAAAACATATTTGATCACATAATTCAGGGCTAAAGTCTTCCAGTTTTGTCCATAAAACCTCTTTAATACTCCCAAAATCCAAGTTGACCTAGATTCCTACAGCCTAAGACTGAACTCCTTTTTTTTTTATTTGTCTTTTAACTTTTTATTTTATATTGGACTATAGGTAATTAGCTCAGCTTTTAAAGAATCTACGTGCCTGCAATGAAAGAGACCCTGGCTTGATTCTTGGGTAGGGCAGATCCACTGGAGAAGAGATAGGTTACCCACTCCAGTATTCCTGGGCTGGTGGCTCAGACAGGAAAGAATCTGCCTGCAATGAGGGGGACCTGGGTTGGGAAGATCCCCTGGAGAAGGGAACAGCTACCCACCCCAGTATTCTTGTCTGCAGAATTCCACAGACAGAGGAGCCTAGAAGGCTACAGAGTCCATGGGGTCGCAAAGAGTTGGACACAACTGAGTGACTTTCACTTCACATAGCTGATTAAAAATATTGTGATAGTTTCAGGTGGACAACAAAGGGACTCAGCCATACATATACATGCATCCATTCTCCCCTCCCATCCAAGCTGTCACGTAACATTGAACAGAGTTCCCTGTGCTATACAGTAGGTCCTTGTTGGTAATCCATTTTAAATATAGTGGTATGAATATGTTGATCACAAAGTCCCTAACTATCACTTCCCTTCTTCCTTCCCCACTGGCAACTATTAATTCATTCTCTAAGTCTGTGAGTCTGTATCTGTTTTTAAAATAAGTTTATTTGTGTCATTTCTTTGGTACATATGTTCAATGGAATATCATTGCTGTTGTTGCTTAATCACTAAATGGTTGCTTAATCACTAAATCTCTTTGCAACCCCATGGACTGGACTATGTAGGCTGCCAGGCTCCTCTGTCCATGGGATTTTCTAAGAAAATACTAGAGTAGGTTGCCATTTACTTCTCAAGGGGATCTTCCCAATCCAAGGATCGAACCCACGTCTCCTACATTGTCAGGTGGATTCTTTACTATTGAGCCATTAGTCAGCCATTAAAAATAATGAAATAATGCCATTTGCAGCATCATGGATGTACCTAGAGACTGTCATGCTGAATAAAGTGAGACAGAGGAAAAATATCGTATGACATCCCTTACAGGCCTGGTGGTGGTGGTGGTGGTTTAGTCGCTAAGTCGTGTCCGACTCTTGCAACCCCATGGACAGAGGAGCCTGGCAGTCCATGGGGTTCTCCAAGCAAGAATACTGGAGTGGGTGCCATTTCCTTCTCCAGGGGACCTTCCCAACCCAGGAACTGAACCTCCATTGTAGGCAGATTCTTTACCAACTGAGCTACAAGGGAAGCCCATGCAAAGCCTAAACTTCTTTAAAGCTAGAACCTTTAGTCTTCCAATTACTCTAACCCTAAACTCTCAACTGCTTTGAGCCCCAGACTTCTTTTCACTCAGATCCTGAAATGTGAGATAGAACTTCTAACAGACTTTTAATAACAAAGAGGATTATTCTACCAAGATGGTAGAGTGCCCTCAAATAAATCACACAGCACTAGCATGCACTAAAATTGACAAGGGCATTTTATCAGAACTAGCTTTTCCTTAGGGCTTGATTTGTGTGGAAAAAGGAGATTGTCTGGGGCTGGAAACAGTGTTTAGTGACAGAAACTCTATTTCCTTCCTATTTGAGTAAGATTGGTTAACCTGGTCCTGAGAAATGTATCTTTTTTTTTTGTTTAAGTCTCAGTTGTAATCCAAATACACTATTAACCTAAGCATGATCTCATTGCTAATTGTTTATGCCTGCCTTTAGGGGCTATGCTTTTTAAGGAACAATTTGTGATCTTCTAATATGTTAATTTAATATGTTTTGCAATTTCCTTTTGTTAATGGTGCCCTTTTGTACATTAGCGTGCTAATTATTGAAATGGTGTTTTATTTAAGAGGATATTTTCAGAGGAAAAACACCTTAGCTGACTATTTCAAGCCTGTGCAGTTCTTTGTTCTCTATAGGTCACCATTCCTTCCATCACAGAAGTAAACAGCAACTTGGATAAGACCTAAGGGCATCACTTCATATTAACTTATTCTTGCTCACAATTATGATCATGCTGTAAAGAAAAATAAAACAATGTTAAGGGTGGATAGTTTTAAAATACAGTGATATTAGAGGCAGAGTACGGTTTGGATCGTAATCTAAGACTTCTTAGACCTACTCTTTAACTTGAGTCTAACAAGATATTTAATGTTGATTAAGCTATGTGAGCACTTCCCTGGTGGGAAGGCTGCAATGTGGGAGATCTGGGTTCAATCCTTGGATTGGGAAGATCCCCTGGAGAAGAGAACGACTGACCCACTCCAGTATTCTGGCCTGGAGAATTCCATGGACTGTATAGTCCATGGGGTCGCAAAGAGTAGGACATGACTGAGTGACTTTCATTTTCAAGCCATGCAATAACTGTTCTGCTGTCATCTCGGTAAAATTAGCAGGTTATACTAAGACCATAATCACTCTGCTTCTTAACTACTACTTTATATGGTTTAAGCTGTCAGCTCCTCAACTTCTAAGCAATAAACTCCTCTGACTTCTGAAAGGTACAGCAAAGGATTAGTAGAATTTCCAACAGTATGTACATCTCATTTATGGAAGTTTAGATGAAAGAATGGCAGATTTAGAAATGTGACTGTTTTTGTCCAGCTGCAGGGAATGGAGTCAGCAGACAGATGACAGTTCATTCCAGGTGCCCAAACAAGGTTCTAAAACCTGTGTCTATCTCAGCTATAAAGAGTCATCTGAATTGATGTCAAATCATTCCTAAGGCAGCCTACATCCAGCAACTGCCTTATCAGGAGGTGGTGGCCCAACATGATACACTCTGATGGGCTATACACCCTCCAGAACTTTTCGGTGGATAGGCTGTAACTTTGTTAGTCTTGCCTCAAAGTTTATCTTCCTCTTTTCCATTCCGTTCCATTCTTCTACTCTTTTTCCCTAATAAATACTTGTACAACAATTTCCATCCTATCATCTGCTTCCAAAAAACTTAATGTGGGACTAGCCTCTGTACCAGAAATGGTGAGTTGTTCTCCTAGTACAATATCCTGTGTCTTCAGAAGTCCATGTCAGTTCCAGACCCCAGTTTCAGAACTCAACAAGAGTAAAGTTCAAAGGGCCTACTTTCATTATAAATGTTAAGAATATAATTTAGTATTTGGATTACCTTCCTAAATGGAAATCAATTTGCAGGATTCACCTATGTTAGTGAGATAAGGAGGAACCCTAATTTAATGCAGACTCCCCAAAGCTTCTCTGAATATTAAAATTCTGAAAATTAGAATAGGTTCTAGGCCTTGAAGAAAACACTAGCTGAAGCAATTTACTAGTGAAGAAGGAATTCATAGGGCCAGGACTCCATCTCAGGCCTGTCTGTACTGATCGTGCTGGGCCGCCTCTCCAATGGACTCTGAACCCTCTGCTTAGCGCCTGTGGGAACAACAATGGAAGGATAAGACCCCTCCAGACAGGGAACCTTGAAGATCATATCCAGGTTACTCATCGCCTAAGAGAAAACATACTCTAATCACCCCTGCCTCCGGACACTATCTATCAGAATGTAACCACAGGCTTATCGGTTATTAACTGGTTGGAATGTAACCACAGGCTTATTGATTATTAACTGTTTGGTCACATAACACGTGAATGATGAGGTTATTGTGATTGTATTTACCCTTCCTTTGTAAGTCTCAAGGAATTTGGGGTGGTGGGTTCAGACACGTACACCTGGGGTATAAAAGGTTTTCACAAATGCTGGTCGGGGTCCTTGGCTAAGAGGAGACTCGGCCTTGGGCCCGCCGGTGTAATAAACTGCACTCCACTATCTGCATTGTCCTTCTGAGTGAATTTGTTTCCCAGAAAGCATGGCTATAACACTAGGATGAGTACTTTTTCATGCTCTGCATACTAGAACTAGTCCAATCCTCAAAGCAAAGACAGTATCCCAAGTATTTTGATAAAAGTGAGTGAAGTGTGATTCTTTCTTTTGAAGCACTAAGTTGACCTATTAATATGAAAATCTTGAATTATGTGAAAATTCTGAAATATCTTGCCTTGATTACAGACTATTCGGCACATATCTTAAGTAGGCATGGGTTTGTGTTTTTACAGAGGCATTGCATGCATGTATATTCCAAAAATCTAGAACAATAAGAATTCATCTGACTATGGCTGCTATTCTAAATAAAAATAATTTAAAGGTTAAAAACACAACAAACAAAAACCCTCACTAGCAAGTCCTTACTTTTGGCATAACAACAGACAATGGAATCAGAGCTTCAGCTTCAACTCTAAACCAGAATCAGTCTTGCTGGCTTAAGGTCCCTGATGTTTGGTTGACCCAGGAATCTTACCCATATCTCCTAAGCAATTCCTTTCCTTAAACTGTTTTAACAGTTTTAAAAGAGAAATTACCTAAGAAAATGAGTTTATTACTACTTCAAACACTCAATCTAAAATTTAATTTTAATAACACTTAATGTCACAATAACATTTAATGTTAATCTAATATTGTTTGATATGGCCACCTTCTGTGACATTCTTCTAATAAATCTCTATATTTTTCAAATTAATCACAATTTTAACATAACAAAAAGTGATATTATGCTAAAATACACTAGGGCCAAGTAATTGAATGCCATATTCCAAATATGATGAAGCTCCAGCTTTTATGTAGATATTTTCTTTTTCTCTCCTATTTTTTGCCCCATATTTCTATTCAAATCAACTCAAGCAAAGATCTTGAAAGTAATTTTCTTTTCTGGTTTCATGGATATATCCCAACATTTCTAAAAACAATTGCTCTGGAACCTCTGAAATTCACCAAGAAGTTGCATTAATAGTCTACTAATATTTTATTTTAAAATGTCATCACTTGAAGCAATGAAGCCTGTATCTCCCTCTGTGTTAGACTTTAGTATTCTGTTCTCATTCCAAGTGCCTGGATGGGGGAAAAGGGGGGAATATACATATGTATTTGAGGAAGCTGAAGCCCAGTAAAGATTAATGTCATATTCAAGATATACACTTAATATTTATGTAAATTTGTACTCATGAATGTGGTGACAAACCAAAAATGTCTCCCTCCAGCAGTGGACAAACACTGGCCAAGTTAGTACGTCCATATCATGCACTTATTGAATACCTATGGTATGTAAGGCAGTGGCTGATAGTCAGAAAGTTCCATAACTAGTTCTATAGTCTTGATTCTGCCACTAACTCACTAAAACGTCTTTAATAGGACCTTAACCTTCACTGGGTTTTAGTTTCCTCCACTATGAAGAAAGAGACCTGGGCAAGAGAACTAACTCTAGCATCTGATGGACCTATGCCTCTCCTATGAAACAAAAACACAGCTAACATAGCTGATGTTCTAGCCTGAAAAGTAGACTGAACTCATATAAAATGAAAAACAATAATGTATTACATATGATATATTAAATCTGGATAATACAGTATGAAAATACTGAGGGCCTGAAATGTTAGGAAAAGTTATATAGAAAATACAAGTGATATTTCAATAGATGTGATAAACAGAAACGCTCTCCCATCAGGGCACATGGGATGAGAATAGGGCAACACTAAAAGCTGATGCACGGGCAGTTTCAGGCTTCATTGTCTCAAGGGATGAAACTTTAAAAATACTAACAGACTAATAATGAAACTTCTTCATGAATTTCAGAAGTTCCAGAGTAATCATATCAAGAATGGTGGTATATATCTGTGAAACAAGGAAAGATGAGTTACTTTCAAAATTCTTATTTGAAATGACTAGAATAAAAATATAGGACAAAGGTAAGAAAGAAAAAGTTAGATATTTTATGGGGTCTTGCTCATTTTCCTTAAACAGAACTTTGAGTCAAATGCAAAATTAAAGAAAAAAAAAGGGCACCCAGCATCATTTCCAAATCACTATCTTTTTTGTTGAAAATGCCAAGTCTGCAGGACCAAACCATATATATGCAAATTTGGCTTGTGTTCTTTTTGCTTTGTCATGTGAGCACAAGCAACTTGCATACCTGACAGGCAATAAAGATAATTATTCCTGGGCTAGTCAGAGCTGACAAGATGACAGCCTCACCTACATCAAGAGTTCTACTGTCCCACTTCATTAGACCATCCTCGCCAGACTGTTGAGGGGCTTGATCTACACAAAAGAGATGATATTCAAGAGACAGAGCAAGGCAGCCTTGAGGCTTGAAGGTCCATTAGGTTGAAACATGTGAAATTGCTTGACTTCTACCACTGAGTGGCTTCTGAGGCCAGGCAGAGGTTGAGCATCAACTTCTTGTTGCAGAGTAATACATCTGCCCTGGGTACAAAGCAGGTTATCACCTGTAAGATCTGTGCCAGACCCCTAAAAAGAAGCCTGCTATTTAGAAAGCCCTCTTGCCAGAAATGTACTCTGCCATATGGACTAAAACACACTTGGGGACGATTTTTATCAGCAAGCAAGCTAGAGAAGGTTTAATGTCCCTCTTTGGGCTTTATCCAATCACTGCCCAAGAATCATTTGTAATGAGTGACTGTTACTTGCAGGATCTGTTTTTGTATTCTCACCCATGTTCCTCCTTTCAGTCCTCATCTGGTTCCCTACTCACTGATTCCACATACAGCCACATACTAGGCAATAGTGTCTAGAAAGAACTGTATGGATTCTTCAACCATTGTTATTGATAAGCACTAATTTTCTTCTGAAAGCATAAACATTCAGTGTTTGGAGACACTCATCTAAAAGATCGGAAGAATGACTTCAAGTGTGTTCCTTCAGATTCTAGGAGAGCAATTGAAGGTAATTTTCATCTAGAGCATCTATAGCAACTTAGTGAAACTCTACTACAGGTAGTAGTGCTTCTATTAAAGTGGAAGATGACATTGTACTATGCTGGAAGTAGCACTGGACTGGGAATGACATGAACAAAGTTCAACTTTGTTAGGGACTAGCTATGTCATTTTTAAAAGTTATAAAGGAGAGCAGAATACACTTCAGAAGATGCCATTTTGACATGTGGATTATTTCAAGTTGAAGACAACTGGGGCTCAGCAGACTCAGGAAAACTTTTTACCTCCCCTTTAACTGCCTAGAAGAATTCGGATAGGGGCCCTGTATCAAGAAGAGAGCTACTGTCCTGAATAATATTTTATACCTGTATGATATGGGGACATTTGTTTACCCAACATTTGCTCTTCCCACCTTCCTGTGAATTGTCTTTCTTCCCTTTGAAGCCCCAGGCCCCTACCTGCTTCTTCTCCTTAGCTTAGGATAGTATACAAGCCTCAGTTTTCTGACTTCTGGAAAGTCTCATATTTTTATGCAGCTTCCATACATATGAAATTTGTTTTTCTCCTATTAATGTGTCTTGTCAGCTTCATTATTAGGCCGGCCAAAGAGCGTGGAAGGGAAGAAGGGACAGTTTTCCATCTCTACATTTATACTAAACTCTTGTTGCCATTCAAGTTGCAAAATGATAAAGATCATCAAACACCTATCTTCCAGGATCAAAATAAAATCATACATATAAATACTTTTGCAAACTTCAAAGACAGATAATAGATGTCAGATAGATAGATAGAGAGACAGATAGTATCTTACATCTAAAGTTTTTCTAGGCCTGAATGTATCACTCTTTAATACAAACTTCTAGAGAACCGACCATTACCATTCATTCATCTGAAATTTATAGATTTGAATTCTAATGCTATGCTTTATTCATTTCGTTAAATATATTAAAAGCCTACCCTGTGCCATATACTAAGAGCAAGCTCCTACCATGTAGAGCATAGAGTGTTGGATTTAAACTTTTTTTTTTTTAACTTTTCAAGTGTTTCTGCCTTAATCATGCATCTATGCCGCAAGAGCCTAACAAAATACCTTGCACATGGTAGGATCTAAATATATCATATCTATTTGAACCCATGATTTTACCTATCATTCACCAGACTGTCAATGAGGCAACTCATGGCTATCAATAGGGATTATCTGAGCAGTAAATAAAAGCCATTGTTTTAGAGGCTGTCTCCAGGCCTGCTATATTCAGTTCCTTCTGGGTTTTGTACAAAAGGAAAAATTTGCTGACAGAACATGCATACAGACCAGTCATACTTTCAAGCCTGAAATGCATGTAGAATGCCTTGTGCCATCACAGAAGCCATGGATAATGCAGCAAAAAGTGTTGCTGTTAGAAACAAATTATACCTGGAGCTAAATCATCAGAGAAACCAGAGGTACAATTTTGCTGATAGTTTTGAAATGACATGGTTGATGTGAAAGTAATCTGGGTAGCTTCTATTTAGAGGCACTGGAGACTTGTTAGAAACTCATCCAGGCCAGGCTGAATACCATCACCCACCAGAGCACATCTCCCTTGGGAAATGGGAATTTTACAAGCTATGCCCACTGTACTGCTGCCAGCTTGAAGTCCTCTGGTATTCCTGGTGAAAATGCATCACTAGAGTTTGTGCCAGCAAAATATGACTTTTACAAGACTTGTGTAACAGAGAGTTCATTTCTGTCAAGGTGTAAAACCTGTCCCTAAAAGACTAATCCAGCAAAGGGGTGAATTGACAATAATATTCTTTGGATAATTAAAAATAAACAGTAAGACTAAGGACCTCCATATAACCCAGCATATTCATCTATACATTCATTTATTCATTCATCAGATAATTTTGAATTTTAGAAGCAGGGGATAGAATGATACAGGATATGCACTGTCTCTGTCAAAATGGAGCTATGATTACAGCTCATGATTATAAAAATTCATATATGATACATGTTGGATTATAATTTCTGACCTGGAGAAGGAAATGGCAACCCACTCCAGTATTCTTCCTGGAAAATCCCACAGATAGAGGAGCCTGACGGGCTATAGTCGACAAGGTCACAAAAAGTCGGACACAACTGAGCACAGCACAGATAAAACGTTATAGCACTTGGGAGATAGCCGACATACTCAAAATACCCAAATCAAGCGCTGAAAATCATTTGGTTATGTTAATCACTTTGATGTTTGTGTTCAACATAAGTAGGGAAAAAAAATCTTCTTGACCGTATTTCTGCATATAATTATCTACTGAATCATAACAAAAATGCTCCATTTTTAAAACAAATTGTGTTGTGCAATGAAAAATGGATACTGCATAATATGAGATGGAAGAAACTGTGGGGCAAGTGAAATGAACCACCACCACTACACCAAAGTCCAGTCTCCATCCAAAAAAGATGATGCTGTTTATATGGTGGGATTGGAAGGGAGTCCCTTTATATGAGCTCCTTCTGGAAAACCAAAGGATTAATTCCAACAAGTATTGCTCCCAATTAGACCAATTGAAACAGCACTGGATGAAAAGTCTCCAGAATTAGTCAATAGAAAACCCATAATCATCCATCAGGACAATGCAAGACCACATGTTTTTTGATGACCAGGCAAAAACTCTTATAGCTTGACCAGGAAATTCTGACTCATTGGCCATATTCACCAGACTATTGCACCTTTGGATTTTCATTTTTTTAAGTAATTAAAAAATTCTATTAAAGGAAAAGATTTCAATTCCCAGGAAGACTGTACACTTGGAACAGTTCTTTGCTCAAAAATATAAAAAGTTTTGAGAGATAGAATCATGAAGTTGCCTGAAAAAATGGCAGAAGGTAGTGGAACAAAGTGGTAAATGCATTCAATAAAGTTCTTGGTGAAAAAGAAAAAAGAAAATTCCTAAAATAGCTGCACATGCTATCAACCTGACAATCTGCTATGCCCTAAGAGGCAAGGTCAAGAGAAGAGAAAGTAATTAAGGAAGGTGAATATTTATTTCAGATTTTGTCACTTAAGAGTTCTTGAAAATCATATAATTCTTACCAAAGCAATTTTTGTCAAATTAATATTCTCATGTTTAACATATGGAATATTGTGTTATGAGAAATTATATGTAAAATTCTTAGTGCATAGCAGTGCCTCATTAAATGATAGCTATTGTTATTGAATGTCTCTATTCTAGAGGTTTTGCACATCTTCACTTATATAGCAACCCCTCCAACACACACACACACAAAAATATACTAGAATACAAGATGTGGAACAGCAAAGAGTTTATCTCTTTTTTCTCCTGCTGAATATCCTAGTCCTGAGAAATGGTTCTGGTCCATATTGAGGCCAGAAAAAAATTTTTTTAGTGAGGGACTAAATGAAAACTAAGATGTACTGACTCCATTTTGAAGCTGAAAAACTTTAAGTATCCAGACAAAGATCCTATGATATGATGCCAATGACATAGAGAATCCTTCTGTACTTACTGCTATATCCTGAGACTAAAGGATAGCTCACTTGTGATATGTTCCTCTTGACCTGAAATGTTATGTTTCACTTTCCTTCAATCAACTGAAGTTTGATCCAACTTCCCTGTGCTTCTAAATTGGTTTAGGTTTCCTGTGCAAATAAGTACAAGTAGTCCATCGCTTCTCAAGGGATTGGCTCTCTCAATTTACAGTGTTCCTAAACATACTGAGTAGACAGGCAGATATTGCTTTCAAAAATTTCAAAGAAAAAGAACTAGAGAAGAAAACTATCATTTAGCACCATCTCTTCTTATTGATCCACACAGAATTCACTATATTTTAACAATATGTAGTCTTCCATATACTCCAGAACTTTGAAAAGTGCTGCTGGTTATAACTTACTATCTGTTTCATCATTTGTTTAATAATAATCAGCTCATTTTTCCACTTTACTTATTCAAACAAAATATTAATTTTAAACTGTTTAAACCATTAATAATGCTTATAACTCATTTATTCAACAGGGATAGAATTTAATGGAGTGGCCCCTTAGAAAAACCCATAAAGGAGACAAGGGAAGTCAAACAGGCAATCTTCTTGTACTTCAAGTGAGCAGTATAACACAGACCCCAGGAACACTTAGAAAATGATAAAGACAGCACATGATTAAAAGCCATAATGAGAGAATATGATAATAAGTGTTACAGACATTCACAGTATTTAGAGATCAGGGGGTTGGAATGATCAGAAAGTTTAACAATGGAGGAGGAATTTTAATAGAAGACTTGAAAGATCAGTACTCTCTCCCTACTCTCCATACTGATTTTCTAAACATTAGCCACAGCAATGAACATGGTACATTTAGAGAACAGTAAGGAACCCTGCTTGGCAGATTGTTCAGAAGCAGCCTTCCAGGCACTCCCAGCAGCTCCCACCCATCAGGCTCACAGCTCACAAAATAACTCCCTGTTATTCTGAACTGTGGTGTTGGAGAAGACCCTTGAGAGTCCCTTGGACTGCAAGGAGATCCAACCAGTCCATCCTAAAGGAGATCAGTCCTGGGTGTTCATTGGAAGGACTGATGCTGAAGCTGAAACTCCAGTACTTTGGCCACCTCATGCAAAGAGCTGACTCATTGAAAAAGACCCTGATGCTGAGAGGGATTGCAGGCAGGAGGAGAAGGGACGACAGAGGATGAGATGGTTGGATGGCATCACCGACTCGATGGATATGGGTTTGGGGAGACTCCAGGAGTTGGTGATGGACAGGGAGGCGTGGCGTGCTGTGGTTCATGGGGTCACAAAGAGTCAGACAGGACTGAGTGACTGAACTGAACTGAATCAGAGACAGAGAGACTTAGGCACACCTCTCTCTCTTAATGCTTATGTTTGGTAGTTAGAATAGGAAACAGGAGTCCAGAATGGCAGTGGCTGAAAGACAAGGAAGGGAAAAGCCCGTGAAAATAGAACTAAGGAAGGTCAAGGACAGGAGTGAGGACCTCAGGTAGAACAAACAGCACTCCTGGCTAGACAAATTTACACAGGTCCAGGGGGAGGAAAAAACATAAAAAGAGGAGCCAAAGGGCCGGGGGTCTCTCTCTCTCCCACGCATGCATGCTGGTTCTCTCTCTCTCTCTCTCCTCTTCGCGTCTTTTGGGTCAGCATGCCCTCATGCCTCAAGGGTGTATTTTCCTGTATTTTATAGATAAAACTGAGGAAGCTGTAACACTGTCCGAGAGTTGTGAAGCGCCAAGGGCTTTAACATCCGTCGCCTCAAATTTTTGTTGTGACAAGACAGAACCAAGGAAAATAACCCACTCCCCTGAAACTTAGACCCTGCCAAAGGGTCAAGGAGGAGTGCTTGGGGGTACTGCACTTCATTTAGTACCATTTCACAGAGAGTCAATATGAGTAGGTATGATACCCTTAATGGGAAATTCTTGACTACCTCAAATCATCCACTTACAAACACTAGAGTAAGAACAAGTTTTAAGAAGAATATTTATTACAAAAATTAAATGGAGACTTATGCATGAGTTGATATTCCTGCAAAAGCTTAGCAATTCTTCAGTTCAGTTCAGTTCAGTTGCTCAGTCGTGTCCGACTCCTTGCGACCCCATGAATCTCAGCACGCCAGGCCTCCCTGTCCATCACCAACTCCCGGAGTTTACTCAAACTCATGTCCATTGAGCTGGTGATGCCATCCAGCCATCTCATCCTCTGTTGTCCCCTTCTCCTCCTGCCCCCAATCCCTCCCAGAATCAGGGTCTTTTCCAATGAGTCAACTCTTCACATGAGGTGGCCAAAGTACTGGAGTTTCAGCTTCAGCATCAGTCCTTCCAATGAACACCCAGGACTGATCTCCTTTAGGATGGTCTGGTTGGATCTCCTTATTCTTAGAGGTAGACTAATATGTGCCTGAGAAGCTCCATGGACCAAACACAACAAGCTAACTGAAGACAACATTTTTATAGTCAGCCTTTGTTAAGAAGAATCATAAATTATCAACACAAAGAATAAAGTAATTTGATTTTGCATACTGCAAAGAATGTGCACAGAGAATACGTGAGAGGAAAAAATATGAAATAGCTTCTTGTAAAGGACAAAAGCAGTTGTGATAGGAAAAAGTATAACTAGCTGCTTAGTTGACTTTCACCAAGGATCTAGCTAGCTTTAGAACTGTCTCCAGATGTTGACTGGAGTCCTGTCATTATGATAGATATTTCAATAACAGTCCAAAAAAAAAAAGAGGAAGAGTCAGGAAATCATCTAACCCCAAAGTAGGAGTTAGGATTCTTATGTGCTGATCTGCTGACAATAAATCCTAACAAGTGCTAACACCATATCAGGTCCTTTTAAAAGATCCCTAAATCTCCATTTGGAAATCTACTTTAGATTTTCCCCACAACACTTCCATCTTTTCTTTCTTTTCGCCAGTTGTTCTCTTTTTTACTCAGTTGCCTATGTCGAGAACATACAAGCAAGAATGCCACTCCACTCCAAGAGCTCACTTATATAAGATTTAAGTCACACAGTCCCGTCAGTCTCTCTGACTCAGGTCCTGTAATTTCATGATAATGTATGCAGATAGAGCTCTGTGACCCTAAGAACATTTGAGCAGGCCAGGCTTGTCATTGTATACACCATAGTTTCTTTTCTGCCTTCCTGCTGTGCTGTGTTCTCAAATAACTCATTTCTCTTATGTCTTCTCTACTCTCCCTGTGGTCAAAAGTTTCTCCCAAGAGGGAATCAGTTATTAGTCATTTATACCTCTTCTGAATCTAATTAAAAACAATATGCATCTCAGGATAATTACAATGTAAGCTCATCAAAGTAATATGTTGAAAGTCTTGACATACAGGTAAGGATTCTAAATGACAAGTAGTGGAAAAGATCTTTTCAAGGAGTCTTTTTTCTTTTTTAATTGGAGAATAATTGCTTTATAATTTTGTGCTGGCCTCTGCCATACGTTAACATGAATCAGCCACAGGTATACATATGTCCCCCTCTCCTGAATCCCCCTCCCAGCTCTCTCCTCATCTCACTCCTCTAGGTTGTCACAGAGCACAGAGAATCTTTTCAGAAATCACATTTTCTATCCACCTGCTTCTGGTGAATGATATAATGGAATTCACAGTCCTCTCTTTTTTTCTCATCTGAGTCAGAACTGCAGACAGCATCCTTCCTTACTAAGTTTTCAGCTACATATATCTATTCACAGTTAACACCTGTCTGTCAGGCAAGTGTTGCACTCCTGGGAGGCACACCCAGGGGTTGGGGAGAAATCTATTCCAAAGGGATCATACTCTTTATTAGCATGAATCAGTCAACATCTGAACACCACCCCTTACTGGGACTCTACAGATTCCCTACAGGACATGTACTCACAATGCCTTGCTACGTCAGACTTTTCAATCACTTTTCTAAAAAAAAAAAGAAAGAAATGAAAAAGGAAAGAGAGAAATAGCATCCGTATCCTAATAAGCATCTTTTCAAGTGCCTGATTATTTGTATCTTCTGTGGTCCCCACTGGCAGGGGTGGGGACAGGGAGGAAGGGGTAGGAGTCAAATATAGTGTATGCATTTGTGAGAAATTCTCTGTTCTTATAAGCTTGAAATATAGATTTGTCACTTTTAAAGTGATTTTCCTATATAATCACTTCCCTGGTGGCTCAGATGGTAGAGTGCCTGCCTACAATGCGGGAGACCCGGGTTCAGTCCTGGGTCGGGAAGATCTCCTGGAGAAGGACGTGGCAAGCCACGCCAGTATTCCTGCCTGGAAAAGCCCATGGACAGAGAAGCCTGGTGGGCTACAGTCCAAGGGTTAGCAAAGAGTCGGACACGACTGAGCGACTTCACTTTCACTTTCCTAAATAATAGTAAAGAAATGGAAATGCAAAGTAGGGGCAGTGAACTCGGGGCTTACGTGCACAGTTGTGTCTGACTGTTCCTGACACCGTGAACTATAGACCCCCAGGTTCCTCTGTCCATGGAATTTTCCAGGCAAGAATACCGACGTGGGTTGCCATTTCGTACTCCAGGGGATCTTCCTGACCCAGGGATCAAACCTGCATCTCTTGTGTCTCTTGCGTTGGCAGGAAGATAGTTTACCCCTGTCCCACATGACTGAACCTGGACCATCTTCCCTCCCACTCCCCCAAAAAATACTCCTTTGTACTAGTTCCGTCTGTACTATAGGCATCCAGAAATCAGATCTAATGTAACATCCATTTGCATTCCCCTAAAGACATGCCACCAGGTACAAGCAAGGGGCTCAATAAAAAATTCCTTTAAAAAATATTTTTTAATGGAGAAATGCTGCTTCAAACAGAGGGCAGTCTATTACATCCCAAATTGTATCTTTAGCAGTGATCACAGATAATCTACAGGCTAGTATTCTTTTATTTTTTATAACAATCTCAAAATATTGAAAGAAAATAAAAAACATTCCTAGCTTAATCTTTTAGAGCCCTCTTTGGTCCAATTACCCATATAGTTATCTGAATATGGTTTTGCTCCATGTTCAGAGCTAACTATAGGTTACTGTATTTCCTGAAACACACTCTCACTTCCCCTATAATTTAGAGAAGTTTTAGATAATAAACATTTTTAAATCACATAAATTCCCTCATAAGATTTTCTAGAACATATATTCAATCTATATTCATAACCAAAATTAGGATATACCCTGAGTTCAGAAAATATGTTTCCCACTATAGATTTTTTTTTTTACAATTTCTGGATTAGATTGAATTTTAAAATAAAAAAGATGATTTTCAAAAGCAACCAATTTTGATAGCCATAATCAAATAATTCTAGAAATACTGAATAAATCTGCATGAGGAGATATTAGACATCCTAAAATAATTTAATTACTGAAAAGAAACATTGACTTGGTCTAGGTTAGTTATATTATTCAAGTTATGCAACCACATTATTTGAATGCCAGTTAAATACAAACAATATCTAACTTCTAGACTACTAGAACTACACAGTGAATCATTACATAAAAGGCAGAATAAGAGAGCTCTGTGTTGTTGAAAGGTAGTATTATATTCTGGAAAACATTGTTTTCTTTCTGGGCTTATATAATAAAGTATCTAGTGAAGGTTTCTTTTTTCCCATCTATCCAGTTATTCATTCAATAAATAAATTCTGAGCACTTATTTCGTATTTGGTTGAGTGGGCGACAAGGTTACTTCTCTCAAGGTAATCATCTAGTGCCAGGAAAACATACACACAGGAAGAACAAACGGTGATTAAAGTGATATAAGACACCATGTGTTAGGTGTCCTGAGACAGTTTTAAGAATCTATTGACATTTCAAAGGCTGGGAAGCTCCTTCTACCCAGGGAAATCAGAGAAGGACTTTTAAACCAAGGCTTGGTCACGCAGTCTAAGTAGGATTTCAAGAGCAATGAGGAGCATTTAAGTTAAAGTAAAGAAAATGCAGAGGTTTAAAAGTGAGAAAATACATGTACGAAAATGGTGAGAGATCAAACTAGTTAAGTAAGTTAGAGCCTGACCCCTGGAGAGCCTAAAATGATATGCCTTTGACTACAGATTTCATTTGAAACGAAATGTGTGAATTTTGAGCAGAGCACTGGGAGCCGCCCTCAGGGGGAACACAGAACCAACCCTGGGCGGTTCTTCCCCAGAATGCCTGAAGATCAGGCCTAGGGTATATATTCCCACATCTACTACATGCTAGGCACTCTAGGTCCTGGGGAAACAATGTTCACAATCTAAGGATAGAGACAATGGCAGGGGTAGAAAACTTCTCTTCTTCCCTTCGAGGTTCTTTGACAAAATAACTAAATTAACGTAAGACAGATTAGCAGAATAAACACAAATTTAACTTTGCAAGTTCAGGTGGTGCTTTAGTCGCCACGTTGACTCTTGTAACCCAACTGAGCTACCAGAAGACCCATAAATACATAAGACTCAAAGAAGTGACCAAAGGACAATTTTATATCTTTCAGACAAATAAACATCAATTTGTGAAGATCTGAGAAGACAAAGGGGTTTGGGTTTGGGATAGTAAATTGCAGAATAGGTAACATATGGGCCTTAACTTCCCTACCTCCAGTGGTAAGGATATCTTCTACCCTCCTGGAACTGGGGTAGTACATTTCACATGCGAGATTTATTTCCTGCTTCCAGGGGACCAAGGAGGGTCAGAGTGCCCTTCTTGAACTGGCTGTTCCTCAAGTTACCTACCTTTAATTCAAGACAAAATACCAAAGTGGCATATTTAGAGATGCCATATTCTACTTCCCTTCATAGTAATAAACAGGTAGAATAAATAAATAAGTAGAAAGATGCAAATAAACAATTTAATCCAGAAATTAGACCCAGTATTCACATTTTAAGTGAAAAAAAAAAATGTATCTGAAGCTCTTGGCCCAGTGTTTGGCATGGAGTCAAAGCAATTCTACAATACACTTCTGCATTGATCTACTTGGTATAAACCATCTCTTCCTTTCCTTATGGTTCATCATTTCATTACTCAGACACGGAGAAGCAACTATTTGAAAACCTTCATAATTCTGGCACATGAAGATAAAAAGCAAACTGTATATAAATAGCACTCAAAGAATTCATTCTGCTTTTACTGTTAAAAGAAAAAAAACAAGGTGAATGATCTCTTTGTCATTAAATACAGGAAGCAGTCAGCTGATTTTATGATTTCCCCATCCTCCTACCAAATACTGCATCAGACACAGCATAGTATTATCTGCCTATCTTTGATAGGAAAATGTGATTTCTGGGAAGTCATATTATTATTGCAAACTGAGGAGGTTTTTAAACAACAATCAACAAGTCTTTCCACACTTCTCTCAAATATTTCATTTCCTCTGAAGCCTGTTGACAGTTATCATCTGCCATTTGCCTCATCTGTTTCCAAGTTGAACTACAATATGCCAAGACGCAAAATTCCAGGACCAAGAAGCCTCTGTCGTGATTTTCAGTGGAGAAAAAGGCAGAGGAGTCCTGACAAGCCACTCTATCTGTTCAGGGTTGTTACTGGGCAGATGTGGGCTGTGATTTTTGCAGCAGGATACAGAAGTCTAGTATAACACGTGTGGTCTTTATGATGTTTTTGAGGGGTTCAGGGTAAGCATTAGATATGGGAAAGTGCTATTTCTATTGAGTTTTCTCTTACACTTTGATTAAAAACCAGATATAAACTCAATATAATCAGGAAAAAACATCTGAAGCTATTTCTCCATGGGTAGAGTATTACCTGAGACTTTAGAAGGAGGGTACATTAAGACCGAAAAAAAAAAAAAAAAGATGAAGTAATATGGTAAAACATCAGTAAATCCGTGTATAAGATGTTCTCAAACATCAATATGCACCATAATCACCCAGGAGATAACTAATGCAATAGCTCAAGGAAGACACTGCCCAGGAATCTATATTTTAACAATTATCCCACGAATTTAGCACCTATCTCATATATTTAGCAACCTTAATATAGTAAGTCTCCAAAGCATACTCTGAGCTCTAATGTATATCCAAAAGCAAAAAGTAGTTTAGGAAATTGCAGTAAAAAGCACAATGGTGCTTATTTCAAAGTGGTAAAATTATGGATAATTGGTATTAAGTGTAGCCCTTGTATTAGGAATATGCTTTTATATATCTTTAAATTGTCTTCTATGGTCATCTGTCATTTTAAAATTTAAAAATCAAATAAAGTAAAATACTAAAAAATTAAAGACTTTTATTCAAGCTTGTTTTAGAAAAAACAGAGGAACCAGAGATCAAACTGTCAATATCCACTGGATCATTGAAAAAGCAAGAGAGTTCCAGAAAAACATCTATTTCTGCTTTATTGACTATGCTAAAGCCTTCGACTGTGTGGATCACAATAAACTGTGGAAAATTCTGAAAGAGATGGGAATACCAGACCACCTGACCTGCCTCTTGAGAAACCTGTACGCAGGTCAGGAAGCAACAGTTAGAACTGGACATGGAACAACAGACTGGTTCCAAATAGGAAAAGGAGTACGTCAAGGCTGTATATTGTCACCCTGTTTATTTAACTTACATGCAGAGTATATCATGAGAAACAGTGGGCTGGATGAGGCACAAACTGGAATCAAGATTTCTGGGAGAAATATCAATAACCTCAGATATGCAGATGACACCACCCTTATGGAAGAGAGTGAAGAGGAACTAAAAAGCCTCTTGATGAAAGTGAAAGAGGAGAGTGAAAAAGTTGCCTTAAAGCTCAACATTTAGAAAACTAAGATCATGGCATCTGGTCCTATCACCTCATGGGAAATAAATGGGGAGACAGTGGAAACACTGTCAGACTTTATTTTTTTGGGCTTCAAAATCACTGCAGATGGTGACTGCAGCCATGAAATTAAAAGATGCTTACTCCTTGGGAGGAAAGTTATGACCAACCTAGATAGCATATTAAAAAGCAGAGACATTGCTCAGTCGGACATGACTGAGCAACTGAACTGAACTGAACTGAACTAGATTCACTCCCATAATTTACATTCTTAAATATCAGGATATTCAGAATGTTTTCAAGAAGGAGAGACTGTCCTCAAGCAGTATACATTTTTACTATATAATCCTTAGTACAGAGTTTAAACTGATTTGTTTGTTGTGTAATCATCAGTTCCGGGCTTAAAGAAAAAAACGTTTAATGTGACAGGGAATGTTGAAGGGTTTAAAAAGATGTTTGTCCTTTACTCCCCCTTGAGAATTCCAGACCCCTATCTCCTAGGGGACCCCCGGACTTCTTATCAACCTGCCTAGGAATTGACTCTCTCATATCTTTCCCTTTCTCTCTTGCCTTTCTCTTCTTCCTTCAACCCTTTGTAAAGCCTCCTCAGATAACCACTTTGCCTTCTTGCATTTCTTTTTCTTTGCGACGGCTTTGGTCACTGCCTTAATGTGGGAGACCTGGGTTCAAACCCTGGATTGGGAAGATCCCCTGCAGAAGGGAAAGGCTACCCACTTCTCTACTCTGTCCTAGAGAATTCCATGGACCGTAGATCACAAATATTCAGACATGACTGAGCCACTTTCACTTTCACACTACCTGTACAAAGTTATGAACCTCCATCCATGGTTCTTCAGGCACTCTATGTCTACCAGATCTAATCCCTTGAATCTATTTGTCACCTCCACTGTATATAAGGTATTTGATTTAGCTCATACCTGAATGGCCTAGTGAGTTTCCCTATTTTATCCAATTTAAGCCTGAATTTTGCAATAAGAATATCGTGATCTGAGACACATTCAGCCACAGGTCTTATTTTTGCTGACTATATACAGCTTCTCCATCTTTGGCTTCAAAGAACATAATCAATCTGATTTCAGTATGGACCATTTGGTGATGTCCGTATGTAAAGTCATCTCTTGGGTTGTTGTCAAAGGGTGTTTGGTATGACCAGTATGTTCTCTTGATGTAATTCTGTTAGGCTTCACCCTGCTTCATTTTGTATGCTGAAGCCAAATTTGCCTATTATTCTTGATATCTCTTAATTTCCTACTTTTGTATATCACTCCCATAACTTGAAAAAAAATCTCTTTTTTTGGTTTTAGTTCTAGAAAGTCTTGTAGGTCTTCATGGAATCATTCAACTTCAGCTTCTTCAGCATCAGTGGTTGGGGTGTAGTCTTGGATTTCTGTGATTTTGAATGGTTTGCCTTGGAAATGAACCAAGATCATTCTGTCATTTTTGAGATTGCACCCAAGTAGTGCATTTCAGACTCTTCTGTTGACTATGAGAGCCACTCCATTTCTTCTAATGTATTCTTGCCCACAGCAGTAGATGTAATGGTCATCTGAATTAAATTCACCCATTCCTGTCCATTTAAGATGACTGATTCCTAAGAGGTCGATGTTCAATCTCGCCATCTCCTGCTTGACTATGTCCAATTTATCTTGATTCATGGGCCTAACATTTCAGGTCCCTATGCAATATTGTTCTTAACAGCATCAAATTTTACTTTCACCACCAGACACATCCACAACTGAGTGTCATTTCCACTTTGGTCCAGCAGCTTCATTCTTTCTGAAGATAATAATTGCCCTCTGCTCTTCTCCAGTAGCAAATTGGAGATCTTCCAACCTGAAGGGCTCATATTCTGGTGTCATATCTTTTTGTCTTTTCATGCTGTTCATGGTGTTCTCCTGGCAAGTGGTTTGCCATTCCCTCCTCTAGTTGACCATGTTTTGTCATAACTCTCCACCATGACCCATCCATCTTGGGTGGCCCTGCAGGGCAAGGCCCAGAGCTTCAATGAGTTATACAAGGCCCTTCACCACAGCAAGGCTGTGATCCATGAAGGGAATAAAATAAAACAGTACCATTTCTTAAAACACTATCATTTTGGATTTTGGAACACCACCTAACAAATCATTCTCAGTTGCCTCTTGATTTCTGTGGCCTTCCCTAATTTTCGAGTAGATAAGGATTTCACTTGAACCTTACTAAATCCAAAGTTAAAAATAAGTGAAAGCAACAAATGGAGTAGAATTTTCAGTAGGGGCAAAGGACACTGGGATGTACATCACATCTAGAAGGAAAAAGTTCAGTGCAGTTCAGTCACTCAGTCATGTCCAACTCTTTGCAACCCAAAGGACTGCAGCGTACCAGGCCTCCCTGTCCATCACAGACTCCTGGAGTTTACTCAAACTCATGTCCATTGAGTTGGTGATTCCATCCAACCATCTCATCCTCTGGCGTCCCCTTCTCCTCCTGCCCCCAATCCCTCCTAGCATCAGGGTCTTTTGTAATGAGTCAGCTCTTCGCATGAGGTGGCCAAACTATTGGAGTTTCAGCTTCAACATAAGTCCTTTCAATGAACACTCAGGACTGATCTCCTTTAGGATGGACTGGCTGGATCTCCTTGCAGTCCAAGGGACTCTCAAGAGTCTTCTCCAACACCACAGTTCAAAAGCATCAATTCTTTGGCATTCTGCTTTCTTTATAGTCCAACTCTCACATCCATACATGACCACTGGAAAAACCTTACTAGATGAACCTTTGTTGGCAAAGTAACGTCTCTGCTTTCTAATATGCTGTCTAGGTTGGTCATAACTTACCTTCCAAGGAGTAAGTGTCTTTTAATTTCATGACTGCAGTCACCATCTGCAGTGATTTTGGAGTCCCCCAAAATAAAGTCTCTCACTATTTCCACTGTTTCCCCACATATTTGCCATGAAGTGATGGGACCAGATGCCATGATCTTAGTTTTCTGAATGCTGAGCTTTAAGGCAACTTTTTCACTCTCCTCTTTCACTTTCATCAAGAGGCTCTTTAGTTCTTCACTTTCTGCCATAAGGGTGGTGTCATCTGCATATCTGAGGTTATTGATATTTATTTCTCCTGGCAATCGATTCCAGCTTGTGCTTCATCAAGCTCAGTATTTCTCATTACATACTCTGCTATAAGTTAAATAAGCGGGATGACAAGAGCCTTGATGTACTCCTTTCTCAGTTTGGAACCAGTCTGTTGTTCCATGTCCAGTTCTAACTGTTGCTTCCTGACCTGCATACAGGTTTCTCAAGAGGCAGGTCAGGTGGTCTTGTATTCCCATCTCTTTCAGAATTTTCCACAGTTCATTGTGATCCACACAGCCAAAGGCTTTGGCATAGTCAATAAAGCAGAAATAGATTTTTTTTTTCTGGAACTCTCTTGCTTTTTTGATGATACAACAGATGTTGGCAATTTGATGTCTGGTTCCTCTGCCTTTTCTAAATACAGCTTAAACATCTGGAAGTTCATGATTCATGTATTGCTGAAGCCTGGCTTGGAGAATTTTAAGCATTACTTTACTAGCGTGTGAGATGAGTGCAATTGTGTGGTAGTTTGAGCCTTCTTTGTCATTGCCTTTCTTTGGGACTTGAATGAAAACTGAACTTTTCCAGTCCTGTGGCCACTGCTGAGTTTTCCAAATTTGCTGGCATATTGAGTGCAGCACTTTCACAGCATCATCCTTTAGGATTTGAAATAGCTCAACTGGAATTCCATCACATCCACTACCTTTGTTCATAGTGATGCTTTAAGGCCCACTTGACTTTGCATTCCAGGATGTCTGGCTCTAGGCGAATGGTCACACCATCATGATTATCTGGGTCGTGAAGATCTTTTTTGTATAGTTCTTCTATGTATTCTTGTCACCTCTTCTTAATATCTTTTGCTTCTGTTAGGTACATACATTTTCTGTCCTTTATTGTGCCCATCTTTGCATGAAATGTTCCCTTGATATCTCTTAATTTTCTTGAAGATATCTCTAGTCTTTCCCATTCAATAGTTTTCCTCTATTTCTTTGCATTGATTACTGAGGAAGGCTTTTTTATTTCTCCTTGCTATTCTTTGGAACTCTGCATTCAAATGGGTATATCTGTCCTTTTCTTCTTTGCTTTTCACTTCTCTTCTTTTCACAGCTATTTGTAAGGCCTCCTCAGACAGCCATTTTGCTTTTATGAATTTCTTTTTCTTGGGGAAGGTCTTGATCCCTGTCTCCTATACAGTGTCACAGACCTCCATCCATAGTTCATCAGGCACTCTGTCTATCAGATCTAGTCCCTTATATCTATTTCTCACTTCCACCGTAAAATCGTAAACACAAAACTAGCAAATAATGAAATTAGGGACCAGCTTAAGATATCAGTTAGCTTGTGCATGATCAAGTACATAGAAGCTAGGGAAGAATAAAAATAGATGCCAAATGCAGATTCTGAATCACAGAATAGCAAGATAATGAAAAGTCAGATTAGAATACCACAGTTTAAGCCTACGGTGTCCTAGAAGAAAGTTAAGATTCCTACTAAATAGCCAATCTCTTTCTTCCAGAGAAGAGCTGGCTAAACCACTATAAAATTGTAGGAATGGGCCCTGAAACATTTAATTTCATCATCACCTAAATAAAAGGTGTACCCCTAAAAGTTTTCTGATGCAAACATCCATATCCTTTTGATGTTGTTCAACACCAGGTTATTTAGAGCAGAACACTTCTATGGACAAATGAGCAGGCAAAGAGCATTAAAGCAAGATGAGGAGATACATACTTACTCACACTCATATCACATACTCAAGCATTTATTGTATAATGTGCTATCGACCATTTGGTGCTTCCACATACTTCATCTCCTAATTTAATCCCCATAAAATCTTCATTAAATTATTTTCCATTTTATAAATGAGGGAAATGAAGACTTGAAAATTTATTAATTTGTCTAAGTTGACAGAGCTAATAAGGAAAGTGTCTAGGATTCAAACTCACATATATAAGCCACAAAGTTCATCAGACCATGTTGAAAGGAGAAGCCAAACTCACATCCACTTTGTAGTCACATAAAATGAACCCTTGGTTAAATTTTATTAGCATTTTCTTCATTTAGCATTGCCTACATATAACATCATAAACTTTGAGCCTGCTGGAAAATGTAATAAGGAAGAGAAGTTTTATCACATTTTAAATATTAAAAAGGAAGAAAAATTACTTTGATTTTTGATAAGTGATGAAATTGCTGCAAGCCAAAATCTTGCCACAGGATTAGAAACTGATTTAGTCTTTCAAAATATCTGACCTTCAGTTAACCCCTAAAGGTAAGCAAAAAATTAAATAGAAATGTCACATATGTCATAAAAACTGGAGCAACATGGGGCATTGGGAAAGTACCTACTTTTTAGAAATCTAATATATTAACATACACATTTTTTTAATTTTATCCTTATTCTCACTATACATAAGGCTTTATTTTTATCTTCATTCCCACTATACTCAAAACATGCTGGCCTTATTTCTGTCTCTTGAATACATCAAATTCTTTCCCACTTAAAGCCTTTGCATTTTTAACTCTTGCTTATATTCTTCCCCTAATTATTTGCATGGCTAATTCCTTTTTATCTGTCCTGTCATATCCCACCTTCAATATCATTTCCTCAAAGATACTCTGATTGAACATCTCAGCTCTTTTTTGGCCATGGCAGGTGGCATGTGGGATCTTATTTCCCCAACCAGGGATCAAACCTGTGCCTGCAGTGGAAGCTTGGAGTCCTAATCAGTGGACCACCAGGGAATTTCCTGAACATCTCAGCTTAAGTATCACCCTGTCCAATGAAATTAAATTAATCAGTTATTCTGTGTATATTTTCTTCTTCCTGACACCAATATGCAAGCTCCTTGAGGGATGTATGTATTTATTTCTCTATGGCTAGGACCTAGAACCATGCATTACACATATTTATGAGCTCACTGACCAACAGAATAGCAAAGTCATTATTGACAAGATGATTAATTTTTTCCCATCTTACGAGTAAATCTTCTGGAAGTTTTAAAACATATTGTTATAGTTCCTTATTATCTTTCTTTTGAAAATTTATGATAAACAAGACAAAAAGTAGGTTAGAGAAAGTTCATATGTATCTGATAAAATCAATACTCAACTGTGACAGCCCTTTAGTAACTCAAAATAAACCATAGTTTTCATCTTATTTCTTCTGCTAAACCATTAAGGAGCAGAGTGTGGTGTAGGTTCAGAAATCAGTCAAAAGCAGCAAGGTAGATCAAGCAGAGAAACAAAAGAAAACCTGAGTCTGGTTTAGTACCACGAGCCCAGGATATTGGATGAAGCAAGCAAGGGAAATAAAAATTAAAATCAAGAATATAAGAACTACAGCTCTGGTTTCTCAAATCAAAATCAGATACACAAAGATGAATGTCAAACCCAGTCCAGGAAGGCAGACGTAGTTATGGGTAAAGTGGTGGAGGCATGTACATGATTTCACCAGGCTGAGCTTCTGCCATAAACTGAGGCTGTCTTCCTTATTTGTTTAGGTCATTTTCTCTATTTAAAGTAGCTGTTATCTTCCCTCAGTGCCTTGCCACCTCCACTCTATCCATCACTCTGTCTCTTCTAATTTTGTTCATCCTTCATTTCCCAGTTCAAGTCCTATCTTTGATATTAAAGATTTCCAATTACCCCAACTCCTAGAATTATCGTCCTTTTCTGAATACCTATTGCTACTCCTATAGTCAGTATCATCATGTTTGCCATTTAATTGTGCTCTAAATAAGGGATTCCTAGTATTTTTCCCTGAAAAGCTTCTTAAGACAAAAGCTATTTCTTTTGTATATTTTCCTACAGAGATTCAATAAAGAAATATTGATTTTAGAATTCACCATTTCTTATAGATAAAAGTATTTTCACTATCTATGATTATGCACAACCATGAAACTCTTTTACCACTTTTAGAAATGCCAAGCACAGGTGGGTTGAAGGCAGAAACACTTCAAACTCAAGTATATCAAAACCTACCAGAAGAATGGTAACTCTGTGAGAACCTCAGACACTTGGAAGAGAAGTGATGCTGCAAAGAGAAAATAAAAAATGACTCATATTTGTAAGACAAAAGAGAGAGTCTTTAAGACAGTTCAGTGTGAGAGTGAGTGGAAAAGGGAATTCAATTAAATTTTAAACACAGATCAAATATCTACTATGACTAGAACTGAGGTGAGAAATTGGCATATGGAGAGGAAGTAACTTGTGATGTTACAGAGGACTTTCCAAACTAATAGGAAAGGATGGCAAAAGAAAGAAGAAATTATATTTTTTAAATAGGATAGTTAATTTTACCAGTTATGCAGTTTCAGTCCTCACATCTACTTGCATTTAATATTTGGCTATTAAAGTGAAAGAGAAAACTTTACAATGCAAGACGCAAAGTGAAGAGAGTTAGCAAGAGAATTCAAGAACCTGCTATTTTCATAGTAATTCATGTGCTACTTTCAATAAAAATGTTGTATGACAAACCTGGAATCAATACGAATGCAGATAAAATGTATCTTTTTCACTGAGTAGTTCTATAATTGACACATACATTGCTGAATATTTTTCATTTGAATGCAGAATACTGTTTTGCCAATGCTCAATGTACAAACAATAAACATAAACATTGCCTTCCTCACTATTTTCTTTCATTCTTGCTTTGCCTTTTCAGGACTAGGATAAATGAATAGTAAAGGCCCATCTCACAGTTCACAAAACATGGTAAAGGAAGCATAAATCCCCAGGATAACATTGCTAACAATCTCTAAAAGAAGTAAATGGCCCATGGATCCTTTAAATGTTCCAAGTACAGCAGTTGAATGAATATGAGTCGTACATTAAGTGGGATCATTTGGAAGGATGAATGGATCTTTAAGGTGAAGGGGTTTCTTGTCCAAAGCTAGCAGAAAAGGTATGCAAATATCCTTGCCTTTTACATCTTGCAATATTAAGATAGTTGTGAATGTGTCACAGCTCATTTCAGTATGAGCCCCCAGCCATTACAAAATAAAATCCTCAAAATCAACCCTCTCCTCGAGGGTCATGAAGCAAATTGACTTTGCCCTGGTGGTCTCAGTAGAGCCAGAGCTTTTTTTATAGGTACTTCAGTAGGAGCAGAATTGGAGGCAATAAAGATTTAAAAAAAAAAAACTGAAGCAGCAAATTCTATAGGTCAATGTCAGGCACTGCAATTGTTTTTTTCTTAAACAAAGATAGAGTTATACCCTCTGTCATTCCAGATTCCTTCTTCTCCCTCTTTACATACAACATATAAGGATTTTGACTCCAAATTAGTAAAAGTCATGTTTATCTCCTTGTGTTATCACTGTCTTTCTTCATAGGACACACTCTCTGTGCCCCAGAAGACTATAACAATTATTTCTGTCTCAACACTTGTTCTTTTTTGACTATTTCCCCTCACATAAAAGTAGAATAACATTTTTGCCTTCTTGTCATGTCATTCTACAACTCAAAACTCTTTCAGAATTTACTGTTGTCTTGTGGAAAGTCCAGACACCTCAACACAACATTTAAAAGGCACTTAAAATCTTAACTCTAATTAAACTCCAAATCCATATCTATCTCTAGTACTCTGTGCTAATCACTCCAATATTATTGCCACTGCTTAAACTTATCCTTCTTATCTTCCCCCTCTGAGCAGCCCTACTCTAACCTACTCCACACCAATCTTTCAAAGGATCCCAACTTAGAAGGTATGTGGTCTGAAAAGGTTTCCTAGCTCCTGAAAGGCTGCGTAAGGATCTCTCCTATATGACTAAAAGGTGCACTTGCCTTATCAATGTGTTTATCACAATGTACTGTTGCTGGACAGAGTCTCCAGTACAGCAAGGTCATGTCTCTCTTGTTCGTTGTGATGTACTCGATACTTAACAGTGCTTGGATTAATATATTTTGTTGAACTGAATTGGGCAAAGGTAAGCCAAGATGGATAAACTCCGATTCTGGAATTCTAGAGTAGACTTATTTAAACAAGGCAATCTCTACAGCAAGCCTATTTGAGGTATTGGATCCTTCCCATATTTGAAGCATCTACACACAGTTCAAAATAAACACTGTGATGCCTTCCCTGAAACCTCAACTCAAAATGAATTTTCTTTCCTCTGAACAAAACTAAATATATTTTACATGGTGTTCAACTTCTCTAAGATCATCTCAAGTCATGCCAGATAATTTGTGGCTCATGAAGTCAACCAAGAAAAGAAGAAAGTCATCCTGAGTTTGTTCTTACCTGAGATGATGACTGATCTGACAGTGTTTCTTATTGCCCTCCTCCCCAACTTTTTGAGAACAATGTAATGTACTTCGGGAGGAATGTAAACTTATTGTTTCTCAATTCTTGCTGCACATTCAAATTATGTAGGAAACTCTAAACCTCTCTCCAGCACAAGTGAAATCAAATCCCTAAGTATGGAGTTTATACTTCTGTGTTATTTTCAAAAAATCCCCAAGAATTCTGTGAAGGTTGCAAATACTGGGTTACTGTTTCTATAAAGCATCAAATAGTAAACAGTTAGCCTTCCTGGGCTGTATTGTACCTGTTAAAACTACTGTACTGTTATAATTGACGCATAGTCATAGATGGAGCTAACCAGATGATTCAGACAGAAAAGAATCTGCCTGCAATCCAGGAGACCTGGGTTCAGTTCCTGGGTCAGGAAGATCCCTTGCAGAAGGGAATGACTATCCACTTCAGTATTCTTGCCTGGAGAATAACAGAAACTGATGGTAGCAGCTGTGTTCCAATAAAGCTTTGTTTACAAAAATATGCAGAAGACTGGATTCAGCACACAGGCCATAGTTTGTCAGCCTCTGCATTGAAAAATTCTGTATTTTCTTCCCAACTCAATGACTTTATTTGTATTATTTTTCATTTCATTACTGATAAGACATATGCTTATTTCATTTAAAAAAATAATTTGCCAAAAATAAGGCATATGAAAATCTGGCAGACAATTTTTAGAATGTGATTCAGAACCATCATAAACAATGCTCTGCTTATAAACGCATGTATAATATATGAAAATATGCTAAATTGTCAAAAATTATATGGCATTTTTCATTCAAAGCAACTGCACAGTCTCTGCACCTACCCTAATTATTTATGAAATGAATATCAAAAGGAATATCAGTGTTCTCGCCTTTATTTATGTATTCCAAATGACAACAGTAAAACGCAGCTGTCGCTGGGGTGGAGATGGCAATGAAAGCTCAAGCAGAACTGAAACAGCCCATTACCTGTGAAATCGTGTCCATACAGGCGTCTCAGAAGACTGGTTTCAGCAACACCAACGGACGGTGAGCTACGTCGTTGCAGTATAGCCCAGGTTCATAAAGCTTTTATAATGCAGATGGAGAAAAACATGAAATAAGGCTGCAGACGGCATATACAGAAATTGCATTTACCTACAAGTTGTTATCATCTATAAGAAAGGAATTTGAGATTGGTTTCTAGGACTGAAATGTAAATGGCTACTAAAGATTTGCACAGTTTCAAACAGGTTAAACCAACATAACCATGATGTGAAAGAGCCACTTTGGGTCTTATCTTGACAATAACTAGTTGTTTGCAACTTCTGAAAACTGAACGATAAAGCACAATGAGGTCATATTCATCTGTTTTCTTTCTGTAAGGACTGGAACAAAAATTACTCCGTTATTATTAAGCAGGTCTGACAGCAATTTGATATAAGGATTTTGTGAGATGAGTGGCAACTGAACTGCCTTAGTAGAAACAAACTTAAAACAATGTATACCCAAACATGGATTATGACAACTGAAGTACTTCTTATGACAGATTTCTGGGTTTGACCCATATCTGGGTCTGACTCTCTAGAAAATGTTGGCTGTCATAATTGGAGAATTGTAACTTTAAAGAGATGATGTGCAAAGAAACTCAGTCAAAAGTCTGTTACTAACTACCTGAGAGAAGTTGGACAAGTCATTTAATCTTCTAGGTACCTTAAAACTCTGAGATCTTATGAGATCTTAATCCTACAATTCTACAGGAAATAAATAGACCTGTATTTATAATAGGGATGAGTAAGACCTATGAGTGGCTGGTGGGAAAACTGAAAAGGAATGAAAGCTAACTTGTTTTAGGCCATGATTTGTATTTTTACTTTCTCAACTGAAGAGGATAACAAACCATTTCATGTCCCCTTTCTCTTAAAATATGAGTATATGTAAGTTTAATCTTACAAAGTATGTAGGTTAGCACTTACAGATGTACAACACAGACAGCTAAACTACATTGTATCCCAATCACAGCACAGTGTCATTCTAGAAAATACCAATAAAAAACAAGAATAATTTAAAAGTAATTAAGGTATTTATTGGTCTCTGAAAAAAGTAACACATGGTAAAACTTCATGAAATTCCTAGTCTTCTACCTATATCCAAGGATACTCAAACTGTCATGGACACCTTTTTCCTGCTGTGTTTCTCCTAGCCAATAACTTGGATTCTTTATTCAAGACATAAAAGAATACTTCTTCCTTAAAAGAAGGGGATGTAGCAATCACTAATAATTTAATATCTTTCATTTTACATGAGATTATCAGATTTGAATTCTTAAAATGGATGACTGTTGTACTCAAACCATTATTTCTCTACTTATTAGACTGAGACATTATCCACTTATTATCCACTAAATATAAAAAGTGTGTAGATTGGAATTCCAAACTTCCTTCTCACAATCTTTTGAATTTATTATTTCCACATTTTCAATGTTTATAAATTTGTATTCAGTTCTTTAACCATACTTCTCACTTTTACTTGGCATTGGTTTTGATTTAAATAGGCTCAATCCATTTATTAATAACTCATCATAATTGTACCAGTCCATTTATTTATAACTCATCATAGTTCCTAAACTCTTTGAATCATCTCTGTATTTCATTATCAACCATGTCAGGTATGTTCTTTTAATCAGTTGGAATATAGATCTGCCTTGAAATTTACAGTCCCAGTGCCATGAAACAATGGAAGAAAGGGAAACCTAGAGTCAGTTTTTTGAAGCATGAAAAGTACCTGAAGGGAGTCAAGGGCAGATAATAAGTATCTACCCAAGCAGGAAGTTCCCTTCCTCTCTACCCTTGCGACCGCTATCAATGTAGCAGTGGAGGTGGACAAGAGGCTGGAGAAGGTTCACAAGTGATGTAACTTAATGGTTATAGAGAAAATCAAAATATATTAAGACAGAAAGAAAATGACACAACAAAAATGAAGATACGTGAGAATGGCATTGGATTACTTAAGAACAATATTGGATGCTAAAAAGCAGTGAAGCCAAGCATCCACCATTGGGAGGAAAAATGATTTTCAAATCTAGGATGTTCCATCCAGCCAAATCATCAACCAAGCATACTGAGAAAATAAAACATTTTCATATACACAAGGAGTGTTTAGCAATGGCCAAATGCCCCAGTAATAAAACAAAAGAGTATCAGGCAGACTCTTGAATGCTGACATTTTGCCTCCTCCCAATCCAATGAAACAAAAAGCAGCAAACATCCAATTAGTTGTATTTATGATCATAAGATTTGCCCATTCTGTGCAGGCTGCATTGGCCACAGAACTTTGAGCACAATTTAAGCCATAAACAGTTTCTCTTTTATACCTCCTCTCATGCATTTTTGCAATTTTGTCTACCAGTATAGTACAAATCAAAGTAAAAATAATTTGAGCCAAATGCAAGTAATCTTTGTCTCCAATCTTGAACCTAGATGAGGTCTATATAGCAGCTTAATTCAAAAAGTTTCCAGTATTTACCTCCTTTTCTGGAAATCTAGAGAATATGCTCCAATCAAAGGAAGGAGTAAACCAAGAAATAGGAAGAAATAAAACTCAAGAAATAAGATATCTAGCAGAGAGTAGAAACTGTGGAAAATACCAGGATGATAATGAGTGTTATTTCTACACAGTAATTTTTCCAGATCAGGTATGAAAAGAGATTCCCAAGAAAATGAAATGGAAGAAATTGTTTAATAAGTTGGAGAGTTTAGAAATATTATCATTGGTATTTGTTAGATTAAATTGGAAAATCCTGGGAAAAAAATGATCATGGGTATATAAAAAACTGAGTAAATGGGAAAATGAGTCAGTTACTAACCAGACAAAAAACAACGATGTGATGGGATAAGCAGAAGGGATAAGCTTGAACACCACAAAAGTTATAACCCTTCAACATCATAGTAGTAAATAGACATGCCTAAAATTGGTGTTTTCTAAAACTGCATTAACATATGAAAGAGATATTTAAATAATAAATGTTATTGGTAAAGAGTTGGGAAATACTGCCTCTGGAGTTTGAATATGCAGAAGTGGAAAGGCAGTAGAACAGATCACTGCTTTTTTCTACATAGACACTTTAAAACAATAGTTTATTAATGTCCACAATATAATTTTGATTTTTAAAAAGCTCAAATTTAAAAGGATACATTTAATATGATGTCTGCAAAAGCGTATCTTCTTAAATCACAAAGCGCATCATCTTAGCCTAAAGTCCTCTAGAAAACAGAGCCTACAGCAAAGCTGGGAGAGAAATGCTTTATTTGAAGACATGTAAGCAAACACAGGAGGTGACTGTGGGGGGAAAAAGGAGTGAGGGAACAAGAGATGTGAACCAATGGGATATAATACAGTACCATACTAACTACCATTTCACATGAGCCACAGAGATGTGAAAAAAGGTCAATCACCATCAGGAGAAAGTGCAATATCTTCCAAAGGGCCACAGGAGGCATTTCATAGTAAAGCCTTTCATTAGCTCCCCTGCCTCCTGTTTCACTCCCTGTGGCTCATTCCTGCCACCCCCCATCACACTTTGAATAGACTGTTTGCATTTAAGTCAGTGTTCCATGCTCTGCTTTTTCTAGGGCTAAGACAGTTCCCCAGAACTTCTGGAATTCTTGCAAATTCTAGGCCTTGGAAACAAGTGCATGATTGAATACGAAGACTGAAGATTATCTTCTTCCAGAGAGATTTAGAGACATGCCAAGATAGAGAAAAGAAAGGTCTTTCCTTCCGGACATTTTTGCTTACCTTTCAGGATACTAAATCTTGTAATGCCTTTCTCAGCTACACCAGAGGAGACCTTCTTACTCTCCAGGGTAATGAATAATCTCTCTCCAGAATGGAAGCTAAGAACATCACCAACAGCCCCAGTTAAAGCTCAGAGTCTCCTTAGATTGAGATTCTTCTCCTGTGGTACAACCCACTGCAAATGGAAATAAGTGTCAGGCTCATCTTCTCACCCTCTGGTAACATGAACATGAGAAGCTGGTGTAAGTCATTTCTCTGGCTGCTATGTTTTGCTGAGGGCAAAAAGAATTCTCTCTCTCTGTCTGACCCAGAGAACTTCTCTTCTATGTTACTCTGTGTGTGTGTGTGTCCGATTCTGCGACCCCATAGACTGCAGCACACCAGGCCTCCCTGTCCATCACCAACTCCCAGAGTTTACTCAAACTCATGTCCATTGAGTCAGTGATGCCATCCAATCATCTCATCCTCTGTTGTCCACTCCTCCTCCTGCCCTCAATTTTCCCCAGCATCAGGATCTTTTCAAATGAGTCAGCTCTTCACATCAGGTGGCCAAAGTATTGGAGTTTCAGCGTCAGCATCAGTCCTTCCAATGAATATTCAGGACTGATTTCTTTTAGAATGAACTGGTTGGATCTCCTCGCTGTCCAAGAGACTCTCAAGAGTCTTCTCTGACACCACGGTTCAAAAGCATCAATTCTTCAGTCCTCAGATTTCTTTATAGTCCACCTCTCACATCAATACATGACTACTGGGAAAACCGTAGTCTTGACTAGACGGACCTTTGTTGGCAAAGTAATGTCTCTGCTTTTTAATTTGCTGTTTAGGTTGGTCATAACTTTTCTTCCAAGGGGCAAGTGTCTTTTAATTTCATGGCTGCAGTCACCATCTACAGTGATTTTGGAGCCCAAAAATATAAAGTCTGTCACTGTTTCCAGTGTTTCCCCACCTACTTGCCATGAAGTGATGGGACCAGATGCCATGATCTTCATTTTCTGAATGTTGAGCTTTAAGCCAACTTTTTCACTCTCCTTTTTCACTTTCATCAAGAGGCTCTTAATAGTTCTTCTTCACTTTCTGCCATAAGGGTAGTGTCATCTGCATATCTGAGGTTATTGATATTTCTCCCGGCAATCTTGATTCCAGCTTGTGCTTCCTCCAGCCTAGTGTTTCTCATGATGTACTCTGCATATAAGTTAAATGAGCAGGGTGACAATATACAGCCTTGCATTGCTGGGAGAACACCATGAACAGTGTGTGTGTGTAAACTGGCAAATTATCAGACTCTTTCCAGTTTCTGAACTAACAGGTTATTAGAACCCCTCTTACCCTTAAAAGGGCCTGACTTCTATTATTTAATGGAAATATATTAAATTCAAAAATCTTTGCCTCACAAAGAAAACCTGCTTAACTGCATGTTAGCCGCCAGTCTAACTACTGCTGACAGCTGATCTATATATTCACAAGAAGTAGACTTCTCCAACACATTGATTTTGAACAATTTTGTCACTAGGGTGATATAATGGAAAGAGCATGGCCTTTTGAGTTAGATAGTTATCTATTTGAAATATATTCCCAGTATGAAATAGCTATGTCACCTTGAACAGTTTACTTACATTCGCTAAGCCCTACTGTCTGAGCAGGTGAAATGTGTCCCTGAATTAAAGAAAGGATTAAGGAGCAACTGGCAACAAACAACTGTAGAGAAACCGGCAGAGCACCAAACAGTCAGTACTTTAAAAATGCTAATTCCCTTCCCTTTGAAGACTACCACTAGGTGTTTAAAACTAGACTGTACATTCCACATATTCTTTTGTATTTTAAATAAATCATTCATCCAAAAAAGGTTTAAGGGAATTTATTTGCTACCAGTTGGAGAGAACCTCTTAGAGTTATCATTTATAGTCATTTGAGCACTACAGAGTCTAGTCTAGTCTGGCTTGGACATTTTTGTTGTTTTCTTTTACTGACAGAGTAACCAAAATTTAGAGAAATTGAAATTCTTTGGTAAAGAAGAAGGCACAGTAATATGAATAATGTCTCTTCTGCAGTTAGTTACTTATTTAAAAATATAAAAAATCTTTGTGATAGTGTAATCAGAAGGCAGTGTCTACAGAAATAACTTTCTATGTTATTTCATGTACCATGAAATCACCTATCTCCTGCTTTTTGATACTGTACTATTCCCTAGAGAAGGATAAATCAACATTTAAAAGCATATTACATATAAATAGAACATCTGTCAAAAGTTGTGCGTATACATGAATACTATCGATATATATCATTCAGATTTTTCAACTTATTGCATTTTTAAACTCATATATTTTAAATGAGAAGAGTATGTTAATCAACAACTCACACTAGTATTTTCACTTTTACTACATATTACTTTTAATTCCTGTAAAATGTTATTAGCTTCATAGAGAAATTATGAATATAATTTTTTTCACTGTGCCATCGGGAAGATAGGATGAGCAAAACTTTTCAAACAACAAAGCAATTAGCATTATAGCAAGTTCAGCTCTTGAAAATACCTAATTTTTGAATTAAAACTCTGCATCAAAAGTTTCTTTAAAGAAAATATTCTTGATTTTTATTCTATTATTATTTTATAATAATTTTAAAACCTATTGTTATTGCTTTTTCTAAGATTTATTCATTTATTCATTCATTTGTTTTTGGCTATGCTGGATCTTCACTGCTGCACACGGGCTTTCTTTCGTTGTGGTGAGTGGGGACAATTCCCTAGTTCTGGCATGCGGGCTTCTCACTGTGGAGGCTTCTCTTGTGGAGCACAGGCTCCCGGGCACTGGCTCAGTAGCTGTGGCCTATAGGCTTACTTGCACTGTGGCACGTGGGATCTTCCCAGACCAGGTATTGAACCCATGTCCCCTGCACCGCAGGCTGATTCTTAACCACTAGACCACCAAAGAAACCTTATTGTCTTTAATTAACGTGATTTTTAACCTTTTTTTGGCTAAAACTATAACTATCTCATATGAACTCAGAAAGTTCCCAGAGTTGATTTGACATCATTAGAGACTGGAAGAAAAAAAAACAAATGACTTCTTGATTTATTCCCAGAAAACAGTAAATCTTTCTCATCAATCTAAACCTATTAGTGATATAATTATGTATACAATTTTTTCACTTATGTTTATTATCTAGAGGGAAAGTGATACAGTTTATGGGCCATATTGGCTACAGAAACATTTTTCATTAGAAATCAATTGTCTCCACTGTTGGCATATGTGGTTATAGATCAGCAAAACAAGTACCAGCAAACTAGAAGCTACTTGGTAAAGTGTGATCTGTGCCTCAGAATTATATCTTTTTTCTTATGGTTTTTTCATGGGGAATTGAATTCCATGTTAGCTCCAGAAAATGTGTTTGCCATTTTTATAGACCTTTAGGGAAAATTATAAAACACCTTTGTGTGACTTTCTGTAGGAATGGTTCATTATAACCAGAGAGAATGACAGTCTTTTATTCAGTCTAATGATGTTACATTTTATGAGATTTCAAGTCAATGGAATTATCTTTGATGCCAGATGTTACTTATGAAGCAATGGGTGATCTATCTTAATCATAGATTAGTCATCTATGAAAGTATGATGTCTTTCCAATGATGTTCTCTGTAATAAGAACTAAGACAGGGAGAAATAAATGCAATCCATGATAAATAGTCATCCAGGATCTTTCATTAACACATGAAAGAAGGGAGGAGGAACTCTGGCAGGAATCTATATGATGTATAGTAGCTAGTTCTGATTCCTTAACAGAAAGCAGATAAACCACACCTTCTTGATACATGAATTCCTGAATGCTTGAGTATAAATTAAGCAAAACCTTTAATCCTACAACATTACTCCCACAAAATGAAATGCTTCACATATCAGACATCTTTTTGTCTTCTTGAAGATACCAAATTCTCTCACATTCATTGACTCCACTTTAAACATTTTCCAGAGCAAAACATGAAAAGTGCAAAAAAAAAAAAAAAAATGGTAGCAGAAACACATGCAGCTTCCAATTTATAAAGGATTGGTACTGAAGTCTATTTCCACATCGCTGATTTAGAATGCATTAATAGGAGCAAGCTCCCGTGGCGGGGCGGCTGCAGGGTCTCCCAGCAGGGCTCAGGATGGCGGAGAGGACGACGGGGCCTGCAGAAGGACACGTCTCACATGTCATTTGAGGAGCTGTTAGAACTGCAGAGTCAAGTGGGGACTAAAGCCTACAAACAACTGGTAACAGGAAGCAGCACTAAGAAGCAGAGTTCTAGACCACCTGTCCCAAAAGCATGTGTTGCAGATAAGCACAGGCCTCTGGAGATGTCAGCCAAGGTCCGGGTGCCATTTTTGCGGCAGGTTGTCCCCGTCAGTAAGAAGGTGGCCCGGGACCCCCGCTTTGATGATCTGTCAGGGGAGTATAGTCCTGAGGTGTTCGATAAAACATATCAATTCCTAGATGACATCCGAGCCAGAGAGAAAGAGCTGGTGAGAAAGCAGCTGAAGAAGCGCCGTTCAGGGGAGGAGCATGAGAAACTACAGCAGCTGCTTCCGCGAATGGAGCAGCAAGAAATGGCACAGAAGGAGCGAAGGCGGCAGCAGGAGCTACGCCTGGCCTTGAAGCAGGAGCTTCGCCTGGCCTTGAAGCAGGAGCTTCGCCTGGCCTTGAAGCAGGAGCTACGCCTGGCCTTGAAGCAGGAGCTACGCCTGGCCTTGAAGCAGGAGCTTCGCCTGGCCTTGAAGCAGGAGCTACGCCTGGCCTTGAAGCAGGAGCTACGCCTGGCCTTGAAGCAGGAGCTTCGCCTGGCCTTGAAGCAGGAGCTACGCCTGGCCTTGAAGCAGGAGCTACGCCTGGCCTTGAAGCAGGAGCGGCGGGCTCAGGCCCAGCAAGGCCATCGGCCACACTTCCTGAAGAAATCTGAGCAGCGCCAGTTGGTCCTGGCCGAGAAGCTTAAGGAGCTGAAACGAAGCAAGAAGCTAGGGAGCTTCTTGAGTCGCAAGAGGCGCCGAAATGCAGGCAAGGACAGGCGGCATCTCCCTTTGAGCAAAGAGTAGTAAGGAGCGTGCTCAGCTCTGCTGCTGCCGCAGTGAGAAGTGCATCTGTGGGGACACCTTTGTGCTTGGCCTGTTCTGGTTCTTTCCCATTCAAGGGCGAGGGTCACAGCTGCCCTGGAACTCGACTAGCTCAGAGATGACTCTAAGCCTCTTGGACGGCCTGAGGGCTGAAAAGGAGCAGCTGAGCCTTCTGCCACGCCACTCTTCCTCTGCTTGCATCTGGGTCATCGTCATTGTGTCCTTCTCCTATCCTTGCCTTAATGATTCTGATACAGATGGAAAAGGACCTTGAGGCTGGTTGAAGGCCATAGAGTCTGTGAGTGGCTCCCAGGACTGGGACTTCATGCAGGAGCCAGATCATAAACACTTCTGTGTCTCATCTTTTTATCCTGCTGCTTTTGTGGGTGGCCTAGAACTACTGTTTCAGGGGCCACATGTGGGTGGGCAGTAAACCTAAGGGTCCTACAAAGTGGGAAGTCAGATCAAAGCCCCTTCCTCCTTCAGCCGGACAGATGACACCATCATTCAAAGAGGGACCCAATCCCACAGCTCATCTTCTTAGCTTTGGTTTTGGATGCAAGAGGAGGTAGGAGGTGGGGACAGAAAGTGTCCCTGGTGATAGGTAAGTGCAGCTGGCTCTCAGTATTGTTTGGGTGGAGAATTCATACTGCCTGTGGACTGGGGTATTTTCACGCTACAAGTCAGTTTAAAGTGGTCTCTGGTTGGGAGTGCCTCCAGGTACCTGGCAGAAGCAAATGCATTCCTCTCTCTCTCTTTTTAAAATACTTATTTTGGTTGTGTTGGGTCTTAGTTGCTGTTCACAGGGTCTTTGTTTCAGCACGCAGATTCTTAGTTGCAATATGCAGAATCTTGTTTCCTGGCCAGGTCGAACTTGGGAGAATGAGGTCTTAGCCCCTGGATCACCAGGGAATTCCCAAAATGCATTTCTCTCTTGAGGATTGTACTTTAAACCCAGACTTCAAGGAATTCCTTCAGATAAAATTTCAAGGAATATGAGCTTACAGTGAAAACAAGGTACAAAAGGAAAAAAAAAACAACGCATAAGTAAGAGTCATTAGGAATAACAGGCAACAGAATCAGACCAGCAAAGTCTGAGATTTTGGAAATGTAAAATACGAAAATATAAAATGTCTTATTTATGTTTAAAGAAGAGCTATGACTGATGAAAAAAATGTATCAAAAAGGAAAAAATTGGTTTGATTTTAAAATTTTTTTAATGAAAAATTAAAAAAAAATTGAATGCATTAATATGTTTATTCTGCAGATACAGTGATCACATTCCCAAACTAACTAAAAAAAAATCCTAATTCCCAGTAAACTTTTTGCTAATTATTATCTTTTGTTATTTCTTAAAATGAATTATAAAGAATAACCACTATATCCTTAAATTTCCAATATATATTTTCCCATACTGACTTACAGTTATTTGTGTACATGTCAATTCTCTCCCAAATGAAGTATCTTAAAATGATCAAAGTCAGGTAAAACCAAAAAAACTTTTGAACAAGAAAACTGCTAAAATATAGTTATACTGAAGATGAATATAAAATCACTTTAGAGAAGACCTTTTTAACTCTTAATCACTTAATTAGCCTCTATATTAAACAATCACAAAAACAGCTATTTCCCCAGGGAAGTGTCTAACAAAACCTGCGTGGCCTGACAAAATTCTGCTTCTTGCAAACACTTTAATTTAGATTTGGTTCTTGCGGGAAATTTACGTAGAGGTCAAGGAGACTTTGAGAAAGGGAATCACATCTTTTTCCCTAATTTTCAATTTAATATTAGCTCTGATGGATTGAGATGGTCTCAAGAGAGAACTGCTAATGGGGAAAAGAAAAACAGACTCCAAAAGGAACCACAATTGAAGAACGAAGTCAGAACCAGGAACTCAGGCTCAACACCTAAAGCTATGAAGTTGATAAAGAAAGGTTAATTCTGTTCCCCTCATAAAATGGTCAGTGTTTGAGAAGTTTGCCTTAATGAAAACAAGTTTAAGTTTTAAATGCTATAATCCTCAGAACCCAACAGTGTGCAACTACTGGGGCCAGGGCAGCAATTTGAGCCACTGAGTTTTTCATCACAAAGTGGACAAGGTTCTGTTCATCTATGATATTTAAATTTTCAACCATGCTAGAAGCAAAGGGCCACCTGACATTTGAAAGCAGCACTGACTTCTTTTGACTAAATAAGTACCTCATTTGCTTAGACAACTTGAAAGAGAAAATCGTCAAAAAGGCAATAACAGATTCTCCTAATAGGGTCAAAAGTTTGCATCAAATAATTGGGGCAGGGAGGAATAGACAGCGATGTAATAAAATTCTGATCCCATACCTTAAACATTTTTTAATTAAATATTTGGTCTTATAATTCTACTGTTAACTTATTTATTGAATATTGCTGTTTGAAAAGCAACTTAAATATAAGAAAAGGAGATAAGCAAGGATTTTGATTTGTGGATATTCAGACTGGGAACATTATAGAATTTTTAAAAAGCTGTATTTAATGATAATGATTCATTTTGATGTCTTTCTGCATATTAAGATTTATAGGCTTTCCCTCCTCACTGTTGTATTTTTAATACTAGTACTATATTTAGTAATTAGAACTTCCATATGAAATTGTTACTGGAGATGGTTTTCCTGAAATAAGTAACCAAAAATAAGGGGAGTCAGAAAAATTAGGAGTCAGAGAAAGGAAGATGAAAGTGAAAGTCTATGTATACATGTGAGCAAAAGATGTTTGGATAAAAATGCACTAAGCTTTTGCAAGTAAAAGAGGAATTTGGCAGTATGAAAGGCAGCCAAATAGATTCCTCAAGAGTGAATGATTACTAGCATTTCCACACATGGCTTGGTGATGGGTATTTTTATACCACCTTTTCCACTGAGAACATTTGGAAAAACCAAAATAATGTTTCAAAATTTGTTGGAAGATACTACAGAGCCACTGTACCTGAAGAATTTGGGGGCAAAATCCCAGGCGGGAGGGGACGCATAGAAACCTGGCATTTGACCCTGCTGATCCTCAATGACCATTTGCTGCGTAATAAGCTGTGGCCTCTGTCCAGGCTGCAGGAGAGCAGACAGCAGTGGCGGGGAAGCTAAGCAGACTTGGGGTAATCTCGTGGAAGGTTGAATAGCTCTGAAGTAGGCCAGAGAAGGGACCTCTCTGGTGGCTCAGCTCAGATGGTAAAGAATCTGCCTGCAATGCAGGAGACCCATGTTTAATCCTGGGTCAGGAAGATCCCCTGGAGAAGGGAAAGGCAACCCACTCCAATATTCTTTCCTGGAGAATTCCATAGACAGAAGAGCCCGGCAGACTACAGTCCCTGGGTTTGCAAAGAGTGAGACGTGACTACTAAGCAACTAACACTTTTACTTTTTTCTCCAGGCTCAGGAAGCATCAAGGAGGATCATACAAAACACCCTAAGATTCTTGCTGTGACCTCTCAATGGCTGTATTGTAGATGCAGAGCTAATTAAACGTCATCCTACCTTTAGAAAAACTGAAATAAGATTATCGATCTGCATGTTCCCTAACAGTTTGCCAGAAGTAACAATAAGTTCTTTCCAAAGGCAGACAAGATTATTCAGGGCCATAAAGAGCACCAATATAATTACAACATCCAGCATTTAACCAAAAGCTACCCAGCATATCAGACAATAAGATCAAAATACTAAAAACCAAAAGAAAAAAGAGATAATAGGAACATGCCCACAGAAGATCCATATACAGGTTTCCCCACTATCCAAAAGTAGAGCGTTTCTGTGAAGCCAAAATAGCAAAAGTCACAGAAGCAGTTTCCTTAGGATGCATCTTGCTAATGGATGCACAAGATATATCGAGATAAAGCCCAGAGTTCTCAGAAACAGCTTGATGCTGAGATGCTGGGTGTAGTTCCCCCGGAAGGAACTCGGTTATACCATCTCACTGCTAGGGGCGCATACTGCTTTTACAATGGCAAAACAAATGCTGAGAACTACTTTTCCCTTTTGCCTGTTTTTGTGAAAGCAAAGTCCTCTTCAGATTTCTTTCTATTAGCAAAATCAGGTACTAGTTCAGATCTTTTATAAAAGCGAAGTAGTGTAAACTTTCCAAAATAGGTGAAATCTGTATCAAAATTATTAACTATGAAATTTTAAATGTGTGATATTTAAGGAAAAAAAAAGTTGGAAAATCAGCAGAAATTTAGAAACTATATTAAAGAACCAAACAAAAATTCTCCAACTAAAATTTCAGTAACTGAAATTAAGAACTTGAATTGATTTAATAGCAAATTAGACAGACAAAGCTGAAGTGAAGAAAACAGGCCAGTAGAAAATATCTACTGAAATAGAGAAAATAATGGAATATACAAAAAAAGATCATAAATGAAATATAATACATGGTAAAAAGCTCCAACATATGTGCAGTTAGAACCCAAAGACCATATAGAAAGATTATGCCAAATATTTTAAAAAATTGCAGAAGACACAAAGCCTCAGATTTGAGATTTACTATTAGTTTTCTTGATACTTAAAGTATCTTGTATTCATTCACAAGGCAAATATTTTTAAATTATGCTTCTGTAGAGTAACAGTCATACCAATGACCATTGTTCTATGGACTTTACACTGATTAATTCACTTAACGCTCACAAGAACTCTACAAGGTAGCTCTCTTTATTATTCTGATTTGCAGTTAGGAACTGTGGTTCAAAGGATTTAAGTCATTTCCGATGGTCATTAAACCCAGTGTGGCAAAATCAGGATTCAAATCCTGACACCTACTTCTTGAGTCCAGTACCTAACCACGATGCTTATTTTAATGTATGATGAATGACATTTTTATATGAAAATTTTTATCAAATCCTTCCCTGAGGAATTTAAAATCAAAATTATTTTTAATTGTAATTAATTCAGCAGGCCTTCAGTAGAAAACTGCCCAAAAATTCAAATCTCTTAAAATGGTATGGCAATATACTTTTTTAAATGATTTATGGACATTTAAAGTTAATTGCTTTTAAAAAAATTCAACACTGATCTGAAGTTGCCAAGAAGCATATTCACTTTTTATAATTGGTAAATAATTTAAAATGCCTAATAGCATGACTAGTTCTATGTGCTGTAGTAAATATTGCATCTAATTTTATGTGCAGTAAAATGTACATTTCCATTTCATATTCTCTTTCTCCAGTGAATTTGTTTAGTAGGATACAGCAAAGAGCTAAGAAATCAATGAGATTACTAAAGTACCTCAAGCCACGTCATTACATGATAATTATAAAATAATGCTTATTTGTGTATACAAAATATCCATGATTAGAGTTTTCCCAAAGTATGAAAACATATTCCAATATTGAGAAACTGGGTAAGTGAAAACTCCAGGAATATGCAATTTTCTTGAACAAGAGGGAGACAATATGAGAGCATTAGGGTCTTTGTTGCTGGCCATCAAGTCCCATGAATGTCTCAATTTTCTATCCTTCCACAGACTTGAAATCAGCTATGCCACTGGCTCTGTCAGCTACCATAAAACCCTTTCAACAAATCCCTTGTTGCATAGTTTGATTTGTTCTACTTTCACCAAGGGTCAATAATACATCAAAAATGGAAGAAACTTTGATTATGTCACCTAACACCTTTGAATCTTTTTTCATCACTAAAAGTGAAGGAGAAATAATAACTGAAAATAATTATTATCATTTATTGAGTACTATCTATATACCAATCAACTTACAACTATTGTTTTAATTAATGCATAAAACACAGAGAGACTAGAACTCAGCTGAAAGAATTAAGGGACCCACAAGTTGAGAAGTGCATTGGCTAGCTGGAGATGTATCTATTAGGTCAGAGCCAGGCTAATGCATATCCCAGCATCAAATAAGTTAAAGCAACGAGAAAGCTATCTGAAACTTATTTCATTAAATACAATTTCAATTCATAAGAATAATAAATTAATGATTATTTTAGTGGCTATCCAAAGTATCTAAATAGCAAATTCAATAGTAACAGTTAAAATTTATTGAGTGCTTATTCAGAGCTCCCCAAACTATGCTAAAGCATTTCTATATTTCATTACCATTTAATCCTCACAACCACCATGTGAAGTAGCTGCTAGCTACTTTACAGATTAAATAGCTGAGACTCCAAGATGTTAAGAGATCTTCTCTAATGATTATGGATATAGATACAGTTAGATTCATCACTATTGATATAAATTTTTCTCAGTTAGGAGATTTGGTATTTATATCAATTAGAGCACAGCTAAGTTACTGTGAGAGGCATAAATAAAACTGATTAACAAGATCAAAGATTTATTCCACATAGAATCCAGGGCTAGAAGGTGGCCTCTACCCTTCTAAACACACCAGTCCATCTCTAGGTCCCAGCGGTCTATCCTAATACACCCTTCTACCCAAACAAAGAAAAGAGAGTGCTTACCTTTTAAGGTGTAACCTAAAAGCTGGGCAAACATATCCATAGCATATAATATGGAAAAGCAATTACTAAAATATTATGTGCATATTTCATTTTGCAATAGGCAACACCATGCATATGCAAAACATGTGAATAAGCCTTTTGCTATGTGCAGTATAACAGAGGAAAGTCCCTGATGGCTTTTTATATAGTTTATTGCAGAAAAATGTGCTACAGGGGATAATATTTTTATTTTGTAGTATATACCAGGATTAATCTTGACAGAACAGCTTTTTTGTGTCTCACAAAGAAAAGCACTACTCAACAATTTTTTAAAAGTGATCTGCATGCCAATCCACCACATTGTCATATCCAGAGAGGAAAAGATTGTGAAAACTTTCATTATGACCACATTTCATCCACTGAGCATGTATATTTTTCAGCATATTGTATCAAGAAACTGACAGTAATTACACAAATAACTTTCCACATTGAAGCATACTGATAAACAAGGAAAAGCTTTATTAACCAAATTCAAAATAGAATATGAGACAAAAAACACTTGACAACAATAATGCCTGGCAAAAGCATTTGAATGATTACACATGGCTTGCTTTAGTGGTACCGCTCAGCGATAAGTATCTTAGAGGATTGAAAGCCATCAATTCAGTACCAGAATAGCAGAACTTTTTTGATTAAAGCAAAAACAAAACAGGAACATTTCTTAGATCAGTCACTCAAAGAATCTCACCCTTTCTTAGCATTTGAACTTTTTTTTTTCCATTGACTGGAGAAAGAAAAGGTTAAAAAAAAAATTCAAGCAATTTACAAACAACCTCCACATACAATAGTAGAACAGATGTTCCCAAGTTGAAAGTAAACAAAGAATGGATCAGGAACTAATCAATCTGACTTCCAAATGGAAAAGTTTCATTGACTCAGAAAGAAATCTGATTTAAATATCCAGAGTGATCCAATAATTAAAACCTCATAATGCCTTTATTGTGAGATAAGGTTTTCTACGTTAGTTAGGAATGTTAAGAATATAGAACAAAAATTGGCTGGATGAGGAGTCTAAACTGCCACTCAAGCGAAGTATTATCAGACTTAATAGGTGTATCTTTGTGAAAGTCATCATCTTTCTCATGCCTCAGAAGCTGGTATAATTACCTACTTTAATATTATTTTTTAAATGCTGAAGCTTATCATTAATCTAAAATTGACTGTTTACATATATGTTGAATGTTCCTAAGAGTTATATTTGAGAAAATCTCTCCTTAAATTTTTACAATTATTCTGCTTATTTAGAGAGGATGGACAGGACGAAGGAAACTTTCGTTTGGTATTGAGTGGGCTTCCCAGGTGGTGCAGTGGTAAAGAATCCACCTGCCAATGTAGGAGGAATAAGAGATATAGGCTCAATCTCTGGGTCAGGAAGATCCTCTCTAGTAGTAAATGGCAACCCACTCCAGAATTCTTGCCTGCAAGCTTCCACGGACAGAGGAGCCTAGCATTCTACAGCTCACAGGGTCACAAAGAGGTGGACATGACTAAGCAACTGAGTGCACACACACATCAACATCTACATGAGCAGGAATAACAGAAGTGCAAAAAGTTGAAAACCATACAGCGAACTTCAGAAAAATTTAAATCTGAATATAGCATTATATTATTTTTACTCTGTTAACACCCTTTAAATCAAAGTATATGTTAATAGCATAATATCATAATGTCAGCTTTTGAATTTAATATTATTCATTATTTGAGCTTGTTTTCCCTCCTGACGTGGACACTATTTTTATTGATTCCATCTTCAATTTTCTAACTAGTTTTGTGTCTTTGCACTAGTGAATTAAGCAAGAGAATCATGATTTAACTATATATATCCTTTTCTTTATGTATAAAGCTTGTCTTTATCTACCATACCCAGCACTATGTCATAGAAATGATTAAATTAGTTTAGCAAATTTATTTTGTATACAACTATGATACCTCTACTGTGCTTTTTAGCCTTTTAAATTTTTTTTCATTGGAATATAATTGCTTTACAGTTTTGTGTTAGTTTCTGCTGTATAACAATGTGACTCAGCTCTATATACACATATATTCCCTCCTTCTGGAGCCTTCCTCCCATCCCCTCGTTTCCAACCCTCCAGGTCGAGCTGAGCAGTGAGCTGAGTTCCTTGTGTTCTATGATAGCTTCCCACCAGCTATTTTACAGATGGCAATGTATGCATATCATTGCTATGCTCTCCATTCGACCCACCCTCTCCTTCCCCCGCTGTGTCCACAAGTTCATTCTCTATGTCTGTGTCTCTATTCCTACCCTGCAAATAGGTTGGTTCATCAGTACCATTTTTCTAGATTCCATACATATGCACTAATATATTTGTTTTTCTCTTTCTGACTGACTTGGCCATGCCCCACAGCGTGTGGGATCTTACTTCCCTGACTTGTGCTCAAACCCTCGCCCCCCGCCCCCGCACTGGAGGCATGGAGTCTGAAGCACTGGACTGCCAGGGAAGTCCCCTTCCACTGTTTTCGATAAAAGTAAGTATCAAGGTATTTTTTTTTTCTAATTTATGGGACATAGATGATGGGCTTCTTTTTTTTATATTTACATTGTTTTAGTGCATTCTGGACCCACACACCAATCAAAAAAATAACGATTTAGCATCTTCTGTGACTTTCCCTACTTGATTCCCCCTATTTTCAAAACAATCATGTAGCAGAGATCCAAGGCTGCAAAACAAGATGAATTGAGAGAAGATCATTAGAAGAACAATGTGGCACTCATCATTTTGTGCTGTCACAACACCATCTGTGTTGTACCAGACCAGAGTAACTTTGACATGACAAATAAACCTCTTAGGGGAAATAGAGATTCTATTAATTGTTCCACTGTCTGGCCAAACACTCTCCTCTAAAGCAGCACAAACACAGTTGTTATTATTGAATTAACAATAGCAATAAATTATAATTTTTAAGTAACATTTTTTCCTCTGGATAAAAAGTAAGCTTTAAAGGATCTCAGTCTCACTGGGGTGGTATAAATATATTAATGCAGCCTTCTAATTTTATTTATACCTCACCTGGGGTACTGACTCCAGAAATATTATTTTCTTCAACCTGCCTATATCTGTTGTTCAGTGAAACTACATCATGTGTCCTTATGGTAGTTATTCCCCTCAACTGCAAATGTGCTGAGGTTATTTATTCAAATAACTTTTGACTTGCAGGCACTGACTTTTTCCTGATTATTATTATTATTAACAACAACAGTTAATAATTAACAGTAATGACAGCTAACTGAGGGTTACTGAAGGTTACCAGCTGCCCTGCTAACCATCTATGTGGATAAGTCTCACTAACCCTATAATTTTATAGATCAAGTGTTAGCCAATATTTTTGGCGTAGGGGTAGATAGCAAATATTTTTAACTTTGCCAGCCTTACAGTCTGTCACGGTTACTCAGCTGCTACCGTGGTGCAAAAGCTGCAAATAAATCAAATTAATGTAACTGTATTCCAATAAAATTTTGTTACAAAAAAAGTTGGGGGGCAGCAAGGTGGATTTTGTCTGTGGACCACTGTTTGTCTACCTTTGTTGTAGATGATGAAATTGAGTTTGAGCAAGGTTAAATAATTCACCCAAGGTCACTAGGTAGTGAGGTCAACATTTGAAAACAGATTAACTCTAGATCTGACCACCTAAACACTGTTACATTGTCTCTAGGATTCTGTAGTCTCTTGCATCCTCAGTGATGGAAAGACTGAGGAAATGTGAAAACTCTAACATCTTAACAACTGGCACTGAAATTTCTCTCAGAGAGGGAGTTTATTTATCCTAAAGTAGTCTTGATAAGTTACTCGGGGGAAGTTGAGGACCAAAAGGATATTATCAGTAGGCCTTACAGTAAGAGAAAAGTTATGAATAGAAATTTTGAGGTACAGCATGAGTAAGTAGAGAGAAGAAACAGCTGAAGGTGTTAGGGGTGATTATAGCCTGAATTACAGGAAAAAGGTCAACAGATATAAACGATTTTTTTTTAAGCAAGGAGGAGATGGAGAATTTTTAACATTATGCTACCTAGACTGTAAGTAACAGTTATTATTCCAACAGCCTTTATAGAAAGATATTTTTCATATACAATGTAAATAAAGAATGGGATAGTCTCCAGGTATGATATATTACAGATCCAGCTCTGCTTCTCTGCATCACCTCAGCTCTCCCTTCCTCTATCTGTCAATTCTATTATTAGAAAACCTTCTCCATGGTAGCAAGACGATTGCCAAGAGCAACTGTGGTGATATGCTTTCTTGTTCATGTATAGTAAGTAAGACTGGACAAAAAATTCAATCTCCTAATTGTGGGGTAGATATTTTTTCCTCCTATCCAAATAGGCCAACCTTCTTGAACGAGTAAGTAGCCCAACCAGAGACTTCCGTGACAGCCCAGTGATTAAGAATCTGCCTCCCAATGCGGGGGATGCAGGTTCAAACCCTGGTCAGGGAATGAAGATCCCACATGCCACGAAGGGCAACAAGCCTAAGAGCCACACCTGGAGCGAGAAGCCCCCACGCCAGCCCACGTGCTCTAGAGTCTGTGCCCCGCAACAAAAGAAGCCAGGAGGCAACTAAAGAAAGCGGGCACACAGCAAGGAAAACCCAGCGCAGCCAAACAAAAAAACAGCCCACTGCAAGTTCCAGGTGTTTGGGATTTGATTATCAATTCCCAAAATCATTCTCTGGAAAGAAGCTTGAATTTTTGAGATTGGCGTACTAGACTAACCATCACATGGCCGTACAGCTTCACATGTGATCATTTCCCTTGAGTCATATGGGTGTAGGGTGATAGATCACCGTCTGAACAAAGCTGAAATTCTTTTAGGAACACAGAAGGCACACATTTCTAACTCACATGATCACATACTCAGGTTGTTCTGGAACAAGACTAACTCAAAACAACAAGTAAGCCAAAAGAAACAGGGCTTACCATTAACATCAAGCTTATCTTTGGCTTAGAGCCTGTCCTATTGCATTATAAGTCAACAAACACTGAGGTTTTACCTTAGTCAAGCAATGTGGCAGACCTCCGTTATAAAGAAAAACTGGCAGGCACTTGTGGGAAACAGAAACAGATATTTTGAAGCAATCTGGGGAGTGGATTAAGGGTGGCATACTGCTAGTCTATGGGTGTACTCCAGACTGAAGGAATCAGAGAAAGCTTCTAAAAGAGATGGCTTCATTCTCTTTTATTAATTAAGAAAATTCAAAAATAAAGTTATATGACACATTTTCATAACATATATGAGGACACATCCAACAGTAAAGTATTTTATATTTTATATAAGAACCAGTGTCTTAAGAAATAATTTTACTATCTACAGTTGAAAAATAATATGTATCAATGAAATTCCTACTTATTAATAAGTTTCACTATAGAAAGTAATAGTTTGTGAAAAATAATGAGCAAGATGTTAAATTATGGAACATCTTCAAGATTTGCATAAATTAGGAAAACAGCTTGAGGGTCATGAGAATTTATGGGGCCGGTAAAGATAAATCAAATCATAGTGATTCCAAAATTTGCACAGGAAAATATTGATTATGACATAGGAAAATATCACTTCTGGTCTTGGATCTATGGTGCGTACACAAAGGTGGAGTAAATTATCCAAGAAATGTGGCAAATAATGAGGGAAACAAAATCCCGAACCAGGATAAACAAGGTCAAGTGTAATTAAAGCAATTAAAAAGTGATGGTAAGTAAAGAATTCAGATCAAGAATTAGGAGGAGCAGTGACTCTCAGGAATCAAGCTCTCAGTAATAACCAGGGTCATTCTCTCTCTACACATTTTTTTGGGTATCACTTTAGGGGCCTAATACTTCCCTAGTAGTTCAGACGGTAAAGTGTCTGCCTACAATGAGGAAGACCCTGGTTCTATCCCTGGGTCGAGAAGATCCCCTGGAGAAGGAAATGGCAAACTACTCCAGTATTCTTGCCTGGAAAATCCCATGGACTTAGGAGCTTGGTAGGCTACAGTCCATGGGTTCGCAAAAAGTCGGACACAACTGGATGACTTCACTTTCATTTTCGGGGCCTAGGTAACATGAAAAGATAGAAACCCGTCTGGCTTGAAGAATCCCAAGAGGCATTTTTTAACCATTTTATAAGGAAATATCATTAGATAGAGCCAAATATCTTAAGTATAAATAAAATATTTTTGACATACAAATTAGAGTATACATATTTCCATACTTGTTTTCACATGATCTTTTTCAATCTGGCTCCTTGTTTAAAATGCCTGATACATTGCCTGCCACACAGTGGTGGTGATTTAGCCGTTAAGTCATGTCCGACTTTGTGACCCCGAGGACTGTAGCCTGCTGGGCTCTTCTGGCTGTGGGATTTTCCAGGCAAGAATACTGACGTGGTTTGTCATTTCCTTCTTCAGGGTATCATCCCAGCCCAGGGATTAAACCCAGATTTCCTGCACAACAGGCAGATTCTTTACTGACTGAGCTACTAGGGAAGCCCTGCCACATAGTAAGCACAAATAAATATTTTTAATAAGTAATTGAATATTTTATAAATGATTTCTGTTTCTTCTATTACCATGACAATCAACATTCCATAAATAATAGCTGTTAGCAAGAAAGTCCTCTTTTAAGGTCTTTATCTTTTTTTTTATCATTCAATTATGTTGGAATGCCAAAAGTAATCCAGATTCTAAAGCCTTCAACTTTTCATGACATCATAGTATCCACAAGCTTTTAATACCCTTACCCCCTCAAGTAACCTATGGCATATATTAGGTAAGTAAAAATTAGTTTCTTATCTAGTGAAACCAAAACAAATATTGTAGAGAAAAAAATTACAAGATACTATAATAGTATTATAAAACACTTACCCACAACATAAAAGAATGCTTATACATTAATAAAATATATTAAAATAAGATTAATTTAATGAATTAAAATAATTTGGTTTTGAATAACTAAGACTTCATGCAGTTTCTGACCAGGTTAGACAGAAAGTCCAAAACAGGTTTTGTGTTTCAAGCATTTTTCTACAGCAAAACTTTCTTAAGTCCATTTTATATTTTAGGATTCCATATGCTTAAATGTTAGAACTCCCTGGCATTAGGATGCGCTAAGCAAAAAAAGGACTAATAATCAGAATCCAGAGATCTCATAGATCCTGAGGTCAGGAAACAGTGGAAAGTCAAAGCCAGATATGCCAACAGAAAGCAAAAAAATATTCATTTTCATGCTCCTATGGAACATAAGAGAGATCAATATTTGCCATTTCTGCCTGCATAATATGATCACTTGTAGAGCTTAACATGGACAAAGGAGCCAGGCAGGCTACAGTCCACGGAGTCACAAAAATGTTGGATACAACTTAGCAACTAAACAACAACAGCTTACAGGGTACTGCTGTCCAGATGCCATTCTCAGAGATTCAGTTTTAATTGGTCTAGGTTGGAGCCAGAACCTCAACATTTTCTAAGAGCTCCACAGGTAACTCCAATATGGGAACACTGAGATATAGGCATAATTAAAGTCTAAATAAGCAGTATCAGGAATGAAGAAATGGGAGTTAGATATTTTTAAAATATACCACCTACTATTTTATTATTTTTTAGTATAATTAATTAGATGTATTATGGTCAGAAGCCACGAGGCAACATTTGTCAGTATATATCTGTGTTTGCAAAAGTAAAAACTCATAGATAACAATTTTGGTCACAGCATAACAGCATGAAATACAAATATCTTCCTTTTCCTCTCACTAAAATCTTTTTTAGCATTTTCAAAGTTTGAAACATTTTTCAATATTAAAAGATGTGATATTTTATTGTGGAAATCAATATAGTTCTTTCAGTGAAAATATTCCCTTCCTTCAATGATAGCACAAAAAATGTTGGGAATGACAGGGCTAATATCATTACAAACCAGTGGTCAATCTGTTCATACCACTGAAAAGAGATGATGACATGAAATTATCAAGATGTCTCTAAACAATTAAGAGCTTAAAGGAAATGACTGTCTTTTATATGAACTCATCCATTACATTAATTTATCTGAAAATGAAATATAAACTCTTTGACCTAAAGAATGCTGATAAGGTGAAAATCTAACCAATGGGATTTTACCAAAGCAATTGCATAAACTTTGGACAGGGCTGCCCCAGTTGTAGGTATTTTTAATGATCAACGGTCTAATGAGATTTCATATAAAGTACACCTATATGAGGCCTTCCCTTGTTCAGTTGGTAAGGAATCTGTCTGCAATGTGGGAGACCTGGGTTCAGTCCCTGGGTTGGGAAAATCTCCTGGAGAAGGGAAAGGCTACCCACTCCAGTATTCTGGCCTGGAGAATTCCATGGACTGTATAGTCCATGCAGTTGCAAAGAGTTGGACACAACTTAGTGATTTTCACTTCACTTCACTTCAACCTGTATGAAACTTACAAATAACAGTTTACACATATTCTGAGTCTGCAATTAAATGACAGAAAACTGTCTGAGAAAAATAATAAACAGCATAAACATACAAAGACATTGAAACGTAACAGTAGCAATATTTTGGGAGCTAAAAAAGCACTTGAGAGAGTGATAAGCCAAGCCTACAATGTGGGATCAAGTCTTAGCAGGTAGAGGCAGGAGCTGTCTTCCAGGACTACCCCAGGGGATGAAAATAAGTTGTTGTTCCTTTTCAATCCCAGTAGAAAATGGTAGTTTTACTCTACAGAAAATGGATCCAGAGAGAACCAAAACTTGCCACTGATAGTATACCACTCCCAAATGAGTTTTGATCCAAACTTCTCCATCTGGAAACAAAAAGGCCACAGTTAGTATAAATAGATTTTTTAAAGAGATTTTTTTTTTGCCCATGGCCATTAAGTTGTAATTGCAAAAATTCATATTCAATGTATTCTAAAGAATGACAACACTTGGATTCTTTGCCTTATATCAAAATTTGTGTTTGCAAAGCTTAGGAAGGGAGAAACATTGAAGCAGTTAAGCCTGGAATCCAGAAAGAGTCAGTAGAATGTGCTACTGATTTGAGGACACACAAACAATAAAATATGTTTGAGGCTACCCCCAAACATCTCCTGTTCTGAGCTCCCTACTTGGTAGAGAAGTACCATCAAGGGAGATGCAGGTTCTGGGCATTGAGGAAGCTCTGCCTTACCACCCCAGCCTGTTGCTTCATCCTGATTTGGGCAGTCATTTAAGCCAAGGGAATCAAGCTGAGACCTGAGAGACTTAGAAGGTACAAGACCTGCTAAGAAGCAGACACTGCAGAGCAAAGATCCAGATGCAATTTCTAACTTTATTTACTGTAAAAGATTTCCAACAAATGAAATTTACTGGCAACTATACATAGACCTTGGAGGCTTGGTCTTCCCAGGTGGCACTAGTGGTAAAGAATCCACCTGCCAATGTAGAAGACAAAGGAGTGTGGGTTCAGTCCCTGAGCTGGGAAGATCTCCTGGAGTAGGAAACGGCACCCCATTCCAGTATTCTTGCCTGGAAAATTCCATGGGCAGAGGAGCCTGGCGGGCTACAGTTCATGGGGCCACAAAGAGTCAGACATGACAGCGACTAAGCATGTACTTAGAGCTGAAGAGAGAGAGAGAGAAGGAAGAAGAAGGGGCAGGAAAGGGACAAAAAAAAAGGAGGGGCTAGAGAGAAGAAAGGAAGGAACAAAGGATGGAAGGAAAGAAAGAAAAATACGTAGGAAAGAGAAACCCCAAGCCTGGTGAACAATGGTACATGGTTATTTAACTGAGGAGGCAATCCACATGGTCACAGTAAGATTGTTCTCTAGAGGTAGACCATTCTTCAGCCAGTGAAGCCTCATTATAAGGAACATTGGAAAATGAAATTTTCCCCATTGGCAGAATCAGGACAACAAAATATATGATCAAGAAATTCACTCTGCTTTCTGGAAAGTAAGTCAACCTATGAATGCATCTTAATGTTCCAGCCTAGCTAGATAATATGATAATAGCTAATGCTAGTGGGAAATTCACTTATCATATCATGTTCAGGCATTGTGTTAAGGTTTTATTGAATCCTCAAAACAATCTCATTAGATAGTTTCTATCCTTATTTTGTGGAAAAGAAAACAGGCTTACAGAAGGTAAGTCCATTGCTCAAACACAGAAAAAGTGTGATAGTCAAAATCTAAACCCAAAGAATTTACTCCAAGACAGAGTGATCATAATCACTCCACTCTAATGAGTATAGTGGTTTGGATGCTTGACAACTCAGGATACTTCACCTTTTCCCCCTAATTCTATGGTTCCTTGCTGTTGGTAATTTTGCCCCTCAGAAGATATTTGGTAATGTTTGGAGATGTTTTTCATCATCTTGACACGAGGAGAAGGTGAAGATGTGCTACTGATATCTGATGGGTAGAGGCCAGGTATGCTGCGACACAGTCCACAATGCACAGGTCAGTCCTCAAAAGGAAAGAGTTATCCAACCCAAAATATCAATAATGACAAAGTTGAGAAACTCCACCTTTGCTGAATGGAAATCTTCGTTGCATGCTGTGAGTATCAGGTGATCAAATATACCATTCAATACATAAGTTGCCGGCTCATGAGAAACCACATCTGGGCTTGATAGAGACAACATCTCATCTCCCAAGAGTCTAGGTTTAAGGTTGAATTAAGCAGTTTTGATTGTTACCCCTTCAGGGAAAGGTTAAGAGAGTTTGTGATTATACATGAAACAGTTAGATATAACACACGGTCCTTTAAAAATTATACACGTGGGAAAACAGATGTGGGTGCTGTGCATTCCTTCGGAGAGTAGATTCTTACGGGTACTTGTTAGTTTTCTTACCTGTAACCTCTCCTCTCCCCTAGTGATAAGGTCTTTGTCTTTCCAATTGAACTGCCAATGATAGTGGCCTACCTTTCTAGTCAAAACTTGGAAAACACATGATCCACACATAGCTGTATCTCATTCCCCAGCCCAGAGGTTATTCCAGGGATGGTTACATGGCTAGATTAGTCCAACAAGAGTTTCTCCTTAGTATTTTTACAAATGAAAATTTTGGATGAAATTCTCTCCTCCTCTCCAATCTCTGATCTAGAGAAATGTATTTATAGAGAAGAGTCTAAAAGATGAGCCTATAGCCACAGAAAGGTAAAAATAAGATTCTAAGAGAAAGAAGCCTGGTAGCACTGAGCCTCCAGGTCCCATGTCTGAGATCTGCAGAATAGTCTTCCCTTCTTTTATGAATTATGTCATTTTCTTCCTAATTAAAAAAATGTTGTTTTCCTTAAGTTAGATTTCTTCCTATTATTGCTCAAAGAATCTTGGTGAATACAACATCCTATAGGTGTGGCTTTTCACAGAATACTGACTGAACAATTTTCAAGGAGATTTTTAGAAAATTTTTTCTAGGTATGAAAGTTCTGCAACTCTCATGGAATTTGTCTTAGCGTTGTGCATCATCAAGAAGAATTAGCAAAACACTTTAAAAGAAGCCAAAACTTTATTCACACATTCTGGACATTACAATCCCCTGTAAGCCATTCTCAAAAAAATTTATTTTGGCATCCTCAAATCTGAAAGTTTTGAACATACTATAGATACAATGAACCACTTAAAATTCCTCCTATCTCCACCCTGCAAATCCTAGATTAGAGCAGATTTTACAGTTCTAAAACTAGTTTTCAAGGTGAAAGATGTGTGGATTGTTATAGACAGCAGCTGCCTAAAGCATAATCTCAGTTTTCCTCCATGTTATGAACTGAATTATGTCAGCTCCTAAATTTTTATGCCAAAGCCTTAATTTCTAACATGACTATTTTTGGAGAGAGACCTTTGCGGAGATAATTAAAGTTAACTGGGCCCTGATCTGATAAGACTTGTATCTTTATAAGAAGGCCACCATCTGCTATCCAGGAAGACAGGCTTCACCAGAAACCAACCATGATGACACTTTGATCTTGAACTTCTAGTCTTCAGAACTGTGAGAAATTTTCATTGTTTGAACCACCCAGTCTGTGGTTCAAACTAAACAGACTAATACACTCCATGACTTTGGTTTCTGGCTTGTTCAGTTATCACTTGCACATATGTTGGCACTTAATATCTTTATGTATATCAGCTTGCTCATTCAATAAATGTTTATTGTCTATTGTATGCTAGAACTTGTCTCAATTCCAATGTCTTTGTTCTCTGCACTACGGAAAAAGCACAACCAATAGAAGATATATAGATATAGATATACAAACATAAATCATATATACACACACATACACACACATAGTCCATGGGGTTGCAAAGAGTCAGGCATGACCGAGCAACTAACACTTCATATACATATGAAGTGGGTAGTCTTTCCCTTCTCCAGGGAATCTTCCTGACCCAGGAACTGAACCAGAGTCTCCTGCATTGCAGGTGGATTCTTTACCAACTGAGCTATCAGGGAAGCATATATATACATATGTATATATGTATACAAATATATATATATACACATATGTATATATACACATATATATCATATATATATATATTATATATATATATATATATAAAAAATAGGAATTGGCTCATTCAATTTTAGTGTCTGAGAAGTCCCACAGTCTGCCACCTGCAACCAGGAAATCCAGTGGTATAATTCGGTCTGAGGCCAAAGGCCTGAGAAGCAGAGTACCACCGGCGAAAGTCCCAGAGTTCAAAGGTTCAAGATCCAAAATCTACAATGTTCAAGAGCAGAAACAGATAGATGTACAAGCTCAAGAAATAAAGAGAAAAAATTCACCCTTCCTTCACCCTTATGTTTCACTCAAGTGCTCAAAGAATTGGGTGATGCCTATCCACATTGGTGAAAGTCATTCAGTAGTGTCCAACTCTTTGTGACTATACAGTCCATGGAATTCTCCATGCCAAAATACTGGAGTGGGTAGCCTATCCCTTCTCCAGCAGATCTTCCCAAGCCAGGAATCGAATCAGCATCTCCTGCATTGTAGGTGGATTCTTAACCAACTGAGCTATGAGGGAAGCCCCCACATTGGTGAAGGCGGATCTTTTACTGAGTTTATTGCATCAAATACTAATCTCTTCCTGAAACACTCTCATGGGCACATCAGAAACACTCTTTTACCAGTTATCTGGGCATTCCTTAGCCCAGTCAAGTTGACATAAAATTAGCCATTACATTTTCCAAAAGATTCTGAAATCAGATGCTCCTTTTCCTAGATCAGAGACACTAGAATTAGCCCAGCTTGTTTCCACTGTTCTCCCTTCTTTATAACCACAAAATTAGAAAGCTGAGCAATATCCACACTGTAGCCAAAGCAGGTCAAAGAATTACTTTCTTCCATCCCTAGTCCTCTGTTAAGAAGGAGAAGGAAAGGAAATAACATTTATGCAAAAATTATGCTAGATGTTATGTGTACTTTATTTTACTTAGCAAATGTAAGGAAGAGAAAGCTTTGGGAATTGTAATTGTTTAAGATTATTTTATAGGATTAGAATTCAAAATGCCAGAAATTTATTTTTAAATTTTAAATTTAGAAAGTTAGCTTTAAAAATTAGACTTTCTCAACAATAACAACTTCGACCTCCATAACATTTCTACAAAGCCTATCATGCACTTTAAAATTCCATTTTGTCTGAGCTGCAACTTGACTTTTCCAATACCTCATGTGAAATTGAAATACTAATGCAACTCAGTGGTCCAAGCTGGCTAAAATGGAGATGAACATCTAGCTATAATAGTGGCTCAAGGCAATCAGATACAGCATCTAAAAGCACATATCATCTACAGAATTAAAGCAGTTTAGAGCTTTTTAGCAGTCTTCTTGAATTTTTAACTTCCATGGCATCTGCCACTTTCTCTTCAATTAGTAGATGATATATAGCATAGCAGTAACCTTGAAATCTGTTAATTTTGGTTTTCTCTGTTTAGTTTTATAAGAATTGTGGAATGTTCTACCCTATGGGCATATGAGCATGATTTAAAAATATGTAGTAAGTATATTCAAGTACAAATCCTCAGCTCATAGGACAGTACTTATAGCTAGAAACAAAAACAGCAATACATTAACACATTCTCAGTATATCTCTGTCAACAAGTTTAATTTAGATTCCTAAAATATTCATCCCTGGGCAAAAATGCCAAAAAATATTTTAAGTTTTGTCAAAATTTCTGGAACTTTTTCAAAATTTCACAAGTTCTGAATTCTACTAAGTGATATTTTCCTTCCTCTTAATTTGTTTGGGTTGCAAAGGAAATAACTTTTTCCAACATATTTCTAACTTAAATTTATGTTTTATGCTATGCCAACATAATTTCTAAACTTGGAGAAACAGCATTTCTGACTCTAAACAGCTCAAATGCAAGCAGTAGTTGTTCATAAAGCCTTTGGAGATGGCATGCTTGGTCCAAAGGGCAAAATTAAAAACAAATTAAAAGTAAGGAGAAGCCACATGACACAGTATGTTCTTAAATAATTGAACTCTATTTAAAACTTCTCATCTCTTTTTTAGTGGATCTACAGAGGAATTGGACTGTTAGACTGCAATGCATTTATTTTTATAAGTTTGTGTGTGTGTCTTTAATTTCCCAAGAATAGTTTGTTCTCAATGAGCTAAGAAGTGGATAAGTTAAAAAAAAATATGGAGAGGGAGAAAAAAATAACAATGCAATTTTTGAAAGCTTTAATAATAATTTCCCCAAATTGCTTATTTGTTGATCTATCAAGTCTTTGTTTTAAATAGCAATTGTATTAGTTAGTTCTGATTGTTATAATGTAATACCATTGACTGGATGGCTTAAACATGAAAATATATTTCTCACAGCTCTGGAGCTGTCTGAGGTAAGGCCTGGTGGAGTCTACTTCTGGTGAGAACTCTTCTTAGTCTGCAGAGGCCACATTCTGACTGTCCCTTCACAGGGAGAGGAAAGAGAGAAAGCCCTCTGGTGTCTCTTCATATAAGGACACCAATCCTATTGTATTAGGGGCCCACCCTTACAACCTCATTAACTTTAAATTACCCTCATAAAGGCCCCATCTCCAAATACAGTCACATTGGAAGTTGGCTGCTGCTGCTGCTAAGTCGCTTCAGTCGTGTCCGACTCTGTGCGACCCCACAGACGGCAGCCCACAGGCTCCCCGGTCCCTGGGATTCTCCAGGCAAGAACACTGGAGTGGGTTGCCATTTTCTTCTCCAATGCATGAAAGTGAAAAGTGAAAGTGAAGTCGCTCAGTCGTGTCCGACTCTTGGCGACCCCATGGACTGCAGCCTACCAGGCTCCTATGTCCATGGGATTCTCCAGGCAAGAGGACTGGAGTGGGGTGCCATTGCCTTCTCTGTTGAGAGTTGGAGATTTCAACATATAAATTTAGGGAGGGGTGGGAAATACCATTACGTTGGTTCATAATATTCTACCCACCAGAGCAAATCAATCTCCGCATAGTGGGTTTGATTTGATCTGACAGCTGGGAAATTGTCAAGTGAACAACAGTTTAACCCAAATATTCTTGTACTTTTCCTGTAAATCAAAAGGAAGTACAGACTACTTGGTAATACTTAGCACTATGAGAACTTTCCCACCCAGCTTTGTGAAGACAGTAAAACTGTTCAGCACAGTCCCAACAAAATCCTTTTATATAAAAACCTATAAACACATGATGCATGATGAACATCTCAGTATATTCATTTTTTCAGGCCATTGATGTTCCAGACAGATTATCTTAGATGTAGGCTCAACAAAAAATACCTACAAAGGAAGAAAATCAAATAAATATTTTCTGAACCCCTATTACGTGAAAACATTACTAGCCATAATAAAAGGACTTTTCCACAAGATCTATATGGCTATTTCCAATAGTTTGTAGCACTAATAAACACCATACACTCAAAACTTGGTGTAATGATTACACTGTTGCATGTGAGGGCTTTCTACGGTGCCCTTTATTACTAATATAAAATAAAAGGGATGTTGCTGTAAGGAAAGAAATGGATCAGGCAGTCCTATATGTGACACTCAAAAGAAGTACAAGTTCTCGAAAACTTTGCTTTGAATTTCAATAACTTCATCTTCTCTGTTTCTCCTTTCCCACAGTACAAAGTCACAAAGGCCTTTCTATTATATAACATTCCCCAAAGCTTGCTTCACAAGAGGCAAACATGATTGTAACTTTATCTGGGTTCAAACTCTGAAGAACACTCTTTTCTCAAGTCCTAGTTCTACATTAGTTAATACTATGAACTTGAGTTAGTCATTTTGCATCTCTCTCAGATATAAAAATCATGGCTTTGAAAGAGAAAATAGGCACAGATTGCTTTCAGTTATGGAACACTACAATATAGTTTTTGAAATATATTTTTAGCCCACCTAACATGTAGGGACATTAGCTTATAGAATTTTCTTCCCTACATTATGGCCAAAAACGTCATAACAACACGTCAAAAGTTTAATACACTCTTGTAACTGTTTGTTTTTCAGAGAGAAAGTAGAAAGATTCTCTGGTAAGAACTGAAATTATTTTCCTCTCAGGCGCTATGTGAATAAGAATTAAGTTATTCAGTAACCCAGGTTCTCAATGTGCTGACATATCTCAAGGGAGAGCCTGGACATTTTAATTGCCTCTGTTACACAAAGCCTGCTCAGCTTGAATTGTCAGAAAGTGCTACAGTGGTTTTACCCAAATATTTTTGAGGCCCCAGGGTTTCCCTATACAAGTACTGATGGAAGCTCAAGTTCTAGGACTGGGTTTCTGTCAAAGATCATATTTTCTCCCCAGTACAGCCAGCTCTAAGAATGAACTTTTGTAAATGCTTATTTGTTCCCTTTTGAAAAACCCTAAAAACTGGGAATTCGGTAATGAATTAAAATCGCACTCCACAAAATGAAGTGTTTTTCCCTAAGTTTCCAGATTTTGCATATGCCACATTTTTCAATCCTATTATTCTCAATATTTGCTTTTCACTTTCTGAATGTTTCCTCTGGTAAGACATGGCATTTTGTCCTTGAGAAGTGAGTGCAAGTTACTATATTTTCCTTCTTAGCCATCTCATGAGACAGGCCATGAAATGCCAAGAATAATGTAAACTATATAGGAAAATACCATGACGTACTACACCTAGAAATATCTCAGCTTAATAGGTGTTGTGCCATTAACGGTGAATTTTATGGAGGTAAGGAGATGTAAATCTGTCATGTAGACAAAGATTTACAGTAATACCCACTTCAGTGGATGATTTTCATCACAGTTAGGACTGTCAGGCTACTTGCGTGTTTTCCCGAGTCTCTTAAGTTATGAAGGCCTCCTCGTATTAATCCAAGGTTGGTATCTTGACCTTCCTGGAGTCGATGCTGATGATGTAGCTTGCCATTCTTCGTTTGCATTATCGCCGATGTGATTTTTAGTCAGTGGGGTGGAGTTTTAGTTAAATAAAATTGATTGAAAACACTGGCTGGAACAATGTAATTGGCAATAATTTTCTACAAATAATGCCTTTTATTTTTGTTAGAGTGTTAATGTATATTTTTTATTGCTCATATCTAGACATATACTTCACTTTCAAAAGATACACAAAGTGTATTAATGTGAAGTCACTGGAAGGCAACTCTTATTCAGTAAGCTAGTCACAGATTTGGAGGATATGATTACATTAGGAAAAGAACCACAACTAGAAACAAGTGTTCTAGTCTTAATTTTAATGAAGTAAATTATTTTAACAGAAAAAGTACCTAAGAACCTTCTTAGCTCTTTTGGTTGCAAATTTAAATTTTTAACTCAATATGCTAAATAAGTATATGATTATTTTTTAAACCCATAGTCCACTCTTCTCTTTCTATGTACTTGGATACCACAAAAGATATGAGACAATCATATGAGATATGACTGTAACTTGTATTTGTATATGTTAAAATATCTTAAGTGGGATTTCTAGGATATTGTCTACCTTGGGGTCCTAACATCATGAGTTTAAAAGTTACTCATTGGATATTGTAAAAAAGTTTAAAGTAAAACTACATGTATGTATTTGCTATGTGCTCAGTTGTAACCAACTCTTTGTGACCCTTTGAGCTGTAGCCCGCCGGGCTCCTCTATCTGTGTGATTCTCCAGGCAAGAACATTGGAGTGGGTCGCCATGCCCTCCTCCAGGGGATCTTCCCAACCCAGGGATCAAACCTGAGTCTCCTGCATCTCACTGCTCTCTCTAGCCAAGATGCAAAGGCATGGGGAGGAAGACTGCCAGCCTCCATACCAGTTACTACTCGCATGCATTATCTTTGTTTTTAAAACTAAATTTATTTATTCTTTACAAGATGTGATATTATGGAGATAAAACATATTTCCTCTCTAAGATACTGGATAATCCATTCTCACCTGAGGGAAGTTGGTTCAAATTTCCCAGATATTAATATGCATAGTACCAATAACTAAACAAATTGAGTTATTCATAAGGTCTACCACCTGGTGACTGCATGACAGTCAGCATAAAAGATACAGTATTTTCAAAGATTTGATAGTGTGTTTTAAAATATTTCAGATTTTATTTAATTTTTAGTTATTGAGTTTTATGAAATCTAATTAAAGTTTTTCATAGAAAATGAATGAATATTGTTACTGAAGAAGACATAGTATTAACATAAGTAGTTAGCATCTTAAAACCCAATTTTCATTTATTCAATCCAACCCCCAGAGGAAAACATGTTCATGCTTACATATATGTTTTAGGTACTAGTATTTCTATGCATTTAAGGATTTGGTCGTGATGTCTGCTATGTATCAGTTTGTTTGGGGAGATTTAGGATGAACAAAAATAAGAAAGTATAATATAACAAATTCTACTTATTAGTCATCTTAATAATTTAGATTTACATTAAAAACAATTTACTCTTCCTACATTCTATATACATAGCTTCCATTTTAAGCACTAATTATTTAAATTTCTGTATATCCAATGAAGGAAAAGAATAAATATCCATGAAAATATATGTATACATTTTCTTTCATATTTAAATAGAAAGAAAAGTAGTATAAAAAGGATACAAATATGTTCTACATCTATTGTCCCATGAGAAGCACCAAGAGAAAAGGATTTCATATTTAAATTACAGTACAAAATGCAGCTTGTTATACCTTATTTTAGAAATTCACAATACTCTATTTGCATTTCAAAGTTTCTGAAAAATTATGCTGTAAAGAAACCTGTCACTAAGTTTAACCCAAAACATTGCCAATTCATTTAGCCATAAAGCTCCTTTTTCAAATATACTATGAAAATTTTGAAGTGCTACTCTAATTAATGTCATTTAAAATTGTGATATAAATATGGGCCTCTGAGACCACTTAATAGAGAAAATACTTAAAGTTAGTTTAAACATATATTGCACAACCCTAAATATTTTATTAGACCTATTGTTCAATTGAAAGATTTCTCTTCAAACCTAGGATGCTAATATAAACTCTTACTTCATTTCTGTATAATCTAAAGAACCCAGTGCTATAGCAAAAACTTCACAGACATCAATAAATGGAAAAAAGAACTATATTGTATAAACCTTTCCTTGATAACTATCTTCAAACTATCAACTTAATCAAAAGCAGGAAATAACACCACATAATTAGCAAGGCAATCAGAGAATTTTGCTTTATGTCAATAATGCCACTTCCAGTTATAAGTGGTAAACCTCTAATTACTATTCATATTTCTCCATCCTAACATATGCACAAAATTCCAAAATTCCATTTTTATATTAAGGAACCAATATAATCTAACAGCAACATTTAGAATACACAATTTTGTACTAAAATTTAATTTTGAATTTGATTTTAACCAAAAAAACTGTCAAATTTTAAATAAACTAATAATTAATAGATATTCTTAAGGTTTGACCCTGAGGAGTCCAAGGATTCTCTGAACCATCTGCAATTTTATGCTATATATGTGTGGGTGTATATATATATACATGTATACATATGAATATATATTTTATATATATATGAACAATTTTTATTGTGAGGAACTTTATAATCTTCATAGTGTTGAAGCTTCAAGAGGCCTAATAAACTACACAAATATTTCAAAACTAAGTTCAAAAGCAACCAAAAGATAGACACAGGAATGAAGTAGATAGACACTCCCAACTTATCAATAATAAATTCCTTGGAGAATGTGGAGATTAAGATCTATATGGTGATCAAAGGACTAGGCTTTGAAACTGTGCAAAATGGAGCTCCTGAACTTAAGACCACTTAGTGTATGTGAATACCAGACCACCTTACCTGCCTCCTAAGAAACTTGTATATAGGTCAAAAAGCGACAGTTAGAACTGGACATGGAACAACAGACTGGTTCAAAATTGGGAAAGGGGGTACATCAAGGCTGTATATCGTCATCTTGCTTATTTAACTCATATGCAGAGTATATCATGTGAAATACTGGGCTGGATGAATCACAAGCTGGAATCAAGTTTGCTTGGAGAAATATCAATCACCTCAGATGATAACACCCTGATGGCAGAAAGCAAAGAGGAACCAAAGAGCCTCCTGATGAAGGTCAAAGAGGAGAATAAAAAAGCTGGATTAAAACTTAACATTCAAAAAACTAAGATCATGGCAACCGGTCCCATCACTTCATAGTAAATAGAAGGGGAAAAAAATGGAAACAGTGACAGACCATTATTTTCTTGGGCTCCAAAAATCACTGTAGATGGTGACTGCAGCCATGAAATTAAAAGACACTTGCTCCTTGGAAGAAAAGCTATGAGAAACCTAGGCAGCATATTTAAAAGCAGACATCACTTTGCCAACAAAGGTCTGTATAGTCATATGGTTTTTCCATTAATCATATATGGATATGAGAGTTGGGCCATAAAGAAGGCTGGGCCAAAGAATTGAGGCTTTCGAACTGTGGTCCTGGAGAAGACTCTTGAGAGTCCCTTGGACAGACAGCAAGATCAAACCAGCTAATCCTAAAGAAAAACAACCCTGAATATTCATTGGAAGGGCTGATACTGAAGCTGAAGCTCCAATACTTTGGCCACCTCATGCAAAGAGCTGGCTCTTTGGAAAAGATCCTGATGCTGGGAAAGATTGAAGGCAGGAGAACAACGGGACAGACGACGAGATGGTTGGATGGGATCACCAACTCAATGGACATGAGTTTGAGCAAACTCTGGAAGAAAACAAAGGACAGGGAAGCCTGGCATGCTGCAGTCCATGGGATCACAAAGAGTCGGACACAGCTTAGCAACTGAACACGTGAAGAAGTGACTGGAAAAAGTCCATTTAGTAATACAGAGAAGAGATGGAAATGTACCTGTATTTGCCAGGGCTCTTGATGGGAAAGATTGGTAATGATGATAATGACAATAAAAATACTAATAATAAAGTCTTCCCTGGATATTTACCATCATAAATCTCTTTGCTTGTGATTAACCAGCATCATAGTTGGGAAAACCTCAAACTGAAAATTTTATATGGTCCCAAATTCTTTACACACTCTGGTATCCAGTAAAAGCAAATGCAAATTCTCTTTGGAATTCTGCCTTCAATTGGAACCATAAATTCCAATAAATTAGCGACAGTTCACAATTGTCAAATAAACAAGGAAAGAAGCCATCATGAATGAAAGTCAGTTGAAACAATAAAAAACAATTTTAGGTTTCCCAGTGACTTCAGAAGATGTAAACGTAAGGTAAACAATATAAAATAACTACTGATGAAATCTTTAAAAAATTAATTCCGTCTTTGATTTCTGAGTTCCACTATATCCAACTTTTCTACCTAATAAAATTTATCACAGAATATATGATGAGATCCAGAGGCTGGCAAACTATAGTTCATGGGTCAAATCCAGCTGTGCCTATTCAATTACATATTGTCTATGACAGCATATGAGAGATTTGGACACAGATCTTCCTTGACTAATGATGGAATTATGATAGTCCCAATAAACCCACTGCAACTTGAAAATATCATTAGTCAAAAATTCATTTAATATACCCAATCTATGGAACACTATAGTTTAGCCTAACCTACCTTAAACAAGCTCAGAACACTTATATTAGCCTATAGTTGGGTAAAACCATCTAACACAAAGCCTATTTTGTAATAAAGTATTAAATATCTTATATAAGTTATTGAATACAGTAATTAAAGTGAAAAACAATGGTTTCATGGACACAAAATTGTTATTTGTGTATTGGTTATTTACCCTTGTGATCACGTGATTGACTAGGAGCTACGAATACCTGTCATGGTCCAACAGCATGAGAGAGTACTAGTTCAAAAAAAAGACAAAATTCAAAATTCAAAGTACAGTTTCTAGTGAATGTGTATTGTTTTCACACCATTATAAAGCTGAAAAATAGTAAATAGAAACATCATAAGTCAGGACCGTTTGTAGACACAACCAAAAATACGTGATCTTCAAAATGCTACTGTTGCTGTTCAGTGTCCAAATCACCCTAGCCAACTTGTACTCAAACTTGGAAAGAAATGAAAGTTAGCAGTTTGCTTTATTCTTGATAATAGGCCTCCATATTCCAGCCTACCTGAATTAACTGAATCCTCATAAACTCTCTTAAGACTTCTGGCATATGGGTGCCAATGATGGTCAAGCATTACACATATTGTTGACATTAGATATTTTAATTTCCAACTCTTAAGAGTGTTCCTGGTCATTTTATTTTTAGTTATTTGTAACAATCCATTCTGGTCATAGAATTTAGCCTGCATGATTTCCTTTATTTTAAATATTTTTAGATGGGGATACTTCCTCCCTTTTCAATTAATGGTAGTATTTCTCTCAGGACACTGAAAAAAAAACCAAAGTGGTAAAAAAAAGGCTACAGGTTATGAGCCAAGCTGCAGCTCTAGCTAGTTTCCAGTAAGTTCATTCAACAGAGAAAATTCTATTATGAAGTAGAGTTTGTAGGAAGAATTCTTAATTCACCTGGCATCTGTTTCTCTTCTCTGCAGAAAACAATTCAAGTGAATTTTCCCAACATCAACCACTAGTCGACATGCATTATGGGAAACAGTATTATTTTCTTGCTCTAAATCTCTTTCTTGGGGGATAGCATAATTGCATCCATTCCTGGGAGACCTTCCATTTGCCACTCTCTCTACCTTTCCATTTAGTACTTGCTTTTAGCCATAACTTCCAAGCCACGGTATGGTTCTCTAGTGCTTACTCATAAAGCAAACAGTAACAATAGACTTGCCAATGTCCCTCCTATGCCCCATTTTCAGGAAAGTATCATAGAATCTCTCTGGTAAAGGATCACAGACTACCTTTACAGTGTACCAACAGACTTCATTTACACTTAGCCTTGCTTTGGTTTTATGACATAAGGTTATAACCTACTCCCAAGGTATCTTTAGGAATGTGCTCCAAGTTACTGAGTGAGATAGCAGGTCTCATGCAGTGATACCTTTCTCTACTGGCATGCACAAATTTGATTTTAGTCCCAGGAAAAACAAAGCAGAAAAAACAAAAGTATGTCCATTCTCTGTTTTACCGTCTCACATTTAATTGAGTAACAGTCTTTCAAAACTTGCCCCCATCTATTTTAAATATGAAATGTTTTAATTTCCCTTTCCAGCTTTTGGAGAACATAGCTCAACAGGTCAAAGAATGTGATATATTCATGTAATGTTACATTTTCTTGTTCTTTCTTGTTCATCAGTAGTTGTAAAATGTTTTTGTTGATTGAAAGAAACATATCTTGGTGAGTCAAAATGAAAGAATTTTCTGTTCAAAATTTAACTGCTTCCCTATGGTTTCTTCTCTTTTAGGATAAGCAAAGTTCAGAATATATGAACATGTATAATTCCAGTTGCACCTCCATTTGTAGCCCATAGGAATTGTATTGGTAAGAAAGCCACACAGTCCACTTGCCAGGTAGAGGGAAGGGAAAGCTTGCCTTCAGGAAATTCTGCCTACAATCATGTGTGGGTGATTTCTATCTTGTGGAATTTGGTTTATTTCAGTGTCAAGGAAATATATTGTTATCGGACCTGACCATGCATGACATGGGCACCTGTGTGTCATTTCATGAAACAGGTGATCAGTTCTAGGGCTCTAGACATTTTATGCAAAGATGGGCTCAATAAAGGACAGAAATGGTATGGACCTAACAGAAGCAGAAGATATTAAGAAGAGGTGACAAGAATACACAGAAGAACTGTACAAAAAGATCATCATGAATCAGATATTCACAATGGTGTGATCACTCACCTAGAGCCAGACATCCTGGAATGTGAAGTCAAGTGGGCCTTAGGAAGCATCATTACGAACAAAGCTAGTGGAGGTAATGGAATTCCAGTTGAGCTATTTCAAATCCTAAAAGATGATGCTGTGAAAGTGCTGCACTCAATATGCCAGCAAATCTGGAAAACTCAGCAGCGGCCACAGGACTGGAAAAGGTCAGTTTTCATTCCAATTCCAAAGAAAGGCAATGCCAAAGAATGCTCAAACTACTGCACAATTGCACTCATCTCACATGCTAGTAAAGTAATGCTCAAAATTCTCCAAGCCAGGCTTCAACAATACGTGAACCGTGAACTTTCAGATGTTCAAGCTGGTTTTAGAAAAGGCAGAGGAACCAGAGATCAAATTGCCAACATCCATTGGATCATCATAAAAGCAAGAGAGTTCCAGAAAAACATCTACTTTTGCTTTATTGACTATGCCAAAGCCTTTGACTGTGTGGATCACAATAAACTGTGGGAAATTCTGAAAGAGATGGGAATGCCAGACCACCTTACCTGCCTCTTGAGAATCCTGTATGCAGGTCAGGAAGCAACAGTTAGAACCGGACGTGGAACCACAGACTGGTTCCAAATAGGGAAAGGAGTTGATCAAGGCTGTATATTGCTTATTTAACTTAAATGCAAAGTATGTCATGAGAAACACTGGGCTGAATAAAGCACAAGCTGGGAAAAGAATGCCATGAGAAATATCAATAACCTCAGATATGTAGATGACACCACCCTTATGGCAGAAAGTGAAGAACTAAAGAGCCTCTTGATGAAAGTGAAAGGGGAGAGAGAAAAAGTTGTCTTAAAGCTCAACATTCAGAAAACTAAGATCATGGCATCTGGTCCCATCACTTCATGGCAAATAGATAGGGAAACAGTGGAAACAGTGAGAGATTTTATTTTGGGGGCTCCAAAATCACTTACTGTAGATGGTGACTGCAGCCATGAAATTAAAACACACTTATTCCTTGGAAGAAAAGTTATGACCAACCTAGACAGCATATTAAAAAGCAGAGACATTACTTTGCCAACAAAAGTCTCTCTAGTCAAAGCTATGGTGTTTCCAGTAGTCATGTATGGATGTGAGAGTTGGACTGTAAAGAAAGCTAAGCACCGAAGAATTGATGTTTTTGAACTGTGGTGTTGGAGAAGACTCTTGAGAGTCCCTTGGACTGCCAGGAGATCCAACCAGTCCATCCTAAAGGAAATCGGTCCTGAATATTCATCAGAAGGACTGATGCTGAAGCTGAAACTCCGGTATTTTGACCACCTGATGGGAAGAGTCAACTCACTGGAGAATTGATGCTGGGAAAGATTGAAGGCAGGAGAAGAAGGGGATGACAGAGGATGATATGGTTGGATGGCATCACCAACTCAATGGACACGAGTTTGAGTAGACTCCGGGAGTTGGTGATGGACAGGGAGGACTGGCATGCTGCAGTCCATGGGGTCGCAAAGAGTCGGACATGACTGAGCAACTGAACTGAACTGATATTTCTTTATGCTATACAGTTTTTCTCTAGTGATGGAGTATGCCATCAGTGGTTTATATACCTTTTTACTATTTCCAAACTCTTTCAGGAAGGCATAACTGATCTATAATATTTCTACTCCTGCATAAATTGGCCCTTTTCTTCCTTTTATGTAAGTTTGTTTCTGGATCTGTCTTTACTTTCACTTTGATTTATGGTCCGATCTTTATTTCCCTAACATATTTCTCAACATTTTTCCTGTGGGGTCCTAAAACAGGTAAAGTGAGTGAGTTCTATATCTACACTAGTTCTAATCTAGTGTAGAACTAGATTCTAGTTCTACAATCATTTATTTTTTGAAAGAAGCTTGTCCACCTTCACCTCCCTGAGCATAATAGTAGTTAACTGCATGGACCCTATAGCCAAACCACCTAGATTCTAATCCCAAATCTACAATGTACTAACTGCATTGCCATTGATGTGTTACTTAACTTCCCTATACCTCAACTTCCACAGCTATGAAAGAAATGATAATAGTGCATCTGTCATATAAGATTATGTTAAGGATAAAGCCACTTAATATGTATAAAATGTTTGGTACAACACTTCAACATAGTAGCAACTCTATGTGTGTGTGAGTGTGTGTGTGTGTATTTAGTCGCTCAGTTGTGACTCTTTGTGACCCCATGAACTGAGACCACGAGGCTCCTCTGTCCATCAGATTCTCCAGGCAAGAATATTGGAGTGGGTTGCCATTCCCTCCTTCAGGGGATCTTCCCAACACAGGAACTGAACCCATGTCTCCAATGTCTCCTGCCTTCGCAGACTGACTCGTTACCTCTGAGCCACCTGGGCTGACCCAGGAACTCTATGTACTGTGCTCAGTAGCTCGGTTGTGTCCAATTCTTTGTTATCCCATGGACTGTAGCCTGCCAGACTCCTCTGTACTTGGGGATTCTCCAGGTAAGAATGCTGCAGTGCGTTGCCAGGCCCTCCTCCAACGGATCTTCCCAACCCAGGAATCGAACCCAGGTCTCCCACATTGTAGGTGGATCCTTTACTCTCTGAGCCGCCAGGGAATCACAGCTAGCTATTTCTAATATAATCCCACGTAGTAGCAATTCTCTCAGTCAAACATCTTAACCAGACTTGGGCTCAATCGGCCTTAGTTCCACCATACTCCCATTTGGTATCTCTCTTCCTTCCTTTAGAACATTGGTTCTCAGATGTATTCCTTGGATCAACAGCTGAGCTTTACCTGAAACTTATTAGAAGTGCAAGATCTTAGACTCTGTCCCAAGCCAGCTGATAAAAACTCTAGGGTGGGGTGAATCAATCCTTTTCAACTAGCCTTCCCTGTGATCCTAATACAAGCTCAAGGTTTTGAAACCATAGATTCCTAATTCAATCATTTTAATTATGTTTTCTCCATAAACCAGCAGTAACCCTATAACTTTATCACCTTGAAAATTATGCCTTGTTTTTCTCTAATGCTTATCTTCTTAACTTTCACTTTCAAATCTGTTCAAATTTTCTGACACTAGATGGTGTGGCCATTCCATTCTTCTGTGAGGCAGTTCCCCAATCACACCTTTTGACCCTTAGGTGCCACTTTAGAGATTATGATCAAAGTGGTTGGGATGTGCCTTGGCCACTAAGATTTTTAAAAGAGTGCTTCTAACATGCAGCTAGGTTGAGCACATTGATCTACACTCTTCTGGGCACAAGTGATCCTGAAATCTCTTTGTCCAGATATTAATTTGAGAACAGTGTTTCCCTGCCTTCCCTGGTAATTTACATTATTTGGCCCTTAATAAAAATACACACCCCATGGCTACATCTCAGTCCTGGCAAGTCAGAATCTCCAAGAAAGCCCCAGGAAGTGGTAATTTTTAGACAAGTACCCCAGGTGATTCTTCTCATGCTGGAAATTTAAGAAAGAGTGCACATTCTTGTGATCAGTCTTTTCAGCCCTGTCTGACTCTTTGCAACTCTATGGACTATAGCCTACCCTCTCTGTCCATGGGATTCTCTATGCAGGAATACCGGAGTGAGTTGTCATTTCCTTTTCCAGGGGATCTTCCCAAGCCAGGGATGAAACCCACATCTCCTGTATCTCTTAAGAAAGAGTGATATATTATAAAGAAATAAGTATGTATGACTCTTGCTACTTTTAACTGAAGGACAAGAATACTATCTAGATCAGTCAAATGATGATTCTATTTAAATTTCCAAGGGAGGAAGATATGTGATTTGGTTTTATGTTTTAGAAAGAAAATGAAATTTCAGAGCAGTCTTCAGCAAGAATGAAACTTAAATTCCCTGCTAATCTTGAAAGGTTAACCTTGTTTTCTCAACTGGAAAAAATGACCAAGTTCACCATCCCATGCATAAAAACTCCCACTACTACTCTGAAAAAAAAAATTTAAATTAAAATGAGAATAAAAAAAACTTTATATAGAGATTATAACATTACTGGTGATATGATTACTAAATACCAATTGATTACTAGAAGTTAGCATTATAGAGGTTAAATAATCATTTGGCAAGAAAGATTACAAAATCCAAATTAAAACACCAAGAAATTTAATTTGTCAAAATTACCATAAAACTCACACAGTGTTTCTGTGGAATTAATAAGACAGAACTCAGTGTGGTAGTGACATTACAGGGTAACTTTATGTATTTCTAATGCAATAAATGTGCTTCTATCAATTAAATACACAGTTTTAGTATTTAACTTGTAATGGTTATCTTGCTAAATGACAAGAAGTATATTCATTAGGTTATGTGATTTAATTTATTATCATAAAAGTTATTCAGCTTTATAGATTCTTAAAATAGCTGAATTTGTCTCACCAGATTAAGGACTCATTTAGACAATATAGCTTCTATGTTTTGCTTGAAACTTTAATCTTAATTGAGATCGTTTGACTCAGGCAAAATGCATCTGTAGCCAGGCTTAACAATCATGGGTACCTAAAGAAGATCTGATAGGTTCTCCTTGAATTATACAACAGCCATGACTGTATCAGTCTGTACAACTTCAAAATAGGGAGGGTTCAGAAACTATCTATTTGTTCTAGGCTGCTGCTAAGTCACTTCAGGCATGTCTGACTCTATGCGACCCCATAGATGGCAGCCCACCAGGCTCCTCTGTCCGTGGGATTCTCCAGGCAAGAGTACTGGAGTGGGTTGCCATTTTCTTCTCCACTGTTCCAGCCATCAAACACAAAGCGTAATGAACAGACTATAATAATAATTTGCCCAAGAAGCTTTGCTCAAAATGCAAAATATAAATAAGTGACATAGATAGGATAGTTTTGGCCAAAGAAGAAGCAATATAGTTGAGAACTTTTTAATACTGGGCTGAAGGGTCCCTGGAATCCTGGTGAAATCTAACCTGCTTACCTTGACAGCCAGTTCTATACACAACTTGTTCCTACCAAAATGACTCAAGCCTTCTACCTATTTCTAATGTAATAAATATGCTTTTATAAATTAAATACACAGTTTTAGTATTTAGCTTGTAATGGTTATCTTACTAAATGACAAGAAGCACATTCACTCGATTATGTGATTTAGTTTATCTCCATAAAATTTATTCTGCTTTATAGATGCTTAAAATAGCTGAATTCACTATGTTTTGCTTCCAACCTAATGTCCCAATTGTTGCAGCTCACCCTTCCATCCAGGCTTCCCTGGTGGCTCAGATGCTAAAGAATCTGCCTGCAATACAGGAAACCAGGGTTAGACCCCTGGGTTGGGAAGATCCTCTGGAGAAGGGAATAGCTGGCTACCCACTCCAGTATTCTTGCCTGGAGAATTCCATAGACAGAGGAGGTTGGCGGGCTACAGTCCATGAGGTTGCAAAGAGTTGGACACGACTGAATGACTGACATACACATACACCCTTCCATCCAAGCTCTCCTCTTCATGTCCTACTTTCCTTTCTCTCTTCGGGGTGACAGATATAATCTAATTAACTAAGCAGCTATAATTAAATCCACTGTGTTTGCTAAAACAATGATTCTCACACTCTAATTACACTTGAGGATCTGGTCAAAATGCAAATTCCAGGGCCTGTGATTTTTGCAGTTTTATCCTGCTTCAGCATCCTGTTGAGCCAAAGATCACACTTTGAGTAGAAAGAAGCTAAAAGGTCGCTCTTTTCCTTTAACTTAAGCAGGGTCTTTTCAGTCTAGTCCAAATATTCAGTGCCTCAGAAAAATGAAGAATTCTTGGCTTAATTGCAGACCTACTGAATCTAAATCTCTGTGGAATGAACCCAGGAATCTACAGTTTTAATAATCTCCCCCATGTGATTCCTGTACAGATCAAAGGCTAAGTTACAAATTCATCTCCAATCTCATTCCTAAATCTTCCAGGTCATGGCTATGTGTCTTGAGAGCTGTTCTTTACAGATTTGGCCCCAAATAAAACAGCAAATCAAATAGTGGAGGCAGAAAACAGAATGACAGTTTAGGCGAAAATTCATTTTGGGAGAGTAAAACATTCAAATCATCCGTGGAGCCATGAATTCATCCTAAACCACAAAGCAGCCCTTTAATTTCCTCTGATGTGGACACCTTGGAGATTACATAAAAATTTCTGTAAATAAAGTTCTTTTGTGCTACTGGCAATAGTGGAAGTGCTTGCAACAGCATGTGAGTTTCTGAGTTATCTCACTTGGCTATCTCCAGCTTGCCAATTTTCTCTTATTGACATTGCTTCCAAATGCCATTACTTGGTACCACACAGCGGGTGCTAAGTCATCGCCAGTAATTACATGCTTCAGTAGAAGCTCAGAGCCTACACGCTCAGGAGCATGCAAAAGCTGTCATGAAAATGTAAAAATAGGGACTCAAGCATGGGGCTTCTCAAAAGATCTACATGCAGCTTCAAACAGCAACATTTTAATAGAAGTAAACATACTCCAAACTGAGCAGCTTTCTCCTAAAAATGTAAAGATGAAATGTATCCAGGTTAGTATTTTTTGGAAACATCACCAAAAAAAAGGCATAAATGAAATGACTTTCTGAAAGCACAGCATTGAAACTAGCCCACAAATACATATAGACCTCAACTGTAGCACTTACCCTCCATTAACACTGCCTCCCCTTTATCCCAAAGGGAAATCACTGACTAAGAGTCCAATTCACTTGCTGAGTCTAGAAGTTTACTACTGTGCAGATAAGTATGTTGAGCTTATTGCAATATTTCCAAGAAGTGATATTCTGAGTGATATTTCTTTCAGACATTACTTTGTATTCTTCAAAGAACTTGATTTTAAGCATGGTCTATTTTGTTGCTCAAAGGAGAATGTGGAAGTAAGTCAAGACTTCACAAATTCTGTACAGAGGTATGCAATTTGAAACTTTGACATTTTCAGGAATGTGTAAGGATTCAAGTCAAATTTAGCTTATTATAAATCATTCTGCCTCACCCTAGGGAAAATCAAATAGAAGGAGATTTCTTTGACATCAGGGAAAAGAAATATTTATTGCTATATCTACATGTGATATATATGGCAAAGATAAAAGGGAAGGAGAAAAGGACAAAAAAGTTAAAAACAGAAAAGTAAATCCAATTAAAATAAAATTCCAGTAAATTAAAAACTTGAACACTAAATTTTCTTAATATATTTGATCCTAACTAAGATACTGTTTACTTTTACTTCTTATTTTAACTCCATACTTCATTTTATAAGTGGAATGCTTTCTTTAATGTATGTCGATAAATGAAAATTTAATTCTGTTTTCACAAAAAAGAAAAATAGTAACTAATATTAGTTCTAAGATGCAAAACTACACTGTAGGAGTGAGATTATAAACAATAAACTATACTCTCAAGACGATGGTGATCTAATGCCTGGGAAGTAGGGAGAGAGTTAAATAACCCTACAAATATCTATACTAACAACCGATGTAAGTGATGTAAGAGGGTAGAAAACATTAATATGGTTCAAAAGGGTGATACCATAGCATTGAGAAATCAAGGGCTGCTTCCTGCAGTAGCTGCTGCTTGTGCAAGATTTTAGAAGGATTAATTTTAAAATTAAGAAGATTTAGGAAAAGCTACAACAAAAATAGAAAGGTTGGAAAGCATAGAATGTGTTTGGCTGAATTATGTGTGTATACTTCCTTTGGGGTGCATATAAGAAAGAAGTGAAGAGGCAGCTGATAAATTAGTAGGGAGCCATGTCATAGACGCACTTGACTAGCAAGCTAAGGACCTTCTCTTGATTCAACAATGGAAGATCTTTAAATGCACTAGAGTAAATAAATGACATAATTTGTCTTTCTGTATGATGGATTTGAATACGGATTAGACTAGGTAGAAAGTAACCACGGAAGAGCTGTCTTGGACATACACAGGAAGAGAAAGCCAAGGAGGAGCAGATGGATAGGACAGATACTGAGGAGACGCAAACCATGAAACTCGATAATAGGGTGGATGAAAAGTTTAACCACAGAGCTAAGGACGTATAGGAGAGGGAGGGCTTCCCAGGCATAGTTATGCAAATAAAATACGTGACTGACTTTGCTTCACTAACCTTGCTTTAACAAATAAGATAAAACAATAGGAACTGAGCTGATATATAAACAGACTGTGTAAGAAATATTCCTCAAAATTTTTTGCCTGAATTTGCCTATATAATTTCAGTTTTTAAGCAATATTATACATGTAAACATCTTTAGTACAGTTTTATATATGGGATGTTCATCACTGAACAACAAAAATTCACTGAGTAATTAAAATTGTACCATAGTTGGTGCATTTTTATGACATGATAAAAGTTAGCTATAGTTTGGTTGATCAATAAGCTTTTCCTAAAATATTTATGCTGTCTCAGGCACTGTGTTAGAACTAGAGGTGTCAACATTGAAAAAGAAGCTGGCTCACTTTAAAGAAATTATTGTCTAAAAGAGTAGAAAAGCCATTTAAGTGTAACACAGCTTGAGAGTTCAGGACACAGTGTAACTGTGGACAAAAGTTGAACACCTAGCGCTGGTTTGACAGATCAAAGAAGGCTTCTTCAGCCTGATCGTAAGGGATAACTTGACCAACTGAAATAAACGAGGCAGACATGAAAGAATTTCTCAGCAGAGGAGATGGCAGTGAGAAAACAGAAAGAATTGTGGGTGTTAATAAGGGAGAGGACTATAAGGAGAGGACGATGAAGAAAGGTTTATGTGAAAGAATTTGGGATTTTACCCAGAAGAAAAGGAGTCATGAAATCTTTAAGCAGTCGAGGGGCTTAATCACATGTGCATGTTACAAAGGTTACTCCAGGTACAAAGCAAAGGAACAAAAGAGAAATTGGCTTTGAGGATATTGTAGAAAATGAAAGGAGATACTAGTGTATTTAACTAAATATTTAAAAGAGAATATAAGTAAAGTATACTAAGACATAGCAGAAGGGGTAAAGCAATAGATGAGGGAGATAAGAAGATCTAAGATAAAGGCAGAAAGTGAAGACAAACTAAAAAGCCTCTTGATGAAAGTGAAAGAGGAGAGTGAAAAAGTTGGCTTAAAGCTCAACATTCAGAAAACTAAGATCATGGCATCTGGTCCCATCACTTCATGGTAAAGAGATGGGGAGACAGTGGAAACAGTGTCAGACTTTGTTCTTGGGGGCTCCAAAGTGACTGCAGATGGTGACTGCAGCCATGAAATTAAAAGACGCTTACTCCTTGGAAGGAAAGTTATGATCAATCTAGATAGCATATTAAAAAGCAGACACATTACTTTGCCAACAAAGGTCCATCTAGTCAAGGCTATGGTTTTTCCAGTGGTCATGTATGGATGTGAGAGTTGGACTATAAGGAAAGCTAAGTGCCAAAGAATTGATGCTTTTGAACTGTGGTGTTGGAGAAGACTCTTGAGAGTCCCTTGGACTGCAAGGAGATCCAGCCAGTCCATCCTAAGGGAGATCAGTCCTGGGTGTTCATTGGAAGGACTGATGCTGAAGCTGAAACTCCAATACTTTGGCCACCTCATGCGAAGAGTTGACTCATTGGAAAAGACCCTGATGCTGGGAGGGATTGGGGGCAGGAGGAGAAGGGGACGACAGAGGATGAGATGGCTGGATGGCATCACCGACTCGATGGGCATGAGTTTGAGTAAACTCCAGGAGTTGGTGATGGACAGGGAGGCCTGGCGTGCTGCGATTCATGGGGTCATAAAGAGTCAGACACGACTGAGAGACTGAAGTGAACTGAACTGAAGATGCTGCCAAGATGCTCAGATTGAATAACCAGGGATGTACTCACTAAAATGGGGGGGAGGGGGGACCAACTCTGGGATTATTGAACTTCATGTGTATCGGGTCTGCCCGAGTGGCTCAGTCAGTAAGAGCGTCTGCCTGCAGCAGGAGACCCAGCTGCAAACTCTGGGTCGGGAAGAGCCCCTGGAGAAAGAAACGGCAACCCACTCTGTATTCTTGCCTGGGGAATCCTATGGACAGACGAGTCTGGTGGGCTACAGTCTGTGGGGTCACAAAGGGTCGGACACGACTGAGTGACTAACAGTTTCACTTTCTTTCTATTGGCAACTGTACACACAGATTTGCAGCAAAGAAGAAAGAGCAGGCCTAGAGATTACTAATCAGCACCAAATATGGCAACTTAAATAAAGGAAGTAGATGAGATTGTTAAGGGATGCTATTCAGACTGATTAAAAGAGAAGACAGAGGATGGAGCCTAGATAATACTAAAATTTAATGCAAAAAAAAAAATGTAAGGAATGAAACAGGAAAATGAGAAGAGTGAACTATGATAAAGCCAAAAAAAAGCATTTATAAGGAAAAATATATTAATGCTACTGAGTGGTCATGGATGATAAGAACTAAAAAGTGTCTACTGTATTCATTAACATTAACAAGAATGTTATGAGCAAACACAGGAAGAATATTCTTGTGGATTAATGCGGCAACTTAGCTTGCAGTGAATAAGAGAAGATAAATTCCCAAAAGTAATTACAGACTTTTGGACAGAGTTGGAAAGATATTTAGAGAGGGACATAGAATAAATAAAAGACTATTTTAAGGAGGAAAAGACCTGGCATTTACCAAATGCTCATTGGAATTATGAGTGCAGAATGACCTGAAGATATAGGATGGAATCAAAACACCTCCCAGTGAAATAAATAAATTTTTTTTACTTTAATTCTTTTTATTGAAGTACAGTTGATTTACAGTATTGTGTTAGTTTCATGTGTAAAGCAAAGTAATTCAGTTATGTACATATAAATTTTTCAGATTTTTTCCATTACAGGTTATTACAAGATGTTGAATATAGACTATTTTAATTTTTTTTCATTCATTTTTATTAGTTGGAGGCTAATTACTTCACAACATTGCAGTGGGTTTTGTCATACATTGACATTTAAGGGAGAAAGTATTTTTTGTTTACATGAAAAAAAAAATGGATTCAAATTTTTTCTTATCCAAGTGTATTAGTTTTCTATTGCTGTGTTAAAAATTACTACAAACTTAGCTGTGTACAAATAGACAACTTTCTTATCTCACAGTTTTCATGGGCTGGATACTGGTTACCTAAGTCATCCCAGGGCCTGATGAAGTAAAATCAAGGTGTTGACTGGGCCTGTGTCCTCATCTGGGGCTCATGCCCCCTTCTAAACTCACTAGTTGTTTGCACAATTCAGTTCCTTGCAACTGTGAAACTGTAGTCCCTGCTTTATTGCTGGTCATCAACCAGGTACTGTGCTAGCAAACCACTTGCTGTGCCTTTCATGCTACCCGCTCCACAAGATGACAGTTTGCTTCCTCAGGCCAATGAGAGAATAGCATTGCTGCTTCAAACCTCTGCAGCATCAGAAAAAGCTCAGACTCTTTTTATGGGTCGCCAGTTTAGACCAGGCCCACCAAGGGTCATTTCCCCTGAGATGAGCTCAAAGTCAACTGATCTGCAACCTTAATTCCATCTGAGAAATTTCTACACCTTTGTTCTCTACTGTAATCTAACCCTGGAAGTGACAGCCCTTCTATTCACAGGTTCTTTCCACACCCATGGGTGGGGATACTACAGACTACATACTCCAGGAGACAGGAATCTTGAGAGCCATCTCAGAATCCTGCTTAACGTATCAAGAAAGCCATCACCCTGAGTTGAAATATTTTTCCTTTCTTTCTGAAATGGAAATGTGTTCACTATTCACTTAATCAGTGTGTCTTCATCTCTAAATACATATATTGTTTTACATCTTTTACTGAAGTCTTTCCCAATTTTAAGAGAACAAATCTAAAAAAAAAAAAAAAAACAAGAAAAAAAACTAGAAGTTTAATATTTATTGAAAAAAGCAACACAATTGAGAGCTGGTGGGACCCTCCTAATGCAAAGTTGGGGGAATAGAAGAATTGTGGACAGATCCCATTACTTTACATAGAAATCTAAATCATGGTATTCAATAAAACTGGGGGGAGGGGGAAGATAACAGGAAAATAACGGCAATTCTTACAACTGTGTATTACAACTCTCCGCACCTGTCTTGATGAAATTATCCTTGGGAATTTTTGCTTGGGCTGACACTAACTGTCCTCCCTCTTCTGGAACCATATGGGCCCAGTATTTGAGGTAGCACTGGCTTTCCCTATTCCCTAAAGGGTTAGTTTCCATAAGCATATTCAGTTCTGGACTTTTTCAGAAAAGGAAGAACAGAGTGTTGGGGACTCTTTCCCTTTTGAATTCTGGATCTCTTCATAAATGAATGGAGACTAACAGGTGGGAGGTAGGTACCTATTCATAATGGAATCTGATCCTACTATAAGCCTTCAAAATTACTTTCAAAACATGGATGGCACAAACTAGTTCTCACTTTCTGTGTTCTTTCAGTATTGCAAAAAACTAAACTATAATAGAATTCAAATGACAAAACTGAAAAAATGATGCAACAAATGTATCTTTTCTGGCATGCAATTTGTACTGGAAATTATAACACCTACCAAAAAAAAAGTATAACACAGTATCTCTCCCTCAGCAAATTGATAAGATGATTAGGTTCTAAGACTATCTAAACACAGTGCAGTTAACAATTAACAGTATCTTTCATGGGTGTGGAAAGAGGATGAGGGTGTAAATGTTAAGTACAAATAAGATATATTCACACACGTAATCTAGGAAAATAATGTAAGATAGATAAAAGAAAGAAAAACAACAATAGCTATTAGTCATTGAATGCCCGTGCTGTTATAGCCATTAAAGTGCATATTGTGTATGCACCATCACAGGTGTTCACAATGGGCTAGCAAGATTTCTATCACTTTTTGAAATCTTGCAATAGGGGTAGGCAGAAAGGTTAAGAAACTTATCCAGGGACACAGAAAGAGTGAGAGGCTGTAATGTGTCCTCGAGTTTAGCTGACTTCAAGGCCAGTGCAATTGCTCATATATCACATTGCCTCTGGTGAGGAGCGCCAGTGAGGAGTCTGATGTCGTATGTCTCCGGAGCACTGGAGTAGCACATGCTGAAATGACCAGATTCTTCTGATTGCTCAGCGACCATATATTTTAGAAAAGTGCCACAAAACATAAATTGATTATACCCTCTTGCTCTGCATATGAGAATACGTCCTCAAACTGGTTTATTTTCATAGTATTTTTAATAACAAAGACTTTTTAAAAACAAACACCTTATCCATGAACAATTTCTGTATCAGAAATGGTATAGACGATTCTTGGATTTGGTCATTTCTCTTCCTCTGGTTAAAACTAAATTTTAAAAGACTCCAGTTAAACAATGCTTTGAATAAATAATGCACAATACCTTAATTTCTCGGACTTCTTTCCTAGGCTTTAGCCGGTACAAATCTGTACCTGTCTTTTTGAAAAAACATTATATGAGGGAGAAAAATCATTATCTGAGGGAGAAAAAGACACACTACTTTAGTAACATACTTGTGAGTGCTGGGAATGACTCTATAGCCTTTGTGTTATTAGATGTGGATATAACTGCTGTTTCCTTCCTTTTTGAGAAGCCAACATAAGAGACTTCTGCCTGCATGTCCAGAGCCGGAAACTCATTTTAATAGCAGCCCTTCAAGGCAGTGCAGGAAACTAAACTGTAATATGTATGGCTAGTTTTCTAATGAATTGAACTACACAATCACAGCAAATAGTAAGAAAACCCTGAAGGCTGATTTTGTGTATATTTATTTTAGCAGTATTCAAGGCAAAAACTAATCAGAGAGGGATATTTGTTAAAATGAATGTTTCCTTGGCTAAGAGAGTCCGTCTTTAACAACTTTTGATACTTGACATGTATTCTGACTACTCTTTTATATTTCATTTTTCTAAAGGATTCATTTAGATGGAGAGTATGAGGAAAGAAAGATTGGTGAAATTTGTCAGCTGAATTTTGCAAAATTTTGTAATAAATCAGGTGTTGACTTCCTCTTGGACAGATTTAGGAATCAAGTAACCAAAATAACCAACCCTCCCTTCTATTTATATTTTCCCATACAAATTATATAAGGAAATGAGATAAATACCCTAATACCTTATGGTGTCATTCTTTATATTGAGCCTATATATGCACAAAGGGAATTGTGGCCCTTAAGAACTATTTGATGTAAGTTGCAAACCTGGATAATTTAGTGAATAAAACAGCAACTTGCGAGTTCAAAAAACTCATCTCAAGCTATGATTGCCTAAAGTGAGCAAATTTATGTAAATTGGTCCCTACCTGTTATTTTATATTCTTATAACAAAGAAGAAAAACTTGCAGTGTGAAGAAGTTTAAACTTGCATATAATTTTAAGTCAGAGAACAGTGCTTTGGTTTGGTATAGGCCATGAGATGTCAGAAAAATGAGCATGACTCAAAGGAACATACAGTCAATGCTCATATGCATTTAAATGTGTAGAGAAACCAAAGAGAACTGCCACATACCTGAATCACCTCAGTCATTCTTTCCTAATTATTTTCCCCCTCTCCCTGCCATGCATCTTTTTAGATTGGTTTTTCTGCTAAAGGTCCCTCCTGCCTTTTCTTTCTCCTGATCTCTCAGGCTTTAGAACAGGGATTGGGAAAATAGTAATGGTGGTTTGCCAGGTCACACACCAATACAACTGAACTCAACATTCAGAAAATTAAGATCATGGCATCCGGTCCCATCGCTTCACTGCAAACTGGAAACAGTGACAGACTTTATTTTGTGGGGCTTCAAAATCACTGCAGATGGTGACTGCAGCCATGAAATTAAAAGACACTTACTCCTTGGAAGAAAAGTTATGACCAACCTGGACAGCATATTAAAAAGCAGAGACATTACTTTACCAACAAAGGTCTGTCTAGTCAAAGCTATGGTGTTTCCAGTAGTTACGCATGGACGTGAGAGTTGGACTATAAAGAAAGCTGAGCGCCAAAGAATTGATGCTTTTGGTGTTGGAAAAGATTCTTGAGAGTCCCTTGGACAGCAAGCAGATCCAACCAGTCCATCCTAAAGGAAATTGGTCCTGAATATTCATTGGAATGACTGATGCTGAAGCTGAAACTCCAATACTTTGGCCACCTGATGCAAAGAACTGACTCATTTGAAAAAGACCCTGTTGCTGGGAAAGATTGAGGGCTGGAGGAGAAGAGGACAACTGAGGATGATTTGGTTGGATGGCCTCACCAACTCAATGGAAATGAGTTTGAGTAAACTCCGGCAATTGGTGATGGACAGGGAGGCCTGTCATGCTGCAGTCCATGGGGTCACAAACAGTTGGACATGCTGAGTGACTGAAATGAACTGAACACCAATATAAAAAAGATAAGGGTTGTTTGGGGCACTGGAGAAAAATGTTGTTTCTTATAGATCACTTCCCCAAAAGATGATTGGTGAGAGGTAATCAGGTAACCTAGAACTTTATGTCAGAGTAATGTACAGATATTTGAGCTTCAGCCTCCATCCAACCTTGAGCAGAAATACTCTCCACACGTTCTCCACAGGTACTACTGCTTGAGGGTGGGAGGTGAGGATGAAGAGAGCTGCTCTTCGCCTCAGTACTCATTTATGACTCTCAAAATTTAATCCCTGTGTCCAAAGACAATTTTATCATTGGGTTTTTGTCCTCTTTAAAAATACTCCATTAAAAAATATATATCCTTTAAAAAATGGATAAATCTCTCAAAATATAGCATTGCAAAGAAAGGTTATAAAGGTAAAATAAGAGTTAACATTATTCACTATTGCCAAGTATATTTTAAAACATCATTAAATCAGTGGAAATTGCTGCAAAAACAGAAATAAAATAGAGTGATAATTCCAATTGCATCCATATCCATATATATATGCACATATATGTTATATATTTATGTATTAAAAAATGCTACATCATAGATGTAAAGGGAGAATTTATTTTAAAATGTAATGTGATAACTGCTGAGGAATTTGGAGAAACAAATATCAATCATATACAACCTCACAACATATATCATTATATGATATGTAAGCTCCACATGCATAAAAGAGCTATTTTACAATATGTAAAATTTCTTTACATTATGTAAAAAATATATAGGATGATAAAAATAATGATTTTAAAAGAAGAGGAAAATCATTTAGATAACTATCTGCAGCAAAATTTATATATATAGAAGCTAATATATATGCTATATAAAAAGTATATGGAAATTAGTATGAAAGATAACACTAAAATGAAAAAAGTGACATGAACTTAAGATTAATAAAGTAAAATATATATATTTAAAATGTTCAACTCTGCTGGTTCTTAAAAGAACACACTGATATAAGAGTAATGTGCCTTTTTAAAAGTCAAAACAATGAGGGAATTTGGTAATGAAGCTGATACTCTCATACATAACATAAAAAGTAATAAATTGAAAGATTCCTTTTGAAAAAAATGATTTTTCAGTATATTTTAAGACATATGAATTTTTTTATCCCAATTATCTCACTTTTGGTAGGACGATAAAGGAAATTAAAAAGATAATAAAAATGAGGAAAAGTTAATACACATGAAAATATTTAGAATAACAAATATAAAGCTATTAAAATTATGAGGATTCTATAACAGAAAAATATATATTTATAACATTAAATAAAAAGAACAGTTATATCTATCTATTAATTATAAATATTTTTAAAAAGTCATGCCTAGATAGGAATTATATGGGGAAAAGGAATACTTAAAGAAGCTTGATTCATTAAATCTTTGACTGTGGATCATTTTAAAGCATTGTATATTGATCTAATCAATGTTGCAATCTTATTTACCTAGCAAAAATAATTCCTTCAAAGTGAAAATTCATGGCAGGGGGTAACAAAAACTCTTGTGGTTCCTCACTATCCAGTCTCATTTTTCACAAAAATTTTATCTGGGCATAAGGCCACCAGAATTAAGGCAACATGGCCCAGTCTCCTTTGTAGCCAAGTCTGGCCATGTGCCTAGTTCCTGGGCAATGTGCCATGAGTATGGGTGCTCTGTAGCAGCTTCCTGAATCCGACCTTACCAGACAGCTGTCACGTGGCTTCCCTCCTGCTTCTACATCGCTTCCTCCTGCTGCTAGGCTATCGACGGCAACCTGGACAAGGGCCAATCTAGAGTGACAAGGCAGCATGAACTGGAGGGAACCTGGGTCCTTCAAGAGGCATATTTGGTCCTTCAAGAGCAGAGGCATATTTCAGCTCTGGTTTGCCCATCTCTGCCCTTTGTTGACATACAGAAAAGGGTAGGGACTAAACTTTCTTGCATCAACCACTACTAATTTTCACTTTTCTGTTACTCACAGCAGAATCTTAACCTACTAAATGCCAAGAAGGTTACACCAAAAGCCAGTTAACTGACAGCCATAATCAGTTGAAAATTACTGACAGCAACTTAGAGACAACAATCTGGGGTCAGTAGGAAACTAAAAAGTTTGGCAAGATTAACCCTAAGGCATTCAAATTAACTGACTGGATCTGGCAGTTAGTTCCTCCATGCCAAGCATTCTCAATGGGGGTGACATTGACCCAAGGAATGAAAATTGGCTCTTGCGGGGACAAAAAATTGTTAGCTATTATAATGGCCTATGGCTCTCCAATATGCCACAATACATAAAGGGACATACAATATATCTGTGGTATTAACATTTCATGGGGGTCGGGCTAACATTTAGGAAAAAAGGCTCTAAAAATGCTCCTTAGGAGGGTGATAATAAAAAAAAAATGTTAAGGAATGCTGCTCACCGTGAAATGTCCTCTCCTGCCTGTTCTACCAAATGAATCCTACTCACTCTTAGACTCCTTAGCTTCCCCAAATTTTTTAACCAGTTGTCACGTTGTTTTGTTAGTGGTTGTTTATTTTTTCATCTTCCCCACTAGATTTTTTGCAGATTCTAAGAAAATGATTATGATTTTCAATTCTGTGTCTATAACACACTGATTGGCATATATTAAGAGCACAAGAAATGTGAATGGTTGAATGAACACCCCAGGGACAATTTTCCTTTAAGTCCGAAGCTCTAGCAAGTCTCACTTTACAATGGACACAATTCTCCCTCTGATTGAGTGGTGACAAACTAAGGCAACCACTGAGAAAACATAGCATTTTTCAAACAATATGTTGAAGAACTAGGTAAGAGAATCCAGTTCAGCTACAAGAACACCCTGTTTCTACTTAACTGTACCAATTCAAGTTTTCCTGGAAAAAAAAAAATTAAAAGCTTTAACCTTCTTCATGCATTACTACTTAGCATTTTCCTTTTTAATTTCAAACATTAAGTTGACTTAAAATCTGTTGTTTTAACAACAGGGCAGAGTCTGATATTTGGTATTTATACAAACATTTCTGAAAAGGCCACAGCTAAAGAGAATCTAAGCTTTTCCTCTTTACAGGAAATATCGAAAACATTAATTACGAACACAAGTCTGTTTGCTAGTGGTTTATTCTATCAGTGTCATTCAATAACACAGAGTAATTCCATTTAAATAGTAGTCACTGAGTACTTACAACGTATGAAGTGTTGAGCAAGGTCTATAGGGAATTTAGAGTAAATAAATCATGCCCCATCTTCACAATTCTTACCTTCTATTTGAGAAAATATCATACAAGGTAATATAGTTTGTGTTATGAACAATAAAATATAGATGTTTCAGAATTTGAGAAAGAACATAAAATTCATCCAAATAAGATCTCATGGATATGTTGGCTTTCAGTATGCATTTTGAAGGAGGAATAGGATTATCATAGGAGATAGGAGACAAGGTATAGAGGCAATGAATAGTGCAGAACCAAGCAAGCACACAATACCTTTTGAGAACAGCACATTATCTACATATGATTTATACGCACGTTAAATTTGAGAAACACTTGAATAGCATCCATGTAGCAAAGTGAAAGAAAAGGCAATAGCAAGGTAGTCTAAAGCCATTTCCAAGAGAAGTTATTATGCTTTGACAAAAATGTTAGCCAGTAGGGACCATTGGCAGTCCTTTTAACATGCAAGCAGGAGCTATGCTTTTGGCAGATTAGCAAAACATATTTACAAGGTAATTTACAAAGACTTTCAGATGTAAGGAGAACAACAATTCACTCCTGCAATGGTCTGGAAAGAGATGAATTAGAATTGTAGAAGAGAAATGCAAAATTGAGAATAGATTAAGGAACACTTATTTCAGAGGTAAAATCTTCAAGTCTTGACAACTCTGTGAATGTCAAGGATAAGGAAACGCTATACAATAAGGAAAAATTATTCCTAGGCTTTGAGCCTAGGTAACTAGGAAAAAGATGTGACATCAACAAAAAAAGGAAAATAAGGAGGACAAGCTGGTATAGATGTTAAGGAAATAATGAATTCAGATCTGGACATATTAAACCTCATATACCAGCAAACATCAAAATAAACATATTTAACAGGCAGTTTTAAATGCAGCTTCAGTAATAGGAAACAAGCCAAAAATACTAGAAGTCATACATGCAAGGATGATGGTTGAATATGTGGAAATACTTGAAAACACAAAATGTATGAGGATACAAATTGAAAGAATCATGGAAAGAAACTGGAGGTTGCTACTTTTAAGAGACAGGAGTAATAACAGACCAAAATGTCCACAGGATATCTGGGAAAAATCAGAGTAGCATATGCCATTAAGACAAGGAAAAGTTTGCCTTTCCAAGAAAGAATCAGCCTGCATGGCAAGGCTGCCAAGGGGTTAGGGAAGAGGATGATAACTTATCATGACTGAAATCAATTTTGATAATCAAACCCTATTTTAATTAAAGCTCTCTTATATAACTGGTATCATCTGGGTTTTTTTTTTTTCAATATTTGTAAAGTACCATAAAGACAATGCAAAGCAAAATGAATGTATTATGGAATAAATAATGCAACAATATTAAAATGTTTCATTTTATTTTGTATTGTACCATAACCCTGAAAAGTCAGTTATACAACCTGTAATATGCATTTTCTGCATATAACTTTAAAGGGTTTATATGGGTAACTCAATCTTTTTGAAACCATTAATAATCTAGGAACATTTTTCTTTGTTTTTCTATGGATAGAATGTAAATTAACTCACATCCTGAGTATACTTACAAAAAGTATTAGCTGTGAACTTGCTTTGTATACACTAGAAAGTCATAACTTCTGTGGTCTCAGCTCTTTCCTCTGTTATACATTGTAGGAGCTAATGAAATCTCTAAGGTACCTCTGACTTGATATATATTCTAATATAGTCCTCAAATAATATTTTTACTAATTAACTTCCTTAATATATAGAAGAGCATCTGATTAAAGGAGTGAAAGCTACAAGATGAAGAACAATATGACAGACTATGTATCTCAGATATATATTAAGAAGGGGGTATGAAGTTCAAAATATTTTATTGTAGAGAGGTTCCAGATATATGTTAAGAGACAGGAAATATAAACTTGGATGCTCAGCCATGCTCTTTTGCCCCAGGGAGTGACAGATTGGAATAGCAGCATTATTCTTAAAACAACATTATTTTAAGAAAAATGTTAGGCAAAAACAGAGATATTCCACTGGTGAATATCCTGCAAATACTAACAAGATTATTAGAGCTCTACCAGTGTTAAAAATTATGGTATTTAATCCTCTTTTAAAAATAGATAACACACACATACGTCCTTCAAGGATATTTTCTCAGTCTAAAGTTACTGGGCTAAATTCAACACTCATGTACTTAGGAGTCCTTAAAAGAATCTCTTCCAGGAAGATGAATCGTTGTCCAATCCCAGCACCTCCACCTACCACTTACTCCACTGAGCCTGCCCACTCAGTCGTTTCAGTCGTGTCCGACTCTTTGCGACCCCTTGGACTGTAGTCTACCAGGCTCCTCTGTCCATGAGATTTCCCAGGCAAGAATCCTGGAGTGGGTTTCCATTTCCTCCTCCAGGTAATCTTCCTGACCCAGGGATTGAACCCACTTCTCATGCTTTGGCAGGTGGATTCTTTACCACTGAGCCACTGGGAAATCCATTACACACCATACTCTTTAACCCTTCTTTATTCCTAATTCTATACATTATTATCACAGTTACATATGTCAGTATCACCCTAGTCAGTCTGGTCACCTGAAACTCACTCTCCAGCAGAGTCCTCCAACATGTGCTCATAAGAAATTCCCAATATCCTTGAGTTCTGTGTACTGAGAAAAATTTCTACCTGATTTATGAGTAATTTTGCTGGATATAAAGTTCTAATTTTTACATTTCCTCTCTTGATTATATTTAATGTATCTTCCTTATTTTCTGGTGTGAATCATTGCTGTCAAAAAGCATAATGATGATATAATTTTCCCTTATTAAGAGGAAAATTTGCCCAGATGCCCAAAGGATTTTTTTCTTTCAAGTCCAAGGAAAGTGGGAAATGTTAGTCACTCAGTCGTGTCCACCTCTTTGAGACTCCATGGACTGTAGTCCACCAGGCTCCTCTGTCCATGGAATTCTCCAGGCAAGAATACTGGAGTGGGTTGCCATTCCCTTTTCCAGGGGATCTTCCTGACCCAGGGATCGAAGCCAGGTTCCTGCATTATAAGATTCTTTACTATCTGAGCCATGAGTTTCCCTAACATAGATCTTGATGATTGGTCTTTCTACACTGATATTCTTGAGTATAAAATGTGTTCTTTCAATAAGAGTTTAATGTCTCTTTTTTTAGTATGCAGATAAACCTTCTTGAACTACAGTTTGACTATTGGTTCTTTCCTTGGTTTTCTTCTTCAGATAAATGTATCACCTGTGCATATATCTTCTTTGCTTATCTCTCTTTGTTCCTTTTCCTTTTTCAAAAAAATGGGATTTTAATTTTTTTTAACTTTTAACTTTTCATTTTTCTTAAGACATTATTTGCTGTGTTTGTTTGCCTCATTCAATATGATTTTTTATGTCTAATTCTTTCTTGAGTTCCTTCATGTTATTTCTGACTTTTAAAAAATTTAGATACGCCATTCATTTATATGTTACATTAGATTTCAATGTCAATAAACTTGTCTTGAAATAGCAGGTTATAATTTTTATCTGTTTTATAGACAGATCATTCTAGCATGTTTTCATCTTCAGTCTCTTTGTATCTTGATAATTATTTATGCATCTATTTATTTATTTTTGGCTGTGCTGGGTCTTTCTCGCGGTGCAGAGGCTTTCTCTAGCTGCAGAGAGCAGAGACCATTCCCGAGCTGTGGTGCACAGGCTTCTCATTGCAGTGGCTTCTCTTATGGGGGAGCGCTTGCTCTAGCACACTCAGGCTTCAGTACGCAGCATGTGGGCTCACTAGCTGTGGCTGGCGGGCTCTAGAGCATGGGCTCAGGAGTTGTAATGCACAGGCCTAGTTGCTCCCCGGCCTGTGGGAGCTTTCCAGAGCAGGGATTGAATCCATTTCCCCTTCATTGGCAGATGGAGTCTCAAAAAAACCACTGGGCCACCAGGGAAGTCCTGTATCTTGATCATTTTTAATGGGGTTCAGAACAACACGGTTTTGTTATTCATTTTCATGTGAAATTATTTTCTTGAGCTTTTAGAAGTGATCTTAGCTCAAATGATATTTTCTAACTTCAAAGTTCCCTTCTTCTAGTATCGGGGTGTTATGTTAAAACACGTGTTCACTTGCTTTCTGAGATTTCTGTTTCCCTTTCCCACTTTTACAGTAGCATCTTTTCTTATTATTGTCCACATCCAGACCAATTGTGTTTCTACTTCTGGCAGTTTCTCCCTAATAGGGGACCCTATTCTTAAAGGAAACCCTGGTTCAGTTCAGTTCGGTCAGTTCAGTCGCTCAGTCGTGTCCGACTCCTTGCGACCCCATGAATTGCAGCACGCCAGGCCTCCCTGTCCATCACCAACTCCCGGAGTTGACTCAAATTCATGCCCATCGAGTTGGTGATGCCATCCAGCCATCTCATCCTCTGTCGTCCCCTTCTCCTCCTGCCCCCAGTCCCTCCCAGCATCAGCGTCTTTTCCAATGAGTCAACTCTTCGCATGAGGTGGCCAAAGTATTGGAGCTCCAGCTTCAGCATCAGTCCTTCCAATGAACACCCAGGACTGATCTCCCTTAGGATGGACTGGCTGGATCTCCTTGCAGTCCAAGGGACTCTCAAGAGTCTTCTCCAACACCACAGTTCAAAAGCATCAATTCTTCAGCACTCAGCTTTCTTCACAGTCCAATTCTCACATCCATACATGGCCACTGAAAAAACCATAGCCTTGACTAGATGGACCTTTATTGGCAAAGTAATGTCTCTGCTTTTTAATATGCTGTCTAAGTTGGTTATAACTTTCCTTCCAAGGAGTAAGCGTCTTTTAATTTCATGGCTGCAGTCACCATCTGCAATGATTTTGGAGCCCAAAATAATAAAGTCTGTCACTATTTCCACTGTTTCCCCATCTCTTTGCCATGAAGTGATGGGACCAGATGCCATGATCTTAGTTTTCTGAATGTTGAGCTTTAAGGCAACCTTTTCACTCTCCTCTTTCACTTTCATCAAGAGGGTTTTTAATCAGTGTCAAAAGTTCATGAGGGTTAACCAACCCCAGATCCTTAGAAGCACTCGCCCACTATAGAAACAGAAGAAACATTTCCACTTTTAACTGTTATTTTTTTTCCATTTATTTTTATTAGCTGGAGGCTAATTACTTTACAATATTGTAGTGGTTTTTGTCATACATTGACATGAATCAGCCATGGATTTACATGTATTCCCCATCCCAATCCCCCCTCCCACCTCCCTCTCCACCCGATCCCTCTGGGTTTTCCCAGTGCACCAGGCCAGGGCACTTGTCTCATGCATCCAACCTGGGCTGGTGATCTGTTTCACTATAGATAATATACATGTTTCGATGCTGTTCTCTCTGTTATTTTCTAATGGATGCACCACACTCTCCAGTGACATTTACTGGCTGGTTAGTGAGCTCTTATCTCAGGTCCTTCAGTCACCCTGTTACTTCCTTTCGCTTCTTCCGATGAAGATGTTGCTATGCAGGCTTTACAGCTACTGGTGACTTGTTCTCACCTGTTTATATTTTGAAATCCAAAGGAAAAGTTTGTGACCTAGTTTTGTTATAAATATTGACTATGAGTTTACTTTTTAGTTTCTTTCCAGGTGTCACTATATTCCCAGAATTTTCCAAGCCATAATACTTTTAGATACAGTTATACTTACAGATGTAGATACAGATGCAAATAAAGTATAGGAAAAGATACAGTTATAAATATATACAAATATGTACAGATAAAGCAGAATAAGCACTGAAATATATATTAGCAGATTGATGATGTAACGGATGACTGTTTTGATAACAATTTCTTTAAGTCATATATAAAAAGAAAAACCAAAACTAGTACTTAGAGGTTTAAGAGAACTGTGCTCATCTGCTCAGGGATGTATAGGAATGCCCTATTCAAGTCCCATCAGTATCTAAACCCCAGTCACATCAAATTCAATTATCTTTCTTGCTTAACATTGTTAATTATCAGAGAAATGCAGATTAAAGCCATAAGATATCACCTCACACAAGTCAGAATGACTATTATCAAAAAGACCACAAATAACAAATGTTGATGAGGATATGAAGACAAGGGGACCCAGGTAAATTGGCACAGCACTGTGGAAAATACCAAGTTTATTTCTCTAAAAACTAAAAATAGAACTGCCTATGACCCAGCAATTCCACTCCTGGGTATATATCTGACAAAAGTAAAACCACTAATTCAAAAATACCCATGCAAGCCAATGTTCACAGCAACATTATTTACAATAGCCAAGATATAGAAGCAATCTATGTGTCCATCAACAAATGAATGGATAAAAAATATATGGTATATATAGACAATGAAATACATTCAGCCATAGAAAAGAATGAAATTTTACCATATGCAGAAGCATGGATGGACTTGGAGGGTATTATGTTAAGTGAAATAAGTCAGACAGAGAAAGATATATACTGTATGATATCACTTACATGTGGAATCTAAAAAAAAAAAAAACTAGTGAATATAACAAAAAAGAAACAAACCACAGATATACAGAACAATTTAGTCGTTACCAGGGGAAGAGGGCAGAGGGAGGGACAAGATAGGCGAAGGGGATTAAGAGGTACAACCTACAATGTATGAAATAAGCTACAGGGATATATTATACAACACAGGGTATATAGCCAGTAGTTTATAAATAACTATAAATATAGTACAACCTGTAAAAATTGTGAATAACAATGATGTACACCTGAAACTTATATATTGTACATCAACTATATCTCAGTTAAAAAAAAAATTAAGTAAAAACAATTTTACATTATCCTTCTCATTTCAAACACTGTACATTTATGTTCTTCAGGAAATGGCTTACTGCTCATTCTTCCTGGCCCGGCAGGTTTAGATGTGGATTCCACGCTTTGAATGCTCTAGTCCTCTTGATATACATTCAAGCCCAACTTCTGCTGTTCTATTACAAACCTCTTTTTGTTGGAATAGTGCACAGTTACTGCTTTTCAAACATCCTTTAGCTTTTTGACTATGTCCAACAGAAAATTACAAAAGCCTACTTGGGAGCTATAAAGTCAGGAGTTTTCCTCTCGTTCCAGGTTCTTTTTTGTTCTTTTTTTCCCAGGGCAACAACCCTCACATTCACATCTAGTTTAATCATGAATTGACATATACACACTGCTAAATATAAAATAGATAACTAATGACCTACTATACAGCACAGGGAACTGTACTCAGTACTCTGTAATTTCTGATGTGGAAAAAGAATCTAAAAAAGAATGGATATATGTACGTGAAAAACTGACTCACTTTACTGTACATCTGAAACTAACACACAATATTGTAAGTCAACTATGAAAGTAAAAGTGAAGTCGCTCAGTCGTGTCCAACTCTTTGTGACCCCATGAACTATAGTCTACCAGGCTCCTCCCTTTGTGGGATTTTCCAACAAGAATATTGGCGTGGGTTGCCACTTCCTTCCCCAGGGGATCTTTCTCATCCAGGGGTCAAACCCGGGTCCTCCCTCATTGCAGGCAGACCTCTAAGCTACCATGGAAGCCCTTTGGAGTCATCTATGCTCTGATAAAAAAAAATTGTTAAAAGACAATGATCAGGGAACCCAGAGCCAGTGCTCTGGGACAACCCAGAGGGATAGGGTGGGAATGAGGCAGGGCAGGGAGGGGTTCAGGATGGAGGCGACATACGTATATCTGTGGCCAATTCATGTTGATGTATGGCAAAACCATCACTTCAATACTGTGAAGTAATCATCCTCCAACTAAAATAAATTCATTAATTTAAAAAAAGACAATGATCAAGAAGGCAAAACAAAGTGGGTAATATTTCATTTTCACTTCTATATACAAGTGATTGTCTTTGGGTAATAATGTTTATAGGTGTTGCAATGCTGACACCAATTCTTTTGTGGGTATTAGTTTACCATTTGGTTACCATCAGACCTCTTCATAATACCTTACGGTCCTTATTACAGCATATTTATACCTACACCAATTAAACATGGCTGTTGCTGGTCCCAAGGAGCAAAAGAGAGAAAAAACAGTAACTACTGAAATAACCCTTGTATTTAACATTGTTCAAGGATAAACTGAGACATATTAGAAATCAAGAGTTTATTTGAGTAAAAATTTATTTGAATCAAGTACCAACTCAGAAATGATTAGGATCTCTCTACCAACAGGAGTTAGGGGAAAAACTTTTATAGAGAAGAGGAACTAGCTAAAAAAGGAAATTATTGGACTGACTATAGTTTAAGTGGTTGCTTTATTTGGGAAAGCACAGTTAGCTGTTTGAGATTTATCACCCTTTAGGTTCCAATTTCTAAAACTTAAGGCATTAGAGGCTTAGGATTTGGTGTGCTTATGTAAGATACTAAGGCCTCAAAGCCACCTCAGCCTAATGGCCTCTTTGCTTAAATAATTTAACAAGATTTCCTCCCTTTCCTGGTATTTCAAAGGGATTTCTAAAGCACAAGTCTTCTGAAAAAAAAATGTCCTTTTTCCTCTTTAGGTTCACTACCCTCTCTGTTTTTCCTAAAGCCTTCACCACGTGAGATAACTGGTATGCAAGCTTTAGACGGGTATCTGTAGGTGAAATTCTTAGCTGGAGAGACGGCAACTGCCTTGATGCCTTCCTCTCAGCAATTCTCACCACCAAGTCTCAAGGGCCACTTTATCTCAACTCTTCCAGGAATTGAAATAGTTGAGGGATACTCTATCATGATTTTATCCTGAAATTATGTTCTAATAAGTACAGTCCCTTCTTCATGGTCACCCTTCAGCAAGTTTGGCTTTTGATTAATTTCACTGTTAATGACTGATAATAAAAATCACAGCACATCAAAAGCTATTCCATGTGTACCTCTACCCAGTAGAATGAGGCTTGAAAAAAAAAATCTAAAATTATAAAGTCATCTTTTAAATGGCTCCAATGGCTTATAAATAAAATGTATTCCTAAAAATAATTCTGAAGGTTTATAGCTGAAGTCAATCTCAATACTGCCAAATGGAACCCTAAAAGTATTGCAACTTAAATGTTCATTTGATGTGATTTTAATGTATCCCTTACTTTCTGTCAGTAGGTTTTGAAACAAGACACATCATGGAAGAAAATAAAAATAATTATATAGCCATTCACAATACTTTGTGAATGCTCACACAATGTTCAATTGTGTCTGACTCTTTGCGACCTCATGGACAATAGCCCATCAGGCTCCTCTGTCCATGGGGATTCTCCAGGCAAGAATCCTGGAGTGGGTTGCCTTGCCCTCCTCCAGGGAATCTTCCCAACCCAGATATCAAACCCAGGTATCTCACATTGTAGGTGGATTCTTTACCATCTGAGCCTCCAGGGAACTCCATATATATACTTTATTTTAAATTCTATGTTCTGTTTAATGAGTATTTACTGAATTACTGTCATGTGTCAATCACTAAGCTAGGGTTGGAGGTAAAATGAAGTGCTCTTCAATCCAGGGGTAAAGGAGGCATCATCACCACTGTTTAAAATATCAGGAAAGAGTTGTCTTCACCAAAATAACTGACAGGTAAATTGATAACAGAACTGAAGCTAGGATTCACTCTGTAAGACCATAATTTCATATCATTTCATATCTACTAATACTCCTATTGGATCATTCACTCTAATAACATGACTATATAATTTTGTCATCCACAGTAAACTTAATAGTAACACTGCAGAAAAATCTTTTACTTGAAACCAAATTTTCATACAGATTTTTCACTGGTATAAAAATACTTTTATATACAATCAAAAAAATCACTAATTTCCAATTCTAAGTTGGCAAGTTTTGGTCTATACTACATTTAGGTACTTTAAGGTGAAAGTAGTTGATGGAAGAGAGACTTTATCCCTGAACTGGATTTCTTAATCTAAAACTGTTCTGGTGCTCATTACCTATTCAGTGACTCATTGGCCTATCAGTCTACTGTAGAAATAAAAGCTGCATTTACTTTGCTTTCTTTAATCTCCCCACTCTTAATTGCCATATTGACAAAAAAGAAACAGTTGTTTGCTTTCCAAATTCTCTGGAGCACCAGTCAAATTAATCCTTTTAAGTGGTGTTTCTTCATCTCCAGAAACAAGTAGCACGCTAAGTAGCAAAGGGTCCCTTAAGAGGCGGCAAACACAAGATGCCTAGACATTAACCTTGACTGGCAGAGGCCTGCCGGCATCTGCATCTTACTTCAGAAACAGCCCTTGGTGTCTAAAGAGAGGGGGAAATAAGTAGGGCTAGATTAAGGCATGGGCCTGCTGGTTCTCAACCCAGCTCCCTGGCGTGTCAATCTATAAGGGGAACCTAGCAAACACTTCCTCTTAGGCCACTTTCCCTTCTTTCTTGAGAACAGAATCCCACTGTGGTTTCACAGCAATTTGTCCAGTCTGAGTGATGAATCATGATAAGTCTGTACAATTTTTAATATTTCATTCCCTTTGAAAGACACTTTCATTTACAGCCTCCTTTGTGGCTACAGGTGACTGTTTGATCTGATTCTGGAAAATACTATGAGATAAATAAAATGTTAGGGTAGTAACCCTTCTTCCTTTTTGTTTGGGACACTGTTGTGACTCTGTGCCCACAACCAAGAGGTGAGACAGAGGGCATTCCAGAGGAGTGTGGACTGTTAGCTGCTCAGTCATGTCTGACTCTTTGTGACCCAATGAACTACAGCTCACCAGGCTCAGCTATACATGGAATTGTCCAGGCAACAATAGTGGAATGGTAGCCATTCCCTTCTCCAGGGGATCTTCCCAACCCAGGGATCAAACCCAGACCTCCTGCATTGCAGGCAGATTCTTTACTGTCTGAGCTACCATGGAACTGAGACCTAAATACCGAGAATAAATTATCAGAGTAAAGAATAGGGCTCCAAGAAAAAAAGTATAAAAGTATAAAAGTCCAGAAACAAGAAACAGCATTGAAACTTGAAAAAACTAAGACATGTTGACCATGACCAAATTATAAAGTATGCAGCTGGGAGAGCTAAGAAATAAATTAGACAAACAGACAATGATCAATCATGAAAGACCTTGTAAGCTACACTAGGGAGTTTATAATTTTACATGTACACCTACGGTTGATTGATGTTGATATTTGACAGAAAACAACAAAATTCTGTAAAGCAAGTGTCCTTCAATTAAAAAATAAATATTTTTTTTAAAAAAGAAAAAAAAGCAGATGAAACCCACTGAAAGTTTTTAATCAGAGAAGTGACTGGATTAGATTAAGATCTTAGATGGGGAATGATTGAGAGTTTATTAGGGACTGGAATAAAAATTGCTGTTGTAATAATTTTGATGAGCAATAATATGGGCCAGAGTCAGGGTAGTAAAAAATGGTACTGGAGAGAATTGGATGAAATGTAAAAATATTTAGGAGCTAGATAAATAGGAGCCTATGATTGAATGAATCGAGAAGAAAAGGACAAAAATTAGAAGAAAAGGACAAAAACCCTCCAGTTTTTGGTTCTGGCATTTATGGAGACAGGCAAAACACCAGATTCAAGAGGAATTTAAGGGTTGGTGCAACTTCCAAAGAGAGATAGAACTCAGACTCAGGAATGAAATTAGAATGGACACAAACATGGAGGCCAGGAAATTTTACTTCATTTTCAGATAATAGGGACATTCTTGGTGTGACCAGAGCAAAAATGTAGAAGGATCCTGAAACGACTCATCATTTTAAGCTAGCAGATCTCAAACTTTACTGTGCATAAGCTGCACTGTGAGAAACTTGCTGCAAGGTAGGTTCTTGGGCTCCGTCACTAGAATATTTCTCTTTAGAAGGTGAAGACTAGGACCAAAAACCTGCTTTTCTTAATAGGAACCCTATTGTAATGACTATTACGCATGCAGATGATCTAAGGATCATACTTGGAGAAGTGCAAATTTAAGGGGGAAGACAAAGACACAGAAAAACTTGGAGAGCTAGGAAAAGAGTAAGGAATGGTGTGGCTGTGAGAAGAGTAAGAGCATCTCAGAAACAAGAGGCTATCATCAGTGCAAAATTAGAAGGAAGAGTTGTGCAGAATCTGACTGCAGTACTTTAAACAAGATTGAAAATATCATCAAATTCAGTGAGAGAAGTCACCAAACACAAGAAAGTTCCTCTTACATAGCTAAGTCCAGTTTTTCAAATGTCCTACATAGAAAGATTCTTTTATACCCTTTTTTAAGTTCTGTTGAAAATACTTCAAAATCATCTTCCCTTAAAACACACACACACAAACAATTAAAAATATCAAAATTAAAGCAGAATGAAGACTGGCAGAAGATGCCACCATAAAATACCTCTTGAACATAAGGATTATTTTGAGAAACAGCTGACACCTCTGAAAATACAGTAGAAGTGATCCTTTTGTAAGGAAAATCATATTTATAAAAGAAGTCTCCATTTATGAGGGTATACCAAGAAGAAGATGACTCGCTAGAAATTCCTTTCAATATAGAAGGTACCAACTTAAATTACATAGCAAACCTTTCTCTTATTTTTCATTATCATACTTTTCCTGATCACCTCCCTATAACTGACCCCTTTCACATCCTTTTCCCTTTGTCTTTTGCCAAAAATTAGATTTAAGTCAATTTTAAGCCACATGTGAGAGTTACTCATTTTTTCCTTGTTATCTCCCATGTATACATGAATTATGCATGTTAGCGAGTGTTCTATTTGTTTTATTTTATTAATCTTTTGTTATAGGGCGACACAGTTTGTTGTGATGCACACAGTCAAAGGCTTTGGCGTAGTCAATAAAGAAAAGTAGATGTTTTTCTGGAACTCTCCTGCTTTTCTGACGATCCAGTGGACGTTCATAATTTGATCTCTGGTTCCTCTGCCTTTTCTAATCCAGCTTGAACATCTGGAAGTTCATGGTTCATGTACTGTTGAAGCCTGGCTTGGAGAATTTTGAGCATTACTTTGCTAGCATGTGAGATGACTGCAATTGTGTGGTAGTTTGAGCATTCTTTGGCATTGCCTTTCTTTGGGATTGGAATGAAAACTGACCTTTTCCAGCCCTGTAGCCATTACTGAGTTTTCCAGATTTGCTGGCATATTGAGTGCAGCACTTTCACAGCATCATCTTTTAGGATTTGAAATAGCTCAACTGGAATTCCATCATCTCCACTAGCTTTGTTCTTAGTGATGCTTCCTATGTAAATACCAGATCACCTGACCTGCCTCCTGAGAAACTGTACACAGGTCAAGAAGCAACAGTTAGAACTGGACATGGAACAACAAACTGGTTCCAAATTGGGAAAGGAATAATTCAAGGCTGTACATTGTCACCCTGCTTATTTAACTTAAATGCAAAGTTCATCATGAAAAATGCCAGGCTGGATGAAGCACAAACTGGAATCAAGATGGCTGGGAGAAATATCAATAACCTCAAATATGCAGATGACACCACCCTCATGGCAGAAAGCAAAGAAGAACTAGAGAGCCTCTTGATGAAAGTGAAAGATAAGAGTGAAAAAGTTGGCTTAACACTCAGTCAGAAAACTAAGATCATGGCATCTGGTCCCATCACTTCATGGCAAATAGATGGGGAAACAATGAAAACAGTGACAGACTTTATTTTGGGGGGCTCCAAAATCAGTGCAGCCATGAAATTAAAAGACACTTGCTTTTTAGAAGAAAAGCTTTGACCAACCTAGACAGCATATTAAAAAGCAGAGACATTACTTTGCCAACAAAGGTCCATCTAGTCAGTTATGGTTTTTCCAGTGGTCATGTGTGGATGTGAGAGTTGGACTATAAAGAAGGCTGAGCGCCAAAGAACTGATGCTTTTGAACTGTGGTGTTGGAGAAGACTCTTGGGAGTCCCTTGGACTGCAAGGAGATCCAACCAGTCCATCCTAAAGGAAATCAGTCCTGAATGTTCACTGAAGGGACAGATGCTGAAGCTGAAACTCCAATACTTTGGTCACCTGATGCAAAGAACTGACTCATTGGAAAAGACTCTGATGCTGGGAAAGATTGAAGGCAGGAGGAGAAGGGGATGGCAGAGGATGAGATGGTTGGATGGTATCACCGACTCAATGGACATGAGTTTGAGTAGGCTCCGAGAGTTGGTGATGGACAGGGAAGCCTGGCGTGCTGAAGTCCATGGGGTCTCAAAGAGTCAGACGCAACTGAGTGACAGAACTGACTGAATGATAGGGCCCCCAGCTGAAAACTTTAAAAGGTAGGGGAAAAATTATATTCTACCCTTAATAATCTTGTTATTTTAGGATTAAAATAACAGATAAATAGCATAAAACTACATGTTCCGTTATTGAGAAAAGAATATATAATTAATATAAGGACATGCAAACTCATTATCTGATGAGTTTTGATGGAAAGAAAGATGATGTACTTTAAGTCTGGCTTCTGATTATAAAACAAAAATATTGTTGTTAAGAGAACAAAATCCTAGGTCATATAAGTATCACAAAATCAAAATATAGTCTCAATAGACTATATTCATGTAGTGAATCCACAAACTAGAGCATTAAGAACAGATGATATATTAAATGAGAAAAACATAGTCACAAGGAAAATTATGAAACTTTCAACTTAGAAATAAACTAAGAAAATTTATAAGAGGGGCAAATTTTTAAGAAACAAAACTTTCTGCTATCTCTCTACTGGCTTCTGAAATTTAAAAATCTGGTTAATTATGCATGAAAAAAAGCAGCAGAAAATAGCTGTAAAATATAATTATTTTCTTTCGGAAATTAATTCATTTAAGTCAAGTATATATAGGTGTTAAATTCATGTGACTGAAACTGAAAGGTAAAAATGAAATCATAAGCTCTCCCCTTGTGCAAGTGAGTCAAATAATAATAGGCTCCAGGATTTTCTCACCTTAGTCAAGGAAGGAAGGAAGGAAAGAGAAGGAAAGGGAAGGGAAGGCGAAAGAAGAAAAAAAGAAGCAAAGAAGGAAAAGATGTTCTTTTAGACTGTCAGGTAATCCGGAAATCTGCAGCTGCTTTTATCCAACACAAAAATCCAACTCTTAAATTCACAAACCCAGTTGTCTTAGAAAGACATCTCGTCAATTACCTTTCTATTTCACAGTGTAGCCAAGTCAATTTGGTGGCCACACTGGTCTTCCCCATTATTTTATCATGCTATATAAACTCTAGTAAGAAACAGACTTTAATGTCATGTTTCTCACATTCTACTTCCAGGTAGTGTTATGACTGTTCCTGATTCTATCTTATAACAAATACTTACACTTCAGCTAATTTTTATTTAAATGGAAACCCGCTAGAAACTTCCATTATTTGGCTGAGAAAAAGCAACAGTTTACCATGACCTGACACTCTTTGTATCATGACTCCAACACAATAGGGTCATTCAGATCAGAATGACATTACAACAATAATTGTCCTGGTCTCTCTCTTGTTAGAGTCATTATCTTTGGTCGTTTTATTTAAATGCATCATTTAGTTTGACAGCAAATTGTATGACAGGATAAAAGGGACATTGGGGGGTGAAAAAACATCCGTAAGTAAAACTGATTTAATATCAAATAACTTCAAGGTTAACTCTGCAAAATGTGTTGCTAGCTTGCCATATCTCCTTTACCAAGAATGCTATCACAGTTAAACTGGGCCTTTTAACCTTGAGGATTCAAGAAACAAAATAGTCTGCTGAAGCCTTTAAGGACCAATGTATAGAAAATTCAATAACTATTTTTTAAAATCAAAGTCACTTGAAAAAATGTATTTCAAACATCAGAAATTAGAGTCAAGCAGTGGTTAACTTTTAACCTAAAAAAATCTTTGAAGTTACACAGACTTGAACTTAATTCCTGGCTTTGTCACTTAAAGGCTACATAACCCACAGTGGGAAATGATTAAATTTATTAGTAATAATAGCTGGGAAATTGAAATATCTATTCACAGAATTATTTATAGGAATTAAATAAAATCAAAGATTCTACTCAAAGGAAATCAACACCGAATATTCACTGGAAGGACTGTTGCTGAAGCTGAAGCTCCAATACTTTGGCCACCTGATGCGAAGAGCCAACTCACTGAAAAAAGTCCTGATGCTAGCAAAGACTGAAGGCAAAAGGAGAAGAGGGTGGCAGAGGATGAAATAGTTATATAGCATCACTGATTCAATGAACAGGAATTTGAGCAAACTCCAAGAGATATTGGATAGAGGAGCCTGGAGTGCTGCAGTTGAGGAGGTCACAGAGAGTTGGACACGATTTAGCAACTGAACAATGACAGAAAACTTTAATGGCATGGTTGTTTTGTAACTAATCAGAGAAATGCTAGCCCCTATCAATAGTAAAGTTTATGTTCAATATTGAGTTTAAAGAAAAAGTGATGACTCACATATTTCTTTCCACTTGGCTTAAAAACTCAGATATGTCTTTAACCAACAGCAATTCTTCAGTTCAGTAGCTCAGTCGTGTCCTACTCTTTGCAACCCCATGACTGCAGCATGCCAGGCTTCCCTATCCATCACCAACTCCCAGAGCTTACTCAAACTCATGTCCATCAAGTCGGTGATAACATCCAACCATCTCATCCTCTGTCGCCCCCTTCTCCTCCTGCCTTCAATCTTTCCCAGCATCAGGGTCTTTTCCAATGAGTCAGTTCTTGGCATCAGGTGGCCAAAGTATTGGAGTTTCAGCTTCAGTGTCAGTCCTTTCAATGAATATTCAGGACTGGTTTCCTTTAGGATGGACTGGTTGGATCTCCTTGCAGTCCAAGGGAGTCCCAAGAGTCTTCTCCAACACCACAGTTCAAAAGCATCAATTCTTAAGTGCTCAGTTTTCTTTATAGTCCAGCTCTCATATCCATACACGACTACTGGAAAAACCATAGCCTTGACTAGATGGACTTTTGTTGGCAAAGTAATGTCTCTGTTTCTTAATATGCTATCTAGGTTGGTCATAGCTTTTGTTCCAAGGAGCAAGCATCTTTTAACTTCATGACTGCAGTCACTATCTGCAGTGATTTTGGAGCCCCCAAAAATAAATCCTCTCACTGTTTCCATTATTTTATCATTTATTTGCCATGAAGTGATGGGACTTAATGCCATGATCTTAGTTTTCTGAATGTTGAGTTTTAAGCCAACTTTTTCACTCTCCTCTTTCACTTTCATCAAGAGGCTCCTTAGAAAGTTCTTCTTCACTTTCTGCCATAAGAGTGGTGTCATCTGCGTATCTGAGGTTATTGACATTTCTCCTGGCAATCTTGATTCCAGCTTGTGCTTCATCCAGCCTGGAATTTTGCATGGTATACTCTGCATATAAGTTAAATTAGCAGGGTGACAATTAACAGCCTTTCCTTTCCCAATTTGGAACCAATCTGTTGTTCCATGTCCAGTTCTAACTGTTGCTTCTTGACCTGCACACAGATTTCTCTATAAGCTTCTTATCCTTATGCATTAAAGGGCCAACAGAATGAAAACCACAATCACAGAAAACTAATCAAACTGATCACTTGGACCACAGCCTTGTCTAACTCAATGAAACTATGAGCCATGCCATGTAGGGCCACCCAAGACAGGCGGGTCATGGCGGAGAGTTCTGACAAAATGTGGTCCCCTAGAGAAGGGAATGGAAAACCTCTTCAGTATTCTTGCCTTGAGAACCCCATGAACAGCATGAAAAGGCAAAAAGATAGGACACTGAAAGATGAACTCCCCAGGTCAGTAGGTACCCAATAAGCTTCTAGAGATCAGTGAAGAAATAACTTCAGAAAGAATGAAGAAATGGCGCCAAAGCAAAAACAACAACCAGTTGTGGATGTGACTGGTGATGGAAGTAAAGTCTGATGCTGTAAATAATGATACATCAATTCTTACCTCTTCCTACTTTAACTCTTTTAAAATTGTAGTGAGTAATGCAAGTTTTTTTTTTTTTTAAAAAAGAAAATAGCATATATGTACATGTGATTTCTTAAAAAATTGACCCATTGTGTTAACATGGGCCCACAGCTTAATTCTGAAAGCACATAACCAAATACAATGTTCTTCCATTTGGAATTTATTCCTTTTCAATAATAAATTGTTATTTTCAAAATATCTGGGAGAGATACTCATAACTATCAGACATTTATATTTCAATGTAAACAACTGTGGCGTTTCCACTCTCTTGTAGAGAATAGTGTAGGACATGCAAGAATGACATGAGACATCAATAAACAGCTTGAGTGAGGTTGATACCTTAGCAAGTAGAGAAATAGGACTCTCTTGGAAGGCGAGGAAAGAGATAGGATAAAACAAAAGCTATGTCACAGTTTTGCCTAGTGGTTTCATAAGCTTGGGTTCTAATAAAATCTTTCTGTGTTTGATACTTAATATAAAGTATCATCACATAAGGGATGAGTAGGTCGAACAGGATCTACTGATGGTCTAAAGGAAATCTGTACTGAATCTACTCAGTCCATTGAGGGCACCTCTCTCTGATGTACTTCATAACTGAGGATGCCTGTTGAACCATTTAGGAGTAAGGATTGGCACCACCTGGAATTTCTTGATAATCCTAATTTTTTCTAATTAAATTTGTGTGCATGCTAAGTCACTTCAGGCATATCCTACCCTTTGTGACCCCATGGACTGTAGCCCACCAGGCTCCTCTGTCCTTGGGATTCTCCAGGCAAGAATACTAAGTGGGTTGCTGTGCCCTCCTCCAGAGGATCTTCCCGACCCAGGGATTGAACCCACGTCTCTTATGTCTCCTGAACTGGCAGGCGGGTTCTTTACCACAAGTGCCAATTAAACTTAGTAGATTAAATAATTAAATGACCTCTTAGGGGTTAATTCAGTCTCTTTGAGGTTATGGCTTAGTTCTTCAGATTTATCTTCTTAGTCTATTTTCTACGAGTATATTGCCAAGATGGGCAAATTCTTTGTAAATAGCTAGACAGTATTATCAGTCATATAGCCTCTAGTGCAGCCACTTAACTCTGCCCTTGCAGCAGGAAATCTGTACTCCAATCACACTTTAATTATGGACACTTTAAGCAAAATTTGATATTCATATAATATTCACATATTATAAAATATTGGGTTATTTTTCAACCACTTAGGAATGTAAAAACCATTCTGAGCTTACAGGACATACAAAATCAGGCAGCAGGCAGTGTTGGCCTGGGGGCTACAGTTTGCTGTCCCCTGGTAGCTGCATACTGGGTGTGGGCAGCTTGGTGACTTTAAGCAGTGACAGAGGGAGGTTCTCTATGCTCAAGCGAATCTTGAGGGCCAAAGTGTTGTGATCACTTCCCAGAGTTAAACTTTTTGTTCTATGGCTGTACCCTTGTGATTCTAAATTTCTTAGTTTTGTCTGGTCTCTCAGTCCTCCATTTGAGCAAACTCCGGGACATGGTGAAGGACAGGGAAACCTGGCTTGCTGCAGTTCATGGGGTTGGAAAGTGGCAGAACGATAACAACTTAGCCTTCAAGCTGACACAGCTTCCCCCCTACCCCCTGGTTCTGCAGACCACTGAGTCATTGCCACACCTTTCATCTAATCCTTTGAGCTAGGTCGCTCCCACCACACTAAGTTCTCTTGTTAAGCCTTAAACCACTACCTATACCCTCTGAAACTTGAGGATGCGAGGACATGTCGTTGAGACCCTTCTCCCCACCAAACCAAACTGCTCACCCCTTTTGACTATGCTGAACTCCTCTGTCCATGGGGTTCTCCAGGCAAGAATACTGAAGTGGGTTGCCATGTCCTTCTCCAGGGGATCTTCCCAACCCAGGGATCAAACCCACATCTCTTAAGTCTCCCGCATTCGCAGATGGGTTCTTTACCATTACTGCCACCTGGAAAGCCTGCATGCTGAGCTAGTTACTATTGAATATATGTTAGCCAAAGCAGTCCTGTAGTTTCCTACTGAAGGAGCAAATGTTGAGCAAGGTAATAGCGTTTCTGCTGTTATTTTTTCTGTTTACACATACAGTGGACTTCACCCCACTCTGGGGCTTTAAAGCATTGGAAATAGATTAAAATTCTATCACTTTTGCTCCAATTTCATATGCTTCTCCTCTCAGAGAGAGCATTGTCCTTCTCTCCTTCCCTGATGCCAGAAGAGTGGACAATTTGCAGACAAAAATCAGTTCACTAATAGGGAAAGTAATGTAACAAGTACTAAAAGTATTACAACTTTAATATGCAGGGTTTTCATGAACATAAATGAGGAAGTTGAAAATTCTAATAAAAAATGACAACATAAGCAAAGAAGAAAGCAAACAAGATTGTCAACAAAGACACAGATTTCATTTAAAAGTATAATGCTTGTTTTAAGACTGAGTCCAGAAACCATCCTAGGATAAAGAACTAATTTACAGTGAGGCAAAATAACCTTTATGTTAATTACTAGAAGAGTCTTTTCTAGATAGCATTGTAGTCAGAAAGCATATTTGCTAGGAGAAAAGTAATATTTCATCAAATGCAAACTAGTTTTACCAAAGCATTTTAATAATGAGTTTTGTAATGAACTAGAGTAAAACCTACACTGAAAAATGTTGTTACTAAGATGGATTTCTTTCACATGGCCACAAATTAATAAAACTAAAAAAGAATCTGGGAAGAGCTTAGTAAATACTAACTTATTTACTAAATGATCATTCAACAAATATTCACTGAGTACTTACCATATGCCCAGCACTACTATAGGGCTTGTAAGGAAAGAAAGATTGTCAAGCAGGAGACAGACAATAAAGATAAACAAAGTGAAATACATGTGTGAATAAATGATGTGTACTAAGAATAAATTATAATAAAACAGGGAAAGATCCTATGATGCAAGGATTATGCTTTGAAATCTTAGAGTGACCAGGGAAGTCACAGTAAAAAAATGACTTTTGAATAAAAATATGAAGCAAGTGAAGAGCTAACGATGTTGATATAATAGGGAAAAACATTCTCAAATGTGAGAGCAGCAGCACAGAGGACCTGTTTTGAGCAAATGTCTGGTATGTTCGAGAAAGGGCAAGGCAGCCAGAGTTACTGGGTTCTAAGAGGGAGGGATGAAGGCTAAGAGGTCCGGTGGGGTCAGATCACTTGGAAAGAGTTATAGATAGGATTTGGGGGTTTACTCTGAATCAGCCACGGAAAAATTTGGAGCAGAGAAGTGACCTAGTCTGATTAAAATGTAAAAGAATTACTGTGATCACCAGGTTAATAATGGGCTGCAGGGGGACAAGGTTAGGAACAGAGGGGCCAGCTGTTACAACCATCTAGACAAGAGCCAAAGGCGGCTTGGACTTGTGCAACAGCAGTAGACATGATGAGACTGGTAAGGTTCCTGGTATATTTAAAGATAGAACCAGGAAGATTTCTGTGTGAGCTTGGATGTGAAGTTCGAGAAAAAAAGGAGTAGTCAGGAATGCCACCAGGTTTTTGGATTAGGAAATTGGAAACAGAAGATTGCCATCTACTGAGATGGCAAAAAATTGTTGGAGGGGTTGGCTTGGGGGAGCATATGAGGAGCTCAGTTTTAGACATGTTAAATTTTAGAAGCCTATTAGACTTCTAGATGCAGAGGCAAGGGGGCAGCTGGAACTCAGGAGAGAAAAATGAGTCAGATATATAAATGCGTGACTCATCAGTATCCAGGTGGAATTTATAACCTGGAGTTTGAATAAGATCAATGAAGGAGAAACCAACTCCCAAAAACCTTAAGCAGGAATGTACAATGATGGCTTCCCAGGTGGCACAGTGGTAAAGAATCCATCTGCCAATGCAGGAGATGCAAGAGGTGTGGGTTCAATCTCTGAGTGAGGAAGATCGCCTGGAGTAGGAAGATTTTCTTGGAGTAGGAAATGGCAACCCACTACAGTATTCTTGCCTAGAAAATTCCATGGACCTAGAAGCCTGGCAGGCTACAATTCACGGGGTGGCAGTCAGACGACTGAACGCTCATCCATGCAAACAGGTACACGAAGATAGGAATAAGGCTAGATGAGTTGAGTCGAGTATATTAGAAACCAAAAGACAGAAGACAGTACTTCAAGAAGTAGAGTGATATCAGATATTGAGACTGGGTACCTATATACTCAAGTTTTTAGGACCTTCTGGTTTGCTGCCTTTTCACAAAGTCTTTGGATTAGCTGATGTTCAACTATAGCTACTTATGTCTGAAGACTCATTGAAATTATAAAAGTACCTGAGCACCAGGTTTGATAATAGTGGATAATTGATTGGTTACCTAAGAAAATTTGCTAATAGGAATATTTTTGGATTAAACCACTCAAAACCATTGAGTAAATATAAACTTCCTTTTATTTTTGAGATCCCTGGAAATCAGAAAGATGAAAGAGAAGTAAAGCACTTTCACTCAGGAGCTCACATTCTAATAGAATGTAATAAAGCTGACACATGAATAACTTAAATTTAAAATGTAATGGACACAGATCCCATTCCATAAAGTTCAGGTGGGCAAGAAGTGTAAATTTGTTTATTTTTCTATACTTCAACTTAATTTTGTTTTTGGGTTCTCTATTTGATCAAACAAAAATAAAATCTTAAGTTAGGACCATTTCCTTTATTCCTGGAGTTTTGTCATAAATCAGGGTTCTTAGGTAATACCTTAGTATTCTAAGTAATGAGGAGATCGTATTGGTCCTTCCTCATTCTTGAGCTCTTCCTGTCTACATTCTCTGAGATGCGCATATTCCTGTCTAATCCTCACTCACTGACCAATGCAGGCTGCCTCTGTGTTTTCTCGTGCTCACTTCTGTAGGAACTCTCCAGGTCTGACTCTCTCTCTCTCTGTATTACTTATACAGTCTCTCAGAGACTGAGAAAACAACCAGCTGCCCTCCCTTGCTGCTGTAGATTGTGAGAAATTCTATGAGGCTGCTCCACGCTCTCTCATCTTATACGTGTCATCCCAGTCTGCCTTTTGCCTCTACACAGTACTGAGAACGAGGAGGAGGTCTGGATTTTGGGACTTGAGCGGGTACTCACTTGGAAAGAGGGAACAAATCTTACCCTGAGATTTGGGATCTGTCAGTGCCTGTCCAGTTTTCGAGCAAGGGTGGAGGAACAGAACACGGAGGCCAGCCATGCATGAACTTCCTTGCTTATCATCTGATTATTCCTTCTCAGTCCAAGTAGATTTTATTGAATTGCTAAGCCCGGAAAATACTGACTCCATCTACCATGTTTTCTTTTAATTCCAATGTCTGATTTAAAAAAAAAAAAAAAAAAAACTTTAAGGTTTGGAAAGTCCAAAAGCCTCTCTCCTAATAAGGAATTTCAAAAGTCTTTTCAAAAGTCCTTTCAAAAGTTGTTTCTTCTCTTCTCTCTTCATTTCTCATATTGGTTATATCCATTTCCTGAAATGTTAATGTGGAATACTGTAGCTGCCTGCTCTAGAAAAAAAGGCGATGAACTATAAAGAACTGTGGTTAACATTTCAAAGTATTAACCTGCCACATTTTTCTCACTAGAAATATTTGCATCCCTGAAAAAAAATTTTATTTCAAAGAACCTGCCATGCTAAGAAGGTAGGGCTTTACTTTAATTTGTTTCCCCAGAATCTTACCTCCTACATGCAAACAGCTAAAATTGTTGTCTTCTCCAGGCCCTCTAAAATTGGGTAGTTAGATTGGAAGCTAGGTGAAGTTTTTACCTTACTGTATTGGGTACTTGTGAGGTAATATAAAATATGTACATTTATATTCATATCATTCCTAAATGATAAGAACACTGGGAGTATTTCTTGTTCTAATGAGGCAACACTGAGTGGGCTCATAAAGGCTCCTGGATAGCAGCTGGTCACCAATAAGTCCAAGCTGTTTCAGATGTTTGGCATTTTCAGCCCCTACCCCCTATCCCACAACCCTGTTCTCTAGAAGGGAAAGAAAAAATGAAGTTAATGATCTGTCATTCTTCAGTGAGGAAGCCTCCATGAAAATCCCAATAAATAATATAAGGTTCAGACAGCTTCCAAGTCGGCATGTCCACACTGGGAGAGTGTTGCAGCCCGACTCGACAAGGACAAAAGATCTTAATCTCAGGGCCTTCCTAGACCTCACCCTGTGTATCTCTTTATCTAGATGTTCATCTGTATCGTCTCCCGTGTGTGCGTGAGTGCTAAGTTGCTTCAGTCATGTCCGATTCTTTGCGACTCCATGGACTGCAGCCCACCAGGCTCCTCTGTACATGAAATTCTCCAGGCAAGAATACTGGAGTAAGTTGTCATGACCTTTTCCAGATCTTTCTGGCCCAGGGCTCAAACCCACATCTCTTGCATCTCCTGCATTGGCAGGCAGGTTCTTTACCACCAGTGCCACCTGGGAAGCCCATCCTCTATCATATCCTTTGTTAAACTGATAAACATAAGTGAGTTTTTCCCTGAGTTCTGTGAGCCACTTGAGCAAATAATGCTAATCCAAGAGGGAGAAGGTCATGGGAACCCCTAATTTGTAGCCAAGTTGGACAAAAGTTGTAGATAACCTGGAGAGACTTACTGTTTGCTCTTGTCATCTGAAATGGGGAGCAGTCTCGTGAGACTGGGCCCTTGGTCTGTAGAATCAGATACTATCTCCAGGCAGATCCTGTCAGAATTGAGTTAAATGGTAAGGCACCCAGCTGGGGGCACAGCGTTGTTTGGTGACTGGAAATGATGGGAAATAAAATGCTCTGCATGAGTATGAGGAATAAAGACGACATACAAGAGGCAAAGGATGAGGTAGTTTTTCCAATAAAGGTCTCTATTCACTGTCTGAAGAGCCTTTCCAGTCTTAAAAATAGTATTAATCCCTTCCATCCAGAGGAGCTGGGCCATGAGTGTTTATGTCACATTTTTTTTTAAACATTCCTGTACCCACAGGTTGCTGAGACTTTCCTCTAAGAAACCTCACTCTAGTGCAAATATGGTTCCCTTATTTTGTCATTTTGTCATTGCCTTAAGCCAGCAATGGCATGAACTGCTTCCCTGCCCCAATCTTTACCCATGCCTTCTTCAAATAGAGTTGTATCCAATACTAGAGCCTCAGCTGTTGGACACAAGAAAGATGATGGCTTCTGACTCAGTTTTTGCAGGATCATAGCTCTTTCAATGATTCTCCATTTTTGGCTTTCTCCTCAAGTCCATCTTAGCTTCCATACAAGCAGTGCAGAGCAGGTTCTCCTTATAGATATAGGTCACCTTCAAACTGTCTGATTTTCTTATGGGCAAGACAAAAAGAAGGGCATAGGTCAAGCTTTTAAATATTCTTCTCAGAGTGGTTCCTATGCAGGTCTGAGATTTAATCTCCCGTATTTATTGGGGATTAAAGGGTTTCTATGGACTTCCCAGGTTTGATCGCTGGGTCAGGAAGATCCCCTGGAGGAGGGCATGGCAACCCACTCCAGTATTCTTGCCTGCAGAATCCCATGGACAGAGGAGTCTGGCGGGATAGTCTAATGGGCTGCAAAGAGTAGGACACGACTGAAGCAACTCTGCACAAAGAGTAGGACACGACTGAAGCAACTCTGCACAAAGAGTTTTTATAATTCACTAGCAGAAATTGTTTTAAAGGTGAGAAGAAGCTAGTTAAATCTTTACTTCTAGAGTTGACACTCCCTTTTACTAAAAATAGAGCACAGTAGCTGAAAATTAAACTGGATTAAAGTAGCTAAAATAATATACTTTGAAAATCTATTTTGTTTATAGAAAATGTCTCCTTAGAGGCTGCACTGATCCTTATTTTACTTTATATGCCTAAAAATTATTCAGTTCTAGGATTATTGAATTTGAAAACTCTTTGATTTTAATTAATCAGAACATTTTCTTTTAGTTAGTCCTGGAAACCCTTAAAAAGTTATTAGCTGTCAGAAGCTTTAATGCCAGTTAATTAGCAGCCCTGACTCTGTGCCTGCGGATACTTATTGTGAAGGCTGAAAGGTTAACAGGAACGGGCTGCTACCAACCTCCTTGCCAGGTGTTTTTCCCTGCAGTTAATGGACTTGAGCCAATAGAAATTATCACTTTGAACTAGTCACAGACACCCTTAATCTTCACATACAAACATTGGTAGGAAAGTTAGGATTTATATTGATTCTTTTCACCATCATCATATTTGGAACAATTAAAAACAAAGTACAGTTAATTTTCTATTTGTAAATGTAGGCATGACAAATCCAGAAAGGAAGAAAGAAACCTTTTAAAATAATGTGCATGTATAACACGTTCCATTAAAATAATAATAGTCCTTCAGTGAAACAATGTCTTGTAAAACTTCTTTTTTAAGGCATGGTGGTTAAGGACTACTTAGGTATTAACATGTCTATGTTCTTTTAGTTGCTGGGTTTATAAATCTGAACAGTTGTAATGAAATAATCAGAATCAACCAGACAGAACTGGAGCCAGCCACAGTGGGTATTTGAGACTTGCATGCTGTTTGGGGCCACTGAATATGTACTTATCCAATCCAAACTGGAACAGATGGCGAGGCAAACAGGTAAGCACTTGCTTATCTTCCAGATATTGTGGTTCACTAATTATCTCTATTTATTTGGGGAACTTCAGAACATCTGTAAAACTCAGATGAAAGACAAACAGAGGTGACTGAGAAAGATTTGAACGAAGTGTGAAATTCTAAAGCTTTCATGCTGTCAGATGAAGACAGAGGATTCTCACCCTCTGCCAATTCTTAGGAATCCTGGAGAATTTGGGGTAGAAGCATTTGAAATTAAATACTTAGCTGAAGAAAATACAAAGGAAGAAAATGCTCTAATTACATGTAATCCAAAATTAAACAACTGGGAACAGAATAATGTACACAACAGAAGTGAAAATTACTCATGCTACCCTAACATCAATGTGCTCATCTAGAGCCAAGATCTTGGCTTCTAAATGCCATTCTCCACATAAAGGAACTAGAGTTTCACTGGCACTGCTAAATATTCTTGTAGAGTCAGAAAGCTTTAAAAAAGTACTCAGTGATTGATGCAGACCTAACAAAAATATAGAGGCTAGCTTCAAAGATCCAACTGGCCGAATCTGGGACAATTGGAACATTTAAAAAAATAATAATAAACTATAATATATTACATTTAAGAAGAGTCAATCAAATGTATGGGGGGAGGAAGGGAGAAAAAACTCTATGTAATAAAAGAATGTTAGCTATTAGATGGAGAAGGAATAATAAAATTAGAAAATCATCATTTTACAAATGACAGTGTAAGAACTGATTTAAGCAAGAATCATCAAATAATGCTAAAAAAAAAAAAAGAGTAAAAGGATTCCCACACTCTCAAAGTTTCACTAAGTTCATTTATTGATTATGAAAAAAAGATATTTTTATAATAGTGATAGAATCTTAACTAAGGGATTAAAGCAAGCATCATAAGTAATGGGTGGGAAAAATCAGCATTTTGTTTCTTCTGATATGATGCACCAGGAAATATAAACTAGTACCTATGGTTGTGATGTATTCTTGTGAAAAATACTTAAACCTGAAACTAGTCATAAGAAAGCAAACAAGTCCAAATTGTAGAATACTTTACAAAACAACTGGCCTGGCATCGACAAACTTTTCAAGTTCTGAAAGACAAAAAAAAGGAAAGAAAAAGCAAAGGAATGGTTATAGATTAAAAAAGACTGAGGAGACATACAACTAAATGCAAATTGAAATCCTTGATTAGATTACAATAAATAATAAAATACATAAATAAAAGCCACATTCACACAACTACAAATGAAATATGGGACAACTGGATAAATCTGAATAGAACTACATCTCAGATATGACTGTAATGATATCTTTATTCTTATACATGAACATGATATTGTGTTCATGTAAAAGGATGTCCTACTGTGAGATTCAAGTTGAAGCATTTCAAGTAAAATATCAGTATGTTTGCAACTTAATTTCAAATATTTCAGCAAAAAGGTTATAAATGAAAATGTATGTATTGATAGAGCTTTTTAAGCAAGTGCAGCAAAATGATAAAAATTAGAACATCTAAGGGGAAGATATGGGTCCTTATTAAACTATTTTTTAATCTTTTCATGATTTAATTTTTTTAAATTTTGAAACAATAATGCTGATCTCTAAGTGACTTAATTCAGTTGTCCAGGGAACACTACGCACTGAAATACCAAACATGTATAAAGTCTGCTGGCTGCCACATCAGCAGATCTTTTGCAGTTCCCACTGCTGCACAATGCTACTTGGTCATCAAAGACCATCTCCAATGGGCAAAATAAAGCTACATATAGTGTGAATGATGTGGCTCCCCTGGTGGCTCAACAGTAAAGAATACTCCTGCCAATGCAGGAGACAAGGAGACTGAGGTTCAATCCCTGGGTTGGAAGATCTCCTGGAGAAGGAAATGGCAACCTACTCCAGTATTCAGGCCTGGAGAATTCCATGGACAGAGGGGCCTAGTGGGCTACAGTCCATGGGGTCACGAAGAGTCAGACGCAACTGAGCAACTAATGCTTTTAATTTCACCCATTGTGAATGATACCAGATCTGAGTTTCATCTCAGTTCAAGAAATATCTGGCTTTCTTTGAGCAGATGACCCAAAAAATCCTTATTAGGTGCAAGAAGCTGTACAAAATTTCCTGGGATTAGATGGTGATCAATTGGTTATATGTACATGCTTAATCACTCCAATTGACTTTTTGCAACCCCATGGACTATATCCCACCAGGCTCCTCTATCCATGGGATTATCCTGACAGGAATACTGGAGTGGGTTTCCATTTCCTTCTCCAGGGGATCTTCCCAATCCAGGGATAGAACCTGTGTCTTTTAACAACCTCTTGCATTGATTGGAAGACCAATCAATTGGCTAAATTTCCCTTATACACAGAGTAATTTCTGAATAAGACAAAATTTTTGTTAAACAAACAAAAAACTTGTTTGCACTGCTAAGCCTGCTAAAAGCAAATAAATCTACCATATGGCTCCATAGTTTCTTAAGAATAAGTTGCCTTTCCACCAACCTGCAAAGGTGAAGTTGAGGTTATTTAATGGTTTAGAAAATCATTCATTCAACAAGTATTGACTGACTACTCTTCTAAGTGCTGTAAGATAGAAATACACAAATAAGTAGTATACTGTCAGTACTATAAAAGAAAAAAGTAACCAGTGTGAAGAAAAAAAGTAAAAAAGAAAAGGGGACAGAAAATGAATGATGATATTTGGGGTAGAGTGGCCAGAGCATGCCCTTCAGGAAAGGTGTTCCTTGAGCCAACACACATGAAATGGAGCTGGAGAATCATGTGCACATTTTCATCGAGAGCACTTCAGATGGGAGAGACAATAGCAAGTACAAACGCCCTGGTGAGGCAGTTTGCATAGCGTACAGCAGAACCTGCAAGATGGCATGCATGGCTGAAGAGAAGCGAGCAAGAGAGCAATGATGGGACCAAGGTCAGCTATAACCTGTGGAGTATCTTTGTTCATTTTCTTAAATGGCATGCCACTAGTGAACATGAACTTTGTGCAAAGATAAAAGTATCTCTTCTCCAAGGAGATGCAGTTTATCCTGGACTTAGTGAAAAAGCAATTGCCCTCAGTTATCCACCTTTTGTGGTCTTCCCAGATGGTGTATGGGTGTGAGAGTTGGACCATAAAGAAGGCTGAGTGTCAAAAACTGATGCTTTTGAACTGTGGTGTTGGAGAAGACTTTTGAGAGTCCCTTGGTCTGCAAAGAGATCAAATCAGTCAATCCTAAAGGAAATCAGTCCTGAATATTCATTGGAAGGACTGATGCTGAAGCTGAAGCCCCAATACTTTGGCCACCTGATGCAAAGAACTGACTCATTGGAAAAGACCCTGATGCTGGGAAAGATTGAAGGCAGGAGGAGAAGGGGGAGACAGAGGATGAGATGGTTGGATGTTATCACCGACTTGATGGACATGAGTTTGAGTAAGCTCCAGGAGTTGGTGATGGATAGGGAAGCCTGGCGTGCTGCAGTCCATGAGGTCACAAAGAGTCGGACACAACTGATCAACTGAACAACAAGCAGGTGGCTCTGGTGGTAAAGAACCCATCTGTCAATGCAGGAGACATAAGAGATGTAGGTTTGATCCCTGGATTGGGAAGATCCCCTGGAGGAGGGTATGGCAAGCCACTCCAGTATTCTTTCCTGGAGAATCCCATGGACAGAAGAGTCTGGTGGGCTATGGTCCGTAGGATCACAGAGAGTTGGACATGACTGAAGCGACTCAGCAAACACGCAGATGCGCCTTTTGTAGACATGAACTTCAAAATCATATTCAGTGATCCTGGGTAGAACACCAAGGAAAAAGTAGAAAGGAAAGCAGGTCAATTCAAAAGTACACAAGAGATGATTCTCATCTAAATGTTCACTGTCCAAAGCTATAGTGGGGAAATAACATAAAAGTATACACAATAAACAGATCATTTATAAGGTTGTTTTCAATTGAAACATTCCTCCTACTTAACAGTTCTTAAATTCAGCATTTTTGCCTGACCATTCTTCATTGAGTATTGGTCTGTAACACAAATATCATATGAAGTATTTTGAAAAGATGTTGAATTTCTAGTATAATAAGCAAAATTTCATGAAGTTAATGAGAGCAACATTGGAGATTTCTTGAATCACAAGAACCATCATTACCAAATTAGAAAATGGCAAGCCTAGACACTAATCAGTTGAAGAAAGGTCAACAAGGATGGGAACACAATTTGAAATTTAAAAGGAAATATTCTGAATATCAAAGGACCTAGAGAGGCTTTGGGAAAACTAATGAATAATTTTGTAAAGTGATACTCTAAATGATGATCTGCAAAAGTTACAAATGAAATAATAATATGTGACAGGCTAGTCAGAAAAATCATATCAGGGAAAAACATTCCTTAAATAATTCTTTGTTCAGTTTAATAATTGGAATAGATTTGTTATTCAGGTATAAATTAAATATAAGAAAAAACATGTTTTCATTTCTCAAGATAAAATGCTGGTAAGATATTTTAACAATTTAGTATACAAGTTTGATCTTCTTTTAAATTGAGTTGACTCTAAATGGTCTTTCTTAAATACCAATAATTCTCTGCTAATTTTAACTCCTATTTTCTGACTCTTGTACATCACATCTAATTCCAGTTTACACAATGCATCAATTTACCACTCCCCAACATACCCTCCTTCCAGAAAGATAATCTATTTTCCAGGCTCTCCAAGAACTTACAAATGACAAATATAGAAATATCAGCAGCAAAAGTAAAGCTTGGTATCTGCTGCAAGAGAATCACAAAGTAATAAGAAATAAAAGAATAAATCAGCTCTATTTTAAGGCATCAGTCAGTACTTCATAAAGGAGTTTGCATTCCTAGAAAAATGAGTAGGATTTCCACAGAGATGAAGAATTGAATATATAGTGACTATCCAGGAAATAATTTATAGTCTAATTTAGCCCTGCATAGCATATATACGGAATAAGTTGGATTTAAGGCTGACAGGAAATGTTGGGTTGGGGCTTGGAAGCTGAGTATCAAGCAGAATTGTGTGGAATTTACATGCTGAGGAAGAAGTAAAAGTGGAATGATAAAATCTGTATTGTACTTTTTTTTTGAAGAATTTGATATTATGCACTAAAGTTTTATAAAGTAAATTTCTTTGAACCTCAATGAGAAAGTGACTTAATTTTTTTTTAAAGCCATTATTTCCATTGATTACCCTAAAGGAAAATGTATATATTTTAATCAGTTCTCAATTATATGCACAACGTGGGAACATTGGCAAGAAAAGTCTAAAATCCATGAGAAGATCACATTGTCGGACTGTGACCATGACCTGATTTGCTGAAGCAAGAAAAATTGCTCTGAGGAGCAGTTTCATAAAGCTGTTCTCCTGGGCAGCAAACAAATAAAGAAGTCTGTCTCTCTGTGGAATTATTCTGCTTCATGTCTGCTCAGTCAGCTCAAAGCTTGGATCGTGTGCTCTTAGCAAGTGTCTTGGTCAAGAGGATCGGGGTAAAAACAGATAAAAGTTGTTTAAAACACATTGGTGTTTTAGTTGCTAAGTCGTGTCTGACTCTTATGACCCCATGGACTGTAGCCCACCAGGTTCCTTTGTCCATGGGATTTTCCAGGCAAGAATATTGGCATGGGTTGCCATTTCCTCCTCCAGGGATCTTTCCAACCCAGGGGTTGAACCTAGGTCTCCTGCACCGCAGGCAGATCCTTTACCAACGGAGCTATCAGGGAATTCCCTTACATATTTTCAATAGAAAAAACACGGAACATGCAACACACTGAAATTCTACTATTTAATACCAGCAAATATCCACTCTTCAAGACTTTGAATATGATTGAAGATAATAAAGAAATAAAATTATTCTAAATTACTCAGGTATTAGCATTTCCTCTGTATTTTATTACTGATTAATTTATTCATTAATCAGACATTCACTGGAGCACCAGCTATGCAAAAGTCATTGCTTCGAATTGTAAGGAGCAATGTCCATAATTATTTCCACTTTCCCAATAGGAAACTATTATAGTTCAATGTAGTTTTAAACTCAGATAGCTGTACAACTGAAATTTCTCTAGCATTGTCTTACATGTTAAGACTCTGGACTCAGATCTACGTTTTCCATTTATAAGCTGTGCTCTCTTGGGCAAGTACATATCACTCTGGGCATCATTTTCTACCACAAAATAAATATAATAAGAGCACAGATTATATAAGGTTGCTGAGAAAATTAAGTGAGAATAGGCTCATGAAATATTTACAAGTCTAGCACTTAGAAATAATTCAATAAATATTAGTTATAACTATTATTCACAATTTTATTCCTAGAAAAAGTCATGCTATTATTGAATATATTAATATTAGAAAGTCAGAATAAAGTTTTAAATAAATTATTATGAAAAACACAAAGATTCATTATGTGTCTTAAGAATGGAAAAAAACTACATTATAAACTACTATATAATGTCATTTTTTTTTTTTTTTTTTTTGGGTAATGTCATGTATTTATAGCTTCAAATTACAGAAAGGAATGGTTATTAATATGAAGAGAACCAGAGGGATTTGAAATGCATAATTATCCTCTCTTTGGAATTAGTGTTGCATGCAGTCACTTTTCCTAATCATTAGAATGGACAAATTCACCCATAAGCATAGATCAAATGGAAAATGAAAGATTCACTGACAGACACCTTGAGAAATAAAATTATTCAGATATTCAGACCAGACATCTGAGGCACAGATTCACTTTATAAGCTCATCACTGTTGTATTGGAAATAAAATCGCACACCCGTTTTTATTTTTTATTTTTTCCATTGGTGGTTGCTGTCAGATATTGTAGGTACTCTTTTTCCTAGGTGTTTGATATCCACAGGGCAAATGTTTTCACTCTGTTCAGTGAACTGTGCCGAAGCATCTCTTTCTAAAACCCTGCATGACTGCCTTTGAAGGGATTTCGGCCTCTAGAGCATCTTTAAATTAAAAATAACTTATTGGGGAAAAATTAGTCCTCATCTTTCCACCCCCTGGTGACCATTCTAAACCTCCTGATAAGTATACACTATCATTTATCATTAACAAAGACAATTCCTTATACTTGCCTTTTCCTCACTTCTATAAATCTGCTTGTTCTATAATGTTCTAATAAGCAAAGAGAATGCTAAAGTTATTACTCAACTGTGGGGACATATTGGTCTTAGGGTGTTGTGGTTTTTGTTTTGTTTTGTTAGAAGCATTTTAAAAGGCTTTAAATAAAGAATATACAGCACTGTAGTCACAAAGGATAGAACAAGTTGCTTCTAGGCAAGTTTTTCTATTTAACTGTCTTTTCCGACCCCAAGCTATTCCAGACCATCAAGTAAGATAGATTAGCTATGCCAGACATCCCTAACCTTACATATATTTCCTTTTCTTCTCCTAGGACTTTATCCTAACATTGCTTACAAACAAATGAGGAAGAACTCCACTGTACACTTTCAATACCTACCTGGCTGTAATATTCTGTATACTTCTAGAATCAACACGTTAAGATGGGAAGTTAAACAACACTCTCCTAAATATAGATGATAAATGGAAATCTGTTTTAGTGCTTGAGAGCGAATTATTTGGATTTAAACCAAACCTAGATACCAACTCCAGCCTCAAAGCTTTAGCTGAATAAACTTGAACAAGCTAGTGAACTTCCCTGACTCCAATTACCCACCGATAAAATAGGAATAGATATCTCACAGGATTATTGTGAGGAGAGATGTGATCATATATTTTTAAATGTATTAGTTTTCATGATACCTGGCATTTAGTAAGCATTCACTAATTTGTGGCTATTCAGCTTTTTTCATTTTTTCATGCTCTAATTGTAAACATAGACTGTCATGTCAGTCAAACTGAGGTTCAAAGAATACTATGTATTTTAAGATATTTGCAATAGGTTTCACCTTCCCAAGTCTCAGTTTGCTCACCTATTTTCCCAAAGGTGTTTTGAGGGTAAAATGAAACAATAACCATGAAGTACCTGACCTACAGCCCAGAACTACTCTGTAAGTGGCAGTTTCTTTCCCCATTTCCATTAATATATCTCCCAGCTAATGTATAAGTGCAGTCAACGGATAGTCATCATAAATCTAAACAATACAGTTGACTAGCTAAAATCCATTCTCAACTCTGCTGTACACTGGCTGCCTGCACCGTATTTCCACTGGAAATAGGATGGCCCTAGTTCTGACAAATAAGATATTAGATGTGCTAGGGTTTTCTTGGAAGGCTTTTGTTTTACCTAATGAAAGGGATAGAAGAGGCTCACTCCATTCCCTCCCTCTTTTTATGTGTTAATGCAGCTCGTGATTTCTGGAGCAGCAGGACCATCTTGAGACCAGGAGAGGAAAGCCAATACAATTTACAGACAGAAACCCTAACAGGATTATACATAAACCAGTGCCACCAGCTGCTTACTCAGCATTTCTTGTTAATCAATACAACTGTTTAGCATGGGGAGGTAAGCATTGGTTAGGTTTTCTGCTACTTTTAAAGTGTGCATCTTGATAAAGATAGAAAACCTCCTCCTGTCTACAAAACAGCTCCAAGAAACCAAAAAATATGGATGTGTACATGTATGTGTATGTATGCCTTCATTTCTGTCAATTTTTAATTAATTTTTTATTTTGCTATATGTACTCCTGGTTGGAGGTTCCTTTATCTTTTATTCTAATATGTCTGAGAATGATACTATAAAATGACACATAGATAGCTGTGTATTTACTCATCCTTCCTAACACACTTAATGGATTCTCTCCTACTTAAACTTTAGAAAGAGAAAGCTAGGTACAAATAACACGGATAATATTGACCCTTGGAGCAACTTTTTGAGGTAAATTCCATTATTTTTATCACCCCCATTTTGAAGATAAGAAAACTGAGGAATTGCGAGGCTTAAATTCCCTTAATTTGTAGCAGGTGAACCCAGACAATATGGTTTCTACATTATACTGTGGGGCTTTATGATTTTCATCAGTAAAAGATGATGGTTTGGTTAGATGACTTCTAAATTTCATCATGTATCTAATTTTTAGACTCCTTTGAGACTATGAACTGCCAATTTTTCTTAGTTCTGCTTACCCCATCGCTATAATTAGAGAGAAATATCAAGAGGAATACAGTTTAGCATGGACTATGGATTTAGACACTGTCTAGGTTTCAATGTTATCTTAGCCACTTAACTGTTTGACCATGAAAAATTTATTTAACTTCTCTAAGCCTAGTTCCCTCATTTGTGAAATTGTATATGATACCACACAGATAGTAATATGACCTGAAGTTCTGATGAGTTCACCTGTATAAAGCTCTTAATACACAGGGCCTAGAACATAATGCTCAACAAATATCAGTCTTAATTTTTGTTGTTATTGCTGTTATATTAACCTCTGAAACTCAGTTTCAAGCTGGTGAGGATTTTCCTGTGAATTAAAATCTATTGTCATGAGAAAATAATCACTAACATATTTAACAAATTTCATTAATCCTTATTCATATGATGTTAAAAATATATTTCTTGAGATACATGTTCATTCTTCAGGGGGATCCTGAAAAACAAACTTGAAATTCACTTTTATTTTACTAGACCTGTAGTAAAAGCAAAAAAAAAACTCCACCAATGATACTAGCAACTTTTCCTTAATTTTCTATACCAGTCATTAACTAGATATGTGATAGGGTGGTAAAAACTGCTCAGCTTCATATAAAAGATTACATTAAAAACTGGATTCCATCCAATTATCAGATCCTAATAAGACACATCCCAAGGTACTTAAGGAATTGACTAAAGCAATTACTGAGTCACTAAATATTATTTATGAGTTCCACAAGGATGCAGTGCCTCTGATAGCAATAACGCATCACCTTCCTTTTAGAAAGGGAAAGGACAATTCTAAAAGCAACTGGACAATCACCTTGACTAGTTGACCAATGGATTTCCAACCATGCTCTTCAGAGCCTATTAAAATCTTAATCTGTCACACATGCTTCTCTACATTCCCCTTTTAACTCCAATTGGAGTATACATATATGTAAAATATATATTAATAGATAAATGATATATTTATACAACATAAATTTTGTAAGCTGGACTTGACTTGTGAGAAAGGGTTAAGGGTTTAAAGGCAAGCAGCAGGCAGGACTTCCCTGGTGGTCCAATGGTTAAGAGTCTTTCTGGCAATGCAAGGACAGGGGTTCGATCCCTGGTCAGGGAACTGAGACCCCACATGCCACTGGAGTAACTGAACCCACATGCTGCAACTACTGAGCCCATGTGCTCCAGACCCAGTGCTCCACACCTGGAGAATCCAAGCACTGCAGCAAAATGTCCTGCAGGATGCAACAAAGATCCTCTCTATTCAACTAAGAGGTGACACTAACAAATTAATAATCAATTCATGATTAAAACAAACAAGCAGCCGGCAAACAGACTTTTGAATTACTCTGACTAAAAAGACACAAAGAGAAATATCACCAAGTTGTTTAAAATCAATAAAGAAAATATATTTTTGATTTACCAGGTTTCTGCTTTGCAACCTTATGTCAAACAAAGAGTATGTCCTACCAGGATCTGGAGATATCGGAAGAGGAGTTTTCTTCTCTGTTCTTTAATTGTGTCATTCAGAGTACTAATGTTTTGTTATTACTGAAATCCACAAGTCCTAAATTGGGATTTATCTAGTTGATGAGAATAAGCTAACCAGCATCCCCCCCATGACCTCCAGCCTACAGAGTACAGCCACCAAAGTTTTTCAAGGACATTAGTGACCCCTCACCAAGGCATTTTGTTTTTTGTTTTTAAATGCCTTTTTGAGAAAGTATTTCTGGTCCTCCTGATAGGATTATTAGAGGAGTATCTGAGCAGCTTATGCTATTACATGAATTTAGTATTTTCTCTCTCCCTGGGACTTTTAATTCCTTCTGTAACATGCCAAGGAAATTCCAGTATTAACACTTTTTTGATGGTAGGCCACCAATGACCATGGGGTCATGAAGAGTCAGACACAACTTGGAAACTGAACAAGTTGATTAAAATCACTCGCAGGTACTTACACCAGTACATTAAATTCTGTCATTTCTGTGGGTATGTATATATCAATCATTTTTTCCAATTAAATAACAGCCATAAAATTCACACTTATACATGCTCCTGAGTGTTACTAATACAAACTGATGTGATCCAACAATCCTCTGGATGTGTAAGCTACACCTTTCCAAGGCATGTTTTGTATGCCTCCATCTAATCCACATCGGGATCTAACTCTGATTATGGGTAGAGGAAACATGAAGGAGAGGGGCAGGAAGTACCAAGGAGAACTGGCACTTCTTTGTAAGATACCCCACCCAGGAGCAGCCATTAGTTTCATTCAAGGAGGGCTTCTGGTTCAAGATGGCTGAGTAGAAGGATGTGTGCTCCTTCCTCCTGCAAGGGCACAAAAACTGCAACTAGCTATTGAAAAACCTTTGACAAGAGGACACTGGAACCCACCAAAGAAAGATACTGCATGTCCAAAGACAAAGAAGAAGCCAAAGCAAGATGGGAGGAGGAGTGCAATCATAAGAAAATCAAATCCCATATCCACCAGGTGAGTGACCCACAGACTGGAGAACAATAATACCAAAGAAGTTCTCATACTTTTGTGAAGGTTCTGAACCTCATGTCAGGCCTTCCGGCCTGGGGATTCAACAAAGGGACTGGGAATCCCCAGGGAATCTGGTCGTGATGGCCAGTGGGATTTGATTATAGGCGTTCCAGAGGACAGAGGGAAACGGAGATTCCAGTCTGGGAGGGCACAGACTAAATTTTGCATGCATCGAGCCTGAGAGGAGAGGAGCAGCGGCCCCACAAGAACTGAACCAAAGCTACCTGCTAGTTTTGGAGCACCTCATACGGAGGCGTGGGACAGTAGTGGCTCACCACAGAGACGGGGGCCCTGGAAGGTCCTCCTTGGCATAAACCCTCTTGGAGTTCATTGTTAACCCTACCATAGAGCTTGTAGACCCCAGGGTTATGTCACCTCAGTCCAAACAACTACCAGGGAAAGAGTTCAACCCCACCCAACAGCAGATAAGTGGATTAAAGCTTTACTGAGCAAGGCCCAGTTTTTCCCATCACCAGTCCCTCCCATGAAGAAGCTTACACAGGCCTCTTGACCTCATCCATCAGAGAGCAGACAGAAGAAGCAAGAAGAATCACAGTCTCACAGTGGCTAAAACAAAAATCATATTACAGAAAATAAATCATGATGAAAAAGCAGAAAGTTATGTCCCAGATGAAGGGACAAGACAAAATCCCAGGAAAACTAAATTATGTGGAGATAGGCAAATGTTCAGAAAAAGAATTAAGAATAATGATAGTGAAGATGATCCAGGATAAAAGGAAAAGAATAGAGACAAAGATTGAGGAGGTGCAAGAAATGTTTATCGAAGACCTAGAACTAAAGAACAGAGATTAATAATAACACTAGAAGGAATCAACAGTAGAATGACTGAGGCAGAAAGAATGGATAAAGGACCTGGAGGACAGAATGGTGGAAATCACTGCCACAGAACATAGTAAAAAGAATGAAAATAAGTGAAGACAGCTTAAGAGACCTTTCAGTTTACTTAAGTTCAGTCCAGTCACTCAGTCATGTCTGACTCTTTGCAACCCCACGGACTGTAGCACGCCAGGATGTCCATCACCAACTCTCAGAGCTTGCTCAAACTCATGTCCATCGAGTCTGTGATGTCATCCAATCATCTCATCCTCTGTCATCCCCTTCTACTCCTGCCTTCAATCTTTCCCAGCATCAGGGGCTTTTCAAATGAGTCAGTTCTTCGCACCAGGTGGCCAAAGTATTGGAGTTTCAGCTTCAACATCACTCCTTCCAATGAATATTTGGGACTGATTTCCTTTAGGATTGACTGGTTGGATCTCCTTGCAGTCCCAGGGACTCTCAAGAGTCTTCTCCAACACCACAGTTCAAAAGCATCAGTTCTTCGGTGCTGAGCTATCTTTACAGTCCCAACTCTCACATCCACACATGGCCACTGGAAAAACCACAGCTTTGTCTTAATGGATCTCTGTTGGCAAAGCAATGTCTCTGCTTTTTAATATGCTGTCTAGGTTGGTCAAATCTTTTCTTCCAAGGAGCAAGCGCCTTTTAATTTCATGACTGCAGTCACCATCTGGAGTGAATTTGGAGCCCCCAAAAAATAAAGTCTGTCATTGTTTTCATTGTTTCCACATCTATTTGCCATGAAGTGATGGGGCCAGATGCCATGATCTTAGTTTTCTGAATGTTGAGTTTTAAGCCAACTTTTTCACTCTCCTCTTTCACTTTCATCAAGAAGCTCTTTAGCTCCTCTTCACTTTCTGCCATAAGGGTGGTGTCATCTGCATATCTGAGGTTATTGATATTTCTCCCACCAATCTTGATTTCAGCTTGTGCTTCATCCAGCCCAGCATTTCTCATGATGTACTCTGCATATAAGTTAAATAAGCAGAGTGACAGTATACAGCCTTGATGTACTCCTTTCCTGATTTGGAACCAGTCTGTTGTTCCATGTCCAGAGACCTTTGGGACACATTAAATGCAGCTACATTCACATTATATGGGGTACCAGAAGGACAAAAGAGAAAGAAAGGACCTGAGAAAATATTTGAAGACATAATAGCTGAAAACTTCGCTAACATGGGAAAGGAAATAGTCAACCAAGTCCAGGAAGCACAGAGAATTCCAGGCAGGATAAACCCAAGGAGAAACACACCAAGACACATAGTAATCAAACTGACAATAATTAAAGGCAAAGACAGAATATTAAAAGCAACAGGGGTAAATAACATACAAGGGAAATCCCGTCAGGCTATCAGCTCATTTCTTAACAGAAACTCTACAAGCCACAGTTGGAAAGCATGATATATTTAAAGTGATGAAAGAGAAGAACCTACAACCCTACACAGCAAGACTCTTCAGTTTTGATGGAGAAATCAAAAGCTTTCCAGACAAGCAAAAGTTAAGAGAATTCAGAACCACCAAACCAGCTTTACAACAAATGCTAAAGGAACTTCTCCAGGCAGGAAACACAGAGACCGAAAAGACCTACAGAAAATAAAAACAAGACAGTTAAGGAAAAGGTAATAGAAGCACACAGATCAGTAATTACCTTAAACGTAAATGGATTACATGCACCAACCAAAACACTGGTTGGGCATGTATGCACTTCCACTTAACCACATCACTCCACTTGAGCCCCCCAAATTCTATGTAATTATTTTATAATGTTAATCATGTTCCCATTATGGCTTGCAATTGTAATTATCTTTTAGTTTTTGTCTGGCTATTGACTGTGAAAACTGACAAACATCTTTGACTATTACGATTATTTAACTATTACTCAATATCATTGTATCATGATTGGTCAACAGAAAAATAATAGAATTCTATATCACCAAACTAGGATCGAATAGAAAAACCTGTAATAACTTTTTAAAAATCCAGATGCATATCAGATTTATCTTGAAATTTGTGAAAAATATAAATGCTCAGGTATTGCTTTTTTTCTCCAGAGCTCCAGATATATTTCTGATGAGCAATCATGTTTAAAAACAACTGGGCTACATGTTTCACTTTTTCTATTTCATATTCAGTGCTCACATTTCATTTAAATAACTCCAATTTCTCCATCTTTTTTTATGTTCTTTCTCAAGCCTTTATCAAATGTAGTAGAAAAGCTTTTGTATACATATATATATATGTTAATATATATTTTAGAAAACTTACAAATTTTTCCCTAACTAAAAAGATATGAAATTTTTTTTGACTTAGTATGACTAGAATGCTAGATTTCTAATTAAAAAATAGATATGCAACAAGCAACAAAGGTTTACTGTAAAGCATAGGGAACTATAGTCAATGTCTTATAATAACTATGATAGAAAATAATTTCAAAAATATATGTGTGTTTGCATAACTGAATCACTTTGCTGGGCACCTGAAACAATATGAATCAACTATACTTCAATAATATTTATACATATTAAAAAATTAAAAAACATTTTTAAAGTTTCATTCAATGAAAGTCTTATTCCTTCAGATAGGGTAGGGAGTTAAGATTCCGTTATTTCAATTGGACTGAGCCTTGAGTTAGCACTACAGCTCTGCGACCCTTACAATCAGGCCTTGGGCTTGGTACTCAGCCAAATCTGTCTTGTGACTACAGAAAATGAAAGACTTTTCAAAGATGCTCTCAAAGGTTTCTGACTTCCATCTTATACTCTGACTTGTATTTTTATGACCTTAAACTGGTCCCTTTTACCATGTATGACCTCCAGGACTTCAGAAACAGCCCACTGATCCACAATCTTTATAGAGACTGTTGCTCCTGTAAGACCATTTGCTGTAGCACTTGGCCCCCTACCCACCTTGCTTTCTACATGCAGTTAAGCCTGCGTCAAATGAGTGAAGATTTGAGAAATGATGATGACACAGTAAGATTATCATAGATTACTAGTGTTCTATTCCTCCCTATCAAAAGGATATCTATGAGTTTCTCAAATATATGGAGTCACTCAATCTAAGAACCCATATTTCAGGATACTTCAACTACCATATATTTTATCAGTCATATACCAACAGTCAGAAAACATTATTGCTCTGAGCCTGAAGGGGCAGGGAGTGAGCAATGATGATAATATGGAGTAGTTAGAGGTCATCTGAATGGAGCTGGTGCAACCAACTGCAGGGGGATAGTTGAGTGTGTAAACACCCTGATGTCACTCTGCTCCCATCTAGATATCTGAATCTGAAGAGGAAAGTAAAAATTATCCATCATACATAACCTTAATGGGGAAAATATTTCAATGGGGATCTTGTAGCTGAAAATTAGGAATTTGGATTTCATTTTAAGTGCTGTGCAAAACCACTTAAAATTTTTAAGATGAGAAATAGCATGGGATTAAGTTGAAAATTTAAAAATAATTCTTTGGCTGTTATGTAGAAATTGAATTTGAGAGAAGCAAGAGACAAAATGAGAGGATGAATTTGGAGGTTATTGCAGTGGTTCAGGCAAGAGATAATGTTCACTTGTATTAGAAATCTAGAAGTAGAGACGGATATAAAGGTGTGGCCTAAGACACATTTTGGAGGTAAAATTACGAGGATTTAGCAGAAAACATAATGTGGAGAATGAGAAAGAAAATGTCAGATATGAATCTCGGTCTTTTGGACTCACTAACAAGCTAGAGGGTGGTGTGATTTACAAAGGTCTACTCAATATGAGCTAGTTGAAAATTAAGTTTGGGGAAAAAAAAATCCTTACAGAGAAAAGAAAAAAAATGTTGAGTGTAAAAAGTCATACAAGCTACACAGTTTTCTAGGAACAGAGCACATTTTATTATAGCCTATTTCAGCATTTTGAAATCTAACTACAAATAGAAAAGTCGGCTTTATGGCTGTCTTCTGTCCCTGGCAAATGGGAGCTCTTAGGAATGTCTGCTCACCTCTTTGAAATAAATGGTATTAGTAACTAAAGGCAATAGTTATTTGTGACAAGTGAATAGAATATTGATCTTATTCTATTTTCCTCTGGTAATTTCAAAAGAAATATTCATCAGAGGGTAGGTTTCAGGCCTAAATGCTTGAAAATAATAATGGAATCAATTTATAGCTAACTAACCCATTTTCAGTATTTTCAGCTTCTGTGTTTATTGGGTTATAGTTTAAATATCTCCCATTAGTCAAAATGTTAACTCTTTTCATGATTGTACACTCCACAGAGATTCTGAGGAGTGAAACAGATTTTTATTTTTTATTTTTTTTTCATTTATTCGTTGGAGACTAATTACTTTACAATATTGTAGTGGTTTTTGCCATACATTGACATGAATCAGCCATGGATTTACATGTATTCCCCATCCCGATCCCCCCTCCCGCCTCCCTCCCCACCCCATCCCTCTGGGTCTTCCCAGTGCACCAGCCCAGAGCACTTGTCTCATGCATCCAACCTGGGCTGGTGGTCTGTTTCACCCTTGATAGTATACTTGTTTTAATGCTATTCTCTCAGAACATCCCACCCTTGCCTTCTCCCACAGAGTCCAAAATCTGTTCTATACATCTGTGTCTCTTTTTCTGTCTTGCATATAGGGTTATCGTTACCATCTTTCTAAATTCCATATATGTGCATTAGTATACTGTATTGGTGTTTATCTTTCTGGCTTACTTCACTCTGTATAATGGGCTCCAGTTTCATCCATCTCATTAGAACTGATTCAAATGAATTCTTTTTAATGGCTGAGTAATATTCCATGGTGTATATGTACCACAGCTTCCTTATCCGTTCGTCTGTTGATGGGCATCTAGGTTGCTTCCATGTCCTGGCTATTATAAACAGTGCCACGATGAACATTGGGGTACATGTGTCTCTTTCAGATCTGGTTTCGTTGGTGTGTATGCCCAGAAGTAGGATTGCTGGGTCATATGGCAGTTCTACTTCCAGTTTTTTAAGGAATCTTGAGGAGTGAAACAGAATTTAAAGTTTCAATGTCTGTCATATCCACTTCCCCAAATTTCTCAAATTTTTAACATTAACTTTCCTGATAGACAATTGGTCAGACCATCTAATGATAAAATCATAAAAGACCAATGTTTCTTCTCTTTTTCATATTGACTAAAGTCACAAACATTGGGATAGCAGAGAATGGCAAACTGTCTCAACCCTGATAGTCCAGTTTCAAAGGTGGTTTCTTTTGGTACCATCAAGTGGGTTGTCAGTGACTTTTTCAGAGATTTTACCAGAGAATCTTGGCATTTATAGTGTCAACTGGAACAAGTCTTGGTTCAAGTTCTTATCAATGATGCCCCAATAAAAATGCATTGAGCCTGTTATAAGCAGCTACTATAAACCACTTCAGTTAAGAAGAATTTCACGGCAAAAATTCCCAGAAATTGCTATGTCCAGAAAATACATCATTTAAAGAATTTTATGCTTCCTTAAAGGTTAGAATGCTCTGGAACAGTTTAAGTTTCTATGGTTAAAGTTTCTAAATTGAATAATTTATGATGCTTTGACTGCTAACCCACACCCACCAAAAGTGGGGTTTTCTAAAGATGGTTGGCATGTATGTGTGTATATATGTATATATATATACACAAATTTATGCTGGAGAAGATTCTTGAAAGTCCTTTGGACAGCAAGGAGATCAAACCAGTCAATCTTAAGGGAAATCAACCCTGAATAATTGTTGGAAGGACTGATGCTGAAACTGAAGCTCCAGTATTTTGGTCATCTGATGTGAACAGCCGACTAATTGGAAAAGTCCCTGGTGCTGGGAAAGATTGAGGGCAGAAGGAGTAGAGGGCATCAGAGGATGAGATGGCTAGTTGGCATCACTGATGCAATGGACATGAACTTGGGCAAACTCCGGGAGATGGTGAGGGACAGTGAGGCATAGCATGCTGCAGTCCATGGGGTCGCAGAGAGTCGGACATGACTGGGCAATTGAACTACAACAATGATACATAAATATATACATATGTAAAAATATATACCCCATTCCACCTATTCCACACTGTCTTCTTATCATATGATACTGGCACTCCTCTATCAAGAGGCAGGACTTTTCACTTCCCTTTGAAACTGGGTAGATGTTTTTAACTGTCTTAACACCAAGATGGTAGTAGAAGAGGCACTGCTTGACCTATGAAGCTAAATCATAAAAGATAATACGTCTTCTGCCCGACTCTTACTCTCTTGAAACTTTCACCTTTGGAACCCAACAACCAACCCCCAGACACATGGAAAGGTTATGTGTAAATGTTCCAGCTGAAAGCCCCAGCTAAGGTCCCAGGTGACAGCCATCAATAACCAACAGATATATGAGTGACGGAGTCTTAGATCATGCCATCTCTCAGCTTGAAGTCTTCTGGTCGAGACCTCAGACATCCTAGAGCAGAGACAAGTCATCTCTACTGTGCCCTTTCCAAGTTCTTAACCCACAGAATCTATGAGATTAAAGTAAATCATTGTTTTACACTACTAAGTATTAGGGCTACTTGTTACATGGCATAGTAACCAGATACTTGATGAATGGTAGTTGTCATATGATATTATTCATATTATGTCAGAACTCCGCAGTTATGATCAGATAACATGACTTTATCTAGCATCATTATCATCATCTTTACTATTTCATAGAGGTTCCATATATTTTATTTATGGAAATACAATATCAAGGGGAAAAGCATGCCTCAACTTATTTAAAGACTCCATAAGCTTAACTCTCTTGGAGTACGCATTCCCCTAAATAGAGAGCACCTATAGTGCTTATAATGTGTTCTTGTCACTGAAGGCCTGAGTCAGGAGAAACTTCCAGAAGTGTTTGAAAAGCTGTTTGTGTTTGAGGGCTTTATTTTAATTATGCTGAACAATCAGGAGAATTGAAATAGAATGCTGTAAAGATAAGCATTTTTGCAACTTCCCAAATACAATGCATGTTTAATGTACCTAACTTTTTACACCAGATATAGGAAGGGAAAATTGACCTAGACAAGCTCTTTCAGCAGCAGAAAGATGCTTTTTGATGGTAACTGTCAGAAAGGCAATTTTCTCTTACTTATTTATAGAGAATTAATAGAATTATATTTGAAAAGTAAATCTTTTGCTCTTAGCAGAAAAGTGTGTACAATAGTATTGTTTCATGGGTAGTAGTGTGACAGGAGTGACAGATGCTAGTAACGTGGTTGGCTGCCTGGCTGGTTCTTATTTCTTCCTTGGGTTAATGAGCTTTTTATGTTTACATTTTATCCTTCCACTTTTCACCCTCAATTGTCTTTTATTTTCACCTTCTCACTGAAACTTATAAAGACAAAGTAAAAACTAAAAGTCACTCAGTCCTGTCTGACACTTTGCGACCCCATGGACTATACAGTCCATGGAATTCTCCAGGCCAGAATACTGGAGTGGGTAGCCATTCCCTTCTCCAGGGGATCTTCCTAACACAGGGATTGAATCCAGGTCTTCCACATTGCAAGTGGATTCTTTACTAGCCGAGCCACCAGGGAAGGCAAAATGCCTTTTTAAATATGTGAAATAGCCCTATTTTACTGAAGGAAAAGTGCTGGTGTCAAGAAGGAAAGATAAGAACCAAGGTAGGACTAGAAACCTTGAATTACAAAGAATTCAGCATAACATGGTCTCTGGTAAATTATACTTTATGTATACTATTAGGGTTTGATATTGAAAGAAATTCTTACTGAATCTCAATTTATTTATTTTGTAAGTATAAAAGTTCAAATATCACTTTTACTTAAGGTATTCAATGCCTAGAGTTGGAAATAAATAGAATATAAAAATTTTCATAAAAAGCTGGAAACAAGTAAAAGATAAAAACAAAAAGTTTTATATTCCAATATGGAAAAATATTTATTTTTAGATAAAGTTTTTTTTTTAATCTTTATAACCATGAAGAGATCTTTAAAAAGAGATTGGTGGATTTAGTTTCACAAATATTTGAAACTTATATTCATAAAATATCTTTCAAATTAATTTAAAAAGTAAACAGAAACGGAAAAAACACTTGCAACATGTACAATAAATAATTTCATGTATATATGTAAATAGAGAGAGACAGAGAAAACAGAAAGGAGACCTCTGATAAATCTAATACAGTAATAAAAAAATGTGTCAAAAATGTAAAGAGGCAACACAGAGATAAGCAAATATCCCAATTTTTTAAATTATGTTCAAACACATATATAATAGAACACTCAAATAACAAAACAAAATCATAGATATACTTTTTAATTTATTCACTGTCAGCCATTGAAAGAGAAGAATTATTATTCTCATGTACAACTCATACATTGTTGTAAGAATAATAGGGATACCACTATTTTAAAGAGCAATTTTGCAGTATATATTAAAATTATGATGTTTTACTCATTCAACCCATCCATTTCACCTAGGGAATTTTATAAAACTGAGACATTCCCACCAGTGACTCAAGATACAAATATTGTTGTTGTTGTTTGGTCGTGTCCAACTCTTTCCAACCCCATGGACTGCAGCATGCCAGGCTTCCTTGTCCTTCACTATCTCCAGGAGTTTTCTCAAACTCATGTCCTTTGAGCTGGTGATGCCATCCAACCATCTCATCCTCTGTCATCCACTTCTTCTCTTGCCCTAAATCTTTCACAGCATCAGTGCCTTTTCCAATGAGCCAGCTCTTTGCATCAGGTGGCCAAAGTATTGGGGCTTCAGCTTCAGCATCAGTCCTTCCAATGAACACCCAGGACTGATCTCCTTTAGGATGGACTGGTTGGATCTCCTTGCAGTCCAAGGGACTCTCAAGAGTCTTCTCCAGCACCACAGTTTGAAAGCACCAATTCTTCAGCACTCAGCCTTCTTTATAGTCCAACTCTCACATGCATACATGATTATTGGAAAAAACACAGCTTTGACTATATGGATATTTGTCAGCAAAATGATGTCTCTGCTTTTGAATATGCTGTCTAGCTTCATCATAGCTGTTCTTCCAAGGAGCAAGAGTCTTTGATTTCATGGCTGCAGACACCACCCACAGTGATTTTGGAGGCCAAGAAGATAAAATCTTCCCTGTTTCCATTATTTCCCATCTATTTGCCATGAAGTTATGGGACAGGATGCCACGATTTTCGTTTTTTGAATGTTGAGTTTTAAGTGGGTTTTTTTTTTTTAACTCTTTTTCACCTTCATCAAGAGGCTCTTTAGTTCCTCTTCACTTTCTGCCATTAGAGTGGTATCATCTGCCTGTCTGAAGTTGTTGATAATTTTCCTGGCAATCTTGATTCCAGCTTGTGAGTCTTCCAGCCTGGCATTTCACATGACATACTCTGCATAGAAGTTAAATAAACAGGCTGACAATATACAGCCTTGGACGTACTCCTTTTCCAATTTGAAACTAGTTCCATATCTGGTTCTAACTGTTGCTTCTTGACCTTCATACAGGCTTCTCAGGAGGCAGGTAAGGTGGTCTGGTATTCCCATTTCTTTAATTTTCTACAGTTTATTGTGACCCACACAGTCAAAGGCTTTAGCGTAGTCAGTGAAGCAGATATTTTTCTGGCTTTCTCTTGCTTTTTCTATGGTCCAACGGATGTTGGCAATTTGATCTCCGGTTCCTCTGCCTTTTCTAAATCCAGCTTGAATATCTGAAAGTTCTCAGTTTATGTACTGTTGAAGCCTAGCTTGAAGGGTTTTGAGCATTACCTTGCTAGCATGTGAAATGAGCTCAGTTGTACTGCAGTGTATAAGATATTACTTAGGAAAATGTTTGTAATAGACAAAGATTGAGGAAAAAACATCCAACAGAAGAGAATCAAGTAAACAAAGGTATACAAACACAGCCATTAGAAAAAATAAAGTTGATATAAACAGCCACATTCAAATAGAATGTAAGTAAAAATGTGAGTTGTAAAACAGTATTTACAGCATGATTTTAATTTTTATAAAATAATATTAACAAAAATAATATATAGAAAAAACTAAAGACGGTGCATGTGCATCAAATAGTTGATAAGAGTTATCTGTAGGGATGGGTTTATGGGAATCTTTACTTTCTTCAATCCATATCTCCATAATGATCCAAATTGTATATAATGAACATGTACTATTATTTCCTAATTAAATAAATTACAATAAAATGAAGTAAAAGAGAAGATTCAAGTTTACCTGCTATGTGCAACCTACAGAAAAAAATGTATTTAAAACTCCAAAGGACTCTTTGACTGCTTTTGCTTAGTGAATTTCTTTAATTAAGAGCAACAAAAGGAAGATGTTAGAAAAACAGTGGAATATATGGCTCCCACCTTTCCTGCCTCCCATGGACCACACCAAATAAACAGCTACATAAAGATTAATTCCCTCTGAAATAAATGCAGGAAACAGTTACTGACTCCTACATAGCAGGCAATTGAGAAAATATCCACATTTAAATGCGCAGCAAAGGTAGAGACATGTTCACATCATAAATCCCTACCCCAGCTCAGCACCTCATAACCAGTAGGGAATTGCTAATGCCCAGCTTCTCCCTGAGAAGCAAAGGATTTGAAGTACAAATCGTGTCCCAATTTTTATGGGCGGCACCTGAGAACTGACTTAGAAATCCCCAGCTATGAGAGACAATAGGGCTCCGCATTAAGTACCCCAGCAGCACAGAAAAGAAGAGTTGGTTTTAAATGGGCTCATGAGCACTTCTCACAGCTGCCCTTCCTCATCCCTCACCTCACCCCCTGGCTCAGAATAGAGGGAGCAGGCAAAAACACCCAGCTCCCTCCTCCTTCCAGGGAAAGGCTTGACTACATGCTTTCCCAAATGCTTCTTGAGGGTTGTGCACCTAATCAGCCTGAATCTGGGACTTCATTGGGTTTCTCTGGGAACCTGAAAGCATGCTTCCCGCACCATATTCCCCAGGCTCATTCTGAAGAAAAAAACAATTCTCCGGCTTTTCCCTAGAAGGATCTAGTTCACGCATCTACTGCCCCAACTTCTTCACCTGCCTACTGATGGACTAGCTCCTAAGTCACCAAATTTGGGAGCTAACAGGACTTGGCATTCACAAGTTCCCCAGACCAAAGAACACAAAGAAGCAGTTTTTTTATGGTCCCACAAGCAGACCTAGTGGCTATTCCTACAGGCTGAGCATAAAACAAGTAAACAAAAACGCCCAGCTCCCAGTGTCTCCATGATGGAGTCTAGACTACAAATCTAACACTGAGTTTCCCAGCTGCCACCTAAAAGTTGGGCTTCCAATTAGCATGCATCTGGGAGCTGACAGGGCAAACAATTAGGAGTCCTTTGGGAGTCTGAACAGACACGTAGTGTTTTCTCCACCTTCTGGACACTGACAGGATTTGACACACACTCATCTCCTGGGGACACCAGGGACAGAGGTGGTTTGAGCAAAGAGAAAGGTTTGAGAAGCACCCAGAATCTCAGGCCAGGCTGACTGACAAATTTTATCTTTTACATGAGGTCAGTATTTTAAGACTGGAAAAGGTAGCTATTTCATGTAATGCACAGAAATCAACACAGAGAGTCAAAGAAAATTAAGAAATTGGAGAATATGCTCCAATCAAAACAGCAAGATAAATCTCCAGAAACCAACCCTATGAATAGGAGATAATTGATTTATCCAAGAAATAAAATTCAAAATATAAGTCATAAATATGTTCACTAAGATCAGGAAAGCAACGCATGAGCAAAGTGAGAATTTCAACAAAGAGATAGAAAATACAAATAGGACCAAATCAAAATCATAAAGCTGGTGAATGCAATAACTGAATTGAAATATTCAATTGAAGGTCTCAAACATAGTCTAGATCAAACAGAAGAAAAGATCAACAAACTTGGGGATACTTCAGTGAAAGACATCCACTCAGAGGAACAAAAAGGAAAAAAAGAATGAAATACAGTGAAGGTAGCACCGGGACTTAACAGCATGCTACCACTGGAATAACATACGCAACATGAAAGTCCAGAAGCAGGAGGGAGAGAGAAAAGGACAAAAAAATTATTCATAGAAATAATGGCTAAAAATTTCCAAATCTGAGAAAAGAAACAAACATCCAGATCCATGAAGCCCTAAAAATATCATAAGATAAACCAAAGAGACCCACACCAAGACACATAATCAAATTGTCAAAGTTTAAAGACTGAAACAGAATTTTGAAAGCAGCTAGAGAAAAGCAGTTCATTGCATATAAGGGAACCCCCTACCATGATTTTTCAGCAGAAACTTGCTAGTCATAACAGATTTATCAGGTATATTTAAAATAATGAAAGAAAAAATTTCAACCAAGAATACTTTATCCAGTTATGTTGTCTTTCATATTTGAAACAGAGATAAAGGTATTTCCAGACAAACAAAGCGGAAGGAGTTTATCATCACTCGACATGCCTTATAAGAAAGGCTAAAGGAGTTCTTCAGTTGAAAAAAGGTATAAAACTCATTGGTAGAGGCAAACATAGAGTCTAATTCAAAATAATATTGTAATGCTGCTGCCGTGTAGTGCGAGCTCAGTCATGTCCCACTCTTTGTAATCTCATGGACTATAGCCTGCCAGGCTCCTCTATCCATGGGATTTTCCAGGCAAGAATACTGAAGTGGATTGCCATTTCCTACTCCAAGGGATCTTCCTGACCCAGGGTATGAACTTGTGTCTCTTGTGTCTCCTGCAGGCAGATTCTTTACAGACACGCCACCTGGATATTGTGATACATAAACTACATTTATCTCTAGTTTAAAAGTTAAACACAAACTTATTAAACATACCTATAGCTATAATAATTCACTAGTGTATACACAATGTAAATAGATATAAATCATGACATCAAAAACAAAAAGTGGGGAGTACAAAAATGTAGAGCTTTTGTATGGATAAAATGGAGTTAAATTATCAACTTAAAATACTTTTATAACTATAAAACATGTGAGCCTCATGGTAGCTACAAAGTAAAATATACACAGTAAATATACAAAAGGTAAAATGAAAGACATTAAAGCATAAAATGATTCAATCACAAAGGTAGTCAGCAATAGCCAAGACACAGAAGAAGCCTAAACATTCATTGACAGATGAATGGATAAAGACAATGTGGTGCAAACGTATAATGGAATATTACTCAGCTATAAAAAAAGAGTTAAATAATGCCATTTGCAGCAACATGAATGGACCTAGAGATTATCATACTGAGTGATATATTAGTCTTTCTTTTCACTCAAAGACAAATGTCATATGATATCACCTGTGTGTAGAATCTTAAAAAATGATACAAATAAACTTATTTACAAAACAGAAATAGACTCAGGGGAATAAGAAGGCATGTGTCTATGAAGATGCATTGCTGAGGTCCCTCCCACAAGCATCATTAGCTGCATGGCAAACCTGCCTCTCCCTCATTTTATGACAAAGGAAGAATAATTTTCCTGTACTTGAGTGCAATGGTACTGTCTCTGAAGAACTAAGAGAGAGCTTTCCTTTTCTAACAGATCTTAATTTATCTTCTAGACTTTTTTTTCCAGCCACCTTTCAGGTCCCCTGGCCACCTTTCAGGCAAGGATTTAATGAACCCTTTCTGCTTAATGATTTTGGGAACAAAGGCCACAATTCACTTTTCCTCATGATGCTATGTTCTTGTGGTTCTTACCACATCATCACTTTCTCTCAGTTTTATAAAATGAAAATCACAAAGAAAGATTTAATCACATTTTTTTTCTGTGAGTCCCACCCACCCACGACCCCAAGGAGAACACAGTTCAGCTGTTTCTGAGATGGTTACAAGGCAAGCAAATAGCCTTTCAATGTATTAACTTATCAGGATCTAGAATTTTACTACCTTGTTAAAACACTGTCAGTAAACAGGATGCAAAAATGAAACAGGCATATATTTCTACTTGGTAAGCTATAAAGGAGGGTATTTCACGCACAGAAATTATGCAAAGAATCTGATGCACAAAAGAGAATATAAAGACAAGTGGGGCTTCCCAGGTGGCACTAGTGGTAAAGAACCTGCATGCTAATGCAGGAGACATCTTACCAAGAGACGGGTTGCTAAGGTCCCCTGGAGGAGGGCATGGCAACCCACTTCAGTATTCTCACCTGGAGAATCACTTGGACAGAGGAGCCTGGAAGGCTGCAGTTCACAGGGCCACAAAAGTCGAAGACGACTTAGGCGACTTAGCACGTACACATGCACAAAGACAAGTGCTAGCCAGACTATTACTTGCAACTTGTCTTCAGACTCCAGTTGCAATATCATAAAATACAAGAAACACAAAAAACAGAGAATGGAAGCAAATGAGAAAGGATAAGAAAAATTAATACTAGTAAATATTGTTGGGACCGTAACTGCAGTGTGCACATGCTCAGTCATGTCTGACTCGTTGCTACCCCATGAACTGTATGCAGTCCACCAGGCTCCTCTGTCCATGGGACTTCCCAGGAAAGAATACTGGAGTGGGTTGCCATTTCCTCCTCCAGGGCATCTTCCTGATCCAGGAATCAAACCCACATCTCCTATGTCTCCTGAACTAGCAGGTGGAATCTCTACCAGTGAACAGCCTGGGAATGTAACTGCAGAATCAGCCCCAAACTGATCCTATCCTGTTTCCAATAAGATCCTGAATTTGTCCAGAGCAAAACTGCAAGTCATGTACCCAAAGAATGTGCAGAGGAGAAAATCTGACCTCAAACAACACCTGAAACCAAAGTTTCTCCCCTCCACAGAACCAAAAGACTGGAACATGATGGACAGGAACCTGAAGCTAAACAAAGGGTCCACTGTCCAGGAAAATGGGTGCTGAAGTCACCTTTACCATCTCTTATCAGAGATGACCAGGTCCAGGGTTCATGTGGGAGAGGACACATGTATGCCTATGGCTGATTCATGTTGATGTGTGGCAGAAGTCATCACAATATTACAAAATAATTATCCTCCAATTAATATAATAATTTTTTTAAAAAAAGAAATGACCAAGATCCAAAGCCCTCTAACCAAAATCTGCCCCACCAGCACTTCTGCATGCCAACCCATCCTCCCCTAACTCAAGAAATTTGACCATACTCCTGGTCAAGGAGACAGAATTGAGCCCTGCCTCCTATCTCCTTACTGATCAACCTCACAATAAAGCTCTTTCTTTTCTCAAAAGCCAGTGCCATAGTATTGGCTTCTGTGTGTGCTGGTCAGTGAGCCCTTTGCTCAGTAACAGTACTTCCACTTAGTACAGATTATTATTACATTTAAATAAGAGAACCATCTACAATATATTTTGGATGTCAAAGTTCATTTAAAACAAATTTTGGAACTTCCCTGGTGGTCGAGTGGCTAAGACACCACGCTCCCAGTGCAGGGGACCCGGGTCCAATCCCTGGTCAGGGAACTGGGTCCCACGCGCAGAAACCAAGAGTTTGTATGCTGCAGCTGCAGCAACTGAGAGTTCACACACCGCAACTAAAAATCCCACATGCCACAGCTAAAAGATCGTTCCTGTGGCAATGGAGATTGAAGATTCCGTGCAGCAAAATAAAATAAATAAATAAAAATATTTTTAAATGGATGATCGTCATAATATCTTTAGAGAATGAATTTTTTTCTTAATCCTACATTTTTCTACAGGAAAATCTCTCAGAAGTCTAGCAACACATTTCCAATTTCTTAGGTCTCTCACCTAGCAATCAAGAGTATATGCTCATTAATTTTAAATCATCGACTCCAGACTAACAATGAATCAACATACTGTATGTGCTGGAAAGGTTGACAGGGAAAGAGCTTTATTCAATATTTGTTTTTATTATTATCTCCACACCATCTTACTAAATAGACTACTTATGAATATGGTAATGAATAATTTGGACTCATAGTTTTCTTTGTTAAACAAAACATCAGAATCTACCTCAGGGGAATCTCTGATTTGAATCTCAGCTTAAAATATCCCTAGCTTAACATATTCAACTAGTGAGTGTGAGACTCCCAGTTCCCTCTAAGCCCCTTAACTGAAACCTCATTGACGTTTTGTCATTTCCTTGAGAGACCAAAAGGCCACCTCCTGAAAAAACAATTGTAAATGGTTGAGCAAGTAATTGCTGCCTTATAATACAATATCATGCTTCACTATCTCAAGGCTTAGGTCTAGGAGGAGATAACATCTGAACTGATGTATCAGCCAAAATCCATAAATTCTAGAATGGAGCATAGTATGTACAATCTATCTCCTAAAAATAAATAAGTATAAAAATAGAAATAAATATAACCTCCATCACTCTAAACATGCACCTGAGAGCCCAAGTACAGACCCCCAGAACATGCATAGGAACCATCTTAGACGATCTACCGCATGGAGACAGAGTCGCCTCTCCTTGGAGCAACCCCACAGGGAGGAGAGGCTAGTTATCCATTTCAAGCCAGAAACCACTGAACATCCCTTCCTGTACCCTTTGCTCTCCTTCTATCCCTGAGAAAAAGAGTATAACTTTTTTAGTATCTGTAAATAATGTGTTGACTATGCATTTCATCAATTTCTGGACTCCATATCAAGGGCAATATAGATTCTATTCTACTTAAGTGGCGCATCAGTTTACAGTTTGGCTCCTCCTAATTTGGGAAACCAAGCCTGCTGTGTTTAGCTGTTTTGCAGAACAGATTTCCAAGAAAAGGGGTGGGAGGCTCTACTTCCTTTGACTCTCCCTTAAGTACTGTGACTTCTTATGCTCTATGACCAATATCACAAGCTTCAGCTATCGTTATTCACCCTGGGTTGTATAAGAAGGTAATACAGCGTGCCGTTTGAAAATGTGGCCTCTTCAGTCTGATCTTAGCTCTAGTGCATGGTCACTGTGTAATATTTGACAAGCTACATTACTTCCCAGGCCTCTGTCTTCTCATCTAGAAACTGGGAATAATAGTAGAACAAAACACAGGCTATGATGTTGGGAGGATCAAATGAGTTAATTAGGGTAAAATATTTAGAACAGTGACTGCCACAGGGTAATGCTCAGGAAATATGAGCTACTGCTATTGCAGAAAGATTCTCAAAGGAAAACCGTACGGCCTACAAAGCTCCTATGCATATTCAAGGTCTCCACCACATGTCCATCCCTTACACTTGAGGCATTCCAATTTTTGCCACATTTTTTGGTCTCAAGTTCACAATATGTCCTTCTCTAAATTCTCAAAACCACTTTGAAATCCAAAGATATTCAGAAACTAGAATATATTCATAAAAGCTTTGGCCCAGATGATTTTATCTACTTATTCTTAGGGAAAAAAAAAAACAATTTTTAATCACACACTACATCCATGCAGTATGTTAGCCATTAAGATTTCATAAGGAAAGATATAAAAGACTTTGTCTCAAGTCTTCTAATTGAGGTGGGGGTGGGGAAGATGGAAGGAGGCAAGGGAAGGTGCACTAGTGAACTAATAACTACAAATTTTCTGCATTACCCTTCAATGTACAAATGATAATAGTCCAAATTGTTGTCCTGCCCTGTGCCCTGTCCTAATTTGTTGTTGCTATTGCTTTGAACATCTCCAGTAGGTTCTAATCCACACCACATTTCATTTCTGACCACCACCAGTCATCTCTCCCTCACTTGCTGCCCTGACTTCTATCATGTGAAGCTCACTCTGAGTCACTTCATTTGCTATGGTCAACTCCCTGATGTGTTTTATCTCCAAGCATGGGTAGAGGTAAAATTGAGGGTCTAAGAAGGCAGGGACCATATCTGAGGGGTTGTACATTATTATAACCCCAGAACCTAGCAGAGTATCTGACATGTTGCACTATATACACTATAAATATCTATGGTGCACATCTATAAATATGCACTATAAATATCTACCTAATGAATGAATATATGAAAGAATTAGTGAATGAATACATACAACAATAAAGAGAATTGATCTTTTTCTCTTTTTTTCCCCTAAGTCCTGGACCCCTTAATCCATATATGGAATCAAGAAGAAGCATTTAAAAGACAGGCAATTAATATTATATTAATCTCTTCAATGATACCCTCTGCCCATAGGGGGCATAAAAACAAATTTGTTTTATATTATCTTACAGTATTCTAATATCAGACATCTCAACAAACCTGAGCTCTCATATCTACACAGCCAAAATGTCTCTCCAAAGCAGTCCTTCTCAAATTATCTTACCTCCTCAAAGGATAGGTTTTGACCAAATAATTTTATTGTAAGCCACTGAAATCTGAGGCTGTCCATTTTGAACAAAGCTGGCTAATAAAACTGAAAGATTATAAATTTAGATGTAGTGGAAGAAATATAAAAAGAAGATGCTACGAGCTCTAACAAACATATATGGCCATTAAGGAAGAGAAAGACAAAGCAAATGCATAAAGAAATCAGGGTACATAGGGAAGAAAATTTAATATATTGTTTTTAAAAAGTGAGACTGACCATGCAGTATTCAAAGGGATGACCTGTCATTTCAAGTCCCAAAATAAGAATGAAAGGAAGAAGAAACAAAAATATAGAGCACACTTAAGCCAGTAAGGAAGATAGAGATGACTACATAGAAGATGGTCAGCATGATTGATTGAGTATATTTTCTACAAATATGAGAGATGGGACCCAGAGCCCAAGTAGTGAGAATCAATATGGTTCATGATAACTGTCTGTCAGCTATGATGCTGAGCACACTGCTTTAAGTGGGAAAGTCCTACTATATTCTCACAACCACTATACCTAACTATGCCCCTACTACAGGTGAGAAAGCTGAGACAAGATCTGAATACTAACAGTGATCAGCTCCATAATCTGTGCCTCCAAACCCTCAGCAGTGTTGTTTGCTTGCTGTAGGCAGGATGAGACTTTTCTTACATTGAATGAAAAAGATCTTAGATTCTGAGTATATACAGGTCATGTTGTGAGTGGAGAGAAAGAGGTTAAGAATATTTTGCCTGACATCACTGGTCCTCTTCGAAAGGTGAGATAAGAGAATAAGAATATTGGTGGGAATATGGGGTTGTTGATGTGGGGGGCCGGGGAGGACAGAGGGAATTACCATGAAAAGATTTTAATACAAAGTTGAAGACATAGCAGTTGCACCAGTCTGTCCAATAATGTCACAATCTCCGAAAGTGCCTGGAAACTCCGGGATCAGAACTGGGTGTCACTGTGAACACAGCTGATGATGGGCCTGACTGAGAGCAGAGCGTCTACAGGGCAGGTGCAGGGGAAGAATCAGGACAGGAAGGTCCCTGAGCCTCCAGGTGTAAGAGGAAAGAAAGCAGAGTATGGTCCCAAAAAGGAAAAGATATATATATATATATATTCACTCCGCTTTAGACTGCACACAGAACCAGCAGACCAACAGGTCTAGAAAGTCAGCGTCAGTGCCTAGGAGCAGGGAACACAACACGAGGCTGACTGATGTCTGACTGAGGAAGACACAGGCTCTGCAGGAAAGATGGGCATCTTCGTGCCTGGCGTGAGAAGACACGAGAGTGGGGACATATAAAGCAACTCCCGAAAACGCCAAGAAGTAACCAAAGGCAGCATTTGCAGACAGCCAAGGACTATTAAAATGACCACATGTGGATGCAAAGGCTGAAGGGAGGTTCTGGAGAAATTTATAATACTTTAAGTACCGTGGAACATTAAATTTGGGTAATATCTCTCAAGGTAATTTAAGATATTAATAATGTCTCGAAAACGCTGTGAATGAGGTTTCTGATTTTCAAGATCAACAACTTGCCAGCACCTGTGAGAGAAAGAGTGATTTCTCGCCTCTTGAGGAAACGTGAACTCTGTCTCCATATCCTCTCTGCCGCTGTAACCTCTCCTGGCTGCCCGTCAATCCACTAATAAAGCCGCAGTCGGTAAAGTAAGCTGGGGTCCCCCACAGTGAAGTCTTCTCTTCAGTTTCTAATTGGGCCACTTGTTCATCAGCACAGCTCACAGGAAGGCGACGGCTGAGACTGCTGCCCTCTTTCCCACTGCGTGACTTGACACCCCACAGCAAGAAAGCCCCCCGCACAGATGCCAAACAAATGCTCTCAACCTGAGAGAGACGCGGGTGTTTTCACTGGCCTCCACAATCAGCTTGTCAAGTTGGAGGAGACGAAGAGTGGGGAGAGACAGAGGAAGATCCTTCCAGGGCACCCCCTTCCACACCTTCTTGTCAAAAGAATCGTAACCAGCCTGTTTGCTTACTAACAAAGACGTCAAAGCCCTCTCTATGTCTTGGCTTCTACATTGATAATATCATAGCAAAAAAAAAAAAAGTAAGAGAAAAAAAAAAACCTGGTATTTTTTCTTCTTCTTTGCTTAACAGAATATCATCAAAGAACCATGATTTATAACTGTGGAAGATGAAGGCACTGTTGACATGGCTTGAGGAGATTTTGCTCTTGCAAATATTCCTACCTAAGAGGTGTCCTGGGCTTGCCTAGGTGTTACATGGGCCCATTTTCAAAACACTAGTACAAAATTCTCTTTGTTAAACACAACAGACGTGGGCAGATGAGAGGATCTGGGGCTTCTCTGCTTTTGCAATACATAATAACATTGCTTTAATTTCTCTATATACTTCAACTCTGGACTACAAAACTGATTTAAAACATATTAGAGTCACAGATTCCTATATCCAGTTCTGAAATGCACAAATAAGACAGACAAACATGTGTAGGAAGATCATTATTGTTTCTAAGAAATAGGATTATTATATTTAAATATTATCACCATTATTCCATTGAGCCCTTCAAGAGTCAATGGGTTTCCAGAAACAGAAGATTCAAGTGTCATATAATAAGTCCTCTACACACAAACAAGTTCTGTTCCAAGAGTGCATTTGTAAATCCAATTTGTTTGTAAGTCCAACAAAAGGTAGCCTAGACACCCAAATTTTACAAATAACGCTAGACACATGAACTAACTTATATGATTGGACATGCAAATGTACATTCGCATCTTTGAAAGCTCACAACTTGAAGGTTCATATGTAGGAGACTTTCTGTATAGGATTAGTTGACCTCTACCTGTCAAGGTTAAGAATACAGACTCCCAGACTCAGAGTGAATCAGCATTTTAATGAATGGGTTACAGTTATTGGTACTTTAAACAGTCCCTTCCAAACACATTTAATGAACCAGATGCAATGTGCTATACCTACAGTCGGGACATTTTCAAACACCAAGATGTTATCATTAGTAGCTTCCCTCTGTTTGCTGTTTTGCATTTTTTTAAATGAAATACTTACATTTGCAAGAGCTATGTGAGCTGAAAAAGATAACACTCTTGCCTTCTATAAGCTTTCCAGTAGATACCTCTAGTGCAAATGGCGTGCAGAAAAGCATATCTGCCCACAAACATTGAGCTCCAAGGTACGTGGTAGCTGAAATGAAATTGACAGCAAGTAGTAGAAAAAAAGGAACTGTGACTAGACTTTCGCTAGTGAGCAAATACTTCCTCCAAGAGGACTTCAGTGTCCTTTCCAAGCTGATGGGGAAGTATGCTTGACAGGGCTAGCCATACAAGGCCGGTGAGATGTAGTGGACAAAAAGACAAGAGGCTCACAGAGGAGTCTCAAGGTGGATGAAGGAAGATAATCCCCAGCAAAAACAGCAGCTATTCACTGTACAGGGCTCTGAACGATTCAAGAAAACATCCCACAGTGCAAAGTGATCTGACAAAGGATCAGAAGGCTCAGATTCCACAGAAATACCAAGGGTGTCTTGAAAGAGTGCCCCTAGCCCCAATTTCTACCAACCTCCCAGCTGCCCCAAGTGTTTTTAATAATAATGGCATCCTTCCACATGGACAGTTGACATTTCTCAATCTTTTACGGTGACTAAATCATCTTTAGAAAACTGCTATTCTTAGTGAATTGCAATATAAATCTAATTTTGAAAATATAAGGATTCCTCTGGTGGTCCAGTAGTTAAGACTTCCCCTTCCAATGCAGGCTGTGTGGGTTCAACCCCTGGTCAAGGACCTAATATCTCATATGCTTTGGGACCAAGGAACCAGAACATAAAACAGAAGCAATACTGTAACAAATTCAATTGTTAACATCAAAAAGAAAGAAAGAAAGAAAATATAGTTACAGGGCACACATGGCTTCAAGACAGACCCCTTCATTCTCCTTCCCACCAGGTAAGTCCACTCTAAGTGGATATATTGGGTGACTTCTGCCCTTGTTCTTGTCCTGGCTAAGAAAAATTTCTCCTTATCTTTGGAAATTTTTTCCCTATTAGAAGCATTCAGGGTTAGTCCTTGTGACTTTTGTGGTCATTAAACTAAAATATTATACTTTTATTCTTTTCATGGTGTAAAATATTAGCATTCTGTTATGACCAAACTAAAACCGCAAATCATCTTGTTCTGCGCTCTTTGATTTGCCTTGAGACTTTGCTTGTTCTGATTTGATATCTTGATAGTGGCTACTCTTTTGAAGGAGGGAAAAAAATTAATTCCATAAATGGCCAGCTGGTGATCAGGGGCTCTGAAATGCTATGCTTTATTTGTTAGCAACTCCACCCTCAGCACAAGTTGATTTTTCTCTTTTCACATACCACAAATTCCATCTGTGTTCCCACGCCAGCTCCTGGCAAACACCCACACCACCTTCACTCACTATGATCAAGTTAAAATGTGTATCAAAATAAACCCTAAACATGGTACAGCCTAATAGAAAATTTACTCCATCTCTATTTTTATGAATTTGCTAATGCTGTAAATTTTGTTTTCAACCAGTGGATGCCATCCTGTGGGGAAACTTGGTAATACTGAGCTCTTGCTAACTTGCTTCTGGTCAGCTCTGATGAAGTTAGCAATAGATAAACATACATTTTACACTCCACTAGCTTTGGGATTGAGCTAGAATAAACTCAGGATAGTCCCTACCAAAAACTTTGAGTCCCATTGGTGACGGCAGCCTGAATCATTTATTGAAAGGCTGCCAGCAAACTCAATAAGGGAACTGGTTTCGTTCCACAGATGATTATATTTTGTACTGCAAATATAAAATCTCATGTTTTCACAATGTTTCCTGAGAAGTCTGCACAGAGATTTCCCTCCTTCAAAAATGAGAAAGAAAAAGAATGTGTGGCATTGTACATCTCAGGGAGGTAAGAACTCAGTTCGGCTTTATGACTGAGCTCACTGCCCACCTCACCGAATGAATCAACCTGATTAGCTGTCGAGTACAAACTGCTGAGAGCCCGCCACGGCGCGGTCACCTTTACACTTAACAGCACAGGAAAATTACAATTTCAAAAAAAACATTCAGTCACTTACTCTAAAATAGCAAATCCAGTCATTGTCATGAGTGTTGCTTAACACAATTTCATGCCCTCTCAGCCTTGCTGAGCTGCGTTTTCTCCTTGCTGTCGTTGCGCAGGGGAAGGTGAATGATTAAAGCTGGCATCCTTACCCCAGGCGGCTGCCGATCAACCCCCAAGGTACACAAGAAGCCTGCCACCAGAGGAAAGTGACAAGCGGGAAGTGACCCTTTAGAGCAAGCATATTTGTCCAACAGCATTTATCCCAGGAGTAGGTAAATTATAAATTACGCCTGGATTCTCTTTCATATGTACCCAAATAGTCTTCTGGTGATGCCACTATTAAATATGACAGGTATTCCATTGTACTAGGGGCTTCCGTGATGGCTCAGCAGTCAAGAATCCGACTGCAATGCAGGAACCGCAGGGGACATGGGTTCAATCCCTGTGTTGGGAAGATCCCCTGGAGGAGGGAATGGCAACCACTCTGGTATTCTTGCCTAGAGAATCCCATGGCCAGAGGAGGCCAGTGGGTGACAGTCCATATGGGGTTGCAAAGAGTTGGACATCACTGAAGCGAGTTGTCACACATGCATGCTCTTGTACTAAAGTAATTTGAATGTTTTGCCCATTTCCACTATTAGATTGAGAGCTTCTGGAATACAGGACAAATTTTACACAACTTTGAACCTTTCAAAAAACAAAAAATGAGTAATGCCTTGATGACTTACTGCAAAAAAAGAGGAAGAAAGGCAGCTAAGGAGAGTGCAGTCGCCTCTTGGTTACAGAATATTTCTTTAAATTGTCTAATTGCATCATAGGAAAAACTGTCAATGTTCAAAGTTATCAATTTCTCCCCATAACAGAGAAAAAATCAAAATCTTAATCAAGAAGCTCTGTGATAACAGTGAACACCCAGCTCATCCAACACACACAGAGAGACAGAAAATCAAGACTGGGCAAGAGTGAAAAAGGATCAACAGCTACACCATCAGTTGCAGTTGTCCCTAAAATGGTTAGAAGAGAAGTTTTCAAACTCAGCATCACTAACATTGTAGACTAGACAATTCTCTGCTATGGGGCAGCCTTGTGCACTGTAGGAAACTTGACAGCAGCCCCAGCCTCAACCCAGTCGTTGACAGTAACACCTTTTCCACGGCTGTGAGGGTAGGTATACTGGGTTCTCAACATCACAAACCCTTAAAGCCACTGAACATCCCTGAAGTGGGGACAGTTGTTCTCAGCTCAGACCTCTGACCCACTGGAAACCTTGGACTGGACAGACCACCCTGCAAGGGGTGACAGACATCAGAGTGAGTCAGGGCCACCCAACAGCTGAGAGAGGCCTTTGTCACTTCAAGATTTTGAGGATCTATGGACGTGAAAAATTAAAGAAATTCCACATCAAGCTTACAGAAAAAGGTTAAGACATCTTATATAACCAATAATAGAAAATCTAATTCAACCCCCCCTTTCAAAAGTGGGGATAATTGTTCATCACAAAGAAAAAATTTCCTCAGATATATCTGACCTCTGGATGGGCATGTCTATGACTGGATGAAAGAGGGGCCCTGTTTTTTCTCTCTCCGCTCACCCGTCTACACAGTGAATCTAGCTTCTTGGTTTATCCTCTCTGTCTTCTTAAGGCGCGTTCTTCTCATGGTACAAGGTACGTGTTTCCTTTTTTAAATCTATTTGGAGAAGGAATCTAAAAGCTCTTTCAAAAAGAGTTCTGGGACTCAATCAGGAAGGACCACTTAAGCCGTACCCATTCCAGGGCCAGTCACTGCAGCTACAAGAATGAAACATGCTGGCTGGTCCGAGCCGTCCAGGGCTACTCCTGGCTGAAGACAGAGTGAGCTGATGAGTGAGAGATAGAGCCAAAAGAAGTCTGGGTGATATCTGGAACGGGGGAGGGAGGAAATGAGTTCCAGAAATGCTATTAATACTATTCATTACTATGGGTAAATTTATCAGTGTTACATTAAGAAATAACACTTTTAAAACAAAAGTTAGAATGCAATATACTTTGCTATTTGAAAGATAATTGTAGGGTTAGTGTTTTGAGTATGCTACACTGATGTGGTTTGGTAACAAATACAAGTTTGACATATAGGATGATCATCTTTCGATCCTTTATGTATGAAAGAATATTATTTCCTCATTTTGACATTATAGCAAAAGTTGTAAATTTGGGACCCTTTCTGAATATAAAGTGAAGGTCATTCAGTCATGTCTGACTCTTTGTGACACCCACAGGCTGTGGCCCACCAGGCTCTTCTGCCCATGGAATTCTTCAGGCAAGAGTACTGGAGTGGGTAGGCATCCCCTTCCCCACGTGATCCTCCCAACCCAGAAATCAAACCCAGGTTTCCTGCACTGCAGGCAGATTCTTTACTCTCTGAGCTTCCAGGGAAGCCCTTTCTGAATGGAAGGCCCTGCCCAAATGGCAGGAGGGGAAAAGGCCACCCTCATCCCAACCACCACCAGCCCAATAGACATGGTGTCTATTCCTTTCCATCATTTTTAGCTTTATTAGTAAATTTTTATTTTTTTAATTTATTTATTTTAATTGGAGGCTCATTACTTCACAATATTGTCGTGGTGTTTGCCATACATTGACATGAATCAATATTAGTAAATTTTTAAAGAGAGGCACAAAGTTAAAAATAGGTTCACATTTAAATGACGAAAGAAAATATAAACATCCCTGCCTAAAGAGTATTTGGAAAAGTAAACTTCCAGTTAGGGAGAATTACTTAACGATTTCCATGAAGGCGAGCGCATACTGTGGTAAAGAGCTTTAGAGACGGAGAAAAGGCTGAAGTTAAGCTAAACTCCCTGGAGGACTGTAGAAGCAGTTTATTTTAAATATGCTAAAATGTTAGGGTATTATCTTTCTAATAAGATGAGATCAAAGAGGAATCAACAAAAAGAACTAAGAAAATAGATGCTGTTTCAGAGTTCAAAAGTTCAGTAATCTGTGTCTCCCAGCTTCCTGCTGACTTCTGCTAGGATTTCTCAGAAGGTTCGAGATTTTCCAGAGCTTGAAGAGCAGCCACTAAGGATTTCTTTGATATTTCTAAACATAAAAGCACCTTCTAGCTTCCACATGGACTACGTTCTAAGAGCTCAGGTTGCTGAGTATTTACTTAGGACTCCGTTTGCATTTTCCCTAGAGACAATCAGATAGCTAGAGAGCCGAAGCAAAGTTCTGTCCTGAGAATTTTCTGAAATTTTAATGCCAAGCTGTGATGTATCTCTTAAAAAGCTTATTCACGATCTCAGCTTGGAATGGGCGGGATACATTTCCTATCAGAGTAAAATTACTTCAGTTTCAAGTCCTGGGGCTCCAAGTCTGAGCTCCAAAAGGCAGAAAAGGATAAAATACGGGAATGACAGGAAATCTAAAGGTGAACATCTCTCCTCACACTTCACCCTTTAACTGTATAACCCTGGGTCCTTCTCACTCTGGAGTTTGAGAGGTTTGCTGTCCTAATTAAAGCACTTTGTAATAAAATGCTCAACCATCCTCCCTACTTTTCTTTTATCCTGAAATAAACTCATCACCACTTGGAGATTTTGTAAAGATTTATATTTTAGGCAAAAGTACAGAGCAGCTATTAAAAAGAATATTTCCTCTTTTGCCTTTTTTTCTTTACTTTGCCTCATGTGTAGATATGTAAAATGCCATGAATTTGAAAACTATCAGCTGGCTCTAAGAAGCACCTATCAGCTTTACGGACGTGACACAGTTAAGAAATTTTCGAAAGTTGCCAGGCCTTTAAAAAGGTAGCTTAAATCACAGAAGCATGTAGATTAAGAATACATTACCTATTTCTATTACTGGATTTTTTAACCATTTATGGTTAACATTCATTTCATCTTATACAATTCAGAGCTGAAATGAAATTTTAAAACTGGATATTTGATTTAACTGCAAAGAGATATAATCAACCAAGTCCATACCTGGTTATGGCATACCTGCCAGGGCATAAGAGATATTTTGACAATGCACTGGGAAGAAATAACCAAATAAAACAAGAAATAAACCTCAGGTAAAGAAAAAAACTTAAGAAAAGAATATATATTGCACAGAGAAAAAGAAAAACAATGACTAAGGATAACAATTGTTTTACAGAAAGAGGAAAAAAGTGGCTGAAAGTGGAGTATGATTCCTTTCTGTTCTCAAAACAGATGGGTCATTTGCAAGTAATGTATAGATTTCAGAACTGTCACAACAATGAGAACAAGGTACATGATTTAACTTGGCTCCCACCCCTGGATTAGGAGAAGGTACATTAAGGATGACACCCGTGTCACCAGCCAGCCACCCTGGGAAGTGTTTTGGTCACTCTCAAAACCCAGAGTTTGCTGTCTTAAGAGACGCAGTGGTTATATACCAACCACTGAATAGCTGTGTTTCACACTAATACACATTAATGTTATTTTCTTCGGAAAGTATTAAGATGCCTGCTTTGTATTAAAGAAATCCTCAGGAATGCTACCAAAAGGACATATACAAGGACAGACAATCCATGAAACTAATCTGGAAAAATCACGCAAGAGAGGACACTAATGCACATGATACTTATCTAATAATGTAAAGACATTTTTTCCCTCTTCCATAATCTAAAAGAACTCTCCCACACTCAGTTCAGTTCAGTCGCTCAGTCATGTTCAACTTCTTGCGACCCCATGAATCGCAGCACGCCAGGCCTCCCTGTCCATCACCAACTCCCGATGTTTACTCAAACCCATGTCCATCGAGTCGGTGATGCCATCCAGCCATCTCCTCCTCTGTCGTCCCCTTCTCCTCCTGCCTTCAATCTTTCCCAGCATCAGGGTCTTTTCCAATGAGTCAGCTCTTCACATGAGGTGGCCAAATTATTGGTGTTTCAGCTTCAGCATCAGTCCTTCCAATGAACACCCAGGACTGATCTCCTTTAGGATGGACTGGTTGATCTCGAACATTAAGTGCACATAAATATTTTTTAAATTTTTTAATTGGAGGATAATTGCTTTACAACATTGTGTTGGTTTCTGCCTTACAACAGCATGAATCAGCCATAAGTATACATACATCCCCTCCCCCCCGAACCTGCCTCCCACACCCCTACCCAATGCCACCACTCTAGGTTGTTACAGAGCACCAGGTTGAGCTCCCTGAGTTACATAGTTATTTTAAGAATGGAAAAAAATCTTGGGGACTCTTTTCACTATAAAACAGACATCTACTCTCTGAAACTTTCCATAACATAGAGAACTTTTTATCAAGAACACATGATCAAAGCTGGCTTTCCACACTCAACAAGAAGCTAAAGTGAGATGGGAAAGGATTTACATGGTACCCACTTTATTATTCGATGGAAACCACCAGATGGTGCTGTGTCGGGCTTTATCCTGGTAATTTTCATTATGCAGCAACGTGCTTGTGGTTGGTCCTCGGGGAAATGCAATATAGCACTTTGGTGCACAATCTTATAGGAAATAATTAAACATGCCAGTAAAGCTTGTTCTATTGCTGAATTTGTGACGATGATCATTTCTTTGCTCTTTGCTACCCACAGTGAAGAAGTTCAACAACCACAACACTCTGTGCTCCTAACTGCTTAACCAGAGAAGGAAAGAACCACTTTAGGTAGATGGGAGGGGAGTGTCTTGTGGTTTTTGGATTTCTGTGCTGTGGTCAGCTGATAGCGAGAAATGATCTCAGTCACAAACACAACAGTGATATGCGCATCTTGTAGTTTACCTAAATAAAGTTTAGTATTTTACACTGGGTACTTTATAGTCATTATTTCACTGATCTCCATGACATAAGGTGTAGAGATGTTGACACTATCTGTTTTAGAGAACTTTTTTACCAAGCAACAATTTTTTAAGAACTCAAGTACTGACAAAACATAGACTAGAAATATAATTCCAATATTTAACTATCTGGATTATGACTTAGTGAATATTTGTGATATAGAGCCTCTAAATGAAATTTTAAATCTTCACAATGTGATGATGTGTACAGAATCATCAAAATATTTTGACATTTTTACATAAAGGCTGACAGATGAGTAGCTTTTTTTTTTTTTTCCATTTATTTTTATTAGTTGGAGGCTAATTACTTTACATCATTATAGTAGTTTTTGTCATACATTGAAATGAATTAGCCATGGATTTACATGTATTCCCCATCCCAGTCCCCCCTCCCACCTCCCTCTCCACCCGATCCCTCTGGGTCTTCCCAGTGCACCAGGCCCGAGCACTTGTCTCATGCACCCAACCTGGGGATGAGTAGCTTTGTGACCTTAGGAAGGTCAAAGAACCTCTGGGCCTAAATGATTTCATCATGAAATTAAGCAGGGTTGAGCTTGATCTCCATCATATCTGCAGTACAGTGAAGTTTGCAAGTACAGACTTTGAAGTCACAAACTCTCCAGTTTGAATTCCCACTCTGCCATTCAGTTGCTGAATTTTATTGAATAAGTGTTTAACTTTTCGAGCCTCAGCTTCTCTACCTCTAAGGGTAATAATAATACCTATCTCAATTTTCTTGTTTGAGAAAATTATGTGCAATAAATGTAAAATGTTCAGCATAGTTTCTGGTCTATACTAGGCATTCAATAAATATTAGCAAATATAGTTCTAGGCTCAAGCTATTAAAGAGTTTATTAGACTTGACTTACTGAGTCAAGGCAATAGGTTCTGTACAGTTGATCCAGGTTCTGCCAATACATCATGTAGCACTACTGAATTTTTAAATAAATTTAGTAAGCAATAGCTTACTTTGTTGGCCCTCCCTATCTATCCTGTTTTGAAAAGGGGGTGAGCAGGTCTAGCCAGAAAGTTCAGGCAGATATCCAGGACTCAAAGAAGAGTGACTTAATCAAAGTCACAGCTGGTATGAATGTCAGAGCTTTATCTACTGTTCCAAAAGTTTTTGGCGTGCAGTAATGTCCTTGGTCCAGGCTGCATCATGCCAACCCAAGTAATATTTCAAAGTTTGATTTAGGTTTGGCTGCTCGAAGCATAGATCACAACTCCAATCTTCATGACATTTCCAGTCCAGGGCCAGATTCTACCATCCTTAAATGTTATAGCCAACAAAGCAGGAGTACACTGCTAAATTAAAATGAAGAAAGAATTATTATCCACAGGGAAGTATATTTTAGTTATTTCACCAAATTCAGATTAACCCAGGTTAATTTGGTGGTATTTCCCGATAAAATCTTTGTTTATGTATGAGGTAAAAGATTCAAAAGTCACCCACAATGGTCTGAGTAAGCTCTGATGAAGAGTGTAATATACAATTTCTCTAATAGTCCCACTAAAATACCTATGAGGATTCAGAAGGGAACACATGATAAGAGTAAAGACTTAAAGCCAATATTCAAGCCAGAAGCTAACAAAAATTTTCACTTAGTATCAGAATAGGGGGTAGAAATAAAAATCACAATTAGCAAAAAAAAAAAAGTGCAGCAGATATGTTCCAAAGATGATCATACTGATATTTTCCATCCCATGTATTCTTGCAATGTAACATTGATTGTCCGTCAGAAGGTAGAATCTATTTCCCTGTCCCTTGAATTTAGATCTCCTTAGTATGCGCTTCTAGCAGATAGAATATGGAGGAAGATAAACTGCATGGCTTCTGTGGATCAGTTAGAAAAACAATGCTGCTTCCACCTGGCTCTCTGTCTCTCTCTGTATCTCACCCTTTGAATTCAGCCACCACTTGTGAGGAAGCCCAGACCACACAGACAGGCCACCAGCTGGTGTTTTAGCCAATAGCACTAGCTAAGGTCTAAACCAACAGCCAGGATAATCAACCACTAGATACACAAATGACTGAAACTTTTCATGATTCTGGCCCTCAGACTTCGCAATGCCCCAGCTGGAGCAGAGATGAGGCAACCTAGGTAGGCCTTGCCCAAATACCAAATTTCTAAGCAAAATAAACGTTACTGTTTGAGGTCACTGCATTTTGGGGTGGTTTATTCCACACCAAGAAGATAACCAAAAGACCCTGACACACACACATAAAAGAGAGGGATCCTGCTGTTCTTATATTGGAATCAGAGATTCTGTGTTCTTCTCTCACTGGTCCTAGGGTTCAGAGAACCAGGTTCAACTGGAAAGTTGGACTGCTCTTCCTCCATGAGCATAGTTACTATCTTTACAGTTTGGTAAAATACTACAATAAAGCAATTTCATAGCATTCACTAATATTTACTGAGTGATATGATAAGGCACAGTGCTAATGATTTTGCCTGAAATTTCTCATTCAACACCCTCAACAATACCATGAAGCATGTAAGAGAAGTTCAGAAAATTAAAAAACTCACCCGAAGTTCCCCAGCTCTAAGAAGAAGAGCACTATATAAAACCAGTATAACCAATATGCTGAATCACATGTTAAAAAAAAAAAAATTTCTTCCCAAACTCTTTTATCAGGGAGGAAATAAAAATTTCACTGGGAGCCCCTTGGAAAACAATAACAAAGAGAATATATTAGAATTAAAATAGTATATCAACATTTATGGGATGTGGCCAAAGTTGTACCCAGAAAACCAGGGTAAACTGTACTACTTAGAATAAAATTAAGGGATTTTAATGCTTTCACTTCAAACAAAGAATAAAAATAAATAAACCAAGTATTCAATTCAGTAACTTATGAAATCAATCTAAAGAAACAGAATGAATTATCATACTGGTTAAAGCAGAGATTAAACAAAATAGAAATGTTCAAGGTATAAAGAAAAAATACAGAATAAATCCAAGAGCAGTATCATAAAAAGACCAGAAGTTGCAACTATTGTGGGTACTAGTCAGGATAGGCTAACTTCTATGAAAAAATAATAAAGTTTCAGTCATTTAATAAAAGTTTATCAAATGTTTATGCCATAATCTTCTGACATGGTGATGGGAGCTGGCAGGACTTTGCTTCACAAACTTGACTCCTTTCATTTTATGATGTCATCATCTTAAAAAATAAACTCCAAGGATGCCCTAAAAAAGGAAGAGCATTATTGTTCATTGGTGGTTTTATGGTCCAGATTTTAAAGCTGTATAATAATTCTGCCACATTCCTTCCATCAGAGTGCAGTCATATAGCTTTATCTATATAAACAGTTCACTAAAAGGAAAAACAAAGAGGTTTATTGAACACATACCACTGTCTTTGCCACAATCCTCCTTTGTAGTCAATAGAAAATCCATTTTGCTTTCATCCCACGTGTAGAACACACTCATCCACTCTCAAGGAAAATTTAACGTCCTAGGCATTCATTGTAGTCAGTTGAAAGTTCAAGAACTCCTGCTGATGCAAGGTTCTTCTTAACTTGTTCATGTTACTTCTCATGGTCTGATGACTAGTGAGCCAAAACCAGAAATTATCTGCCTTCCTCTGACACTGAATAATGATGAAGCCAGGAAAGTATAACTGTAGTAAACATTTATATTCAGAAAAGAATAGAAATCACAAATCAATTATTGGTGTACAGCAACTCTGAAGTCCTATGGATAAATAGTACAAATCTGATCCTGTTCTTTGGAAAGAACATCTTCATTCCTTTTTCTTTTGATCTTGCCTTCTGGGTTAGGGAATGTGGTTTTTTCCAAGTCAAAATCCTCATAGCCATATTTAAATAAAGCTTGGATATTCTGCCCACTCTGGAGACAGAAAAGTTTTGGGAACTCACATTCTGCTCATGGCAGGCTTAAGTTCCAAGAGTTAAGTTTTAGCTAAACTTTAGTTTGAGTTAAAATTTAGCAAGAGAATTTCAATCCTGGCTTATTGTTTATGTGGGCTTCTTAATTAATCTCCAAACAGCACGATGCACAGCGAACATACAGGTTCTTTCACAGACATAGTTCCCAAATCTGATGTATTTACTTGTTTGTTTGTTTGTTTTTTGCTAACAGGTCACTCCAACCATAAGGGCCACTATCTTGAGACTATCAGGCTTGACTAGAAAGCCTATTTTCAACAGGTTTCTTTGCTCACACACTTTCTCGGTCATTTGGCATCAAATTTTTTCTCCATTGTTTCAGAGCCACAGTCAATTTTTCCAAGTCTTCAAGCATCTTTATACTGGACTTTCTCTATTTCTGTTCATTTATGATTACTGATTGGTCAATTTTCTCCTGAGGTCACCTTTATCTTTGGCAACCATAATTACTATTAGCCAACATACTCTAATAGTTTTATTATTTCAATGCACTTTCCCTAAGACTGCAAGCTGATAAGGCATTTGGTCTGCCCCGCAATATGGTAAGTTATAGTCTTACCACATGTGTTGTCAGTACGTTATATGAACTGCCATATTTTCAGCCGTCAGTATCCATCTCCCTAAATTCTGTTACCAAATTATTGCCATGACCATGTCCTTTTAAGTTTTATGATGGCGACAGACCATTTATGAATAATCTAAAATAGGTTTGCTCAAAAAGAAAGCCAAAGTCTCTGGGGCTTATCATATTCCAATGCAGATGTATAGCAGGGATTCTGCTGTATGCAGTCATTCGGCAAAGGAAACTTGCTGTAGTTCCATTCTCTTCAATACATTTTTTCACAATTAACAGCATCGATGAGTCAGGCATGTGCATCTGCATACACATGCTTGAGCCAGAGAGAGAGAGGAGGAGACAGAGACAGAGAAAGATAGAGGGCTTAGAGAATGCACATCTGCTCTTAATTGGCTCAAACTGAAAATGGCATCTGACTTTTGCTTAAGTTTTATCAAGTGAACTAGTCTCAACCAACCATGAAGATCTACAAAGAACAATTTAGCTGTGGACTCCAACAGAAGAAATGGATTGGGTAAACTCACCAAGATTTTCCCCCTGGAAAGAGCATGTACATCTGTTGCTCTGAGAGAGTCACAGTCTAGACCACAATCCTAAGGCAAGGAAAGGAAAATGCTGTACTTAGAATAGCGTGAGACTATTCTGCGGAACAGACATTTATGACCATAATCTGGACAACGGGAAGGACTGGATTCAAGGCCTTGATACCTAGTGATAAAAACCGAAGAGAAGATGGCTCCCTCCAGAAGAATGAAAACTAGGAAACAGAATTCAAGTTCTAGAAGACTGGATCACCACAGTCAGAGTAAAACCACAATAATTTTGTTTCAGTTTGAGGCACCTAAATTTTTAAGTAGGATTATTTATTACTGCTTTTCACCACATTCTTACATATATCCTAAGATAAAGATTGGTTCTAAAGTATGAACAGCTGAATCTATCTAGGGTTAGCCTGCAGTTTTGGGAAGGATGTAGAGACAGAAGCCAAAGCACCACACTAGCAGGCCAAAAAACAAAAACAAAAAACAGAGACAATCTGAGACAGAAAAGAAGATCCATGTGCAATGGGAACAGATACTCAAACTTCTCCAGTCCCTGTTTTTGAGAATTTACTGCTGCTAAAGATCCAGGTGTGACCAAGAAACAGGATGCTCACTTCAGAGAACAGCTTACTCTCAATTGCAAGGCCCAGACTAATCAAGAAGGTAGCATTCAAACCGGAGGGGTCAGCCCATTTCATCATCACCCTACTGGTGTTCTCCTATAAATATTTCATGCAAATCAGAGTCTAAAAATTTGACAAGAAAACAATCTAAGAGAATTAGACAGTGTCACATTTTGAAGAATACTAACTTATTTGAGGGGAGGTTGTACTAAATATAAAACAATTTTTAATGCTTTGAATTCCTAGTTCAGCTCTGTAGAATGAATACTTTTTTCTGCCTGGGCATCCTGGCTTTTTGCCTTTAACATTCCTTTTACTAATTAAAAAAAAAAGAATGTGAATCAAAACTAACAACTTGCAGTAAATAGGCCTATTTTATTCTGTATTTTATGAATGATATTACATTCTCATATGCTGTGACTTGCAATAATCATGTAATCTCTTCTGCATCAGTAAATAGTGATTTATTCTTCTGAAGCTTTAATATGATTCATTTAGCAAGTAGCTTAAGTACCCATTAGTTAATGCTTTGCTGCTGCTGACCTCGGTAGATTTTTTGGTAAAGCTTTATACAGCATTTATAGGTCACAAAAATGCCAACAATGTTCATTATGGTCATTTTCCAAACTATCTGATAGCAAAATGTTTTCCCTCAACTCATTTGTATGTATATCCCTTAATTAATTCTTCACCTCATGCCAAATTATACTGAAATTCTTGTCACTTTACATGCAGCATGACATTTACACAAATATCTCCTAAATTTATCATGAGCAGCGCACACAGAATTTGTATTCTGTGACTTGAAGGCAGATAAACCATAAACCTGGACCCCAATACTTGCAGACTGAAAAGCATTAGGAAAATGAGAAAAGTGAGAATCTTTGCGAAAATTGAAAATGTTCCTTCTTTGCCATCCTCAAAGGCATCATGACAACTAATTGCTGTCAACAAACAAATGAAATTTTAGCATTTGACTGTTTAGGACATAAACACACACTGAAAATGAAAGAGTTCAATGAACAGAATTCAAAATGTTTAGATCCAAACTAATTTCTAGGTTAGGAACAACAAAGTAATTAAATCAATCATTAAATTGATTTACATGAGGTGCATCTAATACAGGAATGTTATAATAGCCCCACTTAAGTTACTAAAACAGCAAGCACATACAGTGTGTGGTTTAGGCAAAGGCTTTAGGACTTAGGTCATTTAGGCTTGCATCTTGCCTCTTCCAACTCACTGTGTTACTTTGGGCAACTTCTTTGTTACTTGAATTTCCTCATTTAGGAAGTGGTGGATGACTTCTAATAATATGAAGTCTTATGAAGTTTAAATGAGTAAATATTTACATGTAAAACGGTTCTGAACAATGCCTGGCACAGAGTAACCATTCATTAAAAGTTAGCTATTACTAGTGTTCCTAAGTGGCAATGAGATAACTTCAGAGATGTGAAGTGACTTCCAAGGTGGACAGCTGGTTAGTGGCCAACCCTGTCCTTTGAATTCCAGATCCCATTTCCCTGTCAGCCTTCTCCTAAAACTTCTCACACAAATTGAAATAAAAACAGCATGGGTTTTGGCAACATGGTTAATTTTCAATTTTGCTCCTATTCAAATGATCGCTGGCTAGTCCTCTCATGTGAGTAAATTGCAGTAATTTCCCAGCTCCCAAATTTTTTTCCAGCCTTTCCTTCCCTCACCCTGAAATGCCTGAAAACCTTTTTAAATTGAAATACAATCAATTAGAACTCAGACAAGATCACATTTTCCCTAGACCTTGCCAGGAATCAACACTTAGTCTGAGAAGGGCTGACCCTCAAAAGGCCCCAGTTACATGAGCTACATTTTTTGTCACCCATTCTTAAATCACTGGATGACATGGTAGGGATTCAGTCTCCAAACTCAACAACTTTCCATTGCAAGCAAATGAAACCAGGACAAGATGTTAATAGACCATTCGTCCTGAAAATATCTGACCCCAAAATGTCTGACCATAAAGAAACCATACAGTGAAAAGTGGCACAGTGTAAAGTTACGCAAAAATGACAGATCTGGCTTCCATCCTTGGCTCTACCTTCAACCAATTCACTGTCAAGTAACTGAGGTGGGGTAAGTGATACTTAGTGATATTCAGATTTAAGACTTTAATACTACTGTGAATTGTAGTTTGTTTTTCTTTGGGGGGTTCTACCTGGTGATCGCTCATAGCTTCCTGGACTATTTTATACACAATGGTTTTCTCTATGAAAGGAAAAAAATTATGGCTCTCCAAGTAGGAATTAACTTGAAAATAATCATCTTATAAAACAAACCATTTTGTAGACTATTCATTAGCTGAGGTTTTCACACAGAAATCTTTAAAACGCCTACTTAGATAAAAGAGAAAATTTAATTTTGTGGATAAAATTAGATCAATTCATCAGTTACCTACGCAATGGATATATTTCGTATATGAGGGAATATCAGATAAATCATCTTAAAAAATTTCTTTTTGAAACAGGAAGTTCTGCTAGATTTCCTTCGGAGGGGAGGGCAAGGCAGTTTTAAGATGCTTTAAAATATATTGTATCTTTATAACATCAATAAAATATTTGCCATTTATCAAAATTATTATGATGAAGTCATTAACTTTCTGACAGTTTAGCACTATTCTTTTTTATGTTTTCAAAACTGATGGATGCCCTTTAGAAATGGATTTTCCCTTTGGTGGCCAGAACTTATCATATGTTATGATAATTAAACAACTGTGTTTAAAACATACTCAGATGCTCCTAGAATGGCCTTTGTTACTGACTCTGGACACATCTTTTCTGCAATGATGCATTATTATGAGGGTAAGTCCACTGAAACCATACTCAAGAGGAAATGAGAAAAAATGAGCAGATAGTAAAATCATGCATTATCATAGTCCAAGAATTTATATAGCATACATGTGTTTATAGAAGATATGTTCTGTTGAACTCAGACAATGATGGCAAAAAATGAACAAATCTACATTGACATAAGCCTTCTGACTTACTTCAGGTAAGGGAGAAAAAGAGAGATTATGAAGAACAAAAAAAGAGGAAAAGCTAAATTCTCCATAAATATATGTTATTACAGATTAAAGGAAAGATGATTAAGCCTGGGAGAGTTTGAGAGCCAGACAAGATTAAGATGTTCCAAATAAGTAGTATGGAAAAGCTTCTAAATATTTATAACATGTATGCTAACAAAAATTAAAGGTTTGTACTGATAAGCCCCAAGATCCATTTACATGCTAATATTTTATAAACCTGGAATAAAGTTGGGAGTTAAGTATCCATTTGAGGAATTGCTCCGATATCTTAACCTGAGATACAAAGAGGACTTACCTATTTTTATAATGTTTAATTTATTCTTAAATATTGCTTAAAGGATTCAGAATAGTTATGGGCTCAGTTGCTAATGATTAACAGTATTTATGATGTGTCAGAAAAAGAGTGCATGCAGAAATATTAAGGTTTTTGTCATCCCTGTTTGGTAGACATTGAGCAGGGGATAGTCATGATGAATGATATAGAGTCACTCTTCAACATCAGCATTTAGTTATTTTCTGAGTCAAATTTTACAATTGTATCTTTTTCTATTTTTGATTTGTTACAAATTTATTTTTATCTTTAGCATTTGAACACTTTTAAAGTAAGTTATTTCATCTTTGGCAGCCTCTGCCAGCTTTACATTGAATCCCCATTAAAGTTCTTTTAAAAAAAAATTTATTAATTCCACTAAGCCATGTTGAGTTTGGTATTGCATATGACTCTTTTACTACTATTTCTTTTTCAGAATTAACAATGCCAAGTTTTGTTTTCATTTTAAAAATTATTGAGATACAATAATGGTCATAGCAAACATCTTCTTCCAACAACACAAGAGAAGATTCTACACATGGACATCACCAGATGGTCAACACCATAATCAGATTGATTATATTCTTTGCAGCCAAAGATGAAGAAGCTCTATGCAGTCAGCAAAAACAAGACCAGGAACTGACTGTGGCTCAGATCATGAACTCCTTATTGCCAAATTCAGACTTAAATTGAAGAAAGTGGGGAAAACCACTAGACCATTCAGGTATGATCTAAATCAAATCCTTTACAATTACACAGTGGAAATGAAAAATAGATTCAAGAGATTACATCTGATAGACAGAGTGCCTGAAGAACTATGGACAGAGGTTCGTGACATTGTACAGGAGACAGGGACCAAGACCATCCCTAAGAAAAAGAAATGCAAAAAAGCAAAATGGCTGTCTGAGGAGGCCTTACAAATAGCTGTGAAAAGAAGAGAAGCAAAAAGCAAAGGAGAAAAGGAAAGATATTCCCATCTGAATGCAGAGTTCCAAAGAATAGCAAGGAGAGATAAGAAAGCCTTCCTCAGGGATCAATGCAAAGAAACAGTAGACAACAATAGAATGGGAAAGACTAGAGATCTCTTAAAGAAAATTAGAGAGAACAAGGGAACATTTCATGCAAAGATGGGCTCAATAAAGGACAGAAATGGTATGGAGCTAACAGAAGCAGAAGATATTAAGAAGAGGTGGCAAGAACACACAGAAGAACTGTACAAAAAAGATCTTCATGACCCAGATAATCATGATGGTGTGATCACTCACCTAGAGCCAGACATCCTGGAATGTGAAGTCAACTGGGCCTTAGGAAGCATCAGTATGAACAAAGCTAGTGGAGGTGATGGAATTCCAGTTGAGCTATTTCAAATCCTGAAAGATGATGCTGTGAAAGTGCTGCACTCAATATGCCAGCAAATTTGGAAAACTCAGCAGTGGCCACAGGACTGGAAAATGTCAGTTTTCATTTCAATCCCAAAGAAAGGCAGTGCCAAAGATTGCTCAGACTACGGCACAATTGCACTTACCTCACACGTTAGTAAAGTAGTGCTCAAAATTCTTCAAGCCAGGCTTCAACAATATGTGAACTGTGAACTTCCAAATATTCAAGCTGGTTTTAGAAAAGGCAAAGGAACCAGAGATCAAATTGCAAATATCTGCTGGATCATCGTAAAAGCAAGAGAGTTCCAGAAAAACATCTATTTCTGCTTTACTGACTATGCCAAAGCCATTGACTGTGTGGATCACAATAAACTGTGGAAAATTCTGAAAGAGATGAGAATACCAGACCACCTGACCTGCCTCTTGAGAAACCTGTATTCAGATTAGGAAGCAACAGTTAGAGCTGGACATGGAACAACAGACTGGTTCCAAATAGGAAAAGGAGTATGTCAAGGCTGTATATTGTCACCCTGCTTATTTAACTTATATGCAGAGTACATCATGAGAAACGCTGGGCTAGAAGCAGCACAAGCTGGAATCAAGATTGCCGGGGGAAATATCAATAACCTCAGATATGCAGGTGACACCACCCTTATGGCAGAAAGTGAAGAAGAACTAAAGAGCCTCCTGATGATAGTGAAAGAAGAGAGTGAAAAAGCTGGCTTAAAGCTCCACATTCAGCAAACTAAGATCATGGCATCTGGTCCCATCACTTCATGGCAAATAAATGGGGAAACAGTGGAAACAGATTTGGGGGCTCCAAAATCACTGCAAATGGTGATTGTAGCCATGAATTTAAAACATGCTCACTCTTGGAAGGAAAGTTATGACCAACCTAGAGAGCATATTAAAAAGCAAAGACATTACTTTATCAACAAAGGTCTGTCTAGTGAAGGCTATGGTTTTTCCAGTAGTCATGTATGGATGTGAGAGTTGGACTATAAAGAAAGCTGAGCACAGAAGAATTGATGCTTTTGAACTGTGGTGTTGGAAAAGACTCTTGAGAGTCCCTTGGATGGCAAGGAGATCCAACCAGTCCATCCTAAAGGAGATCAGTCCTGGGTGTTCACTGGAAGGACTGATGTTGAAGCTGAAACTCCAATATTTTGGCCACCTGATGTGAAGAGCTGATTTATTTGAAAAGACCCTGATGCTGGGAAAGATTGAGGGCAGGAGGAGAAGGGGATGACAGAGGATGAGATGGTTAGATGGCAACACCAATTCAAGGGACATGAGTTTGGGTAAACTCTGGGAGTTGGTGATGGACAGGGAGGCCTGGTGTGCTGCAATTCATGGGGTTGCAAACAGTAGGACACGACTGAGTGACTGAACTGAACTGAGATGACAATTTCCATATTCAGCTAACTTTTTATGCACAAACTGTGACCTGATAATCCTGAAACACTTGATAGGCAAGAAAAGTCAGTGGCTTCTTCTTTTTTCTTTTCATTTTTTCTTATACAGAATAAAACTGCACATGTTACCTTGTATTTTAAATGGAAGGAAGAAAATATACAAGCCCACACTGATACCATATTTCTATTAAGAGCAACAGTTCATATGTTCCTGTTTGCTATTATCACAATTCAACACATGAATGCAGAATCAGCTCCATACCATGAATACTGCTAGAAGGGATGGTTCCAAATTAATGAACTTTTTTTTTTAAACAATAACAAAGAAATGCAACTTTCATTCAGATTCAGTATCAATTTGCCAGGGCTGCCATAACAATATACCACACACAGAATGACAAAAATAAACACTTTTTTTTGTACTTCTGGAAACTGGGAGTTTAGAGCAAGGTGTAAGCAGACTTGCTTCCTCCTAAGGCCTCTCTCCTTGACATGCAGATGGTGTCTTCTTGCTGTGTTCTCACATGGCCTCTTCTTTGTTAGCATGCATCCTTAGGGTCTTTCTCTCTTCTCATAAGGACACCAGGCATATTGTATTAGGGCCCATAAGACTTCATTTAGTCTTAATTACGTCTTTAAATGCTCTATCACCAAAAACAGTCATAATCTGAGGTATAGGGAGGGTTAGAGCATCAATATATAAATTTGGGAAAAACATTTCAGTTCATAACAGAATCTATACTTCTATCATCACTATTTTCCTCGCTTAACCCGTGTCTTCTCAAAGATGTTCAGAGAACTGGACACCCCTTTATGATGAAATTTGCTAGAGACAGAACCAATATCCTACCCAGAATGTTTAACAATAGCATGAAGGTTCATCCACTCAATGTTCCTTTGTCTTAAGGGTGGTGCGTAACAGTTTTACTTGCTCTTAAGAAAATTAAGGACTTTAAATTTCCTACTTACTTGTGGTAAATTAAGTCTATTTCTGATACCATAGCATTTGAGTTAGGCAAAGAACAGAAACAGGAAGACTGGTTAGAATACAGACATGTATATTATCTAGGGTGAAACAGATCACCAGCCCAGGCTGGATGCATCAGACAAGTGCTCGGACCTGGTGCACTGGGAAGACCCAGAGGGATTGGTTGGAGAGGGAGGTGGGAGGGGGGATCAGGATGGGGAATACATGTAAATCCATGGCTGATTCATGTCAATGTATGACAAAAACCACTACAATATTTTAAAGTAATTAGCCTCCAACTAATAAAAATAAATGAAAAAAAAAAAAGAATACAGACAGCAGCTGAAGAAATGGAAAAGAAAGAATAAATTCAAAAGCTATTAATAAATGTCTTGTTGGACCTGTTGAGTGCTTGCAGGTGCAGGAAAAGAAGGTGGATGCCTTGGTAAGGAGCCTATAGGACTAGGCCTCCCATTCAGGGAAGACCAGATCTCAGTTCTTTTGCAGAGGGCTCCAGTGTAACAATGAAATGTTTAAAGGAAATATTTATGAGTGAAAATATAAATTATTCTAGACACATTCACTGGCTTTAAAATGATGTTTAATAAAGCCCTGTAGTTCCAAAACAAAGGAAGAAGACAATGGCACCATTCACTGCCAAGGTAGCTCTGTTCTATTCTTCTCTAGGAATTTATGTGAAAATAGGATTTGTTCCTACTTTCCTCTCCAAGTTTTGAAAACCAGTAGACTATACAGTGTTAAAATTCTCCTTACAAAATTTCTGAAACTGAGTCTGAATATATATTTGAAGACCTAAACCAGAAATTTCAATAAGCTGTGTGATAGCCCTTTTCAATAAAGTCCCTATTAGTTGAATATCCATTTCAAATTGGTCAAATTTTAAATGATCATCTTCATATTCATATGGAAAATGGAAATTTAGAAAATAAATATACTTACCTAAGAGGTATCATTCATAAATAATAAAGTTTTTCTTATAATTATCAAATTAAGTAAAAATAATCATTGATTAACATCTTATATAGCTAAAGTCAAGTTTAGAAGAACTTTAATTTACGTGCAGTAGGAGGTATCAGTACTGTAAAAGTAAGGGGTAGTCCAACCTCTATGACCGTGGAGGTTTGAAATGGCAGTGAATAATAGAAGATAACAAGGCTTTTTGAACCAGGAGGTGTGTGTGGCTGGGAAGGGGGAAGAGTAAGCAGGTGAAGGCCTGGGAGGTTCCTCTGGAGGGAAGAGGGGGTCTGTGGGGGAGATTAACATGCTCCACAGTTGCCTCTGCGAGCTACAGCAACCCCAGACTCAGATCAGCCCTTCCAGTTCACTATATGCCAAAAATTCTGAATCTCTCTTATAGGTCACAAAGAATATAACTTTTTCTTCCTTTAACTTCCATGGGGAAACAAAAAAGTTTTTAAAAGCATGGTTGTAAATGTTGCTCTCACGTGAAATGCTCAGAACAAAAGGAAGAGAGAAGAAATGAGATATGTTATTAAAATGTTAAATAAGACTTCTCCTGATAGTCACACATACACACTCACACTTTCTAAACATTAGAAACCTGGAGTACATTTCTGCCTGAGCCCTCAAGTCTAGCCACACCCACCCAGAAAAAAAGTGAAAGAAAGAGAGGGAGGAGGGAGGCAGTGAGGGAGGGGAAGAGGAGAGGAAGGCAGGAGAGATGAAGGAAGAAAACTGGGTTTAATAACATTTAAAAGACAACCAAGTGAAAAGCTACTGTCAGGCACTACATGATTTCTACTTGAAAGTGCATGTCAGATTGCTGCAAACCTAGTTCCTAAAAAGCTCACACTACAAAACTGACATTTCATTGCTAATTGAGCTTTCAAGACAATGGAAGATTTTTAAAGCCTAATTTCTGTTTTATGCACTTATTTTTTCCCCGGTATTTTTAACATGTCGAGATAGGGTGAAGTTAATGAGGTCAACAATACTGGTGTCTGTGATCAAACCACTGGCCAATTAGTGTTTAAACTAGAGAATTAATGTTTGAACTACATTTTCTATGTACTCCTCCTGACTACCAGAACCTGTCGGCCTGCGAGCATATTTCTTTTGCCATTAGATTTTATGCCAGCTACTAATTTATCTATGAAGACTGCAAACATGTTTTGAAGTTTATATAATTAACCCTGCACTAGTGGATGATACTTAGCAATATGGATCTTGAATTTATTTTTGATAAATTACAGTTTAGCAGGAGAAGTGAAGATTACGCTCAGCCTTGTTGAGCATGTTACTGCATTGATTAGGTTCTAGTCACAAACTGAAATAGGTTCTCCCATTACATAAATCCATACAATTTTCTACAGTAAGCTAGGACTCTGAGGATAACTCCATTGATAATTCTGCTCAAATATAACTTTCTGAGCATTCTATCAGCTTTAATATTTGAAAACATCATCACTAAAACCTTGTGAACATCATGTGCACTTTTTTTCTGAACCATCCCCTCTTTCTCTTACCCACATTCCTTCTGTTCAAACGGTTCTCTTAGAATCAAGAAGTCTCACAATTATAGTTAAAGGGACAGAGAAAAACACAATATTCTGCCTCAGTGATGGCAATGGGGAACTTCAGGATTCAATGTGTATTAGCCTCAGTCAGAGGCTCTTTCAGAATTTCTACACAGAACCAGTTTAGGAAAGCAGTCTGGTGGGGAAATGGCAATGGGAAAGGAACTGGAGAACTTATATTAAGGCAGTATTTGCAGTGATTACATACTTATTTGCCCAGGCTCAGGGCCAATAGCAATGAAGATTTTAGGATTCCCTTGCTCCCAAATCCACTACCACAGTCACCACTATCTCCCATTGCCAAGAATCACATGCCAGTGAGAACCTGTGGCAGAGATTGCCAAATGACAGAGTAAAAGCATAGTGAAGTTAATTGTCTGTGTTAGGTAGCAACAAATGAGCAAAGCAGGAAATTGAATCAAGAAAGCAGGACAATCACAACTGTAAATAACTGGTACTTCCATAGAAAATCCCAGTATATATAGTAAGTATACGGGAAGACCTAACCTAGGCTAGGAACTTGGTAGAATAGTCCAAGGAAGTTAAAGCTTGAGCAGTTTTTATTTATCTCTCTATTCCACATGCTAACCAAATGCAAATGAGGTCATTCATTGATTCAACAAAAATTTTCTTGAACCTCTACTACGTGCCAGGCACTCTTCCAAGTGATGGGGTTACAGCAATAAATAAGACACACAGAAAACCCTGCCTCTATGCAATTTATATTCTGAAAAAAATCAGATAAAAAATTAATCAATGAGGTGTGGGGTTTGGTGGCCATCATTAAGGAGATTAAAAAAACTAGGATGGAGCAGATGTATTCTATAGAATATTTTGTAACAGAAGCAATAAACATTGCTTATTGAAACATAGATTTCTTAAAACACAGGATTGAGTATAAAGAGAAAGATACAAAGTGAACTCCAAAACCTGATACTATAAAAACAAATTAAGAAATACCTCTCACACATAACAACACTATACGACAAGGATATATACACATCCACCTCAAATCTTTTAGAGTGGGTAACCACAAGCAGAGAGGAGAGGAAAAGAGAATCAGAAATGGAGAGGGAAGCAATAATAAAATCAAACAAAAGGCAGATTTTACAAAAACTGATGGGAAGAGTGTGCCAAAAACTTCAGAATATGCTTCCCTTAATTCTTTGAACTTAAGATTCCAAGAACAAAAGAGAAAAGAGAAAATAGGCACCGCTTCCCATTACATACCACATCTTCATTTCAGGTGCTTTATAATAACTGAACTTTAAAAGTTACAATGTGACCACACACTTTCAGTTTGTCTTTTTGAAAAAAGTGAGAAACTGGGCAAAAATGAAATTCAAAACTACAATTGCAAAAAGCAAGACTTACATCTTCCATGAAGATAAAATAGAGGAATGCAAAATGAGTCTATTTCTTGGGGGTGGACATTACCTATTTCCACAATTATGGAAATTATGAAATCACATTTCAAAGTGTCCCAGGTATGTCCAAGGAGGACAGAGGACTATCATCTACATTATTCAAAAAATGTAAGCTCATAGTCTTAATTACCTCTGTGATTCATGAAAACTGAATTTTGCGGGTCTTTCTAAATCAAAATAAACCATTCAATCAACCTTAAGATGACTGTTCAGTGCGGGTTTATCTTTTTATTGAGAACAAGAGCACAATTCAGGATACGGTCTCTATACTGTTAGGGAAGCCTAGATGTGCACACGCATATTCCGCAGCAGCCTCGGAAGAAGGGCTATTCCGAGTCATGCTTCCCGGCCACCGTTGTTTTCCTGAGGGCTCGCAGACCTACCCAAAGGGCCTTGACTACTTTGCCACGTTTGCACAGCTCTTAATTTGAGGTAGGAGAATTATCCTGCCCTGATTGGTTGGATGATTGGGATTCCTATTGCCTTCCTGTAAATGGGCATAAATATCTATTGCCTATTTTAGTTCCTCATCCTATTTTACAGCTGATTAAAGATTCAAAAGATTAACATTGGAAAAGGCTGGTTCTGCCACCGAAAAATTCCATTTCCTCTCATTTGGTTTTAGATCTAAAAGTCTTTGAATAGCATAAAATACTCTAACAAGATTTTCCCCTCCTTTTCCTAGGGGATCTAAGTCTATGAGTTCTGAAATAAGGGAAAGGAAGCCAGCAGAAATGAAAACAAAAGGTCCTGAGCAATCTCATCTCGTCCAATATTCCAGCCAGTTATAGAAGCAGCTGTCCCAAATTAACAGTTCTCAAATCTGTTGGTCTCAGAGTCATTTCACATTCCTAAAATCATTACTGAATACTCCAAAGAGATTTTACTTATGTGGGATATAGCTATCAGAAACTAAAGCTGATAAATTTTTAAAACACAAGAACACAGAAGCACACATTCTATTAAGCAAATCATCAGATCAATGATGTCATCACACATCAGTTAGCCTCTGGAAAACCTTACTGTGCACCTATAAATATGAGGGGCAGATAATGTTCCAGCATTGTTGGGAAGATAGTTTTGACCTCAAAAATCCCAAACAGGCTTTAGGGACCTGCAGAAGTTCACAGTATTAAGATTTTAAGATTGATCCTCCTAAATTAAGGCTGAGAAATATTCTTATAGAAATTATACAGCTTTGCATATAGGTATGTGCTGAACATCTTTTTTCCCCCAAAGTGGGACCAGGTAGAAGCCCAAGGTGAAATCTGCTTGAGGCACAGAGAAATGAAAGAAAATACATTGATCTCTGTCCCTGGTTTCTGGTATACCTCAAACTCTTCTAATTTTTCTCAGTAATAAGATCACTAATAGCATGTTTTGCTTTGATATTTGGCCTTTTCACCCTGGTTAGATGGCATCACCAACTCAATGGACATGGGTTTGGGTGGACTCCAGGAGTTGGTGATGGACAGAGAGGCCTGGCCTGCTGCGGTTCATGGGGTCGCAAAGAGTCGGACACGACTGAGCGATTGAACTGAACTGAACCCTGGTTCCTGATTCCTAACACGGAGCTCCTAAATCACTTAGAATTTCTTGAGTGATAGGAGTGTATTTTGTTCCAATGAGAAAACTTTTCGTGGGCTCCTGAATAGCATCAGGATGAGGCCTGATCACCAGAAAGACCAAGCCATGATTAGAAGCTTCGAATTTTTTCTCCTCCATCTCCCATCCCTCCAGGAAGGGAAGAGAGGATTTTGAAGCAATGACATATCATGCCTGTATAGTGATTCCATAAAAATCCCCAAAGTATGGAATTCTCAGAGCTTCAAGACTGGTGAACAAATTCAGGTGCCATGACGGTGGTACACCCCAACTCCATGAGCACAGAAGTCACCTGTGTGTCTTTATCTGACTATTCATCTGTTAACTTTATCACTTCCCTGGTTGACTCAGATGGTAAAGAATCTGCCTGTAATGCAGGAGGATCTGGGTTCAATTCCTGGGTTGGGAAGACCCCCCAGAGAAGGAAATGACAACCCACCCTAATATTCTTGCCTGGAGAATTCCATAAACAGAGGAGGTTGGCAGGCTACATCCATGGGGTCGTAAAGAGTTGAACACAACCGAGCGACTAACAAACTTGATCACATCCCTTGTTATATCATAAATTGGTCACATTTCAACCTACCTTCCTTTTCCCCATCCCCTCCCAGATCCCACCTAAACTAATAGGAGATGCTTTAAGATGCTCACTGATAGGTGGGAATAACATGTATTTGCACTTTTAACTGAGAGCTGTAAACAAACAAATGAAATGACTTCAAGCTAAAGAAGCAAAATTCTATTGATAAAAATTTCTAGTGCCTTCTTATCAGAGCAGGCAATGTATCAGTCTTATACTAATAAAAATTTCTGAGGCCAGAGGTTAGCACAAATTTTCACCTGGCATGAACTTTTACCTGGCCAACAAAGACCCCAAAGTCAGGCCAATGGTAGCCATTTTTCCCAAGATATAAGAACAGTCCTGACTTGAAAGATGCTTTGATGTTTTCAAGTATCTGCAAATCCAGCTCAGCTCCTGGCACAAAGCAAGTCATTACTAACTTTAAAGTGAATTCCACTGAACTGACCAGCAATCTCTCCATGTAAAACAGAAATATCTGAAGGCTGGTAGAATTCCCTCAAGCTATTAAGATGCAATCTATAGTATTTTCTATGTACAAAAATGCCCTCCTGGTGCACTTGCAAAGTTAAGGTAGTTTCCAAAGGTCCCAAATTTAAGAATTTAGATAACTGAACTGATTGCTTTCATTCCATTCTTCCTTTTTACTATTCTTTCTTCTATCTTTCATTTATATTTTCAATGAATAGTTATTAGTCACTGTCCTAGCTTAGGCTACTATAACTAAAATACCATGGTCTAAGTGGCTCAAATAACAAATATTTCTTCCTTGCAGCTTTCAAGTCTGACAATTCAAGACCAAGGTGCCAACAGATTTGGTGTCTGGTGAGAGCCCACTTCCTGGTTCATTGACAACCATATTATCATTGTGTCTGCATGCGGCAAAAAGAAGGGGCAAGCCCTCAGAGGCTTCTTCTTAAGGGCATTAATCCCCTTCATGAGAGCTCTACTTTCTTGACTTAATCACCTCCCAGAGGCCTCATCTCCTATCACAGTGATGCTTAAGATGTCAACATATGAATTCTGCGGAGACACATTCAGTCAATAACAGGTACCAACGATATGGCAGTCACTGTTCTTGCTGTTTCAGACCCGGGGCTGAATAACAGATCCCTCTGCCTTGGAGGCACTTACTTTCAATGACACAGTAGCTAGCAAACATATTAAAAAGGTAAATAACACAATATTGAAGTTGTTTTGTGCTGTGTTAACTTGTTGAAGCTGGAATTTTGTTGAAACTGGAATCACTTGCCATGTATAATGTTGCTTAGAGTTTTCCCAAAGCCGAATTTGTGGGAGATTAGGAAATAGATAGATAGGTAGAAGTATTATAGGAAATGATTCACAGATTATGGAGGCAAAGAGGTCCCACAATCTACTGTCTGCAAGTTGGAGAATTGGGAAAGCCAATAGTGTGATTCAGAGTACAAAAGGCCTGAAAATTTGAGGCTCTAGTCCCAGTCTGAATCTGAAAGTGCCAGAACCAAGAGAGCCGATGTTTCAGGGCAAGCGAAGATGGATGTCCCAATTCAAGTAAAGAGCAGATTTGCCCTTCCTCCATCTCTTCATTCTATTCAGGCTCTCAACAGATTGGATGAGGCTAACCCACAATGATGGGCTCAATCTTCTTTACTCAGTCTACTGATTAGAATGCGAATCTCTTCCAGAAACAGCTTCGAGGCACACTGAGAAGTCATATTTGACCAGCTCTCTGGCATCCCTTAGCCCAGCCAAGCAGAAAAAAATAACCATCACAGTAGAAGTAAAACAGCAGCCACGACTTTCTGAGGGTCCTTTGTATTGGATGAAGTGAGAGGCAGAAACGCAGGTATGGTGGTTCCAGCTTGTCCTCCCTGCAAACATCTAATTCACTTTCCCTTCGGGGGCTCTGCTGTCCAATGGCAACCCTGGATCTACCACCAGACACAGAGATGACAGCCTTCCACAGATTTCTACACCAACTCCCCTTGGCAATCTCGGTCTTGTCTCTCAGATTTCACAGTGAGCTTCAGCTTGCACTGCCTTTCACACAGGGAAGGCTAGTTGGTGACTTTGAGGTTGGCCTAGGCTAGACATAGAAATTTTAGAATCATCAACATGCAGATGATAAAGATTTTGTAAATCACTTTACCTTTGACAAAATCATTATTATTTAATTTAAACCATACATCTGTAAAGTATGCAGGACAGGTATCATGATCCCTATTTTGTGGATAAGAAAATTAAGTTTCAGAGGTCACACCAGTTTTAAAAGGTAGAACTGATACTCAACCTTGCTGCTAACTTCCAATCCTCCATTTTTTAGGGCATATCTTAAGAACCAGTTGGACAACCAAAAACTGATATTTCGAGATTATCCCTTTCTCTTGACAAGACTACTATTAATAAATTTATAACCAAATGAAGGCTACACCTACAGAAGTTCTCCACTCTGCAAGCACCAATGAGCTATGTATATTTTGCCAGTGTTTTTATGATGGGAAATTGGAGATTCACCAGGCAAACATCATTTCATAGAATTCTATTTAATGAATTATATAATTTATTTCTATAATTCTCATTAATCACTAGGTTCTATTCCACAAAACTCCCTGGTTTTTTCACCAGTTCTTCCTCTTTCAATACCAACCCCTTACCTATCCCACCTCCTGAATCTGTACTCCAGTCTAAAAGTTTTTCCCCAAGGCTTGTTACACTCCACTTTGTTCTCCAGAGCAACTTCACGTCATTCCTGTTCCTGTTATCCTGTGCCATCACACCCTTCAACTGGTGCTTCTTCGGTTCTGTGAAAAGCCAGCAGGCAAAAGTTTCCCCAACACCAAGATGTACAGTGACCCTCTTCAGTTAGTCTAGGAAATCATAAAGACATTTTTTAGCTGCAAATGTGTCTCCTGTTCTAAAAGCATCTGATTTAGAGAGAGAATGCAACATACTATAATGAGCATAACACATAAGGGGTCAAAAATCCTGGATTCTAGTCGTGTCTCAACCACGTAATAACATTACCTTAGTTCAGGGCTTCTCACCTGGGCAATATTGACATGTTGGTCTGGGTAATTCATTGTTCTGGGGGCTGTCCTGTGCATTGTAGGAGTTTAGCAGCATCCTTGACCTCTATCCACCAGATGCCATTAGCACCCATCTCCCACTTGTGACAATGAGACATGTCTCCAGACATTGCCACGTGGGCCCAGGGTTGGGGGTGGGGGGAGATACACTGCCCCCAATTGATAACCACTGTGTTGGTGAGATAGGTCTGCTTCCTCTTCTGTAAACTGAAGAGATCACACTATATGCCACAGTATTGTGAAGAAAACTGAGGTTATTTTAAATTGCTCTACAGATATTTATTAGCATTGACAAAATAATTATTTTCCCCTCTATTGAGCCACTTGCTTAGGGGTTTTCTAACTTATCTAACCATAGACACTAATTAAACATTTCATCCAATATTTATAGTCATAATTTCATCTTTTTATTCAGGAAGTAAGGTAAATAGTCTTGGTCTCTGCTCCTCTACAAGGAACAGATCACATTTGCCATTTGATTCAACAGTTACTCCTCTGGCCACAGTGCAATATTTAATTCAAAAATTCATACTCAGTTTTATAAATACTCTGGGGGTAGACACCGCCACTACATTTGACAGTCCCTTTTAAATTTGAGCAGCTCTTCCCCTAATCTGCATCACAATTCAGTGAAGGATGATCTACCATAGCGAGAAATGGTCTGGACAAGCTTCTGATTAGCAGGAGGTTCCAAACAACAGTGTCTCTGCCAGACAGATGTCGGCAGTATCCAACCTCCCAACCTCTCCTCAGCCGTGCACGGGAGCGGCCTAACCATGCTGCTTTGACATGCCCCTCATTAGTTAAGATTTCAGACAAAGACTGTTCGATAATAAATCCAGTTTTTGCAGAGGTCAATATGTATTGGCCCTTCCAAAACCACCCTGGCATCAATCCCAGGACATAATTTATTTCCTAATAAGCAAGCAAGCTTTTCAATTATTTCCTCTCCCCCAAATCTTACTCTCTGTGATTTGACTGTCTTGCTGCCAAATCCTAGACACCCGAATCTAGGTGGGAGAGGAAAGGGGATTCTTAAAGAGACAGTCAATGCTACACAAAAACTTGGAAACAATGAGGGACCTCTACCTGACTTGGCTGAGGTCACTGACTGATCAGCACCATGTCATTGCAATCCTTCTTTCCAGAAGTCTGAATCTGAGAAGTTTCCTACCAACATCTGTCCTCTTATTCTTACTCTTTACTTTCATTTCACCCAGAAATCCCCTGTTTAGCTCCACCCACAGACACAAGTCTAGTAACCCTGGAGAAGTTCCTGATTTAAGCAGGGAGTTTCAGCTTTCCCTGACAAAGGTAAAAGGGCAGCTCAGAACAAGTCAGTTTTGACCCCTGCATTAGGTCTCTCACCTGCTTGCTTTTCCTCCCTTCCCTCTTCATAAGTCCCCATAAGCCTGCCTTCCAGATATGCAATCTTTTTTCCAGCATTAGTATCTAACTATGGCCTGCTCATCCCCAACTCTTGTCTTTCAAGTGCATCCTGACGACCTGGCTCTCACCCTATGTACCCTGATTCCAGGTTCAAGTTATCATCCTTGGCTTATGTCCTTTATCTAATGGTCACTGACTGTCTGGTGGCAGGTGATGTTGAAATAGACTATATTTGACAAGATAACATAGCTTTTGAACTTTTGGACAATTATTGGCCAAAAGAATTGCATATAATGAGAAAAGACAGCTTTTATATTGATACAACTCATCCTTTCAAAAGCTAGTTGCTTTCATTATTTACAATAGTCAAGACATAGAAGCAACTTAGGTGTCTGTCAACAGATAAATGAAGAAAAAAAATGAAATATTATCCAGCCATGGGTAATGAAATGGGTAAATGAAATATTGCAGCAACATGATTGGACCTAGAAAATATTATACTAAATGAAGTAAGCCAGAGAGAGAACAAATATTATATGATCAATCTTATGTGGGTTCTAAAAAACAATACAAATGAATCTATTTACAAAACAGAAACAGACTCATAATCATAGAAAACAAACTCATGGTTATCAAAGGGAAAGAAGTGGGGAGGGTGAGATATATTTGGAGTATGGGATTAACAGATACACACTACTACATATAAAATAGATAAGCAGCAAGGGTCTAGTGTATAACACAAAGAACAATGTTCAAAATCTTGTAATAACTCAGAAAACAATCTGGAAAAAATTATAGATATATGTAACTGTATATATATGTGAACTGTGAACTTCCAGATGTTCAAGTTGGTTTTAGAAAAGGTAGAGGAACCAGAGATAAAATTGCCAACATCCACTGGATCATCAAAAAAGCAAGAGAGTTCCAGAAAAAAAAAATCTATTTCTGCTTTATTGACTATGCCAAAGACTTTGACTGTGTGGATCACAATAAACTGTGGAAAATTCTGAAAGAGATGGGAATACCAGACCACCTGACCTGCCTCTTGAGAAACCTGTATGCAGGTCAGGAAGCAACAGTTAGAACTGGACATGGAGCAACAGACTGGTTCCAAATAGGAAAAAGTATGTCAAGGCTGTATATTGTCATCCTGCTTATTTAACTTATATGCAGAGTACATCATGAGAAATGCTGGGCTGGATGAAGCACAAGCTGGAATCAAGATTGCCGGGAGAAATATCAATAACCTCAGATATGCAGATGACACCACCCTTATGGCAGAAAGTGAAGAAGAACTAAAGAGCCTCTTGATGAAAGTGAAAGAGGAGAGTGAAAAAGCTGCCTTAAAGCTCAACATTCAGAAAACTAAGATCATGGCATCAGGTCCCATCACTTCATGGCAAATAGATGGGGAAACTGGCTGTCTTAATTTTTTTGGTCTCCAAAATCACTGCAGATGGTGAATGCAGCCATGAAATTAAAAGACACTTACTCCTTGGAAAGAAAGTTATGGCCGACCTAGACAGCATATTAAAAAGCAGAGACATTACTTTGTCAACAAAGGTCCGTCTACTCAAGGCTGTGGTTTTTCAGTGGTCATGTATGGATGTGAAAGTTGGACTATTAAGAAAGCTAGCACCGAAGAACTGATGCCTTTGAACTGTGGTGTTGGAGAAGACTCTTGTGAGTCCCTTGGACTGCAAAGAGATACAACCAGTCCATCCTAAAGGAGATCAGTCCTGGGTGTTCATTGGAAGGACTGATGTTGAAGCTGAAACTGCAATACTTTGGCCACCTGATGCGAAGAGCTGACTCATTTGAAAAGACCCTGATGCTGGGAGGGATTGGGGGCAGGAGGAGAAGGGGCCGACAGAGGATGAGATGGTTGGATGGCATCACCGACTCGATGGACATGAGTTTGAGTAAACTCTGGGAGTTGGTGATGGACAGGGAGGCCTGGCGTGCTGGGGTTCATGGGGTCGCAAAGTGTCGGACACGACAGAGTGACTGAACTGAACTGATAACTGTATGCATACACACACACACACACACACACACACACACACACACTTTGCTGTATAGGTAAAAGTAACATAAATCAACTATACTTCAATTTTTAAAAAGCAAGCTACTTTATAAGCACTTTCTTTCTAGTATTTTATTAACTTTTAATCCCTTACTAGAATCTGCCTGCAATGTAGGAGATGTTGGGTAGATGAAGGTTCAATCCCTGGGTCAGGAAGATCCCCTGGAGGAGAAAATGGCAACCCACTCCAGTATTCTTGCCAGGAAAATCCCATGGACAGACGAACCTGTCGGGCTACTGTCCATAGGGTAATAAAGAGTTGGACATGACTGGGCAACCGAACACACACACACACACAGAAACCACTAGAGGGTGAATCAGGCTGGAGAATGTGGGAGAATTTATTTTTTAATAAATTGTTACTTACATTTTCCCTAAATAACCTACTCTTGGAAAAGAGGTTTTTCTAAGCATGATGATGGCCTTGTACTGGTTCATCAATACTCTTCCTTCCCCAACCCAGCCCCAAGCCCTGCTTGGAATCACTGACTGGGATGTAGTATATACCTGTACATACAATAAAGCTTAACCTATCACACAAGTTAAATCTGAATTTGTTACAATAGCACTCAGTAGATGCTAAGAAGTTAGAACCAGTTCCCTCATATGGAACTGTGAAGATGTGGTGAGAAGTCAGTAAGATTATATATGATGACATATCTAGTAAATATCTGCATACAATATTTGGATATTTTGGTTACCATAGAAATTTTACCCAAAAAAGTCAGTGTAAGGGCAGACAATGAAAGAAAGAACTTCTGATAATTAGAGCAGAAGTGTGAGGTAAGGACAGAAAAACAGTTATTCTTCCTTTCTGTCTTCTGGATACCAAAGAAAAATCACTGTCCATGGTAACCTCTGAGATGGGAATATGAGACATTCCAAGTATAGAAATTCAAAAAGAAAAACAGAATGACCAGAAGGGAAAAGAGGAGTGACCAGAAGCAAAATGATGTGAGATTGCCTCTGTGCTGCCTGGGGCATGATGTAGGCTGTCTAACAGCCTTCACAAAGTGTGACTCAGTAGCTTTGTGGGATTAAACTCCCCCCAGGCTCTGGCCCTCAGCCAGGCCTCTTATTTTGTCATTCACCAAGAGCAGATCCATCTCTTAGAGTCAGATTCTTATCAACACATTTATGAAGAGGATACACAGAACCAGAATGCCAGTGTGTTATTATTCTGTGTGGAACAGGTTTGAACCACAGTGATTTAGCTAAGCTGGAACTATATTTCCCATGATTCTCTTCCTTTGTCTGCCAGAAAAAATGCTTCCTGCAGCTTTACAAAGACTGTTTAATCATCTCCCACAATAGCATAAGGTATAATATCTATTTTTTTAAAAATTGTAGTGCTTCTGTTTCTTTGACCCTACCCTGATTTATATTTAAAAAAAAAAAAAAAAACTAAAACAAGTCCTGCGTGCTTTCTTCAAGCCTATATGGTCAGCACATTTCTTCTCTGTAGACAAAACTAACTGGGAATGAAACAGGAATCAGAAGCTTAGTCAGACAGCTGGTCTTGCCAAAATGTGCCTCTGTGAATGTTCTTTCAAATACTTCCAGGAGCAACCCAGCTTTGAGAGACCTTTTTCCTTATATGTATCAATCATTCAATCATTGTTGCTTTAGTCGCGAAGTCGGGTCCGACTCTTGTGACCCTATGGATTGAGGCCAGGCTCCTGTGTTTATAGGATTCTCTGGGCAAGAATACTGAAGTGGGTTGCCATTTCCTTCTTCAGGGGATCGTCCCGACTCAGGAAACGAACCCAGGTCTCCTGCATTGCAGGTAGATTCTTTACCACGGAGCTACAGAGGGAAGTCAATCATTTGATTATAGTTCAATCTATTTTTTTTCTGATCAGCATAAGACAAGTTTACAAATCTCTTTTATAATCTATTATGGTCCAAATACTGAAAAAAAAAAATTTATAGATCCAAGACTCTTCTCCACAATTGAAATTCTTTTCTTCATTTTCTAGGTTCTACAAATTATAGATAAATTTAGCATCTCAAGAAACTGCTTTTATGAAGCAAATACCCCCATGGAGGCCAGCAGACTTTCTCATCTTAGCGTGAATTAACTCCATCTGTTTGTTTTCCTCTTGCTGTGGTCAGCTGCGTTGAAAGAATTCGATTTTAGCACAGAGTTAGAAAGGAATAAAATTGTTCTAGAATGCAGGGATCTTTGAGGGAAGAGGAAAACAGTTGAGTCATCACAAGAGAGCCCAGCAGACACAGGGAGTCCAATTGTTCAGGGCTTCTGAGGAGAGGAAGGGAAGGAACACTCTCCAGATAGTTTTTCTGATTCCAAATTCTGCAGTCACAAGTACTTCAGTAGCCAATTTAGACTCAGCAATAGACTCTTCCCAAATCCCAGGCCTTGATTGAGAAAATCAGATGGTGTGTTCTAGTTCAAATGCTAAGTATATGAACAGCTCTCTCCCCAAACACCACTGCCATCTCCATAAATTGTTCTCATTAGGTGTCATTTGAAGGGCTTTGGCACAAATATGTGACTGGCTGAAGAGATCTCACAAAGCTCAAAATCAAGCTGCAAGCAGCAATTATTGACAAGATACAAGGATCACTGCATTTCTGTTGATGTTGTTAACTTGAATACAACCTCCAAATGACAAGCCAAATGGAAGTTTTTCTCACTGACAGAATTCCAAATATTGAAATTTACCTGATTCTTAAAAATAGTGTTTTCGGCCTTGAAAAGAGCCTAGAATTGTTGGAATAAAAATGAAAGAGTGAAGATAGCCATATTTTATAAAATTCTACTTTCAAACAAACTTTATGAAGCATTTTATTTTATATAGAAACTTTGAAATAGCCTAAAGGCTTTCTTTGACCAGCTGTATATTCTGTCTGTTAAATGTCCTCAGAGTGAAAAGATTCCCTCAGCAGAGGCACCTGCAGGATGTGCAACGATTCATTTTTACTCCGAATATCGGTTCTGTAGAAGCACCAGCGCTACTGGCTCATCATTTACATTCACAATGGACATCTGGAGCCAGCAAAAGGAAACATTAGACTTGTTTGTGTTATCAAATTAAAAAGGAAAAAGAGAATGGTTGAAAGTTCTGAGAGTCTCTGCAACATTTAATTATGCTTTCGACTGCAGTCCAATCAAAAATATGCTTTTGCAGGGAAATTGGCACTAAGAAAAAACAGGCTTTGCTATTCAGATTGTCACTAGGTCAAACTCTCAATCCATAAGCTTAGAGAGATGCACCATGACATGATTATCAGGTCTTTCTGCAGAAGCCAAAGAGCTTCACTGCTCTTCCCCACATGACTTAATTTCCTCTGCATCCCCAGCAGATGTTATTATCCCTCCTCTCTTAATTGAGGAACTAGAAACTGTGCAGCCAACTAAGTATAAGAACAACTATATCTGCAAGGGTGTGGTGTCAATAAGCCTACTACCTCTTGGGATAAACCCAAATCCAGTATGTATGCATGTGCTCAGTCACACACACACAGTCAAGTCCTTGCAACTCCCAGGACTGTAGCCCACCAGGCTCCCTCTGTCCATGGGGTTTCCCAGGCAAGAATACTGGAGTGGGTAGCCATTTCCTCCTCCAGTCAGTATATATGGCTGGATACACATTTGATCATGGAATGCTATACAGCTCCAAGTATAATATTTTGATACTATTTTCATGGAAAGTTGATTTTATTTTGGAAGGTTTTAAGATGAGAATTTTAGTAATTTTCAAAATCACTTCTCTGAAAGAAAGGAGCCTTGCTGCACAAAAATAGGGAGAGGCAGTGATAACCTCTGGCTGCTCTGAATGACCTTTGTACTGACTATTCCTAGTGAAATTGTTTCAAACATTAGGCTATTTCTACCTTAACCCAAAATTAACTCAATCATCTGTCTGCTGAGGGACTGACAAAAAGGACTTCAATAGACAGATGATGGTATTAGTGAAAAGTGTTTTTCTAGCTCATCGAGTGTTTGCATAAACACTTGGTGAGCCTTTACTGTGTTTATTACACCATATTGAATAACATGAGAAATTCAAAATGGAGCGTACAACCCAGCTGGAAAGAAAAAGCATAATAAAGAGAAATGAGAGAATGATTTTTAAAAAACATATTTCACAAGGAAGTTTTATACAAGGTGAATTTTAATTAAGGATATCCCTACATCAACCCATTCCCTTACACACAAAAACATAACACACACACACACACACACACACATCATTTTTGGATTCAATGGAACCATGCAAAAAAGTGTTCCTCTGGAAAAAATTCCATTTTAAGATAAAAGTAAACCTTTTAAAACTCAAGTTTTTTAAAGAAAAATTGAAACAAATTAATAACCAGGGCTTATGTTCTGCTAGAGTATATTATAGTATAGTAAGAACCAGGAGGTTACACAGCCTGGTTGTTACTAAACTATGGCTTCCCTGGTGGCTCAGATGGTGAAGCATCTGCCTGCAATGCAGGAGACCTAGGTTCAATCCCCGGGTTGGGAAGATCCCCTGGAGAAAGGAATGGCAACCCACTCCAGTATTTTTGCCTCGAAAATTCCATGGACAGAGGAGCCTGGCAGGCTACAAAATAGTATAGTAATGTATAATATAGTAAATAACAACAAGGAGGTTACATAGTCTGGTTGTTACTATACTATAATCAACTATAAGAAAACATATCACCATCACCATGCAAAACTTTGTACTACTATGGATATTTGTCTCATGTTTTTTATATTTAAAGTATTCTTTAAAATACTAGTGCTTTTGAATAAAAGTTTCATTGTTCTAAGTGGCTGTACTTCCTAATTTACATTTGATTCTAAATTCATTTACTATTATACTAGACCTCATTTTTAAGGGCTTGGAATTCTTTCGTTTTCACATTTCTATAGCTATTATAATTCATGTCACCTGGTAATACCTCTGTGAGGCAACATGTATTTTTATTTAACAAATGACACAGGGTTGGCACAATGTTTGGGCTTGAAAATCTGTTCATCGCTTATTTGTATTTTTTTTAACATACTTACTGACAGCTAGAACAGCTAGTCCTTACTTTCCTTAATCCAGGAAAGTGTTTAGATTCTATTCTTAGATTTGTTTTTTACTTAAGTTTTGCTCCATGTACAATATGGAGATATTAACACAGCGGAAAGTCTTTGACAAACTAGGATATTGCCTGTGGTTATCCTCCTCGTGCCTAAACGTTACACACTAGTTAAAGGAACCCTCAGGGGGATTGGTGGCTTCCCAGGTGGCTAGTCAATGCAGGAGCCACAAGAGACATGGGTTTGACCCCTGAGTTGGGAAGATCCCTTGGAGGAGGAAATGGCAACCCATTCCAGTATTCTTGCCTGGAAAGTCCCGTGGACAGAAGAGCCTGATGGGCTACAGTCCATAGGGTGGCAAAAGAGTCGGACACAACTGAGTGACTCAGCATGCATGGGCTGGATTTAGCAGATATGGGGGGGCTTCTCCTCGACTCTGTGGCCAACTTAACTTTGCAGCATAACTTTGCAGCCTGCCCAGCAGATTCAACCCAACCAGGACCTTTGCTGCCCACAAAGTTCAGGCAGACATCCTGGCAGGAAAACAGGTATGTCAGCCAACATTTATCACGAAAAATCTTTGATTCATTTCCTCATATAATCCTGGTTATACGGTTAGGTTGTGAAGTGTAGACTGTATTTCTCCGCCCTTTTCCTATATTGTTTTCTTAGCAGGTTGTAAGAAGCCCCTGTAAAGCTAGAGCTGTCTCACTTCTCTAGCTCAGTGGTTCTCGGAGTTTAGTGCACGGCAGAGCCATCGAGAGGGCTGGCTAGGCCCTACTCCTGCCTGACTTGGGAGGCCTGGAGTAGAGACTGAGTGTTGATATTCCTAACGCGTTTCTCGGTGTTGCTGCTGCTCCAAAAATGAGGCTTCAGACGTCCATTGCAGGCACTACGACTTTCATTCTTATGCTAAGATCACACACATTACTATAGTCAGTTTAAGTCAAAAACACAGTTTCAGTGGCTACCAGAGACTGGGGGTGGGGGTAGGGGGTAGACAAAACTGGTGAAGGTGATCCAATCAGCAATGTACAGCATGGGGACTATAGTTAATCATACTGTTTCACAGGTCAGTCTCCCAAGGCAATAGAAATAAAAGCAAAAATAAACAAATGGGGCCTAGTCAAACTTACAAGCTTTTGTACAGCAAAAGAAACCATAAACAAAATGAAAAGACAATCTATGAACTAGGAGAAAATAACTGCAAACAATGCTATCAGTAAGGGATTAATTTTCAAAATATGCAAACAGCTCACTACAATTCAACAGCAACAACAAAAACCTCAATTAAAAAATGGGTAGAAAACCTAAATAAACATTTCTCCAAAGACATATAGATGTCTCACAGGTTCATAAAAAGATGTTCAACATCATGAATTATTTGCTCTTATTTAGTCACTAAGTCATGTCTGACTCTTCTAGAGAAACGCAAATCAAAACTACAATGAGGTCCCACCTCACACTGGTCAGAATGACCATCATTAAAATATCTACATATAACAAATGCTGGGGAGAGTGTGAAGAAAAGGGAATCCTCCTACAGTGTTGGTGGGAACATAAACTGCTGCAGCCACTATGGAAGACAATATGGAGATTCCTCACAAAACTAGAATTGACATATGATCCAGCAACCCCATTCCTGGACATGGTGGTGGTGGTTTAGTCACTAAGGCATGTCCAACTCTTCCAACCCCATGGATTGCAGTCCACCAGGCTCCTCTGTCCACGAGATTTTCCAGGTAAGAATAGTGGAGTGTGTTGCCATTTCCTTCTCCAACTCCTGGGCACATATATGAACAAAACTATAATTCAAAAAGATACATACACCCCTGTATTCACAGCAGCACTATTCACAATATCCAAGGCCTGGAAGCAAGAGACATGTTCATCAACAGATGAATGGATAAGGAGATGTGGTATATATATATGTATATATATATATAATATGTATGTATATATACATACAATGGAATACTACTCAGACATAAAAAAGAATGAAATAATGCCATTTTTAGCAACATGGATGAACTGAGTGATTATTATACTAAGTGAAGTAAGTCAGAAAGAGAAAGACAAATACCTGTGATATTACTCACATGTGGAATCTAAAATATAACACAATGAACTTTTTTATGAAATAGAAACAGACTCACAAATGTAGAAAACAGACTTGTGACTGCCAATAGGAAGGGGAGCATGGGAGGGATGGACTGGGAATTTGTGATTAGCAGATGCAAACTGTTATACATAGGATGGATAAAGAGCAAAGTCCTACCGTATAGTAGAGGGAACTGTACTCAATATCCTGTGATAAACCACAATGGAAAAGAGTGTATATATAAGTGAATCACCTTGTTGTTACAGCAGAAATTAACACAATATTAAAAATCAAACATACTCCAATAAAATAAACTTTTCAAAAAAGTATCTAAACCAAGATATTAATCCCAATTCAAGATAAGAGCCCTCCAGTGTTCCTTACTCAAGTCTGGTACACCAGTGGACTGTCTTCCTTTTGGAAAGGGAGTATTGTCAACCCCTGCATTCTCTCTCCAGTCATCTCCTCCTCACTTGCAAGCTGTTGGCCTACACCCTGCGAGCTGGGGGAAGGATACGAGCAGGAAACAATTAAGGAAGGTGAGATTAGAAAGTCCTTAATTGGCTACCGCCGCTGTGCCCAGTTGGCTGCATGCACCCTAGGGAGGCCTGGCAGATGTGGAAAGCTGACTCTGTTTCCTGGGCACGTTTGAGGGTCCTTCGGAGCCTCCCACCCTGAACCTGTCCTACCAAAGCTCCTTTGAGCAGGGTGACACCTGTTCTTTGACTAGTGGCTGTTCTCTGAGTCCTGTTTCTCTGGTGGTTCAGTCCACTCAACTCATAGATTTTTGGATGGTAACTGCTCACCTCCCCTGGGGGTCCTCTTGGGAAACTGTTAAAACAGTTCCAGGCCAACTCTCTCTCTCCAGATTTGACCCAAGAAAAACACACACATTTCTTGCCCCAGTACCAGCCAATGAGGTGTGTTATAACTTCCCAAATGCAGCTCTCCGCGAGCCCTCTCTCTCTACCCTGCTATGGGCCAAGCTGCTTTCTCAGGTATCCGTGCAAGGTGTACACAAACAGGAGAGAACGCATCAGGCTCTCTGACTGGTCCCATGGAGGGTCTTCCTCACTAGGCCTTGAACTGAAGTGACAGCCACCACCTGCTTTCCCCTTAGGAGTTATGGGACAGGGCAGGGCTCAAAGGACAACTTCCTCCCAAAAGGTCCTCTCCACAAAAAGGCTCTGTTCAATGTCCTTGTCCTGTTTCTTTGTTCCACTTTATCCTTCCACTTTATTATCATAAGTTTGAAGTGTCCCTACTTATTATCGGGGAGCTCAGACAGTAGAGAATCTGCTTGCAATGCAGAAGACCCAGGTTTGATCTCTGGGTCAGGAAGATCCCCTGGAGAAGGAAATGGCAACCCATTCTAGTATTCTCGCCTGGAGAATCCCATGAACACAGAAGCCTAGCAGGTTACAGTCCATGGGGTCACAAAGAGTCACACATTACTGAGCAAGTAACTCTAACTAACTACTTATTACCATTTTCTTTGAATTTTTGCATTTTGGTCTGGCATGTCACTAAGGATTACCTACCTCTTGTCTCTCTGGGTGTCTCAGTTGAAATTTTCAACTTTAACATCTGGTAAACATGAGAATCTTGCATCCTCTTGACTCAACCATGGGTTCCATACCCCGCATCAAGACTTATGTTCTCCAGACAATTCAGTTATGCAAATATCTTAGTGAACACTATAGATTTACTGAAGATGTCATAGGGATAGAGGATGGCCATATATCAGATATACCACTGGGTATCATATGCTGTTTAGCCATTTCCCTTCCCCAAAGCCTCATCTTTTATCATCCCTCTATACCACTGGATTCAACTTTTTTCTCACCTTCCTCAGTCCTCTGGATTCTTCCATGGGGATGTCAAATCCCTCACTCCTTTGTTCTGTATATATATATTTTTTCTTCTTTTTCCTCAGACAAGTTGGGTCCTGAAGTTTCACCTAGCGGTGTCTGGTCCCATCACTTCATGGCAAATAGACGGTGAAACAGGGGAAACAGTGACAGACTTTATTTTGGGGGGCTCCAGAATCACTGCAGATGGTGACTACAGCCATGAAATTAAAAGACACTTGCTCCTTGGAAGAAAAGTTATGACCAACCTAGACAGCATATTAAAAGCAGAGACAGTACTTTACCAACAAAGGTCCACCTAGTCAAAGCTATGGTTTTTCCAGTAGCCATGTATGGATGTGAGAGTTGGACTATAAAGAAAGCTGAGCGCTGAAGAATTGATGCTTTTGATCTGTGGGATTGGAGAAGACTCTTGAGAATACCTTGTACTGCAAGGAGATCCAACCAGTCCATCCAAAAAGAAATCAGTCCTGAATATTCATTGGAAGGACTGATGCTGAAGCTGAAACTCCAGTAGTTTGGCCCCCGATGCGAAGAACTGACTCATTGGAAAAGACCGTGATGCTGGGAAAGACTGAAGGCAGGAGGAGAAGGGGACGACAGAGGACAAGATGGTTGGATGGCATCACTGGCTCAATGGACATGAGGTTGAGTAAACTCCGGAACTGGTGATGGACAGGGAAGCCTGGTGTGCTGCAGTCCATGGGGTCATAAAGAGTCAGACACGACTGAGTGACTGAACTGAAGTTTCACTGTCTTCCTATGAATCATCTCTCAGTAACATTGAGTGGAGGCCTCTACAAGCATCTTATTTTTACCCCTTATTGCTGTAATTACATTATCTCATTTAGCCTTCAGGAAAAACACTGTGAGTGAAATATTAGAAGAGTTAATATTACAGATGAAGTAACTGGGATGCAGAGATTATTAAGCTACTCTCCCACCCTCACAAAGTAGAGAAAAGGCTCAATTTGCTTTTCATGTATCAGAGGTACATTCCACTATATAAAAGTGCTAGTTGCTATGTTAGTATGCCTTACCCATAGGTTTCCTTCCTGATTTACTCAGGTATTGGGTCAATCGAAGACCTCAAAGAACATTTTGGCCAACCCAATACACCCTGACAGGCTGCTGTCAGAAGAAGAAAACAGCAAGCTGATAACCTGGCTCAGGGACAGTGAAGGCTTTGTATCAGCCTTCCGGAGTCAGCACTTCAAGGGCTTCCCAGGTAGCACTAGTGGTAAAGAACCTGCCTGCCAATGCAGGCAGACTTAAGGACATGAGTTCAATCCCTGGGTTGGGAAGATCTCCTGGAGGAGGGCATGGCAATTCACTCCAGTATTCTTGCCTGGAGAATCCCATGGACAGAGGAGCCTGGTGGGCTACAGTCCACGGGATCACAAAAAGTCAGACATGACTGAGCGACTAAACACAGGAGATAGCACCAGAGTCAGCACTTCAAGGAGAAATGTCATTTCCTTCTATTCGGTGACTTGCTATCATCAACAATCATATTGGCCACTATCTTAAAAGATTAATTTCAAATTGCATGTACTTCCAAGTTCTCACCAATTAGCTTTGACTGACACAGGTTTATACCATATTGAAACAAGAGAGGGCAACTATCCTCTCTTATGGACGAACAAGGGATTTGCTTCTGAAGCTGCTATTAGCATTAATGGGAGTTGTGCATTTACCTTGTCTCAATTCAGGGAGAGGAGAGAGCTAGCTGGATGATGAATGAAGATAAGATTATTCTATTCAAAGAATTGGTCAAAATTTCTATTAGTACCCATGGTTCATCTCCTTGTATGGCTTTATGAACCAAACTTTGCTCCAAAATCATAATGCTTTAGATTATCAGCCATATCAGGTAATGTCACCAATGATAAGTGCCTACTGTTAAAATAAATGTTAGGTTCTGTTTTGCATCTCAGCTTGTTTTTAATGCAGACTCCTAGGGGTTTGTGCAACAGTGGGGATCCATTTATCAGCACAAAATAGCCTCTTGTTTACACATGATCACTTGGTAATCATGCAGCCTCTGTACAAGGAGTCAAGTAAAATAGTAAGTGTAGCTCAATCTGTAAGGCTGGAATAAGGGGGCTGTCTTTTGACAACCAAGCACTACTTATAAGGATTAATGTGGCTTTTGATAAACTGCCAAACCACTATGGAAGCCAGATTCAGAACAAGTCCCACTGAAGACCTTCCAGGCTCTTCATTTTCATGAAGACTCTTCACAGGGCATGCTGAGCAATTGCTTAATAATTGGAAGTCAAATGTACTAAAAGAAAGCATAGCTAAGTGTTCTCCCAACAAGATCAAATAATCTCATCTATGCTCTTTTTCACACCAAAGCAATCACATTCTTCGATCATAAGAGGTAAAAGATGTTGTCTCCTTTTTATAGGAAATGCCATGTCCCCAAAGCACATGGATAGTTTTTCTGTACTTGAATTTATGCTCCTAGCATAGAGCTTGCCTGGCGGCTCAGATGGTATAGAATCTACCTGCAGTGCAGGAGACCTAAGTTCGATCCCTGGCTCAGGAAGATCCCCTGGAGAAGGGAATTGCTACCCACCCCAGAATTCTTGCCTGGAGAATTCCATAGACAGCGGAGCCTGAGGGCTACAGTCCTTGGGGTCACAAAGAGTTGGATACTACTGAGAAACTAACATTCCTGGCATGAGCATAGCTCCACAGAGGAGACAATTGTATATGTGACATAATTTCAGAAATACTACAAAACCCTGCCAACTCCAGAATTTCCTGTTCTCCTTCTCAACTGGTTGAAATGGTATTAAAGCAATATCTTCAAGCCAGGTGTTGGGAGACAGTCCTCCATGTAGTTCTCCTGCTTCTACACATCTCACTAGGTATGCCAGGAAAGAAAGGCCATGACTACCCTTTACACAGTGCCTTTTATCAGGAATGTCTTTGCACTGAGCTATCTTGAGGGATGAGGTAACACTTCTCCTCAGACAAAAAAAAAAAAAAGGTTTGCTTACTGCTTGCTGTAAGACTAATGAATTACCCAAAGTTAGTGTGGGTAGATGAACTGCATATGAGGCATTCTTCTGCCCCAAACCTCATGGGACTTGGGGCAAGGGAAATTGATGCAAACATACTGATGCATGCTTGAAGTCACTCTACCCCTGAATATTTCATAAGCAGATTAATTCTATTTTTAAGCCAGGCCATTTTGAGTAGTGTTTCTGTTACTTAAAACCAAGAACTCTAATATTACTGGGATTAAATTTGGGTAATACAACATACTATACTAGAGAGTTCTAGCACAGATTAGCATATAAAGTCACAAGAAGTCTGGCTGTAAAAAAAAAAAAAATTGTTTAATTTTGTTTAACTTGGGACTTCTTTATTTTCCATGAACCATTCCACTTCTTTTAGTAACATTTATCAATTTCTTATAAGACTGATGTTCCATGAACCTTACTTGGAGAATATTGGAATATTCTTTTCACTGCAAATTTGTTATAAAATCATAAATCAAAAAATCAAATGGAATAAACAGAAAATGTATGTACACATGAAAGCTTTCATTGATACAGTCATGTATTTATTCCACCGGTATTTAAGGAAAACCCACTGTGTGTCAGACACAGTGGAAAACACGGAATATATAAACTCAGAAGGGAAATAAGAGCAGAGTATTACACAAAAATCAATGTCTTCCTATTGACTATAGAGACATTATAAATGTCTAAAAATATTGGAGTGTTTCTTTTCCATTAAGGAAGTTTGATATCAAACTTAATCACACTAAGACCATATTACAGCACTGAAAAGTCAATTTCTTTTCTTGATGTATTTTGGGAATTACAAAGAAAATTTCTCAGATTCCATAGAGTTACAATCTTTCAGAAGACAACTAGAAATAGTTAAAACATCTAACCTATTTAGAACATGAGGATAATGTAATTTTGTAATGGAAAATTTAATAACATCAGATTTACAACCCAATTTATAGTCCAAAGGGTTCCAATTTGGTCAGGAAATAAAACCAAAGTCAATAAACTCTTGTGCTAAATATTCTAGACAATGAATGCAAACTGTTTTGCAATGTCGTAAGATGGAAGGACACGTTAAAGAAAATATCTGTGGAGGATAATGTAATCTTGAAGCCAGACTCCCAGGAAATGAGTTATGTGAATCAATTCAGCTTAACACATTTCTTTTTCAATTCCTACCATTTGCCTCATCCTGTGCTAGGCACTTGGGGGATATTTTAAAACACACCAATAATACAACATTCTACAGTCTTCTTATTTGGTTTGAGTAATCAGCATGGAAGGCATATATCATTTCTAACTTGCCCTCTAAGTGCCCGCGAAAAATCAGAAAACAGAAATACAGCCATACAGATGCAAGCTCTAAATACAAGAGGATGAAGAAGGGAGAGATAAATTAGGTCAGAATAGCTCAGGAGAATTTCAAAGAGAATCTCAAGGGGGAAAAATTATATCAGCAGAATCATGGGAAGTTTAGTTTAGTTTTGGTTTTAGTTTGTTTTTAAACTGAAAAGTGTGCATAGTATCACTCCTTTGACTGGGAAAGAGGAAAACATTGATAGGTAGACAGCATTAAGTTTGGGCAGAAAGGAGATCAATGATAGACAATAGGAAGAAAGAGGAAATGTCTTATTGATTTATTTTAACAAGCATTTCTTGAGTAATTGCAATGGGAAAACCACTTGGGAAGCCTTTGAAAGTATTTAAAAACTAATAATTTCTAGAATTGTCATAAAGAAGTATCTAAAAATCAGATATGGAAAATAGTACACTTAACGAAGCATGCAGCAGGGGTCATATGATTGAAATAATTACATGCTATTGGAGATTCAAAAGGGGTAGATTCCATCTGACTGGAAGTTAGGAAAGAGCTGGATATACTCTGAATCAAGGAATGAAAGATTTGACAGGTGTAAAAGCAAATGAGAGAGAATGGATAGAACTTGACAATTCATTGCACAGAATGTAGAAGACACTCTCAAATGAGACAATGTATTAATCTCTGAAATCACTTTAAAATGGTCAAGTACAATATAACTGTAAAGAATTATGCAGTAGCCCGGGCAATATATCTGAGCTCTGGTTTTTTAACCACAAAATGCAACAGTCTTATTTCCTCTGCCTTTTTCACATGAATGTTGTAGAGGCTCTAATAAGAAAATGACAGGGAATCTTGCCATTTGCCACAACATGGATGGACCTTGTGGGCACGGTGCTAAGTGGGGTAAGACAGACAAAGACAAATGGAATCTTAAAAAAAAAAACTTAACACCAACTCATAGATACAGAGAAAGGTTTGGTGGTTGCCAGAGGTGGTGGTGGGTGGGAGGTGGGTAAAATGGGTAAAAGTGACCAAAAGGTACAAACGTCTAGTTACAAAATAAATAAGTCCTGAGGATGCAATGTAGAGCATGGTGACTATGATTAATACCACTATATTGTATTAATATGTATTAATACCACTATATTTGGAAGTTGATGAGAGAGTCAGTCTTAAAACTTCTCATCACATGGGAGAGCAGGTTGGAGGAGAAAGGATGTGTGTGTACGTGTGAGTGCCTTCACCGTTCACCCGAAACTACCACAACATTGTTAACCAGCTATACCCCAATACAAAATAAAAGGCTTACAAAAACATTCTCATCACAAGGAAAAATGGGTTTTAAGTATATGTGATGAGAGGTGTTAACTAGACTTATCGAGGTGATCATTTGATAATAAACACAAATATCTAATCAGTATGCTATACATTGGAAACTAATATAAAGTTATATACAATTATAGCACAATAAAAAACATTTTAATTTCTTCACCATACATATTTCTTTTTAAAAAACAGCTTTATTGAGGTATAGCTAATGTGAAAAAAAGACTGCACACATTTAAAACATAATGAGTTGGATATATAGACCTGCAAACCATCACCACAATCAAGATAATAAACATATCCATCATGTCCAAAAGTTTCCTCATGCCTCTCTTTACTGTTTTTTAGGGTGTGTGTGTGTGTAAGAAACTTCTTATTAATATGGGATCAATCCTCTTTTACAAATTCTACAAAATTTTTACCTATAGCACCATGCTGGACAGCAGACCCCTACAACTTACTCATCTCACATAACCAAAACTTCCCAACTCCCCTGTTTCTCCCTCCACACTGCCCCAGACAACCACCATGCTACTCTCTGCTTCTACCAGTTTGATTATTTTAGATACACCATGAAAGTAGAAATAAAAGTTGCTCAGTTGTGTCACAACTATTTGTGACCCCATGGAATTGTCCAGGCCAGAATACTGGAGTGGGTAGCCTTTCCCTTCTCCAGGAGGTCTTATCTTCCCAACCCAGGGATCAAACCCAGGTCTCCTGCACTGCAGGCGGATTCTTTACCAACTGAGCCAGAACAGAAGTCCAAGGATGCTGGAGTGAGTAGCCTATCCCTTCTCTAGTGGATCTTCCCAACCCAGGAATTGAACTGCGGTCTCCTGCACTGCAGGTGAATTCTTTACCAGGGAAGCCCAGATACCCCATATAAGTGGAATAAAACAGTATTTATCTAACTAACATATTTTTCAAATCATTAATCACTTTAAAGTTTATTTATGACTCCCAAACCAATACTTGGACATTTAGATAAGTCATTTTACTTTAAACAAAGTCAAAATAAAAACAGAAGTACTATTTCTCAGAAAAATCAGCAATGCCAAAGCAAAAATCTTCTCACTAAATATACAAATAGGGAAATCTAAAAGGCAGTCTTAAAGGAGCAAAACTAAAGTCGACCCTACCCATCTGAAGTCCACTCACAATGCAGGCTTCTGCCTCAGCCTCAGAGAGACTCTACTGTGTTTTGACATATTTATCTGTGCAAGACTCTGCCATTGCATTAGCATTCTTCAAATTATTTTTACATTCAAATTGATTTCAATTACATAGACACTTCAAAACATTAATATTCATTTGAGATATAGCTGATATCTTCTCAGTGTGCTAAACTTTTTTAGGCACTGGTTCATAATTAACTCACTCCACATGTAACTGCTAGAGAACAACCCTATGAAATTCTGATTAGTGTAAGAGCCTTTTTGCATATGCTCAAAGTTCCTAAATTATAAACATTCCATTGCCAAAGTGTTCACATATCCAAACTATTTCACCAAGATTTCACTTTCAGATTTCTTTTTCCCATTGTTTAAGAATAAGTAACTTGAGTGAGAAAGCTCAAACAACAAACACATTCATTTGTTTGTTATGAGAGAGAAAGGAGGAAGGAATTTGGTTCTTAAGGAGGAAATTTTTTTTAAAATCTGGAGGGAAAAATAAAAATGACAACTTGACCCTTACCTATGGATTCCCTGAGAGACTTAATGTGAATGAAATGGATGCCCTATGCTTTTTCAGAAAAACTAAGTTGATTTGTACAAATAGACAATTTCAGGAGCCATAGGCAGAGATAAATGTGAATATTTAACACAGACAAGTTAACAGAACTTGAGGGGGGGAACCATGGAATTGTTAGTATTTGAAGCAGTACCATTTAAATCTTATTGGCAGAGAAATCCACAGATATAATCTGGGGCACGTGAGAAATAAATAAAATAATACATAAAATCCGTAACATTTAGAGGGCTCCCCAGGTGGCACTAGTGGTAAAGAATCTGCCTGCCATTAGAGGAGACACGAGTGCAATCCGTGGGTTGGGAAGATCCCCTGGAGAAGGAGCTGGCAACCCACTCCAGTATTCTTACCTGGAGAATTTGATGAACAGAGGAGCCTGGCGGGCTACAGACCATGAGGTTGGGAAAGACACTACTGAGCGACTAACACTTTCACTTTCAAAGAAACAATCATTGCAGCTATTTATTATCTCATTTAGGCTTCGGGATGTATCTAAACTTGCTTTCAACAAAAAGGTTTGGAGCTGCATTCCCCAGTGTTCCCATGAAATGTAAGATGAGGAGATAATGCCCCCTCGTGGTCTCCTTGGCTCTGGGAGGAGAAACCTCATCAGGCTGTGTTAACTCTTTCTTTGGGATCCTGTGATCAGCAGGAGAGAAGCTTGAACTTGTGTCCCAACTGGCATGTAATCTTGTATAAAGGCCTGGAAGTTTCCCCAAAGATGAATTAGACTAGAGAGAATCTCTGGGAACTCAGAGAAGAATCCAGTGTGAGTTACGAGTAGTCCAGATGGAAAGGACAGGTGGGGATTGCTGAGGAACCAGAGGTTCCAGAGGAAGGTCTGAACAGGCTTGACCATCCCTTAATCTAGCCTGCCAAAAGTCCTGTCCCCTGGACAACAGAAAGATGCAACATCAAGAGGAACTCGCCATCACTAGCGATGTAATAGCTTTCGAGGTGAAAATCACAAGTGAAGGCAATTTCCTGGCTAGTGGAAGGGAAGGTGAATAAGAGTTAGGGAGGTAAAAGAGAAATCTGATAATCAAAGCTCTTTAGGAAAAAGAAGCCAAAAAATGTTTTCCAGTTTTTCCATAGGACGACAGTGTGGACAATAAGTTTAAATTGATAGGCTGGGATCCGCTGAATTATAGCTCTGGTTGCTATACCATTTGTATAGTGCCTACCAACGTAACTTTGATTTCTGAATATTAAAACTTTTCACTTATTTACCTAAAGAAATTGATTTTTTTTCTCTAAACATATTTCATGGCCCCGTTGGAGAATTAAGGCAGTCCTGTGATTCTTGGATTTCCCCCACGCTTTTGTATGGAGCAGGGTGCCTACCTAGTTGAGTGGAAATTAACTTACAACCCACACGCGGTTCCCCCTGTGGGAATTTCCATTTGAAAGTGACCGTGTTCTCCTCGGTGTAGACAACAAGCCCTCAAATCCCTGAAAAAGCGTGCCACGGGAGACGATGGCACAACAGCAGTCAGTCAGGTCACGTGTGTGTTTTAAGCACAAGGGAATTAATACAAGAAGTTATGTGCTTACCAAACTGTCAGACATGCTGGAGAAAGAGGTCAGGACATTGGACCACTAGCATTCAGGGTTTGAAAGTTTGCAGAATCCACGGGAAAATGCTGACAGTAATCAGAGCTGCCTCTAAGCCCTGAGCTGAGGCGCTCACAGGACGATACTGGAAGCCCCTGCAAAATCTCACTTCAGCTGAGACCCACATATTTGAACTGCCAAGAGGAGTAATAATGGATTTCTGGTTCTCTCTTACCTTCCAAATTTCATACAAGTGCTGCCAATAAGAAAAATCTGTGCTTTCTCCTATGTCTGGGGCTAGAAGGTCTCAAATAGTGTCCAGACTTCCAGTTTCTAGAATGATTCTTGGCAAAAAAGCTCCCTGGGGTGCGCTTTAAGAAGCACTTAATATTAAGGACAAGGAATCTGAATTGGGTCCCCGTGCTCATTCAGTGAGGCTTCACTCCGGGTCAGCTGTAGCTGAAGTTGGATGTTCATTTTAGCCAATATGTGCCACATTCTGAAAACAGCAGCTGAGCATGTGAATATGAACTAAAAAGATGCAACTCTGAGAGAAACTATGGACCACTCTTGGCTGAAGGAGTGAGGCTAAATAACCTCCATCAGAAAACCTGTGCAGGAATCTAGACCAGCAGAGAGCAGAGCATAAACGCAGCCATGAGCTGTGCCAAACCGATTTACAAGAGCAATACTGCACACCAGCTACGCATACAATGGCAGCCAAAGAGAAAAATATGACTCCCACTAGAAAATCAGTCATTCCCCAGTTCTCTCTTGGTGAGGCCATTGTAGGCAAGATCTGCCCCTGGGAGTAATCTTCTGAGGTCACTGAACAATTTAGAAGAGAGGAGCAACAATACTGGATGTCCTGCTATTTGGGAAATTATAAACTTGAGTGGGTTTTAATTTAAAATTTTTTTTAATGTTTCCAGATGAAGATGACAAATTAATGCACTTATAGACCTCTGCTGTCTTCTAAAGGCCCAACACGCTGTAATTTTTAATAAAGGCATGAACTCACATGGACAACGTATATTTGGAAAGGGGACAAAAATGACACCGTTTTGGAAGCTAGGAAGCAGCTGGATGAGTGTAAATTACTTGGCAAATTTGAAAAAGCTGAGTTCTGAGCCAGCAGTAGCAAAGGCTCAAAAGCAACCTGACATATGCAACAGAGTCCCCCAAAGACCCAAGATTCAGTGGACCAGGTATCTCTGGGAGAGTTGCGGGTAACAGTGATGGTACAACCAGCAGAGTCGTTTGAAAGTCCTCTTTGAGAACCCACTGGTCTTCCTGGACCCTCACCAGCCTTGTGAAGCTGGACAGCACCCTTTCTCTCACACTGGCAGACTAGATGTTTACTCTGCAGTGGGAGTGAAATTGAGGGTGTCTCTGCTACAGCTGCAGGCAGAGGTACCATAATGAAAACAGGGGAATTAAATGAAAGTTCCCGTACTAAATATTGAGACTCCCATCATTCTACGGCCCGCCCAACCCCTCTCTCTGACACTGTCTCTCTGAATGATGGCTGTGGAAGACTATGCCCTCCAGGCAGGATGTCAAAAGCACCTTTTCTGGGCAACCCAGGGATTTCTGGGCAGTATGCTGTCACAAAGAATTTCCCAAGGAAACACACTGTCCAATCACTCTACTCTGAAGCCCACGGTCCAAACACCCCACACATGCACACAACTTCCAAACAGGATTGTGTGTGTGTGTGTCTTCTTAAATATGAATGGCCACTAAGGATATTTGAGGCAAGCCCCCAAGTGACAGACAGTGACAAACACCCAGAAAAGCAACATGAGGGAAAACAAGACCCTACTAGAAGAAGAAAAGTGAATTTTTAAAATTCCATCAATATTTTAAGAGAAAAGAAGATATTACATCAATAAATCAATCCAAAATGACACATTAATTAAAGTATACTAACTGCTGCAATAGAAACAACTTACCATCTCAAAGGCTTGACATCATAGATATTTACTTCTCACCTATGTAAAGTTCAATTAGAAACAGGATGAAGGGAAGGGCTCTGTTCCACATAGTAATTTGGCTTCTTCATCCCTTTGGTCCTTAGAGTCTATCTATTCATCTTACCAACGATAAGAGAAAGGAAAAGGAGAAATACCTAGTTCTTAGCTCTTTAGCCTAGAAAAACATGTTACTTTTGTTCACTTTCCATTAACAAGATGCAAGAGGAGCTTGGAAATGTGGTCCCTGACTGAGCAGTCACTTTCTATTAGCAACTCTATTTTAAGGAAAGAGATACAAATCTATACTGGATAGCTAACTGCACCACACACTTAAAAAAAAAAAAAAAACAGGAAGAAATAGAGAGACCATTCAGAAAACAAAACACAAAAAAACAGCTCTCAGAAAATAAAAATGTAATGAAAGTGAAGTTAGTCATTCAGTCATGTCTGACTCTTTGTGATCTCATGGACTGTAGCCCACCAGGCTCCTCTGGCCATGGAATTCTCCAGGCAAGAATACTGGAGTGGGAAGCCATTCTACAATAGCAATAATTAAATAATCAATGTAAAAGTCAGAAGATAGACCTGAGAGAGTATAGCAAAAAGTCAAAGGAATAGAAAATAAAAGAGAAAAATAAAAAAAAACATAATTAAGTCCATAGAACCTAACATTGAAATAATAGATTCTAGAAAGAAAAATACAAGAAAAGGAGAGGAAGGAAAAACAATAAAATAAACAACTCAGTACAAGTCCACAAAACTTTGAATCACTAGATTGAAACTGTTCACCAAAGTTCTGACATATAGATAAAATAGACTTATACTAAGATGTATTGTATGATATTTCATATCACCGGAGACAACAAAAAGATTGTAGAAGCTTTAAGAACAAAAAATTAATAAAATCACAGTTCATACAATGATCAAGAAATACAACGGCATTGGATCTCTCAATACTAAAACGTCAGCTTCAAGGAGGTGGAGCATCATGATCACAAAATACAAAGGGACATTAATTTCAACCTAGAATTCTAAATCCAGTCACATAAGCAATTAAGAGTGATGGCATAAAAAAAAAAAGACATCTTCAAACATGCAAGTTCTCAAAAAGTTTACCTTCCATGCAAACTCTTTCAGGATGCTACTAGAAATGAGTTCCATCGTAATGAGGAAAGAAAGACCAGAGAAGAGAATTAGAAGAATAAGATCCAGCATGAAAGAGAAATAAAGAGAATCCTCAGGGTAATGAAGAACAGAAACATCTAGACAGTAACTGTGCATCAGGCCTCTACAGAGACCAACCAATTCATACAGGAACAGGGAGAGGAATCGTTAAAAGGATGAAATCGACAGCACACCTATAATACTAACACTATGTTGAGATGATAAATAGTTGGGGGAAGCTGGAGATAGAGCAGTAGCAATAGTAGTGGTGCGGTAATAGAAGTAATAACAGCCCCAGCAGCAGCAGTGATCATATTACAAAAGAGAGTAATTCAACGTAAACCTAGCTGAAAGAAAGGAAAACTGTGAAGGAAGAGAACAAACTAAAGAACTAAGAGCGTGTACGAAATGCAAGTAGTATATAATGAGGTAGTCAGGCAAAATTACAGATTTTGTAAAAGGTACAGCTCTGTCTTAAAACATATAAGTTGACTGTTTTAATTTTACACCTGGCATTTTGTTGCACTTTTCAAGAACACATCCCCTATGAAGCATAAAAATGGCCCATTTTGCCACTGGAGATATTTTCTTTCAAGGTGTGGCCAGAATTCAGTTTCTTCTAACTTTTGCCTCCAATATGCAGCATTGAACTGGAATAATTTCACAGCTTCAATAAAAATATTGGCAACATTTTCAAACTTTTATTAAAATTTTCATCTTTTAAAGTTTTTAAATTATGTCCTATGAGAAAAGGTATTGGCAATTCTCTGTGAATGTTCTGCAAAATAAAATTAATCTTTAATAATTAAACACAGAAAAGCCAACTTGGAGCTGGAAGTCTGTGAAAATAGGAGACTTACCTATCCATCTGGTTCAATTTGTGCCAGCCATACCAATTAGTACAAATTTTAATACTTGTAAGAAATTTTCTATAGTAAGCAAAAACTAAGCTATATTTCCCTAACTTACTAAATTTCAAATATCAGCTCTGATAGTCATACCATAGCAGGGCTCACATGAGAGTTAAATATAACCCCATATAACTGTCATCCACCACCTCATTGCACGTTTGGGTCAGATAGCACAGTACAAGGCACTGGATGGGGGAAAGGCTTAGCAGGTTTTCTCAAAGTCAACTTGTGAATCACATACCCAAGAACTGCCTGGAGTATACGGTACAATGCAAATTTCTGGACCCTGCTGGAGAACAACTGATTCAAAATCTTTATGGTAGATCTGAAAATCAACGTTTTTAATTTACAAATATACCGTGTGATTCTCACGCAGCTGAAATTTGAAGACACTGATTTCAGGTGTGGTATCTGAAGGTCAGAGCACTGCAGGAGTCTGAGGGCCACAAAATTCAAGCCAAGCCAAGGACTCTCATTCTCTGAGGCAGAAGCCTGAAAATGTTACTGTGGAAGCCACGGACTGAAATTGGAGAACAGAAAAGCAAACCTTGGAAATACAAGTTTACAGGGGCTGGAATCGAGGAGTTCAGATTCTTCTTAATCTTCTGCAGAGGTTGAGGCTTGTGCTTGTGCATGGACATTCTTGGGCCTGCAACAGTATTACTTTTATAATTCAAATTTTAGATTTTTTTTCTTTTAAATAAAGCATTGAGATAAAGTGATGGGGGGTAGAATTATATTTTGGTGTCTGTTACAATTGAGTATAACTTCTTATATAAGAAAAATAAAATAAGCAAGATGGTAATTTTATTTTCCTCTAATATAAGAGCTGATAAAGCAGCTCCACAGCTTCTTCAGGAGTCCATGCTTCCCAAAGTCTCTGCTATACCATCCTAATAGTCTGGCTAGGTGCATATGCTTACATCATGGTTGATGGAGCTCCAGGCATCACATCCTGTAGTAGGAAGGACCGATACAAGAATGTGCGTATCAACCAAGTCAGTCCTCTGTCTCAGACACTCCCAGAAGCCCTACAAAACAATTTCCAGCTACATTTCATCAGCCAGTTAGTTTCTCTCAACTGTGCAAAGGAGACTGTGAAATGTAGCTTTGGCTGGGCATGCTGAAATCTTCAGCAAAACTGGGGTTTCAATGCTCAGGAAGAATAGGAGAATGGATACTGAGAAGGCACCTGGATATCCAAATTCTGTCATATACTTAATAGTTTGCTTAAGAAGTTCATCTGTCTTACTTAGGCCTCAGTGTTTCATGTGTAAAAGAGGAACTGACACTTTTCAGGATTGTTATAACATTTGGAAGCATAGGTAACATATGTAGAAGTCTTAACATACAGAAGATAATCACTGAAATAATAACAAAAAAAGATATATCTTATAAAATATATTTTTGTATGCTTGTTGAATGTTGGTGTAGAAAAGTTAATTACCTGATTATGTATAATACCAACAAATACTACAACTATATCACACTGACTTTCCAGGGTAGCTAGCTCACTACTTCATTCTGTCTCATTCCATTCTCACCATCCTACCTTCTGCAGAAGATCAAGAGTTGCCAGACTCTTACAAGGTGAGTGAACTGCTAAAGAAAACTAAATACCTAGGAATAATGGAAAAGACTAATAATGAAGGGATCCACATAGCATATGTGATGGACAATCCAAATCCATGTACCCCTTAACTCTCCATCAAAACATTAGCCTCTTTAGCTCAATAGACACTTTGTGTTAAAGACATATCACTTTTCTTCCTTAAAAATAGCAAGTCCAGGCATCTCTAGTAATGCTTGTACAAGGAGACTGCAGGAACTAGACTGCAATGCCAATTCTACTATGATTCATTTAAGTCCTCTCATCTCAGGATGCATGTCAATTTGCAATGTGATTTACCACTCTTTCCATCAAGAGATGACGTCTATTTCCTCACCCCTTGAATCCGGTTTGGACTTCCTTTCATCAATAGAAGGTAGCAGAAGTGACATGATGTAACTCACAAGACTAGACAGGCCTCAGAGGCTTTATGGCTCTGTCTTCCCCCATTTGACACACTGTTCTGAGACCACCAGGGGAGAAAGCAGGGCTAGCCTGCATGGAGGCAGATGTAGTTGCCCCCGAGTACAGCCAGCACCAACTCCAGCCGTGGGAGTTGGGTCATTTCAGACCTTCTAGTCCAGGAGATCCTCCTGCTGAAAATAACTACATGAAAGAAGGAGCCTGGGAGAAATCAGCAGAGGACCCACTCACGTGACAAAACAATGATTAGTAATAAATCCTTGTTATTGCAAGCCATTAAACTTTGAGGGTATTTAATACATTGCAATATAACTATTACTACTTTGTAAAGAAATAAGTTGAAGCTTTTATTTACCTATTTTATTTACCTTACCTTACCTTTTATTTACCTTACCTTACAAGGTCCAAGTGGTCTTGGACCCTGTGGAAAGAGACCTAACGCAATCCTAGCCCACAATGGATTCTCATTAATTGTTCTTTGAATGAATGAATGAATGAGTCATGGTGAACCTTTCTAAATTAATCCACAGTTTATACTCCCCATCATTATATCTCCACCAGAATTAAGGTCAGAGCGCCATCTATTGGTCAGTCAGATAATTTTGAGGATGCAAATAGCGATGAGGTCACACTCTTTTTTTAAATGTGGAACTGAATTCAGTTAACACTTCTAAGTGAGCGTATGTTTGCCTTAGAGTTAAAAAAAAAAATCTTATATAGATACACTGAGTTTTTTCCCCCTCTTCTCTTTCTTTTACAATTGAAGCAGCTTCAGCATACAACACTTTTCACTATTTTATTGCTGTTTTAAAAGCTACCTCAAAACAAAATTCACCTTTTATGGACTCTGACTCTCCAATTTCAAACTCGTCCTATATAAAAAAATAAAATTTATCTGTTATATAGATAACCAGCCCAGGTTGGGTACATGAGACAAGTGCTCGGGCCTGGTGCACTGGGAAGACCCAGAGGGATCGGGTGGAGAGGGAGGTGGGAGGGGGGACCGGGATGGGGAATACATGTAAGTCCATGGCTAACTCATTTCAATGTATAACAAAAACTACTGTAATGATGTAAAGTAATTAGCCTCCAACTAATAAAAATAAATGGAAAAAAAATTTATCTGTTATATATTTTATATCTGGTTTTATAGGGCTCAGAAGTAGATGTTTTACGAATATCTTTTTGAAAATTGTTTTTAATTGTGGCAGCAGAATATTTGTAAACTACCCTTTGAAATCTTCCCAGGTTAAAATCACAGTGTCTAAGTTCTATAATGTAGAACTTTAATGTATCAATCACCCATCTGAGTGTTGGAGTAAACCCAAACTGTCTTGCTAGGAAAACCTTGGCCTCATGTACATTAGGCATCTATTCATCCGAGGTCATGTGGACTTCAAATCAGATGTATGTGCTGTGTGGAAAAGAAGATTTTCACTTTACTTTATGCAGCAAATAGAAATGAGAGGAGGGCCCAGGAGTAAATAACTCACCTCCACAAGCCACTTGGTCCCTCTTAATTGGCATTTTACAGATCTGTTCCCAGCTTACACAAGTAGTCAGAGCTCCCCGCCTCTACAGTGAAGGATCTCCTTCTCTAAAAATTGTTTTTCCTTTCTCTGTGGCCATTGGCTTCTGAAACAAGGGAATGTGTGTTGTGTAGGAGGTTCTTTGTAAAAGAGGGAAGATAGAGATTAGGGTGCCTTGCAACATAGTAGTGCTCTGGACAAATATCTTGTTACAAAGGGGCTGTGAGCCAGAGGTGATAGAGAGTGGGCTGCAGACCCTCTTGAAAGGACAGAGATAATGTGGTCCTCATTAATGCTTAAATGATATGAGAGATATCAACTGATTGTTAAAGCACATGCAGAACTTGGGAGCTTAAAATTATTATCAGAAAATGTAATCTCAAATCAAAAGCTATGTGTAAGTTTCTGTGTGTGTGTGCACATGCATACATAATGCGAGAGAGAGAGAGAGAGAAACAGAGATTGAGAAAGAGACAGTGACGCACTTGGAAGATTGCCTGAAGGCTATGTGATGCTTCCATTCCTCTAAATATTCTGAAATGTATCCCCAGATCAAGCCAGACCATAAGAGAAAAAAGGACATGTTTATTTCATCATTTTAACCACAACATAATTTCTTGTCTTTGGGAAACCACCACGCTTTATCAGGATTTCCAGCAATGTCTTCTTAACCAGTGTCCCAGGTCTGTTTTCATATCCTCTAATGAACTCTCGACACACCAATCAGACTGTTCTTTGAAAAATGCAAATCCTTCTTGACACATATCTGCCTGAAATCTTCTTTGAATCCCTAACAAAATGAAAGACAGATCGCTAACATGACCTAGGAAACCAAGCATGATCTTTCCTCTACCAACCTCTTCAGCTCCTTTCCTGGTCACTTGGTCCTCTTTAGAACCTGACAGATTTACAATAGAGGAAGTCTAGTAGACTTCTAGTAGACCAGAAGTAGACTTCTAGTAGTCTAGTAGTCTAGTAGACAATGTTCCTTGACTCCATACAAGTTCTAAACCAACAATTTAGGCAGAAGAGCAAGGTAAAACAAGAGACATTTTAAAAATTCTTCTATATTACATTGGTTTGGAAGACTATAGCCTCTAAATAAACTTCTGAACTTTTAATAAATAAATTCTTAAAAGCTAAACCTGAGAGTTAGGTTCACCTACCCATACAGGAGGCCTTTCCCCGTAGCTCAGGGGTAAAGAATCTGCCTGCAAATGCAGGAGCCGCAGGAGACATGAATTCGATCCATGGGTGAAGAAGATTCCCTGGAGGAGGGCATGGAAACCCACTCCAGTACTCTTGCCTGGAGAATCCCATGGACAGAGGAGCCTGGTGGGCCACAGTCCACGGGGTTGCACAGAGTCAGACACGACCGAGCAACTTATCACACATGCCCCATACAGGCAGTGCTGAACGACTCCTCACACCCAAGAACAGAGCCTCAGCTACTAAGTTTAACTCCTGACTATTGGTCAGAAGAGCCCAGATTGCCCTGCAATGCCAAATGACCCCAAAATCTCTGTGACTTGAAGCTACAAAGGCATATTTCTTGCTCATTTAACGTGTCCATCACAGGTCAGATGAGACTCTGCTCTATGTTCTTGTCTTCTCTCTGAAATCAAAACTGAAGGAGCAACACCATCTCAGACTTCGCTGGCTATTATGGTAGAAAGATAAGACAGGGTTCTGAAAAGTCTCTCTGTGTTTCTGGCCATCACTTGCCATGCTCCAAAAATGAATACCACTGTCAATCCCGAGCCAATGGCCAAAACTAATAAATATGACCCCACCAGTAAATTCTGCCTTTCACGTGTCCAGAGAAGAGCACTGGATGTTGGCGAGCAGAAACAATGAACCCCTCTATGGTCAACTGTGGGCAGGAGCTCTGTGTCAGCATGTGCCTCCTAAGAGACATGAAAAGGGAAGTGTTAGGCTATTCACTGGAGAAAGAAACAAATACCAAAGCTGCCACAAAGCTTCACGTAGATAGATAACGGTATTTTAAGTAAAATCCTTCCTCATAGATACCAAGTGGATGGGGAAGAAGTATTCTTCCTGACACGATCCACTGTGAAAATTTGAGATTTGAATTAAACTAAGATTTAAAATGTGAAGAGCTGACTCATTGGAAAAGACCCTGATGCTGGGAGGGATTAGGAGCAGGAGGAGAAGGGGACGACAGAGGATGAGATGGCTGGATGGCATCATCGACTCCATGGACATGAGTTTGAGCAAACTCCGAGAGTTTGTAATGGACAGGGAGGCCTGGCATGCTGCGATTCATGGGGTCGCAAGGAGTCAGACACAAATGAGCAACTGAACTGAACTGAAGATTAACAATTAAGCATGGATTGAAATTAGGTATTCTTCTGAGAATATGGGTAGCCTGACACAGAGAAACACATTGTACAGAGCTTGCTGAGCATGTAGGAGGCTCTCAACAAATGGTAAAACCAAAGTGGATTCTAGAAATTATGGGGTAGGATCATCAATCCTCAAGGAATAAAGAGAAAACTCAGTTTTTATAAGGCTTTTCCCAAAGTTCTCCAGAAGAGAGGCCCTGAGATAACTAATCATACAGCATGCTTATACAATGACATTTTCTTGGATAAGCTTTTTTTTTTTTTGTCTTTTTTTTTTTTTTTAGTTGGAGGCTTATTACTTTACATCATTGCAGTGGTTTTTGTCATACGTTGAAATGAATTAGCCATGGATAAGCTTTTTATTGGAATATTATGTACATATATAAAGTATACAAACCATAAATGTATAGCCTGATGTATTTTCACAAAAGATGGGTATCTCTGGGTTACCAAATACCCAGATTAAGAATCACAAAACAATTATCCTTCAGAGGCCCCTTGGGTTTCCTTTTGGTCACTAACACCACCTCTCAAACTCTCCTATAGACAGCAGTTACACTACTGGAAAGGAGAATGGGAGTGGAAGGGTGTGTAAAGAGGACATTTCATATCTTGCCATGAGTTATCTGAATTTTGCACAAAGAATGTAATTATATATTACCTTTAAAATTTAAAAAAAAAATTAAGGTTAAAACCACTTTAAGACCTCCTATCTTGAACCAGTAATTCCTTTTGGTAACCCTGTCTCATCAGGCGCCACTCAGGTACACAGCTACGGTTATGACACGGCCTCTGGAGCTGAAGTCATAGCCTACCAATCAGGAGCAGCTTCTGGGCCTTGTCAAGTTATTCAGACTCTCAAAGCTTAAGTCTAATCATCTATAAAATTACGATAATGACTAATTCATAAAGGATTAAGTGAGATAGTGTTTATAAAGTCCTTAATATATTACCTGAAACATACTGAGGGCTCTATAAATTGTACCTGTTATTATTATGTGCAATAAAAATGTCAGGAAACTGGGCTTCGTAAAGAATATACCTTATTTAAATCATTGAATTAAAAACATAGCTATCTTTATACTTTGAATAGCTGAAGACAACGAGTAGTACTTATCATTTGCAATGTCTGAGAAACAGAGAATTCGTTAACTATCTTAGAAATCCTCACATTAATTCATATACTCATTTGTTTACACTAACTAAAATCAAAACAGTCAGTGATTTATTTACACTCACACCGCTGGTTAGCAAAAAAGTCAAGGAACAGATTTCAATTTCTCGACTTCCAGTCCAGCGCTTTCTCCACTATACTGTGGTCCATTCACTCAGCCATACCCTAAAAGAGTTAACAGTTATCGAGTGTCTTATAAGTACACACCAGCAAATTCAGACCAAAATGCCTATCCTAGGAAAAGGTGGAAAAACACTTTCCATTAGAGTCAGACTTCCATTTACTCCATCAACAGCATCTGTGCTTACCGGAAGGAACTGCAAGATTACCTCTGTATTAGATGACTGCTAACATGTGGTATTAAAAATTAATTCCATTTCAGAATATATTGAACAAGAGGGGAACTTATCAGCCATCTGCTGCTGAGTCCTCTGTTATCCTGGTTGCTTATATTAATGCTAATGAAAAATCAGCCCTCAGGGCTCCAGAAATCTTTCATTCTTCTCTCCTCACACACACCCTAGCTGGAGAACGGGACTTAGACTGAAATTAGAGAGTTGTGAACTCAACTTCAGTGGACAAGTGTAAGGCAACAAGCGGGGCCTGAGGAAGGGAAGCAGGGAGCAGTGCCAGGGAATTTCCTCAAGTACTGACGGCTTTGGTTCGGGACTAAGAACTTGATTTAGCAGAAAAGAGCTTTGAACTTGTGTTTGAATCTTGACTTCTTGGTTTTGAATCCCACTGTCAGTGCTGCAGGCTTGTGTTAGTCTCTTTTGTTTGGCATTCATTTCCTCATCCCTAGAGGATAGCACCTCCTATGAAACTGTAGTATGATTTTCAGCAGCTAAAGATGAAAAGCACCATTTAAAACATGAAGAAAACTCTAAGGTTTTAGCCATTCAACATACTACACCACTAAGTCCGTCTCATAATTATTACTTCTTTGTTCTTTTAAATCTTGTTGACAAATTGAAGAAAACTGCCTCTCTCTTAAAAATATTTAAGATTGAAAAGAGTATATTTCCTGTATATTTTAATAAACAGAAAGAAATACTGCAATGAGCAAAGAGGATATACTAGAGAGGCACACAGTGGCAGATCAAAGAAATATTAATATTTAATATGTAGTAATGAACACAAGGGAGTTGAAAAATGAAAATTTTCTTAACCATGAAATGCATTTTATCAAATGACCACATATTCTATGTTCTTTCAAAAGCGTAACACACAGAGATAGCATAAATAATTCCAAGTATCTACCTTGTTAATGGACCATTTTTTCCTTAAAAGTAGATGAACCAAGGGCAATTATGCTGATATACTCTTGAAAACTGGCAATATCACCACTGCCTTCTATAAAGCACTTCAAAGAGATTTATGTATACATTCATCTTATGTATACATTTACAGCGCTTACTCTCAGAAGTCAAACACTATAAAAAACACACAAGAATCATTCTCAAAACAAACTCTGATTTCCACCTCAAGCTTATAAATCTTTCAAATTTATGAGGAATCTTATTCAACAAAGCATTAAAACATGTTTGGTTAATGACTGCAAAGGTTTACTTAATCTTTAATATAAAGTTCCCTTTTTTCCTTGTTTACAGTTTTCACAGTGAGCAAATATGTTGGGTTATCTCTTCCAAAGAATAATAGATTGAGGAATTCTTTCTAAACTAATTTTTAACAACTCTTATTATGAAATACCACTCTCACAAAAGGTTCATTAAACACAAATCCACAGAATGGTGAATAAATATAAAGAAAGAACCCATGTATCTACCACCTAGATGAGCACATGGGGTGCTAATGGCCCTATAAATGTTCCCTGTGAGTTTCTTCTGCAATTTACCCTCTTTCTCCATTGCTGATCACCACTACCATGACTTTCATTATATCTTTTGTTTCTTTATACTATGAATACCAATGAATTTATGTCTAAAAATATAATTTACTTGTGTCTGTTGTGATCAGACACATTATTCTGAGATATTTGGTTTGTTTCCAGTTTGGGGATATCAAAAGCAATTCTGCCCTGAATAGTCTTACAATGTACCCCGGTACAAGTGTGTAAAAGTTTTTCAGGGTATCAAGAGTTATGAAGGGTCTGAAATTATACCATGCCTGCAAACTAACAAGTTAGTCTACCAAAATTTCTTGAGTGCTGGAAGAAGACATGGGATTCCTTGGTCAAAGGCAAAGAACAAGTTATTACTCACAGCAATTGAGCAGCCAGAGAGCCAACATTCATGCTGGTTACCTGAGCCTCCATAGAGTAACACAGAGGGAGCAGGACAGATACATAAATACAGTGGGCTACATTACCGAAGAGGAATCCTAAACTTGGGAACCCGTGTGTTTTCTTTTTTTTTCTTTTTTATAATGGACAATAAGCCTGACCAACTTTTGCTCCAGTAGTGACACTATTACTATTTTCCAAGTAAATCTTCTGCAAAAATATTCTAGAAAACCTTTTGTAGAAGGCAGTAACTCTGTCTAAAAGATGTACAGAAAGGTGAGAAACCCACAGAGAATTGTCTCCAAATATTAAAGAGCATTTTTATCAGAAAATTAACATTCCTATCCATTTATCTTCTTCATTTAAAAAAAAAAAAAATATCTATGGGAAGTACTTATGAGCCTGTAAGGATATCAAGATTTCCACTTACAAGTATCTTTAAAAAAACATGAAATGAATTATTAGAGGCAAAATTATTTTAAATTTTATTTTAAGAAGTCTAAATATCTGTCATGGCTTAAAGATACTTGATAAAATGCTTGATTTGCTTTCTTACTTTATAGCTGCTAAACGCAAAATTCTTCACAAACTATTCTTTACTTCCTAAAATTCTTAATGAAAATTTTATTCCATTCTTTCACTCATTGATAAATATTAGGTAATATTTATCAAGGTAATATTTTATCACCATCAATGGAACTGTAAATGATCTAGTGGTTTGCAAGGGGATAAACGTAAATCATCATCAGCTTAGTTCACTTGCTCAGTCATGTCCGACCCTTTGACCCCAGGCATGCCAGGCCTCCTTATCCATCACCAACTCCCAGAGTTTACCCAAACTCATGTTCACTGAGTCAGTGATGCCATCCAATCATCTCATCCTCTGTTGTCCCCTTCTCCTCCAGCCCTCAATCTTTCCCAACATCACGGTCTTTTAAAATAAGTCAGCTCTTCGCATCAGGTGGCCAAAGTATTGGAGTTTCAACTTCAACTTCACTCTTTCCAATGAACACCCAGGACTGATCTCCTTTAGGATGGACTGGTTGGATCTCCTTGCAGTCCAAGGGACTCTCAAGAGTCTTCTCCAACACCACAGTTCAAAAGCAGCAATTCTTCAGTGCTCAGCTTTCTTTATAGTCCAACCTCACATCCATAGATTACTACTAGAAAAACCATTGCCTTGACTAGACAGACCTTTGTTGGCAAAGTAATGTCTCTGCTTTAATATGCTGTCTCGGTTGGTCATAACTTTCCTTCCAAGGAGTAAGTGTCTTTTAATTTCATGGCTGCAATCATCATCTGCAAAAATGTTGGAGCCCCAAAAAATAAAGTTAGCCAGTTTTCACTATTTCCCCATCTACTTGCCATGAAGTCATGGGACCAGATGCCATGATCTTAGTTTTCTGAATGTTGAGCTTTAAGCCAACTTTTTCACTCTCCTCTTTCACTTTCATCAACAGACTCTTTCTTCGCTTTCTGTCATAAAGGTGGTATCACCTGCATATCCGAGGTTATTGATATTTCTCCCAGCAATCTTGATTCTAGCTTGTGCTTTTTCCAGCCCAGCGTTTCTCATGATGTACTTTGCATATAAGTTAAATAAGCAGGTTGACAATATACAATCTTGACTTACTCCTTTTCCTATTTGGAAACAGTCTGTTGCTCCATGTCCAGTTCTAACTGTTGCTTCCTAACCTGCATACGGGTTTCTCAAGAGGCAGGTCAAGTGGTCTGGTATTCCCATTTCTTGAAGAATGTTCCACAGTTTATTGTGATCCACACAGTCAAAGACTTTGGCATAGCCACTGAAGCAGAAATAGATGTTTTTCTGGAACTCTCTTGCTTTTACGATGATCCAGCAGATATTTGCAATTTGATCTCTGGTTCCTCTGCCTTTTCTAAAACCAGCTTGAACATCTGGAAGTTCACAGTTCACGTATTGCTGAAGCCTGGCTTGGAGAATTTTGAGCATTACTTTACTAGCATGTGAGATGAGTGCAATTGTGCAGTAGCTTGAGCATTTTTTGCTATTGCTTATCTTTGGAATTGGAATGAAAACTGACCTTTTCCAGTCCTGTGGCCACTGCTGAGTTTTCCAAATTTGCTGACATATTGAGTGTAGCACTTTCACAGCATCATCTTTCAGGATTTGAAATAGCTCAACTGGAATTCCATCACCTCCACTAGCTTTGTTCATACCGATGCTTCCTAAGACCCAGTTGACTTCACATTCCAGGATGTCTGGCTCTAGGTGAGTGACCACACCATCATGATTATCTGGGTCATGAAGATCTTTTTTGTACAGTTCTTCTGTGTGTTCTTACCACCTCTTCTTAATATCTTCTGCTTCTGTTAGGTCCATACCATTTCTGTCCTTTATTGAGCCCATCTTTGCATGAAATGTTCCCTTGGTATCTCTGATTTTCTTGAAGAAATCTCTAGTCTTTCCCATGCTATTGTTTTCCTCTATTTCTTTGCACTGATCACTGAGGAAGGCTTTCTTATCTCTCCTTGCTATTCTTTGGAACTCTGCATTCAAATGGGTATATCTTTCCTTTTCTCCTTTGCTTTTCACTTCCCATTTTTCACAGCTATTTGTAAGCCCTCCTCAGACAGCCATTTTGCTTTTTTGCATTTCTTTTTCTTAGGGATAGTCTTGGTCCCTGTCTCCTGTACAATGTCACGAACCTCTGTTCATAGTTCATCAGGCACTCTGTCTATCAGATCTAGTCCCTTAAATCTATTTCTCACTTCCACTGTATAATCATAAGGGATTTGATTTAGGTCATACCTTAATGGTCTAGTGGTTTTCCCCACTTTCTTCAATTTAAGTCTGAATTTGGCAATAAGGAGTTCATGATCTGAGCCACAGTCAGCTCCCAGTCTTGTTTTTGCTGACTGTATAGAGCTTCTCCATCTTTGGCTGCAAAGAATATAATCAATCCTATTTGTAAGTCATCATACATAGGGAAGAAGTCCTAAACTTTGATCATGACTGAAATCCACTTCCAACACCAAGGTGAGCCTCTGGTGATTACTTGGAATATCATCATGACTCCCTACATTTCATCTTAACTCTAATTTCTCCTTTACCTAAGGCCTCCTACATAGCCATGTCAGAGAAGTCATCCTTAAAAAATGGATTTTCTTAAGTCATAGTATGGCTGGCTCAAGTTCCAATGGAATTCAGCAAGTGCTACAAATCAGGTTGTGTTTTGTGGGTGGTGTTTTTACAAGAGACATTTTTAAAAATATTTACCTGCTGTATTAAGGATGTCTTTTCGTTCTTATGCTTTAACATCTTGTGACTTTGCTGAGACTGGATGAGACTGCCCCTCCCACCGTTAGCTAACTCCTAGAGATAGCCAACAACTCGCTTGTCTGCCTTGCAAACCACACAATCCCAAACCCACATCTCACAATCACCTCCTCTATCTAGCTCTTATACTCAAGGCCACTGTCCATCTACTCTGGCTTACCCATTCACTCCCTCAAAAACTATAATAAAGGCTCTTACCCACATTGCATTCCTTTCCCTCTGCCTCCTAATCAGCTCTGTTATTTTGCCAGGTGGCTCTATATGGTGTGGATGGGAGAGACTTTCATCACTCGGTCATGTCTGACTCTTTGCAACCCCATGGACTGTAGTCCACCAGGCTCCTCTGTTCATGGGATTCTCTAGGCAAGAATATTGCAATGGGGAGCCATTCCCTTTCTCAGAGGATATTCCCAAACCAGGGATTGAACATGGGTCTCCTGCACTGCAGATGAATTCTTTACTATCTGAGCCACCAGGGCCACCCTTTACATAGAGTCACATACTTTATGTTTCTAGGAATTTGTGAGTATGAACACTTCTTCCCTCATGACAGTCATTTCTGTGTCTGTGTGTCTTACTTATCTGATTAAGACAAGTCTCAGGGACATTTTAAAACACCAGCACAACTGTTACACTCACTAATTCTAACTACACTCTACCCATAAAAACATATTTTTATAGTCATCAAGAAGTCCCACTGTTTCTACTTATTTTCTCATGTTGGTTTAGAAATAATGAAGAAAAATGGAGAGCATGGCTTTTTCCAAAGTTTAAATTTGATTATAATTAATTTCTCATGGATTTTGAAAATGCTGTCTAGGGAAGAGTTCTTGAGAGATGAGTGAACCGGAAATACCATATTTTGCCACAGGCCAAGTGAGCATGCTTCAGGTTTCATACTGAAACTGAGCAGGACCCTGTGGGGCTCCTGGGGCACAGAAGCCTTTCTGTGTCCCCCATTTCTTGTTGTAGAGAACAGACTCTAGCCTCATTACCTTCCATGAATTCCAAAGGGCAGATTCAAAGAGCTGCTAATCAGGGAGGAGAATGGATGCAGAGACAAGGGAGATGCAGATGCAAAGAAACAATAGTGCAGCCTCTGGGGCAGGGTCCCGGTTCCACCTCAAGGAATACACATAACAATATCTTTTGAGCTCTTTATAGAACCAAGTGCTTGCCTGCTCAATCATGTTCAACTCTTTGCAGCCCCAGACGCTGCCAGGCTCCTCAGTCCATGGAATTTCCTAGGAAAGAATATTGGAGTGGGTTGCCATTTCCTCCCCTAGGGAATCTTCCCAACCCAGGCATCAAACCCAAGTCTCTTGTGTCTCCAGCATTGGCAGGCAAATTTTTTATCACTGTCCCACCTGGGAAGTCCTGTAGAACTAAAATCCCCCAAATGGAAGATGTCAGCATTCTTCATTCCTCCAAAGACCACCTGAGGTCAAGTTAAAAGGAACTAGAGAAGCCCATCAGGAGATCACTTAAAACCAGATTAAAAGAGTGCAGGCCCTGCACACACCCTAGTCCTTATCAGCAATCCCACCCTTGAACTACTGCCATAAAGTCCCTTACCAAATCCTCCTGGGTTGGTACAAACAGTTTTCAAGGGAAGGAGACTGCTATGTCCCCACTTTGAAACAGGAGGGAAGAGGGCAAGGCACAGAGTTTGAAAGAATGACATAGCCTGACATAAACAACCATGTAAACTGCTTAGAATCAAATTTGTCCAAGATGGCAGACAATCAACTTTGATCCTTGATCCTCAGTAGCAACACATGAACAAGCTAAACGACACACTCAGAGGCACCATGACTGTTCCAAGGCCAACCAACAAAGACCAAAAAGTGATCAGTGACCCGATTCCTAGAAATCTCTATCCCTTCCCCAAAATGGTCAGAATAGTCCTCACACTGTTTAGCCTAAGCAATTACTCAGCCCATAAAAGTTAACCCCACCATATTTTGAGGCCACGTTCACCCTCTGTGATGCCCCACACTCTATCTATGGAGTGTGTTTCTCTCCGAATAAGTCCACTTCTTACTTATCACTTGGTCTCTCAGTGAATTATTTTTGAGATGAGATATCAAGAAGCTGAGCTTCATTAATTCCTGAAACCAGGTCTGTAATCCCAGTTGGAAGACCATGGGTTTTGGCTGGGTTTGAGTCCCGGCACATGGGTTCAAGTCTCAGTCTGAGCTAAACAGTTTCACCTTTGCTCAGCAAAGCAATAAAACTATTCTTTGTATTTTACCCAAAACCCTATCTCCAAGATTCGATCCAGCACCAATGCACAGAAACCAGGTTTTCAGCATCGATACCTGAGAAAATACATCCCAACACTTAATTTCTATAAAGCTAGGACCTGAGAGCCCCATTTGGAACAAAAAGAGCCTGCCACATCTAGCATGCAGGTGAAACCCCTGTTTTGAAGAATCTTAAGAGAGCATTAAAACTTGAAAGGACTTATCTCTTATTATAAAATTTCTTTAAGGAGATATTGACTCAGATTCATTATAGAACCAGAAGCTGAAAAACAATTATCAAAAAAACAAAAATGTACAAGAGGAAAGCTGAGACCTAGGAAAGAGTGCTGGCCATGGTTATGTTTGGGTGACTGTGCAAATTAAAATGTACCAGAAAAACAAAAAAAGACAGAAATATTGCAGAATGAGAAGGACAGAAAGTTTTCACTGTACTCTCCTCCCAGTCTCTCAGAGTGCTAGTAAGAAAAGCAACCCACTGATCAGAAAGATTGCATGCAGCCAAACAGGTCAAGAAGGAAAGAGGTAAGAGGTCACTGAATAAGCAACTCATCTGGGAAGTACCCAGACAAAAAGGCAACCCCTTCCAGTTCAGTGAATGCACTCCTGTGTTGGCTCCAGAGAAGAACACTTTTACGAAAGCCTGTCACTATAAATTAAACTAGGACATTACTTTATCCAACAAGGTGCCAGAAGCAGAGAAAGAACTACATCAGAACACTTACTACTCTTAACCAAATCTGAGGGTGAACGTGGGAATCCTGTCTAGGAGCAAAACAAGACAAATAGGAGAAGAGCAGAAGGGCAATCAGACACTTGCTGAATCACAAGGGAAAATGACTTTAAAACATTGTAGAGACAATGACTGTCTTTCTAGTGTGAGATCACAGACTCCAAGGTAATAAATTGAGTTTGGAAAAAAAAAAAGAAAGGACAATAACTGGTGCAAAAACAACAGTCTCAAGCCTGCAGGACAGTCTCCCAGTCAAAGGCTTCGGTGCTTTCTGTCAAAGGCCCCAGTGCTTTCAGTTTCCAGACACCATCAAAAGATCAAGGAGCAAGGAGAGGAAAATGAATGCTATGAGTAGCTAGGAGATGACATGCATAACAAAATTAAAATGTAAACACTGTGTTTAATTTGACTTTCCTTGTCAGCAAGGCAACTGTTTCTTCTGGATAAAGTATGTCATGACCTTGAAGCCCTATGATTTGTACAAATGATGTTGAGAGTTGATGGGATTAAAACTCAGTAGTATTCAGAAATTCAGAGCCTCAGCAAAGAGTCACCAAATGTATCACGTTCAATTTCTACTGAAGCACACTGACTTTTTTTCTTCTCTTGACTATATCCACGCATCTGCTGCTCTCCAAAACCAACCTTCAAGTTTACGCTTCCACTTCTTTGAAGCTGTTACCAATTATTTCACTTTTATGGATACCTTATAATTTTTAAATTCTACCGATTAATACTGCAGAGATTACCATCTAATTACCAACTAATCTTCTAATTGTTCTACATATACATGCATGCTAAGTTGCTTCAGTTATGACTGACCCTGTGTGGCCCTATGGACTGTAGCCTACCAGGCTCCTCTGTCCGTGAGATTCTCCAGGCAAAAATACTGAAGTGGGTTGCTGTGTTCAGGTAGCAGAAATGCTAACTGCCATTTCTCAAGCAGCTTATTATCAAGTCTTTGATGAAATGTATCACACCTTCTCCTACCCACTTTTAATTCCCACACCATCTGGATTAGCACTGAGACACAAAGTAAGACCTCCATTAAAAATTTGTTTTTAGAGCCTCCTAAGTGATGTTTTTTGTTCAGTCACCCAGTCATGTCCAATTCTTTGCAACCCCATGAACTGCAGCATGCCAGGCCTCTCTGTCCCTCACCATCTTCCGAAGTTTGTCCAAGTTCATGTCCATTGCATTGGTGATGCCATCCAGCCATCTCATCCTCTGATACCCTCTTCTCCTTCTGCCCTCAATCTTTCCCAGTATCAGGGACTTGTCCAATGATTCAGCTATTCTCATCAGATGACCAAAATACTGGAGTTTCAGTTTCAGCATTAGTCCTTCCAACAAGTATTCAGGGTTGATTTCCCTTAAGATTGACTGGTTCGATCTTGCTGTCCAGGGGACTCTCATGAGTCTTCTCCAGCCCCACAGTTCAAAGGCATCAATTCTTCAGCACTTTGCTTTCTTTATGGTCCAGCTCTCACAACCATAGATGGCCAATGGGAAGATGATAGCCTTGACTATATGGACCTTTGTCGAAAAAGTAATGTCTCTGCTTTTCAACACACTTTCTAGGTTTGCCATCGCTTTCCTGCCAAGAAGCAATTGTCTTCTGATTTCATGGCTACAGTCACTATTTGCAGCGATTTTAGAGCCCAAGAAAGGAAATCTGTCACTGCTTCCACCCTTACCCTCTATTTGCCGTGAAGTGATGATTTAACCAACAATATATATTTTTTTATCTTAAAACGGGACAGTAGAGTAGGTTGAAAATAAAACTTCACTAATCAAAAGATTATTAAGAGATTAGTGTGAAAAATTTAGCTTAATATTCAGAATTTTCTTTACTTAGTATGGGCAAACATTGAAAATATAGTACAATTCCACCAGTTCTATAATGGTAGAGTTGTTCTTGTGTGGAATCTACAGAATAAGTGTTGTTCTTGTGTAGAATTAAGGTATAAAGTGGTTAAGATGAGAATTCGGGAGTCGGAATGGCTGAGAGCCATCCCATTACTAATAAGCTGGTGCTGTTGAGTACAGTCAAGTAACTATAACAGAGCCAGTTTCCTCATTCATAAAATGAGCATATGAATTGTACTAATCTCAGCAAGATGATATCAGGATTAAATGAGAAAATATATGTAAAAAGCATAGTGTGTGGCACATAGTACATGCTCAATACATGTTAGCTAGTTAGTAGCTTTATTCACCTGCATGACTTCCCAATTATATCTGAGACACAAATTCTAATCAACATCAAATATATTGGTTCCATATTAAAATTACATTATTAGATAAAATTACACCTTCAGTTTGGTTTATGTTAGGAATAAAATATAGGAAAAAAGTCACTTTAATATGGCTCTTTATCATCATGTAAAAGTCTTTATTTGCTTACCATTCACCATGAGCATTCAGAGGTGATTCAAACAGTTTTGGATACATACAAGTGAGACATCACACTAGCACTGGATGGATAGAAAGAAAAAATTAGTAAGATATAATTTCTAAATTTGTAAAAGGCAATAATCTTCAAAGCCAGAGAAGCCCAGAAGAGCTATCTACTAACGCTTCAGTCTTCACTTAGTAAGCACCCTTCTTCATACTGAGAAAGATACAGAGGAAAATGTGGGACCTGGAACTGCAGGACCTAATGAGCTGCAGAAGACAGTCAGGTTGGGAAGTCAAGCCATAAATTATTTTTAAAAGTATTTATTTTAGTACATAAAGAAGGGTTCAACTGAGAGATACAAAAAGTAAGTCAGTGGAAAGAATCAAAGATTTAGAAGTAGTAGCAGTGATGTGCTGGTTTAAAACTGGCTCTGGTTGGGGAGTGGTACCTGATTTTTACTATTTGTTAGTTGCTTATTGTGTAAATATTTCCACCACGGATGGCTGTAAATTGTTAATGATGTATCACTGAACATAGAGCTGAGAGGAGATGCAAACACTCAACTCACGCTCCAGCCCCCCAGTGTCGAAATTTGAGGAGAAGTTTGAAAGACTGATTAAACTGAAAAAAAAATAATAATAATTTAGAGAGTACAAGTTCCAAGTGCAGAGGAATAGCTGAAATAAAACCTTCAAATATGAGTGAAACACAAGGTATTAAGGGAGATGGTGTAAGGTCAGTGTGATTAGAGTATAAATAGTGAGTCTGGAAAAGTGGATTCGGACATTTGGCAATTTCAAGTAGAGTGTCCTAAAGGGTCTAAGTTTAATTCAGTAGCAAGTGAGGATTCACCAAAGACTGATGAAGAGAAATCTGGCCTCATGATAGTAATTCTGCAATAGGAGTGATGGTGTGTTGGATTCTGTATCAGAAAAGGGAATGAGTGGAGACTGGGAGACAAGGTAGAAGACCAGAGTAGCAAGACTCCAGTGCAGTCCTGACAGCAAAGAGGCAGAAAGAATTCAAAGCGACATGGTGGGAAAAAATTTGACAACACTGGAAGACTTCTTGATATGGAGAAAAAAGAAGAGTGAAACGAGAACAATGACGAAAGCTTTCACTTCTGGGTTCAGGGTAGAATTATCTCATTGAATAACTCAGGAGAAACAACGGAGCAGAAGCTAGTAGACGGGGGCAGTCAGTAACTTGAGCCTTAGACAAACCCAGTTTAGACCCCAGTCATGTACGCTATTCCTTGCCCTTCAGAATTCCATGGGCCACAGAGATGGATGGCCCCTGCCCCACTAATGTGTCCTGTCATTCTCAAAGCCCAAACCCAATTCTGGAATGATCTCTAATTACATGACATAGCAGAGATCTTATTTTCTTTTTCTTGTTAGAATCATCTAATCCTTTCCCTTCCCTGTTATCTTTTTTCATCCTTGCTCTCTCCATCTTCTTACTCTCCTTTCATCCATTCTGAGATCCTTCCATTTATAGTAAATATTCTCACTTTTAAAAATTCATTTTTATAGTATATACATTCCTTTACTAAAATTGTATAACAATATAATACTTTGTATTCTGATTATCTCACATTAGGTATACTGGTATATTTATTATTCTATCCATTCTCCTAAAAAGTCCTATGGGATAAGTGAGGGTAGCTATAATTAACCTCATTCAGTAAATGGAGAACCAAGGTAGAAGAGATAATTAATATAATCAAGTAACTGAATCAGAGGCAATCACTGATTTAGAATTTCCCTCTCAATATCATACCTAATAAAAAAAATGTTGCTTCCAACCTTTTAATTTCTTTAAAAGAAAGATGTTAATTTTTTTTGCTATATTTAGTAATTCTATCTCAAAACAATATAAGATAAAATCTAAACTAGAATTAAAAATACATGTCTCCTAATCAAAATTCCATTGCCTTTTTCCAAACTTGACTTGTTTTCTAGGATTATCTACAACAACCAGAGATGAAGACTAGTAAACAAAATGCTAAAAGAAGATAATCCTCATGCTTTTCTATCTTGTGTGGCATAATTTACTACTCACGACCAATTAGAAACAAAACATTTTGTTTTCATTGTGATCTCTAGCCTAGGTGTAAAAACCTTACAATTTTTAGAGCATCTCTGTAAGCAACAGAGTGTACTTAAATACAAATAATAGGGTTTAAAGATGGAAACTATGCAAGGCACTTTCAGGTCCAAAAGGCACTCACTCTGTAAGTGTCTCAAACTGCAGTCTCCTCACGTTTCAGATCCTTAGCAAAAGGCATGCAATCAAGCCTCCATTCTGAGCTGAGTGCTTCTAACTTATTAATTCTAACAGACAAGATAAGGGGAAAGAAAACCTCTGAAGCATGTAAATTCCATTGTTTTAATGTATAAGTAGCTTTAACCCTGAAGGGTAGCTCACCAACTACTGAGGAGCTCTTGAATGCTGAGTGATGTTCTTCAGGTCTTCATTTTGATTTCAGCATAATTATTCTGTGTATGAGCAACTGTTCCTGAAGACACTGGCTTTGAAACTTAGGCCAGTTGTTCTCAGTCTTGGGAGATAGACCTTTGAGAAGCAATAAGGTTATAAGGTCTGAAGCAATAGAGATGTAAGCACATTAAATGCAGACTGAGAGAATAATGTTCTGTGTTTATAGAACGAGGTTAATTAGAGCTACCCTCACTTCTATTATTTTTAGGATAACGGATGAAATAATAAATATCCCAACATAACTAACAGTAAATTTTCTATTTATGTATTTTATAATCAACAGGCTAAAAAATGCATTTTCTATCTTTTTGGTGTCTTCAAAATATTTCACTACTACACTAAGATTTTTTTAGACTAAATAAAAGTTCATATACATTATTTTAAACCTTAGAGTGAGCAGCGTATTGCACTTCCAGTGGGATTATTATTAGTTAATATTTTGTAATATTCTTATTTTATCTACCGTGGAAAGTATTTTTTAATCAGTAAATATGAGAGCCATGTAAAATATAGAGTAAAGGGGGAAGTTTTATTATCAGGGTCCCTCATATTTGACTCCTAGTGTAAACTATCTCTAGACAACATGTAGATTACATTCTACCTGAAAAATGAGGATATAATTACTTTACAATTGCTTTGTTCATGAAAATATTTTTCAACATTTTTATTCTTTATATTAATACTGAAACCATATCTATAAAGTGCTTTGAACTCCTTGGAGAAAAGAGCAATGTAAATGCAAAGCATCACTATTATTACTCTGTAATAAATCCCAGCTAACATAGTAGGTAATTAAAGGCAAGAGCTGGGGAGTAATTAAAAGTAATTGATATCTCACTGTCCTTGTGAGGTGCTGTTTTTGCTGTTCCTCAATACCTTCAAAGTGGTGTCAAGTACAAAAAAGAAATAAATAATTCTTAAATGAAAGCAGAAATCTGTCAAGTCCCCTTTTTCCAACCAGGACATTCTAAGACAGAGTATTACCAATCTGAGAGGGGTTCTCATTAACTCAAACCCTGTTGTTAACAAAAAAACAAGATGCTTTAAGTCCAGTGTCCTCTAGGATCTTTCAGCTTCTCACATGAGGAGTGATCATTAAAGCAATGGCTGGAAAATGTCTGATCACTTCACTGTTTTTTTGATTTCTTGGGATACAGGTATAAAGTAAGTTATTTAGTACTTAAAGACACATACGGCCTAATTGTGTCAGGTATAAGGGGCTGAAAAGTTTGTGGGCACTGAGATCTTCTCAGAGATTCCTCCTGCCTCTTCACTTGCAGCTGAAAACTCACCACTGGGTCTTTAAACTCTGAATAAGCCAAGATCATCCCCACTGTCATGGGTTTGTTCATTTCTCAACTAAAATTAACCTGCCCATTCTTTCATCTTTCAAGTCTTACTTTTTCATGATTCATTTCAAAGTTCAGATGTATCTTCTTAGGGTCATATTTAGAATTTCTTGCTCCAAAACTCTAGTGATTCCTAAGGACACCAGCCACACAATAGCAAACACTGCAGATATTTATGAAACATTTTCTGCCCAAAGTTATGACATACTTCCTGGAATAAAAAACCTTTTGGAATTCTTTCAGACTGTTATGGCATTAAATCTTTAGAAATCCACATGAAATCATGCTGGAGTAAGGCAGTGAGTGGGGCAACATTGACCAGTGCCAGTAATCTGGAGATTATGCAGAAGTCTTCCAGCTTGTTTTAGCCTTGGGTAAATTCAGGCCCCTAAAAAGCAGCACAAAACAGCATTTTTTCTGTGTGACACTACACCTCCAGGCTGGCTTTAGAACTGTCTCCAACTACTTCTTTCACCCTACAGGTAATGCCTACATATTTAGATATCAACACAGTTCTTTCCACAGTGACGCTTCGGTTTTCCCTCTTTCGTGCTCTGTCTCCTTGTTTTAGCTACTCCTGAGGTTACCATATCAATGAAACCATCATCTCCACTGAGATAACTTCCTGTCCAAGATGCCTCCACTGCTAACTATGATGGTTGGCAGAGCATGCCCAGTCTGCAGAGATGTTTAGGCAAGTCAGAATCATAGGGAGTTAGCTTCTGTCCTAATTGAGGTGCTCAAATGTTGGATGTAAAGAAAAAAAGAAATTTACATTGATAGGACTTGCTATGCCAAGTGTTAGTGTTGATGCGTCCCTTTTTAAGTTAGGCCTTACAGTTATCTTGTTGAAGACCTAGAGACCTGGAAAAGTTAAGTAATTTTCCCAGGATCACATTATTTCAGAGAAAGAACTGCAATCAGGTCTGTGTCACTCCAAAGTCCCTCTCCCCATTGAGCACAACTGCATGGTCTGGCATCCAAGAGACACAAAGTCCATTGAGTGAACAGCTGGGTAGACTCTGACTTTGTTCTCTGAACTGCCTTTGCTATTGGATAAGTGTAGGGATTTTGGATTTATATGGTGATTATAATCAGACGTCTTCTAGAAACTGCAGGTAAATGAATCTTCCCTTCAGGGAATCTGGGACACAAAGGATGGAATTTCCTCCCAAATATGAATGATAAAAGAAAAGGAAGCCAGTACTGTGCTCCAGTCTTCAAAGGTCTGTCATGTTATAGCAATGTCTGCTATAGATAAGGGGTCTTTGCCATGGTGAGATAGTCCCCTTACTCAGTAACAGCACTCCTTCCGCTGAAGCACCATGAGAGACCCAGAAAACGCTTGTCATCAGTCAGAGACTGGCTTGTTATTTTCTGTGAATTTGACTTAGCCCTGTTTCCCATATGCCTTGCCTCCTTCTGCCGCACATTGCCTTCCCACTCTCCCTCCCCCTCTTCATTTAAAGCCTTCTGCTCCCTCCCCTGCTTCTTCTGTTTTCAGTGTAATGATGTTAAATGTTTTAAGTGTGAAATAATATGCTTCACACTGTGGCTCTTCAGGAGAACAATATGTGCACCACCACTGTGTGCGGGGGTGTGTGTGTGTGAGAGAGAGAGAGACCATGATGCATGAGCCATTATAATAATAGTCACAGTAATAAAGTAAGAGACCTAAAGTGTATGTGGGATGGGTGAGTTAAGGTGTTAACAAAAACATAAAGTATTTCTCAGGGCACTCTAACTGTCCTTCTTTGCACCTTGACATCCACTGCTATCCATGTATCATCACAAAAGCATTGGCAAATGCAAAAAGCTCTGATAATTATTTTGCAGAGTAGTATAAAGGTCTGCAATGTTTTGAATATATCAGCATGACAACATAGCATCCACCTGGTAGATGCAGAAAGGATGTAGATAAATAAGAGCATTATACATTTGTCCCATGTTTAAAGAAACTCAAGCACTTTATAGATGACAACCAATTTCATAGACATATATCTCAAGCTAAGCAGTGTCCTTTGTACAAGTAGTTTTTAAAAAACTGGTGATCTCTGAGACAGAGTTCATAGTACAGTGACACCTGGATGAACACAAATCTCTCTGAATCAAAGGTGCAAGTGTGGACACGGTTGGATAACTGTTGTTCTAAGCACAAGGTCATAGGAAGTAGCAAATGAGGCGGATAAAATACGATGATTTTTTTTCAAGCAGGTGAGCATGATCTGGGTGTCACAAAGGCATATTCTTGGGCACCACAGAAGGGCTCAGTCACCCAGGATACAGAGCTGGGGGAAGGAGGAGACTGCTGAGTTTGCTCTTGTTTTTCTTCTGTAGGGGAGCAAAATTTTCCACCTCAAAATGTGTATATGTTGCATGAGGATCACTTGGGACTGGGTATTTTTGAGAAACAGAAGCTTCAGAAAGTTTTTCTTTATACCTCTGCCTTAACTGCCTAAAAGTATTTATACAAGGAACCTGTATCAGGAATAGGGTTGTTAGTAAAATTAACTTTTTTTCACAGTGGAGAAACTTCTCTGCATAGCATGGCAGACATGTGTTGAGCAAACCTTTGCTCTTCCCGTCTTCCCTTGGCTGAAGAGTCTTCCTCTTATTTGCAGTCCCAGACCCCCAACCCCCTTCTTCTTAGCTCAGAATACCACAGAGGCACCGATTGCCTGACAGTTTGGGGGCCTCATATTCTTATGAGGATCTCATACGTATGTAATTAATTTTTCTCCTGTTAATCTGTCCTAAGTTAATTTGATTATTAGAACAGCCAAAGAACTCAGAAAGGTAGGGAAAAATTATTTCTCCTCTATACTTTGAAGAGAACTTAGAACATCGAACACCCAAGGATTAGGAATACATAAGCAGAAAAGGAGAAATGCACAAGGAGAAAAATTCCTTCCCAAGACATTACAGGAAGGGATTCACCTGCTGAAAAGTTCCCAGTTCTTCCTATATTACCCTAGTAGTAGTAGAGAGGTATTTAGCAAGAAATGACTGCAAGTCAGTGTGGCAGGTGTATAGAAACCGGCTATGTGGTAAGAGAATCCCTTCTTTCACTCTGAAAGAGAGGATTTGAGTGGAGGTTCCAGAAGAGAGATTATGTCAGAGTAGATGATAAGTCATCAGCTGAAATTTAGTCAGAATGGTAAGGTAGAAACTTCAGATGGTGAAAAAAACCATATGCAAAGATAAGGAGGGTATTTAGGAAACGGTAAGGAAGTCAGTGATTGGTAGCACAGAGTGTATTACGGGGACTTCTTAGGATATGGTTTTGAAATGTCTGATAGGGTTAAACACTGAAGCATTTTGTAAGCCAATCTATAGAGTTTGGACTTGGCGCTAATGTTAAGCAGAAGCGTGACCCGTTGAGATTTTCAGTTTTAAAAGATAAGTTGGAAAACAATGTAAATCATGAACTAAGGTGATGATAAGATTTTTGGATAATCAATGAAACTACTGAATAAATACTCAGGAGTTAAGAGACCATCCATAATAATCTAACTTATTTTGGAAGTATAGAGAGAAAAAAATTGAAGAGAAAGTGAGGAGGTGGAGACCCTAGGTGGACAGATTAGACACAGAATGTTAGGGAGAGAAAAGAGCCAAGTAGGACGTTAACATTTCTCTGCTTGAGGGACAAAGTAGATAAAGATGTTTTTTGACCAAGGCAGAAAATATAGATCAAATGTCAAATGTTACAACAGACTTCCATCTGACAGCAACAAACCTCAGCTTCTTCAAAGCTTTTTCTAATTTAATGTTCCCAAAGCCAGTAAGTCAGCTGGAGCCATCACGAACCTCTGCCCGTGTTCTTCCTCTCTTGTCTGAGCTCCCGCTCACCCACACCTGCTGCCTGCAGAGTAACTTGGAACAGTTTCCCCATCTGCCACAAGAATGTGCTCCGTCAGTGACCATGTCAAGGACACTCTGTCTGAATTACACTAAGGTTTCCATGCTTACAACCTACAGGATGGAACTGAGTTTCATGCCAAGGCAGAACACTGGGCAATATGGGCTCACCTGCTATAATTTTTTCTCCAATAGAATGTGTGCTCTATGATTGCAAAGATTTTTATGTTTCATTTACTGAAGTATCTTACATATTTATAACAGTGCCTGGTACATAACAGGTGTTTGATAAATATTTTTTAATTCAACTTCCTTTTTTAAATTCAACTTTCTATTTTAAGTGTAGCTTCATACGCAGTTGTAAGAAATAATAGAGAGAGAGAGCCAATGTACCCTTTAGCAATCTCCTCTAATGGTAATATCTTGAAAAACTATACTATGACGTCACAACCAGGATACGGATGTTAAAGCAGTCACAACGCAGAGCACTGCCCTGTGCAAAGAGCACCAAGATCCCTTAAGTTGCCCTTTTATAACCATATCCACTCCCTTCCAAAGGAAGCTGCTTCAAACACTGCTGTCAAATGAGACCTATGGAAGCAACTGTAAAACACTGGAGAAAATCTAGAAGAATTCTGTACTCAAGTTGTTTCATAATTAATTTAGGTTTTACCTCACTTTAAAGAAACTTAAACGTAACCAGTTGAGACTGTGATATATAGAGGGGAAGAAAGGATCAAAAAAAAAAGTTAATCAATGCTAATAATTAGATGCCAGTCCTAAATTAAAGGATTGACAAACCTTTTGAGGGTACAGTATGTTTATCTGGGTTAAAATAGAAATCAAGGTGTTTATACTTCTTTTAAAACTATTATTCTAGAAAACTTTTTGATTAAGCCACTACAATCCCAACCATTTTGGACAAAATGTTTTCTATCTCTGATATCTTTCCGTCTCAGAATGGGGTTCAAACTCAGTTCAGTGGAACTGGAAGGAAACAAACGTCCTCTACCTGTTTCGCTTTGCTTCTTTTCAGCCCTTTCTCTCATCCCAAGTTTTATTCCTCCTCTTCTAATTACAAATAAAAACCTTCATGAACATAACTTAAAATATTAATGTGAAATGTCAAGGAGGAAGAAGATAGATCACCATTTTTAAGCAACAGCAAGCCACAAATGCTATCTTATTTTAAAAGAAAGAAATTGAAGCAAAAGGAAGTTTAAGGGAGCAGGAAATCAGAAAACGGGCTCCAGATTGAAGATGTTATGTTTCAAGGCGTGTTTTCTTCATGTTGGCCCTCCACAGCCACAAACCTGGGCATGTGACTCTCCTGCTCAGCTCCGCACTGCCTAAGTCCAAAGTCATTTGCATGGTTTATTGAGGTCTGGCATGGTCTGATCCCTGGACCTTTCTCCAGTCTTGCATCTTCCACTCCCTACCATGTACCTCCCTCTCCATTCCCTACTCTGACTGCCTTCTCACACTCACCTTTGTCCCCTCGCTTCCTCTGGCTAGAGTCTGACTTACTCTTTTAATTCTTACTCACCTCACACATTACTTCTTCTGTAAATCTTTCCTGAAAGCTTTCCCTGTCACCACTTAGATAACTTGAGTCTATTAATCAATATTCTTTTTCTCCAAGCCACAGAAACCCAATTTGAAAAGCTTAGGCAAAAAAGAAAAGCTATGTCACTCAACAACAGATTATAGAAAGATCATCCCATAGGAAGAGATGTTCACTTTACTGTAAAAAATCTGCATTGCTATATTTAGTACATGGTATTATAATCTGTTTATGAGTCTATCTGCCTTGGTCTATATGCCTGAAGTCATTCATCTTATGATTTCCCAGTGTCAAAGAGGTAGAAGTTGAACATATCCTTTTCATATAAAGTCAAATGTATTATGGTTGGAAATTTAGGGAAGTGATGTCTAGAGGGAATATTATATATATAGGAGATCTTGCTTTTAGGTACTGATAAAGAACTTGGTGACTAGAGTTTCAGAATAAAAGAAAAATGATGATGGTCTATAAGAACATGTAATGATTCTAGACTTACATCTGAAACCTGGGGAAAAACAGGGATGCCTTTCTATTGGGAGGAGGGAAGAAGGTAAATTCAGCGTTGATGAAGCAAGGTCAGAAGTCAGGAGATGGCTTAAGAGAGCTGTATTATACCTACTGGTCTCTCTTTTCTCTCCAAAGCAACACGCAATGTGTTTAGTTCATCTGCTTAAGGAGGAGAAGACTGAGGTATCTGGAATTGAGGTAGGAGAATTGAAGAAAGTGATAACTTCCTGAGAAAAATGGGAAAGTTTCTTTCAAGAGACAAGGAGAAGTGAACCGGAGGGATTATTTAACAACTATTTTCCCACAGGCGCCATACCCCACAATACAGCCAAAATAACATGGCCAGAAAACTCCATGAATATTGATGCATCATTTTACCCACTGAGTTGCCTATTCCTAGAAAGCAATTCCTCCTGTTTAACTCTATACTCATACCAATAATTTTACCTGTCCTTATCTCTTTTCCTTCTCCCATAAATATACTCAACTCTTACCCATTTTAAAAAAGAGATGATTTACTTACAGTCCATTTACTCCCTCATCCATTGCTCTCTGGCTTTGGCTTCATTGCTACTGAAATAGTTTTTGCAAAGGTCATTATCACCTAGTTACAAAGAATTATAGCCTTTCCCCTCTCAATCTGTCTCCTTTATGGTATTTCTGGAAGCTTTTGAGCCCATTGGCAACCCCCTGCTTTTGAAACATTCTCATCCTCTGACTTTGGACATAGCAATCAGCAAACACACTAAAGGAGGACATTCTGGTGGACACTAGGCAGAGACAGTGGCCTGAATCCCGGCCATGCAGTTTTCTGACCGAGTGATGTTAGAGACATTAGCCTGCCTTTCCAACCTCAGTTCATGTAGCTGCTGACAGATATAATGCCCACTTACTAGTACTGCCTTCACAACTCAAACCTTTAACCTGTAAGAAATCCTGGGAATTCTCTCGTGGCCCAGTGGAGAGGACTCTCTGCTTTCACTGCAGTGGGCTGGAGTTTATCCCTGTCCTGGCTGGGGAAGTCAAAAGAGCTCACAAGCCTCCTGTCACAGCCAAAAAAACCTTAAGAAATACTGAATACCCACTATATACCAGGTACTATTTTGAGAGCCTGGAATCCATCAGTGAGGGAGAAGAAATGAATAAAAATTCTAACCCTGATATATGACCACAAATCCAACTACTAGGCATATACGCTGCGAAAACCAGAATTCAAAAAGACACATACGACCTAAATGTTCACTGCAGCTCTATTTACAACAGCCAGGACATGGAGGCAATGTAGATGTCCATCACCAGCTAGCTAAACAAGATGTGGTGCATATATGGAAGTGAAGTCGCTCAGTCGTGTCTGACTCTTTGCAACCCCGTGGAGTGTAGCCCACCAGGCTCCTCCGTCCATGGGATTCTCCAGGCAGGAATACTGGAGTGGGTTGCCACTTCCTTCTCCAGGGGATCTTCCCCACCCAGGGATCAAACCCAGGTCTCCCGCATTGCAGGCAGATGCTTTAACCTCTGAGCCACCAGGGAAGCCAGTGGTACATATATTATTACTCAGCCATAAAAATGAACAAAACTGGGACATTTGTAGTGATGTCAATGAACCTAGAGTCTGTCATACAGAGTAAAGTAAGTCAGAGAGAAAAAAACCCAAATATCGTATACTAATGTGTACATATGGAATCTAGAAAAATGGTGCTGATGAACCTCTTTGTAGGGCAGGAATAGAGACACAGACATAGAGAATGGACTTTTGGACACAACAGTGGGAAGGAGAGGGTGGGACAAATTGAGACAGTAGCATACACTACCATATGTAAAATAGAGAGCTAGTGGGAAGATGCCCACAGCGCAGGGAGCTCTACCAGATGCTTTGTGATGACCTAGAGGGGGAGGCAGAGGGGAGGAGGCTCGAGAAGGTGGGGATATATATACACATAGAGCTGATTCACTATAGCAGCAGAAACTAACATAACAGTGTGAAGTCATTATACTCCAATTAAAAATACTTTTTTAATATTAAAAAAGATAGAAATACTGAACACCTACTACATATTAATACCAGGTCCTATTTTAGAGGCTCTGAATCCAGTAGTCCATTGGTGAGGGAGGAGAATGATGAGGGATGAAAACAGGACAAAAATCCCTGCATCACTGAACTGGGAAAAGGATAGGGACAATAAACTATAATAAACATGCACATGACATAGTATTTTAGAGGATGACATGACACAGAAACTTATGAACCAGGGAGCAGGATTAGAAGAGTCACAGTAATAGAATGGGTTACAATTTTAAATAGGGAGGGGAGCGGGGATCGTATTGAGAAAATGACATTTGCGGAAAAAAGGGGAGCAGAGGAACTGATCATGTAGAAATTTGAGTAAACGGTGTTTCTGGCAGAAGAAACAGACTGTGTAAAGGTTAGTGTGTCTGGAGTCTCATGAAGGAGGAGGCAGACAGTAGGAGATGAGTTCCAAGAGGTAAGAGAGTGATGTGCGCCTTTGGAAGCCATTGTGAGGATGTCTACTTTTACTCTGAGTGAAACTGAAAGCCTGTGAGGGGTTTTGAGCAGAGAAGTAACATAATCTCCGAGGTGCTTTAACAGGATCACTCTGGCTGATGTGCAGAGCATATACCATATGGGGTAAAGACAAAAACCAGAGACAAGGAAGTTATTGCAAGCTTCCTGGTGAAACATGATTGTGGTATATATCAGAAAGGTGGTAGCAAGTTGTGGTGAAAGTGATAAGAAGTAGCTGGACTGATGACAGATTTTGAAAGAAGAAATAAAAGTATTTTCTGATTGAGTTGGTTGTAAGAGTGATAGAAAAATATTTATCATCCCAATGTGGGGTTGGCTGGAGCAACTGAACAGGTGAATTTGTCACTTTCTGTGATGTGGAAGACTAGGAGAGGGAGTGAGCTTCACATAATAAAATTTGTATAGTGAAATATCCCACTGTGTTTTATTTATTTTTATTTTTATTATTATTATTTTTTTTTTAGTTCTACCAGTTTATTGCTACCAACCCATCTCCCTCCACCCTCGTGCACACATGCTCAGTCATGTAATCCCATGGACTTCAGCCCGCCAGACTCCTCTGTCCGTGGATTTTTCCAGGCAAGAATACTGGAGTGGGTTGCCATTTCCTTCTCCATCCACTGTGTTTTAAACTCACCTCTCTGATTCCAAGACTTGTAGTAACCACTCCCTCCCTGTCACACAGCATTGCAGCATTCTTGAAGTAAATTTAGACACGGAATTTCTTTTTTTTATCTTTATAACCATTTTTTAGAAAGGCAGAAAGCATACTGTCATTTCCTATGGATCAGATGAGATGACCAGGGATCAGAAAAGCTATGAGAGTAACCGAAGGCCTCAATGTGGTTGAATAGAGTGTACACTACAACACTGGGTATTCTGTCTCTGTATCTATATATTAGACCCTACAATGCTTTCTAAGAATTAGAATAGTGCAAGATAACTTCAGGATTATGCAGTTCAAAACCGTCTACACTTCCTGTGAAGAAACTAACTCAGAAGAATCCAAGTAACCTGTTCTATGGGACTCCATTTAGGGTTTTGAAATTTTTTGGAAATTCCCAAAAGACTTTAGATTGAGATTTCATTCTGGAGTGTTGAATGGATAATGGACTATATTTTTCAGTGAGAAAAATGCTCAGTGGGGTAGGAGGAAAACCAGAAGAAAGCAATGTACTGAAAGCCAAACGAAGAAGGGAGCAGATCTACTGAGCCAAATGCTGCCATCTGTGTTAGACGAGTGAGTCTTAAGACTTGAATCAACCATTGGTTTTAGCAACATGACAATCATGGAGGACCTAGACAAAGGCAATTTCAGCGTAGTGGGGGGAGTCTGGAGAGGTTAAACCCGAAGAGGAGAAAGTTTGGAGAAAGCAAGAAGCTTATTACAAATTGCTTATTACAGAAAAATAGAGTAAAGAATAATAGAGTAATATTTCATTTTCTCTTTTCCTTTTTTTTTTAAGATGGGGAAAGCAGGTTTGCATGTTATTGAGGACAGCTTAGTAAAGATAAAAGAATTAGCACCATAGGAGATAACAGTAAAAATCACAAATATAACACCCTTGAGTGGGCAAGGGGGATGGAATTTAGCGCCCAAGGGGATGGGCTCACAGTAGAATGAGATGTGTGTAGTTCTTCTGTGGAACAGGTGAGAAAATAAAGCATGCAGACACAAACACTGCTTGGCAGGTAGATTAGAGGCAGTATGTGTAAGTTCTCTCTGACTACTTCTGAGTGTGCAGGGAGGCAGGGAATAGGTCATAAGCAGAAAAAGAAGATGAAGAAGAGGAGTTGGAAGTTACAAATGAGAGAGGGTGGTGTTAAACAGTCAGGTAAAAGATGGAGAGAATGAATGGACTAGACAAAAACAGCATGACTGTCAGGGTAAATTTAAAGACATACTGGCTCTGCCTGGTCCTGGGCCGTGGGAGTATCCACAGTCCAGGGTTCACTGTAGCTATTATTATTGTGTTATTTGAAAGCACCCTCTCCCTTAATAGAGGTATGAGAGAACACTGAATTACCTACCCAAAAATTGCTTGACATATTTTTTAGGCAAAAATTTAAGAATTTCCTCTTTAACATACAATTACTTGGTTATTTCCATAATCCTTTATATTTACAAATTACTCTATAGTCATGCTCATTATGTATGCTTCACCACTCCTGACTTACACACAGAATAAATTAAGTAACTCAGATAAGGCACAATACTTCGTTCAGCTGGTACTGGATTGGGTTGGCCAAAAAGTTCGTTTGGCTTTTTCCCTACCATCTTTTTAAAAATTTATTTATTTTTAATTGAAGGATAACTGCTCTACAATATTGTGCTGGATTCTGCCAAATATCAGCATGAATCAGCCACAGGTGTATCTATGTCCCCGCCCTCCTGAGCTTCCCTCTTACCCCATCCCACCCCTCTAGGTTGTCACAGAGCACCAGTTTGAGCTCCCTGAGTTATACAGCAAATTCCCACTGGCTAACTATTTTACATATGGTAGTGTATTTGTTTCCATGCAACTCTTTCCATTCATCCCACCCTTTCCATCCCCCTCAACCCATGTCCACAAATCTTTTCTCTATGTACGTTCCTGGCTTGGAAAAATCAATATTGTGAAAATGAATATACTAGCAAAAGCACACTACCGATTCAGTGTAATCCCTATCAAATCACCAATGGCATTTCTCACAGAACTAGAACAAAACATTTCCACACCATCTTACAGAAAAAACCTAAACAAACTTTTTGGCCAACCTCATACTTGGCAGCAGGGAACAGATAAGAATTACCTATCCTGGATTCTATAGTTTACAGCAACATTTCCTTGAAGTATATTTGGGGAATGTGTATTTGTGGACCATTCATCCCAACAGGTGCTCCATGAGTCAAGAGTTCTAGAGTCAAAAAAGAGTGGGAGCCATACATGGTACATTCTAAAACCGCCACACTATGCACTAGCATCTCTGAGAAGCCTGGTGTGTTAAAGGGATCTGCTTAAGTTATTCAACCTAGTATTTCTGCAGCTTATTTGACCACAAAATTCTTTTCTTGAAAAAAACCAGAACCCATTTGATGGGTGTATGTAGCTGTCAGTGAGGGGCTTCCCAAATGGCGCCCGTGGTACAGAACCCGCCTTCCAGTGCAGGAGATGACAAGAGACATGGGTTCGACCTTTGGGTCCCCTGGAGGAGGGCATGGCAACCCACTCCAGCATTCCTGCCTGGAGAATCCCACGGATAGAGGAGCCTGGCGGGCTATGGTTCATAGGGTTGTGAAGAGTCAGATAGGACTGAAGCGACTTAACCTGCACACATGCACAGCAGTCATTGATAGGATCGATTCCAGTATCCATTCATTCCTTCTTCCTTGGTAGGATTCCAGTTTTACATGGGCACATGGCTGCTTAGCCAATAGGCTTTATTTCCTAGCTTCCCTTGCTGTGAGTCCTGGCCTTGTAACAAGGTTCTGATCAATGAGATGTATATGGAAATGTTGTGTGTGACGACCTAGAAATAGTCTTGAAGGTAAGGAGCACTCCTTTCTCTATACCATCTCTTCTCCCTTCAGCAAAACTGACTGATGGTTACAACCTGAGCAGTCAAAGCAGCTTGAGACTCAGTAAAGACAAGAGACCTGCATCATTCTGCATCATTGTGGAACCACCACACTGCCCACACAGTGCCTGCCTCCAGACTCCAGAGTGAGAGAAGAATAATCTTTTTTTTTTCTTTTTTCTTTTTTTAAGAATAATCTTTAATCTCGTATACAGCACTGTTACTTTAGGGTTTTCTTTTCTTTTTTCTTTTTTTCTCTCTATTTCTCAAGGCTAAAGCAAACCCTAACTAATACAGTGTAAACACCTATCATCACCTCATAGAACAGTGTTCTTCAGAGGAAACTTTGAGATGTGCTGGTCTAAATTCAGCCACTGGAAAGTCATGCCTCTCCCACACTCCCCACAAGTGTATCTTTGAGTCCAAACACGTGAAATCTTCTTGAGCAAGCTCCGGGAGATGGTGAAGGACTGGGAAGCCTGGTATGCTTCAGTCCATGGGGTCACAAAGAGTTGGACATGACTGAGCGATGGAACAAACAACAATGTGAAATTTTCACTGATGTCTGGTATTTACATTTCATTCCAAACACTATCAAACAAAAGACCTCAGGAAACTGGAGGAAGCAATGCCTCTTGTCAAAAATAAACATTAGAATCCCAACTCTGCTTCTTGATCTCAGACAAGAATCCTAAAATCTCTGCTCCTGTTCTGCTGAAGGCACAGTAAAGACATATTCTGTGCCTCACACAGTTGTTGTAACGGTTAACTCAGCCATGTTCAAGTCTGCAACCCCACAGACTGTACCCCGCCAGGCTCCCCCGTTCATGGGAGCCTCCAGGCAAGAATACTGGAGTGCAATGCCACTTCCTTCTCCAGGGGATCTTCCCAACCCAGGGATTGAATACAAGCCTCCTACATTGCAGGCAGATTCTTTACCATCTGAGCTACAGGAAAGTCCTAATGAAACACACACCCCTCAAAAACTAATCCTAAGAATCACGTAGCACAAAAGATGGCATTGTTACTGTTATTCAGGCATACCAGAGGGGACTCTAGTCCCAAATTTACTGATATGTGGGTGTGTACATGGAAGTTCACTCACTCGTTTCTGCAGGGGTCACTTCTCCAGACAGGCAGACTCAAACAGGCCCCTTTCCAACCTAATGTATATTCTAAATGCAGATGGTAGTCTCAGAATCTTAAGGCTAGGATGGGGCCTTTGGGGGACTTGTTAAGTCTATGTCTCTATATTACGGTGAGATCACACCTAAACTCTCCTGGAATTACAAATTTATTAGTTTATAAAGACATTTAGAGAATAAATTCTAAATCCTCAACTTCAAGAGCAGATCTGAGGTTTAACAGTTCTCACTATAAGAAAACTGCTCCTCAGAATGGAATTTAAATTCCTCACCCTAATTTAAGTCCCTGGCTCTCCTGTGCATACTTTAACAGTCTGTAAAAGGCTGGTATGATTTGTCCAACATTCACCCTTTATATATTTGAAGACAGTTTCTAAGATGATCTTCATAGGAATATTGAGTCTAAAACCCACACATGCCAAGAGAACTATTTTTTTTATATTTAATAAAGATCACTCAAGATATCTAACTCAATAATGAGGATTTTCATGAACATAATAGAATTACTTTACTTCTAAAGTTATGGATAGTTAGGTATCTATTTATAAAGAAAAGAGACTGGGCAACAAATTTGCAAATCAAAACATGCTCTAAAGTTAAAATTATCATTTCTAAACTAGGTAGCAGGAAAAAAAAAATAAGACTATTAGTTAAAATAGGCACATACATTATTCAAATTTTATGGCTAACTTTTTAAGCTTAAAATAAAAGAAAAACAAGTGTCTAATTGATATTCATTTATTCATGTCACTATATAACCAGAACAGTACAAACTAGTTTTGTATGGCATTATTCACAGAAAGAATGTTCCAACATCCCTTACAAAATTAAAATAATGCATAATATTAATTTTGTTTGTTTTCAGTTTCTGGGACATGCCTGACATATATTACTGAATGTATTCAGTCTCAATTTGCTATTTTTATTGTAAATCCTGATGAAGGATGTTAGCATTGCACTCAACAAAATCCATCAAATGATTTAAACCAATATGAAATTAGGCTGGTAAAATAGTGCTATTTAAAAACATTAATTAAATGGCTGTGCTTGCTTGTCAACCTGATCCACTGTACACTGTTTAACTGCATGACTCTACAAAACTGATAGTCTCCATTTGTCTCTACTGCCAAAATTACCTTTGTGAGATCAAAAATGCATGGAAAGCAGTCAAGTTAGAAGTAGGGAAAAAGGAGCCAAAAGAGGGCCATGCCAACAAAAATCAATTTTCATACGTAAGGATACTCTGGAAACGAGAGTGAATTTTTTCATTGTTAGAAAAGTGAGCTTACAAAAAAGAAAGCTAGAATGAAATTTGCAGTGGTAGGTAGGGAACTGGAACCAGACATGTCTGTAACATAAATATGAACAGGGAGATATGGAAACAAACACAGATACGGCTATATGAAACATGCTAAACATGTATATTTTGCAGCTCTTATCACTGAGAGACCCTAGTGGCAATACTGCTTTAGTAGTAATGAGAACACCTAACTCCCAGACCTTAGTTTATAAATACTGTCCTCCATCAAATGAAATCAGGGTTCTTTGGAGGAATGATGGACTCCAGGACTGAGGCAGGGAAACTACTAGACAATCGTGGATTACATTGTAGCGGCAGAAAGAAAATGCTGGAAGATAAGGGGAGCAAATTGAAAAACAACTTGGAGAATTTCAATGGCCAAATCTCAGTCAACTTGAACAATAAGTGATATACTGGATTATAACCCATAGTGATATAAATAAATCAGTGAATAAATGAGTGAGAAAGAACAGCTTTTGTTACAGCAAAATTCTAATTGATAAATGTGGAAGGAATTATGAAAATAGAAAAATCACCATTTGGCAAACACCACAGTAATAATTATATCAGGCAAGAGTCACAGATGGATGCTAAAACTAGTAGACAAAAATATGATAAGAAACAGGATATTTCCATAGTTACAAAATGTCTCCTCACAAGATACATATTAATTACACATGAAAATATAACCTTATAATGGAGAAACCTGGCAGACACCACCTTAGACTGATAAAAATTAAACCAAGTGATAAAAATAAAAACTGCATAATAAGACATCATGACTTAACACTTGTCCTTGTGCTGTATCTCCTGATATGATACACTGAGAAGGTTACATTATTTCAGTGATATTCTTGCTAAAAAATGCATAAATTGAATTTAATCAAGAGGAAATATCAGCTAAATCCAAATTGAGTGACATTCTACAAAATGGCTGGTCCATGCTCTCCAAAATGTCAAGGTCATAAAAGACAAACAAAGAGGCATTATAATAGAACCGTGAAGGCTAGCAAAACATACCAACCAGATGTAAAGGGGGATTCTGCATTGAATCTTGGAGTAGAAAATCAGCATGAATGGTACAACTGGCAAAATTCCAAGTTTCTAGATTAATACTATTACTATATAAATGTTCATATCTTGATGTCATTATTTTTACTGTGATTATATAAGGTGCTAACATTAGGAAAAGTTGGATAAATGGTGTGTAAGAGTTCTCTGCTCTATTTTTGCAACTTTCAATAACGTAAGATGAAATCACTGCTGACAGTGACTGCAGCCATTAAATTAAAGATGTTTGTTCCTTGGAAAGATAGCTATGACAAACTTACACAGCATATTAAAAAGCAGAGACACCACTTTTCTTACAAAGGTCCAAATAGTCAAAGCTATGGTTTTTCCAGTAGTCATGTACAGATGTGGAGTGCTGGACCATAAAGAAGGCTGAGTGCTGAAGAATTGATGCTTTTGAATGTGGTGCTGGGGAAGACTCTTGAGAGTCCCCTGGATTGCAAGGAGATCAAACCAATCAATCCTAAAGGAAATCAACCCTGACTGTTCATTTGAAGGACTGATGGTGAAGCTAAAACTCCAATACTTTGGCCACCTGATACAAAAAGTTGATTCATTGGAAAAGACTCTGCTGCTAGGAAAGACTGAAGGCAAAAGGAGAAGGGAGCTGCAGAGGATGAGGTGGTTATATAGCATCACCAACTCAGTGGACATGAATTTGAGACAGCTCCGGAAGGCAATGAAGGATAGGGGAGCCTGGTGTGCTGCAACCCATGGGGGTCACAAAGAGTCAGACATGACTTAGAGCGACTGAATAGCAACAAGATACATCTGAAATTAAAACCAAATTTATAATAAATCCACCTTCATCCCTATCTCCATGAGCTTTAGTTGACAATAGTTTAGTGTTATATATTTTACTGTGAAATGAACTGTTCCAATCTTAGTGGCATAAAGCAACAATATTTTTTATTATGTCTCAAAGTTCTGGAGATTTAATTTAGAATCAACTTTTACTTACAAAACGTTGCAAAAAGAGCTTTTATATACCATTCACTAGACATCTAATGTTAATCTCATGTAACCGTAATACAATTAATGACCTCAAAAAATAAGCACAGATATGATAATACTATTATTATTATGCTTCATGTTTCTGCAGGTGATTGAACTAGACTAGATAGTTCATGCTCAGTCTTTCACTCGGCTAAGATCAGTTACAGGAGCTGGAATCACCTGAAGGCTTCAGCTGCCCCTCCTCCTACATTTTAGAAAACACCAATCTACCTGAACTTTCTTCAACATGTGGGTTCTTCATTATGTCTCTTCTCTGCTATAATCATTGTTCTAACAGTTACAGTCTTTTTATGGGTTTTTAAAACATTCATCAGATGGAATATTTGTTTTCTCCTTATTACAAATAATTAAATCAGAAAATACCAAAAACATTAAATAAATGGAATTGAATTAATATTTTTTTAAAGTTATTTATGATTTTTAAAAAATTCTAAGATATTAAAAAAGGCAGATATTCATCTAACAACAACAAAACCCTGTAACAAACATATAAATTATAAAATTTTAAACATGTTAAAGCCAGGTACAGTGCAACTTGTTTATTGCCTAAAAATCTTAATCTATGTAACAAAGTAAGAAAATTAAATAAATAAAATAATAGCTAAAAAGGAGAGACCTTTCTCCTTGGACACCATATAATAGTCAACATACAAAAAGAAACAGCATAAATAGGTAAACTCTTAGAAATACTAAGAAAACTCAATCAATTTTCTGATATCAGCATAATATATAGAATCAATGGCATCTCATAATAATAACAAAATATAGTTTTAAAAAATGTTAAAAATCTCATGAAAATCTTAAGTCTCTAGGACTAAATGTAACAAAATAGAAGAGGTCACCATAAAAATAATACAATATATGACTACAGGCCTTTTACATGACCTAAATAAATGGAAAAATACACTATATTGATGGATATAAACACTCATAATTATGTCAATTATTCTCTAATTTATATTTAAATTAAATACATCATTAAAAATCAACCAATATGTCAAGAGATACAATCTGCCAAAACTCAGAAATAGAAGAAGTAGATGAACATAACAGACCTATATCAATTAAAGAAATGGAGTCCATACATAATAACCCTTAAATGAGAACACATCTAGACTAGATGGGTTCACTGGTGAATTCTATAAAATACTTAAGGAAGGAATTGGAATAATTTATCTACAATCTCTTTCAGAAGATAGAAGCAGAAGGAATATTCTCAACACATTCTATGAGGTCAGCATTATCCTAATACTAAAACTAGACAAAGATTTTACAGGAAAAGAAATTATAGACCAAAATCTCTCGTGAACTTAGGTATAAAAGTCCTCAACAAAATATTAACAAATCAAATGCAACAATGTATAAAAAGAATTATGCATTATAACCAAGCAGGATTTATCTGAGGTATGCAAGATTGATTCAACATTTGCAAGTCTAATGTATATCATATCATCAGACTAAAGAAGAAAAAAGTCACACAATTATGTCAATAGATGCAATAAAAAAGCATTTAACAAAACCAAACACCCATTCATGAAAGAGAGGGGAAATTTCTTGACAAAACATCTACTCAAAAACCTAAAAACAATCAAACTTAACACTGAGAAACTCAGTTTTTCACGTAAGATCAGAAACAAGGTGAGGATATAAGCCTTTCTCAACATTGCTTTTACCATCATTCTGGAAACCCTAACTAACGTGATGACAATAAAAGGAAATAAAAGATATACATATTGAGAATGAAGAAATAAAACTGTCATTCTCAGATGACATGATGGTCTATGTAGAAAACCTAAGAGAAATGAACAAAAATCTTCTGGAACTAACAAGCTATTATAGCAAGGTTTCAGGATACAAGGTTAATATACAAAAGTCAATCACTTTCCTATATACCAGTAATGAACAATTAGAATTTGAAATTAAAACATATTACCATTTATTAGCACCCTCCCCCCCAAAATACAAATACTTATGCATGAATCTTTATAAAATGTGTACAAAATGTTTATAAGGTAAACTACAAAATGAAAGCTATCAATGAAGAATTATATAGAGAGATGCGTACATGTGTGCTAAGTCGCTTCAGTTCTGTCTGCCTCTTTGCAAACCTATGAACTATAGTCCAGCAGGCTCCTCTGTCCATGGGATTCTCCAGGCAAGAATACTGGAGTGGGTTGCCATGCCCTCCTCCAGGGGATCTTCCCGACCCAGGGATCGAACCCGTGTCTCTTGTGTCTCCCACATTGGCAGGCAGATTCTTCACCACTAGAGTCACCTGAGAAGTCCCCAAATGGAGAGAGAATCCATGTTTATTGACAGCAAGACTCAATATTATCAAGAAGTTATTTCTTTCCAGCTTGATCTATAGATTTAACAGAATCAAAATGCCCGTAAGTTATTTTACACATGTCAACAAAACATAAAGTTTATATGGAGTGGCAAAAGACTCAGAATAGCCAACTCATTATTGAAAAAGAGGAACAAAGTTGGATGATTTTTACTACTAGCCACCAAGACTTACTATAAAGCTACAGTATCAACACCATGCAGTATACTTGAAAGCATAAACAGATCAGCAGAAGAGAATAGAGAGCCCAGAAATAAATCAAAATGAATACCATGAACTGTACTTTGTAAAGGAGCAGAGAAAATACAATAGAACAAGCAGTCTTTTCAACACATAGTGCTGCAGCAGCTGGATGTTTATATGCCAAAAGAAAATGAACCTAGAAACAGACCTTACACCCTTCACAGATATTAGCTCAACCAGATATTATAATCATGAAAAGTGTTATATATTAAGGGAGGTCTTCTACATAAGTAAGTGAATTTATTTTTAAGTCCTATGTTTGATGTTCTTTCAGATTAACCTATATAACACATACATTTTTGCAATAACAAAATGGATAACATGGCAGAGATCAAGTTACTACTTATGAGATTATGCGCAGCTAATTTTCCCAACAATATATTTTTTTAGATTTCAGTTACAATCTCAAAACAGAGTGTATCACAATATTCATGAGGGGTTCTTAAGTTCTAAGCAATGAAGCACCAATAGCATGTTGTCTTATGTTGTCAGTTATCCTATTCTATCGAAAGAGGATAAAAAAGCATTGATGCTTTAAGAACTTGTGTTCTTGCCACTCCCATCTTGAGTGATAGACTAAGGAGTTGTGTTTACTGTCCCCATGCATTCTGCCTCACACTATCTTCTGACTCATGCCTTGAGGATAAAGACTATGGTTGTTGGATTTGATTTCTTTTCTTATGCTTAGTTTAGTGCCTGACATACAGTAGGAGCTTCATAAATATTATACTAACAGTCTCCACATTTCACAGATGTGAAAGCTGAGGTTCAGAGAGGTGGAGGAGCAGCGGGTACCAGAATGGCTGAGTGGTTAAGGCGTTGGACTTAAGATCCCATGGATTTATATGCTTATGGGTTTGAACACTATTTCTAGTACAAGTTAGCCTGTTTTTTTTTTTGTTTGTTTGTTTTGTTTTGTTTTTAACAAAGTGGTATGGAGGAGTGTGTGCAAGGTGGAAATGCAAATCCTACCCCTGGTGACTTCAGCAGTCCCCTTGCTATCTCCCATGTTAAGACATGGAGGGGTCCTGAGATCACATTCTCCTGTTAGGCAGCTTTCTATGAAGACTACAGATTTCTCATGTTCCTCAAATGAAAGTGGCTCAAAGAGAGTGACACATAATTAATAGGATGATGTGGTAAAATACCATTTATTGACGGTGATAGCATCCCAATCAAAGAAACTAGCAGTGAAATTTCTGTTGTCTTACTTCTCAAAAGTGCTAAAAGAGTTAACTTTCTATTCCTATGTGATTAAAATCACTTGAGACCCATTTACACTTAATGTAATCTAATAGCAAAAATAAACATCGCTCCCTGCTTGTGTGCTTTGAAGAATTTGCTCTTCAGAAGGATTATAAAACAGACATCTTTCAGATGGTTCTGGGTCAATTAGCAACCTTAACTGTGATTATGGATGCTGAAACCAGGTGTGATCTCCTGGCTGTTTCAGTCAAATCTGCTGCAGACCCTTTCTATACAGCACTCCTCGGTTCAGTCTGGTCTAGGTAGACTAGCTGACTGCGATCAGCTTCCTGTGGCACAGGGAGATTCCAGTATAATCTTGCCAATGTAGTTTCTCACAGTGGGTGGGCATTTGTGTTCTGCATATTAGGAAAGGCTCTTCTTTGCCAATGCAACAGGTTTTTTTTATTCTGAATCCATTTAAAGCCTCAAATGAGGTTACAATGGTAAATATCATGGAGGAAAGAGTTAACAGTGACAGTCCCAGTTCTCAGAATATCTTGGCTTTATCCACCAAACCATTTAGGGAGGCAACTTGCTATACTGCGCTGTGTTTCTGCTGCTTGCTCTCATGATAGAAATTCAGATTAGGAAGGGCCTGGTTATTTTTATTAATGGGAAATTTTTAGTGTTTTATTACTGCTTCTGAGTTAAATACAGTAGGAGAAGTGGGATTCATTCTCATTTCTTACTTTATGTATTTTATGGTTTGAGTTTCCAAATAGCATGTGCTACCTTAGTAATTTTATATATTTATGAAATATTTTTTAAATGATGAATATTATTTCAAATAAGTAAACACAAGCTATACCTGCTTACTGTTTTTTAAAAATTCAGACAATACCAAAAAACACAAAATAAAAATCTTGTCAGCTACAGATTGTAATTGAGAATATTAGTATGTACATATTTATTTAAACTAAATTGTAAAAATACTTTTAGCTAATATAATTTTTTTGTATATTTCTTTCTCTTAATAATACATAATGATCACTTTTCCATATAAATTTATGAAAGTCTGCAACACTTTTAATGGCCAGAAAATATTTCATTATGGAGATGCATTAAATATTTTTCATTAATTTCTTAATAATACACAGTTTGCTTCCAATTTCTCAACATTATAAACAATGCTACATAATTATTTATATGCTTCTCTGATTAACTCCTTAGGATAAGGAGGTTGAAGAAGATGTAGATTTTAATTCTCTTATTACATATTGCCAGTGTTTCATTTCAAAATTTGAATCAGTATGTATTCCTATTCACAATATAGTCAAGTTACCAATCATTTATATGGTTCTCCAGTTTTCCCATTAAAACAAAAGAAAAAAATTTAATTAATAATAATAGGAGCTAGAAAAAGCAAGAGTTAGGGTTAGGGTTACTAACATCATAAGCCACCTTATTCAAATTCTTTCCTTTGAGAGGAAAGAAGGGACTACCTACCATTTGCTGAGTACCTATAACAGATCAGTCACTATTTAAAGTGCTTGACAGAAGGCATTCCATTCAGTCTGCAATAAAAATCTTAGGAAATAGGCTAATATTATCATCTTCATGTCAGAAAAAAGCTGAGTTTCATACAAGTTGAGTATCTTGACCAAGGTTGCCGAGATAATAAATTTTGACCCTGGAAAGTACAGACAGCTTTCTTTGGCACCAAGTTTCTTTTATCATTTAGTTTAGAGGTTCTCCACCAGATTTCCACATGTAAGTGACACATAACCTTGCTAGGGTCCTTATAACGCAGGGTACTATGGGAGAAATACATGGTTCAAAACTTACTTCTTTTACAGGGAAACACATGAAGCAATTAGAAGGAAATGAAGTCATTGTTTTGTAACATTTTTGCATAATTTTCAGCTCAGAGGCCATTTATACTCTGTAAATCTTCTCAAAGTTTCAGACATAAACGTTCAAATAGCTTTAAGGAAAAGATACTTTCAGCTATACATTTTGCCTTAAAATTTTAAAAAAAGAAACACAACTTTAACTTACTAATGAGTATGTACCTAGAGAAATGAACAGTAGAGAAAAATAAAAGGCAAAATGAGAGTGTACAAAGCAATGCAGTACATTGGGGAATATGCACTTAAGAACAAAAGTGACAATTTCTAAAGCATAACTTGCACCCTACACACCCATATGAAAGACAAAATCTCAAGCAATAGACTTAGCTGTCAATTATAGTATCTGTTCTCATAGTTAGTGTTAATGAAACTGGAGCAGCAGAGCAGAATGAACATATTTTGGTTAGAAATAAATGGATAGCTTCATTTGTTCCAACTTTTTAAGATTTCTTTTGTTGATTACACTTACAGATTTTTTTCATGTTGGAACTTATTCATAAAGTCATCATTTTTAAAAGAGAATTATCCCCTTGTAACACTCAATGTAGTATCATGCTGAAGTGTACAACTTTAGTTAAGTTTCCCACAAAAATGGTTACTCTTTAACCTGACATTTGAATGAAACAGGCAGAGCAAGATAAAAATTTAGCAAGTTTTTTCCAGCTTTTTCCCCCCTACAGTAAGGCAGCATGACATATTCCAAATCTTAAATCAACTGATTATGAATCCCCTATCTTTCTTTAACAATGTATTTCCTATTTTTCCTCCAACATAACAATGTGCTCTTCAAATATATGCAGAACCCTAACTCTTAAAAGAAATTCTAGAAACTCATAGAATGCTAATCAAGTTTTATATTTCACAACTTCAACTTACAAAATGGCACAATTAAAGTCAGAAAGAACCTAGAAAAATCCTAGCTGATTTACACATGGGAAACAGAACATTTTTTTTCTTTTTCTGTTTGCACATATAAGACTAAAGAGAAAAATTTAGGAGGAGAAATGATGCTGGCATTCTCATCTCCTCCGACAGATATTTGAAAAGCAAATCATTGTTCTTATTTATCCATGCTGTGGGAAATCGGTTTTAACCAGGCTCTGACAAAAGACATCCTCCAGAATCCTGACACTGATTATGGTTATCTTCTGAGACCAAGTTTAAAGTGTTCCCCTCCTTGTTCCTCCCCACCACACAGAGGGTCCCTCTCCACCATTCTCACAGAAAATCTCTAGAATACCCCATGGCATTCATCCTGTGCTATCACAGCACTTATCTCAATTGAAGCACTTCCTGTATAAAATCAATTATTTCAACTCTCTTGAAAGAAATCTCCCCAAACAAACACTTGGGGACTTCCCTGATGGTCCAGTAGTTAAGACTCCATGCTTCCAATGCACCAGGCCTAGGTTCAACCCCTGGTCAGGGAACTAGATCCCACATGCCATAACTAACACCCAGTGCAACCAAATAAATAAATAAAATAAATATTTGAAAAAGGTACTTGAATAAAATAATACTATTTTTACTGAGGAGCAGGAGTTTTAGATTTAGCAATCTGCAGCATGCTGGTTAAAATGAATGACTTCCTTACAGTTACAAAACATTGGCATTCTCTGTGCATTATTAAAAGAAAGAAAAAAGGTATGATCATACTTATCTGATGAATCCCAATTTAAAAAACCACAGATAAGCTCTTTTTAATGTAATTTGTATTGGTCAAACAGCACCCTTCAATTCTCTTTGACACATTGGGAACATAGTCTTAACCAGCTCCCATATCTCAGAAGCAGTGTTTCAAAAAGTGAGAATTCTGTAATTCGAAGTATATGTAAGAAGGAGGACACCTGCTCTCACTGGCAGACAGGGTTCGTTAGAACTCTGAGAACCGCGGTCTCTCACTGACTCAGTTTAAGCAACTTTTATTTGGGGAGCACTTAGAAAACCCATGAAGAAAGAATAGGTGGCCTTCAGGCTACTCCTAAATTACCCCAGGAGTAACAGGGCTCTTCATTTCTGCTGGGTAGGGAATCCACTTTTCCACAGAGGGGGTCTATTTTCCCTCTCATTTTTATTCACAGCAGCATGGGTCTTCTCTAACTGAGATTCAGGCCTGGAGGCATTTTCAATTAGAGCAGACAGGAACTTTTTAACATTCTTCCAATTCTTGATCCAAATGCCCTAAACCTGGGATAGGACAACACAGACTGGAAGCTCACACACAATCTATATATTCACTTCACCCTTGCTGCAGTTATGAAAATGCTAAGATTGGAACACTGAAAATCATGGAGAGTGTACACTTCAAATAATTTGGTTGCTTTCCAGACCATGAACATACAACCTGTGAGCCAGACCTGACATTAACCTTCAGAGTCATTATGTGGTACACATTAAACTAATATAATATTGTACATCAACTATACTCCAAGAAGTGCATTTCTGATCTCGCATGGGGGGGTAGGAGCAGAGGAGGCGGCTCAGGGATTTCCTAATTCTGGAAAGGAAGGAGATCTAAGGTCGACTCTATTGTGAATAGCGGTCACGTCTTGTAAGTAAAAAGCTCTTTGAAATATTTAAAGTTTACATTCAGTGTTTTATATACTTTAGAAAAGACCATTTCAATCTACACTATATGTGTGCATATATATATATATTTATATAATGTAGGTATTTTGAAATATGTGTGTCTATATATAATTTAACAAATATAAAGAGCAAACACATAGGGCTTACACAGTACTAGGCACTCAGTGCTTCACATATGTTAAACTCCCTTATTCCTCACAACCCTATAAAGTGGGTACTACTGTTATCATACTACCGACAGATTGAACTGAGAGGTTAAGTAACTGACGCAAGGTCACACAGATAGTAAATTAGTGGTAAAACTTGATCCAGACGCAGGCATTCTTGCTCCAGAGTACATGCTCTCAACCACCATATTACACAACCTCTTTCAGTTTTCAGGAAACAAAGTTTTTCTTTTAAATCTACATACAGAGACATTAGCTTGCTTTACTCTCAGTTACACAATCTCTCCCTCCCTCCACCTCCAAGTTCCCTGACAAGTTTTATCCTTAAGGTACATAATTTAAATTTTTATTTTCTCAGAGATGATTTTGCATATAGCATTAAGTTCTTCGAAATTCCCTGATAAATGCACATAAAACTTTGAACTGATATTTGATACAGCAGCAAGCTGTGCCAAAGCAGTTTCTATCACTACAAAAGGCAAGTTTCAATGGCCCAATGATTCTTTTGTTTATGTATTTGTTCCATTATTTATTTATAACATATGATCTTTTGAGTTAGTCTTAAAGATGAAAAGTCTCATAGGGAGAGGAGAAGCGAACAGATGGCGTAATTCCAGGAAAGGCTAGGAATCTTGGTATGCTCTCTGCATAGCAATTTAGAGTAAAATTCACATCAAAACTGAAGCAGGCTATCTGTTGTCTGGGTTAGAGATTACAGAAAAAACATAAGGATCACCAATAAGCATATCATCCCTGACTCCAGTGATGTTCCCACACCCTCTAATTGGTGCTATTCTGTAGTAATCAATATATTACAAGCGCCTAATAGGCACTCCTGCAAATTCTAGGGAAACAAACTCACCCTGCAGAAAACCCTGAATATTCATACCCAAGTGCAAATGTTAATTCATGCAATGCTTGCGTTAAACTGGTCTAATTATCTACTGAAGGAATCTATTAAAGGCCTGCTGTCAATCCTACAGATTGGGTTCAGCAAAGTGAAACTGAAGTGCGTGTCTTTTCAGCTAATTACAAAACTCTGCCTGACATGCTTTAAGAATGGTCAAAAAAAAAAAAAATACACATGGACGGCACACAGCTAGCTCCTCAACATGCACGAAGTGTCCTCTTGTCAATCAAGCAAAGATAGGACATGATGACATAGGAAGAGAAGCGCAGCCTAAGAGGCCATGTACCTTCTCACTACATCACTCATGGTCCTTGGAGGAAAGTGGCATGTCACAAATAGCCACTTTAAAAAATCTCAAGCAGCATATAATTGGTTTTTCATTGAATAGTTTGGGACAATAACCAGTAGCTTTTAAACACTGGGGCTTCCCTGCTGGCTCAGTGGTAAAGAACCTGCCTGCCAACGCCAGAGATTCAGGAAACGTGGGTTCGATTCTGGGTCGGGAAGACCCCCTGAAGGAAATAATAACCCACTCCAGTATTCTTGTCTGGGAAATTCCATGAACTGAAGAGTCTGGTGGGTTTCAGTCCATGCGGGTCGCAAAGAGTTGGACACAACTGAGCGCGCGCATACACACACACACACACACACACACACACACACACACAGACACACACTTTAAACACAAGATATTCCTCAATGGCTATATTGGACATTCTTACACATTTAAGCAAAAAATTCTGGCTTTTGAATTCTTTTTATCCTTCTGTCTCTTATATTAACCTAAAAGTCAAGAGGGAAGTTGGATTCTTCCCTTCTGCTCTCTCTACTGTCTCTTCAGCTTGACTCAATATTATTTTTACTAAAATGGAAAAATTATTTACAGGGATTAGGAAATACATTAATATGGGAAGTACAAAAGTAGATTCATCTAGTTTATGATGTTGTATGTTCTTTTTTATTTTTCTGAGGTCATAATACACCCACCGATATCACATGAGCTGTATGTTTGGCAAGGCTGTCCTGTAGCTCAAGTATTTAATGGTCTCATTTCTGCCAGGGGATGACACATTGTGAAGTAGTCATCAATTGTAGGCTGATTAAAAAATACACACACACATTAAAGTCTGCATGTGGTCTAACACTGTACTTATTAATTTTAACCTGCATTCCTAAATGCTGATATGAACTGGTGCCAACAGGCCTGTAAGGATGGAGGAAAACAAGCAGGAAGGTAAACAAAGAGGAGAAACAGAGTTAAGAAAACTGAAGCAAAAAGTAGTAACAAAATGACACTGAATTGGTAGCAGGGAAGTATATCAGAGCCTCTTTAAATTGTAATGAAAAATGCAGAAATGCAATAGCAAAAGTTAAATAAGGTCATGCATAAGAGAGTATCTGTGGCATATTCTAACCTACTGTGGAAATAAAATTCATCAATAATATTAAAGGTAGTTGCATGATCCACTGTTCTCCTGAATTGTGTTTTTTCTCCTGAATTGTGTTTGCCTAAAGTAATAGGATCATCAAAAAAGCAAGAGAGTTCCAGAAAAACATCTATTTCTGCTTTATTGACTATGCCAAAGCCTTTGACTGTGTGGATCACAATAAACTGTGGAAAATTCTGAAAGAGATGGGAATACCAGACCACATGACCTGCCTCTTGAGAAACCTGTATACAGGTCAGGAAGCAACAGTTAGAACTGGACATAGAACAACAGACTGGTTCCAAATAGGAAAAGGAGTACATCAAGGCTGTATATTGTCACCCTGCTTATTTAACTTATATGCAGAGTACATCATGAGAAACACTGGGCTGGAAGCACAAGCTGGAATCAAGATTGCCAGGAGAAATATCAATAACCTCAGACATGCAGATGACACCACCCTTATGGCAGAAAGGGAAGAGGAACTAAAGAGCCTCTTGATGAAAGTGAAAGAGGACAGTGAAAAAGTTGTTTTAAAGCTCCACATTTAGAAAACTAAGATCATGGCTTCCAGTCCCATCACTTCATGGCAAATAGATGGGAAAACAATGGACACAGTGGATGACTTTATATTTTGGGCTCCAAAATCACTGCAGATGGTGATTGCAGCCATGAAATTAAAAGACACTTGCTCCTTGGAAGGAAAGTTATGACCAACCTAGACGGCATATTGAAAAGCAGAGACATTACTTTGCCAACAAAGGTCCATCTAGTCAAGGCTATGGTTTTTCCAGTAGTCATGTATGGATGTAAGAAAGCTGAGCGCCAAAGAATGATGCTTTTGAACTGTGGTGTTGGAGAAGACTCTTGAGAGTCCCTTGGACTGCAAGGAGATACAACCAGTCCATCCTAAAGGAGATCAGTCCTGGGTGTTCACTGGAAGGACTGATGTTGAAGCTGAAACTCCAATACTTTGGCCACCTGATGTGGAGAGCTGATTCATTTGAAAAGACCCGGATGCTGGGAAAGATTGAGGGCAGGAGGAGAAGGGGATGACAGAGGATGAGATGGTCGGATGGCATCACCAACTCGATGGATGTGGGTTTGAGTGGACTCCGGGAGTTGGTGATGGACAGGGAGGCCTGGTGTGCTGCGGTTCATGAGGTCACAAAGAGTCAGACACAACTGAGCGACTGAACTGAACTGAACTGAATGTAATAAGATCTGGACTGCTTGAGCAAAACACAAAGTTGCCATTGTAAGACCTAAGGCTTACTGCACATGCTATTAAAAAAAGAAAGTGAACTTCTTTGAATACAATTGTTTACATCAATATTATCACATAATTCCATTTATGTTATAGATTATTGTGATTAAATTAAAACTGTAGTAATTATACTATATTACCCATGTTAAAAATTCTAACCTTTTTTTTAATATTTCTTGGTATTTGTTTCATTTAAAACAGTCTTAAAATTCAAATTTAATTTAAACAATCCAAATTTTTCCTTGTAAAGGAAAGAGATTATGTGAAAATACAGCCTATCCTTAAAAGAGAATTTCTTTAATAAACTAAAATCTAACTAAAACTTCTCATCTCTCCAATTTTTCTGAGGTTACTTTTTTTAAAACATACATTTCTATCTCATTTCCTTCCAACTCTTCAAAGTTGACAGAATTACATTTACAAATGCAAAAAGCAAATACAGCTAAAAAGCTTTCCTCTTTTTTTCTTTTCTGTTTTTCATCTTCTCAGTGAATATATTTAAATAAAATATCCCTGAAAAATATGAGTTTAAAAAAACTCCTTTATTAATATCAGAGTTTTCTAGCAGTAACATTCTCTCAAATTCTATCAGTGAAAATAGCTAGTCTTTATACTTTACCTCTATTTTACCTCTTAACCTGGAGCTTATGTCCAGATAGTTAGAGCCTCCTGAGAGTATTTTAGATGCTTTTCTGAAAGATTTGTTTCACCCTTTATTAACATCCTTAACTTGGCTCACCTAAGGCAAGTGTTTGATTGTGTGTGTGTGTGTGTGTGTGTGTGTGTGTGTGTGTGTGTGTGTGAGTGTGTGTTAGCCACCCTTTCAATCTTCTCCCCAAGCATAGGGTTAAATGGGTTAACTGGACCTAGTTTAACTTGCCTGGGCATAGGACAAGACCTCTGGCCTCTTCTACTTTCCCTCCTGGTAGATCTGGTTTTGTTTTGGTTTTCTTTAGCCAGCATTTTAACTATCTGAAAGAAATCAATTCTCATCTCTTCTCGGATCACCAGGTGGCTGTTACTGAGTCAAGTTTAATGTAGTTCAACTCTTTTCTCCATCAAATAGGGAAGTAAATCAGCTATCCAAATAATACAGGGAAAGCACTTTAAGTTATAACGTATTCATGTTCCTTTTAAGACAAATAAATGTGAAAGGACATCTCAACATGACACTGCTCTCTGCTCTTTATTGCAGATTCATGTAAATGAATCAGTGAATAACATTTGATTCAGCAAATGTTTTTGATAGTCTGTTCTGTACAATGCGCTGTGCTATGTGCCATGGAGATGAGGAGATGAATTAAGTATGCTCCTTGGCTTCAAGGAGCTCACAGAAGCCTAGAGGTTTATCTTTTAGTCTTATGCACCACAGTAATTACGAAATACATACAGAAATAAGATAACTGTGTAAAATAATTGACAAGCAAAAATCTCTGTGTAAGCATTCATTCTATCAGATGCTGAATCTGCAGAGATAGAAATAGTGGTAGCTGGGCTGCTGCTAAGTCGCTTCAGTCGTGTCAGACTCTGTGCGATCCCATAGACAGTAGCCCACCCAAGCTCCTCTGTCCCTGGGATTCTCCAGGCAAGAACACTGGAGTGGGTTGCCATCTCCTTCTCCAATGCATGAAAGTGAAAATTGAAAGTGAAGTTGCTCAGTCCTGTCGGACTCTTCGCGACCCCATGGACTGCAGCCCACCAGGCTCCTCCGTCCATGGGATTCTCTAGGCAAGAGGACTGGAGCGGGTGCCATTGCCTTCTCCAAGATAGTGGTAGACTGATTGCCAAAATGTCCCCAGCTCCTCAGCCCCTATTTATTCCCTGCGCAGTGTGGCCAGCTCCTCCCTTACAAAGGCAGAACACTCTCTCTACCCCCTGAATCTGCACTGATCCTACAACTTGCTTTGATCAACAGGAAGGGCCAAAAGAGCCCACACACCAGATGTGAGCTTAGGTTTCAAGACTTTGATCTCTTCTGCTCTCTCCCTTGGAACCTTGCCACCAGCATGTGAGCAAGTTTGAATTAGATGGCTAGGTTGTCAGATATATCTGGCCCAGTCACCTCCATCACCTCAATTAGCAAACAGCACACAAACACACATGAATAAGGCCATTCGAGATGAGGAGGCCTCTAGCTGATCCACCAGGTTTCCACAGATGTGTGAGCCAGCCTAGTTGGGATCAGTTGAGCTTAATACAGATCAGCAGAACTATCTAGGGGACTTAGAGACACATGAGCGATAAAGTAATTTATGGTTTTGAGCCACTAAACTTGAGGTGGTTTACCCACAGTTATAAGGCAATGCTATGATGATATATAATTGATATAGGATTGTGGACACAGCATTTGCAAATGCATGGGGAACCATGGCTTTCTCTACTAGGATCATGCTACTGTATCTGTGTAACTTGAGCTGTATATATATTTCAATGTTAAAAATAAATGAAATCTCATGAAAAGAAATGTAATAAAAGAAACATAAGTTCTATAAGGGTATATATATATATGAATATATATATGAAAATATGTATATGTGAATATATATGTATGAATATATATATATATATATATATATATATATATATATTTCTTTTTTTTCTATTTTGTTCACCGATGTGGCCCAAGCATCAGAAACAATGACTGGTACAGAGCAGATAGTTAATTGTTTTGTTGTTCTTGACAAAATAAATGCATTTAACCAAACATTTATTTGATTATCTCTGAATCCAGAATTAAAGCCTCAGAAAAGGCATTAAGTTGGATTCCAAGGAAGTGAGTAGAGTCCAGGAGGAAATTAGAACACTGTAGTGTTACTCCAGATATGCTATGATGAGATCTTAACTGGAATGGTGATAGCAAGAACAAAAGAGGAAGGAGAGACCAATATGGTTCCATTAAATGGGCTGGGCTTGCCGCCAGACTGTATTTACTCATTCTCTAGAATCTTTTCATCTATCCATTTCAAAATATCAATAAAACCTGATAGTGTTTCTAACTCCAAGTATTTACTCAAGAAAACATTTCAGCCATCTCCTCTCTGTATTATGACCCAATTTGACAGTGCTCTGATAAGTACAGACAGAGAATGAGAAGATAGCAAAGTGGTAACATGGTGAGGTTTAGAGTTTAGAAAGACCCTCCTAAATATACTGTGGTGGTTAATGGAGAGGAGCAGTAATGAAGTCAAGGAGAGCACTCGCGACTACTACAGTGGTCTCAGTGAGAAACGGTGGATGAACAAATGTGGGAGCACTGGAGATTTATGTAAATAGATTTGGTATTTTGGAAAGAAAATACGAGGGAGTAAGGAGTAGGTAAGTAACATTCTGACTTTGGCAACCTGTGGGTAGAAGTGCCAAGCAAAAAGCTAAAAGCTATTGGAGGGGCAGCAGGCTTAGAGGTAAGATAGCAACGTCATTCTTTGACATGCTCTGTTTGAGAGCATTTGAATCCTGAGATAAAGACATAAAAAGAGAAGCCATCAATTTATTTAGCATTTTGTCTGGTCTAGTGTAGTGCCTGGACCACAATAAGTCATTTGTGAATGAATAAACAAAAGAAGCTCAGAAAACAGACCTGGACTTAGATCTTGAAAAGTGAATTAATACTATATACCCAGGAGAATATGTGCCGGGAACAAATTAGATCAGTACTGCTCAAAGTGTGCATTGCACACACAACTGATCCTCAAACTGTTACCTGTCCTCAGTGGAATAAGTACAGATACTAAAAGTAAGCATTTGGAAAGTTTTATAGCAATGTAACAGTAATTTTGCATCTGCTTTTTATCAAAGATGAGGAAATTAGACTCATTTTATATGCTTTTGGTTTTTATTTCCTCTTTTTTTTTTGTTTTTTGAGTTTTTTGGGTTTTGCTTTTGTCTTTCACTTTTAGAAAAGTTTGTCTGTAATGGATTGGAAATGTCAAAGCAACCAACAAACCAAACAAAAATCCTGACACATCACTATGGGCAGCTTAAGCATCAAATTAGACCATTTAAAGACAATGTTTATCGCAGTTCCTCTTTGACTCATTCTCGTCTCTTACATTCCTTCTTACCTGTTTTGCTAAATCCAACTTTATTCCCTTCCTAGGGAATCTCAATAGTAAATTAAATCTTCTTTTGTGTAGTTTGTATGTTTATCCAACTTGACAGTAAAATTTTCCTGTAGCGTGGATAAAAGCCATTTCTTTTCCTCCCATGAGTACTGTAGAAAGCGATGTGGTAAGCAAAATTCTGAGTATCCCTCTGGTGTTATCTCTCTCCTTTGAGTGTGGGCAGGACCTATAATTTGCCTCTAGCCAAAAGAATATGGTAAGAGTGATTGAATGTCACTTTCTTGATTGAGACAGACAGATAGATAATAGATCTCCTAGAAAATTCACTTTCATGCTGACGCTGAAGAACCCAGCCACCATAAATTCTAAAACTACCAAAAGAAATAGAATTATAGCAATCTGTCGGAGCATAAAAGCAGGTCATTTCTCAGGTGAGGCCTCACTCTCAGCCAGGATCTTTACTGTAGCCTTACGAGATTTCCAAGCAGAGGGCTCAGCTGAGCCAGGCCTGGAGTCCTAACCAAGAGAAGATGTGAAATAATAAATGTATGTTGTTTTAAGCTGCCAAATGTGCGATCATTTATTTACACTATAGAAAACCAGTCCAATTAGACAGGTTATAGTTTCTTGGATACATATGAAGAGAAATTTGGGTAAATGGAGCACTGGTGGTGCTATCTCTATCACGCAAGACATGAGGAAAAAAATTGTGGAAGAATAAAAATTATTTTTGGATAGAATGAAACAGTCTTGGAAATGAGGAAAAATTCTTAAAAAAAAAAGAATGAAAAACCAGGTCAGATGCTTAAGACATGTCAAAAAGAAGAACTATGAAAAGTCAAACAATATGGAACTTCAAAATCAGTATTGTTAGGAATTGGAGAGGGGATAAATGGTGCAAAGCTGGGAGATAATGAATACAGATAAACAGAACAATTTTGGAAGTTAAAGACAGAAGAGATATTTTAACAGAAATTGCGTGATGCAGAGTGCAGGGTTAAGAAATGTATACTTCCACATCGTGGAAGTAAGGATGAAGTGGAGAGAAGACGACTAAGTAAGGATTCTCTAAGGAGAAGTGATTAAGGCATGACACCTGGGGTTCAAGTGGAAGCATCAGTCCTAAAGAAAGGCACTTTTTACTCCCAGACAGTTGTTAAAAAAGATAAAGGACATATAAAGAGGACAAGAGATTTTAAGCAGCTCACAAAGAATTGTCTCTTAACTTCTTGATAGAGAAGGAAAGTTGTCCACTTCAAAACGAGGGGGAATGATTGGACCCTGAATTGGAGTGAACGAAGGTTTGGAATGCTGTTGTGCAGACCGTGTTAGAGGATCAACAAGAGATTAATGAAAGGATTAAGAAGCAATTAAAGTCAGACAGTGTGACCTGGTAGTAGGCCAAGTATGTAGAGTTTTGCTTGAAATCTGTCACTGATGCTGGGTAAGAGCTAGTAGAGAAGTTGGACTGATGGCAGCTCAGTGGCTCATAGAAAGCACAGCATACATCACTAATGATAAGACCTGCTTACACGGCTCGATTCGAAAAGGCCAGCCAGAAGATGGAGATTTTTAACAACAGATGGCAAATGTACTTTCAGCCAGCTATGACACTGGTAATTTTTAAAAATTCAACCACTAGAAAACAGAAAATACCCTAGAGTGCTTTAACGAAAGCTTATTTTAGCACTGTCCTTAATAGTCCAGCTAACATCCTTAGACCAACACTTCCTGTTCCCAGTTCCTCATATATTTTATTTTTAAATATGTATAAGGAATTGTCATTTTCTTAAAATGTGTTAAACAGAAGCAGCATGGTCTACTAGGAATTTCTATGTAGAGCTTAGCATCCTGATTCTGTAACTTGACCAGTTGCACTGAGAAAGTGATTTCATCTCTTTGTGCCTTAAGTTACTTATCACAAATGGGGATAATAATCTCTAACTCTCAGTGTAGATGTGATAATTAAATGGGATAATTTATGTATTGATACAATGGCATGTATAATGGATTTTCAAATAATGTTATTTAAATTTTTTCACAGAAGCAATGAAATTCCATGTATTACTTTTGCTTTCTAAAACAAGCCAGTAAAAAATACTAAGAAAAATTGAAACACAGAAAAGTAGAAAAGAAAAAGTGATCAAAAATCCATCATCCAAGCATTAAAGCCTTTATTGTTTTAGTGCCAAGTATAAGATTGCATAACTAAAGAGACCACTGTAGGCTAAAAGGTTCAATCCTTGCATTATACAGATGAAGAAACTGAGGCCCAGAGAACAGAGCTGGCTTTTCTAAGAGTACAGGGCTTCCCAGGTGGTTCAGCGGTAAAGAATCTGCCTACAATGCAGGGGGCTTAAAAGAGGTTCAACCCCTGAGTTAGGAAGATCCCCTGGAGTAGGAAATGGCAACCTGCTCCAGTATTCTTGCCTGGAAACTTCCACGGGCAGAGTAGCCTGGCGGGCTACAGTCCATGGTGTTGCACAGAGTTGGACACGACTCAGCAAGCATCCATCTTTTTTTTTCTTCTAAGGGTGCAAAGATTATTGACTATTGAGCCACGATGAGAAATGAGGTCTTCTAACTCCAGTGTCTTTCCACTGTGATGAGGGAGTGAATTGCAGCACGCCAGGCCTCCCTGTCCATCACAAACTCCCGGAGTTTACTCAAACTCATGTCCATTGAGTCAGTGATGCCATTCAACCATCTCATCCTCTGTCGTCCCCTTCTCCTCCTGCCCCCAATCCCTCCCAGCATCAGGGTCTTTTCCAATGAGTCAACTCTTCGCATGAGGTGCCCAAAGTATTGGAGCTTCAGCTTCAACATCAGTCCTTCAATGAACACCCAGGACTGATCTCCTTTAGGATGGACTGGTTGGATCTCCTTGCAGTCCAAGGGACTCTCAGGAGCCTTCTCCAACACCGCAGTTCAAAAGCATCAATTCTTCAGCGCTCAGCTTTCTTCACAGTCCAACTCTCACATCCATACATGACTACTGGAAAAACCATAGCCTTGACTAGATGGACCTTTGTTGGCAAAGTCATGTGTCTGCTTTTTAATATGCTGTCTAGGTTGGTCACAACTTTCCCTCCAAGGAGTAAGCGTTTTTTAATTTCATGGCTGCAATCACCATCTGCAGTGATTTTGGAGCCCCCCCAAAAGAAGTCTGACACTGTTTCCACTGTTTCCCCATCTATTTCCTATGAAGTGATGGGACCAGATGCCATGATCTTACTTTTCTGAATGTTGAGCTTTAAACCAACTTTTTCACTCTTCTCTTTCACTTTCATCAAGAGGATTTTTTTTTCATCAGAGGCACTGTCAATAGCCAACATTTATTGGGTCCACAAATACTCAGGGCACTCACTACTCTGGGTGTATAATCATTATTTGTTGTAATTTCACACATTAGGAAACCAATCGAAAGTGTACATGTAGATCAGCAAAAAGACAATCTTTCTAAATAACATGGAAAAAAAAAAAACACCTTATACCTATGCCTGCAGCATAAACTCTACAAAATTCATTTCCTCCAGTATCATAGTTTGCAAATAGTCTATTTCTGCAAGAGAAAAACATCAATTTTTCAACTGCCCTTGACATCAAGAAAAGCATGATGGCCATAAGTCATCCACTTTGTAAGCTCTTAAAACTCATCCCAAGAGCTCTTGTGCCTTATCAACAGGCATAAATGATGTAAATTAGTCCACTGAAAATTCAGAAAAAATATATTTTCCAGATTGTTAAAGACCTTGAGCCTAGCCCACAGACTTGACATTTAGCCTGCAATGTGGTATGACTTAAATTAGTTTTCTGAGGTGAACAAGGAAAAAGAAATAAAGAAATATGGAGCAACCTCCAAATGATGTTCCCTGAAGGTCTATGGATGAGTTAATTTGCAGATAATAATTTAGCAAAGAAATAACTGCAGCATACTCTCTTATAATGATTTAGATGTTAGTCCCTCAAATTTTGTTTGCATTATTTTTAAAAACTATTTCTAAAAAGAACACTTCTGTTGGCTTCTTTTCAGACAATAAAAAGTTGAGGAATGCTATTTGGACGGTGTAACAAGTATTATATTTTCCCTGGTGGCTCAGACAGTAAAGAATCTGCCTGCAATGCAGGAGACCTTGGTTCGATCCCTGGGTCAGTAAGATCCCCTGGAGAAGGCAATGGCTACCTACTCCAGTATTCTTGTCTATTACCCAAGCCTCTAGCCTAGGAGTATCCTTTCAGCTCAAAGTATGTTTTTGGAGTGTGTGCATCATGTGTATGGTGAAATTTGGCCAGTATAAGAGTGTTTTCATTTGTTTTAATAAACACTTATCATCTGTCTATCATGTGCCAGTTCACCTTAGGTACCTGAAGAAACAAACCTAAGCAAGTCCCGGGCCCTGCCATCTGATCTATAATCTGAGAAAAGCAGACACATGAAAAGATAATTTCAATATGTTAAATTAGAGATACAATGAGGGTGGTATTTGGAGCACAGACATGAAGGAGGAGTAGGCATTACTTTGCCTCATCTTTGGTTCAGGATTCCTACAAAAGAGAATGACTAATGTACTGGAGAGGATGACTAAATTAGCAAGGCAGTAAATGATGAAAAAGGATCCAGGTGTGAACACAGACCTAAGGCATTAGCCAATATAGTACATTCTGAGAACCACAACTGTTACATATAGCTAGAATAGTAAAGTTCAGAGTAGAGAGTGGGAAGAAATAAGGATTAAGAAGTACTTAAAAGCCAGATATTGGAGAGACTTATGTACTATGTTGAGTAGCTAAAGAGTTTGGTCCTGATTCTGTAGGTCACAAGTAGCTAATCAAAGCAGGAATGTGTGGTAGAAAGTTCACTCTGGGTACAGTGGGGTGGTGGGGTGAATTTAAAAGGAACTGTATGAAAAGGATGGGACCAGCTAGAAGGGTCCAGATGAAATATGGTAAGATCTGATGCCAGGCAAGGGCAGTGGCCATGAAAAGAATTAAATAGGTGAGTCAATGATTAAAGAGAGAAGCTTGGGAGGGACTTTTGATGTGTCAGACAAGGAGAGGGAAGAGACCAGAATGAGGCCATGGTTTTGGGCATTGCATGCCTTGATATGACTGCCTATGATTATGAAGACAAGAAAGAATAGGGCAAACAGGAAGAAAATGAGGTCAGTCGGGGACACATTGAAAGTAAGATGCCTGTGAAACATCCAAAATAAAAGGTTTAGCAGATGGAGGTTATGTGAGAATAAGGTTCTGGGATTTCTCTGGATGGCATCTTCCTCCTGGTTTGATAGCTTGTGGTAACTCTCCCACGTTACCTGCCCCTGGAAGAACTAACCCAGAGAATCCAAAACAGAAATGTATCCCCTTTGCAGTTGTTATGTTTCCTTCTAGGAAGCATCCGCCACCTTTGACAGAAGCCTGGGCTGTAGACAGGGACCAAGAGAGGACAAGAAGATTGTGCTGCATATAAACTGTGGTGCCTCCCAGGACCACTGGCATACCCAGTTACTTGCGTCTCCCTGTTTCTCCTGCATGTGGGAGAGCTTCAGGTATTGAGCCAATGGGGCTGCCGACCACACTTAGTCACAGCACATCTTTGGGCTCTCCTGTATTCCTGTCTCCCTACCTCATAACAGAATCCCTTCTGATGTCGAATTACTCGAGACCATTCAGGTCGAACTTGCATCTCCCAGAAACCCAGCTTTCCCTCTCCCCTTGTTTCCCTCTTCCGCCTTGGCCTATCCCACTGCCCCAGACAAGTCAGCTTGTTTGGTCTTGGATTTCACTCGCAACATGAAAGCTTGTAGATATAGATTCTATTTAGTAACAGATTTAATTTTTCTCCTCCCACTTAAAGACTTGGCAGCCCATTTCATAAACTCAAAGCAAAGGGACACAGTAGACAGACCTGTATTTGACTGCCAGTCCTATCACCCACTGGCAAGTCACATAAGCTGATAAATCTTCATTTCCTTATCTGTAAAATGAGGCTAAAACACTTTCCTTCCAAGATTGCTATGAAAATTAATGAGGAAGCATATTAAAGGGCCTAGCATGTGGTAGGTAGACAATAAACATTCTTTCCCATCCCGCCATATTTTTTAAATGAAGTAGAGTTGATTTACAATACTGTTAGCTTCACATGTACAACAAAGTGATTCAGTTTTATATATATATATATATTACACACACATATATATTTTTTCATATTATTTTCCTTTATGGGTTACTATATTAAATGTGCTATACAGTAAATCCTTGCTGCTTACCTATTTTGTGTATAGTGGTCTATATCTGTTAATCCCATACTCCTAGTTTATTCCTCACCCTCCCTTTCCCTTTTGGTAACTATAAATTTGTTTTCTATGTCTGTTAATCTGTTTCTGTTTTGTATATAGATTCATGTATTTTTTAGACTCCACAGATAAGTGACATCATATAATACCTGTCTTTCTCTGTCTGACTTCACTAAGTATAATAATCTCTAGGTCTATCCATGTTGCGACAAATGGCAATATTTCATTCTTTTTATGGCTGAGTAATATTCCATTGCGTGTGTGTGTGTGTGTGTGTGTGTTGGGTTGTTTCCATGTGTTTGCTATTGTAAATACTGCTGCTATAAATATTGGGGTATATGTAACTTTTAAAATTAGAATTTTTGCCTTTTCTGGATGTATACCCAGGAGTGGGATGGCTAGACTGTAGGGTAGCCCTATTTTCAGCTTTTTAAGGAACCTCCATACTGTTCTCCATAGTGACTATACCAATTTATATTCCCACCAACAGTGTAGGAGAGTTCCTTTTTCTCTATACCCTCTCCAGCATTAATTTTAGACTTTTTGAGGATAGTCATTCTGACCAGTGTGGGGTAATATCTCATATCCCATAATATCTCATAATGAATTCTCCAGGCAAGAATACTGGAGTGGGTGGCCATCCCCTTCTCCAGAGGATCTTCCCAACGCCAACTGAAGCCAGGTCTCCCCCACTGCAAGCAGATTCTTTACCATCTGAGCCACCAGGGAAGCCCAAGCTGTGAGGCACGACTCTAACCCAAGACCTACCGTGAGTGTGCGTGCCAAGCTGCTACAGTAGTGTCCAACTCTCTAAGACTCTATGGACTGCAGCCCACCAAGCTTCTCTGTCCATGCGATTCTCCAGGCAAGAATAATGGAGTGGGGTGCCATTTCCTTTTCCAGGGGATCTTCCCAAACAAGGGATTGAAACTGCATCTCTTATTTCTCCTGCATTGGTAGGCAGGTTCTTTATATATTTAGGTGCTCATATATTATGTTAATGAGTAACATCCTCTTCTTATATAGACCTCTTTATCATTATACAATGTCCTTATTTTTCTTTATGAACTTTGTTTTAAATTTATCTGATATAAGTAGTGCTACTCCCACTTTCTTGTCATTTCTATTTGCATGAAGTATCATTTTCCATCCCCTCACTTTCAGTCTATGTGTTTCTTTCATCCTGAAGTTTCTTGTAGACAGCATGTTATAGTTCTTGGTTTTTTTATCCAATCTGTCATTCTGTCTTTTGATTGGGGCAGTTAGTCCATTGACATTTAAAGTGATTGTTAATAGGTATGTATTTATTGTGATCTTAAACCTTGTTTTCCCGTTGTTTTTGCAGTTCTTCTTTGTTCATTGCTTCTGTTTGTCCGTTTGTAGTTTAATAATTTACTTCTAAAGTATGCTTGAGCTCCTTTCTCTCTCTTGATTTTTGTGAACCTATTGTATGTTTTTGATCTGTGGTTACCACGGAGTTCAAGTATGTTGTCCCGTAACTATATCTACTTGCTATAAACTGATAGTAATACAAGTTCAAACATTCTAAAAGATATACATCTTTATACTCCCCTTCCCCACATTTTGTGATTTTGATGTCTTATTTAACACTTTCATGATGCTTCTTTTCCTGTTAATTGGTGCTATAGTCACTTTTACAAAAATTCTTTGAGTGTTTTCTAATCTGTTTACTGATTTGTGATCTTCAATCCTTTTACACATCTGCCTTTCTTTCTATGATTTTCCCTTATACAGTCTTGCTTCCTTTTCTATTTAAATAAGGTCTTTTCAACATTTCTTATAGGGTAGGTTTAATATTGCTGAATTGTTAATTTTTGTCTGTCTTAATTTCTTCTTTTATTTGAAATTATAACCTCGCTGGGTAGTCCTAGGTTGTGGGGTTTCCCCTTTCAATTTCTGCAGAAAAATCAGCTGATAGCCTTATTGGGGGGGGGGTCCCTTGTTACCTTTGTTTCTGACTCTTAAGGCTCATCCTCCAACAACCAGGGAGAAGACCCTGCCTCTGACAGCCACAAAGCAAAGGCAAGGCATGATTCCTTTCTTTGAAAAACTGTTTTTCTCTTGCTTCCTTTAGAATCCACTCTTTAACTTTTGCCATTTTAATTATGATATGTCTTGGCGCGTGTCTTTTTGTGTTCAATATTTTGGCTGAGTCTCTATCCTTTATGTACCTACATATCTGTTTCCTTCTTTAGGTTTGGGAAATTTTCAACCATAATTTCTTCAAATATATTTTCAATCCCCTTTTTTCTCTCTTCTTCTGTAGTCCTTTTTATGTGTAGGTTGGCACACTTTATATTATCCCATCAATCTCTTGTGTTCCTTTCTTTTTTTCATTCATCTTTCTATTTGCTCCTCTATTGGGTGATTTCTATTATTCTATCTTCCAGATCACTTATTTGTTCTTCTGCATCACTTAGTATTCTACTCGTTGGTTTTTATCTCAGTAATTGAGTTGTCTAATTTTTATTGGCTCACCTGCATAGCTTCTAGTTCCTTGTGACACTGATATGCATTTCTATCAAAAATATTTTCTCAATTCTTTAGCATTTTTATAACCTACTTTTTGAACTTGGGGTCCAGCAGACAGGTAAGGTCTTACTATTTGTGCTTTCAGGGGATTTCTCTTGTTCTTTTAATGGGGAGAAGTTCCTCTGATTTTTCATTTTACTTTTCTTTCTGTGAATTTATAAGTAACATCTACCATGGTCATGAAGGTGCGTTTTTATGTGGGAGCATCTCTGTGCAAAATGTGTGTGTCCAATATTTTTGTGGCAAGGACTGTCTTTTGTATGAATGCCATCCACATCTTTCCTGAGTCTTCTGGCCATTATCCCCTTGATAGGGGGTGTGATTGGTGTGGTGTCCAAAGCCTGTGTTGTATTAATATTTGAGGTTGGGCCTTCTCTTTGCTTTGTGGCTGTCAGAGGCAGGGTCTTCTCCCTAGCTGTTGGAGAATGAGCCTTAAGAGTCAGATTTGATGAGGTTCCATTGTCCTTGAGTGGGCGATCTGCCCTAAAGGCAGTGATTGCTGAAGCAAGTGAAACCCTTACAGTCATAATGAACCTATGGAGGACCTGTATATATATTCATGGCAATTCTCAAAAGCAGTCCAAATCACGTCCCTTCCTCTTGTGTTCATCCCAGATGACAAGGCTGTAGTATGGAGTAGACTGGAGGTGGGGACCAGGGCACTGTGGCGGCAGGAACCAAGGTGGCTGTGCTGGCTCTGTGGACCTGTGAGCCTGGCTCTCCCAGGGCCTGTCTGCCCCAGATCTGGGGCTAAGCTGTAGTGCGGAGTGGGCAGAGCTGGGGCATTCCTGCAGGGAAACAAATCACCATGCACTCCTGCCCAGGACCTAACTGCCCACATTCAGCATCTCACCACTGCATGTTCCTATGGTGCCAGCCGGTGCACATGCTATGCCAGCAGAAACTGACCTTGTCCCCACCACACCCACACTGACAGTGGGCTCCGCAACTGCGCCTGGATCACATTCCAGGCTCCCAGCTGCCCTGTCTCTTTCATTTTTCTCATCTCTTCTTCATAATGCATGCTATTTTTGTCCTTCTGCTTTCGTATTTTCTAGGGTTTTATTTTCCTCATCCAGGTCTCTGGCCTCCCTTCTCTCCCTTTGGTAACTGCTCCCTGATTTCATACTCCCAGTGCAGATAGTCCAGCAATGGAGAAAACCCCAGATTTTTAAACATGTAATAGTCGTAATATCTTTGTTTTCTTCTCACATCTCTGATTTCTTTTAAAAATAAAGTCTCCATGAACATAAAGTCTTTTTATTTCTGTGTCAAAGTGGCCATCAAGTGTGTACTTAGCAAGCTTTTTCTAAACCACTGCTGATGTGTATCTCAGTATATTAAACACAAGTGAGATTCCTTTTCTCCACCGATTTTCTATGTTGCTCCTATTGTGCTCATACTGTTAAACAAAGGTACTCTATTATTACCTGTGTTTCTCACCCCAGCGTCCTGAGATTCCATCTCTGTAACAAAAATTTGCAGCTTTCTTGCTGTATTTATTAATACCAAGCCTGTGGCTATTCCGCTTACCTCACAAATTAAATTACATTGATTCATAAGATCTCAGGTCTCCTAAGTTGTTATTGTTTCTTTAACCATGCTTGAAATGAAAGGAGATATTCTGTATGTTGTTTAATTAAAGCATTAAAGAAGTGGTAGTCTCCCCCACAGGCAAAACTCTCTGCAAATTCAGAGTATTTGGTTGTATCAAATATACTTTCAGCTTCAATTAACAGGAACTTGACTACAAGTGGCTTAAAACATTATCTCATATATTTGAAGTCCAGAGGTATAGCTCTGCTGCTGCTAAATCGCTTCAGTCGTGTCCGACTCTGTTGAGACACCATAAACAGCAGCCCACTAGACTCCTCTGTCCCTGGGATTCTCCAGGCAAGAATACTGGAGTGGGTTGCCATTTTCTTCTCCAACGCATGCCTGCATGCTAAGTCACTTCAGTCATGTCCGACTCTGTGCGACCCTATGGACAGCAGCCCACCAGGCTCCTCGGTCCACGGGATTCTCCAGGCAAGAATACTGGAGTGGGTTACCATTTCCTTCTCCAAGGTGTAGCTCAATTGTGGTTAATTCAACAGGTCAGCCTTGTCATTAATAGGACCTAAGTGTTTGACATTACTTTCAATCAACTTCACTATTAAATCCTTACTGTTATCTCTAGCAAGTCCACAATCTATTCCTCATGGTTGCAAATGGTTGTAACAAGGCTAGGCATCATTTACCAATATGTTTAGAAAAGAAAAGAGGCTTCCCTCCTGTACATGCCTTTTGATTAGGGAGAGTACTGTTCCTGGAGCACCCCAGAAGAACTCTGCCAAGTTCCACTCTCCAGGACTGGGTCACATGCTCATGGGAACCAATCATTGAGAAGAGGTGTGGGCAGCATGCTTGCCTTAGACATACCCTGCCTCAGAAAGACAATGACTCACCCGCAAGGGGAGGGCAGGGGCCCTTTGTGAACACAGAAATCTGTGGAGGCAACTGAACAAAACTTGGTATGTCATGAGCGTGACCAAACGGAGAGAAATGGTTGTTGGGGTTGCACCCAACAGTGTCTTGCCACACTCAGAGCAAATGTCAGTAAGTACTATGGCCTGCATAATGCTGCAAACCAGGGCTGAAAAAGGTTTGGGGCACAAAATTTAGGATGGCTTTCACCCTCGGTACCAACACGACCCTGAGAGTAGATGCCCTCTTAATTTTTGTGTCCTAGAAACTTTGCTGGTTTCACCCTAGTCCTGACACTAGCTGCAGACATGGCATAAGCCCAACAAATACATTTATTTAATTGTGAGGAAATCCATTTTGCCTATAAATACCTCAACTGATTCCTGAAATTCCATCACTAACAGTTTATTTCTTTGAGTAAAGCTTGGCTCCTCTCTGTGGTATATTTTTCTACATTCAAATGCAACTTAAGAGAGAGCTTATTACACTATCACATCCCTTCTTTGAAATAGAAGAGATGAGATTTGGAATCAAACCAGCAAGTTATTTGCACTCAATATCTGCGTTAGACATGGGATGCTTGAGGCAACTTCTCTACATCTGGGTGAAAAAATGTAATACTGAGAGATGCTAAGCAAAGGCTGGAAAGAAATGTAGTACTTCAGCAGAGTGTTTTCAGAGCACCATGGTAATCTCCACAAATTTTGAGGATAGTATCACTGGAAAGGGATGAAGTAGGAAAGTAAATGACATGGAGTTAGTTTTTACTGCAGTGCAAACCATCATACAGGGCTTCCCAGGTGCCTCAGTAGTAAAGAATCTGCTGGCAGTGCAGGAGACCAGGGTTCAATCCCTGGGTTGGGAAGATCCCCTGGAGGAGGGCATGGCAACCCACTCCAGTATTCTTGCCTGGGAAATCCCATGGACAGAGGGGCCTAGTGGGCTACAATCCACAGGGTCACAAAGAGTTGAACACAACTGAAGCAACTTAGCATGCACGCAAACATGCAAACCATCATACAACAAGGTGACTTAAAACAGTAAACATTTATCATCCTCCAGAATCTATGCATCAGAGCAGGAGGTTCTGCTGATTTGGGACAGATTCAGCTGGGACAGATTCCTCTTGGTTCACTCGTGTGCGGTTTAGACAGGAACTGCATTGTCTGGGATGCGTCTTTCATCATCCAACAGGTGAGCCCCCACTTTCCCATTGGGTTTTTCCAGTTTCTATAAGAACATGAGAGCAAGCTCCCAAGTGCAAGTGCTTTTTGAGGCCCTGCTTCTGTCACTTTGCTCATGGCCCATGGATCAAAGAAAATCACACCGTCAAGCTGAGAAGCAGTGTTGGGGGAGGTGTTGGGTGTTGGGATGTAGCTAGACGGGTATGTGGATGGATATTTATAGCCATTTTTGCAGTACAACACAGGAGGGGTTCTTGTTTGGAAGCATCTGCAAGGTACCCACTGAAGGATCCCAGAAATTGTTTGGAGGCTTGCTAAAGATGTAGATGAACCAGAGAAAAACCCATTATATAGAAAGTGTGCCATTAAGAGTATCTGCTTCTAAAGGAAGCAGAAAAGCTGCCATGAGAGCAAATGCTGGCAGTATCCATTTAAGTACTGCCTGGGGAGAGGTCAGCAAGGAAATGCAAGCAGATCCTCTTGTTGCCTATATCAATACCTGTGGAGATGGGAGTACCAAGTTATTTGAATCATAACTATCTTTGCTCAACTTTCCTGCTCATAAAGCAAACTCCCTGTGTTTTAACTTCTTATATATTTGGCCCATAGAGAGAACAACACAGCAAAGACAATATGAAGACTTGGTCTGCTGAATACTTATGTAATTCTTCTTTGAATATTACTACATTAGCATTCTGGCTTATATACTTCAGTATCCTGTGAGATTTTAACAGTATCCAAGACTTTATTTCCAAAACAAATCACAGATCTTTTCATATCACATTGTGATATGAAGTATTATTTATAAAATAGCATTTATGTTCATCACTACCAGATCCTGTTATTTACTGAGTTAACAAAAAAGTATGTATTACCATAGCACAAATTATTTATAATTTTATAACTGTATTTTAACATATTTTTTCGTTAGCAACAATGACTGGATATTGTATTTTATTTTAAGCCTTTAAACAACAATTCTGAAAAAGTGATCCTTAGGTTCCATAAAATTGCAAAGGTGAAAAAGGGCTTTAAAAAAGTCAATATCCTGAGTTAACATGAGCCAGCTTCATCTGCTCTAATAAAATCAAAACCACTGATAAATGTTATTAGACTTGCAGAGCCCAGCAGCAGATCCTAAATCAAGTGAAATCACCAGGGATATACCACTCTTCGTACTGTACTATGACATATATGTCCTAGCATACTTAATAGTAAACTAGAAATGCTAAGGATAATTATTAAAGTAAGAGTGCTGGACTAGGCAATATTGAAAGACCATTTCAATCAAGCATCCCACAATTATATAACACTCTGTCCTACTCAAGCCCTACACACTCATTCCATAACTCAATGGAAAAACATATACAGCCTTCTAGAGTGGGATCACAAACAACCATCCGTGGGTCCACTGACTATTTTTGTCCTGCCTGTAAGAATGTTTTCTACGTTTTTTAGTGGTTGCAAAAGTCAAAAAAGAAAAGAAGAAGAAAACTTTGTTATACTTCAGAAGTATATGAAATTCAAAATTCAACGCCAATACATTATGCTCTAGTGAGGTACAACCACACCCATTCATTTACCAAATGTCTACGGCTCCTCTGGGGACCACACTGGCAGAGCTCAGTAGATGTAATAGAGGCCATATGGCTTGCAAAGCCTCAAATATTTACTACTTGGCCCTTTATCAAAAGTTATCACCAAATCCCTGTTTTGGAGCAAGAAAATTGAGTATGATCCTCTGTTTCTCCATTCCCATTAATGTCTCATACTTTTTTCTAAATTTTCCCAGATTAACCATACCTAAAATACCTTGTTCTCCTCCCCACCTCTACTGCTGTGTGGAGAGGTTTTAGTGTGTGTTCCACTTCACAAGTAGCATGTCAGGCAAATCATGCATATAATTCACATTTTAAATGAGTTAATTATTTAAGTGCTCAATCTTTTAGTCCATCTATCTGCCAGCATTACAAGGAGGAAATGAATAAACATGAGGCCATTTCATACTCCTCCCTCTATCATTCATTAAAAATATTTCAGAGACTCATTAGTCAGGAGCTTAAGCAGCCTCTATAGTAGGCTGATAAGATGCCAGACATTACTCTCCAAACTACATGAGGATCACCTAAATGGAGAGAGTAAAATTCCTATCAGCTCAGTAGAAATTAACTGTGACTCAGCCTCTCACTGCCTTTCTCTAGCTCTTCAGGAAAATCTAATTCCATCTCTGTGATTTATTTAAATTGCTGGAAAAAATGGTTAAGCGAATAAAGCACTTGGATGCATAAAATGATGTGTCACTTGCATACCACAGAGTGCTTTCTATTCTATCGTCAGGAAATGAAAAAGAGTAAGAAAAAATGGGCAGTCTTTAAAAGGATTTTAAATCAGAACACGGCATGCCCCAACTTTCTCATGACTCCTAAAAGCCTGTGGTGTACTCTCTCCCTTTTATGGTGTTAAGATGGCAAAAAGTATCCTTGTGCTTTAAGTTCCCCTTCCAAAACATGTTGCCACTTTTAAACAGCCACACTGGCAGTGCCTCTTGCGTAGCTGGGACTGACAGGCACACCATCATCTGCATCTTATTCTCATCTGACCGCTGGTTCTCCCACTCATCACACAAGGCACATACTGCAGCAGTGCTGTGGGCAGTGACTTAAGAAAAGTCCCTTGGGTCCAGAAGATTTTGGTGGCATTTGATGATAATTAGTGTTCATGACCTCTTGCAGTTTTTCTGGTCACATTTGTTTGCTGTGCTCCTTTGGGGGTTTATTAAAATGAGCACTGTTTTCAACAAAGGAGAAATCACTTGAGAAGGGTAATGAGGAAGGGGTTCATGCTTCCATTTTTTTTTTTTTTTTAATAAAATGCCACAGTCTGGTGAATTAAATAAGTGCCTTTTGAATGCTTATAGTTTTCACAGTTACTCTTAATGTTGCAAATCCCCTGAGTTCAGCCTGTGTGTGCCTAGCACCGGTGTGGCATCTGTTAGCAAAGGTGGAACAGATTAATTTGTAGACTCCTGATAGCTGCTTCAAGTTCCAAGGGTTAAAATGTATCCCTGGTGGGGAGAAATGTTTGTTTTGGCAGTGAGGGGAAAGGACGGCGGATTGGGGCCAATATGAACAGAAAAGCATAATGGAGCCTTATGCTGCTGCTTAAATTGAAGTCTGCCTACGTTCTACAAAATGGTAGCAGTTGGCAGTGAAGTACTTCCAATGAAAAATAATGAGCTCTCTCATTAAAAAGTAATAGTTTGTAAAGCAAAATTTCAAAGCATAGTTAATAAGCTTGTGAAAAGTGCCAGGAAAACAGTAGCCTAAATGTCAGTGTTGAGAGTTACACAAGTTTATGGCAAGCGATATTAGCTGGCAAGATTTGGAGGCTTACCCCAAACTTCAAGCTATTTTTTCTTTTGTGAAAGTATTTTGTTATATTCTTTACCACCTATTATTGACCATGTTCCCCTTGAGTTTATATTCTAGCACATTTTAATTAAAGCTTTTTTTAAAAAAGTACCTAGATTGTCATGTAAGAGTACAAAATGTTCCCTTTTGTGAGAACCAATCACTGTGCCTGAGAGTAGAATGATATATAATTTTCCAATCCCAAACTTTGAATGTGGGGTTACTCAGTGGGATAGACTGTTTGAAATCAGGATTGTTCTAGAAAATCCAGGATATTTGGTTACCATAATGAAAAGTTAAATACTATATTGCACGTTCCTTTATTCTTGGATAGTGTGGTAAGCCATTGTAGCTGCCATATTTGTCTGCTTAATCTGCAACCATGCCTTCCTCATTTTCAGTTGATAAATACTGCCTGATTGCCCATCCTCTAGCCAAAAGAATGGCTCAGGATCAGTCACAGGAGCATAGTACCATCTGGCCTCGTGATTCATTCACAGGTAGGTGAATAAGCAAATCCCAACAGAGCCCCCTCCTGGGTTTGCAGTGTGGAAACTGAGGGGAAAGGGTTGGTTCGCCTTTCTTTGAAGATGCTAAGCTGGCATCCTACAGGTATGAGGGTGCCAGCAGAAGAAAGCTGCAAAACAATAGGAGAGACTGAGGCTCACACACAGAGAGAGGAAAAGCTGAGTAGTAAAAGGGAGAGAGACCTGAAAATAACATCTGTGTCCTGGATCTGGTCATACCTGATTGCCATTTCCTTTTTATTTCTCTACCTGGTGGTGAATCAGTAACATTCACTGTTTTGTCTGGGTTGGTTTGAGTTGGGTTTCTGTCCTTATAATCAATAGGTAAGATATTCTCTCATAAAGAGTGCAAGATCTAGCTATAGTGAGAAAGTTATTGAAATTGTATTTAATCAATTCCACGGCAACTGTATACAGAGAATGGCATAATGTGCACTTTCCTAGTTAAAATAAAAAAGATATTGAATGGGGAGAAAGGGAAGATTAATGATAGCTATCTTCAGAATAGAAACACCATAGAATAATATTAAATATACAGACAACCTTACAAGTTTACAGAATTCATAGAACATGAGTTTGAAACTATAAAACAAACAATAACTGATATAATAATTTTTCTGAATTTTCAGAATTTGGGGCTTTTGTAATTTTCCAGTGTTTACCACTGCAATGCCCAAAAGACATTTCTCCATATTGATTAAGAGGAAAATCTCTGAGAAGTTCCCTGTCAATATAGGATATATAAAAACTGAAGATACACAGCACATGAAAGCAAAGCAGTATCTAGGGCTGAGTAGTCAAAACTTAGAGAAAAAAAACTTTTAAAATAATGATTTTAAGGTTGTGAAATCTTAAAATTTGTTATATATACATGTTGACAGCACATGCACTTCCTCAGCAGCATAAAGCATAACTGAGCCTAGTTAGCAAGACAAATTAGTCAAAAAAGGGAAGCTGCCAGATGGCGCACATTGTTAATAACGCCCATCTGTGAATTACAAAGCTGATTTGCGGGTGCTTTGCTTCTTTTCTTGGGCAGCAAAGTTGCTAGTAACAACTTTGTAGAGGTGCCTGGTTTCACAGGTAACTTTAGTTTATTCTCAGCCAGGATTTTTTTTTTTTTTTTCTAAAATAGCTTCTTCTAGCCCAAGAGAATCTCACGCTGCACTGAAGGAGCACACAGTGCCATCAATACTTGGGGGTTATTGTGAATTTATCCCCTTCTTGAGTGAGGGAGTGAAAGTCGCTCAGTTGTGTCTGACTCTGCGATCCCCATGGACTATACAGTCCATGGAATTCTCCAGGCCAGAAAACTGGAGTGGGTAGCTTTTTCCTTCTCCAGGGGATCTTCCCAACCCTAGGATCTGAACCCAGGTCTCCCACATTGCAGGTAGATTCTTTACCAGCTGAGCCACCAGGAAAGCCCAAGAATACTGGAGTGGATAGCCTATCCCTTCTCCAGAGGATCTTTCCGAACCAAGAATCTAACCAGGGTCTCCTGCATTGCAGACGGATTCTTTACCACCTGAACTATCAGGAAATTGGTAAAACAAAAAAGTCCTTGGACTTTTCACTGTAAGCTGGATGAGGACATAGGTAAGCAAAGACACTCAAATAAGCCAATGCTCTAGAGAAAGGGATTTGGATCCAGTCTGGAAGCAAAGATTAGGGAAAGGCACAGGGTTTTCAATCTTGGCAGAACCTAACTGTGCAATAGGAGAAGGAAATGGCACCCCACGCCAGTGCTCTTGCCTGGAAAATCCCATGGACGGAGGAGCCTAGTAGGCTACAGTCCATGGGGTCGGACACGACTGAGCAACTTCACTTTCACTTTTCAATTTCATGCATTGCAGAAGGAAAGAGCAACCCACTCCAGCATTCTTGCCTGGAAAATCCCAGAGACAGGGGAGCCTGGTGGGCTGCCGTCTCTGGGGTCACACAGAGTCAGACACGACTGAAGCAACTTAGCAGCAGCAGCAACTGTGCAATATGCAAGAAAAGGGAGCCTTCAACACATCAACAGATTTCAGGGAGTCCTAGTCCAACTGGTAAGGTTGGGTGGAGATGGTTATAAGCAACAGAGTTTGAATCTCCAGGTAGGTACATAGATAATTCAGGCTACTTTATTCTGATATCATTAGACAGCTTAATTTTTCTGATACCTTACTTATTCCGATTTCATATTCAAAATGTAAATTTCCAACTCCAAAGCTGGTCAGGCTATATGGTAGAATTTGCTAATTATTTGAATCTCAAGTATATCTGTGCAGGTGATAGTAATTCCAATACTAATCAGTAGAGTGGTTGTTAATTATTATTGTCTTCCCATGTATTACATTAAACATTACAAATGTGCTAATATTTGACTTTCTTTGATCTACAAAACAATACTCTCATAGCTTGACTACACTAAGAAAATGAATTAATAACACAGATTGTGAGGATATTTGTTCACATGTTACTTATTTTGCAGGCTAATAAACTGGTACTCCCATGTCTACCCTAGAATCATTTGCCTTTCATTTAGGATAAGACAGTAAAACTACATAGAATCATGGAAAGTCAGAAGGGACTAGATAGAAATTAATCCAATTCTTGAATTTTACAAAGAAATAAATCAAAACCCCAACTGGCTAAGGGACTCATTTGGAGGTGCAGACTGTGTTAGTGTCAGAAGTAGGACCTGAGCCTGGCTTCCACTAGAGCTATCTTTCTATCATACCATGCTGAATACACTATGTATCAGAAAAACTGATCCTAAAATAAGGGAGACCAAAGTCTTGTTCTAGTTCTTTCTTCAAGCTTTAACAATTTGTGCTTTTATTATTATAAGTACAGTAAAAGACACTATACTACTTACAAATATATAATATTAAAGTTACAATTTTAAACATGTCTTTACTATAGAAAATTTGGAAAATGTATGTAAAATAATATGATCCATTTCTACCTACAGGAAGGTCCCCCTAGAGAGGGAAATGGCAACCCACTCCAGTATATTCTAGCCTGTAGAATTCCATGGACAGAGGAGCTTGGCGGGCTCCAGGCCACGGGGTCGCAAAGGGTCGGACACGACCAAAGCGACTTAGCACACAGCACATTTCTACCTACACAGAAAAATCAATGTTAATATCTGGTATATGTGTTTCCCAACTTTTATTAGGCATCCATTTGTGTGTTTTTTCCCTCTCCAGTGCCCAAACAGGGCCTAGGAAAGAAGAGGCAGAACACACATGATTAAGGCAAAATTAAGACTTCCCTGCTGGCACAGTGGATAAGAATGCACTGCAAACACAGAGGACCCAGGTGGGACCCAGGTCCAGGAAAATCCCACATGCCACAGGGCAACGAAGCTCAGGTGCCACAGCCACTGAGCCTACGCTCTAGACTCCAAGAGCCGCAACCGCTGAGCCCCAGGGCCGCACCCGCTGAGCCCCAGTGCTGAAACCGCTGAGCCCCAGGGCCGCAACCGCTGAGCCCCAGTGCCGAAACCGCTGAGCCCCAGGGCTGCAACCGCTGAGCCCCAGTGCCGAAACCGCTGAGCCCCAGTGCCGAAACCGCTGAGCCCCAGTGCCGCAACCGCTGAGCCCCAGGGCCGCAACCGCTGAGCCCCAGTGCCGAAACTGCTGAGCCCCAGTGCCGAAACCGCTGAGCCCCAGGGCCGCAACCGCTGAGCCCCAGTGCTGAAACCGCTGAGCCCCAGTGCTGAAACCGCTGAGCCCCAGTGCCGCAACCGCTGAGCCCCAGTGCTGAAACCGCTGAGCCCCAGGGCCGCAACCGCTGAGCCCCAGTGCTGAAACCGCTGAGCCCCAGTGCTGAAACTGCTGAGCCCCAGTGCCGCAACTGCTGAGCCCCAGGGCTGAAACCGCTGAGCCCCAGTGCCGCAACCGCTGAGCCCCAGTGCCGCACCTGCTGAGCCCCAGGGCCGAAACTGCTGAGCCCCAGTGCCGCAACCGCTGAGCCCCAGTGCCGAAACTGCTGAGCCCCAGTGCCGAAACCGCTGAGCCCCAGGGCCGCAACCGCTGAGCCCCAGGGCTGAAACTGCTGAGCCCCAGTGCTGAAACTGCTGAGCCCCAGTGCCGCAACTGCTGAGCCCCAGGGCCGAAACCGCTGAGCCCCAGTGCCGCAACCGCTGAGCCCCAGTGCCGCAACCGCTGAGCCCCAGTGCCGAAACCGCTGAGCCCCAGTGCCGCACCTGCTGAGCCCCAGTGCCGAAACCGCTGAGCCCCAGTGCCGAAACCGCTGAGCCCCAGTGCTGAAACTGCTGAGCCCCAGTGCTGAAACTGCTGAGCCCCAGTGCCGCAACTGCTGAGCCCCAGGGCTGAAACCGCTGAGCCCCAGTGCCGCAACCGCTGAGCCCCAGTGCCGCACCTGCTGAGCCCCAGGGCTGAAACCGCTGAGCCCCAGGGCTGAAACCGCTGAGCCCCAGTGCCGCACCTGCTGAGCCCCAGTGCCGAAACCGCTGAGCCCCAGTGCCGAAACCGCTGAGCCCCAGTGCCGAAACCGCTGAGCCCCAGTGCTGAAACTGCTGAGCCCCAGTGCCGCACCTGCTGAGCCCCAGTGCTGAAACCGCTGAGCCCCAGTGCTGAAACTGCTGAGCCCCAGTGCCGCACCTGCTGAGCCCCAGTGCTGCAACTGCTGAGCCCCAGTGCTGCAACCACTGAAGCGCAGGCACCTACAGCCTGGGCTCTGCAACAAGAGAAGCCACCACCACGAGGAAGCCCCTCCTAGACGCAGTAAGAGAAAGGTCATGCAAAGCAACAAAGACCTGGTGAAGCCAAAACAAAAAATTTTTTTTTTTTAAAAGACACTGAATCAGAGTAAAACCATTCCCTGCTTGTACTGACCAGTGGCCTTAGATAATTAATTAGCATCTTCCCCAGTCATGAGGTCAGAACAGCTCCTACTTTACAACAAAATTATAAAGACTCATGATATTAATATAATATTTGGAAATGCCTAGAATAGTGCCTGGAATATTATAAGTGCTATATAAATCTGTGTGCATTCTCTCTCAAGCAGTTTTCTATGTTTGAGCACCTTCAGTAATTGCAAATACAAACCTCCTGAAGCAGCTAATTACCTTCTTATTCTTTTGATTCAGCCTGTTTTCTTCCATGCATAGGTTTCAGGTCCATATTTTGAAAACTTAACTGAAAATATAAACCTTGAATCCACAGAGATCATTAAATATTTGAATACATGTCTCATATGACAAATTTTAAATACTCCAACATCTTGAATTTTCTTATCTGAGTACTGACTTCATTTGCTTCTATTCCTTTAATAATTTGCTCTTCAAAATACAATGTAATATCCTAACAATGGTCTGAGCAGAGCACACTATCACCTCCCTGACTCCAGACAGAATTTTTCTGTTAATGCCCATTAGCTTTATTGGCTGCCACAACACCCTGCTGGTTCATTAAGTTTCCTGCTGAACACTTCCTCCCACCCCATTTGGTTATTTGTGCAGACACCCAACCTCCTCTTCTCCATCCTTATGTCCCTGTATTTTTAGAGTTAGGTTCAATGCCTTATACAGTGTTAGTGGCCATAGAAAGCAGTCTATTATACATTCTATTACAACCATTTGCTTATTTCTAGGTGGTTTTCCCAATTCTATTTTAATCTCATGTTTGTAAGAGGCACTGTTCAAAAAGAAAATGGATATGGTATATTTTATGTAGGGTACGTGCCATATACAATCAGCAAGGGATTTTTCAGCATTTTCTGTAGCAAAATTCTAAGCCAATTTTAAAGGATGCTGACTGTGGAAAACTGACAGAGGAAATAAGTCAGCAAAAGAATTTAAAAACACAAAGGACAATCGGAGTATTGAGCACAAAAAATGGCAGTAAGGGATGGTTCATATATTTGGGGAAATTAGACTGTCATTTTTAAGTGCTCATTGGTTAGATTTTAAGCTTGCACCTGTTTCACAGACATAGTTTTGTGTCTAAATCTCATGTAAACATATTAAACAAGTAGAACATATACCTAGATTCTCCACTGGGAGAATTACTTTAATTACATTTAATCCTATTTTGGACTGATAGAGAGGCATTGTAACAGGGAGACTGCATGTGGAGAAAGTTCAGGTCAGGGATCTTTTAATGTTCTTCACTCCACTAGCATGCAGGATCTTAATTCCCCAACCAGGTTTAAACCCAGATCCTCAGGAGTGAAAGCACAGAGTTCTAACCACTAGGCTGACAGGGAATTTCAAGATATAACCATTTTTAAGATGAAATATTAGAGAAGCAAATCCAGGAGAGAAAAAAAGGAAGCTATTGTAAGATGCTACACTTACTTTTAAAGAGACGCACCTTTCTTTGAAGGCCAGACTTGGTGGAGAATTTGTGAAATGATAGAATATTTATCACATCTTAAAATCATGACTTCAGTGTATCTCTTTCTTCTCTCAGGGTCATTCATTATCCCTGATCTACTTCTAGCATCCAAACTTCCCTACCTTCTGTTCCACTGGGAAGCAGTTAGCTGACTAGCTAGTTAATTAAAACCTTAAGAATTGTTACTACAGAGAATCTATGCATTTATCTTAGGGGACTCTAGGAAGCTTTGTATAATCCCTGCAACTGACCTTTTCCAGTCCTGTGGCCACTGCTGAGTTTTCCAAATTTGCTGGCATATTGAGTGCAGCACTTTCACAGCATCATCTTTCAGGATTTGAAACAGCTCAACTGGAATTCCATCACCTCCACTAGCTTTGTTCATACTGATGCTTCCTAAGGCCCAGTTGACTTCACATTCCAAGATGTCTGGCTCTAGGTGAGGGATCACACCATTGTGATTATCTGGGTCAGGAAGATCTTTTTTGTACAGTTCTTCTGTGTATTCTCGCCACCTCTTCTTAATATCTTTTGCTTCTGTTAGATCCATACCATTTTTGTCCTTTATTGAGTCCATCTTTGCATGAAATGTTTCCTTGGTATCTCTCATTTTCTTGGAGAGATCTCGTCCTTCCCATTCTATTGTTTTGCTCTATTTCTTTGCACTGATCGCTGAGGAAGGCTTTCTTATCTCTCTTTGCTATTCTTTGGAACTCTGCATTCAAGTGAGTTATTCTTTCCTTTTCTCCTTTGCTTTTCACTTCTCTTCTTTTCACAGCTATTTGTTTAAAGCCTCCTCAGACAGCCATTTTGCTTTTTTGCATTTCTTTTTCTTGGGGATGCTCTTGATCCCTGTCTCCTGTACAATGTCATGAACCTCTGTCCATAGTTCTTCAGGTACTCTATCAGATCTAATCCCTTGAATCTATTTTTCACTTCCACTGTATAATCATAAAGGATTTGATTTAGATCATAACTGAGTGATCTAATGGGTTTCCCTAGTTTCTTCCATTTAAGTCTGAATTTGGCAATAAGGAGTTCATGATATGAGCCACAGTCAGCTCCCGGTCTTGTTTTTGCTGACTGTATAGAGCTTTACCATCTTTGGTTGCAAAGAATATAATCAATCTGATTTTGGTATTGACCATCTGGTGATGACCATATGTAGTCTTCTTTTGTGTTGTTGGAAAAGGGTATTTCCTATGACCAGTGCGTTCTCTTGGCAAAACTCTATTAGCCTTTGCCCTGCTTCATTCTGTACTCCAAGGCCAAATTTGTCTGTTACTCCAGGTATTTCTTGACTTCCTACTTTTGCATTCCAGTCCCCTATAATGAAAGGACATCTTTTTTGGGTGTTAGTTCTAAAAGGTCTTGTAGGTCTTCATAGAACTGGTCAACTTCAGCTTCTTCAGCATTACTGGTTGGCGCATAGACTTGGATTACTCTGATATGGAATGGTTTGCCTTGGAAATGAACAGAGATCATTCTGTCATTTTTGAGATTACATCCAAGTCTGTGTTTTGGACTCTTTTGTTGACCATGGTGGCTACTCCATTTCTTCTAAGGGATTCTTGCCCACAGTAGTAGATATAATGGTCATCTGAGTTAAATTCACCCATTCCAGTCCATCTTAGTTCACTGATTCCTAAAATATTGACATTCACTCTTGCCATCTCCTGTTTGACCACTTCCAATTTGATTCACGGACCTAACATTCCTGGTTCTTATGCAATGTTGCTCTTTATAGCATCGAATCTGGCTCCCATCACCAGTCACATCCACACCTGGGTGTTGTTTTTGCTTTGGCTCCATCCCTTCATTCTTTCTGGAGTTACTTCTCCACTGATCTCCAGTAGCATACTGGGCATCTACCAACCTGGGGAGTTCATCTTTCAGTGTCCTATCTTTTTGCCTTTTCATACTGTTCACAGGTTCTCAAGTCAGGGATACTGAAGTGGTTTGCCATTCCCTTTTCCAGTGGACCACATTTTGTCAGAACTCTCCACCATGGCCCGTCCATCTTGGGTAGCCCTACATGGCATGACTCATAGCTTCACTGAGTTAGACAAGGCTGCGGTCCATGTGATCAGATTGGTTAGTTTTCTGTGATTGTCATTTCCAGTCTGTCTGCCCTCTGATGGAGAAGGATTACCATATGTAAAATAGATAGCAGGTGGGAATTTGACAGAGGGAGAACAACCCAATGCTCTGTGACAACCAAGGGGGTGGGGTGGATGGGAGATGTTAGGGGAGTTCAGTAGTGAGAGGACATGTATATAACTCTGGCTGATTCACGCTGATGCATGGTAGATGCCAATGTAATACTGTAAAGCAATTATCCTCCAATTTTAAAAAAAGCTGGAAAAAATGAAAATGATGGAGAAGCAATAAAAATTAATAAATTACGTGGTATGCTGAGAATACGTGAGAAAAAGAAAAAGTGCACAGTGTGGAATAGGGTTGAAATGGAAAGGAGTAGGTGGCAAACTGTAAGTCAATCTTTTTTTTTTCCATCTATTTTTATTAGTTGGAGGCTAATTACTTTACAATATTGTAGTGGTTTTTGTCATTGATTGACATGAATTAGCCATGGATTTACATGTATTCCCCATCCCGATCCCCCCTCCCACCTCCCTCTCCACCCGATGAATGAATGACAAGTTATAGGTCTACTTCTGGAGCCTCTGGTAGAGAGAACTTCAAGTTATATATACTGATGCAACATAGCTTAAAACACTAATTGAAAACACAGGGTCTGGGGATGCCTGACCTCAGAACACAAATGAGAGTAGCTGTTAAGCTGGACACATTTGGGACTGCACACAAAGGCCAGCATGCCAGACACTGTGTGTGTGGCCACCAGCAAGTACCCAGGGGAGCCAGACCACTGTGAATGAAGTCCAGCCAAGAGAAAGGGTGAAGGACTGGGAAGAGTCTACCTGCTTAGAGGACTCCAACTTCTAGACCATGTAGTAACCTGTAAAGACAGCATTACCATCTCCATTTCACAGAAGATGAAACCAGCATTCAGAAGTCAAATGCCTACGAAACATCTGACTCATTTCAAAGAGAGTGTTCTTTTTTATTAGGGTAGCTTCTCTCCAAGAGCTTCTTGGACATGTATGTACATGTGATGGGAGATGAACAGCATCAGTAAAGGACCTGAATGAACAAAGACATCATTTGTGATTCGGAACATGGGACTCAAGAAGGAACCACAAACTTAAATTGTATGAGTACGATATGGCAGTGTCTGTGTTGATCTCCCTTTAACATCTCGAACAAGATTTCTTAAGCCTCATGAGGCACCATGCTAGACATGACTCAAAACTTCTGCCTTCTCCCGAAGGTCTGGAAATATAACAGAAATGACAATCAGCAAAACACAGAGATTACTCTGCACGCATGGAATTTCAAGACTTCCCTTCGTGTATACAGGGAGGGCCACGCCCCTAGAACAACCTCAACTCAGCACGGAAGCAGGAGCTGATATCAGGGAGAAAAACTTTTCCTCTGCTCTCTTAGGACACTTGGATGGGCTGAAAAGTAAAGTGACAAAGACAGATTAACATGAGAAAGCATATGAATTTATTTAATATGTTTTACATGACACGGAAGCCTTCATAAGTAAGAGAAGACCTGAAGAAATTATTTACCTTGCAAATTTTTATATTACGTTTGACAAAGGGCAGGAAATGATGGGGAAATGTCATAGGACAAAAGGGCAGGGGTTAAGAGTAATAAACTGAGGGAAACAGAAGCCTTCATCAGGTTCTTCTTTTTTTTTTTTTTTTTTTTCAAGAGGGTATTAAATCTTTTATTGATTACACATGATAATGGATGATACACAAGCTTCATTCCCATCTATAACTTTTATCTGGTACCATAATTCAATTTAGATATATTGCATAGGATGTGCCAACAATCATTAATAACCAAAAAAAAAAAAAAAAAACCTCCATGACTTTGCATGGGTGACCCTTTTAATGGTGAACTCCAGGTCACAACACAGTAACTGTCAGTTCAACTACACCAAGGTTCTGAAGACAACAGCTTCTCCACCAAGCAGGTTGTAAATAAATTTCAAATGGAACCTGGCATCACCCTGAAGGAATTCTAACTTCACACTGTTGGGGTAGTTTACCAAAATGGCTTCAGAGTAGACTAACTTTACACAGCACATTAAAAAAAAAAAAAGACATTTATTCAGCGTCATGATCAGACTATTACATTTAGCAATCAACAGCATGGGTGCAAAAAAAAAAATCTACATTAAAACCCTTTGTTGGAATGCTTTACACTTTCCACAGAACAGAAACTAAAATAACCTGTTATACAATTAGTCACAAGTACAGTCCTCGAGTTTTTTGCCCATACACATGAGTATTGTCTAAAACATGTCTTCTTTGTAGCAGCTAGGCCCTGCCACCACTGTGCTTGGCTGAGTTCACAAATCTGTTGTAACCTGTAGCTTCCCTGTCACTTCTCTGGCTCTCCTCTCCTGCTAAGCTTTGTTTCCTGGCAGTAATTAAAACCTTCTGCCACTGCCATAGCTGCTGCTGCTGCTGGAACCACCATAGCCACCTTGGTTTCGTGGTTTGGCAAAGTATTGGCCTCCACCACCATAGGGGCCAGAACTTCTGCCTCCAAAGTTTCCTCCTTTCATGGGTCCAAAATTTGAAGATTGATTGTTGTAATTGCCAAAATCATTGTAGCTTCCGCCACCTCCAAAATTGCTTCCGTCATTACCAAATCCATTATATCCATCCCCACTGCCACCATATCCGCCACCACCACGGCTGCCACCAAAGCCACCTCGACCACTGAAGTTTCCTCCACGACCAAAGTTGTCATTCCCACCAAAACCACCTCCACGACCACCACCAAAGTTTCCAGAACCACTTCGACCTCTCTGGCTGGATGAAGCACTAGCCATTTCTTGCTTAGACAGGGCTTTTCTCACTTCACAGTTGTGGCCATTCACAGTGTGGTATTTCTGAATGACAATCTTGTCTACAGAGTCATGGTCATCAAAGGTTACAAAAGCAAACCCTCTCTTTTTGCCACTGCCTCGGTCAGTCATGATTTCAATTACTTCAATTTTCCCATACTGTTCAAAATAATCTCTCAGGTGATGTTCTTCAGTGTCTTCTTTAATGCCACCAACAAAAATCTTTTTCACAGTTAAGTGGGCACCAGGTCTTTGAGAATCTTCTCTTGACACGGCCCTCTTTGGTTCCACAACTCTTCCGTCCACCTTGTGTGGCCTTGCATTCATGGCCGCATCCACCTCCTCCACCGTGGCGTATGTGACAAACCTGACGCCTCTGGAGCGCTTGGTGTTTGGATCCCTCATTACCACACAGTCTGTGAGAGTTCCCCATTGCTCAAAATGGCTCCTCAGACTCTCATCAGTTGTTTCAAAGCTCAATCCTCCGATGAAGAGCTTCCGCAGCTGTTCGGGCTCTTTGGGAGACTCTGATTTAGACATGACGGCAGTGGAGGCGGGGAAGTCTTCAACGATGCTTTCTCGGTGGCGTCCACGGGCAGAAAGCCATCAGGTTCTTCTTTAAGCTCCTCAATAGATAAGGAGGCTTAGGGATTAGGCAGGGGACCGGTCACAAGAGGGGGTGGTGGAGAAGATGGAGTCCTGAGACTCTTTCCAGCACCTTTTCTTTGTTAAGCTTCTTCACCTTAAAATACATGCCAAGGTGCTGTATTTTGGGGTATCATGTTCTGAACCCCATCACCATGAATTTGGAGCAAATGATTCTTAGTTCTTTTGACAAGCAATCAGAATAAAACTAGTCCTTAATACTCCATCGAAAATTTTCATATGCTATCATACTCATGATTATCAGTTAACAAAGGTAGACCATGTGATTCAGAATTCCTATTTGTGACAAGCAGTTTGCTAAAATAGCGTGCCATAATGGGAAAAGAGAGAGAGCTTGAATATATATTTCTAAGGAATTTCTAAAGATTAGTCATCCTTATATCAACTTTTCCACTTTTCAGAGGTAAAGATTACTGTTTGTAGCATTAATAGACAAGAGGGAGAACTTCCCTGGTAGAACAGTGGTTAAGAATCCACTTGCCAATGCCGGGACACAGATTCGATCCCTGCTCTGGGAAGATTCCACATGCAGCAAGGCAATTAAGCTGGTGAGCCCCAACTACTAAGTCAGCACTCTAGAGCCACGTGCTGCAACTAGTGAAGCCCACGCGCCCTGGAGCCTGTGTTCCACAACAAGAGAAACCACCGCAAGGGAAAGCCCACGCACTGCAACTAGAGAAAGCCCCGTGCATAGCAATGAAGACTCAGGAGAGTCAAAAGAAAAAAAATTAATTAAATTTGTTTAAAAAAAGTCAAGAGGGAGAGACACAGCTAAAGAAATCAGGCCTCTAGGAACACAATGAATGGCATCGAATATGCATAACAACATGGAGGGGCAGCCCTCATCCCAGGGAATCCCTAGAGACTTCCTGCAGTAGATGAGCACCTGCCCTAACTTTGTTCAGGAACACACATGTCCTTGCTGTGCGGTATTAAATAAGGGTACATGACATACAAAAATGCGTGCCAATGGCTTGAAGGTAAAAGAAGTCAATATTAGTTTGCCAAATAAATACAAGTGCAACCTCATCTTGCTTTTTGTCAAAAAATTATATATTCCTACACATAAATCACAAGCTCACTAAGCACAGCCTCCTATTTTGACACCAATATTTCCTCTTGAGAGTCGCTACTCAGATTTTCATCTCTGAAAGAGAATGGTGACATTTTTGCTTTAAAAAGAACTCATTTTAATTTCTACCCACCGTGCATTTTAAATCAGGATAGAGAGCTGAGGACTGCTTGCCTCTGCCCCTGTCGGGCCCAAGGAAGCCAGTCCAGGGGATGGAAAGGGGAAGAAGGGAAACACCCGTCAAGACCATGGGAGCCCACGGGTGCTCAACGAGAGGCCTCGTTGATCAACACAAGTTTTTGACAGACATTGTCTCCCCATTGTCATCTTCCCTTTGGCAACTTTTGGCTCTTATCATATTCAAGAATTAAATTCTCAACTTTGAAGTTGGGGGGCAGACAGTGGAGGCGAAAAAAACGAAGACAATATTTCTTCCCCATACACTTAGCTCTGGTTTGCCAAGCTGATTCCTGAATATGTAAATACTTTGCCCACGGAGATGCAAAAGACTGTGTTCTTGGTCTTGTTAAAGATAGGAATTAAGTCAGAACATCCTCAGGGTAGACTGGCAGAGAAGTCAGGAAGATATATTTTCACCAATGTAGTTGTTTAAGCTAATTTATCTAGAAATAGCTAGGTACTTTGTGATTGCTGTTTTAGAAATACAGGTTTACTTAGGCGCTGGGGTGGTGAGCAAATAAAGGGTTTTAAGGAGAAAAAAAAGTGTTCCACTGTTGTCAAGGCTTTTCTTCCAAGGTAACTCAGCAGTGAGGCGGCCTGCCAGCATAATGCATGGTTCCCTAGCAAAGCATGGGCCTTTGCTTAGCAATATCGGGCTTTTGGTGAGACATGTGGGAGTCATTAGGCCTTTGAGGTATTTTAATCTTGCTGTGCTAGAAATATGTGACATTAGAATGCTATGGGTTGACAGCATATCATACTCAGGGAAGAAAGAAAAAATTCTTATAGCACAGGATGGAAAATATGATTAGTACTTTGCACATTTCTTGAAATAAGGGCATGTTTGTGCAGTCTATCTGAAAAAGTGGTAAGTATTGATAAGCCATTTTCAACAGAGACTTTCCAAGTAAAACTGGACTTTCCGGTATATATCCTTTTGCCCTCTAGGTTGCATTTTAGAAGAAACAAGAGTCCAAAGGAGACAAAGAAACATATAACAGGGTAGCAAAAGAAAATTATAACCATATTAGAGGCCAGGATCAATGCATTCCACCACCAGCCCCATGACCTCCTTCCCAAGTCCCAAATCTTTATTTTGGGTTACTACTGGCGACCACGGAGTAAAATCTGCTTAGGATATTTCTGAGATAGAATTCGAATTTATTCCTTTGACTGCAGGCTACCACTTGATTTACAAATATGCTGAGGACTATTTCTATCGGAGATGAGTCAGAAAAACAGGCCCACATTAGGTCAGAAGGTTGAGCCAAAGATAAATACCTTTTCTCATCACTGTTCCTGGATGAGGTATACTGAATATTGCATTCGTTCATTCCTTTACCCATTTACATTTATTGAACACATACTGTCACGGGCAAAGCCCACTGACAATTCCCGGGCAATAAACATAGAAGCTGGGTAAGGAAATAAATCTAACCTTTTTCTCCTTGGTGCTTCCTCGTTTCACTTGCTCCTAGAGTGCGGCAGCAGAAGCCTCCCACCAAGCCCTTCACACCAGCGTTCCTTGTTCGAAAGGGCCGTGTCAACCCCTCAGCCCCTGGTATTGTGTCCACAAAAGCCATGCAGGATGCACATCTCAAGAAGATGGCGGCACGCGTGTAGAGAGACGCCGCACGCGGCGCTGCCGTCTGGGGCGTGAGCTGCGCAGCGGAGCTCACGCGAGAGCCCTGCCCCACCTGCTGGAGACCCCAGGAGATCCCTACAGCAGCCCCGCCCAAGGCACGTGGGGAGAGCGTGCGCTGTGCATGCGCTGCGCGTGATCTAGAGCAGGTGTTCGCGAGATTCCATTCCTTTCCTTCTGAACCCACTTGTCTCCTTCAGTTATTGATGGGCTCAAGCAACATGGCGCAGAAGGACTGACTTGTAAGTGTTGGCAACAAAACTCTGCTCCAGACATTGTTCCAGGGTGTCAGAAAGAAAAGACAAGATGAAGTCCCGGCCTTGAAGGAGCTTACTCTCCGGTGGTGGTCCTTCCCCTTAAACCTCTTAAACGTTTGGAATTCTGCAAGTTACAGACATTAAGCCTAAGAAAAATGAAACTACTCAAAATTTAAGAACAGCGTGACTAATCTTCTGTAATGGATACTGATGCAAAGGAAAGTTCATTGGGCTCACTGAAAGCGATAATATATCCAAGTGTTAAGATTTTCAATTTCTCATAAAATACTAATTGTGTGAGAGGCAAATTAGTGTATGTAAAGAAAAATGCTTTATAACAAAAGGACATGAACATGTATGTAAGAGATACTGCTTTTTTTATACTTGAGCTGCTTGACGGAAGAATACCTTCTGTATTAAGTGGGTTGCAGGACTCTGTGGGCTAAAGGACTAAAGGTGTCATTCAAACAGCACCCTTAGGTGCTGCTTGATCCTGCTTGGATACTAAGGCCCAGCAGACCCAGCACTAAACTGGGAGTCTCAGTTCTCATGTTCTAGTCTTAACTCTGCAACCAACTATTATCAGAACTTTTATCTGAAGTGATAAGCCTTATCACTTTAAAAATATCAGCATCCTTACCTGCAAAGCAAGAGGGATAGAATATATGCTCCGATTTAGCTACGACATTCTCTGATTCTTTGAATTTTGTGTTCCTATAAAGCTGGGAATGAGCACAATCAAGAGGCAGTAAAATCCAGGTATGGCCACTGCCATTCCCCCTTAAATCCACGAGGTTTCTGCTTCCTCCCTGCTGGCCAGTTTACACAGTCGTCATCTTTGAACTCACCAGATTACCAAATCCAGTATTTGTTGTTCTGTTCTCCTTTTCTCTGATCTTTTTGTAGCTCGTGACTCTGGTGATCAATTGCACCTTCTTAAAATTAAGTCTTTCCTTGACAACTCTTGAACTGTCCTGCTTCTCTTCCATCTCAAACTATTCCCACTGACTTCAGCCCTGACTGACCATCTCCACTGTGATTGCTCCACCGGGGCTTTTCATTACATGTATTGTGTGCATATTCCAAGTATCAATAATCCGCTGCTTTTTCCCATCCTCCCCAAAACCTTTCTAGGAGATTTCATCCTTCCCATGGCTTAAAATTTCACATATATAACTCCCACTTGTTTGGCTGAAATCCCAATCAGGTATATCCAATTGCCTGGAAAATAGTTTCACTTAGACGTGAAAAACAAAACAAATTAAGCCCAACATATTTAAAGCAATTCTTTTTCTCCCTCAAAGTAGCTTTCTCAATTTTTCTGTTTCCATCAACAAAAGTACACATTCACTCTTCTATACCCAAAAATCCTTGAGCTGGATATAATTTGAAATTAGATATTTTCAGTTATTAGGAGAGTAATGTGTTACATATGCTATATATTTTTTAAGGCTTCCAGGAGTATCTGTTGGTAGCTCTTTGATTGAACTAGATAACAATATGAAGGCTACTGTCATATTTACACATCTGCTGAGGAGCTGAGTCAGGGAAACAGGAAAAGCTGGGTTATAAGGTTGAACCAAGTGTCTGTTCTCACCATAAATATATGAATATTTAGGGAGCAAAAATATGGTTATTTACATGGTAAATAAAGATACAAATAACTTCTCAGTTCAGGTAAAGTTTTGCTCCTAAAAGACTTCAGGCCAGGTCACTGAACAAATTATGAAAAATATTTTTTTCGGAGCATTTTGAATTGGGGGGTCATGAATTAAAGACTATTAATCATGAAAATAACAATATTTAAATACCAACTATTTATTGAAAATCAACCATCATTCAAGCATTGTGTTAGGCACTAACAATAGAAATAAGAGAATATTTGAAGTATATATTTTTATTTGCCTCATTTTATATATAGGAGCTTCCCTGATAGCTCAGTTGGTAAAGAATCCACCTCCAATGCAGGAGACCCTGGTTCAATTCCTGGGTTGGGAAGATCCGCTGGAGAAAGGATAGGCTACCCACTCCAGTATTCTTGGGCTTTTCTTGTGGCTCAGCTGGTAAAGAATCCGCCTGCAATGCGGGAGACCTGGGTTCACATACCTGGGTTGCAAAGATCCTCTGGAGAAGGGAACAGTTACCTACTCCAGTATTCTGGCCTGGAGAATTCCATGGACACAGTCCATGGAGTCACAAAGAGTCGGACACGACTGGGCAACTTTCATATGTCGGAAAACTGTAAAATATTATCATTTTAAAAAATACCATTTTTAATTCCCCTATCTTCCTTCCCCCCATGTCTAATTAGTCTTGAAATTCTATTAATTCGTCCTTCCCATCCATCCCTCCCTTTGAAGTCCCAATTTTATGATATAATCTAACCCTGATCCTATGACTATGTGAGCTTATCTCAGATCTTTATTGTTCAGTATTTTATGAACTGCTGCTGCTGCTGCTAAGTTGCATCAGTCGTGTCTGACTCTGTGCGACCCTAGAGACAGCAGCCCACCAGGCTCCCCCGTCCCTGGGATTCTCCAGGCGAAAACACTGGAGTGGGTTGCCATTTCCTTCTCCAATGAATGAAAGTGAAAAGGGAAAGTGAAGTACTTCAGCTGTGTCCGACTCTTACCGACCCCATGGATTGCAGCCCACCAGGCTCCTCCATCCGTGGGATTTCCCAGGCAAGAGTACTGGAGTGGGGTGCCACTGCCTTCTCTGTTTTATGGACTAGACCAGTATTATTTTTCCACCAGTTTAACCTTCCTCAAACTATTACTCTCCTTAGTATATTTTTATGCACTCATTCATTCTTTTTACAGATACTTATTCAATATTTACTCTGCCCAGCATTCCTCTGAGTACGATCATACTCAGAGTCAGATGATGCTCACAGCAACAGAGGCACACAGTGAGGGTACGTCAGCCACGAATCTCATCTTATACTCACTGCCATGCACACACTCACTGAATATGGAATGAATTGTGACTCTCTTTTCTTTAGTCACCAGGTTCCCAAAACTTAAATGCTTGTTCAGAGGGGATCTGAAATTACCTCTTGTTAGGCAGAATTCTAAGATGGCCCCTAAGAATCCTACCCTCTGTAACTCAAACCCTTGTACAATTCCCTAGCTCTATGAATTATAGAGCCAGGCCTATGAATATGGTGGAATATCACCCCCATGTTTGGATTAGTATTGATTATTATTTATCAGCTAACTTTGAGTTCATCAAAAGGGAGGTTACCCTAGGTGGGCCTGACCTGATAAAGTGAACAGTTAAAGACAGTGGTGCTCAACTGTTTGGGCACCAGGGACCAGGTTTACGGAAGACAATTTTTCCACTGGGGGGGGGTGGGGGAATGGTTTGGGTTTCCCCCATCACACACCTCCTGCTGTGTGGCCCGGTTCCTAAAAGGCCATGGACCAGTTTGGGGACCCCTGGTTAAAGGGAGTAGGGCTTTTCCTGAAGGGAGAGATCAAAAGATTCACAAAGCAAGAGGGCCTATACAGGGAGCCCTGGGACAGGACCTGCCAGTGCCTTCTAGTTGTTGAGAGCTAGTGTGAAAATGAGCTGAGCAAGCTTGGAAACACATCTGCCCCTAGTCAAAGCTCTAGATGAGGGCACACCTGGCTTACATCTTGATTTTTAACCTCTCGATGCAGCTATAATCAGGGGGGCCCATTAAGATGATTCATGATAGCTCTGAGAGAAGTTTGTGCCCTTTTTAAGCTGTTAAATTTGTGGTCAATTGTGGAAAGAGAGCTGCCATATGACCCAGCAATCCCACTTCTGGGCATACACACCGAGGAAACCACAAGTGGAAAAGACACATGTACCCCCTGTTCATAGCAGCACTGTTTATAATGGCCAGGACATGGAAGCAACCTAGATGCCCATCAGCAGATGACTGGATAAGAAAGCTGTGGTACATATACAGAATGGAATATTACTCAGCTATTAAAAACAACACATTTGAATCAGTTCTAATGAGGTGACTGAAACTGGAGCCTATTATACAGAGTGAAGTAAGTCAGAAAGAAAAACACCAACACAGTATATTAACACATATAGATGGAATTTAGAAAGATGGTAATGATGACCCTATATGCAAGACAGCAAAAGAGACACAGATATAAAGAACAGACTTTTGGACTCTGTGGGAGAAGGCGAGGGTGGGATGATTTGCGAGAATAGCATTGAAACATGTATATTACCATATGTGAAACAGATGACCCGTCCAAGTTCGACGCGTGAAACAGGGCACTCAAGGCCGGTGCTCTGGGACCGGCTTTAGGGGAGGGATGGGGAGGGAGGTGGGAGGGGGGTTCAGGATGGGGGACTCACATACAGCCATGGCTGATTCATGTCAATGTATGGCAAAACCACTACAATACTGTAAAGTAACTAGCCTCCAATTAAATTAATTTTAAAAATTTGTGGTGAACTGTGATATGGCAGAAGAAAACTTAATACATCTGCTTTCCATATATCAGACACTGTGCAAAGTACTTTAAATTTACAACATATCAATTATCCTGTTCTAGAGCTGAGAGATCTGAAGTTTAAAGAGGTTACATAACTTGCCCAAGTTTTCTACGAAGTAACGGAGACAGGATTTGACATCCAGATTTACTAACAATGCCCACGTTCTGAGCCACCACTGACAGGAAAGCTGGGCATTCTGCTTTGGCCTCTCAAGGCCTCATCTAATGTTCTGAAAATCAAACTCCGTGTTTTCATCAAACTCTGTGGATTTTTACTCCTTTCTACTGAGAACTTTCTTACTTCATTAATACTGAAAAGTCCTGTTTAATGCATTTCATTAAACATTTATGAAACACCTATGCTAGGAAGGTGCTGAAGAGATGGGCGAATTCAAAGATTGATAAGACAGCCCTTGACCCTCAAGTTTCTTGCATACTAGTGGGAAAACAAACTCATACATATCACAAAGGAGTGATCTTATGGAATAAGATGTAGAAACACATTTACATACTCACTTCGGATGACATTAAATTTACGGGAGTTTCCTGGTCCCTGAGATTGAGAAATAAAGGAATCCTTAACTAATTTTATATTTGCTCCTAAAATTTTACTTATTGTCCTCTTAATATAGGCTAAGCATTGCTCTAAGTACTTAAAAGTATCATTTTATTTACCTTTCAAAAAAATCTATAACTGTGGATATTATTATGGTTATGATTATCATTTTACTGATAACATAAGGAAACTATGATACAAAGAGGTTAATAATTTGCCTAACATCACAAACTCTGCAGTTTGACTCTGATACATATACACTTAATCAGTACATCTTCTAAGATATAACCATTTTATTAAACAAAAAAAAGAGGATAAAGGGTGAATAAAAGCCTTGTGGAGAATGGGGTATTATGAAGGGAGATAAACAGATATTTGCTGCAGTTGAACATGGAATTTAAGTATGTTTCTCTATACCCAAGGCAAAATGGGAAATAACTTGGTTTACATAGACTTCCTAATCTGAAAATATTCACTAAAAACTAAGAGAAATTCATAATTAAGGCCTTACATGGGAATGACTTTGAATGATACAGTATACAATGTCTTATATGAGATTTATTTAAATGTCCCAAAACTGACTGTTATTTGAGTCAAGAACAAGACAGTAAGTTCTGGGAAAGCATATGAAAATGAATTAACATAATATGATATGTACTTTTTTACTTGATGAAGAAGGGAATGGCTGGTTAGCATTGTTGTCAAACTGTAGGTCACAAACCATTAGTGGGTAATAAAAGCAACTAAGTCAGAATCAGTTTGTTTTTCTTTCTTTTTTTTTAAATTGTATATGTCAGGGGGGCACATCTCAAATTTAGAGATAAATATTTTGTAATAAAAGTTTCTGTGTCTATGGGTTTATATGTGTGTGTCATCTTATATATGGGATTCATGTTTCTTTACAAAATTCGAAAGCCACTGCCTTAACTTAGCTTCATCCTGACTATTATCTCAGTTGGGATCTTGTCAAAGCTTCATAAAAAACTATACCATATTGAAGTCACTAGAGAGTTTGGAGTGTAGCTTGAGTTGTTGATTAAAAGGATATCCTCATGCTTTAGATTTCAGGTAAAAAAGTGGATGTGAAGTTGTTTTGTTAGCCAAGAGGTTTTTATTTGCGCTTAGATGAAGGAGAATCCATTTCTGCAGACAGTGGGGACTGCAGGAATGGGTAGCGAAGGGACAGAAGTATTTCACATGAAGCTGGAGATCTATTTGCTCTATTCAAATGCTTGAGTACCTGCCCTGACCCTGCCCCATCCACAGGATGACCATGTGACTGGTGTGTCTGTGACAGTCCTAGTTATATCAGTTGTCCTTGTGTAATTATTAATAGCTTACCTTTCTACTCTCAAACATGGCCTGGTTGGATGATACATTACATGACCATCCTTTCAGCAAGCAAGTCCCTGGTCTGCAAAGAAATATTTGTAGGGAAGGGCTATGGACCAAAGACATGTTATCCTTGTATTTAAATTATGATTTCCGCATGCTTCTCTCTCTCCTGGCAAACTCTTTGAGCCACATTTGTCAGAGGATGCTCCACATTTTCCTACCCAAGAATATCAGTAAAGACTAGAGAAGTGTTACATCAAACCTCATGATTCATAGTTAACTGAGCACCTATGAGAATTTGGTTAATTTTATATTTCATTTGAGACTATTCTAAACTTCAATAAAAACCATGCGTAGGCACACCGCGCATCATCCTGACAGTCACAGTAAGGCGTGTGTGTGTGTGTGTGTGTGCACGCTCAGTCGTGTCCAACTCTTTGCGACCCCGTGGACTGCAACCCACCAGGCTCCTCTGTGCACAGGATTCTCCAGGCATGAATACCGGAGCGGGTTGCCATTTCCTTCTCCAGGGGAATCTTCCTGACCCAGGGATCAATCTTGCATCTCTTGCATTTCCTACATTGGCAGGCAGATTCTTGACCACTCCAGTGCTTATGGTGTTTCTGTTATCATTAAGTGAAAACCAAGTAGTACTATTTTAAATATTGGTGGAAAAATAACCTAACAAACCTCAAAGTGTTCTTAATAAACAAATCTGGATTCATGGACAGTGGAGATAAAATGGCATCCTAACACACCACAAAAATAAAGATTTTTCTGAAGTCCAAATAGAGAAAACTGGTGGAAGAATGGAAAAATGATGGGATGCATGATAGCCAAGACACTGAACTCCAGAGCCCTATACCTTAATAATAGATATCATACCCAGATTTTAAGTGGCAATGTAGTTTTTCAACAGAACAGCATCATCTGAAATTTTAAATGAATGCTACTTATTTCAACTTTATTTTTCAACTTTTAAAATTTTTATAGGGTTTTGTAGATTTTAAAATTGTATAAAACTATAAGTATACAGAATATTACACACAGGTCTGTTTGTCTGTAGCTAAATAAATACTTAATAAAAGCACTGGGGCCGCAGAGAAGTTTTTCTCTTTAAAGGGGTACTTACATTATCAAAGTTTGAGACCAATAAGAGTGAAAGATATCATGCTTGGAAATAGACTGGATTTCTGCAAAAAAGCAAGAGAAACAACCAGACTCTCTGGTACATTGGTATGTGAGCAAAACAGAATATAACTCCAAAGAGTGTGAGCTGACATGGGCAGCTGTACTTGTCAACTGGACTCTCCTGCCTGCTTTTGCCTGGGATGGTTCCATTGCCTTCTCAGATCTTCCTCTTCTGTTTATCAACTTCTCTTCGATTTATGTTAGTTCTCTACTACTGGCTGTCTCTTTCTGCCCATGACTTTTGTACCCAATATTAGTCTTAAACTTCGATCTCAACTATAGGTCAGAGAAATTTTTTTAAAAAAGAGATTGGATTAAATAAAAGAATACTTATATAAATAGGTAGAACAATGTCTGTGATATAGTAATAACTCAAAATATTTTCACTTCCCATAGAGATAATCTATTTTACTTGAAAACTTAGGTAACCAAGGTTTAGAAAGTTTAAGACCTATTTACTGTCACAGATCAATTTAAAGGCAAAAGTAGTTCCAAATAACATTAATTTTCACATTTCAAAAAGAAAAAAGAAAAAAACCCTGGAGTAACTGGTAAGTTTACATAGAATAAGATTTTTCTATCATTCTGTAAGTGCTACTTTAATAATCTGTTTTTTTTTTTTACTGTCCTTGATGTGCTGAAGTACAATTTCCTTCTATTTTAAGACATTCTCATCTACTGTTTTGCCCTTGGATATTCCTTGTAGGTTTGAAGTATCCTCCCGAAGACAATTATGGATTTATCCATTGGCATTCCAACCTTATTACTGAGCCTATTTCATTTTGAGATTTTCCCATACCGTATGCATGCCTAAGCATGCCCATAATATAGTGGATTCTCTATTTAATTTACATCTCTCAGTCGAATGCACAAGCTTTTGAAAATGGTTTGACTATTCTTTCCATTTGCTGTTAAAAAAAAAAACTAAGTATTGCAGCCCAAAATATATTTATACAGCTTTCAGATAGGAGTATAAGAGCAGAAGGAAAAAAAAAAAACTACTTTAAAATGTTTAGATCACTTTGAAAAAAATTACATCATATCTTCTAGAAGAACTCTAGCTAATTATAGAGTGGGAAATACAAGTTATTTAAAGGGTATCCTTTAAGTATCCAATCAATAAGCTGGAACACTTTATACACTGTGATAAGTCCTACAGACTTCCTCAGTAGGATTATTCATATTTTTATGAGGTTAAAGAGGATGCAATTGTGTGTATGTATATCTGTGTGTGAGAGATCTCAAAGCAAGAGAACCTAGTATTAAATGCTAAAAGGACTCTGAAGCTACAAGGACATCCTGAAGTCACTGGAGTGGAGAGTCACTGGAAAATTTTAAGCAGGGCCTTTATTGTAGGGCTTCTGTTGCTCCAGCTGCAATACAGAGCATGGATGGTGTGGTGTGAGGCAGCAGGTGGAAAGGTGAATTGTGAAGAAAATTCAATAGTTCAGGTGACCTTAACTGAAGCAATGCCAAAGATACCAAGAGAGAACAATAAAAAAGGTAAGATTTGGTTATTATCAAGAGGAGAGAGTGAGGAAGAGGAAAGAGAAAAGATTAACTTCCAGGTTTCTAACTTGTGAGGACAGAAGGATGGTGGAGCTTCTAAACAGAATGAGAAGGAGCATGCACTAGGAAAGATTCAGGACATTCACTCTGATGGCCATAATTTTTCTCAGGGAACTAAGAGGTGCGAACACCTTCTGAGAGAAAAGAGCAGAGTGTTTATACAGATGAGTTGTGGAGAATAGTGGAAGCTGGGAAAAGTCATTAATGAGAATGGAAAAGGAAGCTGGCCAAAGAACAGTCAAAGTTATTAAGCAAGTGAGGCAAGTGAGCATGTGAGGCAAGTGAGCATGCATTTGTAGTGAAATCAATCTGCACAGGTGTGTGAAGTTACAAAAAACATCAATCTGCACTACTATATGATTTTCTTTTTTACCCAAATAATGATCAACCATCTCCATATATCAGTATAAGCACAGACCACTATCTAGAGTTGCAAGTTTAAATACCAGACATAACAGAATGCAAAAGCATGAAGGAGCTGAAAGCACTGTGAGAAAAATTTCAAGTTATCAACCATAGGGTTGAGGATGGGTAAGGAAAGGAGACCAGGAGAGAAAATACAGTAAGGATTTAAGAACAGGGGTGTCAAGAAAACTGGACTGCTGTTTTATTGAGAATGAGAGAATTAGAAAGCTGGCATAACAGAAGGTCATGAGATTAAATTTTCCTAAATGGAAAAATTCTAGATTTGTTTTGTCCAATATGGTAGCCACTTGCCATATGTGGCTATTTACATTTAAATTCAATAGAATTAAAAATTGTGTTCCTCAGTCACACTAGGCACACTTCAAGTATTCAATAACCATGCATGGCTACCATATTGTCCGTTTTGGCCAGGGTGGATAAAACATCTCCATCATACAGAAAAGTCCACTGGAGATGGTGGCTCTAGATAATGCCAAACTCTAGGAAATTTCCAGGAGTGTAAGTTGAAGAAAATTGGAGACAATAGCCATTGGGCAAGAGGCAGTAAAGGAATCAGGAAGGTGGAATATTTGATTGATTTCCCACAGTGATGCTGAATTCAGCCTGTGGTAGGAGTTCCAATGAGCTAGATGCTGAAATCCTCACCAAATGTTGGGAGTGTGACCAGATAGATGAATGTGTAAACTTTGCTGAGAGTTGTAATGTTTTTCTTAATAGTGTATCCAAAACCCTTCAGGACTTAAATAGTGTCCTTTGCTTCTGAAACATGCTAGATGGACTGAATCTAGACCCAACCCGAGTGATGTTCCAAACCCCACTTAAACCTCTCCTGAACCATTCTCCTGGTTCAAAAATCACCTCTGTTAAAACTGTATCAACAGTAGCTTTAGCCAACCGAATACTGTGGGGTGAAAAAAGAACCTGTTGAGTTAACTCTATGTTGTCAGGTTAACTAAGTGGCTGAAAATAATGCATCTATGGCATAGCTTTACATGCAAGGTTTAACAGAAACTATTTGTGCCAGGATATACAACAAAAAGTCATCACTTTGAAGAAGATAGGTGGTTTGGATATGTCAGTTGTGATTATTGGGCTTCCCAGGTGGCACTAGTGGTAAAGAATCTGCCTCCTAATACAGAAGATGCAAGAGACGCGGGTTATATCCCTGGGTGGGGAAGATCCTCTGGAGAAGATCATGGCAACCCAGTATTGCCATGGCAACACTCCAGTACTCTTGCCTGAAGAATCCCACGGACAGAGGAGCCTGGGGGGCTACAGTCCATAGGGTCGCAAAGAGTTGGACACTGCTGAAGCAACTTATCATGCACACACTCTGTGTTTGTTAAACACGTTTGTTATAATCTAGGATTTAGATTTTTTTGATCAAGAGGGGTGGCTATCAATGAAACTAGTTATACTGGCTCTTCATGGCTAAAAATATCGCACAAAACAATTTCCAGTGGCATATGGGCTAGGTGCCACCAGCCTTCCCTTTTCTTAAGCATTGACAGCTCTGAACTACAAGCCCAGCAATCCTGCCCTACTAACATCAATTAACGAGTCAGCACAAGTACTCCAGTCCTCTCATTCCTCAGCCCCTCACCCCAGAAATTACTGTAGTACCAGAATGAGGGTAAAGTTTACCATTTTGCAAAGGTTAGTAACACTCTGAATGAGTAAATGAACAATCACATCACTTAGCAATTATAAACTAAAATAAGCCCAATCCCTCTTTTCTCCTATCACTATTGCTAATCCCTCTTAATTTGCCCATTCTTGTTAATATCTGCAATTTTACTTTCACTTGTTTTTAAGAACTAGGATGTTTGCAAGAAGCTGGATGTTTCTTATTTTTCAATAGGCTATACAGTTTTAGTCTGTTGATTCTGCTAGGTTATATAGTTATTTGTGTGTAATGGGCTCTTCCACAGCAATATGCAGCAGAAAATTCCTTTTGACAAGCCATAGCAAACTTAATTGAGTCATGACGTATGCCACCAAACAGCTTCCAATGAGGCAAATGGTCTTTTTCCTAAGGTAGCATATGCTTTCACCCAGTTTCAACATGGCTGTATGACCTCACATGACCAAGGAAATTACTTTCTTCATTTGTGAAACGTTACAGAAAGGTATGGAGTTAATATTTGATTGAGCTAATTAAATTTTAAAGAGGAATATGCTCCACGAGGCTTTCTTCTCCCTTAGATTTAGTGAAAACTCTTTTAACAAATCTTACCATTGAATTAACAGGTCAATTTTTTAAGTTTGTTTTTCCACTCTATAGATTAATCATTCCCTAGTGAGAATCCCAAATCAATTCTTTTAAACTTTCCATTCTATTTTAAATGTCACATAAGTAATATTAATAGAAATAACTCTTGTCAATATAGCATCTATGATTCTTTCCCACTGGCTTTGCAGCCTGAAGGCATTCCAAATTCTGACATCACTTTTAATGTTTTCAGGACAGATGCTGTTAGGGCTTTCAGCACAAGTAGTAGATAATCAGCAGACATTAGTTAACTTGTGAACCTTCATCTGAATATCCCTCAGATCCTCAGGGGATCTGGGTGATATTAGAGCTTCAATGTCAGCCTGAAAAGTAACATCAGTAATGGGCATCGTCCTTACTTCCCTCCCCAGTGCAGCAATAAGGCACGGAAAAGAAGACAGTAAACCATTGATTTGAACCATATAAATGAGATGAACATAAATTGTGCTATCTGTTATATTCGTCCCCGATGCAAAATTTACCTAACATATAACACAAGTAGTCCCATTCAACTGCATCAAAGGACTTCTTGGCATCTAATAAAATTGTTGCTACTGGTTCCAATTTTCTCTTTGTATTTCAGATGAGTTGCATTAGCCTATGCAGATTATCTGATGCTTATCTCCAGACATAAAGTCTTTCTTGGATAAGAGCTTATTAGATTTGTGATTACTTCATGTAGCAAGTGTTGTGGTATCTATTATTTTATGCCTACTGACATTGTATAAAAGGATATTTTTCATAATACTGTTAAGGGAGTAACATGCAATCTTCAGTATAAGGCTATATGGATACATAATAGTATAAAGAACCGTAGGCTGCCTTGATTCCAAGCCACAAATATCTGATGCTTTAAAAATTCACTACAAACCATTTAAATGCATTACACTTATTCACAGTCTATTTCTGAAACTATGGGCTGTTCAGCGTGCTGATGGCAGAGAAGTTAATGTGTTGGTAAGCAACCTAAATTTTTATAAAGCTATTCTGAAAGTAACTCAATGCCACAGAAAGTAATATCAATTACTCCTTGCTTTTCAATTGACATTGCAAGGCTGCTCCAAATTCCTACCCTTCAATTCAGCACCTGCAAAGAAAAGGAAGGCACAGAATACCTCTATGGGAGATTTCTGGGTATTGCAATAACAAGAGGTACTTCTGAAATTTCAAACATGGCCTGAAACACTTCAAAGTTGGGGTTCTCCTATATGCAAGACAGAAAAAGAGACACAGATGTATAGAACAGACTTTTGGACTCTATGGGAGAAGGCGAGGGTGGAATGATCTGAGAGAATAGCATTGAAACATGCAGATTATCAAGTGTGAAACAGATCACCAGCCCAGGGTGGATGCATGAGACAGGGTGCTCGGGGCTGGTGCACTGGGATGACCCAGAGGGATGGGATGGGGAGGGAGGCGGGAGAGGGGATCAGGAAGGGGAAGACATGTAAATCCATGGCTGATTCATGTCAATGTATGGCAAAAACCACTACAATATTGTAAAGTAATTAGCCTCCACCTAATAAAAATAAATGAAAACAAACAAACAAACAAAGTTGGGGTTCTTCCCCCAAGTATTACTTAATCCTTTCATGCCCTGAAAATAGGGAATTGCATGTAAGGGGAAAGCTGAGCAATTAAGAATAAGGATAAAGCCAGCTGATAATCTTTAGGGTTCCTATAAACTATATCCTGTGAAACAAAGCAGAATAGTGAGAAGGAGCTGGACTTTGAAGCTAATTTTAATCTTTTAATAAAGAATGGAACCCATTCTTTATTTACCAGCATAGACTTGGCCAGCTAGAAACAGCACTAAACTTGGGTTTTCTCGTTCAGAAAAGGTAGTCACGATACTCACTCTTGGAGTTGTTTTAAAGTTCAAAAACGTAACATATAAAGAAAAATATTTAATGCTCAATGAATTGTCAGATGTTTCACTATAATTATTGCTAACAATAATGAGCTATAGGTATATCTAAATTTGCATTTTTCAGGAATCACAGAAAGGCCTAATCCAATGGCATACCAAGTATTCAGATTAGGCATTGTGTTGGGAAAACAATGACATTCAACAAAGTGCACTGTGACAACTTACTTTGCAATTAATCTACACAAAATGGACTTCTTAAACATCACAGGAAGTGAAGACAGGATTCCAAATTGAAAAAACAAACCAATAAGGACAAACTAAACACACATACACCCACACACACACATGCAAAAAAATCTTTTCCATTATTACTACTCTTCTGTATTTACCTGGTATATCTGATTGAGTCCAAAAGATCCAACTTTTCTTCAAATATATTGGTTAGATAAAGAGGAAACAAATGTTTAATGCAATGAAGGTACAAAAATAATTCTTTCTAGGACGACCCAGTTATAGCAACCCAGTTACATAGGTTTGCAAATCAAACAACAAAACAGTAAACGAGTAGACAGTCTCTAGTGTAAATGCACAGACTGTAATAATTCAAAAAGATTCAGATTTAACAGAATTTTGTATTTCACAGAGATTTTTTTTTTTTTTTTTTTTTTTTTTTAAATTTTTATTAGTTGGAGGCTAATTACTTTACATCATTACAGTAGTTTTTGTTATACATTGATATGAATTAGCCATGGATTTACATGTATTCCCCATCCCAGTCCCCCCTCCCACCTCCCTCTCCACCTGATCCCTCTGGGTCTTCCCAGTGCACCAGGCCCGAGCACTAGTCTCATGTACCCAACATGAGCTGGTTATCCGTTTCACCCTAGATAATACACATGTTTCAATGCTGATCTCCTGAAACTACACACCAAGGAAACCAGATCTGAAAGAGCCACATGCACCCCAATGTTCATCGCAGCACTGTTTATAATAGCCAGGACATGGAAGCAACCCAGATGCCCATCAGCAGACGAATGGATGAGGAAGCTGTGGTACATATACACCATGGAATATTACTCAGCCATTAAAAAGAATTCATTTGAATCACTTCTAATGAGATGGATGAAACTGGAGCCCATTATACAGAGCGAAGTAAGCCAGAAAGATAAAGACCATTACAGTATACTAACACATATATATGGACTTTAGAAAGATGGTAACGATAACCCTATATGCAAAACAGAAAAAGAGATTTTTTTTAAGCTATTTTTAAATAGATGGAATCTTTCAAAATACGCTACCTAATTTTTCTTAATAGTGGGAAAAATATGTTTGGACTCTTGAGTGAAGCAATTTCTAGAGAAAACAGATGATCCAAACCTGAGGCTAAAACTCTAAGTACACATACAGAAAAGTACACAATATTCCCAGGATATATGTAAACAAAGAGAGCCACTTCATAAATGGTATTGGGTTTTGGTAACAGTATAATCCACTTTCATTAGGCATTTCCCTCCTGTGCATTAATATGTGACATCGTACTCTCAGATAACATTTCATAATGGAGTGAAATAAAAAGCCCCTCCAGATTGCAACTGTAAGATAATCAGATTCTGTAGTGCTCATTATGACTGCAATTATGTAGCAAAACTCTCCAAATATAGTTCAGTTATTGCGGTTATTAATCATTCTGGTTTTGTTTCAAGTACTTGCTTTATAGCCTGCTGGATAGACTCCATTATTCTACAAGCTGAATGTCGAAAGTCAAACATGTGCATGTGAATCTGCTGTTCTAACGGCCTTTCAACATAATTTACCCTTTCAATTTGTATTTGTGAATACAAAAAAAAAAAAAAAAAAACGAGGGAGAAATAAAGCTGGTGTCAATAGAGTCACTGACCTTTGCAGTAAACAGAAGATAGTTCTTAACGAAAAACAACTTGGCAAATAAGAAACTTATTTTGCTAGAACTAGAAATACTGCTGCCTAAGAAGTTAGTCTCAGAATACCAATCAGTTCTTACAGAAAAGGAGGAAAAAACCTCAGAGAATCTGTATATTTGATAAGGAGAAAAATGATAAGAGGGCCAGGAAATGTGCATTTTTAAAGGTTCAAAGCACCAACATTACGGATAGAATGTATCTCTAAACATTTTATGCCTAAAACCATATATTACTATTAATTTAACTACAAAAGACAGAAGATTTATTATATAGCACAAACACCATCTGCAGCATCTTAAATCATTACTATAGAAACACTTCTAGGAAAAAAAACACATCTGAAAAGTTCTGAAATGCCACATTAACTAAATAGGATTCCAATCAGATCCAGCGAATTCATTATTATTTAAATATTAACATGCAGAGAGACTAGAAAAAGAAATATAATAATACATGCATGTGTCATCAATGTAACGGTTCACAAAAGGCATATCTCTAATTTCAAGTCGTCCATGATTTTTTCAGTTTCGCAACATACATCGGGCCCCAGGCTTTACCCTTATCTGGAATCACCAAGAGCCCACATTCCTGGCCAGTGGGAGCAAATGTGAAGTCTTGGGAGCAAGTCCTTGCCATTTCCTTAATGTCCACAGGCACGACGTCCCTGTAGGAGTTTAAAACTTCACTGATCACATCCTGATTTTCTGCCTTGGAAAGTGTGCACGTAGAGTATACAAGCAGCCCTCCAGGACGTAGGGCCTTAATTGCAGACCTGTGTGTAATCAGGAAAACGCAGACTGATTAGACATATTAACATAGAACCACGGAGGCTGAGGGCAAGAAAGCTTATGTGCTTGAAATTAATCGTCCTCTGGCTCTGACTGTAATAAGTCTGGGTGGACAGCCTTACAAATAGCCTGACAACCATTCCTTGCGAACATATCCCTGAGTACCTAGAAAAATGATAATCAGACCAATCCACATGGGGAAGACAGAGAGTGTGCTTAGAGTACTTTCTTGTTTTGTACTTATAAGGACAGGGGGATGGAGGTGGAGTATGGAGTAACTCGTTCTCTTGGAATACACTGAGTGGTACTAAGGGAGAAATATCAATAACCTCAGATATGCAGGTGACACCACCCTTATGGCAGAAAGTGAAGAACTAAAGAGCCTCTTGATGAAAGTGAAAGAGGAGAGTGAAAAAGTTGGTTTAAAGCTCAATATTCAGAAAACTAAGATCATGGCATCTGGTCCCATCACTTCATGGGAAATAGATGGGCAAACAGTAGAAACAGTGTCAGACTTTATTTTGGGGGGCTCCAAAATCACTGCAGATGGTGACTGCAGCCATGAAATTAAAAGACGTTTACTCCTTAGAAGGAAAGTTATGACCAACCTAGACAGCATATTAAAAAGCAGAGACATTACTTTGCCAACAAAGGTCCATCTAGTCAAGGCTATGGTTTTTCCAGTAGTCATGTTGGACTATAAAGAAAGCTGAGTGCAGAAGAATTGATGCTTTTGAACTGTGGTGTTGGAGAAGACTCTTGAGAGTCCCTTGGACTGCAGGGAGATCCAACCAGCCCATCCTAAAGGAGATCAGTCCTGAATATTCAATGGAAGGACTGATGTTGAAGCTGAAGCTCCAATACTTTGGCCACCAGATGCAAAGAACTGACACACCAGAAAAGACCCTGATGCTGGGAAAGAATGAGGCAGGAAGAGAAGGGGACGACAGAGGATGAGATGGTTGGACGGCATCACCGACTCGATGGACATGAGTTTGAGGAGGTTCCAGGAGTTGGTGATGGACAGGGAGGCCTGGTGTGCTGTGGTCCATGGGGTCGCAAAGAGTTTGACACAACTGAGTGACTGAACTGAGCTGAACTGAACTAATGTGTAGGTGGAATGGAGCACCTGAATGTCAGGGAAGTGGTTAGGGCTCAATAATAGATGAAGTTATGGGAACAAACAGTATTTCCCAGAAAAAGAACAAGAGAAAAAAGTGGACTGAAGACAGACATCAAGAGAATACCTATAAGCAAAGAAATCAGAGCTTAGAAAAAAATTTAGAAGGCTTCTCCAACTGAACATGTAGCTTCAGGGAAAAGATGGGAAGGAAGGTTTTTTCCCCACACCAAGGGGAAGATTTGAACATATCTGCAGATGCATATCCAGGAGAACAGTCCCAGGACTTCAGGCTGCAAATGGAGGAGATAGCTTCAGAAAAGATGGATTCCACCTCTTCATCTGAAACAAGGGAGAATGAACTGGGAACTGGGATGTCCTAAGATAAATTGGAAGTTCATGATAGACCATCTTGATAAGAGTAGAGTAGGAAGCAAGGTCACCGACTGAGAGAGAAAACTAGAAAAGTTTTAGCCCTGCTGCTGTGGTTATAACCCCAGAGAAGTTACTAATCAAGAACTTCTGTCTACTGGATTCAAGAGCACAGACAGACCCATCTCATGCCTATATTTAAACAACTAGAACACATCCCAATAATTGAGGCTTCTAATGAAGACCCACATTATGCTTGCAATGCAGGAGACCTGGGTTCAATCCCTGGGCTGGGAAGACACCCTGGAGAAGGGAATGGCTACCCAGTCTGGTGTTCTGGCCTGGAGAATTCCATGGACTGTATAGTCATGGGGTCCCAAAGAGTCGGACACAATTAAGCAACTTTCACTTTCACAGTGCTTTGTCGCTCAGTCATGTCTGACTCTTTGCAACCCCATGGACTGTAGCCCTCCAGGTTCCTCTATCCATGGGGATTCCCAGGCAAGAGTACTGGAGTGGATTGCCATGTCCTCCTCCAGGGGATCTTCCCAATCCAGGGATCGAACCTAGGTCTCCCGCCCTGCAGGTGAATTCTTTACCATCTGAGCCACCAGGGAAGGCCTCACTTTCACAGAGCACATCCCAATAATTGGGGTTTCTAATGAAGATCCACATTATGAAAGTAAGTTCAAGTTCTATATTCTATATTCAATTATTAAAGGATGAAAAACTCTAACTCAAGACAAGCAAACTGATGACAAGATTTTTCCCTCTCCTTTAGACATCCTTAAATATAATGTGTTGAAAAATGTACTAACTTAAAACAATAAAGTAAACAAGACTGATAAACTCATTAACTAACAGTGAATTTCAACACTTTTCTGAAATATGATATGTAGATAGAGGAGCAGTAGTGAATGAAGAGAGGAGAAAGAGAACCACAGCCACAGAGGGCATAATGTGACCTGTCGAACTACAGAGAAAAAGCACACAAAATGTTACGCGAGTAAGGAGTGAAAACAAAGATATTAATTCAAAGCATATATAATGAACTACAGATTTCAGACTCCTATTTATGGCAAGTTGGACAGCCAGGTAAAAAGTTGGAAGGCTTTTTTTTTAATTGAAGTATAGTTGATTTACAACGGCTGTGTTCATTTCTGCTGTATAGCAAAGTGATTCAGTTACACATTCTTTTCCATTATGGTTTATCATAGGATATTGAATATAGTTCCCTGTGCTATACAGTAAGACCTTGTTGTTTATCCATTCTATGTATAATAGGTTGCACCCACTAACCCCAAACTCCCAATCTACCCCTCCCCCACCTTCCCACCCCCTTGGCAATCACAAACTTTTTCTGTCTGTGAGTCTGTTTCTGTTTTACAGATAATTTGATTTGTGTCATATTTTAGATTCCATATATGTGATATCATGGTATTTGTCTCTTTCTGACTTACTTCACTTAGTATGATAATCTCTAGCTTCATCCAGGTTGCCACAAAAGGCATCATTCCATCCCTTGGCTGAGTAGCATTCCATTTTATATATATATATATATATATATATATATATACACCACATCTTCTTTATCCATCTTCTGTCAATGGACATTTACGTTGTTTCCATGTCTTGGCTATTGTGAATAGCACTGCTATGAACATGGGAGTGTGTGTATCCTTTAGAATTACAGTTTTCTCAGGATATATGCCCAGGAGTGGGGCTGCTGAATCATATGGCAACTCTATTTTTAGTTTTTTGAGGAACCTCCATACTGTTTTCCATAGTGACTACACCAACTTTCATTCCCAATAACACTGTGGCAGAGTTCCCTTTTTTCCACATCCTCGCCAACATTTGGTATTTGTAGACTTCTTATTGATGGACATTCTGACTGGTGTGAGGTGCCACCTCACTGTACTTTTGATTTGCAATTCTCTAATAATGAGTGATGCTGAGCATCTTTTCATGTGCCTATTGGCCATTTGTAAGCCTTCTTTGGAGAAATGTCTATTTAGGTCTTCTGCCCATTTTCTGACTGGGCTGTCCATTTTTCTGTTGTTGCTGTTGTTGAACTGCATGAGCAATTGTATATTTGTATATTTTGGATATTAAACCCTTGCCACTTGCATTGTTTGCAAACATTTTCTCCCATTCTGTAGGTTGTCTTTTGTTTTGTTTATGGTTTCCTTTGCCGTGCAAAAACTTTTAAGTTGATTAGGTCCCATTTGTTTATTTTTGCTTTTATTTCTATTGCCTTGGGAGACTGGCCTAAGAAAATATTGGTTCAATTTATGTCAGAGAATGTTTTACCTATGTTCTCTTCTAGGAGTCTTATGGTGTCTTAAGGCTAATAGAGTTTTGCCAAGAGAATGCAGAATGAAGCAGGGCAAAGGCTAACAGAATTTTGCCAAGAGAATGCACTGGTCATAGCAAACACCCTCTTTCAACAACACAAGAGAAGACTCTACACATGGACATCACCAGATAGTCAATACCGAAATCAGACTGATTATATTCTTTGGACATAAGTTTGGGTAAACTATGGGAGTTGGTGATGGACAAAGAGTCCTGGTGTGCTGTGGTCTATGGGGTCGCAAAGAGTCAGACACAACTGAGCAACTGAACTGAACTGAACTGAACTGAATGGTGTCATGTCTCACATTTAAGTCTTTAAGAATTTTAAATTTATTTTTGTGTATGGTGTGAGGGAGTGTTCTAACTTCATTGATTTACATGCAACCGTCCAACTTTCCCTACACCACCTGCTGAAGAGACTGTATTTTTTCCATTATATATTCTCACCTCAGGTGTGTGGGTTTATTTCTGGCTCTCAGTTCTGTTCCCCTGACCCATGTCTGTTTCTGTGCCACCACACCATTTTGATTACTGAAGCTCCACAGTATTGTCTGAGGTCTTGGAGGGCTATGCTTGCTTTGTTTTTGTTCCTCCGGATTCCTTTCGTAATTCTGGGTCTTTTAGGTTCCATATAAATTTTTGGATCATTTTTTCTATTTCTGTGAAAAATGTCACAGATAATTTGATAGGGATTGTATTAAAACTACAGATGGCTTTGGGTGGTATGGCCAATTTAACAATATTAATTCTTCCAATCCAAGAGCATGGGATATCTTTCCATTTCTTTGAATCATCTCCCATTTCCTTATGTAATGTTTTATATAGTTCTCTTATATAAGTGTTTCATTTCTTTAGGTTTATTCCTAAGTATTTTGCGAGTGGTATGATTTTACAAGTTTTTTTTTTTTTACATTTCGTTTCTGACATTTGTTACTATAAATAAATACAACTAAATTATGTATGTTGATGTTGTCTCCTGCTACATTGCTGAAGTCATTTATCAGTACTAGTCATTTTTGTGTGGAATCTTTAGGGTTTCTACATACAGTATCATGCTATCTGCATATGATGACAATTTGATCTCTTCCCTAAAAGCTGGAAGACGTTTAATCTAAGAAAGTTCAATAATTATTTAGGAAGACCTAAGGACTCCCTCAGCAGTGGCCACAGGACTGGAAAAGGTCAGTTTTCACTCCAATCCCAAAGAAAGGCAATACCAAAGGACGTTCAAATTACCACACAATTGCACTCATCTCACATGCTAGGAAAAACATACTCAAAATTCTCCAAGCTAGGCTTCAAGAATAAGTGAACTAAGAACTTCCAGATGTTCAAGCTGGATTTAGAAAAGGCAGAGGAACCAGAGATCAAATTGCCAACATCCACTGGATCATCGAAAAAGCAATAGAGTTCCAGGAAAACACCTACTTCTGCTTTATTAGCTCTGCCAAAGCCTTTGACTGTGTGGATCAAAACAAACTGTGGAAAATTCTGAAAGAGATGGGAATACCAGTACACCTGACCTGCCTCCTGAGAAACCTGCATGCAGGTCAAGAAGCAACAGTTAACCAGACGTGGAAAAATGGACTGGTTCCAAATTGCAAAAGAAGTACATCAAGGCTGTATATTGTCACCCTGCTTATTTAACTTATATGCAGAGTACATTATGCAAAATGCCAGACTGGATGAAGCACAAGCTGGAATCAAGATTGCCGGGAGAAATAACAATAACTTCAGATATGCAGATACCACCCTTATGGCAGAAAGTGAAGAGGAACTAAACAGCCTCTTGATGAAAGGAAAGAGGACAGTGAAAAAGTTGGCTTGAAACTCAACATTCAAAAAACTAAGATCATGGCATCCATCCCATCACTTCATGGCAAATAGATGGGAAAAAAATGGACACAGTGACAGACTTTATTTTTGTGGGCTCCAAAACCACTGCAGATGGTGACTGTAGCCATGAAATTAAAAGATGCTTGCTCCTTGGCAGGAAAGTTATGACCAACCTAGACAGCATATTAAAAAGCAGAGACATTACATTGCCAACAAAGGTCCATCTAGTCAAGGCTATGGTTTTTCCAATAGTCATGTATGGATGTGAGAGTTGGACTATAAAGAAAGCTGAGTGCAGAAGAATTTATGCTTTTGAACTGTGGTGTTGGAAAAGACTCTTGAGTGTACCTTGGACTGCAAGGAGCTCTAACCAGTCCATCCTAAAGGAGATCAGTCCTGGGTGTTCATTGGAAGGACTGATGTTGAAGCTGAAGCTCCAATACTTTGGCCACCTGAAGCAAAGAACTGACACACCAGAAAAGACCCTGATGCTGGGAAAGAATGAGGCAGGAAGAGAAGGGGATGACAGAGGATGAGATGGTTGAATGGCATCACCAAACAATGGACAGGAGTTTCAGCAAGCTCTGGGAGTTGATGATGGACAGGGAAGCCTGGCATGCTGCAGTCCACAGGGTCGCAAAGAGTCAAACAGGACTGAGCGACCGAACTGAACTGAAGGCACCCCATAAACCAAAGACCTCTGCATCAGCAAATCATAAAGTCACATCACCAGGCCAAAATATCATCCCTTAAAAACCTCCACATACTTTATCAACCCATTATTAAATAAAAATGTACAATGATGGATAATTAAGAGAAATGATTATGCAACATGTGAGATGAAGAATAAAACAAATAGTGGGGTGGGGTGGGACATGGGAGGGAGTCTCAAGAAGGAGGGGACATATGTATACCTCTGGCTGATCCAGGTTGATGCATGGCAGAAATCAGCACAATATTGTAATTATCCTTCAACTAAAAATAAATGAATTAAGAAAAAAAGAATAAAAGAAACAACCAAAAAATGGCCTATAAAGAAACAGAAAATTGAGGGAACAAAAGACACATATTAATAACAAGACCTAGTAAATGCAGAAAGGTCAGCAGAAATACATCACCCACAAAAACAATAAGAGAATTCCATGAAACTGATAAAGAAGAGAGCTCTTAGGAATGAAATACACGTTATCAAAGTACAGGATGTTCTTCAGGAGTATTTGGAAGTTATGGCTGAAAAATCTTCCAAAAAAATGTAACAATGGATTGACTGCAAATGAGACAGGAAAGACAAATCAAGCAGGTCCAAATTTCAATTAATAGGAGTACTGGAAAGACAGCAGAGCATTGGGGGAGGGGGACTTGAATTAGTGCAGTCATAAGAAAAGAATTTTCTAGAGATGAAAGTAAGTGTTCAGATTAAAGTAACCCATCGAAAGGCTAGAATATTTATTATTATTTATTCAGCATCTATTATGGTGCCGAGCATTGTTCTAGATGTTGGATATATATTAAAACACAACAACAACAACAAAAACCCTAAGTTTCATGAAGCTTACATTCCAATTGGAGGAGACAGACTTATAAAAAAATAAGTCTCTCATGGACTGAATTGTGTCCCCTTAAAATTCATGTGTTGAAACCCTAACCCCCAGTATCTTACAATGTGACTGTATTTGGAGATAATACCTTTAAAGATGTAACTGAGTTAAAATGAGGTCATTAGGGCAGGCTCTAATCCAGTATGTCCAGTGTCCTTATAAGAAGAAATCTGGACACAGAATTACAAAAGGAAGACCAAGTGAAGACACAGGGAGAAGACTGTTATCCAAGCAGAGACCTCAGAGGAAACCAAGCCTAAGGACTCTTTGATCTCAGACTTCCAGCTTTCAGAACTGTGAGAAATTTCTGTTGTTTAAAGCCAGGCGTCTGTGGTGCTCTGTTCTGGTAGTCCTAGCAAACTAATCGGAGAAGGCAAGGACCACCCACTCCAGTACTCTTGCCTGGAAAATCACATGGACGGAGGCGCCTGGTGGGCTGCAGTCCATGGGGTCGCGAAGAGTCGGACACGACTGAGCGACTTCACTTTCACTTTTCACTTTCATGCATTGGAGAAGGAAATGGCAACCCACTCCAGTGTTCTTGCCTGGAGAATCCCAGGGACGGGGGAGCCTGGTGGGCTGCCGTCTATGGGGTCGCACAGAGTCGGACACGACTGAAGCGACTTAGCAGTAGCGGCAGCAGCAGCAGATATATATCAACACATACACACATAATTATACACATACTCACATACATATATGTATGTGTGTGTGTTTGGTTGCATGTGTGTTTTTCCCTTGCCAAGCAATCCTCCAGTTCTCTGCAAACACTGACTTCATGTCCTACAATTTAATTCAATTCTAACACTATACACCTGGTCACATAAAACTGTCCTTCGAATGCCAACTGTAAATTCAAGTCTCTGGTACTTCTGACCCACTGGCTATAAAATGGGGGATCCCACAATGCTCTCCTTACCTTAAATAATTTCCTAGAATGGCTCTCTTACTATGTTACTGACTTATTATTAAGATGCAATTTAGGAACAGCCAGATGGAAGAGACGCACAGGGCAAAGTCTGGGAGAGGCAAGCAGGGCCTCCACGCCCTCTCCAGGCACACTGCCCTCCCAGCACCTCCTCTCCATCCTGACAGCTCTCCAAATCTCTCCAGTGATGGGCTTTTATGGAGGCTTCATTAAACATGCACAGCTGATTAAATCATTGGCTACTTTGATTGAACTCAATCTCCAGCCCCCTCTCCCCTCTTTAAAAGGGGTGAGGGGTGGCACTGACAGTTCCAACCTCTAATCACATAGTCAGTTTCCCTGGCAACCAGTCCCCTAGCCTTAGGGGTTGCACAAAAGCCACCTCATTAATGTAAACTAAGGTATGGTTGAAATGGGCTTGTTATGGATAACCAACATTGCTCCTTTCACCCTTACCAAAGCCAGGTATTACAACAAGATGTTCTATCACTCTCATCACTTAGGAAATTACAAGGGTTTTAGGAGCTCTGGCTTGAAACCAGGAACAAAGATGAAATACATATTCACAGTATCATAGTCTGCATATATTTTTAACTTAGTGATAGGTTCTATGATGAAAATTAAATCAAGATAAATTTAATTTTAAAGGTAAGAGGATTGACTTCCCTGGTGGCTCAGATGGTAAAGCGTCTGCCTACATTGTGGGGGACCCGGGTTCAATCCCTGGATTGGGAAGATCTCCTGGAGAAGGAAATGGCAACCCACTCCAGTATTCCTGCCTGGAAAAGCCCATGGATGGAGGAATCCGGCAGGCTATATAGTCCATGGGGCCACAAAGAGTCCGAAACGACTCAGAGACTTCACTTTCTTTTTTCAAGAGGATTAGGAGTACTTAGATGGTAACAGAGATTGCAATTTTAAGTAGGGTAATTAGAAAAGGGTGACACTTCAGGAAACAACATCTGAACAAAGACCTGAGGCGATAAGGAAGTGGGCCATGTTTGAAGATATTTGTTTGAAGATATTTGAAGGAAGAGCATTCTGCACAATTGGAATATCCAGTGCAGAGACCCTTAGACATGTGTGGGGAAGGAGAAGGCCAGAGTGGCTGTAACACAGGGAGGAAAGAAGAGGCAGGATGAGATCAGAGAGAGCTAAGAGGAGAGGGTGCGGAAGGTTTTACATAACACAGTCAAAACACCAAACTTATGAATGAAAAACATACACACTCAGATGCATTACTGTTAAATTTTAGAACTTTGAGAACAAAGGAAAAATGCTAACTACCTACGGAGAGAAAAACTGGTTACCTCTAATGGTCCAGGAATCATACTGGCATCTGTGGAGTGGCACACTCCAAACCCTGGGGAAAAAGCAGTTTAAAGCGGGTGCTATTTTTTGCCATACTGTCAAATAAACACACACGAGGGAGCAAGAAGCTTTCAGCTATCTGATGACTCAGAAATTTTACCTCTAGCAAAATGAGGAGGTAAATCAAGAAAGAGGAGAAAGGTGACACAGAAATCAGTGAACGCCACGGAAGAGAATAGTGAAGGGAGTGAAGTCCCAGGACCGTAACGGCATGGCAGCCCTTAGAGAGTAACTGTTCCAGATTGAAGGAGAGGGAGGCTCCAGGGAGAAGGGAGAAGGCAGAGAGGAAACGAGATAACCGGGAAAACACTGAAGATCTGGTACCTGTACCTGGGGTGGTGGGGATGGGGTGGGGAGAGAGAGGGTGGGAGACGAAGAGAAAGAGGGAAGTGGGGGAGAAGGAGATGAAGGCAAAGAGAGGGAGTCTATTCGCCTAATCCGACTGTAAGAAAATTTTCCTCTCAGTGTCACTCTGATGACAACATTAAACCAACAGAGAAAGAAATTTAATTCTAACATATTAGTCGATTCTGTGGTGAACAGTATTTACAATATTAAGCAATTTATATCATTGGCCCTCAATGTTCAGAATCACTCCATAGACTGATCCTGGTAATGTTTCAAAATAGATTATAGAATCTCAGAAAGAATGCTGTCAGCCTTGACAACCTAAACAAAAAGGTGCAGGTGTAAGACACTGGGAAGTAGAAGGGAGAAATGAAAGACACGGTGGGGGTGTACATGCTCCTATATTACAAAAAGAGAAACCAAGAGACAGTGCCTGATTATTTCAAAAAGGATTAAAGCTCAAAGTGTGTTTAAAGATACTTTCCACCACCAGTAGAACAAGAAATGTAGGTCCAAGTGTGCAGTAGCAGGTTTCTGAGCTCACCGAGGGAGAAGTGTGCGAGGGTGAGAATACAGGTTGCGGAGCGGTGTGAAGAGGGCAGGGAGGTATAAGTGAGAAAAGCCCGGCAAGAAGTCAGTGCAGGCACACCCTGCAGACACTGCAGGTTTGGCTCCAGACCACAAGAAGGCAAACGTCCCAGCAAAGCAAGTCACGAGTTTTTTGGCTTCCCAGTACATATGAAAGCTACAAAAGCTAGACTGTAGTCAATTAATCTGGCCTGGCAGATGGCTCAAGAATCTGTCTGCCAGTGCAGGAGATGCAGGAGATGTGGGCTGATCCCTGGGTCAGGAAGATGCCCTAGAGGAGGGCATGGCAACCCATTCCAGTATTCTTGCCTGGAGAATCCCCATGGACAAAGGAGCCTGGCAGGCTACAGTCCATGGGGTCACAAAGAGTCGGACATGACTGAGTGAGCATGCACATACATAGTCTATTAAGTCTGCAATAACATTATGTCTAAAAAACAATGTATATACCTTAATTAGAAAATACTGCTAAGAAATGCTAACCATCATCTGAGCCTTCAGCAAGTCATATATTTTTGTAATAATAACATCAAAGATTACTGATCACAGATCACAGTAACAAATATAATAATGATGAAAAGTTTGAAATATTGTGAGAATTTCCAAAAAGTGACAGAGACACATAAAGTGAACAAAGGCTGTTGGAAAAAAGGTGCCACAAACTTTCAATTTGTAAAAACAGAGTATCTGAGAAGCAATAAAATAAAATACTGTGGGTCTCTAAAGCTGATAGGTGAAATAATGAAGGATAAACATTATTTAGAGGTTTTGTAGTGACTTGAAAAATAAATAAAGAACAAATAATTAGAAGTAGTTGCCTCTGAGGAATAAGGCTAGAAGGGAGGGGAGTGTTAGGGGTAACTTACTTTTAAGTAAAAAGCTCATTTATATTTTTAATTTTTACCCATGCCATGTATTTCTACAACAACACAAATTAAAGGGAAACTATGACAGTAGGATAAATGTGAGCTTTTCCCACAGAGATCATTTACCTTTTTGTTTTTTTAATTTTGACTGTTAAGGGATTAACTCTCTGGAAAACTCATTCTCTCAGGAACAGATAACTAAAATTGTATAGTATCTAGTATTTCTAGTCTTTTCATGGACCCATTTATTGATTAAAAAAAAATATTTGGGAGGTGACTACCTCTATAGGCTTACTACTTAATCTTCACTGTTTGTTGCTAGTTTCCAAAAAGAAGCTTGTTTTTTTTTAATCTGTCTTCTTGTCATTGCCCCCTAAATATTCTCCAGAGAAACTTTTTTAAAAGGCTCAGATCTAGACATCAGAGACGTGAACTGTTAATGGGGTAACAGCCTCCGGGAGGCAGAATAATGGACCCCCAGGATGTCCATATCCTAATCCCCAGAACCTTTAAACATATCATATCACATGGCAAACGGATACAAGCAGATGTGATGGAATTAAGGATTCAAAATGGGAAGATTACACTGGATTGTCTGAGTGAACCCAATATAATTATGAAGGTCCTTAGAAAAGGGGAGTAAGTAGGTGAGTCAGAGAAAGAGAGGTGATAACTGAAGCTAAGTCTGGAGTGACAGGAATGCTAGCCAAAGACCAAGGATACGGGCTGAATCTAGACACTGAAAAGGTGAGGAAATCATTCTCCCTGTCTCAGTCTGTGTGGGTTGCTGTAACAAAATACCACAGACGAGGTGGTTTAAACAATAAACAGTTGTTTCTCATAGTTCTGGAAGCTGGGAAGTCCAAGATTAAGGGCTCGGCATCTGGTGAGGATACCTGCCTCCTGGTTCACAGATGGCCTGTGTCCAGATTTGGTGGAAGCGGGTAGGGAGCACTCTGGGTTTCCTGTTACAAGGGCACTGATCCCTATTTTTTGAGTGCTCCGTCATAACCTCCCACCCCCTAAAGGCCTGATGCAATCACACACGGGATTAGGAGTCCAACATGTGAATTCTGAGGGACACAAACATTGTAGCTCTCCCCTAGAACCTCAAAAAGAAACTGCAGCTCTGCTAACACCTTGATTTTGAACCTATGACCTTGAGAAGTATAAGATAAAAAATGTGTGCTATTTTAAGCCACTAAATTTGTGGTAATTTGTTAACAGTAGCAATAGGAAACTAACACACCTGTTGATGACTTTTTAATTTTTTTTTTTTTATAGTCACATACTAAGGCATCAGTGATAGGAAGAAAAAAGTGTATAGTTGCTGAGTTATGTCGACTGTTTGTAATCCCGTGGACTGTAGCTTGACAGCCTCCTCTGTCCATGGAATTCTCCAGGCAAGAGTACTGGAATGGGCTGCCATGCCCTCCTCCTCTCTGACCCAGGGATCGAACCTGGGTCTCCCACATTCCAGGCAGATTCTTTACCATCTGAGCCACCGGGGAAGTCCCATGGCATCAGTAGATTTTGCTACAATTGGGCAACGACTACACTCATTTCCATAGCATTAGGTGTAAGACTGTTTTTAAAAAAAAACTAGATTACTATACAATGGATATATACAATTTGAATGAATTTATGGGAGTTTAATGGGAGTTTATGGGAAATAATGGGAGTTTAAAGATACTCCCATTACAAGGATTTATTTTGATCCTAGCTCCACAGTTAGGAAAGCCAATGTCTAATCAAGTAAGCATGATTCTTTCTCACTACAGTTGTACAAAAGCATGTAGAAGCCTCATCACTTACAAACAATATGTTCCTGGCTTGATACAAATTTAAATTAATTTCTAGAATGTTGCCAACGTTGGCCGATTCTTCTGCTTTGTTTTCGTTCCAGTTTTCATTATTTATCTTTCTAAAATTAGGTTGGGATAACTTAACTGGCCACATTAATTTCTTAACAAGGTAACTGTGTGGTAGCACACAGGTTTTTTTATGAATTGGGGTAAAATCAATATCTCAGGGCAAAATGTTAGGAATTCCTTTCAAATGGCTGTTGCTGTTTTGCCACTGCTGACTGCTATTTAAATACAATTTTTGTCCTTTTGCTTACAGTAGTTACAGACCTCAAAAATACCATAATTCTGTATTCAAAGATCAAGGAAAACAGGTAATATGAAAAAAGTTCATATAGAGTTCATATAGCCAAGATTTTTCTATACTGAGAATTATTTTTTTTCATAGTGTCTAGGATAAATCATTTACTTTCATAATCAGTCACATGTATTTTGAAATAGCCTATAAGAACCAAGTAATTATACTATTTAATTAATTTGGATAGGCTTCATCCAAAAAAAAAGAGAAACCTTTTTAAAAGGCTTTTTAAAGACTGTCCTAAAAAAAAAAAAAAGAAAAAAAGACTGTCCTTTTTTAAATCCGGTTAGCAAGTGTGAAAGAGGTGTTACTTTAGGAGAGAAAATGTGACAATCAGAACAGAAGATATGGCTTAGTAGGTCTTAACAAGCCCAGTAAGAAATTTTAAATTCTAAAAGGGAAAAAAACATTTAGAAGTTAGAGAGATTTGAATAATACTAAAATTAAACTGGCAAAGTCATGTTAATGACCATATAACAACGTAAGTCAGGACTAGAGAAGAAAAATAAGCAGTGTTGGACCTGGGATCTGGTAGAAGGCAAAAGGTTGCTCTATGCTTGTGTAAATTTCTGTGCCATGTAGTTTTTTTTTTTTAATAAGAGGAATTAAAACTAAACAACGAAGCAACATCCATTGTGGCATAATGGTATCCTCCGCTAACCTTTTCTGAATGAGCTATGTACCTTGACCTCTCAAAGACTCATGTTTCATGGCTAAACAAGATCCTGAATAATGGGATATTTTTCACTTGTGCTATAACACTAACTATATTACATGAAATAACAGGTTAAATTAGCACGGGCTTTCTTTATTATTGACTTATAACTGATGGCGGAGAAACCATCAACAGTGCTTTCAACTCATCAGTGGAAGGCAGAAAAAAAAAGTCATGACTAATTACAGAAGATGAAGCCAAGTATTATTTTGATCAGATGAGGTTAAAGGCTAACCTAATACTTCAAACTGAAGTGGGAACTAGTAGACATTATGCTGGGTTTTATATATTATTCAGTACACAATGTCCAGCTCTAATGCAGAGCTGGAGGAAGCACTTCTAAAGGAAGCAGGATGGCCACATAATACAATCCCTCTATCGCTTCCCCGGAACACATACATTCCCCTGAGAAGTCTCCCACCTAAGTGCTGATCAGGCTTAATCCTACTTGAAATATGAAATAAGATTCTATCCCACAACTGTACTGCAGGAAATAAAGCTGATCTTGATTAACAGTATAGAATAAAATAGTGGGAAATGCTTTTACCACAGTACCCCTAAGAGAAAAAGAATGATGGCTTTCTTGCCACAGAATGTACATCAGATACCCTGTTGCTCCATGGCAGATAATGGCTGCACAAATTTTTACACCTAGTCAAAGTAAAATATATTTTTAAAAAAAGAAACCATTAAGCAGAACGTAACATTAAATTAAATTGTTCCCATTTACAAACAGAAAACTTAATGGATTTTTGGCACTTTAGATGCACTATCTCTTACACTCCATGGTGAAATCCAAAAAGCTCTGTAAACAACAGCTTTTTTCTTAAGTTGGTGGCAGATTCATTTGGCCTCAAAATTTGACCTAAACTGAAGTAAGGCTATTTATGGTCAGGACTGAGCCCATGTGGAATAACCACTCAAACATTTTGCTGAAAACATACAAAGTTTGATTACAGGGTGCTGCCCCAGACCCTATTGAGGAAGGTGGGTGATGCGATGCAACAAATATGTACTATATCAGTTTTTTTTTAAAAATCAGAATTCTGAAATACATCTGGCCTCGAAGATTTTTAATAAGATTTTTCAGCTTGTAGTTTAGATTCAAGTGAGTCACAATGCAAAGCTAATTAGAATATTTTCTATACTGTAGCTATATGATAAACTAGACACATAGTTATTTGTTGAAAGCTTAATTATTTTTTAAAGTAAATCATTTAAATGCTAACTTTAAAAGGCATCAAATAGGCAAATCTGCAATCTATATGCAGAATCCAACAGCATTTTCTTATTCTAATAGAAATTAAGAAAAAAGCTGGATTATTTTTATGTTCTCTCAATACACCAACGGTTCTTCCCCATCAACCCCTCCCAAATATGTTGTGATTTATATGTCTGTACTTTTGAAAGAACACTTTACACAATCAATAATAAAGCCACTTATTTTAGGAGTTCATTTTGTAAATTTTTTCAGTGATTTTCACTGAACTTCTCTGTCCTTGAAAGATCTGCTTAGAGAAAAACAGAGCATCAAGCCCAGAGAGCCATTTATAATACCGGCTTAGAAACAAGGCAAGAACATGTTGCTTTCCCAGCAAAAAAAGAAGAGAGACCACCTTTATCTTTCCAGACTACCAACAAGTATAATGACCAAAGAAATACAAAGAAAAATGATTACCTGGTTTTAACATCTTGAAGGAAAAAAGTATCACCTTAATGAAAAAAATAAGTTCAGTGACCTTTAAAAACTAAAAACAAACAAAAAAACCCTGTAAGACATGTTGGAACCCTGACAGCCATCCAAGTTTCAAAGGGCGGGTATTTCAAGCCTACCAAACTTGAAAGCATGACACAGGGTGTTCTATTTTTCCTCTGGCGAATCTGAGTATTAGAGAATGTTATTTTAACAAAGAGCTATTAAAACAATCTAAAACATTTTAAATATATAAATTCCACTTTTCTGATCTATTCTTCTGGGCCTTGATTGGAAATGTGGCATTCCGCTGCAAAGGGTCACTGTTAATTAGATCACTAAATCTGTTTTTTGCATTAAAAACAACTAAGCCCAAACTGCAGAAGAAAATTATGAGCACAGCAATACTGCCATCTTTTGACCAGAGCAGAAAAGTGATTTTTCTCCCCTTAAACCAATTCCTTATGATTTACCATCAAGGGATAAACATATTTTTATATCTTCCTATAATGGGTTTGAAGTTACAGGCACAGCGTCTCCTACCACAACTGCCGGTACAGAAGTAAAACAATCATAGATTCTATATTCTTGGAAATTCAGAATACAGCTGAACACTACTGTGATTAATATATTTAGTCCTCACATGTACATGTGCTCAGTCATGCCTGACTCTTTGAGACCCTATGGACTATAGCCCGGCATGCTCCTCTGTCCATGGGATTTTCTGGGATTGAACCTGGTCTCTCATGTCTCCTGCACTGGCGGGCAGATTCTCTACCACTATCACCACCTGGGCAGCCCCATATTTACTCATCTTTCTTCCTGTCCTTTCTATCACCATTAAAGAATCAGGCAATGGAGAAGCAATCAAGTGAAACAGACCTAAAAAATCCCTAACCTGACACAATATTAGCAAGACTGTTCCCTTCATCTTAGAAACTTCAGCATTAAACATTTTTTTAACCAAGTTAGAATACAGTAATTTCAAAAACTTAAAAAAAAAACAGATCAATCTTGCAACTGGTCCCTTGTAAGCATTTAATATCCAAGTAATGTCTCAGAAGTCCTATAAAAGTCTACTTTATGAGCCTACTTGCAACCTATGTGAAAAAGAAAAGCAGTTATCTAATTAGTAATGTGAAAAATATGTAAAAACTACTGGCAGTCATTGTATTAGTATCTTACTGCCCAAATGACAAAAACTAAATCCAAAACTAAAAAAGGTGAAATGCTTCCAGAGTACATGTATTCCTCCATGAGGAAATTCCTACTCTTTCTTCAGGAGAGAATATTCCTTCATTAATGGGAACATGGATTTGGTCCAAAAATCAAATGAGATGCTGATTCCCATGTTAACCAAATGAAGGACAAGTGACAAGCCCAATTAATATTGCTACCTTATGTTTACTGGATGCTTAACTTTAAAGAGCACTTCACACATGGCGTGTTAATAAAACCTTATGAAGTGTACAGGGTATATTGTCTAACCCAGTTTATCAAGTGGAGGGTCATGAAGACTCGGGGACTTGCCTGAAGTTTCACAGCTAATTAACATAGCACAAAGCACCACCCTAATCTAATACCAGGAGAAGGACTGCAGGCTTTACTACTGCGATCTACCTTGAAGCAAAGCGTAATGATTGCTAAAATAAATATGGAATCTGGAGCAGTAAGAAAGAGGATGCCACATGCGTACATTTTATCATCCCAATGTCCCAAATACTCACTGAAGGTAAAGAATAAATATGGACTTTTAGACACTTTAAATAAAAAGGAACTAAGAATTAGTAGGTCTGAAGCTATAACCTGAGAATCCTGGCTACCTGTTTCTTTTATAAAGCATACAACTTTCCCCTATTAAAGTGTTATTGAACTGAATTTATGATGAGATCAATGAAAGCAAATACCTCCCTCTGGGACATAATTTGAACCTCTTCATCTCAGATTTACATCAAAATCCTCATCCTGAAGAATTTTAACAAATTAGACTTAATGATTAGAAATTCAAAGGCAGTTACTCCTTCATTAAAATTCCCAATCAGTTCAGTTCAGTTCAGTCGTTCAGTCATGTCCAACTCTTTGCGACCCCATGGACTGCAGCATGCCAGGCTTCCCTGTCCATCACCAACTCCTGGAGCTTACTCAAACTTATGTCCATTGAGTCTGTAATACTATCCAACCATCTCATCCTTTGTCGCCCCCTTCTCCTTCCGCCTTCAATCTTTCCCAGCATCAGGGTCTTTTCCAATGAGTCAGTTCTTTGCATCAGGTAGCCAAAGTTTTGGAGTTTCAGCTTCAGCATCAGTCCTTCCAATGAATATTCAGGACTGATTTCCTTTAGGATTGACTGACTGGATCTTCTTGCAGTCCAAGAATAATTTGGTAATTGTTCCAAGTTCCAAAGAATCTGGTAATTCCTTAACCAAATTTTGTTTCCATAACTCTAAATGGTAGATTAAAATATGTTTTCCTCAGAAGTTTACTGATAAAATGAGCAAAAAGGCACCATTGAAAAAGTGAGAGTTCCAGAAAAACATCTATTTCTGCTTTATTGATTATGCCAAAGCCTTTGACTGTGTGCATCACCACGAACTGTGGAAAATTCTTAAAGAGATGGGAATACCAGACCACCTGACCTGCCTCTTGAGAACTCTGTATGCAGGTCAGGAAGCACCAGTTAGAACTGGACATGGAACAGACTGGTTCCAAATAGGAAAAGCAGTACTTCAAGTCTGTATATTGTCACCCTGTTTATTTAACTTATATGCAGAGTACATCATGAGAAATACTGGGCTGGATGAAGCCCAAGCTGGAATCAAGATTGCCAGGAGACATATCAATAACCTCAGATATGCAGGTGACACCACCCTTATGGCAGAAAGCGAAGAAGAACTAAAGAGCCTCCTGATGAAAGTGAAAGAGGAGAGTGAAAAAGTTGGCTTAAAGCTCAACATTCAGAAAACTAAGATCATGGCATCTGGTCCCATCACTTCATGGCAAATAATTGGGAAACAGTGGAAACAGTGGCAGACTATTTTTCTGGACTCCAAAACCACTGCAGATGGTGAATGCAGCCATAAAATTAAAAGACGCTTACTGCTTGGAAGGAAAGTTATGACCAACCTATACAGCATATTAAAAAGCAGACATTACTTTGCCAACAAAGGTCCATCTAGTCAAAGCTATGGTTTTTCCAGTGGTCATGAATGGATGTGAGAGTTGGACTATAAAGAAAGTTGAGCACTGAAGAATTGATGCTTTTGAACTGTGGTGTTGGAGAAGACTCTTGAGAGTCCCTTGGACTGCAAGGAGATCCAACTAGTACATCCTAAATGAGATCAGTCCTCGGTGTTCATTGGAAGGACTGATGTTGAAGCTGAAACTCTTAATACTTTGGCCACCTGATTTGAAGTGCCGACTCATTTGAAAAGACCCTGATGCTGGGAAAGATTGAGGGCGGGAGGAGAAAGGGACGACTGAGGATGAGATGCTTGGATGGCATCACCAACTCGATGGGTATGAGTTTGGGTAAACTCCAGGAGTTTGTGATAGACAGGGAGACCTGGTATCTGTAGTCCATGGCGTCGCAGAATTGGACATGACTGAGCGACTGAAGAAGTTTATTTTCACAATCACCTCATCATAGTACTTGATTCTGTCATTCATCCTCAGTTTCGAGAAATTTGCTCTCATTTTGTCTTCCTGGATACTGTTCTTTTTTTGTTCATCTCCTACTTCTCTGAGGTTCCCTTTTAGCTTTCTTATCTACCTTTCCCCTTCTTCCTATGCCTTAAATATCAGTCTTCCCTATAACTTTATCTTTGGTTTATTTTCCCCTAAAGTTAGATGTTTTACATGTACTATCTCATTCAATCTTTCAATTAAGTTACTATGCTCACTTTGCAGATGAGGGAACTAAGGCAAGAGGGTTAGTTAAGCAAATTGTATGAAACCAGTCTAAGTATCCAAACCAGGATTTAAATCTATGTAATAGTGCTGTATAGCTCACGCTCTTAAACAGTGACCCTCAATACCTTCCTTTTCTTCCCACTCCAGAGCCAATCAATCAGCAACTCCCATTAATTCTCTGTTGAAAATATCTTGCAAATCTGACCACATATCTATATTTCCTTCCCATTCACTTAGTTAAGGCCTTTGTCATCTACTTCTTATTGTAAAATCTTCAAACTGGTTTTCTTGCTGAAGGATTTTCCTTGTTAATTTTTTTTTGCATACGGCAATGTTATCTGATCAAGGAATTTCCAGCCTGCAACAGACACTTCTAATTGTTCTTCAGCATTTGTTCTCACTTCCTCTGTACTAATGAAATTTTGAACTAGGCACAGCGAAGGCTAATTTCCTAGACTATCTTTCACTAAAGGTGGTCATATGTCTAACTCTGACCCATAAGATGTGAATGGAAGGAATTTAGGTGAGATGTGCTCTTTTTCTCCTTCCTACTAGTTGCAATGCAGATAAACAGTAAGAGTTGGAATTGTCCCTCTGGATCACAAGATAGAAGATAGATAGGGCCTGGATCCCTAATGATTGCGGAGATCCCTGATGATTCTCTGCCTCATCTCTCTAGATGCTTAGTGAGTCCTAATGCTTAGCTAAATTATTTTTCAGTTTGCAATTGAGCAGGTGAACTTTAATTCAAATTTCCAGATCCACTTTAAAGCTCGCTTAGTCTCTGAAACCTTCACTGATTCCTATTTCCAGACCTACTTCAAAGCTCACTTAATCTCTGAAACCAAGTAATTCCTCCCTCTTATGTTTTTCCTAAGCAATAAATTTTCAGCTTCTTGAAAACAGGATTTATGCTATATTCATTTTGTATGTTTTTATTTATAGCACAACTAAAAACTATATTCTCAAAACATATTTTTTAAAATAAGTGAAAGAATGAAGGTTACCTTAATTAAGAGGTGGGTCAACAAGAGAATGTTTCAGTGCCAAACAAAGGAATATACTGAACTACAACTAACTCAAAAATCCTGAGTAGGGAAGAGTTCAAGCAATCTACAACTCTTATATAGTAGAACAGATGGAAACAACAGAGGCCAGAGGGTTTATTTAGGAAAAATAATAATAATAAAACCTTTGCTAACAAGTGATTTATAAGTTTACATCATTTTTTATAATTAGTAAAAAAGATTGTTCCTCTTGCCAACAATAAGTTCCTACAGAGAGGAAAACAGCCTCTTAACGAAGGTTACTACTTCGTAGTTGGGCTCTCATTTCTCATTGAGGGGAACAGTTAGGTAATGTTGAGTACGTGAACTTGTCTTGATAGAAAACCATGGTCATTATTTTAAAACTGAGATATGTGGTACCAAAAGTGCAGTTAACATCTATTTAAAAACAAACGTTGACCCTGACACTCCCCTTCTAGTAATGTAAGGGAAATTAACAAAGGACGTATGGGGCAGGGGGGGAGGACAGGCAGTCTGATTTAAAAAGAAGAAAACAAATCTACTCTTTAAAAAATATATTAACCTAATTTGATGTACTAATAGAAATACTTTAATTACTACAAAATTTAACAAATGGTCCTGGAGAAGGGAATGGCAACCCACTCCAGCATTCTTGCCTAAAGAATCCCAAGGACAGAGGAGCCAGGCAGGCTACAGTCCACAAGGTCGCAAAGAGTCGGACACGACTGAGTGACTGACACGCTCAACAAATGATAAAATCATACTTTTAACTGTTACGAACTCCATAAAGCCTGTACCTCTAGGTTGTTCCCTTTGTCTGCCCTCTACCATAATGTTTAATTCCACTATTTCATATCTTTTCTTCTGGGGAGTTCCATTTCATTTACTTTTCCTTATCATTTCATATATTTTTTCCTATATCACATTGCTGGCTCCTAGTATTCCTTTCCAATTTGTCTATTTTTGTTCCTTTTCAGCAATTCCCATTTCTTTCATTCCCCCACTGCCTATTTCTTATCATATCACTCTGTATCAGTTACTACTTCTGCCGGCAAACAGCAGCCCCAGCAAGAAAGTAAATATAAAAATCCCTACCATTATTATGTTCTACAGCGAAAGAAAGCATTAAGGTGAAAAGCTGAAGCTCATGTACAATCTATCATATAAATGTAGATGCAAAATTAAGTTTCAGGTACTGTAACTACCTAAAACAAAGATATTTCTAGGTTGATAGTTACCCAGTGCTATCATCAGTTTCAAAAGTATTATTTTACAAGCCTTCAGGGTAATCTTCACTGTGCTCAGAGTAAATAATCAAATATCTAGATATCAAACTGTTTATTATCAAAGAAGTTCTGTAAATTCAAGATAAAGAAATGTGATGGAGCTTGCTATTTTCAGAGACACCATACCCAGAAGCTATTCCTTTGTCAGCTTAAGAAACAAAACTGATACTGCTGATAATTATCTTCTCTCTACTCACAGTAAGTTTTTACCTTAAAGAAGAGTTATTTTTAATATAATACTGGTAGAGCAGAGTAATGACTCTAGACACTCCTGAAATAGTTTATAAATGACAAGTTCTAACATATTTATTATCAATTTCTACTTGTACAAGATGTACAAGTTTAGCATATCTTCCCAACAGCTAATTACCTCATTATGGGTATGGGAGGGTGGGTTAGGTATTAAACGCTCTCTGCTAAGACTGAGCTCAGTTGGTAAAGAATCTGCCTGCAGTGCAGGAGACCCGGGTTTGATCCCTGGGTCGGGAAGATACCCTGGAGAAGGAAATGGCAACCCACTCCAGTATTCTTACCTGGAGAATCCCATGGACGGAGGAACCTGGCAGGCTACAGTCCATGGGGTCACAAGAGTCAGACACGAGTTAGTGACTAAACCACCACTACCACCTGCTGAGACTGAATGTGAGGAATTTAGTTTTGTGTTGCTTAAATTAGAGAAGAGTGACAACAGAAGATATTAGGCCTGCCAAACTTTTAGGATAGGATCTTGGATCTAATACCAGATATAGCCTGTTTACTCATACAAAGAAAAAGAACTAAAAAGCTTTCAAGAAAACCACCACAATTGACTTGACTTTGGTCCATGAATAAATAGATTGCTTATCACTAAAAAGAGTTTTTCAGACTTTTTTTTAAATTTTTTTTTTAGTAACAAGAAACTTCTTCAAATAAAATTGCACCAGTTTAATCAGATGGAAATACCATGGTTCTACTTGGATTTGCTGTGGTGAACTAAGAGACTATCCTGGTCATTTCCCCTTCTTCCCTCAAGATGCTCCAAAAAGAATGCTACAGAACCCCTATATAGTTACAGAATAAAGTCTGAAAACCACTGTTCTCTAAACAATTCTCTGGAGGAAAACAACAGCTATCTCCTACTAAAGAATGAAATCATTTAACTCCTGCAGTGGTCAAGTTATAAAAGAATTAAAAGCCCATAAAGTTTACCAAAGGCATTTTAGTGACTCTATTTAGGTCAAAGGCATGGCAAGTTCAGATACCTGTAAGGAACTGTCAGAATGAGGCCAAGTGCCAGGAAAACCATTCTGATCGGAGGAAAAAGTCACAGGGACTCTTGATGAATACGCTGGTCTAATCTTCCTTCTTCACCCTCAGGTCAAATCCTTGGATTATAAAAATCATTGTTCCCAGCAGAAAGAAGATTCAAAAGATTCAGCAGAGGTGAAAATAACACAGACCACCAAATGACAGGAATACTCAAATGACAAAGAAGTACTTCCTCCCAAGTCCAAAATAGCCAGGTCATCCTCAGCCACACTTTTCAATCACTATTTAGAAATCTTGAAAAAAAAGCTTGCACTTTTTAAATAGAAAAATTTATGTGCTCCCATTGTCAAGTACTTGTTATATACTTATACTAAACTTATTTGTTCAGCTTCATTTTGTTTGATATCCATTAGAGGCTTTTCAAGTTATCAATACAAAATAAATTCTTGTTAACCGTGATATTTTACAAACTGAATCAACTATGATGAGTTAATGAAATGCTTAAATATCACTTTATTTTGAATACTTTTGTGTCCTAACATTAACCCACTGATAATCATTAGCCACCTTGAAAATTTCAACAACTTCCTAATTAGCTGTGCTTTGTGTTTGCACCCTTGTATCCATCTACTATATGGAATTAATAATTCTAATATAAATGTAATCCTGTCACTCCATTATTAAAAATACTTCAGGAGCTCCCCATTATACACTTAACAGTTAAATCACAGAATAAGCTATTCAAATTAAATATTATTCAGAAGCACGAACCACTAAAACAAACAGAAGCAGTACTGTCTAACTCACTTGGAGGAGGGCATGGCAACCCACCCCCTACTTCTGACTGGAAAACCCCACGGACAGAGGAGCCTGGCGGGCTACAGCCCACGGGGTCACAAAGAGCTGGACACAGCCGAGGAGGCACTATCTAACTAAAGACTAAGGAGGGAGCATAGAAACCACTTCTGCATAGCCAAAACAGAGTGACCCCAAGGGTTCTAAAGTTAGTCGGAAAACCACCAGCAAAACAAGACTTCTATGCTACAGTAACACGGCCTTCAAATGTACAAAGTGCAACGGGACTAAGCTACAGGGAAAAATGTGCCAACTCAAAGTATACATATCTCATTCAGTAACTGACTGAAGAATCAGGGCTATGTTTTTTTTTAAAGTAACACCATAAAAGATTTGAATAAGAAAATTAACAAATTTCACTGAATGAACATTCATTTTATTGAAATGAACATGTCACTGAAAGAACAGTATACAACACTGTACTAATAAAGAAATTTTATATTATATATATAATATATATTAAATAATATATATTTTTATATGTTTTATATATTATATATTTTATATATAATATATATTTATATATTATATATATATATTAAATATATAAAATTCACATTCTTCTCAAAGCAACATAAAATATTCATAAAAATTGACCCAAAGAAAGTCAAAATAAATTTCAGAGAGCTGATATAACATATGCTTCCTTATCATAATAAAAATAAGAAAGTAATAAGAAAGGCATCCAGAAAATCTCCATATGTTTGGAAATAGAAAACAGACCTGTTATAAAAAAGATGAACACTGTTTTGAATACTGGACCCTGATAAAAATTTGACAAACCTCATGAAAGACTGGTTAACCAAAATAAAAAGAAGACATCATTATAAATCCTACAAATATTAAAAAGATAACAAGGAGATATTGTGCACAGTTCTATGTCAGTAACTTTGTAGACTTGGATGAAATGGGAAAATTACTGAAAGCACAAACAAAAACAAAACCCCCAAACTCATGGAACTGACTCAGGAAGAAAGAAAAAACTTAAAAGTCTTATAACCATTAAAGAAACTATCAATATTCAAAATACATCCCACAAAGGAAGCTCCGGGCCCATATGGCTTCAATTGGAGATTCTGCCAAACTTACATGGAAAAAAATCATAATTGTAATGTTATATAAACTATTGCAGAGTATATAAATGAGCCCACTATTCAATTCATTTTATGAGGCTAGTATACCATTGATTCCAAACTCTAACATTATTTTAAGAATAAAAAATTATAGGTAGTCTCACTTATGAAATAAATAGAAAAATCGTAAGCAAAATATTATCATATAGAGTCTAGAAAAATTACATATATATATTTCTACATAATACATAATGGTGAAAGTTTTGTTGAAAATCCTAAAGGAGAGGACAAATTTTTAGACTTAAAAAATTTACCAATATCGTGAAATAAAAGAAAATGTCTAAACTCTACAAATTGATAGACTTAATGCAATCCCCAAATTAAAGCCAATTATGGTAAAATAAGGCCTACAAATATAAAAAATATGTATGTTTCTAAGGAACATACAGAGTATGAAATTCCAGAGAAATGAAACAACAGACCATGAAAATTTGAAAACAACGCACTGTGGAATTTCACAGATGGTAGCTCAGACAGTGAAGAACCTGCCTGTGAGGCAGGAGACCCAGGTTCTATCCCTGGGTGAGGAAGACCCCCTGGAGAAGGAAATGACCACCCATTCCAGTATTCTCACCTGGAGAATTCCATGAACAGAGAAGTCTGGCAGGCCACAGAGTCTAGCAGGCTCCTCGGGAGTCGCAAAGAGTTGGACATGACTGAGCAACGAACACACAACACAATGCAATCCCAATCAAAATCTCAACAAGTTTTTCAGGAAACTTGACAAGCTGGTTCTAAAATATACATGAAAAGTGTATGAGAACACGAAAGACCCCGAATAGCCAATGCAGTCTTTATAGAAACTTGAGGCAAGGATGGTGACAGTTCTTCCCTATGATTAATGCTGTCTTTGTGTCCTGGTTAGTAAGTCTGTCCTTTTTTTCTAGCACTCTGACTTTGACCTCTGTCATAAATCAAATGTCCACATTAACACAGATCTGACTTTATTCTACTTAATTGTTTTACTGATCCTCAAGCTAGTGCCACATTAACTTAATTACCATAGTATTAGCATCATAATATGTAGGTACAAATCATACCCCATCATAAAGAAAATAGATACCATTCATTGACTGCATTAGCTGCTTCTCTCCTTGTTTGAAGAGGCTCAAGTACATAGATGGAGACAGTCTTGAACTGTTCACCCAGAAAACAGCCTACCTGCTACCTTGTGGGTAGGCTGGGGGGGGGGGGGGAATCTCCTCTTATAGAAACTTGAGACATAGATATAATAAATTACATAAAAAGTAATAACATCTTTCTGTAAAAGACAAAAACACAAAACTCCAAAGAGTAAAAAGGCAAGGCACAAGATGGGAGAAGATGTTTGTGCTGCAACGTCAAAAACTATGAGGGGCTGATATTTCACCCTGCATGCAAGCTAAAAAGTCAGTCCAGCTAGTTCCACGGCTGTTGGCAGAACACATAAGACTCCTGAATCAGAAATGATGGACAGTTAATTACTCACAACAACAACTGTAGCCAAGTCAAACAAGGTTTGAATTTTCCCCGTTTACTACTGGTACCTCGTGGTACTCAATGAATAGTTAAAGAAAGAAGAAATGGTTAGGGAAGAATTATCACCATCTTCGCCTCAGGTTTATATAAAGGAGGAGATGCCTCCCCTAACCTAACCCCAAGTTAGATGAAGTGAACAATTCAAGACTCTCTTCATCTACATGCCTCTTCAAACAAGGAGAGGAAAAATAGCTAATACAGTCAATGAATGGTATCTATTATTATTTTTCATTTCAGTTCACTCAGCCGTGTCCGACTCTTTGCAATCCCACGGACTACAGCACACCAGGTTTTCCTGTCCATCATCAACTCCAAGAGCTTGCTGAAACTCATGTCCATCAAGTCGGTGATTCCATCCAACCATCTCATCCTCTGTCATCCCCTTCTCCTCCTGCCTTCAATCTTTTCCAGCATCAGGGTCTTTTCCAATGAGTCAGTTCGTCACGTCAGGTGGTCAAAGTACTGGAGTTTCAGTTTCAGCATTAATCCTTCCAATGAATATTCAGGACTGATTTCCTTTTGGATGGGCAGGTTGGATCTGCTTGCAGTCCAAGGGACTCTCAAGAGCCTTCTCCAACACCACAGTTCAAAAGCATCAATTCTTCGGCACTCAGCTTTCTTTATAGTTCAACTCTCACGTTCATACATGACTACTGGAAAAACGATAGCTTTGACTAGATGGACCTTTGTTGGCAAAGTAATCTCTCTCCTTTTTAGGATGCTGTCTAGGTTGGTCATAGCTTCTCTTCCAAGCAGCAAGCATCTTTTGATTGTATGGCTGCGATCACCATCTGCAGTGATTCTTGGAGACCAAGAAAATAAAGTCTGTCACTGCTTCCATTGTTTCCACATCTATTTGCCATGAAGTCATGGGACCAGATGCCATGATCTTAGTTTTCTGAAAGTTTTCTGAGTTTTAAGCCAATTTTTTCACTCTCCTCTTTCACTTTCATCAAGAGGCTCTTCTCTTTAGTTCTTCTTCACTTTCTGCCATAAGGGTGGTGTCATCTGCATATCTGAGGTTACTGATATTTCTTCTAGCGATCTTGATTCCAGTTTGTGCTTCATCCAGCCCAGCATTTTGCCTGATGTACTCTGCATATAAGTTAAATAAGCAGGGTGACAATATACAGCCTTGATGTACTCCTTTCCCAATTTGGAACCAGTCTGTTGTTCTATGTCCAGTTCTAACTGTTGCTTCGTGACCTGCATACAGATTTCTCAGGAGGCAGGTAAGGTGATCTGGTATTCCCATCTCTTGAAGAATTTTAATTTTCCAGTTTGTTGTGATCCACATAGTCAAAGGCTTTGGTGTAATCAATAAAGCAGAAGTAGACATTTCTCTACTTATTATTTTTACTAGTGGATAAAGGCAAAATGGAAAAAAGTCACAATTCCTGAACATCACAACCTCTCTTGTTCTTTTGAACCTAGTTGAGCTCTGGCACATTGGATCCTATCCCTTCATCCTCTTTTTAAGATTATAGCCAAGAACTTTTATTCTACTTATAAAGGATTTTTCCACATTAAGAAATCTCTTAATTAATTCCCTTCATCCTCTTAATCATATTTCCCTGCAGAGGACATAAGCGGGAGGGCTATTACTTTCTAACAGTTGGCTGGGTGAGTTGACTGAGTTCCAAGACTTAGAGGTGGGACTGGAATAAGAGCCTTGCACTTGGGACTCAGGTCTAAATCATGTTCCTCAATTTAGTTTCATCAGAGATGACTGGCTAGGGTTTGGGGGTGAGCCTACACAAAGGACTTTCTTGTCTAATCAGATTCTCATGAACCAGAGATCTTACCTTCAAGCTTTACTAAAATAATTTCAAGTATATAAGCAATCAAGCGGCACAAAAGCAGCAGAGACATCCAATGTAGCTTAAGTCTTGCTTCTGCCTCAGAATGTTTTCTAGCTGAGAATAACAGATGATTTCTAGAAGCAAAATTTATGGGCCACTTCACACATGGGGAGCATTTAGGTTACATCACACGTCTCCAGTATACCTTAGGGAGCTGAATAGCTTACACAACATTCTCCAGGAAAACATGCCTCGCAAATCTATAGACTCTAGGTTGTGTTTACCACAGGCAATCCTAACTAGGGACATTGCAAAGTATGCCATAAGTAAGAGTTCTCCCCTTAGCAAAATTCATTAGTCTATTTACCAAGGAGGTCAGTTACAAACATGTTTAACTGGGTCACCACCCTTCTTCTTTCTGTGGAAGTATCTCCCTGGATCAAAAGAGAAATGGATCACAGGCCAGCTGCTAACTCCTTCCTCAAAGAATTATCAAACTCTTGCCTGGATCATTTTTTTTTAAAAAATGAAGTTTTCATCTCCACTGGGATATGTTTTTGTAACTATTTCTTGCATTAATGAGATTCTATCGTTAGAAAGAGCTGTCTTTGATACTCTTACTGACCTGAATGAATAAATGAAGAGATCTTATATGATATAGTCATTTGAAGAGTATGTTTTCAAAGACTACTTAATAATAAAATGTTACTAAAAATAAACAAACAAAATACTCCTAATGAAATAAGTGAAAAAGATATCACATTATATATCACTATGATTTCCATTACTGTAAGTACTGTATGTAGTCAAAGGAAGTAAATCCAAATAATAATAGCTTCTTTCAATGGATGGCTTATTTTCTTCTTTGTATTTCTTTGTACATTCTAAATGCTTTATGTGGCGTGATTACTTTCACGATTAGGAAAAATTATTAGACAAATATCTTAGTTTAAATATTGATATTTATCTGTTGATTATTTTGTAAAATGCATCTTCTTATGCCCACACCCCATCTTCAACCTGAGCAAAGTTAGGCGTCCCTCCTTTTGTGCCCTCTGCACCCTAACTAGTCCCTCTGTCACTAAATTTATACCATATTTTGATGATAACTCCCCTGAGGATCTTGAAGACAAGAATAATTTCATATGTATGTATTTTAGTATCTTCATGTCTAGCAAGGTTCCTGACATGAAGTAGGTATTTAATAAATGCTGACAAAAATCTTATTTTCAAGATTGTCTTTTACACAGTCAATCTGCCCTGGAAACATATTTTTATGATTGCAAGTACAGTGGCTAGAAAGTATAGCTATGGATATTTCCTCAACCCTTTACAATTTCAGTCAATGCTGAATATTTTGATCCATAAACCTCTTATTAAAAAGAAACACATACTTTGCCCAAGTTACAGATTTTTAATCTCAGAATTTCTGACTCCTGCCACCTCACTTAAAGAAAAAAAAGAAAGAGGGCGAAAACAAAGAGGAAGAGAGGAAAGGAAAAGGAGAATTAGCAGTAGTAGCGATAGTAGCAATAATATTAAAAATAGCTTTTGTTTTCTGGATTCCAAACATATGACCAAGCATATAAGGGATAGTATGCAAAGTTAACTAAGTTAAACTTTAAAGAGAAAATATACACACTGCTGAAGCAGCATTGGAAATCTTCCATCAGAAAATATACACACTGCTGAAGCAGCATTGGAAATCTTCCATTCTGTTAGAACAATATGCCCAAAGATTATGCTTCTAATATGTACATATCAATTTTTGGTCACTGTGTTGATAAATGATGAAGACCATGCTCCACAGTCCAAGGTCTCCCTCATATCAGCTCAAGAGCATGACAGAAGAGATGCTATTGATTTTTTAATGTTTCTTTTAAAACACATCTCTTACTGAAAGAGTAACACTTTTTAGGGAATATTATCTAAATGATTTATACAAATTTGCAAAACATTATCAAATAATCTAAGCTTCCTTTTTCAATGACTTCACAAATCCGATTTTACTTGTCAAATAGTGAGAAACAAAACCAGAAAGGGTCACTATTTCAAACATGATTGACTTCCTCTGAGGAAATGGGTGACATGATATATTACTGCAATAAGACACTTATATTTTTGTTATAAATCAAACTCTTCAGTTCACGCTTTTGCATCTAAAAATTATGTAAACTTCTCTTGCACAAACGTGGCACTTTCTAAAAAGACTATGTCTATATCACTTTCAGCGTATTTTGTTTTCTTAATGTAGTTAAATAAAAATGAGGCAAGAGACTCTTATTATGTAGTGTGCACATACACAGTATGTTACTGAAATGACTAGTCTCAGAAATTATTTTGAGAAATAATAATAAAGGTATACTTTCAAATGGCACTTCATGACTAGAATTGGCTTATACTCAATTAATTATTCCTTATATCTTCATCTCACATTCTCATGATCTGAAACATGTGTGAGAGTCGTATATTATCTTATATGTTCATGTTGTATAAATTTAATAGAAGATTCTAAATTTTCTACCTCTGAATGGATAAACTGAAGAGTCCTCAATAAGTGTACAATGAATTCATATGGTTTAGGATTTCCTGTCATCACTATGCCTTCCAGTAAGCTTTTCTTGCCAAAAAAAAATCAGATTACTATTTTCTTGATTATGTATAATTATATACATGCATTAATTTTAAAAAAGAATTTCTAAAAAACTGTTAATATTACATATCTACTAATATTACTCCTTTTAAAAATTTTAACATCAAGAAACTTCTTTTAACTAAGGTATTGATTTTCACTGAAATAACACATTCATAAACAGTAGGTGCAAGATTAATGTCTGGCTGTAGAATAATCAGTAATAGAGTACTGGGTTTTCAAAAGCTAAAATTCTGAATATTATACATGTTGCCTATTTAATGTAAATGTGAATGATTTCTGGTATGTGACTAATAACCATGGAAGGCATAAAATATCTTTGAGCACCATATCTGTCAGCAGACAAATGCAGAAACGTACAAATTCAATCTGGCAAAATAGTACAAACAAAAAGCTTTCCTTATTTGCCGCTTAACTGTCCTTCTCACTTCTTTTCTCTCTTGAGTGCCATCTTCGGTCTCCAGTATCAGGCTAGGCAGTGTTTGCTTGCTTGCTTTCTAACTGTTCTTTGCAAATGCAAATAAGCTCTATATCAATCCTTCACACCTCTGACTAAAACTCACACACATCAGTGCATTCACTCTCTTGCATGTGCTTGCATTTAAACCTTCTATTCCTTACTGGAATAAAAGGACTGCCTTTTATTAAAAGACTGTAAAGCAATAACTAGATGAGGAAGACTTGGGAGAAAAGAAATTTCTTTGTATGCGACGCAGTAGTAAAATAACTATCTTTGATGAGAAAATTACTAGAGTTTTTTTTTTCATTTTTTGGAGGCAAGGGCAGGAAATAAAAGAGAGACTGTGATTGGCATTATCATTTTTTTTTCCTTATCTTTTTAACCTGCAAATTTGTAGATGTCAGGGAACAAGAACCATTATCTGTGACTATAGCATTGGTATCATGCTCTTTCCCCTTTAGCATCATAATCACGAAGCCAAGGGGCTCCGACACCTCTCAGGTAGACTAGCATCAGAGGCATTGAATGCAGAGTAGCTGGTCAAGGAAAAGAATGGGAGGGGACCGGTGTGAGGGTCTTTCCCAGTCACATATAATTATATGAAAACCAACATTCACTGCGATTGCTGTGTCAGTTCTGCAGCCTATTAATATGCTACTAAAGTGACGTGTTGCTGAAGCCATTTCTTTTAGGGAGGATGATGATGGGAGAGAGGGGCAGACAATAAAGAAGGGCCTCAGCTGTGGGGAACAAGGCTGTGTGGATGTGAGGTTTACACAGATGCATGATCTTTGTGATGATGATCAAAACGTTACATGATGTCAAGGGAAATGTATTAAACATTTTTAAACAAAATAAAACCACGCTTTGGTTATGTAAAACTAATACTAATCAAAATAAATCGTGTGAATTGCTTTACATTTATGCCTAATTACCATGTAGTACAATAATGATTATGTGATTATTTTTGTCAGATTAATTTTGCTATAAATTTAATTACATGTGTAAATTCTAAATATTCAGCCCTCATAATTTAGTGTTTTTAAACAATTATTTACTGACCCCACTCCCTCTTCTACATGCCAGATACCAAACTGCATACTAGGAATAAAAACAATAAGACAATCCTCCCTCCCATGGGGCTTACAGTCTTGATGAAAAAAAAAAAAAAACAAGTACTAGGCAAATGTCAAATAGAAGAACTGACAATCAATGTATTTTTAAATGAAGGTAAGGACATGAAGGGAATACCAATCCCAGTCCTAGGGTATCAGGTAAGGCTTCAGTCCCTCAGAGCTGATCCCTGAAGACCCAGTAGAGTTAGCCAAAAGAGAGGGGAGAGTGAGTCAGTAATCCAACAAAAGAAACAGGAGACTCACAGGCCTCAGAAATGAGGCCCTGCAAGGTGAGTTTGAGAAACTGCTCAGCTGGAACCCAGTGCAAGAAGAGTCCTGAGATAGTAAGGTTAGTGAGATAAGAAGAGGACTTCAATATCATACTAAGGAATCTGAAATCTTAACAGTAATGAGGAACCACTGCAGACTTCAAAAAGGAGAATGACACGATCCGATTTACATTTCACACTAGATGTGGCTTTACTGTAGGGAGTGAAGTAATACAGCTCATACCTGGAGGTGAGCAGGGCAGTCAGAAGAAGCCAGTTGCAGTGATTTAGGTGACAGTTGCCAGGGGTTCAGGTTAGGCTATTAAGAACAGAAAGAACTGAATGGGCCTGAGAAATATGTAACAGGTACAACTGAAATATCTTAGTGATTGATTAGGTATAAGAGAAGAGGATTTGGGGATGGATTTCTGACTTAGGCAAACACATGATGCTATAGTATCTCAGAAAAGCGATCTATTACTGAGATAGAAGGGGAAAAGAGGCAGGCTGATGGGATTTCTATTTGATTTTTGTTGATTTTGACAGAGGAGGGGCACAGGAAAGCATTCGAAATTATGAGTTCCTCTAGACAAATTCAGTTCTATGTGTCTGAGGAGCTTGGAGATCTGATAGGTGATTGGATATATAGGGGTGAGGCTAAGAAGAAAGATCTAAGCTTAGACACATATTTGGCAGAAGGCATCGTATGTCAGCCGAAGCCATCAGATAAACAGAGAAGGGGGCCAACAACATCAGCAGCTCAGAGAAACCCAGAATCAACAGGACGACCTGAGCAAGAGACAGTAAGGAAGATAAGCAGGAAGGAAGCCAGGAAAGCACATGATCACAAGAATCAGGGAAAGGGATATTTTAAGAAGGAACAAGTAGTCAACAAAGTCAAGTACAAAAGAAAATGTAGACTGGTACAGCCATTTACAATTCAGTGATCTGTACCTATTAAAACGTCTGATTCTTAATTCCATTTCTTGATATTTAATCAATAAAAATGTTATCCTGGGTGTCCAATGAGACAAAGAATAGTTTATAAAAGTAAAAAAGAAAGAATGTAAATATCCAAAAACAGAGAATTAACTCGAATATTATAGACTAACCTTGTTGAATATGCCACAGAACTTGACGAGAACTAAATAGATTTATGAGAAAGACTTTAATGAATGTTAAATATAAGAAGAAGCCAGTTTCAGAACAATGCATACATAATAACAGCAGTTATCTTTTAACATATTTCTCTATGCATATATAAGAAAAGCTACAGAAAGAGTTGAAAGAGTATACACCAAAGTCCAACAGTCAACTTTGTGAAGAAAGCTGGTATTTAGTTGGGTCTCTGGTAAAGGAGACCTTTTGCTTCATTTGTATTTTTTTTTTAATTTTTACAGTGAAAATGTTCCCATGTAACAGTTGCATAATAAAATACATTTTTAAAATGCTATCAAGAGATCGAACAAAATTAAACTGAGAATTAATTTAATGGTTATTTAGTAACTTTAATAAAGCATAGATTTGGAAGAATAAAGGGAATAGAGGTTAGAGTACAATGAATTGAGACAAAACAGAAGGGAAAGCAGGAAACAGAATATAAAACAGACAGTGTGGTATGGTACAGAAAGAAAAAGGAGTGCAAGAAGGATTTTTTATGAGAAGGAAGAAAAATGATATTCTCAGGAAGCCTCGCTGCTGACAGGTTAAAAAAACATTAGAGATAACAAAGCTAATAAGACACCAAAAGACCTGGGGCCTGTTACAGTGCCAGGCATGGCGATGGCAAAGTCTGGAATAACAGCAGTGACTTGCTAAAGAGCCAGATCAAGGAAGTTTAGGTGAGAAAAAAAGATTTATTATGGTTGGATCTATGCAACATCCCCAAACTAATAACCAAAGAGAAGAAAAGGTGGAAAATAATTCTCAAAATATCTTAGGGTTATAGCAAATGAACGGATGACATTGGAAGAATACAAATAAATAGTCTAATTGCAAGATGAGAAATGCTTTAAGGACCGGCTGGTTGGTGCTACCTGGAATGACCAGAATGAGCTGAGACATAATCTGGTACAAGAACAAGACTATGTATTAGTATTGGTTGTAACACTTAGGAAATGGTGCATGTTCATTGCTGTGAATCAATCAGCAGCTGGAAGTAAAGCATGCTGTCAGCAGGGCATATTAACTGCCACTCATTCTCCTTCAACATGTAAGAAGTGATGAGTGATAAAGCATCATTTAAGCATATTTAACATGGTCCAAGAATTTTGGTTCAGCATTAAACAGTAGGAATTGCTTAGGATTAGGGTATAAATATAAATGTCTTCTGAAACCAAAGCAGGATGTCTCCAAATGGCTCTGTTCTGAAGAAACCAACTCTCTCTCCGTGGTCATGCCTTTCTGGAAAAGTCTTAGAGGGGAGATAAATGCTAACAACAAACTAAAACTTCTTACTCACCCAGAACAATGTGTCCTTACTGAAAAAAAAAAAAAAAAAAAAATCCTGGTCCAAAGCTACTCTTACAGAGGGGCTGTTCACATCCTGGTGAGAGAATACGGTGATGAACCCTATGCTTTGGATGGTCCTGATAAGCAAACAACTTTAAATCACAATAAAATCATTTGTGTCCTTTAAAAGACAACGCATAGCAACACTGGATTTCATCAAGGGGGTGGTGAGTGGGAGGGCAGAGAGATGACATTACAACATGAGACTCAAAAGGAAGAGACTGAGAATTTTCTGGGTGCAGACGTGAGAGAATTAATTATTGACACCTACACAGGAAACTCTCCATTTGGGCACTGCCCTGGGTCATGTGTTGTCATGCCTACTGAAATTATATTAGAAACCAAAATAAACTTCTGTATTAGTAGCTCTCACCTTAAGAGTTCAATCTGTAGAAGAGGCAAATTTCTCCTTTGGCTTATTCTACAGGCAGCCTTCTGAGAATCAGAAGAGAACAACCAACTTCGATCATTTGAACATGGAGCATCAACTAATACCTATAGGAAAAAGTGACAGAGAAGACAAGTATGCACTGAAAACATCCTCAAACACAAAGGACACAGGGAAGCTACGTAAATTGTGGCAAAACTTAGCAAATAAATAAGTAAATTTATTTTAAAACTGAAAATACACCATGGTAAGTTGTTTACAACACTTCTTCACTAACACCTTACAAAAGAATTTCCTGTGACTTTCAGCATTTAGGTCTTTTTCAGTGGAGTAGGGGAATGAGACAACTAAAAGTCTACTAATGTCTACTAATATTTCATATTCTTGTTGACTACAGCAAAAACTTTTACAAAAGTTACTCATTTTATTTTTTTAAAGTTACTCATTTTAAGCAGATGTTACTATATTCCTGAATTCTCAGCATTTATATTTAAGAACTAATAATTCAATTTCAGTTTACTGAAAGGCTGTCTTTTTCTTCAACTGTCATACTCTGATATGAAATGTTACCAAATTAAAGCAATACAGTGCACATGTTTGTGTACCGATTCAGATAATATCTGATCTCTTCCTGAGTATCTTTGAGGTACCTGGAAATAAAAAGCATTCTATAATCCCCAATCCCAATGTTACCGCTTCCTTTGAACATGCTGACCATCAAATAAAAACTGCTCCCATGTTCACTTTATCAGAATTTCCCAGGGTACTGAGAAATTGTATCCAGCTATGTCTGGAAGCAGATGGAAAATAACCACAACAAAGCAACGTAACAGTAGTATCACTGGGAGTCTATCAATCTGTCACAATGTAATAAAAGTACCTTGTCAAAGGTTTCAGGCTGGGCATCTCCCATTTCTCTGCCATCCAATTCAGACACTTTAATTACATTTACCAAAGGCTGTGGGATGAAAGATTCTAAGGTCTGCCTCAGCCACCTCAATCTCAGACTATTGTATTCATTACAATGAAGATAACCTAAATATGAAGGATTAAAAAGTTTTTTTAAAAAATGAACACAATAGAATTATTAAATTTCCATTTTTGATCAAATAAATTTCAGAAAAACACTGGTTCATTACAATTACACAGGAACAGGGCTGAGAGGTAAACATGATTGTCTATGTTTAAAGACTTGAGTACACTCACAAACACTTCATAAAACATTTACCATAGTCATGCCTACAGAGCCTCTCAGAAGCTCTCACCATTTATTCATTCAAATTTAATTCTTAATGTAAAAACTTTAGAGAATTAGAGATTCCTAAAGATATACTATACAACCAATACCTTAGACACAGTTCTCTCCTAAAGCTCTTAAGAGTGATATATAAAGTTCCTTCCAGGTCAGAACACCTTGATTTTAAATAAAGGAAGGTATGTGGCTTGTGGAAAAAAGCATGTAAAGTGTAACTGGCTTTATGATAAGAAAGGCATAGGCTCAAATTAAGAATTGTGAGACTCCAGAAAACTGACTCATCTCTCCTACACAGTCTCACTTTCCTTATCTGTAAAATGGGGACTATAATAGTGAAGGAGTTTAGAACACTCCACTGCAAAATATGCTGTTTTGGCATAATGATTATTTTGAGTTACAAGCACTTGAATAACAGCAAATGTGGGAAGGGCATTTGACCTATCTTTTTCTTCCTGAAAGCAGGAGATGAACTCCCATGTGAAAGATACCCTCCCTATACCAAGAGGAAAGAATATTCTCATCACCAGTGACAGGGAGTCAAGGCCAAGAGAAAAAACACGTGTATGCTTTATTCCTGTCGCTCTGTCTTCTGTCAGTCACTGTCAGAAGCCCTTACAGGATACAGGAGAAAGTTTACTACCCCTACCTTACAAAGCTGTTGTTAAGATGAAATGCTACACCTTAAACTTATACACTACTGTATGTCGATTGTATCTCAATGAAACTAGAAGGAAAAAAAAAGATCCACTGTGATAATTTAGTAACATATCTAGCCTGTGTGATGTGCTTAGTCGCTCAGTCATGTCCGATGTTGTGACCCCATGGACTGTGACCTGCCAGCCTCCTCTGACCATGGAATTCTCCAGGCAAGAATAACAGAGTAGGTAGTTGTTCCCTTCTCCGGGGGGTCTTCCCAACCCAGGGATCAAACCCAGATCTCCCGTGTTGCAGGCAGATTCTTTCCCATCTGAGCCACCAGGAAGCCCATATCTAGCAAAGAACTGCAAAAGGAGTAACAAGAAATGTTCATAATGTTAGTGTTAGTCGCTCATTCGTGTCCGACTCTTTGCAAACCCACAGACTGTAGGCCACCAGGCTCCTGTCCCTGGGATTCTCCAAGCAAGAATACTGGAGTGGGGTTGCCATTCCCTTTTCCAGGGGATCTTCCCGACCCAGGGATTGAACCCAGGTATCCTGCATTGCAGGCAGATTCTTTACCATCTGAACCATCAGGGAAGCCCAGTTCTTTTAGCACCAGTTCTTTTAGCATTGAACTGCAAAAAGTAGTAACAAGAAATGTTCATAATGATTACTAACAATACATGTAGTAGGAGTGGCTTCCCTGGTGTCTCAGTTGGTTAAGAGTCTGCCTGCAGGGTGGGAGACCTGGGTTCAATCCCTGGGTCAGGAAGATCCCCTGGAGAAAGAAGTGGCAACCCACTTCAGTATTCTTGTCTGGAGAATTCCATGGACAGAGGAGCCTGATGGGCTATAGTCCATGGAGTCACAAAGAGTTGGACATGACTGAGTGACTAATTTTCACTTTCTTATAGTAGTAATTATTATCTTGAGTCCCTATTAAGGGCTAGGCACTGTTCTAAGACTTTACATGTAGTAACATATTTAATCCTCACAAACCTCAGGTAGATAATTTTATTATCATTTCCGTTTTACTGATAAGGAAATTGAGGCAAAGAGAGGTTAAGTAATTTGCTCAGGTTTACACAGCAGGAAACCAAGACACCTTGGTTCTGGAGCCCGCCTGCTTTTCAGCACCATGCTATGCTGCTTCTCAGAAATAGAAGGCATTTAGCAAATTGTTTTCTCCCTAATAGAAAAGTTATTTTGTTTTTCCTATAGTTAAATATATATTTATAAATATTTATATATATTTATTATAGTAACATAAATTGCATATAATATTAAAGACAAGTATATTTTCAAATGTACAAAAGTATAAAGAAAGAACACCAAAAATTACCTAAAACTCAGTCTTCAGATAAGCATCATTTAACATTTTCATTAAATAATCCTACCATATCTCTTTATGTCTATACTTACATATAAATGGATATATGGATATAAATGGAATATATAAATGGATATATATGAATGGAATTATATAATTTTTTATAGTGTCTTTTTCCCATCTTACTCTTTATCTCCCCACTCTGTCAACTGCCCAACCACCCATCGAAAGGAACCTATATTATTAACCTGATATACATATGCTTATATACTTATCTGCACATACAGTATTTTATTTACACACTTTTTTGTCTCCTGACTCTCCACATGTTAATAGTTCAAAGGCAATACCACCAAGTCAGAGATGCGAATCATTTTTAAAGGCTGATGCAAATCATTTTTAAAGGCTGATGAATAGTACATAGAAAAAAATGTGTCCTCTTTTATTCAACCATTGCCAATTTCTGGGCATTCAGACAATTGTCATTAATAATCATATGTTTTTGAACTGTGGTGTTGGAGAAGACTCTTGAGAATCCCTTGGACTTCAAGGAGATCCAACCAGTCCATCCTAAAGGAAATCAGCCCTAAATATTCATTAGAAGGACTGATGCTGAAGCTGAAACTCCAATACTTTGGCCACCTGACGCAAAGAACTGACTCACTGGAAAAGAGCCTGATGCTGGGAAAGACTAACAACTCCACAGTCATTGCTTCCAGCCAATGGGACATGCCCAATTACACCAATTACAAGAGTCACTACACACAGCCAAGCCCAAAGCATGGCATCCCCATCAGGTCTCTAGGGTTTACTTACTCCTTTCCCAGTGCACATGGATTTTAACTATTCAAGGTCATATTTATAACAAGTCTAGAAACAAAGTAACAATTTCTCTCAGGTTACCAGGGAAACACAGCTAGAGAACTGAAGGTGAAATGCTAATGTAACGTGGGAAAAATTTTTGTAAAGTCTTTGCTCAAAAATACCTGTATATACATATATACATATGTATACATATGTACACGCACACACATATATACATATATTGTTATTTTTCTGTCATTCCACTGTAAAAAACTCTGTAATGACATCCCAACCTCCACTAAATAAACACCTAGTTTTAAAGCAAGGTCTATAATTGTGGGACCTCAAGATCATCTTTCAATTTTAACCACTACACCAATTATTTTGGCAAAGTGATGTTTCCACTTTTTAATACGCTCTAGGTTTGTTAAAGCTTTCTTTCCTAAGAGCAAGAGTCTTTTCATTTCATGGCTGCAGTCATTGTTCACAATGATTTTGGAGCCCAAGAAAACAAAATCTGTCGTGCTCCCATTTCCCCCCACTTCTATTTGCCATGAAATGATGGGATTGGATGCCATGATCTTAGTTTTTGAATGTTGAGTTTCAAACCAGCTTTTTCAGTCTCCGCTTTCACCTCCATCAGAAGGCTCTTTAGCTCCTTTTCACGTTCTGCAATCATCTGTATATCTGAGGTGGTTATTTCTCTCAGCAATCTTGATTCCAGCTTGCGATTCCTCCAGCCTGGCACTTTGTATCATGTATTCTGCATGTAAGTTAAATAAGAAGGGTGATGCTATAGAGAGCTGACATACTCCTTTCCCAATCTGGAACCAGTCCACTGTTCCATGTCCAGCTCTAACTGTTGTTTCTTGACTTGCATACATGCTTCTCAGAAGACAGGTAATGTGGTCTGATACTCCCATCTCTTCAAGAATTTTCTACAGTTTGTTGTGATCCACACAAAGGCTTTGGCATAGTCAATGAAGCAGAAATAGATTTATTTCTGGAACTACTTTGCTTTCTCCATGACCCAACAAATGCTGGCAATTTGACCTCTGATCTCTCTGCCTCTTCAAAACCCATCGTGTTCATCTTTCGTTCTCTGTTCCCACAGTGCTGAAGCCTAGCTTGAAGGATTCTGAATTCAGAGGATGGCATCAATTTAGGGAGGGGTTTCAGAAAGGACTAGAAAAATCACCTTAAAGCTTCATTTGTAGAGGTAGAACATTCTTTTTTATTTGGTCTACATTGTTAATTTTGGGTGGTTTTTTGGAGGATTCACTAATGCAGCTTATGTGTAGGTGTCTGAAAGCTTTTGTCTTAGCCTGAAATCACTGGAAAACAGCCAAAGACAAAAGTTTACATCACAGAAGGGTACGATCCCAGGGAAGCAAGAGTGGGAAATAAAAGGAAGTAAATCATGCAAGGAGGGAGCACAAATGTACGAGAGTTTGTAATCAAGCTGGCTATTGTTCAGTTAAATTTTATTCCATTTTTCTTTTTTCTGGTTTAAATATCTTATATTCTGTTCTTTTAGTGGTAACCCTAAAGCATTTAACGTGCATATGTAAAAGAAAAACCTAAAACAAGTCAATCTCCACCATTTTCCCTAAAAGATACAAGAATCTCGTAACATTTCGTCCTAAATAAGATGCTACTGCATTATGTATTGGGCTTTATTTGCACTTATATTTTTTAACTGTATAAAATGTCATTATCATTGTCTTCTATATCCAATGACTGTGAGATTTTTCCCATTTATTTCTCACTTTCTTCTTTCTTCAATTCTTTTTGTATCTTCCATTTTCCACCTAGGATGGCTTTCCCTTTTCCTTCAGAATTGCTGGTGACAAACTACACTCTTGCTCTCTGTCTAAAAGAAACGTCTAATTTACTTTTTCTCTTCAAGGATATTTTGATGAATGTATTTCTGGATTGACAGTCATCTTTTCTTAGCACATTGAAAACATCATTCCTCTGAATGCCAGCTTCCATTATTAACTCAGAGGTCATTCCTCAGTCCAACTGTTGTCCTTTGAAGGTAGACTGTATTCTCTGGATGCTATTAAGATGGTTTTTTATTTCCATAATTCTGCAACTTCACCATAATGGTCTATGCTGGCTTAGCTCTAGTTACAAAGTTTCAGAGGGTATGTCCACTCCTCCCCTACCACTAAAACTGAAAACAATCTTCCTTTCAGTTCTTTGGAGAAGACAATTTCTTCCTAGTTTACCTTATTGGAGGGAAAAGTATTTTGGAGTCTAAGGTTTATACAAATTAATCTTCTGATAGATGCTTTAACTGAGCAGGCTCTGGCTTCTTGTATCCACATATGTTCATGAAGCAATAAGTTTTTCAGGTGAAGCAAAAAAAAAAAAATGCTCTCAAGTGAAAATCCAGCTTCAATGTTCAATTTACCTCCCAGGTTCTCAAACTGTTAACTTTTGGCCACTGAGTCTTTGTAGAACATTAACACACTTTAAAAGATTTTGCTTTTCTTTAATATTATACCCCACACTTTTATTTTCAACAGGAGAGTTGGCTAAAACAAATAGTTTGTCATATCACAGGAAACAGAAGGCTTAGTTACCTCTATATCCTTCAGAGCTCTACACCTACCATGCAATGCCTCACACATAGTATATGCTCACCAAATGTGGCTCACCTGATGTAAAATATGGCATTATAATAAAGACATTTAAATTGCTAAAACTGAAAATCAGGGCAGCTTCTCATTAAACTGTAGCTTTAGTCAAGATCCTCAATTCAGCATTTTAAAGTAACTCTCAGTTGAAATACAGCTTTATGCTATATTACAGTTTGGTCTAGATAGATTTTATTTGAAATAGGATTAAATTGGTTAAACTTTAAAAAATATATAAGGCATTACAGTCCAAGTTTCATATATACACATACACACACACACACACACTCTCTCTCTCTCTCTCAGACTCACTACATTGAGATAGAATTAATTTTCAAGCTTAAATTGCCAAAAATAAACCAAATCTTTTTTTTTCTCATCTAAGTAGAAAAGGGGATAAATTAAACAAATTCTTGAAAAAGTCATTGAGCTTCTTCAGGAAGAGCATTTGGAGTCTCAGCTTTACTTTTTCTTTTTTCTACTACATGTTCAAAATTATCACTGTTGTTATTATTTCCAAAAAGAAGATGCATCTAATGCAGGGAGTTCTTGGAAGGCTTTCTAGGAAAGTTGATTTCTGAGTGAAAACCTGAAGAATGGAAAAGAATTAGCAAAGGGGAAGAAGGGGAAAATGGTACCTGTACGGTGAACAAAAGGCTCAGAGGGAGAAGGGAAAAAGCAATTCAGTAAAGAGTCTTTCTAATGTTCTCTACCATCAAAAGCTAACTAGATGTAAAAAGGGTATTATTGACAGCAAAGTGAATTTCATGTGAACCCTCAGCAAGAAAGTTGATCAAGCCACTCTATCAAGCTGGGTCATTCTTAACTTGTTAATGCTTTCCTATTTAGAATCAAAAGTGGGTTTTTTTTCCTTTTTCTGTCAACACCAGGATATTACAGAGGCTCCACTGACAAAAGCAGAGCAATAAAAAACAATGGACAGCCCCTCATCATGCTAACAGGTAGGAGCGGCTAGACCAGAAGAGAAGTAGGCTCATTTTTTTTAATCATCCTAAAATATGACCTTTTTAATTATTCAAAGCTGTGAGCCTCCTGACCCAGAATAAAGGCCAGTACTGATCTGAAGAAATTCAGAGGATAAATGCACATTTAGTGCAGCCATCATTTTAAGTTTTGCTTATAAAAGCTTTTTTTAGCATGGCATCTGCATTCCAGATTCAAGCACTGTAGCTAACCTAATTTGGGATTTGAGCATCAGCATGAAGACATCTGTACTTCTTAGTAAACCATTATCATTAGCCCTTCTTAGATGAAAAGCTACTTTACTTGGACTACTGCCTGTAACTCATTGCCCTTGATGTAAGAACAGGAAGATTCTTCTATACTTCAAACTCATAGAATATATCCACTTGCCTTTGGATTCCTAATCTGAATTTCTTTACCATAAACATGTTAAATATTTATAGCCTACTAATGAGGATAATCTAGGATTAAAATGCCCTCTTTTCAAAATGGTACCCAAATTTGGCAATTCTCTTCCATTTTTCACAATACTAAAAATTCTATATTCAAGACTGACGTAACAAACAAAATAAGCATGCAATCAAAGAACAGAGGGTAAAAGCGATAACAAATATTCCTTATAACACATGAGTCCACAGAATTTCATTTTCAGCTCGAATTATAAAAATAATAAAACAAACTTACAAAATAATCTCTTTCGTTGTGATTTCTTAACAAAAAAAAAAAAATACAGCAAGCTTCAATAACAGTTCTAACCACAATTTGAAAACACACAGTATGTTTTCACCTAAAATATACAGTTAACTGGTATACTTGTACCAATGCCTAGTACAACTGGATTCAGAGTTCTCATAAAAATGTTTATAAACTATTTCAACAGGAATGCTCTCAAAGGAAGATACGTATTATCAGTTCTCAAACTAGGATATGCATGCCCTGGGGATACATAACAACTTTTAAGGGATAAGCAGGCTTAGATAGTTTCAAAGGAATCAATTTTCAGATCATCGGCTTCTTAAAAAAGGAGAACACCTCTGGGCAAGGCTTCTCCTAGCTCTTCACCAACTTTATAAATGAGAAGCACACTTCCCATCCATCCAGAGTCTTACTACAGCAAGTTGTGCACAGAATCCCCCAGAGCACTCCAAACAAAGGCGGTGCAGCACAGGAGTGCTTTGGCTGAGAAAGTGAACGAGTCTCCTGATTATGCAACAGTCTTTTAAAATTGGTTTCCAATTCTTTGTCTTCTTCAAAATCAAAAACAGGCCCAGTGTTTACATAAGTTTACATAGAGTGTTTATATAGTAGATGATTAAAATAATGCTTAGTGAACGAGAGCTATGTGATTAGGGTTATAATTCAGGAGTTTAAAGAACTAGTGAGATTACTATAACACAACTCTCACCATTTCATCTTTTCATCTCTGTGAATAGCATTTGCACTCATAAAAACAAAACTATCAAACAAAAACCAGACAGAATTGAGGCTGAACCTTGTCTCATTTAGCCATAAGTAATTTTCATCCAGGGAAACCTGAAGTAATAGTTTAAAAGTCCCATTGTCTCATTAAGAAAAGAATTTGCAATGAATGCATTACTTTTAACAAACATATATAAAAATGTATTTTACATGTATTTCATCCTTTTTGTAGTACTAATAATAGCAATGATAAGTCCTTTCAAAAGAACTTTTAAAATCTTTAGAATTGCACCATCCAATACTATACCCACTTGCTACATGAGGCTGTGAGCACTTGAAACACAACTAATCCAAATTAAAATGTACCCTATGTGTAAAATGCATACCAATTTCAAAGACTGTAAGAAAGAGAATGCAAATATCTCATTGATAATTTCTATTTTGATTACATGTTCAAATAAGATTTTGAATGTATTAGGTTACAATGTATTACTAAAATTAATTTCACTTGTTTCTTATATTAATTAGAATGCTCAAAAACATTAAATTATATATATACTTCATGTTATATTCCTATTGGACAGAACTCTCTTAGAACCTTATGGTCCAATAATACAAAAAATGTGTTTAAATGTGTGTGTTTTTGTTGCATAAAAGTATAACCAGGACATCAATACAAGACTCTGAAGTATAAAAGCAACAATAAAACTTTAAAAATCTTTGCCATTAGCTCATCAGGTTTCATATTATCTGAAAGATCTGTGTTCACAAAATGTTGTAGTTTTGTTGTAGTTTCCCAATTACCTGTAAGGATTAAGTAGCTGTGGGAAAAAAAAGGTTATTTACACTACTTCCTCAGCAAAACTTCTACTCTTCTCCACACTGTCTTGGTTTTTAGGCTTTCAAAGTCTGAAAATTCAATCTTACATTTCTCCTCGCATAGTCTAAAAGTACTCTGTAACATGTGAACATTTAAAAGTTGTCAATTATGGAGAGAAAAGTACATTACCTGGATAAGCGCACTGCAGCAGAGCTAGAGATTTGCCTCCAGGGGCGGCACACAGATCCAGAACCTTCTCCCCATCCCTCAATTCCAGAGCCAGTACTGGGAGAAGGGAGGCGGCATTCAGGAGATAGTATTTTTTTAGGTTTCCAATTTGGTGTCTTTCTGAAGGCATTCTGTGAGGAGTTCTGCTAAGGTAACATTTCATTGATTTAGGATAGTAGGGTAAAGATCCTTGAAGGAGTGAGTGATAGCCCTTCAGATGTAAATCCTTTTCCAGTTCAAAAGGGTAATTGAATCTGTTAAGAAGAACAGCATATTGCCAACAAGATGGAGATGTTAGTATGTCCCTAGAGAGAAAAAGATAAACAAAGGGGTATTAACATTATACACAGTAATACAATTTGATACTAAGCCAGGGAATGAGGTCCTAGCCTTACGCTTTATTTACCTATGATTTTCAGAACCAAGAGCCAGAATGACTTTTTCTTTTGCCTCAGGCTCCCATATAGCTCAACACAGCACTGTTATGATCCTGTTTTTAAAACTCTGATATTTTGCTCATCGTGGGTTTTTTCTCTGGTATCAGTTTTGGTCACTAAAACAATGTTTATCTTGGTTCCTGAGTTTTAGGGGCCCCTTAAAATCTGCACTGAAGAGGAATGCCTCATTTACTTCTCAGTCTTGACCTTCCCTGCACATTATCTTGCGAAAAAAAACATGACCTGTCTTTAGCATACTTCAAAATCCATCAAAATAAGACTTTAGTCTATCACTCTTTGCACAAGGAAGTGTTTTTCTTAAGAAAAAATTTAAAACCTGAGTCTTAATTTTGAAGGGAAAAGTACTATCATTAAAGGCTGTTCAAAAGAGTAAGTATTCAAGTTTTCCTCTCATGAAGATAAAAGTATGGAAAGCTAACTACAGTGAACACTACAGTAACAGAGCTAATGAGGTGATCAGTGGCTCAGAGGATACAAAACCAAGCATGATTTAAAAATCACTTATGGACTGATGGTGCAGGTTTTCCCTGCCCCCACCTCCCCAGCAGATGTACCTTCCTAATTTTTTATTCGGTCCAACAGTTAGATCTCTTGACAATCACAAGCTCACATCAACTGACAAATGATACAGGAGGAAATATTTAATTTATTTACGAGCTGACCTTTCTAGCTGAGTTATTTGGGAGCCTCATTAACCATGGTCAATTAAATAAATTCCAGCTGCTACTCACCCTGGTGTTGCCTATGTGAGGAATGGCTGGATTGAAATATAACACCTGCGACTGGAAGAGTGCCATGTGAATTTCAATTGAGGCTAATATGTGAAATTGCTTTCTCTTATCACTACCTCTTACTATGATAGTGCATCACAGAAGCCCGGCATTTCAGCTGTACCGGGAGACGACAATCTCTTTCTTTAAAAGCATGCTTCGTGAACTTTAATGTACATCTAATGACTGTAAGATACTGCTGGGCCCCACCTGGGGTTTCCTATTGTCGTTCTAGCAAGTCCTCACGTGACATTAATGCTGCTGAGCCACAGACCACACTTTGGGAACCACTGAATTAAAATGGACCCTAAAAGGAAATCTATTGTTGTAACCTTATGTCAGTCCATCCTAATTATACCCTCCAAACTGGCTAAATATTGATCCAGAGTTTGAGTCATGTTCAGTTCAAATCAGTTCAGTCGCTCAGTCGTGTCTGACTCTTTGCAATCCCATGGACCACAGCACGCCAGGCCTCCCTGTTCATCACCAACTCCCAGAACCCACCCAAACCCATGTCCATCGAGTCGGTGATGCCATCCAACCATCTCATCCTCTGTCGTCCCCTTCTCCTCCTGTCCTCAATCTTTCCCAGCATCGGGGTCTTTTCAAATAAGTCAGCTCTTCGCAGCAGGTGGCCAAAATACTGGAATTTCAGCTTCAACATCAGTCCTTCCAATGAACACCCAGAACTCATCTCCTTTAGGATGTACTGGTTGGATCTCTTTGCCGTCCAAGGGACTCTCAAGAGTCTTCTCCAACACCACAGCATCAATTCTTCAGTGCTCATCTTTCTTTATAGTCCAACTCTCACATCCATATATGACCACTGGAAAAACCACAGCCTTGACTAGACAGACCTTTGTTGACAAAGTAACAGGGAAATAATGCTCAAAAGTACAATTTTACTAATACAGACTGGAGAGGCTTGGTTTACATCATGGGTCCATCCCTTAGTTAACAATTGGCTTTACACACTTCCAATTGGTTAACATCTGGCAGGGCACTTTTAATTGGCTTTATACACTTTCATCTGGCTTTAAACACTTCCAATTGGTTAACATATGGCAGAAAAATCTAATTTTTTTCTTCATAATTTCCAAAGCTCTTTTAGAATGTTTATTATCTCACATGAACATGAAAAGCAGTTGGTCAGTTAAAAATATTTTATAAAATATTTGTATAGATATATTTAGACAGACTGCCTTTAGGGTGGACTGGTTAGATCTCCAGCAGCAAGGAGATTAAACCAGTCCATCCTAAAGGAAATCAGTCCTGAATATTCATTGGAAGGACTGATGTTGAAGCTGAAACTCCAATACTTTGGCCACCTGATGCAAAGAACTGACTCATTGGAAAAGACCCTGATGCTGGAAAAGATTGAAGGCAGGAGGAGAAGGGAATAACAGAGGACGAGATGGTTGGATGGCATCACCGACTCGATGGACATGAGTTTGGGTAAACTCCGGGAGTTGGTGATGGACAGGGAGGCCTGGCGTGCTGCAGTTCATGGGGTCACAAAGAGTTGGAAACGACTGAGCTACTGAACTGAACTGAACTGAACTGATTTAGACAGACAAAAACTTTGACTAGGATTATATTAAATGTACTAAATTTGGGGAGAATTAACATCTTTATTGTATTCACTCTTTCTTTCCTCACAATATGTTTCTCCATTTATTCACATTTTCTTTCAGATCCCTTAGCAAAGGTTATTAATCTTGCATATTTTATTTAACCTTATTGTATGCAAGGACTGTTAGTTCAGGAACACTGTAGATTCGTGTACACTATGCAATATGCTAAATCTTAAAGGATGAGGAATTAGCCGCAGGATGAAAAGAGAACACAAGTTCCAAGGCAAACGCCATAGTGTGTGTACAGGCACCAAGGAATGACGGAGAACAGTGCATTTGGGGAATTAAAAGTAGTCTAGTGTGGCAGAAGATTACACGGGACAAGTCTAAGATTATCAAGTTTGAAAATTTTACCTTATAAATTTTAAATTCCTATAGATGAGAAGTCACTGAAAGACTTTAAGAGGGGACAGCCTCATTAGATCTAAAAACATGTACTGATAGCAGGATGTGGCAGGAATCTTCAGAAATTAATCCTATCTCATTCTCTAACAACTAGATAAAATAATCCCTTCTTCAGAACAAACCAATTTTCTGATCCCTCCTAATCTATACCCAGCCAACTGAACTACCGGAATATTTTCTTTATAGTCTTTAACAATCTGAGCATTAACTGGGCCCTCTGCACTAAACTGACCTTTCCTCTCCCACCAATCTGCAGCCTGGCTAACTCTCCTGCTTGCTATTAGGCCTCCTCTCTCCAGAGAAGCCTTTCTACCTACCGTCCAATCCGCTGGCTCTACCTCACCCTGACACTATTAATAATAACAAAGATTACTGACCAGATGCTTACTATGTGCCTTTGGTGAGGGGCAGCTATTATGCTTATTTTAGAGGGCAGGCTAACGGAGGTTTTCAGAGATGTGGCAACTTCCAAGGTCACATCACTACTGAAGCAGAAGTCTCTGATTCAAATCCCCAGGCTTTAAAGTCTAATAGGAGTGTGAGGCCACAGCACTGCAGCTCAAGTGGTACAGGACGGGAAAAGGAGAAGCTCTCTGCAAACCTCGCCTACTTGCCAGAGGCCCCGCCTCTCGGAAGAGCCTATTGTCTCTTAACAAGGGGAACAGCTTGACTTAAGTGGCCCTTGAGGAGCAGCTACAACGTCACTCCAATGACGGGACTGCTAAGGTTGCTCAGGGTGGCACTTAACCAGCCCTGAGAAAGCAAAGCTGTGTATCAGTGTGAACCTCAGCTCTCCCTGCACCACCTGGGAACTTCCTCCTCCCTCCCTCCCCGCCGACACACACCCTCCAGTGCCTGCACTGGTGGGATGATGCCCCTACTCATTTTGAAAGCTCTGATGGATGGGCAAGTAGCCCAGCAGACAGTGGAGGGAGCATATACTAGAAGACTTAAGAAGACACTGGCCAGATGCCATATTTCAGGCCTCCTCTCAAGATTCTGAAGCTGCTTCACTTACTGGTCTCCAAGCCAGAAGTTCAACTACATCAGCAATCAGCAGAACTGGGACCTGGAAGATTAGTGACCTGCAAATGTTTTGCTAGTACATCCACTGGTATCATTTTGGGGAAAAAAAAAAAACAACTCTGTCCCTCTGCAACATTTCAAGTTGATATCAAAATCTTCACCGTATGTTTAAGGATGTAGCTTCCAGCATACTGTAAAAATTGACATTTTAAAATATAAATTACACTACTTTTTAAAATCTATCCTGCAGAACCTAAATACCCGAGTGATTTTAAAACCCATCATTGTCCATTTAAAAATTCATGGACTGACTCTTCCTGAACAGGTGGAAATTTTACACTCTTCCTTTCCCTTTTCTTTATATTCTATTTCCCCATATAACTTTTATAACTTTAAGTCCTGATATAATTTTGTGCTTTTAATCTTTATTACCCTATCTTATTTCTCTCTCTCACACACACACACTCACAGACACCTGTGTATATACTAAATTTGTTTTCATTGTAGCCTTAAAGTTCTAAGTGTTACAATAGTAGCTTCAGAGTAGTTATCAATAAAATTATTAGTACAAAATAGACCAAAATAACTTCTACATTTGATAATTATCTATACATAAAAAGGGGCTTCCCTGCGGCTCAACTGGTAAAGAATCTGCCTGCAATGAAGGAAACCTGGATTCAGTCCCTGGGTTGGGAAGATTCCCTGGAGAAGAGAAAGGCTACCCACTCCAGTATTCTGACCTGGAGAATAAGACTATAAAGCCCATGGCGTCGCAAAGAGTTGGCCACTACTGAGCAACTTTCACTTTCCTTCTAAACATAAAAAGAGAAAAAAAAATAAAAAATAAACATAAAAATAAAAAATTCATAGGAAATGGCTCCCTTATTGAAACTAGATGCATCCAGGAATGAATATTACCTAGTGCTATAATGACCAGGGTTCAACATCAATTTCTGTTTCTGTGGTGGCTCAGTGGTAAAGAATCTGCCTGCAATACAGGAAATGTGGGTTCGATCCCTGGGTCAGGAAGATCCCCTGGAGAAGGAAATGGCAACCTGCTCCAGTGTTCTGGACTGGAAAATCCCACAGAGAAGCCTGGTGGGATGCAATTCAGGGGTCTCAAAAGAGTTGGGACACAACTGAGCGACTAAATAACAACAACAAATAATGACCAGGGTTCAACATCAATTCCTATTTTATGTTTTTAGAAGGAGTAAGAAAAACCTTCACTTAAATAAGTAGATGAGAATTAAATACATTTTGCTAAAGCAATGTCTCCCTTTTGCTAAAATATTTTCTATTATGATCTCCACTCACCAAATTAAATATCTTCAGAAAGATTTTAAGTGATTTGTTAGCTAACAGCTCAATTGCAAGTCCTTTACTTTTGCTAAAAGCAAAACTTGGAAGACCATCTGACCTGTCAAAGAATTTACACTGCAGTCCCATAGTTTCTTGCAGAGGGATTTCTGATACCCTGGAGGGAATGCACTGTGGAAGAGTCAGGATAGTGAAAGTGAGACCTTTTTTGTAAAGTGGGACAAAGACAATTGTAGAAGGGCAGGTTGGGAAAGAGGAATAAGCACCCCCTTAATCAAGGGAAGCAGAGTAATCCTCTGAAAGAACATATATGAAAGCTGAGCATCTGGAAGTCGATCACAATAACTTGCCTGTGCTCACATATCCCTTGAAAATTGCGTATTATTTGGACAATGCCTGTTACATAATTTTCAACTTTTCTGTGATTTTCTTTTCTTTACTACTTTATTCTCCATTCTATCTAATGATGAGGATAAAAAATTATCTTATCTACACATTGCTAAGTACCATTGCTTAGTTCGTGTAACTGCACAGATTATAGAACCCACAAAAAGAGTTCATGGTTAAAATAAAGAAATCCCTTCTGTTTTACTGCCCACTAGAGAGCGCTCATACAATCATTTTAAAAGTCTGGTTTAGAAATCCAGAAATAATCAATTCACAGATGTCCATCAAGATATGTTCTTGAGCCATTTTATTTTTAGTCTGCAGAGATTTCAATAATGAGCTGATTGTCTCCTAGTCTTTCTTGACATTGTTCCTGCTTCCCTTCCATGGAAGGGCTGCACCACAGGCGATGAGAGCATACTGAGGGCCCTTTAAAGACACGACATGAATGGGCTCACCTGAAGAGCATGTAGGTAACAAGGAAAAAACTGAATCAGGGTAAATTCAACTTCAAAGGGCTGTTCAGAGGATGACGGCAAGAAAGATTTTTGCAGAGCATAAAATTAAACACTAAGTCTTCCCCACTACTGTAACTAAAAATACTGAGCAAATTATTAGCTTTCTAGATAGCACAAGAACCCACTCTCCTTCCCCTGAAAGTACACAGACTCTGCAAGCACAATATTATGTCTTGGAAATAAACAGTTAAAAAACAAAAACCCTTCTGTTCTTCTTTCCCCATGCCATGCTCCATGCTCAGGCTACTTTCTAAGCAGAGAAAGCCTTTATTTTGTTTACGGCAAATTTAGCACATGTTTATGCAAAACGTAAATTACCATGAAAACCCAACAAAAAGGTAGATGAAGCAGAAGGCATGGCTAATCAAATGGATGTGAGGTTCACTGCTCATTTTGGTTAGGGTCAAATAATAATTTATAAATCTGTCTGAGCACATTAAGCATAAAAATAACTCATTACAGGGTCTGAGTAGCCAGATTACTGTTGTCTGAAGACAATACACCTCTTGAAATTTTTTTTAATCATCCATTTATGCCTAATTACATCCAAGGTATGAGAGACATATAGAATAGGGGTGACCAGTAGGAGTTTGTGAACCAGAGAGGCAAATTGAAACCCTAGTTTCTAGAACAAACCCTAGTTCTGACACTTAGTAGCTGAGTGAACCTGGGCAAATTCTAATACTTAAACTATGTGCAGTTCCCTCACGTGAAAAGTAGGAAATATGGGAGGTTTCTTCCAAGCATCAAATAAAGGCAGTATTGCCTGGCACATAATAAGCATGCTGCAGATGTCTGGTTATGGGGCTATTCTGAGTTAACTCTGCATACTGAAAACCTCATGAACTAATTACATACTTCACTATTCATCCCTCTTTTCTTCTCTGTGACAGAAGACGCTCATTTAAAAACACTAGTTTTGAAAAAAATCTCCAACTATAAACTACATTTTCAAGCTACAGTATTTACAAGTTTCTAAAACAGTTTGTCTAAAATTACTTCAGAACCATCTCAGACTTTGTCAAATTACCAAGACCTGGCTTCTCCTCAGGTCTTTGCTGTCACCATCAGGCCTTGTTACGTGGGACTAGGTACTCCTGCCTACTTCTATTGGGATACTTACAGAATTAGCAGTTTATATAGTTTTAATCATGCTCCTCCTCTCCTATACCAGACTGTCAGAAAACTGGACATGGGGACTGTCTTACTATTTCACAGGGTATGGCATAGTGCATCAGACACTCAATGTAAAGAACCCATAGAGTAACATACTGATCAAATGCAAAACTCACTGAACATACAAATCAAACTTCTCTCGTGTCTATGCACTGAATTATTTCTCATTTCTGTTTTCTACAAAACATTTAAATAATTTGTGTATGTGTGTGCATAGGCACGTATGTTCAAAACATAAAGCTAAAGACATACAGAAGAAACATGATTACAAAACAAAGTGACTTTAGCCAAGATAAAGCAGTGATGGCTTTAAAGATTTGTTGCGTTATCTCCTGAATTTTCAGAAATTAGTCAAATATCCTCAGAAGTTTAAAAACATTTCCGTTACAGTATAATTAATTTTGTCAGACTGGTGGGCAGTCTGGTTTCAAAGATTAAAGCAATTAATCAGGGCAAGGTTTAACAATGTTTGCTTATAACAAAATTATGACTACAAACTTTTCTTTCTCCCTTTTCCATCTTCCTATGATTCAAGCTATTTCCTCTTTCTTCTCTTCTGAAGCTACAGCAAGAAATGGTAGCCAGGTTTAAACTCTTTTATCTTCACAGTACCCCTATCCCAGAAGGGTTTATTTCTTGTTCTTTCATAAAGCATCAAAAGATGAATTATACTAACCTTACTGTATTCCATGCATCTCCAAGTTCTTTGGAATACTGCTTTTCAAAATGATCCAATACAACTTTGCAAATCTGTTTTCCAAGCTTCGTCTCTGGTTTTGCTTTCAGCTATGATGATAAGAAAAGTTTGCTGACACATTCTATTACAAATCTACTGAATTTCAACATTACTAGCACAGTCTTTTTTCTTAAGATAACACTTTTTTCTCCCCCCTCATAATTACCAGTTAAGATAGGAGCTATACCTCACACGTAATAAAACTATATTATCATACTCTATCTACTTATAAAAAACGTTTCTCCAAATGATTGCTCAAATGTAAGGCAAAAGGTGAAGTGGCATTGTGGTGCTAACATATGAATGTGTGTCAAAAGAACAAAATTAACCTACATCAGGGGAACTCAGGAAAAAGCACGTGGGGAGTCTGTATTATCTTAGCAATATTTTTTGTAAATGTAAAATTATTCCAAAATAAAGTGAATTTAGAAGAAAAGTTAGTTTCCTATGGAAACTTCGCTGCAGCTTTATCTCATTTACTAATTCAAAGGAGTTTATCGAAGGCCAATTACGTAACAGACATTCTTCTAATCTCCCAGCATAACACGGGGACAAGGACAGTTTCAGCCTTCCAAGATCCTGCATTCCGCTCCAAGTTGAAAGGATATTAAAGCCTGCAGGCTACAGTGCAGACAGCTTACTTGCGGCGGAGGTGAGTCTTGGGAGAAAACAGAGAACGCTCAAGAGCAAGCGTCAAAACACTGAGCATTATTCTAGGGCTTTGGACTGAAGCTAAAGAAAGCCGAAGATCACCAAGTTGCCCGCATCCCAGCCACCTCCCTCGCAACGTCATCGGTCGGTAATGCTTCTGGCTCAGGGACGCGGCTGGGTCCCAGCCCTCACCAAGGTCAACACCATCCCGTCAGGAGAGATCAAACAAGAAATCAATTCCACCGGGTATCTAAAGCTTGAAGGGAAGCAAATGAACAACCCGTCTTCCGATTTTCGCCGGAATTCTCTCCCATCCCTCACGTTTCCGGTTCAACTTATCGCGAGATTCTGTTTTGCCCGAGTTATGAAATCTCGCCTATTGAAAGATCCAGGTCCCGCGAGGCTTTCCCTGGTGGCTCAGAGGTAAAGACTCCGCCTGTAGTGCGGAATGACTAGGTTCAATCCCTGGGTCGGGAGCATCCCCTGGAAAAGGGAATGGCAACCCACTCCAGTAATCTTGCCTGGTGAATTCCATGGACAGAGAAGCCTGGCAGGCTGTAGTCCATGGGGTCACAAAGAGTCGGACACGACGTGTCCCGCGAGGGGAAAGAGCAAAGTTACTTCAATAGTGGGTGGAGGAGGCAGTGCCTACCTACTCCGGGGCGGTGGCCGGAGCCCCTGGGCGGAGACTTGGGCAGAGGTCCTTCAGAAACCACGCCTCACTCTGAAAAATTTCTTTCTGCCCTGTATTTGAAGTTCAGAACAAGAATGGAAGTGTTTGTCACTGTTGTTGTGCAATCGCTCAATCGTGCCTGACTCCGCGACCCCATGGACTGCAGCTCTCCAGGATTCCCTGTCCATCACAACTCCAGTTTACTCAAACTCATGTCCGTTGGGTCGGTGATACCATCCAATCATCTCTTCCTCTGTTGTCCCCTTCTCCTGCTACCTTTAATCTTTTCCAGAATCAGGTGTTTTTTCTAATAAGTCAGCTTGTTGTATGATCGTTGCTTTAAGATGTTCTCAGAGGCGAGGATAGTTACTGCTAATATACCAAATCTGAAGATTCCCATTAGCCCAGATATTCAGGACTCAAGATAGAAGGGACGGATATGATGAAAAAAATTTGTTACGCGTTTCCTAGAGATGGCTCAGTGGAATAATCTCTCAGGGAGAGATAAAGGATTAAGTTGATTTAAATACACAGGTAAAACGTTTAGCATAGAGATTAAGAAACAGTTAACACCCAAATGTTAGCTGCTACTGTGTATTTTATTCACTATCTTGAAGTTAGTGATTATCACCAAGGTCTGATACCAAATGCTGACTAACAAAATGACCTTACATTCTAACACCCTAAAAAATGAACCTCCTCACCCACTTTTACTAGGGGAAGGGTTACTGGTTCTCTGGAAAGGATCACACCCATTCTGATAGGAATAGCAATTTATTTGCTCTTTTAGTGTTACTCTTTAGTTGTTCCCTTGTAATATCAATTAGCAATTTATCAGAGAAAGTGCTAAGGTAGTGCCTAATATTTAATGAGCATCATCATTTTGAGACCCTTGATGCTCAAAATATCAGTCTTAAGTATATGCTATAAGTGCAAATCTTAAGACCATGTAAAAAGATAAATTTCACTATCTCTACTGTGATTTGAAGCTTAATATATTTATTTAAACAAGTTATCCAATAATTAAAAATGAATTTAGATTTGGTATAAAAAAAGTACAGTATTAAGGAGGTGATTAAATGCATCATTTTATTGAAAGTTTAAGCAAAAATCATTAGTGTACCTTTAAGCCTCTAAGAGATTTCATATAGTTTATTTTTTTCTGTACGTCTTACAGATGGTTGCATTTAATGAATCAATGTGGTAGTGGTATAATTGCAATGTAGACATATAAAAAACTTTTAAGGAGGTAGAAATCATATATACTATTTTTCTTTAAGGGAAAAGGGATATGTTATGCTTGGAAAGAGGTCATATTAGTTATTATATTGTTTTGTAACTTCTTCTTTAGCATAATTGTTTTCTGATTTTTATTGAAAAAAAAACCTTTTAAGCCTGTGAGAATGAAAATCATGCATAATGCCACTAGAAGTAATCACTGTTAACATTTTGGTGTGTTTCTCTAATTTTATGCATTTTCAAATTTGCTAAAAATATAAGATTGTACCCTGTTTTAATAAGCATTTTTTAATTAAAAATTCTTCATATACAGTACATAATTTCTAGAAGTTGCATGGTATTTGAAAGTACATAGGTTAACATACTTACTATCTTATTGATAGACTTTTTCATGATCTTTGCATGTCTGATAATCTTGTAATTTTCAATTATGTCCTTAGTCTGGTAGATCTTACAATCTTATTACTGTATTTCTGTTGTAAATTACCTACTCATATCCATTTATCAGGAGCTTAGTGCTATTTATATTTACCTCTATATTAGAGCTATTAACCATATCACATTTTCAAGTACTTTTCCAATTTTTCTTAAAATCATGATTTTAAACGTGAAAATATTTTAAATTTGTATGCAATTGTTTGTAACTGATTCCACAGCTTGGAAATTTCTTCTCACAGAGGGGAGCTGCTTCAGTTTCTTTCTCCCTTTTTTCTTTAGTTTGACCTTTCTCATTTGACCTGCTAATCTATTAGAATCAATATCAGTATCGTAAAAATATTAATGGATTTCCCTTACCTGACACCAAATAGCTACTGGAGAATAAACAAAGTTCTACACTTAGTTTTAAGAAGAGAAACTGTTAGAGGCAGACTTGTTTTTGCAAACATGAGATAAGAAGCTGACATGAGAGTAAGCTGACACAAACACCAGAAACTGTACTAAGGTTTTAAAATTGCTATTATTATGATAAAGACTGAAGCAGCTTAAGAATATAAGGACTTACTGCTATACAAGAAAATAATTTCTACATACCTATGCAATTTTATTGTGAGGTTATTTAAGAAGTGTTTCAGAATAAACCAGGAATTTTCATATTTATATAAAACACCTCTGACAGTGCTTCATGTTTAGGTTTATTCATCAAAAAGGTAAAGACAGGGTTTGTAAGTGAAACAATCTGATATCAAGAGTGTTAGCTTCTTAAATTGAATGGCAGAAAAACACAACAGAGAAACTTACCATCAATGCAGGAGAACACAGTTACAGGCAAGGCAATCTTGGACTTCACTTTAGTACTCAGCTGAGACTCTCACTTTTTTATTAACAGCCCTCCAAAGTGGTGTCTACAAACTACAGCTGACAATAATCCTCTGGAGCTGGGAAGTGAAGATAGTAACTGGTATTCAACTTTTTTTCTAATCTTTAAAAAGTTAGGAGGGCATATATACAAAATACGGGAGAACATGTACATAATTAAGGGCTGAAACTTTTCCCCTGAAAATTCCTTATGTTGAAGCCCTAACTCTCCCCTCCCCTGCCCTCTCCTATCCATTACCTCAGAATGTGACTGTTTGGAAATAGGGCCTTTTCAGAAGTGATTAAGTTAAAGGGAGTCCTTTAGGGTGGGTCCTAATCGAATTGATTGGGGTCCTTATAAAAGAGGAAATTTGGGCACTCTGAGCCACTAACAGCAAATGCACACAGAGAAAAGGCCATGTGAAGACACAGGGAGGAGGCGGCCAGGTAAGCCAAGGAGAAAGGTTTCAGACAAGGTTGCCAACATCTTGATCTTGGACTTCCAGGCTTCAGAGCTATGAGAAAATAGATGTCTCTTGTTTAAGTCACCCAGTCTGTGGTACTCTTTGTTCTGGCAGTTCTAGCAAACTAATACAGTAACTTTATATTTATTGTATACCAAAAGCGTTTACTGAAAAGGATGTATAAAATTTGGAGATCACTAGTTCATTTACCCAGGACATAAGTTGTTTTCTCATCATCAGGCAAAAAGAATTCACAACTCCTGCTGTAACCTGACAAATGATTTTCTTCATATTTTCCATTTAACATAAACTCCCATTCAATAAAGAAAATTTATTTCTGATTTACTATTTAGGAAAAAAGACTGCTATTATGTTTCCACAAAGACAATGGATTATTACTATTTTGATAATTTAAAGCATTTTTAATGTAAGCTTTGAAATATATGAATTTATTTTTTGGATACACTGGAATGTATTTCTTGATAAACTAGAGGGTATTAGCAGAATCTCAGCTGCAAAGTATACTTAAGTTAGAGAAAAATTTTAAGTGGCAGAGCAAAGGATAACAAAATATATAACCTATAGCTTTATTTACATAGGCAGTGTCATTTTTTATAAGCTTTTGCCATCTGCAGGAATAGTATTTCTTTAATGGGAGAAACTGAATAATAGAAAAAGCATAGCAAATAGAACCAAGTAGCAAATAAAATAAAATATTGCCATAGTAAAAGAATACTAAGTAAGAGATCAGCCTCAAACGTAATGGCATATTCTAATGCTGAATGAGCCTCAACTATTCACAGGAAGTTTTACAAATTCAGTTCAGTTCAGTTGCTCAGTTGTGTCCAACTCTTTGCGACCCCATGGACTGCAGCATGCCAGGCTTCCCTGTCCATCACCAATTCTTGGAGCTTATTCAAACTCATGTCCATTGAGTCGGCAATGCCATCCAACCATCTCATCCTGTGTTGTCCCCTTCTCTTCCTGCCTTCAATCATTCCCAGCATCAGGGTCTTTTCTAATGAGTCAGCTCTTCCCATCAGGTGGCCAAAATATTGGAGCTTCAGCTTCATCATCAGTCCTTCCAGTGAATATTCAGGACTGATCTCCTTTAGGATGGACTGGTTGGATCTCCTTGCTGTTCAAGCGACTCTCAAGAGTCTTCTCCAACACCACAGTTCAAAAGCATCAATTCTTCGGCACTCAGCTTTCTTTATAGTCCAACTCTCACATCCATACATGACCACTGGAAAAACCATGGCTTTGACTGGATGGACCTATGTTGGCAAAGTAATGTCTCTACTTTCTAATGTGCTATCTAGGTTTGTCATAGCTTTTCTCCCAAGGAGCAAGCATCTTTTAATTTCATGGCTGTGTGCAATGTTTACAAATTAGGTGAATTCTATTCTATAATTTGGCACTTAAAAAGCATTTAATCTTAAACCTGCAGAAAACATGGCATTTCAGAAAGGTAAAGAGCATTACAGTATACTAACACATATATATGGACTTTAGAAAGATGGTAACGATAACCCTATATGCAAAACAGAAAAAGAGACTCAGATGTATAGAACAGACTTGTGGACTCTGGGAGAAGGCGAGGGTGGGATGTTTCAAGAGAACAGCATTGAAACATGTATATTATCTAGGGTGAAACAGATCACCAGCCCAGGTTGGATACATGAGACAAGTGCTCGGGCCTGGTGCACTGGGAAGACCCAGAGGGATCGGGTGGAGAGGGAGGTGGGAGGGGGGACTGGGATGGGGAATACATGTAAATCCATGGCTAATTCATTTCAATGTATGACAAAAACCACTGCAATGATGTAAAGTAATTAGCCTCCAACTAATAAAAATAAATGGAAAAAAAATAAATAAATAAAAATAAATTTAAAAAAAAAAGAAAACATGGCATTTAATTTTTACAAAATTATGAATTTGCTTCCTCCATTATAAAAGACAAATTAAAAAACCTAGTTTGAAAAACTGAGGAAAACACAATAGCTAAAATAGTTTAGCATTTTTCGACATTTCTTTCTACTGTTGTTTCTAGAAATAGTATAAAAAACTATTTTATACTCATATCAATGACCTACAAAATTGTATATATGTTATATATTTTACACATAAAAGGTATACAGAATTATCCTCCAAATAAGTGAAGCTGTATCTTTTGGATAATAGTTGTATCTCAAGAGACAGACCTTGAGTCATCTAGAATCGTAAGGCAATACGATGTTGTTTTTCAGTCTTTTAACGTTTGTCTCACATATATAAAAATGTATACAGAGAGAAAAGTTTTTAATGAAAAACAAAAAAAATGTATTATTTTAATTTCTCAACTTAAAATGTCAACAATCATATTTTTAAAAATCCTTTATTTTATTACCAAAAAGAAATCATTTAAGTTTCTCAAATGAAAAACAAAACAACATACTGATACAAGCTATTTTTATTGTGTGAAAATGTCATAATTCATAGTGATTATGAAAATGCAGCATATAACAAAATAGGCATTTTACTTGTTAAAAGCCATGTGGATTTACAAAACTAAAAATATTTTTAGAATGTGTTAAGAATACAAATTAATTTTTGAGATATATAAAACATTCTATTTTACCATATATTTAATTTCAAAATCTTAAAAATTATTTTCATTTATTTTTATTAAACGAACTCTAATTATTATACACTAATCACTGGTAGGATACAAAAATTTTAAAGATATATGTATTCTCAAACAAGATGAATAGTAAAAATGCAAAAGTATGAGTTCAGGTTTTAAAAAATGAACTAATGTAAATTTTACAAAAAGGAACCAAGAAGATATACAAGCCAGTTTTTTCTCTAAAAGCCAATATAAACTTTACATTCTGTCTTCTCATGTTACTGTTCCTAACACTTCAGCCACCTATCAAATTTGGGTTGTTATGAATTTTGTATCTGAAGTAGAATGCTTTCTACTCAGCGCACTAGGTAAGTTCCATGTACAAAACTCAGACAAACTGCATATGATGCTCAAAATGAACATTTTTAAAGTAAATAATTGTATTAAACTGCCTTAGACATGCTTAATCATGTTATTGTCAGATATCAGTATATATATATATCTGTTATCAGTATAAGTTGCCAAACTGACTTACCAGTTTTAACAAGGTGATTTCTGTTTAGAGTATTTTCACCTTGATGTATATGGATGCTTTTAATTAAACATTGTAATCTATTTTCAAAAGATAACTAAAAGTTTGTCTCAACGCCAGTTGGAAGACAGAACATATAGATGCCATTCTTCAGTGCAAGGGAAGTACTACTATTTTAAATTATTTTGGAATTGTTTCTTTATAAATGTAACTTAAACCAACATTTATTCTTATTTTGTTAGTACCCAAGCATTTCCCACTTATAAAATAAAGTTTTGGACTATAGTAGCTTTCTTGGTCTTTCTGCCTTTAACTTCAAGACACAAAAGAGGTAGAATAACCTACAAGAGTTACTAAAACTTCTGACAGAACAAGGAGTGAGAAGGAGCACCTTGATTTCTGAAAAGATCTAATCTTTGAAAGAGGGGTTTACTGGGACTTTTAACAGTATCTCATAAAACATTTCTATTAACTTAAAAAGCATTTAAGTCAAAAGGAATTGCAAGTGTCTTTCATTTATTGGGAATGTTGTCAAAGAAAACAAACAGCAACAAACATTCAAGTAATTAGTGCTTTCAAATAACATAATATGGTAAAATAAAAATCTGAGAATCTACTTTAAAAATACCTTAAGGTCAAATTAAGATGTATACTTAAAGAACAATACTATTATAAAACATACTTCAAACCATATAAATATATCTCGTTTGTATAGTTCATGTCTGTCAAGTAAATCAATTCCATTTTCCAGACACAGTTGAAACAAACCATCTATAGAAAAGTGCACAGTCAATATCATAGTAATTAAAATCCTTAAACAAAATTTCTAGAAAAATATAAAAAGTTAAAAATTGAGGTTATAAATTCCCAAGAATCCCCTTTCCATGCACATATATCCTACAAACATTTAAAATAAAGAAATAAAGACTATTAAATAGTAAAGGAAGTGTAGAGAGTCCATTGGCTCTTTTTCTGAACAGGTTTTCCTTCAGGAATACACCCATGAGTGGGGATGTATAAACCAGAGTCAACACTAACTCTTGCTAACTTGTTCCAAATGCTCATCCCACTTGCTGGTCTTTTTTTTTTAAACCATGAAGACCATGGATAAGTAATTAATGATCAGAACAGTCAGGTCTTTGGCTCACTGATATTGTTATGTTATCTTGCCCCAGTCATCGATGTTTAAGGTTTTCCTCTGTTGAGAAAGAAGGCCCTGCAGTTCATCTTGCTGATGTAAAGAGAGCACATCCATATGATGTGGTTATGAGATGACATCGTGAGCATCACTGTTAGGTCTCTGTCGCACAGCCACGGGAGGCAGTGGCTTTCCATAGAAATCTATGTAAAGAAGGTACACCAAAAATACATAATTGTTATGGTAAATCAAGATTTCTGACACAATTCATTTATTTCCAACCAACACCTTTAAAAGAGTAAGAAACTCTGACCTTGTAAGTGAAGCAATGCGTAGGGCAAATTGGGGAAAAAAGTCTGAATTGGAAAAAACTTGAATAAATTCAGAAAACAACCACTAGGGCAAATTTTTAACTCGACGTTATAAATTAATCTCTACTGATTTAATATAAAGCTGCACCTAATATATATATTATTTCCAAGTAAGTGTTCACATCAGAACAAAACAAATAACAAACATCCAAAACTAATGGAACCTGTTGACAAAGCCCTGATAAAAGCAGTATTTGTACAATCCATGTTCTTATCCAATGTTTATTATTTCTAAGAATTTGGTAAGAAAAACTAATTATCTTAGTGTTCTGGTATTAGGAGTATTTTACAATGATACTTCAGTATAGTTCATTGATTTAGGGCATATTTGATACAAAAACAGCCTTAATTTGTACTTCCTAATAGGTTCCTACCCTTAATTATCATAAATTGGTTTATAAATTTTAATAGCATAAGGAAACTTCAGTTTTTCTGGCCTATTACCCAAAAATTATTCTAGAAGCAAAGGTGTTCAAGGTCACTGGAAATAAATATATTAAAAATGTATTAAGGGGCCCCATTTCCAGTTCTGCTCATGCCAGAGTTCAGCTAAGTGGCTCCATGATATTGCTGCCTCAGCATCCATTTTGTCTGGCCAAGTGGCCTAAGGGGGTCTTAGATACTAGCACCTCATGCAAGAACATGCCCTAGAAAACAGCTTGCAAAATTAGATTAGTTGTAAATGTATATTGCAAACTCTAAGGCTACCACTAACAAAAGTCTATGACAAAGGAGGCAAGAATGTATAGTGGAGAAAAGACAGCATCTTCAATACGTGGTATTGGGGAAACTGGAGAGTCATGTGCAAAATAATCAGACTGGATCACTTTCTCACACTGCATACAAACATAAACCTTAAATGACTAAACATAAAATCCAAAACCATAAAACTCCTATAAGAAAACACAGGCAGTACACACTTTGACATTGGTCTTAATATTTTTTAGGTATGTCTCCTCAATCAAGAGAAACAAAGGAAAAATCAAAAAGTGGGGCTGTATCAAACTAAAAAGCTTTCACACAGCAAGGAAACTATCAACAAAAGAAGAGCCTACTGAATGGGAGGAGATACTTGCAAATAATATATCTAATAAGGAGTTAATATCCAAACCACACAAAGAACTCATACAACTCAATATCCCAAAAAAATAAAAAATTTAAAAAGTGGGCTAGAAGATCTGAAAAGACTTTATTCCAAAGAAAACAGACAGATGGCCAACGGACACATGAAAAGATGTTCAACATCACTAATCATCAAGGAAATGCAAATCAAGGCCACAATGAGGTATCACCTCACACCTGATGGAATAGCTATCATCAAAAACAACACAGATAACAAACACTGGCGAAGATATGAAGAAAAGGAAACCTCATGCACTGCTGGTAGGAATGTAGACAGCACAGCAGCCGCCACTATGCAAAAGTGTATGGAGATGCCTCCAAAAGTTAAAAATAGAACTACCATACAATCCAGCAATTCTACTTCTGGGTATTTTTCCAAAGAAAACAAAAATACTAATTTAAAAAGATACATGCACCCCTATATTCATTACAGCATTATTCACAATAGCCAAGATATGGAAGCAAACTAAGTGCCCTTCAACAGAGGAATGGATAAAGATGTCACACACACACACACACACACACACATACACACACACACAATAATTAAGCCATAAAAAACAAGGAACATGGATGGACTTAGTAGTATGCTAAGTGAAATAAGTCAAAGAAAGACAAATAGCGTATAATTTTACTTATCTGTGGAATCTAAAAAACAAACAAAAAAAACAAAAGAACAAACACAACAGCAACAGAGTCAGATAGAGGACAAACAGACGGTTGCTGGACAGAGGAGAGGGATGGCAAGGCAGCAGGTGGGGTGCAGGAATGAGTGAAATAGGTGAGGGAAATTAACAGGTACAAATTTCCAGTTACAAAATAAATGAGTCACAGGGATGAAATGTACAGAGGGGGGAATACAGTCAGTAATAATCTTTGCATCTTTGGTGATTAAGGTGGTCAAAAGGTACAAACTTCCAGTTATAAAATAAGTACTAGGAATGTAATATAAAACATTATTAATATAATTACATGATTAACACTGCTGTATGTTATATATGAAAGTTGTTAAAAGAATAAGTCCTAAGAGTTCTCATCACAAGAAAAAAAAATTTTCCTTTTTTTTTTCCATTTTAATCTGTATAGGATGATGCATTTCATTTACTTAATTTACTGTGGCAAACTTTTCATGATGTATGTAAGTCAAAACATTACGCTATTCACTTTAAACTTATACAGTGCTTTAGATTAATTATATTTCAATAAAACTGGAAGGGAAAAATAAAAAATAAAATAATGAATAAATTTCAATGAAGGAAAGAGTAACAGAAAATTACAATTAGGCAAATACCACAGTAAAAATTATTGCACACACAATCCAATGACAGATGCTAAAACAGAAGCTAAAGTTTGTGGAGAACAGAATATTTGCATAATCTCAAAGTATCACTTCAGTGATATTTACTAATTACAAAGAAAACAGTAACATTTTACAATGTGGCAAATATCACCTTATTCAAATGATGGGAGGTTAGCACCACCAATAATGAGACTTCCCAACATCATGTACACCCCTCCTTCATTTTGAGCATCAATCTGGTTCAACAATGAGAGGTGCTCTTGTGTCATCAGTATGCAGCCTCTACCAATGTACCACAGACAATGCTATATTTGCCACAATTATGTCATTACTTAAAAAAATTTTAAATCAACTGTATATTCTCTCCTTAAAAAAAAACTAGGAGAAAATGATTGTTCAAGCAACTATAAATTTAAAGCGAATACTAAGCTGCCATGATGCTCTAACAAATCTTAATATAACAATGTTAATAAAATGAATTAAAAGTATGGATTTCAAAGCTGAACAGACCTAACTTCAAATTCTGTGTCATTTATAGCTATGTGAGCTAGGGTGTAGGATTCTCACACACAAAACTGCCCATCTGACAAGGCTATTAGAAGAATTAAAATGAGATAATGTACTTAAAAGTGCTTATCAATATGCCAGGGACATAGTATACAGTTATTAGTACTACTATTAATAAAATTATAAGATACAACTATTTTGATAAATTTAAAGTATGCCTTTTCTAATTTCTTGCTTTCAAAATTAATGAGAATTTTGACACATCACAGAACTCATGATTAAACTAGAATGAATATTATGTTTTACTTCTAGAATTGAAAAGTACCCAAATCACATACACGTGACAAGAAGTATCAATTGCAGTTGATTCTGTATTATATCATTGCCAGAAAATTATATCATTCTATATGAAACAGATTTCTTATTGTCTTAACTGTAGGGGATATAAGTTGACCATACTGACCAACTGATATGACCAAATTAATTGATACCATTTTAATAAAGGGCTTCAAACTTAACATACAAAATATAATCTTCATTCATATTTTAAGATTTGAAAATATTCTTTAGCTTTATACTTGGCATTTTTGGCCAACAGAATGTTTATTTCTCATAATGTGTAACGTTTATGAAGTATGGATTAAGAGTATTTACAAAGTGAATATAGATTCAGTTTTTAAATGTATTCTCTGAATGCATGTCTTACATATTACCCAGAGTGAGGTTTACAGAAAATAAAGCAATTAGAAAAGTAAAATTGAATTGCCATCAAGGAATTGATGTCTATAATCAAAGAATAAATAAATATCTGCCTTAATTCCTAATTTGACTATAAAAAATTATTTTTCATCTCAATAAATTTTAAGTGCCAAACCCAAATGCAGTCAACTTAATTATTTCCCTTTGCTCATTATATGCCTGTTGTCTGCTTCCCATTAACCACATTCAAATAAATATTTATTAATACAGTTAGGAAAAAGAAGAGGATGTGATGATAAAATTGGCAACTATCAGCATCTCAAACAAAAATCTCACAACAAATACTAAAAACTAATTTAAACTTTTTAATTACAATTTTAAATTTATTATACTGACTTTCTTCTCCATAATGAAAACAGAGTTGATCATACTTTTTCTTAGCTATACAAGGTATACTTTGACTTAAAATTTATGGGAAAAAAATAATGAAGATATTTTAAAACTTGTGAAGTTAGAATGTTTAATTCTCTGCTTGAGAAGTTAAATTTATTGATCTACTTAAAATTAACTGATATGTTAGAATAACAGTGGTCTTAAAATTTAACTAATTCATTATAATCCTTTTCTAGGAGTTCTAATTTAAAAATATAGGAGAGCAAAGAAAAAAAAAACAAAAAACAACCTTCTTATTAGCCCATTTTCAACCTCTTTTTTAGTTGCTTTTAACTAATGTTCCCCCAGATGCTACCATTCTTTTCTCCTTATTTTACATACCTTCCCTCAGAAACAGTAAACTATCATTCCTTCAACTGCATTCATTCAGTAAACAAATACACAACATCTATTAGGGACAAAGCATTTCTATTATATGATGACAACTGAAAAACAAAACAAATACTACCTACATCCCCTTCCACCCACCTGAGTCCCCTTTCTCCACAGTTCCAGAATCTTATTTGCACTGATATATGGACATTTCCAAATAGATAAGTCTACAGAGACCTCCAAAGCAAGTTTTCTTTCTCCTCATATATTGTCAGCATTAGAGACAGCACCAACCTTCTAGCCCCTTCAGCCAAATAATATTCTGTTCCTTTTCTTTCATCCCATACATTCATTCTTCATATAGAACTTATAACTGTTCAATAGTCTCTCAACACATTTTTTATTCTCCATTCCAATTCCCACTCTTCACTTCTCACTCTGACCACTGCAATAGCTTCTAACTGGGATCCTAACCTTAGGTGTGGGCACAATCTAGTCTATACATAGTGACAAACTTTACTTTCCTAAACAATAACTCTTGTAATACTATTTCCTGTTAAAAATGTATATTGTCTCTTGTAAAATTAGCAAGTCTAGACATCTTAAATATATATGTGAGGCCCTAAACAATCTGGCTATAAGCCGTAATTCTAGTTTCAGTATCTCTGCAACTTTAAACTTCCTATTTCTTACCTGTTCCACCTACGTGGACCTAAGATCTAGTCACAAGTTAACTTCATACTATTTTCCAAATTAAGCAATGTGTTTTCCCACCTCTCCATCTTTGACTAGTTTATTTCTTCTGCTTATTAACTCTTCTCACACATGTACGCATGTATATATATTTATATACACATACATTAGCACTACCTAATTGTTTCTAACAACATAGTGAATATTTAAGCTGATAATATATTCTAACACATACAATTTCAAAATATAAACAAACAGGAACTAATCTATTATAGTCAATGAAAACATCATGATGTAAAGTTAGCACCAAAAAGACATGTGACTTCACTGTTATTTTGAAGTTGAAGGACAAACCTTCTGTCTTTAGAAATTTAAAAAATCTTCTAATTTTCACTGCAAAGTGATCAAACCAGATAATCTTAAGAGAAATCAGTTCTGAATATTCATTGGAAGGACTGATGCTGAAGTTGAAGATACAATACTTTGGCCACCTGATGCGAAGAACTGACTCATTGAAAAAGACTCTGATGCTGGGAAAGACCAAAGGCAGGAGAAGCAGATGACAGAGGACTAGACAGTTGGATAGCATCACCAACTCGACAGACATGAGCTTGAGCAAGCTCCGGGAGTTAGTGATGGACGAGGAAGCCTGGCATGCTGCAGGCCATGAGATGGCAAAGAGTGGGACACAACTGAGCGATTGAACTGAACTGAATGATTATGAAGAAATATTTCATTATTGATACGGTATTCAAAAAAAGAAAGCGACCAGAACACTTAAATTTAAATACTTTTTGAATAAAATAGTTTATATAGTTTGCTATAATTTCAAATTATATATAATGCTTTTTGAAAGATTAAACTTCTGAATTTTTCTTTTGTAGTAAATGAATCTTCTTAGGAAACCAAGTTCAAGATTAGGTAAACAGAGTTATCAAAAAGGAAATGAGATGTTCTTGATGAATTTTATTGAACTACAATTCTACACGTATAAGTCATCCTTTTGCATGTGAGAAATCAGAACTTCTGCCTGTTGTAAAGGGCAGCTCTGTATTCCCCACTGTCCGTCTTCAAGTTTCCAGGCGGAGCTCTTACACCCTATATTGGCTGCACTACACCTAATGTTCATTTCATCCACAAAAGTGTTTTCTTGATTCAGTGAAGACTTTTGTAACTGCCCTGGTGGTTCAGATGGTAAAGCGTCTGCCTACAATGCAGGATATGTGGGTTCAATCCCTGGGTCAGGAAGATCTCCTGGAGAAGGAAATTGCAACCCACTCCAGTTTTCTTGCCTGGAAAATCTCCATGGACGGAGGAGCCTGGCAGGCTACAGTCCATGGGGTTGCAAAGAGTCGGACACGACTGAGCGACTTCACTTTTACTAAGCTGAACTTTATCTGGTTTCTGACTTGGTTTCTGATCTTACAAACTGCGTTACTCTTTACTTTATTGTACTTTCAGCAGCTGAGTATCCTTAGAAGCAGAGAAAGAGCAATTACAGAACCCCTGGTAGCTCAGACGGTCAAGCGTCTGCCTGCAGTGCGGGAGACCTGGCTTTGATCCCCGGGTCGGGAAGATGCCCTGGAGAAGGAGATGGCAACCCACTCCAGTACTCTTGCCTAGAAAATTCCATGGATGGAGGAGCCTGGTAGGCTACAGTCCATGGGGTCACAAAAGAGTCGGACACGACTGAGTGACTCACTTTCACTTTCATCATCACTGGGGCCTCCCAGGTGGCGCCAGTAGTATAGAACATTCCTGCCAATGCAGGAGACGTAAGAGATGTGGGTTTAATCCCTGGGTTGGGAAGATCCCCTGGAGAATCGAATGGCTACCCACTCCAGTATTCTTGCCTGGAGAATTCCATGGACAGAGTAACCTGGCAGGTTACAGTCCACGGGGTTGCAAAGAGTCAGACACGACTAAAGTGACTTAGCATGCATGCATCATTGAGTATAGGAGCATATATAGGACAATGAAGTTTTAAACACAATAATTGTACTGTCTCATATTTAAGCTGCCTTAAAATCATTCTCTTTTACAACTATTTATATTAATATATAATGGATAAACACAAGCTATGATGGTCTTACTTCTGTTTTCTAAGATAAATGTTAAATCAAATTATATTGAGGCAAAGGGCAGTTAAGAATAAAAAATTAAATAAATGAAAGTGAAGTAAAATGAAAAAGGATGGTTGTGGATTTGAAAGGCTCCCTAAAGTAAAAGTTTATTGAAGTAATGAGGTAAAGAAAAATGAACGTGATATGTATAGACATTTGAAAACTGATCCTTTGGCATTACCATTATGACGTGTTTCACCAAGAGGCTCAAGTTTTGGAAGTCTAGTGACTTTGGGGGTTCCCCAGCCAACTGAAGAAAAAGAAAGACATTTAAAAACACTGTTAAACATTATCTCTTTAGGTCTGTTAAGAGGGTCCCTCTCTTGCCAGGAATGTATACAACTTCAATGTCAGTTCATTCATATTGAATGACATAGTACCAAATAACCACAAACCCATTTTAAATGGTTTCTGTTTTAGAATGTAATTTTAGGTTGGTGATACTTGCTTTTTGTTTCCCTTTAGTTAAAAATATAAGCATCCTCACCACCAACATAAATAACCTTAGGCTACTAACCTAAGTCCCAACAGACGCTAAAAGAAATGGACACTATTAGATGGAATATCAAAAATGAGTCTTAAAATGGGGCTCAAAGGAAAATGTTACCATCTTACGCCTTCTAGCAAGACTAAAAGTAAACTACAAACATATACATTGTAAGGTATTTACTGAATATGTGATGTACAATGCTTAGTGATGAAAAAGATGTCTTATTAATTTTTACTATTTTTTTACTTTCATAAAGCATTTTTTTCTGAATAAAAAAAAATCAACATTTATGCTGATAAATTCTGAACTAAGTAGACAGAACAAAGAATTCTACCTTTTTCACAAATTCACAAGATTATGAATCCTCTGAATAAAAACTGCATGATTTTTTAGATTTTTCTTCAGTGTTTACGGCAGTATTTCTAAATTCAGCATCAACAGCGATTTGCTCACCAGGAGGAGGAGGCGGGGGCGGTGCTGGACTCTTAGGAGCAGAATCGTCTGTATTAACAGGCTCCACACGGTGGCTCCTCTTCATCCTCAGTTTCTTGGTTTTCTTTTTACTGCTATCTATAAGAATATAAACATGCGACTTTATGCCTTTTGGAAAAAGTTACTTCTATAATAAAAAAAAGAACAGAATTAGAATATTGATATTATTATTACCATAGAAACATAACTTCAACTTAAAAATTGTTACCAATAATGAACTGTGAACTTGCCTTTTCTAAGAATAAATTTGTGATTGCTTATTGAATGATTAATAAATACAATGTGAGTGGCAAAAAGTCATATTTTAAGTTCAGTGAGAAGTGATTCAGAATACAAAAAAAAATACATATTTCCAAAAGTAACAGTTTTTTTCAAGTGTCATAATAAATAAATGGGATTATCTAATTACAGAGACTTCTACAAAGCTACGGATGACCTGGGGGAGAAAGACAGGTATCGGTTTGTCTCAGTAGGATATACAGAATGAATCCAGATCTAAGCCCAAAAATAATCCTTTGAAATGTGAAAAAAGACCCTAATCAAACCAAAGCACATTATCTATGAAAATAATGCCCAAGATGTTCAATATAAATGTATGTAACCAAAACTCATATTAGAGCTTACAGAATTGAATCTTAATCTTTCTAAATATTTACAGATTCTCGCTTAAGCACATATAGACATTTTAAGTGAATCTATGTTAACATGTAAACTTTTAACAACATAAACCAGGATGATATAGTACTTAAATAATCCAACAGCAGAGCCACTAAAATATTTTAATTAATAATCCCAAATCACTAAATTTATACATATAATACATTTTCTAAAATGGAAATTATGTTACACAAGAAACAGCCAACATCTATGAAACCTATAAAGCATTGTAAGAAATACAATTATATTTGGAAACTCATTATTTTTCAAAATAAATTAGTGTCCCTTGAGAACATTTTACTCTAGATATAAACAGAGACATCCTTTTACAATTAAAGCTATAAGCTTTGCCGCTGGGAGAAAGGAAAGAGAGCTTCCAGAATCACATGGTACTTTAGCATGGGCAGTAAGTCAGGGGCATGGAAGAGCACAGGCTACGCAACAGAGAATCGAAAGTTGAGGGAAGTGTATCTCAGCACAGTCACAGGTGAGACGTGTGATCTCGAATTACTCAACCTTTCCAAGTCCCTGCTGTCCTACTCTACATAATGAGAAAAATATACCTCAGGATTGCTATGTGAAATAACAATGTTGTGTTAATATTTTCAAATCATCTACCAAATTATTTTGTTCTTTAACAACGTATTAGTGTTATTAGAAAGAGCTCTTCCAATATATTTAAAGGCCACTTTAAGTCTACATTTTGTTTTACTCTGTTAACAGAGTGATATGGGTACAAATGTGGATACCCCAACTTCCCAAAATACACAAAGTATAACTTTCAAATCTAAGTATTTTTATATAGCAAAACATCCATGTTAGGTATTCTGCATTTCAGGGACTGAGACCTTATTTTCATAAACTCTTTAATACTATACAAAAATTCTTATATACCATTCTTACAAATATATCATATACCAAGTTACTGTATCACCAACTAAGAATGGCAAGGAAGCAACGGTTCCTGGGCATCTCTTGTGTCAGGCCCTGTGCTAGGAACACTGTAGGGTTACTTTTATTATAAGGAAACCTAAAAGCCTGGTTGAAAAAAAAAAAAGATGAAAACTCCATTTCTGAGATGAGAAAAACAAGGACTGAAGAACACCATATAACATAACATACATCTAGCAGATGAGAAAGTCTGGATGCTACCTCGGATTGTGTGAGTCCAAATGGTCTCTCTCTATGACACCAAAAGACATAAATTTCCTGTTAAATCACGTAACTAGTTTAAAAAAAGAAAAGTAACTGTAAATTAAAGATTTTATATAATATTAAAATAAGAGGAACATGGATATTTGATAATAAAATGGCTTTTAAATTATATTTTTTAAATTTAATTGAATGATAATTGCTTTACAGTATTGTATTGGTTTCTGCCAAATGTTCAGTTATGTCTGCATCCCCTAAATCACAAGTAAATAAAGAAAATGACGCTGACTATAACTTTTGGAAGATTAAGAAAAACAAAACAAACCCTCTAAGAATTTTAAACATTTTAAATACACTCTAAGGATTCCTGGGAATATGCAATATTCCTAATTATTGAAAATGGAATTTTCAGCTGAAATTCTTTTCAGTTACAAAGGGCTAGGTTCTAAGACATCATGAATAAAAACAAATTAGCAAACTAATGATGAACTAAAATTCATGAAAAAAACATAAGAAACATTGCATTTGGAGATGAAAAATCTTACGATACATTTCTTTGTGAAAATAACCATGACAAATGAAAAAGTATTTTTAAGTTTTATATATGTTATTTATATGTCACATATAATACATAAAACTTAAAAATAAACACAATGACCATAAAAATAAATAATTTATATATTTTTAATAACTAGATTTATCACCTGATTCTGATGATCTCCAGTCTGTCTCATCTTCATTTTCCAACTGCTGTGTTAACGCCTCCTTATAATTTTCTACTACTCCAAACTCACTGTTTTTTTGGCTACTGTCACTGATCTGGCTCTGTGTCTCTATTTGCTCATGCTCCATTTTATGCTTCAGGGGGCAGCCATCACTGTCTTCTGTATTTTGCCTCTTTTTCTCTCTTTCAAGTTTTTTTTCATTCTGACAAAAATGAAATGTATCATTCTTAATATAGTGGTCATATTTAAGATAGCTTAAGGGAGAAATCAAATAATTCATAAGCATTATGTAACTTCAGAGTGTGATATTTCCATTAAAAATTATTTGAATATATCATTAAAACATGCTAATTGCCAAACATTCAGAAAGCAGAGAGTATAAAGACAGAACACTTATACTACCAGTAATTCCACAGTCTAGAGATGATCACTATTTGATGTACAAGTCAGTGAGAGGTGCTTTTCTTTGCCTACCCCACAAACATACAGACATACACATCCACAAACATACACTAATGTGACTGTCTCTCAACATATACATATTTATGTATATTTTTGGAGAAGGAAATGGCAACCCACTCCAATATTCTTGCCTGGAAAATCCCATGGATTGAGGAGCCTGGAGGGCTGCAGTTCATGGAGTCGTAAAGAGTCGGACACGACGGAGCGACTAAGCACAAGCACATGTGTATTTTTAAACAGAAAAGAATCAAAGATTTAAGAATACATATTTCTTTCTCTGTCAGTCAATTTATGAAGTGCTTACAATAGTGCATGACACATACCTAGTGAAGTGTTAGCTATGAAAGTATTATATTATGCTATGGTTTAGTCATATCTGGCTCTTGCGACCCCATGGACTGCAGCCCACCAGTCTCCTCTGTCCATGGGATTTCCCAGGCAAGAATACTGGAGTGGGTTGCCATTTCCTTCTCCAGGGAATCTTCCTGACCCAGGGATGGAACCCAAGTGTCCTGCATTGCAAGCGATCTACTGCATTGCAGGCAGATTCTTGAGCTAAATCACCACTGAGCTGCCAGGGATTCCCTATATTATAATGTACGTGTAAGCTATTACTACTTTCATCAATTACACTATTATTTTGAATAATTCTATCATAACTTATTTTACCAACTCCCACTCAATGGACAAAGACGTGATTTTCAATTTTTCATTATTACAAGAAATACAATTATTGAATTAGTTCTCCAGAATAAATTCCTAACAGTCATGCTGCTGGATCAATGGGTAAAGCACATTTTAAAATGTGACATACTACAAACTTTACTTCATAAAAACTAATGTCAAATTACACCACTGGAAAAGGACTAAAAGAGTGATATTTTCCCACGTCTTTCCTTTTTTTGATTGCACAGCGCAGCATGCAGGATCTTACTTCCCCACCAGGGATCGAAACTGCACCCCCTATACTGGAAGTGTGCAGTCTTAACCACTGGACTGCCAGGGAAGTCCCCCACCCCACATCTTTTTCAGTGCTTTTTTAATCATCATGCTCAGTTATTCAGCTGTGTCCGACTCTTGCTGACCCTTCAGACTACAGCCTGCCAGGCTCCTCTGTCCATGGGATTTTTCAGGCAGGAATACTGGAGTGGGTTGCCATTTTCCCCTCCAGGTTTTAATCATTATAAATCTTTTATGTCTCCACCAAACTAATAAATACTTTTTCACCTCAGTGTTGATTTATTATTTTTATTATTACTGAAGATAAGTTATAAAATATCCTTATTGCCATTTAAATTTTTTCTATAAGGAACTACCCATCATAACCCAATGCCCTTTTTTCTATTAGAGTCTAATTATTTACACAGTAATTTTTTAAGGATTCTTTTTTTTTTTTTTGACCCATGTTTCTCAAATATTTTTCATTACGTTTAGTTTTTTTTTTTTGTCTTTAACTTTGTAGAACATCTCTTTAAAAACTGAATATACTAAGATCTACTTTATTTTTCCCATTTTATGATTTTTCACTCTGTGATTTGTGGCCTCATTGTCCTGCTTTGAATGTTTCTCCTCCTCCAAGTTTACAAATGTCTATCTGTATTATATTCAAGTGTTTTTAAGGCTTCTTTTTTTAATATTTAAATCTTTTAAAATTTAATTTGGTATACAGTGTTCAATAATTTTGCTTTTTTTTCCAAATGACTCTTCAGTTGTTACAATATCTTTTTTCTCCCAGGTTTGAAATGCCACCTTTCTCTTATACTAAATGCTTATATATAATTCTGTTTGTTACTATTGCTTCATTGTGTATCCTGGAACCAACATCTCACCATTTTCATTATCTGTGATAAAAATCAAAGGAAAAAAATGTCAGGTAACATTTTAAAGAAGAAGTTTTTTGGGGAAGAAAACTTGCTTGAGAAAAAGGATATTTCCATTTATTTCATTTCTTAAGTAACTTAAAACCAAATATCTCATATTACCGACTATTTTGCAAAAATAAAGCAACCAAAAACTATACAATCATCTTCTTACCTGTGGAGCTGCCTCCCTCCTCAGCAGCAGCCCCAAGGAAGAACTAATCATCCACCTTTCCAGATGAATACCTGTGTGGAAGGAGGCAGTGACAGGGGAAGAGGGATGGAGAACATACAGGTGGGTCATTCGAGCCACCTGCCACATTAAGCTCTGAGTGAATGGAGAGGCGATTTAGGAAGCTCCGCCACTGAGGAAGCATAGCTGCTGGGAGTGATTGAAGCAGGACCAGTGCAAACTCTGAACGTCAGTAGAAAATGAAAACAGACACAGATACACAGACAGACAGATATAGAAACATACACACATACACAGACACACTCTTTCTCTCACCCTTAATTTCTTATGATTAAAATCTACAAATTAATTTTAGTTAAACTTCTGACGTTTAAAATTAAATGATATTCAGATATAAAAGAACATATCATAGTTTCAAACATTAAGTATCCTGGGAAAATAGCTAGAAAATCATTTACATACTCTAATGCTTCATAAACATCTAAATATTACTGTAAAAGTATAGTAATAGCAATATACAGTGATAATGACAACATAAATAAGAGTTAAACACTACTGTCATAGGATATGTGACACAATATATTTATCAGAACAATAAGATAGTTGTATATCCTATCTTCATTTTCATTCTCGGTGAATTCTGCAGCCATCCTTCTTCCCTTTAACCCTAGATCAGAAGGGAAGATTGAAGAGGAAGAAGCAGCAAACCTTTAGCCTGTCTCCCCCTTTTGATTTCTTTTACAAATAATTAATCCCTGGAGAAATACTACTATCTCCCTGCCTCCTTTCCCCATTCCTCACCTCCTTTCCGAACTTCCAACTTTATAACTTAACATATAAAAATTAATTCGCCACTATCCATACCTCAATGATTACCGATGCTATTGGCTGGAAAGGATTAACAATGACTGGTTCTGGGTCCAACTCAGCCATCCCACTGGTTCCATGGAGTTCAGCCCGTTCTTGTTCTCTTTGTTCTCTATATTTTGAAGGAAAAAAATTGGAATTCCTTATGAGAAAATGAAAAACCATGTTTAAGAACACCTGCAATAGGTTTATGGCTATTAAATTCAATATTTAAACATATGGACATGGCTTTGAATTACTGATTTTCAGATATCCTTATGCAGGTAATAAGCCTCTATCTCCATGTAAAGATTAATCGTTTGAATTTCTAAAGAAAGAAATGCTGACAAAAATGAGATTCTCTATGACTGACTTCTTAATGTCTGCAGTACAGATTATTTTTCTATGTAATAAAGATTTATATTTATCAATTTAATTACCCTCCCAAACCAATGCAATCCTTTTCTCTAATGTTAACTAGATAAGTTCTGCTGTTAAACCTCTTAAGAGCTGCGTACAGTTATATACCATAAATGAACTAGATAACAATTATTGCTTTGCATAAGTAGAAAAGGCTATAAAAATAAGTAGCCCTTTGTCACTCAAACCAAAAAATTATTTCTATGTTAGTTACTACTGAGAATTTTATTACCTCTGTGACTTAAAATTAATGTTGCCCCAGAGATAAAGGTAATAAATTATTAAAAGACAGCCCTCAGATTGGGAGAAAATAATAGCAAACGAAGCAACAGACAAAGGACTAATCTCAAAAATATACAAGCAACTCCTCCAGCTCAACTCCAGAAAAATAAATGACCCAATCAAAAAATGGGCCAAAGAACTAAACAGACATTTCTCCAAGGAAGACATACAGATGGCTAACAAACACATGAAAAGATGCTCAACATCACTCATTATCAGAGAAATGCAAATCAAAACCACAATGAGGTACCATTACACGCCAGTCAGGATGGCTGCTATCCAAAAGTCTACAAGCAATAAATGCTGGAGAGGGTGTGGAGAAAAGGGAACCCTCTTACACTGTTGGTGGGAATGCAAATTAGTACAGCCACTATGGAAAACAGTGTGGAGATTTCTTAAAAAGCTGGAAATAGAACTGCCATATGACCCAGCAATCCCACTTCTGGGCATACACACCGAGGAAACCAGATCTGAAAGAGACACATGCACCCCAATGTTCATCGCAGCACTGTTTATAATAGCCAGGACATGGAAGCAACCTAGATGCCCATCAGCAGACGAATGGATGAGGAAGCTATGGTACATATACACCATGGAATATTACTCAGCCATTAAAAAGAATTCATTTGAATCAGTTCTAATGAGATGGATGAAACTGGAGCCCATTATACAGAGCGAAGGAAGCCAGAAAGATAAAGACCATTACCGTATACTAACACATATATATGGAATTTAGAAAGATAGTAACGATAACCGTATATGCAAAACAGAAAAAGAGACTCAGATGTATAGAACAGACTTGTGGACTCTGGGAGAAGGCGAGGGTGGGATGTTTCAAGAGAACAGCATCGAAACATGTATATCTAGGGTGAAACAGATCACCAGCCCAGGTTGGGTGCATGAGACAAGTGCTCGGGCCTGGTGCACTGGGAAGACCCAGAGGGATGGGGTGGAGAGGGAGGTGGGGGGGACCGGGATGGGGAATACATGTAAATCCATGGCTAATTCATTTCAGTGTATGACAAAAACCACTGCAATGATGTAAAGTAATTAGCCTCCAACTAATACAAATAAATGAAAAAAATAAAAATAAAAAAAAAATAAAAGAAGTCGCTATAGACAGAAACATGACTATTTTAGATATGCAACTAGACTGTAAGTATAGTAGAACAATGTCAATGCTCATTACTATGGCATTTATTAATTAAGTTCTATGATGGAAAGATATATTCTCTCATCCTGAACCTAGAAAGCCAAGATTTAGTGATCTGCAATTTACTAATTCTGTGACCTTGGTCATTTATCTGCATACTTGAGCCTCAGCTTTCCCATAAATGTGGACAAAATACCTATTTCATAGAGCTATTTCAGATAAATTAATACATGTGAAAGCTCTCTATATAAACATACTTACAGGACACTTATCATTATTAATGCTATCATTTATTAGTAAGTAATTTCAGGTATCTGGTTTTAATATACTATTTTCAGATACCAATAATAGCTGTTTTACTGTTTTTTCCAAAATTATCTAAACCTATAAAAATCTAAAAACCTATTAAATTGTGTTTAACAATAAAAAGTTCTTCTTTTTAACACTCTCATCTAAATTTAATTATGGATTCTGTTAAACAGGAGAGGATTCCGAAGACAAGTGGCATGGCTCAGAGAAAGGAGGGAAGGGGAGAGGGGTACCAGAAAAGCCAGCCATATCATGATCTGGAACATCTTTGTGGAAAAAGCTAAAACTGGGGGAAAAAAAAGACTAAATTTCTTTTATTCAATCTTTTTTTTTTTTCTTTTTGCTTGTTTTCTAAGTGGAGCAAAACCAAAGAAGCCTTTAGAAAACTATGGCCATTAAAAAAAAAGAAAAGAAAACTATGGCCATATATTTTGTTTTCATAAATACATAGAAGGTATATTTACATGAATGGTTGGGTGTACTTAGCTTTATATAATGAAAATATACACTAGAATAGAAAATCAAAGATTCTCAAAGGAACTAAAACCTCTTATTGGTTCAAGAGAGACCTATGTCACTGATCTGCTCATGTTATTGAGCACTTGAGGATAGAAAAGTTATCCCTCCAAGAGATAAGTCCTGTCTCTGAATTAAATGAAAGATACCAGCAATCAGAGGGTTTCCTTGACAGTGTGAGGGAGTACCTCACAAAGGCATCACCACGGACAGTCAGTGGGCTCTTGCCCACCAGCCTGCAATTGTTAAAGCACACAGGAGACCAGTATTACTTAGGTCGATGGAAGACAACTTTGGATGCCACAAGAGCTCACTTGGAAATCTTTCTGTTTCTTCCCTCCCCTGACATGTAACAATCAGATGAAGAAAGAAAGAGAAATCTTGGGATTAAGAACTAAATTCAACATCTAATCAAATCTGAGAAGCCAGTTCAATCTCTCTGTCAGGAAGATCCCCTGGAACAGGGCATGGCAACCCACTCCAGTATTCTTACCTGGAGAATCCCATAGACAGAGGAGCCTGGCGGGCTACAGTGCATGGGATCACACATAGTTGGACACAAATGAAGTGACTTAGCATGTATGCATGTAATCAAATCTGAGTATTAGTTTCTTCCAGCATTAATATTATTATAATTGATTCAATGGTAGAATTTATGTAAACTTTTTTTTTAATTTAGTTTGCTAAATATTTTTAAAATTTCCATTTAGGCAACATATTTTAAAAACAGTTTTAATAACATGTTTTTAAAACCTGAGATGGTACAATTCATTCTCCTTTCAGACAAAAACTAGTGTTGAAGATCAGATTTTGCTTCAGCTGGGTGATCCACTAACAGCTTACCTTCTATCTTCACTGACACTAATGAGGAGTATCTCAGTCTACAACACATTCTTTCCTACGGGAGAGTGTCCTGTGCATCACAGAACGGTTAGCAGCATCCCTGGCCTCCACCCTCTAGATGCCAATTGCACTCCACCTCCCAGCCATGACAAGCAAAAATGTTCCTAGACATTGCCAAATGTCTTCTGAGGAGCAAAATCACCTTGTGGACTGAGAACCACTGCACTAAAGGTTGTCATAAGAAATAAAGAAATAAAAATTGTAAAACTGTGAGAGATAAATACTGCAGCAATAAATATAACTACTATACCACCATTAGGAAAATTAGAACTCTATCAACCAAACCTGCTAAGTCTACAGAAATAAAAAAAATTTACCAAGAAGAACCTGAATAGGCAAACTAAAAAACTATTCATAAAAGTGAGGTGTTTCTGGCATTTCATATGCACTGTGCTATATAATTAATCTACTTACCTTTCTTCTCGTAATTTCCGTACGCGTTCAGCCCTTTCTCGCTTCTCTTGCTCCTCAAGAGCACGTTGTTCGGTTGTATCTTTTTGGATGCGTTCATTTAAGGCATCAAAGTCCCTTGCAATAATATGTAGCAGCCAATAAAGGCCCTTTTTAATGGACTTGTCAATTTTCTTTCCATATCCCAAGACTGCTGAACAAGGTTCCTTAAAAACAGAAGTTTATTTTACTTAAAGATTAAAACTAAAAGTCCTCTACAAATATTCATTCATAAACCATTAGTATGATTACTGGAGAATTGAATCAATTAACTCATTAAATTAATAATATAAAGCACCTGCTTCTTTAACTTATAAAATACATCTTTGTAATAATTACTACATTAGTATGTATGTATGAGTTGAAATATTTTATGGATTATACCTCTAAGTTTGGAGAGTGATTCAGACACAAGAAGTTGGCAGTGCTAGATAATTTTAAACAAAATCACTGACAGACAAAATTGAACTTACAGAAGAAAACTACCTATTAAAAATACTATTAATACTACTACTATTTAACACTACATAATAAAAGGAGCAGAAAATTTTAATTTCTTACACCAGGGAACTTATGGCACTAAGCATCTTTTAAGATTGATGGCCTAACAATCATTTTCTGAAACAAAGAATAAATGATTAAATCCTCAGTTCATCTTTAAGACTGTAGGATAACTCTAATATAATCTTTCAAAATTCATTATAAACTATCCTAAGTATAAATTGTGTATTTATACTTCCACCATTTTACAATATTTATAGAGTAACATGTTTGTATAGCTTACGTATTTGTCAGCAATGTTTAAACAAAATCAAATCTAAAGTCTTTGAAATGATGGAAGATATTTTAAAGAAGTCAGTAACAACTAAACAGAAAACAAATATCACTGTATTAAGTAATTTCAAATGAACAGTGAGATCATGTATTTCCTGGGTAAAATATTTAGAAAAGAAACATTAATAAATTATTTTGTTAGCTGCCTACTCTCTAACTGCTTATCACCTTTACAAAAACTAAGTTATATCGAACATAATTTATAGGGCAAAAGAAGCCTCAAAACTTACTATCTGACACAAGCACTTGTGCTCATTGACCAGCTTTTCCAGAGAAAGACACTCAATCACATCAGCTTCTCCTAGAGCCCCTTCTTTATCCTGTTTATTTGCCAACCTAGAGAGACACAAGTAAAGTGGATTTACAGCAAATATACAATCAGACAGCTGCTTAAAAACATTCTCACCAAGTTCCTACTCCAAAGATTTAACCCTGCTGATTACAGAACATGCTGGTTTTACAGAGCAATGTACTATCTTTTATTCCATCATTTTTCCTTTATTAAGTTTGCAAACATTTTTTAAGATTTGGTCTATAAAAGGGAAATCAAGTACAGAGAAATGTCAAGAAAACAAGCAATAGGTCAACAGGCCAACAACAAAGTACAAAAAGAAAAAGTAGTGGACGAGTTTCCACAGCTCTCAGCCATCAGTTACACCTTTCACCTTAGAGCCTTATCTTCTTAAAATACACTGCATCGTGATGCAAAGGCCCTTATTCCAAGTCTTTTCTCTTCCTTAAAATACAAACTGCATCATGTTTCACATACCTGAATAGTCATTCAAAGCTTGTATTATTTGAGCTAACCTGTATTTCCAGTGTGTGGATGTGTTCACATAAAAGTGCAATTTACTGGAGAAATGAGGTCACTTTTATCTAATTTATTTAGCACAGCACTAGACATAGAAAACCTTATACTCAATTAGGAACAAACTGGGGAACAAGTAAAAAAAAACAAAACAAGTTCTAAAAAAAAGTTAGGAATTACCACAAAATACTGTTTTCCTGGAAGCCTAGCGTGGTGCACTCCATGGGGTCGCAAAGAGTTGAACACAACTGAACGACTGAACAACAAAACAACTATTTTCCTATCAGATGGCAGAGGTCAAAAGGTAATAAAATACTGTCTTGGAAAGGGTTTGGTAGTATTTCAGGAAAATATATATTATATCATAAATATGTTGAATAATCAATCTAATGAACCCTATCACCTATCTAAAAATTTATACCATTTTTGCTCATCTATATATCTTCCATGTTCCCATCAGTCATATCACTTCACCCTAAAATTTAAAAATATTCTAATACCACTGTCACACCTAAGCTCTGAAAAAAATTAATATTCTTCAAAATCTTTAAGTGTAATGTCCAAATTCAGATCCAAACCAGATACACATTACAATTTATTCTTTTAAGTGTTTTTGAATCAGTATCACCCCCAATGCCAACACTGCCTACTCCTGCAACATCACTACCAATACCTCTGAAAAGACTGTGTAAAAATGGCAGTATCGTCAATTTTACTTGTAACATCTAACTATAAAAACAAGTCAGGGAGTGTACAGTGAGAGGATGAATGAACTTTCATTAGTTTTTCATTCATTCTCCTACTGTTTTTTTATTAATAATATAAACACGTACATGGAAAAAATGCTATTTTAAAGATCACAATTTGGGCACCTTGGCTATCCACTGGTAGTGATTGGTTAACAGATGTTTATATGTGTATCTATACCCTCCCTTTCTTCCTCAAACGTTAGCATTCTATATACACTCCTGTGAATTACTATGCTTTTTTTCCAAACAGTAAATCCTAAAATTACCCTGAAGCAGTATAAAGAGATCATCTTTTTTATTATTATATTCTTTACTATTAAACAAAATGTTGATTATATGCATGTTTCATCATTTACTCAGCCACTAAAGAACTACATGTAGTATTTATGGATAGTTCTCAATGTTTTGCTTTTACAAAAAGGGCCGTGAGGAATAAGTGTGTGAAGGCATTATTCCTTATTGTGGGAAAAGACTTCAAGAAGTGGGATTACTAAACCAAAGAATAAATACAAATGATATTTTGATAGATATAATAGCAATGTCCCACCTCTCATACTCAAAACATAACACCTCAGGCAGAGAAAAAGAGAGTGTAAGAAAAATTAGTCATGCAAGAGAAATTTCATGTCTGATTTTCCTACAAATATTTCACTCTGGCAACACTTAATTTTGAATTGTTGATATAATAAAGAGCATAACAGCACTGCACAATTTCAGTCTTTTCAAGTGGGAAATTATGAAAGAAACTTAAAAATAGCAGGCATACCAAAAAGAAAAGTTGCAAGTTTAAAGATACTATCTCTTTTCTGGCTGTTGTAGTTCTGAAATTTGGCAATTTTCTGAGTTAAGAAAATAAGATGGGAAAAAAAAAAAAGAAAGTAAGATGGAACTCAACTATTTAATTTCCTAAGTGAAAGTTGCTCAGTCACGTATGGTTTGCGGCCCCATGGATTACACAGTCCATGGAATTCTCCAGGCCAGAATACTAGAGTTGGTAGCTGTTCCCTTCTCCAGGGATTCTTCCCAACCCAGGGATTGAACCCAGGTCTCCTGTATCGCACACGGATTCTTTACCAGCTAAGCCACCAGCGAAGCGAATTCCCTAAAATAAGATGGAATTCAATTATTTTAACGTAAACTGAACAAAAAGCCTTCACCTAAGGTTCTTTTCATTCCTACTTATTCCAAATTCCAACAATTTAGCAAGGTTTCACACCTTTAGAAAACAAAGTAATCTTTGTTTAATTATAAACGCCCTTTTTTGTGAGTAATGTATTTCATATACACTATAGGACAGGAATTTCAGAGCCTGTGCCAAGTTTTCTATAGCAGACAGTTTAACAAGGACTTCCTGTTACCAACTAGCTCCAGTGAAAACAACCTTCCTTTAATCTAAAGAACAGGCAGCTAACAGGCAGAACCGGATTCTCCAGGTGTGAGGTAAGCAATTTGTTCTCACTTGATACGAACTGCAAAATAGCTTTATATCTAACTTATTTTATTTCATTGTGTGGCTTTCAATTACGTTAACTAAATGAAAATCGTACAGAAATTAGCCTGTGAACTATAAGACAGAGATTTAAATAAAATATGAATAAAATGTTACAGATGATACTCAAGATTTTCTCTCACAGGCAAGACTCCAACTACGCAGGTGGAAAAGCAACACAAACAAGCCAAAGGAACAAGACAAAGGTAAAGAAACCACTCTTTTCTGTATTTTTAATGTGAGACATCCAGAGATTTAAATCTGTGACATTTAAAAAGAACTCAACAGATAATTGAAGCTACCTGTTTTGTTCAGATTTGGACCGGGCTATAGGCAGCTGATCCATTCACATATACTATCAATAGGCTGAATGAGATAGGAGTTTAGAGTCCCTAGAAATAGACCACTACAAACAAAATCAACTTCTCCTTTTAAGTCCTTTAAAAAATATCTTTCCATTTTGGAAACACTAGAAGGTCAGAACCTATAAAAACAAACTTAAAATTCTTTCCTCTATAAACAGACTATATAAATTATACTGTGCTTGCTTTAGAGAACATTTTTCCACTTAATTCTGAAAAAGAAGTTTATGCCCAACTTGCCACATATGTACAATGTTTAAAAATTTAAGAATATTTTCTATAAGGCCTTAATTTCTTCATTGTTGTTTCCCAGAATCTTTAAAATTAATTTGAGGAAATTAAAAAATAGTCATCTTGTAAAAGGACTACTGTAAAATACCGACATACTCAATTTTTCTAAGTACTCAATTTTTAGATGTTTCAGTTAGTACTTAAATTATAAAATTTAATATCAATATTATATTTGATTTGATAACTTTAAAAACTTAAGTCACCATCATTTAAATGCAAAATGCACAGGTAGTTTCAAAATTAAAGTTTGGAGGCTTAATCAAAACATGTTTTATTTTTTGATATTTCTTCAAAGTTATTTTACAACTGTTATGTTAGATTTTAATATATAATATTTCAAATCAAAATAATATTTCCATTAGTTAAGTGCTTTAAGGGTAAATGTGAAAGCTGACCATGTAATACCCAGAACACACTACCTCTGTGATGATGCAGTTTTAAATTTAATATAAAAATAATGCTATATATGTACAGCTTACTTTAGTCAGATATGAGAGAGTTCAAAATTACAAGAGTCTTAATATTTAAACAATATAGTCTTACTGTTAAGAGTTAATTTTACAGTTATTTACATTAAACAAAAAGTAGAATTTAAAAAGCACTCAAAGGTTGCATTACCAAAAAATGTAAAATAATTTAAACTGATATAATTAACATAATTTGCAATATCTTTTTTAGTTTGTTTTCTTCCTGTAAGCCAAACAGGTGAACATTCCAATAATAGCTGCTTTCACCTTGAACTAGGGAAATGCTGCAAGCTGTCTTCATACACAAAAGCAAAAAAAATTCCATTTTATGTTAAATAAACATGTTACATTTCTTGAAATGATTATTCAGTGTGAAAAGTTAAGGTGTCACTCAGTTGTGTCCAACTCTGTTGAGACCCCATGGACTGCGTAGCTCACCAGGCTGCTCCTTCCATGGAATTCTTTAGGCAAGAATACTGGAGTGGATTGCCATTTCCTTCTCTAAGGGATATTCCCAATCCAGGAATCAAACCTGGGTCTTCCTCATTGCAGGTAGATAATAGTAACTATAAAAAGAAATGTCCTACTTTTAAAAACTCTGTAAATTATATAAAGTATCGATCCAGGGCATATTTCCTAAAGTATTAGAAAAATTTTATTCATATTTCTGTTTCTAGAAATGTTCCCTATCTGCAATAGGGTGGAGAAACTTTTGAGTAATACAAGTTTGCTTTTGTATTTCAGAGAACAAATTGTCAATTTAATTAGTGTATTTATAAATCAGTGTTCTAATTCTCTTTTTGCAAATATTACATTTGAGCTCAAAGATACAATCAGTTATTAACAGTAAAATTCAAAATTGTATAGCAAAGCAGTACATTAAACATGCTGAAAGATGACATAATTGGATAGAACTCTTCTGATATTAAAAAAATAAATTTAAGGTGCAGAAAATATTGCATAAAATGGTAGCATTGTCAATTTCACTTACCTAAGCAATTAAATGATTTCACAACTATGTGCTTAATGTTTTATGCCTTCATGAACTCTGTCTCTTCCAACTTTAAATTCTAATACACTTAGATATCTCTTTGCTTATATTATAATTTATGAAGATAGAAGAAGATCGTAAGATAAATTGGAAATAGTTATACATATAGTTATGAGTATGCAACTAATGGAAAATGCAATTTATGTATAGCATGAAAGTATACCTGAATACCTACATTAAGTTAGTTTATACAGAGATGAATATAAGGAATTAAGGAACATTCTGAATTATGTAAACTCTTTAAAGTAATCACCTATGACTTTAAGTGAAGATGCACAGATAAAGAAATTCCTCCTCTTGCTAGAAACCTAGAGAAGTGCTTGATATAATCTTATGGGGGAAAAAGAAAAGAAAGACAAATTTCTAAACTACATCATTATATCTGAAGTAAGAAAGGGAAATTTCCAGGTGCCAAAAATGAAGAGCAAAAACACTCAGAGCCAAAGTGGACAGCAGGAATTAAAGTTAACCCCACTGAGCTTTCCTGGTGGGTCAGTGGTAAAGAATCCACCTGTCAGTGCAGGAGAGTCTGGTTCGATCCCTGGGTCAGGAAGATCCCTTGGAGAAGGGGATGGCAACCCACTCCAGCATTCTTGCCTGGGAAATCCTATGGACAGGGGAGACTGGTGGACTACAATCCATGGGATCACAAGAGTCAGACATGACTTAGTGACTAAATAACAACACCAACCAACCACTGGCTACTAGGGGCAAACACGTTTATCTTAGAGGCTGGGGTTTAGAGTGTGCATAATTGCGAACTAAAGTCAAGTTTCCTATATAAAGTAATGAAACAGAAAAAAACAGAACATAGTCTGCATACAGAAAAAGGAAAATCTCTGTTGGTTTGTCCAGGACTACAGCAAGGAGTGATGTAGTCGCTCAGGCTACAAAATCACTACAGAAAAATCAGGCCCATACTTATACTACCTGAGCTATAGAGATCCCTAGAGAAAGGTCAGGCCCACACACTCAGTACCTGCAGGTCCTGTGTCCATGGATTCAACCAACATCAGATGGACAATATTTAGGAAAAAATCCAGAAAGTTCCCAAAAGCAAAATTTGAAATTTCCATGCACCAGCAACTATTTACATAGCATTAACATTTATTCACAAACATTTATATATGTTACATTGCATTAGGTATTATAAGTAATCTAGAAATGACTTGAAGTATATTTTTAAAGTAAAAATATACAAGAGGATATATATAAGTTGTATGCAAATATTACATCATTTTACATAAGAGACCTAAGTATCCATGGATTTTGGCATCTGTGGGCGTCATGGAACCAATCCCCCACAATATGCAGGGACAACTGTATACTAACTGGGCTATGATAGTTTGAGTATGTCAAACTCATAGTTGTGACAATCATAAAAATGGGGTTGAACATATCCATAATGCAAGGCACTCTGGGCATTCCTATATAATTCCCTACTGAAGATAAACTGCTGATGAAGTTTACTAAATACATCTGTCCATCACCAGGAAAAACAGTTGGTGACCACAATAAACAAAGGAACTATTTATAAGTAATGGCAAACCACTCCAGTATTCTTGCCTGGAAAATCCTGTGGACAGAGGAGCCTGGAGGGCTGCTGTCCACAGCGTTGCACAGAGTAGGGGACACAACTGAAGTGACTCAGCACGCAGGCATGCACTGGAGAAGGAAATGGCAACCCACGTGGTATTCCTTCAGCAAACTGTTCTTCCAAAAACACAGAAACCCAGGCTAAGATCACCTTTAGAAGGGTCAGAGTCAAATATCTCCATTTCCAAAACCAGTGACAGTAACATTTACCTCCTTAAAAGCACTTTGCAAAAGCATACTGTGCTACTATATTTGAAATACCCTATTTCTTTTAAAAAAAAAAAATAAGTTAAACTATGATGCTTCAAAAAAAGGTTTTGGATGGCACGATGGCACTGTTCATTCATAGATAACTAAAATGAAAAAAAGAAGAACCTAACTTGCCATAAGTATATTAGAGTTTATTTCGGGATTTGTTTCAAGCCACACAATCAAAGAGAAAATTATATTCACTGTAGTTCTTCACAACTGTGAAATTAAAAAAATTTTTAGGCTACTTAGCACATGAATAAAAAAATTAAAATCTATTTTGGTTTGATACCCACCCCCCTTATTTCTCGTCTAAGCCTCAAATACTCTTTTCTTTTTTCCCATATTATGAAGAACAGAAGTCAATTTAAAAAATAGTGCAACAAACATCATACCTGCTATGTACAATGTAGTTATAAGAATTCATAGCAACAGGTTACATGTATGTATGTACATATGTATGTATGAATAGGATACATAAATCTGTGTACATAAAAGGAAGGCAATACACCTCACTTTCTGTCTTATCTCATACTATGACTATGAGGTACAGCAGAAGAAAATACAAGAATGCCAATTTCTTCATGGTGCCAAGACTAGAATTCAAAAATTTTTATATTTCCCATGACACAGATACAAGAGATCAGAACAATTTTTCTTTTTCTAAATTATAAAGTACTTAATTTGAAAAATTATAATATGCAAAATCCTAACTAATAGAGCTGCTAACATAATTATTTTAGATCTAATATGCTACACTACCTCCTGTAAAACTTTTTTCTTTTAAACACAGCATTTATATTAAAAACATAGTACAATATCTGATATAATTCAACTTCACTTATAACATGTTTCATTAGGATAATCTATTTCTATTTATTACAAAATAAAGAAAAATAACAGATCTGCAAATCAAGGGAGGAAGGGAGGAAGGGAAGGTGAGAGGAAGAAAGAAAGGAGCTTATGACTGTTTCAAAAGCAACATGACATCCTAAACACTTTGGGAAGAAATTAATTTTCAGCGTCAATATGGTAATACCAGAGGAAGCATATAGATAAGTAAATGATAAACACTAAAGCAAAGAACAGTATGGAACTATTCAAGATAATTCACTAAACTAACCAACTTTAGTAAATTACTTCCCTGTATTACTGGAAAGATTAGCCTTTATCAGAGGCATATAATAAATCATGTGTGATAACTCTGCTTCCTCAAAGTAACTACATGATAAAAATTTCTACAATCACTTAATGATAGTTTTTAGTTCTTTTTAAAAATCTTCACCAGCATAATCATCAAATATTTATAAAATACTGAATATAAAAGAGCATACAGACAATGCCAGCTTTATATAACATATACATTCTAGGAAATTTGTATTAAACATCTTATAATGTAAAAAAGCACTGGCCCAGCAGCCAGGAAGTTTGCATTATTATACCAGTACGACTAACAAGCTCTGGGTAAGACATTTAACTTTTCTGATTTTCAATTTCCCCATAAGAAAAACCAATTAGTCAACTCTAAGGATTAGTTAGATATTGATTAGTTAACTCTAAGGGTTTAATCATCAAATATTTATAAAATACTGAATATAAAAGAGCATACAGACAATGCCAGCTTTATATAACATATACATTCTAGGAAATTTGTATTAAACATCTTATAATGTAAAAAAGCACTGGCCCAGCAACCAGGGGGTTTGCATTATTATACCAGTACGACTAACAAGCTCTGGGTAAGACATTTAACTTTTCTGATTTTCAATTTCCCCATAAAGAAAAACCAATTAGTCAACTCTAAGGATTAGTTAGATATTGATTAGTTAACTCTAAGGGTTCATTTTGGAAATTACAATATTCAATAGATGTGGAAAAAACCAGGTTCATCACCTCTCTTCTGGAGAACAGGTGAGGACTACACTTCACTACCATCCTCCTTCAGTTGGCTGAGGAGTTGCAAAGCAAAGTGACATGCTTTGTTTCATTTCAGGGCTACGGCAGTTAATATCTATGAGAGCTCTCCAGTACTTCCAACAGCCCTACCAACCTGCCACACTCAGAAAGGTGGAGCTTAGGTCTCTGAAAGACCAAGATGGGAACGAGAGCCCCTGCTTACCCAACATGGACATGAAACATGAATGAGAAATACATCTTTGTGGTTGTCATACACCAAGATTTGGTGATTGGATATTACTGTGACATAATTATGCAAATATTGCCTGATAAAATGGGACCACAAGAAAAGTTCTCATAAACTGAATTATTTAAAACTCACAAGAAGTTCCAACCTAAATTAGCTTATAAAGCTAAAGATCTTTACAATTTATCTTTTAAAACTGAATTTTATATTAATAATCATATTAGGTTAATTACAATTAATTGTAATTATAAATAACTGTGAAATTATATATATATAAGTTAATTTCAAACGTGGGTCTCCTGCATTGCAGGCAGATTCTTTACCCCTGAACCACCAGAGAATCCCCAATACAATCTAAAAGATGTGAAAAATATAAAAAATGATAACATCAAGCTTTCTGCATATTTAATTGGCTGCTCTAGTACTGAAATCTTTCTCAATTAAAATCAGTGTGCTTTTACTTTAATAAAGGACTTAAAAAATAGTATGTTCACATATTATTAAATAAATTTCCTCTATTTTGCTTATTTCCTACTTGTAAGGGCAAAGGCCAGTAAATACATTCCTAGAAGATATGCTTAACACTGTTTCATACTGATCTACTTTCCTAACACCCAAAGTCTGCTCTATATTGCCACCTTCTCATCATCTCCCTTAACTAACCTTTTCACAAATTTTCCAGGCTTAATGTTATAGCTTATTATTTTTTTCCCACAGATCTTAGCAAGCCACTAGCTTTGGTTAGTTCTATTTCTAAAGTAGAGAAATTATTCCTTGCAAGTAAGGTAGAATACAGACAATGGAAAGGTGGAGAGACAGGGAGAATAAAATCCTTTCCCTACATAGAAGTCTCTTACTTGCATAAATTATACAGACTGAAACTTTTTTAACTTTTAATATAGCAAATCAGTGGTAAAATAAAAGACCTAAAGCTATTTGAATTAAATATTTAGATAATTTAAAATAAATAGCAGAAAATTCTAAGTGCATTTCAGGAAACAAAAACTTGCTGTTAAATGTCTCCAAGCAATAGTTCAAATGCTCAGCAATCCGGATACACAGAAATGTCTCTGAGTAAACTGTTAATGTCTATAAAAGACTTTTCCCATCAAAAACAGATTTCAAGGTCATATCCCTTGTGATCTGCCTTCTTTCTCAACCACTTCATTTAAATAGTTGCCTCTTCTGAAAACATATGGTCTCTATAGAGCATCTGACACCATTGAAAAAGGCTTTATATCATAGCAAAGAGGGAGTCATTCACCCTAGACTGTCTGAATTTGAATCCCAACTCTACAAGCTGACATCTCGGTTAAGTTCCCTAAGATCGGGTCCGAATGTTATTATCTGTGAAATACATACTATGGTAATACTTAATTCACAGTTCTTAAACATGCAACACACTTAGAACAATGTCTGTCAAATATTAAGAACTCAAGAAAACGCGAGGTATAAAGAGCTCAGTATGAGAACTCGGATAAACACAAAACCTGTCATGGTGCTAGAAATACAGACTGAATAAACATCCTTGCCCTCATGGAGCTTATATTCAGGGGGTAGAGCAGCCAACAAAGTAAGATAAATAAGTAAAATATAGTGAAAAGTGCTAGGAAGGAAACTAAAGCTGGGGATGCTGGCTGCAGTTCCTGATAGGGTGCCCAAGGACAGCCCCTCTGAGAGCGGTGTCATTTCAGTAAGATTTCAGACAGTAAGTGCCAAGGCACTGAGGCAGGGCCCCGCCAGGTCTGTGTAAGCAGTAACAAGGAGCGCAGTATGGCTGAAGCAGAGGAAGCCAGGGGTTGTGGAGGCAGGGCCAGAGAGGCAAAAAGGGGGTGGGGAAGGCACACAGGACCTTGTGGTGGTGGCTCGGTCACCAAGCCGTGTCTGACTCTTGTGACTCCATGGACTCTAGCCTGGCCTCTGTCCACGAGACTTCCCAGACAAGAACACTGGAGTGGGCTGCCATTCCTTCTCCAGGGGATCTTCCCGACCCAGGGATCAGACCTGGATCTCCTACACTGCAGGCAGACTCTTTACAGACTGAGGGAAAGAGACCTCAGGGAAGCCTTACAGGACCTTTAGGCTCTGGCTTTTCCTCTGAGAGATCATGTTAAAGGAGGACTTTAGACATAGGAATGATGTGATCTGACTTACATTTTAACTCTGATGTCTGTATTAAGAAAAGACCAAAGGGGCAAAGGAGAAGGGGATACAAATGAAGAAACAGAGACAACTGCAATAATCCAGGCGAGAAAGGATGGTGACTTGAGCCAGGAGGTAGTTTGCCATGTACCCTAAAAAGAGGTTGGCAAGACTTGCTACTAGTTTAAATATAAGGGGGGCATGGGGGGAGGACACAAAATAGAATATTCAGAATGATTCCAAATTTTTTGGTCAAGTGACCTGGATGAAGACTGAAAGAAGAGACCAGAAGAGATGCCACTTACTGAACTGGAGCAGCAGTTTGGGAGTTGGGAGGAAGATCAGGAGCCTATTTTAGACACAGACATTCAAATGGCGCTGCTGGGTAGACAGGTGTTATGAGAGCAGTCTATACTTGAGATATAATTTTGAGTCATCAGCTAACATACAGTATTTAATGCTGTGAGGCTTGAAAACAATGGTGGATAAAAAGAGAACTGTGTGCGGAAGCATTCCAGTATTCAGAGGTGGGAAAGACAGGAGAAATCAGAGAGGAGAAAAAGATGAAGGAAGAACCAAAGAGGCAAGAGGAAAGTCAGGAGAAACACTTGAAACCATTTCAAGAAGTAATAGTGATTACATGCTGCTGAAACATTAAAATCACCAATAAGTCCTATTGCTCCCACCTTCAAAATATATCCCAAATGGTTCCCATTTATTCCATCTAGTTTCATCATCCAGATCTCTCCTGGAAGTCATCAGAAAACTATTTTCTATACAGTGATGGAATTCCAGTTGAGCTATTTCAAATCCTAAAAGATGATGCTGTGAAAGTGCTGCACTCAATATGCCAGCAAATTTGGAAAACTCAGCAGTGGCCACAGGACTGGAAAAGGTCAGTTTTCATTCCAATCCCAAAGAACGGCAATGCCAAAGAACACTCAAGTGTGAAGTCGCTCAGTCGTGTCCAACTCTTTGCGACCCCATGGACTATAGCCCATCAGGCTCCTCTGTCCATGGGATTCTCCAGGCAAGAATACTGGAGTGGGTTGCCATATCCTTCTCCAGGAGATCTTCCCAACCCAGGGATCGAACCCAGATCTCCCGCATTGCAGGCAGACGCTTTATCCTCTGAGCCACCAGGGAAGCCCTAAGAATGCTCAAATTACCGCACAATTGCACTCATCTCACACGCTAGAAAAATAATGCTCAAAATTCTCCAAGCCAGGCTTTAGCAATACATGAACCGTGAACTTCCACATGTTCAAGCTGGTTTTAGAAAAGGCAGAGGAACCAGAGATCAAATTTCCAACAACCGCTGGATCATCAAAAAAGCAAGAGAGTTCCAGAAAAACATCTATTTCTGCTTTATTGACCATGCCAAAGCCTTTGTGTGGATCACAATAAGCTGTGGAAAATTCTGAAAGAGATGGGAATACCAGACCACCTGACCTGCCTCTTGAGAAACCTGTATGCAGGTCAGGAAGCAACAGTTAGAACTGGACAGGGAACAAAAGACTGGTTCCAAATAGGAAAAGGAGTACGTCAAGGCTGTATATTGTCACCCTGCTTATTTAACTTATATGCAGAGTACATCATGAGAAACGTTGGGCTGGATGAAACACAAGCTGGAATCAAGACTGCTGGGAGAAATATCAATAACCTCAGATATGCAGATGACACCACACTTATGGCAGAAAGTGAAGAAGAACTAAAGATGCTCTTGATGAAAGTGAAAGAGGAAGAGTGAAAAAGTTGACTTAAAGCTCAACATTCAGAAAACTAAGATCATGGCATCTGGTCCCATCACTTCATGGCAAATAGATGGGGAAACAGTGGAAACAGTGGTTGACTTTATTTTGGGGGGGCTCCAAAATCACTGCAGATGGTGATTGCAGCCATGAAATTAAAAGATGCTTACTCCTTGGCAGGAAAGTTATGACCAACCTAGACAGCATATTAAAAAGCAGAGACATTACATTGCCAACAAAGGCCCTTCTAGTCAAGGCTATGGTTTTTCCAATAGTCATGTATGGATATGAGAGTTGGACTATAAAGAAAGCTGAGTGCAGAAGAATTGATGCTTTTGAACTGTGGTGTTGGAGAAGACTCTTGAGTGTACCTTGGACTGCAAGGAGCTCTAACCAGTCCATCCTAAAGGAAATCAGTCCTGAATGTCCATTGGAAGGACTGATATTGAAGCTGAAACTCCAATACTTTGGCCGCCTGATGCGAAGAACTGACTCATTTGAAAAGACCCTGATGTTGGGAAAGATGGAAGGCAGGAGGAGAAGGGGCCGACAGAGGATGAGATAGTTGGATGGCATCACAGACTCCATGGACATGAGTTTGAGTAAACTCCGGGAGTTGGTGATGGACTGGGAGGCCTGGTGTGCTGCAGTCCATGGGGTCGCAAGGAGTTGGACATGACTGAGCAACTGAACTGAACTGAATACTGTGATCTATTAAAAACATAAACCTTAGGTCAATATCCTATTTCTCTTTTAACTGTCATCCCCTGTATCTAAAATAAAATCTAAGCTCCTTACGTTGACCCACAATGCCATTTGTGACCTGATCCCTGCCTACCATCCTGATTTCACTCCTTCAGTGTTACCGCTCATATTAATTTCTACCTCTAAAGCTCTAAAGTAGCTAAGTCGTGTCCGACTCTTTGCAACCCCACAAGGTTCCTTTGTCCATGGGATTCTCCAGGCAAGAATACTGGAGTGGGTTGCCATGCACTCCTCCAGGGGATCTACCCAGGAATCAAACCCACGTCTCTTAAGTCTCCTGCATTGGTAGGCAGGTTCTTTACCACTAGTACCACCTGGAAAGCCTGATTTCTATTTACACAGGCATTAATTTTGTCCTTAAAACACAGCAGTCCAATTCACTTCTCCAGCACCACATCTCTAATTCTCAGGATACACTTTATTGGCTCTTCATCTTCTTGATATTTAGGTCTTACTACTCAAATAGCTCTTTAGTGAGGCCTTGCCTAATTGATCTATCAAGATCTAAAGTTATCTCATTTATCTGTTTAATTGCATACTGTCCACCCCCCTTCAGAGAGTAATTACACAAGGACAGGTATTACTGAATATACAATACAGCATTTAAAACTTTGCATAAAGTAAGCTTCAAAAATTATCTGACAGAATTCCAATACCTTAAAAGCAAAGGAATATTAGTTTAACTTTTTATGTAATAAAGGTATCATTTCTACAATATCCTTGATTGAATCATCATTCAAGAATATCTTGAACATCTCTAGAGATGGCAAGGTTTTTATGTCATGAAGCAGTTCATTCCACGTTCAGACAGCTCTACTTGTGAGAAAAGCCCTTCTATGGACTCAAGGGTATTCCATTTTATAGATTTAAAGGTGTTTTCTAAACAACTAAGTGAAACATTTTACACCTATTCAGTTAAATATATTTTTTTATTTCAGTATAGTGTTCTATAATATTTTTTCAAATACCAATTCTGTACTTCAACATACTGAAGAGCTCTCTAAATTTTGCACCATCAACAATTTTGAAAAGAATGCCTTCTATGGCATCCAAATAACTGATAAAAATGTTTGCATAAATGTCTCAAACCCTGAGTGTGATGGTCTAACAGCCTAACATTAGAGCCCTTTCTCCGAGTTGATGCTGACACCACCCGGGGTTCAGGGAGCTATGTGTCACTGCCTAATGACTTCTTACCCACACAAATACCCTGAAAGGTATTCCGAATGCCTTTCTAAAGTCAAGATTAACTATGAAAATAAAGCGTTTTATTAACAAGGATTTCCTTTTATCACTTCACTATACATATGCGTATTATTATACATGTATATGCATATCACTATACATAACTATGTACACCAACTGATTCCTTGAATAACTACCAACACAGGATATAGTAAATGTCAATATCATCAGTGTCTCTCAAATAAGATTTTTGTATAGCCTATAAAAAATACCACTTATTATGAACTGATATAAACAAAGCTATGTCAAACAATGTGTTAGTCTGTTCCAGAAGACTGAGAAACGTTAAGGTGAATCCAACATTATCTACAGTGCTTACGGCTCTCGTATGGAACCCCCGTCACGACACTGGTTTTAGCTGAAGTGCGCATGTGGGCTTCGCCGGTGGCTCAGACAGGAGAATCCACCTGCAACAGGGAGACCTGGGTACAATCCCTGGGTCGGGAAGATCCCCTGGAGGAGGAAATGGCAACCCACTCCAGTATTCCTGCCTGGAGAACCCCCATGGACGGAGGAGCCTGACGGGCTACAGTCCACGGGGTCACAAAGAGTCGGACATGACTGAGTGACTAAGCACAGAACAGCAAAATGAAAATGTTTTTAACATTACATAGGACCAAATTAACTGGGAATCATACCTTCAGTAATAAGGACACATTCAGAGTGACCTTTAAGTCCTAAAAAGATCTGGTCAAATCATCCATTCTAAGATAAATCTTCCTAAATCAAGAAAAGTCTATTCTGTGGCAGTATCATGATACTGAAGAACTTACTTTGGGGCAATTATTTCTCTATCACTGCTTACTCAGCTACTTTACACAACTGAATAAGACTCACAGAAGCCCTGAATTATGCAAAGTAATTTATAAGATATTTTATATTACTTTTCCTAGTTGAGTAATCTTTATGAGAAAATTCTTATCAATTTTTCTTTTTTTTAACCATCTTCTCAGAAAGCCATGAGGATTTTTCCTGTGAGACAGATGTAGCTATGTGAAACCAACTGCTACTGGGGGAAAACACCAATTTTGTCTTTGTTCAACACAATCATTTTTGCTTTTAGGAGAAAAGAGAAGATGAAAGACCGACTTCAAGAACTGAAGCAACGAACAAAGGAAATTGAGCTCTCTAAAGACAAGGATGTGTCAACTACAGAAGCAGAGGAACAAGGGGTGTTTCTGCAGCAAGCTGTTATTTATGAAAGAGAGCCTGTAGCTGAGAGACACCTACATGAGATCCAAAAACTACAGGAGAGCATTAACCATTTGACAGATAATGTTCAAAAATTTGGGCAGCAACAGAAAAGTCTGGTGGCTTCAATGAGGAGGTTCAGTTTAATTAAGAGAGAATCTAGCATTGCGAAAGAGATAAAAATCCAAGCAGAACACATTAACCGAGCTTTGGATGATTTAGTAAAAGAAGTTAAAAAGTCAGAGGGTGAAAGTGGTCCGTCATCAGTGGTCACAAGGATACTTAAATTTCAGCATGCCGCGATGTTCCGCCATTTTCAGCAAACTATGTTTACATACAATGACACAATAGCAGCAAAACAAGAGAAGTGCAGGACATTTATTTTCCGTCAGCTTGAAGTTGCTGGAAAAGAACTACCTGAAGAAGAAGTAAATGATATGCTTCATCAAGGAAAATGGGAAGTTTTTAATGAGAGCTTACTCACAGAAATCAGTATCACTAAAGCACAACTCTCAGAGATAGAGCAGAGACACAAAGAACTGGTCAATCTGGAAAGCCAAATAAAGGACTTAAGGGATCTTTTCATTCAGATATCGCTTTTGGTAGAGGAACAGGGAGAAAGTATCAACAGTATTGAAATGATAGTCAATGGCACAAAAGAGTATGCTAACACTACTAAAGAAAAATTTGGACTAGCTGTAAAATACAAAAAAAGAAATCCTTGCAAGACATTGTGTTGTTGGTGTTGTCCATGCTGTGGCTCAAAATAAAGGAGCTATTTTAGAAATTTTTCCAGTTTAGAATGAAGGATGTTCTGTAATTTACTGTCTCATATCACTCTTCTTCATTTCATAGAGCCACTCATAAACTTTCATTGCTATTAAGTTATAATTTTCCCCTTTCATTCTTACCTACTAGAGACAGAAATTTCTCAAGCTAGTAGCATAAAACAAGTCTTCGATTATTAAACTAAATATAGTATACTAGCTTCAAACTCATGGGTTAACTATTAAAAATGAGATGAATCATCTTAAGTTTCTAGACAGATAACAAGCTCTATCACATATTTTTTGTAATCTTTCAATGCCTAAACAAGATAAATGTCAATAAATGAAAACTACTTAAACAATCCTTCAGGTTCATTTAAGAGCATTTTGGTAGTAAAGAATTGTATAAGACAAGACTTCAAGGAGTGCTATATTGAAGCAAAATCAAACTGGAAGCTGTATAAAATCTTTTATGTTCAGACAGGTCAGTTAACTCAGTGGTCAACAAATCCTAGGGAAACCCAACTATTAATATGCTCTCAATGAAGAGTCTAATTGGTAGCCGGGAGCTGATTCTAGCTTAAGGCCTAAAAAGCTAAGTGAAGGAACTGTTTTCCTGGACTTGGATCCATTCAGGACTGTATTACAGATTAAGAAAACTGGCAAATAAAGTAAAAAATAAAGGTAACTGTATTATTCTTGGAAGTTTCTCCACCACTTTATTGTGAAGCCAGGCAGTAGACTAGGGACTAGGGATACACTCTGATCTAATGTGGGGATAGAGTTTTGGAACTAATATTCTAGTGGAGAATACAAATATTAGACAAATTTTAGACAATGTTAAGCTCTTGGCAGAGATTTAAAATAAGGGTGATAAGATAGAGACTGTCAGAGTGGCTTCTTTTGACTGGGTGGTCAACATAGGCCTCTCTAAAAGGTAAGGTAAGTGAAGACCTACGTGGTGAAGACAAGGGAAACATTTACTCTAGGCATATGAAACGAACAGGACGAAGACCCTGAGGAGACCATAACTTACCCCGTTCACAGAAGAAGGAGCAACTCAGCTGTATGTGTGGGGAAAGAGCAGTGAGGCAAGAGGCGAGGGTAAGGAAGGTCCGCAGGGGCTGGATGTGAAGCTCTGCAGTCGGGAGTCTCCAGCAAGTGTGACGAGCGCGAAGCCCTCAGGCTGCTTCTGGCCTGGTAATAATGTTATGTAACTTATGTCCAAGAAAAATCACCCTGTCTACTGTAGGAGAATGGGTTAGAATGGAATTGAGGACAGGTGAATAGAGTACTAGCACGTACGTACAGAACACAATTAAAAGGCGAATGCAATAGTCCCAGTTAAGAGATGATGGAGGTTTGGGCTAGGATGGGAGGGCAGGTGGTGATGGTGGAATCAGCAATACTAATACTCAAGGCTGATAAACAACATACTTGCGATGTCCCAGCATTGTTCTAATAATTTTACAATTTTACCAATAAGAACAGTGAAGCACAGCAAGGTTAAGTAACCTAACTTGGGCCACAGAAAATGTACAGAGAACTGGGATTTGAACCTAAGCAATATGATTCCAGAAAACAGTTTTTAATGACTATATACCATGTTGCAGTGATGGGGAAAAAATTAGACTAAAATATGATAGATTTAACAGCTATAATCCAGTCTACTGATTGGATTATAATACCATTTATAATCAGAAAAGACAGAGATGAAGGTTTCAAAACTATAGGTGAGGAAGAAATCAAGAAATTCTATTTTGGCCAAGAGAGTCTGAGATGACCATAAAATGTCTAAGTGAAGGTTTCTAAGATACTAGTTACATCCGGAGGAACTTTTGGGAGATGCCAAAGCTATAGATTTAGGTCATCTGAGTAAGTAAAATAAGGTCTCAAAAGTATCTAGATGCAAGAAACTGGAAGGCCAGAAAAGAGCCTGAAGTATTTAAAAATTTGTATTTAAAGGAGAAGAAGAGTTTAGGAAGAGACCATCAAAGAGGTAGGAGGAAAACCAAGAAAAGGATGCTGTAATGCAAAAGTATTTAAAGAAAAACAGTTATAGTACATGTACTTCTGCTCCATGTGATGTGGCAGCCTGGATGGAGGTGAGTTTGGGAGAGAATAGCTGTAGTGTTAATTGCTCATTTGTGTTCGACTCTTTGAGACTCTATGGACTATAGCCAACCAGGCTCCCCTGTCCATGGAGACTTTCCAGGCAAAAATACTGGAGTGGGTAGCCATGCCCTCCTCCCGGGGATCTTTCTGACCCAGGGTCGACCCAGGTCTCCTGCACTGCAGGCGGATTCCTTACCATCTGAGCCACCAGGCAAACCCTGGGGGAGAATGGATCCATGTGTATGAATGGCTGAGTCCCTTCACTGTCCACCTGAAACTATCACAACATTGCTAATCAGCTGTACCCCAACACAAAATAAAGAGTTTTAATAAGAAAAAAAGGAAAAACAAAGTTGAGGAAATAAAATAAAAAGCTTAAAAAAAAAACACCAAAGTTGAGGAAATAGTCAATTTTAAGTAAAATAAAAACAGCAAAGTAACAATGGATTTGGCAACATAGAGATAATTTGCTGACTCCAAAAAGAGCAGTTTCAAGGGACTGTAGGGATGGAAGCACAAATGGAGTAAAATGAGGAAAGAACGTGATATAAAAATGTATACACTACAAGCAATTCTTTGCAGAATTTTGAATAGAATCCTATTAAAATGGGAAAACAGGTAGACAGAGACGTAGAGTCAAAAAATTCCACAATACACCACAAAACACCAGAGCACATTCTGCTGATGGAAATCGTCCAGGGAGAGAAACTCAGTATAAAAAAGGGAAGGGGTAATATATAATAGTAGAAAGGGGTGGGATCTAGAGTAAACACGGAGAAGCTGACCTTAGATAGGAGTAGAAACACGTCTTCGATATTATAGGAGGGAAGGGAAGGTTAGGAATAAAAGCAGATAACTGACCAAATTTGGTGGTGGGAAAAATGAGAGAATTCTTATATGATAGTTTTCATTTCCTTAGAAAACCATGGGGCAAAATTATAAACTAAAAGCTCTGTGGAATTAAGGAAGAACAGAAATATCAATATGTATGAGTGTGTGTGTGTGTATCTCCTAACACTATAAAATAATTTTAATTTATAAAATATAAAGAAACCGATGAGGTTTATAGTTTGCTAGTTACCAGCACTACCAACGGAGAAGGCAACGGCACCCCACTCCAGCACTCTTGCCTGGAATATCCCATGGACGGAGGAGCCTGGTAGGCTGCAGTCCATGGGGTCGCTAAGAGCCGGACACGACTGAGCGACTTCACTTTCACTTTTCACTTTCATGCATTGGAGAAGGAACTAGCAACCCACTCCAGTGTTCTTGCCTGAGAATCCCAGGGATGCAGGAGCCTGGTAGGCTGCCGTCTATGGGGTCGCACAGAGTCAGACACGACTGAAGCGACTTCGCAGCAGCAGCAGCACTACCAGAGACAAAAATGTTTCCTATAGATCAGCTTCAAATGTTTCAGTTCAGTTCAGTCGTGTCCAACTCACTGCGACCCCATGAACTGCAGCACGCCAAGCCTCCGCGTCCATCACCAACTCCCGGAGCCTACTCAAACTGATGTCCATTGAGTCGGTGATGCCATCCAACCATCTCATCCTCTGTCGTCTCCTTTTCCTCCCATCTTCAATATTTCCCAGAATCAGGGTCTTTTCAAATGAGTCAGTTCTTTGCATCAGGTGGCCAAAGTATTGGAGTTTCAGCTTCAACATCAGTCCTTCCAATGAATACTCAGGACTGATTTACTTTAGGATGATATGGTTGGATCTCCTTGATGTCCAAGGAACTGTCAAGAGTCTTCTCCAACACTACAGCTTTCAAAAGCATCAATTCTTCCGCACTCAGCTTTATTTACTGTCCAACTCTGACATCCATACATGACTACTGGAAAAACCATAGCCTTGACTAGAAGGACCTTTGTTGGCAAAGTAATGTCTCTGCTTTTTAATATGCTGTCGCAGTTGGGCATAACTTTTCTTCTAAGGTGTAAGCATCTTTTAACTTCAAATGTTTAAGGAACATATAAAAAAGATAAATTTAGGGCTTCCCTGGTGGTTCAGATGGCAAAAAAAAAAAAAAAAAAAGATAAATTTAATGATAAACTCCCCAGCTAATCAGGTGGTGAGACTTATTTCTTCTGTCCCAAAGCTGTGCAATATCCTTTTATGTAGTGCCTTACTGATACTTGTTTAAAATTGTTCCTAAATTGTTTATCATGAAAACTAAGAAAATCAAGTACTATTTATTATTCATTAGCATAATTATATACAGATGGTTTCAGAAAAGAGCAATTTTCTGTAGTAATATTAATATCTGAACATATTCATTTGAATACAAGACAACCACAGAAAGATTCATAGGACAGCGATATATCACATATATCACAGGCTTCAGCAATACGTGAACCATGAACTTCCAGATGTTAAAGCTGGATTTAGACAAGGCAGAGGAACCAGGGATCAAATTGCCAACATCCGCTGGATCATCGAAAAAGCAAGAGAGTTCCAGAAAAACATCTATTTCTGCTTTATTGACAATGCCAAAGCCTTTGATTGTGTGGATCACAAAAAACTGTGAAAAATTCTGAAAGAGATGGGAATACCAGACTACCTGACCTGCCTAGTGGGAAATCTGTATACAGGTCAGGAAGCAACAGTTAGAACTGGACAGGGAACAAGACTGGTTCCAAATAGGAAAAGGAGTACGTCAAGGCTGTATATTGTCACCCTGCTTATTTAACTTATATGCAGAGTACATCATGAGAAACGCTGGGCTGAATGAAGCACTAGCTGGAATCAAGATTGCCAGGAGAAATATCAATAACCTCAGATATGCAGATAGCACCACCCTTATGGCAGAAAGTGAAGAAGAACTAAAGAGCCTCTTGATGAAAGTGAAAGAGGAGAGTGAAAAAGTTGGCTTCAAGTTCAACATTCAGAAAACTAAGATCATGGCATCTGGTCCCATCACTTCATGGCAAATAGATGGGGAAACAGTGGAAACAGTGTCTGACTTTATTTTTTTGGGCTCCAAAATCATTGCAGATGGTGACTGCAGCCATGAAATTAAAAGACACTTACTCCTTGGAAGGAAAGTCATGACCAACTTAGACAGCATATAAAAAAGCAGAGACATTACTTGGCCAACAAAGGTCCATCTAGTCAAGGCTACGGTTTTTCCAGTAGTCATGTATGGATGTGAGAGTTGAACTGTGAAGAAAGCTGAGTGTAGAAGAATTGATGCTTTTGAACTGTGGTGTTGGAGAAGACTCTTGAGAGTCCCTTGGACTGCAAGGAAATCCAACCAGTCCATCCTAAAGGAGATCAGTCCTGAGTGTTCATTGAAGGACTGATGTTGAAGCTGAAACTGCAATACTTTGGCCACCTGATATGAAGAGCTGACTCATTTGAAAAGACCCTGATGCTGGGAAAGATTGAGGGCAGGAGGAGAAGGGGACGACAGAGGATGAGATGGTTGGATGGTATCATCGACTCAATGGACATGAGTTTGTGCAAACTCCGGGAGCTGGTGATGGACAGGGAGGTCTAGAGTGCTGCAGTCCATGGGATCGCAGAGAGTCAGACACGACTGAGCAACTGAACTGAACTGAACTGATATATCACATACAATTCCATTGTTATACTTCAAAAGCATCCTATTATGCAATAAAAACAATATATTTAACTAATTAGCTGCTGAAGGTATTGTTTATTCACATACAACAAGTACTAAAAGTAGCCATCTTTTCCTTCAAATTACCTTAAAAGAAAAAATTCTTAAGCATTAGAAGCATAATATTAGGAAGCTACTGGCTCAGAAAGTGTGCAATAACAAAAACAGTGAAAACTACTTTGAGTAATTGAACTCATTCTTACTAAGCCATGTTAGTTTCTGTAAATCAAAAGCTTCATGTAGCCTAAAATCACATAAGATACTTTAAAATTGGCTCTCCTAATTCAATCTACCTAGGCACCACATATCAGCAATCGATAGCAACTATTCATTTCCACAATCACATGCACAGAACACTAGTAAAAAACTGCACTAGATGCTTTAAATACATTATTTCCTAATTCATGTAGTATAAATATTAAAAGCCTTATTTACAAGTGGAAACAAAGAAGCTCAGGATGATTAAGTAACCTACTCAAGGCCTGGCTGACTCCAGAGCCCATGCTTTCCCCTATACCAGTAGATTCCAATTTCTGCTGTGCATCAGAGAGACCTGGAAAACTTGTGGAAAAAACAGAAGCATCCTTAGCCCCACTCTAAAAAATATAGTCTGGTCTGATGCTGATACTAGGCGATTCCTAGATAACATCTTGCTGCTTAACAACACAGTCAACAGGTTTTTCTTCATTGTTTTGTTTTATAATAGAGTATGTTGGGACAGGGGAGGGAAAGGATAGGAATCTCTATGGGTTCTTGGAGCATAAATTACTTGAGAAGTCAACCAGCTAAGAAGCTTTACTGTAAACTACAGCTGCTCTAGTGAAGCTGGATGCCATAAGAGACAAAAGGTGGCCCTCAGCAAGAAAATGCAGAGGTAAGTCAACAGTGTAACTAAATAAGGTTGATGAAGATGAAAGCTTGGTAAGTTTCCACTGACAGAAAAGACATCTTAAGCCAATGGGCCCTATAAAGTGAGTAGAGGTTTCAGACAGTAAATTAAGGGACTCACCACTACAACTAAACATCAAGTGATTAAATGATATAGGTTGTCCCCACTCCCATACTTAAGGGTTTCCAGAATTTGACAAAGGACCCAGGTCCTCCTATTTCTCATTGAAAGATGTAACTCTGTAAGAGTACATTTGACTTAAATTCTATGGACAGTGTTAGGATAACCCATAACCTAATTAACTTCTCTTGGGCACTTACAAGAAAAAAATAACACTCAAACTAAGTCTTCCGTAATATTGTCTAGAAGAAAGCTGAGTTAAGCAGGTATATAGAAGCTAGTATATAGAAGCTGAAAAATCCTCTTAAAAAATGATAAAATCCTGGTTATTGTTTCTCCTAATATGAAAACTCACTGCCATTTTTTTTTAACCTCTTTGGTCATGAAATCCTTTAGGAATTTGAAGAGAGCTAGAATCTGCTCTCAAGGAGAATGCACAAGCACTCAGAACTGTGTATGTGATTACAGAGGATCTGGGGAAGCCATCCAAAGTACAGAGACCTCTAGGTCAAAGTATTCTTTTTCCCTGAATGTTCATAACATCTAGCCAGATTATAAAAGAGATAGTATGTTTTCTCCCCTGACTGAAACTGCTATACATTTAACACTTTTGTTGTGAAGTATCTAATTTATGAGGTTTGACTAAAAGTTAAGTTAGGCCATATAACTCCACAGAAAAGCAGACAGTACATAAGGAGAAAGTGGCACCATTCCAAGAGTTCAAGTGTGAGAACGCCAGTAAGAACTGTTGTTATTCTGGGAGGAAATTTTAGCCTTGGATCTCCAGAGTCATTTCAGTTGGCAGTATTAGGAGATTCAACCAGTGAAGGGTAATTTACATTCACTCTAAGGGCAACATTTAAGACTATATTAGAAAGAAGAAATACACAAAAAATATGCATCTTCTTATAACATTAGTGTAACCTTGGGTTGCTGAAAATTTCAACTTAAAATGTTTAAAATACCTACCAGCTCAGTCGCAAGGAATCAACAAACAGTGCCTTGTTTTATTGACAGAAAACTTCTATGGTGGATGTTGAGCTTAAATTTTGAAATTACTGCTGATTTCAGTGCTATTTATACAACTGCTTAAGTTGTTTACTTTTTCTCTTGGAAAGGCCTTCTTTATCTGACTATGTAGTATTAGGGCTTTTAATAAAATAAGTTATAAATGGTTAAAGCAAGCATGTGTATGTGGAGGGGACTGTGAGGGCAGATAATATATGTCAAACCTTAGTTAATTTGAGTACACTGTTTTCGCTTAGTCCCTAACTTGTGTCTGACTCTTTGCGACCCCATGGACTGTAGCTCCCCAGGCTTCTCTGCCTATGGGATTTCTTAGTCAAGAATACTGTCATGGGTTGCCATTTGCTTCTCTGAGGGATCTTCCCAACCCAGGGATCGAACTCACGTCTCCTGCATTGGCAGGCAGATCTTTTACTGATGAACCACAAAGGAAACCCAATCAGAGTATAGGTTCAAATTTATCTCTATAATAGTAGATATGAGAGAAAAGAGGCTTTCTATTCTAAGTAAATACACAGCTTAACATGATAACATTTAATATCTCAGAGCAGATATTTACATCATATCTGTTTTTAATTTCTTAAGAAGAAATACAAATCACTTCTACCTTTGTACCGAAATGGATTTTTGGCATAGACTATACTATGGTTCACATTATAATATACAGCTGAATACACTATTTTACAGATACTTTTATTAAAGAAGAGGTATTTAACCATTAGAGCTTCCCTGGTAGCTCAGCTGGTCAAGAATCCACCTGCAGTGCAAGAGACCTGGGTTTGATTCCTGGGTTAAGATTCCCTGGAGGAGGGCATGGGAACCCACTACAGTATTCTTGCCTGGAGAATCTTCATGCAGAGAGGAGCCTGGTGGGCTGCAGTCTATGAGGTCACAAAGCGTCAGATAGAACAGAGTGACTAGGCACAGCACAGCATTTACCCATTAAGTCCAAAGAAGTGAAGTGACTTGCCAGGGTCATAAACAAATTCACAATAGCTCCTAGAATCCAGGTTCTAGACTCTCCATCTTCTCTCTACACCCATGTTTTTTTCACTTTTCACCACTTATTTCAGAGATTTGACTAGAATATTATGCTGATTAAGAAGTAAATACTATATAACTGCCAAACAAAACTTCCAACCTAATAAAGTACAGAAGCCTAGGGATCTATGAATCTGAACTTTCCAGAGAACCCTCAAGTCTGTGACATAAAATGAAATGTGACTGAGACTTTATGTGCAACAACACATGCTGTCAGACCAGGATGCAGAATCAAGTCAGGCAGAGCTGGAGAAGTGTCCAGGACCTGCTGTCATCATCATCTACTCTGCTTCTCCTAGCATGAATGAATCCTGCTCTGCCAATCTGTGATTTTGTTTTTCCTGATAAGATAATTCTTCTGGTTTATTTCCTTCTGTGGAAGGACTGACTCTTCTTAGAGGTCTGCTGTTCTCTGTTTGCTCATTATTAGAGGATGGGAAGAAAAAATTATCAAGTGGTTGAACTGAGTTCTCAGAGGCTTTGCAGGTCCTAAATCCAATAGTTGAGGCTCAGAAGAGTGGCAAGCACAAGAAATTAGATGCCGTAACTGGATTTTTCAGCTAAGAAGTCCAGACGCCCATGGGCAGGAAGGAGGCAGCTGTGGGCAACAAGGAGCACTGTAGCCAGCCTCTTAATTTCGGTAGCCTTTCCTCCATCTCCATACCCACGAGCCCAGAGCATGGACTTTAGCAGGGCTCTACTGGAGGCCCTCTCCACTTACTAGCCACTTACAACCCTTTCCACTTACTTTTCAATGCCATATCTATTATATGCTAGAGGAGTTATCAGTTAAAACACAGACTTTCCCATCTGCAAGGAGCTATGAAGGCAACCTGGACTCAGGAAAAGTAAAATGATCAAATCTGCATTTAAAAAAGAGCTCTCAAGTACTTTATTCTTGCATTGTTTCACTTATGAAAGCATGTACCTGTTCTGTGATTTGAAAAATATCAAATAAAAGGGCTCCTGCCTTCAATGTAGAGGAGAGCTTAGAGAACAGGCAAGATGCTACCAGGGAGACTGGTCTGGAGAGTAATCAGTAACACAAGGGAGAAGTGAACAAAGGTTGAAAGGAGTTAACATCAAACAGAATTGAGAGGAGTAAAGAGACTCCCAATATTAAAACAGTACCATCAGTAAGACAAACATTGTAGGTCAGAGACAAAAAGGTAAACAGGAGAACTTTCAAATATGGGACTTAGGTGGATATTAAAGAGGGATTTATAAACAGAAAAAAGGGTGGGATAGAAAATTGCATATATTATATGAACACTGCATACATTACATGTTTTACAAAAATATGCACAGGACATTCATCAAATGATAGCAGTGGCTGGCTGTGCATGATAGGCCAATCACTTTTTATCCTCATTCTTTCCTACCTCTTCTAAATTTACTAAGACTATGTACTTTCTGGTAAACTGTGTGTATTTCTGAAGCACACACATCTCAAAACTTTAGCCTAATTAACAAGAATTCTACAGTTGTAAAACTCCCTTAAGAAAAACCGTTCAGATGGTGAACCATTCTATGTTTCATAAGCATATTATATGATCTATAATTAATGCTCATGTCTGTGAGATCTCACTGACAGTGAAATTGTAATGGTGAGCAATCATTCTAGTTGTGAATTATTTCCTTTTTTCCAATTCTGCAAATTCACTAGCTAAGAGAGGTGACAGAGCTGAAAGCAGGTATCCTGCTGACAGTTATCAAACTATCTAGTAAACACTGCAGACATTTACCAATTGCATGCTGCTGCCTCAGGGTGTTGCCACATACACACGCATGACTGACTCTCACTTCCAGTGTCATCTTCTCAATAAGACCTACCAGGATTATTTTAAGAGCAACATGCCCGTCACCACCACCACTATAGGATTCCTGATCTTCTTTTACTTCTTTTGTTTTCAACATACTTATCACCTAATGTACAATACAATTTATTTATTACATTTATTGTGTGCCTCACCTCCAAGAATGTAAGCTCCTGAGATCACATGTGGAGTTTTATTGTTGCTGTTCTCAAATGTATCCCTATACCTAAATGGATCCCTATACCAGAACAATGCCTAGCATATAGTGGATGCTTAACAAATATTTGTTGAATTAGTACTTGTATGAGTGAATAAAGGCACGAAAGAATACATGAAAAAAAAGAATAAATAACTACTAGGTTAAAAAGCATACTCAATTATTTTACAAATGAACATCAGTTGTTAGTACTCTTTATAAGTCACTGGTTCTCTGCTTCAACATTTATAGAGACTAATTTAGCCTACGGGGTTCAACAAAGTTTACTCTTTGTATTCATGTCTATTAAAGCTTCTTTCAGATTCAATAAAAGAATTAATTATATATATCAAATAACTTCTCTAATTAGTTAAAAGTATAAAAATTAAATAGTATAAGCTTAACAATAAATGGTACAATAACATTCTATTTTTTGTAATCAGAGTTTTCAGACTGCCTCATTTAAAAATGTTCACTTATTACTGAGGACCACAGGGACAGTTTGCTTACACTTTCCCATTTAACCATGTTGATAGGTTGCTTGGTTTTCTTTTTTCTTTTTCAATCATTAGTTATGAATTACAAGAGAACAAGAGAAAAGGACAGAAGACAAGAGCACACATACCACTCATTCCGATTTTAAGAGCAATTTCAACTACTTTTCACTTGACTGTCTCAAAGTCATAGCGCCACCTTGTGTTTACTCTCCGGAAATGCTATGAGGGCAGATAGTGCAAAAAGGCTTTGTCACTGAATTTTTTTAAATGTTTAAGCAGCCGAACAAAATGATGCTAAGCTTATGACTAAGTTGATAACAACACAGATCACACGCTGATAACGACACAGATCACATGCTCAGTTTGGAAATATAAAAGTAAAAACTGAGAAATCAACGTGGCATTAGAAAAATAAACCACCTAAGTTTCAAACAAGAATACTCAAGGAAAAAAGAGGCAAAACCTAAATGTTACTAAAAGAGGAAAATAAATTGAAAAACATTTTAGAACCTCATTAATAGACCATCTGCAAAATTTGACAAGAGTAAATTATCAAATAAAACAGAGTTTACACTTGAAAATCCAGATCTAATTATAAGATTTTTTTCATTACATAGCCTCTGCCCTTAATCCCTACAGACAGCATTATAACAAAGCCTTGGTATATTAACAGCTCCCAGTAAATTACATACATCTGATTATGTGAGAGTGTGACAACACTTTTTCAGTGTTTTGTAACTTAGGGAGATTTCCTTCATGACTAATGCTGCTGCTTCTATGTTGACAATAACACCAACATCGCGAACAGCTTAGTCACTCAGTCGTGTCGACTCTTTGCAACCACATGGACCCACGAGGCTCCCCTGTCCATGGGGATTCTCCAGGCAAGAATACTGGAGTGGACTGCCATGCCCTCCTCCAGGGGATCTTCCCAACGCAGGGATCAAACCCGGGTTTCCCACAACTGCAGGTGGATCCTTTACTGTCTGAGCCACCAAGGAATCCCAGCACCAACATTACTTACACCAATACAGGCTTTCCGGATATCCGAGGGTGTCTCAGCACTTCTGACATTGTCTCTTTTGTTTCCTCCATTCTTTCTTCATCACTTGAATCCACAACAAATATTACCCCATAGGACTCAGCATAGTAATTCTTCCAGATTCCTCGAATTCTTTTTCCACCTCCCAAGTCAAAGATGGTGACTTCAAACTTTCCTTGTCTAAGGTCAATTTTGGAAAACCCAACAGTAGGAGCTACATCTTCAGGATACTCTGTTTCAAATGAAATAATCAAATGAAAAAGAATCTTTAGACTTCAAATTAGTAATGCTAATTTAACTTCACAACTTAAATGGCATAAGTGTATTATTCATCATATATTAGTACTAAATAGAATGTTTATTATTTGTTTACATAATAAGCATTACATCTAAGCAAACTGGTTTGGAGGAAAGATAGATACTATAAAATATCAAACTAGAATTTACACTCTTGCAGACAGGGCTTTTTGTTTGCTTGTTGATTTTATTGCTATAACCCCAGGTCCTAAAATAATGCCTACAATATAACAGGTACTTAATAAGTATTTGTAGAATAAATAAATGAACCTTTGCTTTAAGGCTACAGATTCTCCAAATTACAAACAATAAATATTTCAACTTTCAACACCACAGCCAGTCCCAGGGACCATTACAACCCAGGTAGAGTTATAAAGAAAAACTAAACATTTAGAGAATAGTTTAAAACAACTAAACAACGGGAGAAGCTATGATGAGCATGGCAGAAAGCAAAGATGAACCAGAAAGCCTCTGGATGAAAGTGAGAGGAGCATGAAAAAGCTGGCTTGAAACTCAACATTCGAAAAACTAAAGTCATGGCATCTGGTCCCATCACTTTATGGCAAATAGATGGGAAAACAATGGAAACAGTGACAAACTTTATTTTCTTGGGCTCCAAAATCACTGCAGACACTGACTGCAGCCACGAAAGTAAGATGCTTGCTCCTTGGAAGGAAAGTTACGACAAACCTAGTGTTTATGTGTTAAGTCACTTCAGTCATGTCTGACTCTTTGCGATCCAATGGACTGTAACTCACCAGGCTTCTCTGTCCATGCAAACTTAGACATCATATTAAAAAGCAGACATCACTTTGACCACAAAGGTCCATATAGTCAAAGCTATGATTTTTACAGCAGTCATGTATGGAGGCGAGAGTTGGACCATAAAGAAAGCTGAGCACCAAAGAACTGATGCTTTGGAACTGTGGTGTTGGAGAAGACTCTTGAGAGTCCCTTGGACTGCAAGAAGATCAGACTAGTCCATCCAAAAGGAAATCAATCCTGAACATTCATTGCGAGGACTGATGCTAAAGCAGAAGCTCCAATACTCTGGCCACCTGATGCAAAGAGCCAACTGAGGGAAAGCACCCTGATACTAGAGAAGACTGAGGGCAGGAGGAGAAGAGGCAACAGAGGACGAGATGGTTGGACGGCATCACCGACTCAATGGACATGGGTTTGAGCAAACTGTGGGAGACAGTGAAGGACGGGGAAGCCTGGCATGCTGCAGCTGATGGGGTCACAAAGAGTTAGACACAACTTAGCAACTGACAACAATGAAGAGTATGGGACCATTCCTTTTTAATTTGAATAAAAGCTATAATTGGAATAAAGACACTTTCAAGGACAGCTTGTAAATGTAAAGAGTAGATTTTATTTTTAATACAGGATATTTTCATGAACTATAACTGAATTGCTTTGTACGTCTGCATATGACAGCACTAAGAAGTACAGGATATATACAATTATAACTGCCAAAGAATGGTAATGACAATAAGAGATTAAAAAGATCACTGAGGTTCAAGCCTTGAACTAGGAGCTGAAACCTAGACCTTAAAGTGAGGTTGAATTTAAACAGTCAGATCAGTGATCTAAGTAACAGAAATGGAAAAAGCAAGACGTACAAACAAGTTGAACATTGTAGTTGGAGCAGATTTTTAATAGTGAATGTACACTGAAGAGTGTTCTGAAGACAGAGAACTGGGAGCCACGGAAGGCATTTCAGCAGAGCAATAATATAATTGAGATGACTAAAAAGGAAAAAGGAAACAGAAGTCACTCAGTCATGTCTGACTCTTTGCGAGCCCATGGACTGTAGCCTACCAGACTCTCTGTCCATGGGATTTTCCAGGCAAGAGTACTAGAGTGGATTGCCATTTCCTTCTCCAGGGGATCTTCCCGACCCAGGGATGGAACCTGGGTTTCCCGCACTGCAGCAGACTGTTTACCCTCTAAGCCATGAGATGACTAAAGCAGTCCTTTATTGAGATTAATATTTGCAAAAGTCTCTAGAACTGACTGAAAATGAGAGTGAAAGTCGCTTTTTAGAGAGGTAAGAAAACAAAACAAAAACAGAAGCACAGCAAGAGAGAAGGCATGAGCGATGAACGATGCAACAAGTGACCCAACGGTTACAGAGAAGAGTTCAGACTTCATATCTGACTCCTCCATGCACTCACCACTGTGGTTGTTACTGTTTAGTTGCTAAGTTGTACCCAACTCTTCGTGACCCCAGGGACTACAGCCCGCCAGGCTCCACTGTCCACGAGATGTCTCAGGCAAAAATACTGGAGTGGGTTGCCATTTCCTTCTCCACACCATCATGGAATTCACAACAAATATTACTCCCCTGAACTTTGTTTATAAAGTCAATACAGTGACTACCATCTACATGAGGATCTCAAAGTGAAATCAAACTTAGATAAAAAGCTCAGCTCCTCAGCTGTACTAGCTTCATTTAAAGTACTCAAGAGTCACACGTGACTGGTGGCCCACCCTACTGAACGGAGCCAACGCAGAACATGTCCATCACTGCAAACAGCTCCACTCAACAACACTGGTTCAGAGGGTATTATCATTCCCACATTCAGCAAAACACTTGCTACTACAAAAATAAATCTCATAGGCATTTACTTCTAGGCTTAGGTGTGACTGAGAAACAGACTTGCAATGTACCACTGCCTCTCAGCAAGCATCTTACTACAGCTTAGACAGCTCCCTAGAAAGTTAATAAAGACAATCACAAGTCACATTTTTAAAAGACCTGCCTTATCTAGAGGGAGGAAAAAACAAGTTTAGAAACAATATAAGCAGACATATATTCCAAAAACAGAATTATACTAGACATTTAAAAATGTGGATCTAGTCCAGACCAGAATTTCTTTCACAGTTAACACAGACAGCTGTCTTAAAGTACAAATTGAAAGGTACCCCCCTCCTCGAAATTATCAGTGAAAATAAGTCAACTGTCCTGAGGAAGAAATAAGAGAAATAACATATTCAGAATACCTATTCAGTACCAGAACCTTGTTGGGGATTACAGTGTAAATATGAATAAAATAGGGCGGCTCCCCTAGTGGCTCAGACAGTAAAGCATCTGCCTATAATGTGGGAGACCCAGGTTTGATCCCTGGGTTGGGAAGATGTCCTGGAGAAGGAAATGGCAACCCACTCTAGTACTCTTGCCTGGAAAATCCCATGGACGGAGGAGCCTGGTAGGCTACAGTCTATGGGGTCGCAAAGAGTCGGACACGACTGAGCGACTTCACTCACCCTCAAAGAATATCCAGTACACTTCAGAGAGACATAATATTAATGGAAATAACACAAGAACCTATATGTTCTGTGAATAATTCTGGAGGGGACAATATAAACGTGTAATAAACTACATGGTTATCTCCTAGTCAAATTCATCTGCTGAAACCCTAATCCCCAATGCTGATGGTATAAGGAGGTGGGGCCTTTGGGACATAACTAGGTTTCAGTTCAATTGCTCAGTTGTGTCCGACTCTATGTGACTCCATGTACTGCAGCATGCCAGGCTTCCCTGTCCATCACCAACTCCTGGAACCTACTCAAACTCAAGTCCATTGAGTCAGTGATGCCATCCAACCATCTCATTCTCTGTTGTCCCATTCTCATTCTGCCTTCAATTTTCCCCAGCATCAGGGTCTTTTCCAATGAGTTAGTTCATTACATCAGGTGCCCAAGTTTCAGCTTCAGCATCAGTCCTTCCAATGAATATGCAGGACTGATTTCCTTTAGGATTGGTTAGATCTCCTTGCACTCCAAGGGACTCTCAAGAGTCTTCTCTAACACCACAGTTCAAAAGCATCAATTCTTTGGTACTTAACTTTCTTTATGGTCCAGCTCTCACATCCATACATGACCACTGGAAAAACCATAGCTTTGACCAGATGGACCTTTGTGGGTAAAGTAATGTCTCTGCTTTTTAATATGCTGTCTAGGTTGGTCATAGCTTTTCTTCCAAGGAGCAAGCGTCTTTCAATTTCATGGCGGTAATCACCATCTGCAGTGATTTTGGAGCCCAAGAAAATAAAGTCTCTCACTGTCACCACTGTTTCTCCATCTATTTGCCATGAAGTAACAGGACTTGATGCCATGATCTTGGTTTTCTGAATATTGAATTTTAAACCAACTTTTTCACTCTCCTCTTTCACTTTCATCAACAGGCTCTTTAGCTCCTCTTCACTTTCTGCCATAAGGGTGGTGTCATCTACATATCCGAGGTTATTGATATTTCTCCCAGCAAGCTTTTTTTTTTTCCTTAATTTTTTTTTCATTTATTTTATTAGTTGGAAGCTAATTACTTTACAATATTGTAGTGGTTTCTGTCATACATTGACATGAATCAGCCATGGATTTACATCTCCCAGCAATCTTGATTCCAGCTTGTGCTTCTTCCAGCCTGGCATTTCACATGATGCCCTCTGCATATGAGTTAAATAAGCAGAGTGACAATATACAGCCTTGACATTCTGCTATCCCAATTTGGAACCAGTCTGTTGCTCCATGTCCAGTTCTAACTGTTGCTTCCTGACCTGCATACAGGTTTCTCAAGAGACAGGTCAGATGGTCTGGTATTCCCATCTCTTGAAGAATTTTCCACAATTTATTGTGATCCACACAGTCAAAGGCTTTGGCATAGTCAATAAGGCAGAAATTGATGTTTTTCTGGAAATTTCTTGCTTTTTCGATGATCCAGCAAATGTTGGAAATTTGATCTCTAGTTCCTCTGCCTTTTCTAAAACCAGCTTGAACATTTGGAAGTTCACAGTTCGTGTATAGATGAAGTCTAGCTTGGAGAATTTTGAGCATTATTTTACTAGAGTGTGAGATGAGTGCAACTGTGTGGTAGTTTGAGCATTCTTTGGCATTTTCTTTGGGACTGGAATGAAAGCTGATCTTTTCTAGTCATGTGGCCACTGCTGAGTTTTCCAAATTTGCTGACATATTGAGTGTAACACTTTCACAGCATCATCTTTCAGGATTTGAAATAGTTCAACTGGAATTCCATCACCTCCACTAGCTTTGTTTGTAGTGATGCTTCCTAAGGCCCACTTGACTTCACATTCCAGGATGTCTGGCTTTAGGTGAGTGATCACACCATCGTGATTATCTGGGATGGGAAGATCTTTTTTGTACAGTTCTTCTGTGTATTCTTGCCACCTCTTCTTAGTATCTTCTGCTTCTGTTAGGTCCATACCATTTCTGTCCTTTATCGAACCCATCTTTGCATAAAATGTTCCCTTGGTATTTCTCATTTTCTTGAAGAGACCTCTAGTCATTCCCATTCTGTTGTTTTCCTCTATTTCTTTGCATTGATTGCTGAGGAAGGCTTTTTTATCTCTCCTTGCTCTTCTGTGGAACTCTGCATTCAAATGAGTATATTTTTCCTTTTCTCCTTTGCTTTTTACTTCTCTTAACAGCTATTTCTAAGGCCTCCTCAGACAGCCATTTTGCTTATTTGCATTTCTTTTCCATGGGGATGGTCTTAATCCCTGTCTCCTGTACCATGTCAGGAACTTCCGTCCATAGTTCATCAGGCACTCTGTCTATCAGATCTAGTCACTTAAATCTATTTCTCACTTCCACTGTATAGTCATAAGAGATTTGATTTAGGTCATACCTGAATGGTGTAGTGGTTTTCCCTACTTTCTTCAATTTAAATCTGAATTTGGCAATAAGGAGTTCATGATCTGAGCCACAGTCAGCTCTCAGTCTTGTTTTTACTGACTGTATAAAGCTTCTCCATCTTTGGCTGCAAAGAATATAATCAATCTGATTTCAGTGTTGACCATCTGGTGATGTCCATGTGTAGAGTCTTCTCTTGTGTTGTTGGAAGACAGTGTTTGCTATGACCAATGCGTTCTCTTGGCAGAACTCTATTAGCCTCTGCCCTGCTTCATTCTGTACTCCAAGGCCAAATTTGCCTGTTACTCCAGGTGTTTCCAGACTTCCTACTTTTGCATTCCAGTCCCCAATAATGAGAAGGACATCTTTTTTGGGTGTTAGTTCTAAGAGGTCTTGTAGGTCTTCATAGAACCGTTCAACTTCAGCTTCTTCAGCATTACTAGTTACTAGTTACTACTGATATCTTAGAATGTATATTATGGGAGTGGGTCTGGTAGGTTCCTTCTATTATTAAATTCTAATCCTATTATCCTAAAATGCAACTTGTGGGAGTGGGTCTGGTAAAATTTTACAACCTTGAGACATTATTTTGATTTATTGTAATAATTAATTAAAGAGTATATAATTCCCTTGCTAAAGACTAGTGAGGGGGGCACTCTCCGACCCCTTCTGATGTCTATGTCAGAAGGTTTCTCTGTCCCTTTTTCACACTTTAATAAAACACTGCAACAGAAAAGCTCTTGAGTGATCAAGCCCAAAGCTACATCTTCTTCGGAGATCAAGAATCTGACACCGTTCACCATAAGCTATCACTGATACATGTCTAATTGGCTTTGGAGGCCGTGGAACTCTGATATGTAGTGTTTGTCGACTTTCATGCTGTAAACACTACCACTATGGCCAATTTGAAATTACCAATATGAGGCACCTGCCCATAAAGTTGGGCGAAGAGGAACCTAATTGGCTTTCCCTGATTATATGAGCCAATATAAGTAAGTAGGAGCCAGCTCTGGAATACCACAGGTTCTAGCCAACAGCCTGTGAACTATGGTGGCTTCTGGTTCACACACTTTAGGGAAAAAAAGGAGGAGAGTCTCCCTTTATCCTTTACTTCCTCCTTCTGGCTGTAGTACACATGTAGTATTGAGTCACCCTGGAGCAGGTGGCAAGGGAAAATACTAGGAATGGCAAAGCAACTATGAAAAGGAGCTTGAGTCCCTAATGCCATACAGCTGCTCTGCCGACCCTAGACTACTTCTGCCTGTGCTGTTACATGAGAGAGAAATAAACTTCTAGCTTGTTAAGCCACTGTTATTTTAGGCTTGTTAGTACAATCGAACCTATATCCTATTAATGCAATCGCTTTGACAGCCACGAAGAAGAAAAGATGAATGAATGAAATGAAGATAGGGAAAGTACTTTTAGATTAGGAAACTGTAATAAAATCATAGGCGAAACACTAGGGTTTGGACTTAGCTGATCACAATACAGTAAGAGAGGAAAATTATCTCAAAAGAAAGGAGGAAATATACAATAAAATTTGCATTTAATTAAAAAAAAAAAAAGAGAAGAGCCAGAAATAAGCTAAAGAGTAGAAGCCATGGGAGAAATGTTTTACAAAAACGGCTTACTAGACCCTAAGGCATGACTCAAATGGGATACCGAAACAAGTAAAACTGCCTCTGGGATTTACAGTAGGAGAGGCAGAGAGATATAAATTGAGGGGCAGTTAAGCACTGATACACCTATTATGAACAAACAGGAGTAGACAAACACAGTAGTAGTCAATTGTGTTCATGGCGGTCATAAGGGGTGAGGGCAGGAGGAGACCAGAAGGGACTTCATAAAGAAAACTACATGACAAACAAGTGTCTTCAGAGATAAGTAGATACTCTGTCTTTAAGGAAAAGTTTATTTCTCTTTAATAAGGCAAATGGGAACAGTATAAGCAAAAAACAAAGGCATCAAAAGGATCAATCAAACCTATATGCTAAGAAAACTCCCAAGTAGTTCTATATAACTGGTTTCTTTAGAAAAGAAAAAAAAAAAGGTAAGAAATTAGTCACTGGAGTAAAAATGAAGAACAAAAACAAAGTCAGAAGGCAGCTCAAAGTTGAAGGCAGCTTTGACTTTTTTGTTCATGACATGATACCTTGAAATTTTCTAAACTCAGAAAATGACACTGATAGATACATGGAGGTGGGATTTAGAAGAAAAAGCCATGATGGAAAGAGGATATTCTAAGTACATCCAAATAATGAGATGGGTTTCTTAGCAAGTTCCTAGATCCTGTTCCGTTGAACCTAAGGTTTTAAAGGAATAAAAGAGAGGATGTGTGGATAAGCCTTCATGGACTGCAGGCCAAATCTGCATAGCCACCTGTTTTTACATGGCCCTCAAGCTAAGAACATGCTTTACATTTTAAAATAATTTCAAAACAACTCCCAAAGATATTTCATAACACATCAAATTTTAGTGTCTATAAGGCGAGTTTCATTGTAACATGGCCATGTTCATTTTTTACATACTATCTATGGCTCCTATCAAACCACTGTGTCAGAACTATGTAGCTGGGAATGGGACCGTAAACTCTCAGAGTCTAAAATATTAGTATTTACTATCTGTGATTTCCCCGGTGGTCCAGTGGGTAAGACTCTATGGATTCAATCCCTGATTAGGAAACTAAGATCCAACATGCCATGCAGTATGGCCAAAAAAATAAATAAATTTAAAAAAAAAATAAAATATTTACTATCTGGCTCTTTACAGAAGAAATCTGCACAACCCTGATTTCAGTTCGGTTCAGTTCAGTCACTAAGTCGTGTCCGACTCTTTGCAACCCCATGAACCACGGCACGCCTATCCATCACCAACTCCTGGAGCCTACTCAAACTCTTGTCCATTGAGTAGGTAATGCCATCCAACCATCTCATCTTCTGTTGTCCCCTTCTCCTCCTGCCCTCAATCCTTGCCAGCATCAGGGTCTTTTCTAATGAGTCAGTTCTTCATATCAGGTGGCCAAAGAATTGGAGTTTCAGCTTCAACATCACTCCTTCCAATGAACACCCAAGACTCATCTCATTTAGGATGGACTGGTTGGATCTCCTTGCAGTCCAAGGGACTCTCAAGAGTCTTCTCCAACACCACAGTTCAAAAGCATCAATTCTTCAGTGCTCAGCTTTCTTCACAATTCAACTCTCACATCCATACATGACTACTGGAAAAACCATAGCCTTGACTGGACAGACTTTTGTTGACAAAGTAATGTCTCTGCTTTTTAATATGCTGTCTAGGTTGGTCATAACTTCCAAGGAGTAAGTGTCTTTTAATTTCATGGCTGCAGTCACCATCTGCAGTGATTTTGGAGTCCAAAAAAATAAAGCTTGTCACTGCTTCCACTGTTTCCCTATCTATTTGTCATGAAGTGATGGGACCAGATGCCATGATCTTAGTTTTCTGAATGTTGAGCTTTAAGCTGACTTTTTCACTCTCCTCTTTCACTTTTATCAAGAGGCTCTTTAATTCTTCACTTTCTGCCATAAGGATGGTGTCAGCTGCATATCTGAGGTTATTGATATGTCTCCCAGCAATCTTGATTCCAGCTTATGCTTCTTCCAGCCCAGCGTTTCTCATGATGTACTCTGCATAAAAATTAAATAAGCGGGGTGACAATATACAGCCTTGACATACTCCTTTTCCTATTGGGAACCAGTCTGTTGTTCCATGTCCAGTTCTAACTGTTGCTTCCTGACCTGCATACAAGTTTCTCAACAGGCAGGTCAGGTGGTCTGGTATTCCCATCGCTTTCAGAATTTTCCACAGTTTACTGTGATCCACACAGTCAAAGGCTTTGGCATAGCCACTGAATCAGAAATAGATGTTTTTCTGGAACTCTCTTGCTTTTTTGATGATCCAGCGGTTGTTGGAAATTTGATCTCTGGTTCCTCTGCCTTTTCTAAAACCAGCTTGAACATCTGTAAGTTCATGGTTCACGTATTGCTAAAGCCTGGCTTGGAGAATTTTGAGCATTACTTTACTAGCATGTGAGATGAGTGCAATTGTGCGGTAGTCTGAGCGTTCTTTGGTATTGCCTTTCTTTGGGATTGGAATGAAAACTGACCTTTTCCAGTCCTGTGGCCACCGCTGAGTTTTCCAAATTTGCTGACATATTGAGTGCCCCTGATTTAGACGGTGACAGTTCTTCGAGGATATAACCTCAGTGACAGCATGAGGGGGTACAAAAAGCCTTAGAAGACTGCTTCAAACAATAATATATAGTTTGATGGACTTCCCTGGTGGTCCAGCGTTCAAGATCCTGTACTTTCAATGTAGGGAGGACAGGTTCAATCCCTGGTTGGGGAACTAAAATCCCACATGTCACAAAATACGCACCCAAAAAAAAGAAATTAACATACAGTTTGTATCTAACATTATAAAACAGAATTGGGGGTGACAAAACATTTTTCTCCAACAAGTTTTGCAAGGTGTCAATTTTCTTTCATAAACTTCTCCAAGTAAAAGTTCCCTATTTGTTATGTATGATATCTTGTTGCAACATTTATTTTCAGGAACAAATATATGTTAGGTTTTTTCCCAATTCATACCTTTAAGATGCATGGCTCATGCTACATCTTCTGGGTACACAACAAACTCACTAGGTACAGCAACTTCTATATTATAGTTACAAAGCATTAAATTAACACTAAATAAATACATCCAATGAGATGTAACATAAAGGACATAAAACCCTTCAATGTATCTTTAACATAATTGTAAAAATTATACATCATATTGGAAAAAAAAGATCAAGAGATACAAAGAGAGCTATCCTGGCTATCCGTATTCTACCTTTCTTTCACTGAGTTGTAGCTCTTTAACTAAATTCTGGCCAAAAGAATGTAGACGATGTGCATCCTTAATAGCAGGGGCATGTCCTTTTTACACTTTTTCATTCCCACTAGCTAGAAGACAGCTATGATTCCTCCTAGCTGACCAAAGACCTCAAGGAGCCTCCATATCTTTGCATTCATTCAAATCTGAAACAGAACAGGCTGGTACTATTAAGCCAGAGTCTATTCATCATATTAGACACAAGTACACTAAGAATATAAAAATAATAGAGTACACAATATCTCTACCCAACGAATATGTAATAAAACAATTTAAATAAATAAATCAGAATAATGTAATAATAATTTTTTTCAGCTTACCTCCTTGGATTCCCTTCGCTGTCGCCGTTTTACCAGCATTATCAAGTCCCAACATCACAAGAGTCACCTTTCTTAAAATAATAAAAATTTAAAAAAATCACCTTCTGAGTGAATTAAATATTGGGGGGGGGGAATAAAGGCAAATACATTCATCAAAGCAATACTTAAGAAGCAACTACTATGTACAAGTCAATACGCTGAATGCTAAGGGGTACAATGATGAACAAAATATATATTCAAAAAGCAAAATTCTTGAAAAATACCTGTGAAGTGCCATCCTTTTGTTCTCTAAGCACAAAAAAACAGAAACTGTACAGTAGATAACCTGAAGGATAGAGAAGAAATAAAGGGAAGAAGAGAGAGGGGGAGAGAGAGATGGATTCTAGAACATGAGTTATTTATCACATCTAAAGACTCAATTTTCTAGTTAACTGAATTCTAATGATTAGCAAAAGTTTGTTTTTTCCAGTGAAATTATATAAGAAAACAATTAGTTTAGGTTCTATACACTACTAGTACACTCAGTTGTTTTTATATATGTAGCACCTTACCAAATACAAATCTTATAGTACAGTAACATGATTATTAACCTAAGAGCTAATGTATTTTAAAAGAGGGTTCCTCAATTAGAAAACTTAAAATGCTTCTGTGATATAGCTAAACTTCACAGAGTAAGGGAAAAAACACAATCCAGTTCAATTTTACAACTGAAGAAACATCAGCCTAGAGTCATAAGCTAAGACAATGAATTGGTTACAGTCAGAACCAGAACCTAATTCACCTAACTTCTAGGAACTTCTTAAACCTGGGACAGGTTATAAAGGAACAAACCTACCACACAGTTCCTAGTATCCTGGGGACTCAGTCCAGCACTAAAGCCCATTTCTGTTCCAGGCTTAACGACTGCTTAGTATAGCAAGTGGTGAGACCACTTATTAACACCACACACTTGGGAATAGAGAGAGAAAAGTCACAGTAAAACTGGGCCACATTCCCATGGAGTGGAGTCAGGGTTTCTGCCAAGTACAGTCATTCTTCACTGGCAGTCATTCCAAGAAGGGTTAAAAAAACAGAACTTAGATGGCAAGAAGGGTGCTTTCCATCTACCTAAGCCTGGCTTTCTTGGAGCTGGACTTTATTAAACAAATAATTACTAAACATTTTCTGTATACCATACACCAGTGTTCTAGGTACTGAGACACCTGCTTATTAAAATAACCACAGCAACAATGAAAAACAAAAAACGATAAACTCTCCCCTTACTAAACTTATACTTTAGTTGCAGGAGACAAACAATAAATATAAGAAATAAGTAAATTACAGGTTATACCCTATATTAGAGATGATTAAGTACTATAGAAAAAATAGAGAGGGATAAAGGGGAGCAGGAGCAGGGGTGGAGGTGGAAAGAAGCTGAAACAGGGTGATCAGGGCAGGACGCACCGAGAAAGGAGGTAAGGTCTGAGCAAGGTCTTGAAGGAAGGAAAGAGCACAGCTGGGGCCAAGGCACGAAGGCAGTGGGCATGGTGCGTGTGTCGGGAGGTGCTGACACAGCAATGTTCCAGAATCAGCAAGGAAGCCAGTGTGGCAAAACCCAGTCAGGGCAGCGCAGGGAAGAAAGACAGGAGGTGAGAAACACATCAGAAGCCAGATGTGTGGGCCTTGCAGGCCATGGTGAGGACTGTGGATTTTGTGAGTGAAATTAACTCTTCATGTCAATTTCCTTAGTTATCCAGGAGCCTCAGTCCTTTCTAAATGCTTCAACCATCCCTATATCCACCATGAGGAATACACAAAAGTAAGTCTACACTTGAGTCAGTGGTCAGTCAGTTAGCAGCCTTCTCATACCCCATTCCCGGTCAGCCAGAGATGGGGTCGGTGCAAATGCCAGAATATGAATTTACGGAGCTGAGGAATATGTGAGGTCTAGGTACTTCTATCCACGTGAAAGTTTTACCTGCATCACTAACTGAAGAATATTTTCACTTCTTAAAGAAGCTTTGAGATATGAAGAGTATAATTTTACTACTTTGTCTGAAGAATTCATAACTTCCGAATATCAAAGTATAAGATTAAAGTACAAAATAATTTCCTAAACAAAATATAATAAATGACTATCCAAAAATATGGATGATATTGCACAAATAATATTTTGGATAATTCAAGTTTCTAAATATATAATGAATTAGACCATAATATTAACATTAATTCAATTGCTCTTGAATAATTTATTCCAAGATCTACGGTGCTTCGAACATCACCATAAGGAAAACAATTACTTTTGCGGACAAATCCCCATTTTCTGTTGGTTTTCTTTATTCTGTACACCTTTAATCCAGTTTTCTGCTGACAGGTGGGGCCGTGGTAGTTTGGCCTCAGGCCACACTATGGTAGGGGTAATGGCTCCCTCCTTCATAAGGACTTAGGCCAGCACACCACCGCTCCCGAGACTGCTGCAGTCAGTGCCCCTGACCCTGCAGCAGGCCACTGTCGACCCACGCCTCTGCCAGAGACTCCTGCACACTCACAGGCAAGTCTGGCTCAGTCTCTTGTGTGGTCACTGTTCCTTTCTCCTGGGCTCTGGTGCACACAAGGTTTTGTGTGTGCCACCCAAGCGTCTGTTTCCCCAGTCCTGTGCAAGTGCTGTGATCAAATCACACTGGTCTTCACAGTCAAATTCCCCAGGGGTTCTCAGGCTTTTTGCCAGATCCCTAAGTCGGGAAATCTGCTGTGGGCCCGAGAACTTTTACAACAGTGTGAGAACTTCTTTGGTGTAACTGTTCTCCAGTTTGTGGTCATCTGCTCGGTGACTAAATGGAGCTAACGGCAACCTCCTCCAACAGGACGTATGCCACGCCAGGCTTCAACAGTATGTGAACCGAGAACTTCCAGATGGTCAAGCTGGATTTAGAAGAGGCAGAGGAACCAGAGGCTAAATGGCCAACATCTGACGGATCACGGGAAAAGCAAGAGAATTTCAGAAAAACATCTACTTCCCCTTCACTGACTACACTAAAGCCTTTGTGGGTCACAACAAACTGGAAAATTCTTAAAAGAGATGGGAAAACCAGACCACCTGACCTGCCTCTTGAGAAATCTGTATGCAGGTCAAGAAGCAACAGCTAGAACTGGACATAGAAAAACAGACTGGTTCCAAATCCGGAAAGCAGTACATCAAGGCCGTACATTGTCATCCTGCTTATTTAACTTATATGCAAATACATCATGTGAAATGCCAGGCTGGATGAAGCACAAGCTGGAATCAAGATTGCTGGGAGAAATATCAATAACCTCAGATATGCAGATGACACCACCCTTAAGGCAGAAAGTGAAGAAGAACTAAAGAGCCTCTTGATGAAAGTGAAAGAGGAGAGTGAAAAAGTCAGCTTAAAACTCAACATTCAGAAAGCTAAGATCATGACATCTGGTCCTATCACTTCATGGCAAATAGATGGGGAAACAGTGGAAAGAGTGTCAGACTTTATTTTGGGGGGCTCCAAAATCACTGCAGATGGTGACTGCAGCCATGAAATTAAAAGATGCTTGCTCCTTGGAAGAAAAGCTATGACCAACCTAGACAGCATACTAAAAAGCAGAGACATTACTTTGCCAATAAACGTCTACGGGGTAAAAGTTACGTTTTTTTCCAGTAGTCGTGTACGAATGTGAGAGTTGGACTATAAAGAAAGCTGAGTGCCAAAGAACTGATGTTTTTGAACTGTGGTGTTGGAGAAAACTCTTGAGAATCCCTTGGACTGCAAGGAGATCCAGCCAGTCAACCCTAAAGGAAATTAGTCCTGAATATTCAATGGAAGGACTGATGTTGAAGCTGAAGATCCGATACTTTGGGCACCTGATGGGAAGAAATGACTCATCTGAAAAGACCCTGATGCTGGGAAAGATTGAAGGCAGGAGAAGGGGACAACAGAGGATGAGATGGTTAGATGGCATCACCAACTTGATGGACATAAGTTTGAGAAAGCTTCGGGAGTTGGTGATGGAGAGGGAAGCCTAGCGTGCTGCAGTCAGAGGGGGTCGCAAGCAGTGGACACCACTGAGCTACTAAACTGAACTGAACTAATACATTTTGAAACATTGTTCTTAAAGCAGTTACCAAGGAAAATTGTTAGATTTTATCTTAAAGGCTTTCTTTTTTAAAACAGAATATTAGAGTCAAACAAAAAACGTTCTCCAAACATAAAAATCACTTTGAAAAATTATAATCATGCTGAAACTGCACGAAATAAGTCTTTCTGGATTTATATTTTTATGTTGACTATCCCTGCGAGTACATAGTCAATATTTAAGATCATTATGCCATATACTTGAAAACATGGTTTTAATTAAATATCTGAGGTGACTAAAGCCTTAATGAAAAAATATAACACTAGCAGGATCAGGCAGGATCACTGCCATGCCTGATAACAATGAATTAAACTTATATTTTCAGAACAGAATGGGTTTAAAAAGCTAACAATCAACTATCACTCAAAATTCTATGGAACTCTTAAACACTGAATATGTTCACTCTAACATATACCAAATGTATATGTCATTACAACTTTTTAAAATATGGAAAATTATCATTGATTGGGAACAATTTGGCTGTGATGCTACATCACAACAGAGAGATATAAAAGACTATGTCTTCTGATTATTGATTGAATACATTAGCTCTTCAATTGAAAAAATAATATACAGTATTCTTAGATTTATAATGTCTTGAAAGTGGACAGCAGCAATAAAAGTAAACATTTTGTCACTTAGCTCGACAGTCGTAATCAATAAAAGTAAACTAGGCATTTGAGCACTAGAGACACAAAAGAGCCTGAGCAAATGCCTGAGACATGGTTTCTATCCCAGAGTGCGTCTCTTCTAATGACAGTCACTAAAATGTGAACAAATGTCTGTACATTGTGACACTATGAAAGTTTAAAATCCTTATCCATATACACAAGATGCTCAGGGAATACAGAACAGAAGACTTCATTCAGCCTAGGGATACAGGAGAAGGTCTGGGAAGCTTCTTACACAAGCGATGATGCCTCAGCTAAGTTCGTAAACTGCACAAGTTTGCCAAGGAACAGAAAGGTGAGAATAGGAGGAAGTATGAAGAGGTTCCAGACTAAGAACACTGCCTGAGACACCACACCGAGAAGGTAAGAACTGGGTGCTGAGTTGCTAAATCCAGGCAATTAAGAACAGACCTCTGGAAAGCAGCCTTAAGCAAAAGGAGAACATGCATACACAACCACAACTCAATACAACTATGTACTGAATCTAAAGGGAACCTGACATACTTCTAGTTAAGAAACAAGAACCATTAAATAGTTAATAAGGTGAACCTTCCCAGAAGCTGGAAGTGATCACTTTGCTCTTCTTACAGTTATCATTGAGTCTTGAATTATATACCAAACCAGAAACGCTGAGAAGGAAAGGACTCTGTTGTAGGAAGTACAGTATGTTTCTGCTAGTATTAAGTATCAGAAATAGTGATAATGGGTATTCTGATATATAGTCACCAATTTGGTGTTAGAGCAACCTCTGTTCAACCCCCAGAACTGTCACTTCCAAGCTATATGACCTGGACACATTATTTAACTTCCCAGAATTTTATCAGTAAAATGGGATAATAAAAATATCCCATAGGATATGGTGAAATTACGTTAGACCTGCAAGCAAAGTGCACAATGCCTGTGGCACACAGTAAGTGCTCAAGCTATAGCTCAACCTATTACTACAGCATAAAATTCAAGACAAGGAGTCTACAAAATGAGACCAGAGAGATGGAAAGGGATTAAGTAACGGAGGAGGATTAATGGGTTCAGTTTTGCACATGTTGACAGAAGTGGGTGTCTCACATTGAAGTCTGAAGCTGGAGGAAAGATATGAACCAAGATTATGAGATTATTATACATGCTAATTAAAACTACAGGAATAGGTGGAAGAGCACAGAAGGAAGAAGAGTCAGGGGACAGGGGACAAGGAACCCTAAGAACCTTTGAAGAAACTCTTACAATTGCAGCCAGAAAGAATTGAGACCAAAAATGATGTTGGGATGGGAACAGTTTCCTGAAGGGTTAAGAGACAAACAGTATCAAACACTACAGAGTTTTGCAAAATAAAGGAATCTTTTTGGTAACTGCCATCAATTAAGTACCTCAGAAATAAATGCTCTCAGCTTTTTACAAACCTTACAATACCAATGCTTTGAATTTATTTCATAATTTGTCTTGATAGTTCAAAGCTATTTTACCCTATTATCTTTTTTCATGCCATCCCTGAAAGTACAGAAGATCAAAGTTACCCAAAGTTACAGTGCTAGTAAGTTAGTTAACAGCAGTTTCTATGGGAAGTTTAAATACAGTGATTTGTAAAAACAATTATTAATTTAAAGGGCAACTGGAACCATCTTGTTTATCCTAAAATTTACCCACATTTATATGTATACTCACACACAGATATACACCAGAGAGTCAGGTTGTCTGGCTCATTTTCATCAAAATATTTTTTCCCCACGTTTCAGTGTATCCCAATCATAACCTACTTGTTAGAGCTAAGACAAGGTAGATTACCTAGTAACAGGTAGATTAACTTAGGTAATGAGTTGCATGCTGTTAATAAAATCTAATTATGATGTTAATGAAAAAGCTAACAGTGACATTTTTCTGTTTAAAATCCTTAAACAGAATCAAGTGCAAACTCTTGCAGCCTCCTCTCCTGTCACTCCCCAGCAGGCCTTTAAGGCTGGGAACTTCCTAGTCTTCTCTACCAGGCATGTTATCACAGCAAACAAACCTTAACTTTCTCATGTAACTTTTAATTCAGTCCTCTCAACTAGAACTTGTCTTAACTCTGCAGCCCCAGGATCAAATGTGCTGAGCATTCACCTTGTACTTTTACTGAATGAAATAATATAAATGTATTTTCTGATCCCTGGGCTTCCCTCATAGCTCAGTTGGTAAAGAATCTGCCTGCAACACAGGAGACCCCAGTTTGATTCCTGGGTCGGGAAGATCCACTGGAGAAGGGATAGGCTGCCCACTGCAGTATTGTTGGGCTTCCCTTGTGGCTTAGCTGGTAAAGAATCCGCCTGCAGTGTGGGAGACCTGGGTTCGAGCCCTGGGTTGGGAAGATTCCCTGGAGAAGGGAAAGGCTACCTACTCCAGTATTCTGGCCTGGAGAATTCCATGGACTAGTCCATGGGGTCTCAAAGAGTCAGATAGGACTGAGCGACTTTCACTTTATTTGCTAAGTAAACTAAGTAAAATTAAAACATACCACTTTGAGACTGTACTGTAATGGATTCAACTTATACAAATCTTCAAAGTAACAGCTCAATATTAGATAATGTAATTAAAATTACCTACATTAATTTTCTAACATTAAATCAAAGTTTTCTGAGTAGATCTATATGCTGTGGTTTCAATACAATAATCAACAGTGAGAAATATTTTTAAAACTAAAATAATTCTGAGTGAAAAAAAGAGTAGGGACTTAGAGAGCCAAAGACTTTTATATACATTATATCTCAGGGTCCTTTTTTATGTGAAAGATGAACAAATTAATATGCCAGAAATATAAGTCATATTATACTAGCATTTTGAACTTAGACTCAGAAAACATGTGAATTCTGAATCTTTTCTGAATGGTATTATTACAATTTTTTGAACTTTTTTTTGAACATGTACAACTCTAAACTTCCTCATCTGTCAACTAAGGAAGACAATACTTCAAATGAGATAATTACATAAAAGATATTTCTAACTTCAAAAATGTTATGCAAGTTAAAATAGAACACTGAGAAAACTAAAGCAAAATTGAACACAACAGAACTTGTATTTATTACTTAAAATATTTAAAAGTATGGAACAATTAGCAAATAACAAATACATATGAAAAGGGACCTGGAAATACTGCCTTATGACGTGTGTGTGAGAAAACAAAAAAACCTCCCACAAAAAGAATTAATGAAATGAAAAAACTTACCAAACCATTTATGTTGTGATTTTATTTTTCTATTATTTTATAATTACTATTTTCTGGTATTTTAATTCTGATTGTACAGTTCAAGATAATACTGCACCAAAATCACTATCTAAATTTATGAAGTACTAAAAAGGTGACCAAACTTAGGGTCATATGCTGCCTTTGAAGCTTGATCAAATGAAATTCTTATTGTCTGCTTGTTCATTCCTAAAATATTACTATAAAAAAATAAAAGAAAACCTCAACATAAAGGCACAGTGTAAACTGTGGACACTAGCTAATGATACGTCTCTATCTGTTCATCGATTGTAACCCACACACCCCACTAATGCAAGATGCTAGTAACAGTGGAAATTAAGAGGAGGGAGGGTGTGTGGGAACTCGCTGTACTTTCTGCTCGGTTTTTCTGTAAACCTAAAATTTATCTAAAAATAAAGACTATTTTTAAAAATAAAAACGAAAAATAAAAAATAAAGAGGTAGAATCAGGATATCTCTAGATCCCTTTCTCTCCTAAAATTCTGAGGTTCCTACTGTGAATAAACAAGACGCTGTAAAAGGATAAAAAGAAATGTAAGAAGTTCCAGTTCTGCCACGGCACATCAGATAATCCCTGCTAATCTGCATGTACAGCTTACTTAAATAAGAATCAGCAATTTCCATAAATAGTCTAGGATTTACAGTTACATTAACTTAAACCAAGAAAGATGGTTTATAGGGGACTGCTTCCCCTAGCAGAGATAACATACTATGTCAAGCATGTTTTACCAGATACCACACTGATACACAGAAAATAACAAGCCACATTGCTTAGTGTGACATTTGAGTCTCTTCTCTTAGACATGGCAATGGTGAATAACAACTTACAAATAAATCTGAAGTAAAGCTTTGGTAGGCTGAATTGTGACAAGGAAAAACACAGATGAGTAAGAAATTAGTTGTAGCTAGTGGGAAGTTGTAGGAGACAAATAGGGTGCAGAGAGCTTCAAAGGTTTATCCATTTCTTCAGGAAAAAAAACAAATGTGATGACCAAAGGTTAATATCAGTAAAACCTAGGGAGGCAAGCACATGAGTACTGATTACATTTTTCTTTTGGTTTAAATACAGGCAATTTTTTTTTTTAACTATTTTAAATTACATTACATAATTCTTGCTGCCAAAATTCCTTCCTTTAAACTGATGCTAATTTCTGCCTCTCTAGGTGGGCTATTCCTGAAATCATGCTCAGGGAAAATACAGGAATCACAAATTTCTTCAAGACCCAAATAAAATTACACCCTTTCCAAAATTCTGCTTGCAACCCTTACTAGGAATCTTAGACGTCATCTTTAAACTCTTACATATTCTACCACAGGGCTTCCCAGGTAGCGCAGTGGTAAAGAATCCACCTGCCAATGCAGGTTCGATCCCTGGGTCAGGAAAATCCCCTGGAATACAAAATATAAAATAACCCAAACTGATACTCTCACCTGAGAAATTCCATGGACAGAGTGCCTGGTGGGCTAAAGTCCAGGAGCTGCAAGCAGAACCGACTGAGCAACTGAGCACGTGGCGTACTTTATCATACTATATGCAATATTTCAGCAACTAGATGCTACTTAGTATAAATAATTGGAGTTCTGAATATGTAGATGACAATATGTAAGAGTGAGGACCTGCTGACAGGGTCCAGAAATTTACTGAGAACCATGGAAGTGGCCACAAGACTGGAAAAGGTCAGTTTTCATTCCAATCTCAAAGAAAGGCAATGCCAAAGAATATTCAAATTACCATACAACTGCACTCATTTCACATGCTAGCAAGATTATGCTCAAAATCCTTCAAGCAGCAGTACATGAATTGAGAATTCCCAGATATACAAGCTGATTTTAGAAAAGGCAGAGGAACCAGAGATCAAATTGCCAACATTCACCGAATCACAGAAAGAGCAAAGGGAATTCCAAAAAAAATCTACCGCTTCATTGACTACGCTAAAGCCTTTGACTGTGTGATTAACAGCGAACTATGGAAAATTCTTAAAGAGATGGGAATACCAGACCACCTTACCTGCCTCCTGAGAAACCTGTATGCAGGCCAAGAAGCAACAGGTAGTACTGGATATGGGACAATGGACTGCTTCAATACTGGGACAGGGGTATATCAAGGCTGTATATTGTCACTCTGCCTATTTAACTTCTATGCAGAGTGCATCATGCGAAATGCCAGGCTGGATGAAGCACAAACTGGAATCAAGATTGCAAGGAGAAATATCATAAATTCAGACATTCACACCACTTTAATGGCAAAAAAGCTAAGAGGAACTAAACAGCCTTTCGATTAAGGTGAAAGAGGAGAGTGAAAAAGCTGGCTTCAAACTCAACATCAGAAGACGAAGATGGTGGCATCCAATCCCACCACTTCATGCCAAACAGATGGGGGAAAAGTGGAAACAGTGACAGATTTTATTTTCTTGGGCTCCAAAATCACTGCAGATGATGACTGAAGCCATGAAATTAAAAGACGCTTACTCCTTGGAAGAAAAGCTATGACAAACCTAGAAAGAGTATTAAAAAGCAGAGACATTACTTTGCCAACAAAGGTCCGTCTAGTCAAAACTTCAGTTTTTCCAGTAGTTATGTATGGATGTGAGAGAAAGAAGGGTACTTCTGAACTATGGTGTTGGAGAAGATTCTTGAGAGTCCCGTGGACTACAAGGAGATCAAATCAGTCAGTCCTAAAGGAAATCAACCTGAATATTCATTGGAAGGACTGATGCTGAAGCTGAAGCTCTAATATTTTGGCTGTTGACTCACTGGAAAAGACCTTGATGCTGGGAAAGATTGAGGGCAAGAGGAGAAGGGGGAGACAGGATAAGAAGGTCGGATGGCATCACTGACTCAATGCACATGAGTCTGAGCAAGCTCAAGGAGAAGGTGAAGGACGGGGAAGCCTGGCATGCTATAGTTCACTGGGGTCACAGAGTCAGACACAACCTGGTGACTGAGTAACGACAGCAGTGGCTTGTGTTCCAGATAAAGGCTGCTCCCTCTACACAAAATAAATTTCAAGAGAGATTCAAACATTAAAAATTAAAACATAAAGTACTAGGAAGAAAGTACAAGTGAATATAATCTTGGAGGGATGATGAATTTTCTATGTATTACACTGAAAGAATGATACAATGAATGAATGAATTTAAAAAGTTTAATTTTTATACTTCAAAAACCACCAAAAAATTTAAAAACATAACAAAAGAAAAATATCTGTGACGTGTATTAGAGAGAAAGGGTTACTAGTATAAACACTTAAAATCTCCCATAGAAACAGCAATATGAAAATGAACCTCTCCCAATAGTAAAAAAAGCAAAGGGAATCTCCAGGAAATTCTCAAAAGAAGTACAAATATCCAAGGGGAAACAATCTTATCTGTAATCAAGAAAACAGAAACTAACATATCCACCTTAACCTAGAAAAATGAAGAAGTGACAGCTCCTATTTTTTTTTTTAAGGAAAATAGCACTCTTACACCCTGCTGGTAGGAATAGAAACTGGTTTAAAAAAAAAAACAAGAAGCCTGTCTGAAGAGTAATTTGGCAATATATATAATAAAACTTAAACTTTTTCTAGATCATTTGATCTAGAATCCCAATCAAAAAACATTTATATAAGGATGCTCAGCAAGGCATTTCTGAAATAGTAAAACATTTTAAACATTCTAAATGTTTAATAACTGCAATGATTAGACACACCTTGGTGAATTAATACAACACATTACTCTGCTATTATTAACAAAAAGATGTCAAACAAAAAATATGCAACAATACAAAATGATGTTAACTATGCATTAAGGCAAGATAAATAAATAAAAAGCTATGAAATAGCACTCCACTATCTCACTACTGTTTAAAAATATTTACACGTATATAAGACATTCTACACCAAAATGCAAAAAGTGGTAATCTCTGGCAGATGAGATTGTGAGTTAACTTAAATTTGCCCCATTCTGCTTAACTGTGGCTTGAAGGTTCTACAATAAACTACAATAAAGTAATAAATATATTACTTTAAAAAACAATAAACACACATTACTTTTAAATGTTTTTAAATAACAACATCTCTCCTGGAGACATCCTAGATTACTAGGGAAGTTGAATAAACATTACAATACATGGATAAGTAGAGACCAATACATGGGGTTACTTAGCAAACACAATGCAAGGTAAAGAATCTAGCTGGAACGCAAAGAAACTTTCCTGAAGGAAAGACTCTCCCAAATGAGATTTAAGCATGATGAGGAATAGTCAAAAAAATAAAAAAGAAGATGAAGAAGGGCATTCAGGCAGGAATGTAGGAACTAAAAAATTTAAATACTCCAAATCTGGAATGACAGGAAGAAAAAAGAATGGCTTATGATGAGTTCATATAGCCAGGCTCAGGTCAAGTCACAAGTATCCTCTAAGTAATAAGTTTGGATGTGATCCTGAAGGCAATTAGGAAAGACTCAAGGTTTAAAAACAGCAGCATACTAAAAAGACTATTGACAGTGAGGAGGATAAATCTGAGGGGAATAGTGGAAAGTCCGTCAAAGAGATCTGGGAGAGAAATAATGGAAGCCTTATTTAAAATGGAGCAATGGTATGGAAAGGCTGAAAGAGCGCAAAACATACAAGTGGTATTCAGTAAGAAAAAAACCAAAGGACTTGATGATTTGAGATAACAAAGCACAAAGAGGTGTCCAGGATTACTCTCGGCTTCTGAGCTGGGTAAGAGGAAGGCAGAAGCAATTCACCATGAAAGAAGACCTAAGTTCAGTTTTGGATGTGCTGCTATTGAAGAGTCTATGGTAATTGGATACGTAAGTCTTCAAGTGGTGGTTAAGTCTTTGGGTTGGAAATAAGGACTTGAGAATCAATGGTGATGTGGTAGCTGACGTCCTATCTTATGAGACTGACCACAAAGAGAGAATATGTAGAAGACGAAAAGAGAGTCGAAGACAGATCCTGGAGGAAACTCAGGAGTCAGGTGAAGAAAGACTAAAGACTGGCAAAAAGAGACAGAAAAGGAAATAGGTTAAATAGAAAGGCTAAGAAAAAAATTAAGAAAAATATATCAGAGAATTCCCAACCAGAGAGTGATCTTAAGTGTTATTTGATGTCAAAAGATTGAAAAGTATCCACTGGATTTAATAACCAGACAGCATCTAGTGTAGCAAGAAAAACTGAAGGGTCTGGGTAATGCAGGAAGCTCAGGAATGCATGAGAGGGGAGGAAGCTGAGAAAGTACCAGTCATACGGGGTCAGTTGTTAAGTCTGAAGTAAAGGGAAGGAGGAAGGACAGTGGCTGCAGGCACAGGATTGTTTAGAATGGCAGACACAGAACCACCACCTCCTAAAGATGTCCATATTCTTATTCCCCAAGCCTGTGACTGTGCTAACGTACCTGGTAAAAGGAACTTTGTAGTTGTGATTAAGCCAAGGATCTCAGATGAGGAGCCTTTCTTGGAATATCCAGGTAGGCCCGATGTAATTACAAGGCTTCTTACTTATAAAAAGGAAGAGGAGATCACAGAAGACAGAAGATGTTATGATGTTGACTTTGAAAATGACGGAAGGGCATCACAAGCCAAGAATGTAGGCAGCCTCTTTCTCGGCTGGAAAAGGCAAAGAAAAATATTCTCCCCTAGAGCCTCCAGAAGGTAAACAAGCAACCCTGCGGATCCATTTTAGAGCTTTGATCTCAGAACTGCAGAATAATTAGCTAAGTCACTAAGTTAATAGCAATTTTTACAGCAACATTAGGAAACATTTCATTTGCTTTATTCTTTAGGTAAGAGAGGTTTACATATGTTTATATACTAAGGAAAGAACAGAAGCAAAGCTCTGGAGACAAAAGAGAAACATTTTGTATTTTTGATGATCAAACTGGACAATAAATTTTGGGATAAAAATTTAGGTTTAATCTTACATCCAAGAAGTTCCTTCTGTGATCTCTGGCTGAACGCTGAATGGCTGAGGTTCACCAGGAAATGGGAAGAAAAGGAATAAACAGAACTAATTTGTTCCTAGAACTAGCCTTGGACAAGGAGCCCTTCTACTAACAGAAAGGGAGGAAGGGAAGGGTATTTATGCTGACAAGTGCAAAATGAATTGAGGAAGTGGTAGTTCAGTCGATCAGTCATGTGCAGCTTTTGCAACCTCATGGACTGTAGCCCACAGACTCCCCTGTCCATGGGATTTCCCAGGCAAGAGTACTGGAATGGGTTGTCATTTCCTCCTCCAGAATTAAGGAAAGTAACCTACTAATCAGCACTTGTCTCCTAAGATTGGAGTTATTATTTACTGAGTAACTACTATGTGCAAAGCATCAAGTACTTGCATAAATTTTCTTTCTCAAAAAGTTGCAAGACAAAAATTATGCACACTTGACTAGGGGGAAAGTGCCAAAACTCCTAGGATTCAGATGAAAACCTGTATGACTCAAAACACTACTTTGAGAAATCTGGTAGACACTACCATAACCCGGTGATTAAGTAGCAGTACCAGTAATTAAGTGCCAGTAATAAGATGTATCAAAATCAGGTACCCCTTGATATGATGTACTGAAAAGGACATTTCACCTCCATGGTATTCCTTTACCCAATTATGCAGCAGCACTTTTATCAAATCACAAGAAAACAATGTGAGGGATATTTTACAAAACAACTGACAAGTACTCTTCAAAGTCTCAAGGTAATGAAAGACAAGAAAAAACGAGGAACTATTACAGACTGAGAGAGAACCAAAACGCAACAAAACAATGTGGAATCCTTGACTAGATCCTGGACCGGAAAAAAAAAGAAAAAAAGCATTAGGTGTTAAAACAAGTGAACTCAGAATAAAACCTATAATTTAGTTAACAGCACTGTACCAATGTTAACCTCTTAGCTCTGATCACTGTATCATGAACTCAAAAAGTTAAAAAAAAAAAAACCCTCTGATTCTACAGGAGAAAGTCACTTATCTATGAGTCTAGCTTTCAGTCTATTCAAGGTTAACTTTATGGAGCAGCAGAGCCTACGTTTAGGTTCTCTCTGGTGGTTAACAATAGTACATATGGTATTCCTGAATTCCCTGGCATTCTGGTCTGACTCCTGTCCTAGACTGGTGCTTGAACACTTGACCTCTGACTCCTGCCGTGGTCCTATCCACACATTCTGATTATGCAATATAATCCCTGATTCCAAACTCCAGAATAATATGCTTGTTTGGAGAGTATCTAAGTAAGGACAAATAGGTAAATACAAAGGATGCAGTGTAAAGTCAGCAAAGTAACCTCAGAAGAGTGTATTAATGATCATCTTCTCTCTTACACACATTCACTCCTCACATTTGCAAACACATCTTCATAAAATATAAACATGAAGGGGAATCTCAATAAGGAGCTGCTGCTGCTAAGTCACTTCAGTCGTGTCCAGTGCTGTGTGACCCCGAAGACTGCAGCCCACCAGGCTCCGCTGTCCCTGGGATTCTCCAGGCAAGAGTACTGGAGTGTGTTGCCATTGCCTTCTCCTCAATAAAGAGCTGCTGCTAAGTCACTTCAGTCGTGTCCAACTCTGAACCCCATAGACAACAGCCCACCAGGCTCCCCCGTCCCTGGGATTCTTCAGGCAAGAATACTGGAGTGGGTTGCCATTTCCTTCTCCAATGCATGAAAGTGAAAAATGAAAGTGAAGTCGCTCAGTCGTGTCCAACTCTTAGCGCCCCCATGGACTGCAGCCTACCAGGCTCCTCCGTCCATGGGATTCTCCAGGCAAGAGTACTTGAGTCAGGTGCCATTGCCTTCTCCGAAGGAGTAGTATAGCCTAAAACATAAAAACTACAGAGCAATATATCATAAAGCCACAAAATTGGATATATTTTTAATCAGTTTGCTCATTTCCCATTTGTTCTGGCAAATGGACTACCTGCTAGTATTGTTTACCTATGGATTTGCAAAGGAGTAATCAAACTACATACAATACTTTACAAATATTTACTCAGCCATTATTATGAACCAGGCATCAACACGGTACTTAAAAGATGGTATAACTCATTTATTTTTAAGTTCTCTGACAGTTAGCTCTATCAAACTTTGAGAGATTTTATTCCTTCATATTAGGCCATGATCTAGATTAATGAGGTCCAATAAAAAATACAGTGCAAGCCATATATACAAGGCTACATTTTCTAGTAACTGCATTTTAAAAAATGAAAATAAAACATGAAACATCATGTAATCAAACTGGAAAAAAAAAAAGACTGATATTTACCTTTTTCCTTCCTGTGTAATAAATCTTCAAAATCTACTTTGTACTATACACTTTGCACGCATGTGTGCTCCGTGGTGTCTAACTCTTTTGCAACCCCATCAACTACAGCTCCCGGGCTCCTCTGTCCACGGGATTTCCCAGGCAAGAGTACTAGAGTGGGAGGTTATTTCCTTCTTAAGGGATCTCCCCCACCCAAAGATTGAACAGGTGTCTCCTGCATGGGCAGGCAGATTCTTTACCACTGAGCCACTGATTCTTTACCACTGTTGGGAAGCCCTATAGCATCTCAATTCCAACTAGCCACATTTCAAATGCTCAACAGTCATATGCAGCTATCACCACCCTATTGGACAGCACAGATCTTGATACTACTATTTATTAAAGAAAATAAACTGAGTTATAGGGTTAAATTTCAATTGGCTTTATTAATCAAATCCAATCCAATTTTCTTTTCTACTCAGCAATCAATACAGTCTCTGTTCTCTGAACTCTGTACTTTCTTTAATCATCCCAAAGATTATTACATTACAACTCCTGAGAGAAGCAAACACAAAGAATAATGAATTAAATTGAAAATTTCTTTGGAGTGAAAGGTTTTTGAGTGTTTTTAGTTAAAAGGACACATGCTGCTACTGTGGTCTCCTTAGAAAAATAAAATATATTTTTTAAAAACCAGACACAGAGAAAAACAAGGGACCACCTATTATGAATGATCCTCCAGGCTTAGTAGAGGCTGCAATCAGACCAGGCTATGTCGAAAAGAAATTAAATCAGTCTACACACCCAACACATCTTTGATTCTTTAAAGTTGATCATATCACTTAAAAGATTCACATCCATTTAAGACTCAATAATGGAAGAATTCAAAAGTTTCATTTAAAGCAAATTTCCAAATACAGACATGTATTTTTCCTTATACGGATACCTTTTCATTCTTTAAAGAATAGTTCATCCTTATGGCAAATACTTATTTGAAATGTTAATGATTTAAAAAAACACAAAACTTTTGCTATAAATTACCCTTGGCTTAATTCTAAAGTAGAATTATTTTAAAAACAACATTATTTGTAAAGACAAACTTAAGGTTTCTTTATAGGATGAGTAGCTCAATTTTATTTATTTTTATTTTTAATTTTTTTTTTTCCGAGTAGCTCAATTTTAAAACCATAAGTTTCACTGACGTTTTCCTAGCACAGTGCCTGGCACGTGATATTTTCTCAATAAATGAATGAATACCAAGTAGCGGGCTCTAAATATTAATATATTTAACATTTAAAACGAAATGTTAAAAAGTGGACTTTTTCAACTGAAGGGCTTAACTAGATCTCATGTAAAAACTGAAGCTACACTACAGTTAAGAACACCTTCCCTCAGTTATTATCATTTAATTCAACACTCCTAGAGCACAGATATTATCACTCTCTTTTAATACGAGGAGGGTAGAGCCAAAAGTGGGAAGTCATATAATTAAGTAGTGGAGAAAGATATCAAGTCCAAGTCCTCAAGCAAAACAGTGTGTGTAGTGGGAAGGTGTTTGTGGATGTTATGAAAAACATCTCATAATGCTCTATTTTTTTAAAAAAAATCCCATTACAAAAGTTTCAGAGGAAAAATACACAACGGATAGTCTCCAATTCCACACACACACACACACACACAAAACCCATAACTTTTTTTTTTTCTAATTTTTTTTTTCTAATTTTGAGCTCAGATCAAGTGTAGAAACCTTCATAGTTATATAAAGTTCTGCAGTAAAAACTTTTCATCATTGCTCAGAACTGATCAGCCTTTCATACATGTACACCCACAACCAACTCTCACTTACCCACCAATAAGCCCCTTGATTGTCCAGTCACCTTTACACACACACACACACACACACCCCTTATTTTAAATTATTTTGCTTCTCAGAACTACAGAGATCATGCATCAGGTACACTGGGTGGTCTTCTGATGCTCAGATTTGGCTACTTTCATCACTGATCCACTTCAGTAAGAGCAGATCTCAGAGAAAACCCATAACTTTTTAAGAAATTCGGACCCATTTTAATTGTAACAACAATAAGTATTACGGATTAGAACTTAGCTGCAACTAAACAGAAAGGCTACGTCCTCCTATCGCTCCCTGAGGAGATAAATCAAACTGGGGACGAAAGCATCCCTAGCGGCCTGTGAGAGACTAGAGCTGGAGGCCGAGAGGAGAGGCGGCGCCCCTTACTTGGGGCGCAGCTGGCCCCCTCCCCCAGGAAGGCACCTGGCCAACTGGCTCCAGCCTACCTGACGGGCTCCCGCCACCGCTTGAACCAGTTGCAGCAATTGGCCATCAGACTGAACATCCCAGGCCGCTCCTCCCGCCGCCTCCCATCCGAGCCCGGAGCGGAGATGGGCCGCTAGTTCTCCCGGGCCGAGTCCTCGGGGACGCCGCCGCCGCTCCGAGGAGGCCCAGAAGAGAATGGGCCTGGAGGAGAGGCCGGGAGACGGGTGAGGGCGGTCACTCTCAGAACCAAGCCCAACAACCGCGCCTGCAGGCGAGCGGAAAACCTCGCTCCTCGCCCACGCAGTGGGGACTAAAGGCGCAGCTCCACACACCCCAGCAGGGTTATCCAGCCGCCAGAGAAAACCCCCGCGTCAACGTGCTGACGTTTCCCCAGGCGCGGAAGGCCCGCCCCAAGCACCGCCCTTACACTTCTCCAATCACCGTTGGACCGCCCGTCGCGAGGCGCTCTCAGTGGCTGAAGAGGCCCGTCTCCCCGCCCCCGCCGGGGGCCGAGAAGGGGGCGTGACTTGAAGAGGGGGAGGGGGAGGGGTAGGCCGTTCTCGTAGCTAGGCAACGGAAGCGTCCAGAGATGAGTTGAGGGATTTCCAACAGTTCTTAGGCTAAGAGGGATCTGTACACTTATCCAGACTGTGTGATCGTGCTGTCCCTGGTCTGTCTCCAATCCCAACTGAGATCCCGAGACCTCAGGTCTTGCGCGTGCTTTGTTTTCTTAAAGCAAGGAGTGGATCCTGTGGGATGCCAGCGGACACTGGCTGCTCAACTACAGAAAAAATACACTGAGACAATCAAGTTAAGAATGAGGGGGAAACTCGTTCGCTAACCATCCAATAGTTTAGATGAGAGTGACGTTTTAGTCTGTTGTTGTTCAGTCGTTCAGTCGTGTCCGACTCTTTGCGACCCCGTGGATTGCAACAAGCCAGGCTTCCCTGTCCTTCACCATCTCCCGAAGTTTGCTCAAACTCATGTACATTTTTGCTCAACTCAATTGCCATTGAGTTGGTCTTTTCCAATGAGTCGGCTCTTCGCATCAGGTGGCCAAAGTCTTGGAACTTCAACTTTAGCATCAGTCCTTCCAATGAATATTCAGGGTTGATTTCCTTTAGGAATTGTTTATTGTTACATAGAATGTGAAATGGAATTGTATCATATATATTGTGTAGAAGTTATGCTTACGAAATAATAACGTTCATTTTAGAAAGTATGAAAAAGGAAAAAGATTAAGAAAATAAGATCTCATACTCACCATTTAAAGGTAACCAGTATTAAATTTTGATGTATGTAATTTCAGGATTCTTAGAGACAGATTGCTAGCTATTTAGTTTCTGCAAGATGGAGATCATGTCGTTGTTGTTGTTCAGTTGCTTAGTCATGTCTGACTCTTTTCGACCCATGGATTACAGGACTCCTGACTTCCCTGGTCTTCACTATCTTCCGGAGTTTGTTCAAACTCATGTCCATTGATTCGGTGATGCCATCCAAACATCTCATCATCTGTCGTCCCCTTCTCCTCCTGCCTTCAATCTTTCCCAGCATCAAGGTCTTTTCCAACAAGTCAGCTGTTCACATCAGGTGCCAAAGTATTGGAGCATCAGCTTCAGCATCAGTCATGCCAGTGAATATTCAGGGTTGATTCCCTTTAGGATTGATTGGTTTAAACTCCTGGCAGTTCAAGGGATTCTCAAGAGTCTTCTACAGCACCACAGTTCAAAAGCATCAATTCTTTGGGTCTCAGCTTTCTTTATGGTCCAAATCTCACATCCATACATCACTACTGGAAAAACCACAGCTTTGACTAGACAGACCTTTCTCTGCAAAGTGACGTCTCTGCTTTTTAATATGCTCTCTAGGTTTGTCATTGCTTTTCTTCCAAGGAGCAAGCATCTTTTAATTTCATGGCTGTGGTCACTGTCTGCAGTGATTTGGGAGTCCCCCAAAATAAGGTCTGTCAATGTTTCCATTGTTTCCCCATCTATTTGCCATGAAGTGATGGGACTAGGTGCCATGATCTTAGTTTTTTGGGTGTTGAGTTTTAAACCAGCTCTTTCACTCTCCTCTTTCACCTTCATCAACAGGCTACTACTATTTTGTAACATGTTGCATTTTATTTAAAGAAATATGTAATTTCTGCTTTTCTATTATATTCCTTGGAAATAAGTAAATGGCAGGTACATTTCTACAGAAAGAAATGAATGCATTATATGTAGGGATCCATGTGTCCATTCAGTCTCCAGTTACATATACTTATTTTCAAATTCTAGTAAAAGAGAGAGAGGGCCCTAGGAAGCCCAGTGTATCCCAAGAGAAAAATAATGGTTTGGGATTAAGGTAGCTCTAGTTTTAAAATTAACTTCTGTCTTTTACTCATTGATGAAACTCTAATCCCAACTCATAGCTTACTGGCTCTGAACTCAAATAACCTCATCTGTAAAATGGGAATCACAATACCCACTTTGCAGGGCTGCTAAGACGATGAAATGAGAAAAATATAGCTCAGGTGCAATTTCTAGCAAATAATAGCAGATTTCTGAAGTTGGTGATACCTGTCCCATAAATATTTACGATATATCTCCTCCTACCTCTGTCTCCAAACTGTTAGGGATCTTGTTCTCTGTTCGCATTGTCCTATCGTAACAACTTCAGTTTTCTTTCCAATTTCGCCACAGTGTATAACCTCTACTGGCTTTCCTAACTCAGCCAGCCATTCCTCATCAGTGCTCGGCTGCCTCTCCCCAGAGTGCCCTTCCAGATACTATAATACCTCTGTAACTACAATTAATAGTTAGCACTTCTAAAATTCTTTCCTTCCTTGGTTTCCACAATTATATACTATTTTGGTTATCTTCTGATCTCACTGATTATTCCTCTATCAGCTTCCTATTTATAGTCCTTAAAACCTGACTTTGTTCCTCTACTTTTTCTTAAAGAATATGTTCTCTTGGAGAATCTAATAACTACCACTTTTCTGTACCTAAAGAGCTATACTATACTTACTGTCCTTGAGCATTTCTGGAACTATATTTAACCCCTGCTCTACTTCATGTCAGGCTAATTCTGGTAGTGGTACATTACCAAACATTTCTGATACCAATATACTGTTGGTCAGTTAGTTAACTAGCTGACTGTTAGTTAACTAGCTGACAGTTAACTAGCTGACTGTTAGTTAATGCTGACTGGTCTGATGGACATGTGCTGCTATTTCCAGTTCTCTTTTACTTTTACAAGCACATGAGATAAATACTCCCACCATCTTGCAGACATAAGACTTCCTTTGTTCAGTGAAATATGAGTGTGGTGGCTGAATTGCTTTTTGGTGAAGGCATTTAAGAGCTGGTCCACAATTCTTCATGTTCTATCTTCTTGTGCAATAATAACTATGGAAGCCTACTTTACCTCTGAAGTATTGCAACATTAAAAATAGCATGGAATGATGAGGCAACACATGGAAGACAACTGCCTAGAAAGTCCTGTAGTAGACTGCCTATAACCAAGAAATAAACACTTATTTTAAGCCACTGTAATTTTGTGGCTGTTTTGCCACAGTACAAACCTATTTGTTCTGAGTGAAAAAATAGTCTTGCTATCATCATTCTAATTAAGACTCTCGCTTCATTTTTCAGACACTGTTGAATTTGCATCCTAAATGTTACCTGGTTTATTTCTCTCCAGTTTTATTGAGATAAAATTAGCAAATATAATTATAATATATGTGATGTGTACAATCTGATGAGTTCATGTATGTATACATTGTGAAATGATTTCCACAATCAATTAATGAATTAACACATCCACAGCCTCACATTCCTTCTTTTTCTTTTTCTTTCTTCTTTCTTTTGGGGGAGGGGTGAGAGTTTGCTACTGTCTTAGCAAATTTCAAGTATACAACACAGTAAAATTAACTTTAGTCACCATGCTGTAAGTTAGATGCTCAAAACATAGTCATCCCATAAGTGAAAGTTTATACCTTTATCAGCCTCTCCTCGCTTCCCCACCTCTCAGCCCCTGAAACCTCCATTTTACTCCCTATTTCAATGAATTTAACATTTTAGAAATTGTACATGTAAGTGATTACATGCAGCATTTGTTTTTCTCTGTCTGGTTAATTTCACTTCACATAATACCCATGTATATATACATAGATAGATAGATTTGGGCATAAATGTTACCAGACTTATACTGTTAAATTGAATTTAGGTGAATATTTATCTACCAGTCACTGTTCTAGGCACTAGGGAAATAGTTGTGAACAAGACATTTAAAAATTCCTGCCCTTGTGGTTGTATTTTACATTCTAGTAGCTGTGGACTAAAGAAAATGCACAACATGAGAGCTGCAAGTTAGCTAGTTGGGGCCAAATAAGGACTACAGTTGGGGAGAGAACATGTCAAATAACGCTAATAAACTGTTCTAAAGAGGTAGCAGAAAGGTCAGTATTGTATGATTTTTGTCAAGGGGGGTATATGGAAGCAAGCACAAATTTTGGCAGAGGCTTACTGCTAGTGACACGGAGCATCTATCACTGTTAACAGTTTTAGTGGTTTTCTAGATATGAGAAGATGCAAGAATTTGGCATCATAAAATCTGAAAATATGTAACTTTCTGAAGGCCCATTCTGTCGATTTTTCCCAGGGTACAGAGTGCCTCATTCCTGATCTCCACCCTGAACTCTTTTCAGAGTGTGTTGAAGGTCAGCAGCTTCAGTGGCTAGTGACTTCATCTTTGTAGAGGCAGATGACCAGTACCAACTTTTAGTAGACGTGGTAGAGAGTAATGAGGATGCAAATAGACATAAGTGGGAAAATTTATTAGTAGTAGATTACATGGAGAAATGTAAAACTGGGTGAGGGAATGGGATTAGAACCAGGAAAAGGGATTAGTTTGCCAGTCAAATTTTGGATAAGATTTAATTATAAATTTAGAAGTGTACTGAAAACAAATTTTGACTCAGTGAAATTGACCAAATGCTAATCAATATCGAGCTAAAGGTGAAATCATCTTCACAGAGTGAATTCATGCAATAAATTAAAAACCTGAAAAATTTCTCCAAAGATGTATTATTAAATTTTAAAGCATTTCAGGGTATAATTTTTCAAAATTCAACATTACAGTGTAGGTGGGACACATAATTTTCCAGCATTGACAACCAATCCTAGGACTGTGATATACATTTGTGGTCTTAAAATGACTTAAAAGTTTCACATTTGGTTGAATTTTAAAGATCAAGACTTTTTTTAGGTCCCTTGCATTTCGCTAACATTGCTTTCTTTGTACTGTATATTTTTTATATATTTTTTTTAGATTCTTTTTTTTTCCATTTATTTTTATTAGTTGGAGGCGAATTACTTTACATCATTGCAGTGGTTTTTGTCATACATTGAAATGAATTAGCCATGGATTTACATGTATTCCCCATCCCGGTACCCCCCTCCCACCTCCCTCTCCACCCCATCCCTCTGGGTCTTCCCAGTGCACCAGGCCCGAGCACTTGTCTCATGCACCCAACCTGGGCTGGTGATCTGTTTCACCCTAGATAATATACATGTTTCGATGCTGTTCTCTTGAAACATCCCACCCTCGCCTTCTCCCAGAGTCCACAAGTCTGTTCTATACATCTGAGTCTCTTCTTCTGTTTTGCATATAGGGTTATCGTTATCATCTTTCTAAATTCCATATATATGTGTTAGTGTACTGTAATGGTCTTTATCTTTCTGGCTTACTTCGCTCTGTATAATGGGCTCCAGTTTCATCCATCTCATTAAAACTGATTCAAATGAATTCTTTTTAATGGCTGAGTAATATTCCATGGTGTATATGTACCACAGCTTCCTCATCCATTCGTCTGCTGATGGGCATCTAGGTTGCTTCCATGTCCTGGCTATTATAAACAGTGCTGCGATGAACATTGGGGTGCACGTGTCTCTTTCAGATCTGGTTTCCTCGGTGTGTATGCCCAGCAGTGGGATTGCTGGGTCATATGGTAGTTCTATTTCCAGCTTTTTAAGAAATCTCCACACTGTTTTCCATAGTGGCTGTACTAATTTGCATTCCCACCAACAGTGTAAGAGGGTTCCCTTTTCTCCACACCCTCTCCAGCATTTATTGCTTGTAGACTTTTGGATAGCAGCCATCCTGACTGGCGTATAATGGCACCTCATTATGGTTTTGATTTGCATTTCTCTGATAATGTGTGATGTTGAGCATCTTTTCATGTGTTTGTTAGCCATCTGTATGTCTTCCTTGGAGAAATGTCTGTTTAGTTCTTTGGCCCATTTTTTGATTGGGTTATTTATTTTTCTGGAGTTGAGCTAGAGGAGTTGCTTGTATATTTTTGAGATTAATCCTTTGTCTGTTGCTTCGTTTGCTATTATTTTCTCCCAATCTGAGGGCTGTCTTTTCACCTTGCTTATAGTTTCCTTTGTTGTGCAAAAGCTTTTAAGTTTCATTAGGTCCCATTTGTTTATTTTTGCTTTTATTTCTAAAATTCTGGGATGTGGGTCATAGAGGATCCTGCTGTGATTTATGTCGGAGAGTGTTTTGCCTATGTTCTCCTCTAGGAGTTTTATAGTTTCTGGTCTTACATTTAGATCTTTAATTCATTTTGAGTTTATTTTTGTGTATGGTGTTAGAAAGTGTTCTAGTTTCATTCTTTTACAGGTGGTTGACCAGTTTTCCCAGCACCACTTGTTAAAGAGGTTATCTTTTTTCCATTGTATATCCTTGCCTCCTTTGTCGAAGATAAGGTAACCATAGGTTCGTGGATTTATCTCTGGGCTTTCTATTCTGTTCCATTAATCTATATTTCTGTCTTTGTGCCAGTACCATACTGTCTTGATGACTGTGGATTTGTAGTGTAGTCTGAAGTCAGGCAGATTGATTCCTCCAGTTCCATTCTTGTATATTTTTTAATGTCTGTATGAGTGATGCTTTGTTATGAACGCTGTTGATTCATGATATTTGAAGTCTTCCCTTGTGAAATATTGATATCTCAAAGCCGATATTCTACTCTTAATTCTTCCTCAAGAATGAAGCAGTGCTGTGGCTTAAATGCATTGAAATATTCAATAATTAAATATAACACTTAAAGGTCATTTTATGTTCTGATTACTAGCACACCAAACAATTCTACAGAGATTAGACTTATATTTTTAATTAAATCACCTGGGTTTGGAATAAATCTGAATAGACTGACATAGTAGATTCAGACATAGCAAGAAGGAAGTTAAATTAAAAGAGGGAAGAATGTGGATATATTCAACAACTCCTTTGCACATTTTCAGAAATAGTGACCCATATAAACTTCCATCCAGCTGGATCACAGAACCACAGAAAGCTAGAGTTGGGAAACACCCTTGAGAGAGCATCAGCCTATTGACTGACACACACAGGAAATCAGTTGATATGTTCACTTGGCAGAAATACTGGAAGTGATACTTGGAAGTGTGCCCTAAGTAAGTGCTACTCTTTAACACACTAATTGCCTCACGTGTGTTCTCTCTCCAAATTCTTCCCTCAACACTGTAAACATTTACTATTATCTCCATTTTACAGATAATACAAGTAGTAAGCCGCAGAGCATGGCCATTCTCATCTAGGCGGTTCAGCTCCAAACGCAGTCTTAAACATTAACAACATGTTTCAAATGTGCGTGCCTAAACACAAAAAGCAGGTAATATGCAAAACCCCAAAATGAGCTATTTGAAGGTGATAGAATCCGATATATTATTCTCTTTTCTCCCCAGAACTTTTTAATTTTTTTGCTATACTTTCTTCACACTATAAATGCAAGAACAAAATTAAAACGTAGATGATCAAAACTATCACTTTAGCTTCCATTATCTCTGTTCTCTGTAGCCAACTTAGAGTTCTCATTCGCTTCCAGGTTTTGGTTAACATCTTCATCGCCAACATCAGATTTTTTTTTCCTTCTAAGCTTTAAGCCTGGATACCGTGATCTTTAAGAGTCGGACACGATTGAGCGACTGAACTGAACTGAACTGAACCCTGATGTCTGAGTCCTCAGTTTTCCGGGCCACTCAGCCTTCCACTCCGGCTAGCTGGAGGTGGTGGTGGTGGTGGAGATGGTCGTCTGAGACGCTTTTGCTTCCCCTTCTTGGCAAACTTCACATTCCGGAGACCGGAACGAAGCGCTGGCGTCCGGGAAGGGCCAGGAAGGATGTCTCGACAGTGTTTACCAGGCCTCCAGCTCTCTCCCTGAGCCCTGCCCCCAGCTCCGAAAAGAAAAGCTTCCAGGAACTGTCCCTGTTATCACTTCCCCGCCGGGCGGGGGGCTGGGAGCGGGCGGTCCCCTCCGCCCCCGGCTCCGCGGCTCCCCGGGCGCGCTGGCTCACCGGCGCCCCCGTGCCGCAGTGCTCAGCTCGCGGCGCCCGGGTCGTGTCTCCGCCGCGCGCCGGCGCAGGGGTCCCCGCAGCGCCGCGCCGCCGCTTCTGCCCGCGCCTCCGCCCGTTTCGCCATGAGGGTCCCGGGTGGGCGCACGGGGACGCTGCTGGCGTGCCTCGCCCTAGTGCTTCCCGTCTTGGAGGCGAACTGTGAGTAATCCATAGCGTCTTGTCTTCTTTCCTCAGCGGTGCCAACTGAACTACGAGCCCTGTTGGACGGGTTTTCTTTTCTGGGGCAGCAGCCTCCTAGAAAGTTTCCAGTAAATGCTTCCATCAGCAGTGTATCTAGCGGGCGTCGTAATGGTGGGGCAGGGTCAACTGGGAGTCGTGTTGCCTACGGGACAGATTCTAAAACAAGAGTGATATTAAACATCCATGAAGGAGTTAGAACACCTACCTACCAATTGCCCCTAACACTTGAAGTTCGCAGCTGATGACAAGGATGAGCAGTCTGCACTATAAAAGTAGGCAGGGAAGGCAACCCACCCTGTCTTCTGTTTGTACAAGCGCCTGACCCCAACCGGCACCCCCTGCTGCAGGCTACCTCCCTTCGGCAATTTCTGGACTTTGATCTTGCTTTGCTTATCTCAACATTGACAAACGAATTGTTAGGAGATGGCTGCGCGTTTGCATAGCAGATGTCATTTTTTAACCTTGAAGTCAAAAGGACTGTTAAGTTTTGTAGTTCTCAGGTTGTTTTTTACTGACAGTTTTTGGCACCGAGGGCCACTCTTCCAGATCATCGCAGGAATTCTTTTTAGTTTATCTTCGTGTATCTTGTTATTTATGTTTCCGTGCCTCGATTCAAGGCAGGATATTGAGTTTTCTCTAAAGGAATATAGTCGTATCAGGTATTTAGTACGTTTTAGTTGCACTTGGTTTGTTCTCTGAAGTTTAAGCACATTCACTGGTCAAAAATGCTTCTTGTGATATGTTTTATTCTCAGGAAATGGCATGGGAGAGATAAACTGAATTACACCATAAACGGTTAAAGCTCCATTGTAAGCTTCACAAAGATATAATTTCAGGAGAATTAAATAGGAATTTACTAACATTCCTGGGTGGTTCAGCGGTAAAGAATCTGCCTGCCAACGCAGGAAACATGGGTTCCATCTCTGGGTTGAGAAGATCCCTTGGAGGAGGGAAGGACAACCTACTCCGGTATTTTTTCTGGGAAAATCCCCTGGGGAGAGAAGCCTGGTGGACTACAGTTGCTAAGAGTCGAAGCTGGTTAGACAGGACTGAAGCGATTGAACGTAACACACACACAACATTCTACTGATTTTTATTAGTTGCAGATCAGCTTGAATGTGGTGTTTTAAAATTCTACTTTATTTTTTTTTAATTTTTTTTTTAATTCTACTTTACAGGCAAAAAGAACATTTGTTGATTTTATATTAAAGACCTGTTGCAGAACTTCGACATACAAACCTCTGTCATTAAGCCTATATGCGGACCACATACACTAACTCATTATCTATATAGCTCAGCAGGACAATCAAGTGTTTGTCTGATAACCAGTGTTTTGGAAAGGAGAAAAAGGCAAAAATGGCTTGCTACACTTACTGCTTGTCACCACAGAAATTTGCTAAACCATTTGTTTTTGTAGAAATTGTTACATTTTTGTTAAATCTTTTGTTGTTGTGTAGCTGCTAAGTTGGTTTTACAACCCCATTGTAGCTGAGTTAAAAATGATGTGTGTGTGTTTGTGATTATACCCATGTAATCATGCCATCCATAGGGAGAAATGCACTTGTATATACACACTGATAGAATAGACAAATTAATTCTATAAAGAATTAATTTGCAGAATTAATTCTTCATATATCCATAAAGAATAGTTGGCCCTATAGCACCTTTGTTTTAAAAAGTATGGTAGTTTAATGGGATTAAAAATCATTGCTGGCTTACTGATAAGGAAACTGAGATACAGATGGAATGTGTTTACTCCCTAAGATTTTAAATTTGAGATAGAACTAAAGTTCTAAATATTTGTTATATGATTCATTGTTTAGTCCATAGAAATAGTCACTAAAGGAAAAAGTTTATAAACTTTTTTGAAATTGTTCAGAGATGTGAACTGACTTTTCAGACATGCATATATCTAGATTTGGATCTATATGTATATCTATTGATTGAAAGTTTATTCTTTTATATATTGTTTGCCACACTAAAGGCTGTGTGAAGAAAAATAGAGGAAAGAGGATGTCCCCTTTGGCTGTACTAATTTGGTCCTTTCCAGACATCCACTTCTGCTTAGGTGTCTACCCTTGACATTAATGACTCATGTTTTCCTTCTCTTTTCTACTTTTTTCTTTCCTTTTCTGAATTTTTTTTTTTTTTTTTTACCATTTATCTAGCTTTGTCTTTTCTTAAATTCCGTTTATTTCAGAGTTCAAAATGTGTTGCCCTGATGGAGAGATTTTTATCAGGTTTAGGTTAGAGTTGGGTTTGGTGCTGGAAGAGTTAGAGACAATGTCTCATATACAGCAGCATCATCTAACAACACCCTGTGACATATTCTGCTGCTGTTAATCACATCTAGGATGTCGAGTCTTGCTTTTCATAATCAACCTTTTCTGTCCACCAAGTTCAGTAAACTCTTTAATACCTAAGTGATATCTATTCATATTTAAACTTTTAAAATACTGTGAGAAAAATATGAGAAGCCTGATAATACCTACATTAATTAATATTCTTTAGCTATAAGCAATAGCAATGGCTCTTGATAACTAGGGAAAGAAGTAAAGAAGGAAGGGGAAGAGAGAAAAAGAAAGGAAAGAAGAAATGAAGAAAAAAAGAGGGGAAAAAAAAGCTGAGTGAATTTATTGGAAGACTGTGTAATGGTATGTTGAATTACCAGGCCTAGGGAAGCCAGGGACTTGGGCTAAAGAATATTATTTAATATAGGTATTATCAAGCTTCTCATATTTTTCTCACAGTATTTTCAAAGTTTAAATATGAATAGATACCACTTAGGTATTAAAGAGTTTACTGAACTTGGTGGACAGAAAAGGTTGATTATGAAAAGCAAGACTCTACATCATGAGAAATGCTGGGCTGGAAGAAGCACAAGCTGGAATCAAGATTGCTGGGAGAAATATCAATAACCTCAGAGATGCAGATGACACCACCCTTATGGCAGAAAGTGAAGAGAAACTAAAAAGCCTCTTGATGAAAGTGAAAGAGGAGAGTGAAAAGTTGGTTTAAAGCTCAACATTCAGAAAACTAAGATCATGGCATCTGGTCCCATCAGTTCATGGCAAATAGATGGGGAAACAGTGGAAACAGCGTCAGATTTTACTTTGGGGGGCTCCAAAATCACTGCAGATGGTGACTGCAGCCATGAAATTAAAAGATGCTTACTCCTTGGAAGGAAAGTTATGACCAATCTAGCTAGCATATTAAAAAGCAGGGACATTACTTTGCCAACAAAGGTCCGTCTAGTCAAGGCTATGGTTTTTCCAGTGGTCATGTATGGATGTGAGAGTCAGACTGTGAAGAAAGCTGAGCACTGAAAACTTGATGCTTTTGAACTGTGGTGCTGGAGAAGACTGTTGAGAGTCCCTTGGACTGCAAGGAGATCCAGCCAGTCCATCCTAAAGGAGATCAGTCCTGGGTGTTCATTGGAAGGACTGATGCTGAAGTTTGAAGCTTCAATACTTTGGCCACCTCATGCGAAGAGCTGACTCACTGGAAAAGACCCTGATTCTGGGAAGATTGAGGGCAGGAGGAGAAGGGGACGACAGAGGGTGAGATGGCTGGATGGCATCACCGACTCAATGGGCATGGGTTTGAGTAAACTCCGGAAGTTGGTGGTGGATAGGGAAGCCTGGCATGCTGCGATTCGTGGGGTCACAGAGTCGGACATGACTGAGCGACTGAACTGACTGAACTGATATAGTGGAAACGCATATGCTCACTATGTTAGGAGCTGCCATCAGATAACCCAGTTCTAACTACTTTCTAGTTCTAACTACTTTCTAGTTCTGTGTATACTTGTTCATGATTGAATTTCTTAGAAAAGAGCCTGACTATTTTGGCTTAGCTTATTTCTGGAGTCCTGAGATTGACAGCTCACTAGAATAGAATCAGAAGGACCACTCTCACAAAGGAATGGATGCTGGGAAGGAAGCAGAAACAACAGAAGTCTACACGTTCCAACTGGCTGTACAGCATACATACATACCCTTCGTTCCATGAACACTTTTTGAAAAATAACATTTCTAATGCAATGCAGATATTCTGATATAATGCAAATAACTAATGTACAGCAGAAAGGACCTCTCTTTAACAGATGCCAGTCACCACACTCAGAAGAAGGCTCAAGGCTCATTTCCTAGCTTAGTATCATCAGATGAAGTCCATGTCTCCTCTAGTTCTGTCACAGTTCTGTGTCCATGTGGTGTGCTTTATGGAGTGGAATGATACATTAGAATACAAACACATCCTATATAACAAAAAATACTTTTACAACAAACAAGCAAGAGAATATGGGTACTGGCTTTAGGGGTTGCCTGTGTCTCTTGATTTTAAGCTAGGACTGGTATTCATGACTTCCTACTTCGCTACCCAATTCATATGTCTCTTGCTTTAGGCAGTTCTTCATGTTTGATTTTGGTTTTTTTTTTTTTGGTCCACTTAGTGAGATAAACCACACACTTATTGAGGAAGAATCTGAGCCGTGTTGTTCCTACCTCTGGATGATTTTTCCATCTCTTCCCTTAAAATTGCTGCTGTGTATAGTAGCTATACTGCAGAAGCACTCTTTTTGTCTCAAAGGGCACTAACTGAGCTCTTAATAATTGATCAGTGCATAATTCCATAAGACATAATGGACCAATGAAAGCCAAAATAATCATCCCATTGACTTATTTCTTTTGTGGAATTAATTCCTTAGAGGTGAAGTTGGGTAGCTTAGCATAAAGCATTGAACAAGTCTACCAGTATTTGTGCTGATAGAAAAATTAAGTCTAAATGAAGAATAAATCTCTCTTTGAGTATGAGTTGCTGCTTCTTCATTTAAAAAGTGCCCTAACTAATCAGCCAGTCACCAGGTAACTAGTTTGATTTTGTAATCTACCCAATTTCCAACAGCTGAATGAATAGCAATTCTGCTAACAGATTTGGTGGATCTTTTTTAGGAGCAAGAGTCTTGTCTGGTGGCCCTCTGTGAAGGAAAATCTATGTAATTGAGTCTATATGTCATCTCTGCCCTTGCCACCGTGAATGCTTTTTTTATGAGCATTGAACAGACACTAACCTGAGAGAACAAAGCAACAGCCGGAAGGCCATATGTACCCACAGACTGCTGTGTTACTCCTCATAGCAGTTTAAAAATCATAAAATTTCATCCAAAAATTTGTTTTTATGGCTTCTTTGGAAAACAAAGATCTGGCAATACTGGGCCCACATTCTAACATAGCAAGATTCAGCTAGAGCTGATTCAGAGCTACCTTTTTTTCGATGAAGTTTGAAAAAATTATAGAATTATTTCTTATTGTGAAATCACAGTGGTTGTTACATTTTAAGTAGAGTGGAAAGCAATTATAGAAAGACTTAAAATTCTTTGTCAGTCTTCTCAAATCTCCTTGATCTTAGGCCAGAATTGTTTCAACACATGTTTTGTAAAAACTCAAATGTTTGCAACTTTTAATGGCATCCTAGTGAACAATTAGAACTTTTATTCATTGGAAAAGTCTATTAATTTGGTTTTGAGGGATAACCATTTGTTTACTTGAGTCATTGTGTCTTGGTAGTGAATGAATGATTGGAGAAGGAAATGGCAACAGACCCCAGTGATCTTGCCTGGAGAATCCCAGGGACGGGGGAGCCTGGTGGGCTGCCGTCTGTGGGGTCGCACAGAGTCAGACACGACTGAAGCAAGTTAGCAGCAGCAGCAGCAGTGAATGAAGGCAGTTGAGTAAAACTAGGTCCTTGCTGTGAAATCAGAACTTGTGAAAAATCAAATACAGTCCTAATCAATGACCAATCCTAATGATTCTAAGGAATGTAGGACCTATTATTTCAGGAAAATGATTTAAATTGGTAAATGTAACCCAGGATAAGCAGTATGTAAGGAATGTTCCCTGTGCTAACATTAAACTGGATGGGAAATACCTTAACATTACTTTTCTTTTTAATTATCCAATTTATTGGTTAAACTTCTACTTATGGCATAGTTAAGAATTTCCATATGCTTGTCACTACCTCCCAGCATTTAGCATTTTTAAAATATTGAGAAAATTCTTTCTAGTCCTCAACTATTAAAAAACTATACAAAGGTGAAGAAAGTAACTTTTGAAACATAGCAAAAACTTAAGTGCTGAATATTCAGTTATACAAGCAAATAGTACATAGAAAGTCACTGGGGAATTCCCTGGAGGTCCAGTACTTAGGACTCAGCACTACACTGCCCTGGGCCTGGGTTCTATCCTGGTCAAGGACCCAAGATCCCGCAAGCTGTGTGGTACAGCTAAAGGAAAAAAGAAAGTCAGCAAACTTCCATGTCTTTTCCACTAATGATCTAAGTTTTCTTTATCCATTTGATTGTATCTGATTCTATAACCTCGGATAACCACAGCTTCATTAACGAACCCAAAACAAACAATATTGTCAAAGTTTTTATCATGATACATTTACCACTCCTTACCAAACATTTATTTCCATTTAAATTTATTCTCAGTGATTTGGAAGGCTTCCCTAGTGACTCAGATGGTAATGAATCTGCCTATAATCCAGGAGACCCTAGTTTGATCCCTGGGTGGGGAAGATCCCCTGGAGAAGGAAATGGGAACCAACTCCAGTATTCATGCCTGGAGAATCCCATGGACGGAGGAGCCTGGTGGGCTACAGTCCATGGGGTCACAAAGAGTCGGACACGACTGAGTGACTAACACACATTTTCGATGAAATAAACCATCGCAGTAAATTCCCTGCTGGCTCAGACGGTAAAGAGTCTGCCTGCATTGTGGCAGACGGGTTCAATCCCTGGGTTGGAAAGATCCCCTGGAGAAGGAAATGGCAACCCACTCCAGTATTCAGCAGAAAATTCTGTGGCCAGAGGAGCCTGGAGGGCTACAGTCCACGGGGTTGCAAAGAGTCGGACCTTCTCAAGATTGCCGTAATTCCAAGTATTCCTCATTGCTTGTCACCAAATTCTTTTCCCTTATTTATGGAACCTAGCTGACACTTGTTGATTTTTGAGTTTATGAGCCTTGCACCAGATTACCTTGAGAAGAAACACAACTGACAATCATTAAGTGGGCCATTGTATCCCCTTTTATAATTTAGAATCTCTGGCAAGGGGCTGTCTTGTGAACACTGACTTGGAACACAAATATTCTCAGCTCTGGGGCAATTCTTGCCCCAACTTCTTTGTTTCTAGGCCTAAGGTCTAACTCTTAGCAGGTCTCCTGAACAACTGGACAGACCATTTGTAACCAGTGATAAAGTAGCATAGATCCTTATCTCAGATAATTTCTTATTCTAAGCAAAGTGAACAATGAGAAAAACTGCTTATCTGTCTGCCTGTTGTGAGGGTTGTGTTTCTCCTGTGCCCTTTAAGATCACCCTTGAGAGAGTTCATTTATGGCTGGAGCTTTGTAGCAGGTCTAACTCTGGCTCATGTTGGTACATCTTTTCATGTTTGTTCTTGGTCATAGGCCTTTCCTCTTGAGTCTATGAAGGGACCAAAGGGACGGAAAGAAGTCAAGAGAGTGAGCAATCAGCCCAGGCCACTTAGCATTCCTTTGGGCTCATCCCATTCATACCATTTGAAAACTGAACTGCTGCCATAACTAAATTTATAGCTGGATGGAAAACATAGCATCTAGTTCGTGATGAGCTGTTCAAATCACAAAGCCATCCTGTGTTCAGGTCTTCATGTAAATCCAGAAGGACACCAGGAACAGTTTCTCAAAGGGAAAATAGTTTCTGAAAGAAATGTGACTTGCTCCCAACTCAAAGGGAACGCTACTGAAATTCTTCTGGGACTTGCTACAGTCTCTCAAGCATACCCTGCCCTCCGGTGGACCATTGACTCCAGTTGGATCTGATGAGTCATTGGCCAGGCTACAAGACAGACTGCTTGATGTGAACTTTGGACTAGCTGGAGAGCATTCTCTTGTTTTGGTTCCCACCTCCATTTGGCAGCTTTTAGACTCATGGTTAAAAGCTCAGAGTAGAACATCTAAAATTGGAATGAATATGCCTTAAATATAAGAGGTCCATCAAAATCTATTCTGCCATCTTAGTGATAGACACCCAGGTATATAACAACTTGTTTCTCACTTGAGCAGGAATATTCCAATGTGACCAGACTGCTGCTGAAAACAGTTTCGTGTTCTCTAGATCTGGGGAAGGAATTGCGTTTGAAGATTGAGTCTTATTGGACCTATAGTTTCAGGAAAGAATTCCCTTTATCAGCTGAGGCTTATAAACCTCAGTTCTAAACAGATACTTTATACCTTAGGTGTTTTGATCTTAGATCTTAGGTATCTAATAATGACTAAAGTTTTAGGAGTCTCTTTCCTTAGTGCAGTTACCCAGTGCATTTAGTTTGCTTTGGAGAAAATTAGGAAAAAAGTTTACAGATGCTTCCTCAAAGGCATCTCTCTTCTCCTTCATTCAAGAGGTTCTGGATCTATCCAGATTCAACATTACTAGTTAAGATGAGGTGGTGACTTCATTGTGTTATTTGCTAACCCAGAGAATTTTGGGGTGAAAACCTCAATGAATAGTTTTGTGGGTTGTCTTTCCATTTTGATCTTGGGAGATCCTTGCCTGTTAATCCTTTCTCTAAGATTTGACCACTGACTGATTCAGGTCAGTATAGGCTGATGCCTGAGCTCAACCACCCAGCTTCCTCCCATGGCCCTTGAAATCTGGGAGCCCAGTTTTTGTTGCAGTCCCTCCCAGCAGGATTTCCAGTCTAGGGAGAACAGCCAATACAGCTTTTTAAAAATTCTAATGATTTCCTCAATAATCTATGATAATCATGAAAATATCTTCTTTTTTTTTTTTTTCTATATTAGGAAGTGGGGAGGATAAGTAAGGCGGTGAATAGGTAAGATTCACATGAACAGTTCAGGCAGAACATCAATCTCCTATCCTTTGTATATTCTTTTCTATTATGTCAGGGAACATCTGACTTTTCAGTGTTGTTCAGTGTGTGCCAAGGTTTTGTCTGGGATGGCATTAGCCAGCCTAGCCAGCTGTTAAAACTGAAGCTGGTGGCTCTAGCTCGCACATGGGACAAAATTAGCAATCCAACCAGACAGCATATTAAAAATCAGAGACATTACTTTACCAGCAAAGGTCCATCTTTTCAAAGCTATGGTTTTTCCATTAGTCACATACGGATGTGAGAGTTGGACTATAAAGAAAGCTGAGAACCAAAGAATTGATGCCTTTGAACTGTGGTGTTAGAGAAGACACTCTTGAGTTCCTTGGGCTGCAAGGAGATCTAACCAGTCCATCCTAAAGGAAATCAACCCTGAATATTCACTGGAAGGACTGATGCTGAAGTTGAAACACCAATACTTTGGCTCCCTGATGCAAAGAACTGACTCATTGGAAAAGACCCTGATGCTGGGAGAGATTGAAGGCAGGAGGAGAAGGGGATGACAGACGATGAGATGATTGGATGGCATCACCAACTCGATGGACATGAGGTAGAGCAAGCTCCGGGAGCTGGTGGTGGACAAGGAAGCCTGGCATGCTGCAGTCCATGGGGTCGCAAAGAGTTGGACACGACTGAGTGACTGAACTGAACTGAGTACATTCAGCCTGATTCAGAATCATATACACCGTTTTGTATTAGCTTTCTATTGTTGTGTAACAAATACCTGTAAACTTAGCATCTTAAAGCAATACAATGTATTATCTCATAGGTTCATAGGACAGAAGTCCAGGCACGAGTTCAGGGAGCTGAACCTGAACTCCATGATAACTCCATGAGAGCACCAAATAAAAGATATGCTATGGAGTGATAACACTTTAATCCACAAATCTTCAAATTAATACTCAAATCACCAAATCTCAGTAACTTAGCAAAATAAGAGTTAATTTTTCAGTCATGTGAAGTCCAGTGTGGTTTGTATTCATCTGGAACACATGGCTCCCAGTGTCCCTGAAAGAAAAGAGAGCAATGGAAGAGGTCTGCTTGTTCTTGACTGCAAGCATGGAAGTGACAAAACTCACATCTGCTTATAGTGTAAGTAGCACCCAACCCGAGAAAGCACATGGAATGTTTGGTCGGCATTTTCCCTGTTACCAACATTTTTCCTCCAAGATTAAGATTCATGTTTCTTCCTCTAAGAAAACGCCAAATACTTAGTTCCCATTTAAACCTTTGGTAATGTATATCACACAGTGTGAAGTTGTTTTAACTATCTGAGTAGAATTTGTCATAGAGAGAGAGCATAATTAACTATTCCTACTAACAAACTACCTGGGAACTTAGTATAATGATGTTAAGTTGGCTGTTAAATTGGCAGCCTGAAAAAAATATTGTAACAGTTAGTATTAAAATTGTTCCTATGGTGAGAGTTTATTATTTTAGAAATTGCCTTGAAAATGGCTTTAGACTTAGACTGTGAAGTCCCCAAAACATGGTCTATAGCTTTACTATTCAAGTGTCGTCCAGTGACCAGAAGCAGCATTGAAAAGTGAAGTCGCTCAGTCGTGTCCTACTCTTTGCTACCCCCATGAACTGTAGCCTACCAGGCTCCTCAGTCCATGAAATTTTCCAGGCAAGAGTACTGGAGTGGGTTGCCATTTCCTGCTCCAGGGGATCTTCCCGACCTAGGGATCGAACCCAGGTCTCCCGCGTTGCAGGCAGACGCTTTACCATCTAAGCCACCAGGAAGGCCCAATTACTGGGGAGCTTATTAGAAATGAAGGAACTTACCTGGCAGTCTAGTGGTTAAGACTTCACCTTCCAATGCAGGGGGTGCTGGTTCAGTCCCTGGTTGGGCAGCTAAGGACCCACACACCTCGTTGCCAAAAGCAAAACATAGAACAGAAGCCATATTTTACCAAATTGAATGAAGACGTTAAGATAGCTCATATTAAAAAAAATTTTTTTAAGAAAAAAAAAAAAGGAATGAAGTATCTCTAGCACCACTTTAGACCTGTTGACTCAGAATACACATTTTAACAAGACCCTCAGGTAAATTCCTCACTTAGAGTTTGAATCATTCCAGTCTGTAAGGCCATAGCAGAGAATACAGATAAATGATTCTGTATAAGAAGTGAACAGAAATTTGCCAGGGTGACAGTAGACAGTGGCCAGGGAACGAGAAGGGGAGAAGATGTCAGAGAAGGGAAAGAAGCTGAGCCCCACGGAGGGAGAACTCCAGTGTAAGGAAAATCTCCAGTAAAAAATAACTAGATGTGCAGTAACAGAACCTTTAGGAGCTAGGGTTTCAAAGGTTCAAGTTAAAACTACAAAAGTTGCTTTAATGTTTTAAAGTTGCAGTTTTGGTTTTATAAATGTGACGAATAGAGTATTATCAAGTCTAGTATAGGCAATAACTTCTTCCTTTAAGAGGTTTATTTATACTGCATTGTCCAGGCACTGGCGACCCACTCCAGCACTCTTGCCTGGAAAATCCCATGGATGGAGGAGCCTGGTAGGCTGCATTCCATGGGGTCGCTAAGAGTCGGACAGGACTGAGCGACTTCATTTTCACTTTTCACTTTCATGCATTGGAGAAGGAAATGGCAACCCACTCCAGTGTTCTTGCCTGGAGAATCCCAGGGACGGGGGAGCCTGGTGGGCTGCCGTCTATGGGGTCGCAGAGAGTCGGACACGACTGAAGTGACTTAGCAGCAGCAGCAGTCCAGATACAGAAATTGGATTCTCCAGGCTGGAGGGACAAGTGGAATAAGGGTGATTTACCCACATAGGTTCTGAACCTTTCTACAGTGGAGTGAAGCAATAGGGACTTACTGGTTCTAGTCTGTTAGCATAATTCTTGTTAGTCCTCTGGTCCATTTTTTGGAATGGACTTTAAAAGGACACATTCAAGAACATTGGCTTTTAAGTCTCCATAGAAGTGGTAAAACTGTAACTTCCTGCAATTATATGATATTTTCCATCTTTCAAAATAGCCTACTTGGCATTTTCTCGTGAGTTTCACAGCTATTCCGTGATGCACTTTCCCAATTTGAGGAAAACATTATGTTTCCTCTCCGCCTCTATTAAAGTTATTAGCCACTCTTTCACTTCCTATTCTCCCTTGATCTTCTTGAAGAAACAGTTTGTTCTGGAGGTGTCCTCTCTTCTCACCATCCCATGGGTATTGGGGGCAGAGAATGTTAATGGTGATCCTATTGTTAAGCCAACTGTATACATTTTGACTCTGTTGAAACTTATTCTTTTGAAATTGACCTCCTTTTATGTCTAGAAGCATTATCTTCAAATTTTCTTTCTCCCTCTGCATACATGTTACTAGTTGTTTTGATGTTACTAGTTGTTTCTGTTGTTTTGATGATTTCTGCTTTTCTTTAAATGTTAGAGATTCCTGGGATTCCATTTTGACTTTCTGTCCCTATTGGACATCTTTCCCCAATGTAAACTACTAGCTATATCCTACTATCTCTTTACATTTTTAAACCATGCTTAATATAATGTGCTTTAAAAATACATCTATAGATTCACTAGCAAGAGGCCAAAGTAACATTTTGCTTTATATTTTTCTAATCCCTTTAAGAATGTATATGTACATTCTTAGAAATTAAAATATGTAAGTGAAAGAATGGAATTTTGCCCTTAGTAGTATTTGTAACATGTTATTTCATCCAAGAATGATGATTGTTTTTATATCAATAAATTAAAATCTATGTCACACTTTAAAACAGATTTATAATTTTCCTTTATAAATGTTCATCATAATATATGTAAACAAAATCATATTTTTGGACATTTATATTATTTCCAGTGTTTTGCTTATATCAACAGTATTGTGATGAACATATTCATATATATTTCTTTACATATGTCCATGTTCATTTCCTCAGTTTAATGTCCTAGAAATGAAATTATTAGCTGAATATCTAGAGTGCACCTTCTTTTTTTTTTTTTACTGGTGGAAAATCTTACTCTCTAATGTAATGAAAACTTCTACAAATATCTACCCAGGGGAAAAACAGAATCATGATAACAAAGTACAGAAAACACCCAAAGGGAAAAGTCAGTTTGGCCTGTGGTAGACAGTCTCCAAGGTGGCCCCCAATTACCCTTTTTTTTTTTAAATTGTATTGGAGTATAGTTGATTTACAGTGGTGTGTTGGGTTTCTGGTATACAGCAAAGTGATTGGGCTATATATAAATTTACAATATTCTTTTTCATTTTGGTTTATTATAGGATACTGAATATAGTTCCCTGTGCTGTATAGTAGGACCTTGTTGTTTATCCATCCTATATTTATTAGTTTAAGAGTGTGTCTATTAAATGGTTTTAGACACATATTGTTATTATTTAGGTTGGTGCAAAAGTAATTGCATTTCAAGACCCTGAATTTTAAATCATTGTAACTAGGCTCAAGCACATCTTTATTAATCAAAATAGGAACAATTACAATCACATTTTTGCCAATGAAAAAAAAGTTTGTTTATTCCTGTAGCATAAAAATCCGTGCTTCGGGATTCGGCGAACTCTTGGAAAGCAATTTCTGTGTCCTTCTGGTTGTGGAAGCATTTTTCCTATAAAACATTGTTGAGATGCTCAAAGAAGTGGTAGTTGGTTGTGAGAGGTCAGGTGAATATGGCAGATGAGGTAAAGCCTCGTAGCCCAATTCGTTCAACTTCTGAAGCATTGGTTGTGAGATGTGTGGTGGGTGTCGTCACTGAGAAGAATTGGCACTTTCTGTTGACCTGTGCTGGCTTCAGGCATTTCAGTTTTCGGTGCATCTCATCAATTTGCTGAGCATACTTCTCTGATGTAATGGTTTCACAGGGATTCAGAAAACTGTAGTGGATCGGACCGGCAGCAGACCACCAAAGAGTGATCGTGACCTTTGTCGGGGGTGCAGGTTTGGCTTTGGAAAGTGTTTTGGCGTGTTTTTTTGGTCCAGCCACTGAGCTGGTCATCCTTGGTTGTTGTATAAAATCCACTTTACATCACAGGTCACAGTCTGATTGAGAAATGGTTTGTTGTTGTTGGGTAGTATAAGACACTTCAAAATGATTATTTTTTTTATTTGATTTCAGCTCATGAGGCAGCCACTTACCGAGTTTTTTCACCTTTCCAGTTTGCTTCAAATGCCAAATGACCGTAGAATGGTTGACATTGAGTTCTGGTGCAACTTCTCATTTAGTTGTAAGAGGAACAGCTTCAGTGATGGCTTTCAACTGGTTATTGTCAACATCCAATGGCCATCCATTGTGCTCCTCATCTTCAAGGCTCTGGTCTCCTTTGCAAAACTTCACTGCACTGTATGTTCATTAGCAGTTCCTGGGCCAGTTGCATTGTGATGTTGTGAATGACACTGCTGCTTTATGGCCCATTTTGAACTCGAATAAGAAAATGGCACAATTTTGCTTTTTGTCTAACATTTCCATAATCTAAAATACATATAAAATAAACAACAAGCAATAATTCATTAGCAAAAAGTATAAAGCAAGAAATGCACATTAAAATTATGTATAACATAACCACATTGATTTGAGAATTTATTCCAATATCAAATGGCAAAGTTCAATAATGCAAGACTGCAATTACTTAATAATAGATATCCTTTGGAAATCTGATTTAAAAAGTAGATTTTAAGAGTACCTAATTCCTTTCATCTTTGCCAACACTGGATTTTAACTTCTTTTAAAATCTTTGTCAAAGCAATAGGTATAAAAAAGGGCTGACTTTTTGAGGTATGAGTAGTCCATACTATTTTTTAGTTCATCCTTTAGCTTTTTTATTTCTATATCCTATTTTAGTTCTGCACTTCTTTATCATGACATACTTTCATTTTATGGATGCCAGATTTTCTCAATTTATTTAGGATATTATTTATAGATTTTTGGAAATTATCTACTATGTCTTCAGTTACCTCTATTTTCTTTGGGGTTTTTATGTTCCTCTAGCTCTTCTCTTTCATGCTACTAATTTTATGCAATTATCTAGTGATTTTTTTAGTTGTTATTTCATAATGTCTTCCAAATTTTTGAAGACAGTCCTAAGTTGATTACATTGACTAGGTAGCTGGTTTAGAGTCCTTCTGTGGTTGTTCAGTTCAATTCAGTTCAGTCTCTCAGTCATGTCCGACTCTGTGACCCCATGGACTGTAGCGTGCCAGGCTTCCCTGTCCATCGCCAACTCCGAAAGCTTGCTTAAATTCATGTCCATTGAGTCGGTGATGCCATCCAACCATCTCATCCTCTGTCGTCCCCTTTTTCTCCAGCTGTCAATCTTTCCCATCATCAGGGTCTTTTCCAATGAATCAGTTCTTCACATCAGGTGGCCAAACTATTGGAGTCTCAGCTTGATCATCAGTCCTTCCAATGAATATTCAGGACTGTTTTCCTTTAGGATGGACTGGTTGGATCCCCTTGCAGTCCAAGGGACTGTCAAGAATCTTCTCCAACACCATAGTTCAAAAGCATCAATTCTTCGGTGCTCAGCTTTCTCTCACATCCAAACGTGCCTACTGGAAAAACCATAGCTTTGACTAGACAGACCTTTGTTGGCAAAGTAAGGTCTCTGCTTTTTAATATGCTGTCTAGGTTGGTCATAACTTTCCTTCCAAGGAGCAAGCGTCTTTTAACTTCATGGCTGCAGTCGCCATCTGCAGTGATTTTGGAGCCCCCCAAAATAAAGTCCGTCACTGTTTCCATTGTTTCCCCATCTTTTTGCCATGAAGTGGTAGAACCGGATGCCATGATCTTAGCTTTCTGAATGTTGAGTATTAAGCCAACTTTTTCACTCTCTTCTTTCACTTTCATCAAGAGGCTCTTTAGTTCTTCACTTTCTGCCACAAGGGTGGTGTCATCTGCATATCTGAGGTTATTGATATTTCTCCCAGCAATCTTGATTCCAGCTTGTGCTTCATCCAGACTAGTAGCATTTCTCATGATGTACTCTGCATATAAGTTAAATAAGCAGGGTGACAATATACAGCCTCTGTGGTTGTTAAAGTCTATTTTTCTAAAGGGACATTGCTTTTGGGAAACTTATGAGTCCTAGGTAACTGGACAGACTTCTATTTAAGCCTTTGTGGGAATTGGTCGAGGGTAATTGTCAAGGTAAAGAGCATATTACTCTTTGAAATAACTCTTTCTAGTTGCACTACTTGATCCTACACAGTATACGTTAAATATATCTTTCCTTATTACTGGTTTTATTTGCCTTCTTTTCCTCGACTTCTTATCCCAATCACTTTTTCTCCTTTCCTAAGTTATCATTTTACTCCATTGTAATTTAGACTGTGTCTTACAGCCTTTTATAAAGTCCGCAGGGAGTTCTGAAAGGTTGGCAGAAATTATATTGAATTATAAATATCTAGTCGATGCTTTACCAACATTCCAAATAATCTTATTTCTACATCAGCACTTAAAAAATAGTAATATCCTAAGAGTCTCTCTGGTGGGACTCCTGGTGGCTCAGAGGGTAAAGAATTTGCCTGCAATGTGGGAGACCTGGGTTCGATCCCTGAGTTGGGTAGACCCCTGGAGGAGGGCATGGCAACCCACTCCAGTATTCTTGCCTGGAGAATCCCTTGGAGAGAGGAGCCTGGTGGACTACAGTCCACGGGGTTGCAAAATGTCGACACGACTGAGCGACTACACACAGCACAGGAGTCAAAATGGAAGCCTTTGAGATCCAGAGTCTTCCTAAGCCTCTAAGCATGCTTCATACTTATTGCTTACTGGGGAGATAGGGGAGATGGTGCAGGAAGAGGGGTATTGCAGAATGAGGCCAGCTGTCTTATTGTTGCCTTTTGCTTTTCCAAACATAAATACAGACACAGGCCACTGAACTAATAATATTAATTGACACCACCGTCACAAAATAGGTCAAATAGAACAAAAACAAAACATTTACTGGACTGTAACCTCTTGTTAAATGACATCAAATCAGATGGTGTTTTGGTGCCCTAATGTGTAGGAGGTAAAAAAAAGACAAAGCAAGCTGACTATATGAATATCTTGCTGCATATCCTAAAAAGAGACCTCTTGTTTGTAGCCTCAGAAAGTATAGCCAATTTACAGTATAGTTGTTTAGAGAAGAAAAGAGAGGGCTATGGAAATTTCCTCTTTAGACCTTGCCAAACTCTGAATTCTGAGTTCCTTCAAAAATACCTTAATTTATCACTTACTCAGAGCAAACACATGAAATACCTGAAATGGACAATATGGTTCTGTCTTTTGGGTAGAAGTATTTGTAGTTTTGGCAGGAGTAACTAAAATGTACCCCTGTCTTTGTCTAGGGCTAAAGCAAAGGTTTAATCTTGGGGATAATTGGCAGAGTATTCGATTTACTCTTTTTTCCTAGACTAGGGGCTGTAAATTAGTTACAATTAAATCTTCAAGTAAGGAGAAGTTCATTTCACTTCCATTGTGACTAAACAGTTCAAGCATTGTTTCCCTGCTCATTTGATCTGCTCTAGAAGAGGGGTCAATGATCACATTTTTTAAAATGCCACTGCTTTCCTACTTCTGAATAAATGCCAACCCTTATTTCTCCTAACCCAAATGTTATAAAACTCACCTTTATATGCATACTATATAATTCACAGGTTTTCTCCTCTTCTTCTTTCCCAGATTTAAACCTTATCCAGACCTATCTCTTAGGGTTTCCCATATAGCTCGGTTGATAAAGAATCCACCTGCAATGCAGGAGACCCCGGTTTGATTCCCGGTCGGGAAGATCCGCTGGAGAAGGGATAGGCTACCCTCTCCAGTCATTCTTGGGTTTCCCTTGTGGCTCGGCTGTTAAAGAATCCGCCTGCAATGTGAGAGACCTGGGTTCGATCCCTGGGTTGGGAATATCCCTTGGAGATGGGAAAAGCTACCCACTCCAGTATTCTGGCCTGGAGAATCCATGGACTGTATAGTCCATGAGGTCACAAAGAGTTGGACATGACTGAGTGACTTTCATTTACTTACAGACCTACCTCTTACAGTATTTGATTCTCTTAAATTGTTTCTTGTCAGCCTTTTCATTGATTAGTCCTCTTGAAAGACAGAGCATGGTTCACCTTTACAGAATACTTTTTAAAATGTTTTTCCAATCCTTAATATAACAATATCAGAAGAATTAGTTGCTCAGCAGTGTAGTCAAGGCTATGGTTTTTCTGGTAGTGGTGTACAGATATGATAGTTGGACCTCAGTAAGAAACAAATGTGAAATGTAGAGAAGTGTATTAGCTAGTATGTTAGCTCTCTTAAAAAAAAATAAACTTTACTTTAAAAGAATAGACGTATAACATATGTACAAACATAACATTTGTTTCTTAAGGTTAACACAAGCTTTTCTGAAAGTTGTAATAATTATGTAGCCTGATGAATGCCTAATTAAAAATCTATCTTTGGTTTTTTCTTAGTCCTTGCAACCTTCATATTTTTAATACCCCTCCTCAATTGTAAATATTCTATTGTATAAATCTTTATAATAAAAATCAAAGATTTTTACACTTAATATGTGATGATTAATTTTTTCACTCTTTAAACTTTTTCTTTTATATTAGCGTATAGCAGATTAACAATGTTGTGGTAGTTTCACGTGAACAGCAAAGGGACTCAGCCATACATACACATGTATCCTTTCTCCCTCAAACATGTGATTATTTAAAATAAAATTTGTAAAATAAAATTTCCCATCATTATTAACTAATGGTTTTTCTATATCATTTGGAAAATAGCAACTTCCTATATCAATCAAAAATAGCAATTCTATTTTTCGCAGTCTATGTGTAAGCAAAACATGCCATTTCAGCATTTGAGAGATGGGAGGCACAATTACATCTCAAAGTGTTATCTAATTGTTCTGTTTGTACACTGGATGCCATTTCCCTGACCCTGTCCCACGCTGAAGAAGAAACAAAGATTCAAACACTCTGCCAAACCAAACGCTAGCCTAAAATTCCCTTCTCAGATCCGTTCTTTTAGGGACACTTTTTCATTCTTGGGATGCCAAGAGAGGCTAAAAGAAGAGACAGAAAGCAGAATTTAAAAATACAAGTTTTAGGAGGGAGGAATGTGAGAACTATCTCTGCAAAGGTAAGAGAGCAGAATGAAAGAGATTCAGAGGATGAACCAGCCTGAAGTTTGGGTCTCCTCCACCTGCCACCTCACCTACATCTGACTGATTGGTTTCGGACAAACTGCAGTTCTGACCCCTCTAAACAGAAGATAGCAGGCTTGGACACCTAAGTGGAAAAGGGGCTTTTAACGTTTTTCTTTAACTCTTGATGTAGGTCAAGTTGAATTGAACAGTGAGGGAATTTTCCTGTGAGAAGAGGCAATGCTGAGCTTCCGTGAGGGCTCAGCTGTGAAAGAATTCGCCTGACCTGCAGGAGATGTAGTTCTGTGGGTGTGATCCCTGGTTGGGGAAGATCCCATGGAGAAGGAAATGGCAACCCACTCCAATATTCTTATCGCATGGACAGAGGAGCCTAGTGGGCTATGATCCATGGGGTCTCAAAGAACTGGACATGGCTTAGAAAGTAAACCACCACCACCACGGAGGCAATGCTAACTCCACTATCCTTATGACAGGTGTTAAATGAAGTATGTACCAACAACAATAAATTAATTTTTGTTGTTAATCAAATATATGCTGAAAAAAATTTTTGCTCCCACAGAAAACATTGAGGGAGTCAGAGGTTATGTTATTGACATAATTGTTCAGCTTCTGTGGTTGTTACTGTGAAGGGATGACTCAGATAAGGTAAAAAATCAAGCAGATTCAGTCATGTTTCTAATCTCGGACTACCCATAACTAAACGTAACCTAAAAATTTAAATCTGAATGTAACACTTTTCAAGCATGTTAGTTGGCTTTTCACAAGGATTTTCTTGAAAAACTTCTGAATCTAAAAGAAGTGAACCAAATTATTAGAGACAATGTGCTGATGCAAAAAGAGGATGGGTTTTGGAGCCAGGCTTGATGAACTTTGTTCTCAGTTATGTTAATTTGGTAAGATTAAACTCCACTTCTCTGAGTTTTAGTTTATTGTATGTTTAACAGTGAGATAGGGTTAATAGGAGATAATACAAAAAAAGCATTTATGTGCTTATGGTGCCATACTTAATATTATCATTAAGAATCATAATGATTAAGAATCTTATGATTAAGAATATTATGAAACTTTTTAGACACTCCTGCATGCCATCAGGATAGATATTTGGGGACAGATAGACTTTGAGCCAGTGATATGAACACTTCAGAACATATATTTGTCTCATCCTACAGTTCTGTAGTTTTAGTTTGGATCTGTGATGTCACATTTATATCTTTTTGACAAGGAATGGTAGATTCCTTTGAAAACACATTCTGTTAGATGAGTGGGTTGATTTTATAACTAAAAATACATGTCTTATATAAGATACCAAATGTGTCCACTACGCAACCACCTAATTTATTTTTTTTAATCCAGTCCATCGTGGGCATTTAAGTGGTAGAATGCATAGAAGAAAGAGCACTGGAGGATAGATATATTTAAATTCTTGTCCCCTGTACATCAACAGATGAGTGGATAAAGAAACTGTGGTACATATATACAATGGAATGTTACTCAGCCATGAAAAGGAACACATTTGAGTCCATTCTGATGAGGTGGCTAAACCTAGAGCCTACTATGCAGAATGAAGTAAGCCAGAGAGAGAAAAGCAGATATCATATATTAGTGCATATGTATGGAATCTAGAGAGATGGTATTGATGAAGCTATTTGCAGAGCTGCAGTGGAGATGCAGATAGAGAGAACGGACTTATGGACATGGTGGGGGAAGGCGAGGGAATGACAAATGGAAAGAGGAGCATGGAAACATATGCACCACCACATGTAAAATAGTCAGTGGGAATTTGCTTTATGATTCAGGGAACTCAGACTGGGGCTCTGTGACAACCTAGAGGGGTGGCTTGATGTGGGAGGGGGATTCAAGATGGAGGCTCAAGAGAGAAGGGATATATGTGTACTTACAGCTGATGCATGTTGATGTATGGTATTAACCAACACAATATTGTAAAGTAATTATCCTCCAATCAAAAATAAATTTTTAAAATAATTTTTAAAAAAATTTAAAAAAATTTTTTAAAAAGCACCACTTTGTAGCTCTATGATCTTGAAAAATACATGTAAGTTCTTTCAGCTCCAGTTTCTTCAATAAGAAAATGGAAGTGATAATTCTATCCTGTAGCATATTTTGTTATTTATGTAGGATCAAATGAAATCACTAATATGCACTTGAAAGTTATTGCACACTATCCCAGTTGAAAGTATTATTGGGTTGAACCTAGGTAAACTAAAACTTGCAAATTCAGACAAATTTATTTAGACAGAATCATTTTTTAAATTATTAGCTTTCTTATCCTTTAGGTCAGAGGTGTAACATTTTCATTTTTAATATTCCTCTCATTATCAGAGATAATGAAACTTTTCCCTCTTTTCTGAGAAGCAGTAGCAAATAGTAGTGGATGGTTGCAGGTCTGAGCATTGGGGTGCCTATGATCTAAGTTGTACTTTTTTTGTTTATAAGCTTAATAACTTAGAGCAAAGATCTTGTATGCTCTGGATTTTCATCATCTCTATAGTAATGGGGTTTACTATATTTTCTTCTGTTTTTATAAATTTATGTGAGCATTTTTTAAAACTATCACTTTAGTTCTCCCTGACAATTGAGAACCTCCCCAAAGATAAGTATAATATGTGTTACTACACATGGACTGTGTCATGCAATAAGGCTCTTATAGGGAAAGAGATATTCTTAAATATCAATATTAACCTCTAAATTCTAAAGTTTGATATTCTGTAAGGAAGAAATGCTAAGGAGTGACATTTATGGTTTGTTTTCCAATTGCATCTGACCTTGATTATTTTGTTATTACATCAGTATGTTCATCTTTAATACAAAGTGTTATTGTTTTCCTCAGAAAGGCTAACATATTTTCTTTGACATTCAGAAAGGCTTCCCTGGTGGCTCAGATGGTAAAGAATCTGTCCGCAGTGCAGGAGACCTGGGTTCAATCTCTGGGTTGGGAAGATCCCCTGGAGAAGGAAATAGCAACCCACTCCAGTATTCTTGCCGGGAGAATCCCCATGGACAGAGGAACCTGGTGGGTTATAGTCCATGGGGCCACAAAAAGTCAGATATGACTGAATGACTAAAGCTTTCTTCTTTTCAGAAAGGCCAAGTTTTTGCTATATTTATTATCAGGTAGCATGCTTAAGACTATTTCAAATAAATAAGTTAATTTTAATCTCACACCCTTTCATTGTTGGTTGGGCTGCCATTTATCAGTTAGCAATGCACTTGGAGGCTGGCATGCTCACAGAATAGCATCTTTTAGATGCACACAGCCTTAATTTATCTTGATCTTGAGCAGCAGTAAAAATTATGAGAGATATTGTAAAAATATTCGATGTAACTCAAACACCTTTGTTAGTTAATTATCACATTTAAACTTCTGTTTTGTAAGTGAGGAAACCCGTATAAAACTAAAATAAATAAACATAAATCACTCTTGAAAGGTGTTCAATTATCCAACTCATAATTATAGTAAGTGTTGATTACTTAGTCCTTTTGCTGTTCTTTTTCTTCTTTCTATTGTCAACTTTTGATTTTTCTATTCCTTATTATATGCTGGGTTATGAGAGAAATAAGAGAAAAAGTAATCTAGTTATTTACGTTATTTGCTTATCTTTCTAGTGAAAGATAAGCTTAAAAATCAGGATTAAAAAATTTGTTTGTAGATCTTATGTGATTTAAAATTTTTTCATTAAGAAACAATATTCTATTCATATACTAAAATGATAAAGCCCAAACTATATTTTTCATTATTTTCTTCAAATATAACTGCAGATGATAGCTTGAGTGTCTTTCCAAACTCTTTTCTCTGTGTTTGTCCACCTGATATTTACACATCTACAAGTATGGCTGGTATGTATAGGATTATGCTATACATGAGGCATCTATAATTTGCACTTTTCAATTTAATAATATACCTTGGAGACCTTCAGTGCAGTAGTATCTTCCTTCTTTTACATTTTTGCAAATCTATTAGGCAAAAGTCTGATTGCTTTAAAAAATTTGTGTTGAACATCTTCTCACATGTTTATTGGCTACTTTAACTTTTCTCTGTAGTGACGTTTCCATATTGTTTTGTTTATATTTTATTTACAGTTTTTATTTTGTTTTTAACCTTGCACACATGGCTTCTTTACTTTCAGCCGACATTGCAGGAGATACAGGAGATGGCGGGTTCCATCCCTGGGTCGGGAAGATCCCCTGGGGGAGGAAATGGCAACCCACTCCAGTATTCTTGCCTGGAGAATCCCATAGACAGAGGAGCCTGGCGGGCTACAGTCCAAAAGATTGCAAAGAGCTGGACACTACTAAATGACTGAGCACACATATACACTGCACACATACCTGTATTGGTTGCCATATTGTATAATTTTTTATTTAATTTGCAAAATTTGTTTATAAATTCTAGTTGTTAATCTGTTGCTTGATGTTGAACTTTGTTATTTTTATCATCGTCAACTGCTTTAAATTTTTTATATACTCAAAGTTACCATTTTTTTTCTCTTTGCCTTCTGTATTTTGTGCTTTGCATACGGTCGTCCTTTTGCCATGGGTTTTTATTTTCTTGTTTGTATAGATAACCAGGTGTTTTAGCCTATCAAGTATCTTTCAAATAGCTGATTGGACTGTACTCCTACATTTCTCAGAGATCACACAAGTTTTCCATTAAAACTGACAAGGTTTGTTACTCTAACTTTAAAGATGCTGTGGCTATGTGACTTTTGACAATCATTTCAGCATGATGCTTTTTCCAACAGTCATAATGAGGTAAACATTGAATTTTCGTTAGTTATATTTGGTCTCAAGCATAAACTTGAACAATTTGTGTAAATCATTAGATAAGTGCTCCAGCTACACACCAAACTGCTCTTTGGGTTGTTAACCAAGGGGCATATGTAACTGCATTTTCCCCCTCAGTTTAACCCTACTTTGAATGTCATGCAATTTACAGCCAAAAAATTATTTAAATTCTCATGTTCAAAAAATATTTTAGGTGGAGAAATGAAAGATCTGTTCATGTAAACATATTTTGTTCCTTCAGTTTTGTCAAGGCAACATGCTTCACAAGTCCTGGTTAGGAGACGCCGTGCAAATTCATTGCTTGAAGAAACGAAAAAAGGCAATCTTGAAAGAGAATGCATTGAAGAACTGTGCAATAAAGAAGAAGCCAGGGAAGTCTTTGAAAATAACCCGGAAACGGTAAGAACTCATGAAAAGCGGTCAGTTAGTATACTTAGACATATAGCTACAGACGGAACATTTCTAGTTTTAGTCTGTGTTCCCTTGTGTTCCTTTTTAAAGTTAATGATTGTGTTTGTCACCTTCTGTGGGCTCAGTCCACTCACCAGTGCAGGAGACACAGGAGATGCGGGTTTGATCCCTGGGTCGGGAAGATCCCCTGGAGAAGAAAATGGCAACCACTCCAGTAATCCTTGCCTGGAAAATCACGTGGACAGAGGAGCCTGGTGGGCTGCAGTCCATGGGCTCCCAAAGAGTTGAACACAGCTTAGCAGCTGAACAACGACAACAGTATCACCTTCTGCATTTTCCCACTGAAGCATTTCAGGAGGAAGTACCTTCAAGGGTGGGCTTGTTAGGGAAATACTATTTGCCAAAAGCAGTATGCGCTGACCAAACTATAACTCGGTTATACCTAATTATCACAAATAGCATGAATTTCATGGTTTGTAACTACTTTCTCCCAACCAGTATTTTGTACTGTTGGGTGACGGGAAGGCATCTCTAGTGTGTGTGTATGTGTGTGTGTAACTACATCGTTATCACTATGCTTCATTAATTCTCTCCATTGGCATTTTTAACTAAGCTTTAGAAAACAGGACCTCTAATTCAGAGCTTGGTACATAATAGGTATTCAGTGAATGCTTACGGAAGAATTCATTTCAATACTGTGTTTCCTAAGAACACTTTTAATTTATTCCATAAACTCTTGGGAAGTTTCCTGAGCCCACTTTAAATCATCAATAATCCCAGGGGTAGAATTTATATCTTTAGTGCATACATTTTTCCAAGTTAGTCTAGAAAACTCTAAAGATCCCTAAATAGCTTACAGAAATAAGAGACCCTCAGACCTTATCTTTAGCCCCCTAATTCTCCTAGAGAAGCCTTTCTCTAACTTGTTCTGTGGGTAGCAAGAATATAAATAGTGCCTCTAAGAATTAGGATGAGGGTGACCTTGAGCATTAAAATTTGATGACCTTTGGGGTTACTCTAGATTTTTTTTCCTGGAATGAACTGTATATCCAAAAGAAAACAAGGGAGGCATGTGTATCTGCATATGTGTCTTCAAATACTTCCCTTACTTCTGACTTAGCTCCTGGGACCATGAAACTAGATAAGCTGTAACAAGCAGGAACCATTTGTCTATAGTGAGAGAACTTGTCCAGAACAGTAATAACTTGTGTTTTCTGGGATTACCCTTTAATCCTCTTACCTCCACATACTCTAATAGGTTCAAAGGGAATTTTTCCCAAGGTACCCATTTTTAACACTCTCCAAGATTGAAACCAAATGTTTCTCTTAGTTTTGCTGTCTTTTGTGGAAAAGCAATTGACAAGGCAAAAATATTTTATTTCACACAAGGTAACAGTGTACTCTTACTGTGTAGGAAGCAAGTACACACACCACACACATATACATAAATGTTTCTTTTTATTATGGAAACTGAAACTATATCCCAAAGTAGCGACTAAGCTTCCCTTTTCAGTGATTATCAACCATCTGCTATTCTTGTCCTGACTATTCTGTACCCCACTCACTCTAATTTTTGTTTTGTTTTGCCAGAACATTTTAAGACAAGCCTGCGTGCCCAAGATTTCATTTTATTATATCACCCATCAGTCCTTAAGCATGTATTTCTGACACTAAATATGTTCTCATAGTTTAACCTCTGAGTGGCAAATGGCCAATGAGACAGAAGACGCATGGAGGGGAGGGAAAGAGTGGAGAAAAGAAACTCATTTATATACTTCCTCTCCTCCACTCATTCTGATAATGGTGTTACTGATAGAAGAAAAAGAGATGATAGTGAGAGTGAGGAAAAATGGGAGAAATGAAAGAAAAAGCATTTGTTATTGTTTCTGACTTTCTTTCCGTTCCCAAACACTCCCTGTCTACATCCCTCATACCCTAGTCCACACTCCCAGTCACCACCTTTTTGCTTAGACCCCCAAGTAGTCCTTTCCCCATTACATTATCTCATGTTGAACCCATTCATCGTTACCTATGTCCTGGCTTTTTTCTGTAGAACAGGGGTTCCCCAACCTCTGGGATCTAATGCCTGATGATCTGAGGTAGAACTGAAGTAATAAAAACGGAAATAAGATGCACAATAAACGTAATACATTTGAATCATCCTGAAACCATTCCCATTCCCTTGGTCTGGAAGAAAAATTGTCTTCCATGAAACCGGTCCCTGGTGCCAAAAAGATTGGATATCGCTGCTATAGAGGACAATATCAATGTCTGAATTGCTTAGTGGTTGGATCTCATTCTTAGAAACTAGTAAATAAGTGTTGTGTAGGTTTATATGTGAGAGGAGGAAGGAATAAGAACTTTAATTGTATCCTGGATGAAAGTTATGCTCTGTACTTGAGGTTGTTTTTGTGTAGAAACGTTGGCTTCTCATGAGGAGTTCTTATGCTATTAGATATTTTATGGTTTAAGAAGGCTTTTGTGAAGCAGCCTGGGACCTTTCCATCAGAAATTCATTGTTAACATTTTTCTCCTTTTGGTAAAGTGTATTCCTTAGTCCAAATTACTGATTTACAGATAAATTTATTGGTACATCACCAGTTTATAAGTAAGGTATTGCATGTACATAAGATGCTAAAAGATAAATGTCCACTTCAATTCAAATTATGTTATTCAGCAATTAATCTAGTGCATGTGTAATCAACATGATGTCAAATATATCAAATGGGTATCTAATCATCATGGAAAAATTAAAGGATTTACAAAAAGGGGGCATATGTAGTCACATTTAACATCTTCAATGGAACCTGTTTTCAGTTTAGAATTCTTTGAAGCATGATTTAATTGATCAGTATTGCTTTAAGCCTAAAAGCATTTTATTGTCTTAATGCTATTAGCCATATACTTCTGGTATACCTTTTACGATAGAAAAAATGTTATATTGTAATGTGAAAATGACAGTTATATGTAATTTATTGCATCTTTACTATAAAAACATGTTTTAAAATTAAATGTTAACTTTATAGTGAAATTTAGCTTTGTTAAGGTATATTTTTTCTTTTCTTTTTTCTAGGAATATTTTTATCCAAAATATTTAGGTAAGTTTAAAGGATCTCAATCATATAATCTTAGAAATGATAGGAACTTAACTATGATAAGGTCCAATCCTCCATTTATATATATTCCACCCCGTACAATTTCATTAGCCTTGGGAGTAAGATCTCATTCTGTATGCAGATTTGCTATCCTTGCTGTCTTTTTTTTTAAAGACATGTAGCCAACTTTCACTTTTCTTTGCCTATCTTATTTGGCAGCATAATAGAAAAGCCAAAGTCCTAAGAAAAATAATAATAATATGATGTGGGCTGTAGTCTCAGGCCTAAAAGTTTCAGCTGTGTCAGATTAGGCAACTTATTTAACTTTTTAGTTTCTGTATTACATTATGTTATAACTTTATTTTCTAACTTCAGAGCTATTGGGAATACCAAATAAACACATGAATTAGATAGATTTTTTAAAAATTATGTCGAATTTTCTTCAGATGTAAAGTAGAATTCAACCGATTTATATAGTTGAAAAAAAAAGTATGACTTTTTTTACTATGACTTATTTTTGATTGACATTTTATATTTTGGTCTTTATTTGGTTATATGTGATGAATTCCACCATTGAGAACAGAAATGCTCTACCTTAGTTAAAACCTTTTTGTCCTTTGATGTGTATATTTTGTAGGCCAGTGTTCCTAATTGGGAAAAAGAAATGTTTATAATCCTGTCTCTGGTAAACCTAATAATAATTTCAGTAATTACCACAGCTCATGCTGGGAGCTCCTTACAGTGAGATAATGTCATCCAAGAAATTAGATCCCTATTACGTATTTTTTGGACAGTGTTTGCATTTAGAGTTGTAAGAGTTCAGGAAACATGTTAGTCTATCCACATCCTCCATGCACTGCACTGAAACCATGGAATTTGGGCAAAAATACTCAGGGCCTCATTATATAAAGCTAACTTTTTATTTTTATTTTTTTTTAAAGGTAAGTTTTTAAATTGTGTTCTTTTCCTTAGAAAAGAGCAAACAACTCTGCCATCTGTGTAGGCCTGTAAAATATCACCTGATTAAATGGATGATTAAATTTATGAGAGAAAAACTTCTTGGGAAGAATGCTACATTCTGAGCCAAAATGTAAACATCAGAAATAGCTTTTAGTTTTTAGTTCTTGCCAAACTGGTGGATTAGTTCAGACTGCTGACTTCTCTTAAAATCGTCTCAAAAGAAACAATAGCTATTCCAGGCACTAATAATAACAAAATATAATGGAAAAAAAGGTCAAGAAATGTGAGAAGTCCATGGATAGACTGAAGGCTGCCTGACCCACTGTGTCTGTGGAGACCTGGGGTGCTGACTTCTGCTAAGAGGACACTTTGGGTATTTTCAAAAGAACCTGAGCATTTACATCAAGCAAATTCTTAAAAGTACAACAGAGAAAACCCTGAGTAACAAAAAAATAAGGAAATAACAAAAATAGGGGTGGAAATAAGTTAAATGGAAAACAAAGAGAGGATTAACAGAGGAAAATCTCATTCTTCGAAAAGGCAAAGTAAGGGAAGTAAGTTAGATGAACCTCTGGCAAGAAGAAACAAGGAAAAAGAAAAAAAGGGAAAGAAGAAATACCAAAACACAAAATGTAGATTAAAGGGGGGAACTACTATAAACCCAACACAGATTGGATTTATAATCATAAAATAAAGATGATAAAATAAAATATAATCATAAAATGTTACAAAAGATAATCATATGACAATATGGGTATAGGAGCTGTCATAGTCTAGAACCAAGATTTCTTTCTAGTGTGTTCTGTCCTGACCACTTGAAGTTTTCCTGAAAGTGCCTCTTTCTTAGGCTTCCCTCCATGATGGCCCAAGTTTCTATTCCTAGTTCCAGTTCTTGGGAGAGCTTCTGCTTCAGTCTACAAAAGCTAATACGATCTCTTTCCAGTTCTCACCTTTCTACTCATTCTCTCCCACTTCCCGCATTCCTGTTGGACAACAAGAAGGAGAAATGGGAAAGTAAGGGATAGGATTACACTGCTTTGAGTAACCAGGCAACTCACTCTTCACGCTGTAATTCTAAAAAATTTAGAAAAAAAAAATTCCAAAAAAATGTTATCAGTGTATTAGTAAGGACTCGTATATAAGGTGGTTTATGGGTTAAACGTACTTTGTGGTCTGGCCTGGGGTCCTAATCATCATATGAAGCATTTCACCTGAGTCTCTAGCTTAAGGATTTCGAATTTTGGCTATCAGATTTGTCCAGAACTGCAAAATGAGGCTTTCTTACAAGCCAGAATCCTAATGAAATGTTTACACTAGAGTAAGATAATTCTGAGAGTGGGTGATTCAAGAGGAGGAACAAATGAATTCAGGGAAAGAATACTCAAGACCTAAGATTGCCTAGGTCTCCAGAAAGACTACAATGTAAGTATAAAGTATTGTTTTTATGGGAAAACATTATAACCTACCTTGGTAGGCTAAATAGTGACTGCCCTCCTCCAAAAATATTCATGACCTACCTTTAGAACCTCTGAATGTTACCTTGTTATTTTTAAGTTAAGGATCTTGAGATGAGGACATTATTTAGTATAGTTATAAATGTTCTTATATAAGGGAGGCAGGAGATCAGATTGGTAGTAAGATATATATGACAATAAAGCAAGAGTTGAGAATGATACGAGATTGGAGCCATGAACCAAGGAGTGCAGGTAGCTTGTGGAAGCTGAAGAAACAGAGGAAATAGATTCTCCCTTAGAGTCTTTAGAAGGAACACAGCCCTACCAACACCCTGATTTTAGACTTCTGATCCCTGTAACTGTAAAAGAATAAATTTGTGTTATTTTGAGCTGGTGACATTGTGATGATTTGTCACAAAAGCAGTAGAAAAGGAATATACACACAGACTTCAAAATGAGCCTTTGCACCACCTGTAATAAACTGTGTTCTCCAAAGATGACTGCAAAAATATTTCCCATCTCACATATTCTTCTGCAATGTCACCTTGCCACTTTCCCATCACTATGTGGAATCTATCCTTTTCCCCCTCCCCCAAATCTGGGTGGACCCTGAGACCACTTTGATCAATAGACTGTGATGGAAGTGACACAGTGCCTCTTAATTGGCCTGGCAGCTTCGTTCTTCTTCCTCTTGGAAGCTAAGTACCACGAAAGCAGTGCCACTTTAAGACTGCGTACTCAGGGAAACGCAACCATGTGGAGAAGCCCTGAAGCATGGCACATACCGTGTGGAGACAGAGATGCCAAGAAGCCTGCGCTGTTAAACGTGTGAGTGAAAAGTCATCCAGAAAGTGGGTCTTCCAGCCCCAGCCACCCTGACTGGTCCTGTGTGCAGCAGAGACAAACAGTTTAAGTAAATAAACCCTTTCTAAATATTTGATACATAAATCATAAGTAATATAAAATGATTATTTTATAAGCCACTAATTTTGGGAGTCTTTACTCAGCAAAAGATAACCAAACACCACCTTTTTAGTGGGTTAGTGACTATCTGTACCTGTCCTGGGAAATGCTATGGACAGGAGGCTAGTGGGCTACAGTCCATGTGGTTGCAAAGAGTTAGACAGAACTTAGCAAGTGAGCATTTACAACTATCTGTACAATGAACTGATATATACAGTGTTGTCTTCAGTGGCTGTTAAGAAATGTTATGTTGTTGGTCTTAAATGACCCCTGGTTAAAGTCCATACGTATTTTATTTCTATTTTTCATCTTATTTCTGCCAGATGGCTGGATCTAATTTCACAAAGTTGTATTGAGAAATAAAATGAATAAAGTAAACCTGCTTTGTAATATTAATTGATACAAACATTATTTTATTAATTTCTATGCAACATTGGAAGAATTGGAAGTTGCCTACAACAACCAGAAACACTAACTCATTCTATTCACTTAATAATAGACAATTTCTAAATTAGGCTCTGGTCTACAAATTTGATGGTGATTTTAGGTCTCTGCTACAGAATTAAGAACATAGATTTATGTGGCAATAAATTTCTTTGGTAATCCAAGATATTTTCCCCTTCTAGCTTTAAGGTTCTTTTCCAAAGAGAAGCTTCTATAAATATGTTTTTTATGATTGTGTATATATTGCAATCTTGCTTGTAGATTTTTGATTTTTCAAAAAGGTGGATGGAGACATTTAGGATTGGCATTTTGATTGCTGAATCATGTCAATACACAGAAGCATAAATATCCTTTTGCTCTGGATAATTTCTACCATGATTTCAAATCAAGTGAAGTACATCAGCTCTAAGATGACACTTGTTTGTCTTTTACAGGTTGTCTTGGCTCTTTCAGAGCTGGGTTATTCACTACTGCGCGTCTGTCAACTAATACTTACCCTGACCTGAGGAGCTGTGTCAATGGTAAACACTTCTACCATCAATTTAAAAAACAAAATGACAAAAACCTGCAAGTAAAGTATACCGTATAAATATAACTGCGGCTTAAAAATCAACAAATGAGCCTTGAAGAGCTGGCTGTAGGCCACGTGAGGAGGTTTTCTCAAAATACATTTGAGGAATAGTGTTTTTTTGGGGGGAGGGGCATGCCACATGGCTCTAGCGCTGGATCAAATTGGCCAAATAATTATTTCTTTCAGTGTTTATTTGTTTATTATTCACTTATTTTAAACTTTTAAGTATCATGTAATGTGTATGTATCAGAAATGTACAAGATGAATTCTTTTCGTTTTGGCCATGTTGCACAGCTTGTGGGATCTGAGTTCCCCCACCAGGGATTGAACCCAGGCCACAGCAAGGAAGATCCCTAACCACTGGACTGCCAGGAAACTCCCAGAAGGAATGTGTTTTTAGATGTAAATGTGCTTAAAATGAATTTTCTAGCTTATTTTTAAATTGAAGTGGTCCTTGTTTGCCAAGCTTTATTTACATCATTGGCTTCAGAATTTTATTCCCAAGAGCTTTTTGACTGTTGTTGCATAATCATGTACTTATGCCCAAATGTTACAGTTGACTAATAGATCACAGGGGAGCCACATTTATTTTTCTGACTTTTGGTATAAATGTGGAAATGTGGAATTATTGGTATAATTATTGGTATACCACATTTGGTATAAATGTGGACATAAATGTGTAAAATATTGTGATATCAAATTAGCCTTTTCCCTCTGAAGTTCACATAAGGCCTAGTGATAAATCTGGTAAATTATTTGTCTCTAGTTTATCAATTTCCTGACATGCAGAGACAAAGGTGAAATTGAAACATGTAAATTGGGATGTTTGTTCAGTGAATATTTTACATGCAGCATTGGTACTATTGAGATATTCACTTATCTGCATTTTCTATAATTCAAAATTAGTTGTAACTTCACAAGTAAAACAGTTCACCTGAACATGTATATTTAATTCATACTTTATTTTTTTAATTTACCAAAGGACAGAAAAATAATTTTATAATTTCTTGACTAACCTGTTTTCTATTATTTTAACTAATATCTGGACTTCCCAGATATCCCAGTGGTACTGAATCCGCCTGCCTATGCAGGAGACACAAGAGATGTGGGTTTGATCCCTGGGTTGGGAAGATCCCTTGGAGTAGGAAATGGCAGTGCACTCCAGTATTCTTGCCTAGAGAATTCTCATGGACAGAGGAGCCTGGTGGGCTATAATCCATGGAGTCACAAAGAGTCAGACACGACTGAGCAACTCAGCACACACACATAACTAATACCTAATAAATTGCTAATAATTTTCAGAAAACTTGCTTTCATGGGGACATTTTTTGAAAAGTTCAGTGATTAGATTTTAGTTAAAATAAAATTTTGTTTTTGTTTTTGTTTTTTTTTGCAATTAACAGTTTGCTTTGCTAACTTAAGGAAAGGAAAATGTAAAAGGAAAGATGAAAGGACTTTTCAGAGTTGGCTAGGAAGGCTGGAGAAACAGGTATGGGAATATGCAGGAGCCAGGAACCATTGCAGTGTCTAGTGAGGCTAGAGAGACCATAAATAAATCAAGAAACAAATGGGTGTATCATTTAAGATAGTGATAAAGTGCTGTGACGTTTTATGAAAGAAATATCCTTGCCTTAAAAATCACAGTATTCTGCTGCCTGTTGCCCAGTGTCTGAAAACCATTTGACTAGAGTTCTGTCTGTTTAAAGCAGGAGAATAAATCTGGTCCCTGTTATTCTGTTCTGTGCTTCGTCACTCAGTCGTGTCTGATTCTTTGGGACCCCATGGTCTGTAGCCCACCAGGCTCCTCTTTCCATGGGGATTCTCCAGACAAGAATACTGGAGTGGGTTGCTATGCCCTACTCCAGGGGATCTTCCCAAGCCAAGGATCGAACCCAGGTCTCCTGCATTGCAGGCAGATTCTTTCCAGTCTGAGCCACCAGGGAAGGCCCTCTGTTATTCTATGTTATCCCAAATTGGAAGTCTCACATTTTTCTATTGGAACTGAATAGTTTTATTGTTCTGCCTGCCTCATGAAATTGTTTTAAGGATCAAATAAGGTGATATATAAAAAGAATATTAAATTGCAATTATTAACTACTGTGTATATTTGCAAATATAAAAGTAGTTGTGGGGCTTCCCTGGTGGCTTGGTGGTAAAGAATCCGCCTGCCAATGCTAGAGATAAAGGTTCGATCCCTGGTTCAGAAGGATCCCACATGCAAGTAGCAGCTAAGCCTGTGCACCACAGCTATTGGGTTTGTGCTCTAGAGCCTGGGAACTGCAACTACTGAAGCCCACAGTCAGTCTCTGCCCTGCAACTAGAGAAGCCTGGGCGACATCACTAGAGTAGCTGCTGCTCCCAGCAACTAGAAAAAGGTCCAAGCTCAGCAGCGAAGATCCAGCACAGCCAAAAATAAATAAATAAATAAAGTGATTTTAAAAAAGAGTGGATTTAAGCAAAAAGTAGCTTCCTTTTGCAGAAATAGTTATAAAAGTTTAATAGATCCATCTTTTTTCTTGAAATAGTATTTGAAGGACTAAGTATTTTTTCCCACATACCACCGACTTTGTTCATGAGATTTCTATTAAAGGACATAAATTTCTATTGTACTGTGGTGTGTTATAAAAATTAAATAGATATGTATTTCCTTTAGCCATTCCAGACCAGTGTAATCCTCTGCCATGCAATGAAGATGGATATTTGAGCTGCAAAGATGGCCAAGCGACATTCACTTGCATTTGTAAATCAGGTTGGCAAGGAGAAAAGTGTGAATCTGGTATGTATAGCATACCCAGCAGGTATGGGTATTTATAACATACCCAATCTGAATTGACTTCCTGAAAAGTTCTCAGAAGGCTTTATTACTTTGAAAGTACTCTGTTTTCTCCTTTTTAGATATAAATGAATGCAAAGATCCTGCAAATGTAAATGGAGGTTGCAGCCAGATTTGTGAAAACACACCTGGAAGTTACCACTGTTCCTGTAAAAATGGTTTTGTTATGCTTTCAAATAAAAAGGACTGCAAAGGTAAGAGTACAAAAGTAGAATAAAAAAAGATATTTTCTGTGTAAGAGCAACAATTCAGTTAGAGGAATTTCCCCAGGCAATTCTTGGAAAACTCGAGTTTTAAGTGTTTATAATAAGTATACATTATTATCCACCTTGAAGCTGGTGATTCTGATGGACTGCCTTTAGTTTATTGTTGATCGGGTATTTTTTTATTTCAGAGTATTTTGTTGTTTTCTTATTGTGCATGTATGTGTGTATTGATACATGCACATGTTTTAATGAAGAATTTCATCATATGGTGATAAAGTGAAGTTTTAATGCAAGTCTTCGCATACTACGGTATATGCAAAATCATTGTTGATCCTATTTCTTCCAGACTCTATAGTATTATAATTATTATTATTATATCCTTTATTTCAATAAGATCTACAGTTTACAAATAAATCACCACAATCCTTAGTAACTTCTTTCATTGTATTTTATATTTCCTTGTCAGAAATACCTTTCTAATTTCCAATATAAACCCTCCATCCTGCACCTCATTTCCTGTTGTGTTTTTGAAAAAGATGAAACTCTGGTTTTTCTTTTTCTTTATACATTTAAGATCACATCACATGTCATAACTTTTTAAAAAAAAATTTCAGACTTAAATAATTCCTGTCAGTTAATTTAGCTTTTTAAGTCATTTTGCTAGTGTGTTTCTTTTTAAATTTATTTACAGGGCAACAATGGAGAAACAGACATAGAGAATAGACTTATGAACACAGGGAGGGGGCGGAGAGGGTGAGATGTATGGAAAGAATAACATGGAAACTTACATCACCATATGTAAAATAGATAGCCAATGGGAATTTGCTGTTTGGCTCAGGAAACTCAAACACGGGCTCTGGATCAACCTAGAAGGGTGGGGTGGGGAGGGAGATGGGAGGGAGTTTCAAAAGGGAGGGGATGTGTATACACCTGTGTTTGATTCATGTTGAGGTTTGACAGAAAATAGCAAAATTCTATAAAGTAATTATCCTTCAATAAAAAAGATAAATTAAAAAAAAAAAACAAGAAATATTTTTTCCCCAAAATTTTGCCTTTCTTTTTTCTGCATGATATCTTTTCCATTAGATTGCTTAACTGTCTTTTACTAAATCTTCAGATATAAGTGCTAGGTATGTGGGTAACTAAACATGACATTTTCCAGCCTGGAGTTACCTTTAGAAAACGGAAGCAAGTTTTTCTTTCTTCTCTTCTTTCTTCCTTCCCTTTGTTTCTTCTTTCCTTTCTTTTCTTTCTTCTTCCCTCTCTTCCTCCATACCCCTTTCCCATCTTCTCCTCTTTTTGTGATGAGGTAAAAAAATTTAGTAAGTTAAAATGTAAAGTTATCTTGTTCAACTCTATTCATAGTCTGCTTTCATAAATCCTTAAATTGAATTCATGTTCAATGAGTGGTCTGTCCTTCATTGCACTGTAGTGTTTAGCATAGTTTACTATTGTTGTTCAGTCGCCCAGTCATGTCTGACATTTTGCAACCCCATGGACTGCAACACGCCAGGCTTCCCTGTCTATTATCTCCCAGAGTTTGCTCAAACTCATGTCCATTGAGTCAATGATACCATCCAACCACCTCATTCTCTGTCACCCTCTTCTTCTCCTACCCTCAGTCTCCCAGCATCAGGGTCTTTTCCAATGAGTTGGATTTTCACATCAGGTAGCCAAAGTATTGGAGCTTCAGCTTCACCATCAGTCCTTCCAGTGAATATTCAGGACTAATTGCCTTTAGGATGGACTGGTTGGATCTCTTTGCAGTCCAAGGGACTCTCAAGAGTCTTCTCCAACACCACAGTTCAAAAGCATCAGTTCTTCAGTGCTCAGCCTTCATGGTCCAACTCTCACATCCATTCATGACTACTGGGAAAACCATAACTTTGACTAGACGACCTTTGTCAGCCAAGTGATATCTCTGCTTTTTAATACACTGTCTAGGTTTGTCATAGCTTTTCTTCCAAGGAGCAAGTGTCTTTTAACTTCGTGGCTACAGTCACCATCCAAAGTGATTTTGGAGCCCAAGAAAATAAAGTCTGTCACTGTTTCCATCGTTTCCCCATCTGTTGGCCATGAGTGTTGGGAATGAATGCCATAATCTTTATTTTTTGAATGTTGAGTTTTAAGCCAGTTTTTTCACTCTCCTCTTTCACCTTCATCAAGTAGTAATAGTAGTTTAGTCACTAAGTCGGTGTCCAGCTCTTTGGACCCCACAGACTGTAGCCTGCCAGGTTCCTCTGTCCATGGGATTCTCCAGGCAAGAATACTGGAGTGGGTTGCCATTTCCTTCTCCAGGGGATCTTCCCAACCCAGGAATCAGACCCAGGTCTCCTGCATTGCAGGCAGATTCTTTACTGACAGAGCTATGAGGGAAGCCCAGTGAAAGTTGCTCAGGCGTTTCTGACTCTTTGCGACCCCATGGACTATACAGTCCCTGGAATTCTCCAGGCCAGAATACTGGAGTGGGTAGCCTTTCCCCTCACCAGTGGATCAAATCCAGGTTTCTTGCACTGCAGGCAGATTCTTTACCACCAGAGCCACAAGAGAAGCCCCACCTTCATCAGGAGGCTCTTTAGTTCCTCTTGGCTTTCTGCCATTAAAGTGGTGTCATTTGCATATCTGAGGTTGATATTTCTCCCTGTAATCTTGATCCAGCTTGGGCTTCATCCAGCCCAGCACTTCCCATGATGTACTCTGCATATAAGTTAAGTAAGCAGGGTGATGATATACAGCCTTAACGTACTCCTTTCCCAATTTGGAACCAGTCTGTTGTCCTGTGTCCGATTCTGATTGTTGCTTCTTGACCTGCATACAGGTTTCTCAAGAGGCAAGTAAGATGGTCTGGTATTCCCATCCTTTTAAGAATTTTCCACAGTTTGTTGTGATCCACCAAGTCAAAGGCTTTAGCATAGTCAGTGAAGCAGAAGTAGGTGTTTCTCTGGAATTCCCTTGCTTTTTCTATGATTCAGTGGATGTTGGCAACTTGATCTCTGGTTCCTCCGAATGGTGGTTTAGTCACTCAGTTGTGTCCAACTCTCTGTGACCCCATGGACTGTAACCCACTAGGCTCTTCTGTCTATAGGATTCTCCAGGCAATAATACTGGAGTGGGTTGCCATTTCCTCCTCCAGGGGATTTCCAACCCAGGGATTGAACCTGGGTCTCCTGCATTGTAGGCAGATTCTTTACCAGCTGAGCTACAAGGGAAGCCCTCTGGTTCCTCTGCTTTTTCTAAATTCAGCTTGTACATCTGGAAGTTCTCAGTTCATATACTGTTGGAGCCTAGCTTGAAGGATTTTGAGCATTACCTTGCTAGCAAGTGCAATGAGTGCAATTGTGTAGAGTTTGAATATTGTTTGGCATTTTCCTTTTTTGGGATGAAATGAAAAAACTGACCTTTTCCAATCCTATGGCCATTGCCAAGTTTCCCAAATTTGCTGGCATATTGAGTGCAGCACTTTCACAGCATCATCTTTTATGATTTGAAATAGCTCAGCCGGACCTCCACTAACTTAGTTCATAGTAATGCTTCCCAAGGCCCACTTGATTTCACTCTCCCGGATGTCTGGCTCTAGGTGAGTTGATCACCCTATCATGGTTATCCTGGTAATTAAGACCTTTCTTGTATAGTTCTTCTGTGTATTCTTGCCACCTCGTCTTAATATATTTTGCTTTTGTTATGTCCACACTGTTTCTTTCCTTTATTGTGCACATCTTTGCATGAAATATTCCCAAGGTATCTCTAATTTTCTTGAAGAGATCTCTAGTCTTTCCTATTCTATTGTTTTCCTCTATTTCTTTGCATTGTTCACTTAAGAAGGCTTTTTAAAAATCTCTCCTTGCTATTCTTTGGAGCTCTGCATTCAGATAGGTATATTTTCCCTTTTCCTTTCACTTCTCTTCTTTGCTCAGCTACTTGTCAGGCCTCCTCAGACAACCATTTTGCCTTTTTGCCTTTCTTTTTCTTGAGGATGGTTTTGATCACTACATCCTGTACAATGTTACAAACCTCCATCCATAGTACTTCAGGCACTCTGTCTATCAAATCTAATCCCTTGAATCTATTTGTCACTTCCACTGTATCATCAAATGGGATTTGATTTAGGCCATACCTGAATGGCGGTGGGGTTTTCCCTACTTTTTTTGATTTAAGTCTGAATTTTGCAATAAGGAGTTCATGGTCATTTCCTGGTCTTGTTTTTGCTGACTGTACAGAGCTTCTTCATCTTCAGCTGCAAAGAATATGACCAGTCTGATTTTGGTATTGACCTTCTGGCTATGTCCACCTGTAGAGTCGTCTCTTGGGTTGTTGGCAAAGAGTGTTTGCTATTATCAGTGAGTTCTCTTGGTAAACCTCTGTTAACTTTTGCCCTGCTTCATTTTGTACTCAAGGCCATACTTGCCTATTACTCAAGATATCACTTGACTTCCTACTTTTGCATTCTTGTCCACTATGATGAAAAGGACATTTTTTTTTTTTTTTTTTTGCTGTTAGTCCTAAAAGGTCTTGTAGGTCTTCATAGAACCATTCAACTTCATCTACTTCAGTATTAGTAGTTGGAGCATAGACCTTGGATTACTGTGATTTGAATGCTTTGCCTTGGAAATGAACCAAGATCATTCTGTCATTTACTATGATATCATTTAAAGTGTAGTTAAGTGACTTTAAGGTGAATTGCATAAACTAACAATTTCTTATGAGCAATTATACAATTTTAGATTATATATCTTTCTTGTTTGCCTATTTGAAGGTGTTTGAGGTAGATATTTAGAATACCAGTATCAATAGAACACTAGTTACAGAAAATCATCATAATGAAAGGATACCATATGCATTCCATAAGCAAATAATACCCATTTGTACTTGAACATCTAAATACTTGAAAGAATTTGTGCTGCTAAAGAATTTATGATTTTCATTTTAATTTAGAGCAATTTAATCCTTAGTCATTGAGTTAATACACATTAACCAAAAGTTCTCTTAGAAATGATGGTCTCTGTTATCAGTACATATGTTTTTGTATGGTTCATTTACATAGTGTTTTGTTCACGATACATAAGCAATAAAGTACACAATTAGTAGAAGAATATATATACAATTGTTACAACAGGGCCTTTATTTAAAATGTGGATTTGGTTGGGATTAAGTTGCCAGTAAATTTCCAAAAATGCAAGAATAAAACTTTTCATCAGACATTAGATGTCAGTGTAGAGTCATAAAATGTATATACTATAACCCACACTCATATAATTTAAAGGAGTTCTTGTAATATGCCTCAAATCAAATAAATTTAGTCATGTTTTTACTTCCTGTTAAAAATATGGATTTTATAGCTCTTTTTTAAAAATTAAGTATTTTTTGAAATAATTATAGATTTACATGCAGTTGTAAGAAGTAATAAAAGACATCCCATGTACCCTTTACCCAATTTCCCCAGACAGGAATACTTGCAAAAGTATAATACCTTATAACATACAGGATATTGACATTGATACAAGCAAGATACAGGAAAATTTACTTGCCACAGTAAATTGATTCATTTATTTTTTGTGAAGGTTATTTTAAATAGAGAAATGTCTGACAATTTGGCCAATTTGTGGAAAAATTAAACTATCAGCTTTTTTAAGTAGAAAATCTAGATTTCATTCTGAGCTTATCTTTCCTGAGAGAGTACAGATGAGAAAGTTCAATTCAGTTCAGTCACTTGAAAGTGTCCGACTCTCTGCGACCCCATGGACTGCAGCAAGCCAGGCCTCCCTGTCAATCACCAACTCCCAGAGTTTACTCAAACTCATGTCCATTGAGTCGGTAATCCCATCCAACCATCTCATCCTCTGTTGTCCCCTTCTCCTCTCGCCTTCAATCTTTCCTAGCATCAGGGTCTTTTCAAATGAGTCAGTTTTTCAAATCAGGGTGGCCAAAGTATTGGAGTTTCAGCTTCAGCATTAGTTCTTCCAATGAATATTCAGGACTGATATCCTTTAGGATGGACTGGTTGGATCTCCTTGCTGTCCAAGAGACTCTCAAGTCTTCTCCAACACCGCAGTTCAAAAGCATCAATTCTTCGGTGCTCAGCTTTCTTTACAGATGAGAAAAGTTCACTATAATAATTATATTTCTATTGAACTATTTCTATCACTTGTTTTTGTCACAGTCACTTATTCAGTAACTAGTTGCAATTTCAAATTTCTGAAATATTAATTTAATGTTAAAATTTATCCTGGATTAGCTGTGGCTTCATAAATAATTGAAGACCTTACCCAGTCCCATTTTAAATTTGAATCACTCTTGAGTAATTTAAGCCATAATAGTAGTATGCAGATTTAGCTATGGTCCATTTCCAAAGGAAAGGTATAAGAGGGATGAGCCATCTCATTTTTATCCTATTTTTTTATATTTGTGATAATACAGAGTAAATAAGCTTTTTTTTTTTCAGTGTAGATAAGCTTTTAAGACCATATTTCAGAAACATGTGTTTAGGAATACATGTTAAGAATATGATGAGTCTCTTCAATTTATTTTCATACTGTAACCTGGTAGATAAGAAAATAATTAAAGCCTTTTTTTCTTTTACATGATTATAAGGAAATAGCAGACACCGATCAAATTCCCTATGCATTTGTAGAAAGAAACTGTATTAAGTGAACTAAAACATGATGATAGATTTAATATTTTGTTATTTCCAGTCCACTTTGTTGTTTTATTAGATATATGAAACTAGACCCAGGAAACACAAATCAAGGGTTCTTTGCTAGTGTCTACTGGTATGGAAAAAAATTTTTTTAATATACTTGTTTCATTTGTAGATGTGGATGAATGCGTTTTAAAGCCAAGCATTTGTGGCACAGCTGTGTGCAAGAACATCCCAGGAGACTTTGAATGTGAATGTGCTGAAGGCTACAAATACAATCCCGTATCAAAGTCTTGTGACGGTAAAGTTCTGTTGGTATTATTGGTGGTGGAGGGGGTGAGTTGGCACCCTGATTTGAAATGAGAAGCATTGGTTCTTCTTGATATCAGTAATCAGATTTTCTCAGGTGGTAAAATCCATGCTATAATTTGATCAGTTGGGTGGTGATGGCTTCCTTCCAGATTAAAAGTATGTCAGACCCATGCATGATCGGTGCTGTGCAATCTGATGGTCCTCTAAGCTGTATTTGGATTGCAGACCTCCCATATATGATAGAAGCAAAAGAAACACATTTATTCAAAAATAAAAAGCAGCTGAAAGGAAACACAGACAGACACACACGAGAGAGAAAGGAAGATGAGTTTAAAACAAGGTGGTTAGAAATCTTTCGTTTTATGCCAGGCTTTTCAGTGATTTTCTGTGTGTGTTTAAGTCTGTCATTTTATTGTAAAATAGTAAATGACCTAACTCCATTGTAATTAAATATATATAAAAAGAAAATCTCATCATAACCAGATGAGAGCCAAGCTCTAAAACTGTGAGAAGCAGTGATTAGGGATGTCTGTGTCTGGATTTGGGAGAGCTCCTTGAAGCTTGTGATTACTTCATTTGACTCCAGTGCTGCTGTCCAGGTAGCTTAGATGTATCATAGGGTTATTTTTTTTTAATCATGGATATGTACAAATTATCTCACATCCTCCTCTGATTTTTTAAAAAAATTTTGAAGTGAGTTTAATATCATGACTGAAAGGGAAAGTGAAAGTTTCTCCATCATGTCAGACTCTTTGCAACCCCATGAACTATATGGTCCATGGAATGCTCCAGGCCAGAATACTGAAGTGGGTATCCTTTCCTTTCTCCAGGGAACATTCCCAACCCAGGGATCGAACCCAGGTCTCCCCCATCGCAGGTGGATTCTTTACCAGCTGAGCCACCAGGGAAGCCCAATATCATGACTAAAACTAATCAAATTAATAGTAATTTTTCTATTATGGCAAAATACATGTATATGTGCCACTGTTTCCACGTTTTCCCATCTATTTGCCATGAATTGATGGGACCAGATGCCATGATCTTAGTTTTCTGAATGTTGAGCTTTTTTTTTTTTTAACCAGGGAATAGCACTTATTTATTTTTTTCATTTACCTTTATTAGTTGGAGGCTAATTACCTTACAGTACTGCAGTGGGTCTTGTCATACACTGACATGAATCAGCCATGGAGTTACATGTATTCCCCATCCCGATCCCCCCTCCCACCTCCCTCTCCACCCGATTCCTCTGGGTCTTCCCAGTGCACCAGGCCCGAGCACTTGTCTCATGCATTAAATGTTGAGCTTTAAGCCAACTTTTTCACTCTCCTCTTTCACTTTCATCAAGAGGCTTTTTAGTTCCTCTTCACTTTCTGCCATAAAGGTGGTGTCATCTGCATATCTGAGGTTACTGATATTTCTCCTGGCAATCTTGATTCCAGCTTGTGCTTCATCCAGCCCAGTGTTTCTCATGATGTACTCTGCATGTAAGTTAAACAAGCGGGGTGACAGTATACAGCCTTGACGTACTCCTTTCCCTATCTGGAACCAGTCTGTTGTTCCATGTCCAGTTCTAACTGTTGCTTCCTGACCTGCGTACAGATTTCTCAAGAGGCAGGTCAGATAGTCTGGTATTCCCATCTCTTTCAGAATTGTCCAGTTTATTGTGATCCACACAGTCAAAGTCTTTGGCATAGTCAGTAAAGCAGAAATCGATGTGACATACATATATACAATATTTTATTACTTTAGTTATGCTATTCAATTTCAGTAGTATTGAGGGCTCACTAATTTTGGGATTTTATTTTAAGACATTCAAAGGGGTTCTCATTTTAAGGGGAAACTATGCTATAGCAGTGTTTGAGTTTGGGAATTTTCAAAGATCACAGGGTATATTCATCTAAAAGGTCAATGATCTCACATATTTCTAAAGTGTACCTAAGCTGAAACATCTTATTACAACTTTTCAAGAATGATTTTCTTAAAATATGGATTGGAACAGGGACCATAGAGAAGATTTCACAAAACGGGTGGTAATAGCACAGTGAGATTTTTTGGTTTTTTTATATCTTTAATAAGTTAAGAAATAAATGTATGTCCTTAAATTTATTGCCACCATTAATCATTGCATTATGGAAAGTGATATTTTCTTGATATAGTCATTTAATCTGCAACTACAATGTTATTTAGTTGCTAAGTTGCGTCCAACTCTTTTGTGACTCCATGGACTATAGCCAGACAGGGTCCTCTGTCCATGGGATTTCCCAGACAAGAATACTGAACTAAGTTGCCATTTCCTTCTCCAGGGGATCCTCCAGACCCAGGAACTGAACCCACATCTCTGGCTTGGCAGGTGGATTCTGTCTCTGTGAATTACATTAACCTTCATTTAAAAGGGATCTTTTCTTCCCTTCCCTTCCCTGTCTTCCTGTCCTCCCCTCCACTCCTTCTTTTCCCCTTCCTTTTCTTTTCATCAAAGCAGAGAGTTAAGAAGAAAGTGTCAATGGAATTCATATGATCAGATTCGACAGTTACATTGAGACTCTGTTTTTTTCTTCAAAATCATAAAATTAGCATAGTTGTCATATCTTTATTAATTATTAATTACTGAAAGTTATCCTTTAAATTTGTTGATTCAGGTCTATAAACAAATTGAAATTACATTTGTGACTCATTTAAATTTCTGTGGCAAATGCATAAAGGTGATGTGATGTCAAAGAATTTCTTTCACTAAGGATTTATTATCACTGATTATCTTATACTAAAATCAGAATAGTCCTTCTGTTGGATTGAACATTCAGGAGATGTTAAAATTTATGTTCTCTTTTCCCCCAGATGTGGATGAATGCTCTGAGAACTTGTGTGCTCAACTTTGTGTCAATTACCCTGGAGGTTACTCTTGTTACTGTGATGGAAAGAAAGGATTCAAACTTGCCCAAGATCAAAAGAGTTGTGAGGTAACACTTTGCAATACTAACATGCCCATCTGTTTTTAAAAATGAGATCCAGGTACTTATTTCCATATAGTTGAGGTAAATAAGAATACAGATTTCTACTTAATTGCTATAGTTCAAAACAGGCTATGAGTCACAATCTATTTACTAATTTTGACCACATAATTTGGTAAACATTGTGAGGGACTTCCCAGTTGGTGCTAGTGGTAAAGAACCTGCCTGCCAATACAGAAGACATAAGAGACGCGGGCTCATTCCCTTGGTCAGAAATGTCCCCTGGAGGAGGGCATGGCAATCCACTCCAGTATTCTTGCCTGGAGAATCCCACGGGCAGCGGAGACTGATGGGCTGCAGTCCACAGTGGGTGACGACGAGTTGGACAGGACTGAAGCGGTATAGCAGGCATGTGGATAATTAGTGACTGGATTAAAAAAAAGCTGCAGGGCCACAGTTCAAAGAGTGCTCATGTGTATAGCCTGTACTTTTATAAAATGCAATATGTATGTTTACTTAAAAAACTGTAAAAAGCTAAGGTTTATACTTCTCTTTGTGAGAAAAAATCTTTCATAGAAATTTCAGTGAAAACATTTTTCAGTGTCTACTTTCATCACACTCTGACAAGTTTGATCATGCCTTAGGCATGTTAGTACTTGCAAGAGTGTGCATAAAATCTCAGGTGCAAACAGTTTTTTCAGAGTAGGGTTTAGTCGAGGTTTAAGTATATCGAAATTCAGAGGGATCAGTTTTGTTACTTTCTATCTCTTCAACTTGCTTCTAGGTTACTCAAATTCAATTCATAATTGATCCAGAAAGTGAATGTTGGGGGTAGGTTCTAATATTTCTTCCACTGAAGAAATCTGAAGCTCTTTTTTTCTTTTTTTCCCTAAGCAAGGATCACGTTAGTGATCTTTAGTCCAATTCATGAGTCTCTTTTAATTTTTAAAAGTGAAAGTGAAATGTCAAGCTTATGAGGCAGACATTTAAAAAAAAGAAACACCGTTAACTGATTATTTAATAGTCATTGATTTACACATACTGTCTATCTGCTCTCAAGAGAAGCTGTATATGTTAAAAAAATATCAACATTTCATATTATGCTACCTATTTGGTAAAGGAAGGTAAGGAAAGCTAGTTGGCATATGTAGTAACTTTGGTAGTACTTCATTGAAATGTGTGCATGTTTATTTTGTAATTTGATATCCTATTATTTCAGTATTTTTTGTTGTTACACGTTGCCACCTTCCTTGGAATAGATATACTGAAGTTCTAAGAGGAAATGAGATATTATTTCAGGACCTAGATTTAATACAGTGCTATTTGCGCAGTTCTCCCCAGAATATCCCTAGATGTATGCCCAAGAACTTCTCATTTAAAAAACTTTCCATTTAAATGTTTGTTTTTACTCTTAAAAGAAAGAAAGACCTTGATAATAGTTCCTACATGTGTGCTAAGTCACTTCAGTAATGCCTGGCTCTTTGTGATCCTATGGGCTGTAGCCTGCCAGGCACCTCTGTCCATGATATTCTCCAGGCAAGAATGCTGGAGTGGGTTGCCATGTCCTCCTCCAGGGGATCTTCCTGGCCCAAGGATCGAACATTTGTCCTTTATGTCTCCTGCACTGACAGGTGGGTTCTTCACCACTAGAGCCACCTGGGAAGCCCTGATAATAAATCACCTGACTCTAAGTCTTTTTTTTTGGTAAATTCCTTGGAGATTATGATGATATCTTACTTAATATTTATCCTGTTCAGGTTTTTCAGCATTTCCTTTGATATCTAGAGAGCACATTTTTGCTCAGAAAAATTTTGGCTTAATAAGACTTTAAAACAAATGGAGGGTGAGTGGGAGGGAGGCTCATAAGGGAGGAGATTTATGTATATATATAGCTTATTCTGCTATAAAGAATCTGCCTGCAATGCAGGAGACGTGAGTTCACTCCCTGAGTGGAGAAGATCTCCTGGAGAAGGGAATGGCAACCCACTCCAGTATTCTTGCCTGGAGAATCCCATGGACAGAGGAGCCTGGTGGGCTACAGTCCATGGGGTCACAAAGAGTCAAACGTGACTGAGCGACTAACAACATTATAGCTTATTCACTCTATTTTACAGCAGAAACTAACACAGCATTGTAAAGCAATTATACTCCAAAGAAAAACAAATAAATTAGGTACGGAGGAAAAAATAAAACTGGTTCAGTGGTAAGGAATCCACCTGCCATGCAGGAGCCCGCAGGAGATGCAGGTTTGATCCCTGGGTCAGGAAGGTCCGCTGGAGGAGGACATGGCAACCCACTCCAGTACTCTTGCCTGGAGAATCCCACGGACAGAGGAGCCTGGCGGGCTACAGTCCATGGGGTCAGGAAGAGTCAGACACGACTGAAGTGACTTAGCATGCATTCTTGGGGATTACACTGATGGACTATACAGGGAAGTAAAAGATATTGCTTTGTTATTACAATGGGTGTTCTGCATTGATTGTACTGTATCAGAGAGGATATGTTTGACAAGACCACTAGGAACCAGAGAAAGAATGATATCCTGACACGTACACCATCAGTAACCAATGCCTTTTCTCATTTTGTTGCCTTTTCTCCAGGCTGTTCCAGTGTGCCTTCCTTTGGACCTTGACAAAAATTATGAATTGCTTTACTTGGCAGAGCAGTTTGTAGGAGTCGTTTTGTATTTAAAATTTCGTTTGCCAGAAACCACCAGGTGAGGTACCAATGTCAGTGATAATTCTAGAAATAAGCACGTCAGAACAGAAGAAAAGGAGTTACTAACGGTTTAAAATCCATGAAATTTTACTAACAATCAGATAATTTAGGTGTATTATCAATCAGATGATATTGGGTACCCTAAAGTTCATTTTTTCCTTCACATATAATTTTCATACTTGAATCATTTGGGGTTGTTCTAGGCTGATCTTCCCTAGTGATCATTTTACCCTAAGCCGGAGTTCTTCCTTTTCTAATGAATACATATTTTAAGAAGCTGGAAAAGAGGATTTAAAGTATCTGTGAAATTTTCATTCTTTTTTCTACCATCTAAGTAATGGGAATAATTCAAGATACTGCTTTTAGAATATAGTTATATTCATAATTATTAAGCAAACTATAAGATTGCCGAAGTAGTATTTTAAAGAAATGTGTCACCTGATTTTAGTTGACTGAGTACTTTATCTCCTCTTCCTGTAATTAGGTTGACTTTGGAGAGGAAGTAATCACTTCTGTTTTTGAGTCATGATGCTACTTTATCAAATTTTCTCAGAGCCATCATTGTTGGAACTAGGAAAAAAAAATTCAAATTTTGTTGGAATAATGGAAACATTTGAGACTGATTATAGACTCCAAATTTTAAAATATTTTAATTAGATAAGCATGTATATTTAGAATTTAATCCATTAGATCTATGAGTGAATACTCATTAAATCATTCAACTCAATTCGTAGAAATTTTATCATTAAGGACACTGAAATTTACTCACTGATATGGTTGTGACCTTTCAGCACTCTGATTTCCCCAAAAATGTTTTCCCCTCTAACACCTCAGAGCAAAGAATATCTTCTAGTGACATGGATTGGAGACAGCCTTTCCTTGCTATGAGGATAATTATGAGAGAGCAGAATTAATTATCTCAGACACTTTCAGAGGTATTCATTTCTCACCGTTCACAAAAGCTTGGGCTCTAACATCGGATAAAATTGGTCAAACAATCATTTTCTTTCAGTATTTATTATTTAGTTTAAACTTTTTATTGAGGTATTATATATATTTGTATACACGCACACACATACACACACACAGAAGTATACATGTAATATACATATATCTTATATATACAGCTTGATGAACTTTTATAAGCTGCCACCTGTGTAACAAACTCAAAAAACAGCTAATGTTTTTTGTTTCTTTTTTCTTTTTTTGCAAATTTCTTCAACTCTGTTTCCCACAATCAAATCCTTATGCTGCCCCAAAGTTAACAAGTTCACTTTTTTTCACTCTACAATGCTTCTGAAAGAGAATGAATTGTTCCCCAACGTAGTGAATCAGTATGCTGATGTATTCCAGACAGAAAATATGCCGAACACAACTATTTGAATTACTGGTTTTTATCATGTTTTTACAAAGAGAGGGAAATTATCTTCATAATAGGATCAACTTCTAGAAGATCCTGACCATACACAGATTCAGGTTTTGGCAAGATAATAATGCTTCACATCAGCAAAATGTGATGAATATGAAAGAAAAGTCCCTACTCAGAGAAAAATGGTTCTTTTTAAATATAATCTGAGTTCCTTAAATTCCTAGTATATTTTGATCTACCCAAGAAACTTTACTCCACATTTATCTCTTTATAATATTTTCTTGGAATTCTCAAGGCTAGAAAGTTTATTCTATCACTTTTTCTTTGTTCTGTTCGAGGTAGGTTTGTGCCCATTACAAATTATGCCTCTATTACTATTACTATTGTACATAGAAAAGGAAAGAGTCTGGGATTCTTTCTTGTCATATTTCATAATTATCTGAAATCTTCATTTTTTAATTTAAATTACCTTTATTTTAATTTAACTCAGATGGCCAGTAATTATACAGCTATTTTTCCTGTTTCTTGTTTACCTTTTTTCAATCATTTTGCTTTACGGGTCCCTTGGAAACTTTAATGCTGATTTTCATTACAGTATCGTAAGGCCATGAATTTATATATATTATTTTTCAGTCCAGCATTCTTAAGATTTTTATCCCTCCGTGTAGTAGCTACATATATGTTCAATCTCTTAATAGCAACAGGCATTGTCAGAGCTCAGATTGCCCCAAACACATGGCTATATCTTTTAAACTCTCCTTCTATGTACTCTAGTATAATGATTTGTGCAATTAGAGTTTTGGAGAGCTTTTAAAATTAAACTAACAGATACTTTTTAAAGTTTTTTATTTTGCCTTCCTTTACCACACATGAAGACTTAATTATGTTAGAAATCATTCAGATACTATCTTGTATATCTCTCTGAGTGATTCCTTCCTGACATATATGAAATCGTAGGGAACATTTGCTCTTTGATGGATGAACCAATCATGGATTAAACATCTTTTATTAATCATATGTGGACACAGGAAAAAAAAAAAAGAAGAATCTTCATGTTAGATTATATAGTGTATAAAAGGCTTGAGACAGTATGCCCAATATTTATACATGTGTATTCCAGCATTTAAAAAGCTTTCAAAAAAAAAAAATAAATAAAAGAGCTTTCAAAACAAATGCCAAAAGATGAAAAATTTATCAAAGCATATGCTCATTTGGAAAAAAGTTTCCACGAATAAGCAAGAAAGTAAAACAGCTTGATTTTAAGTACACATGGAGCCAGAGATAATACAAGAAGGGTTTAATCTGGCCCTTCTCTTTTATTTTTTCTAGTGAAAGAGTTGTCTCTTTTAACATACTGCTATTTGCCAGTTCGAGAGTAAAAGAAAAAACATGATCTTCAATATTTCTCACTATTCAGGCTCTCTCTTTGTCCATTGTTCAGATTTTCAGCTGAATTTGATTTCCGGACATATGATTCAGAAGGTGTTATCCTGTATGCAGAATCTTCTGATCACTCAGCTTGGTTCCTGATTGCGCTTCGTGAGGGAAAGATTGAAATTCAGTTTAAGAATGAAAATACAGTCAAAATGACAACTGGCGGCAAAGTTATTAATGATGGTTTATGGAATATGGTATGTTTTGCAGAATTCATAAAGAATCATTCCACTCTGATGCAGTTTGTATAAAATCATTAATCATTACTATAATAGTGATACCAAACCAAAATAAGTTTGGGTTTATCTGATGTTGTGTGAAGTGTATTCTACACACTGTAAATACCTGAAATGGTCTGAGAAATTATTCTCTCTCAACATGTGTGGATTTCCCATAACTGAAGTTGTTTCCAGTTATTTGCTTTGTTAAAAACAACTATTTTGTTTTTAACTTCACCTTTTTTAGTGGCTGTAACTGGTGAACTGTGATATCGCACCTATAAGGTCAAGGGTTATGCAAAGATAACACTGATCTAGGACAGCTACACTGGATAGCCATCAATATTTTTGATGTAAAAGAGAAATACATGTAGTAACAAAATTAAAATTTTAATTTAATTTTAAATATTATCATATAGATTAATGGATTTGTACAAATAGGATACACTAGCTGGAGCCAATCAGAATGCTTAGAAACTAGCATTTTTAGGTAATCCCTAAAAGTGAGTCTTTATTTGAATAATCAAGAATAGAACTTTAATCTACTGTATTCAAATGGAACTTATCTTGGAGAAGGGATTACTGTTAGTCTACAGAGGGGAGAATGTCACTTTAAATCAATGCTGCTTTCAGCAGAGAAGAGCTGAGACCAGCTTCACCTTAGAATGTGGTGACCCAAAGAGACACTTTCTAAGTCTATGGGAACTGACAAGAAAGGTCCATGTTAAGCAACCATGTAAAGTCATCACTAAATTATTTCATTATACTTATCCACTCTTGCAATCATATATTCAATAAGGATTTAGTCAGCAAGTTTAAAATGCTATATTCCTGAGTCCAAGGGGCTGAAACCATAGTAAGAGATTGTCCATGTTCTTTGAGGTTAGACTCTAACAGTTTAATAGTGGATGTGGCATTGTGAACCAATACGGTGTAATGTGAAATATGTTTCAGGAAAGTGTAATAAAGAATAGTTGGGTACAGATGTAGTTCACCAAAAAGGGGGCTATCTGTTGATTGGTAGCCATGGCTTTGGGGCTCCTGACTTTGAAAGAATTGTGGCTTCAGAGGATCAAATGCAACTGTCAGAGAAGTTGTTAAAATTCTTTTACTTCTGTTGCTTATTAGTATAGCTTTTTTTTTTTTTAACCACATCTTTCCTACTACATCTGTATCTATAATATTTGATGCATACAGCTATTCCTCCAGTGTACTGAAGAATACACTTTAATGCCAGCTGTCCCTAAATCACCTATCTAAAACCACTAAAATCACTTTTGCAGTAAAAGAGAGTAAACAGAATTCTTTTTTCAATGAGTTTATACAAATTGAAAATATCAGCTGTTTGAAGGTGAATTTAAATACATTTCTATGTAGGATATAATGTATATAAAGAAGAAGATAAATATCTGTGAAGTGATCATGAGTTGCAAGTAGTATTTATTGAAGAATTGTTCATGTATATCCTGTTAAAGTCAAAATTTGGGTTGAATGGAAGGCAGCTGTTCAGTTTCATTCATCTCCTATATTTATGATTCTTGTTAAAAAGAAACTATTATTTAATGATATGCCCATGTTTTAGCTACAGCATTTAAATTAAAATCTCCCTCTATAAACTGAATACAAGCTTATAGAAAAAGTAAAATTTAAGAACAATTAGCAAGTCAGAGAGAAACTTTGGTAATAAATTTGCTGTTACTGGTTTTTCTTTAAATTATAATTCAATCTTTTTCTGAAGTCGGAGAGAAACTCTGGTAATAAATTTGGTGCTATTGGTTTTTCTTTAAAATCTAATTCAATATCTTAACAGTTTTTGCACTTTACACTCCCCTGATAAATAGGAATTCTTTTTTCACTCCATACCTTTTATATTTAAGATAGAATGGTAGCAAGGGCTACCTTGGTGGCTCAGAGGTTAAAGCGTCTGCCTCCAATGCTGGAGACCCGGGTTCGATCCCTGGGTCGGGAAGATCCCCTGGAGAAGGAAATGGCAACCCACTCCAGTATTCTTGCTTGGAGAATCCCACTTTCACTATGGTAGTCCTACTAACGTATAATCCTGATGATTTATTAATGAATTATACTGTTTCAAACAAATTTATGCAGCCCAGAAATTATTTAAAATAAGAAAATACTTTAAATAAGTATTTGAATTTTAATTAATGACAAAGTGATCAAGTTAAACTAACCTATTAACTGGACTATTCACTTTATAGCAGTTGTTTCACTAATTTTAAATTATTTTAAAATTTTAAATATGTTAAAAATAAATTAAAATGTATAACTTAGAATTGTTTTATAATTCAGGTAAATAAAATTGAATGTGTAATGATTGTCATTAGAATGGCTATAACCTGTAGGAATAAATATTGATAACTTGTAAGTGATTATTATATTTCATAGCTGGATATAGTCCTAATATTGGTGGAAAATGTATAATTTGTATAATTTCATTTATCCAACAAAATATTTTATGAGCACTTTCTGTGCTATTCCTTCTTCTAGGTGGTGGGGATGCAATAGTGAATAAAACAAAAAAGTCCTTGCTCTTATGGAGCTTGCATTTTGGTGGTGAGATGAAAACTACAAATGTGTCAACAAATAGCTATGTCAGATAGTGATTAATGCTATGAGGAAAAAGAAAAGCAAAGCCAGGCAGTAGAGAATGATGATGGTGAGTGTGCACATGGAATCAGAAAAGCCATCTCTGATTACTTTAAATCAGAGACTTGAGGGCACATGACAGCATATATTTTGGAAAGAAGATAATTCTGTGTCACATGAACAGCAAATACAGTCTTAGGCTAGAGGATGTGTTTGTTTTTATTTGAGCAGCAACATGAAAGTGAGTGTAGATGCAGTGGAGTGAGAGAGGGAAAGAGTAGTAAAAAGTGAAGTCAGAAATGTGGTCTGGAATAAGACCTTGAATTTTCTGTTAAGTAGAAAGACCCTAGATGATTTTGATAAGTGATATGATCTAATTTGCATGTTAAAAGATGATCCTGGTTAGGACCTAATGACTGTGGAAACTGTAGAGAGTAAGGATAGTGGCTCAGTGGTAAATAATCTGCGTGCCAATGCAGAAGACATGAGTTCAATCCCTCAGTTCAGTTCAGTCACTCAGTCATGTCCGACTCTTCGCGACCCCGTGGACTGCAGCACGCTAGGCTTCCCTCTCCATCACCAACTCCTGGAGCTTGCTCAAACTCATGTCCATCGAGCCAGTGATGCCATCTAACCATCTCATCCTCTGTCGTCCCCTTCTCCTCCTGCCTTCAGTCTTTCCCAGCATCAGGGTCTTTTCCAAGGAATCAGTTCTTTGTATCAGGTGACCAAAGTATTGGAGCTTCAGCTTCAGCATCAGTCCTTCCAATGAACACCCAGGGCTGATCTCCTTTAGGATGGACTGGTTGGATCTCCTTGCAATCCAAGGGACTCTCAAGAGTCTTCTCCAACACCACAGTTCAAAAGCATCAATTCTTCAGCACTCAGCTTTCTTTATAGTCCAATTCTCATATCCATACATGACCACTGGAAAAACCATAGCTTTGACTAGACGGACCTTTGTTGGCAAAGTGAGGTCTCTGCTTTTTAATATGCTGTCTAGGTTGGTCATAGCTTTTCTTCCAAAGAACAAATGTCTTTTAATTTCATGGCTGCAGTCACTATCTGCAGTGATTCTGGATCCCAGAAAATGAAGTCTCTCACTGTTTCCATTGTTTCCCCATCTATTTGCTATGATCTTAGTTTTCTGAATGTTGAGTTTTAAGCCGCCTTTTTCACTCTCCGCTTTAATTTTCATTAAGAGGCTCTTTAGTTCTTCTTTGTTTTATGCCATAAGGGTGGTGTCAGCTGCATATTTGAGGTTATTGATATCTGAGATTCAGTCTCTGACCTGGGAAGGTCCCACGTGCCTCGGAACAGCTATTGCCCGTGGGCCACAGCTATGGGCTTCCTTGGTGGCTCAGATGGTAAAGAATCTGCCTGCAGTGTGGGAGACCCAGCTTCAACACCTGGGTCAGGAAGACCCCCTGGAGAAGGGAACGGCTACCCAGTCAAGTGTTCTTGCCTGGAGAATTCCATGGACAGAGGAGCCTGGCAGTCTACAGTCTGTGAGGTTGCAGAGTCGGACACGACTGGATGATTAACACTTTCACTTTCACAAGGATAAAACAGGATATGGGATTAGGAGACTATTGCAATAACAGTGAAAAGAAGATGACAACTTTGGCTTCAGTGTTGATAGTAGGAGTGCTGAGAAGTGATCAGATTCGGAGTATATTTTTAAGATCCAGCCTTTAATTTAAGATAGACTAAAAGCTTTTGGAAATTCAGCATAAAGAGGGCTATAAAGACCCCAAGATAAGTTAGTCACTCTGTGGTTTTAAACTCTTATCACATCCAATATACTGCTCTAAATATTATATTAAAAATAATATAATTTATAAAAATATTTTTCAATATGTAAATACTTAAGTTCAAGTATAATATTTGTCAAAGCTTTCTTATATACATAGAATAACATGAAAGCTACAAATGAAGGCTTATGCTGGGGTGTTATTTTACTTTAGAGCATAATTTTTCTCTTCCTGTAGTAGTGCTTTGATATGCCTATTGTCTGGCTACCCCGATTGGTAAGTAAATGCAGAGTTTGCATGTTGAGTCCTACAGTTTTATATGAGGAAATTGCAGCAATGGTTCTTCAAATTGCCTTTATAAGAAAAAAAATTTTATTGTTTACCACTACTTCCAATTTTTTTAGAAACCCAAACTACTTTCAGAATTGGAAAAACCCAATTTAATGTATTATGCTTTCTTATGACTTCAACTACTTTTGAATTTTGAAACAAAATATAATTTGTGTTTAATAAACATAATACTGAATGTACTAGCTTCTCTTAATTTATGTTAAAATGTATTCACATTATTAATTTCATATTTATACTATCAGACAAATGCAAAATAAGGGCACTTAAAAGTTTCCTAAGATTCTGTAGAGTGATTCTTTTTTTTTAAACTGTTAATTTTATGGCTGCTGCTGCTGCTAAGTCACTTCAGTCATGTCCGACTCTGTGTGACCCCATAGACGGCAGCCCAGCCCATCGGGCTCCCCCATCCCTGGGATTCTCCAGGCAAGAACGCTGAGTGAGCTGCCATTTCCTTCTCCAATGCATGAAAGTGAAAGTGAAGTTGCTCGGTCGTGTCCGACTCTTAGCGACCCCATGGACTGCAGCCTACCAGGCTCCTCTGTCCATGGGATTTTCCAGGCAAGAGTACTGGAGTGGTGTGCCATTGCCTTCTCTGCACACTGGGATTGAAAGATATATATTATAAATGAATGTTTAAATGTGATAGAAAAATACTGATTTTTAACTTTAAAATATGGTGTTGATTTAGTTTCGCTCAGGAATTATCACAGTAAAACACATTTTTATCACCTTTATACTAATTTGACATGTGAAATGTATTGGAACAAATTAACAAGTGCATTAAAATGATTACTTTGGAAAATTATGTACTGGAATAATAACAGGATTTGTCAATCTTAGTGTTTCATATGAAATGCAGTAATGTTTGGTTGTTTGATAATTTTTATCTTTTTAATTGTAGGTCTCTGTGGAAGAATTAGAACAGAGTATTAGTGTAAAAATAGCTAAAGAAGCTGTAATGAATATAAATAAGCCCGAAAGCCTTTTTAAGCCCACCAATGGGTTTCTAGAAACCAAAGTATACTTTGCAGGAATACCTCGGAAATTGGAGAATGCACTCATTAGACCGGTAATGATCCAAGCTTGTATCATTCATCATGGATGAAATCTTTCATCTGTAATAGATTTGAAAATGTGTTTTTCTGAGTCAAATGAAGTTATTTTGTTGAACACACCGACTGTGAAAACTTGAACTGAACGTGGGAAAATAGCATTATCAACCTTTGAAATTATAGTAAGGAATTAAGAAAATGGATATAGTGTTTTTGAGCCTGTTTAAATTCCCAGCATTACTCATGGAGAAGTAGATTTTTAAAAATTCTTCAAGCATCAGTTAAACATTAACATCATAATAGTTCATACTCAGCCATTAGATGTATAAATGTATATATCTGAGTCCAAAAGTACATTATTTTCTAGAAGCCAGTCAAAGTAAGACTTTCTTAGGTCTGTTTTAGGACTAAAATTTGGGAGACAAGTATAGCATGTAAGGTTGAATTTTATTTATTTTTTTTTTTTCATTTATTTTTATTAGTTGAAGGCTAATTACTTTACAATATTGTAGTGGTTTTTGCTATACACTGACATGAATCAGCCATGGATTTACATGTGTTCCCCATCCTGAACCCCCCTCCCACCTCTCTCCCCATCCCATCCCTCTGGGTCATCCCAGTGCACCAGCCCCGAGCACTTGTCTCATGCATCCAGCCTGGGTGGTGATCTGTTTTACCCTTGATAATATACATGTTTCGACGCTATTCTCTCAGATCATCCCACCCTCACCTTCTCCCATAGAGTCCAAAAGTCTGTTCTATACATAAGGTTGAATTTTAAAAAGAAAATCTTTGATGGGAATAAAACTGCAGCCTGTCATAAATTGAAGCTAGATATAATAGATGATTTTTCTATATGTTTGTCTAACTTCTGTGGAAAAGGTTTCATGAAGGAGGCTGATAACTGACCTTGAAGAGTTTAAAATTTTTCATTTGAAGTCATGGATCTGCCAATTTTACACTTACTGATTTAATTTAAATATTTACTATTTTATATATATTTCAGTTGCCTTAACTTTTAAAAGATTTGTGATATGATATAAAATCTGAGTTAGTTAACTCATGTCAGAGTGAATATACCTGTCCTTTGAAATTGATAAATCAAGACATTTTAAAAGTAAAATAAATTATTCAAAAAAATCAACTATTTATGAAATGGCTACATGTCTGAGTGTGGCTGGATGCTTTGGAGAGACTAAAGAATGCAAAACACTTCTGTTCCTGAAAAGGCTTAGTGTTTGATGGCAAGACAAACCTATGTTGTAAATACAGTTAACAAAAAACAAAAGCAGCTGAGAACACAGGGCCACAGCTACAAGCATACGTGGAACTAGAGAGCAGAAAAGTTAGTGCTGGATGATACAGGAGAGGCAGGTGGGGCTTGAGGTGTTAAAAATCATTAGGATAGATGTTAAAAATCATTAGGATCCCAGTGAAGGTCTCTGATGTTATAAACGCACTTTTACTGACAAATACTGTCATCTGTAGGAGACCTTGGAAAAAATTTAGATAAAATTCTAAATATTTTAAAATGTCATCAAAGAAGAATTTTGCCCTTAAATGAAAATCTGTATCCAGTAATATAATCAATAAGTATAGTAATATCAATAAACATAGTAATATAATCAACAAAGCCCCCTTTTTTTAAGTTTAAAATGCATTCATTGGTCTATATTTTATATTGTTAGATTAACCCTCGTCTAGATGGATGTATTCGAGGCTGGAATTTGATGAATCAAGGAACTTCAGGAGTAAAGGAAATCATTCAAGAAAAACAAAATAAACATTGTCTTGTCACTGTGGAGAGGGGTTCCTACTATCCTGGTACTGGAGTTGCTCAATTTAGCATAGATTATAGTAAGTGATCTCATATTGTATCTTTCTCTTCTCACTAATGTTTAAATTTTCATTAACAAATAGCAAAAATTCCTTGCTGCTTTGAATTGAAACTAAATCTGTGTCATATCTAAAACTGGCCATAATGATTGCTTTTTCTCTTTTTTTTTTTGCTTTTTCTCTTGACATTGGGTTGTTTTTCTTCTGTATTTAATAACTTTTGGCTTAAAGATGGGTGTCAGATAAAACAGTAGAGACTGAGATAAATTATATTAACATTTGAAGATAAGCATATCTGTCCATTTGCTAGATTCTTAATGAGAGGGCTTGAATCAATCAAGAGTCAAGCTGCTTACCTTTCCTTGTTTTCATGACTACCCTCCAAATTCCTTTAATATACCTGTGCTTAGGGTAATGGTTGGTTTGCCAGAGGACCTCTCTTTATCAATTTATACTTTTACCAACAGAAGAAAGTTTATGCTCAAGATTTGTTTCTAATTAGTTGAAAAAGTAAATCTTGTAGTTTTAATTATCCCAGTTTCTATTAAAATTGAATATCTCACCATATTTTTATTAGGTATTTGTGTATCTTAATTATTTTGTTGACTTCTCTGTCATTTTCTGAGTTCATTATTTGAGCTACTAACAGTATTTAGTATGAATTTAGGGTTAATTTGAATATCTCTGATTTAAGAAAAAGTCATATTTTAACTTTATTTGCAGCCTTAAAAGTATTACTATGGTTTTAAGGAAGCATCTTACTATTGCTTTCTTTTTTTTTAATGTAAATTAATACAATTTCATTAACTTTAGCTCTGTTCTGAATATAAAGATTTTTTTAAAAAATACATTAATTGAGTTGATGATTGAATATAGAAAAAAACTAGGCCCATGATAATTTGTTCCAATGGAAGAAAAGCTCTGAAAAGAAAATGAAAATAGTTTTATTGTACCTGAATTTACTTTCATAAGTAACTAACTAGTTGTTTCATAGATAGCATAAATGTGGCATACTTTATAATTAATATTTAATGTTACATTATAATTTCTCCACATCTGCATGTTCATTTTGAGTTAATGTCCTATAGTAAATTTCCTTACTTCAAAATGATTATACAGGTTTTTTTTTTTTCCTCTTGGGTGGAATTTAAAGGATTATAGTGAAAAATGTAATAGTATTAGATGTGGCTAAATGGAAGAACATCTTGTCAAAGGAGAATTATTTTCTCCATTCACATTTACCCTTTTAAAGCCTCAAAGTGGTATTTGCGCTATTGTTATACATTTCTTTGTATTAAGTGATGAAGACTTCATTCAGATCTTAAGCTAATATTTTCAGATTATTAGTTTACAAATTATTTCAAATTATTAGAAATCAAGCTCTTTTGAAATCATACTAATTCAGCAAATATTTGTTGAGTGATTACTGAGGAAAGCAGTAAAAAGAGACTTGCAGAGTTTGCACTCGTTGTGTAGACTGTTGACCTAGTAATTAAGGAAAAGAATGTTAAGTATTATGACAAGAGAATTACAGAAGAGTTCCTATTAGAATTCAAAGTTAACTGTTGACTTCAGAATATTTCTCTATTATCAAACCATCCCACACCCCATTGTATAGAGATCACATTTTTCTTTCCCACTGCTCTAACCTGACTCCTGTAAGGAAGAGAAGTACTGGGCTGGGTTGGCAGCTGTACTCAGATTTTCCCTCAGAAATATTACAATAAGTTTGTTGCTTTCTTGTATTTTAAAATACAACCACTCTGAGATTTGAGCATTGGAGAATATGTAAGGCAGAAGGGAGAGCTGTTAAAGAGCAAATGGAAAATTCACAATAATTCTAAACACCACAATCCAGAATTCTGTTGTAGGAAGAACTAAAGGATGAGAACATCTGTGTGTTTCGTGCCTGCATTAAAAACTGTTTTCTCTTGCTCTGTTTTGCCTAGGTTATATAGATCATTGTGAAAGAACTAAATTCTTTAATATCACTCAAGGATGGCTTTGAATATTAATAAGATTATAGCTAATTCTTCTGGTGCACTTAGCAGTACATTGATTCTGCTTCTGTTTCATTGTTTAAACAGAGAATGAATCCAATCCTGAGGCTTGGCAAATCAATGCGTCCTTGAATATTCGCCCATCAGCGGGCACCGGTGTTATGTTGGCCTTGGTTTCCGGTGACACAGTGCCCTTTGCCTTGTCCTTGGTGGATTCCGCCACTGAAAAGCTTCAGGTAACTTTACTCTGAACCTTTATGATTCTTATTTTGTAATTTTTTAAAAATCAGTAAAATGGATAGAATAACAGTGTTTACCTCAAAGTGGTGTTTTGAAAATGAGATAATTTACATAAATTAGTTGGCATGTCATTAAAGATTGAATAAATATTCATTATTGTTACTTTTTTGCTGGCTTATTTCCAAGATTTGAACTGAGCAGTAAGGGGATAGGGGAGAATGGAAAAACCTGTGTATTGTATCTATAGTTTAGATTAGGCAGACTCCCACAAAGGCTGCTAGGAGCCTTCTCTGAGTACATGGAGATCTGCCCTTATTCGGAATCTTTGAAGTATCATGGGAATTTATCTGTACTAACAGAATAAAAGTGAGTTTGATTGCAATCCACTCTGAAATATTCAGTGTCTAATTATACTTTTTTGTGCTTTCTGATACTCTTAATCTTTTCTCCCATAAGTAAATTAGAAAAGACTAGGCAAAACTAAAACCAGTCTACTTGGCTTCCTACTAGCAATTCTGCCTTGAAATTAGAAGGAAGAACAGAAAACACTCTCAGATAAAAGAAAATATGAGAGTTATCAGAAGGTCTGTATTATTCAGCCTTCTATTAGAGAATAATAATTCTATCCTTGTGTCATCCACAGTGGATTCCAACAAGTTTCCTCAAGTAGCTTTCATTTGTGCCATGGTTGACTTGGATGTTCTCTGTGACTTTTAGAAAGAGACATATAATTGAATAATGCCTATAGTGATAAAAAGAGATGCTGTTTGCAACTTAAGGGATGGTTGTGGGGAGTTTCTGATGGTTAACTATAAGCAACCTGAAAAAAATCCTGTTAAGTTCTGTCTCCAATAGACTACAGGAGCTTGCTACATTTGGGTTTCAGTTGTTTGGTTTTTTTAAAAGCAAAACAGAAATCCTGCCTTCAACACTACATTCAGAATAGTAGAGGAGGTTAACACGTGCCATCCTTGATATTTATTTTACCTTGTCTATGTTTTATGTGTTTCTGTAAATACTTCAGACTATGTTTCTGCTATCTGGAAAGCAGCATAACACCCACCTCCTTAGTTTTGATTTTATTTTCTCTTCCTTTTTATATTTCCTCTATATGCTGGTAAGCTATCTGCTTAGATGACTCTTGGCAAGTTGAGTTAATTTAGTGTATCACAGCAGTTTAAAACATTTGAAAATAAATACACACACACACACACACACATATATGTATGTATATATATTTGAGAACCTTCTGATAAATACTCTGTAACAGTCCTGGTTTTTCTTTCTCAGAGATGTCACTCAGTTTGTCCCAAGTCTACAGGATTTCTTGTGTGGCACAAATAACCTTTCAGTCTTGCTGGATGTGCTTACTAAAGCACTTTAAGTTTTCTAAGTCTTTTCCCCAACAAAGAATGATTCAACTCCTTCCTTTTCCATATGTAAGTTTTAAAATTGGGAAGGCTCATAAAAAGAAATTTGTTGCTTAAGATACTACTTAAGTTCCCATTGGTTTCTTGAATTTTCAGAACCTGCTGTACATTCACATCTTAGCTAAACCTGGAGTTTGTAAAACTAATATATATTCAAAAATAATGATTATGATAATAGAAGTTTTTTCATCTAAACTTGAAGGCTCGATCATATTTTCCCCACCTCATTGAAATTCAGTTTCTTGAATTTTAAAAACCAAAGTCTCTTTTAATTGGCGTTACTGTTAGTATTTGTTTATAATGAGTCTTTGTTCTTCAGGATATCCTGGTATCTGTTGAAAGTACGGTAATAGCTCGGATACAGGCCATAAGTCTATGTTCCGATCAGCAAACCTTTCTGGAAATCAGAGTCAACAGAAACAATTTGGAACTATCGACCCAACTTACAAAGGATAGCTTCCACTCTGAAGACTTTCAAAGACAATTTGCCATCTTGGATGAAGCAATGAAAGGAACAGTGGCCACTTACCTGGGTGGCCTTCCAGGTATCTTCTTACTTTGTTTTCTGTTTTAAAAAGTGTTGTTTTTTTTTTTAATGAAATTGATACTACTTTAAATATGCAATTTTAGTAAAACAGCATCTGTATATATAGAGAGCATATGTACTTGTAGTAAAGGGACATCAGAAGGGAAGAGAAAATTCCAGTAACCATTATTCTTTTTCTGGGGGCTTGCATGAACATTTTATTGGTCATTTTTATTTAATTTTTTAAATGGTAAACTGAAACTAACCAAGTTTTGATGCATTTGACTATCCTAGCCAGAAATGATTTGCTATTTCATTTTATACTCACAATTGTCTTCCGAGTTTAATATTTATTCTTTGATTCAACCATCACTCACCCACTATTCATTAAGATCCTATGTCTCAGGCAGTAGGGACACAGCAATAAACAAATGGATACAGTCTCTGCTGTTAAGACCCTTACCATCTAATGACAGAGGCAAATATTAAACAACTGATTAAGAAAATATTTTAAAAATTAAAATGTTCATAACTTTTATGAAGGAAAAGAAGGGGTTGCTTTTAGAGCCTGAAAAATGAGGCCTGGAGCTCTCTGAGGAAGAGAATAAGATACAACTCTGATATTTGAAGGATTAAATGAAGTTTACCAGGTAATCAGGGTGGAGATTGGAGCTAGTATGCAAATTGTCCATGGCAGAATGGAAAGGGGGTTGACATGCTTGAGGAATGTATGAAGATCAGTACCATGAGACCACACTGAGCGAGGGGGATGGTCATGCAAGAGGAGGCTGTGAAATGGGCGGTGGGTGGGATTATTATAGACCTGGTTCAGAGTCCTGCGTCTTATTGGAGCTGTAAGAATCATTAAAAAGTTTTAGCCAAGGAAGTGGTATATCAACGATGCAGTTTAAAAAAATTCCCCTGCATGATGGATGCAGATGGACAGGTGGGAGATAAAAGTGGATGAGATGAGTTGGGGGCTAATGAAGCGGCTCAGATGAAGAAGCAGTTACAATAACAATGGTGACAACTATACTGCCTCAAATGGTGCATAATAAACAGTCTGGGCATTGTTCAGAGTGTTTCAAGTGTATCATTTAGTATTTAAAGTAGTCCTATGAGGAAGGTACTTTTGTTATCGCCATTTTGCACATGAGGAAGTGGAGGAAACTGTTGGACTGGGGTGATGTTAGTGGAGATAGGATACAGTGACTAGATTGGAGATATATGTGGGAAGCAAAGCTAATAGAAATTAATAATTGAAAGACTCTCTTAGGTATTTGGCATGAGCAGTTGCGTAGGTGAAGATTCCATTTACCAAGATGGGGGAAACTGGAGGAAAAGTGGTTAATATGGGAAAATATGAGATTGGCATCAACACTGTACTTTAAATGACAAAAAAATAGAGGCAGAAAGTTTTTTAGAAACATTTTGAATAGTTTGGTGTCTGAACTTCAACTAATCTTTAAAATACTTGAACTGCTCAGTGTGTTCATTTCCCATATATGGACATTTTCTCTAGGCTTTGGGGGAATATAAGTAAATAGACTGTAGCAGCGTCCCCTGGTGGTCCAGAGGTTAGGATTTGGTGCTTTCATTGTTGCACGTGTGTGCATGCTTGTGGCTTCAGTCTTGTCTGACTCTTTGCAGCCCCATGGACTGTAGACTGCCAGGCTCCTCTGTCCATGGAATTCTCCAGACAAGAATACCGGAGTGGCTTACCATTTCCTTCCCCAGGGGAATCTTCCTGACCCAGGGATCGAACCCACATCTCCTGCATTGAAAGGCACATTCTTTACCACTGATCCACCAGGAAAGCCCTTTCATTGCCGTGGCCCAGGTTAATCCCTGGCTGGGGAACTGAAATTGCCAAGCCAAGTAGCACAGCCAAGATATATATATTAAAACGATTTAGTAAATAGGTTATAAAAGTTATAAATAGAGCCATTAGCTAGATAGATCCATTGATAGGTATACATGCATAGTTACATTAATGTGGTTAATTATTAGGAAGTATAATTATGGTTCAAATGAATGAATTCTAAATACATTGAAATCCACCTACTACCTTATTCACAAATTAGTTGAATGCAATTTTAGGAAATCAAACAAACAGTGAAAGAGTTCAGAAGAAGTAAAAATGTCAGAATTTCTGTGGTTCCAGGACTTTGTCAATAGCACTGAGGACTAATTTTAGGCAAGATGTGTTTAGAAAGCGTGAGGAAATATTGAGGAAAAGAGGAAATTAAGACATTAAGAGTATGAACAAAAAAGCAAGAGAGCTCCAGAAAAACATCTATTTCTATTGACTATGCCAAAGCCTTTGATGGTGTGGATCGCAATAAACTGTGGACAATTCTGAAAGAGGTGGGAACACCAGACCACCTGACCTGCCTCTTGAGAAACCTGTGTGCAGATCAGGAAGCAACAGTTAGAACTGGATATGGAACAGACTGGTTCCAAATAGGAAAAGGAGTACGTCAAGGCTGTATATTGTCACCCTGCTTATTTAACTTACATGCAGAGTACATCATGAGAAACGCTGGGCTGAACGAAGCACTAGCTGGAATCAAGGTGGCCGGGAGAAATATCAATAACCTCAGATATGCAGATGACACCACCCTTATGGCAGAAAGTGAAGAGGAACTAAAGAGCCTCTTGATGAAAGTGAACGAGGAGAATGAAAACGTTGGCTTACAGCTCAACATTCAGAAAACTAAGATCATGGCATCAGGTCCCATCACTCCATGGGAAATAGATGGGGAAACAGTGGAAGCAGTGTCAGACTTTATCTTTTTGGGCTCCAAAATCACCGCGGATGGTGACTGCAGCCATGAAATTAAAAGACGCTTCCTCCTTGGATGGAAAGTTATGACCAACCTAGATAGCATATTAAAAAGCAGAGACATTTCTTTGCCAACAAAGGTCCATCTAGTCAAGGCTATGGTTTTTCCAGTGGTCGTGTATGGATGTGAAAGTTGGACTATAAAGAAAGCTGAGCACAGAAGAACTGATGGTTTTGAACTGTGGTGTTGGAGAAGGCTCTTGAGAGTCCCTTGGACTGCAAGGAGATCCAGCCAGTCCATCCTAAAGGAGATCAGTCCTGGGTGTTCATTGGAAGGACTGATGTTGGAGCTGAAACTCCAATACTTTGGCCACCTGATGTGAAAAGTTGACTCATCTGAAAAGACCCTGATGCTGGGAAAGATTGAGGGCAGGAGGAGAAGGGAACAACAGAGGATGAGATGGTTGGATGGCATCACCGACTCTATGGACATGGGTTTGGGTGAACTCCGGGAGTTGGTGATGGACAGGGAGGCCTGGCATGCCTCGGTTCATGGGGTCACAAAGCGTCAGACACAACTGAGTGACTGAACTAAAGAGTGTGAACTAGGGATGGGTAATTTCTTAATTGATATGCAAAATAGGCATGTTAAGTCACATACTATGGATTAAATTCAGGGGAAATAGATGATTCCAGGGATATTTATAACAATGATATAGCCTATGATAGCCAGACTTGAAACCATTTCTTTTTTTTTTTTTCTTATTTTTTTTTTCCATTTATTTTTATTAGTTGGAGGCTAATTACTTTACATCATTACAGTAGTTTTTGTCATACATTGAAATGAATTAGCCATGGGTTTACATGTATTCCCCATCCCAGTCCCCCCTCCCACCTCCCTCCCCACCCGATCCCTCTGGGTCTTCCCAGTGCACCAGGCCCGAGCACTTGTCTCATGTACCCAACCTGGGCTGGTGATCTGTTTCACCCTAGATAATATACATGTTTCAATGCTGTTCTCTTGAAACATCCCACCCTCGCCTTCTCCCAGAGTCCACAAGTCTGTTCTATACATCTGAGTCTCTTTTTCTGTTTTGCATATAGGGTTATCGTTACCATCTTTCTAAAGTCCATATATATGTGTTAGTATACTGTAATGGTCTTTATCTTTCTGACTTACTTCGCTCTGTATAATGGGCTCCAGTTTCATCCATCTCATTAGAACTGATTCAAATGAATTCTTTTTAATGGCTGAGTAATATTCCATGGTGTATATGTACCACAGCTTCCTCATCCATTCGTCTGCTGATGGGCATCTGGGTTGCTTTCATGTCCTGGCTATTATAAACAGTGCTGCGATGAACATTGGGGTGCACGTGTCTCTTTCAGATCTGGTTGAAACCATTTCTTAACAAATGCTGAGCCCATAGAAAAGTATGGATTTATTCACTACATTGACAAGTTAGAAGTGGGAAATTTGAAGTATATATATGTATATATATATACATATATATATTTGTATAAGGTACTGAGAAGGAAGATTAAGAGATGAAAAATATCCATTGGTAATTAAAATTTATGGAGATGAGATGCCAAGAAAAGAGCAAGCAAATAGAGAGATGGCTGTTTTGAAGATGAACCATAGTTCTCAGGAATCCAAGGATGTTGCCTATATATTGAGTTTGATAAGGAGAGTAAAAGCATAGGAAAGCCTTGAGGCCCTGTTCACTGAAGTATTATTAAAACTGTTATTTTTCAGAACACCAAACATTACGTAGCAGTGAGTTCCCTATTATGACTTGCTACTGTATGCTCCGCTTGCTACTGTATGCTCTGTATTTCTTTGGAAAATTAAGAAATCTACTTATATTCCAGCAATATAAGAGAGACATATTTATCGTGACATTTAAAAAAGACTTCCAAGTAGCTATAATTTTGAGTTGAAAAAAAGTCTTAATGCTTAACCTGTTGCTCAGATTTAAGGAGAAAGTTAAAGTAGAATACCACAAGAAGAATGCTATTTTCTATTCTTTCTAAAGCATGTTTATTTATCTGAGGTTTGGCTGGAACTTTTACAAAATCAGAGGAACTCAAGCTATGCTGAATTCAGTACCAAACACAACATCTTATAACACAGAAATCACTTAATAGTAACTTATTGAACAGAATTACATTATTGACTTTTCTTTTAGGATTAGAATTTAATTGAAAATGAGCAATCTGAATAATTCCTCTAACTATAAGCAAGTAAGATGCTAAAAGTCTTGGGCTAATATTTTAATATTCTGTTTTAACAGATGTTCCATTCAGCGCCACACCAGTGAATGCCTTTTATCAAGGCTGTATGGAAGTGAACATTAATGGTGTACAGTTGGATTTGGATGAAGCCATTTCTAAACATAATGATATTAGAGCTCACTCGTGTCCATCAGTTTGGCAGAAGACAAAGCAAACTTAAGGCATTTTTTCTCTGCTGATAATATCTTTTACCTGTGTGTAATTATACTTATGTTTCAGTAATAGCTGAAGTGTTTTACCTACAATGTGCATATCTTGATTATTTTGTGGTACTTTAACCTGCCTGAAATTTTTAAAAGGTCCTTTTTCAAGAAAACAAGATTCTCTTGTGATATGAATCACATTAAAAAATATTCTTACCTCTATTGCTGTCTAGAAATTAATGAAGCCTATAAAAATTTTTAATTTGAATTTTTTGTGACAAATGACATTTTTTCTTTTTTTTATGTTTGTAAAAGTAAAGTTTAATTTTATCATCACGAACTAGGGTTTAAATATCTGTTTTGTTTGTGTGTGTGTGGTGGGGGCGGGGCGGGGGAGAAGTCAAGGAAGTTAAACCTTTTTTTAGAATCCAAACAAAAGTACCTCTGACTAAATTCCATTGTTACCTGTCTTCCTAAGTCAGTCTTCAAATAAGGGAGGTTCTGCCTGGTGTAACTCGAACCAATAGGAGACTGAGTTTGGTTCGTCAGAAGCAAAGGAAGGTTATCCTTGGATCAGAGAATGAGAGGTGGGGGTTCCAGCTCTAGAGTAGAAGCTCTTCTGACAGGCTGTGGGCCGGGCTGCTTTACCGGGATCTCCTATGTAAAGTGGGGGAGGGTGGGCTGCGGTGGGAGGGGGTGGAGTTCTGGCAGAGCCGACTCAGCTTTGCTGCGCATGCTCCAGAACACAGTGTGGCGCGAAGCGTCTCCTCGCAGGGCCCGCCACCTCCGCCATCTTGAATTGAGGCTCCTGCGCGGTGTTTCTGCACACAGGCCCCTTACCTGAGGTGTTGGCACAGCCAGCTCACAGGAGGAACTCTGATCCGAAGGGCCATGTATGAGGCCTCTGTATGTGGCCCCTCTCTATGCAGACACCTGTGAACAAGTGAAAACTGGAACAAGTGAAATTTAAGCACAAAGGAGAAGAGAAAACCTAGACTTTATTACCCAGATTATGTTTGTGTATCCCAGGAACTGTTAATGGGTTTTGCGGCTGACACTGTTGATCAGAGGAGACACTTTGTTTGTTTTCATTTTTTCGTAATGAAAGCAGAAGAGTTAAGTGTGAATTGTTAAGTGTGAATTGAGTGGAAGGCCCTAAAGCTTTATTCCAAAACAGTCTCTCAGGGAAACCAGCTTTGACTTCATCTTTCTTTCACCTGTTTTTACATTTGAATTAGGTAATGAGTGGGCTATTACTGAATTACATAATGAGTGGGACAAATTTTCATAAGAGGCAGCACATGAATTTTGCTGGTTAGTGACTGGATTTTATAAGGCTAATATATTGTGTTGGAATGGGTGTAGAAACCTGGGGTGGATACATTCCTTAAATCTGGCTGTGTGAGTCACACAAGTGTAGATTAGGAGAGGCAGAACCTAATGATGGAAAGAACAAATGAGAGAATGAATAATATGAAAGTTTCTGGTTTTCCCTGAATCAAACCTTAATTACCAGAGTACAATCCCAGACTGTGATTGTTGGAAAACAAAAGAAGCTATGAAAACTAGAACAAATTTTAATGAAAGGATAAACCACAGAGGGACATAGTTAATATTGTGTCTTTGTAATATCCTAACTTTAAAGTAAAGAGGTAAGATTTATGTATTTACTGGTAATGCATTTCAAGTGGCAGTTTTATTCTTCTCAAACCTACCATTCACACTGGGTATGTATTAGATGTTTCACTGATAGTGTTAGAAAGTAAACTTTTCTACTGTAGACATTTTACATTATGTAAGACATGATTAACTGGTGATATTTTGAAAATTTATATGAATACTATATTCTTTCAAGTCTTTGAAGAGAACATAAAATTACATAATCATGTAACTCTTATGCAGCACAGTAGTTCTTTAAGAAAGACAAATGAAACTGTAATATTTGATTAGTAGTTATGGTTGAGTCATGGACTGGAGCTTAGAAAGGAAAGAGAAACAGAAGTAACATGCTGAGTGTTTGACACGTACCAGAAATCGTGCTAGATCATTTTACTGGATGTAGTTTCTCCCCTGGCTACCACCATGCATGGTGGATGGTGAATTTCAGTGAGCAACTATTGATAATCACAGTGGTGTAAAAAAGTAAGGAAGTAGTAAAACTGGAAGTAAATGGAAATTCTTAAAAAAGAAGAAAGGAAAAAATGAATTTTCTTTCAGAAGGAATTCTCTAATTCTCATTTAATTATGCCCAGATACAAGGGTAGCTATGGGGGTCAATTTCACTTTTCCCATGAAAAATAGAAACTTTCCAACATGCGTTGATCTTCATAGAGGTTCCAGAGACTCATTTATAAACAACATCCGTCTTTGAGATGCACTTAAACAAAGGCTTAGAAAGAGAAAGGGTCTGGATCTTTGATCTTGATCTTTGCCAGGATACACAGACTCTTTTAAAGAGTGGTAGAGAACAGTGGTTTCATGAAGGACAATTGGGATATTTGGTGCTTTTTGAGCTGTGTATCATGAGGAAATCTAAGTGGCAGGGTCATTACAGAGTCCCATACACTTTACCATTTGCAGAGATGGATTACATATCAGTGAAATAATGGTTAATTTGTGAGAACAGAGTTATTCATCTTTTTATCCTATTGGAAATTGTAATTCCAGTCTCAGTCACCATATGTGAGTCTTATAATGTATTTCAAATTTTTTTTTTTCATTCTGGAGCTGGTATTATTGCTGGACAGAGGACTTTTTTCAACAATGTGTTTAGTAATTGCCTTTCTTTTAGAAATCCCTTAGGCCTTTAATCTCTATGGTCAGTGTAGAAGAAAACTGTTATTTAAAATAATTTCACTTCAGATGTCTTGATATTGTTACTGATAGTATGAGCTTGGGAGAAGACAGGGACTCTGGAAACTCCAGGGACAAATGTGGTAAAAATCTAATTTGTTCATCAACAAATATTCATCAAGCACCTAGTCTGTGCATGTGAAACTGAAGGTAGTAAAATGTCTGAAGAACTAATTTCAACTGAATAGAAAGTGACAATACTCAGTAGGCCCATGAAAGTGAAAGTGCTCATCTCTCAGTCATAATCCAGCTCTTTGCAATCTCATGGACTGTAGCCTGCCAGGTTCCTCTTTCCATGGGATTTCCAGGCAAGAGTACTGGAGTGACTAGCCATCCCCATTTCCAGGGGTCTTCCCAACCCAGGGATTGAACCTGGATCTCCTGCATTACAGGCAGATTCTTTACTGCCTGAGCCACCAGGCCCATGGTAGACCTCAAATTCATGTTCCTTGAGCAGTCCTTTTAGATTGTCTCAGAAATTGAAGCAATAAAACTTAGTCATCGTCCCTATATATAAGAATAGTTTGTTTCTTACAAATAAAACTGATTTGACAGTGATCTTGCACATGGGTTACTTGCCATAGCAGGCTTCCAGCTTTCATAGAGAACTTATATTTGAAAATTAGTTCTTATCCTATAGAAGAGGCACTGGTCAGAGGTGATGGGCTTGGGTCCAGCCCAGCCCATGGTTATCTTGTGGTCATGTTTACAGAGTGTGAAGGTGAGGAGTGATTACATTAAACAGCCTCCTATGAGGCCAGATTATCAAAACAGGTTATTGAACCAAGGTATGTGAAGCGAAGAGGATCAGAAATACAGGGGAACTGAGCTTAGAGCTGTTTGAAACAAGTGGCAGGGCATTGAGGCTGGGAATTTCCCAAGCCACCGTCTACTACTTTGTCAGTACTTTGGATCTGCAATTACTTTGTAGATAAGAATAGCATCCAGAGAACTTACTGACTCAGTCTTTGCTGACCTACTTCCCACACGAAGCCCCTTCCAAAAAGAATCCTAATTATGTGAGAGAATAATGTGATGAAGTTTGAACTTTACTAGTGAGAAATCATCTTTCTTGCTCAAGTTTTAAACGGTGGAATCTGAAGTCTCATTCTGTAACTTGTCTCTAGATGAAAAAACCACTTGTTTAACTCTGATTATTTCTCTAAACTGATTAGAAGAAAAGGAAGATGGGGATAGTATCTAGCTGATGTAGGAAGGCTCTAACATTATTATCTGTAGTTCACAAAAATAAACACCCTACTTATTTAAATATGAATAATAAATATAAAATAAATAAGGTGCAATGAGTATAAAAGTTTAAACAAAGCATTTTGGACACTGGAGCTGAGGCTGAAGCCTTCAGAGATGAGTATCTTCCTAAGCCAACTTGGCATGTATAAGGTAGCCAAAGAAACTAAAAGCTGGCTCTTCTGAAAAACAGGCAGTCTTAGCCTTCTTTATATATGTAGCAGGTTGGCAAGCTGAGATTCAAACCCAGGATGTCTGACTCAAGAGTCTACAGCCAAATTCAAAAGTTTATGTTTCACTGATATTCTTAACTAGTCATAGTATATGTTAGTAAATAACTAGGTAGAGAAATGTTATATTGTTATATAGTGAATGTAATATTGTTGGAGTGAAAAAATTCTGTCTCTAACTCTACATGTAACTTGCTGTATCAGTAGAGTCTTAGTTGGTAATAATATCAGCTTAATGGTTTTAAGATAAATGTATGTTATTTAATTCACTTAAACAAATGCTGATAATGACTCTGAACACTGACATACAGTGGACCTTCTGTAGGTTCTGCATAGGCAGATTCAGTCAGCCACAGATGGAAAATATTTGGGAAAAAACTTATTCCAGAAAGCTCCAAAAAGCAAAACTTGAATTTGATACACACTGGGTAACTATTTACATAGTATTTATTGTATCAGGTACTATTAGGTTGGTACAAAAGTAACTGCGGTTTCGGACTGTGAATTTTCAATCATTATAACTAGGCTCAAACACATCTTTATTAATCAAAATAGGAACCATTACAATCAACACATTTTTGCCAGAGAAATAAGTTTATTCCTGTAGTGTAAAAATCCATGCTTCAGGATTTGATGAACTCTTGGAAAGCATTTTCTGCCTCCTGCTGGTTGTGGAAGCCTTTTCCCTACAAGAAGTTGTTGAGATGCTTGAAGAAGTGAGAGGTCATCATTTGGTGAAAGGTCGGGTGAATATGGCAGTTGAAGCAAAATTCGTTCAACTTCTGAAGCATTGATTGTGCAACGTGCAGTCAGGCATTGTCATGGAGAGGCATTGGGCCCTTTCTGTTAAATAACACAGGCTGTAGACATTGCAGTTTTCTGTAAACCTCATCAATTTGCCAAGCATACTCTCAGATGCAGTGATTTTGCTGGGATTCAGGAAGCTGTAGTGGATCAGATGGGCAGCCTACCACCAACACTGATCATGACCTTTTTTTGGTGCAAGTTTGGCTTTGGGAAGTGCTTTGGAGCTTTTTCGTTGTCCAACCACTGAGCTGGTCATCACCAATTGTCGTATAAAATCCACTTTTCTTTGCACAGAAAATGGTTTGTTGTTGACAGTAGGAGAAGATGACACTTCAAAATGACAATTTTTTTGATTTGTGGTCGTTCATGAGGCATCCACTTATCGAGCTTTTTCACCTTTCCAATTCCTTCAAATGGCAAAGGACCGTAGAATGTTCAATGTTGAATTCTTCAGCAACTTCTTGTGTCGTTGTAAGGGGATCGGCTTCAATGATTACTCTCAGTTGGTCACTGTCAACTTCTGATGGCTGGCCGCTACATTCCTCATCTTCAAGGTTCTCATCTCCTTTGGAAAACATCTTGAACCACCACTGCACTGTATGTTCATTAGCAGCTCCTGGGCCAAATACATTGCTGATGTTGCGAGTTATCTCTGCTGCTTTATGACACATTTTGAACTTGAGCAAAAAAATCATTTGAATTTGCTTTTTGTCTAACATAATTTCTACAGTCTAAAATATATATAAATAGCAAATAGCAAGTCATAGCAAAAAGAACATAAAGTGAGAAATGCATATTAAAATGATATATAGCATAACCACATTTATTTAAGACTGTATTCCAGTATAAATGGTAAAGTTAAAAAATGTAAAATCGTAACTAGTTTTGCACCAACCTAAATATAAGTAGTCTGGAAGTTATTTAAAGTATACAGGAGGATGTGTGCAAATATAATGTTACTTTATATAAGGGACTTGAGCATCTGTGGATTTTGGTATCTGTAGGGAAATTTTGGAACCAGTCTTCCTCAGATACCAAGGAACTACAGTAATTAGAACTCCAGACTGGATACTGTCCTAGGAAAACAGTGGAGAAAGTGCCCTACTCCACTTTAGGGGATACCAGACAAATGGAGAAGTAATTCAAATATGAGCCCAAGATTGGTAAGAGCTGCACCAGAGAAATAAACATTTGCAGGGGCTTATGAGGAGGCAGAAATGGATTTGAAATGGAAAACTAGTGAGGTTCTATTTTGGATTAGGCTCAGTAAGGTAGATAGAAATTTTCATTAGTTTCTCTGCCTCCAAGTCCTATCCCCTACAATGTTTTCAGATGATGTCTCACACAGAGATCTTGTTTCACTATAATCCTCAACACCCAAAAGATCTTTCCTGTCAATCATTGCTACAAGTATATATATTTAATCCTAAGCTTTCAAGGACTTTCATCCTTAAACCAGTGGATCTTAAACCCCAAAATGCTTATTGGATTCCCTGGCCCCATCCCTGGCAACTAAATCAGAGGATTCCCATGGGAAACCAGAGTAACAAGCTGTAAGTCCAGCCTCTGAATACTGCTGTAACCTCAGGTTCCTTCTTCCCCATTCTTATCTCTCCCATGTGCATGTGAATGTGTACATACACATTTAACACACACACACTCACACACATGCATGCAAGCATGTGCACGCAGATATAAAGCAAAAAAAGAAAAAAAATGAGAAAAATAGGAACAGGAGAAAAGGGGTGTGTATGTGAACAAAACAAGTAGAGAGAAGGAGACAACAAAGAGAAAATGAGAGAAGATACAAAGGAAATGAAAACAGAGATTCAGTGAAACATTTGATAAGATACAAGATAATAAAGGAGAGGAAAGAGGAAGCAAAGAGCACAAAAAGATACTGGGTGAAGAGGATAAGGTCGAGATAGGGGAAAAATACAAAAAGAAATATCTTCTTCCCTGTAGACACAAATAAAAGTAGGTAGTGGTAAGTTGAGAGCAACAGAGAGATTAACAAGAGACAGAGATAATGAAGTAGAAATTTAAAAGAAGAGGTGAAAGAAGAAAAGGTTAGGAAGAACAAAGGGAGAGAGAGAGGGGGAAAAAAAAAAAAAGAGAAGAAAAGACCAAATAAATTTAGAGAAAAAAAATTGGGTAAAACAAAGGAAGATGAGCCAAGCATAGAGGAAGCCTGGGTTAAGTGCTAAATGTCCAGTCCACAACGGTGTGAAGGCAAAGTGGGCTTACATTAAACTGCTGCTGCTGCCGCCAAGTCACTTCAGTCGTGTCCGACTCTGTGCGACCCCATAGACGGCAGCCCATCGGGCTCCCCCGTCCCTGGGCTTCGCCAGGCAAGAACACTGGGGTGGGTTGCCACTAGTGGTTCTCAAACCAGCTGCATGGTAAAATCACCTGTAGACCTTTATTTTAAAAAATATTTAATGGAGTATAATTGCTTTACAATGTTCTGTTAGTTTCTGCTATAGAGCAGTGTGGATCAGCTGTAAGTATACGCATATCCCCTCCCTCTATGAACTTCCCGCCCACCCCGTCCCCCATCCCACCCCTTTAGGTAATCATGGGGCAGCGAACTGAGCTCCCTCTGTACACAGCGGCTCCTCACTAGCTGTTTACTTTGCTCGTGGTAGTGTGTATCTTTCAGTGCTGCTCTCAACTCATCCCACCCTCCCCTTCCCTGCCGGTGTCCACAAATCCATTCTTATGTCTCCCTGCGGCCCTTTAACCACACTGACCACTCAGGTCCTCTCCTCCACCCCTGCTCCATTCTCCAGCTCAGGATTCTCACTTACCTGGTTTGGTGCGCAGTCTGGGCAACAGAGTTTTAAGACTCTATAGGTGATTCTAAGGTGCATCACAGAGATATGCATCTCCCAGGAAGCACGGTGGATGGGGTGGGCATGAGAGTCCAGGCAGCCTCAAAACCTCAAAGAAGAGGTCCTGGTATGTACCCCTTGTACATACCCACTAGGAAATAAAATCACCTGCTGTTTCTCAGGAGTGTTCTTATTTTAGTCATTTAGTAAAGCTATATCATACAACCCATTTTTAAAATGTGACTTATTTTGCCATGTTTTTGATAAAAAAAGATTTTATTAACAACATACCAAAAAAGTCCCTCTTCTACTATAGGAAAAAACTTATTCTAGTATGTAATATACTTTTTATACCTTTTGAAAAATAATGGTTGTATAAAAGAACTCACTTTAAGTGTACTTTTCATACAGAAAATAAAAGCCTGAAAATGTGTATGGTTCTAAAACACATCACGTTTTTGGCAGAAAACACACACTGGCAGATAACTCTTTTTCTAAATCTTCTTCCATTATTAGGAAAATATTGCTTTGGCAGTGGATCTGCTGAGGCAAACTCTTCTACAAGTTTCATGCTGTGCTTGTTATGGCTCTTAAAAAAGTTCTAAAAACAACCCTTTTTGGATTGAAACATCAAATTTTCTCCTGAATTTATATGAGTTTAGAGAGTTTTGGTAAAACTTCTGTAGTTCTTTTGCAAATTATCACATATTCTGATTTTATTGTTCAATTTGGTTGTATCAGAAGTTTGGAATATAAACAAGTACTCTTGCATGGATATAACTACATGGGTTTCTAGATGAACTGGACTACATTTATGTCAAAACCGTGATGTTAAAAAAACTTACTGGAACCCAACAACCAGATTTCAAAGATTTTGCCATGTAGATGTGAACAATTATCTCAAATCTGCCATTGACAAAGCTGCAATTGGAAACTAAATTCCTTTAGGTAATCTCTACTAAGCACAAACACTCTAAAATTGGGGGAAAATAAACAAAACTCTATACTTTCTACAGATGCTTTTGTTATAAATACAATACATGGTGGATGAGGTAATCAAGAGGACGTGACCCCCGTTTGATCTGAGAGTTGGACCTGGGCAATTGAAGTTTCCTCCCCGCGCCCCATGTGCTTAAAATATACACTCTCCACTCTTCCCACGGTGGGAGCCATTTTCAAGAATGCAGTTTTGAGAGACCGATGTGTTGCTGTTGAGACTATCTGGATGGTAGGTGTGATTGAACCTAGTTGAGGCCGCTTCAAAAACTTTTAAGATTCTGGCAGGTGGGTGCAGAAATCCACTCGTCTTGCAGCTGCCCAGGACAGCTCATTAAACCTCCCATCTGCCAACTGAGAGTAGCCTGCCAATTCCTTTGGTTTCTCCCTGCCCTCCACATATGGGGCCAGTTTCAGCTTTCACCTGGGCGACTCCCTCCCAAGGAGGTTTCTAGCTAACAGTTGGCAAGCTAGCTAGGAGACCCAAGAACTGAGTGCTGGGAAAGAGCTTCTTTGGAGGAAATTCTGGATTAGCTGTTGACTTCCATATGGGAGAGTGGGAGTGGCCTTGTGTAGGATGCTTGTGGACAGATGTCCTTGAAAACACCAGCTGGTCTAATGCGCTTGTTTGAGGAACTGTGTGGAGTGTACTGCGGCAGAGAAAGCAAATACATGGCTGCCACAGTGGGCTAGCCTCTACTGTGGGTGAGTCACTGAATACTGATGCCCAATCAGAGGCTGAAGCTCAGGTTAGAAAATTGGAAGAGCTGAGGTTAGAGAAGGACGTGTGGGTGTCCACTGCCCTGCTGACTTCGCGCTGGCAGGCTAGGTGGAAGAACAGGATATGAAGGTGGAAATCTTTGTGTTTTGCAAAGCTCAGAGGATGCAAACTGCCATGAGTCAAGGTCTTTCCTTGTGACAAAGCCTGATTAGGACCCTAAGAGGCTGAATCCCTGGAAAGTGAGGAGAGTGCAGAGCGGGTGCTGTGGTAATGGTGAAACGGAAGAAATCTCCAATGCCCTGTCTGACCCCTAATATAAAAGAAAGGAAAAACAGCAATAGTGACCCAAGCCAGTGGGGCAGCTCCCAACTCAAGAAACATTCATGATAAGAAAATATTTTCTCTCTGAGCTTATTGATACAGCTGCTAGGTTCCAGCAAAAGGCCAGCGAAAGCATCCAGGCTGGTTGGTGTGGCTGTGGGACACAGGGGGTGATGGCATTTCTTTGACCCAGCAGGAGGCAGAGAAAATGAACATCACCAAACACGCCCTGCCCTCCAGCAGAGTGGTGCTGTGGGGAGTGCTGTCAAGGGACTGCACTTGGATTATTCTATCCTGCAAGGAGGCTTGGTTAATGAGAGGGAACTCCTGGTCATGTGGGGTCCTGAAAATATATAGTGTGCCTGCTTCTAAGTCACTTCAGTTGTGTCCAACTCTTTGTTAACCTACGGACTGTAGCCTGCCAAGCTCCCCGGTCCATGGGATTGTCCAGGCAAGAATGCCAGAATGGGGTGCCATGCCCTCCTCCAGGGGATCTTCCCCACCCAGGGATTGAACCCAGGTCTCTTATGTCTCCTGCATTGGCAGGTAGGTTCTTTATCACTAGCACCACCTGGGAAGCCCTGAAAATATATGGAGGAGGTACAACAAATTCTTAGGGACTTGGGAAGGAAGGAGACAGGCAGACCATCTATGTCGCTGTCTTTGAAGGCCTTGGTCAGGCCACATTCGCTTCAAGAATGGAAGCTGAGATACACGACTCCACCCCCAGCACCCGGTATGGGATGCGGATATCCACACTGAGTCCAGGTGTGGGACAGGATGTTTAGAATGTTGAGCAGTCCATTGCTGATCTGGGGAAACAAAAATTTCAAGAATGGGCACAGGCTAGAAGAAAAGCCTGAGACAGAGGGAGCTAAGAGAGCCAATAGTCTGTCCTAATCACCTCAAGTGGTCTGGTAAAAGTAACCTAGAAGCAAATGTGGTTTGACTTCATTGCTCCAGGTCCCCAGCTGAACGGAAAGACTGATAACCCAACACTGTGTTGTGTCTTAAAACCTGAATAGTTCAGACCTGTCTCACCGGTCCCTAGCATCCCGTTGCTCTGGCCTGCTCCAGTAGCAGCCTCGGGGCTACAGTCGTGTTAGGGGTGGGTGTCACCCACAGTCTGAGCATAGTATAATACAGAGCAAGACAGCCTCCAGGTGAGGGCCACCAGAGGCAATCGGAGTTCTCATGTTAGGCTCACTATATGCTGGCCCCCCAGAAATAAACAAAAGGTGGTGATTCTGTGGACACTAAAGCCAAATGTAGTCTAATACATGGTGACCCTCAGGCGTCTTCTGCACCCCCCTCCAGTGCCATCAGTGGTTACCAAGGGAAAACAGTCAGGAAGGACAGTCCCTTTGATAATGACAATCAGGCATTCTCTCCCATGAGAATGCCCCAAACCAGAGAACATGGTGGACCCTGATATCCTACAAGGTCTAACTCTGCAAACCTCTGTTGGTGAATTCTGTCTCTGAGTTAGAGCAATCAAACCAATGCCAAAGAAAATGCCAGCTGGGAACACAAGGAATAGAAGAACCTCTCCAGGAACTGCACTGAGGGATCCTGGACATCTGCCCCTAGTGCTTTCAACAGCCTGGCGTGGATGGTTAAAAGCCAGATGGCAGTGTTGGCTGGTTTGGTTCCTGCTGAGGGCAAGGAAGAGACGAGCTGCTCCAGGCCTCTCTGTCTGGCTTGTAGATGACTATCTCTCCTCTGTTTCTTCTTATCATCTCCCTTCTTACACATCTGCCTCCAAATTTCCCTTTCTTCTATGGACAACGGTCATACTGGGTCAGGCCCCACGCCAATGACCCCATTTTAACTTAATTACTTCTGTAAAGATCCTGCCTCCCAATAAGGGCAGATTCTGAGACAATAGGGGTTAGGTTTTCAACGCAGGAATTTTGGGAGAGCACATTTCAATCCATAACATTCTGTAGCTTTCGTAAAAGTTTTGATTTGGAAGGAGAAAATATAGGGTAAATCAACAGACATCCAGGTGGTAGAGTCATGTTTATAGGTTTTATGCTGTCACCATATCCCCCAAGTTTTGACTTAAAATGTCTTTTGGCTTGAGAATATCTGATCTCAGTAATTATTCTATAAAAATATAAAACTGATGTTAGAGTAGAAGTATGTGTATGAGCTGGGTGGAGAGAAATGGTGGGGGGGTGGGGTTTGAATATGCCCGGCTTAACTAGTTTTTAGAATAGGTCTATTAATATTGCTATAAAAATCCTTTCCTCATTTTAGCAGCTCTTGATATTCCTACCTTGCTTTATCCATGTCTCTTCCTGTACCTATACATGCCACCAATAGCAATTAAACTGCTATCGGGTACAAGGTGCCCTTTCTAATGAAGGAAGACCTGTCCTATGGTCAGAGTCTAGAGGCTACTAGCTGCAGTGAGTGAGCGCTGAAGAGCCTGGTGCTGTGATTAGTCACTCAGTCGTGTCTAACTCTTTGCAACCCCATGGACTATAGCCCTCCAGGCTCCTCTATCCGTGGGGATTCTCCAGGCAAGAATACAAGAGTAGGTTGTCATGCCCTCCTCCAGGGGATCTTACCAACCCAGGGATTGAACCCAGGTCTTCCACATTGTAGGTGGATTCTTTACCATCTGAGACCATTCTTTACATCAGATTCTTTACATCTGAGATACCATCCAAAGACACATCTTTGGGAACCCAAAGAACCTGGAGACCTGGGCCAAGAGTGAACCACCTTAGCTCCCCAAGACTGCTTAAAGTAGAGACAGTGCTGAAATGGTAAAATGACTTTGTTGGGTGAGGGGAACACTGACTGGTAGCCATTTAACCACCAGTTTGCAATATTCTTCAATATTCAAAAGCTAATTCTTGCCATCTTGTCTAAGCCAGCTCCAGCACTTCAGCCTTAAGTTTCCCAAAATGTGTTTTCAATGTAGTCCTCCAAACCCAACTCATTATATACCATATTCATTTCTGGAGGCTGCTGTAACCAATTACCACAAACTTGCTGACTTGAAAGAACAGAAATGCATCCTCTCACTTCTAGAGGCCAGAAGTTGGAAATCTCGCATGGCTGTGCTTCCTCTGGGGGCTCTAGAAGAGAATCCACTCCTTATCTCTTCCAGCTTCTGGTGGTGTCAGAATTCCTTGGCTTTCTTGGCTTGTCACCCACCACATCACTGCAACCTGTCTTCATCTTCACATTGCTTTGTCCTCTGCGTGTATCTTATCCTCTGTGCATCAGTCTCTTTCAAGGATGTATGCCATTGAATTTAGGGCCCATTGGGGTAAAACAGGTAATCGGCTCATCTCAAGATATTTAATTTCATCACATCTGCAAAGACCATTTTTTTTCCAAGTAAAGTAACACCCTTAGGTTTAAGGGATTAAGATGTAGCCATGTCTTTTTTTGAGGGAAGGGATCACCAATCATCTCATTACATTTATTACAGGTACAAAATTCATATTAAATTGGTGCTAAAATTTGAGAGAACAGAGAAGATGAGGGAATATAATATTATGAGTTTGAATTCTGGAGTCATACTATTTGGTTGAAATGCCAGTTCCATCACTAACTAGCTGTGTGAACCTGGGCAAATCATTTAGTGTCTCTGTGTCTGTTTCCTTATCTGTACAATAGGATAATAATAAAGCCTAGCTTATTGAGTTGATGTGAACATTAAATTGCCCATGGTAAGTGATATATAAACATTTGTTATTATATTTAATATTGTTATTATTAGAGGAAATTAGGCTGAATTCATAGAATTTATTAAAATCCTGGCATTGCAATTGTTGATGGTCTTACAGGTCTAGAAACTTGCCATGTGGAAGTCCACAAACTGGCTTGAAAGGAATGCTCCCTGCAGATCCAACTTGAGTCATTGATTCATTCCAATTTTGTCTCAGGCCTGTCGTGAAAATGGTAATAGGCTGTTTTGTTCTTTCTGGTTCCATTTTTGTGCTGAAGAAGGGAGATTACACATTTGATCTAAAGTGGCTCAAATCTATCCCTTTGTTTGACAGTACCAAGTTTAGAAAAAGGGCAAAATCTGAAAGCTTTGAAAGATATATTTATGCTACATGTTTGCACCATCACAATTTTCACTAGCACCTCTAGAACATATATTCTAATTCATTATGATGCAAGAATAGAAATGCTAATCCACTAAAAGTGTGAGAATTCTTGCTGATCCACTAAGCACTCATGTTAATGTTCATTTAATAAAAGAAATAGATTCTGATTCTGTTGTAAATTATGTGAGGGGGAAGGTAAGGAACCTAGGAAAATAATTAACTAGCATAATTCATTTAGATGCGTTTCCTCTGAAAGCATTAACATGTCTTTGTTGCTTCCTGCAGAAATTACTTTAAAGCATTGATATATTGTGCTTCTTCTATATAATTTTTAGAGAGTTGATTGTGTGGTTTATAAAGTAAAAAGAAGACTGTAGAATTTCATATTTAACCTAGCCCTCATTGGTAGACTATAGATTTATTCAAACAAAAATTATTTTCTATGATTAGTCAACTAGATAGATAGCTATTATTCAATGCTTTGTTCTTCTGCCTTTTAATTTTTAAAATCCCTTTTATTAAAAACAAATATAAGGCCTCTTTGTGTCGACAGAATGACAGATGCTAAATAACTTAAATAAGAGAAGAAATCAGTTTAATTAATAAAGCTGTGTTTCTGATAGCAGCTTTTGTATATACTTTGTTATTACCTACATATTTGACTGGAAACTGGAAAGCATTAGGCTATTAGATCTAGAAAAGTGGGCTCACATGGCCACATGAGGTTGTCAGGAAAAAGCGTATGTTTCAGTATTATTCTAGAGACTTTCCATCCCTATGTATTCATGAAACTACTCAGTAATACTTCAAATTTAAGAAATATTTAACTCTATTACCTTCTTGGTAAAATATACCACATATAAAGTATACCCTAAGGCTGAGAAAAGAAGCACAAAATACTTATTATGAGTTGACCAAATTTAACAATATGACTAAATGCTTTTCATTTCTATTCTTAATAACTTTTTTTAAAGTAGTACTTTACATTCATCCACTTTCTCTCCACTCATGTTTTCAGTTAAGTAAAACCCATGGTGGGCTTTCTCCGGTGGCTCAGCTGGTAACGAACCTGCCTGCCAATGCAGGAGATGCAGAGATGGGGGTTCGATCCCCGGGTCGGGAAGATCCCCTGGAGAAGGAAACGGCAACCCGCTCCGGTGTTCTTGCCTGGAGAATCCCATGGACAGAGGAGCCTGCTGGGCCACAGTCCATGGGATTGCAAAGAGTTGAACATGACTGAGTGCATGCACACACACAAAACCCACGGTAATGAGGGACAAATGTGACAGATTGCTACATGTCCTCAGGTTTTCCCCCTGAGTGCAGGCTTCTTCCTTACCTACAAAATTCTCCTGTCATAGGAAGAAGAGTAAATCCTTGTATTTCTCTAATGAAAGAAAGAGCTAGTCTTATTGTTAATCTCATTTTAAAACAGATACTTCCCTGTCCAGTAATTGCTTTATGTTCAAGTTCCCAAGTCCTCATAATCTTTGCCCCTCTGCTGTCTTCAGCCATCGTCTCTACTTCATCATGTCCTTTATTTCCTAGCCCTTCACGGGTGCCATTTAATCATTTGTTTTTGTTTTGCTTTGCTTATTATGTTTTTCATTCTACTATGAGAGCCCTCCCCATCTTTATTCAAACTTTCACAAATCCATCCATTCTCCCTTGTAGCACTTAGCTACATTTTGTATATGCTTCCATGTATACTGTTTAGTTAAAATGTGTTTTTTCCATAGACTATAATTTTTATGGAAGGAGGGACATTACTTGTACCCTAGTGCCTGGCATTTGGGAAGCATTACATTTTTTTTGAATAAATAAATAAAGCTTATTGCTTATACGTACTTGCTTTACTTCCTTTCCAAGCAGGTTGCAAACACTTATGTATAAGGAAAACACTAATCTTTTTGAATCCACGGCTGCTTCCAGACAACCTCCTTACCTCCTAAAATACCAATGACTCCATGGATACTAGAAAAAAGCTAGGATCATGAAGTGAAGCTAGGCTCACCAGTGAAGATAAATAAGAATGAGGTGTGTGAGTTTTAGTAAGTCCTTTTTTAGCATCCTGAGATGAGCTATACTATGCTTCACCATCATCTTGTCTAGAAGAGAGAACATCTTGAAAAGAAGTTTTGGGAGCTGAGTGTTTATGGCGGAATATTTGCAGAAGGTGAAGGGAAACAATGAAGACTGCTATGTTTGTGTTCTGCCCATAAAGAAGCAAGAACAAGCCATCCCTACTCAAGTATGAACAAGATGATTTAGGGTAAAGGTCATTGCACTCCAAAGCTGCTGCTGATGCTAAGTCGCTGCAGTCGTGTCCGACTCTGTGCGACCCCATAGACGGCAGCCCACCAGGCTCCTCTGTCCCTGGGATTCTCCAGGCAAGAATACTGGAGTGGGTTGCCATTTCCTTCTCCAACACGTGAGAGTGGAAAGTGAAAAGTGAAAGTGAAGTTGCTCAGTCGTGTCCGACTCTTAGTGACCCCATGGACCACAGCCCACCAGGCTCCTCCATCCATGGGATTTTCCAGGTAAGAGTACTGGAGTGGGGTGCCATTGCCTTTTCCTGCATTCTAAAGAGATACTGCCAATTTAAGGAAGATGTTGACATGCAAAGATGCACCCTGTTTTTCTCCTCATTCTTGGAATTTCATGTCCCAGGCAAAACACATGACTCATATTACTGTTGAACAACCCACATCCACAAATCTTGCCAGAACTGTCTCAAAGGAAATCCTCAACTTTTATATCAACATGGACCTGCCATTATTTTTCAAATACTCTTACAAAAGGAGTGTTTCATCATTACCTCAACATCCCAGTGAATAATTCAAATGAATTCTACTGAGTCACACACAGATATACACACAATCCCTCTAATTATTTACATTTAACAGACTTGTTTCTCCCCCTCCTGACTTAAGTGCCCAATATTTAAGTACATTTTTTTCCTTCTCTATTTTTGCCTATGATATTGCTTTTATTTTCTCTTTCTGCCTTTGAAGATAAACTCATATTTCAGTCAATTTTGTGTCAGGTCAATAGAGTTAAAATAGAACACCTCATGGTCTTAGAGCATCCCACTTCTCTTCCCATTGTTTCATGCTAACCTTGACTGCATAGCTTTTTATGATCTCACTTTCACTCACTACTTTTTTAATAAATTGAAGTAAAACTCATATAACATAATTAGCTACTTTATAGACATTTGGTCACATTTAGTATATTCACAAAATACTAATTCTTTCGCTTCTCTCCAGTTTACTCCTTTTCCCATAAATTTAACAAACTTTTACTATCTCTTCATGCCTGAACTCAACCCTGCAACTTCAGGCCTCACTGGCTTGCATGCATGCATGCTCATGTTTGTCTGAAGTCCAAATCCCCGAGAAGACAAGACCCCATCGTGTTCTCAGTCTCTTAGCTTTCTACCGTCCTTCATGCCCTCCTCCTCAGCGCAGAGGAAAGCAGAGTTTCTCTGCTATTTGTCCTATTTCCTCCACATTTGGATACCCTGTGCCACCAAATACTGCATTCCTTCCATTCTTAATCATTACTTTTCTTCTATTTTCCCTAGTCTAAAAATGTATTCATGATTTCTCAGTTCTGAAAAAGGTCTTTAGTCAGTTCTTATCTCTTGGCTGCTACTGGTTTTTCTCCTTCCCTTTATCACTGCTACACTTATTGATGGGGTGATCCACATTCTCTTGCTCACTTAAGAAAATCTTATGTTTACAAGTTAACTCACCATCCAACTCAGCTATTCCACTAAAACTGCTCTCATACAAGTCACCATTGACCTCCCATTTGCCAACCTGAAGGTCTTAATTATAACTTTCAAAGATGTTTTAACCAAACTGGGCCCTGTGGACCAGGTCTCCTATCTGATCTGAAACACTCTTAGGTTTTGGTTTTTGGGTAATTTCTCTCTCAAGATTCTTTTCCAGCTTCTCTGAGGGGGAAAAAAAAAAAAGAAAGTTTTGTGATGGTGGGGGGGGGGTTGCAATTCTGGTAAAGTTATCCCCTAAATGTGAATTTTTCCAAATCTCATTTTCTATTTTAGTTGCTTTGCAAACTCTAGAAAAGCAGCTCTGACAGCCCAGGAGACTGAACTTGTGTCTTTTGGGGGTTTTGGAAGCATAACCTGAAGTTTGTCACCCTAAGCACAAAACTACTTTGGAGTTCTGAGTTTTATCTTAATTCTAGGTAGATTCTAATCAGTATTATATCCACCATTGTTTACTTATAAAAGGTATAACTGAGATGTCAAATGAGGTCTTCTTCTTTAAGATTAATTATTATTACTATTTTGCTTGAACCTCATCCTATGTACGATGGGTCCCTTTCCATCTCTCTGGGACCTTGGGATGTGATGTGTGTGGGTGGCAGGGAGGGCACTTAAACTTTCCTTGGTCATTTCTGACTTTGACTTCCTGCTGTTTCTGGCATAGTTCATTCGATATACTATTACATTATCCTTCTAGTACCATCCATACCCATGAGGACAGTGTTAATCCAAACATAGAAGATGACTGCTTCTCCAGATTTTTCTGAACATAGCTGGTACAAGGAATCCATAGGTGTAGCAGACTTATTAAAGGCTTGATGTTGTGGGGTTGGAGAAAAAAAGGTTCCTCTACCCTTCTAAGTTTTTTTTCTGGCTGGTCTAAGAATTAAATTAACATGAGAAACAATAGCATAAAAAATAAAGTTTAATTTTGTATGTATGATAATCTCACATCTGTGGGGGGAGGGCAGAAAGGCTACAATATAAGGTGTCCAAAGACAGAAAGATTAAGTGAAGTATATATGTCACCCTGAGATAAGGAATGGGATAGGAGTCTGGGGCTTCCAAGGACAGGTGCATTATTCACAGGGCAGTAAGGAGAAGAGCAGATGTTGGATAGTTAGATGTTTGCCCTGCCATATATATGGACCACTCAAATAAAATTTATATCTAGTTGTAACTCTTATTTGGGGAATGTAGCCTGCCATGCTCCTCTGTCCATGGAATTCTCCAGCAAGAATACTGGAGTGGGTTGCCATTCCCTTCTCCAGGGGATCTTCTTGACCCAGGGATCGAACCCAGGTCTCCTGAATTGCAGGCAGATTCTTTCCACCTGAGCCATCAGGGAAGCCTATTTGGGGAAGGGGAAATTTAAATTCTCCTACATAATTAAAGAAGGGGGCAGCAGTTTCTCTTCAGTCTGTAGGGTGTCAATGCCTTTAGCTCAAAATAACCTTCATGCAAAAGTTTTGGGGCATGTTTTTGGGGAGGCTTATTTTGAACCCCTTTGATGTACCAGACATCAATTAAGTGTATCATAAAAACCCACAAGTTAATACTAGGCATTTCTATTCATAAAATTCTCAGTTAATTTGCCATATGATACTTTTTCATTTGCCTCAGATTTTTCTCTTCCTAATGGTTTTTTTGCTTCTAGATATTTCAGGCTGTTTCCATGTCCTGGATATTGTAAACAGTGCTGCAGTGAACACTGGGTTGCTTGTGCCCTTTTAAATTATGGTTTTTTCTGGGTCTGTTTCCAGTAGTGGGATTGCTTGGTCATATGGTAGTTCTTTTTTCATTTTTTAAGGAACCTCCATACTGTTCTCGGTAGTGGCGGTACTAATTTACATTCCCTTTCCTCCACACGCTAGCATTTGTTTGTAGATTTTGTGATGATGGCCGTTCTGACTTGTGTGAGGTATTATCTCATAGTTTTTATTTGCATTTTTCTAATAATTAGTCACATTCAGCCTCTTTTCTTGTGTTTGTTGGCCACCTGTATGTCTTCTTTGGAGAAATGTCTATTTAGATCTTCTACCCATGTTTTGATTGAGTTGCTTGTTTTCTTGACATTGAGCTGCATGAGCTACTTGTATATTTTGGAGATTAATCCTTTGTCTGTTGCCTCGTTTGCAAATATTTTCTCCTGCATTCTGATGGTTGTCTTTTTGTCTTGTTTATGGTTTCCTTTGCTGTGCAAAAGCTTTTAAGTTTAAGTAGGTCCCATTTGTTTATTTTTGTTTCTTTTCTCATTACTCTAGGAGGTGGGTCACAAAAGATCTTGCTGTGATTTATGTCAAAGAGTGTTCTGCCTATGTTTTCCTCTAAGACTTTGAATCATTTCGTTAATCTTTTCTCAGAAACGGAATTCTTTCAGCAAGAAACACTTATTGTGAGGCTAATTTGTAGTTTATTTTCCATAGAGAGTGCTTGAAATTCTTTGCCATAGAGTTAAATGGATGCTTTACAAGAAAATCTCCTTTATCCCCTGTGTCAGTCACTCACTGGTATCCAACTCTTTGTGACCCCATGGACTGTAGCCTGCCAGGTTCCTCTGTCCATGGAATTTTCCAGGCAAGAATACTGGAGTGGGTTGCCATACTCTTCTCCAGGGGATCTTCCCAACCCAGGGATCGAACCTGGATCTCCTGCATTGCAGGAGAAGCCCATCTCCTGTGAATTAATGTAAATTTTTGCACTGCTGAATTTCCTCATCTTTACTCATTTTGTGCATATTCCATTTGGAGAGTTCAGGCTCTTTGAAGATGGCTTCTGGAAGATCCCCTGGAGAAGGGAACGGCTACCCACTCCAGTATTCTTGCCTGGAGAATCCCATGGACAGAGGAGCCTGGTGGGCTGCAGTCCATGGGGCTGCAGAGAGTTAGACGTGACTGAGCACAGTTGACGCTTTCCAAAGATTTATCTCTGCCCTCGACTTACATTGAGCTTTCATTCTGTATCTTCATTCTGAACACATACCTGGCATTGCAAAATTAAATAAAGCCTGAAATTGCACTTTGACTAATTTGTGCAAGTCTGTTTCTCCTGTTCATTCTTTTACCTTAAATAAAAGGATTATCATTTACTTAGGCATTTTCTCTAAAAGCTCATTCATCTGTGACCTCATACTTCTTTCTCCCCTGCTCACCTCATAATTTATTTCTTTGGTGACCAACTCTTGTCAATTCTACCTCTAGAATATTTGGGGGATTTGTTACCTCTTCTCAATTAGTGGTAATTTCTACTTCAACTTTCTAATCTCCTTGTATTCAATTTGTCCTTTTTTCTTATTATTTATATTTATATTTTTATTTATTTTTTATTTATATTTTTTAAATGAAGGTCCATCAATTTATTTTTGTGCCTTAAAACTGTCTTTGATTGGCTACCACCTAGAGGAGGAAGCTCAGATTCATCTTGCTATGTTTCCTCTGTCATTGTCCACCTTAAATTTCTTCTATGAGCTCCACAATCCAGCTACTCTTCTGATGCACTTATTTTCTGAATACACTCTTTTATTGAACAACTCACATGTGAGAAGCATAACCCAAGGACCGAATGGTGGGAAGAAAAGCACCAAAAAGAGTATCTATTCTCTAGAAGCTTCATTTTAAGCTTTCAGTGATTTGATAATGCTGTTTTCTCTGCCTAAAATATCTTCCCCTTACTCACCCCTCTTAAATTTTTATCCACTGTTCAAGTCCACACCTATTGCTATTTCTGCGAATACCTTCTGTTTTACTCTAGAAAGAATGAATCTGTATTCTGACCAGATGTTTCTATGCTTTTGCATATTTTTGTTGACACGAGGTCCTAAATGTTTCCCAGAAGTGTCCGGTGCTGTCCATCTTCAGCACCACTCCTCCTGGCCACCCTGACCTTGCTCTCCTACTGCAGCAATCCTTTGTTCCTTCGTTGTTCATTGCCCACATGCTTGCTCCTTGTATTTGTTCTCCTCAGGGACGTAGTCACCACTCTCTTGTTGAAATCTCTTCAGTGGCTTCCACGGCTCCTAGATGAAGATCCGTGTTATCAACTTGGCGCTCTACTTTCTGGACAGTCCAGCCTACATTACCAGACTAGTTTCATATTTGTCACGCCCTCATTCTTTCCTCTCACGTCACTATGGACCTTACCCAAATGACTTCTCAAGTGGTCATCACAGGACTTTAACACATGTTATTCCACCAGTCCTCTCCTTTCACTTAATTTAGCTCACCCAGACTCTGCCATCAAATCCCAGCTTAATCATCATAGATCAGTTTCCCCTATTACATACTTCATAGCACCATGTTTCTCTCCTTTGTAGCTTTCTTATTTGTAATAATTATTTATTAATATCCATCTACCCTACTAAATAGTGTATAACATTAAAGCTGAAATAGTATCTTTCTTTCCCCTCACCTTGGGGTTTCCCTGGTGGCTCAGACGGTAAAGAATCTGCCTGCAATGCAGGAGACCTGGGTTCAATCCCTGGGTTGGGAAGATTCCCTGGAGAAGGAAATGGCAACCCCCTCCAGTATTCTTGCATGGATAATTCCATGGACAGAGGAGCCTGGCAGGATCCTCACTTTTTTACTTTTGGATGCCCAGTTTCTAAGAGAATGTTTCTCTCCTTCCATCTCTCTCTCATTCAATATGCATACTGAATGAACAAGAACTTAATTATTTTATAGTAAGGTTGTAAGTTCCCTGCTTGAGAACAAGACCCATGGATTCCTTATATCTGCATCCTCAAAATCAAACACAGTGATTGAATCATAGTCAAACATTTATTCCAGGCATGCTGTACTGAATTATGTTTTAATTATTTAACACAATCACAAATGTGAAGTCAAAGAAGGGTGCATGGTATTTAGAGGTATGTAAATGTGGTTCAAATTAACCCACTGAAATACAAATAATAAAATTACTATTATTCAGATCATAATTAAGTTTTATATTATTTTTCATTAATTTTTCATAATTTCAAAATTAAGATGAATATCTTAATTCATCTTAATTTAAAATATGTATCATTTTGCTGGCTTTCCATAAGGTGGTAATTGTTCCATTGTATTGCCCTTTCTTAAGCATTAATCTCTGATATAAAGCTTCAGTGGGACAAAGCCATATTGAATTTTCCATTTGCACCAAGGATAATCAAGACCTATTCCCTTTCTTTAACATGATTCCTGGCTTACATTATAACCAGTCAATTTTAAAAAATTAAATAATCACAGTGGAGCGAGAGACCATTTTGTATATTCTGCTGAATTGTCTAATTGCATCAAATTCATTCTCGAGTGAGGAGCACTTACGTTTGTTCGAAAGCTCTCCCCTGGAAACAGATGAGGGTTTCCCCTCACCGGCACGGAGGACACGTGTGCATGCTCTGAGAAGCTGGACAGGGCAGGAAACAGAACATGTGTGTATGTGGTATGCCCTAGTCTCCATGGATCCCTCCTGCTGGCAGCTTAACACTTTGAAAAGGACTTCTGAGAGAGGAGAAAGTGAAGCTGAGACAGCTGATGTTGCAGAACAAGCCCTGACTTAGAAACAGGATCGCTGACTGAGGCACAGAGGGAAGGAGATGTTACACAGTGTAATAGACTAAGATGCTACAATAGGGTGGAATGACTTGGGCTTTGGTAACAAAGGTCTAGATTTGCCTTCCAGGTTACAAGCTATGTAACTGTGAGTTTCCATACTTCTTGAATTTCAGCTTTGAAATCTTTTGAAGGCTTCCCTTGTGGCTCAGATGGTAAAGAATCCACCTGCAATGAAGGAGACCTGGGTTCGATCCCTGGGTTGGGAAGATGTCCTGGAGAAGGGAACGGCTACCCACTCCAGTATTCTGGCCTGGAAAATTCCATGACTGTATAGTCCATGGGGCAGCAAAGAGTCAGACACGACTGAGCGACTTGCACTTTTGAAATCTTTAAAAAGGGAATAATATACCTATCAAAACATCATTGTGATAAGTAAATGAGCTTTTATATGAAGAGATTTAAATACAATGTTTGGTCTATAACAGAAACTGTTAGATAATAACAATAATACTGTCAGATAATAACAATAATACTGTTTCTCATCAGAATTAGTAAAAAAAAGTTATCTTAAATTATTCTAACCAGTAAAACTACCAATGGCCAAATCAAGGTTTTATCCTTCAGTAAACAGTTTAATTGTTAATGGTTCCCAGGTTGGGTGCATGAGACAAGTGCTCGGGCCTAGTGCACTGGGAAGACCCAGAGGGATCGGGTGGAGAGGGAGGTGGGAGGGGGGACCGGGATGGGGAATACATGTAAATCCATGGCTAATTCATTTCAATGTATAACAAAAACTACTGTAATGATGTAAAGTAATTAGCCTCCAACTAATAAAAAATAAATAAATAAATAAATAAATAAATAAATAAATAAATAAATGAGGTTGTGGAGAAAAAGAAAAAAAAAAATTGTTAATGGTTTTCCCTATGGCACATTCAGTTTAACCCTTTTCTATATTCAAAGACAAATACACTGTTCGTTCAGGATATGCCTCCCTTTCAAGTTTTCCCTTGGTTTGTTCTTCAAGGTCCAAAAATGAGGTGTCTCATGCCTTCCTTCAGATATCTCCTGAAAGCTGAATGGTTTCTGTTCCTTACCATTCATCTCTTCTGTTAAAAGGGAAGAATTTTCTAACAAATCCTAGGAGATGAATCTTCCTAGAATCTTCTTAGGAGTTTTGTAATCTTTAGAGCTGTAGAGTGATACTTCTTTTTTATTGAAGTTCATTGAAATAAACTTTTATGTAAGATGTTAAAAATTTTATGAATACATTAGAGAAAGTTACTTTCTTAGGTGAAAAGAAATGATAAATTGAGACCAAAAAATTAGATGGAAAGTGATGGTCATGTCTAGTAAAGCAGAGATGGATGGGTGCAGAAACAAAAATAAAATAGACATGCAGAGAGAAGCAGAGGGAATAGTTCACGAGGCTCCGGAGGCCCAGAGAGGCAGAGCTGGATGATCTGATTCTGGGTCTTTAATCCTCATTAAAGATGCTCATGCTCCTCTAGGTATGAGGCAGCTTTTGTTGTAGGTTGGGTTCTCCAATCTAAGGAGATATTAAATAAGTTGTTTGTGAAATGTCACCTCGTGATAGGTCAGTTTCTTCAATATAAAGAGACATTAAGCAAGGAATGCATATGCAAGTAATTTATTAAGGAAGTGCTCCCAGATAAACTGGAAAGGGAGAGAGGGAAGCTGGGGAGGGAAGGTAAGCAGCAAGGGTGCTTTTTCAAGCAAGGGTGGTGACAGCCTGATTCAGCAGGGGAGTTCTGGAATGTAAGTTACAATGCACGGTTTGTCCTGACTCAGGCAAAGTTGCTGGGCTTTCATATTCCCTCACCAATCAGACATTGGCTTGCAGCCATCCTGGGAGGCAGGGCTGGTTGTAAACGTTCAAGCACTTCCTGCTCTCTGCTTATGCTGGCAAAGATGCTTCAATAGCTCAAGGCCCTCCTTTTAAAGAGGATGGCTGGAGTGGTCTACAGAACTATGAGGGAATAAATCTCCTTTGTTTTAAGCCTCCACATTTATGGTAATTTGTCACAGTGGCCAGAAAAAACTAATACAGGCTTTATTATAGAATCAGTGGACAAAAAAAGTACTCTATCAAATGCTACGCTGCTTTCTAAATTCTTAATTTCTGTAACTAATCCCATCGTGTTCTTTGGATCACTCTTTGAGCAACACTATACACTTATATCCACACTGTACACTTATATCCATATAACGGATGCCCTTTGCTTCCACCATCTCAAGTGAGTTTCAGTCAAAAGAATATTGACTGAAGATTGCCTTCAGTCTTCTTTGTCCTGAAGATAACAGACATGTATCTATAAAGATGGCCAGCACTCCTTCCGTGGCATTATTACCCATAGCTAAATCTACTGGAAGCCATGCGTCTCTCTCATAGGGGTTGAATATTCAGGAGACTTTCCATCTGTAGCACTGCCATCGGCACATGTCCCTGGTACTTCTATTATATCAAAACCCATGGTGGCTGAATTAAACGTTTCGTGGGATTTTGACAGGCAATTAAGTAACCTGTGGACTGGTCTTAATGAGGTTCCACTTTCCTTAATCATTAAGTCCTTTTAGAATATCTGGGGCTTCACTTGTGGCTCAGCTGGTAAAAAATCTGTCTGCAATGCAGGAGACCTGGGTTCAATCCCTGGGTTGGGAAGATCCCCTGGAGAAGGGAAAGGCTACCCACTCCAGTGTTCTGGCCTGGAGAATTCCGTGCGCTCTATAGTCCATGGGGTCGCAAAGAGTCGGACATGACTGAGTGACTTTCACTTTAGAGTGTCCAGGATTTCTTCAGGCTTTCTACTTTATTTTGCCTATTTACTGGTTTTGCTTTGTTTTTCATAACAGACACTCATAACCAAAATTGTAGTACTTATCTTTGGGGTAGATAATCTCCATCTCTACTTGCACATTTTTTTCCTTTCTTCATTAGGATGTTTACTTACTAAGTCATTTTTTTTCTTTTTTTTCGCATATATGGATATCTTCTTTATTACTGAATTTCACCAGAATAAACTTATTTTAAATCAACTATTATAAACTCATTAATCTGTTGTTGAATGACACTATGTTAAATGGACCACTTAAGATAAAAAATTTAGATTCATAGCTATGTTCTTTGTGATTTTATATCTGTTAATAATTTTATGTCTTTTCAATCTGGTAAGTAATTTGTGTTGGTGCTTTTTAAAAATATGTCACCACACAGAGATAGTACACAGTTATTGACTCTACTTCCCACACTGTACATTTCATACCCACGACACATTTATTTTTGCAACCGCAAGCTTGTACCTCTTAATTTCCTCTACCTCTTGGGCCTGAGAAGGGAAAAGAAGAATAAAACTAGGATTTTGTCTCACAAAGTTGATTGGTCTATTTAAAATTTATAATCTGAAATAGTATGTTTGAAAGTACTTGGCACTTTTTAAAACAATTATAAAGACAGTAGAGTTTAAATCAAATGACCCCATTTCTCTCTCTTTATGCTATCTACTAAAGGCAAAAATTTCAAAAGCTCATTTAATACTTTCTAAAGTGAGAGAAGTCGTGAACAGAGTTGCATTTCTCTGTGGCCTTTGCGGTACTTAAATTTATGTAATGTGGTATTTCTGAAAAAGAATTTTAAAGGCTTTTTAAGAACTCCTATATTTAAATCAATAGTCAGTCTTTTACCAACTTGTGTTCTTGATTTCCATATTCTGACCTTGGGAGAAAATTTTTAACTTGTAAAATATAAATTTGTTAAAATAATCTCATGATGTGAATGATTATACCCATCCATCAGTAAAACTAGAGACGAAACTGAAAATTAACTAGAAGAGAGTTGGGGCTCCTGTTTGATTTTGTACTTTTGAAAATAAACACAAATGATTTGAGAAAAGTACAATATTAAACTGAGTGCTTAACATTTACAATTTTAATTGCTCTGATTTGCCCCACATGGGCATGTCCATTCATGTCTAGATTTTTTTTTTTAGCGAGATAAAAGAAGGAATTATGGTTATAAACTCTCATTTTAATTGTAACTTGTGACTTTTGAAAATAATTACATAAAGAACAAAATCTGGCTATGGGGTAACATTTAAAAAGGTGCTTTGGTCAGCTTCATGTCTGTTGTTTTAACATATGATGAACATAATATTGAACAGTTCTGAAAAGGGAATTGTTATTTGCTCCCTGTGGCCTTCTCAGCTAACTTTTGATTTCTTTCTGAATTCAAGCATGCACTTTCCAAGCCCACTGCTAAATAAGTGTTTGGGGCTTACATTTATTGGATGAGTTCATTTCAACTTATTCTTTCTAGGCTCTTTTCGAGAAGATCAAGTGTATTAGAATGGACTAAAGCAAACAGCAGTCTCTTTTGGTATTTTTTTACACTTTCAAATAAACTGGATCGTGATTGGTTTACCACACGATGGCGCTATATGAATGTCTCATAATGAAAGCAAGCTTTTTTTTTTTTTTTTTTTTTTTTTAAAAATATCATTTTCAAACTGCATAATTTAACAATCAAAATTATCCATTAAAACATGAATGTGACCTAAGTCGATTCTCCTATTTCACAGAACATCCTTCTATTACAAATATTATAAGTATATGCTCTTTGTATTAAGGATTCATCTCCCCAGTCATAGGCTGATAGAATTAACGGTAATCAGTGAAAGCAGGTAGATATTAAAGGCATTGTTGTTTTGATTCTATTTTTAGTAAAAAGAATGCCTGCTCTGGGGGCTCAGACGGTAAAGCGTCTCCTTGCAAGGCGGGAGACCAGAGTTCGATCCCTGGGTCAGGAAGATTCCCTGGAGAAGGAAATGGCAACCCACTCCAGCACTCTTGCCTGGAAAATCCCATGGACAGAGGAGTCTGGTAGGCTATATTCCATGGGGTCGCAAAGAGTGGAACACGACTTTAGTAAAAAGAGGGATCAGCCATTTATACTGAGTAGTAAAATAGTAGTGTTAACTCTTTTGTCAATAACACTTCCAAACCTCATTATTTCTTTACTATATTATTTTATTTTTCTCTTGTATTATGCTCAGAGGTAACTAATAAATAATTATCATTTTAAAATTTCAAGATAGGTGAGAAACAATGAAAGTCTTTGAAGGGGACAATTTTGAGGCCAATGTTAATACTCCTATTGACCAAACTGAAATAAAACCAGTGGGTAGAGGCACTCTTATTTTTTTAAAATGTGAGATAACAGAAAGCAAATAAGGTAAATTTGATTGTTTTTGAGTTAAACCTTATATCCTGTTTTCTACTCTGATAAAACCTAGATTTTAAAAAAATGTATTCCTATATTCATACATTTTTCATGTGACATGTTATTTTTTTTTCCATTGTTATATGTCAAGCACCTTTTTAGGTTTGAGTTGTTTAAAGTGTTTCAGTCAACTTAGCCTGTGAAGGATAATCTATTTATGAATTCACTCTATTAGGAAAATATTCCGACTAGTCCATTTAGGTTGCCCTTTAATAAACAGAAATTCCAAACTTCTATACAATCTCCATACACCATCTTGCTCTTTATTTCTATTCATCTTAAATATACCTGAACAGACCCCACATCCTGTCTTACTCATGTTTGACCACACTTGACATTATATGTTTCCCCAGCCATCTTGGGTGATAGAAGTCAGGCATTGATAGGAATGCCTCTAATTTTGTCCTCAATCTTCAGCAGTGACAAAGTAAGCACAGAACTCTAGTCCTCTTGGGGATCAACCAGCTTCTCTTTCCTGATTTATTTGGATGTGTAAACTATACCACATAAACAATTACAGAGGTTATTTCTTAAAAGAAAAGGAAAGCTTGTCGACCTGATTTCATCTCTGGATAAGTCTGTTCCTGTTGTTTAGCTTGCTGACTTACAGTACTTCTGTGTGCGGAACATCAAGCTACAGAGAAAGGACTCATATAGCAAACTCCTCTTACCTCCTTCTCTTCCTCTTCCTTCCCTTCCCCTGTCTTTCTCTCTCCTCCCTTACTCTTAAATTTGGAATTCTAAGTTCTCAAAAGCAGATGAAAATGACAAGGAATTAGGAGGGGAAACACACAATTGTCAAATTACGACCTCAAGGGACACGGTAATAAACATCAACCTGAGGTTATTTTGGACTAGATTGCGTGGTTATTACAGACACATACAAACCATATGTAAATAAACGTGTGACCCACTTACATATTGATCTTGGAAGTCATAACTAACTTATTAAGTGCTGCTCAATCTATCATGAAATTTCTCTGTCCTCAGCATGAAAGATAATCCCTATTAAAAATAACGTCAATATTTTCATTTCCATAGCTTTAAATATGGAGCCAAAATAAGCATTTGTGAACTGATGCTTCATCCTGTCATCCTCATCTATTTGGCAATGATAATTACACTGCTGTAACCAGCTAGAATTCTCTCTAGCTCTAATTCTAAAATGACCCATGTTACTATGATGAATATGTGTTTTTATGGACCTGGCTTCATTTCCTCATCCTCAGGATTGGGTGATTGTGTTTCCTCTCTGGATGAATTAGAGTAGTATATTTGAGATTATATTTCATTAGTTTTATTGCTGCTTGTTAAAGTTTTATTATCCTCTCTGTTTTATATTTCAGGCTGGCAACACTTGCCAACAGTGCTAAGTGACTTGATATATATGAATCGTAACATTGTGACCTAAGAATATGCTGTCTGCAAATATAATGGTGTCTTAGAAGTGATATTTTATAATGCTATTAAACATATGCATCCATAGAGGAGCTATCCCAAATTAAGGAACCTTATTTCAAATTTTCTTTCATCACAGTTAAAGGATTCAGCATTTTTCTTAAGTGGTACATAATATACTTTAGATAAGAATTCATTCATTCCGGATGATTTTATTCATTTCATATGTTATTCACTATGCAATTAGAATTCAACAATGTCTATAAAGCAATCTTGCACTTAGGTAAAAGCCACTTGGTGCTAAGTTGATGTCTCTTTACTCTGCTGAATAAACAGTTAAGTAGGTATAATGGATAGTTACATATCACATAATTGACTTAGAGCTGGACAGGTTGAGTAAGGAGTACATATTCTGCCGTAGTTACTCCTCGTATTCCTTCAAATTCAAATACTGTGATTTCTTACTCTATAAGTGAAGATTAAGAATACAGCACTCCCTAATACACTTACAATAATTATTAAAACGTGCAATTATCATAAAAGACACGATTCAAATAAACTACCTAAAATTAGACTCTTTAAGAGAAAACTTGCTTTGAAATTTTTCGTTTTTCAGAAAAAAGGAATATTTTAGTTTTCTAGTAAAGAGACTATTATCTGCAACCACTGTCAACAACTTAGTCTCCTCAAGGAGAATGATTAGTGTATGAATATTTATTAAGGCCCACTATGTGCCAAAGAATATTTTTGTATTTTCACACTTTATGTAACTAGCAGCTGACATAAAAGTTTCTACTTAGCCAAGTGTTTACCATCAGTAACCTAAAATTTATTGGACATTTTAGAAGAAAAGAGCATATTCTGTATTTTTGAAACGTTTTTCTTTCTTGGTAATTCTCTAACACTTAAAAAGTTTAGATAACATTTGATTAATCATTAACTTCTCCTTCCTGAATGCAAAATAGGACAAAAACAAACTGACGAAAAGAAACAACGTGGAAATGTCAGTTTACGGGTTCTTGGGGCAGACAGAAATCCCATGCTTACCTCCTGGGGAGAGGCGGTGCAGAGCCGTAGATCGGCCGGTAGGTGGTGCTGCACTGAGTCCTTGCATTTCATCTCAGGTGCTAGGGAAGCACTGAGGATATTATTTGCATCTCCGAGGTCAGGGGCCTCTTGAGATCTCTGTCCTGAGACTTAACTATGGAGGTTTTTATTGTTTTCCACTGATTCCAAAAGCCCGAGGGATCCTAAACAAGGATGATCTGTAGATTGCCTGAGAAGTCTTTCTTATGAAGAGCCTGGAGTTTGAGAATAAAATAAAACATAATACCGATACGTTGTTTTACATGTGATGGGAACAAAAGATGTTAACGTGTGAATGCTTTACGCTGCCTCACTTTTGTTCCTTCCTTTCTCCTTGCCCCTGATCTCCAAGGAGAAGTCTTTCATTTCTTATGTGACTTTGATGCTATTATGGGCCATTGAAATAAAACAGAAAAAAAAGCAAGTAATGAAAAAGGGAGGATGGAATATTTACTTTGGGAAGAGAAAAAAGAATAGTGATTGGAGAAAAGTGAGAGAGGAAGGGAAGGGAAAAACTCTTGCAGGAGGTGAAGTTAAGTAGCATGCTGAGTTGGGAGTTGACAGTATCAGAGAGGAAGACTTTTAGGAGTGGCTCTATCCATGTGGGAATGTTAAAAGTTATAAGAGTGGGGGAAATGGATATTTAAGACGATTCATAGTTTTTAAAGTCTGTTTTAATGATTTGTCTGGTTTAGTGACATCTTTAAATGATTGGAATGTCTTTTAATTCCTTCCAGTTAACTCTACAGTTGGCCCTCTGTATCCTAGGTTCTTTACCTGAGGATTCAACCATGGAAAATATTCAAAGAGGAGAAAATCCCAGAAAGTTTCCAAAAGCAAAACTTGAATTTCCTGTGCACTGTTTACATTGCATTTACAGTGTATTAGGTATTAGAAGTAATACGGAGATGGTTTAAAGTATATGAGAAGATGTGCATAGGTTGTATGCAAATATTGCACAACTCTGGTATTGGGAGTGGTAGTGTTCTGGAACCAACCCGCGGAAGATACAGAGGGATGACAGTATTATGTTTCTTTGACCACAAGTCTGAGCTGAGCCTGGATTATCTGGGCTTGGGTGTTACTTGTGTTATGTGCTAGGTTAAGTCGCTTCAGTTGTGTCTGACGCTTTGCGACCCCATGGACTGTAGCCCGCCAGGCTTCTTTCTCCATGGGATTCTTCAGGCAAGAATACTGGAGTGGGTTGCCATGCCCTCCTCTTGGGGATCTTCCCAACTCAGGGATCAAACCCACATCTCTTATGTCTTCTGATTGGCAGGTGGGTTCTTTACCACTAGTGCTATCTGAGAAGCCATGGCTGTTATGGGGTTACACTACACTCCTAGAAGACATCAGGTTGCCAAATGTAAGAAACTCTTACTGGTCATTTTGCTTATCTCCTTGTGGGGAGCTTGCATCCAGCCATCTTTCCAGAGATTGAAAGGATGAAAGGGTGACTGGGCCACTTACTCTTTACCTTGGCATCCTCTGCCCCTTCACCAGAAGAGCAATTTTCTAGCATCCTTGGATTAAAGTTCATGAGTTAGAAGAGTCTTGGAAGAGTTAGAAAAACTGTTGAGTGCAGGAAAGTGAGTGTATTAAAAAAAGCTGTGGAAGGAGCTTTGACTCAACATCCCTGCAAACTGTGGAGTCCTAGGGATTCCATTGAAACGTTCACTGAGAATATGCATTGCTCAGTGTTTCATATAGAAGGAAGAGAAGCTGTGTTGAAAAGAAAAACAACAACAGTGATTGTGCTTTTCTTGGTAGCAGAAATGGTAGCAGTTACCTTCCATCGTCCCTTCTCATGTTGGTCTACCCTTCATTTTCTTCTGGCTGTCTCTCCAGTGGCTGATAATTCAACATATTTAAACCGAGATTCATGATTTTTTTTCATGAAATTTCCCTTCAGACTTTCCTTGGCATTATTTACTTGTTTTCTCAAGTTTGAAATGTAGAAATCTTTTATTGTCATCTTCATCCTTGTCCAGTCTTTCATGACTGATCATTTCTTTCTTTGTAATATTTCTCAGATCCTGATTATTGTCAGTGATATGATTTTATTCAGGGTGTTTTTCCATTTGGGGAAGACCACCCTCTTCTTCTTTATCTAATTTGTTTAAGAACAAAAGTCTCCTGTCTCAGAGAAGTGTCTGCTCCTCACTTCAATGCTGAGGCCTCTCTCCTTTACCCATATGTGCTGCATAATTATTATATTTCTTGTGGGAACTACTGTGAGGGTTACTAAAATGTATTATTTTCTATGGGTTTCCCAGGTGGCTCAGTGGTAAAGAATCCACCTGCCAATGCAGGAGATGCAGGAGATGAGGATTCCATCCGTGGTTTGGGAAGATCCCCTGGAGGAGCAAATGGCAATCCACTCCAGTAAACTTGCCTGGAGAATTCCATGGACAGAGGAGTCTGGAGGGCTACAGTCCATAGGGTCACAAAGAGTCAGACACAACTGAGCGTGCACGCACACACACGTTATTCTCTATGCATCTGTTCTATATGCTTATTTTCTGTGCATCAGTCCTGTATGTTTATCGAATGCCACAAAAATTACTCTGCTTTCTTTCTTTCCTAAATGATTCTGTCTTATCCTTGAATATCTCTTTAATTGGTGGGTTCATAATACATTCTCGTTATCTGTTGAAATTAATCAAAAAAACATTTTGGTTGTATAATGCAGGGTGAGAGGTGTAGTTGACATCAGTGAGCAAGAGGAAGGGACTACAGCCCTACTTCTCACGCTTTTTCTCAGACGTCCTCCTTGCAGCAGAGAAGAATGGTGAGTGTCCCAGGTGGCAGAGGTGTAGCCAGAAGCATCTGCATCAAATACGTCTGACGTCTCCTGTTTAATCATACAAATTCTGGGGACTTATTCTTATCTCCATGGTACCAGTATTTGTTTTAACATAAAAACAACGTTTTAAATTATATATTAGTTTAATGATTTCTTTTATTACTCTGTGCCTCTCAAATCTTACAACAAAATGGATGATCCAGGAAAATTTGCCTGATTAGGGCATTTCTCATCCTTTCAAAGATACCTTAATTTGAGCTGATAGTGAGGCCAGCACTATACAGAAAATGCATAGTATATTAATGGCTATTAGACAATAGTGGGGAATTACCATTTACGGAGGGTTTTTTTTTGTATATTATAGCTTCACTGACTGAAATTGTGACTACAGTAGCAGAAATTTAAAATTTAAAACCTTTGTTTGGCTCATAATAATTCATGTTTTATTTGTCTACTATGTGCTCAAATTCAATGACCATTTCAGTATTTATCTTTAAACTATAAGATCTAGTTAAATTGTGTTTTCTCTAAGAGTTTAGTTTTACTTTTAAAGAGATCTATGTGAACATAATGTTTGATATAATAATTTAAAAAGTAAAACAAAAAACTTGTTTCACAAGATTAGGACAGAAGTAATAGAACTGAGTAGTGACATAAAAACTGACTAACAAATAATACGCATATAATATGTTAAACTGCTTTAATTGTTTGCATGTAAACTAATATTTGCATTTAAGTATTCACAATGTCATTAATATTGTAACAGAATTATTGTTTATAATTATTTGAATAGTTGAATTAAAATGATTACAAAATTATAAATTAAACATCACAATTATTAACATTATTAAAATTAATATTATGTTTACAGTCTCATTAACCATTTTTTATTTGCAAATGTAATGGCAAATATTTTAGTTATGGCACAACTGCAAATAAAATGAAATGTTACTAAAAAGTTAAATAAATTAAAATGAATATAACAGGCAATTTCCTGGTGATCCATGGTTAAGAATCTGCCTTGCAATGCAGGGGACATGGGTTCAGTCCCTGATGAGGGAACTAAGACCCCACATGCTTGAGAGCAATTAAGCCCAACCTCTGCAGCTACTGAGTTCATGCACCCCAGATAGAGTCCACACACAACAAGGAAAGACCCTGTATGATGCAATGAAGACCTGACATAGCCAAATAAAATAAATATACGTATTTTTAAATGAATACAGCAAAATGCACAAATTTAAAAATATCACCTTCATTACCCACTTGGGAATTTCATATTAATACAATGTGTTATCTTAAAATAATTGAAATAATTTAAATGAGATTCTCATATTTATTATAGACTAGTTTATTAGACTGGTAAAGTCTTTGGAAAAAAAATTTTTTAACTATTAAAAGATTGCCCCAATGTTTTCTCTCAAATTCTGTTTGAGTAAACTGCTCTCAGTAAATTATTTTCTATTTTTATTTCTACATTTACATTTACATCAGTATACTAGATTTTCAAAATTTTCAGCTATAAAAAATTATGTTCAAAAGCATCTAATTCTAAGTGATTCCAACTTTCCATAGCTTCAGGGTGTTACCTGCATCTTTTCAGATGTAGAGACTGATCCTGAGAGGGTGTAAATTAGTCTCATTCTGCTTCTCTGGTGGCCCAGGAGGTAAAGAATCCACTTGAAATGAGGGAGACCTGGATTCAATCCCTGGGTCGGGAAGATCCCCTGGAGGAGGGCATGGCAACCAACTCCAGTGTTCTTGCCTGGAGAATCCCAGGGACAGAGGAGCCTGGTGGGCTACAGTACGTGGTGGTGCAAAGGGTTGGACATGACTGAGTGGCTAAGCCAGTACAGAACGTTTCAATTTCTGTAAAGTAGACAAATGTGGACTTTGATGCTGTCTGCAAGCTTCTAATCTTGCTTTTTACACCAAATGCTATCAGTTCATGTCTGTTAAAGTTACTTTAAATAACTGGCGATACCAGTTTTACCAGGAGTATTCATGGCAAGTAATTGGTGCTCAAAGCTTTATATAATAACAATGTCATTTCAGTCATTGTTGTTGAAATTTGGAGGAAGTTGATGGAATTACAACAGTTACCTTTATAATATGATGATGAAGATAACTGCTTTTTCCACTCACAATTTCACACTTGCAATATTTTATTTACAGATTGCCTTCTTTGAATAAGAATTTGTAGTAGCTTAATGTTTTCCAATACCAAAAATATCCCTAAAACTAAAATCTGAGAATTTTGGAAATAATAGTTTGCAATGCTTCTTACTCTTTGTATGCATTAGTTCTTTAATCTTTTCCCAAGTTACTTCTGCGATTGACAGAAACTTTTGTAGTTATAAAAGTTTTCTGAAAATTTACATTGTTTTTCTAAATTCAGAGTGTTTAAATACATATCTTATTTAAATACATGTATTAAACAATTTATATTTTAAATGCCTTGGAAATTAAAATAAACAGGTTAAGACTATCTCCTTCCTCCTCCTGTCAATCAATAATGCATATTGAGCTTCTGTGTGCATTAGAACTGTGGAGATTCCTCATTTGATTTAGGAAAAGGTCTCTATTTTTTTTTTTTTTAGTATTATAATGATACTAATAGTTTCTAACTTTATTGATGTAATTGATATATATTTGCATATATTTGAAGTATGCAATTTGATAAATATTGACATGTACATATACCCCAAAACAGTTTCCACAATCAAAATACTAAATATTTCCATCACCTCCAAAAGTTTTCTCAGGTCCATATCTTCTTTCAGGTCTCCGCTTTATCAAACGTTACAGGAACAATTGAGGATGGTTGTAGGGCATTTGTCTTTCAAGCCTGTTAAACTACCAAGCAAAAAACCTACTAAGTGAGAAAAAAACTCTCTATTTTTAATCATTATTTTATTTGAAAAATTATTATGTCTAAGAAACTGGTGTTGTCATAGTGATACTTTTCAATGAGTAAGAATTTTTCGATGAATGAAAATTATAAAGCTGAGAGAATAAGAAACTAGAAGGTACTCAAGATCTTTGTTTTTCCCCCAAACTTCCTCCCATACTAGGCTGTGTCTAACTTCAGTCAACGGTAAATATAAAGTTTGTAACTATACACAGTAAAACTCAAACCATAAGGTTTTATATATTTTATGGTAAATAGTGTAGTCAGTTTTCCTTGCAAACTCGGTGACTTCATGGTTTCCAATTTCTTCTTAATATAAGGCAGTCGTTCTCAACCTTGGCTGCATATTAGAATCACCCGGGGAACTTTTAAAACACTGATTCCCTAGTCATCATAGACGTTCTTTCTTAATTGGATTAGGGAAGAGCCCTGGCACTTGTATATAATAAAAGCTCACAAGGTGATATAATACACGATTAGGATTGAGAACCACTGAGGGAAGGGTTTTTATTTGAATTATCTGGAACAGTCCCATCACTGTACCCTCTGTGCCCTGTGACACAGCATAGGTTTTGAAAAAACTTTCCCGCTAATTCTAATCTTGCAATAGACCCCAGTGGGAAAAATCAGTTCCTTCATGTGCTTACTTCTGCTGTGCATTTACAGCTGTTTGAAAAATAATGTTGGTAGGAGTTTGGTTTGAGGTAGTGAGTGAGTGAAAGTTGCTTAGTCGTGTCCAACTCTTTGCGACCCCATCCATGGGTTCTCTAGGCCAGAATACTGGAGCGGGTAGCCTTTCCCTTCTCCAGGGGATCTTACCAAACCCAAGAATTGAACCCAGGTCTCCCACATTGCAGGCGGATTCTTTACCAGCTGAATCACAAGGAAAGCCCAAGAACACTGGAGTGGGCATCCTATCCCTTCTCCAGGGGATCTTCCCGACCCAGGAGTCGAACTGGGGTCTGCTGCATTGCAGGAGGATTCTTTACCAACTGAGCTATGAGAGAAGCTGTGAGGGGAATTTGGCTTATTAAACCACGTAAAAATCAGTCATTGTCAGCAAGTGATCTCTTCACTTCATGGCATAGTAACACTTTCTTTTTTTAAGGCAGTGGCAACCCACTCTAGTCTTCTTGCCTGGAGAATCCCGTGGACAGAGGAGCCTGGTGGGCTGCTGTCCATGGGGTCACACAGAGTCGGACACGACTGAAGCGACTTAGCATACAGCTGAGATTAGGAACTTTTGGAATCAGAACATAGGACACATGTTTTGATGAAGAAAATAGGGCAATCTTAGAGGGTTTATAATAGCAGAGTTGCTGGGAAGAGTCAGCATCATAATTGTATCTAGAGTGAACCCTGTGTCTATTTTTTATAAGTATCTCAGTTTTAATCAGAAAGCTGTTCCTACTGAGTCACTAAATATTCTGAAATCTTTGTCACTTATGGCCAAACTCAATGACTTTGAACCATTCAACTTCCATTACCACCGTCTGATTAATTTGAACTTTTTCCATGATGATTTATAATAATACAGAAATTTGGAGAAGAAAGATTATTTCTTTGTCATATTGAATTCAGCACTTGTATGCAGATGAGAACAGTTAGTTCAGTTGCTCAGTCATATCCGACTCTTTGCAACCCCATGAACCGCAGCATCCCAGGCCTCCCTGTCGATCAGAAACTCCCGGAGTCCACCCAAACCCATGTCCATTGAGTTGGTGATGCCATCCAACCATCTCATCCTCTGTCATCCCCTTCTCCTCCTGCCCTCAATCTTCCCCAGCACCAGGGTTCAGCTCTTTGCATCAGGTGGCCAAAGTATTAGAATTTCAGCTTCAACATCAGTCCTTCCAATGAACACCCAGGACTCATCTCCCTTAGGATGGACTGGTTGGATGTGCTTGCAGTCCAAGGGACTCTCCAGAGTCTTCTCCAACACCACAGTTCAAAAGCATCAATTCTTCAGCACTCAGCTTTCTTTATAGTCCAACTCTCACATCCATACATGACTACTGGAAAAACCATAGCCTTGACTAGACAGACCTGTGTTGACAAAGTAATATCTCTGCTTTTTAATATGCTGTCTAGGTTGGTCATAACTTTACTTCCAAAGAGTAAGCGTCTTTTAATTTCATGGCTGCATTCACCATGTGCAGTGATTTTGGAGCCCCCCAAAATAAAGTTAGCCACTGTTTCCACTCTTTCCCCATCTATTTGCCATGCAGTGATGGGATCAGATGCCATGATCTTAGTTTTCTGAATGTTGAGCTTTAAGCCAACTTTTTCACTCTCCTCTTTCACTTTCATCAAGAGTCTCTTTAGTTCTTCTTCACTTCCTGCCACAAGGGTGGTGTCATCTGCATATCTGAGGTTATTGATGTTTCTCCCAGCAATCTTGATTCCAGCTTGTGTTTCTTCCAGCCCAGCGTTTCTCATGATGTACTCTGCATATAAGTTAAATAAGCAGGGTGACAATATACAGCCTTGACGTACTCCTTTTCCTATTTGGAACCAGTCTGTTGTTCCATGTCCAGTTCTAACTGTTGCTTCCTGACCTGAAAACAGGTTTGTCAAGAGGCAGGTCAGGTGGCCTGGTATTCCCATCTCTTTCAGAATTTTCCACAGTTTATTGTGATCCACACAGTCAAAAGCTTTGGCATAGTCAGTAAAGCAGAAATAGATGTTTTTCTGGAACTCTCTTGCTTTTTATCTTTTTGCACCTAGTTAAATTTGGGATCTAGCCATGACCATTGGTTACAGTATCATTTACAGATGTCTCTACCTACAGGTTTGTAATTCAACTTGCTAGTATCAGGGCCTGATTTTGGGGAAGGGATAAAAAAAAATCAAAGGAATAGCTTGAGGAACAGCTACAGTGACTTCTCTGTGGACTTCAAACAGAATCTGATTGATTTTGTGAGTTAACACTATCTTTGTGTTACTTGAGTCTTTTAATAGAGCAGTGATTGTTTGATTCCACAATATGGATTTGTCTTAAATATCATTGCAGGCTATCTGTGTTGCTGGGTGGTAAAAATGTGCTGGGTAATTCCCTTTTTGTGAAAGGAAAACTCACAGACAGAAAGCTTGTATATATCATATCTAGTGATTTGGTCACAAGCTCAGAGAGAATAATGACTGTTTTGCTCAGTTTAGAGATACATTTTGTTCTTATTAATGTTACAGGTATAAAACTTACATTTTGCAACATTCTTTAGGCAGTTTAGAAGACTTCCTTTTACTTCGTTCTGTTTTTACTATATTAGAGAGCTTCTGAAATTGAAAATAATTGATTGGTTTACTTTGAAAATATATCAACCCTTCAGTGACCATTAAGCAGATGTAAAAATCTATTCTTGGCAATCACATCACAAGAATCCCTATGAAAAAGTCTATACCAGAGAAACAACTGGCCTATTTCCTGTTAATTGTAAAATTATTGGTTGCAGAATAAAGAATAGCATCAATAGCATCTTTTCCTTAATAAAGCTCTTAACTTCATCTGCTGCTATTTGCTGACCAGTAAAAGTCTTTTAAGTTATTGTTTTATTGTACACTTAGTGGAGAGTACAAAATATAAAAACAACAAAGTATAAAATGTCACCCCAATAATAGGAATCTAAGGGGGTACAACATATATAAAGTAAATTCACTTTCACAATTAATTTAGCTGCAATTATTTTGTTAAACCTAACACATTTCCTCTGAAATATGAATAATTAATATCAGGTAAGAGACAACCTGTTTATTTACTATTAGTTACTTAACTTAAAATTTATAAAAGAAAAAGACTTTATACATTAATCCTTTAATAAAATGATTATTTTATATTTATTATTGTGTGTGTGTGTGTGTGTGTGTGTGTGTGTGACAGAGAGAGAGAGAGAGCTTTAGTTTTTAATTTGTGGTTATTTACCCATGCATATCTTTCCATAGAAAGTAGGATAGAAGTATCTTCCAAGTAAAGATAGAAGTGTACATTGCTTCCCACTTGTGGGAATGGACACTGGCCCTCAAACCTTTCTCATTTCTTTATCTTGATTACTATTTAGTAGAAACTGACACACAAAATGATGTTGCTGCAGCGGTAGCCTAAACCTTCTCATCGATTAAGAAAGTAACTTAGTTATTAGGAAGGGGAAGATGGGTGTATATCATGGGAAACCGTTTTAACTTTCCAAAAATTAATGTTTTCTAAGAAATTCATTCTCCCATCTTGTCATTTTACTTACTCCAAGTCAGGAAAAAGGAAGAGGTCATGGGAGATATAATTAAGTAAAATAATGTATTTAAGGTATATATAAAGAGTATACTCTAAACAGCAACATGATTTTAACATTTGAGATATATTTTAGTCCAACCCACAACCCTGCAACAAATACCTCTGACAAAGCAAGTAATCCATCTGAAGGGACTAGAATATTAATGTGATCTTTCAGCAATGGTTTGAGGCAGTAGAAAACTTTGAAAGGAGATGATGGATTTCCTAAAGAAAATCCCAGCAAATATATTATTTATACAGCTTCATCATATTTCTCTCATCTCTTCCTTGTCTTTTTTCCCTCATGTATTAGCATTTTTTTACAGCCCTGTCCAAGTTAGTGTCCTGAATGTATTGACTCCTAAAGATTAATGAAAGTTAAAAAAATTCAAATATAGTTTGAATTAAACTTCATTGTTCTTGTAACAATAGAGTTTTTAGTATAATAGAACAGACACCAGAGATGTGTAAGTTTAAAAAGTATGAATAAAGGATAAAGACTGTACAGAAAGGAGCAGACTAGTGTCATGGTTAAGAGTCACAATGCTTCTGTTTAAATCCCAGCTCTTCAACTTACTAGCATGTGACATTTGGTAACTCTTCCATGCGCCTCAGTTTCTTTCCCTGTAAAATGGGACTAATAATGTACTTAACTCACATAATAGTTGCGAAGATTAAATAAGTTGACATATGTAAGATGTGCAAGTTTTAGCTCTTTTCAAAACAAAATTAATTAGAAAAGCACTTTAAATTGATGTATATAAATCTGGGGGGAAGGTAGAAAGGAAATCATGTGGATTTTATGTTGTAGTTGAGGGGAAGGGGATGTCAGCTTATTTCTGTTAACTATGGAAAGTTTCAGGAAGGAAGGAGGAACATTGATACAGTGGGCTGCTGGGAAAACTTATGGAGCAAAGTGTGGAAAAAAGAGTCTGGCATAGAAAGCTGGAGATAGGTCAATATGAACTCAAATGGTAGGGGAAAAAAAGATGTTAGATGTAATCGGAAATGTTATGAGAGATCATTTTAAGAGCATGGAATGAGTTATGCTACAAAAAACATGATTAATTGTGGCTTTGGTAGTGAGAGGAAGTTTTGTACATAGAAGTTACAGTGGTAGTATGTGTAGAAATAAAACATTTAAATTATAGTACAATCTTAGAATAATAGAAATAGAATTCATCATATACATACATGTATGTGTATATACAGATATAGATAGATGGATATGAAGTAGAAGGTAGATGGGCCCCTGGGCTGGACACTTGGTGTTCATCAAGTAGAATAAAATTCAAGCTTTTTTCTTACCCAGATACTCCAAGGACAAAGCTAGAGGCAAAAGCTGAGCTCTGCTAAAGTACAGAGAGATAAAGCACTCCCTCCTGAGGTCCAGGAAGACTTCTCTGTATGCATATATGCAGCAAAGCTTCTTCGGGGGTCAAAAAGGGAGGGGGATACAACCCCGTAAAGTCTGGACATGCACCCATAAGCCTCTATGGTGGGATCATCTTAGAAAAAAATTGCTCACGCACCCTGTGGAGGGTCCTAGGACCAGTCAGGTGTGAAGAAAGAAACAAGTTAATTGGTCACATGTAGACAAAGACCAAGAAGAACTGTGCTATAAAAAGTGATGTAAGCCATCTCTTTATTGCACTCCTTACTCAGGACACCTGCACTCCTCCCTGGGTCTGTATCTCTGCCTTACCTGTGACATAAATTAATAAACTGTTTCTCTATGTGCTCTCCCATATGTTGTACTGTGTCTCTGATAATAAATTTGGTATCTTGTTTTGCAGTGTTTGCCTCCTTGAAACATACTTGGTTTCAGATGGGGTAAGAATCAGGGAACTTTGCTTCTAGCCTCTAGCCTGCAGCCTCTGGTGGACTGGTAGCTAGGTTCAATCCCTGGACAGGGAAATAAGATCTTGATTTAAGACTATTGTATCTCTAAGAATAGATAGATACGTAGATAGGTAGATAAGACAACTATTGATCTGATTTTAGGGTTAATTTATGAACTTCCTTGGTGGTACAGTGAATGGGAATCTGCCTACCCATGCAGGGGAAATAGATTTAATCCCTGGCCCAGGAAGATTACACATATGACAGAACAGCTAGGCCCAAGTGCCATGACTACTGATGCTTGCCCCGCCCTAGACCCCATCCTCCTTAACGAGAGAAGCCACCGCAATAAATGAGAAGCCCGTGCACTGCAACGAAGAGTAGACCCCGCTTGGCACAACTGGAGAAAGCCTGTGTGGAGCAATGAAGACCCAGTTCAACCATAAAATTCTTTTAAAAAATTTAGAAAATGGTTACTCTCCTTGAAAGTGGCTTAATAACCCTCATTTCTTACACTTCATAAAGAGAAGGCCCAAATGGATTAAGTTTGGGCAGGACGTGACTATAGGGAAACTCCTACTCTAGTGCAGATTAGCCTAGACAGAAGTTTTCATGGCCTCTTGGGAAGATCCCCTGCAGGAGGGAAAGACTACCCACTTCAGTATTCTGGCCTAGAGAATTCCACGGACTGTATAGTCCATGGGGTCGCAAAGAGTCAGACAAGACTGAGTGATTTTCACTTTCCAGATTTTTGTTATTGACGGTGGTGAGTGCAGTTACCTGAAAACAAGTTAAAATATCTAATAAGTGTGGCATAATTTTTTAAGTCATAAAGAAATCCTGTCTAGTTTTACTGGGATTCCATGTACTAGTTGAATCATAACTTGAAGTGAAAGTGTTAGTCGCTCAGTCGTGTCTGACTCTTTGCGACCCCATGGACTGTAGCCCACCAGGCTCCTCTGTCCATAGAATTCCCCAGGCAAGTGGAGTGAGGTAGCCATTTATTTACTCCGGGGGATCTTTCTGGCCCAGGGATTGAACCTGGGTCTCCTGCATTGGAGACAGATTCTTTACTGTCAGAGCTACCAGGGATTCATAACTTTGTATCAAATGTCAGGAGCTACATGAAAAGAATAGATGGTCTCCAGATTTTATTTGCCATTTTGTTTGAGTGAACTGATAAATTCTCATTAGGCTTGGCTCACAGTAAATCTGAAACTGGTTTGGGTTGAATAGATTAGGTAAATAGTAATCCTGATAAGTGCTGATCAGGAACAAAAATGTAATAATTTGAGGTAATGATGTTTAGGTATCTTCTGCATATTGAATGACTCTATTATCCATGTGAAATGAAAGGGTTAGACTTATAGAAGTCAATTTGCATCCTATTTTAATCCTATTTTTATCTTCCTAGGCAGGGGGAGAGAAAATTCCCAACTGGTTTCTTTTATGTGTAACTGGTTTCTTATATATATACTTTATATATATAAAATATTGAGAGGTCAGCATTATTATTCACAAATCAAAATTATTGTATCTCTATGGATAGACATTAATTTTTTGAGATACAAAACAATCAGGAATGGGAAGAGCAAATTTCACAATGGCTACAAATGGAGAAATTGCTAAACAATTCAAAAAAAAATCAAGGAAAAACATTTTCTCTTTATTAGTGAATAAATACAGTAGATTAAGAAGTTATATATGTTTCACATAGTCTAATTAAACATATATATTTTATCTCAGTAAATTTATACTTGAAGTTATAAAAATGAGCCTGAAAGTCTTTGGTTTCCCTTTGGTTCTAAATTTCAACGTGACTTTTGAAGGAATATCTATCTTCCCCATTAAGTTGTAATGTCACTTCCTCTCTGAAGGTCTGACATCATCTTCTTCACATTGCCTAACTGATGTCAGTTGAATTTGATCTTCTAACAGTGCCCCACTCTGTAACAGTGTTTCAGCCCTAAAACTTTTACTTCATGAAAAGTTCTCATGCCTCCTCAGTTTGAGCATTTTTTGTCTTAAATTTGTAAGGCAATTAGATCATTTTATAGACCTGTCAATGCTCTGCTGTTAATGATTTTCCCTTACAGTGACTTCAAGGAGTTTCTGAAGGAATCTTCTTCACTGAGCATTATAGATTCCTTAGGCATGGGGTATAACCTATTCTTTTCTCTTAGTAGAGCTCCTTACCCATTGCTTTATGGCCCCTACTTTATTTTTTATGGATTTTGTTGACCTCTCACATATTTTAAATTTAAGGTAAATTATGAAATGATTAATCCTGTGATTTAGCATGTGAAAGTGAAAGTTGCTCAGTCATGTCTGACTCTTTGCAACCCCATGGACTGTCCATGGAATTCTCCAGGCCAGAATACTGAAGTGGGTAGCCTTTCCCTTCTCCAGGCCATCGTCCCAACCTAGGGATTGAACCCAGGTCTCCCACATTGTAAGCGGATTCTTTACCAACTGAGCTATCATGATTTAGCATAGAGGGTAAGAAAAAAAAGATTCAATGGTCATATTTTATCCAATATATTTTTTACCCTTAGATTAAATCAAGTATGATGTCTACAGAGGACCCATTATAGATAATATGCATGCAAATAAAGAGCTTTGGTGTGACTAGCCAAAAAACTAATTCCTTCTTTGAAATGTTCTATTTAGGGTATCTTAATCTGAGATACATACTTTATAGGGTAGTAAAACTTCTAACTATGTTCTAGACAATTTTTATTACTGATTCAAAGCATAGACAAAGGGCCTTTTCTGCCTAAGCTACCGTTTACTTCTCTGCCATTTTCCTCTGCTTCTCATCCCTTCATTCTCTCCATGCCCACCCATCCTCCTCCTTGCTCTTCCTCAACAGTCAGGCATACTCCTTATCCAAGGACTTGACACTGGCTGCTCCATCTCCCTGAGATGCTGCTCCTTCAGATATTGGGAGAGTGAAGCTCTTTCGTGCTTTCAGGTTTTTGGGGTCAAAATTTACCTTCCAGTGAGCCACTCAAGTCAATGTTTAAAAATTAAAATTCCTATCTGTTCATTTCAATTTTTCTCTTCCTACTTTATCTCCTCAGCACTGATTACATTCTGGCACATCACATATACTGTTTATTTTCTGTCTTCCACTCCACAATTTAAGCCCCATGAGGGCAAGACATTTTTTTCACTGTCATATCCTGAGTGCATAGCAGAGCTTGGCACCTCTAAGTATTCCAACTATTTGTTGATTTAATGATTGAAAGAAAGAATAACTCTATGATGTCTGACCATATGGCTAAATTTTTCCTTCTTCAGATGTAATCTATGCTTAATATAAATCTCTCCTTCTCTGTGTAAATCCAAATTAAGGATTGTGGAATTAGTGTTAGTTTAAAGCTGCTATGATATTTAAAATCATCACTGTAATTAAAGGGTCAATGTACATACCTTTTGTAAGACTGTTGGATAAGTAAATTATATTTTTTGTCATATGACTGTCTTTATTTTTATTTCAAAGAACAAATAAATAAATCAGCAGAAAAAATATTTAGATGGGTGGTATACAGTGACACCATAGGGAAATAGATTTGATGACTTAAACTATGTTTCAAGCAAATTATAATTGCTGCCGAGGAGAGAAAAGCAAAAACCAAGAAATTGTTTCTGCTTCTATTTGGTGGGAATAGTGTACACATAACGCACTTGACAGGAAATAATGACAAAGGAGAACTAGAACTATTCACAGCTAAACAACAGGGAGGCCTGGCATGCTGCAGTCCATGGAGTCACAAAGAATCAGACACAACTGAGCGACTGAACTGAACTGAACTGAACAGCTAAATATTTATAATATTTACAAATATTATATTTATTTGTATAATATAAATATTATAATATTGACAAATATTATACAAATATTGTATAATACCTATAGGTATTATAGGTACAAATCAAATGAGTCTGCCTAAAATGGAGGAAAGTCATACAATTTTTCAAAAGCAGTTCCTGAAAAAAAAAAACAAGAGCTAATTTGTCTTAAAAGAGCCTGATCTTTGTGCCGGGCACAATGCTTAGGACTTTGCTCACATTAAAATGCTAAGTCCTCAGGCAACCCTGTAAGTGGGTACTGTTTATTTTCTCCACTTTGTGGATGAGAAAATGGAAGAGAGGCTGTGAGGCTTGCCTGGTTGTAGAAAGCTGCTAAATGGTAGCAGAGACTCTGCGCTGTATGGTCCCCTTAGTTAGACCATATAGTGTTGAACATGAAGACCACAAATCGGACCCAAGCCTAACAGCCATTTTTTTTTTTAAGAGCCGAATTAAGTTCTTTTAGTAGATTGCATATATAGATGTTTAGTCATACTCTTTGATCAACTCTTTAAGAGAACTTTATATCCAATTTACATGCTTCAAATATCACCTTTCCTTTTGGTGACAGTAAGGTCTTATACCCAAATACCCACTTGTACACTGAGAGCTTTAAGAAAAAAACAGGACACAGAGACAGTTGCCATTTTTAGCAGCAATGAAATAGCACTAACCCCTTTCAACATACCAAATTCAAGTCACTATCGGAGGTGAGTGCACTGCAAAGTCACCAGGTACAAAATTGCTAATTCATTTTTAAATTAATAACTTGAAATTACCCCCACTCCCCACCCCATTACATCCCATCTTTTTATAACAGCAAACATTTTGCTATTTTATACATAGGCTAGCAGGCTCTAACAGCCATTTTTGACTGTTTAAGTTCAACTCCAAGGGGGCAGACCTCTTAAAAGGGTATCCCTTAGCATTAAATTACCAACTGATAGCAATAGTGAATGTATTTCATAGCAACTTTTTAACATCCATTTTTTCAAAGGCATTCAAAAATAAAAAATGAAAATCAAGCTAAATACAGGGACTGACTTGAGTTTAATATCAGTTCTTTTGTTTAACTTCTGAAGTCAAAGTTGATTAGATTCAATATTTGAAAGAGTCAGCCTTCCAGAGTCAGTATCTGAGAAAGAAAGAAGTCAGGAGAGAGAGCTAATTAACCTTGTTGATTCGTAGATGGAGAATTTCCTTGCCCCCTGATGATAAGCCTGTTTGTCTCCTCAACAGTGAAATGTTGCATCCTACAAATACAAAGAAAGGGAGACATAAAGCAGTATAGTGAATGCTAAGTTTAAAAAAAGATGTGGAGTCTGGTCTGGGTATAGTAAACATTAGGAAGTGGGGCAGAGATGATGGAGATTTGTAAATGTATAGACAGAAGGAAAAGTCAAGAAAAGCTATGCTTTGGCTGTTGTCATTCTTTCTATCACGACTAGCCATTCCTTTTGTTGGAGGAAAAGTCTTTCAGGCTGTTTTTCCAGATTCTTCTTCCATCCTCATTAGCAGTTCCCTGACCCAGGACTGCCCAAGAGATGTTTTCAAACAGATTTGATCACGCTCACCAGTTCTGCTGACTCAAATGCTATTAAACAACCTATGATTTCTTTTTTAAACTCTGGAGAACAGAAAATATATATATTATAAACCAATGACTTTTTTCTTCTTTTCTCTCCTTTTTTCGGCTTCCCTGCTTACTCTTAAAACTATACCCATTTTTCCCTAGCTGTAAAAGTTTTCCTATATTATTGTGTTGTTAGTCATAGCCTTCGTGGATTTTATATTTTGTGATAGTAATTTAATCTGTTATAGCACAAGCAGGTTCAGCCTGTTTACTTCAGTGACCTACTATGCTGGAGTGGTTAAAAAAAAACACCCACGTTCCCTTATGAGAGTTTGAAGCCAAATTCTCTCTGTCCAGATGGTTCCTGCTACTAGGCCAGGAAAATGTAGAACCTCTCTATTTCCTGCTTTTTTGTTTATAGTGGCCCTTGATTGCTATTAACGATCCCCAGCTGTACCAGTCACCTAGCCCTGTCTCCCTTCTATCTCTTCCATCCTCATTAACCCCTTGGGGTTGGTTCCTGCTTTTCTGAAGCCTGATCCTTCCTCACTTTTTCACAAAAGAAACAAAACTTTAATTTCAATAACTTTCTAGGAAACAACTGGAAAAATAAAAAATTAATTCTGTCCATAAAGGCAAAGATGGCAATGCTGAACAATTCTAGGGAAGAATTCTTTGACTTTATTTTTTAATTTTGCACTCCTGCAACCATATACATGCTCATTTTCACTTAGTTTTTAAATAAATAATGAATCCTGAAGCATCTAAAAATACTAAAACTCATGCATGCACATATCTCTATCTGTGTCAGATCGTTTTTTGGAGATATTTTAGATATAGCTTTGTCAAGTCTTTAGAGTTTTTCACTCAAAACTCACTCTTGATATCATTTCCTATTACTTCATTTTAAAAAATTTATTTTTTTAATGAAGGATAATTGCTTTGCAGAATTTTGTTGTTCTCTGTCAAACCTCAATATGAATCAGCCACAGGTGTACATGGATCCCCTCCTTTTCGACCCTCACCCCCATCTTCATTCCCATCCCAGGCCTCTAGGTTGATACAGAGCCCCTGTTTGAGTTTCCTGAGCCATTCAGCAAATTCCCCTTGGCTATGTATTTTACGTATGATAATGTAAGTTTATGCCCTGACCAGTAATGCTGAAGAAGCTGAAGTTGAATGGTTCTATGAAGACCTACAAGACCTTTTAGAACTAACACCCAAAAAAGATGTCCTTCTCATTATAGGGGACTGGAATGCAAAAGTAGGCAGTCAAGAAACATCTGGAGTAACAGGCAAATTTGACCTCGGAGTACAGAATGAAGCAGGGCAAAGGCTAATAGAGTTCTGCCAAGAGAACGTACTGGTCATAGTAACACCCTCTTCCAACAACACAAAAGATGATTCTACATATTGACATCATCAGATGGTCAACACCGAAATCAGATTGATTATATTCTTTGCAGCCAAAGATGGAGAAGCTCTATATAGTCAGCAAAAACAAGGCCTGTGGCTCAGATCATGAACTCCTTATTGCCAAATTCAGACTTAAATAGAAGAAACTGGGGAAAACCACTAGACCATTCAGGTATGACCTAAATCAAATCCCTTATGACTATATAGTGGAAGTGAGAAATAGATTTAAGGGACTAGATCTGATACACAGAGTGCCTGATGAACTATGGACGGAGGTTTGTGACATTGTACAGGAGACAGGGATCAAGACCATCCCCAAGAAAAAGAAATGAAAAGGAGCAAAATGGCTGCCTGAGGAGGCCTTATGAATAGCTGTGAAAAGAAGAGAAGTGAGAAGCAAAGGAGAAAAGAAAAGATATACTCATTTGAATGCAGAGTTCCAAAGAATAGCAAGCAGAGATAAGAAGGCCTTCCTCAGCAATCAATGCAAAGAAATAGAGGAAAACAGTAGAATGTGAAAGACTAGAGATCTCTTCAAGAAAATTAGAGATACCAAGGGAACATTTCATGCAAAGATGGGCTCAATAAAGGACAGAAATGGTATGGATCTAACAGAAGCAGAAGGTATTAAGAAGAGGTAGCAAGAACACACAGAAGAACTGCACAAAAAAGATCTTCCCAATTCAGATAATCATAATGGTGTGATCACTCACCCAGAGCCAGACATCCTGAAATGTGAAGTCAAGTGGGCCTTAGGAAGCATCACTATGAACAAAGCTAGTGGAGGTGATGGAATTACAGTTGAGTTATTTCAAATCCTAAAAGATGATGCTGTGAAAGAGCTGCACTCAATATGTCAGCAAATTTGGAAAACTCAGCAGTGGCCACAGGACTGGAAAAGGTCACTTTTTATTCCAATCCCAAAGAAAGGCAATGCCAAAGAATGCTCAAACTACTGCACAATTGCACTCATCTCACATGCTAGTAGAGTAGTGCTCAACATTCTTCAAGCCAGGCTTCATCAATACATGGACCATGAACTTCCAGATGTACAAGCTGGTTTTAGAAAAGACAGAGGGACCAGAGATCAAATTGCCAACATCCACTGGATCATTGAAAAATTAAGAGAATTCCAGAAAAACATCTATTTCTGCTTTATTGACCACGACAAAGCCTTTGACTGTGGAATCACAATAAACTGTGGAAAATTCTGAAAGAGATGGGAATACCAGACCACCTGACCTGCATCTTGACAAACCTGTATGCAGGTCAGGAAGCAATAGCTAGAACTGGACATGGAACAAAAGACTACTTCCAAATAGGAAAAGGAGTATGTCAAGGCTGTATATCGTCACCTTGCTTACAACTTATATGCAGAGTACTTCATGAGAAACGCTGGGCTGGAGGAAGCACAAGATGAAATAAAAATTGCCGGGAGAAATATCAATAACCTTAGATATGCAGATGACACCACCCTTATGGCAGAAAGTGAAGAGGAACTAAAAAGCCTTCTGATGAAAGTGAAAGAGGAGAGTCAAAAAGTTGGCTTAAAGCTCAACATTCAGAAAACTAAGATCATGGCATCCAGTCCCATCACTTCATGGGAAATAGATAGGGAAACAGTGGAAGCAGTGGCTGACTTTGCTTTTTTGGGCTCCAAAAGTCACTGCAGATGGTGATTGCAGCCATGAAATTAAAAGACACTTACTCCTTGGCAGGAAAATTATGACCAACCTAGACAGCATATTAAAAAGCAGAGACATTACTTTGTCAACAAAGGTCCGTCTAGTCAAGGCTATGGTTTTTCCAGTGGTCATGTATGGATGTGAGAGTTGGGCTATAAAGAAAGCTGAGTGCTGAAGAATTGTTGCTTTTGAACTGTGGTGTTGGAGAAGACTCTTGAGAGTCCCTGGGACTGCAAGAACATCCAACCAGTCCATCCTAAGGGAGAGGAGTCCTGGGTGTTCATTGGAAGGACTGATGTTGAAGCTGAAACTCCAATACTTTGGCCACCTGATGTGAAGAGCTGACTCTTTTGAAAAGACCCTGATGCTGGGAAAGATTGAAGGCAGGGCGAGAAGGGGATGACAGAGGATGAGATGGTTGGATGGCATCACTGACTCAATGGACATGAGTTTAGGGAAGCTCAGGGAGTTGGTGATGGACAGGGAGGCCTGGCGTGCTGCAGTTCATGGGGTTGCAAAGAGACGGCCATTGCTGAGTGATTGAACTGAACTGAACTAAGTTTCCATGCTAATCTTTCCATACATCTCACCCTCTCCTCCCCTCTCCACAGGTCCTTTACTTCTTTATAGATGCTATTTTAGGTTGCATAAGATATAAGCAAATAAAAATATCATCGCTGTCATAGTGTTAACTTATTTCCACTATGTTCATGAATGTAATATTTCTGTAGCCCCTCTTTGAAATAGGTAGAATGTTCTGTAAAGGAAAAAAAATTGGAATGGAGAGCAACTCAACTTCCATTCTTTGAGTTTCTAATTAGAGCTTGAAGCAGATATGACTTCATGAATAAAAGTGAACTAAAATGTCTTTTGCCTTTGGTATTACTCTAGCACCACCAACTTAATGGACATGAATTTGAGCAAACTCTAGGAAATAGTGAAGGACAGGGAATCCTGGTGTGCTGCAGTCCATGGCGTTGAAAAGAATCGGACATGACTTAGCAACTGAACATTATTTCCTCTTTTACTGGCCTTTGCTCTCTTTCTGTCTTAAATATTAAATTACAAGTTCCTTTTAAGATGTCTTTGCCTCTTTGTCTTCTAGCAGGGCATAAAAGCCAACATTCATGGTATATGTTCTAACTGCCAGGTGCTGTACTATATGCTTCACATGAACTGTTCTTTTATTTCCCACGAAACTTTTTGAGATAAATTTTGAAATCATTCCCATTCACGGAGGGAGAGTTACAGAGGTTGTGTATAAACGGCATATAGGCAATCTTTCTTAAGAAGCAATTGAACAAACTCAACATCTAAGTATGTTTCTCCTGAAGTTAAAATGACTGTGAAAGAAGAATTTGCTCTAGGGGAAAGAATTTGAGGATTGGGACCAAGGGGCTCACTGTTAAATCACAGCAGCAGAAACACTCTGTGGAGGGCTGCTAGGATTAAAGTGGAAGTTACTCAGTCATGTCCGACTCTTGCGACCCCTCCTGGAATTCTCCAGGCCAGAATACTGGAGTGGGTAGCCTTTCCCTTCTCCAGAGGATCTTTCCAACCTAGGAACCGAACCCAAGTCTCCCACCATTGCAGATGGATTCTGTACTAGCTGAGTCACAAGGGAAGCTAAGATTAAATTGATTACCTCCATTAAATTGCTCCATTGCTTTCTGAGGAAGGAAGTGCATTGCTTTTGTTTTCCTCACTGGATGGTAGAAAGAAATCACCATTAAACAGGAAAAAATAACATACTTTTTTTTTTTTTTTTTTAGTTGGAGGCTAATTATTTTACATCATTACAGTAGTTTTTGTTATACATTGAAATGAATTAGCCATGGATTTACATGTATTCCCCATCCCAGTCATACTTTTTTAAAAAAAAATAAAAAGATTTAAGAGCTCTCTGATATGCATGAACAGTGAAAGTGAAAGTCGCTCAGTGTCCAACTCTTTGCGACCCCATGGACTATATATAAAATGCCATAAATGAACATTTATTAGTAACAATTGTCATAATTTATCCTACTCTATTATTTTAGAATCTGTGGGCAATTTTTCTGGTATTTTATAATCAGATTTTTAGTTAGGTTTTAACTACATATAGGAAAATTCAGACAGCATTTGATAAATTGCATGTTGGATCATAAATCATCTGGGGACTCATTTTGCCACTGAACCCTTCTTTTTTTTTAAGCTTTTGATTCTTTTGCTAATCTTAATAATGTCTCTGTTTAAAAATAACCATCAACAGATAGTGTGTATTTAGGGCTGTGACCAATGAGGCTGGAATCCCTCCGCCGTCTCTCCAGGAGGGATGTTTTGCTTGTGGGAGCACAGGTTTACTGAATGAATTCCCCTGGTACAAATACACTGCTCAAGGCAGCACATTACACTGTGCTTTAAGTGAACAGATAGATTCCAAAATCAAATGAGGACTTGGGGAATTGCCCACATTTAACCAAACAACCAGCTGTGCAAATGTTAAAATGCAATTGATCTACTATAGTATTTGAGAATCATGGAGGGTCATTTAGTTCAATACTCAGATGGTTACCTAGCAGGGCTGGAAGCTTTGCAGGTCCAGCCATGACTGATAATAGTCTTTACTGAAGATGATCAAAAAGGTTGACTGGACCTCTTTTAACCTATTACCACTCCATTTATGTGTTTCTCCCCTCAATTTCCAGATCCTGAAAATTTCTCCCCTAAAATTTAGCTAAAGAGAAGGGTTGTGTTGGTTTTTTTTTTTCTGGTACATTTTCACTTCTTTGTTTGATTTCTAACTGCTATATGGAAATGACAAAATCAAACAGACATACAGTGGAAAATCGGAGTTTGTATCACAAACAAAAAGTAAGAATATTAGTCAAAAATATTTGTTTTATGTTGTCTCTTGCTTGTTTCCTGTTAGTCTCTCACTCCTGCTCTAGTCAAATTTTCTGTTTTATGATTTTCAGCTCATGTAGTCTATATTCACTCTTTTTCTGCATGGAAAAGTAGCTTTTACATGAATCTTAGTTTTCATTTTGTTCTATTTCCTTTGGTTTTCTCATGTGTTGGCTCTATTTTTTCACTCAGCTGTATTTTAATGAATTAATCCTGGTAACTGAAATATTCTTCTGAGATATATATACACACACACACACACACACACATATATGTATATATATACATATACATATTATTTTTTGCCATTATATAAATAATTAATTTGTTAAGGAGAGTTATGCATTCCATAAAATTATAAGAGCCTATTATCAGACCAATTAGAATAAGATTGTTGTAAAATGTGGTTGACTTGAGAGTTGAATCCTTTGCTTTTTAGATAAGGGCTCTTATATCAACAGAAAAAAGTATTTCCTTTTAGCTGCACATAGCATTTTAGTGTTTTGGAACATGCTTAAAAAGTGTAATTTTGGTTCAAATAAAAATAAAGTATTTATTATTTGAAAGAATAGCTTAGGGCTGAATTTTCACCTTTTCTGCTGAGATGCAAGCCAAAATGAGTCAATTAAAATTATTCTTTTGCTTAGATAAATAGCAATTACAACAAAAAGCATTGAAAAAGAACACTTCAGCAGAGCCCTGAGATATGGAAAGCAGTGTTAATGTGTAAAAAAGCTCTAGGAACTGAAAGATACTGTCAAGTGGACAGAAATTTTTTTCTTTGTATTTGCTTTAGTGGAGTAAGACACTTCTCCAAGAGGCAGAGAAAATGGTTTTCATGCTCTCTCTCTCTCTCTCTCTCCTAACTATTAAATCATGAGATTCCATTTCCATCAAGTCATTTCTTTGCAGGTGATGTCTCTAGTCCTTTTCCACTCTAAGGTTCTATGAATTCTAGAAATATTGACTTAGAGATTGTTTCATAAATCATGAATGCAAACCAAACAATCCAATCACAGATAGTAATGTTATCAGACCCAGGAGTGACCCTCCAGTTTTCATCACCATAACCTGAATTCCCGAACCAAACAAATAATCTCATCTGATGTTATTGAAAAAAGGTTGCACTTGAGTAATGAAATTCCAGTGCAACTTGAACTCTGAATTTCACAGGCAACACTTTAAGTTTAACCTTATTTTGTTTCATGGACTTAGACTTTCAAAAGATAGCCTCTCTTAGATGATTTATGTGGAGTACAAGGACTGGTAGCTCACCTGGTAAAGAATCCACCTGCAATGCAGGAGATCCCAGCTCGAATCCTGGGTTGGGAAGATCCCCTGGAGAAGGGATAGGCTACCAGTATTCTTGGGCTTCTGGTGGCTCGGCTGGTAAAGAATCTGCCTGCAATGCGGGACACCTGGGTTCAGTCCCTGGGTTGGGACGATCCCCTGGAGAAGAGAACAGCTACCCACTCCAGTATTCTGGCCTGGAGAATGCCATGGACTATATAGTCCATGGGGTCACAAAGAGTTGGAAACGACTGAGTGACTTTCTAAAGGACTAATAGGTCCATTGCGTTTTAAAGACTTTGAAGTATTTCTCTGTATCTTTCATTACTAAGAAGTATAGGACCTTTCATGATGCATATTTACAGTAACTTTCATTTCTTAGAAAATTAGATAATCATAAAATACTGAAAACAGAAATATTTCAAAGTAATTGCATTGTCTATAAAATTCTGTTCTGTAATTAAGGGACTGGGAGGGGAGTGATAGTTACTCTTTTCTCATCCTTTCTGTGTTCCATTTTTATACTACATGGCATAAATTCATTTTTTAAAATGTAATAAAATATAAATAGAGCAGAAAAAAAAATCAAACCTCTACTCCTTCATAAAAGGATAGTTCAATTTAAAATCGCAGTCACTAGAATGTTTAGTATCTAAGGTCAAGCTTCAGGCCTTCCTTTGCCTCCTTTTTTGTGTAGGAAGAAATGCTTTTTATATTGAAATTATTGTTCTGTTTTTCACAATATCTGTCATGGATGACAGTCACTTACACAATACCAGTAAATGTTTGGATGAGGCTGATTGAATTAAATTGCCCTTAGGTTAGGGCTGGGTAGATGAAGAATAATTACGCTCACAAGCCAAGCTACTTTTATTCTGCCATTTTGAGAAAAGATGGGTTAAATTTCCTGAAGTTGTGATCTAATAGTGGGCCAGATTCTAAATAGGCACCTTTGAGTAGTTTAATTTATGTTGTTAACCTCAAGTAAAGCTGATTGTTATTTAAATATGATATTCTTTTTTGGAAATCAAAATTTTTCGTGCTTGCCTTCTAATACCTACCTTGATTCTAATAACTTCTAATACCTAACTCACTTCTGATAACTTTGGCTCAATCCTCCAACTAAAAAATTAACAGACATATATACAAGTTTCTGTATTTTAGAAACTTATTTAGAGTTAGAACAAGATCAAACAGAAAGGAAGACAAAACTGGGCAGTGATTGGAGTTAGAAAGGAAATTAGCATAAAGAGGGAGAATGAGTGGTTTGGAGTCAGCATGCAAGAAAAGTGGGAGAAAGAAGTTTCAGAAAACATTTCAAGGCCAGGTTTGTATAACGTGGAATATAGTGGATGTAGCAGCAAAACACATCCATGTCTTCAAATTATTGAAAAAAAGTGAAGACTAAATTCAGGAAGACAAGACTAAAACATTAGAAAATTTGCTTCATTGGAATATATGAAGCCACATGCCTTTAACAGAGAGTAAATGATAGCAAGACTTATTGCTAAAACCAATTATAAGTAGCAAAATATTAATCTTTTCATGACTAAATGTATCTAGATTTGCATTATAAATAGGATAGCATTTATTACAGAAAAGTACCAGACATTTGTGCAAACTGCATTCAGGGCTTACATTATCGAGAAAGCAAAATTATGGGAGAAATAATAATTAGCTATGCTAGAATAAAAAGCCCTTTTTATCTAGTTACTACCCACTTTAGATATTAATATGATCCAGACTAGTCTACACTGCTTTCTAAGAGTTTATTTAAGAAGTATGGCTGCAACTTAGTGTTTTTCTTTATTTTTGGCTGGGTAGCATTTGTGTTTACCTTATTTCCAGTTACCTGCTTTTGTTGGTGAAAGGTCAGTAATGATTGGAATTGGTACCCATTCTAAACTGGGGAGAATTTTCATTTTACTCTTGGTATTTGCCAACCTTTTATTTTAAAGTAAAGCTCTACTTTTTACCAGGAGCCACCCTGAGGAAAATGGGAATTTAGTATAATAAAGTATGCTATTTATTTATTTGCAATTACTATTCTCTCAATTATACATTTTTCACAGTCAACTGCTTCACTAAATTAATTCCTTTTGTTCCTTCAAATTGTATTCCCTTTAAACATGTTCCCCGTGGTAAGGAAAGCTGCACGCAAGAAATATGGTCTATGATGTCAATATGAAGGCTTTATTTTATTTTATTATTCAGTTATGCATATTAAAACAAATACATTATTCCCAGCAGTGGTATTGTTTTGTCAGTCAGATTCTTTAATACCACAAGAAAGAGGCACACAGGAGTCACCTTGGCACAGGGAGCTTATTAAGTTTATATAGAAATAGTAGGTTGAAAGTTTCTCTAAGATTAACATGTACTACCCCTCTTGGAGAACTGAAACCATAACTCAGTATTACTAGGATCTAATAGGAATGTGAGATACTTTTTCATTTATCGTTTACGTTTCTAAATATATAAGGATTTGATTGGCTTAGGTTATCATCTTTCAGTTTGGATATAGTTTCAGAATGCAGCCCTTCAGAGGTGGTTGGCCTCACTTTTGACCTGCTCCAGGTGTAGTTTCAGAATGGAAATATAGGGTTTAGTTTCAGAATGAAGTCTATTCGGTACAGTTTCGGAACGGAGCCCTTCCGAGATGGTTGGCCTCACTTTTAGCCTGCTCCAGCTTGGTTGTCTTTAACTAGCACACTGATTACTGCTGCAATCGGTGTTGCCAAAGAACTAGATTGGTTTCAGCTCATATACCTTTGAAAGCATCATATACAGGAAAGGACTGATTCTGGCCACTTTTCTTAGGAGGACATTGTGGGCTTGGCAGTCATCTGAGGTTATACACATCTCCTTCCATCATGTCCGGTAAAAGTACCACTTTGTTAGATAAGGTCATTTTTCTCATTTAAATTAGTTGATTTTATTAAATTAGTTATTTCTTTATTTTAATTAGAAAATGTGGTAGGAATGAGAAGATTCAGGAAAAATTATTCTATGTTAAAGTACTAAAATCTAAATATTCTCATATCAAGAGACTAGTTGCCAGTTTCATAGTTTTCTTCCTTGAAATCACACACATTAAATTTGAAAGTATTGCATATATAAAGGAGTTGGTAGATATTGTTTCATGAAAGTCAAAATTTCAGAGCCTATTATCTCTGCAGTCTGTAGGTTTGATATGATATGACTGTAGTATGGAAACTAGGATTTGTTAGACAGAGACTTGTGAGTTTCTAGTGATGGCTCATGTGAGTCTAGAGCCTAATCCTTTTCTAAGATTTGAGTTCAGATTTATTGCTACAAATAAAACACTGCCTATTTTTGTTTTAAATAAGTTATTCATAGAAAGCAGAATAAGTATACACTGCTGGCTTTCTTCTCACCAGTTTTTGCTTTTTAAAATGGGAGGCAGTTAGCAGGAAACAACTGACACACCACATTTTGGGGTGAGGTGGGCAGTAAAGCAATACGTGGAAGGGGAGAAGCTCCTTGGATAATTTAGTGGTCTCATAAAACTGAATTCTACCAGGAGCTGTTCGATTCAGTTGTCACATCCTGAAAGAGTTCTGGTTTGCTCTGGAGGAAGTGTCCAGTGGGTTTAAAAGAGGGTTTCTGACACTCAAGTCACAGAAGGTGTGGAGTGTTACACCTCCACTTACCCAGTCATACCAAATTAAAAACAGAACTGGGGGAGAAGTAGGTCAGCAACTCTAAATTATGCAGGAACAAGCGGTTAATTAGTGAACCTCTCTGGCCATCTGCACACATTTAAAGGCTGAGAGAAACAACTATTATTTTGATGACTGCACAAGAAATGCAGTCGCATAGCTTATACAATGTGGGGATAAAGCAAACATTCATGACATGTTTATTACATGTGTCATACGGTGTTTTAGTGCTTTTCTATATCACTTATAATCCTTGACGCCTTTTGTGTTGGGCCTTATTATCATCATTTATGTCAGTGAGAAATTGGGCTCAAGGTAAGGTCCCAAGATAGTAAAATGCCCTTTGGGACCCAAAGCTGGCTGACTTAAAGTCCAAAATGCCCGAGGGACTTGGAGAAATTTATTTACTATTGTTCTAGCAGCAATGAGAAGCTTCCTCCTGGAGTTATTGTGGGGGAACTGCTGGCTAATTAAAAGGACATTAAACAACTTGTAAATAAAATTTAGTGCCTTTTCATTTATTTGTTTCAACAACACCTGCCTTGAGCCAGTGCCAAGGGATGTTCTGTGTGTGGTAGAATAAATTAGGAATAAATGAGTCATAGTATCCACCCCCAATAAAGAGGAGAGGGGGACATATGAATGAAAATTACAGTATCATATAAAAAGAGCTAGAACGTAGGTGCCTTAGTTAAAAGTGTGAGTTCCACCCGATGTTACTCTTTTAAATGGGTGTTTTTAGAATTTTTTTGAGACAAACTTTATACACAGTGAAACAGACAGATATTATATGTAGCATTTAATGAATTTTAATGCAGCATATGCACCTGTGCAACCAACAACTCAAACCAGACATAGGGCAATTTCATCACCCTAGAAAGCCTGCCCATGTCCTTTTTTATTCCTTTCCCATCTCTTAGCAACTGTTCTAATCTCTATCACCATAAAATTTCAACTTGAACATCATACAAATGAAATCACTTGGTATGTTCTTTTTTCTTTGGATATAGCTTCATATTATCAGCAAAACATTTCAGAAATTTGGCTCCAAATGTTGATTGTATCCATAATTCTTTCTTTTTTTATTATGGGGTGGTATTCCATTGTGTAAATATACCACAATTTGCTTATCCATTCTTCTGCTGATGGACATTTGGATTGTCTCCAGCTATTGGCCAATTGTTATTTGATATCTGGCTCCTTAACTTGAGCAGTTTTTGGCTATACCAGCTATGTATTTATTCACTCATTTATTATATTTATATACACCATTATCCATTAACCAATGTGTCTATGCAAAATATGCATTTAGGGTGAGATTATTTGTTAGTGAATGTGGACATTGCTCATAATTTTAATCATTTTTGATAACTTTAATATTTTAATGTTGATATATTAACACATCTGATCAGATTTTCATCGATTTTATTTTGCAGTGTGGTCAGTGAGGTTCTTACGCTAGGATGAGCAATAATGTAATTCTCGCCATTGGTCCATTTCATGTAGGTTTAATTTAGTTGAAACAGAATAGTACAATTTGTAAGTTCACTTATTGGTTAAAATTGAGTATCATAATCTAAAAGTCCACTTTCTGGTACAAATGTAGACTACCACATACATCAGTAAAATGAAAACAAAGCATAAATGAAAGAACCTTTGTCCCATTTCTCCTACTTTTAGATGTTCCACTCATTCCTCGTCAGCCGAAGACTGTAGATGACACGAACATCTGACATATATATTGTTTTACTGAGGGGACTAATGTCAAACTTAATATTACTTACTTCTTTAATTTTTTTAAGTTTAGAAAGTAAATATAATTATAAATGCTAACATTTTCCGCACTCTACAGTGGTTTGGTTTATTCACATCCTGGGGGGCCTGCACTCTGCTTTAGAGACACCCGTTGTAGAGTGTGGCTTAGCAGAAAAACTGGACCAGTTAGCAGTCAGAATGCTCATTTTGAAATTATATCACACTCATGGACTTACTGTAGAGCCCCATACTAGTCACTCCATGTCTTTTGTGCCTCATTTCAAGATAAGACATTAGGACTGAATAACTTCTAGGGTCTCCCTGTACCTAACACCACATGTGTTTAATTCATTCTGTCTTTGGGTCTTTTTCATCTTCTCAGGAGACCCATCTCCTAATGTGACCTCCCTCTTACTACAGTGATGCCCTTTAGTAGTATCTGAGACAACACTGTGGACTCGGTCTCTTGCATATCTTTCCCCCTGCCTACAGTTTAGCTAAATGTCCTGTTCCAGAAAGACTCCCGAGAGATGTTCTGCCAAGAGCAGTATGTAAGAGTCTAAGATAAGCAAACCTGTGCCCCACCCCCCACAGTTGGTAAGATCCTGAGGCAAATGTCCAAAAAATCAAGGATGAGAATTAGTAGTAGAAGTAGTGAAAGTCACTCAGTTGTGTCTGACTCTTGCGACCCCATGGACTATAGTCCGCCAGGCTCCTCTGTCCATGGGATGCTCCAGGCAAGAATACTGGAGTGAGTTGCCATTTCCTTCTCCAGGGGATCTTCCTGACCTAGGAATTGAATCCAAGTCTCCTGCATTGCAGGTAGATTCTTTACCAACTGAGCTATGAGGAAACCCCTAAAGATGAGAAAAAGAAGACAAATTGCTACAGCATATACTCACTATCCTAGAAAGAGTTGGCAGTATTCAAAATGTACTTAGAAACGGGTAAAGTCATAGCAGGGAGGTTTATCTTATTGTTTCCTTGACCAGGACTTAGATCTCTTTCTCGTGCTAACTACTAATTATTTTTCTGAAGACTCAATGAGAAAGTTGAGCATAGTTTGGAAGATCATTACAATAGCTGGCAACTTAGAGTACTTTGGGAGTTTTGATCATCATCTTAACACTGAATGTCTGAATTACTAACTTTAGGAAAAGAAGGATTGCACCTAATCCTTGCAAGAACTGTAAAAATCAGGATTAGAAGAGTGAAGTAAGATTTGAGAAGGAAGCTAGATTGGACTCTGATCACACTGAATGTCTTGCTGCTGTGTGGGGTTTTATCTTGTAATCGATGGCAAACCACTGATACTTTCTGAGTTGGTTGAGACCTAGTTGTAAAACATGTTTTAGGGGAAAAACAAGATTGCTGATGATGTATGAGATAGAATGTAGGAGTTAAAAACAAAGTAAGATACCTACAGGATATCATGTAGTGATGGGAGCAAGTGGAATGGAAAAACTGAAGTAGGTCTAGAAGGGAAAGAATGAACAAACTGGTAAGTGACCAAATATTAGGAGAAGGAAAAGAGAAAGTGTTACTGAGATAGTTTAAAAATTACTTCCTCTGAGAACTTACTTACAAAACAGAAAGAGATCCACAGATCTAGAGAATGAATTTATGATTGCCAGGGGAAGGTTGAAGGGAAGGGATAGTTAGGAAGTTTGGGATGGACATGTACACATTGCTAAATTTAAGATGGATAACCAACAAGACCTGCTGTATAGCGCATGGAACTCTGCTCAAAGTTATGTAGCAGTTTGGATGGGATGGGAGTTAGGGGAAGAATGGATACTTGTATATGTATGGCTGAGTCCCTTCAATGTTACCCTGAACCTATCACAACATTTTTAATCGGCGATACCCCGATTTATAAAAATAAAAAGTTTTGAAAACAGAAGAGTACAGAATTACTTCCTCTGAAATTAATACATTTAAATAACAGTAATTGTAAATATAAACATATGTAGCAGATATATAATACAAATGTATGCACATATGCTTTATCATTTAAATTCTACCAAAACTAAATTTTCTGAAGGAGAGAATTATTATGTTTCAGCAAAAGTAATGCAAGGAGTATACTAATGAAAAACAAGAAGTCTTGCTCTCACCATATTCTTTCCACCCCCTCTGGCGGTGCTGTAATGAGGACCTATTAGTATTTTAGTTGTCACGAGCTACTCATGCAAACTACATTAATTTTGTTGAAAATGGTCATTAGCAAAGTTAATTATTTTTAAAGTGTTAACTGATTATTGTGTAAGTATTATGTATTCACTAATTATTATTCCTTTCCATTAATTATATATAATTACCTAATTCCTAAAAGCAGATGATTCCTGTTTTGCCATGCTGTTCACTTCTGTTAATTTGGCTTACCAGATAATCCCTTGTATTAATGCAGAGCCATACACAAGAACGTTCAGAGTCATTTGATAAACATTAACTTGTTAATCCTAATGACTTCTTGATATCAAAATGAAAAGCTCTTTTTTTGCAAGCTTGTGTCTTATAGTCACTGTCAAGTTCACAACTGAATAATATCTGAATAAACAAAGATAATGAAATCATATATAATGCTGGATTATCTATGGGAATTAGTTCATTTTCCCAATCAGGAAGAAAAATAAATCCAACCTGAGATACAGAATTAAATTATTCTTATCTTATAAATACAGAAAATTCAAGTATCATAATTTCAATGTGAAGAGTAAGTAAATAAATATAGACAAACATAAATACAAGTCAAGTAGAGGGAGATTTTATATCTAATGCATAAACTCAAATTTATTTTAATTATAATTTGAGGTTGTAATAATTTGATATAATTTGTTGCACCTCATAGACATAAACAAATGCTGTATGAAATGATTTAATATTGTACTATTTAGTAGTGTGCTTTTTTTTTTTTCTATTTTCAGCATATCTGTCTTTGGTAGCTCACCCCAAATGTTAAAATGATGGGTTTGAGTGTCAACAAATTCCATCTGTTACTCAAAACAGCATGTTTCCTTCCTTTTCTTACGCTCTAATCCCCACTAGAGACACTTATAATTTCAATCCTATTTGCAGTATCTCTTTTTTTCAAGATACAGCCATCAACATTTTATAAAGTAGAAGCTTGGAAGAAAATGTTTAAAAAAGCAGAATAGTGAACAATTCACTATGGGATGGAATAAAATGGTTTAGCCTGATGTTTTCTGCCACTGCAGTATGTTAGAGCACATTTCAAAGATCATTTCATAGCCTTCTGACGCGTACTTTAGGGAAGTGGGGAGGGAGGGTGATTTAGCACTCAGCTTCTTGCGGTGTCCTCATGTAGCCTCTCTCTGCGCTCATGCTCCTGGTCTTCCTTTTATAAGAACACCTTGTAAGGATACTGGATTAGGGTCTCTCATTTTTCTTTTTTTTTTTTGCCCTTTCTTTCTTGAGGTATAGTTGATTTACAATATTATATCAATTTTAGGTATACAACATAGTGAATTATAATTTTTAAAGGTTATACTCCACTCATAGTTCTTATAAAATATTGGCTGTGTTTCCTGTGCTGTATAAATATCCTTGTAGCTTGTTTATTTTATACACAGTAAATAATTTGCACCTCTCATCCATTAACCCTGTCTTTTCCCTTCCCCTTCCCACATCCCCACTGGTAACCACTAGTCTGTTCTCTATAATTGTGAGTCAGTTTCTTTTTTGTTGTTGTTATTTCACGAGTTTGTTTTATTTTTTTAGATTCCACATATCAGTGATATCATATAATATTTGTCTTTCTCTAACTTATTTCACTGAACACCATACCTTTTAAGTTCACCCATGTTGATGCAAATGGAAAAATTTCATTCTTTCTAGGATCACATTTAATCTTAACTGTCTCCTTAGAGGTCCTATCTCCAAATGAGGGGTTGGGGCTTTAACATGTGAATTTTGGAGGAACACAATTCACTTCATGACATTCTGCTTTCTCATTCCCAAAATTCATGTTCTTCTCGTATGCTATATACTTGACCTATCCCAACAGCCCCCACAAATCTTACCAATTTCAGCATCAATTCCAAGTTGAAAGCCTTGTCTAAATTTCATGTAAATCAAGTGCAGGTGAGACCTGAGGTACGGTATTTCTTGATTCATGATTCCTCTCCAGCTGTGAACCTGTGAAATTAGACAACTTAGATGCTTCCAAAATACAAGCAAGGTGGGACAGGCACGGGATAGATGGTCCCATTCCAAAAGGGAGAAGTTGGAAATAAAAATGGGTGACAGGCTCCAATCAAGTAAACTTCCATCAGGTTGGAAAGCTTCAAAATAATCCTCTTTGGCTCAGTGCTGTGTGTGGACTCAGGAGTGGTAGCAGCGTCACCTGCACATTTCCGGGTGGCAGTCTCACTTCTGCAGCTCTGTGGGGTGGTCTTGCCCCTGGACACTGGGAAGCAGCATCCTGAGCCACAGACGTTGAGCCAGGCTTACCTTCAGAAATCACTGCGCAAAGAGTCTGGCCCCCAGGGGCTGTGGTAGGAGTGTGATTCCTGAGTGTCTCGTAATTGCCCTCTTGACCATCCTTCCCTTTCTCTGAAGAACACTACTTGTTTAAAGGGACTTTCCCGGTGACTCAGACGGTCAAGCATCTGTCTACAGGGCAGGAGACCCGGGTTCAGTCCCTGGGTCGGGAAGATCCCCTGGAGAAGGAAATGTCACCCCATTCCAGTATTCTTGCCTGGAGAATCCCATAGATGGAGAAGCCTGGTAGGCTACAGTCCATGGGGTCGCAAACAGTCATACATGACTGAGCGACTTCACTTTCACTTGTTCAAAGATGGATAGTTCTGTTGTCTCATCCTTGAGAATCCCTGAAATTCAACAGTGTTCCTTTATTCTGTCCCACTTTTTCTGTCCTCTTTAGTCCCAGCTGGCAATGTTTCTGTCACATTTTTAGTTGTTTTTTTGTTTTTTTTTTTAACAGTAACGCCCTACTCAGAATACCAAAATCTGTATTGATCTGCTCAGGTTACCATAACAAAACACTCCAGACTAAGTGGTTAAAACCACAGAAATTTATTTTTTCACAGTTCTGGAGGCTAGAAGTCCAGGATTAAGGTGCCCCCGGGGTTAGTTTCTGGTGAGTTCTCTATTTTCCTGGCTTGCAGAAGACCACCTTCTCCCTATGTTTTCACATAGTTTTTCCTCTGCGTGTTCATGGAGGGTGGTGAGGGGGAGAGAGAGAGAGGGCAGAGGGAGTGCATGAGTGCACCTCTAGAGTCTCTTTCTCTTCTGATAAGGATGCTAGTCCCACTGGATTAAAGCATCATCCATAAGGCCGCAGTGTTAACAGGGGCGGCTAGAAGGCTAGGGGCTGGAATCTTTCACTCACACATCGAACGACTGATGCTGGATCTGGGATTTTAGCAGGAACTGTTGGCTGAATACCTACAAGTTCCATCTGGTAGGTAGGTTCCAAGTATGAGCATCCCAAGGACTCAAGAAAGCCCAGCAGAAGCCATGTAAGAATCACTTACAACTAACTTAACCTCGAAGTCGCACAAGCATCACTTGTGGGAGAAGTGAGAAAGCATTAGTCATTCAGTCGTGTTCAACTCCTTGCAACCCCATGGACTGTAGCCACAAGGTTCCTCTGTCCATGGACTTTTCCAGGCAAGAATACTGAAGTGGGTAGCCACTCCCTTCTCCAGGGGATTTTTCCGACCCAGGGATTGAACCCAGGTATCCTGCATTGGAGGTGGATTCTTTACATTTGATTTAAAGTACCACTCTCTTTCAAGTAGGGAAAATAGACTTCTTGATGGGGGAATGGCAAGGATATGAAAATATTGCTGTGTAACCAGAAATTTTGCTGTGGCCATTTAAAAAAAAAGCATTCTGCCACACTGTATATGGTTAACAGACTTTGAGGGATATAAATTGGAATCTTCTCTCTGGTTTACCACTAATCATATCTTCTCTAGCAGTACTCTATCATAGCAAGTAATCAATCATAAATACTTTTTTTTACTTCAGAATCACCAAAAGGACAAGGACAGAAGCCCAAGGAATTTATACATAGCTCAGCAATTTACAGATTTATTGGATATCATTTATTTTAAATCTAGTGTACCTACTTATAAACGGGCTTCCCTCATAGCTCAGTTGGTAAAGAATCTGCCTGCAATGCAGGAGACCCTGGTTTGATTCTTGGATCGGGAAGATCCGCTGGAGAAGGGATAAGCTGCCGACTCCAGTATTCTTGGGCTTCCCTTGTGGCTCAGCTGGTAAAGAATCTGCCTGCAATGAGAGATACCTGGGTTTGATCCCTGGGTTGGGAATATGCCCTGGAGAAGGGAAAGGCTACCCACTCCAGTATTCTGGCCTGGAGAATTCCATGGACTATATAGTCCATGGGGTCGCAAAGAGTCGGACACGACTGAGCGACTTTAACTTTCACTTTACCTACTGATAAAGAAAAGTAAGAGCTTTAGCACAAACTTTTAAAAAACATATTTTTAACCTGGAAGATGGCTGGATGTAAGAAATAGAAGTATAATAAACTGCTTTGGTAAAGATTTTGAAAGCAAATTAAAGCCCCTAAATTATTATAGAGCTAAATGTTACAAGTTGAGGCAAACATGTGACACATTTTTTTCAAGTGAGTGTTAAAATTACTTAACTGCTTGAAATTACTATCTCAAATATTTGTTAAAATTTAATAATATATTTAATAAAATAATACATTTAATAAAACATTTGTTATTTTGATTTGATTTCAAGCATGGATTATTTTAATTAATGGTCTCTGTAGAACTACTTATTTTTTCATAGTGTACTAATTGACATCATATTACAATGATCCTTTATTCCAGAACTTTGTTAGAGAACGTTGCAAAGAAAATCTGGAATCCACTGTAAATCCTTTGTAACTACTGTCTTTTTTCCCTCAATCACTCTCTTTCCTTACTGCTTCCCCTGATCTCACTGTCTTCCTCACTTTTTTTCTGTTTAAGGTGACATAATGTAGGGAAGGCATTCATAAATAGTTAAGTGTTCTTTAGGACTTCCCAGGTTAGACACCAATTAGCCTGTGGTGGTCATAGAGAAACACAAATTATTATTTTGTGCCCCCACAGGAACTGGCTGTGGGTTTTTCTTCACTTTGACTGGCGCCAGACAAAAATGAAAAGAGAAGTTGTGTTGAACCACATAATAATTCTGATGGGCATTAATTTTAAGTTTGTCCAGAAGATGAATTTGTGAGTTTCAGAACACTGGATCTTTTGAGTAATAAGTAAAAACATAAATGCTGAAGTTGACCAGCATTATCTTTCAAAGATATTATTTTCGTATGTGACTTGCAATTATTTAGCTTAAACAATTTTAGTCGGTTCTGGCTGCTCTAACAAATGATCATGGATTGAGTGACTTAAGTAGGATACATTTATTTTTCACAGTTCAAGAGGCTGGAAAATCTAAGATCAAGGTGCCTGCTGATCCAGTGTCTGGCGAAAACCCATTTTCTAGTGTAGATGACTGTCATTCTGTTGTTATCCTCACATGGCGGCGTGGAGAAGGAAATGGCAACCATGCCAGTATTCTTGCCTGGAGAATAAAATGGACAGAGGAGCCTGGCAGGCTACAGTCCATGGGGTTGCAAAGAGTCGGGCATGACTGAGCAACTATCACTTACATGGCAGAGAACAGAGAAGCAATAACTCTTACAAAAGCACTAATCCTGGTCTGGAGGAGTCTGCCCTTATGACCTCCTCTAATGTTAATTCCTCCAAAGGTCCCACCTCCTAATACCATCACATTTTGGGGGTATGGTTTTCTTATGATGAGTTTTAGAAGAACACATTCAGTCCATAACAGACCAGTCAGTTCTTGGATGAAGATGGGAAAAAGAAAATCTGAAATATCATACAATGAAAAAATGAGATCTACATTTAAAGAAAGCAAAGTATTATTTAAAAATTAGATGAAATGAATAAACTTCATTATTGAAACATGACAATTTGATATCAGTGCCTGAGATACTTATTTATAATCTTCAGAAACCTATCATTTCTCAGTAGGTGCTCCTTCTTATTTTATTTCGCATGATAGAATGACATGCAGACTAAAATGCTAGAGTACTTTAAGGAGCAGACTGTTGCATGCCATCTGGATTTCAGAGAATAATTTATTCAACACTAAATTTTTCTTGGACTAAAAAGATAAATAAATAGATAGATAACAACCAAGCTTATGAGGACAGATTCTTATTTTAATTTGGAACAGTTCTACCCTTAAAAAATTTGTCAACCAAAGCATACAAACTGAATCCAATTTATTTTATTGCAATTAAGTCATGAGTGGACATTTTCCACACTATCCCTTAAGAAATAAACAATAAGGTAAGTTACTTGTTACACTATTTATTTTCCCAATATGAAACTAATTAGTGACTTCATTCTTTTAACAGCTGTCTCTGTTGTTCAGGATTTTCCTAGGAAGATCAGGGCCACTGAATAGAAAATAGGCCTTAAAAAACATCTAATAATAATAGTAGAAAAAGCCCCCAAAGTAAGTCTGAGCAATTAAATAAAACAATAAATAAGTCATTTTACAAGAGTTCAGTGATCTTGAACTTCCTATCCACTTATCCACATTGAGGTGGTGTTGGTTAGTGTCAATGGGAAATCTTACTCTAAAATGGAAAAATATTAGCAACAAGTCAACCTCAAGGGGTTCAATGAGTTTGAATAAGTATTCCAAGTTCAAAAGTCTATTGGGATCTTAATTAAACCTCCACAATCTACCAGAGCAGACCAAAACAGACAGAGCTGGCTTTTTTCCAGTATTGTCTCAGAATCATCTTGCTCCTATCAAAATGTTAATTTCTAAATCCCATATCCCTTAAGTTTAATATCTTTTCCATTCATTCTCAGTGGGTGTTCCTTCACGACAGGCTTAGTAAAGTTGAAGGTAAGTTTATATATGCAGAAGGTATGCAGTGGTAGCTAAACGGTGAAAATCTAATGTCAAAGAGGCAAAGCTCAGAGTTTCAAAACCTTTGACTCAAAGTGAATAGGAGAAACAAATGGGAATAAAAAAGTTAAATGTTCTCCAGATCATTCAAAAATACATGGCAACAGGTAAAACTGTGTGTTAATAGGTTACACACACTAAATGTTATTTAATTAGGTCTTTTAAAAATAATTCAATTCTTTGTCAATTACCTCTTAATAAAGCTGGAAAAAGTTACCTATTAGCGCTTTGGTGTGCACTGCCAAGCATAATTTATCTATTATCAATTCGTTGTTCTATCAGAAAATTTCATGTAATATATACAAAATAATTTTCTTAGAGTGACATGGAAGTTGGGAATTCTGAACATCAATATTTCTTGCTAATCCTTCAAGTCCCCGCATCTTATAAAAACCAGATCTTAAAGTAGGCTGTCTTCCATCCAGAGTAATTATCTTTTTTCTTTATTTTAATGATTTCAGCCATGACAATCTGAGTATCCATGCTAGCATGTTCAGAGTTAAACAGATTAGGAAGAGATGGAGAACAGAACTGGCTCTCCCGTTCAGTTCAGTTCAGAAGCTCAGTCGTGCCTGACTCTTTGCGACCCCATGGACTGTAGCATGCCAGGCCTCCCTGTCCATCACCAACTCCCAAACCTTGCTCAAACTCATGTCCATTGAGTCGGTGATGCCATCCAACCATCTCATCCTCTGTCATCCCTTTCTTCTTGTGCCTTCAATCTTTCCCAGCATCAATGAGTGTGGGAAAGAGTCAGTTCTAATGAGTCAGTTCTTCCCATCAGGTGGCCAGAGTATTGGAGCTTCAGCTTCAGCATCAGTCCTTCCAATGAGTATTCAGGACTGATTTCCTTTAGGATGGACTGGCTTGATCTCCTTGCAGTCCAAGGGATTCTCAAAAGTCTTCTCCAACACCACAGTTCAAAAGCATCAATTCTTCAGTGCACAGCATTTTTTATGGTCCAACTCTCACATCCTTACATGACTACTGGAAAAACCATAGTTTTGACTTGATGGACCTTTGTCAGCAAAGTAATGTCTCTGCTTTTTAATATGCTATCTAGGTTGGTCATAGCTTTTCTTCCAAGGAGCAAGTGTCTTTTAGTTTCATGGCTGAGTCACCATCTGCAGTGATTTTGGAGCCCAAGAAAACAAAGTTTCTCACTGTTTCCATTGTTTCCCCATTTTTTTTTTTCCATGAAGTGATCTGAGTGGATATCATGATCTTAGTTTTTTGAATGTTGAGTTTTAAGCCAGCTTTTTCACTCTCCTGAACTTCATCAAGAGGCTCTTTAGTTCCTCTTTGCATTCTTCCATATAAGGGTGGTGTCATCTGCATATCTGAGGTTATTGATATTTCTCCTGGCACTCTTGATTCCAGCTTGTGCTTCATCCAGCCCGGCATTTCACATTATGTACTCTGCATATGGATTTCCCTTGTGGCTCAGCTGGTAAAGAATCCACCTGCAGTGCAGGAGACCTGGGTTCGATCCCTGGGCTGGGAAGATCCCCTGGAGAAGGGAAAGGCTCCCCACTCCAGTGTTCTGGCCTGGAGAATGCCATGGACTGTGTAGTCCACGGGGTCGCAGAAAGTCAGACACGACTGAGTGACTTCCACAGCAACAACGCTGCATAGAAGCTTAAAAAGGCAGGTGACAATATGCAGCCTTGACGTACTCCTTTCCCAATTTGGAACCAGTCTGTTGTTCCATGTCCAGTTCTAACTGATGCTTCTTGACCTGCATACAGATTTCTCAGGAGGCAGGTAAGGTGGCCTGGTATTCCCTTATCTTAACAAATTTCCCACAGTTTGTTGTGATTTACAGAGTCAAAGATTTTAGTGTAGTCACTGAAGCAGAAGTAGATGTTTTTCTGGAATTCTCTTGCTCTTTTACTCCTACATAATTGATTATTGGATATTCTGCTAACTTTTTTGGGGGGACCTCTAATAAAATATTTGACTCAGGAAAGGATCATTAATGAATGATGAAACTGCTAATGAAAGAGTCCTACAGATATTTATAGGATGCCAAAATGTCATCACAAAGATTTATCTGTCACAAAGGGGAAAAGATGTTACTTTACAGAGGAGGGATAAGGCCATCATCCCTTAAACAGGGAATTCGAGGTTAGCATCACAGATGGTGCATACATTGTGTACTTTTCATTATGATGCATTATGAGGAAAACAACATCATCTAAAGTATTATGTGTCATCACACTCCAACATAATGGTTGGTTCTTAATTGGCTTCTTGTTTGAACAATACATTTTGGATCATTGGGAGAATTCTAAGATGAAGTGACTATTAAATGATATAAAGAATAATCGTTTGTTAAGTATAATGAAGGTATTTTCTTATGCAGGGAAATATTACTTTCAGGATTATACATAGTGATGTAATGATCTACTTAGGGGTGAAATGTCATGTACTTGTATTTACTTTAAAGGCAATGGCACCCCACTCCAGTCCTCTTGCCTGGAAAATCCCATGGATGGAGGAGCCTGGTGGGCTGCAGTCCATGGGGTCGCTAGGAGTCGGACACGACTGAGCGACTTCACTTTCACTTTTCACTTTTGTGCATTGGAGAAGGAAATGGCAACCCACTCCAGTGTTCTTGCCTGGAGAATCTCAGGGAAGGGGGAGCCTGGTGGGCTGCCGTCTATGGGGTTGCACAGAGTCAGACACGACTGAAGCGACTTAGCAGCAGCAGCAGCAGCATTACACATGAAAATAGATTAAGTAAATATAGCAATTGTCAACTGTTAATGGAGATGGTACGTGTATTATTCAGGGTTCTTTAGAGAAATAGAACCAATAGGATGTATGTGTGTGCTTGTGTGTATTTATTTATTTATTATAAGGAACTGGCTCATAAAATTATAGAGGCTGGCAAGGCCAAAATCTGTAGGGTGGGTCAGCAAATTGAAGACATGATACAATCTGAATGCTGTCCTCTGGCAGAATTTTCTCCTGCGTGAAAGAGGTCAGTCTTTTGTGCTGTTCAGGGCTTCAGTTGCTTAGACGACGCCCATCCACAGTAGGGGCTTCCTTTATAGTTCAGTAGGTAAAGAATCTGCCTCCAGTGCAGGAGACCCAGGTTCAATCCCTGGGTCAGGAAGATCCCCCAGAAGAGGAAATGGCAACCCACCCCAGTATTCTTGCCTGGAGAATTCCAGGGACAGAGGAGCCTAGCGGGCTACAGTCCATGGGGTCACAACAGTTGGACATGACTTACTGACTAAACCACCACCACCATTCACACTATAAAGGGCAATCTGTTTTACTCAAAGTTTATTGATTCAAATGTTAATCTTATCCCAGACACCTTCATAGAGACACCTAGAATATGGTGGGCCAAATACTTGGGCACTGTGGTCCAATCAATTGGTGTGTAAAATTAACCGTCATAATGAATATATGGGAATATGTTATATTAGTCTTTCTACTTTTATAGAAGATTAAACATCTTCAAAGTAAGAACTTCAAAAAATTTAAAAAATTAACTTGTGAGTATTCGTTTCCTATGAAAGGGTAGCAAACTGAAAATATTTTGTTTCACAAGCCTTTTTATAGCATTACACAGAGGAAAAAAAATGAAAAAAATTAAAGACTTTGATGTATAAAGTAGGAAAAACAGATGTGAGAGTGCAGTGGTTTAGTTTTCTGGTGTATTTTATGTTGCATCTGTGAGGAAAATGAAAAAAAAAATAGTTTCTAATATCATAGAAGCTCTCAAGAGAATGTTTAAAATTATAAGGCCCAATTAACTACTTCATTCAGTAATATTTTATATGGACACATTTAAACAAAGTTTGAAATAAAATCTTGTAGCCTCGTGGCTTACAGTGTTGAGACAAATTTCATTTTACTTATTTGAATACTCTCTTCAGTAATCACAAAAGGAGATCACCCATCCCATCTGGAATTCTTGGAGGAGAGACGAGAGGTAGGATGACTGCTCTTGAGATTTCTGACAGAGATCAAGTTGAAAAAAAAGAGAAAACACAAGCTAAATATCTGTCAGTCTTGTTTGTGATAATAAGCAAGGCACTTAGGAAATGATTTTGAAATAGTGCCTAAAGCAATGATTTAAAGCAAGACAATGGGACAGCTGGAAAAACCGCAAATTGGAGTTAACTGTGCTTACTGAAGAATTGTCACTGGTAGGGAGAAGGTGTGTGCTGGGGGCCCTGGGACAGGACAGGAAGCAGTAAGTCTTTCTTCTCCTTGGTTTTCGAGGATCCCTCTAGCGCCGTCTGTTGGCACAGTTCAACAAAGATCCAACCAGGTAAAGCAGAACTGTTTGCAGTCTTCCAGCCCCAGCATCACAAAGGGCAGTAAAACGCTTGAGTTTAAAGTTTACTATCCAGATGTCTGTCAAATGTGATATAAGAGCAGTTAATATAGTTAAGAATTTTAATTTTATCTCAAGTAAAGTCATGTCCTTTAGAATGTATTCTAAAGTATTCTGTTTTCTACAGAATACATTTCAGAAAGTGTCAAGCTTGTCTTCCTCTGCAGATTGCCTTTCCCATTCTATATTTAATAATCCTTCCTTTAAAATGGAAGAGAAGGAGAAATAGGAAAGACCTGATGAATATATAGAAATTATAGTATGCAGAGAGGATTAGAAACCATGCCAATTTCTAGTCTGTATTCTGGGAAATGTAGATTTCTGGGGGACAGAAACATCTTTGTGATTTTTAACATGGTATTTCATTGCTCATCAAAACTTCCTTCCAGAAGTACCAAGCACAGAAGAAAATATGATCTAAAACAAACTTCTACAACCAATTTTGTGGCATTTTATTAAAAAATAAAAAGTCTACCTCATTATATATGGTTTATATATAGTTGCTTATTTTAGTACAAAATATTGCTCTGTCCCCATGTTTAGGATGCTTCAAGTTTTAATCTGATTTTGAAAAACAGTAGCACACAGCATACACCCCCTGCATATATCGTTTAAGAAGCATAACAGTGATGCACACACCACTCAATGTAAATAAAAGTATATCTAGAGACCCTCACATTAATCAATATGATCATAGGTGAAATACTTGTATTTGTGTAAAAAAATCACAGAATAGTAGTTTTGAAGACACTATTATGTCTATCTCATCCATCTATGAAGTCTTTGGCAAATTACCTGATTTTTTTGTGGATTATGTTATCTTATAAATGGTGGCAATACGCAGTCAGCTTAGTGGACTCATGCTCAAGTTCCAATTGTCTTCCAAGCACTGCATGTTTAAAATATTTACAACTTTATTTGATAAGTATTATTATTTTCATATAACAGAAGAGAAAACTAAACTTCAAAAGGAACAGAAAAAGGAAAGATCAAAGGCATTCAGCTGGGAAGTAATGACATTTGAATGAGCTAGTCTGTCTCCAGTTAGGATAAAATGAGTAACGTAAGTGATTATACTTGTAAACTATAAAGTGCTACGTAAGTCTAATAAATTCAAGAAAATTCCTCACTTAACTTTTATCATTTTAAATCAAGAAAGAGATTAAAAAAAAATCTCCTGATAAGCTTGTGGGCAGCAAATCTTAACTCCAAAATTCTCCTCCTTTAAAAGAAGAAATAGTGCTTTGTCTTTTTTCACCCTCCAACTTAATTTGCTAAGCTTTATTTTTTTTTAAGGTGTGTTGGAATTATCCTAATAATCACTCAGTTTTTCACTCCCTAAAAGTTTCATGTGAAGAAAGAAGCAATACTCATTAAGATCACTTCAGTGTATGTTTCATCCCCCACAAAAATGAGAAAGCTCCACCGTCCCAATGTAATTGATGCTTATACCATATGTTTGATGGCATTTTTCAATTGGCAGTGTCCTCTCCCAATCCTAATTTTTAAAAATACCTTTTTCCCCAAATCCTAGTTCACAATTCAAATATCCTATACTTCATTATATTTATTTTTTGTTTGAATTATTCCATCAATATTTGGAGTCCATGCCACTTAATGATGTAATAAAAATGTTCACTCTAAAGGAGATTAATTTTTATGAGAACATATGATATTTGATGGTAATACTTAAATTTTGTTTCACATTGTTACCTTTTCTCAATGTATTATTATTGTTTTTGTGAGGGGATTATAAATACCTTAAAGCAAGTTATATTTTCATTATTAAACCAAAAGTTTCTAGCAATAGCTGTTACATTGTGGTTGCTCCACAAATCTAATTAGCATCATTACTTCAGCAAAATTTTATCATCATAATGATTCTGCCCTTTTGACCTCTATTCATATAGACCCAGCTTCAACCTCTACTAATAACATTCTCTTAAAAAGTACACATAATATTTAAAAAGTTGAAGGAAAGAATGCATAAGAAATAGTAAAATAGTATCTCTTATCCTTTTATTAAGTTTCTATAATTTCAATAAAAAATGTTTAAATGCTGTAGGTTAGTTACTTATAGGAATAAATATGTAAAAAGCAAATTGCCATAGAGAAAATTAATCTCATTTAAAGAAGTCATTATTATTATCTGGGTAGTAATGACTAGATGAACAGGTGTTTTTCTTTCTTTGCCCAAGGATGTCCCTCAGTAACAAAAGAATATCCATTCCCATATATCACTTCTATATTAACCAAAAAGCAGGGTGAAGTTTTTGTTAAAGCTGAAAGGTAAACTGTGTAAGTGTCAGCTTTCCATGAGACTTTCCTTTCAGTCTGGCAAAATTCAGGCCAGTAAATCTGAGGCCCATATTGGTCTCATAGATCAGTCATAGTTGGGGTCAGGTCCAGATCAACTTCAGCCTTCAATCATTGTGTTGACCTGAATAAATTCAATCAGAAGGCTTCATTCAGTTCTAACTGGAAAAAAAAATCTTTTAAAAAGTAAAAATATCTTTTAATACATCTACCCTCACACTTACAAGGGATATCAAGAGAAAAGGGATTGTCAGAGTAGATCATGCTCTTGATACCACATTCTTAGAATCAGCTCATCGAGGTAGGAGTTAAAGCACTTCACTGTATAAACTGTAGAAGAAATTACAGTCACTGCCCAGCTAAACCTTGGAAGAAATGAAGAATTTCAGTCTTTGATGCTGTCCAACTGACACTATTCATCATCCTTGAATTGGCTTTTGGCTTTAAAATAAATAAAACAAGCCAGAGCACCCTTTCAGATCCCCATAATAAAGGCAACTCCCTACCCTAGCTCATCTTGGTTTTGGAGCTGAGAGCTAAAAAAAGATTCCAAGTTGTTAGTGCTCCCAAGACTGCAACCAACACTGAAGTCAAATAATCTCAAGGAGTTACTGAACTAGGTATTGATTGTAAACACTGGGTTTGTTTGTTATTTGATTTTTCAGTTTTCTAGGAACAAGGTGAAATTCACATCTCTCCAAAAGAAAGCATGCTCTGATTCCTGGAAGCCAGAGTTTACATGACTTGAGTTCATTTGAAGAGAATAATTTATATTGGCATGAATAAATAATAGCAAGGAGTTCTGTCTAAACAAGATATATTATATTCTGAGAAAATGTTTGGTCCTCATTGTAACATCTCATTTTATGCTATGAGTGACTACAAGAACAAAATCATTTCAAAATCACTTACTCGTTCAGATTTTTAAAGGTTGGATTTCTTAAGTAGTGTCCTGGCATCACTAAGACACAGGGGGAGCTTATGTTATGATCAACTGTCTCCTTGCTAAGCTTGCCTGGTAAACTTGAAAGCAGGTGATTTACAAAAGATATCAGAGTGACATTTTGCCCTTTTATCAGATCTCTCTTCAAGAGAAAAAAAAATAACTCTATAGCCAGTGAGATTTTTTAGTACACCACAAACTGACTGTTTGGTGTGGGGGAGAAAATTTCTGCATCTTCAATTTGTAGGTGGGAACCTCCCCAGATATTACAAATTCAGCCCTGCTCACTGCTGCTGTTTCATATATCTGTACTGAGGACATTTGCAGGTTCTGTTTCCTTTTGTGCACATTAAATCTTTAACTGAACCAACTCCTTTAAATTAATCTGATAGCATTTAAGCAATAAGCCCTGTCGTCTTGAATTCTCTCTTTTGCAGATTAGACCTTTGCTGTTAAGGGGTTAGTAAGAACATTTATGTTACTAACTCCAGAAATACGGGCTTAAACACTAACTGTGTGTTGTTGAGTCACTAAATCATGTCCGACTCTCTGTGACCCCATGGACTGTAGCCCGCCAGGCTCCTTTGTCCATGGGATTTTCCAGGCAAGAATACTGGAGTGGGTTGCCTATTTTCTTCTCCAAGGGATCTTCTAGACCCAGGGATCGAACCCGTGTCTTCTACACATGTCTCCTGTACTACAGGTGGATTTGTTACCTCTGAGCTACCAGGGAAGCCTAAAGACCAATTAATGTGTTTTAATTCTAAGGGTTCAAAAGCCAAACAAGAAGGTGATTAAAACTAGTTTTCATTTCAGTGAATGATCAAACAAAGAAGAGAGTTGCACAGCTCAAAATGAAGAGCATGGAAGAGGAGTGAAGAACTATTAATTTGGATCTCATTCTGCCTTGTACTAGTTGTGGGATCTGTAAGCAGGTCTCCTGTATCTCACTTTTCTTATCTGAAAGTAAGGATGAAGGATTGAGATCCTATCCAGCAATAAAATTCTATGCTGAGCTAAGGTCCCACATTGAGCTATTTCAGATTTTATTATCCTCAAGGAAGAGCAATAAATTTCCTTCCCGTATGCACTGCTCTTAGTAGAGGCATTTGTGAGTAATAGAATTTTATAATAATCTGGTTCCATGCTTACTTATATAGACCATTCCACCAACATCTTTGGCTTCCAGAAATCTATTTCATTCTGACTTCTGAGAATTAAAAATTGTATCTGTAGCTACAATGTAAGAGTAAATTGCATTAAAGAAGGTGTTATGGAAATCCAGCAAATTTCTGAATTTTAAGTGGTAGTTTATTACCTAAAGGAATACAGGTGGATTAAAAGTCTTATTCTGCATGTTATGTAATGTATCTCTTGCTGTTTATGTGTTGTGGTAGGCTGAAAAATGATCCCCCAAAAGATAGCCACTGAAACATGTGAATGTTATGCTATGTTGATGTTAATCTCAAAAATATAACAGCCATTGATTCTACAAGCAAAATAATTTACTTAGGAATAGCAGAGAATTGTAGTTTGGTTCAGGCAAGTGATGGTGAATCATAGGCAAGTCCAGGAAACAAAGGAGAGAGGCTTACTAGGTGGAAATTGGGGAGGGTTATTTTGAACAAAGGTTCAATGGAGAAGAACAAGAATTCAAGATTGTGGCTTCTTATTGGCCGCAAGCAGTGGCTAGTGTTGGGGCAGGGAGAAATTTTCCTTCTTTTTTTTAAGAGCAGGAGATGAAATTCCTGTGTGAAAAATGTTCCTCCCTGTAGCAGAGGAAAGGTAACATTCTTTTCATGATGGGTAAGAAATTGATGAAAATGCTAGCAAAGTAATGCTCAAAATTCTCCAGGCCAGGCTTCAACAGTCTGTGAACCGAGAACTTTCAGATGTTCAAGCTGGATTTAGAAAAGGCAGAGGAGCTAGAGATCAAATTGCCAACATCTGTTGGATCATAGAAAAAACAAGAGAGTTCCAGAAAAACATTTACTTCTGCTTCAGTGACTATGCCAAAGCCTTTGACTGTGTGGATCACAACAAACTGGAAAATTCCTGAGGAGATGGGAATATCAGACCACCTGACCTGCCTCCTGAGAAATCTGTATGCAGGTCAAGAAGCAACAGTTAGAACTAGACATGGAACAACAGACTGGTTCCAAATCAGAAAAGGAGTACATTAAGGCTGTATGTTGTCATCTTGCATATTTAACTTCTATGCAGAGTACATCATGTGAAATGCCAGGCTGGATGAATCACAAGCTGGAATCAAGATTGCCAGGAGAAATATCAATAGCCTCAGAAACGCAGATGACACCATCCTCATGCAGAAAACAGAGGAACTAAAGAACCTCTTGATGAAAGTGAAAGAGGAGAGTGAAAAAGTTGGCTTAAAGCTTAACATTCAAAAAACTAAGATCATGGCATCCAGTCCCATCACTTCATGGCAAATAGATGGGGAAACAATGGAAACAGTGAGAGACTTTAGTTTTTGGACTCTAAAATCACTGCAGATGGTGGCTGCAGCCATGAAATTAAAAGACGCTTGCTCCCTGGAAAAAAAAGTTATGACCAACCTATACAGCATATTAAAAAGCAGAGACATTACTTTGCCAACAAAGTTCTGTCTAGTCAAAGCTACAGGTCTTCCAGTAGTCATGTATGGATGTGAGAATTGGACTATAAATAAAGTGAAGCACCAAAGAGTTGATGCTTTTGAACTGTGGTATTGGAGAAGACTCTTGGGAGTCCCTGGGACTGCATGGAGATCAAACCAGCCAATCCTATAGGAAATTGGTCTTGAATATTCATTGGAAGGACTGAAGCTGAAGCTGAAATGCCAATACTTCACCTGATGTGAAGAGCTGACTCATTAGAAAAGACCCTGATGCTGGGAAAGATTGAAGGTGGGAGGAAAAGGGGACAACAGAGGATGAGATGTTTGGATGGCATCACCAAGTCTATGGAGATGAGTTTGAGTAAGCTCTGGAAGTTGGTGATGGACAGGGAAGCCTGGCGTGCTGCAATCCATGGGGTCGTGATAGTTTAGGGTGAACGGTGTTGGATTTGTAATCTCCAAAGAAGAAGATTTAGCTTTGGGACCAGAGACCAGGCTTGACCACTTAGGGCTCTTGTGTGGCACAAGTTTTATTACAGTGAAAAGCGACAGAGAAAGCTTCTGACATAGCTTCTTCAGACATAGACATACTCAGAAGGGGGTGGAGAGTGCCCCACCTGCTAGTCTTTAGCAAGGGAATTATATACCTTTTTAATTAGTTATTACAATAAATCAAAAGAATGTCTCAAGTTTGTGAAAATTTTACCAGACCCACTCCCACAATTTACATTTTAGGATTACAGGATTAGAATATAACAATAGAAAGATCCTCCTAGACCTACTCCCATAATTTAGATTTTAAGATATCAGGATTAATCAGAAGTTTTTCAGGAAGGAGAAACTGTCTTCAAGCAGGGTACATTGTTGTCATATAATCCCTAGTACAGAGTTTAAACTGAGTTGTTTCTTGTGTAATCATCAGTTCTGGGCTTAAAGGAAAAAAAAAAAAGAGTTTTATGTGACTAAGACTAAGGAAAGTAGAGGGGGGAAAAAAAGTTTGTCCTTTCCTCCTCTTTGAGGACAGTCCTTGGGGTCACAAAGAGTTGGACATGACTGAGCGACTGAACTGACTGGTTGACTGATCAAAGACCATGTACAATGTAAGTTTGGATGCCAGAGGTTTGGTAAGCAGCTGGGCTTTAGAAATCTTTGTTTCTATTTTGTTTCTATTTGGCATCTCTTACAGTATACCCACATTTAATGATAATTTAGTTTTAGATACTAGTTTTAGAAAAACTTTGTGATGAGGGTATGGTGTGACACACACTTTTGATATTGAATATTATACATTTGAGGTTTTCCTTGAGTTTTTTTGGTTTCTAGGAAGTTGAATATGAAAATAATTATTTTGTCTTAATGAATAGCAAATAAAAATGCTACATAATTGGTCTTAAGTCCAGACATCAATCTTTTAAATAAAGTCATCCAGAATACTTTGCCATCTACATCCCAAGAATTTCATGGTACTCTAGTCTCCTGTAAGCAACTCACTGGCAAGTTAATATATATAATTTAAAAAATTAGTCTATCATATGACATAGTTAAGAAGCAACTTTATTTTTGTCTCCTACTGCCCATTCAAACTGTTTTCAGTGAGGCTATTCGTTCATGTTTGCGTGCTAAGTTGCTTCAGTTGTGTCTGACTCTGTGCGACCCTATGGATTGCAGTCTGCAGGCTCCATTGTCCACGGAATTCTCCAGGCAAGATCACTGGAGTGATTGCCATGCCCTCCTCCAGAGGATCTTCTTGGCTCAGGGATCGAACCCATGTCTCTTACATCTACCTGCATTGGCAGGCGGTAGATGCAGGCACTGTGATTTTTCTATCATTCTTTTATAACAGGTCTTCCATTAATTTTATGTTTAGAACATAGTCCCCAGTTAGTAAATAGGATGTCTGGGCTGACATTAGTGAAGACTACAAGCTTGATTTGCCGTCAGAGTCTTCTCCGCCTGCAGATTGCCGCCTCAGTAGGGAAGTCTGTGTCGGGGAAGGAGACATGCTTGGTTTCTCCTCCTTTCTTCCACCTAAACCAGCACATCAACTGCTCTCACCACTTGTTAGATCCCTCCATTGTTACCTGCTGTTTCTTATCCTGCAGGTTCTGAGGGAGTAGGAGAAAGAAAGCAAAGTGCGGGATTTGGAGAGATCTAACTTGAAGTTGTACCATTATTAGCTGACTGTGTGGCCTTTGGGTCCAGCGTTTTCTTTCATGAGCTTTGAGGGGCCCCTGAGTTCTGTTCACACCAGTAGATGAACCATTAATCTCTCTTCTGGGAGATCATGAAGACTTGGATTCCTTCTTCAGGTCCTGGGCATCCAGCCTATTTTGACTGGGTTCTGTTTGTCCCAGAAAACCTCGGGATAGCACCCCAGATAACCCCCAGGCTGAATCTGTTGTCCTGACTACCTCTGAGACAGCATCCCAGTAGTCACAGAAGAAGTCCCCTGATTCTGACTGGCGGGAGTCATCAGACCTACTTTCTATCACTACATTCTCTATAGGTAGTAGGAGTTACAACTAGGCCACTATCTGTTTAACTGATTCAGGTGTGATTTGTTGCTCAACTCAGAGAACACATTTCAAAGCTCTCAGAGTGGTCCCCTTGAAACATGTCACCCCTTGAAATGTTTGAGGTAAGGGGAAAGATATTCTTCCATTAGGGTGAGTGGGATTTTTCCCCAGCGATATTTTCCTCATGACATCTTTACTCTTTCTCCACACTCTGATCCCTTTAATTGGTCCATGATTTGTTCAGAAGATTCAAAAGCCATGGAATTGGTCCATAGGGAAGCTGCTTGAGTATCTGCATATATGTATTTCTGCCATACTTCCTGTGGTGTTTGCTATCTAGATCTAGAACTGACTCCTCAGTTACTGAAGTAGAATTGCATTAAAAAATCCTAATAACCTGTGGTCTTTCAACCTTGGCAGTCATATAAATCATATAAAAAGTATTCTAGAACACATGTCTAGATCCCTCTCTAGATTATGAATCACAGCCTCTATGGTCCAGCGACTAGGAATCTAGTTGTTTTTTTTTTAAAGCTCTTATATTTTTGCTTCATTGACAGGTACATTCAGAGAGGCATAAATGATCTAATACTCACGAGTGTCTGGGTCTCTTTTGGTGGAAAAATCATGGATACTGTGAATGATGCATTTATAAACTATTCTAAACACTTTGTAACCTAAAATTGCTTTCTTATTTATAGAGAAATAAAATTGTTTTCTTATTTCTTATATATGACAAATTCTTGAGTATCTTGGTAGAGAAATTATTAATCCATGAAATTTTACACTTTTAGAAAATTTGGATTTTTCTTTTAGTTTCCTTATGCAACAGAGTCATTTAGCAGATAATCAAATATGTATTACACGCATCCATAAGTTCTTGTGTGTGTTGTTGCTAAAGAGTTTAGCATCAGTGGAGAAGCCACAGTTTCATTCATGTTTTCAATTCAGGCCCCTTTCTGGGGCTTATATTCTCCCAAGTGGAGTAAAAGTCTTGCAATATGTTTTGATTTACTTCCAAAGAGAAAAAATCCAGGAAAGCCTGCCCTCCAAATGCATAATATAAAAATATATACTTACATTTTAACTAAGAATCATAATTAAACAATTCAGGCAGCCAAATAAAATTTATCAGAAAGAAAAGGATTTGCTGATCATTTATGCTGATCATTTATGCCTTGGGATAACATGCAGAAGCCAGTTGATATCACTATAAAGGTTTGTGTAATGCCAACATTGAGCAACCAAGTCATTCTGAAAAGTGAAAGGTACTTTACACAAAAATTTTACTCATGGTTTCGATTTGATATGAACTTTAACTTTGCTTACCCTTGAGAATCTTGAACCATAATCTTAAACCTTAAACATTTCTATGGGCATATAAAAGTGCATGTTTAAAGTCAGTCCCTGTAGGGAGACATAGGGGCTGTTGTAGATGGGGTAAAATTCTTACCCATAAATATCAGTGCCATATAGCAGAATTAGAGAATTTCTCCTTGTCTTCTTTCCTCAAATACAAATATTTCCTCTCCGTAAATTACCACATTATAGAAAAATAACACTTTATTAGGAATAAATTTGCCAAATTTGTTTCCTTTTTTGACAAGGAGATCTAGTGACACATTAAAGAACTGAAAATCTGTGAACTCAAAAATGTAATTAAAGAGAAGATAGGAACCCAAGAATGTTCCTTGTTTCCTTGAAAGATTGACCTGGGGATAGCTTCATTTAATTTAAATCTCATTTGCTTTTATAATTTTAACTACCACTGTATTAGTCATGTATTACTGTGAAACAAGTTACCCCCAAACTCAGTGGCTTAAAATAACACATGGATTATTTCATGATTTTTGTAGGTCAGAAATCTGAGTGTAGTTTAACTAGGTCCTCTGCTTCATTGTCTCTTTTAAGAACACAATTAAGGTATTATCTAGGGTTGGGGGGGTCTCACCTGAAGGCTTCAATGGGTAAGGATCTCTTTTGAAGCTCATATAGATGGTTGCTGGCAGGACTCAGGGATGTTGAATGAAGGCCTCAGCACCTCACTGGCTGTTGGCTGGAAGCTGCCTCAGTTTGTTCTGTGTGGATTTTCCAACACGGTAACTTGGTTGGTCAAAGCCAGCAAGAGAGGGAATCTGCTAGCCAAGAAGTCATACTTTTCTAAACTAATAATGGAAATAATATCCTATCACTTTTGTCATATTGGAGAGACAGAAATCACTAAATCCAACTCGCTCTTTAGGGGAAGGAATTATAAAAGGATGAGAATTCTACCACATGGCACTCATTGGGGGCCATCTTAGAAGTCTGCCTACCATAACCTTCAACATGCTAAATCTAAGCTTCAGCTCTCCCAGGAAAACACATGTGGATTCCATCAAGAACCACAGCCCAAATATGGCTAAATCTGCTCCTCTCCTTGTGTTTTTTAATTTCAGTTAAAGTCATCACCAGCCACTCAGTTTCTTATACTAAAAACTTGATGTCATACTCAGCGTATGTGCGGTGTGCCAAGTTATTCCAGTTGTGTTGGACTTTTTGGGACCCTGTGGACTTGAATCCACCAGGCTCCTCTGTCCATAGGATTCCCCAGGCAAGAAAACTGGGGTGGGTTGCCATGCCCTTCTCAAGGGGACCTTCCTGACCCAGGGAATGAACCCAGGTCTCCTGCATTGCAGGCAGATTCTATATTGTCTGAGCCAAGTCCCAGTCTACCCAAATAAATATTTCTCCATGGGCAAAGTAGTTTGAAGGGAATTTGATCCTAAGAATTGTTGTTATTTTTAGTATATTTATAATTTTTGACTGTTACAAAATTGCTTGTCTCAGGACAACTTAGATTTTTTAAACTATTATAACTTCAAAACTTTAAAGATAGCTACTCCTTTATTTCTATGTAATACTTTTATTTATCTTTTTTAGCAGCTTTCTGCACTGTAAATCAATTTTCTGAAAATTTAATGTTAAAAAATGAAATCATCTTATAGTAATTGCTTCAGTGAAAAGTCCAAGACTAAACTTGGCAAACTATGCTTGTTATCATACCGCACATAGAATTGGCATATACATTGGTTTATGTTGGGCTAATCACCTAATCTTCCCTTGTGGCTGAGTTGGTAAAGAATCTGCCTGCAATGCAGGAGACCTGGGTTTGATCCCTGGGTTGGGAAGATGCCCTGGAGAAGGGAAAGGCTACCCACTCCAGTATTCTGGCCTGGAGAATTCCATGGACTGTGTTGTCCATGGGGTTGCAAAGAGTCGGCCATGACTGAGCAACTTTCACTTCACTTCAGTCACCTAATCATCAGAAAATCAGGAATTTTCCTTAACTTGTCACTTACTCATTAGAGTTAGAAAAATGTTTTTGTTGTTACGTATGCTATGATTCCCTGGTGGCTCAGAGGTTAAAGAGTCTGTCTGCAATGTGGGAGACCAGGGTTCCACCCCTGGGTCAGGAAGATCCCCTGGAGAAGGAAATGGCAACCCACTCCAGTATTTTTGCCTGGAGAATCCCATGGACGGGGGAGTCTCGTGGGCTACATTAGTCCATGGGGTCGCAAAGAGTCGGACACGAATGAGCAACTTCACTTCACTTCATGCTATGATTTAACATTAATATGTTTAGGGGCTTTTGTTTTCTTGTAGTTGCCTCCTCTATTATTGGTAGCGATGGAGGGAAATACAGGGTTGAGGTGTAAAAAAGAACACATGAAGGTATTATTGAAGAAATAGTTTTGCAGACCTGCTTGTTTCTTATACTGGGTTTTACTTTTTCTTTCTTCTTGTCAATGTAATATCTTATTTAGTCATTCGGTGATCTAATAAAAAGTTGAATGAGTGAGAAGCTTGGATAATTCTCTATTGAGAGCTTTGCATAAACAACTGAACATGGCACAAGAATTGGAAATTGAATGACTCCTGTGTCTAAAATACCTGTGTTGATTCATGGAAGCTATATAAGAGATTTTATTCTGTATGTTATAAATGAGATAGAGAACTACCCATAGAGATGCTATGCTTTTGGCAATCAGGAAAAGCTTTTATTTCTGTATTAAAATCTCATGTTGGCCTTATTTATCACAGGTTTGGGTATTTAATTGCTTTGTGTAATAATTGAAAACCTACTTCTCACATGCACCTTGATTCCTTGATGATAAATATAAGTTTTGCAAGGAGAATCAATATTAATTTAACAAGAAAAATCAATAGTCTGGTGAAGTCACTGTAATACTAATTTGAAACTTTCAGGATTACTTTACATTCAGTCAAAATATGTTTATTGAATACCTATTCAGTGATAGGTACTAGCATCAAATATGAATGCTGCATGATTGTATGGCTATTTTGAGTGCATCTCATCACATATGGGGAGAGACACTAGGTGAGAAATGAGCAGCTATTGTATTAGAATCTCTCCTACCAAGTGATCTCAGACTTTGTAGATAGGCTATGACCAGTAGCTGTGGGGAGAACTCAGGGAAGGCCTCTTTATTCCAGCTTCTTGCTGACATTGTTCTTTGTTCAAGTGCTTTTACTTACTGCCAGAGCTGGCATTTCAGGCCCTCGAAGAGGTTACAGGCAAAAACAGAAAGTGCAACTTCATTTGTGTAAGACACATGAAGGCATCTATCATAACACCGCGAAGGAAATAAATTTTTGAATGAGAAAGAACTAAGAAGCACTGGGTGGGGGAACTGCATTAATGCTGTAGACCAGGCCCAGGGAATAAGTTTCTCAGTAGAAACTGACTATTCACAAAAGTGCTACAAAGTGCTTCGAGGCCTATCTCCTACTTGGCGACAATGATCAGAGCTGTCTGTGATTTATTTGTGGCTCAGGGATTGCGAGTTGCTATCAGATCTACATTTACTCAACTGAATTAAATGGATTGCTCAGCAGAATCACCAAAGTAACAATACAATAACTTTGGGGTCAAATTTAACTAGTTTTCAATCCTGGCTCTGATAACAGGCAAATTATTTAAGGACTCTGGGTCTCAGTTTTCTGTTTTTCAAGTGGGATCGTACCTATTCAAAGGAGTAGTTGTGATGACTATATAGCATACAATACTTATAGTGGCTACAGACTGAATGAGTCAAACAAATAAAATGCCAGGTCTAGCCCAAAAATGTGGTCAGTAAGTGTGTTTTCTTTTCCTTCGCATCTCCCTCCTTGTGCTACAATTTCTACTGATTCCGCGCTTTTCCAGGAAATGATTTTCTAAGAATGAGTCTCTACTCCTAATCAGGTAACCATGATCTCAGATGAAAGTTTTTGGTACAATAGGGAGTAGTGGTTAAAATCACAGACTCTGAAACTTTGCTGAGGGCAAAAGCTGAGGCCTGATGTTAGCAAGTGGAGTGGTTGTGGGGCCTCAGTCCTAAAATACAATCTTCCTAATAGAATGGATATGAGAATTACATAAATTAATATATTTAGAGCACATGCCACACAGTAAGCCCTTTTTAATCTTTAAATTTTAATTACAAGCTTTTAATTGAGATATATTTGACATACAAGATTGTATACATTTAAAGTGTGCAACTTAATGATTTGATACATTTATTTTTCAATATGATGGCCACTGTGTATTAGCCAACATCTCTATCATGTCACATTATTATAATTTCTTCTGCTGGTGAGAACAATTAAGATCTGGTCTCTTAGCAAGTTTAAAGTTTATGATCCAGTTTTGTTGTCTATACGACTTCCCTGATAGCTCAGTTGGTAAAGAATCTGCCTGTAATGCAGGAAACCCTGGTTCAATTCCTGGGTTGGGAAGATCCCCTGGAGAAGGGATAGGCTACCCACTCTGGTATTCTGGCCTGGAGAATTCCATGAACTGAGGGTCACAAAGAGTCAGACCCAGCTGAGCGATTTTCACTTTTGTTGTCCATATTCCTTGTACTGTGTATCAGATCTTCAGGGCATATTTATCTATTAGTTACAAATATGTACCTTTATACATCTCTCTCATTCCTCCACCTTCTAATTTCTGGTAATCCTCTGCTTTTATGATTTGCGTTTTTTAGATTCCACATATATGAAGTATCATATTGAGAATAATGTCTTCAATAACATTAGTTTGATATAAATCAAACCAAAGGCATGTAAAGTACTGCAAGGAAAAATACTCTTGAGTCAGAGTTGGAGTCTTAGTCTCACCTTTATACCTGCTAGAATTCTTATCAAGGTTCCCTGTTTATAAAATTAGATTAATATTATCTATCTGTCAAGCTTATTTTATAGGGACAAATTAAATGAGACGATGTACATCAGATGATGAACGTATTTTGAGCAATGTTGTTATCTAGGACAGTGTTATCTTGATTATTTACAATCTACCAATATTACAAGAAAACAATTTATTAAACAGTTATAAATGCATCATTTTCACCTCTGCAGGGCTGAATTAAGTGTGTGCTCAATACTATAACTACCAGATAAGGAAGACAAACTACAGAGGTCTTCAGCAATGTTTCAACTTAGGCCTGATACCTTATTTTTCTCTTCTGGTTGCGATTTTTCTTTGGATAATTAGCAGTTTATAAGGAATTTTTTTTTTAATTTTAGATTCTGGCTTTTAAATTTGAAGGGTAAGCTTAAGGCACATTATTTATTATTATTTTTTTTAGTTTTTTGCTAGTAAACTTTATATGAACCCAGGAGAAAAGTCACTTCCACAAGTAAAATATTTAAATTATTCTAGAAAAGCTTAAAATTTCACATACATTATCCCACTTAAAGGAAAAAGTGCTTTGCTGGGATTAAGCCAACCCAATTTGTGAAAAATATACTAAAGATGTTTTTCTATATGGAAGAGTAAAAGATGATAAAGCTGTGGACAGAATGTGGCTGATCTGTGATGCATTAATCTGAACCTTCTGACCTTTTCCCCTTCCAATGTTCACTGCATGATTTCTTTCCAACCTCACTAACTTTAAAGTGAATGCCATGTATAAAGGAGACAAACAGGATTAGAGGAAGAACAATGACTAGGAGGCAGATATTTGCAAGGTAAAAAGACTTGTGTTGCTGTCTTTATACAAAAAGTTTGTGTCCATTTTGGAAAGTTCTCTGAATTTACATGCTATGTTTAAATTCCTTATTTTTCTACATGTAAGATTTTTTAAATTGTTCCATGCCCTGCAATTAAAAAAAAAATGAAGCCTATTTCTATTATTGCCTATGAGGTTGAAGTGAAGTGAAGAGTTAGCCACTCAGTCATGTCCGACTCTTTGCGACCACATGGACTGTAGTCCGCCAGGCTCCTCTGTCCAAGGGATTTTTCAGTCAAGAATACTGGAGTGGGTTGCCATTGCCTTCTCCAGGGGATCTTCCCAACCCAGGGATCGAACCTAGATCTTACCATGTTGCAGGCAGATTCTTCACCATCTGATCCACCAGGGAAGCCTATGAGGTTAGTTATTTCTTCTTAAACTGTGTGAGTCTGGATATACTCCAATTGTCCATGATATTGTATGTCAAATTAACTCTCCTTAGTAATGCTATCCTGGCCCATATTCTCAAATAAACCTGGAGTCATTGTTTGTATAGATTTTAATTAAAATCGTCTCATTTCTTTATGCCTGTTTTATCTTTTCTTTCTGTCACCTCTCTTGCCATCTTTTTGGTAATCCTCACCTTCTTCTAGGCTTTCTTTTCTTCTTTCTTAAAACTCTTTCCTCCTTTTGGTCTTCTATGGTTAGGGGTTAGGGTAGTTAAACCCCAGTCACTATATATGTATTTGAATACGTCCTATCAACAATGAATAAACTTCTGGCATAATTTTGGATATATTTTAGAGTCCTGTATGAATGCATGTTTTTATGGCTTTGAAGTGCAAACACAAGAATAACTTTCTAAATGGCCATCTTCAAGTTTTTATGTACTCTTCTGGAGAATAATTTGTTGGGAATTTAAAAGATTTTTTTTACAAGACACTGAGTGTGACAGTTAATTTTGTGTGATAACTTGACTAGACTATAGTAGCCAGTTGTTTGGTTAAACACGGGTCTAGATGTTACTGTGAAGGTATTTGCAGATATGATTAACATTTATAATCATAAACTGATTTTAAGAAAGGAGATTGTCATCGGTAATATGAATGGAGTGAAGTGTAAAGTGCCTAGCTGTGTTAGACTCCTCTGTGACCCCATGGACTGTAGCCCTCCAGGCTCCTCTGTCCATGGGATTCTCCAGGCAAGAATACTGGAGTGGGTTGCCTTTGCTTTCTCCAGGGAATCTTCCTAACCTAGGGATCAAACCATTATCTCTGGTGTCTGCTGCACTGACAGGCAGATTCTTTACCACTAGCACCACCTGGGAAGTCCAATGTGACTGGGTCTCATCCAATCAGGTCTTCAGAGCAGAAAATTAGATTTTTCTAGAACAGAATAAACTCTGCCTCAAGATTGTGACATAGAACTTGTGCCTGACTTTCGAGCCTGCCAGCTTACTTAACAGATTTCGGACTAAAAACTACAGTGTCAGTTCTTAACTCTTACCTGAGTTTCCAGGATACTTGTCTCCTTATGAATTTTCGAATTAACAGTCCCCACAATCATGAGAGTAAAGTTCTCAAAATCAGTCTTTCTCTGTATCTCTGTCTCTCTTTGCTTCTCCATCTGTCTCTGTGTCTACATATATGTAACATGTACATGTGATATATGTATATTATCTGTATATATACATATTTATTTATCTATCTGAATATAAAAAAGGTTGCTTTTCTGGAGGATCCTGACTAACTGATACACTGAGGCATGCATCATAATATTATACAATTTTTATTAGGATTGGCTATTTGATTGAATTGATTATTTCCAGGCTCTCTTGCTTTTTCAGGCAGGAAGCTCTAGCTGGACTCGTGATTCACAAAAAAACCTGTTCTTGAAATGAAACATTCCTTCCCAGGAAGCTGTCAGGAAACCTGGCTCACTGCTGTGATGATTGTTTAGTACCCACAGCTCAGCTCTGGGCCAAATAGTTTGAAACTGGATTTCAGTGCATCTGCTTTTAAAATTGAGGAGGATGCTATTCGAGATGCTTTACCAAGGTACCCGAATGCACCAGAGTCCTGCTCCTTACAGGCTCCACACAGTTCATTGTACTTAAATTATTGACTTTCTCTTTAATAAATATTTCACCTGTGGCTTTGATTTGTATAATGAATAAGTCAGAGGTTTATTATTTTTCTAATCTTGAAAAAATCTTGAAATAAGAAAATATACAGTTTTGATAAAATTATGACAAATGAAACATTTCAGCTCATTTATTCAAATGACACTTATCTTTGTTTTGGTTGCTATAATAAAGTACCATAGACTGAGGGGCTTGTAAATATCAGACATTTATTCTTCACAGTTCTGTATGTTTGAAGACTGAGATCAGGGTGCCAGCATGTCAAGTTCTGGTGAGAACCCTCTTCTGGGGGGCAGTCTGAGACTTACTGTATCCTCACAGGGAAGAAGCAGAGATAGAGGATACATGTTCTCTGGTGTTTATATTTTTTAAAACAAGGGCACTGATCCTGCTTTTGAGGGCCCCATCCTTATTGCCTTTCAAAGGCCCCACCTCCTAACATCATCACACTGAGGGCTAGAATTTCAACAGATAAATTTAAGGAGACACAAGCATGCAGTCCATAATAATATTATATTCAAACCTTCAGGAAAACAGTCATATACATAACTATATATATAACTATAGTCAGATACATAACTATATTCTGGTGACTCAAGGGTAATGAACCCATCTGCCATTGCATGAGATGCAGGCTTGATCCCTGGATCAGGAAGATCCCTGGAGAAGAAAATGGCAATCCACTCCAGTATTCTTGCCTGGGAAATCCCAAGGACAGAGGAACCCGGTGGGCTAAAGTCCATAGGGCTCAATAGAGTTGGACATGACTTGGTGACTAAACAACAACAAAAAGTCTTGTAAAATATTAGATTATTTAAATTCAGCTTGCTAGGTTTACACAGTTAGATGAATGTTATGATTTGAGCCTGGATCTGGTCAGATTCCAAAACTCATGAACTTTCTGTAAGTTACCAACAAAGCTAGGAAATTGATTTCTGCGGAAAATGTTAGGTTAGGCCAGTGGTTCTCAAAGTGAGTTTCCAGAATGAATATCACCTGTTATACTCCATCATTAACTAACCTAACATTCTCCATTTACCTCCTGTACTCTCCTGCTTTATGCAGGCAGATATCAATACTCGACGTTGTGTTTTTATTATGGATGAAAAATAACTCAGGGTTGAAAACAGAAGAGAAAATGTCTCTCCAAAAATTTGACCCCACTAGAGTTTACTGCAGCTACTTCTGAGAAAAACTTAATATGTAGAGTTAGACTCCATTTTCCATTTTCATCATTCTGTTTTCTTTTATTTGTTGTCATTTTACTGTAAGGAAGAGTTTTTTTCTTTTTATTTGTTCATTTGTTTATTTATTTGTGACCCCATGGATTGTAGGCCATCAAGCTCCTCTGTCTATGGAATTCTCCCGGCAAGAATACTGGAGTGGGTTGTCATTTCCTTTTCCAAGGGATCTTCCCAACCCAGGGATCAAATCAGGGTCTCCTGCATTGCAGGTGGATTCTTTACCATCTAAGCCACCAAGGAAGCCCATATTATATGAACTTTATTTTATTATTTTTTAGTTTACTTTATGCTTGGATGCTCAGCCATGTCCGACTCTTTGCAACCCCATGGGCTGTAGCACACCAGTCTCCTCTGTCCATGAGATTTCCCAGGCAAGAATACTGGAGCGGGTTGACATTTCCTACTCTAGAGGATCTTCCCAATCCAGGGACTGAACCCATATCTCTTATATTTCCCGCTTTGGCAGGCAGGTTCTTTACCACTAGCGCCACCATATGAACTTACAAAGTCATATTTTGTTCCATGAGTTTGTAATCAATCACTCTTACTTATTTTGATACAAATTGTTTTAGATTTGGATTCCTAAGCTGACTCTTATGTTCTTTACATTTTTCTGCTACTTGGCAGAAGAAGATGTTCCAGGTTCATTCTGTGTTTGCTTCACCCCAGCCATGGAATCAACCATTTCCCTAAGAGGCTCTAGTTTCTTCTGATGGTGGATGGTATTCTGAAACCAAGATCTGGGTATTAGACATGTTCATTGCTATTGGGATGGCACTATTTCAAGGACCTCTCAGAAAACAGAATTAGAAATACATGTTCCAATATTCATACATCTCTGTATGTTGCCATATGTATCTTAGGATTGGAGAGAGGTCCAAGAGAGAGAGAATATACATATACATATAGCTGACTCATGTTTTTGTACAGCAGAATCTAATCTTTACAACATTGTAAAGCAATTATACTTCAATAAAAAAATAATTCATAATGATATGTCTTACTCGAACTCTCCAAAAGAATTTTTCTATCCTTCTTTCTGTCAATGTCTGCAAATCTCTTCCTTGGCAGTGAGAAACCACACACGCACACATTTGCTCAATCTCCCAACCACAGGGGCTACCTCTGCACCTGCCAGCTCTGAGTATCCCACAACTTACACGGCTTCCTTGACTTCCAGTTACCCTACCGATGAATCTCTGGTGTAGCCTCACCTCTTTACTGGCCTGTAGCAGTTGACCCTTGTGTCCAAAATGTATTTCCTACACACTTGATTTTTATGGGCACTTACATGTTCCTTTCAAGATTATTATCTGAAACTTTAAATTAAGTTGCAGTTAAGATAATACCTTTTCTTGAAGCCCCCTCAGATCCCCCAAATGGGAAGAGCTCCTCCTTACTTTTTATCTTTCCCATTCTCACCTCTGTCCTCAGAGCATTAGGTCTTTGGGAGACTTGCACACCACTGGTTGACTGGATACGTCTTGCCTACTTGGTTCTGGCAAGATGTGAAACAATGGGGATTGAATGAATTCTTTTTCTTTTCTCCGTGTAATCTCTGACCAGGTATAGTTGATGACCTGGCTTGCAACAAACACGACACTGTATCTGCCTTTCCATTTTAATATTGCCCTCACTTGCACCTAGTGTGTTCTCTGTCTGTTTATGTCTAGTCTCTTAAAGCTGACCTTGTTCCGGAGATGCAGGTTTTGCCCCTGTTTGCCCCACATTTGGACTAATTTTCTCCTGATTTCCCTAACTATTCATGTCAAGATCTCCAAACCTTATAAAGGGTCAGCCTCTTGGGAGACTGCTGTTTCGTGCCTCTGTCACAGAGTGTATTGTTCTCCTAATAGTTGTTTGTATCCCTCACATTAAACTGTGAATTCCTCAGCATCATAAATTTTCCTTTGATTTTTATGTACTCTATAGAACTTAAACCAAAGACTTGCATGTGAAAGGGACTCAAAAGATATTTCCTAAATTTGAGTATGTGATAAACTACTTTTCTCTGACACTTTCCTCTTACACTAAGACAACTCCATGTCTAGTTTATTAATCTGTGACTAGGATTTGATTTAATGACTATTTCCAATATTATAACCCATCCCAATCTAACCTGATCAGGTGTACTGTAGTCTGAGACAGTGCAATTCAAGAAAATTTCTTCAAAACAATTAAAAATGATGTATTTTTGTTACATCCAATGCATATATTTGCTGTTCATTTGGAACTTCCAAAAGCCTTGGATTAACATTAAAGTAACTTTCTAGAGAAAATATTAGTTAAGGAAACAAATTATTCTTTTCAGGATTCTTATATTCCATAATTTCAGAGTTTTTCATCCATTTGAAAAATGAGAACATCATACACTGAATTTTATTGGCCATTCACATGTTTTCCAGGCTCTGGCTTGTTATTCAGAGGATAAATTCATAGTTCAGAGACATTCATTCTCACCGTAAACACTTTAAAATATGTAAAATGCCAAATTAAAAAAAAATTTCCATGTGTTAAACAACCTTACTGAGCAATAAAGAAATACTTAAAATAAATACAAAACTAAAATTCTGTTCTATGTACTTCATCTCTGGAACCTACAGGTCAACCGATGTTCTATTTTGTTTCTTGTGGGCTTTTTCCGACAGCCTAGTAGGAACCATAGAGGTAAATTTATAATTTGAGCTCAGTGTTCAACTGGTCTAACTCCTGTATTTAAGCCATTCTCCTTAATAAATGGATATGCAATTACAGTGTCTATCTGAGCTGCTTGCACAGAGATAGTTTAGTTAATATTTGGTCATTCAATACATTTCCACATAAAAAATTTCTCATGTCCAAATTACCACTGAAGCAAGTTCTTTATTAATCCAACCGTCTATTCATTTAAAAACTGGATATACACTGAAAATTTGGCCACCACTGCTGCTGTGAACTGTTCTCTTAACATGAGAGACCTTGACATGAAACGATCCGAATGAACAGGTTTTCTTAGGTTTCACTTTTATTCCTCTCTTCTTGTTCATCTCTTTGCATTTGTGAAAATCATTCTTATTTAAAAATCTTTGAGTACACAAGAGAAGCTGTTCAGCAGATCTGCATGCCTTTTCAATGGAAATGGCAAGATTTTTGTTAGCAGCACTAGTTTCAATAGAGCTTATCTTAAAAATATAGACTATGACAGAATCTAAGAAAAAAGGAGAACCTTCAGTTTTTACACAGGCACTGTCACCATGGGTGATTTCATATTTCATATATCAAGCCAAATGTCTAAAAGAACATATAAAACTGAAAATTGGAAATAAAAATCTTTTACTTTTTTGCCAATTAGTGTAACAAATCCTGCATTTAGACAGTCATCCAAATTTGTTCTGTAGGACCCTTGAAAGACAGAAGAACCTACATGGTTTTTTCTTATTTTGGGGTGAAAACTCATGTTTAGTTACCGTGATGGTTTCCTCCTCTGCCTAGGTAGACCAAACATCTTTACATCTGGGCTATTTAAGAGCTTGTCAGAACATAAGAACAAGAACTAATAATAACTCAGAATAGAGTTTGGCTTATCATGAAGTAAGTTTTCAATAAATAGTTGTTGAGTTGAAATTGTTTTGTGAGGCACTGATGAGAAATCATCAGATGTTGATGCTGTCTGCTGATCTTTTATCATAGTCACTTTCAAGTCAGACATCAAGCCTGCTTTCCATTCTCAGTCTGGAGAACCTATTATGCTTAAAAGCTTTGTTTGCAAAATACATTATCAGGAAAAGGAAAATATGCCACTAGAAAAGCCCTGTGTTTACACAGAGCTCAGTAAACTATATTTTACACAGCAGTAAAAAAATAAAACCAGTCGTGTCTCTTCTTCCCCTATAATGTGAGATACTGAAAATTTCTAGGCGTCAAAAACCATAATAAATGTGCCCCAGGGAAACCACAGTATCTCTAAAAATTCACATATATACTCTTACCAGAAAAATTTGCCTTTGCTTCATTGTTTTGGAACAATCATACAAATTTTCTTGCAAAATAAACTTTACATGTACCTAGAAGGTTCTATTTGGAGAAGGCAATGGCACCCCACTCCAGTACTCGTCTGCAAAATCCCATGGACGTAGGAGCCTGGTAGGGTGCAGTCCATGGGGTTGCCGGGAGTCGGACATGACTGAGCGACTTCACTTTCACGCATTGGAGAAGAAAATGGCAACCCACTCCATTATTCTTGCCTGGAGAATCCCCGGGAGGGAGACCCTGTTGGGCTGCCGACTATGGGGTCGCACAGAGTCGGACACGACTGAAGTGACTTAGCAGCAGAAGGCTCAATTACTGAATGTAATTTTAAGTTCAATAACAAACCGCAAGGGGAAACGCTCACAGCTGGAATTAAAAATTCTATTTTACTTCAAGTTTGTAATACAGGTTGAACTGAAGACATAAATTATGGTATAAGTCTTATCAAAATTGGGTTCAGTCACAACGTCACAAAAAATTGTGCAAAAGTCTTCCAACTATCCAATAAAGAAACGGCTGTAAAAGAGAGGCCTTGCTTAGAACGCAACATAGTTTTCCACTGCTAACTGCACTTCCTAGTTAAAACCCATCCATAGTCCTTATATAAATCATAGTTAATTTCCAATTAAAAACTGAAGAATGAAATCCCGCATTACTTTTAGGACATTATCCTGGCATAATGTGGTGGTTTAGTCGCTATGTAGTGTCCGACTCTTGCTACCCTATGGGCTGTCGCCCACCAGGCTCCTCCGTCCATGGAATTTTCCAGTCAAGAATGGAGGAGTGGGCTGACATTTCCTTCTCCTGGGGATCGTTCTCACCCACGGATCCAACCAGGGTCTCCTGCACTCCAGGCAGATTCTTTGCCGACGGAGCTACCAGGGAAGTCTAGATCCTAACGTAATTGCCATTTCAAACACTTAGCAGCGGCAGTGGACAGCGGACCCCAGGGCTCTGGGCAGCCTGGCCGCCGGCCGAGTCACCCTCGCGCCCGGAAGAGCGCAGCCGCTTGGTCACGCACGCCGCCCCTCGAGCGCCCGGACGGAGACCCCAATTCCGCGCCCCGCCCCGGCGCCAGGACGCCAAGCCCGGCACCACCCACTTCCGCCCGCCGCCAGCCTGAACCGGAAGAGCGACGCTGGGAAGGTTCGGAGAACAAACGTTCATTTTAAGACAGAGAAAGGCTTTCCTCAACGGGAGTGGCTCCACGGAAGACTTGTTTGTACGGCCAGTTGCCACTACCAGTCTCCCAGTGTGGTGTTAGGGGATGGCGAGACTACAGTGTCTGAGGGAGAAAGGGTTGTAGATTCAGTCAGCTTGCGGGGGGGAGCGGAAACGTTCTAGATGTTTCCGTGACGCAGGTGATGTGGCACATGGACCGAATGGCCAGAATGGAGAAAGTGGGGGAAAGAATGAAGGAGGGAAGATGCACCTCAAGGCCAGGCTGTACCGCGCCGGCCATGCCGCGGCCCACGGCACCCACCCACGTGCGGAGATACCGTGGGCCTCGTGTTGCTCCAGCCTCACGTGCGGGGAGGAGTGGAGGGTGCTGCCTCCATGGTGCCCTGAAGAAGGGAGGCCAGTGAGACGGAAGGTGTACCGCGGTTAGAGGTGGAGATGCCACAGAGATGAAGGAACCGGGAGCGTGACACCAGGAGTAAGTAGAGCTGACTTCTAGTTCCAGTTCTGTCCCGTTTTCCATGTGTAATCTGGAACAGGTCGTGTCGCCAAGAAGGTTTCTGTTTCTTTTTTACAGTGGGAATGATTGGGCAAAGTGGGCTCTAGTATAACCTTTGTGGCTTTAAGATTGGATACGTTGTGTTCGTCACTATTATTTTTGGGCCCAAGAGTTAGCAATGAATGTCCCGTGAAATTAAAATGTAAATGTTTTAATGAAATTAAAATGTAAATTAAAATGTTTTACATTTACATTCTATGTTAAATTGGTGGCTCAGACGTAAAGCTTCTGCCTACAATGCGGGAGACCCCGGTTCAATCCCTGGGTTGGGAAGATCTCCTGGAGAAGGAAATGGCAACCCACTCCAGTATTCTTGCCTGGAAAATCCCACGGATGGAGGAGCCTGGTAGGCTATAGTCAGTCCGTGGAGTCGCAAAGAGTCGGACACGACTGAGCGACTTCACTTTCTTTCACTTTCTATGTTAAATGTCTGTGTTTTTAAAAAAACATCATTTTGAGTATTAGTGAAGAGGAAATAAAGGATGGAATTAAATTTATTGTCTGCCTTCATCACCCAGAGCTTCAGATACCTTAGAGGTCATCTGAACAACATACCTGCGCCCTGAGAATGCAGTTTCCCCATTTTCCAGGGAAAAGGAGGTGCGGATAATAGTCAGCCCACTTCACTTGTCAAGCGTGCTGGCCCATCTCCTGTTCTCTTTTCCTGTCTAGTATATTATGTATCTGTTCACTTCACCATGTTAGGTGGTACGGAATGCACTCCTGCCTCCCTCTGTCGTCTTTGTTGCTACTTGATTTCAGAGTGCTTTTGCCTAAATTAACAGACTTACGGAGCTTGTGGTGAACAGGGAGGCCTGGCATGCTGCGATTCATGGGATTGCAAAGAGTCGGACACGACTGAGCGATTGAACTGAACTGAACTTTGTCCACATCTTACCTGTGATGTGAGTGGTAGAGGGTGAATAAAACATTGAAATCTTGGAGACAGGTTTTCAATAACTGCGAGGTATTATTATTGATAGAGCATTACGCTTAAACAAGTTGAATGTTCCAGATTTTTGCATATCTTAGCAACCTGTTTGGAATGATTGCAATGACACGTTTGACTGACTGAGAATCTGGCCTTAGGGACTGTTTGGAAAAGAGTATAGTTTGTTTAATTGAAATTTGTTATGATTTTCCATGTCAAAGCAACTAAGTTTACATTCAGGGGTAGTTGCTGAGCTTAGAAGAAACAAAATGGTTGAGTTCTTACACTGTGCATGTGGCTGTGAACGTCAGACTGCCAAAAGAAGATGTACGTAGCATGATACGCAGAGCCTGACTTGTGCAGGAAAAACTGCCAGACTGAATTATTTTAAATATCAGGGTTTTCTGCACTGGTTCTTCTTTGCATTAAGGGAAAGAAACGGATGTAAAGACATCTGGAAAGCTTTCATGAAGTGAGATTTTACTTATCTACCTCTGGGTAGATAACTTTAATTCCAAACCCTGTAACTATGAAGGGAATATGTTTGCTCATCGCTCTGTGGAGTATTGTAGCAGAGAGGGAGGGCAAGACCTATTACAAGTAACAGGCCAATGTGGCCAAATCTTCCACATGTTGAAATTAAAGGTTTTTAAACTGGAGAATGCAAGGGTACCTGAGAGACTTATTTATATAGTAGTGGATATTAAACCTAAGCCCTCTTGTCCATTCTGTAGTGTGAATTGGAGCATTTTTCTGTTTTTCCATCTGGATCTGTTTTCTGTGATAGATCACTGACATGACTTTAATACAAGGGAAAAATATATTTAAAAAAATACAACAGCAGAAAAAAAAGAAAAAAAGAAAATTGAAGCAGGACCTGTGATTAGGGTATGTAGAGTAATGGTTCTTCTTTTTAGCTCTTCACTCTTGAACTGAACTTTTGTCACAACTGAAGATTTTGCTTTTGTGTTGATTTTGAACTTTGTGCATGCTTTTGTGCATCTCTTCTTTGATTGATGGTCTTAAGCTTCAGAGTTTTTGCATCTGAATTACAGCTTTATTTGTGGACATGTGTATGCTGAGAGCTATTGGACTAGTCCAGAGATTCTCAAAACACTGGTGTGAGAGGTAAAGAGCAGAAAGTGTGAGAAAAATTTCTTTGATAAACAGACATGACTGTCACTAGTAATTTGAAATATAAGGAAGAGGCTTTAGTTGTTGAGTTTTACACCTTGTATGTTGGTGTCTATTATTCATGGGAGGAGTTGCTGACAATACTTAGGAAAAACTTAGAAATTGTATGTATAGAGTTTTAGCAACATAGATTTTGAAGTGCTTTTAAAGTTGAGTTATTTAAGAAGAGCACAGGCTGTGGAAAAAGTATCTAAGGTGAACTTTGGTGGTCATGGTTTTGTTGCTAAGTTGTGTCTGACTCTTTGTGATCCCATGGACTGTAGCATACCAGGCTCCTCTGTCCGTGGGATTTTCCAGGTGAGAATACTGGAATGGGTTGCCATTTCCTTCTCCAGGGGATCTTCTCCACCCAGGGATTGAACCTGGGTCTCCTGCATTACAGCCAGTTTCTTTACTGTCTGAGCCACCAGGGGTGGACAGTACTGGAGTGGGTAGCTTATCCCTTCTCCAGGGGACCTTCCCGACCCAGGAATTGAACCACGTTCTCCTGCATTGCAGGCAAATTCTTCACCTGCTGAGCTACTAGGGAAGCCCATTGGTTCACTAAAGACATGCAAAAAATACAGTGAAGTGAAAGTTTTATTAGAACCGCTAAACCTTAGAGCTTGAGTTTCTAAAATATTTTGAGTTTTAGTGGAATGCCAGGATATATAGTACCATGAGATGAGCATTTGTTCGCTTGGTCTTTCTACTGTTGACCACATTCCTGTTTTTTTTCAGCAGAACTTTGTCTCCTCCTTGTTTGTAGTTTTCTTTAAGTTATTGTGATTTTGGTTGTGGAGGAGGAGGAAAAATTCAAAGATATGTACTCTCCTAGGACACCAATAGCTTAGAAGAAGCCATATAATTTAGGAGCTTCTTAAGTTGACCCCAAAAATTCTTGCACTTGCAGAGTCATTTCAGGTTAACTCCACTATTCGAGAAATGGGTTGCCTGTGTATTTATCTCACTTCTTTCGATCTTCATTTTCAGTGGGATGCATTTTATATAGTTAACAAGTTATGATTTATTTTCTTTATTTGAGCTGTAGTGCATTATAGAATATGTTACTCATGGTGGACAATTTCTAGATGGCCTGTGTATTGTGTATGTATGTATATATATATTTTCTAATATGGGGCAAACAACCATTTTTTTAAAAGATAGTGGGAGTATACAACAAGTTTATCTTCAGGCACTCGTGATTTGAGTGACTATCCTATCTTGCCCACTCACCAGTGACTCATGGACTTATCTAGTAGGGATGGGCAAAAAGCAAAAAATAGAAATATTTTTCTTTTGAGAAGCAAAAAGAAAAAGAATGCCTCACACTTAGAGCATCTTGCAGTTTCCCTTTGAGAGGTCAGTAGAAAACATCTCGAGGAAAGAGAACATATGATCAAGACTACCTCTTACTTGACCCCTGTCGGTGACTTTTGTTTCTATACTCCTTAATTATAACAAGAATTGTCTTAGTGACTCTGTGGTCAACATTGATGGGGGAAGAAAAGGCTGTTAATTTCTCGTTTTATGTGTATAAAACCATTTGCTTAACTCTTTTCTCACTTTCCTTAAACCTAACTATTATTTGACTTTGATATGTAATGTTTGTTTGATTACAAAAAGGAGCACGCAATATATGAAATAAGTTGCTCTTTTTACTAACATTGTCAGTTTTATTTGTAATTATTATGTAGTTAACATATTAATGATATATGTTTTAGTTTTTTATTACTTAGAAATGTACAAATTGCTTTTTTAAAATTATATTTCATAATTATTAGGCTAGGTTATTTTGTGGTATGTCAAAATTCCCTGAAATAAAATCAGAAAATTGAAAACAATCTTTGTTATAAGTGATTTGCAACCGATTATGAAGACCTTCAAAGTATTGTCTCATAGAGACACAGGTGTGGTGACAGTAATAGAGGCCACATAGATTAACCTATGACTTGGTCGTTTAAGGGAGGTAGTCCCATCTAATAGGTCTGTTATGTGTTAAATTGCTTGCTCCTTTATTATAAATTGTGTAGATTGTTTAGTCAGTTTTTGGAGTGGACAGTATGGCTACATATGTCACTTAGAATTTACATGTTTATGAAGCTACATAGCGCTATATTTTGAAGAGAGTCAACTTGGTCTCTTTTTAAAGGCAGTTTTCTGAGACTTGTCGCTGCAGCAGGCAGTTTCTACCACTAGGGGTCAGTCTACATGAACAGACGTCCATGGGTGCTACTTAGGCGTCCAGGTTTAGGACAGTGCTATCCTTTGATGTCATGTAGTGTATTTTCATTTGGGGATAGAAGAATCTCCTTGGACACCTTCACGGTAATATACAGCTTCTCGCATCCTACATTTTCTGTCTATACTCTTGACAGGGTATTTCTCAAAGGATTTCAATGTGTAGCTTAACGTTATTTTCCCTTAGCTGTCTCCTTTCACTTCTCTCTGATGTCAGTTCAGAGCCTTCGTCTAATTTAATATGCAGAAACAAGAGGATGGCTGACAACATTGGAATCCTAGGTCAGGGTCTTCCGCAAGCATCATGAGTGGGACTGAAGATGCCAGTGGCTCACAAAATGACTGAGTTTGGAGAGTGACTAACACGTGGGAGTTATGTATGAGGGTGACTTTGTAACTGTGACGCTCTTATTGCTGGCTTCTGGTATTTAGTCCTATTCCCTGGTATCTAGAGGACAGTGAGGTCTCTCGTCCTCACTCCAGTGAAAGTCCTTCCCAGGCAGTGGCTGTATCTCACCCATCCTTGTTCTTCCTGTGCTGTGATGTTGGACACGTATTTGGGACAGATTGTGTTGTTTGAACTGAACTGAACTCCATAAATACCAATATGCCAGAATGACCTACTTTTAGTACATACTCATTTTTATTGGTAGAGAAATGTTAAATATCAATGGAAATACCCATGGCACAATGGCCAAAAATATAACGACCCATTCTTCTTTTTTCTAAAGAAGGAGAAGAAGGTACATAATTTAAGGTAATTGGGACAATTTAGAACTCTTATCAAGCTAATGATTGTTCTGAGGAATGAAAAATGCTTCTAATTTCTAGGTAGAGCTCAGAAATAGTCCCGTACCTTTCTCCAGGAGCTTTCTCCACTTGTTAGTTGGGAGACAAGGCTTATTTCTCAGAATAAGCTTCATGTTCGGTCTAACATCACACTGGGCGTGTTAGAAAATTATGTGTTGTTTTGGCCATGCCGTGCAGTATGTGTGATCTTTGTTCCCTGACCATGGATGGTACTCATGCCCCCCCGCCCCACCCCCGAATTGGAAGTACAGTGTCTTTACCACTGAACCACCAAGGAAATCCCAGAAATTTAGTTTGAAATCACAGAATCCAGGTTTTGAGATTGGAAAGGAGCTTTTTGTGTGTTTAGCTCACTGTATTGTGCTTGGCAGAAGTATTACTCAATTTTAAGCAGAATGAGCACCAAGGGTTGTTAAAAGGGTGATGATTTTAGTAGTTACACTAAATGATATAGTGCATATGTGTGTGTATATATATAATTATATTAATATATTTACTTTGCTGTGATTACAGATGAGGTTCAACTTGTGACCACTGGGAGTCACTGTGTAGCTGTCCGAGCTAAGGAGACTCCCACGCCATCCACACCAGCTTGTTGGGCTGCTGGGGAGAAAAGGTACTCATCTCTTTTTCCCCAACCACTGGCGTTTATCGATTTGCCAACCGGTAGTTATTAAGTGTCCACAGAGAGCTGGGTTCTGTGTTAAATTAGGTAACACAATGAGAATAAGCTGCTTGTGTGGCTAGGCACGTTTCCCTGCCCCCACTCCCATCCCCAGCAAAGCTCTTCAAATCTCCCTTATAATTTATGTTTCATTTATTTATTATTTATATATTTTTTTATTAGATTATATCTTTGTTACTAGAGATCTTTGAGAGAGAGGTCTACATTTTTATTTTTGTAATTGTTAATCCCACTGGCTGACGTGTAGTAGATACTTACTGTATGTTTGTTGAGTGGTTGGATGCTGGGTCAGTCATTTCCTCTTGTTCTTTAGATTTTGATGTTATTAATATTTCTTCTTGACTGCACTATGTGTTATTACGTAGTTATTGCTACTCACCTGCATCACTCCCTGCTCACTGTCCTTTAATGCTACTATGATCATGAAAGTTATTGGCGAACATTTTCCTTTGATATCAGTTATTTTTCCTCATCCTGCTGTAACAGTTTAGAAGTCTTGTTTATACCACATCAGACATGAATGACATCATCATTATCAATGGCAACATTAATAGTTCCACCTTTGTTAGTGGGAATGAGAATTGAACGATGATAATGAAAAGCTGTGTTGTGTTGGAAAACAGCTCTGGAAGAGGACTAAGTTCTCAAGAGGAAAGATGTACATTGTAGTATTGCATTTTTCAAGAATAGAAAATGTATTAATTCTCACCACCTCCCTGTTTTCATTTATAAAACACACTCAACTCTTACTAAATATTGGTTGGGGACCAGGCAGTATACTAGGTATTGAGGAGAGTTCAGTGATAGGAATTCAGCAGACTCTGACGTGCTGAACAGCTCACTGTGCAGTTGTGGTGAGAGCTAGAAATAATACAAAAAACCAATTAGACTGTAAATGCAGAATTTAACTGCCAAATAAGCGAAAGAGACCATAGGAATTAGAAGTGTGAGTGATTCCATTTAGATTAGATCTGTCATGACTGACTCCAGAAAGTTGAATTTTTCTTGTGGTTTTGAAGTATTGAGACATTCTATTTCTTGGAATGGAGAGCAGAGAACGTTTTGGGGAGAGATGTTCAGGTATGTCTGGGCAATAAAGAGAAAAAATTATGTCTAAAGATGAGAACATATGTAGGGAAAAACTATCACTGAGGTAGGGAGTGCATCTTGTGAAGTACCTAGGATATATTTCTAATCATGAGTTTTGGGGCCACAGTAGATCACACTTAAGATTGGGTCTTGAAGGTCATTTCTCATTTTGTATCCTACTCTTCTTGCTAGAACAACTGGGTGTCTCTGTAGGTACTACATTTAGAGTTAACCATATCCAGTAATTTTTTCTGACACTGGCTATTACTGACAGTGCAAGTCTAAATATTGCCAGAGGCGCTTATGTTTTTTGCAGAAAAGTTGGTATTTCATCCAAAGAAACTTTGCCTTTGCAGATGACAACCACTTGAACATATGTAGCCTGGAGGATACCCAACATTTGGGCTTCTGATTTGTTAAAGAGAGTATAGAGCTCCAAGTCATATCACTAAGTTTTCATTTTTCCTTTGGCTACCATTATTAAAAAAGTATTCTCTTGGAAAACTTTTCTGCCAGGCTAGGAGCCACAGATACTGAGCTTGTGTGATGAAACATTGAAGCCCTTGAGGGTATTTTGGTGGCTGGAAATGTTGCTAGTGAAATTAATTAAATTTGCATCTTTAAATATTTTGGTTATTAGGTTAGTAGAAATGTATGCTTAGGGAAAAATTAGTAGTATAATCCTGTTTGTATTCTTTTCTTAACTTCTCTCCTTTATGTTATATTTAAGGATTGCTTGTCAGGGGAACCCTTTTTTCCCTGTAATTGAGAACCAACCTTTATTCCCATAATTGCATAGAGACTTCGGTTCCTGTCAATGCCAATAGATTGTTTAGTCCCATTAAGGAAAATGGATCTTTGTTTTTGTGAAAGTTGTAAAATGAGGTGGCTGGAACCTCACAGGTAATGAAGACCAGATAAACTGATTAAACGAAGAAAACTATAAAGAAAAGAATTGATTTATGGTAGTGATTTTTTTGTTTGTCTGAAAAAGTCTTTAATTAAATTTTCTTTCATGGGAGTAATAGTGAGGGAACCTCTGGAAATTATTTGTGTGTATGTCTGATTTCAGGATATGAATTTTATTATTTTATGTAATTAGCTCATGTACCCTGAGCTCTCACTTACCTGTAGGGCATGTTCAAGCAACAAGAGGAAGTAAACCACAATTTTAAATCACCAACTGAAAGAGATGATGTACCTGGTATAAAAACATCTTACTTCTCACTCTAGTGACTAGTTAATCGTATGTCTGTCCAAGACTTGCGGTATGACTGAGGCAAAAAAATCTCAACAGGTATTTACCATTTAACTCAGTAGGTGGTTCTATAGATTTTAGCTGCTTTTGAAAATAGATTAGTAATTAATTATTGCAATAAGTGAAGTCACTCAGTCGTGTCCGACTCTTTGCGACCCCACGGACTGTAGCCTGCCAGGTTCCTCCATCCATAGGATTCTCAAGGCAAGAATACTGGAGTGGGTTGCCATTTCCTTCTCCACTTTATTGTAATAAAAGTGTCCACAAATAATTGTGTTCAAAGTGATTTACAAAATGTAATTATCATATGTGTACCAAAAATAGTTTCCTATTAACAAAATTGCAGAGATTGTTTGGTAATTAACCTTTTAAATATTTCACATAACCTTTATATATATAAAATGTAAATTATATTTAGTAAGATAGAATTTTTCATATATACTGAGATCTTTTAAAATTGGTCAAATATGAAACTTCCTTCTGTTAATTAAAAATGTTTTTTCTAAATGACACTAGGAGCATATTCACCATTCAGGTTGACCTAAATACTAAGCTAAGAGGACAGAATGGGTTGGCAGGTCATCAAAGCAATCAAATTAAAATTAAACGGTTTTGTCAGCTATAAAGACAGATATTTTATACTAAACACATTGAATTATTTACAGAAATTTTTACTTTAAATAAAAAATTTGAACAGTGTGAGGTTGAGGCTCTATAAATACAACTATTAAATGTAATACAAAAAATATCAAATGAAATATCCATGAAGTTATTAGAACAAATTTTCAAATATAATGGGAAAAATTCCCAAGATATTTTAATTCCTATTCCTTTAAAATCACTTTTTGAACATGAATTGTGATTTATATTTGTTTTTAATCTGCCTTTTCTATTTCTCACCAGGGCCAAATGGTTAATCTTGTGTGAGAAGAAAAACTGAATGAACGAAATAGTGGTAAATGTAAACTGAGCTTATATATGACCATCTGGTTTTGAAGCAGTAGAAAAATTGTTTTATGTATAAATGGTCATTTGTCTGAAAATATTTCTTAAATAAATTAAGAATGGTAATTCTCAGGTCATAATTTTTTAACAGCATAAAGGAATGCCTTTTTTTTTTTAAAGTCCATCTTCCTATAGAGTAGTGCAAAAATCATAAAGAATACTTTAGGAAGAAAATCTTGGAAACAGAATTAAAAGACACTTTGCTGCTGCTGCTGCTAAGTCGCTTCAGTCGTGTCCGACTCTGCGACCCGATAGATGTCAGCCCACCAGGCTCCGCTGTCCCTGGCATTCTCCAGGCAAGAACACTTTAGAAATTAATTAATGACTAGTACAGTTCCCTCAACGTGTAAACGGGAAAACTGAGCTACAGTGAGAGACAGGCGCAAGTTTGTTGACTTTTTTTTAACCTGTTATTATGAAAACATTTTTCACATGCGTAAAAGTAAAGTGACTAGCAAAGGACTCGACTCTTCTTTTTGATAATCGCTGGCAAGGTGGCAATACAGCACTTGACAGGTGGCTAGTGACACATGTTGAAATGGTAATGTTTTGGATATATTGAGTTAAAATGTGATTTAAAATGAATTTCATCTGTTTCTTTTAACTTTTCCAAACATGGCTTCCAGAAGATTTGAAACTACATAAATGGCTTGCATTATATTTTTATTGGACAGTGCTGGCATAGAATCCTCATTTACTTATACCTCCTCCAGTGGTCGTCGATTCATGACACATCTTGCTTCATTTATAGCCCATAGAACTACCTGTGGTCGTGCTGGTACTCCGTCCCAGCTCTGGCGTGGGGAACCTGCTTGTTGTCTAGTGCTCCTTCCTCCTCTACACTTCTTAATTGGAGTCTCTTGTGTGTGTGCTGGTTTCACGATCTCCTAATTAAGATTACATTTCTGAGACTTACTGATTTTGACAGGTTAATAATGCATTCATTCATTTCTTTACAGACTATTATTTTAATTTAATTGATAAAGATTCTTAAATCAAATTTCCCATTTACTAAGTTGGGTGGACTTATAGTAAATCATTGCTTATTCTTCCAAAATCCAGGTCGCGTAAGGATAGCAGTAGAGTTAGTGTTTTCTCCACTATGCTTCTCATTTATATTTTTCATGCAAAATTTCATTATTCACTGAAAGTAGATGTTAAAAATCATAATTGTTCAATAATCAGTAAATATACCCATTGAATGTTTACCATGTAAAAAAACTCAGAGTGTGTGTCCCCGTCCCCTATGATCCATCATTCAGAGAGTAGTCACGGCTGGGCCGAGAGAGAAGGAAACATGAATGTGTCTTTGAGTATGCTGGACCTGAATTGTCAGGAAGAGATCAAAGCAGAAATGTCTAGAGATTAGCAGGAGCTGAACTACTGGGAAGAGGTTTTCTATCCAGACGTCCTCTTTAGTGATCTACATCTCTTTAGTGAAAAGACATTCTCTTTTCTGAATCAAAGAGGAAAACATTTGGATAAAACTCTTTATTACAGAAATATGCTCTTTCAGGGAATATTTACAATTCAGTTTCTTCTTATGTCTTTATTCTTGTTACAGTTATTTCAGCAAAGTATACTCTTTGTATTTTAAAAAACATATTTGTGTTGTTTGGGTGCATGTAAATCATTAATGGAATCTATGTAATATGATGTTTTTAAGCTTAATTACAAACCTGACTTCCACAGTTCTACCTTGGAAAATTGAATGGGCTTTATCAAAGAAAATCTGAGAGTTTTGAGTTTTTCCTTTTGCTTGACATCAGCACTTGGAGCAGGTATCTGCTGTTTACCTTCAGGGTGATTTGGGTGGCAGTGGTGATGTCAGTTGGTATGCTGTCTTCTGCAGGCTCCACAGAGCCACATCCCCTTGGAACAATGGCCTGGAAGGACCATGTTGCCTGACTCCCTGGCCCTCTGTCCCCTGGTTACATGAGGACACTGGGGAAAACCAGTGGGAAATGGCAAGTAGGGAGGTGAGTCTGGGGGCCTCTTCCCCTTGTTCTGTTCCTGTGGAGTTGCTGAGGGTGGCTGCTGTCCACCCAGCCCCTCTGTCTCTGGGTTTTGGTCATTGCCACTCAGTCTTCTCCAGAAACAGGGTTGCTAATGCCTACCTGGTAAAAGGCCAGTGAAAGTGAAAGTGTTATTTGCTGAGTTGTGTCTGAGTCTTTGCAGCCCCGTGGACTGTAGCCCACCAGGCTCCTCTGTCCATGGAATTCTACAGGCAGGAATACTGGAGTGGGTTGCCATGCCCTTCTCCAGGGGATCTTCCTAATTAGGGATTGAACTTGGGTCTCCTGCATTGCCGGCAGGTTCCTTACCATCTGAGCCACCAGGGGAACCCATTAGAAGGCCAGAGGTACTGTTTATCCCTTCTAGGCTTTCCACTCTTGCACATACATTTATAAATCCTTTTATTAAATTTCTCCTAAACTATTCTAATTTGAATGTGCCATTTGTCTTCCATGGAATTCAAAGTGTGTGAGGATTTCCAGCCCTGGCCCTTCATGTTGGAATTCTGGTTTGACCCTGGATGCTCAGCATTCTCACCTCAGAAGCTGAGTTTCTACTTTGAAGAGAAATTAGTGTGTTACTGGAGATTCTGGTACTTTGAGCACAGGCTATAGAACAAGGATTTCCTCACATTCCTTTCTAGCTAATAAAATGCATGTTTCACCAGAATGAAATACAGAACTGACATTCTACAATGTACTTGAAAACTAAACGCTTCTTCAAGGTATCCTTCAGTGGAACTAAGGATTGGGGTGGCAGCTGCAGCCCTGACGTCAGTACACTTGGACTTGACTTTAAATCAACGCCACAGACACATTTGGCCTCAAATTTGCGGGCAATGGCATTAAGTCCTAGTGCACTTAAGAGCTTCAGGTTTCTAATAAGCATTTTCTTCAAAGCAGTGGCTTGATTTGCTCTGTGATTTTTGTCAAGTACATATCATATCAAAGGATAAGTGTTTGCCAAAGCCTTTCTTCAGCCCCAAAAAGGGGAGTTTCGTTTGAAGAAAGTCACGTTGCGCTGGCTGGCCCCCACGGGGAAGATGAAAGGAATGACTGGATTTCCTGTTACTCTGTTGTTGTTGTTTGTATCCCTCAAATATTTTAATCAACATGAAAGGACTTGTCGCACTGTGAGAGCCATGCAATTTGAGAAAGCCATTCAAAGGCTGCCAAATAGATTTGCAGCTAATAAAGTTGTATTTGTTGGTGGTGTCAAAGACCAGATTTATGGGAGATGATTAATAAGGACCACAATACCAGGCATGGAAAGATGGTCATGAGATTATTTTCCAAGTTCATTTCTCTACTGTAGATTTTTGATATGCGTTATATATGTTGAAAGAAACAAGATAAGTTTTCAAAGGCTGGTTTTGGTCTGGCTGTAATGTAGCATTGAGACATGATTATGATATAAACTGCATATGGCATAAAGCCCTCTTGGAGGAGCTAGCCATTAACCTCACCAGAGAGCCCCCAGAACTTACACAGGACTGGGAAACAGACCCTTGGAGGGCACAAATAAAACCTGGTGTGCACCAGGACCCAGGAGTAAGGAGCAGTGACCCCAAAAGTGACCTAGACTGACCTAGACTTTCCTGTGAGCGTCCAGGAGTTTCTGGAAGAGGCATCGGTCGGTGGTGGCCTGCTGCAGGATTGGGGGCACTCAGTGCTGGAGTGCATGCATGGGACCTTTTGAAGGAGGTCGCCATTATCTTCACAGCCCCGCCCATCAATAGAAAATAGGATTAAAAATTTAATGAGTATGGCCCCACCCATCAGAACAAGACCCAGTTTCCCCCTCAGTCTCTTCCATCAGGAAGCATCCATAAGCTTCTTATCCTTACCCATCAGAAGGCCAACAGAATGAAAACCACAGTTACAGGAAACTATAACAAACTGATCACATGGACCACAGCCTTGTCTAACTCAGTGAAACTGTGAGCCATGCGATATAGGGCCACCCAAGATGGATGGATCATGCTGGAGAGTTCTGAGAAAATGTGGTCCACTGTAGAAGGAAGTGGCGAACCACTTCAGTATTCTTGCCTTGAGAACCGCATGAACAGTATGAAAAGGCAAAAAGATAGGGCACTGAAAGATGAACTCCCCAGGTTGGTAGGTGCCCAGTATGTTACTGGAGATCAGTGGAGAAATAACTCCAGAAAGAATGAAGAGATGGAGCCAAAGCAAAAACAATACCCAGTTGTGACTATGACTGGTGATGGAAGCAAGGTCCAGTGCTGTAAAGAGCAATATTGCATAGGAACCTGGAATGTTAGGTCCATGAATCAAGGCAAATTGGAACTGGTCAAACAGGAGATAACAAGAGTGAACATCAACATTTTAGGAATCTGTGAATTAAAATGGCCTGGAATGGGTGAATTTAACTCAGGTGACCATTACATCTACTACTGTGGGCAAGAATCCCTTAGAAGAAATGGAGTAGTTATCATAGTCAAGAAGAGAGTCCAAAATGAAGTACTTGGATACAATCTTGAAAACGACAGAATGATCTCTGTCCATTTCCAAGGTAAACCATTCAATATCACAGTAATCCAAGTCTGTGTCCTGACCAGTAATGTGGAAGAAGCTGAAGTTGAATGGTTCAATGAAGACCTACAGGACCTTCTAAAACACCCAAAAAAGATATCCTTTTCATTATAGGGGACTGGAATGCAAAAGTAGGAAATCAAGAGATACATGGAGTAACAGGCAAATTTGGCCTTGGAGTACAGAATGAAGCAGGGCAAAGGCTAGCAGAGTTTTGCCAAGAGACTGCACTGGTCATAGCAAACGCCCTCTTTAACAACACAAGAGAAGACTCCACACATGGACATTACCAGATGGTCAATACCAAAATCAGATTGATTACATTCTTTGCAGGCAAAGATGGAAAAGCTCTATACAGTCAGCAAAAACAAGAACTGGAGCTGACTGTGGCTCAGATCATGAACTCCTTATTGCCAAATTCAGACTTGAATCATGAACTCCTTATTCCCAAACTCAGACTTAAATTGAAGAAAGTAGAGAAAACCACTGGACCATTCAGGTATGACCTAAATCAAATCCCTTAAGATAATACAGCAGAAGTGAGAAATAGATTCGAGGGATTAGATCTGATAGACAGAGTGCCTGAAGAACTATGGACTGAGGTTCGTGACATTGTACAGTAGACAAGGATCAAGGCAATCTCCAAGAAAAATAAATGGAAAAAGGCAAAATAGTTGTCTGAGGAGGGCTTTCAAATAGCTGAGAAAAGAAGAGACGCTAAAGGCAAAGGAGAAAAGGAAAGAGATTCCCATTTGAATGCAGAGTTCCAAAGAATAGCAAGGAGAGATAAGAAAGCCTTCCTCAGTGATCGGTGCAAAGAAATAAACAGTAGAATGGGAAAGACTGGAGATCTCTTCAAGAGAATTGGAGATACCAAGGACACATTTCATGCAAAGATGGGCACAGTAAAGGACAGAAATGGTATGGACCTAACAGAAGCAAAAGTTATTAAGAAGAGGTGGCAAGAATACACTTAAGAACTATACATAAAAGATCTTCATGACCCAGATAACTGAGATGGTGTGATCACTCACCTAGAGCCAAACATCCTGGAATGTGAAGTCAAATGGGCCTTAAGAAGCAGCACTAGAAACAAAGCTAGTGGAGGTGATAGAATCCCTGTTGAGCTATTTCAAATCCTAAAAGATGATGATAGGAAAGTGCTGCACTCAATATGCCAGCAAATTTGGAAAACTCAGCAGTGGCCACAGGACTGGAAAAGATCAGTTTTCATTTCAATCCCAAAGAAAGGCAGTGCCAAAGAATGTTCAAACTACTGCACAATCACACTCATCTCACACTCTTACAAAGTAATGCTCAAAATTCTCCAAGTCAGGATTCAACAGTATGTGAACTGTGAACTTCCAGATGTTCAAGCTGGATTTAGAAAAGGCAGAGGAACTGGAGATCATTGCCAACATCCTTTGGATCATTGAAAAATCATTAGAGTTCCATAAAAACACCTACTTTTGCTTTATTGACTATGCCAAAGCCTTTGTGTGGATCACAGCAAACTATTGAAGATTCTTAAAGAGATGGGATCTCTAGACCACCTGACCTGCTTCCTGAGAAATCTGTATGCAGGTCAAGAAGCAACTGTTAGAAACGGATATGAACAACAGACTTGAGTCCAAATCAGGAAAGGAGTACGTCAAGGCTGTGTTTTGTCACCCTGCTTATTTAACTTACATGCAGAGTACATCATGAGAAACGCTGGGCTGGATGAAGCACAAGCTGGAATCAAGGTTGCAGGGAGAAATATCAATAACCTTAGATACACAGATGATACCATCCTTATGGCAGAATGTAAAGAAGAACTAAAGAGCCTCTGGATAAAAATGAAAGAAGAGAGTGAAAAGCTGGCTTAAAACTTGATATTCAGAAAACTAAGATCATGGCATCTGGCCCCATCACTTCATGGCAAATAGATGGGAAAACAATGAAAATGGTGACAGATTTTATTGTGGGGTGGCTCCAAAATCACTGAAGATGGTGACTGCAGCCATGAAATTAAAAGACACCTGCTCCTTGGAATAAAAGTTATGACCAACCTAGATAGCATATTAAAAAGCAGAGACATTACTTTGCCAACAAAGATCTGTCTAGTTAAAGTTACGGTTTTTCTAGTAGTCATATATGGATGTGAGAGCTGGACTATAAAGAGAGCTGAGCAGCGAAGAATTGATGCTTTTGAAGTGTGGTGTTAGAGAAGACTCTTGAGAGTCCCGTGAACTGCAAGGCGATCCAACCAGTCCATCCTAAAGGAAGTTAGTCCTGAATATTCTTTGGAAGGACAGATGCTGAAGCTGAAACTCCAATACTTTCACCACCTGTTGCGAAGAAGTGACTCATTTCAAAAGACCCTGATGCTCGGAAAGATTGAAGGTGGGAGGAGAAGGGTCCGACAGAGGAGGAGATGGTTGCATGGCATCACCGACTCAATAGACATGATTTTGAGGACACTCCGGGAGCTGGTGATGGACAGGGAAGCCTGGCATGTTGTAGTCTATGTGGTCTTAAAGAGTTGGATACGACTGAGTGACTGAACTGAACTGAACTGAAATTTTATGCATGTACATGACCTAATGAATTTAGAATAATGATTTCAAATTAAAATTACTTTATTAGTGATATATGCAGTATCTAAATTTATTTTAATTTACTGTTCTATGTATTTTTATTGTTCTGTGAGGTGTGTGTGTACACACACACATATATATGAAAAGTGAAAGTGGAGGTTACTCAGTCATGTCTGACTCTTTGTGACTCTGTGGACTATACAGTCCATGGGCTTTTCCAGGCCAAAATTCTGGAGTTTATAGACTTTCCGTTCTCCAGGGGATCTTCCCAATCCAGGAACTGAACCCAGGTCTCCTGCATTGCAGGCAGGTTCTTTACCACCAGAGTCACAAGGGAAGCCCATACACATATGTATATACATATATAGATGCATTTTTGTTATTTTTGAGCCTTCAGATATTCTATTACAGTGATCACGTGACAATGCTTGTGCCCTCAAAAAAAGAAAGGAAAAGAAAAAGGAAAAAGTACCACCTTCTTTGTATTTAATATAATTTATAATTACCAGTTAGGAAATTAACTGCATGGTATATTCTTAATTCAAATTAAGCAAAACTCAAATTTTCTCATTGTCAGTTCTTGAGACAAGAGCGAAGTATGGCATTATTATACTTGCTCTCTCAGAAAGTTGAGTCGTGTCTCTTGATGAGGGCAAAAATGTAAGAATACCACCCCTACTCTGTATTTCTTTTTGAGTCTCATCTTTTCTTGTTCTTATTTTTTATGTCTTGTCTTATTTTCTTTTCTTCCTGTTTAAAAAAATTTATGCAGGAAGTTAATCATGTTCCTTGTCGTCGTTTAGTCGCTAAGTCACGTCCAACACTTGTGACCCCATGGGCTGTAGCAGGTTTCCCTGTCCTTCACTGTCTCCTGGAGTTTGCTAAAAATTCATGTCCCTTGAGTTGGAAATGCCATCAAGTTAACTATCTCATCCTCTGTTGCTTCCTTCTCCTCTTGCCCTCAAGCTTTCCCAGCATCAGAATATTTTCCAGTGAGTCAGCTCTTTGCATCAGGTGGCCTCAGTATTGGAGTTTCAGCTGCAGTGTCAGTCCTTCCGGTGAATATTCAAGACTGATTTCTTTTAGAATTGACTGGTTTGACTTCGTTGCTGTTCAAGAGACTCTCAAGAATCTTCTCCAGCAGCACATTTCAAAAGCATCAATTCTTTGGCACTCAGCCTTCTTCATGGTCCAACTTTCACACCTGTACATGACTACTGCAAAAACCATAGGTTTGAGTATCTGGACCTTTGATGGCAAGGTGATGTTTCTGCTTTTCAATATACTGCCTATGTTTGTCATAGCTTTTCTTCCAAGGAGCAAGTGTTTTTTAATTTCGTGGCTGCAGTCACTGTTCTCAGTAATTTTAGAGACCAAGAAAGTAGTCTGTCACTGTTTCCATTTTTTCTGAATCTCTTTGACATGAAGTGATGGGAACGGATGCCGTGATCTTTTTTTGAAGGTTGAGTTTTAAGCCAGGTTTTTCACTCTCTTTTTTTCACTTTCATCAAGAGACTCTAGTTCTTCTTCACGTTCTGCTATATGGTGGTGTCATCTGCATATCTGAGGTTACTGATACCTCTCTTCGGCAATCTTGATTCCAACTTGTGGCTCATCTAGCCTGACATTTTGTGTGGTGTACTGTACATAGAAGTTAAATAAGCAGAGTGGCGATATATAGCCTTGACATACTCCTTTCCCAGTTTTGATCCAATCCATTGTTCCATGTCTGGTTCTAGCTGTTGCTTCCTGACCTGCATACTGTGACCACCTGTTTCTCATGAGGTAGGTAGTTCAGTTCAGTTCAATCACTCAGTCATGTCGGACTCTTTGTGACCCCATGGACTGTAGCACCCCAGGCCTCCCTGTCCATCACCAACTGTCGGAGTTTACTCAAAACTCATGTCCATCTCATCCTCTGTCATCCCATTCTCCTCCCGCCTTCATTCTTTAACAGCATCGGGGTCTTTTCAAATGAGTCAGTTCTTTACATCAGGTGGCCAAAATATTGTAGTTTCAGCTTCAGCATCCATCCTTCCAATGAGTATTCAGGACTGATTTCCTTTAGGATGGACTGGTTGGATCTCCTTGCAGTCCAAGGGACTCTCAAGAGTCTTCTCCAACACCACAGTTCAAAAGCATCGGTTCTTCAGCACTCAGTTTTATATTGGATGTCTGGTATCCCATTCTCTTAAAGAATTGTCCACGGTTTGTTGTGATCCACACAGTCAAAGGCTTTAGCATAGTCACTGAAGCAGAAATTGATGATTTTCTGGAGTTCCTTTGCTTATTCCATGATCCAGTGGATGTTGGCAATTTGATCTCTGGTTCTTCTGCCTTTTCTAAATCCAGCTTGTACATCTGGAACTTTTCGCTTCATGTACTGCTGAAGCCAAGCTTGAAGGATATTGAGCATTATTTTGGTAGCATGTGAAATAGGCACAATTGTGCAGTAGTTTGAACTTTCTTTGACATTGCCTTTGAGATTGGAATGAAAACTGACATTAGTCATATATTCCTTAGTATTTGGATATTCTCAACACTGTTCTGAAAAAAACTCATCTCCTTTTTTACATATTGATGCATTTCTTTTATTCCCATTGTTCAACCCTGTCCTCCACAAAAGACAACCATAATGTATATATTTTTCTATTCATATACTCTTATATATATTACTGTTTACATGCATCTATTTTTAATTTATGTAAATGATCTTGAAATTGATTGTGTTTTTGTTCTTACCATCTTCACTTATTAGCATCTTTTAAGATTTTTTTTGTGACTGTATTTAATATAGTGTTTGTGGAGAGCAATTACTAATAGCTCCAGAAAGAATGAAGTGGCTGGGCCAAAGCAAAAACGATGCTCAGTTGTGAGTGTGTCTGTTGTTGAAAGTAAAGTCTGATACTGTAAAGAACAATATTGCATAGGAATCTGGAATGTTAGATCTGTGAATCAAGGTAAATTGGACAGCGTCAATCAGAGATGGCAAGAGTGAACATTGACATCTTAGAAATCAGTGAACAAAAAAGGATAGGAATTGGCAAATTTAATTCAGATGACCACTGTATTTATTACTGTGGGCAAGAATCCCTTAGAAGAAATGGAGTAGCCCTCATAGTCAACAAAAGAGTACAAAATGCAGTACCTGGGTGCAGCCTCAAAAATGACAGAATGATCTCGATTTGTTTCCATGACAAATCATTCAACATCATAGGAATCCAAGTCTGTGCCCCAACAACTGATTCTGAAGAAGCTGAAGTTGAACGGTTCTGTGAAGACCTATAAGACCTCCTAGAAATAAACAAACAAACAAAAAAAGATGTCCTTTTCATCATAAGGGACTGGAATGTAAAAGTAGGAAGTCAAGAGATACCCGGAATAGTGGAAGGTTTGGCCTTGAAGTACAAAATGAAGCAGGCGAAGGCTATCAGAATTTTATCAAGGGAACACGCTCATAATAGCGAACGCCTTTTCCAACAACCCGAGACAACTTTACACATGGACAGCACCAGTTGGTCAATACTGAAATCAGATTGATTATATTTTTTGCACTTGAAGATGGAGAAGCTCTATATAGTAAGCAAATGCAAGACCTGGAGCTGATTGTGGCTCAGATTGTGAACTCCTTATTGCAAAATTCTGACTTAAATTGACAAAAATAGGGAAAACCACTAGGCCATTCACGTATGATGTAAATAAAATATCTTATGATTATACAATGGAGGTGATAGATAGATTTAAGGGATTAGATCTTGTAGACAGAGTGTTTAAAGAATATGGGTGGAGATTCATAACATTGTATAGGAGGCAATGACCAAGACCATTCTAAAGAGAAATGCAAGAAGGCAAAATGGTTGTCTGATCAGGCTTTATGTGAAGTGAAATGTAAGGGATAAAGAGAAAGAAACACCCAAATGAATGCAGACTTCCATAGAATAGCAAGGACGGATAAGAAAACCTTCTTAAGTGAGCAGTGCAAAGAAAGAGGAAAACAGTAGAATGGGAAAGACTGGAGATCTCTTCTAGAAAGTTAGAGTATCAAGGGAATATTTCATGCAAGGATGGGCATGATAAAGGACAGAAACATTAAGGAAGGATTTAATAGAAACAGAAGAGATTAAGGAAAGGTGGCAGGAATACACAATGAACTATAAAAATGAACTGTACAAAAAAAGTCTTAACGACCTGGATAACCTTGATGGTGTGATCGCTCACCTAGAGCTGGACATCCTGGAGCGTGAAGTCAAGTGGGCCTTAAGAAGCATTACTATGAACAAAGCTAGTGGAGGTGATGGAATTCTAGCTGAACTATTTATAGTCCTAAAAGATGATGCTGTTAAAGTGCTGCACTCAATATGTCAGCAAATTTGGAAAACCAGGCAGTGAAAAACAGGAGTGGAAAAGGTCAGTTTTCATTCTAGTCTCAAAAAAGGGCAGTGTCAGAGAATGTTCAAACTACCTTACAGCTGTGCTCATTTCACGTGCTGGCAAGGTGATGCTTAAAGTCCCTCAAGCTAGGCTTCAGCATTATGTGAACCTGTACGGCTCACAGATTTGAAAACAAGCCTACAGTATCCAGTGGGGAAACCTAGAAGGGGGAAGGAATGGATAAATTAGAAGTTGGCAGTCTTGATTTCAGCTTGTGGTTCATCCAGCCTGGCCTGCCTCATGATGTACTCTGCATGTAAGTTAGATCAGGAGGGTGACAGGGCACAGCTGTGCTGGACTCCTTTCCCAGTTTTGATCCAGGCTGTTGTTCCATGTCCAGTCGTAACTCTTGCTTCTTGATCTGTTTACAGATTTCTCAGGAGGCAAATAAGGTGGTCTGGTACTCCCATCTCTTTAAGAATTTTCCACAGTTTGTTATGATCCACAGTCAAAAAAGGCTCTAGTATAATCGGTGAAGCAGAAGTAGATGTTTTTCTGGAACTCTCTTGCTTTCTTCATGATCCAACTAATGTTGGAAGTTTGATTTCTGGTTCCTCTGCCTCTTCGAAACCCAGCTAGAACTGGAGGTTCTTGGCTCACATACTGCTGAAGCCTAGCTTGAAGGATTTTGAGCATTACCTTGCCAGCGTGTGAAATGAGCACAGCTGTAAGGTAGTTTGAACTTTCTAAACTAGCTCATTTGTAAAAATTTTTTTAGATTCCTCATGTAAGTGAATATCATATGATACTTATCTTTTCTCGGTCTGACTTCATCTAGTGTGATAATGTAGGTCCCCATCCGTGTTATTGCAGATGGCTTTATTTAACTCTTCTTTATGACTGAGTAATATTCCATTGTGCTTCCAGTGTGGCTCAGTCATAAAGAAACAGTCTGCTTGTGGGAGATGCAGGTTCAATCCCTGGATTCGAAAGATACTCTGGAGAACAAATGGCAACACACTGCAGTATTCTTGCTTGGTACATACAATGGATGGCGGAGCCTGGCAGACTGTAGTCTGTGGGGTTTCAAAAGAGTTGAACATGACTTAATGAATAACTGACAACAACAGCAATATTTTGTTTTATGTATGTACCATATCCTCTTTATTGATTACTCTGTCATTGGACATTTAGATCGTTTCTGTATCTTGGCTATTGTAAATAGTGCTTCAGTGAACATTGGGGTGCATATATCTTTTCAAATTATGGTTTTCTCTGGATACATGCCCAGGGTTGGGATTGCTTGATCATATGGTACTTCTATTTTTGTTTTTTTAAGCAGCCTCCTGACTAGTCACCATAGCGCTGTAAGAGTTTACATGCCCCAGTGCAGGAGGGTTCAGTTCAGTCACTCAGTTGTATTCTATCTTTGTAACCCTATGGACTGCAACACTCCAGGCTTCCCTGTCCATCACCAACTCCTGGAGCTTGCTCAAATTCATGTCCATTGAGTCACTGATGCCATCCAACCATCTGTCGTCCCCTTCTGCTTTCAGTGTTTCCCAGCATCAGGGTCTTTTCCAATGAGTCAATTCTTCACATCAGGTGGCCAAACTATTGGAGTATCAGCTTCAGTATCCGTCCTTCCAATGAATATTCAGGACTGATTTCCTTTAGGATTGACTGGTTTCATCTCCTTGCAGTCCAAGGGACTCTCTCAAGAGTCTTCTCCAGCACCACAGTTCAAAAGCATTAATTCTTCGGTGCTCAGGTCTCTTTATAGTCCAATTCTCACATCCATACATGACTGCTGGAAAAATCATAGCTTTGACTAGATGGACCTTTGTTGGCAAAGTAATGTCTCTGAATTTTAATATGCTGTCTAGGTTTGTCATAACTTTTCTTCCAAGGAGCAAGCATCTTTTAATTTCATGGCTGCAATCACCATCTGCAGTGATTTTGGAGCCCCCCAAAATCAAGTCTGTCACTGTTTCCATTGTTTCACCATCTGTTTGCCATGAAGTGATGGGACCAGACGCCATGATCTTCGTTTTTTGAATGTTGAGTTTTAACCAGCTTTTTCACTCTCCTCTTTCATTTTTATCCAGAGGCTTTTTAGTTCTTCACTTTCTGCCATAAGGGTGGTGTCATCTGCATCTTGTTATTGATTTCTCTTGGCAATGTTGATTCCAGCTTGTGCTTCATCCAGCCCAGCATTTCGCATGATGTACTTTGCATGTAAGTTAAATAAGCAGGGTGAAAATATGCAGCCTTGACAAACTCCTTTTCCAGTTTGGAACCAGTCTGTTGTTCCATGTCTGATTCTAACTATTGCTTCTTGTAGGAGGGGAGAGACTCACTTTTAAACTCTTGGGAAGAAGAGGAGAAAGCAGTATTTATTTAAAGTGTAATCTACTAGCCCTGGGGATACTAAGGCATTGAAGAATGAGTGATGGGAGGTGGAAGGTCAGTTTGGAATTTTTTGAATCTCACCTGTCCAGGGTTTTTGGTAGCTCCTTGAAGTTATTTTGTGGATGTTGATGGTGTAGGCCATTATTACCGTGTGGCTTCTGTGGCCAAGTGGCAAGTGGTGATTTTCCCAAACCATCATAAGACAAAGGAAAAGGCAAAATATAAATATTTTCCTGACCACAGTGTCCAGTTCAGGACAGTCTGTAGTCTCATTCATGTTTTCTTACAGTTTTTGTTGTGGTTATTTTTGTTTGTTCATATACTGTATTCTTTCCTTTAACTTCTGTAATTTTTCAGGAAGAGTCCAGTGGGAGCCTTCTGACAGGTTTTCTGCCTGCTGTCCGTTTATTCTGAATTTCTCCCTGTTTCTCCCCTTCCTTCTCCTTCCTTTGTTTCGCTTTTTCTTCTTTTCCCCAAACTCTGGGTAAGGGCAGCAGTAAGATGAGACGAAATAAGGATTGGATTTAGCAGCTTTTTTCTTCTCTGCCCATATCCAGTTTTGTAGCCCTACTAGTTTTCTTAAAATGCTCAGAACCTCAGATCAGGGTTTGAAATGTCACCAAGAAATTGCTCAGTTTTCTTCTAATGAAGGTGTTGGCCCAGTGAGAGAAGTTGTCATTAACATTGGTGATGTTTAAGAAATTTTCTTATTCACTGGTTCTTTCCTAAAAATCTTTGTGAGCTTTTTCTATTCTATGGTTATTCTGTTGTTATTTTCCTTACCATTTCCTGGGTTTAATTACTTCCATATTCTATATAACTCATATGATCCCAGAATTTTAAGACCCTGGGGTTTTTCATTTGCAATTAGTTAAAGTACACTTATTTTAAGAGACACCCAAGAATTCCTCAAATATTCTTGGGAGAAGTTCAGTCTTGTCTTTTTTCTTCATAAAATCCAGAATTCTTAAGAACTGGTTGGCAATTACCATATTTTTAGTGACAGCTTCCTTCCTTCTTAGGAAATGTCAGTTGTCTACGGTTTTCTCTGGATGGGATTAAAGATGAACTTTTTCCCGGTCCTTTTGGATTTTCTGTATTTTAAAATTTTCCCTAGTGAGCTAGTTTAATAATAAAACATTTAAGAAAAGTCATTCAAAATGAGGAAGGATTAAAAAGTAATAAAATAGTAAGACATACCTAAAAGTTTGAAACTGTTAGTAAACTCTGTCACTGTTCTACATTTCTCCAAATTCAGAGACTTGGTCATGTAGACATCTGGAAGGAAAATTACTTTTCAAGTCATTCTATAAATAAAATCTATATGATTTTTTCTGTTCACACTTTACATAAACTATGTTAAAGATAAAAAACAGATAATGTTACGATATCTGATTCCTGAAAAAGATTTAATCGTAGTAAATAATACCAAAGGTTTTCACCTCTACACTTGGATCAATATATGGAATTATTTATTAAATATCAGCTAGTGTAGTGATATGCCCAGACATCAGGCTTTTTTTTTTTTCCTTGCAGGAACAATTGAAAGCCATAAAAATAAAACATCTATGTACTTTACACAGGGGAAAGGGGAGATAAGATTTTTCCCTTGGACCTTCAGAGTAGTAACTGCCTTGCAGAGACCCGAGATTTAAAGCATCAAAAATTGTTCTTTTCAGCTATTAAAATTTTGTCTCTTGGGCTCCCAGACTAAATACAGTTGGACCTCTCCATAAAACTGAAATGCTTCTGTAATGAGGATAAGTGGCAACTATTTAACGTATATGTCCCCTTTGGTATAGATACATACAACACTTTCATTTGGACATATATTGCTGTTTTACCCTGAAACCTTGTATTTTTCACACATTTGATTCACCATATGCCTTTGATGATAGTCCAGTCTTAGAGCATTGCTTCTTATAGGGTATGAGAAGTCTAATTAAGCTAAAATTTTAGATTAAGTCTGTAATGCATTTGGATTTCTCATGAGATTCTAATACAGTTTACAAAATGTTTCCAGATGTACAGTCTAGTTCCAGATCAGTTTTTATGTATGTGAAGAAATCTTAATGCTTAAATTATAAAAATATATTATTTATATTCTTTATTGTGAAAGTTACATTAAGGACATCATCTTGAAATTATTAAGATCATCGGTAGTTTTACAGAGTAATTTTAAACATTTTGCATTTGTGTTCAAAACTAGGAACCATAATCTTTGAAAATGTAGGCCCCATACAGTAATCTTAGAAATTTATGATATTCAGACTTACTCTGATTTTTCCTGTGTGTTCAGAGATGGATTACACTGTGTTGCGCAGAACTGGGGGAGGGAGTTGTACAGCAGAGTTGCAATTTCAAGCAAGATATCTTTGCATCTAATTCTTTGATTCTGAATGCTTCCTAAATTTAAATTCATTGTTCATTTATTTAAGAATGGGTCAGCTATGATGCTGGAAATCAGGAACATAAATATGAATGGGATAAAGAAAATTCTAAGGATTTAACACAAAAACTATTAGAACTGATAAGCGAATTCAGCAAGGTAGCAGGATATGAGATTAACATACAGAGATGGGTCATGTTTCTTTACAGTAGCAATGAAATGTCAGAAAGGGAATGTAAACAATACCTTTTAAAATCACATACAAAATAAAAAATAAATACTTAGGAATTAACTTCACCAAGGAGGGTGAAACACATGCTGAGAACTATAGAACATTAATAAAGGAAGTTGAAGATGATTCAAAGACATAGAAAGACACCCCATACTCTTAGATTGGAAGAATTAGTATTGTTAAAAAGATCATATTGCCCAAAGCAATATACAGATTTAATGCAATACCTATCAAAATATCCATGACATTTTTCACAGAACTAGAACAAATAATCCTAAAATTTATATGGAACCATAAAAACAATCCTGAGGAAAGAGAACAAAGCTGGAGGCATAACTGTCCAAAACTTTAGACAATATTACAAAGCTACAGTAATAAAAACACTGTGGTATTGGCACAGAAACAGACATAGGGATCAAGGGAACAGAATAGAGAGCCCAGAAATAAACCCACACACCTATGACAATTAATCTTCAACGAAGGAGGCAAGAATACACAATGGGGAAAAGACAAACTCTTCAGCAGGTGGTGTTGGGAAAGTTGGACAGATGACTAGAATACACTCTCATACCACCATACACAGAAATAAACTCAGAAATGACTTAAAGACTTAACAAATATAAGACAAGATACCATAAAACTCCTAGAAGAGAAAGTAGGAGAAGCATTCTCTGACATAAATTGTACCAGTATTTTCTTAGGTCAGTTTCCCAATAGAAATAAAAGCAAAAGTAAACAAATGGGGCCTAATGAAACTTACAGGCTTTTGTCCAACAAAGGAAATCATAAACAAAACAAAAGGACATCCTGCAGATTGGGCAAAGGTGTTTGCAAATGACCAGTGCTTAATATAAAAACAGCCCCTACAGTTCAGTAGCAAAAATCAAACCAATCAAAAAATGAGCAGAAGACCTAAATAGACATTTCTTCAAGGAAGACATACAGATGGCTAGTAGACACATGAAAAGATGCTCATCATCACTGATTATTAGAAAAATGAAAACCAAAACAAATGAGTTAGTTGTAGTTCTGATACCAGTCAGAATGGACATCATTTAAAAGTTGACAAGTAATTAATGCTGGGAAGGGTGTAGAGAAAGAGAACCCTTTACACTGTTGGTGGGAATGTAAGTTGGTGCAGCCACTGTGGAAAACAGTATGGATGGAGCTCAGTATAATCCAGCAGGCCCTCTCCTGGGTGTTTGAAAAGATACGTGCACCCTAATGTGCATAGCAGCACTATTTACAATAGCCAAGACTTGGAAACAACATAAAGTCCAATGTTAGATGAATGGATAAAGAAGATGTGGTGTGGATATATACATACATGTATGTGGAATATATACATATATATGTAATATTACTCAGTCATTAAAAAGAATGAAATAATGCCTTTTGCAGCAACATGGATGGAACTAGAGATTATCATACTAAGTGAAGTAAGTCAGAAAGAAAAAGACAAATACTATATGATGTCACTTAAATGTGAAATCTAAAATACGACACAAAACTTATCTGTGGAACAAAAATGGGCTTACAGATATTGAGAGCAGGCTTGTGGTTGCCAAGGTGGCGGTGTTGGGGGAAAGAAGGATGGGGAGTTTGGGACCAGCAGATACAAACTGTAGCCTGCCTTATGGCACAGGGAAGTATATTCCACATCCTTTGATAAACCATAATGGAAAAGAATAGAAAAAAGAGAGAGAGAGTGTGTGTGTGTGTGTGTGTGTGTGTGTGTAAGTGTAACTGAGTCACTTTGATGCACAGCAGACAACATTACAAGTTAACTACGCTTCAATAAAATAAAATAAAAAAGAATGGAAGAACAGTCTGAAAGAGCTCACAGTCTGGCAGCGGATTCAGAAACATAAACGCATCTTAAGAGATGAATGTGTTTATGTTTAGTTGCTCAGTCGTGTCTGACTCTGTGACCCCATGGACTGTAGCCCATCACGCTCCTCCATCTGTGGGATTTTCCAGGCAGGAATACTGGAGTGGGTTGCCATTCCCTTCTCTAGGGGATCTTCCCAACCCAGGGATCGAACCCAGGTCTCCCACATTGCAAGCAGACTCTTTGCTATCTGAGCCATCAGGGAATCTTCAGAGATGAATAGGATGTGACAAAGTGAATTGAGGCGGAAAAAAACTTTGATTAAAAAAAGGAAACCTCTCTAAGCAGAAGGTTCAGTGTTAGCCAAAGTGTGAGTGTGGTAACAGTATGGGCAATTTCAAGAAGTTCTATGTCTCCAGTGAGTAAAATGTCAATAGTGACAGTAGATCAAGCTGGAAAATCAGGCAGCAAAAAGTGAAGCAAGGCCTTTCTTACTTGTCTTGAAGTTTTCCTGCAATGGGAAGCAAGGCACATGCTTTTAAGAAAGTATAGTAATTTGGGCTGAACAAATAATTGCTTTTAGGTAATAAAGACACGAGTCTCACCTAAAGCTAAGCACATCCCTGTATGGGAAGATCCCCGTGAAGAATGAGTGCTTATGGTCATCATAATAAATCCAAAAGAATGTTCATTAAATCCCTATCCATAACAGCTTCAAACTGAAATGACTAGAATCTCTATCACAGGTAAATGTATTGAGGGCATATTCATGCATGGAGTACATCCATGGAAAAAATGAGCTACAGTAACTATGTGGATACATTTCTATAGATGCAACTATATGGATGAATCTCAGGGGTATAAGGTGGAACAAAATGAACCAGACATAAAAGGGAACATATTATATAATCCCATATTTATGAAATTCATGAATAGTGAGAGAATAGCTTTTTTGACAGAAGCTAGGTTAGTTTGGGGAAGGATATTGACTGTGAGGGAGAATGAGGGAGCCTTTAGGATACTAAAGATGTTCAGTGTTGTATCAGTAACTACATGGATGTGTATGCAAAATTCATAAATTCAGTGTGCTATATATACTGTGGGCTTTTCCCCATGTGTTTTGCATCTCAATACAAGTTTTAAACAGCATGCTGGCTAGTGGAGCCGTCGGGCTCACTTGAGCAGCGGTCTGTTCCCCTTGTGTCTCCTTAGTGCGTGTGCGCGTCTGTGTCACAATAGAAGGGACGCTGGACTCCTTCGGACAAGCGCAGTCACGCAGTAGCTCAGCTTAGTGTTGGGGAGATGTTGTGCGAATAACTTCGCCTCCTGGAGCTTCATTTTTCTCTCTGTAACATGGAGATAGTAATAATATTTCAGAGGATTGCTGTTATAACTAAATAAGGCACAGTTTTTTTAAAAAAAACAGAGTAAGCCAGGGTGAGAAAGGAAAATAAAACTCCAAAATTTACCAAGGACAATTTATACTAGTTTCCTTAAAATTTGTTCTTTGTTTACATCTTCCTAGGATGAACATTTTTTCTTTACTTTCTTCTTTCCTTTTTATAATATAATAGAATTCTAACAATTTAATAACTCATGGGTGCAGTGGTAGGCTGTTAAAGGTACCAGAGAGGCTGACATAAAATAGGAAGTGAAAGTAGAGAAAATAGAAAAACCGTGGATGCTTAACAGTAGAGATATTCTTTGAGGGGGTAGGATGCAATGCTAGCTAGCAGCATTGAATCAAATGACATTGTCCAGAAAAGTAAAATTTGTTAAACAGTTGGACCGTAGGGGAAAAGCAGACATCCATCCTGCTACAGCTCACAAACCATGTCATTTTATTTGTTTCAGATTTTTTTGTAACATGAGATGTAACCCCATCAAGGAGTTGTGCTACCACTGAAGATTATGTGTATTTTCTTAAAAATCTTTTCCTCAGACTTTAAAGGTAGAAGTAGGCATGAGTGAGTAGACATCACTATACAGATTGATGTGTATATCGAGGCTGTTTGATTAGACAGGAAAGAAATATATTTTTAACATTTTTCAAAGCAATTTTGTCTTTCAGACAAGTGTTCAGATCTATGACATTTGGAGAACTGTGTATGCAAATATGAAAAATAATGATGTGTTGACAGTGAAATAATCATTACATCAAAATTATTTTTAAATTCCCAAACAATAACAATTCCACTTTCATTAGATACAGTTAATGCTTAAAATGACATTAATCTGGAGAATGATTTATAGGGAAGAAATGTACAGTTTCAGATACAAGCAATTAAAAGAAGTTAAAATTGCTTTTCTGTATAATTGCTTGGCTTCCCAGGTGGCGCTAGTGGTGAAGAGCCCGCCTACCAGTGCAGGAGATGTTAAGAGATGTGGGTTTGATCCCTAGGTCCAGAAGATCTCTGGAGCAGGGCATGGCAACCCACTCCAGTATTCTTGCCTGGAGGATCCTACGGACAGAGGAGCCTGGTGGGCTGCGGTCCATAGGGTCGCAAAGAGTCAGACACGACTGAAACGACTTTGCTTGGATGCACATAATTGTTTACCAGAACTCAAAGTACCTTAAAAATCCAACGTGAAGAGTCCCCATTTTAGAATAAATTTTCAGGATTTATTGCTTTAAATAATGAGCCAGAGAGAAGTACAGACTTTCATTCATCAAATATTTGCAAGGTGCTGGGGTTGTGGTATGGAAGAACGAAACTCGCTCACCTCAAGGAAACTTCAAAGAGCATCAAAGAGGTGGTAACAGGCTGTCTTGCTGTCCACTGATACGCCAGAGATTGTCCGCCCTTTCTCAGAGAGTGACTCGCTGCCCCTCTAGGATACACAAATAAAGGAAATAAATTAGCAACAGGAAAGAGCTTATGTTACTAGCTTATTAAATACCATAACACTTTGAGCATTGCATAAATAATATTTGCATGTAAATTAAATTATATATGTAATGGACTATTTTCCAGCTTTCCAACTCTCTCTCTCTCGTAATATTCAGTACTATTTTTCAGTATTGGCAAGAAAAGAGAACTTAAACTTCCATTGCAGCTAACTATGGAAATTGCAGTGCATTAATGTGGTTTCCAAGAGTTTCCAGTGTGGAAAGAAGAGACAGTGTTGACTTCCTCTGCCTTCTGTGTTCCCGTTCCTGTCTTTCTGCTTTATCATGTTGAGCAGTCTCTTCATCCTTTCTGTATGTTTTCATTCTTCAGTGCACACCTAACACTTTTTTTTTCTATGTAGGAGATTTTAAATAGGAATGCTGGGGGTTAATTGCAAATCTGAAAAGAAAATGATTTAAAAGTTGAACATCAGACGTTTAAAAGTTGAACATCAGACGTTACTTACATAACCATTCATTGCCAGTGCATTGTGACAGAATTTTTTACTTGCAGCTTCACATCTGAGAATCTTCCATTGCAGGTTGATCTGGTTTCTTTTTCTTTCCCTCTCGAGAAATTGAACTCATCTCATGTGTCTTGTCTCTTGGGCTATCGGGGAGATAAATGAAAAATTCTTCGTATTTAAAGTGATTCTGTAATTGTTCTGTACTCAGGGAGATCAGCCTTCCTGTGCATATCTATCATGAATAAACAGGAATTTGGCTTTAATAATATAAAGGCTAATTACTGAAATAGCTTCAATCTCTACTAGTGTTTCTAATTCTTACCAACTGCCATTTTTAAGTGGAAAAAGGAGTTGTAGTGGTTTGCGTTCTGTCCTGTCCATTACCAGAGTCAACCCTCTTATTTCTGTCCTATAATCCAGCAAGTTTGGATTACAGGAAAAGTTTACATCTCATTTCCTAATGTCAGTTTGATAAAGATAAAACAATTGTATTGCTGCTACTGCTGCTGCTGAGTTGCTTCAGTCGTGTCTGACTCTCTGCGACCCCATAGATGGCAGCCCACTAGGCTTCACTGTCTCTGGGATTCTCCAGGCAAGAACACTGGAGTGGGTTGCCATTTTCTTCTCCAATACATGAAAGTGAAAAGTGAAAGTGAAGTCTCTCAGTCGTGTCTGACTCTTAGCGACCCCATGGACTGCAGCCTACCAGGCTCCTCCGTCTATCGGATTTTCCAGGCAAGAGTACTGGAGTGGGTTGCCATTGCCTTCTCCAACAACTGTATTATACAAGCTTAATTTTAAGGAACTTGAAGTATTTTCATGTTTATTACTGTCAATTTTTGATATGAGTAATCAATTTTGTTTCTGTAACTGATACACTTATTATTATATGTTTTAAATAAAAGGATAAAATAAGTATGCTATATTAAGAAAATATAAAATTCTTGGGCTGCCAAATCACTGCAGTTGGTGACTGCAGCCATGAAATTTAAAGACGCTTGCTCCTTGGAAGAAAAACTATGACCAACCTAGATGGATATTAAAAAGTGGAGACATTACCTTGCTGACAAACATCCATATATTCGAAGCTATGGTTTTTCTAGTAGTCATGAATGGATGTGAGAGTTGGACCCTAAAGAAGGCTGAGCACAGAGGAATTGATGCTTTTGAACTGTGATGTTGGAGAAGACACTTGAGAATCCCTTGGACTGCAAGCAGGAGATCAAACCAGTCCATCCTGAAGGAAATCAGTCTTGAATATTCATTGGAAGGACTGATGGTGAAGTTGAAACTCCAATACTTTGGCCACCTGATTCGAAGGGCTGACTCATTAGCAAAACCCTGATGCTGGGGAAGATTGAGGGCAGGAGAAGGGGAAGACAGAGGATGAGATGGTTGGATGGCATCACTGCCTCAATGGACATGAGTTTGAGCAAGCTCCAGGAGATGATGAAGGACAGGGAAGCCTGGTGTGCTGTAGTCCCTGGGGTCGCAAGAGTTGGAGACAGCTGATCAACTGAACAACAACAAATATCAAGAAAATAGTTTTTGATTAGCTGAAACTATAATTTAGCCATGCTATCTTTTTTTTTAATTTTTAAATTTAACTTTATTTTTTGTTTAGCCTTGGTTTACTTTATTTTTTAAAATTTATTTATTTCTAATTGGAGGATAATTGCTTTACATTATTATGTTCATTTCTGCCATATATCAACGTGAATCACCCGTAGGTATACACGTGTCCCCTCCCTCTAGAACCTCCTTCCCACCTCCCACCCTATCCCATCCCTCTAGGTTGTCACTGAGCACCAGATTTGACCTCCATGTATTCAGCAGATTTCCACTTAGCCATGCTATGTTTCTGCATTCACCTTTCCACTTATTATTATTTTATTCTGGTATTGTTTTCTTCATTGTTTCCTAAAATAGAAATTTGATATAGTTCATGTGAACAATGGTCAGGGTTTCAGAAAAAGAACAGAGATATTTGTCCCCACTGATCCATTCAGACTTTGCTTGAGCTAGCAAATCAAAAGTTTTTTTAAAAAGCACACGCTGCATTATTCTTCCCACATTCCCGTTCCCTGCCCCCCCAGGTTTCATAGTGTGGTACAAATTTTCTTGGGTCTTATCTATGCAAATTGACCACCTGGTTTCTGATGCAAATTAGTCGTATTTTTAAAAGGGGAAAATAGGAGGGAATGTAATGTTCTTTAGCTTCAATTGACTTTCCTAGAACATTTAAAAATGACTAACTCAATTCCAGTGATTATTCTTAAACGTTGCCATGATAAAATTCCCAATTCATAAGATAACATTTTTAAACAGCAATAGCAATCCATAGCATGTCAGGCCTAAACTCTAGATAAATATCTTTCTTTACCAAGGATTTTATGAAGACTGACTGAGACAGGATATTTGAAAGGGCTTTGTTAATGAAAACATTTATAGAACCATGAGCTATTATTATCACTCATTACATGTATGAAATTTAACTTCCATTTAAAATCTGTTTCTTGTTCTACTTGGCATTTGCTTGGATGCATATGGGGTTACTTTCACTTAGTAGAATCCCTTCTCCTAATATGAGACTCATTATGGATTCTTATTAAAATGGTATAAATGTCAATATAAGATTCAGAGGGGGGAAATTAGTTCTAACAACTAAAGTACAGCTCGGCACTCAATCAATTTACATATCTTGAGTTAATTTCTCTTAAATGTACTGCCATTACAGGTTCAGTGTAAGTCTGGGGTGAGGTATATTGGAATTCTGTGAATGTGGTAGCTTTCTTTATTTCTTGAATGCATCGTGGGTCAGTTCTTCCTCACGACTGAAGTTTTTCTGGTTTCTCTGATAGGGCATATCAAAAATGATAATCTGGTCAACTTGCAAGGTGTAGCATGCATATCTTTGCCATTAGACAATGGCTTTTCTTTTTCTTTTTTTTTTTTTTTTTGAGAGAGGGGCTGGTCTATTAAAGGTCAAAATATGAGGTTAAGAATAAATATCTGTCTGTGCTAAGTCACTTCGGTCATGTCCAAACTCTTTGCAACCCTGTGGACTATATAGCCCACCAGCCTTCTCTGTCCATGGGATTCTCCAGACGTGAGTACTGGAGTGAGTTGCCATTTCATTTTCCATATGGCTAAATATCCACATATAAATATCTATCATAATGCTGCTGCCAGGAATGTATTTATCAAGAGGATTTAATTAATCAAATGTCATGAATCATTCTTTTCCAGCTTGCTTCTGGAAAGCATATGTTTGAATTCATGCTGGGAAATGAATGATGAAAACTATTTTCAAACCTGAAAGTTGCTCTAGTCAGCTTTGTAGAGCAAGATATGTTACAGAAACTTGTGAGAAATCTACTTTTCTCATTAAATGGAGTTTACTAATTGAGAAGTCGGAGAAGGCAATGGCAACCCACTCCAGTACTCTTGCCTGGAAAATCCCATGGACGGAGGAGCCTGGTAGGATGCAATTGATGGGGTCACTAAGAGTTGGACATGACTGAGTGACTTCACTTTCACTTTTCACTTTCATGTATTGGAGAAGGAAATGGCAACCCACTCCAGTACTCTTGACTGGAGAATCCCAAGGACGGAGGAGCCTGGTGGGCTGTCATCTGTGGGATCGCACAGAGTCAGAGACGACTGAAGTGACTTAGCAGCAGCAGCAGCAGCAGCAATTGAGAAGTATCTGCAAGGCCAGGCTGGAAGAAAAGAATATGAAAAGGTTACTGAGGCAGATTTTGGAACTAATGTTTGACTGGTCAATTTTAGGAAGTTTAGGCAAAGACATTTCTCTTTTGAGAAAAGTGAAATAAAACCTCCCTTTTTCTGGACCCTTTTAGCTCACATGAAGTTGAGTCTGAAGGATCTAGTATAAAGCATAGTAAGTATAGTTGATAACATTGTATTACATAATTGACATTTACTGAGAGAATAAAACTTAAATGCTTTCACACACACAGAAAGATAATATATGAGCTGATATGTAAATTAACTAGATGGAATGGATTCTTTTACAGTGTATAAGTATATCAAGTCACCACCATATACACTTTAAATATCTTACAGTTTTGTCAGTTGTTGTTCAAAAAAGCTGAAATTAAAGAAAAAAAGAAACTGAGTTTTTCCTAGGTTCTAGGGAAAGTCTATATCCTTTTATGAATAGAGAAAAAGCCTATGGGTACTTTTCAGCTTTGTGTACTTAATAGACTTCTGTTTGGTATAGAAATTACAAAATAATAATGATGATGGCTAATATATGTTATATGTTATATATATATGCTCATAATATTATCTTTCTGTGTGTGTGAAAGCATTAAGTTTTATTCTCTCAGTAAATGTCAATTATATAATACAATGTTATCAACTATACTTACTATGCTTTATACTAGATCCTTCAAACTCAACTTCACATGAGCTAAAAAGACCCAGAAAAAGGGAGGTTTTATTTCACTTTTCTCAAACAGAGAAATGTCAGGCTGCCAACAATATGTGAACTGTGAACTTCCAGATGTTCAAGCTGGTTTTAGAAAAGGCAGAGGAACCAGAGATCAGATTGCCAACATCTGCTGGATCATCGAGAAAGCAAGAGAGTTCCCAGAAAAACATCTATTTCTGCTTTATTGACTATGCCAAAGCCTTTGACCGTGTGTATCACAATAAACTGTGGGAAATTCTGAAAGAGATGGGACTACCAGACCACCTGACCTGCCTCTTGAGAAACCTATGTGCAGGTCAGGAAGCAACAGTTAGAACTGGACATGGAATAACAGATTGGTTCCAAATAGGGAAAGGAGTACATGAAGGCTGTATTTTGTCACCCTGCCTATTTAACTTACATGCAGAGTACATCATGAGAAACGCTGGGCTGGAAGAAGCACAAGCTGGAATCAAGATTGCTGGGAGAAACATCAATAACTTCAGATTTGCAGATGACACCACCCTATGGCAGAAAGTGAAGAAGAACTAAAGATCTTCTTGATGAAAGTGAAAGAGGAGAGTGAAAAAGCTGGCTTAAAGCTCAGCATTCATAAAACTAAGGTGGTGGCATCCGGTCCCATCACTTTATAGCAAATAGATGTGGAAGCAGTGGCTGACTTTATTTTTGGGGGCTCCAAAATCACTGCAGATGGTGATCGCAGCCATGAAATTAAAAGACACTTATTCCTTGGAAGGAAAGCTATGACAAACCTAGACAGCATATTAAAAAGTAGAGACATTACTTTGTCAGCAAAGGTCTGTCTAGTCAAGGCTATGGTTTTTCTGTAGTCATGTATGAATGTGAGAGTTGGACTATAGAGAAAGCTGAACACCGAAGAATTGATGCTTTTGAACTGTGGTGTTGGAGAAGACTCTTGAGAGTCCCTTGGACTGCAAGGAGATCCAACCAGTCCATCCTGAAGGAGATCAGTCCTGGGTGTTCATTGGAAGGACTGATGTTGAAGCTGAAACTCCAGTACTTTGGCCATCTGATACGAAGAACTGACTTATTGGAAAAGACCCTGATGCTGGGAAAGATTGAGGGCAGGAGGAGAAGGGGACGACAGAGGATAAGATGATTGGATGGCATTACCGACTCAATGGACATGGGTTTGGGTGGACTCTGGGAGTGAGTGATGGATAGGGAGACCTGGCATGCTGCAGTTCCTGGGATCGCAGAGTCGGACACTACTGAGCGACTAAACTGAACTGGACTTAACATATATGTCAGTACTTTCCATGTTTCAGGCAGTGTTCTAAGTACCTTATTGGATTAGTTTATTTAAAGCGCACAAAAATCAGGTAGTGTGGATACTAAGACATAACTTGTAGAAGTTTCAGTAACTTGTAGAAGTTTCCACAGATAGATAGAATCTGCAGGTTTCATTCTCTTAACTACTGTTCTAAAGCTTCAGTTCCCAGTGATGACTGATCATGACATTCAGAATTATGATTAGACTTCAGGGAAAATTAAGTTCTGTATTAGGTGTCTAGATTTGGGAATCTTAGCCCCACCTACAAAGTGTCAGATGTATAAAGAGGTCATTCTTTTTTTTTTTTTTTTTTTTACAATTTTTCATATCACAAACATTTCTGTGCAAAGTCTGGGCTAGACAGTATGGTGATCCACAGGTGAATAGATGCCTGAGGAGGGTACAGATAGAGGGGAGGTATTCTAGATGACTATAATGACAACAGGAAATGATAAAAGCCACAAAGGGGGTGCAGCATTCCTCTGACATTAAAGATGAGAGGAAGAAGTGTTTTTTTTTTTTTTTTGAGGAGTAGGCGGACTGTTTTCTTTCCTACATGTCTGAATGTAAAAATGAGGATCATAGATACTGTAATTTAGTTTTTAATATTAGCAGGGAATTTGAGTCAAACTCTCAAGTTCCATGGGCAATAGTTCTTTGGAGCATGTTCAAGTCTTCTTTATGTTCTCATTTGGGAAATCTTTTTCCCTTTATTATCCACACACCTGAACTTTCATGCCATTTAAAAATGTAGACATGGGTATTTAAACAAAGTTAAACATTTCTGCTTAAATGTATATTGCTTTCTAATGGAAGGAAGGTTATTTTCTGAGTCTGATTATCATTACGTGAACTGAAAGGGTAAATATTAAATAATATGCCCTAATTGGTGAGTGACTGCATCTAGCATTTTTGTGTTTCTTTTATTTTCTCTGTCTCCCTCTCTCCCCAGTCCCTTCCTTCTTCCCTCCATTGCTTCCCTTTTTCCTGCCTTTCCTTTTATCTCCCTTCCTCCCTTGCCTCTGCCTTTCTTTCCCCCTCCTCTCCTTTCTACCTTCCTTCCCTTCCCTCCCTTTTATCCTCTTTTTCCTTTTTTCTTATAAGAAGTTCAGCAACCTCTTAGGCTTAAATATAATCAGGTTAAAAATGATGGAGTCACTGAACCTTTGACTTCATAAACAGATACCCGTTAATCAAATGAATTTGAATTTTGCCTTACATACCTCTTGCAAACATACATTTGGTGACAATAATTTATACTTTAAAGTTCATGAATTTTATTGACAAAAATAACCCTCAATTATAATGTTATGACAAAATAATCCTTCAGAACTTTATGGCTAATTCCAAGCTCAAAAATTCTGATTTTAAATATTACCATTTTTGTGTATGTTAAATTTAATAGGTGTATCAGTAGTGAGATAATTTTATAATACTGATGTAATTGAAATAATGAAACATTTTCATAAGAATATATAGTGATATTTCTATGTTTTAAAATGTTCTTTAAACATTATTTGGGGAGTATTTCTGGTTCTGTTGTGTAACAGTAAGAATCAATTGTAAAACTCATCTGAGACACATGCAGCAACCAACTGAATTATCATACTTGGATGTTTGCCAGCTCATAGACATTAAAAGTTTGAATCCTTGTCCTTACGTTGTTCTGACTATAAACTTTAAATGAACCCAAATATATTAACTATATTGATGTTTTTAAATGAGATGCCCCTACTAGTATTACATCCATATGTGCTGGCTGTAATTGGAAAAAATTAGATTTAATATTTACAAGAAGCCAGGCCCCCAAAACAGCTGTTCCCAAGGCCTGTGTCCCCTTTGGGCCTTCATACTCAGATGTCCCAGAGTATATATTCCTGCTATCCATTCCAGAAGGGATGAAGTATATTTTCAACTGGCAACAATTAGAGAAAAGATCCAATTTATAAAAGTTTTATAAATAATTTCATGGATAATCTTAAAGCATATCAGTATAATTACTCTTATTATATATTGTTGTATTCATAACCTCAAAGCAGGCATATATATAGAGAGAACAATTTAAATGATCACATGTTTGCATATAATGCAAAAATCTGCAGCACTCATGAGGTTTAGTATAACTGCCGTGGGACTGGATGCTGCTTATATTATTTCCTTTTCTAGTGTTTCTGAAGTTATATGAATGGTTCATTGTAGATACTCAGCTGGCAAAGCAGTAGGCTAAGAATTATAACCCACTTTAATGATATATTCTAGGAAGTATTTTTCTAAGCCGTTTCTATTCTGTTATTTAGTATCTTAATATTTTGATGGAAAAATGCTTAATTTCTCAAGTTGTGTCTATGGAAGGAAGGCCTCCCTGTCAAAAATTAAGTAAAGAAAATATGTATGTTGTTTTTTTTCCAGTTGGAGGCTGAATAGGATAACTATGTTCTTGTATATGTCTCTCCTTAATTGAGAGGGGAAATTTACCAATGAGGAAAAAACGCACAAATTAACAATGAACAGCAGTGGAAATGACGTGCAATTTTTTCTCATCCTTGACTCAACCTCTCACCCGATCTCTCATGCTGCTTCCACATATTTGCTTTGAAAATGCTGACCACTATCAAGAATTGTAGAGTCTGAGAGAGGTTTTACTCTACTTGAAAGCTAAAGAGTTAGCCTGTTACAGTTTTATGAGTTCTGGCAGAAAGCATGAGACTTCTCTGTCAGAGACAAAGGACTTGTTATTCCCAGCAGAGCAAGCAGCATGACTCTATGGGTGATCAGTGTCCTTGTCCCCCAGGTCTCATGGTAGGGAAATACAGAAGGGTGTGAGTGGGTGCCGTGTATGTAGTAGGTTTGCATCATAGCTGAGGAACCCCATGCTTAATGAACCCCAGCATTTTGTAACAAGCTCCTGGCAAATCTGTCCAACCATTGCCCTGTAGGAGACATTATCTTTATTATTCTAGAGGGTTTGTTTACTCTAACTTGGAGGAAGACACATTATCTCTGACAAGCTATTTGCAATGCAGACATCCATGAAAAGAATTCAGAAGAAAATGTAGTCACTGGTAGTTAGTGTCCTTGCTCACAAAATGTGCAGAGACATGAGATACCCATGGGGAATAGTCTCCAAATTATTGCGACCCTTTGTTACTGTATCAGCTTTGCTGTGACATGTATTTCCAAGAGCACATCACTCTAGTTAATCTGGCTGATAGAAACTGGGACCATATCTATCTGATTTGCCTCACACAGCGTTTAATTAAGAATAGTCCCAAGATTCCAGTCAGAAAGATGGGGCTAACATGCACTATTTACCTCAACATGCCATGCCTCCATGAACCATTAGGGTGTCCCTTAGAAAGCCAGATGGTTTCTCCTTAAGTTTCTGTATTGACCTTTCCACTTGGCTTGGGGAATTAAGCCAGGTGCAGAAAGATATATTAGAAATTGCCCAGTCTCTACTCTATTCTGCAAGGGAGAAATCTAGGCCAAGTCTCACATTCATATCAACCCTGGTCAGTGAGTTCAGGCTGACCTGAATATATTCCAGGCCTGAGGTAGTGTTTGCTTAAACACTAAAGATCCCTTAAGATCATCACTGAGGTGTCAGCAGCCATGTTTTTCAAAGCGAGCCATGTTAATGACTGGCTTCTTCATAAAAATAGCATCCTGAAGGTGCCTCTGGAAAGGAAGTGTTGATCATAGTTAATGGTGCCCCTCAAATAGAACTTACACCAGCCAGGAGGCATATATTGAGAGTGCTTCTGGGTAGCCACTTGGCTGGATTTTCTAGTTTTGGGGGCACTGAACCTGCAGTTGGTGTCCAGTGATTGTGATCTTGTGGGTTCTGCTCCCTAACTTTGCCAGTGGTGGTAGAAGTGGAAGCAAGATACTGACTTGTGGATAACTACTGTAAACACGTGGGTTTCCTCTTTGGTCGTGGGGATTACAAAGAAACTGTAGTTTTCCTTTGATTTTTGATGGCACTGAGCATTTTAAGTCTACCTAAATAGTCCCAAGAAACTGCTTTGCATACAGGTACATGTTTTTCTCAGAATTTATTAGCCACTCCTACTGAAAAGGCATCATAATACTACATTAAAGATCATTGAGATTGGGACTTCTGACTTGTCAACCAGTAGGACATCATCAATACAATAAAAGCTTTGGACATTAGAGAGTAGAGCTATGTATGCTAATTCCTCACCCATCCACTGGTAAGAAAGTTTCAGAGAGGTTTGTCCCACCAACATTTCTTTACATTTGACTGGTCCCTCATTGAGGGAAGCTGTGTATGGCACTCACAGAATGGTGAAGTAGAAGCCTTAACACATCATATCCTACTGACTATTCACATGTTGAGGCATCAACAGTACATTGAATTGTCCCAAAAGATCCACCTCTCACACTGAATTACATCATGCCATCTAGTCACTCAATTATGTCCAACTCTTTGCAACCCCATGGTCCTCCAGCCTCCTCTGTCCATGGGATTCTCTAGGCAAGAATACTGGAGTGGGTTGCCAGTTCCTTCTCCAGGGGATTTTCCTGACCCAGGAATTGAACCTGGGCCTCTCACATTGCAGGCAGATTCTTTAACATCTGACCCACCAGGGAATCCTCTCACTTAAACCCTGTGCAGGTAGGAACAGTTGAATTTGGTGATCTCATTCTGCAGGACTGAATAGGATGGTGAGTTGTGTGCCTGTATCCAATAGCATAGCAGTTTGAATCACTCCTGTTCGGTTTTACATGATGGAGAAGGGACAGCCCCAGCCCACCCCTAATCATCTTTGTTGAAAATCAACTGAGATTAAGGCAGAAGGAGGAAAATACAGAAGGAGAGATTGGAGGGAGTGAATGACCGCCCACCAGTAAGCATGGCACATCTACTCTTAGTTTCAAGTGGTCCTGGAAATGCACACGGCCTATCTGAAAAGATTTTTATTGTTTTTTACCTGCCCGATGCTTGTTTCAGGTAGTAATCTCATCGTCACTGACATTATCTGTTTCAGCTTGAGGGACTCCTTTACTCAGAGCTACAGCCATGTTGACTTTTGGCCAGATTTGTGATGCTTTCTGCCCTCTTATTATGGTAAAATCTTTACCTCCTCTTGCCTGTAGGAGAGTGACTGACAACCATATCACTATTGAAACAGCTTGAATCAGTCCTATGTTTGTTCATTTACTTTAAATATTCATTATTAGGCATGACATTAAGAGACACTTCCTCCCTCCCCCTACCCTTCTTGGCTCTCTCCATCCCAGGGAGTCTTTTCATATCTCTAAACAGGCCTATGAGGCTTAGTTATTTTTTTTTTCTTTTAGAGGAGGATAATTGCTTCACAGTGTTGTGTTATTAGTTTCTGCTATATAACAATAACTCCAGAAAGAATGAAGGGATGGAGCCAAAGCAAAAACAATACCCAGTTGTGGATGTGGCTGGTGATAGAAGCAAGGTCTGATGCTGTAAAGAGCAATATTGCATAGGAACCTGGAATGTTAGGTCCATGAATCAAGGCAAATTGGAAGTGGTCAAACAGGAGATGGAAAGAGTGAATGTTGACATTTTAGGAATCAGTGAACTAAAATGGACTGGAATGGGTGAATTTAACTCAGGTGACCATTATATATACCACTGTGGGCAGGAATCCCTTAGAAGAAATGGAGTAGCCATCATGGTCAACAAAAGAGTCCAAAATGTAGTACTTGGATGCAATCTCAAAATGGACAGAATGATCTCTGTTCATTTCCAAGGCAAACCATTCAATATCACGGTGATCCAAGCCTATGCCCCAACCAGTAACGCTGAAGAAGCTGAAGTTGAAAGGTTCTATGAAGACCTACAAGACCTTTTAGAACTAACACCTAAAAAAGATGTCCTTTTCATTATAGGGGACTGGAATGCAAAAAGTAGGAAGTCAAGAAACACCTGGAGTAACAGGCAAATTTGACCTTGGAGTACGGAATGAAGCAGGGCAAAGGCTAATAGAGTTTTGCCAAGAGAACGCACTGGTCATAGGAAACACCCTCTTCCAACAACACAAGAGAAAACTCTGCACGTGGACCTCACCAGATGGTCAACACCGAAATCAGATTGAAGCTCTATACAGTCAGCAAAAACAAGGCTGGGAGCTGACTGTGGCTCAGATCATGAACTCCTTATTGCCAAATTCATACTTAAACTGAAGAAAGTAGGGAAAACCACTGGACCATTCAGGTATGACCTAAATCAAATCCCTTATGACTATACAGTGAAAGTGAGAAATAGATTTAAGGGACTAGATCTGATAGACAGAGAGCCTGATGAACTATGGATGGAGGTTCGTGACATTGTACAGGAGACAGGGATCAAGACCATCCCCATGGAAAAGAAATGCAAATAGGCAAAATGGTTGTCTGAGAAGGCCTTACAAATAGTTGTGAAAAGAAGAGAAGCAAAAGACAAAGGAGAAAAGGAAAGATATTCCCATTTGAATGCAGAGTTCCAAAGAATAGCCAGGAGAGATAAGAAAGCCTTCCTCAGCAATCAGTGCAAAGAAATAGAGGAAAACAACAGAACGGGAAAGACTAGAGATCTCTTCAAGAAAATCAGAGATAGGAAGGGAACATTTCATGCAAAGATGGGCTCGATAAAGGACAGAAATGGTATGGACCTAACAGAAGCAGAAGATATTAAGAAGAGGTGGCAAGAATACAAAGAAGAACTGTACAAAAAAGATCTTCATGACCCAGATAATCACGATGGTGTGATCACTCACCTAGATCAGACATCCTGGAATGTGAAGTCAGGTGGGCATTAGAAAGCATTACTACGAACAAAGCTAGTGGATGTGATGGAATTCCAATTGAGCTATTTCAGACCCTGAAAAATGATGCTGTGAAAGTGCTGCACTCAATATGCCAGCAAATTTGGAAAACTCAGCAGTGGCCACAGGACTGGAAAGGGTCAGGTTTCATTCCAATCCCTAAGAAAGGCAATCCCAAAGAATGCTCAAACTACCGCACAATTGCACTCATCTCACACGCTAGTAAAGTAATGCTCAAAATTCTCCAAGTCAGGCTTCAGCAATACATGAACCGTGAACTTCCAGGTGTTCATGCTGGTTTTAGAATTGGCAGAGGAACCAGAGTTGAAATTGACAATATCTGCTGGATCATCGGAAAAACTAGAGAGTTCCAGAAAAACATCTATTTCTGCTTTATTGACTATGCCAAAGCCTTCAACTGTGTGGATCACAAAAAACTGTGGAAAATTCTGAAAGAGATGGGAATACCAGACCACCTGACCTGCCTGTTGAGAAACCTGTATGCAGGTCGGGAAGCAACAGTTAGAACTGGACATGGAACAACAGACTGGCTCCCAATAGGTAAAGGAGTATGTCAAGGCTGTATATTGTCACCCTGCTTATATAACTTCTATACAGAGTACATCATGAGAACTGCTGGGCTGGAAGAAGCACAGGCTGGAATCAAGATTGCAGGGAGAAATACCAATAACCTCAGGTATGCAGATGATACCACCGTTACGGCAGAAAGTGAAGATGAACTAAAAAGCCTTTTAATGAAAGTGAAAGAGGAGAGTGAAAAAGTTGGCTTAAAGCTTGCCATTCAGAAAACTAAGATCGTGGCATCTGGTCCCATCACTTCATGGGAAATAGATGAGGAGACGGTGGAAACAGTGTCACACTTTGTTTTTTTGGGCTCCCAAATCACTGCAGATGGTGACTGCAGCCATGAAATTAAAAGACGCTTACTCCTTAGAAGGAAAGTTATGACCAACCTAGATAGCATATTAAAAAGCAGAGACATTACTTTGTCAACGAAGGTCCATCTAGTCAAGGCTATGGTTTTTCAAGTGATCATGTATGGATGTGAGAGTTGGACTGTGAAGAAAGCTGAGTGCTGAAAAATGGTTTTGAACTGTGGTGTTGGAGAATACTCTTGAGAGTCCCTTGGACTGCAAGGAGATCCAACCAGTCCATCCTAAAGGAGATCAGTCCTGGGTGTTCATTGGAAGGACTGATGCTGAAGCTGAAACTCCAATACTTTGGCCACCTCATGCGAAGAGTTGACTCATTGGAAAAGACCCTGGTGCTGGGAGGGATTGGGGGCAGGAGGAGAAGGGGACGACAGAGGGTGAGATGGTTGGATGACATCACTGACTCGATGGACATGAGTTTGAGTAAAGTCCGGGAGTTGGTGATGGACAGGGATGCCTGAAGTGCTGCGATTCATGGGTTCGCAAAGAGTCAGACATGACTGAGCGACTGAACTGAACTGAACAATCTGAGTCAGCCATAAGGTGTACACATGCCCCTCCTTTCTGAGTCTCCCTCCCGCTCCCAACACCATCCCACCATCTCGGCTGTCACAGAGCACCAGGTTGAGCTCCCTGTGTTTTACATCAGCATCCCACTAGATACCTGTTTTACCTATGCTTATATGTGTGTTTCTGTGCTTTTCTCTCGATTCGTCCCACCCTCTCCTTCCCCCGCTGTATCCATAAGTCTGTTCTCTATGGCTGTGTCTCTGTTCTTGCCCTGCAAATAGGTTCATCAGCACCATTTTTCTAGATTTCCTATATATGTGTTAATATGTGATATTTGTTTTTCCCTTTATGACTTATTAATACTTCTTCTGTGATTAAAAATCATGGCAGATGGTGACTGCAGCCATGAAATTAAAAGACACTTGCTCCTTGGAAGAAAAGCCATGATAAACCTAGACAGAGTATTAAAAAGCAAAGATAGTACTTTGCTGACAAAGGTCCTTATAGTCAAAGCTATGGATTTTCCAGTAGTTGTGTATGGATGTGAGAGTTGGATCATAAAGAAGGCTGAATTTCAAAGAACTGATGCTTTTGAACTGTGCTGTTGGAGAAGACTCTTGAGAGTCCCTTGGACTGCAAGGAGATCAAACCAGTCCATCCTAAAGGAAATCAGTCCTGAATATTCATTGGAAGGACTGATGCTCAGGCTGAAGCTCCTGTACTTTGGACACCTGATGTGAAGAGCCAACTCCTTAGAAAAGACCCTGATGCTGGGAAAGATTGAAGGCAGAAGGAGAAGGGGCTGAAAGAGGATGAGATTCTTGGATGTCATTGCCAACTCAATGGACCTGAGTTTGAGCAAGCTCCAGGAGATGGTGAAGGACAGGGAAGCTGGGTTGCTGGTTCAGTCCATGGGGTCCCAAAGAGTCGGACATGACGGCGTGAGTGAACAGCACAGCGCTTCACTCTGCATGACAGGCTCTAGGTTAATCTAGCTTAGTTCAGCCAATCCACACCTGTTCCTTTTCATGGTTGAGTAATATTCCATTGTATATATGGACCAAAGTTTCTTTTATCCATTCATCTGTCAAGGGACATCTGGGTTGCTTCCATGACCTGGCTGTTGTAAACAGTGTTGTAGTGAACAGTGGGGTACATGCCCATGTGTCTTTTTGAATTATAGTTTTTCAGAGTATGTGCTCAGTAGTGGGATTGCTGGGGCATATGACAGTTTTAGTCCTAGTTTTTTTTTTTAAATCTCTATATTGTAGATTCCATAGCGGCTGTATCAATTTACATTCCCACCAGCAGTGTAAGAGCGTTCCCTTTTTTCCACGTCCTCTCCAGCATTTATTGTCTGTAGATTTTTTGATGATGGCCATTCAGACCTGTGTGAGGTGATGCCTTGTTTTAGTTTTGATTTGAATTTCCTAATAAAGGGTAACATTTTTCATCTTGTCATGTGTTTATTGGACATCTGTATGTCTTCTTTGGAGAAGTGTCTGTTTAGGTAGGTCTTCTACCTATTTTTTGGTTGAGTTGTTTTTCTGATATTGAGCTGCTTGACCTGCTTGTATATTTTGGAGATTAATCCGTTTCAATTGCTTCATTTGCAATTATTTTCTCCCATTCTGAGGGTTATCTTTTCATCGTGTGTATAGTTTCTTTTGCTGTACAAAAGCTTTTAAGTTTAATTAGGCCCCATTTGTTTATTTTTGTTTTTATTTCCATTACTTTAGGAAGTGGGTCAAAGATCTTGCTGCAATTTATGTCAAAGAGTGTTCTGCCTATGTTTTTCTCTAAGAGTTTTATAGTTTCTGGCCTTACATTTAGGTCTGTGAATCCATTTTGAGTTTATTTTTGTGTGTATTGTTAGAAAGTGTTCTAATTTCATTTTTTCTACGTAGCTGTCCAGTTTTCCCAGTACCACTTATTGAGGAGGCTATCTCTTCTCCACTGTATATTCTTGTCTCCTTTGTCAAGGATAAGGTGCCCATAGGTGCATAGGTTTATCTCTGGGCTTTCTGTCTTGTTCCATTGGTCTATATTTCTGTTTTTGTGCCAGTACCATAATGTCTTGATTAATGTAGCTTTGTAGTATAGTCTAAAGTCAGGAAGGTTGATGTTCCAACTCTGTTTTACTTTTTCTAGGTGACTTTGACTATCTGGGGTCTTTTGTGTTTCCATACAAATGGTAAAAAATTTTGTTCTGTTTCTATGAAAAATGCCATTGGTAATTTGATAAGGATTGCACTGAATCTGTAGATTTGTGTAGTATAGTCATTTTCACAGTATTGATTCTTTCAATCCAAGAACATGATACATCTCTGCATCTGTTTGTGTCACCTTCTTTTTCTTCCAGGAAGTCATGGCTCTGTTAGCTTCTCATCCTCCCTGGTGAAATATATACTTGCAAATTAATGCTAGGCTTGCATACTTTCATGGAAGCTGGAGGAAGACATGAGACCCCAAGTCAGAAGCTAAGGACTTTATCACTTACAGCACAGCAGAAAGCACAAACTTCATGTTTGCAATGATGTCTTTTGCTCCCCACCCCCCCAAGGCCCACAGGTTCAATTTATGCCCCAGCTGAGGAATACTGAGCTTAGGACACCTGAACCAGTTTATATTGAGCTGCAGGCACATCTAACCAGTCTTTTCCCTGGAGGAAGTCATTAACTTTCTGTATGGGACAGTTAACAAACCTGCATTCTTCTTTGAAAGGAGACAGTGTCTTCCAAGGCTGTTTTTTATGAAAACATACTTGAAAAGGTGGTTTGGAACAAAAGGGTAGTAAGTACCGTTGTTTACAAGTTGTGCAGAAATGCTAAAGATTCCTGGAGAATTGTTTTCTAATAACTGTTTCTTAGAAGTAAGATCTGCTTTATATTCTGACCAAAATATTATTCCATTTACTTTTATTTAGTTAAAACATGCATTGGGCTTCTCTAGTAGCTTAGATGATAAAGAATCTGCCTGCAATGCAGGACATCCAGGTTCGATCCCTGGATTGGGAAGATCTCCTGGAGAAGGAAAATGGTGACCCATTTCACTATTCTTGCCTCGAGAATTCCATGGACAGAGGAGCCTGGTGGCTACAGTCCATGGGGTTGCAAAGAGTTGGACACAGCTGAGCGACTAATACACATACGGACACAAACTACGGATTAGCACAGAGTTTGTTTGGGAAGAAGAATAAGAAAATGGTGAAGCCTGCTAGAGGTGGGCAGGTGTTTACAAAAGTGAAGGGTCATTGACAGCTTAGCTTTTCAGTGATTGGGGCATGCTGATCTAGTGATAAGGTAGAATTCATTAATTCATGTAGCATGTGTTTACTGGGTACCTACAGTGTGCTAAACACAGGTTTTGTTTTTGGGTGTATGAAAGTAAGGGAGAAGTCATGTAAAGTTACTATAACGCAATATCTGTGTTAATGAACTGGCACTCAGATAAGGGGCTGGCTCTGGGTCGGCATAGGAATCAGATAAAGAGCCCGTCTTGAAAGACAGTGTAGATTTTCCAAGAGTAATTTCTAAGAGTAATTCAGGTAAGAGGAGGGAAGGGATTCTATTAAGAAAGAAGAGTAAAGGGAAATACCTGCAGAGTATTTCAAAAAAATTTGGTAGCTTGGCTGAAATAAATCACAGATGAGAGAATGACATTAGGAGATACAACTAGATATGTAAGTGGGGCCTGCCCACTGCAAGTTGTGACTGCTATGCTAAGGGGTTTGTGCTTTATCTCTAGGATAAAAAGAAAACCTTGAAGATTCATAGATAAGAGTATAGCGTGATCAATCTACCTGTGATAAGAACCTTTTGACTCTTCTAAAATAAACATGAGAAGGAGTTGGAGTTAAGGAGATAGTTAAAGGGCAAATGTAATCATACTTGTGAAGTGTATGGGGGGACAGAGGCAAAGTAATAGAATGGAGTGGAAGATTTTAGACCTTGGACAGTAGATATTAAGAAAGGAAAACATGTACAGTAGTCAGTGGCTTCATGAGGAGACTGAAAAATACAAAGAATCCTTGCAAATAATTAAATATCCTGATTCTGGATAGTCTTTGATTAATATGTTAAAAGGCACAGCACCTCCAGTCTTGGAATGTGGCACTATGATAATACTGCAGCTGAGCTTTCATTGTTCTAGCTGAAGATTAATTATCTCCCTTCCTCCTTTAATATCCGTTTAGTGCCTTATAAATTGGATCCAGCTATTAGCACTATTCATTTATTTCCTGTGAAGATGTTTGAAGCTTTGTCTACTTGAGTGTTAGATTTAGTATCACTTCTTATTTCCTTCTTAGCTAAATACATGTTTCTCTATACAGCTTTATTCTCATGTCTTTCCTCACTTTACCACAGCCCGCTGAGACACAAACACTGCACACACACTCATACCCTAATACAAAAGATCTTTTCTTCCATTTCTTGGTAGCTCTTCAATAAATTTGTTGTATTTGTAAAGGTTGAAAAAAGTATCACAAAATGTGGGAAAGCTACATTATCACTTTTAGTGAGCCTGTTTATGACTCCGGACTGTGAACTTTACAAGTGTTTCCCAGTATTTTCTTTTCCGTCTTAGGTGAAACAGGATGGCTAGACTGGCCCAGAGGTGGGTATTTCCTGAACTCCAGCTTAGTTCAGTTCAGTTCAGTTCACTCAGTCAGTCGTGTCCGACTCTTTGTGACTCCAGGGACTGCAACACACCAGGCCTCCCTGTCCATCACCAACTCCCGGAGTTTATTCAAACTCAAGTTCATTGAGTTGGTGATGCCATTAAACCATCTCATCCTCTGTCATCCCCTTCTCCTCCTGCCTTCAATCTTTCCCAGGGTCTTTTCAAATGAGTGAGTTTTTCGCATCAGGTGGCCAGAGTGTTGAAGTTTCAACTTCAGTATCAGTCCTTCCAATGAATATTCAGGACTGATTTCCTCTAGGATGGACTGGGTGGATGTCCTTGCAGTTCAGGGAACTCTCAAGAGTCTTCTCCGACACCACAGTTCAAAAGCATCAATTCTTTGGCGCTCAGCTTTCTTTATAGTCCAACTCTTGCATACATACATGACTACTGGAAAAACTGTAGCTTTGAATAGACGGACCTTTGTTGGCAAAGTAATGTCTCTGCTTTTAAATACACTGTCCAGGTTGGTCATAACTTTCCTTCCAAGGAGCAAGCGTCTTTTAATTTCATGGCTGTAGTCATAATCTGCAGTGATTTTGGAGCTTAAAAGAATAAAGTCTCTCACTGTTTCCACTGTCTCCCCATCTATTTCTCATGAAGTAATGGGACCAGATGCCATGATCTTAGTTTTCTGAATGTTGAGTTTTAAGCCAACATTTTGACTTTCCTCTCACTTTCATCAGGAGGCTCTTTAGTTCTTCTTTGCTTCCTGCCATAAGGGCAGGAATAAGGTATACCTTATTATACCACCATAAGGGTGGTATCATCTGCAAATCTGAGGTTATTGATATTTTTCCTGGCAATGTTGATTCTAGCTTGTGCCTCATCCAGCCCAGCATTTCTCAAGATGTACTCTGCATATAAGTTAAATAGGCAGGGTGACAATATACAGCCTTGACATACTCCTTTACCTATTTGGAACCAGTCTGTTGTTCCATGTGTAGTTCTAACTGTTGATTCTTGACCTGCATACAGGTTTCTCAAGAGGCAGGTCAGGTGATCTCATTCCCATCTCTTTCAGAATTTTCCACAGTTTATTGTGATCCACACAGTCAAAGGCTTTGGCATAGTCAATAAAGAAGAAATAGATGTTTTTCTGGAACTCTCTTGCTTTTTCAATGATCCAGTGGATGTTGGCAATTTGATCCCTGGTTCCTCTGCCAATTCTAAAACCAGCTTGAACATCTGGACATTCACAATTCACGTACTGTTGAAACCTGGCTTGGAGAATTTTGAGCATTACTTTACTAGCGTGTGAGATGAGTGCAATTGTGTGGTAGTTTGAGCATTCTTTGGCATAACCTTTCTTTGCGATTGGAATGAAACCTGACCTTTTCCACTCCTGTGGCCACTGGGGAGTTTTCCAGATTTGCTGGTATATTGAGTGTAGCACTTTCACAGCATCATCTTTTAGGATTTAAAATAGCTCAACTGGAATTCATTGGCTCTACTAGCTTAGTTCGTAGTGATGCTTCCTAAGGCCCACTTGACTTTGCACTCCAGAATGTCTGGTTCTAGGTGGTTGATCACACCATCATGATTACCTGGATCATGAAGATCTTTTTTGTATAGTTCTTTTGTGTATTCTTGCCACCTCTTCTTAATATCTTCTGCTTCTGTTAGGTCCATACCATTTCTGTCCTTAATTGTACCCATATTTGCATGAAATGTTCCTTGGTATCTCTAATTTTCTTGACAAGATCTCTAGTCTTTCCCATTCTATTGTTTTCCTCTATTTCTTTGCACTGATCACTGAGGAAGGCTTTCTTATCTCTCCTTGCTATTCTTTGGAACTCTGCATTCAAATGGGATTATCTTTCCTTTTCTCCTTTGTCTTTTGCTTCTCTTCTATTCACAGTTATTTGTAAGGCCTCCTCAGACAACTATTTTGCCTTTTTGCATTTCTTTTTCTTGGGGATGGTCTTGATCGCTGTCTCCTGTACAATGTCACAAACCTCCATCCATAGTCCTTCAGGTACTCTATCAGATCTAGTCCCTTAGGTCTGTTTCTCACTTCCGCTGTATAATCGTAAGGGATTTGATTTAGGTCATACTGAATGGTCTAGTGGTTTTCCCTGCTTTCTTCAGTTTAAGTCTGAATTTGGCAATAAGGAGTTCAAGATCTGAGCCACAGTCAGCTCCCAGTCTTGTTTTTGCTGACTGTATAGAGCTTTTCTATCTTTGGCTGCAAAGAATATGATCCATCTGATTTCAGTGTTGACCATCTGGTGATGTCCATGTGTAGAGTCTTCTCTTGTGTTGTTGGAAGAGGGTGTTTGCTGTGACCAGTGTGTTCTCTTGGAAAAAACTCTAGTAGACTTTCCCATGCTTCATTCTGTACTCCAAGGCCAAATTTGCCTGTTAACTCCAGGTGTTTCTTGACTTTCTACTTTTGTATTCCAGTCCCCTATAATGAAAAGGACATCTTTTTTGGGTGTTATACTAGAACATCTTGTAAGTCTTCATAGAAGTGTTCAACTTCAGCTTCATCAGCATTACTGGTCAAGGCATAGACTTGGATTACCGTGATACTGAATGGTTTGCCTTGGAAATGAACAGGGTTCATTCTGTCATTTTTGAGATTGCATCCAAGTACTGCATTTCGGACTCTTTTGTGGACTGTGATGGCTACTCCATTTCTTCTGAGGGATTCTTGCCCACAGTAGTAGATATAATGGTAATCTGAGTTAAATTCACCCATTCCAGTCCATTTTAGTTCACTGATTCCTAAAATGTTGATGTTCACTGTTGCCATCTCCTGTTTGACCGCTCTCAATTTGCCTTGATTCATGGACCTAACATTCCAGGTTCCTATGCAATATTACTCTTTACAGTATCAGACTTTACTTCCATCACCAGTCATCCACAACTGGGTGTTGTTTTTGCTTTGGTTCCATGTCTTCATTCTTTCTGTAGTTATTTCTCCACTGATCTCCAGTAGCATATTGGGCACCTGCCGACCTCGGGAGTTCCTCTTTCATTGTCCTATCTTTTTGCCTTTTCATACTGTTCATAGGGTTCTCAAGGCAAGAAGAGTCAGTTCAAGTCTTTTGCCATCCTATGAACTGCATCATGCTAGGCTTCCCTGTCTATCGCCAACTCCCTGAGCCTACTCAAACTCATGTCCATTGAGTTGGTGATGCCATCCAACCATCTCATCTTCTTCCTCTCCTTTTCCTCCCACCTTCATTCTTTACCAGCATGAGGGTCTTTTCCAGTGAGTCAACTCTTCTCATCAGTTGGCCAAAGTATTGGACTTTCAGCTTCAGCATCAGTCCTTCCAACGAATATTCAGGGCTAATTTCCTTTAGGATTGACTGGTTGGATCGCAGTTTGACTACTTGGGCCTTTGTTGGTAGCTCAGTTAGGCTTTGATAAAACCCCATGAGATTAGGTTCCAGAAAAAATGTTTTCCTGAAGCCAGGCCTTACTGAGAACACAGAGGTCTTGTATATTTCAGAGTGGTGTCTTTTTCCTGAAACATGGGGCTTCTTTTTCTCTGATATTTACTGTGAGAACTTGGTTGAGCTCCTGGAGGCAAAACCCTGAAAAGCATGGCATTTCCCTGTAAGTGGTTCCCACTGGAGTTTTGTGGGAACTCAGATTTTTTTTTTTTTTGTGTGTGGGAACTAAGATTTGTCTGCACCGAGCCTCCAGCAATTTGTCAATTATGGTTCAAGTTTTCCCACTCTAGCACTGGTTCCTGCGGTGGCTTTGAAAGTAGCAGTGAGGTGAGGCTCCCTGTATTTGTCTGTCTCTCCTACCTTGGTGGCAGTAGTTCCTCTGTGTCCTTATCTGTCTTATGAATCCAAGAATCCAGGAAAGTTGTTGATTTTTCAGTCTGTTCAGTGTTTTACTTGTTACTAGGCCAACATGGCAACTTCTTAGCTACTTACATGTGGAGATGGACACCCTTTCATGACTTTCATAATTTATGTTAACTCTTGTGAAAGGAATGGCAACCTGGTCCAGTATTCTTGCCTGGGGAATCCCATGGACAGAGGGCCCGGTGGGCTACAGTCCATGTAGTTGCAAAGAACTAGACCCTGAAGCAACTTAGCCAGCATACGTGCAATTTCTCAGCAGCACATGTTGATACAGAAAGAGAAATAAGCTGGGCTTGAGTAGCTGCCCATCTTTTAAATTTAGGCAAATATTGGGCAATCATTTACTTAGGCAAGGTTTAGTGTTTTAATCCTACTTCTGTGTTGAGAAGTCACAAAATTAGGTTGGTATGATAAGGCAGTGGGGAGTGTAGTCAGTGTAAAAGATTAATAGACACAAATCTAAATGAAATAGAGTGGGGGACCCAGAAGAGGGAATCCTTATGCCCTGCAGTGGTAGCAGATCCCATCAGGAAGAAGAAAGTCTCCTCTTTTCTGGTAAGCACTCAGCCATTGAAAAGTCATGGACTCCTGCTGTGTTGACTGCAGCCCTCTGAACTTCCTTTTCTGTGCCAAGGGAAGTGTTCTCCCCTTCCTATGCAGGGACTTTGATTTGGCTCACTGTGGTTTTGGACTCAAAATTGCAGTTCTCTGTTGTCCTGAATAAACCCATCTTTACTGTATTTGGCAGTCTATTTATTTCAAGTTTACATCATCCAAGTGACTCATACTTCTGAGACATCTTACCTAACTGGTGTGCACCCCACAAAGAGCTGGAGGAATGTGGAGCCTGGTACAGTTCTTAAACTGGCAAGAATAAGCCAGGGTCTCAGGCTACTGGCCGAATAATTTCAGCAGTCTTCAGGGTAATTCTGTAGTACCCAATGTATATGTAAAATTCTATGCCTCCCAAAGTACAGACAGAAAATATGATCTGACCAAAAGAAGATGTTGGATTATTTGGTACTGTCCTTTATGGCCTTGAATAAAATGAATATTGTCCAGTCTTTGCAAGTGCAGCTGTTTTCTGAGCCTGAAATATAATAGAAGAAAAGTAATATACAAGATCATAAAAGAAAAAAGTAGAATTGACCATAGAAGTTTCCATCAGTCTTAGACTTCTGTTGTTACTGTCTAAACTCCTTTGAATTGTTAAGCTTCCTAAGACATACCGAACTTTTAAGTAGTTGGATCTGGGTATCAGACTAAGTGAGTTAGTTCCTGGTTTCATTACTAGCTATGTGATTTGGGTAAATCATTTACATTTTCTGTACCTTTAATATTTAAAGAACCTGCTTGCCAGTGCAGGAGATGTGAAAGATGCGAGTTTGATAGCTGGGTTGGGAAGATCCCCTGGGGAGGAGGGCATGGCAATCCAGTCCAGTATTCTTGCTTTGAGAATCCCATGGACTAAGGAGCCTGGTGGGCTACAGTCCATAGGGTTGCAAAGAGTTGAACACAACTGAAGTGACTTAGCACACAGAACGCACGTGCCTTTATTATCTCATTTATAAAATAAGTTATTTTGTGAGGATTTCTCTGAGCTAAAACTTACTGCTTAGAATAATACCCACCTAGCCTATTGTGTTTAGTAAATGTTAGCTATTGCTGTCATCTAAAGATAAAGCCTTAGTTGACCATTATTGAGAGTATCATCAAGCTCAGTGAAACGGAAAACAGTGTATAACTCAGTGATTGTTTTTTTCCTCTGTGTTGTAGGCCATAAAACTTCCTTTTTAATTAAAAAAATAAATGTGGAGATCTTTAAATATTTGTCCTTCTCCTTGTTTTCCTAAAGATCCTGAGCACAGGTCTCCTTCCTTACGAAGATGATGGACTTATTGTCCTGAAAATTACTGCTTATCATAGAACTGGATATTGAACCAGTTTGTTGAGTTTCTTTTCTCTCTTTTCTTGCTACTCATTTGCGGAGAAATACATAACTTTAAAAATTATTTCCCACTCTAGTTGTAAGTTTATGTTCTCTCTTTGGGTACTTTCTCTTATTTGGTGGCAAGAAATATTGAGGTCCTACAGGGCAGGGGTATTGTTTATTTTTATAGTGTTATTCTCTTGTGAGACTGTTATTCAATTTAAAGAATAAATTGCATTCTGTGTGAATGCTGCAAGGCAAGGTTGACCAGATGACCCAGGTTTTAGACTTCTATTTTTCAAACATATACTTTTGGTACTGTCCTTTTGGAATGGAAATAGGTTTTACGTTTCTAGTCTGTAATGGGCCATCTTAATAATTTTAGTTCCAGACTATAGGAATAGAGATATATAGAAAACATATAGTCAGAATTTGTACTATTTTTTCATACTGCTAAAGCCTCTTTAAAATTTTAGAGACAAAACTGAAAGCTTATTTGGTTATGCTGACATATTTTTATTATTTTTGCTTTTTTAGAATAATTTATTCTCTTAAAGAGAAAAAAAGATTTCCATTCCCTCCCCCTTGCTTTTTAAGGACTACGAATTTAAATAATTTGGAAACCCAGTACATGAATTTAGGAGAATTTTATATTAAATGTAGACCTTTTTCCTGCTGATGCTAGGAGAAACTGTGGCTGGGGGAACTTTCAAGCTCTTAAAGCTTTTAGAAAATTCTAGCATCGTTATATGCCTAATTATACATGATTCAAAGACAGAGATATTTTTCTTTCTTGAGGAGTCATACATTCTTCTGCAATGTTTGTGCATCTACTCTCTTTCTAGAATGTTACTGTTTATCCATTGAGGCTCCTGGCATAAAGAAGAGGCTTACCAAAAGGCTGAGAATAAAACCATGTTCAGATTTTTGGCAGTTTGGTGAGTCATCGCGTCACTTTCCTTTCATTATTTTAATTTATATTGTGTGAAATATATTTAAATTAAAGTAGTTCCAGGAAGGTCATGAACTAAATAAAAATCTCCAGTTAATAAATTGCTTATCAGTTTTAAAAAAATTAAACTACTTGTATCTCCAATTGAGAATTGTATGTTGAGGGAAAGTATTTCAGAATACTATTTGCATTTAAATAAGGTTTGAAGTACCTAGAGTGGCAGTCAAGTTTTTAAAATAAAAAATGCATGCTGCTGGGAAAATAAGATGCTAGCTTTTAAAATTTGGAAAATAACTGTCATCTTTTTACTCCCAAAGAGATAGCTTAACGTGTTCATATAGTAACAGGGATGAAGAATAATTCTATTTTAGTTAACCAAACTACATTGAATACATAAGGCAATCTTTTGTTTTGAAAATGAGAGCAGTCTGATACTAGAGTTTGAAAGATTCTTCATGTCTTCGTACTATAACATTTCAAGTTTTAATAAATCAATTTAAAACTAATGTAATTAACTTTCAGTGTGAGAGAGCTTGCACATGATACTCAAATTCTAATTTTATTTGATAGACTTACAGTGGTTTCTGAGTATAAAAATAATTTCTTTCATTGATGTAAAGCAGAGAATTAACGTGGCTGTCTAGATTCTATTTTTTAAAAACTGTGTGAACATTGACCTTAAATGATTAGTTCTATGAACTTTTGTTTCCAATTCATGTAGAAAACTTAATAACTATTTCATTACCAGTGAAGTGGGAATTAAATATATGGACATTATTAGCTTATAAATGTATAAAATTTTCACCAGGGACGATTCATTCCCCTTTCATTAGATAGAAATATATCTCAATTAGCCATAACATTAAAGTAGGGGAAAGAATCACAAGACCCAAAGAGCAAAATGCCTGGGAAAGAAAATTATAAACTTTACTACAAAATTATAACTTCTTGGTCTTCAGTTTCAGCAAAGTGGGAGTATCACGTTACTTTGTTAGGAGAAGCCAGTCGTATAAAACACTGACCCAGTTTCTCATTCTATAAAACTCTGTGGGAGAGTTACACTCTACTGGCAGAATTTAGTTTGTAGAAGCATAACCACAATTAATAGATGCATTTCTCCTAGCTAAATTAATTCCTTGGTTGTTTAAATAGAAAAAAAGATTCTTTGAAACTATTGAATAGCAAAGTAGACTAAAATACTCCCTTAGAGTGACAGTTTCTACTTCCTTCATGTCATTAGTTGATGTCATCTTTCCCGCTATCAGTAGTAGCTTTCACTAAGGTCATCTCAGTTCTGAAAATGAAATTCTCATGGACTGGCAGAGGCCAATAACTTAGCTCCATAAGATTGTAAATTTAGATTCACTAAGGCATCTCTCTCCTCTTTTAGAGTTTTACATCCAGAGATTCAAAACCTCAGTCATCTGTGCTGTTTTTGAGAAACAAATATACTAGATTATAGGATTTCAATTTGTTGACATTAGAAGCTGCCCTACATTTTGAAATAATCAGTATGTTGGAAATTTCTTCTTTCACCCTTTTATTTGATTGCTTGTTTGAGCAGTGAATTTGCCAGTTTGAGAAAGTAGAAAGAATTAGTGTTGGTAATTAGAAGATTTGATTCTAATCTTAGTTTTTGCCCGTAGATGACTTTTCAACATTCTTCAGTACAGTAACTTCCTTGGGCTTAATTGTCTTCCTTAGTAGAGTAAGGAGGTTGGAGAAAATGATATTTTGTAGCTTCCTCCTCCTCACCTTGCACCCTCTATGGTTTGCTCTGATAGTTAGGCTCCCTGTTTTGAGAGATTTTGGCGTTTCTGAACAGAGCTCATTTATTATAGTGCATTGCATATGAATTTCCTAGGTGTGTACTTTGTGATTTGCACAAAGCTCATATTTCTTATATTTAAGTTACAGAAGCAGAAATCTGATTACGTAATTTATTTAACAAGTATCTTAGGATACATTATTACACAAAATAGGCAAAGATCACAGCTTATATTGGCTTCCCAGGTGGTGCGAGTGGTAAAGAATCTGCCTGCCAAAGCAGGAGATAGAAGAGATGTGGGTTCAGTCCCTAGGTCGGGAAGATCCCCAGGAGGAGAGCATGGCAATCCATTCTGTATTCTTGGCTGGAGAATCCCGTGGCCAGAGGACCCTGAAGGGGCTGCAGTCCAGAGGGTGCACAGAGTTGGACACGACTGAAGTGACTTAGCGTGCACACACAGCGTACAGTCTACTGAAGAGACAGATGAACAAGGAACAGAAACAACACAATGAAACAATATGTAAGAAACACAATACATAACATTATGTTAGAAATCCATACATGTTATAGAAAAAGAAAAATAGAATAAGTGGGGAGATCTGGTGGATTCCCTTATTAAATGGGATGGGCAGATTCATCAAGGAGAAGTTAGAACAAGAACTTGGAAGAAGTAAAGGAGTTAGCCAAGCCAGAATCTGATAAAAAGTGGTTTCAGCATGAGGAGCAGCTGGGATGTTAACGGAGGGACGTGTCTGTCGTGCTCATAGAACAAGAAAGTCAGTATGGTTGATGTTTTGTGTGTGAAAGGAGCAGTTGTAAAAAGGATTCCGAATTGATTCTGGGATTTCTAGAATTGGTTCTCTGATCTGATTAGAAATGAAGGCGCTAATGACTCTATTTCCAGTAGTAAAGAGTGTATGGCTAGTTCATAGGGTGGATTCTCCTAGACAAGCACTTAGAGAAGGCAGGTTTTTGAGTGGCCATCAGTTTGGTACCTCAGCACATTTTTGTGAAACTAACAAGAGTAAGGAGATGATGTGGGTGCCCCTAACGTGTGTGCCAAGTCACTGCAGACCTGTGTGACTCTTTGTGACCCTGTGGACTGTAGCCTTCCAGGCTCCTCTATCCATGGGACTCTCTAGGCAGAAATACTGGTGTGGGTTGCCATTTCTTTCTCCAGGGGATCTTCTGGACCCAGGAATTGAACCCGGGTCTCTTATGTATGTCTCCTGCATTGGTAGGCAGGTTCTTTACCACTAGCGCCACCTGGGAAGCCTGGCTGCCCCTAATTATGCTGGAAAAAGTTGGGAGAGAAAAAAGAAAAAGATGAACTCAAGTATTTGGATTTCCAGCTTAAGCACCACATAAATGACCTGAAAGTTTCTGTATCTGCCCTGAAAGAAATCTTTATCTCCAGTAGCCACAGAGGTTGCTGAAAATCAGACCCAGAGTCTCGTCCTGCTAGTGGCTAAATTATAACACAAATTACTGGGTATCTGCTGGTAAAGTTAGGACATTGGTTGGAAAAGATTGAGATCCTGAAAACTGGAATGCGGCCTTAGGGGAAGATCCTGATGCAGTCTGGGTTGTGGAACCTCTAATAATTCTGAGTCATCTTCACCAGTAGACGCAGCTGTTCCACCTCCACCTCAGGGGAGTTGTCTTCGCAAGTAGAATCTGTCATTCACCTCACCTCAGGGGAGTAAAGCTGATAGGCGTGAGGAGACCGCGGTGGCCTCCCATGAGTCAGTTGCCTTACAAAATGCTGTTGATCCTCCTTAGGACCTGCCATCCATAGCTCCTTTCTGCTTTTAAACCTTAAACTAGACTGACTTCCCAGCAGGCCTTGAAAAGTGGGATGCAGAGTATGACCATGAAGAAGAGTGCTGTGCCCTGAAAGAGCTGCTTTTCCGTTATACAGACAGGAGTCCGGGAACTGTGTGTGGCAGTTGTCGTTAGGGGTTTTAGATAATAATGGAAGGAATATAAAGTGGGATAAAGCTGAATTCATTGAAAGTAAAAGTCACTCAGTCGTGTCCGAGTCTCTGCGACCCTACCCCGTGGGCTATAGAGTTCATGGAATTCTCCAGGCCAGAATACTGGAGTGGGTGGCCTATCCCTTCTCCAGGGAATCTTCCCGACTTAGGAATCGATCTGGGGTCTCCTGCATTGTAGGTGGATTCTTTACCAACTGAGCTATCAGGGAAGCCCATTGATACATATCGGTATGCAGAGATTCTGGATATAATGTTGTAGCTCAGGCGATTGGGGAGGGCTCGTAACAGTTTGGTTGGCTAGCTGAAACAAGGACCAGAAGGTGACCTGTGTTAAATAAGATGAATTACCACAGCTGCCTTGGTATACAGTAGGGGAAGGGATCGAGAGGCTTAGGAAGATGAGACTATAAGGGCAGATCTATCATGGAAGACTTGTTCACCCAACCTTGAAGCGTCTAGAGGACGCTTTTACCTCTACTGCAAGAAATAAATTTGGGTGACATCCGGCATCTTTGAAGAGCCCCTGGTCATAATTTCTGTGGGTCAGAAATTATAATGAGAACTTAATTGGGAAACCTAAATGCAGTATGGATTGTTGGGTGCTGGAGGTGGCGGGGTGTGGTGGGAAATGTGTGACAGAGGCCAGGTGGAAGTAGTTAAATCGCCAAAGGAAGGTGGGTGAGGTTATCATAATGTACATCAGAGTCAAAGCAATAACCAGAATAGTCTGAGTACTAAAGATTTATGGCATTGGCCAGTTGAATCATGGTGTTCTTAGATGTGAACTAGATGGGAAATCTACTAATTTTCATTTGATTTGTAAAGCAGAAAAGTTGTAGGCCAAGTAAATAAAAGTCTAACTTGAATCATAAAAACAGAAAGTTATGGCTCCTAAATCAGTTCCCAGACTTGAGCAAGTTTACAGACCCAGAACCCCTTGAATGAAGAAGATGCTCAGTTCCCTTGAGTAAAATCCTAGCTGTACTGCCAGAAATTTATACCGTTAATATTTTCCCCAGGCTTCCCTCAAGGGATCACCCTTTTAGTCAGTGACTGTGCATTGGGGAAACAGAAATAGTCAGACTTTTTAGGGATTACTGGACACTGGGTCTGACCTGACACTATTTCTAGGAGATCCATAATGACACTTTGGTCCACCAGTCAGAGTAGAGCTTCTGGAGGTGAGACTTTAGCTCAGATCCAATTTTATAGTGGATCCCTTAGTGCATACTGTGGTTGTTTCTCTAGCTTTGGAATGCATTATTGGAACAGATATACTAAACAACTGGAAAATCCCCTGGTTGGTTCCTTGATCTGAGGAATGAGGGCTGTCATGGTGGGAAAGGCCAAGTGGAGCCACTAGAGCTGCCTCCATCTAGGAAAATAGTAAATAAAAAGCAATACCTCATCTCTGAAGGTGTTGTAGAAATTTGTGCCGCTGTCAAAGACTTGAAGGATGCAGGCGTGGTGATTCTACTAGATCTCCATTCAGTTTGCCTATTTGGCCTGTGCAGAATACAGATAAGTCTTGGAGAATGACAGTGCATTACTGTACCTGTAACCAGGTGGTAACTCTGGTTGCAGCTGTTGTACCAGATGTGGTTTTATTGCTTGAATAAATTGACACATATCCTGGTACCTGGTACACTGCTGTTGATCTAGCAAATGATTGTTTTCTCCATTCCTGACCACTAGATTAATTTGCTTTCAACTGGCTAAGCCAACAATACACATTCACTGACATACCATAGATATATAGGAAACATCCAACCTTATGTTATAATTTTGTTTGCAGAAATCTTGATTGCTTTTCCCTTCTAGAAGATAGCATATTGACTCATTACATTGATGACATTTTTCTGATTGGACCCATTGAGCAAAAAGTAGCAACTATTCTAGACTTGTTGGTAAGACGTTTATATGTCAGAGGGTGAGAAATAAATCCAGCAGAAATTCAGGGGTCTTCTACGTCAGTGAAATTTCTGAGGATGTAGTGGTATGGGGCATGTCAAAGATATCCATTTCAAAATGAAAGGTAAGTTGTTCCATCTAGCTTCTCCAACACCCAGAAAAGAGACATCTAAAACCTCTTTGGATTTTAGAGGCAACATGTTCCTCATTTGGCTGTGTCACTCCAGCCCATTTACTAAGTGGCTAAAAACCTACTAGTTTTAACTGAGGTCTAGAGCAAAATAAGGCTCTCCAACAAGTCAAGTCTGTTATGCCTAGCTGCTCTGCCACATGGATCATATGATCCAGTAGGTTCAGTGGTGCTTAACGTGGCCTGGTTAGAGAACGATTTTCATTGGCTCCTATAACAGCTGAGAATCTTCAGAGTTCGGAGCAAACCCTGTCATATACTGTGGAAACTACTCTCTTTTTGAGAAACAACTTTTGGTTTGTTATTGGGCCTTAGTAGAAGCTGAATGTTAACCATGGGCCCCTAAGATACCAGGCAGCCTGAGATGTCCATCATGAACTGAGCATTGTCTGGCCTATAATGTCATAAAGTTGGGGGTACACAGTCACAGTTCCATCATCAAATCCAAGTAGTGCCTATCAGATTAGGCTTGAGCAGGCTCTGAAGCCGCAAGTAAGTTGCATGAAGAAGTGGCCCATTACTTCATTTCTCTTAGCCTGCACCTATGACCTCATCTGGAGGTAGATATGGTCATAGAGATGTGACCAGTTGATAAGGGAAGAGAAAATCTGGGTCTCAGTTACAGTGAGTGGGTCTGTAATAGGAGGTACCACCTTCAATAAAGAGCTTCAGCACTTATAGCCCCTTTCTGGGACATCCCTGAAGGAGAGTGTGAGTGGGCAGAACTTCGAGCAGTCTATGTGGTTATTCATTTTTCTTAGGAGGAAAATGCTAGATGATCAGCTGTATATAAATTCATGGGCTGTGTGTGACCAGTGGTTTGGCTAGATGATTAAGGACTTGGAAGGAACATGATTGGAAAATTAATGGCAAGGAGATTTAGGGAAGGGATATATTGATGGGCCTTTCTGAATGGGTAAAAATATGAAAGTATCTATATTCCTTGTGAATGCTCCCTGGAGAGTAATATCAGGAGAGGGGAATTTTAATGATCAAGTGGATAGGATGACTCATTCTGTGTCCATCAGTCAGCCTCTTTCCCTAGCCACTCCCATCTGTTCCCAATGGACTCATGACCAAAGTGGCCGTGGTGGCAAGGAAGTAGGGTATGTCTGAGCTCAGCAACATGGCTTTCCGCTCAACAGAGCTAACCTGCCTACAGTCACTGCTGAATGTCCAGTGTTCCAGCCGCAGAGACCAATACTGAGTTTTTAACATTCCCTGAAGTGATCAGCCAACTATCTGGAGGTAGGTTGATTATACTGAACCACTTTGAAAGCCATTTGCTCTCTTAAAAGAGTTTCTAAATGATTAAGTTTAATTGAGAAATCTTTTAAAATAAAAATCTGTAATTACTATTGTAAAGTCTAGTTATGTAATCTTTCCTGATATAGCAAGATATTGTCAGGGCATCCTGGATTTACGATGGATCTGTAGAAAGAATCTGTGAAGAATGATTCCAGGTATGAATTCATGATCCAAAAGACCTAAGAATACCTTCAGATTTTTCTTTAAACATTTCAGAGTTAATGTTTAGAAAGCACTTAGGAAGCATTTCATGTGTAACTTTCCCAAAGACCTCTTTGGAATATGATTGACTGGCATTTGGCAGATTTCTTTTATTGTGTTACAGTTTTGTTATAGTCTTTTTCAATAATTGAAAAAAATCAAAGTATGTGCTTGTGTACTATTCCCAAAGGTAATAACAAGAGGATCAAATATAGTCAGTTTTCTGTAGTCAGTCACAGTCATAAATATGGTATTGAACATATGTTAAAATAGTCTATAAGGTTTTAGAGAATGAGGAATGATCTAAAGAATTTTTTACTCCAAAATTCCTACTATTCAAGAGCAAAATGTGTTCAGAGGATGCTAAAACTTGTAGATTCATATTCAGCAGCCACCACTATTATGAAAATTTTGGTTGCTGAAATCCAGTTCAGATATCTCACATGTATGGAATGATATCTTTACTAAACTCAGAATTTCAGGTTTTTTTTTTTTTTTTTTAGAATTTCAGTTTTTAAAAATTTAATTTCCAGGACACTGTACTTGATTGACTTTCTCCCTAACTTACTGGTTGTTTATCCTCAGTTTTATTTGCCTGTTCCTTCTCTTTAACTGACTCTTTGACATTGCCCAGAGCTTAGTTTTTAGACTTCTCTTTTTTAGTTACAGACCCATGGTTAAGGATTCACTCTTATGACTCTGAAGACTATCTGTATGCTGATGACTCCCAAATTTTTAAACTCTATTGGCTGATCTGTAGTATAACTACAAATTCATATGTCCAGTTGCCTACTCAACATATATACTTGGTCAGCAGCCATCACAAATGCAACATGTATAAAACTTTTGAAATTTCAAATATTCTGTCCCAAGTTTGCTCCTTCACTTCCCACTGTACATCTGATTCACGTCCTTTCTTCCTTCTTTTGTCCACACCAAAACCCTAGGGGGCAATCCTTTCTTTCACATTCTATATCAAACCTCATAGGAAAGGATGGTGGCTCTGTCTTTAAACCACATCCTCCATTACTACCTTCTTTGCTTGCATGACCATCACCTCTTACCCGGATGCTGAATTATCCTTTTAAAATATGTCAGATTTTGTTGCATTTCCGTTTCACTCATGTTAGAAACTCAAATCCAGAAAACAGCCTATATTGTTCTCATGTTCTGGTGCCTGCCTCTCCTCTCTAACTTCTATCATTTGCACACATTTCTTTGATATCATGTGACCATCTCAGACACGTTCTTATTTAAGCTTTAAGCTTTTTGTTCTGTCTGTTATGGAATGTCTTCTACCAGATATCCATTTGGCTAAACTCATCATCTTATCTAAATCTGATGTTTCTGTGAGAGACTTACCCAGTGATCATAATTAATACTGAAATCAGACCTCCCTCCCCCAACACACCTCCCCTGCTCCTCTGCACTCCTATTCTGGACTTTCCGTCTTCCTTTATCATGCTTGATTATTTTAATTTTTTCCATAGAATTACTCACTTTTTATATCTTTCCGCAACTAGAATATAAGCCTTAGGAATTTTTGACGTTGATCATCAATGTTTCCAAAACACCTAGAACAGTGTTTGGCCTTTAGTAGACATTTGAAGCGTTTTTAAAATGAATGAATAAATTAATTAATATGAGAAAAATGATACATTCTGGCTAAAATCTAATCTACAGGCAAGAAAAACTAAGTAGACACAGTGAGTTTGAAGGGTACAGTGGTTTGAAAGAAAAAAGTTTCTCTTTTCAATCTACTAAGTCATTTGTGTCATTATCTTATACAAATGTAACCTATCATGCAAAAAAGTTTCACATTTTCAGGTTACATATTATAGAGGACAAAATGTGTGCTTCTGTATTAAAGAGAAGAAGCAGCAATGACTGATGGTGGGGAAACAGTAGGACAATGTAGAACTGTTGCGTGCAGCAGTTGATCTGAGGAGTGACCGAAAGTCCAAAGCTGAGAGGACTTCAAAGAGGACTTGTGGATTCAAAGCACCTGAATTTTAAAACTGGGTATAATGTCTGGCGTGATCTGGCATGTTTGGAAAGGATAACATTCTGAGTTATGATAAAACTTCATAAAGATTTATATGTTTCTCGAAGCTTATGATTTGTGTATTTCCTTCATCTTTCCCTTTGTTTGTTATTATAAATCCCAGCTGTTATTATATGCATGTTAAAAGGATTGGTGTGCCATATATTTTCCTGCTAGAGACTGTTTGGATGCCTTCAATTCATGAAATGTGTTCAGATTTTGACAACTTCACAACAAAAAGGGATTTTTTAGAAAATAGAAATCATTAGGTCATAGCATGTATTGGTAGTATCACTACACATTAGAAAAGCATAGTTTAATGTTAAAAATAGCTGAGTTTTATTCTTCATATACTATGTTTATCTGAGTGAAGTGGAACTGGGTATTAAAAAGAGATGACGCAGTTGAATGGACAATGGCAGAAACCTCTTGGGACCAGAGGAAAAAAAGCAAAGCAAATGAACCTTGATGAAAACATAATTTACAAAATACTGAAATTATTTTTATTATTCCCTTGAGAATTAGATATGTATGTCAAGAGTAAAGTTTTCAAGTAAACCCTTTGAATTAACTGAAAGCAAATTGCTTATTAAATTTCTGTAATGATTAAACATTTTTAGCTTATGTTAAGTATCTATTTTGATGGAAATAAATGGGTCTGATTTATTCTTATTACTTAATGTACTGAAAATCAGTAATAAGTTGTTTCAAGCCGTTTTGAAGCAGAAAGCATTAGGTATGACTCTTACTTTTTGAAAGTTGGCTTGGAGTGGGACTGTCACTCTTAAGAGTGATCCTAGAGTAGGGAAGGGAGACAGTATTTCATGTGCCATTATTCTGATCTGATTTTTTTATTTTATACTCATGTGTCACTGTGAAATTATGGGGATAAATAAAGATGTTATGACTGTTTCTTTGAAAAAAATTGGCGTCTTTGGTAAGGTGCTATTGTAAAATATGAAATCATTAGCATTTACATGAAATTTTCCTTTCTTACAAAAACAAAATTAGATGAAAGTTTCTGTTTTAACTGGGACTTTAATTTCTTTGTAATTTTCATTATGCAACAATTAAATCAACTATAAAATGTGGATATGTATGAAGTCCACTTGAAATCATCATTCTAATATGACCAGCTTTTAATAAAACTTTGAAAATATGCCAGAGCAGGAAGAATATTTGTTTTACAAACAATATGGAATTATATGTAATTTATTAACTATAGGGGAAGAAAGTTAAGCTTTCATCTTACTATTATTTAAACTTTGTAATACTTATTAGGAAATAAAATAATGAAAGATTTTCTCATATTAAAAATATTTTCTTCATATTAACAAAATTAATTCAGAGTTTTCATGTTAAAAATATTAAAGTTTTCTAATATTAAAAAGTATTACAGCATACTCCCAGTGTGAAAAAACTATGACTGCAGCATAGTGTCTGAAGTGATTTATGATCTTCCGATGCTTACAGTAATGTCAGGTTTCAGTTTTGGATCACACTATTACAATGTGTTAAACAGTTTAAAAAATACTCCAGCAGTTGACTACACCTGTTTCCACTTTACAGATCCTTTCAAGTTCATGGCACTTTGATGAAAAGGGAAATATTTAACTTGTGTCTTTCTTTTTCAATCTAAAAATTAAAAATTTTTTCTTACTGGATACTTTTTGTATGGTTTTAACATTAATGGATAAAGATTGTTAAGATTAATTATTCTTTTATTTGATCATTTTAAAGGGATTTTTCACAGAATTTCATTTGGGTTTTTTCCAAGGAAGTCATTAGATCAAAATGTGATAAAATTCTACTAAATGATATTACTATATACAAATGAAGAAAACCTTTTAACACTTGATCAAAATATTTTGTGTATGCATCTCTAAATACAGCATATATATGTATATATATCTATATATATCTACATGTATACATGTTCTCTATTTAAGTATTTAGTAACGTGATTAGGCCAAAAGTGTTAGTAAGACACATTTATCATGTAGTTACTATTTGGCATTTGGGGCAGCCTACTTACTTTTGGCAGGTTTAAGTACGATGAAGTCCTGATTATCATGTTATGTTGACACTTTTATATAGCTTAATTGCCATTGAAAGTCACCATTTTTCTGTTCAGTCACCCTCAGTAGGCAGAAATTATGGAGATAAAATCTAGCCATCTTACTGTTATTTCCCTCACTCTTAGTAGATGTGTTTGATTACTAGCTTACATTATTGAGGATTCAGGGAAACATTTAAACTGTAAAAATAAAAAGCACAGATTTTCATAGGAAGGGATTTCAAAGCATTCTTCAGATTAAAAAAAATTGTAGCTGGCTACAGATAAACTTGACAATCTTTCCTTAGTAGCATATCAGTTTTTTTTTTTTCTTTTGAATTAGATTTTATGGAGTTTTGATTCTCTTAGGTTTTATACATTCTCTAATTTTGTGAGGAATTTTGAGAAATTTTCTTTTTCAGTTCATTGTGGAATTTCAGTAAAGGACTTAACAGTGTTTTAATCCTGATAAGTTATAAAATTAATGTGAAAGGATTAAGTATAGCCAAGAAATCCTCCTTGACAGAATTTGATAGAAATATTATTATAAAGAGAAAGGTTAGATGAGAAATTTCAAAAAATATTAAAATCTTCAGAGAAGATTTCTAAGGATGTCATCTAGTGTGCTACTTAGGCGACTTCTTAAAGTTATAAAATGTTTTTTTTTTTTTTTCTAAAAAATGAAGACACTTATAAGCACCATTATAAAATATCATGCTTAAGTGTAAGAATCATAATTTTTACTGAAAAGAGCATAATATTAAGGGAAACTTTAGTATTTCCATAATAGATCTCCTCAGATACTTACCATAAATGAGTTTTGTACTTGGCTTTGAGAAGTTTGTGTATTGTTCTCGAGAACTGAACTTAAGGCTCTGAATGAATCTGCAGGTACAAGCTGTAGTTATTCATGGTTCATAGAGTCATATACTTAGTAAAATGAGGGGTCATAAAATCATCTTTTCTTATCTATGAAAAGTGAGACAACCTTGAAAAATCTGGAGTATATTCCAAAGAGAGCCAGACTTGCGGCTTTATAAGGTGAGGCCTATTTGAAGTCAACTTTGGTTCCTAGAAAGAAAGATATAAAATATTTCCAATACTGACAGTCTTTTCTTTAAGCACTAGTTAGTTAGTTAGGAAAGGCTACCCACTCCAGTATTCTGGCCTAGAATATTCCATGTACTGTGTAGTCCATGGAGTCTCAAAGAGTCAGACAGGACTGAGCAACTTTCACTAGGTAATTTACAAAGAGAATAACATTTATATTATGGTGTTGGTCTGGGGGTTGAAGATCACATTTGGGAGATAGCTAATATACTGCCAGGCATGTCATAGGTTTCTGAACAGTGGTACCCTTAAAAAAAAAAAGACTATATCAAGGATCTCAAGATGTTTGTTTGAATTCATAATCATGTTATTACAGCTATATTAATTGTATCACCTTCATTTTCCTGGGAAGCATCAGCATCATACTCAGTCATTTTTTCTGTTTTAAGTTCTTGGTCTGAGTCCACTACCTTCCTAAGACATGCTGATGATCTGGAATAATGCTTATTTAAAGCATTTGGTATTAGTGCTTTTTGTTTTTCTTTCTAATTATCTTGGATTGGACTGGGCATCTTGACTTTCAAAAATGACATGTTCCATAAAGCATTCCATTGTAATCAGTCTCTTTATGGTATGGAAAATATCCAGATATACAATCTTAATTGTACAATATTCAACAAGGGGATGTATTGAAGATTTAAAGTTGAAAATTATAAAAAAAAGTAATCTCAGTACTGAAGTATTAGTCAAGGTAGGGAAGATAGAGGGGACCAATTTCTTACTCTGTCAGGATCGGATGGTTACATTTGTAAGTCTTTGCCAAGAGAACTCACTGGACATGGCAAGCACCCTCTTCCAACAACACAAGAGGACTCTACACGTGGACATCACCAGCTGGTCAATACTGAAATCAGATTGATTATATTATCTGTAGCCAAAGATGCAGAAGTTCTATACAATTAGCAAGAACAAGACCAGGAGCTGACTGTGGCACAGAACATGAACTAATTTTTACCAAATTCGGACTTAAATTGAAGAAAGTAGGGAAAACCACTAGACCATTCAGGTATGACCTAAATCAAATACCTTACGATTGTACAGTGGAAGTGAGAAATAGATTTAAGGGACTAGATCTGATAGACAGAGTGCCTGAAGAACTGTAGATGGAGGTTTGTGACGTTGTACAGGAGGCAGGGATCAAGACCATCCCCAAGAGAAATGCAAAAAGGCAAAATGGTTGTCTGAGGAGGCCTTACAAATAGCTGTGAATAGAAGAGAAGCAAAAAGCAAAGGAGAAAAGGAAAGATATACCCATTTGAATGCAGAGTTCCAGAGAATAGCAAGGAGAGATAAGAAAGCCTTCCTCAGTGATCAGTGCAAAGAAATAGAGGAAAACAACAGAATGGGAAAGACTGGAGATCTCTTCAAGAAAATTAGAGATACCAAGGGAACATTTCATGCAAATATGGGCACAATTAAGGACAGAAATGGTATGGACCTAACAGAAGCAGAAGATATTAAGAAAAGTGGCAAGAATACACAGAAGAACTGAACAAAAATGCTCTTCACAACCTAGGTAATCACGATGGTATGATCACTCACCTAGAACCAGACATCCTGGAATGCGAAGTCAAGTGGGCCTTAGGAGGCATCACCATGAACAAAGCTAGAGGAGCTGATGGAATTCCAGTTGAGCTATTTCAAATCCTGAAAGATGATGCTGTGAAAGTGCTGCACTCAATATGCCAGCAAATTTGGAAGACTCAGCAGTGGCCACAGGACTGGAAAAGATCAGTTTTCATTCCAATCCCAAAGAAAGGCAATCCCAAAGAATGCTCAGGTGCACTTTCCTCACACGCTAGTGAAGTAATGCTCAAAATTCTCCAAGCCAGGCTTCAGCAGTACATGATCTGTGAACTTCCAGATGTTCAAGCTGGATTTAGAAAAGGAAAAGGAACCAGAGATCAAATTGCCAGCATCTGTTGGATCATCAAAAAAGCATGAGAGTTCCAGAAAAAATATCTACTTCTGCTTTATTGACTACGCCAAAGCATTTGACTGTGTGGATCACAAGAAACTCTGGCCAGTTCTGAAAGAGATGGGAATACCAGACCACCTGACCTGCCTCTTGAGAAATCTGTATGCAGATCAGGAAGCAACCGTTAGAACTGGACATGGAACAACAGACTGGTTCCAAATTGGGAAAGGAGTACGTTAAGGCTGTATATTGTCACCCTGCTTATTTAACTTCTATGCAGGGTACATCATGAGAAATGCTAGACTAGAGGAAGCACAAGTTGGAATCAAGATTGGTGGGAGAAATATCAATAACTTCAGATTTGCAGATGACACCATGCTTATGGAAGAAAGCGAAGAAGAACTAAAGAATCTGTTGATGAAAGTGAAAGAAGAGAGTGAAAAAAACTGGCTTAAAACTCAATATTCAGAAAACTAAGATCATAGCATCTGTTCCCATCACTTCATGGGAAATAGATGGGCAAACAGTGGAAACAGTGGCAGACAAAAAAATAAATTTTTTGGGCTCCAAAATCACTGCAGATTGTGACTTCAGCCATGAAATTAAAAGATGCTTACTCCTTGGAAGAAAAGCTATGACCAACCTAGAGAGCATATTAAAAATCAGAGACATTACTTTGCCAACAAAGGTCTGTTTAGTCAAGGCTATGGTTTTTCCAGTAGTCATATAGGGATGTGAGAGTTGGACTGTGAAGAAAGCTGAGTGCTGAAGAATTGATGCTTTTGAACTGGTGTTGGAGAAGACTCTTGAGAGTCCAGACTGCAAGGAGATCCAAGCAGTCCATCCTAAAGAAATCAGTCCTGAATATTCTTTGGAAGGACTGATGCTGAAGCTGAAACTTCAATACTCTGGCCACCTGATGCGAAGAACTGACTCATTTGAAAAGACTCTAATGCTGGGAAAGGTGAAGGCAGGAAGAGAAGGGGAAGACAGAGGATGAGATGATTGAATGGCATCACTGACTCATTGGACTTGAGTTTGGGCAAACTCCGGGAGTTGGTGATGGCATGCTTTGCAGTCCATGGGGTTGCAAAGAGTTGGACATGACTGAGTGACTGAAGTGAACTGGACTAGTCAGGAATACCTAAGAAGAGACTTTTTTTAAAAAGTACTTTAGCTCTATATCCAGTCTTGTTGCATTTTAAATGAACCCAGAATACTGTATTTACCCCCTCCTCTATATTTTTATTCTGGCTTTCATACTGATTTTCATATTGTGTTTTTGTGTGTAATGGAACTATCAGTTAAATACTGGTTTAGTCTTAAATACCACAGCTTGTAAATTCTTCTTCAGTTATGTGTGCTTGTGCACGCTAAGTCGCTTCAGTCATATCTGACTCTTTGCGACCCTATGGACTGTCGCCTGCCAGTCTCCTCTGTCCATGGGATTCTCCAGGCAAGAACACCGGATTGGATTGCCATGCCCTCCTCCAGGGGCTCTTCTCAACACAGGAATCAAACTCACGTCTCCTATGGCTCCTGTGTCATAGACAGATTCTTTACCACTGAGCCTCCAGAAAAGCCCAGGTAACAGAAAAATTAAGAAAAAAAGCTGTTTTCAGTAAATCATTTAGTAGCATGGCATCTAACATACAATATTAGGATGCTACAGGCTTTGATCGCTTTTATATTTGAATTATTTTCTGAGTAGCCCTTTTGTCAGCCTAGTTTCATGAACTGTACAGACCAAGTACATAATACAGTTGTATTTTTTTAAAAATATGTTACAGTTCAGTTTATTCATAGATTCCAAATGGCCTTTTTAAAAAAATTTTCAGTGAAGATTTCTTTAGCTCTACTTAAAATGCTATTTTTAAAAAGTAAAATAGAGTGCTCCCAGCTTTAATTTGGGCGCTTTGTCATGTGTGTCCGAACAGGAAATCAGGGCAGCATGTCTGTCTTCATTTGATGCTCTTTACTCCATTGGCAATCACAGCTCAGTATTACCACTGTAGACTACTTACTGTTTGTTTCTTAAAATGTTTTTTCCTTTGTCTCATATTTTTCCTGGTTTTAAACCATGCCATTCAAAATTTTTTGACTTGTTTTGGAATCTTCCTATTTTGTCATTTCTTTCTTTCCTTTGACTTCAGTCTGTGATGCCTTCTGAATAGTACTTCTTTGAACTTGTTGAGCTGCATTAAATTATATTTGTAATCTCTAATTATGTAACCTTTAATCTTTAATTATGTAATATACCATTATGTAATATGCCATTAGGCCTGAGGGTGAATTTCTATCTTGGCCAACATGCCACAGAGAAACGGCTGTCTTAGTTTGTTAGGGCTGCCAAAGCAAAGACTGGGTGGCATGAACAACAGACATTTATTTTCTCACAGTTTTGAAGGCTAGAAATCTGAGATCAAGATGTTAGCAAGATTTTTTCTGAAGCCTCTCTCCTTGGCTTGTAGACGGCTGTCTTCCTCTGGTATCTTCACATGATTTTCCCTCTGTGTGTCTATGTTTTACTGGTGAAAGAAATGGCAACCCGCTAAAGTATTCTTGCCTGGAAAATCCCATGGATAGAGGAGCCTGGTGGGCTACAGTTCATGGGTCACAGAGTCAGACAGACTGAAGTTACTTAGCAAACAGGTCTATGTTTTAACCTCTCCTTTTTATAAGGACATTATTCATGTTAGATTGGGACCCACCCATATAATCTCATTTTATTTTCATACATCTTTAAGGACTCTATCTCCAAATCCAGTCACCTTCTGAGGTAAGAGGGATTAAGAGCTCAGCATATAAATTTGGAGGAGACACAGTTCAGCCCAAAACAGTAACAAGCAAAAAGCTTGTTTTTATTCCTTTTCCTTCAGTTACCTTTAATGGAAATGCAGTGTCCTCATGAGCTCATCCCTCATGCCCAAGGGACCAGCCTCTGACCCCCTGAATATGATTACCATTTTAGAATACCTATTGTGTTTATGATGTTATCTAAACTGTACACCCTGTCTCTAAGGGCTATACTTATCCTGTTATAGTTCCTAATGTATGGTGGAAAGCTTAAAAAAAAATCTGACTTTGCTAAATGAAATCATGAAGGCTAAAATGATAAATTGCTACACATTATAGATATTGTATTTCCTTTATACAAACACTCTGAAAATTCATGCATTTAATAATAGAAATAGGAATAATGACAGATATTTCTGGTGTACGGTAAAGCTGATGAGACATTTTTTGGGCGATAACGTGAGTCTTAGGAGGGCTTCCCTAATAGCTCAGTTGGTAAAGAATCTGCCTGCAATCTAGGAGACCCTGGTTCGAGTCCTGGGCCAGGAAGATCCCCTGGAGAAGGGATAGGCTACCCACTCCAGTGTTCTTGGGCTTCCACTGTGGCTCAGCTGCTAAAAAATCTGCCTGCAATGCGGGAGACCTGGGTTCAATTCTTGGGTTGAGAAGATCCCCTGGAGAAGGGAAAGGCTACCCCTTCCAGTATTCTAGCCTGGAGGATTCCATGACTGTTTAGTCACAAAGAGTTGGCCATGACTGAGTGACTTTCACTTTCACTTTTCATGAGTCTTTGGAACCTGAAAGTTATGTGGCATGGATGATCTATTTACAGTATATTTCTTTGTCCTTGTATAGGATCAGTTAAGATGAAGTTCATTAGTTGTGGTAAAAATGTCCTGTTTGCTTGTTGTTTGCAGTTTTTTCCTGTGAAAACATGGCTCTTTAAAGTTTGAAAGTGTTAGTCGCTCAGTCATGTCTGACTCTTTGCCACCCCATGGACTGTAGCCAACCAGACTCCTCTGGCCATGGGATTCTTCAGGCAAGAATACTGTTTTTCTGGCAAGAATACTGGAGTGGCATGCTGTTTCCTTCTCTAGGTGATGTTCCTGACCCAGGGATAGAAACCTGGGGCTCCTGCATTGTAGGCAGGTTACCTTCTGAGCCACCAGGGAAGCCTAATAAACGTTTAGTGAGTTTGTGTTCTTGAGGGATGCAGGATGACAGTGACTGGGTATCATTGCCCATATGGCACTTATCACTGAGCTAAATTAAGTAAAATTAGCATTTTGGTAAGCACATACTGTGTGCAGAGTAATAATGCTGGTACCATGGAACCATGTGAGTCTAAATAACTGTGCTAATTTGATGAGAAGAGACTGTTTACAGTATGCCCCAGGCTTTCCACTGAACTCCTCTGGACTCTATTTTCCAAACAAATGAAGACATGCAATGGAAAACACATGGCTTTCCAGATATGAGAATCAATATAAAATAAGCATTTTCAAGGCAAAATGTTGAAATTTCTGGAATATTTTAAGGCTTGATGAAAAATACTTGAAATCTGGTACATATGGTAAGCATCATACCTCCCCAAGTATTTTTTCCTTTCTACCCTTGCCCTTCGTAATTTTCAAAATGTGCGGGGTTAAGGTGAGAATTACATAAGCATCTGGATGATGCTTTTCCTTAAGATGGAACAAAAGGTGTGAAATAGGGAACACTTCTGTATGCTGGTGTGTTTACAAATCACTTTGGGTTTTACCCATGATTCAGGCACACAGAGATTGAAGGGTGATGATGTTAACAAATTAATATTTCCTTTCCTGTGAAGTTTTAGGATTGAGGCTGAAGTATCTTCAGGATGGCAGTCCAGCAGCTGCTGCCTTGCTGATGAGCTGTAGGAATCAGAGGCAGGCAGATGTGGAAGGAAGAGAGGACAGGAGCAGATGGTTGGGGTAGAAGGACGAGTGCCGACTCACTCTTCAGGGCAGCTTACCTGGGCTCAGTCAGAGGCAAGTTCGTTTAACTCCTTGTTTGCCGCAAAGACATCACATTAGATTTCTTTCTCCAAGAGAAGTTTTTCTAATAGGATGCTCTGACTTGATCTAAATGCTGATTCAGATTCTTGAACCAAAGGACCATCTGCTGAAAGCTCTGATTGCAGTTTCAAAGTTGGAAAGTAGAGTATGCATTAAAACTAATTTCTTGATATTCTTCACAGTGAGGTTACTAATAGGTCATCTAGGCAAATTGTTCAAATTCTGCTTAGACAAATTAATTATGTCACAGTAAAACAACAAAACAGCTTAGAGCAATGAACATTTCAAAAAAGTCCATCTTTAGGTATCACATACTTTTCTGTTTATCAGTGGTTAATTTCTAAAAAATTTCTAATTTTGACTTTTTGAAAATTTGAAGATCAGTAAATGTTACTGTCATGGGACACTATTTTATAACATATTAATAATTGCCATTTCATTCTATATTACAAACTGCTGATGAGTTACATTATTGATCTAGTTTTTACTTCAATTTCTAATGTTGCTGACTTCATTTTACAAAAGCAACAATTGCTTAAAATATAATGATGCTGGTGTTTTTATACTGTGGGAACATTTAAAAAAATCTTGTATAATATCTGCCTACAGCACTGTCTATACTGCACAAAGTTTTATAATTGAATAAAGTAATCTGGATATTTTATACAACATTCTGTCTTTAAGATATAACATTAGTAGCTTGTGCATTACACAAATTTATATAATTCCATTTAGACAGGCACATTAATTGTAGTGTCAGTCTTTTAATTTGTCCTGCATGTGAAATATACTTATTATTTTTTAAAACCCCCAAATAAAGTTCTCATTGAGAAGCATTGATGTTATCTACTCTTGAAAAAGTTGACAAGAATCCTAGTTATCTTTTTTTTTTAATCCCTTCTCCTTTGGGAATGTAAGATATTACACAGTTGTCTCAGCTGCTACTTGGCATTCAAACCAGATCCTTGAGCTGCCAGACATTTCTAAATCTCTCTCTCTCCTCTTCTCCCAAGCAGTTTACAGTTACAGTGCGGCACCCATAAGCTGCATCTCTTGAGGGAGCATCCGGCTGACAGCCGCAGGAGCAGGCAGACCTGCTGTTCAGAGTTCTCCGTGAAGACTGTGGCACCCTCAGCGGTTGACATGCATTCAGCCAGCTAACTGAGTGGACTTCTCAGATGCCAATTTATATTCCAAATTTGTTCCTCGGAGGCATTCCTCAAGGACAGAGGTATTTGAAATTCACAAATCAGAAGTTTCAAAGCTTCGTCAAGTTTGTCACAATATGTGTGGCAGTGTATTTATTATTTTTTCCCAACATAAATGATGGCATGCCCATTTCAGCAGTTGAAATGCTTTGCAGAGGTTTCAAATGACCAATGTTAACTTTTTGGTATAGTGGCTTCCACGTTTAAATAACGGTGGCTTGCTCTTTTTCCTTCATTTATTGAAACGTGTGTGTGTGTGTGTAAACACAAGTGCCTGAGACAGAAAACCAAATTTAAAAACCTGTTATGTTGTGTTGATTGTTAAAGTGACAAGGAACTTGTCTTTGGGATGTATATTAATAGACGTTTTGTAAGACAGAAAGTTAATGTGCCCCTGGAGCTACTATTTAAATGACTTGCGCTTTATGGTCTTTTAATGTGAGACCCTTCGGCCTGGAAATGAGGTAGATTTTCCATCCTCTGACTCAGAATTGCTCAGCAGGGTGGTTTCCCCACTATCCCCCGAGCAGCTGTTAGTAGCAGGAGAAACAGTGTCCTGCCATAAAATTGATTGCTTTAACCTACACTACACTACAACCCTCACAGCTCCACTCTTTGTTTGGTCTCTTAGCACTTGCTCCCCAAAGCACCCCATCTTTCCTCCATTTGGCCTAAATGCAGACTCCAAAAAGAGAGTGACTGCCCAGAAAAACCATAAGGTGGTTCTGTGAGAACTGGAGGATTGAGTGCCTGTTATTGCCGAGGTCTTCATGAAGATAACAGGAAAGGTCTGCCAAGGCAGGGGTTTTATTGTGATTAAGATCTTAGTTCTAAATCAAGACATGGCAGCCGGTATCCCTAAATCATTCCTGCATAGACACTGGGGAGGAGGACAGAATGCATTAAGTGAATTTCCAGCAATATTGAGCCTTACAAATTCCCATGGTCTTCCTGGAAGCCTCACATGTGGATAAGTAACACCTACTTGATATTTCCTTTCAGATTCCTGAGGATCAGTTGTCAGCTCTTTGAAATGTCCCTTTCAGTATAAGACAGGAGCTGGTATTGTCATGAGTTGGTAACATAAGGGAAGCAGTTCAGCCTTAAGTGTCAAGAGTGATTGGTGTGATGGCAAAATTATTAATCTTAACTATAAAATGCCACAGCACTTCATTTTAGCAATTAATATCTGTCGCAGAATCTTTATTCATGGGATTCTGGCTGTATCTTACTCCAGTTTAATGTCTAAATGATATTCAAATCAGCTTTCAGGCAACTTGTCCTCATGAAATGCTCTGAATTATTAATTCTCATCATAATGCAGTCTATGTTGCTGTGTTGAGCTTGAAGATTTGTAAGGTGATTTGCACATACACTAAAATTTTTTTTTGTTTGGATCACAACTTTAAAATTGTAAAATTTAAGAAACTAATTAAATATAGTCATCAGATGCAGCTTTTAAAATAGTTTGTGATAACTTGGCTATTTGGAACAACTCATCTTTTCCTAGGCCATTTCAGTGAAATGTTTTCAATTTTATTTTTTTAAGAAAAATATGCTCCAAGTTCAGAGTTAAAAAAAAACTATGTGAGAAAAAGATCATCAGGAAATAACACTGTAATTAGCCAAGCCAAATAATAGCAATAAAATAATTAGTTGGAGAAATATGTATCCAGTTTAGAATGGAAACATGGAGTTTATTTCTCCTTCAAGGAGAATCACCTAGCTGAAATACTACAATAATTTTACCACTTTTTGCCACAGTTTTGCCACTCAGAGTCAAGTTATTTTCTGGGACTGTTATTACATTTTCATGTGACCCAGGCTGTAGGATCCACTTCCTTCTTGGCTCAGTTACATGATTGTTAGCAGGTCTCTATTCCTTAATGGTTTTTGACAAGAGGCCTTAGTTCCTGGCCATATAGACCTCTCTATACAGCTATTTGAATGTCCTCAAGTATGATATATATGTGATGCATGATATAGCATCTAGCTTCCACTTTAGCAATTGATCAAAAAAGCATAGGAGGGGTTTGATGGAAAATGTATAGAAACTGGTTTGAGCAGAGTTGCAAATATTCCTCTTAGGGCATTCTCTTGGGGGGTTCCTTGTGAGTATCAGCAGGATTTCTGAGAAGATAGTTTGACCACTGACAGAATTATGTCACTCCCAAGACTGTCTCTTCTAGGAAACCATTATTTGCTTTAGAGTTCTTGCTTAACAGTAAACCCAGCAGCTTTGTTTGCTGCAGGTAATTTCACATTAAATTTGACTGAAATATTTGTGCTGTATGCTGTCTTGGTCTCTCAGTTGTGTCCGACTCTTTGTGACCCCATGGACTGCAGCCCACTAGGCTCCTCTGTCCATGGGATTCTCCAGGCAAGAATACTGGAGTGGGTTGCCATGCTCTCCTCCAGATTATCTTCCCAACCCAGGGATCAAACCCAGGTCTCCGGCATTGTGGGTGGGTTCTTTACTGAGTGAGCCATCAGGGAAGCCATTTGTATTAAAAGGTGAAATATGCTGATGTAATCGAACTTAGAATTAAAATCAACAGATCATTCCCTGTGTGTTTTTTGTAAGATAATAAAATAGTTTAAGTAAAACTACAGGTACATATAAATTTCACGTTAAGGTTAGAATAAGAATATTCACAGGTATGGGCATAAAAAATACCTGTTTGTGAATAAAAAACTAATGATCCTATTTCTACAGAGCAGACATTACTGCTGTAGAATTCCCTCATTGAAAACCATAAAAGGCAATATAAGCTGACTGGCTTAAGTTGACCTAAACAAAGATGTACTAGATATGTTATTCTAATTTGCTAATTTCAATGAAAAAGAAATCAAAGAGTGAAGTAGGTTAGAGTAAAAATATTGATACACTAAAATGGGTAGGGGGAGTTGAATTTATTAAAGGTCTGTGAAGTGAAAGTCGGTCAGTCATGTCCGACTCTGCGACCCCATGGACTATACAGCCCATGGAATTCTCCAGGCCGGAACACTGGAGTGGGTAAACTTTCCCTTCTCCAGGGAATCTTCCCAATCCAGGGATTGAATTCAGGTCTCCCGCATTACAGGTGGATTCCTTACCAGCTGAGCCTCAAGGGAAGCCCAATTAAAGGTCTGTAAGAAAATTTATTTCTGTAGTTATTTGTTGCCACATAGCAAATTATCCTGAGATTTTGAGACTGAAAAACATAAGTATTTATTCACTGATAGTTTCTATGGGTCAAAACTTTGAAGATGGCTTAGATGGATTGTTCTGAATCAGAGTCAAGATACTTTCTGGGGCTACTGTCATCTGAAAATGTGACTGGGCCTGTAGGATCCTCTTTTTTCATGGCTCAGTTACATGATTGCTAGCAAGTCTCTATTCCTTAATGGTTTTTGACGAGAGGCCTTAGTTCCTAGCCATATAGATAGACCTCTCTATACAGCTACTTGAGTGTCTTCAAGTATGATATATGTGTCATGCATGATATGGCATCTAGCTTCCACCTTAGCAATTGATCAAAGAGAAAATAAAGAGAAATCTGCAAAGTCTTTAATTAGCCTATCTTGAAAATCAAATTCCATTATTTCTGCCTTGGTCTATTTGATGAAATTAAGTCCTCAAATCCAGCCCACATTCAATGGGAGGGAAATTAAATTTTACTTCTTAAAAGGAAATGTGTTAAAACTGCCTCTTTTGCTTTTATTTTATTTAAAATTAAAAAAAATATATATATACTCTTTTATCCCAATGTGTTTTAAAAACTTTTTTAGTCATTATTCCCAAAGCTACCTTGAAATGAGCCAAAAAAGCATGAATTCATTAGAACTTTCTTAAGAAATAAAGTTCCTAATTAAAATATTAAAATGTAAAAAAGTTTAAATTTTAAAGCATTAAATCAGGTATCTCATCTGATTCACTGGATGTATAGACTGTACAGACTGTGGAATATTGAATCTGAGCCCTCAGCAAATTATGACAGCCTCTTGTAAAAAAAACCAGTGTGGAACATGTATTTTCTACAGATTATAGAAACAGAGTAACATGTTAAACCAAGTATTGTTATTTGATAAACCATATTTTAAGGTTGGAATTGAGTACAACTGCTTCAGAAAGGCACATATGTCTTGTTTTGCTTAGGACTCAGTCCTGTGTAAGAGCACTGAATGTAATAATGTCAGAAGGCATTGAAGGTGAATAATTCTAGAAGACATTTCCCATCAGTTTAAAGGCTAGAAATTAATCCTTTCCATCTATGCCCTGTTTATTCATTCCTGTTCTTCTTTAAAGATAGTATATCTTCACATCATCCTGTTCTTCTTTAAAGATAGTATATCTTCACATCATTTTTTTTTTTGCCAGTCAATAGTGAATAAAATTTCTGTGTCCTCCAAAATTTTAGAATCATGCAATGCTATTCAAATGATGCAGTACATTTAAAGATATGATTAATAAGCTTTTTTGCAAGATTATAATTTGACTTATTAATGCTAAATCTTTTAAAATAATGTTTTCACAGATAAATGGTTCCTGTATGTGTATGAATAATTTTACCAATCTTTTACAGGCCAGAATTGTATATTTTTAAGTAGTGTTTCTATTTTTTCCTATCGACACAAGAATCAAAGTTATATTAAAAATAATTGGAAAGAAAATTTTAACAGTCATTAAGACCTTAGAGTGTTTTTTGATTAAGTTGTTTTGAGAAACAAATTGGAAAGTAAAAAAGGACAAAAAAAATATAGAGATAACATGAAAATTAAATATACCCTAAAAAAATGTTCTGTTGGGTGTTTAGTCCCAGAAAGTTAGCATGAACTTGTTCTCTCTGCTCCTCCACACTAAGTTTAACCTTTGTACATAGTTCAGCAGATATTTCAAGGAGCATTCTAAAATGTGGCAAGCAAAAGGCCAACTGGTTTGGTACTTCAAAACTAGAGGAAAGACATAGTGGCAGGGTACTTTCTGCCTCTGTAATAGAACAAGGTCACTCAGACCTGGTGCTTTCTGACCCTGATTTCGCAATGGGACCCAGTCCTGCTAGGCTTGTTCCTCCTCCTTATCTAACAGGGGTCCCTCTGTCAACATCAGGTGAGCTATGTACTACCAAAAAAGATGGTTCATGGGGGATATCCAGTGACAAGTGGCCTGGGTCTCCTCTCTTCCACCGAGAGATACTGGAGTTGTGAGAGGAACTGGCAACGTGAGCACATACACAACCAGTGGGCTAGCCCAGGAAGGCGTTTGCACCCCTCTTCTATTACTCAGAAACACTGGGGCGTGTGGGGCGTGTGGGCAGAAAGGGCAGGAAAGACTCAGTCAAAACAAGCGGCTGAGTCTTGACCCTCTTTGTTTCTGAAGGCATGAAACTCTCCTCCCCCCACAATAGATGTGGCAAGGTGGACCCATTCACAGAAAACATACTAGCAGCAGAAACCTCTTTGAGTCCACTGGCCTGACCCCGTCTTCCCTGTCCAGAGATATCAAGGTAGCCAGAGGCACCAGTAAGGAGGAACATTACCGTATCTCTCATCCATTAATCAACTTGCTGGAGAGTTCCCTTCTGTAGAACCCGAAAACCCAAGCAGACTGAAATAGCATGACAAAGGCTTTAACAATACATTGATATTGGAACTAGAGCCCACAAGAGCAGGCCAAGACCTGTGCACTAAGCCTAAACAAGATGACTGCCTTCTAAAATAGAACATTTAAATATAATCTGTAATTTCCTGACATAATAGAAAAAAATGTCCATGATATAATTGGAAATCACACATCATGCTCAGAACTGAGAAAAATCACAACTTGAATTGGAAAAGACATTAATTAAAGCCAATATAAAAATGAATCAGATATCATAATTACCTGATAAGAATTATAAAACAGCATTTCTAAAAATGCTTAATCAAATATACATTATTCTTAAATAAAGGAAAAAATAGAATATCTCAGCAAAGAAATAGAAGCCATAAAAAAGAACCAAATGGAAAATACAGAGCAGAAAAAACTACTATAATACTTAAAAAAATAAAATGCTGGATGGGTTCAACAGTATATTGGAAGGGCATAGTCTATCTTTTTCCACCATTTTACTCTCCACCACCTTTTTTCACTGAATTTGAATTGAATTTTATGTAAATAGAATAACGTTGAGTAACTTTTAAAATCTACTCAGTCAGTCTCTGTTTTTTGCTTGATACATTTACATTAATGCAAGCATTAATAAAATTAATACAGCAGGAGTGGTTATATTTTTAAATAAAATAGTCTTCCAAGCAAGGAAATTACTGGAGACAAAGAAGGACAGTACATAACGATAAAAAGATTAATCACTAGGAAAACATAGTGATTCTAAATGAGAACCAGTCAAATAACAGAGCTTCAAAATACATGAAGCAAAAGCTAATAGACTGAAAGGAAAACTATACAGATTTATTGCTGGGAACTTCAACATCCTCTTCTCAATTACTGAGAAATAATGAGACAGAAAAATCAGCAAAGATGAAGAAGAGCTGAGCAAGAGTCAACCGACAGGATTGAACTGAAACATGGGTCCACCCAGAACTTGATGAATATTTATATATTTTTCAAGCACATGGCACACTCATTAAAATAACTTGGGCCACATGATAAGACTCAACTAAAATTAAAAGCATTGAGATAGTATAGCATGTTCTCTGACAAGAATGTAATCAAACTGGAAACCAGTAATGGAAAGCAGGAACATCTATAGACACACAGAAATTAAAAAATGCTTCAGAAATAATCCAAGAGTCAGAAGAAAATTTAGGAAACAGAACTTAATGAAAACAAAAACAAAATATGTATAGAAGAGATAATAAAGAAAAAAAGATAATAGTCACTCAGTCGTGTCCAACTCTTTGTGACCCCATGAACTATATATAGCCTACCAGGCACCTCTGTCCATGGAATTCTCCAGTCAAGAATACTGGAGTGTGTTACTGTTCACTTCTCCTGGGGATCTTCCCGATCCAGGAATTGAACCTGGGTCTCTTGCATTGCAGGTGGATTCTTTACCATCTGAGCCACAAGGAAGCCCCAAAATACATAAGGCGAGGCTAAAGTAGTGCTGAGAGTATCCTGTTAAGTTCCTACCTAAAGAAAGTAGACGAAAAAGAGCAAAATAAACCCATAGCAAGCAGAAAGGAAACCATTAAGAACAGAAATCAATCAAATTGGAAATAGTAAAACAATAGAGAAAATTAATAAAGCAGAAAGTTGGTTATTAAATCAGTAACATGGTAAACCAGCAAAACTAACAAAAATAAGTAGGAAGGCACAGATCATCATTATCAGGAATAAAATATAGGACATAGATCTGGCAGTCTTTCAGAAATGAACAAGAGAATGCTATGAGAAACTTCATATGAATAAATTAGATAACTGAGAAAATAAAATGTTCAGAAATAAAAAGGAACAAAATATTGCATGTGCAGCAACTTGGATGAATCTCCAGAGAATTATGCTGAGTGAGAAAAACTAACCCGAAAAAGTTACATACTATATGTAATAACATTTGTGTAATGTTTTTGAGGACTTCCCCATTGGCTCAGCATTAAAGAATCAGCCTGCAATGCAAGAGACCCAGGTTCAATCCCTGGGTCAGAAAGATTCCCTGGAGGAGGGCATGGCAACCCTCTCCAGTATTCTTGCCTGGAGAATCCCCATGGACAAGGGAGCCTGGCGATCTACAGTCCATAGGGTCTCAAAGAGTTGGACACAACTAAAGTGACTGGACACTCATGTACGTAACATTTTTGAAATTACAAAATTTAGAAATGAAGGACTCATTTCATTTAACAGTGAATAGAATGGCTGGGGATTGGTAGGTGGATGTGAATTCCAGTAGAGTAACAGGAGGAATCCTTTTCATAGGAACTGTTTCCTGACTGGTGGTAGATACTGTACGTATGAAATAATAGAGAGAGCTAGATACACACATAGGCCCATAAGTGAGTAAAAGTAAAATTGGGAAAATCTGAATGCGTGGATGATATCAATGTCAGTAACATGATTGTGATATAAAATTTCAAAATATTACTACTGGGGAAAACTGTGTAAAGTGTACATGTGTGTGTGCTAAGTCGCTTTAGTTGTGTCCAACTCTCTGTGACCCCATGGACTGTAGCCCAGCAGGCTTCTCTGTCTATGGGATTCTCCAGGCAAGAATACTGGAGTGGGTTGCCATGCCCTCCTCCAGGGGATCTTCCTGACCTCGTGTCTCCTGTAGCTGCTGCCTTGCAGGCATGTTCTCTAACACTGAACCACCAACCAGGGAGGCCCCAAAGTGTACATAGGATCTCTCAATATTATTTTTTACAATAGCATTTGAGTGTATAATTTTCAGTTAAAAATGCGCTATTGCTGGACTTTTAAAACAGCTGTTATCTTCTGAGATGCCATTTACCCGTTTTTTAATCCTGATACTATGATTTCCTGCTGCTTATTCTACCCGGTTAAACGTTCGTTCTTCTTCCCAAGCATCCTACTTTGAGTTTTATGTTATCGTTTTCCCTGTATTTCCAAAATTAGAGAGCTATGTATGAAAAATTTTAAACTGAAAAAATGTACTAGACAAAACTCTTGAATATATCTGCTGCAAAAAATGTAGCATTAATATCTGGTCATTATTTCAAAATCAAGTATTCTTATTACTTTTTGATCTGGCATTCCTTTATATTGCCAGGAAAACATTGTATAATAGTCCTGGAAAGTTTATCACAGTGAGTTTCAGTTTTATTAACCTATATGATTACTTTCTTTGGAAAAAATTATCTTTAACGTCAGTTCACAGCTAAGTTACTATTACTTACTGTTTATTTTGGCCATCTCATGTGAAGAGTTGACTCATTGGAAAAGACCCTGATGCTGGGAAGGATTAGAGGCAGGAGGAGAAGGGGACGACAGAGGATGAGATAGCTGGATGGCATCACCAACTCGATGGACATGGGTTTGGGTAGACTCCGGGAGTTGGTGATGGACAGGGAGGCCTGGCATGCTGTGATTCATGGGGTCACAAAAAGTTGGACACGACTGAGCGACTGAACTGAACTGAACTAACTGTTTATTTTAAGAGAAAAAAAAGCATTCTTATGCAAGTTAAAACAACCAGTATGGAAACCCCAGCTATACCCCAGGGATAGTTACGTAGTATAATTCATATTGTGAGCTCACCATGAATAGAGACATGGAGAGAGTCCATCTAGGAGACTGTTGCTAAAGTGTAGATGAGGTAGGTTGCCAACATAAAAATAGATTATTCCATATACAGTACAAACCATAACTTTCTTTTGGCAGGTTAAATTCATTTCCAAATTCCCATTTAAAACATTTTATTGGTTTTTGTTAAGGTTTTAGGTAGTAGTTTGAGTAGTTGAAAATTAACACTATACGAATATTGATATGTAGGATAAATGATAGTAAATATGCTAACGTGTATTTCTTTGAGATTATGAGTATGGTTTAATCATGACTGAATATCAGAGGTAGATTTATATTGAAAAGATTTCTGGATATTTCTCAAAAGGTCTACAATTTTGTATCAATGTGGCTCTTCTTTTGTAATATTTGTTGTTGCTGTTGTTTATTGTTCAGTCACTAAGTCCTCTTTTAACTCTTGTGACCTCATGGATAGCAGTACACCAGGCTCCTCTGTCCTCCGCTGTCACCTGGAGTTTGCTCAAATTCTGTCCCTTGAGTCAGTGATGCTATCTAACCATCTCATCCTCTGGCTGCCTGCATCTTCTTTTGCCTTTAATCTTTCCCAGCATTAGGGTCTTTTCCAGTGAGTTGGCCCTTCACATCAGATGGCCAAATATTGGAGCTTCAACTTCAGCATCAGTCCTTCCAGTGTATATTCAGGGTTGATTTCCTTTAATATTGACTGGTTTGATCTCCTTGCAGTCCAAGGGAGTCTTGTCTAGCACCACAATTTGAAAGAATCAATTTTTGGGGGCTCTGCCTTCTTTATGGACCAACTTTCACATCCATATATGACTATTGGAAAAATCATAGCTTTGATTATGTAGACCTTTGATGGCAAAGTGACATCTCTGCTTTTTAATACGCTGACCAGGTTTGTCATAGCTTTCCCTCCAAGGAGCAAGCGTCTTAGTTTCATGGATGCAGTCGCCGTCCATGCTAAGCCCAATAAAACAAAATCTGTCTCTACCTCCACTTTTTCCCTTTCTTTTTGCCATGAATTGATGAGATTGGATGTCATGATCTTAGTTTTTTAAATGCTGAATTTTAAGTCAGCTTTTTCATTCTCCTCTTTCATCCTCATCAACAGGCTTTTTAGGTCCTCTTCATTTTCTGCCATTAGAGTGATATCATCTGCGTATCTGAGATCGTTCGTATTTCTCCTGGCAGTCTTGATTCCAACTTGTGATTCATGCAACCTGAATTTCACATGATGTACTCTGTATGTAAGTCAAATAAGCAGGGTGACAATATACAGAGTTGCTGTATTCCTTTCCCAGTTTGAAACCAGTCAGTTGTTCCATGTCCAGCTCTAACTTGCTTCTTGACCTGCATACAGTTTTCTCAGGAGGCAGGTAAGGTGGTTTGGTATTCTCATCTCTTTAAGAATTTTCCAGTTTATTGTGATCCACACAGTCAAAGGCTTTGGTTTAGTTGGTGAGGCAGAAATATATGTTTTTCTGGAATTCTGTTGCTTTCCCCATGAGCCAATGAATGTTGGCAATTTGATCTCTTGTTTCTCTTGCTTCTTTGAAACCCAGCTTGTACATCTGGAAGTTCTCAGTTCACTTACTGCTAAAGCCTTGCTTGAAGAATTTTAATCATAGCTTTGCTATAGTGTGAAATGAGTGCTGTTGTTCAGTAGTTGGATCATTCTCTGGCATTGCCCCTATTGGGACTGGAATGAAAACTGACCTTTTCCAGGCCTGTGGCCACTGCTGAGTTACACAGATTTTCTGACATATTGAGTGTAGCACTTTAACTGCATCATCTTTTAGGATTTTAATATAGCTCAACTGCAAGTCACCTCTGCTAGCCTTGTTTATATTGATACTTCCTAAGGCCCACTTAACTTCACACTCCAGGGAGTCTGGCTGTAGGTGAGTGACCACACCATTGTGGTTATTTGAGTCATAGAACTCTTTTGTATGGTTCTGCTGTGTATTTTTGCCATCTCTTCTGCTTCCATTAGGTCCTTACTGTTTCTGTTCTTTATTGCTTTCATCCTTGCATAAAATGTTCCCTTGATATCTCCAATTTCCTTGAAGAGATATGTAGTCTTTCTCATTCTATTATTTTTCTCTGTATCTTTGCATTGTTCACTTAAGAATATTTCTTATCTCTCCTTGCTGTTCTCTGGAACTTTGCATTCACTTAGGTGTATCTTTCCCCTTCTCATTTGCCTTTCACTTCTCTTCTTTTCTCAGCCATTGTGTAGCCTCCTCAGACAACCACATGGCCTTCCTGCATTTCTTTTTCTTGGGGATGGTTTTGGTCACTGTATCCTGTATGGTGTTATGAACTTCCATAGTCCATAGAACCATAGTTCCATACTTCAATCCATAGTTGTTCAGACAGTCTGTCTACCAGATCTAATACTTTGAATCTATCCATCTCCTCCACTGTTTAACCATAAAGGATTTGATTTCCTTATGGCAGAAAGCGAAGAAGAACTAAAGAGCCTCTTGGTGAAAGTGAAAGAGGAGAGTGAAAAAGTTGTCTTAAAACTCAACATTCAGAAAACTAAGATCATGGCATCTGGTCCCATCACTTCATGGCAAATAGATGGTGAAACAGTGGAAACAGTGAGAGACTTTATTTTTGGGGGCTCCAGAATCACTGCAGATGGTGTGTGAAGCCATAAAATTAAAAGACACTCCTTGGAAGAAAAGCTAGGACCAACCTGGACAGCATATTAAAAAGCAGAGAAATTACTTTGCCAACAAAGGTCTGTCTAGTCAAGGCTATGGTTTTTCTAGTAGTCATGTATGGATGTGAGAGTTGGACTATAAAGAAAGCTGAGCACCAAAGAATTGATGCTTTTGAACTGTGGTGTTGGAGGAGACTCTTGAGAGTCCCCTGGGCTGCAAGGAGATCCAACCAGTCCATCCTAAAGGAAATCAATCCTGAATATTCATTGGAAGGACTGATGCTGAAGCTGAAACTGCGGTATTTTGGCCATCTGATGGGAAGAACTGACTCATTTGAAAAGACCCTGATGCTGGGAAAGATTGAAGGCAGGAGGAGAAGGGGATGACAGAGGATGAGATGGTTGGATCGCATCACTGACTCAATGGACATGAGTTTGAATAAACTCTGGGAGTTGGTGATGGACAGGGAGGCCTTGCATGCTGCGGTCCATGGGGTTGCAAAGAGTCAGACATGACCGAGCCACTGAACTGAACTGAACTGATACCTGAATGGCCTGGTGGTTTTCCCTACTTTCTTCAATTTATGACTGAATTTTGCAATAAGGAGTTCATGATCCAAGCCACAGTCACCTCCAGGTCTTGTTTTTGCTGAATATGTAGAGCTTCTCCATCTTTGGCTGCAAAGATATTCAGTCTCGTTTTGGTATTAAGAATCTGGTGATGTCCATTTGTAGAGTCATCTCTTGGGTTGTTGGAAAAGGTTGTAACGTTTAGGGAGTGCGAAAGTGGAAATTTTCACCACTTTTTTATAATGCTTGTTTTTAAGAGAACCATCAAATCTTCAAGGAGGCTGACAAACCTTTTATTTTCATGAGAGATAAAGCATCAAGGGAGAAAAGAGATGTACTTGTATCCTCTTCTAATCCAGATGTCTCCTGTGGCTTCTGTTCTCTGAAATCTAGACAAGCTAGATTTAAAGTCTGCCTCCCTAGATGTGATGGCTTAAAGCCATTTCCAAATTTCCACATCTCATTTCCTTGTGGATCTCCATCTTTTAATTTAATGACCGTGGTCATGGTCATGACAAGGCCTTTTTTGATACATGATTCTTCCTAGCCTGGTCCCCCCTGCAAGTGCAGTCCAGCCATATATTTTGACTTTTATCATGGGTTGTGCCCTCCTTGAAAAGCCCGCCTTTTTATACCTTTATCATGTAGAGATGAAAGTAGGTTACACTCTGGATCTCATGAGTATAGAAGGCATCCGATACAACAGCCTTGCACACTGTGTTCACTGTTTTCCTGATCCTGCTAGTTGTCAAGGCTAAGGATATTTGTGTTTTTCTGTTTTTATGGAAGCATAATTACTCATATACTTTATCCAGTTTCCAGAGGATGTTCTAAGTGGTATAGATAGCAGTTATTGACTCTAAGTTGATGTAAAACACATGTGATCTCAGAAATCTTTATGATGTCTGAGACCACATATTATGTGGTCTGTTGTTCTGAAAGTTTAAGGCTCTTGGTGTGGCCAGAAACCTAATGTGGCAGAAACTGGCTTTTGTTACTGTGATACAGTTAGCAATTATTTGCTTAAACCTTGGGCTGACCTGCCTAACATTCTTGTTCCCTCAGCCTAAGAAAGGTATTAGCAGTCAAGGTTCTAGAGTCTTTTAACATGGCAGATAGTAGAGATCTCCAACCTTCAGGTTGTCTTTGCATTGAACATACTTCCACTGCCTGGTGACAGTTAACTAGAGGGAGAATAACCTTACAGAGATCAAGTCTTGGAATGTGACCAACCTTGGTAGTCTGATCAAGAACACAGGATAAAGGATAGAGAAAATAGTATGGCTTAAGAATGGACTTGATCATTTGCTCAAGTGCTGGTTCTGCCAGTGTCTGTATCAATTTGCATAAATTATTTACTTTATACATTATTCTTGTCATTAAATATATAATAGTGAACATTCCACATGATTTATTGTAAGAATTAAATGAGTTCCCATATATAAATCACTCAAGACATTTGCCGGCATGTTTCAAGCCCTATGGAAGTGTTTTCTAGTGTTACTTAATACAATGTCCAACATATCTTTTTCAATTCTTCCACTTTTCTGTTGCAGGACACATCTTTCAAACTTACTGTTTCACAATAATTAAAGCTATCCATGTATAGATTTATAACAGAATTTTTAAAAATCAAGGAATGATTCTCTTTACCTCTCAAAGTATTCTTTCATTAAGGAATCAGTCTGTTGTGAAGTATGTTAACCAAGATGGCACCTCCTATTAGGCACAAATAACTTTTGCAGGTGATAGTGAAGCTGAGAGAAAAGGATATGCAGATTGTCTCAATATTGTACATTTTAAATTTAGTCAGTTACCAAATGTCTCTTTCCTCTCTTTTCCCTAGACCCTGGAATCTGTACTGACTGAGCCCATCTGGGAAAGTACACCAGCCAGATGGTCATTGTGAATTGCTAGGGAGGCCCTGTGGCAGTGGGAGTGGATTTCAGAAAGGAAAGCTCTTTGGGACACAATGAATACAGCCCTAATTTATATTTTAGGGCTTTAGAAGGAGATTAAGGCCAAGAGTGGCATGATTTTAAACTGCAGTTGGGAAGGTTTTTTGTCTTTATGCCAGCAAAGCTGAATTATAAGTTTAGGGAGCTTTGGGAGTGTGAAAAGATGCAATAAAAAGAAAGGGAGGCTGAATAATTGTATAGCTGTGCAGATTACAAACAGTATGTAAAAGAATTGAGGTTAAAGAGCCTCATCAAAGCCAGGCTCTCTTCAGTCGGTTATTGTCACAGGGATTATGACTTTAGGAGAGGTATAACCAGCAGGGGATAATGGAATGACATTCTCCCTCCTTTTTATGCCAAAGCACTTAAGCAATTGATAACAAGGGATTAGAAAAACAAAATCTATTGTGGTTTTGTTATGTTCAGACTAGTGTCAAGGTTGAAGAGACATGGTTCATGAACTTGAGAAGCATTAGTGCACTTGTTATGTGGCATCCGCAGACCTCGTGTGTCTAAATTCCTAGCAAATACCATGATGACAAAAATTAGTTCTGGTCTAAGTTAATCAGTAAATCAGATACAGATACTCATCTGGCATTTCCAGAAATGGATCTTAATCCTCCCCTCATCTTTTCTTTATTAGCTGGCATAGATTAAATTTACTTATTTCACTGAAGGTCCTTTTTCCTATGGGAGATGTCTCATAAACACATGAAGAATTCTGGAACAGTGAACTGAAGCTCAGTCAATGCCAGTGTACATGAAATATGCAATGAATGTTTATCATATTTTTCCATGCTTGGTGAGTCTAATTACCATTCAGTCACATTTTGCAGTTCACAGTTACCTCAGACAGTTTGTGACTGACTATATGATGACTGTTAATTAATTATCCAGTTATTGATTAATAACCTGTATATGTTGAGGGCTTCCCCTGTAGCTCAGTTGGTAAAAAAATCTGCCTACAGTGTAGGAGACCTGGGTTTGATTTCTGGGTCAGGAAGATCTGCTGGAGAAGGAAATGGCAACCCACTACATTATTCTTGGCTGGAGAATCCCATGGACAGAGAAGTCTGGCAGGCTACAGTGCATGGAGTCGCAAGAGTCACACACAGCTTAGCGACTAAACCACCACGTGTTGAGGATCCATATATGCTAGGTGCAAAGGGATGCAAAGATGAACATTCTTCCTCCCTTCAGGCACCTCATTTCCTAGTAGGTTGGAAATACAAAACTTACACAAAATGCTAAATGCAGTTACAAAGATAACTTTAGAACTTTTAAAATAACTCCCTTCCAGCATAAATTGGGTTATAAAGAAACTGAAAATAGAAGTGGGTGGATGGGACAAATGAAAAATAATATGTGAAAACTAGCCTGATTTCTGAATCAGCGATATAAATTTAGGAACCGTACAAGTGGGTGGATAAAATTCCCTAATGAATGGCTTCTAGTTGGATTGTAGAAGTCTTTGAAAGATTATCAGTCCTGTTGTATTATCTCTTGCTGTGTAACAAATTATTCCCAACCTTAGCAGCTTAAAACACTTATTATCTCATACCCTTTGTGAGGGTGAGGAGTCTAAGTTGTTTTAGCTCAGTAGTTCCGACTAAGAGTATCTCATGAACTTGCAGACAAGACCCTTGTCACTAGAGTTTGCAGTCATCTTAGGCTTTACTGGTCGAAAGTCTACTTCCAAGTAGGCTCATTCACATGGCTATTGACTGGATTCCACAGTTTCTCTACGTGTGGGTCTTTCCATAGTCTGACTGAATGCTCTTAGAGTATGGAATCCTGTTACCACAAAATGAGTGATCTGATTAAGAGAGTGAGTCTCCTCTCCAATGTGGAAACTGCAGTCTTTGGGGACAAACCATCACTTTGGCTATATTTAGTCATCAGAAGTGTATCCCTAAGTCTTGCCTACACTTAAGTAGATGGGAATAAAGTTTTGTTTCTTGAAGGCAAAATAGTTTTAAAGGATTTGTGGACATATTAAAAACTCTCAAATTGCTGTAACAACAAGAGGTTCTGAAAAAGCTAAAAATTATGCTTTCCTGAAAGTCACCAGAAAGCTGTGGATACATTGAATTATGAAGAAGCTAAGTTCTAGAGGGGGCTTTCCTGGTGGCTCAGTGGTAAAGAATCCAATGCAGGAGATTCAGGTTTGTTACCTGGGTCAGGAAGATCACTCTTCTATTCTTGTCTGGGATATCCCATGGACAGAAGAGCCTGGTAGGCTGCAGTCCATGGGGTCGTAAAGTATGTGGACACGACTTAGCGACTAAACAACAAAATCTAGAGGGATAATGTTGTCTAACAAAACAAAGTTAAAGGATTCTTCTATGCCTGGAGTCAGTTGATGAAGTTCCGGTAGGGATGATGCTGATACTTTTTCTTAAGTACTTTTCTCGTTTTTCCTTGATTCATGACTAATCATAGAGAACCTGTCACTATCTCTCTTCAATTAATCAAGATAGTTCAGGAGTATTCACCTAATACCCAGTCCTTCATAAACCACTTCCCTGGTTTCTGTCTGTGTGCTGAGTTGCTTCAGTCATGTGTGACTCTTTGCTACCCCATGAACTGTAGTCTGCCAGGTTCCTCTATCTATGGGATTCTCCAGGAAAGAATACTGGAGTGGGTTGCCATGCCCTCCTCCAGGGAGTCTTCCTGACCCAGGGATTGAACCCACATCCCTTAAGTTTCCTGCATTGACAGGCGGGTTCTTTACTAGTAGCACCACTTGGTTTCTTTCTAGTATTAGATATATTGTAGCTGCCATTTGGGCCCATTTCTAGCAGTAATGACATCCAAGTTTATCACCAGTGAAGATTTTAGCCACTATATTATACTGTCATAGGATATCAGGAGCTATCCCCATTCTACTAACTGCTGGTGTTAGGATTCTCATTGCTAGAGGAGCCATCATTTGAAAAGCAAGGATGAGACACCCCACCAGAAATGCTACTCAACCAATGCTTCTCAGGTGGTGCTAGTGGTAAAGAATCCATCTGCTGGTGCAGGAGACATAAGAGACATGGGTTCGATCTCTTGGTCGGGAAGATCCTCTGGAGAAGGAAATAGCAACACACTACAGTATTCTTACCTGGAGAATCCTATGGACAGAGGAACCTGGTCAGCTACAGTCCATAGGGTCTCAAAGAGTTGGACACAACTGAAGTGACTACACACACACAAAAAAAACAGAAATTAGGTGAAGGAAGGTGACTCTAGAATGGTTGCTAGAGAAGAGGGAATGATCAAGTATCAGATTTTCCAGCCAGGGACCACCCTGAGGACTATGCATATGAATGACCAAGGTCTGCTTACAGGGGTCATGGGAACAGACTTGTGTGCCCAGAATGCTGACATCAGCCAAAGGCTGAGCCAGTCTGTTGATAAGCTAGTGACAAGGAGCACAGAAGGAATCTCTAGGGCCATCCAGAGTTCCCTCTCATCATTAACACTGTCAAAATGCTTATTCTTCCAGTATTAATCTAAAAATATCAATATGAATGCCTGAAACGCCAGCAGATTATTTATAAAAATCCAGCTTATTATAATGTTTCTATGGCACGTCTGTGTTTTTTTTTTTAACTTAGAGGGAGACAAATCCTAAAATATATGAAAGTATATATACAGATATGTAGTAATAAGAACAACTTGGCACTGGGATAGGCATAGCCTACACATCTATAGAACATGATGAAACAGGACTCCTCAACCTCAGTATTATTCATATTTTGAGCCTGATAATTTGTTGTGGGGAGTGGGGTTGGCGATGTTCTGTGCAATGAAATATGTTTAGGCCTCAACCCAGCTGATTTCAGTAGAATTTGCACCCCAGTCCCCACTCCCAGGCAAACTGTTCTCTGGGTTCTACGGATGTCCTTTTGGGGATAAATTGCCCCTAGTTGAGAACCACTGGATTAGAGTGCTCAAAAATAAAGCTGTATGTTGTGAAAGACTCTGTTTTTGAGGAAATTGTCAGTGTAAACCAGTCGGGAAAATGGTTAATGGATGACATTAAGAAAACTGGCTCACGTATAGAATAAAATATGACTCGATACTTTGATGGCCTGAATAATGATTCACTCAGGGAGTTCTGAATTCTAATCCACATAACCTGTGACTGTTCTTTACAAAACGGAGACTTTTCATATCTTAAGGATTTTTGAGATAAGATTATCTCAGATTATCCAATAGGTCTCATGAAATCAATAAGGTACTTAAAAGAGAAAGGATGATGTAAAGATAAAAGCAGAGAAATTTGAAGATGCTATGCTACTCGCTTTGAAGGTGGGTAAAGAGGCCATGAGCCAAGGAACATAGGGAATGCAGCTCTAGGAATCAGAAGAGCAAGGAAGTGAATCATCGTCTAGAGTCTGGAGAGGGAGCGTGGCTCCTCTGACGTCTTGCTTTCAGCTCAGTGAAGCCCATTTCAGGTTTATGTGCTTCAGAACTGTGAGGAAATAAACTTAGATTATTTTAAGTCATTCGTTAGAAGTAGTTTGTTTTAGTGGCAACCGGAAGCTAGTACAGATATCTACCTCTAATCTCTACCTTCACATAATAGTGAGTGTGAAAGGATTAAGACATGTACATGAATAAATAAACAGAATAAAGCTAGTGGCAGAAAATTTTAGAAAATAACTTTTTGCACTTGGGATGGGAGAGGAGTTTTTAACTAAGGTATCAAAAGCATAAATCTGTAGGCAAAAACAAATACATTTAATCACATCTAAAACTTTACACATTGGACAGTGAGTAGAAGAACTATTTTACAGAATCTGGGCAGAGTTAAGGGACAGAGTTTGATGAAGCACCTGGTATTAGAAACAGTGGGCAGCCTGTGTCACTCATAGGTCCGAAGAGACCAGAAGAAGGAGTGGTTATCAGAAAGCATCAAAACTGCACCTGTGGTAGAGGCATGTGGTGGAGGAATGCAGCCACTGCCAAATCACGGTCTAGAAGGGAAGAAGTTGGGGCAATAATTTTTCCCTGCATCTCTCCTCTTGCTCACTAGTCTCACGCTGGTGTCTCCTATTGTCTGAGTATACCTGGAAAGCAGGCAAAATAGTCTCATTGAAGCAGTCCATCCAGGTCTGTTTCTTGGGTCACAAAGCAAGGTGGAGAAAATTCACAGTTGATCTATAGGAGTGTAAACATAGCATATTTCGTAAAAGTATACCTTAGAAAAATGATGGATGGAAGATTAAATATGTGTGTATATTCCAAACTGAAAATTTAACCAATAGTGACATCAGTGAGGATTGTAGAATAAGGAGCTCTGAAAAGCCTCTTGTATGTTAATGCAGTGAGAGCGTTGGTAAAAATGATCAAAGTCAACTTTTCAGAACTTTGGAAATTAACCGAAGGCTTGTAAACATCTAAGGAGCATTTATTGGGGAAAAAAAGGCTACACAGTAGAAGAAACAGTGATCTGGCATTTTGCCTTGCTGTAGTACCATCTCCTCCTTTCCAGTTCTGCGGAGTTTTCACAATGTTAGTCATTGTGAGAACCTCCTGTTGCCAATCATTCATTGAAGGGAGCAGGGAAAATCTGAGACTCTGTAGGAGCTTCATTCTCAGAGAGTTGTCGTTGTCACATTGGTCTGGCAGTTCCTTGGAAATCTCCACTTGCAGGGCTCTTTTTACTTAACCCGATATAGAGCTCAATCATTGTGAATGGCTTTTTCCTTGAAGTATTGGTTGAAAACAGTCGTAATTTTTAAATCTTGAAGCTCCCTGAACAGTGATAAATGTTGGGATCAACAAGAAGCGACCAAAAAGCTTAAAAGGACACATTGGGTAATGCGATGCCCAGAAAAGGCTTTTGAAAGCCTTGAAGTAATCTTGGGAATCTAGAAGGCTGCATGCATATACACGACTGTGTGTATGTCCAAGAAAGACCTGAGAAGTCTCTGAATCTCATCTTTGATGGATCTTGAAGCTCTGAGCACGCATAAAGTAAAGACTAAAGCAGAATAGAATTTTGCATCACTAATTACATCAGTGAAGATGTGCCACAACATACAAGCGTAGTCCTTGGGTGAAATGCTGCAAGGTATTTAAGGACATCTCTGTTTAATCATTAGGTGATTAAACTGATCAAACAGAGACTTAAGTACTAACTGGCTACTAGAAATATGTCCTTTACAAAATGAGTTCAAGAAAGTCACTGAACAAACAGCAGCGGCAGTGACAACAGACAGCACGTGCCCGACGCTGAGGGCAGGTGGGTTCTGAATGGTCGCATTAGGTGATTTAAAGTGTCTAGATTTCAATTAAAAAAATTAAAAGACTTGTAAGAAGCAAGAAGGTATGGTCCATATGCTGGAGGGAAAATAAAAACAAGGAATAGAATGAAAGGGTCCCCAAGGAAGTCCAGACATTGGATTTCCTAGAAAAACCTTATCAGCTATTTTTAGTATGTTCAAAGAACTAAAGGCAACCATCTCTAAAGAACTAAAAAAAATATGAGAATGATGTCTCACTAAAGAGAGAACATCAGTAAAGAAATAGAAGTCATTAAAAACCAAAAACAAGTAAAAACATTGGAGTTGAAATCTGTAATCAGTGAAATGAAAATTTCACTAGAGGGCTCAACAGCAGATTTGAGCTGGCAGAAGACCCAGCAGTCCTCAGTGTAGTTCAGTTGGAGATTATCTAGCGTAAGGAACAGAGAGAAAAAAAGAGTGAAGAAAAATGAATAGAACCTCAGAGACCCAAACAAGCAGATTGAACTGCTCTGTTCCTCCACCCCAGATCCCCGCTCCTCTCTGGTTGTAAATTCAGCATAGCTCTTCCCTTTTTCAGGTTCAGTAATAACTCCCTGCACTTATTCTCTTCAACCTACCGGTTGTAGAGCTTTCCTGCTTCTACCTTGGGCTACTGAAACACCTCTTGTGGTTCCCCTTAATCCCATGTTCGTCTTTTTAAAATAGTCCATTTATAAATAACCCCCCTAGAAATGTCTTATTTGAGTAATAATTCTACACATGTTTATTACAGTAGACAGATGGAGAATACTAGTTGTTTTTCACTAGCAGAATAAAAAACTAAAGCATGATTTTATATATATATATATATATATATATATACACACACACACACACACACCCCCATGGAATACTATTCCACTGTTAGAAGCATTGAATGAGATATATTTATAGCAACATAACTTTACAAGTGTAGAATGAAAAGAAAACATAAAAGTATTAGTATTATAAACCTGTAGTTTTGTGCACATTTAAATCCCGTAAAATTCTATTATTTTTTCAAACATACAGAAATATTCAATGGCATGTACTGTACTGTGTATCCAATGAGAATGAAAGGAATGGGAATGATACCAGGAATGGAGGAAAGAATAAAATTATGTACATTACGGACCTTTCATGGACAAATAGACTGTGTCACAAGCTAAGGATTTTGACTAATTGAACTCATGCATAGATGTCCATAAAAAGGCAAATACAAAAAAATAAGATTAGTAGTCTTAAGTGATTGCCACAATCTTTTTGATTCTGAAGTTCTTTTATGCTATAATTATGAATATACGATATCTTAAGATGTAACTGGGCCACCCCGTTGTAAAAGATGGCATATTAATGATTATTCTGCCTGTGATATGCCCATTTAGCACAAAAGTAGAGATTTCAGCCTAATGGAAGTTGCCATTTTGATCAATTAGGAGAGGATGAGTGATAGAATCATAGGTAGAATAGGGCTGTGAGTGGGTTGAGAGTTAGAACTGTGGATGGGTGGAGTAGGAACTTTAGGATTTGATAATAGAAGACTTAGAGTGACAGAATGAGACAGGGCCAGGGATAAGGTGATACTGAAGAAAGGGACATCATACTTTGTTTATTAATTGACTATAAATTTTTAGAAAACTCAGTCACATTGTTCTTAATGCATATCAGTATATTGTTATATCAAATTATCCGTGAATTAAAATGATATTAAAGTAACATATTTTTGTCTTTGAATAGTCCAGGTCATCAGAAATGATGGTTGTCAATTATCAATGATGATCATTGATGGGAAGTTTAAAAAAAAAGGTAGATGTGATAGTATGGTGAAGGAGAGGCCTTTGAGAAAGTGGCAAGGGAGGAGAAAGGCTAGGTGTCATTTTATTCATAAAAAAGGAGTGGCTCTTTATTATTTGATTAGCATTTCGTGTGCCTGTCAGGCAAGCCCGTATTATTTAGATGTGGACGAATATGGGTTGTGTAAGCTTTATGTGGCTTGATAAGTGTGGGATGATTTGCAGGAAGATTATGAAGATAGAGAACAGATACCTTAAAAAAGAAAATTGTTTTGCTTATGATAGTAATTTAATAAAAGCAGAAGTTGTTTAATGCCACTTGTTTCTTCGTTTGGGAATGTTACTGAATTTTTAAGTGAATGATGATGATTTAACTTGATTGCACCACTAACTTAGAAGTGATTGTATATTCTTAGTGGATTGGTTTGTGTAGCTATATCCCAAGAAAGTGTCAACCCACATATAACACATGAATGTCCTCCTTACCGAATGTCTTTGGAAAGGGAATGTATGTATATCATTGCTTACAGTATATGATCTGAGGTGAAATGAAGTAAGCTTTGTTTATTCTTTGAAACAAAAGGGAGCAGCTGGATTCCTGTGCCAGTCTCTACCCGGAGAGAATCTCCACCAGTTCAGTTAGTTCCTCTCCCCACTGAGGAGGGGCTTCCCAGGTGGTGCTAGTAGTAAAGAACCCGCCTGCCTTTGCAGGAGACGTGAGATGTTGGTTTGACCCCTGGGTTGGGAAGATCCCCTGGAGGAGGGCATGGCAACCCACTCCAGCATTCTTGCCTGGAGAATCCCGTGGACAGAGGAGCTGGGAGGGCTACGTCCGTAGGATCACAAAGAGTCAAACAACTTAGCAAAGCACTGTTGAGGAAATCATCTACGAGTTAACTGTAATCGTTGAATTACAGTTTGGGATTGTGGAAAAGGGAAATCTTCATTCGCAGAGAAGGTGAAAGGGAAAAAGAAAGGTGTTCTGTAATATTGAGAAAATAGTTTAGAGTTCGGCCCTGCCAGACAATTACACAATTGGCAGTCAGAAAACACTCTAAGATTTTCAAGACTCGGCAGTCACAAGTCTTTGGTATTACATCTGTTTCACAGGCATGTTCCCACCCTTCTGAGTCACAATAGCGAAGATTTCTGTTCTGTTTTCCAGCCAGTTGTTATTTGTGTTCAACTGTTCAAGAAGCGTGCCTTCCAAATGACTCAAGTTTCTGGGTGAAACAGAAGGGCAGGTGGGAGCAGCGCAGTGATGCTGTAAGCTCTCAGGGCCTCTGCCCCTTCCCTCCTTATCTCTGAGCCGCAAGTGCTTTCTGAAGTGCTGTGAACACTGACCAGACCTCTGTGTTACTTTGAAGTGCTTGCCTTTCCCAGCAGTTCTGACTGGCCTTTAGGGGGAAGTGGAATTCGCTGAGCTGGGTGGGTGCCTCATGGAGGATGGAGAGTGGCTGGAGGACAGCTGGCTTTAAGAGGGCAGGAACTGGAGCCAGAGACAATCCTCCTCCTCGGAAAGTTTCAATGCTCTGCAGGCTTGAAACGAAAGCACCGCGAGCTGTTGGCTGATTGACTTTGCTGCTTCCTGATGCTTTAGCGCCTGTGAGAAACAGGAGGGGCGCAGGCTTGGTGGTGTGCCTGCCACCAGGCGTCCCACGCTGGTGGAAGCCCTCACTGTTTCCTTGAATATTTATAACCTGGAGGAACAGGGACATCGAGTTACCACTGAGCTGTCGAGGTTACTAGGAGAAAACCACAAAGGCTGCCCTAGTGTTCTCTACAAGGCTTAGAGAATATTTTCTCTGAGTCCTTTCACATTCTCGTTTGGATACTACAAAGTGTGTACACTTTTCATAATCTAACATTCTGTAAATTGTGCTTCCAAATGGTGATGGATGTAGTCACAAGTAGAGATTAGGGTGTCCAAAATGTGTGTGAATGGGAAGTTCTCTTCCAAAGTGTGGGTGGTTACAGTGATGTAGAACTCTTTATAATTAGCCCTGAAAGTTTCAGAAGAGAATGAAGTGAAGCAGTTCTTTAACTGGATTAGAGAGTTGCGTTGGGAATGACGGCCAGAGGACACTGTCGTTTATTATTAGCTACAGGAGTCTTGGTAAACTGTAAGTCAGATTGAGCCACATCTCTGCTTAAACCACACTCCCCCCTCCGCCCCAGTACTTCCCGTTTCTAGTACAAGCTGTCGCGTAACCGTTACCTGCTCCCTGTGCCGCCCACTGCTGCCCACGCCCGATCTCCGCTGTCTGACGGCGTGTGTTACACACGCCGTGCTCAGTCCATCCCAGGCACGCTGATCGGTCTGGTTGCCCCTCTCGCAGGCCTCACCCACTTTCTGCACATGGCCTCTACACTGCAGTTTCCTCTGCTTAGAAGACTTTCTTCCTGGAGGAAACTTCATACTTTGCTCTCTGGTTTCCTGTAAGTTCTTTTGCACATACGCCACATTTTCAGCCATATTTCCCTAGCATCCTATCTGAAATTGCTTCTGCCACTCAGATTTTGTCTCTCTCTGATACTTTTCATAAACAGAATATGTATTTTGTACACTGTTTATTGTTCATCTTCCCATTAGAATGTAATCGTCTTGAAGGAAGCCATTTTATTTTTTAAATTTGTTTGCCTTTGGAATATCTTATTTAAACTGATTTTTATTAGAATACAGATGGTTTACAGTGTTGCGTTAGTTTCTGCTGTGCAACAAAGTGAATCAGTTGTAAGGGAAGTAATTTTAATCTCATGTTCACTACTGTGTCTCAGGCAACTGGAACAGTGCCCAGAGCACAGTAATCATTTCATAAAAATTTGTTCAAAACTAAATAGCTGACATTCATTCATGTTTGTGCCGTGTGGTGTACGCTTCTGGGCTTCCCAGGTGGCTCAGTGGCAAAGAATCCACTTGCCAATGCAGGAGACACGAGTTCAGTCCCTGAGTCAGGAAGATCCCCTGGAGAAGGACATGGCAACCCACTGCAATATTCTTGCCTGGGAAACTCCATGGACAGAAGAGCCTGGTGGGCTACAGTCCATGGGGTTGCAAAAGAGTTGGACACGACTTGACAAGTAAGCAAAAACAACAATGTACTCTTCCACCTACTTTATGCCTTTATCATTTCCTACTCACAAGAATGCAATTAATTGCTGAGGTTCTGTTTCCTTTCATTTAACTGAAGGGAAAACTAATGCAGAGTTTGAAAGTTTGAACAACTTCAAGATTATATTACTAGGAAGAAGCGGTAGAGTAGGATTTAAACTCTGATAGCCCTGATCTTACACATCAAGCCATCAGCAATATTTTACTCTGTTAATTGTGATTGTATTCTACCTACCTGAAACTGTATTTATGATGATTTTGTGAGGGAGAATTTAAATTTATTTTCCTAAGGTTAATTTTCAAAAGATTCCCATAATCTTGTCTCAAGAAAAATTTATCTTGGATATGAAAACGGCATTTACTATTTGCTCCAGCAGTAGAATACATAAACATTTTGAAGCCCTTAGGAACACTGCAGAATAAAACCAATGAAATCAATGCCCTCATGGGGACAGGAAACAAAACGTCTGAACCATGTCACTATGCATATATATTTGTTTTATTTTCAAATGTTGATTGCAGAGCTTTATAATTTATATATATTATTTATAAATGTATTTATAAGTTTATTGTTTTCTATTTTTAAAGTAAAAACACTGAATTTTTAGATGTTATAAAAATCAGGATCATTTTAGAATGCAGCTAAGAAACTTAAGGCTCACTGACAGTGACCCTCAAGCCCAAATAATTTGTTGGCAGTAAAACTCTTGATAATTACATTTATTGTTTGATAACTGAGGAAGTGTCTATTGTATCTTATAAACTAAAGTTAGTTGTTTATATCTGTTTATCTTTTAAATAGTAAATGCATGAATTACTTGAATTATAATTTTAAATATTTTATGTTTCATAGGGAAGAGGAGATATATACATTTCTCATTTATATATTTAGCCATCATTTTAATTATTATTCTATACCTTTTATTAATTTTCATTTGTCTTTCCACAGCAAATTGAATATTCACCTTCTAACATTGTACAGAATAAAGCCACATATTTCTCATTTTAAAAATTGTGAATATAAATTGAATAGGGTAAATTAAAAAAAAAAGCTTTTCACCTATAACTTCCAGAAACCATATTATGGAATACCAATAGTTGCTTTAAACTTTTATATTCAAGATTAAAACCAAGAGATTGGTTAGATCCCTCTACCCCACCTCTACCAAGTGATATGACATGGAGTAATGTACATTGTGTCCGTCATGTTCTTTGTTTAGAGTGGATTACTTTAGAGGATATTGAGATGGACATTTTTTTTCAAATGAGTCCCTCATTGTACTGTCATCTATTGATACGACAGCCCGGGGATTGTTCCTACCTGCTCTGTGTGTCTGTGGTGAGCCCCAAACCAGGAGACGGAAGTTAGTGGAAAATAGAGAAAGGAGGGGGTGAGTAAGAGAAAGGAGAAGAAGTCGGTTTCCTTTTTTCATCTTCCCAACAGAATTTACCCTTTCAAGAGCTTTTAGTTCACATATTCAGCAGGTGACTTTGGAATATGCTGGCCCTTAGAGTAGCCGCTAGCTACAGGAAAGCATTTCTGCTCCAGGAACCAAAGGAATGTGGACTGAGGGATATAATTTTCAAAACAGAACAAAGGAGACTCCAGAAAAAACAAGGTGCTTTTCTTAGGAAGACAGTAAGAATTGTCATCTTCATATTTACGGCAATACCTGCCGTGGATACAATTCATTTCGTCCATTACCCTCGAGCATCTGTCTGATGAGATGCAGTACATTGAGTTTGTTGCTTGGCATATGGACGGCGTTAGTAATGCTTTATCATTTTACTCTTCAGTTTCTCCCTTTCTCTTCTGAAATGGGAGAGGCAGCGTACTAACCACAGTCTTACTGCACTTTTACTCCCCGTCCCCGTCTGCTTGTGCAGATTGACTTTGTGCCAGTTCCTCAGCAGAGTGCTGCTCGTTCTTCAGACAGACAGCTCCTTGCTGCCTGCTCCTTGATTTGTGATCCTACTTCCTTGTTACTTTCTCCTCTTCCCAGACCCCATCTTGACTTAGTTCCTGTCTTCTGTAAACTCCGTGGGTAAGCGTCGGTGAGATGTTAATTCGGGAAACAAGGCCTGCAATCTGTGGAGCAACAGGAACAGCTGGTGCTGCTGCTGTTCAGTTTTTCTTGGCAGATGGACGTAGAAGGAATTACGAACGGGGAAATTTGCCTCAGTCTTGGCTGCTATTCTGTGTAGCAGGATAACATTGCCAGCTCTCTCTCCTATGCCACCACTCCTGAACTGCGGCCTAATACTTTAATGTGTTCCCCTGAATTCATGGTCCAGGTCTTCCTGGGTAGCCTTTGTTACATGCTTCATCCCCAGTAGGCCTTTTTGACCACAACAAGAGCATTTTCAGTTTTACTTAAGCAGTTTTAAGTGTACATTAAAGAAATGTTACTCCACATTCCCAGTAATTTGAGGTCAAGACATAACTTGTTTGTCCACTTATTTATTAATTTTAAAATAAACTTCAATGGATGTCTTAGTCTTCTAGGACTGCTATAACAATATCATAGACTGGGTGGCCTAAGCAATGGTTATTTATTTCTTACGGTTTTAGAGACTGAGAAGTCTACAATCAAGGTGCTAGCCTTTTCAGTTCCTTGTGAGCAAGTCTTCTTTCTGGCTTGCATATGGCCACATCCTTAGTTTATCCTCATCTGACAAAGACCTAGCAAGCCCCAATGTCTGTTCTTCTTATAAGGGCACTAATCCCCACATGGGGCTCCACCCTCATGACCTCATCTAAACCTAATTACTTCCCAAAGGCACCACCTCCTAATACCACCACACAAGAGGTTAGTGTTTCAACTTAACAGATTTTGGGAGTGGGACACATTTAGTCCGTAACAGTGAGTTATAACCTATGAAATTACTGATTTTAAGTGTACAAAAACAACATGGATTGAACCAGCAGCACAATCAGAACATTTTTATCACCTCCAGAGCTGGGTTTCTTTTTTTTTTGGGCGTAAATTAATACCTCTTCCCTATTCCTAGCTGACCTCTGGCAACCACTTTCTTTAGCTCTACTTTGCCTTTTAAAAACTATCATTTAAGTAGAATCATGTAGTGTGTAGGTGGGCTTCCCAGATGGCAAAGAACCCATCTGCCAATGCAGGAGATGCAAAAGATGTGGGTTCGATCCCTGGCTTGGAGAGATCCCTTGGAGTATCCACTTCAGCATTCTTGCTTGGAAAACGTCATGGGCAGAGGAGCCTGGCAGGCTGTAGTCCATGGGGCTGCAGAGAGTCGGACACAAGTGAGTGGCAGAGCAGTGTGTAGGTACATAGTCTTTACCTAAAGTTCAGCTTCTTCCTTCTAACTTGATGATTTAAAACTCACCCATTCTCTTGTATACATCATTAATTTGTTCCTTCGCACCTCCAGAACTTAATAGTTTATGGGACAAAGTATCACACAGAAGTATATAGATACTATGATTTAAACAGGGAATTGGTCACTTACATTTTATGTATTTTTATACAATGGGCTTTGAATCAATGGAGTATTATTTTGTCATATTATTAGTTCATTCCTTTTTATTTCGGAGTTTGATTCATCCTGCAGTTAATGGACACCTGGGTTGTTTTCAGTTTTTATCTATAATGAATAAAGCTGCTATAGCTCTTAGTGAATAAAGCTCCTCTTATGAAGAGACTTTGTGGGGATGTGAGTTCTCCTTCTCTGAGATGCATGTCTGTGAGTAGAATTAAGGGGTTGTAAGAGAGTGGGTTTCCTTTGAAAAGGAACTGTTACTCTGTTTTTCAGGTTGCATACAATTTGAACTTCCTCTGCAGTATCTGAATTCCAGCTGCTCTATATTTTCACCAGCACTTATCGGTTTTTAAAAAATATTTTAAACCATTCTTCTTTAAATGGTTGTGTTGTGGTATGGTGTTTTGTTATGCATTTTTCTCACTAATTCTTTAATTTTTTTTCATGTACTTTTTATTTGTATAACGTATGTAGTGAATTTTCTATTCAAGTGTTTTGTCCATGTTTAATTGGGTCATTTGTCTTACTGTTCTGAGTTCTTCGTATTTTCTGTATACCATTTCTTTATTAGACATATGCTTTGCAAATATTTTTTTCCCAGTGCATGGCTTTCCTTTTCATTATTTTAACTGTCTTTGAAAAGAAAAACAATACTTTTAATATGTCATCAATATTTTATTTTATACTTAGTGTCTGTGTCCTATCTAATATATCTTTGCTAACCTAAGGTCATAGAAATTTTACAGCTTTAGGTCTTCCTTAGGTTTAATTAATATTTTATATGATATATGGTAAAGTGTGTGGTTCATTATTTGGATTTGGATATTTTATTTTTCCAGCATCATTTGGTGAATGTTATTCTAAGATGCCTAGAAGCAGAAATCTAAGTATTGATTTGCTAGGTAAAGGCATAGAAGAAAATGGTAATAATAGCCAACATTTTATAAAAGAAATTGCTTTTTGGGAGGAATCCTGATATAGTTTTAGTTTAATATGATTACATATCTAAAAAAAGATGAGTTGATGCATTTTACAGCTTTCCATTTAGGAAAATCACAGATGAGAAGTAAAAGTCCTTTGTTATTGTAGATCTCAAAATATTAGTTCAGAAAACATAATCAACATAGTCACTCATTGAGTTTTTCTTATTGATTTCTCTCCAAATTTTTGAGATAAGAATATTGTGAATTTAAATGTAGCTTCTATAAACTGTAACTGCATTTTCATTATAGGATTTCACCTAATAATTTTCCACAAGTATTTATCAGAACAAAATTCCTGTTTATTCAAGCAGTGATATAATTGTCAATTCATCTGGAATAGAGATGCTTAAAGTTTTTGTTCAGATAGATCCAGTTCTATTATGAAAATTACTTTGGTTGCTCAATTAGGTTGATAGAGAAAATAACGATGAGAGGGTCTGTGTTTTCCATAACCATGAATTGGATCCATCTATTTTCATGCTTTGAATTTGTTGCTTGTCATTGCAACAAAAGTCTTTTCACTTTGTTTCAGTTGTAGATTGTTTATATGTTAAGTGGCTCTGTTAAGCCTTCTGCCTTTCTAGTGCATGATTTTAACTTGATTTGTCACCATTTTAGAATGGGTAAGCTCCGTGTACACACGACAATAATCAGAAGACCTATTCTTGAACACTGTAGGACGAACTGACCAGATATCATAGCTGAACAGATAAATTTAGTCCTGTTCTTTTAAATAAACAAAGGGTGTGACAGACCTGGGGAGTTCATTTAGGTCTTCCTTTATGTGATAGAGATGTGATACACACTAAATCTATTTTTGATTCTGCCTTATGCAGCCTTACAGCCAGATTTCACACATGCAAATGAGAGTTTGTAAAAAAGAAAACCTCATGGAAAAATCTGTTTAATTTAAGCAGTTTTGGACGTGAGAGCAAATTTTGCATTTTAATGTCAAATTAACTAAATAATTACTCTAAACTTATACCAAATTCTTCTTTGCATTAGGATCTGTGCTGTAAATGGTTCAAATATATGCAATAATTAAAACAGTGCCTAGAACACAGTAAATGTTAAACTAACGTTTTAATTGTCATCTTCTGTGAGGGGAGTAGACACACAAATTTATGCTTTTGGGTTCCTCAGTGAAAAGATTCCTCAGTGAAAAAAATGCTACATGGCACCTGGAATAGTTTGGAGAGCGTCAACATTAATTATGGAAATATTAGTCGGTTGCAACTAGTAAAATAAAAATTAAACAAGAAGGCAAACCAAAAATATTTAAATGAAGATACAGAATCTGATCACCGTATAGTAGTACTTAGTAAATGTTTATGCCTAATTCTATGTATTTAAAAATTAACTCTTTGAAAAAAATTAACTGGTTGCTATAACAAATTTGTAGAGAACACATATCTCATCAAATTCTCATTTATGGTTTCTTTAACTTTTTGAGACTAGTTGGTATGGTACCCAGAACTATTTCTTTTCTTTTTCCTCCTTTTACGGCACGAGATTTCCTCTTTCCTTTGAGAAACCCATTTTCTGTGGGTTGGGTGGACTGCCTCCATTTGCCCTGTCCTTGTTGGGTATGTTAATAAGGAATGGCAAATGGCTCATCAGGGTATCCTGTTTTCTCAGCATTTGGCATATATATTCCACTTCCTCCACCATATGCAGTTGCAGTTTGAGCCTTTTTCATACTTCATTAGGTGTGCAATGATCACTTGCTATTTCTAGCGAGGTAGGTCTTATGGAATATATCTTTTTATGATAATTTAGTGAACAGTGTCTTAGATAGTAGGGGCAGAAATTACTAAAAAAATGAAAATGACTGATTATATGCTTTTCAAGCACAGATAGGGTGAGAGTTTTAGACACAGTGAAACATTCTTCCTTGATACATTCACTCTAAGCTTTAATGCTAGGTTTCAGTTCAGTTCAGTTGCTCAGTCATGTCCGACTCTTTGCGAACCCCTGAATCACAGCACATCAGGCCTCCCTGTCCACCACCAACTCCCAGAGTTTACACAAACTCATGTCCATTAAGTTGGTGATGCCATCCATCCATCTCAGCCTCTGTCGTCCCCTTCTCCTCCTGCCCTCAATCTTTCCCAGCATCAGGGTCTTTTGCAGTGAGTCAGTTCTTCCCATTAGGTGGCCAAAGTATTGGAGTTTTAGCTTCAACATCAGTCCTTCCAATGAACACCCAGGACTGATCACCTTTAGGATGGACTGGTTGGATCTCCTTGCAGTCTGAGGGACTCTTAAGAGTCTTCTCCAACACCACAGTTCAAAAGCATCAATTCTTAGGCACTCGGCTTTATTTATAGTCCAACTCTCACATCCATACATGACTACGGAAAAACCATAGCCTTGACTAGATGCACCTTTGTTGACAAAGTAATGTCTCTGTTTTTTAATATGCTACCTAGGTTGGTCATAACTTTCCTTCCAAGGAGTAAACATCTTTTAATTTCGTGGCTGCAGTCACCATTTGTGGTGATTTTGGAGCCCAAGAAAATAGAAAGTCTGACACTGTTTCCCCATCTATTTGCCATGAAGTGATGGGACTGGATGCATGATCTTAGTTTTCTGAATGTTGAGTTTTAAGCCAACTTTTTCACTCTCCTCTTTCACTTTCATCATAGGCTCTTTAGTTCTTCTTCACTTTCTGCCATAAGGGTAGTTCATCTGCATACCTGAGGTTATTGATATTTCTCCCAGCAATCTTGATTCCAGCTTGTGCTTCTTCCAGCTCAGCGCTTCTCATGATGTACTCTGCATGTAAGTTAAATAGCAGGGTGACAATATACAGCCTTGTTGTGCTCCTTTTCTTATTTAGAACCAGTCTGTTGTTCCATGTCCAGTTCTAACTGTTGCTTCCTGACCTGCATACAGGTTTCTCAACAGGCAGGTCAGGTGGCCTGGGATTCCCATCTCCTTCAGAATTTCCCACACTTTGTGGTGATCCACACAGTCAAAGGCTTTAGCATAGTCAATAAAGCAGAAAGAGATGTTTTTCTGAAACTCTCTTGCTTTTTTAATGATCCACTGGATGTTGGCAATTTGATCTCTGGTTCCTCTGCCTTTTCTAAAACCAGCTGGAACATCTGGAAGTTCACAGTTAACGTATTGCTGAAGCCTGGCTTAGAGAATTTTGAGCATTACTTTACTAGCGTGTGAGATGAGTGCAATTGTGTGGATGTTTGATATTCTTTGGTATTGCCTTTCTTTGGGATTGGAATGAAAACTGACCTTTTCCGGTCCTGTGGCCACTGCTGAGTTTTCCAAATTTGCTGACACTTTCACAGCATCATCTTTTCGGTTTTGAAATAACTCAACTGGAATTCCGCTAGCTTTGTTCATAGTGATGCTTCCTAAGGCCCACTTGACTTCATATTCCAGGATGTCTGGCTCTAGGTGAGTGATCACACCATCGTGATTATCTGGGTTGTGAAGATCTTTTTTGTTCTTCTGTGTATTCTTGACACCTCTTCTTAATATCTTCTGCTTCTGTTAGGTTCATACCATTACTCTCCTTATTGAGCACATCTTTGCATGAAATGTTCCCTTGGTATCTCTCATTTTCTTGAAGAGATCTCTAGTCTTTCCCATTCTGTTCTTTTCCTCTATTTCTTTGCATTGATTGATGAGGAAGGCTTTCTTATCTCTCCTTTCTATTCTTTGGAACTCTGCCTTCAAATGGGTATATCTTTCCTTTTCTCCTTTGCTTCTCACTTCTCTTCTTTTCACAGCTATTTATAAGGCCTCCTCAAACAGCCATTTTGCTTTTTTGCATTTCTTTTTCTTGGGGATGGTCTTACTCCCTGTCTCCTGTACAATGTCACGAACCTCCGTCCATAGTTCATCAGGCACTCTGTCTATCAGATCTAGCCCCTTAAATCTATTTCTCACTTCCACTGTATAATTGTAAGGGATTTGACTTAGGTCGTACTGAATGGTCTAGTGGTTTTCCCCACTTTCTTCAGTTAAACTCTAAATTTGGCAATAAGGAGTTCATGATCTGAGCCACAGTCAGCTCCCGGTCTTGTTTTTGCTGACTGTATAGAACTTCTCCATCTTTGGCTGCAAAGAATATAATCTGTCTGATTTCTGTGTGTCCCTCTGGTGATGTCCATGTGTAGAGTCTTTTCTTGTGCTGTTGGAAGAGGGCATTTGCTATGACCAGTGTGTTCTCTTGGCAAAACTCTATTAGCCTTTGCTCTGCTTCATTCTGTATTCCAAGGCCAAATTTGCCTGTTACTCCAGGTGTTTCTTGACTTCCTACTTTTTGCATTCCAGTCCCCAATAATGAAAAGGGCATCTTTTTTTGCTGTTAGTTCTAAAAAATCTTGTAGGTTTTCATAGAACCTTTCAATTTCTGCTTCTTCAGTGTTACTCGTCTGGGCATAGACTTGGATTACTGTGATATTGAAGTGGTTTGCCTTGGAAACGCACAGAGATCATTTTGTCATTTTTGAGATTGCATCCAAGGACTGCATTTCGGACTCTTTTGTTGACTATGTTGGCTACTCCATTTCTTCTAAGGGATTCCTGCCCACAGTAGTAGATATAATGGTCATCTGAGTTAAATTCACCCATTCAAGTCCGTTTTAGTTCTCTGATTCCTAGAATGTCAGTGTTCACTGTTGTAATCTCCTGTTTGACCACTTTCAATTTGTCTTGATTTATGGACCTAACATTTCAGGTTCCAATGCAATATTGCTCTTTACAGCAATGGACCTTACTTCTATCACCAATCACATCCACAACTGGGTGTTGCTTTTGCTTTGGCTCCATCCTTTCATTCTTTCTGGAGAATGGATCATTCCATTGATCATTGGATCACTGATCTCCAGTAGCATATTGGGCACCTACCGACCTGGTGAGGTCATCTTTCATTGTCCTATCTTTTTGCCTTTTCATACTGTTCATGGGGTTCTCAAGGCAAGAATAGTGAAGTGGTTTGCCCTTCTCCAGTGGACCACATTCTGTCATGTTAGGTTTAACCCTCTCTTTTAGACACTGCTTTGGTGAATGCGAGTAGTGCCCTTCACAATATCCTTTTCTTGGGCTGAGTATTTCCCAAATCAGAGTCCTAGTCTTAATCTAAATTTCTTTATTTTTCCTCTTCAAATCTCCATTCTATCTCTTATGAAATAAAGGAACCGATTCCAAGTTTTATCCTATGGAAATTCTTGTATGCCATTTTATGGTATTTTAGGGTATGTGTACATGCATGTGCATGCATGCGTCGGTGTGTATCTGCAAGTTGATGAATAACTTCGAAGAGTGAAATAGCAAGATCTAATCTATGTCTTAGGACAATGAGACTGGAGGCAGCATAAATATGAAAAATGAAGGGTAAATACTGGGGACTAGTGACAAGAGAACTGTTTAAGAAAGGACAAAAGTAAAAGATATTTTGAAGCAGAGAGTTGAAATATCTAAAAGGCTGAGTGGGAATGAATCCAGATTTGTTTGATATTGTAATGAGTTTTTATTTTTCATGTGGAATAATAACATGATTTTATGTCAGAAAAAATGGTTTGATTTCATCATTCACATAATTTGTTTATATACTTTGAATAGCTCTACTTTTACTTTTGATAATCCAAAAATATAAATATATCTTAAAGTTGGAAAAATGAGTTTTGAGACAAAGAACTAATAAAATTTGTCTGCTGACTGTAAGTAAGTCAAAACTGAGGGAGAGAGATGTATTAAAGCTCTCCTTGAAATTTGTAATGAAAATTGTCTAGAAGTCAGTTGGAATTGTGTGGAGAGTAACAGTATGAAAAAATAGATTTGTAAACCTGAATTAATAACTTATACTTTAGTTCAGTCTTTCAGTCATGTCTGACTCTTTGCAGCCCCATGGATGGCACCATGCCAGGCTTCCCTGTCCATCACCAACTCCTGGAGCTTGCTCAGACTCATGTCCATCGAGTCAGTGATGACATCCAACCATCTTACCCTCTGTCATCTACTTCTCCTCCTGCCTTCAATCTTTCCCAGCATCAGGGTCTTTTCCAGTGAATCAGTTCTTTGCATCAGGTGGCCAAAGTATTGGAGTTTCAGCTTCAGCATCAGTCCTTCCAAGGAATATTCAAGACTGATTTCCTTTAGGATTGACTGGTTGAATCTCCTTGCAGTCCAAGGGATCCTCAAGAGTCTTCTTAACACCACAAGACTTAAACTTCAGTGTACTTTAGCTTTCTGGATCTTAGTTTCTTGTTTAAAATGAACTTGAAACATTCATGTTTCATGGGGACATCCCTGGGACTTCCCTGATAGTTCAGTGGTGAAGACTTTGCTCCCATTTCAGGGCGTCAGGGTTTGATCCCTGGTCGGGAAAGTAGATCCCACATGCTACAAAGAAGAGATCACAGTGAAGATGAAGATCCCATGTGCCACAACTAAGACCTGGTGAAGTCAGATAAGTAAATAAATATTTAAAAAATAAAATGAATATGATGAACCAGAACTTTATAAGACTTTCTAAGTCCTGTGCTGCTTTGAGATTGCTAAATATCACAGCTCTGTCTGATATCTTCCTAATTCTGTATTTTTGCTTTATTACTTAAATTTGTTGTTTTTTTTTCTTTATTGGAGCATAGTTGGCAAAATTTTTTATGTTTAAAGTATACAGTGAGATGATTTGATATGCATATGCTTTGTGAGATGGTTACTATAATCAGGTTAATTAACACATCCATCAACTGAAATAGTTTCTTTTGCATGGTGAGAATAAGATCTATCCTTTTAGCAAATTTCAAGTGCTACTAATATATATATTATAGTTATAACACTAACTGTATTCATCATGTTTTACCTTAGATCTCAGAACTTGTGTATCTTACAACTGCAGGCTTAAACCCTTTGACCAGCATCTCCCTACTTCCTTCCCCTTTAGGGAACCACAATGAAATACCACTTTGTGCCTATTAGGATGGCTTTTATAAAAAGAGACAAGAAATAACAAGTGTTGGTGAGGATGTGGAGAAAAGGGAAACCTTGTACACTGTTGATGCAACCATTATGGAAAACAGTAGGAGGTTCCTCAAAATATTAGAAATAGAACTCCATATGATTCTTCAGTCCCCCTTTTGGGTATTTATTTGAAGGAAATGTAATCAGTATTTCAAAGAGATATTTGTTCTCCCATATTCATTGAAGCATCATTTATGATAGCCAAGATGTAGAAACAGCCTAAATGTTGATAGATGAATGGATAAAGAAGATGTGATACACACATATGCAGTTCAGCCATTTGTAGTAGCATGGATGAAAAATCAGTGGGATAGGATATTATGCTAAGTGAAGGAAGCCAGAGAAGGAAAGACATATAATTTACTTATAAGTGGAATTTTAAAAAAACTTGTATTTTTAAGTACATTTGGAGGATGGTAAATCTATATGAGACACTGGGCTTATTTATATACTTACTTATATGCCTTTCTTTGAAGGGAGATTCTGGTGATTCTGCAAAGCCTTAGTAATTCAGAAGGAAATCTTTTTCTCTTGTTGGTTCTCTAGAGATTTTGCAGTTGAATCTGCCAAGTTTTTTTTTTCCCATTTATTTTTATTAGTTGGAGGCTAATTACTTTACATCATTGCAGTGGTTTTTGTCATACATTGAAATGAATTAGCCATGGATTTACATGTATTCCCCATCCCAGTCCCCCCTCCCACCTCCCTCTCCACCCGATCCCTCTGGGTCTTCCCAGTGGACCAGGCCCGAGCACTTGTCTCATGCACCCAACCTGGGCTGGTGATCTGTTTCACCCTAGATAATATACATGTTTCGATGCTATTCTCTTGAAACATCCCACCCTCGCCTTCTCCCAGAGTCCACAAGTCTGTTCTGTACATCTGAGTCTCTTTTTCTGTTTTGCATATAGTGTTATTGTTACCATCTTTCTAAATTCCATATATATGTGTTAGTATACTGTAATGGTCTTTATCTTTCTGGCTTGCTTTGCTCTGTATAATGGGCTCCAGTTTCATCCATCTCATTAGAACTGATTCAAATGAATTCTTTTTAATGGCTGAGTAATATTCCATGGTGTATATGTACCACAGCTTCCCCATCCATTCATCTGCTGATGGACATCTAGGTTAATTCCATGTCCTGGCTATTATAAACAGTGCTGCGATGAACAATGCAGTGCACGTGTCTCTTTCAGATCTGGTTTCCTCGGTGTGTATGCCCAGAAGTGGGATTGCTGGGTCATATGGCAGTTCTATTTCCAGCTTTTTAAGAAATCTCCACACTGTTTTCCATAGTGGCTGTACTAATTTGCATTCCCACCAACAGTGTAATAGGGTTCCCTTTTCTCCACACCCTCTCCAGCATTTATTGCTTGTAGACTTTTGGATAGCAGCCATCCTGACTGGCGTATAATGGTACCTCATTGTGGTTTTGACTTGCATTTCTCTGATAATGAGTGATGCTGAGCATCTTTTCATGTGTTTGTTAGCCATCTGTATGTCTTCCTTGGAGAAATGTCTGTTTAGTTCTTTGGCCTATTTTTTGATTGGGTTATTTATTTTTCTGGAGTTGAGCTGGAGGAGTTGCTTGTATATTTTTGAGATTAATCCTTTGTCTGTTGCTTCGTTTGCTATTATTTTCTCCCAATCTGAGGGCTGTCTTTTCACCTTGCTTATAGTTTCCTTTGTTGTGCAAAAGCTTTTAAGTTTCATTAGGTCCCATTTGTTTATTTTTGCTTTTATTTCTAAAATTCTGGGATGTGGGTCATAGAGGATCCTGCTGTGATTTATGTCAGAGAGTGTTTTGCCTATGTTCTCCTCTAGGAGTTTGATAGTTTCTGGTCTTACATTTAGATCTTTAATCCATTTTGAGTTTATTTTTGTGTATGGTGTTAGAAAGTGTTCTAGTTTCATTCTTTTACAGGTGGTTGACCAGTTTTCCCAGCACCACTTGTTAAAGAGGTTATCTTTTTTCCATTGTATATCCTTGCCTCCTTTGTCGAAGATAAGGTGACCATAGGTTCGTGGATTTATCTCTGGGCTTTCTATTCTGTTCCATTGATCTATATTTCTGTCTTTGTGCCAGTACCATACTGTCTTGATGACTGTGGCTTTGTAGTACAGTCTGAAGTCAGGCAGATTGATTCCTCCAGTTCCATTCTTCTTTCTCAGGATTACTTTGGCTATTCGAGGTTTTTTGTGTTTCCATACAAATTGTGAAATTATTTGTTCTAGTTCTGTGAAAAATACCGTTGGCAGCTTGATAGGGAATGTATTGAATCTATAGATTGCTTTGGGTAGTATAGCCATTTTGACAATATTGATTCTTCCAATCCATGAACACGGTATATTTCTCCATCTGTTTGTGTCCTCTTTGATTTCTTTCATCAGTGTTTTATAGTTTTCTATGTATAGGTCTTTTGTTTCTTTAGGTAGATATACTCCTAAGTATTTTATTCTTTTTGTTGCAATGGTGAATGGTATTGTTTCCTTAATTTCTCTTTCTGTTTTCTCATTGTTAGTGTATAGGAATGCAAGAGATTTCTGTGTGTTAATTTTATATCCTGAAACTTTACTGTATTTGTTGATGAGCTCTAGTAATTTTCTGGTAGAGTCTTTAGGGTTTTCTATGTAGAGGATCATGTCATCTGCAAACAGAGAGTTTCACTTCTTCTTTTCCTATCTGGATTCCTTTTACTTCTTTTTCTGCCCTGATTGCTGTGGCCAAAACTTCCAAAACTATGTTGAATAGTAGTGGTGAGAGTGGGCACCCTTGTCTTGTTCCTGATTTCAGGGGAGATGCTTTCAATTTTTCACCATTGAGGGTGATGCTTGCTGTGGGTTTGTCATATATAGCTTTTATTATGTTGAGGTATGTTCCTTCTATTCCTGCTTTCTGGAGAGTTTTAATCATAAATGGATGTTGAATTTTGTCAAAGGCTTTCTCTGCATCTATTGAGATAATCATATGGTTTTTATCTTTCAATTTGTTAATGTGGTGTATTACATTGATTGATTTGTGGATATTAAAGAATCCTTGCATTCCTGGGATAAAGCCCACTTGGTCATGGTGTATGATTTTTTTGATATGTTGTTGGATTCTGTTTGCTAGAATTTTGTTAAGGATTTTTGCATCTATGTTCATCAGTGATGTTGGCCTGTAGTTTTCTTTTTTTGTGGCATCTTTGTCTGGTTTTGGAATTAGGGTGATGGTGGCCTCATAGAATGAGTTTGGAAGTTTACCTTCTTCTGCAATTTTCTGGAAGAGTTTGAGTAAGATAGGTGTTAGCTCTTCTCTAAATTTTTGGTAGAATTCAGCTGTGAAGCCATCTGGTCCTGGGCTTTTGTTTGCTGGAAGATTTCTGATTACAGTTTCGATTTCCTTGCTTGTGGTGGCTTTGTTAAGATCTTCTATTTCTTCCTGGTTCAGTTTTGGAAAGTTATACTTCTCTAAGAACTTGTCCATTTCTTCCAAGTTGTCCATTTTATTGGCATAGAGCTGCTGGTAGTAGTCTCTTATGATCCTTTGTATTTCAGTGTTGTCTGTTGTTATCTCTCCATTTTCGTTTCTAATTTTTGTTAATTTGGTTCTTCTCCCTTTGTTTCTTAATGAGTCTTGCTAATGGTTTGTCAGTTTTGTTTATTTTTTCAAAAAACCAGCTTTTAGCTTTGTTAATTTTTGCTATGATCTCGTTAGTTTCTTTTGCATTTATTTCTGCCCTAATTTTTAAGATTTCTTTCCTTCTACTAACCCTGACGTTCTTCATTTCTTCCTCCTCTAATTGCTTTAGGTGTAGAGTTAGGTTATTTATTTGACTTTTTTCTTGTTTCTTGAGGTAGGCCTGTAATGCTATGAATCTTCCCCTTAGCACTGCTTTTACAGTGTCCCATAGGTTTTGGGTTGTTGTGTTTTCATTTTCTTTCATTTCTATGCATATTTTGATTTCTTTTTTGATTTCTTCTATGATTTGTTGGTTATTCAGAAGCGTGTTGTTTAGCCTCCATATGTTTGAATTTTTATTAATTTTTTTCCTGTAATTGAGATCTAATCTTACTGCACTGTGGTCAGAAAAGATGACTGGAATGATTTCAATCTTTTTGAGTTTACCAAGACTAGATTTATGGCCCAGGATGTGATCTATTCTGGAGAAGGTTCCGTGTGCACTTGAGAAAAAGGTGAAGTTGATTGTTTTGGGGTGAAACGTCCTATAGATGTCAAGCAGGTCTAGCTGGTCCATTGTGTCCTTTAAAGTTTGTGCTTCCTTGTTCATTTTCTGTTTAGTTGATCTATCCATAGTTGTGAGTGGGGTATTAAAGTCTCCTACTATTATTGTGTTACTATTAATTTCCTCTTTCATACTCGTTAGCGTTTGCCTTACATATTGCGGTGCTCCTATGTTGGGTGCATATATATTTATAATTGTTATATCTTCTTCTTGGATTGATCCTTTGATCATTATGTAGTGTCCATCTTTGTCTCTTGTCACAGCCTTTATTTGAAAGTCTATTATATCTGATATGAGTATTGCGACTCCTGCTTTCTTTTGGTCTCTGTTTGCGTGGAATATTTTTTTCCAGCCCTTCACTTTTAGTCTGTATGTGTCCCTTGCTTTGAGGTGGGTCTCTTGTAGACAGCATATATAGGGGTCTTGCTTTTGTATCCATTCAGCCTAGCCTTTGTCTTTTGGTTGGGGCATTCAACCCATTTACATTTAAGGTAATTATTGATAGGTATGGTCCCGTTGCCATTTGCCATTTATTTTGTTGTTTGGGGTTCACGTTTATACCACCTTTCTGTGTTTCCTGTCTAGAGAAGATCCTTTAGTATTTGTTGAAGAGCTGGTTTGGTGGTGCTGAATTCTCTCAGCTTTTGCTTGTCTGTAAAGCTTTTGAGTTCTCCTTCATATCTGAATGAGATCCTTGCTGGGTAGAGTAATCTAGGTTGTAGGTTATTCTCTTTCATTACTCTAAGTATGTCCTGCCATTCCCTTCTGGCCTGAAGGGTTTCTATTGATAGATCAGCTGTTATCCTTATGGGAATCCCTTTGTGTGTTATTTGTTGTTTCTCCCTTGCTGCTTTTAATATTTGTTCTTTGTGTTTGATCTTTGTTAATTTGATTAATATGTGTCTTGCGGTGTTTCGCCTTGGGTTTATCCTGTTTGGGACTCTCTGGGTTTCTTGGACTTGGGTGGCTATTTCCTTCCCCATTTTAGGGAAGTTTTCAGCTATTATCTCCTCGAGTATCTTCTCATGGCCTTTCTTTTTGTCTTCTTCTTCTGGGACTCCTATGATTTGAATGTTGGGGTGTTTCACATTGTCCCAGAGGTCCCTGAGGTTGTCCTCATTTCTTTTGATTCTTTTTTCTTTTTTCCTCTCTGCTTCATTTATTTCCACCATTTTATCTTCTAACTCACTTATCCTATCTTCTGTCTCTGTTATTCTACTCATGGTTCCCTCCAGAGTGTTTTTGATCTCATTTATTTCATTATTAATTTGTAATTGACTTTTTTTAATTTCTTCTAGGTCCTTGTTAAACATTTCTTGCATCTTCTCAATCTTTGTCTCCAGGCTATTTATTTGTAACTCCATTTTGCTTTCAAGATTTTGGATCATTTTTATTATCATTATTCTAAATTCTTTTTCAGGTAGATTCCCTATTTCCTCCTCTTTTGTTTGACTTGGTGGGCTTTTTTCATGTTCCTTTAGCTGTTGGGTATTTCTCTGCCTTTTCATCTTGTTTAGATTGCTGTGTCTGGAGTGGGCTTTCTGTATTCTTGTGGTCTGAGGTTCCTTTTTATTGTGGAGGTTTCACCCAGTGGGTGAGGTTGGACGATTGGTTTGTCAAGGTTTCCTGGTTAGGGAAGCTTGTGTCAGTGTTCTGGTGCGTGGAATTGGATTTCTTCTCTCTAGAGTGCAATGGAGTGTCCAGTAATGAGTTTTGTGATGGGTCTCTGTGTTAGGTGTGACTTTGGGCAGCCTGTATGTTGACACTCAGGTCTTTGTTCCTGCGTTGCTAAAGAATTTGTGTGGTATGTCTTGTACTGGAGCTTATTGGCTCTTGGGTGGTGGTTGGTTTTGATGTAGGTATGGAAGCTTTTGGATGGTCTCTTATTCCTTAATGTTCCATGTAGTCAGGAGTTTTCTGGTTTTCTCAGGATTTGGGCTTAAGTCTCCTGCCTCTGGATTTCAGTTTTATTCTTCCAATAGTCTCAAGACTTCTCCAACTATACAGTACTGATAATAAAACTTCTAGGTTAATGGTGAAAAGATTCTCCACTGTGAGAGACAACCAGAGAGGTTCACAGAGTTACATGAAGAATAGGAGAGGGAGGAAGGAGATAGAGGTGAGCAGGAGGAGAAAAAGGGGACTCAAGAGGAGAGAGACAGATCTACACAGTTATCTGTTCCCAAAGTGTTCTCCGTAGCCCAGATACCCACAAAGATTCACAGAGTTGGATTGGGAAGAGAAGGGGAAAGGAGGAAATAGAGGTGTTCTGAGGTAGAAAACAGAGTCAAAAGTGGGAGAGTAATCACCACACTCCTGAATAGAAATGGGAACTGAATATTGTATTCTTAAATGACCAAAATTTATATCACATATTACTGAAAAACAGAGATTAAAAATCTAGTGTAGAGGTTAGACTCTTTGAAATACAATATTTAAAAACAAAAACACAAAAAGAATTTAGAAATGGATATGAGGTTCGGTTTAAAAATAGGGTTTCTCTTTTTTTTTGGCAAGGTTATAGTGAAATGAAAATGAAAATTAAGGAATAATAGAGGAGTATTAGAGGACTTTAAAAGGAAATAGGAGAGAAAAACAAGAAAAAGAAAAAAAAATTTTTTTTCCCTAATTAAAAAAATCGTAAAAATATATGAAAATGAAAGTTGAGGAGTAATGGAGGAGTAATAGGGAATTTTAAAAGAGAATAAAAGAGAAAAAATTTAAAAAGGAAAGAAAAAAAAATTTTTTTTAATTAATAAAAAAAATATATATATATCTAGGAATTTCTCTGGAGTTGTTGCGGTCAGCAATTTTAGATAGCTCCTCTTTCCAGCTTACACTTCTCTATATCTGTAGGCCCCTTCCGGTGTAGTCGGTGTTACCTTCAGGGATTTTCTGTTGCACCGGTCCTTTCTGAAGCGGTTCCCTTTGTTTATTTGGCTTCTGTTTGCTGTCTCTTCGGTGTCTAATTTCAGCCCTGACACAGGCGGGCGGAGGTGATCTCTTATTTAGGTTCTCTAGTTCAGTTCAATCCTGCTACGGGGAGGGCGGGGCGCTGCAGACAGATACCGCTCTGTGTGGATAGCACTCACCGTGTTCCAGCCGCACTGGGTTTGCCCCTCTCACGGGTGTCAGTGCTTTCCCCGTCTACACTGCTCAGGCTCCTGGCTGCTCTATATGGAGCGGGTCCTGCGTTGAGTGCAGTTCCAGTTGTCGGGTACTCCAGAAAAGCGCAGATTCGGTTGCGCCTGCCTTTCAGCCAGGGGCTTGGGCGCACTCTCCCCAGGTGCAGCGCGCCTTTTCCCTCCGCGTCGAGCAGCCCAGGCAGCCAGAGGCTTGGGCGCACTCTCCCTGGGTACGGCGCGCTTTTTCCCTCCGCGGCCCCAGCGCGCGTGCCACCGGTCGGGTCCCAGGAAGTCCTCAGATAGGAACCGGAGGCCTATTTGCAGTGTGGGAGGGGGTGGCTTCTCAGGGGCTGAGTTTGCCCTTTTCCCGTCCCCCCTGCCTCCTACCTCCAGAGGGGATGGGCTGGCTCTTCTCTGGAGTTTCTCAGTCCCTTTGTTTGGGAACCGCCGGCAGCGTGTGTGGGCCGGTTAATTTTGACCCTTGCTATCCCACAGTTTAAAAAAGCTCCCTCCAATTGCTCTCAGGGTCTTCGGGCCAGTCCTTACCCTAAGCAATGCCGCCCGCTCCTCTCCGTTCCGCCCCCACTTGTTGCTGGTGGGTACGGGCGTCTGGGGCACTTTTCTGCTGGCAGTTGCTTTTAGGCACGTAATCTGTGGGCCTTGTTTAATTTTTCCTCCCAGTTAGATTGCCGAAAACTTCCCCCAGTCCCGCCAGTGCGAGGGTTTCCTGGTGATTGGAAACTTCCTCTATTAAGACTCCCTTCCCGGGACGGGTCTCCGTCCGTAGCTCTTTTGACTCCCTTTTTATCTTTTATATTTTGTCCTACCTCCCTTCGAAGACAATGGGCTGCTTTTCTGGGCACCTGATGTCCTCTGCTAGCGATCAGAAGTTGTTTTGTGAAATTTGCTCAGCGTTCAAATATTCTTTCTATGAATTTGTAGGGGAGACAGTGGTCTCCCCGTCCTATTCCTCCGCCATCTTGGCTCCTCCTCTCTGCCAAGTTTTCATATCAGACAACAAGTGGAGTTCCTGACAAGAAGTAGAAAACCAAGCTATTAAAAATTTCCTGGTGAGTTTGTAAATTTTGCTTTACTATACCCCTTATCCTGGCTGATTTGCAGTCAGAACATTTTTTTCTTTCATTTGTTGCTACACTGGTTGGTGTGATGTGTTCGTCTTATGATTATATTTTTTAATTTTGCAAATTTATAAAAAGGAAATTTTTGAATGCTAATGTATTATTGATTTCAGAATTAATAATTTTTAGCATTATATCATAGCTGTTTCATATTCTTTTTATTCTCTTCAAAGAGATTGAGCATTAAATAGTATTTTTCATTTGAATACTATTATTTTTTTCTCTTTCTAGTGGGTATCACTTTAGCTTATTTAAACATGAATAACTATAAGCTTAAATGCATTCCCACAAGCGACACAGGTAACTAGTGGCAATGCAGATTCCAGAGCATGGATCTCTAGAGTCTTGCTATACTATTTATAGGACCATTCATCTTTTACTGATTGAATTAAAAATGAAATTGTATTAATAAGTATCATGATTTTATAATCTTTCAGTTAAAACCACATGACACTTGTGTTTTTAGTTCAGATTTAGAAAGTGGCAAGAGATTTTAAAAACAAAAATAAGCTAGATAAGTTACAGAATCTGACTTTTAAAACCCATCAGAGATCTGAGTACACAAAAAACATAAAAAGAACTGAGCTCCAAGAGCAGTATGTACTTAGTATGGAGGGAGACTAATAGCTGCTCTCATCTCTGATGTAGTGGCAAGATGAAGAGGAATCTGCAGTATAAAAAAATGGAAATACTAGAATGAAGACAGCATGATAAGAAACTGTTAATTCAGCAAACAGATTTAGGAGCTTAGAAACAGCAGAGAAAAGGATAAATGAACTTAAAGACAGGCCAATTGAAAATATTAGAAGAATGTTTGTGACTCTGCCCAACCTCCCTGCAAATTCATACGTTAAAATTCTAATCTCCAGTGTGGTGAGAAGGAGATGGAGCTTGTGGTGGGTGATTAGATCATGAAGACAGAGCCTTCATGAATGAGATTAGTGGCCTTATAAAGGAGCCTCCTGGACGCGCTTATAAAGGGCTTCCCTGGTGGCTCAGAGGATAAAGCGTCTGCCTGCAATGTGGGAGACCGGGGTTCGATCCCTGGGTTGGGAAGATTCCCCTGGAGAAGGAAATGGCAACCCACCCCAGTATTCTTGCCTGGAGAATCCCATGGACAGAGGAGCCTGGTGGGCTACAGCCCATGGGGTCACAAAGAGTTGGACACAACTGAGCGACACACTTCACAGGAGCCTCTGGAGAGCTCCCTTATCCTTTCTGCCCTTTGAGGCCATAGTGAGGTGATGCTTTTCTATGGATTAGGAAGCAGGCTCTCACCAGATACCAAATCTGACTGATTCTTGAGCTTGGACTTTTCAGGCTCTAAAACTGTGAGAAATAAATTTCTGTTGTTGATAAGTCATGCTGTGTGTGCTATTCTGTCTTAGCAGCCAGAATATACAGTTGACCCTTGAACAGCTTGGGAATTAGGAGTGTTGATCCTCTGTCCAGTCAAAAAATCCTAGTATAATTTATAGTTAGCTCTTTGTATGCCCCGTTCCTTCCTATCTGTAGTTGTGCATCACTGGATCCAGCCAACCACAGGTCATGTAGCACTGTAGCATTTACTGTGGGAAGAAGAAACCCCATGCTCCAGTGGAGTCCCACACTTCAAATCCACGCTGTGCAGGGCTCAGCTGCACTAAGACGTTTGTATGTGCTTATGTGTGTGTAAGCATGTTACTTTATACACACACATATATATCCCCCTCTCTCCAATATGATAACAAGTTTGTTAAGTGCCTAGAAACAACTGGGAGGTAGAAAAACTGAGCGGCATAACATTCTTTATGTGTTAAAAAGACTACATTATAATTAAATGATAATCCACCAGGGTTCATTTGGACTATCTTCTGGAAATGGAGGGGCACATTCATAAAAATAGTTCAATGCAATTTTTAAATCCTTGCACATTTTCTAAATCCTTACCAACTCTTTAGTCTTTTTCTTTATTATAATTTTGCCTTACTGTTCACTTTGAAAGAAAACAGGCTTATTTTGGTGACAGAGGATTATTATTACCATTCAGAAGTCAAAAGAAAATAATTGCTGAAAAGATTAAGACTTTGATATGCTCATGTAATAAGTTCAAGGACAGGTAATCCAGTGATGATCTTTCGTACAGGCTTGTGATCTTTCTGACTTTGTTCAGCCATCTTTCTTGTATGTGGATATCTATGGATATCAGTATTTTAGGCAGAAAAAGGAAGAGACAGGGCAAAAAGCAGGTACCTATTGAAATAATGTCTTTCACCAATGTCCCAATGAAAGGATTTCTTTTATTTCTTTTTAACCAGCACTGTGCCTCGTGACCACCTCCATAAAGGACGTATGAAAATGTGAAATATTTGCTTACAGGACTTGTTGCCAAATATAATAAAGTGGGAGTTCTTTCAGCAAGGAAGAAAAGTTAGGTATCCTCTTAGGCAGTTGTTAGTAACTTGAAACTAACAATCTTGGTCACAGCCAGTTTTAGACATTTTGACTTCTCAGCACAAAAATGGCATTATGAAAATCACAATTCCTTTTAAAATTTTTTTAAAATCATAATTTACTAAATTAGAAAACATAGTAGCACAGTGTGGATTGGTTAAAAAGAAAATAGAAGTGATATCTCTGAATAGATAGCATCACTTCTCAGCGTTTTGGCTAAAATCAAGTGTGAATAAAAGACAGCAGGAATTTTAAGTGCAACTAGCAATGGATGGTTTACCTGCAGAGACATAGAAGCAACAAATTATTATCTAGAGAGAAATGGAAATGATACCATTAAAGTACACAGGATTTGCAGTAAGTTAGTAGTCAGTACTCTAATTTGAATAAAAATGAAGCTCACCTGTAAGTTTTGACTAATTGTGAAAGACGCTATCTTGGGAGATGAATTTTTTTTGTCACTGAAAGTGATCAAGCGTTGGGTAATGACCAGTTGAATGGAATTTAAGCCTGGAATAACTAGATAACTAGATAAACTAGATAATTACTGTGATCATTGGGATCTATTCCTTGATTACAGAGAAAGAGGACAAACGATGCTTATCAGCCTAGTATGTGATGTGCTTTTTGACCTTTTAAGCAAATTAGTAAAAATATATTTTCTCTTTAAATTACTCAGCAGATAATCTAAGATAATGTAATTAAAATTTAAAAATCATGAGGCAGAATACTTCTAGCAACAGAAATATTTGCTAAAATTATCCTTATGAGTTAAGGAGATGTACAGTTCTGACTAACTTAGATAGAATCTATCTCAAATGACAAATTATAAGGGAATTTTTCATATAGTTTAGGAGTTTCAGGCAAATAATTTCTCTTGATATGGTTTGAGCACGTCTCTGGTCTACTCTGTGTTGCAGTTATATCTTCAAATTGGTGTTTCTCAAGGTGGCAGGCAGCCTGATGAAACATCAACAGATCACACCATTAAGAGGGGATTGATATGTCTCCAGAGTTCTTTTCATAAATACCAATATGTGTAATGATTGGTCCAATCTTCAACTAACCTCAGTGGCCAGAAAATTGATAGAGTTTGTCTGAGATGTCTAGAATCATTTGCTGTGTGGATTACTGTGACAAAAGGGGCAGTGAAGAATTTGAGATTACCTCAGTGATTACAGAACACACAAGATATACCCAGTTCCAACCAACCCTCATAGCTACTTCATGATGGAGAATTTTGGAATGATTGTTGAGGAGCTAACCGCAATATCCATTCTTACAGTGAAAAACACTCCAAATAGTTTGAAGTATATGCAAAAACATTATTTTATGGTCTCAATTTCAGAGGTTATAAAAGATATTAAAAGTTCAGAAATGGACATTGTCAGTTCTAGAAATGTAGTTGGCAAGCACCTTATAATTATTGCATTCAAATTTTTGAAATTTTCAATGATAGAGATCACTGACGCATTTATGAACAAAGGTAGCCAATTTCATTGTGTTTTCAAAATAAGTTATGAAACTGCCAAAGACTCAGTCTGATTTTTATGCACCTTGGAAAACAGATTCAAATGTCCACTGCTGTCTATGGCCACAGTGGCTTCCAAAGCTACTAGAAAAAAAAACAAACTCTTTTTTTTGACCAAGAATAATCTTTCGAGAAGACGCTGTTAATCCTTAAAGACAAATACCTTATTTGGGATTTCTGTCACTGCAGAACATGAGTTTAATTTCAAATGAATGACTTTAACTGACACACACTTTCAGAACCCTTCTTGAAGAAATTACCATTGGTTCTTATTCTGTCTTTCTTGAGTCACACACAAATTGCTGCCAAGCGAAAAGAAGAGAAATACAGGAACTCAAACATCTTTGTACAGAATATATTTTGTATATAAATTAATTTTGGAGAAGGAATTATTATACCCTATTCCAGGAATAGCACAGAAAATTTAACTTTCATTATTAAATGGCAGAAAGCCATAAATTGTGTCCTGTGATGATATAGTTCTTAGAGGAAGTGTCAGTGTTTCATTTCAGCATACATCTGTGTTCATCTAGTGGTTTGAAATTTAGAAACATATATAGTTGTATCATCCCATAGTATTATTATCTCTTTTACCAATATTTTAGATTTTATTCAAATGACTATATATGTATATATAAAATACATGTTTCAGATATTACATGTAAAAGTTATGATGGTAGTAGAAAAGACTAGGAAGCTCTAGATTAGATTTTAGCTGTAGCATTTAAGGTTAGGTAAACTTAAATAATCACTTAAGTCATTGTGGAACCACAGGCTTCTCATGTGGAAAATGGGGCAGTTCTCTTTATGCATAGTATTACAGTGAGAATCAGTGAGATAAATAATAAATCACAAGGTTTATTAGTTTTCAACATGTCAGTTCTACTCTTGGCATAACTTAGAGGGTTACTGTAAGAACACAGAAGGAAACTGGGTGTCCCAGGTGACGCTCAGTTCAGTTCAGTCACTCAGTCTTGTCTGACTCTTTGCGACCCCATGAATCGCAGCACGCCAGGCCTCGCTGTCCATCACCAACTCCCGGAGTTTACCCAAACTCATGTCCATCGAGCCGGTGATGCCATCCAGCCATCTCATCCTCTGTCATCTCCTTCTCCTCCTGCCCCCAATCCCTCCTAGCATCAGGGACTTTTCCAGTGAGTCAGCTCTTTGCATGAGGTGGCCAAAGTACTGGAGTTTCAGCTTCAGCATCAGTCCTTCCAGTGAACACCCAGGACTGATCTCCTTCAGGATGGACTGGTTGGATCTCCCTGCAGTCCACGGAACTCTTTAAGAGTCTTCTCCAATGCCACAGTTCAAAAGCATCAATTTTTCAGCACTCAGCTTTCTTCACAGTCCAACTCTCACATCCATACATGACCACTGGAAAAACCATAGCCTTGACCAAATGGACCTTTGTTGGCAAAGTAATGTCTCTGCTTTTTAATATGCTCTCTAGGTTGGTCATAACTTTCCTTCCAAGGAGTAAGCATCTTTTAATTTCATGGCTGCAGTCACCATCTGCAGTGATTTTGGAGGCCCCCCCCCCAAAAAAAAGTCTGACACTGTTTCCACTGTTTCCCCATCTATTTGCCATAAAGTGATGGGAACGTATTCCATGATCTTGGTTTTCTGAATGTTGAGCTTTAAGCCAGCTTTTTTACTGTCCTCTTTCACTTTCATCAAGTGGCTCTTTAGTTCCTCTTCACTTCCTGCCTTAAGGGTGGTGTCATCTGCATGTCTGACGTTATTGATATTTCTCCTGGCAATCTTGATTCGAGCTTGTGCTTCTTCCAGCCCAGCGTTTCACATAATGTACTCTGCATAGAAGTTAAATAAGCTGGGTGACAATATACAGCCTTGACATACTCCTTTTCCTATTTGGAACCAGTCTGTTGTTCCATGTCCAGTTCTAACTGTTGCTTCCTGACCTGCATATAGGTTTCTCAAGAGGCAGGATTGGTGGTCTGGTATTCCTATCTCTTTCAGAATATTCCACAGTTATTGTGATCCACACAAAGTTCACATATTGCTGAAGCCTGGCTTGGAGAATTTTGAGCATTACTTTACTAGCGTGTGAAATGAGTGCAATTGTACGGTAGTTTGAACATTCTTTGGCATTGCCTTTCTTTGGAATTGGCATGAAAACTGACCTTTTCCAGTCCTGTGGCCACTGCTGAGTTTTCAAAATTTGTTGGCACATTGAGTGCAGCACTTACACAGCATCATCTTCCAGGATTTGAAATAGCTCAACTGGAATTCCATCGGCTCTACTAGCTTCATTTGTAGTGATGCTTCCTAAGGCCCACTTGACTTCACATTCCAGGATGTCTGGCTCTAGGTGAGTGATCACACCATCGTGATTATCTGGGTCATGAAGATCATTTTGTACAGTTCTTCTGTGTATTCTTGCCACCTCTTCTTAATATCTTCTGCTTCTGTTAGGTCCCTACCATTTCTCTCCTTTATCGAGCCCATCTTTGCATGGAATGTTACCTTGGTGTCTCTAATTTTCTGTAAGAGATCTCTAGTCTTTCGCATTCTGTTGTTTTCCTCTACTTCTTTGCATTGATCACTGAGGAGGACTTTCCTGTCTCTCCTTGCTACTCTTGAACTCTGCATTCAGATGGGAATATCTTTCCATTTCTCCTTTGCTTTTCACTTCTCTTCTTTTCTTTTTTTTTTTTTTTCAGGCAAGACAACTTTTTTTTTTTTTTTCCAGGCAAGACAACTTTTTTTTTTTTTTTTCAGGCAATTCTCTTCTTTTCACAGCTATTTGTAAGGCCTCCTCAGAAGCCATTTTGCCTTTTTGCATTTCTTTTCCATGGGGATGGTCTTGATCCCTGTCTCCTATACAATGTCACAAACCTCCGTCCATAGTTCATCAGGCACTCTGTCTATCAGATCTAGTCCCTTAAATCTATTTCTCACTTCCAAGTATAGTCATAAGTGGTTTGACTTAGGTCATACTTGAATGGTCTAGTGGTTTTCCCTACTTTCTCCAATTTAAGTCTGTATTTGGCAATAAGGAGTTCATGATATGAGCCACAGTCAGCTCCCAGCCTTGTTTTTGTTGACTGTGTAGAGCTTCTCCATCTTTGGCTGCAAAGAATATAATCAGTCTGATTTCGGTGTTGACCATCTGGTGATGTCCATGTGTAGAGTCTTCTCTTGTGTTGTTGGAAGATGGTGTGTGCATTCTCTTGGCAAAACTCTATTAGCTTTTGCCCTGCTTCGTTCTGTACTCCAAGGCCAAATTTGCCTGTTAGTCCAGGTGTTTCTTGACTTCCTAAAAGTCAAGCCGGATGCTTGACTTAGAAGCGCACTGGCTAAGACACACTGTAGAGAAGCGTGCCCATGAGGAGCTACCCCTCGCCCAAGGTCAGGGCCAGCAATGGAGAGCGCCAGGCTGCAATGGTGCAGTAGTGGCCGAGAGGAGCTACCCCGTGCCTGAGGTCAGGGGCAGCGGCCTAGAGGAGCAGCCCCTCGTCTAAGGTAAAGAGCAGCGGTTGCGCTTTGCTGCAGCAGCCGGGAAGAGATACCCCACGTCCAACATAAGAGAAACCCAAGTGAGATGGTAGGTGTTCTGAGGGCATCAGAGGGCAGACACACGGAAACCAAAATCACAGAAAACTAGCCAATCTGATCACAGGACCACAGTCTTGTCTAACTCAGTGAAACTAAGCCATGCCGTGTGGGGCCACCCAAGACAGTCGGGTCATGGTGGAGAGGTCTGACAGAATGTGGTCCACTGGAGAAGGAATGGCAAACCACTTCAGTACTTTTTCCTTGAGAACCCCATGAACAGTATGAAAAGGCAGAATGATAGGATACTGAAAGAGGAACTCCCCAGGTCGGTAGGTGCCCAATATGCTACTGGAGATCAGTGGAGAAATAACTCCAGAAAGAATGAAGGGATGGAGCCAAAGCAAAACCAATACCCAGTTGTGGATGTGACTGGTGATAGAAGCAAGGTCTGATGCTGTTAAGAGCAATATTACATCGGAACCTGGAATGTTAGGTCCATGAATCAAGGCAAATTGGAAGTGGGTCAAAAAGGAGATGGCAAGAGTGAATGTCTACATTCTAGGAATCAGCGAACTAAAATGGATAAGAATGGGCTAATTTAACTCAGATGACCATTATATCTACTACTGTGGGCAGGAATCCCTTAGAAGAAATGGAGTAGCCATCATGGTCAACAAGAGTCCAAACTGCAGTACTGGGATGCAATCTCAAAAGCGACAGAATGATCTGTGTTCGTTTCCAAGGCAAACCATTCAATATCATGGTAATCCAAGCCTATGCCCCAACCAGTAACGCTGAAGAAGCTGAAGTTGAATGTTTCTATAATGACCTACAAGACCTTTTCAAACTAACACCCAAAAAAGATGTTCTTTTCATTATAGGGGACTGGAATACAAAAGTAGGAAGTTAAGAACACCTGGAGTAACAGGCAAATTTGGCCTTGGAGTACGGAATGAAGCAGGTGATGCTAGAACCTGGTAAAGAGCCTGCCTACCACTGCAGGAGACATAAGCGATGCGTGCCTGATTCCCTGGGTTGGGAGGATCCCCTGGAGAAGGGCCTGGCAATTCACTGTAGTGTTCTTGCCTTGAGAATTCCATGGACAAAGAAGCCTGGCGGGTTGCAGTCAGTAGGAACACCAAGAGTCAGCTGTGACTAAAGCAAATAGAATGTGTGCAAGAAAGAAACTATGTAAATAAGAGTATATGAAGATAATTAACATTTTTTTAATGATATTGCTCTACCACTATTGTCTAAATCAGTAGTCTCCATTACAGTGAAAGGTGATTTGTTTCCAAAAAGATAGTTATTTGAACTTCTATATGGTTTTTGATTTCAGTAGCCCAAAACTGATGAGAAGAAAGTGTCCATATTGACTTGTTTAATTTTTAAAATTCCCTCAATTTGGTTTTGAGTATGGAGAGCAACATTTGACAAATTCAGAGCAAATATTTGTATTGTAAACAAAAGAATGACGAAAAATGAATGAAAAAGATACACACATCGTACACAGAAAGTTAATTTTATTTCTGCATAAAAAGGGATAGCTATTTCTGAGCTAAGGGGGTGTATAGGGATGAGGGAGGGAGGAAACAGAATTTAACCACCAGCGTGGAACTCTATTCCTATCAGCCTCGACCACCACCACCCAGTAGCTACCCAGTAGGAAGGATGGAAACTGCTAGATGTGAGAATCTGTGGACAGATGTGATATTTACCCCGGACCCTGTCTGGAACCTCAGGAAAATTCATCATTGTGGAATGTTCTAGCATGGAATCATTGCAATGGAGAGAAAAATGTTAGCAGTGTATAGGTTAATAGAAAAAGTCCAGAGATCAGTCCCCCTCATTCTTCAGATTTTCCTACTGAATACAGAAGAGAGATGAAGATGTCCACAGTAGAGTCAAGTATGAGATGAAAAGCAGTAAAGAGCTGAAGGTGCTGTGCTCGCCAAGGAGTTGGCATAGTAAGGGATGAAGAACTTTATGGTTGAGTTTATGGTTCTGGAAGCCTAGCTGGCTTCTGCAGAGAGGATGTGGGACCTGAGGAGAGAAATGAGCTAATCGGGTGAGACTGCTAGGATACTCTGGGTGTTGTACTGCCATCCCCACCAGGGAGAATGGAAAAATTAATCAGTGATGGATTCCTGAGCGTAACAGTGGGATTCAGAACATGCTGCCCCCAAATGTGGCATCTTGGCATATGAAATACCATACACTGAAGGAGTTCTTAAAAGGTGGCAGAAGCAGGAAGATCACTCTGACTCCTCACCCTCTCATCCTTCTTCTCTGAAACAAATTATAAAACTCTCATGTGAAAGATACCTCACTGTACCAGAAGGGGGAAGGTATTCTTGTCACAAGGATTGGGAATTTGGGGTCAAGAAGTCTGTACAAACAATGCTTGTTAAATCAGCTCTTACCTTCCTAGTTACTTCTTCATTTGCTATCCTTGACTCAAACCCCTTTGTCTTGTCAGTTCTTCACAAATACATTGTTTTTGTTGTAAAGGTATAAAAGCTTCCCATTCTTGTCATTTCTTCAGAATCTTTATACTTTTGTGAACACCCATGTATATGTAAAAATTCAATAAAATTATATGCCTTTCTCCTGTTACTCTTTCTATTTCAGTTTAATTTTCAGACTCATCTCTGGACCCTAGGTTGGGAAGATCCCCCAGAGAAGGGCATGGCAACCCACTCTAGTATTCTGGCCTGGAGAACTCCATGGACAGAGGAGCCTGGTGGGCTACAGTCCATTGGGTTGCAAAGAGTTGGACAGTACAGAGTGACTAACACAGGGACCCTAAGAGGGTTGAGGAACTTCTTCCTCCCCTATAATAAGTATATGCACAGTGAACCCTCCTTCCTCAAAGTCACAACAGGAAGACTTTTAAAAACTTTTTTATTTAATTGTATTGTTTATTCCCAGGCCATAAGTTCTTGTTTCTTCAGTTTCTTCTGGTATATCTTTTTCTTCTGTGCAGCCTCCTCTTACTAGATTAGGGACAATCTGTTCTTTTTCAGTAAGGATCTTGTTATTGTGACAGGGAGGGCTCATGTATGGGTTGACTGGACCACGAGCTCTGTAATTTCTGTGCCACATCTTTGGGGGCTTTGTCTTACCTGGATGTGTTCAATCACTAGAGAATCTACCTCTAAGCCTTTAAGTTCAGTGTTACTCTCTGCACTTTGGAGCATGTGCAGTAAAAATTCAGCACTCTTTGGGCCACTGACCCTGTGTCCAACCCGCTGTTTGGCCAGTGCACAGCTCCCAGCTTCACCGTTGTAATGATGGAACGGCGCACCTTGCTTCTGTGAAGGGCCATCCTTCAGATACTTTGGCTTTTCAGATATGCAGACCCGTAATGACCTGGGCGGTTTCACGAGTGTTCCTAAAATGAAAACGAAGATTTCAGCTTTGTGGTTTGCATGATTTTGTGGAGTTTTCTGGGTCAGGTGAATAGTGAACCACTTTTAGAGGTCATGTCAGGCCACTTATCAGACAAGCAACAGTAAGACGAAGTTTTGATTACTAAAAGGAGAGTGGAGAGAGAGAGGACTCTGAATTTGATTGGCTATCTCATCAAATTTTATACAAATAGGAAGTGAATATGTTTATTATCTAAATTACTTCTGCTATAAGAAATGAGCTTTTGAGAATTACGTTGAATTTATTAAAAGGAAGAAAGTTCTATTTTTCAACATTTAAGTTGTTTGAACTACTGATAGGGCAAATTTAAAGCTGCTATTATCAAATTATGTTTATTAAATAATTACCAGTTTTATTAAATAAAAGTATATTTAATAGCATTTATAACTTTTGGTCACCATGGAGTAATCAGTAATTTTTGTGAGCTTATAATGTGTCAACCTTTAAAATCTAAAAAAGTAAAGATAACTGATTTGTTTAATTACACCTATTAACCACTCCTATCCACTTCTCTAGGCTGAGTAATACGAAATTGCTGATCTTTGATAATTTTGAGTTACTAAAAGAGCAATTGCATTTAGTGGAACTTAACACCTTCCAGGATATACAGAGTGCCTTTTGGTCACTCCAGATTGGAAGCACCCAGAATAAATGATAAACAATGGTTGATAAGGTTTACAGGAAGATACATTTAGCAAGATTATTTTTATGATGAGCATAAAATTGAAAATAATTTTTTAAAAGTCATTGGATCTGGAAGACATGTTTATGCTTCTTACAATTTAATCCAGTTTTTTTCCAGTGTGGTCCAGAGAACCACAAAGAATTTTTTTCTGGTATTGACATTTGATTAAAGAAGACTATGAAATTATTTTGGAAAGTCTTTTCAGATTTTTAATCATGTACTACTTATGATCAATCAAAATTCTCTGGTTATTTTTCTACTAACTTTTATTTATTATAAATGTTGAAAACACTGTTCAAGTCAACCTTAAACTTGATATATGCGTATATTCTTAACAGTAACTTTTAATGACTCATCTGTTGGAAGTTAGTGTTTATTAATACAAACTAGGTGGAGTTTTGGCTTTCCTGGTGGCTTAGCTGGTAAAGAATCCACCTACAGTGCTGGAGACCTGAGTTCAATCCCTGGATTGGGAAGATCCCCTGGAGAAGGGAATAGCTACCCACTCCAGTATTCTGGCCTGGATGGGGTATGCAAAGAGTTGGACATGACTGAGTGACTTTGACTTTCATTGCAAATAAGGTGGAGTTTTAGGATGTACACGAATGGAAGTGACAGTTTAGGTGAAAGGAGAATGTTTTGGGCAGGTGCGCTTAGCCCTGTCTTCTTATATCATTCTGTGCACTTCTGCTTTTTTGTGTTAACTCCAATTTCAAATGATTACACTTTGTATATGGTAAAGTTTGCCTTTCTGAGGTGTATAGGGAAGTAAATCAGAAATAATTGCGATAATTCATTTTTTACCCTGTGTTTACTCAAAAAGCTTCCATAGTGCACAAGATAAGAAAACTTATGATCACAAATGTAAGCCTGCTCTTATGGAAAACAAGTTGGAAAAGCAGTATGTTTTCTCATGGAGATTATTGAAATATATAGCCTATTAGCAGCTGAAAACAACTTGTTTCGTTCTCTTTTTCCTGAACACCCTTCTGCAAAGGCCTCTCCTGACCCCCACAGTGCTCTCGGCTAAGACCCTTTTTGGAGCAATCACAGCTTTGAGCTTAAGGTGACTCTTCTCTGTGAACTTCAGAAATCCTGAGGACTGGTTGCCTCCCAAATCTGGAAAAGGGAATCAGATTCCATTCATTCTTTCCATCTGTGATGTGCTAAGAACAGAAATGTGTATGATCAATCTTGAAAACATTCCAGGAAAGTCATTTGGTGATGCAGTATTCATGATCTGTTGACATTCAAGATGAATCTGAGATGCCACAGTGATTCTCAAAGCCAAATTTATTAATATCTGTCAACCGGGATAATTTAGTATTTAAATCTATATCGTTCTTGTCTATGTTTCTATACAAGAGACCTTCCATTTCCTTTCCTTACAAAACATTCCTAAACACAGCATCATGCTTCTGTTAACAATCCAAAGAAACGACTGTTTCACGTTTACTCAGAAACAGAATACCTCAGCATTTAATTATTTAGAAATAATGAACAATGACATCAACATTTCTCAAATTCAGGTAATTTATTTAGTTTTGAAAATCTGGTTCATTCAAATTGTGACCAAGAAATCCTGTTGTTTAAAACCTTGTGTTGTTTTGGTCTTTCTATGAGTTTTTATGGAAATTATGTTTGCCATGGGAAACGAGAGTATGTTAAGGTCTTCTCACAGCTAGAGCATCTTCCTTAAATTATTGTGGATTCTATTCACTATGAGTTTTGTCACAGACAAGATTATCACTTCTAAAGGAGTGAATGTTTTAAAGGCTAATGGCAGAAGTGGTGAACTGGAGAAAAGCAAAACTTGCTAAGGTAAGTTTCTTCCAATTTGTGATAAAGGCCAGAGTCTGAGATGGGAAGAAAGGAAGAAGCATTTGGAAAAATGAAAGGATTTGGAAATGAAATGTAGGGGAAGATGGGTGGTTAGAGAAAGAGTACCAGTTGTTTAGAGTTTGCAGGGTTTCAGAGTCTTACCCTGAGGAATGCTTGTCAAGTAGAAATAGAAAACGTGGTACTCATACAGATAATTGTGCAATTCTGCTTGTAAAGGTGTGTTCTAATTCAGAAAAAAGTCAGGGAGACATTTGTTGGCATCAAAAAGGTATATTCAGTTTTCTACTTTAAATTTTAAAAAATTTGAAAAACAGAATATAATTAAAAAATGCCATTGGTGATCTGAGGTAACTGAGAGGAAATTGCTTCTCTTTGGACTGAGAAGAGATTCAGGGAGGAGAAATGAAGATTGAAAGTTGGAGAGAAGAGGCCGCCCAGGAGTGAAGTGTGGAAGGAAAATTCCTTGAGTACTGAGCATATGTTGGATACATAAGTGAATTGTTTCATGCACGCTTATCTTCTAATCTTCACAACAGTGGTTCTGTTAGTAGATAATTTTTTCTCTAAAAAAGTTAAGTGCTCAAAAGGGTGGGGATATATGTGCATATATAGCCGATTCACTTTGTTGTACAACAGGAACTAACACAACGCTGTAAAGCAATTATACTCCAATAAAAATAAAAGCAGTTGACTTTCCTGGTGGCTCAGATGGTAAAGAATCTGCCTGCAATGCCAGAGACCCGGGTTCGATCCCTGGGTTGGGAAGGATCCCCTGGAGGAGGAAATGGCAGCCCACTCCAGTATTCTTGCTTGGAGAATGGACAGAGGAGCCTGGTAGATTACAGTCCATACAGTCCATGGGGTCTCAAAGAGTCAGACACAGCTGAGCGACTTAACACTTTAACTTTCACTTGGACAATATCAGACAGTTAGTAATAGTGCTTGGCTTTCTTGAATAAGAAAACAAATTATGAAACAAACAAAATGAGGAAATGGAAAGAGAAACTGGGTAGGACATTTGTAACTGGATGAATAAAGAAGATAGACATTTCTGCTTAGAGACAGCATGTGAGCAAGAGAAGAAATGATATAAAATGTGGTATAGTGGGTATTAACTTCCCTGGTGGCTCAGACGGTAAAGCGTCTGCCTGCAATGCGGGAGACCCGGGTGTGATCCCTGGGTTGGGAAGATCCCCTGGAGAAGGAAATGGCAACCCATTCCAGTACCCTTGTCTGGAAAATCCATGGATGGAGGAGCCTGGTAGGCTACAGTCCATGGGGTCGCAAAGAGTCGGATATGACTTCACATTCACTTTCTCAACTTAGGAATTCAACTTCCAGGATAAGTTCCTGGTTCTTCTGACTCACTGGCCACTTCTCAGTCTCCTTTGCTGACCCCCCCTTCACATCCCCAAACTCAATTCTCTGGACTCTCCAGGACCTATAGTCGGTATTTGTGGCAGAAGACCCTTAATAAAAACAATGTCCACTATTTTTTTAGATTCATTTTCTGTGTTGGGTGTACTGAGTTCCCCTTGTTTAGTCTTAAGTGTCTGTACATGCAATGGCCTTGCATTTGAAGACGGCCTTGAGTGAGAGGAATAGTGACCAATGTGAGGATAATACAAGTGTCAGCAGTTGTATTTCGGAGTAAGAGGTGACCAAGAGAATGACCATAATTCCCTAGGGGACTCATAAGAAATCTTGGAATTCTGAATGTTCCTCAGTATGGGGGACGTGAACCTGAAATTATGTGTGTGTGTGTGTGTGTGTGTGTGTGTGTATGAAAATTGACCCAGAAGAACAGGATTTAGAGGAGAACAAATAAAATGTATTTGCCCCTTATAATTCTATTTTAAATTGATTTTATTTTTGAAGGTTAGAAACAGAGGATTATAAATAGTTATAACTAGCAGGGTAAAATCACATGAGAGGTCTTGAAACCTGTTAGCCTTTATGTTGTTTATTATTTGGGTTGCTAAGTCGTGTCCAACTCTTTTGCAGCCCCATGGACTATAGCCCGCCAGGCTCCTCTATCCATGGAATTCTCCAGGCAAGAACACTGGAGTGGGGTGCCATTTCCTTCTCCAGGGGATCTTCCCGATCCAGGGATTAAACACATGGCTTCTGTCATGTCTCCTGCACTGTAGGCAGATTTTTTTACTGCTGAGCTACCAGAGAAGCCCCTGTTAGCCATATACAGATGCATATAATTCAAGTAATAACTAAAATAGATGGTCTCTATTCATTTGTGAGGTTCACCTAACCTGTATATAGCTCATGATAACAGTGAATAGCTCTTTGCCTGCTGAAACAGTGTTCCACTCACTCGATGTAATCTGTAACATTATATCTGCTCTGAACAGTGTTTTAAAACTTTAAAAAAATAGTTTCCAATATTTAAATGCTGGGAGATTTCATAGAATCATCTGAAATTTTGACCTTTCCTGGAACATGGTAAACACTGGCAGAGGCAGTTTAAGTTCACAGAAGGCAGTAAGCTGGGGCTTAGGAGCTGGCTGATGGACTGTCTGTTCCAGGTGGAGCCAGCATGCTCTGGTTCTTGGCAGGCCGGTCCACACATTTATGTCTCTGTTTGTCTCCTATTGGGCTTCCCTGGTGGCTCAGCTGGTAAAGAATTTGCCTTCAATGAGGCAGACCTGGCTTTGATCACTGGGTTTGATCCCCTGGAGAAGGGAACAGCTACAAACTCCAGTATTCTGGCCTGGAGAATTCCATGGACTGTATATGTATAGTCCATGGGTCCCAAAAAGTTGGATATGACTGAGCAACTTTCCCTTTCACTTTGTCTCCTGGGTAACCTAATTGTTCTTAGGAACGATTCTCTATATTTAGCCCAGTATCTTGAAACAGACTCTGCTGATTACAGAAGTACTGTGCTACCTTCCCTCCTTTCTCGGGCTTCAGTTCAGTTCAGTTCAGTTCAGTTCAGTCTTTCAATCATGTCCACTGTTTGAGGCCTCATGAACCGCAGCACACCAGGCCTCCCTGTCCATCACCAACTCCCAGGGTCTACCCAAACCCATGTCCATCGAGTCAGTGATGCCATCCAACCATCTCATCCTCTGTCGTCCCCTTCTCCTCCTGCCCTCAATCTTTCCCTGCATCAGGGTCATTTCAGATGAGTTAGCTCTTTGCATCAGGTGACCAAAGTATTGAAGTTTCAGCTTCAACATCAGTCCTTCCAGTGAACACCCAGGACTGATTGCCTTTAGGATGGACTGGTTGGATCTCCTTGCAGTCCAAGGGGCTCTCAAGAGTCTTCTCCAACACCACAGTTCAAAAGCATCAATTCTTCAGCACTCAGCTTTCTTTATAGTCTAACTCTCACATCCATACATGACCACTGGAAAAACCATAGGCTTGACTAGACCGCCCTTTGTTGGCAAAGTAATGTCTCTGATTTTTAATATGTTGTCTAGGTTGGTCATAACTTTCCTTCCAAGCAGTAAGTGTCTTTTAATTTCATGGCTGCAATCACCATCTGCAGTGAGTTTAGAGCCCCCCAAAATAAACAGCCACTGTTTCCACGGTTTCCCCATCTATTTGCCATGAAGTGATGGGACTGGATGCCATGATCTTAGTTTTCTGAATGTTGAGTTTTAAGCCAACTTTTTCACTCTCCTCTTTCACTTTCATCAAGAGGCTCTTTAGTTCTTCCCTTTCTGCCATAACGGTGGTGTCATCTGCATATCTGAGGTTATTGATATTTCTCCCAGCAATCTTGATTCCAGCTTGTGCTTCCTCCAGCCTAGCATTTCTCATGATGTACTCTGCATGTAAGTTAAATAAGCAGGGTGACAATATACAGCCTTGTTGTACTCCTTTTCTTATTTAGAACCAGTCTGTTGTTCCATGTCCAGTTCTAACTGTTGCACCCTGACCTGCATATAGGTTTCTCAACAGGCAGGTCAGGTGGTCTGGGATTCCCATCTCCTTCAGAATTTCCCACAGTTTGTGGTGATCCACACAGTCAAAGGCTTTGGCATAGTCAATAAAGCAGAAAGAGATGGTTTTCTGAAACTCTCTTGCTTTTTTAATGATCCACTGGATGTTGGCAATTTGATCTCTGGTTCCTCTGCCTTTTCTAAAACCAGCTTGAACATCTGGAAGTTCACAATTAACGTATTGCTGAAGCCTGGCTTAGAGAATTGTGAGCATTACTTTGCTAGCATGTGAGATGAGTGCAATTGTGCGGTAGTTTGCACATTCTTTGGCATTGCCTTTGTTTGGGATTGGAATGAAAACTGACCTTTTCCAGTCCTGTGGCCACTGCTGAGTTTTCCAAATTTGCTGACTTATTGAGTGCAGCACTTTCACAGCATCATCTTTTAGGATTTGAAATAGCTCAACTGGAATTCCATCACCTCCACTGGCTTTGTTCTTGGGCTTCTTAGGCCCCAAGAAATGGCTGTTAGCTGTGATACACAGAGATGGAGGACATTCCTCGCAGAAGAATCAGGAGACAGACTTAAATTCGGAGGAGTAGCAGGAGGGCAGGGGAGAGGAAAATGGGATTCTAGAGACGAGGTAGATGAAATCACTAGTGAAAGTTCTTTCAGATGGAACTCATTTTCGGGAGACTGACGAATTAACAATAGTTCAAACAGTCTGTTGAGGAGCTTCTTTAACTTGAGACTGTTGGAAGAGTTGTTTTCCAAATTTTAACAGCAAGCAATTTGTCAGAAATAATATCTGACGAGAAAAAAGAAACACTTTCAGTCAGCTGAAATGGTAAATGTAAGCACCAGAAATTCTATTTAAATACTTTAAGGTAAATACATACTATGGTAGAATCACATCTAATGAGAAAATTCTGTTCTAAAGTAAGAACATGAGACAAACATCACATATTAAAATTATCCTTGAAAAATTCCTATATTGCCCTTGTATCACCAGAGTGGGGCTTTTGCATTAAGCTTGTTGCCTCATAAGCTGGAAAAATGGGTAACAAGATTGTGACCCCATGGACTGTAGCCTGCAGACTCCTCTGTCTGTGGAATTTTCCAGGTTGGAAATAATAATACTGGGTTGCCATTTCATTCTCCAGGGGATTTTCCTGACCCAGGGACCTGCATGCATCAGCAGGCAGATTCTTTTATCACTGAGCCACCTGGGAAACCTGTTGCACACCCTGGGGAAATATGTAACAAGATAAATTAGGGGATACCTTCCCATTCCCTGCATCCATTCCCACCCGTCAGAGTGAAAGCCCACTGAATAAGAAATTGAATTTGTATAAATGCCACTGCATGTGTGTGTGCTCAGTCCCACTCCACTATGGATTAAATAGGTTGACTTTGAGGTTTTATGGTGGGGTGAGTTTTGGTACTCTTTTTAAAAGTGCTCTGAAGTTTGATCTGTTTTTATTTTCATCATGCTGTGTCTTACATTTAAGTGAAAGAATGTTTTTATAAGACATTTAATAATTATGGCTTACTTTACAATCTCATTCTTTTGGGTAACAATGAACTTTTTTTTTTTTTTTGAAGGGACAAGCTGTGTTGCATCTCAATATGTTAAAGCTAATGTTATGTTTTTTAAAGCACTGGTTACCCCTTGTATGTGGGATGTGTTAATGTATAAATAACAGCCTGATAAAGCATACTGTATGGCCTCAATTTTCTTTCTGAGCTTGCATGTAAGGGAGTCTGAATCAACCAAAGGAGGATTAATCAACCCAAATGCTGCCTACACATTATGACACATCACACATCTCTTCACAGTTTGTTAGACACTAGTAACTCTCCTGCTTTTAAAACCACAACAGACAGCTGTTTCCCACACTTTTTAACAGTGTTGAGCAAAAGAAAGGGGAAAGGCTTGGAGCTGAAAAAGTTTCATGACTTAAAAAAATTAAGACTGACCTTATTCTAAGACCTGTAACTTCCTTTTACATTCTCATCTCACATATATTTACATTTCTCTTCTTATAATTCACATGTACTTCTTATCTGTGGCCTTGTTAACATTAAGTGAATCAGAAAAATACTGAGGATTTAACTAAAACATGATTGCTTTCTTTAGGATCCCCAAACAAAATCTTATGAAGAATTTATAAATGTTTTGAATAGAGCTAAAATCAACACATCTGTTTTTTGATTAGTGACAACTTTTAAGGTGTGGTTGGGGACAGGATTCATCCATCTTTGGCTTTGTTCAAGTTTGCCAAACTGGAGCTTACATACCAGCATGTCTGTGTCTCTATAAAATTGTATTCTTAGCATGACCCCGGGAAAAGATTTTTTGTTTTTCTTTTCTTCTTCCCAAATTGTATTTTACTTCTGCTTGTCCAACGAAGATTGAAACAAATTGTGATATATATATCTGGAGTGCATTTCTCTTGCAAGAAAAGGCTGCAGTAGAATCAACCCAAATAAAATTAATTTGTTAAAATATTTTATTCTCAAGGGCATGTCACGTTTAGAATTAGCTTATAGTGTAGCTGAATAGTGTACTGAAACATACTCTGAATTTGATTTGTATTTGTTGCACTAATATTTGCCAGCATTTTTAAAAGCTGTGAAACTTGCACTGTTGAAAATTGCATGTGTGTAATTTGCATTTTTGTCATCCCAAGGAGAATCTCAGTGATTCAACTAGGTTGTTCCTGTTCATTTGGAAGATTCATATACCATGTACAAATAGGCATGATAACTCAGTGAGCTGATCTGCCACCTGCTTGCTGAGCACTAGTGATTCTTTATGCCCAGAAAACTAGCTTTTAAATGATTCTATTTGCATTTTAGACAAGAAAGCATCAAATATAGATGTACATTGTAGATTATTTTGGCCACGTCAAAGTAAAGAATATAGAAAAAGTAGAACTTAAACACCATGATGCAGATGGAGGTACTCGAGCTAAAAAGAAATGGCACTGAAATATATTTACATCTATATAATTACTGCATCATAAATAGAAGCAAGAACTACAGTCTGTGCTCTTTATATTTAATCCCTAATGGGCAATTTACCAGGCTTCCTAAAAAGTATAAAATGAAAAGAATCAGTGTTCTCAGACCCTTAGCCATCTTTACTGCTTATATAATTAAAGGAACGCGTTTCTTCTTTGAGCATTATATTCATGAGGACTTCTTGGACTGTAATTAGATACATTATCTTTATCACAGCTCAGGCTACATATTTTATGCAGCTATTTTGCCATTAATTTTGCTACTATTTCTCTTTAGTCACAGGGAGGAGGTGGTAAGATAAAGTCACTAGTGGGTCATTGAGTCAGACAAGCCAAAATGCATGGCCCTCCTAGGTTATGTAAGTCAGCACATGCATTGACTGGGACAGGATTTATAAGCCAGACATTCTAAATGTCTATTCTAAATATCTTGGCTGTTGATATGAGTAATAGAATGTTACTGGAAGTATGGTATTGTTATTGTTGTTGTTCAGTCACTCAGTTGTATCTGACTCTTTGTGATCCCATAACCCAGAAGGATGGTATAGAGTTAACAGATCAGCCTGTGAGGGCTCAGAGTTGCCTGCTGAGGTGATCATTTGAAATTTATTTATGGCTGATCTACTTGGGTTGCTGGGAAATATTTCTATTCTGCTAAACAATTTCATTTTGTAGGAAGTTTCCCTTCCCTTTCTTTCCACTGTCTCTCTCCCCCACCATTCATACACACACACACACACACACACACACACACACACACACACTACACGATCCCACACAATGATGAACTTCCTCTTATAAAGATATCCTTTGAAAGTATTTAACCATTGTTACAGAGTTTATCTATCAAATCTGAACTGGTGAATTTATGATGGCGAGGAGACTGTTTATGTTAAAACCATTAAAATGAAAGTTATGAACAGACATTTCTTTGGGCAACAGGAAATGAACCAGATTGTGATTGGGTTTGAAGTTTATATCATTTCCAGGGATAAAGGGACTCTTTGATGAGTAGAGAAGCTGATTTGACTGTAAGGTTTCCTTGTCAATTCCTCACATCCGTGAGTTATGAAGCTTTATTCTGACAGCACAAAATTAACTCACTCTGTTGTCTTGATTGCTTTCCCACAGTGTTTCCTCCATGGCTCTGTCCCAACAATTGTTGCAGCGGGAGAACGAGAGTAGCTTTGCCTCATGGTGGGTTGGCCCCATCCCCTGTGAGGGAAAGGAATCTGAGATGGGGAAAGCCAGCCAGGAGGGAAATAGCTCTCATTACTTCAATAGTCAATGGCAAAATTTTAGGTACAGAGTTTTATTCATTTAGAGATGTGATGGTTGCTTTGCCCAGCATGGGAGGAAAAGGCTAACCAGTTTTATCACCATTTTCTTCCTAATTAAAGTTTAGGGTAAAATCATTTCTCCCTTATAGAGGCCAATGGGAACATCTACAGTGGGAAGTTTTTGGCCCAAAGCCCAGTACAAGATGTAGTACAGAAATCCTTTCCAGTATTGGGGCATTTGATGGTTACTGAACAAACACTGGAGCACTATCTTGATTTCAAATTGAAATGCTTGGGAAGGTGGAATGTTTTAGCTCTGAATAATGTGCCCTTATTCACACACACAGGAGGATTAGAAAAGTCTCAGACTCACCAGGAGCTAGGAATGTCTATGAAGAAAAAAGACATTGTTTGTGAGTAATGATTTTCACACCCTTTATGATTTCTGGGAGATTTGATTATTTTGATAAATTTTACATCAGTTAATAGAGGATGTGTACAGATGAGTAAATAAGCAAGAATTTAAATTTCCTTTGAAAGCTTTATAATGTAGATTGTCACTTCTTGGGTCCCTTCCATTCCACTGTTGGATAACATGAAAAGTCTTGGCTTGGAGACTAGCAAAAAGGGACTGATTATTAATAGAAAAATTTGTTGAGTCAGATCATTACTTCATATATATTTATATATATATATATGTATGTATACTTCATATATGTATATGTCATTATGTCATTCATATATGTACATTTTTTTTTCCTGTTCAAGTCACTCTAATGAGGGATGGGTGGCTGAAGGAATGGCCGTTTCTTGGAACCTGGGTACTTAATCTGAAGAAATTAATTCAAAACACAAAAGCTCTTAGAAATATCATGTTATCTTAACGTTTTATGACACCTTTTTATTCTTTTTGTACTTATCAGCTGGCTTTTAATTAAAGATAATTTATTATAAGAAATAAAAACAGTAGTTTAACTTGACTTAAGTCATTCAGTATCTTGCTATGTGACTTAATTAAGTTATTCAGTATCTTGCTATGTGTATGTATACATGTCCATATAAACATATATAGTTTATATATCCATAATCTCTGTTCTTTAACAAAAATGAAATTTATTTTCATGTGAGAAAGTTGAATTTTGTTTAGTTTGCACACATTTTGTTTTAAAAGCAATGTCAAGGCATTAGAGGGTCTCAAGAAGAGTTATGCCATCAGACACAGACTAAATGGAGGATGAGTTGACTATGGATAAGGGTAGAAGCAAGGGCACCAGTAGGACGGCTATAGCTAAAATCAAGTTAGAAAAACAGTGGCCTGCACTGAAGTGATATGGTTGATATGGAGAGAAATGAGCAAGATTATAATCTCAGTACAAAGCCAAATTGACTTAGCTGGTGAACTAGATGTGAGATGTGAAGGAAAGAGAACAGTCATAGGTGACTGCTTGGATTTTGGTCTGAATAACCTCGTAGGAAGGGGTGTCATTTAATTGGATGGAGATGACTAGGGAAAAATGGCTTAGACGTTGATAAAAATAAACCTTGTTTTTGTTGTGTTAAATTTGAGGTGCCTAGTATACATTTTTCATGATAATCTTAAGTAGCAGCTGGCTTTACAAGTGTGGACCTCAGGAAAAGCTAGAGACCTACTATATGAATTTACTATTCATCTACATTTATATTTTCTTTAAAGCCATAATAGTAGGTAAAGTATGTGTACATGGAGAAGAAAACGGATATAAGATACAATCAAGGGAGTCTGTGTAAACAGAGAAGAGAAAGAATATGAGATCAACCTCTTGGCTAGTCTAACATTTAGGTTGGGGAAAAAGTTCAACAAAGAAGACTTAAGAAAGTGCAGTTACTATATCAGAAAGTAAATCAGAAGAGTATGGTTTCTCAGAAACTTAAGAGACAAGAGGTTTTGAAGAAGCAAGTGACCATCAACTGTGAAAATACTGTTTGAGTAAGAGTGAATCATTTGAGAACTGTGAGGACATAGAAAGCACTTATCTGATCTTGCAAGATGGAAAGTCATTGTTGGTCAGGACAGGATATTTGCTGTGGTAGGAATTTCAGCCAGGCTAGGGTAGGTTCACGGGAGTGTGTAAGAGGAGATACATTAAGCACTGGCAGCAGTTTAGAAGAGAAGCAGATGAGACTAATGGGGCAGAAAAGGAAAAGGAGTCGTGGTCAAAAAAGGGACTCATGTGGGGAGAATTCAGCCGCTCTGCCTGCTGGTGGGCAGGCAGTAGAGAAGAGGAAATGGTGATGTAGGTGGCATGGGGGTTGCTTTCAGGACAGAAGTCACTGGAGGGGTCAGTAATTGGTTTTGGGAAATAGGGTTATTTTCATTTTCTCAGTTAATTAAAAAAGTGAGATTATCAACTAAAAGGGAGAAAGCAGAGATGTTGGAGTTTTGAAGAGAGAGGCGTGATTAAAAACAGGGAAATTGAATTAATAAGGAAATTGTTCATGGTGAGCTGTTAGATATGGTAGTAGACTTTGGCACTGAGGATTCAATGGTCAGGACTTTAGAGATTTTAGGATGTATTAGATGATATTTGTCATTTTGCAAAGGCATGAATTTCAGTCATCCACCAGAGAATGAAATTGTCTCACCTAGGTAATATATAAACTTCCATAATAATTCTTTTAAAAAGATTTTAAAAAACCATAACAAATAAACATTTTCTTTTATATTCCCCCTAAAAAGAAAGCATAATATTGAGGTTGAATGTGAAGCAGATATCAAGGAATTTAAAAGAACAGTGGCTCCTACTGAGATACTAATAGAAGTTTAGGGACATTAAAGAGTAAAATGTCTAGTTTAGTGATGATTTGGACTAGACATGAACAAGAATACCCCACTCCTTGTGATAAAATACGACTGGAATGTTCTAGTCAGTGTTTCAACTACTCACATGGCGATAGTCTCAGGAATATGGCATGTGGCTTGACTAAAATGTGATTTGAGAGAAAATCAGGAGCCTAGCCAGTCAGTAGATTCACAAAGATCTTAGAATGTATCCCTCACTACATTCAGGATCTGCTTTAATTTCTGGCCCTCAGTTTTAATACCCATCATGTTTCTGGTTGTATTACAGGCTTGTACATTTAGGTAATAAGTTACTGTGTCATTACCATTCTGAATAAGTAGAAAAATAATTGTTTTCTTTCTAGATTACTGAATATATTTAAAGGTAGCAATCAACATTCATTTCATACTATAAATACCACTATCAAATTTCTGTCATATGATCCTCAAATCAACCCTGTCAATTATTATCATTGTTATTACTACTACTACTAATTGCCAAATTCAGACTTAAATTGAAGAAAGTAGGGAAAACCACTAGATCATTCAGGTATGCCCTAAATCAAATCCCCTATGATTACACAGTGGAAGTGACAAATAGATTCAAGGGATTAGATCTGATAGACAGAGTGCCTGAAGAACTGTGGATGGAGGTTTGTGACGTTGTACAGGAGGCAGGGATCAAGGCCAGCCTCAAGAAAAAGAAATGTGAAAAAGGCAAAATGGTTGTCTGAGGAGGCCTTACGAATAGCTGAGAGAGGAAAAGACGCAAAAGGCAAAGGAGAAAAGGAAAGATGTAACCATTTGAGTGCAGAGTTCCAAAGAATAGCAAGAAGAGATAAGAAAGTCTTCCACAATGATCAATGCAAAGAAATAGAGGAAAACAATAGAATGGGAAAGACTACAGATCTCTTCAAGAAATTTTAGAGATACCAAGGGAACATTTCATGCAAAGATGGGCACAATAAAGAACAGAAATGGTATGGATCTAACAGAAGCAGAAGATATCAGGAAGAGGTGGGAAGAATACACAGAAGAACTGTACAAAAAAGATCCTCATGACCCAGATAATCATGATGGCATGATGACTCACCTAGAGCCAGACATCCTGGAATATGAAGTCAAGTGAGCCTTAGGAAGCATCATTACGAACAAAGCTAGTGGAGGTGATAGAATTCCATTCGAGCTATTTCAAATCCTAAAAGTAAAAGGATGCTGTAAAAGTGCTGCACTCAACATGCCAGCAAATTTGGAAAACTCATCAGTGGCCACAGGGCTGGAAAAGGTCAGTTTTCATTCCAGTCCCAAACAAAGGCAATGCCAAAGAATGTGCAAACTACCGCACAATTGCACTCATCTCACATGCTAGCAAAGTAATGCTCAAAATTCTCTAAGCCAGGCTTAAATAGTATATGAACTGTGAACTTCCAGATGTTCAAGCTGGTTTTAGAAAAGGCAGAGGAACCAGAGATCAAATTGCCAGAATCTGCTGGATCATGGAAAAAGCAAGAGAGTTCCAGAGAAACATCTATTTTTGCTTTATTGACATATCAAACATCTATTTTGGCTTTGACATATCAAAGCTTTGACTGTGTGGATCACCACAATCTGTGGAAAATTCTGAAAGAGATGGGAATACCAGACCACCCAACCTGCCTTCTGAGAAATCTGTAAGCATGTCAGGAATCAACAGTTAAAACTGGACATGGTACAACAGACTGGTTCCAAATAGGGAAAGGAGTAAGTCAAGACTGTATATTGTCACCTTGCTTATTTAACTTACACACAGAGTGAAAGTGAAGTCACTCAGTCATGTCTTACTCTTTGCGACCCCATGGACTGTAGCCTACCAGGCTTCTCTGTCCATGGGATTTTCCAGGAGAGGGTACTGGAGTAGATTGCCATTTCCTTCTCAAGGGGATCTTCCTGACCCCCAAGGATCGAACCCTGGTCTTCCAGATTGCAGGTAGACGCTTTACCCTCTGAGCTACGGGGGAAGTTCCATATGAAAGTCGCTCAGTCCTATCTGACTTTTTGTGACTCCAGGGATTAGTTCTTGAGGCCAGATTACTGAACTGGGTAGCTTTTCCCCTTTTCTAGCAGATCTTCCCAACCCAGGAATCGAACCGGGGTATCCTGCATTGCAGACAGTTTCTTTACCAACTGAACTCTCAGGGAAGCACCCATGTGTATGTATGGGGAAAGTACATTTGGAGTAGATCATGTGAAATGTCGGACTGGAGGAAACACAAGCTGGAATCAAGATTGCTGGGAGAAATATCAGTAACCTCAGATATGCAGATGATACGACTCTTACAGCAGAAAGCTCAGAGGAACTAAAGAGACTCTTGATGAAAGTGAAAGAGGAGAGTAAAAAAGTTGTCTTAAAACTGAACATTCAGAAGACTAAGACCATGGCTTTCATTCCCATCACTTCATGGCAAATAGATGGGGAAACAATGGAAACAGTGAGAGACTTTATTTTTTGGGGGGCTCCAAAATCACTGCCGATGGTGACTGCAGCCATGAAATTAAAAGACGCTTGCTCCTTGGAAAGAAAGTTATGACCAACCTAGACAGCATATTAAAAAGCAGAGACATTACTTTGCCAACAAAGGTCTGTCTAGTCAAAGCTGTTGTTTTTCCAGTAGTCATGTATGGATGTGAGAGTTGGACTATAAAGAAAGCTCAGTGCCGAAAAATTGATGCTTTTGAACTGTGGTGTTTGGAAAGACTCTCGAGAGGCCCTTGGACAGCAAGGAGATCGAACCAGTCCATCCTAAAGGAAATCAACCCTGAATATTCATTGGAAGGACTGATGCTGAAGCTGAAACTCCAGTACTTTGGCCATCTGATACGAAGAACTGACTCATTTGAAAAGACACTGATGTTGAGAATGATAGAAGGCAGGAGGAGAAGGGACGACAGAGGATGAGATGGTTGGATGGCATCACCGACTGGATGGACTTGAGTTTGAATAAACTCTGGGAGTTGGTGATGGACAAGGAAGCCTGGCATGCTGCAGTCCATGGGGTCTCAAAAAGATGGACACAACTGAGTCACTGAACTATACTACTACTACTAATGGTAGTGAAATTTAAAGAGATTTGGTGATTCATCTTTGCTTGTGCAGCTGGGGAAGAAGCAAAAGTAGAACCAGAAACCAAGTTTTCAGATTCCAAAAATGCCCACTGTGTAGCCTTCCAAAATATTAATGATCCTTTATTAAGATTTTTCGGGCCAGGAAATTTCTCAGCTAAGTTTTGTGCTTAGTTGTGATATTTTTCCTGTTTTAAAATCTTATTTTGTGAGTGACGAAATAAGGGTTTATAATAGAGGGAATCTTCAGAAACAGTAAATAATCTCTCAGTGAGATTCTTAAAAGTCATCCAGTACCCAGTCCCCATTGTATGTTAGAAAACTAAGTCCCAGAAAAATGAGAAGACTTTTAAAATGTCATTCAAATAGTTGCTTGGATTACAGCAGGGATTGTATTATTTCTTGACAGCCATCTCAGTGTGTTTTCCATCATGTTACACTGTCTATAGAATCTTAACTTCAAAAACCTCAAGTCTGAGAGCTGGAAAGGACTCTAGAGATTGAGCTTCACCCTTCTCATTTTATGAAGGAGAAAATACAGGTCCAGATTAAATTGTTACTGGAAAGTTATCTAGTGAGTGTAATAAGTTAGTATGGAATCGTGCCTGCTTCAGTTTCCACTGAGGTACCTTAAGGAAAAGTATTGGATGATAGATAGTGTGGACAGCTTATGTCCCTGTATTCATGTCCTAATTTTTTGAAGGAAATAGAACCCCAAAACCGTGACTCTTGCACCCCTCTGCCAAATCAAGGGCATAAAAACGATACCAGAGACCTTGGAAAGAGACTGTAAGGAGATCTCTTTGGAGAAAGTTGGTGCTTTGCTTTGAGCCCTCAAAGTTAAATTTTGGAGCATGCTAATTTCAAAGCCCAAGCCTTGGGTGATCTTTGAGAGAACCACTTGATGTGATACCACTAGATGCAGAAGAACACTGCCTTGGCTCTGCTTAAACTTTCAGAGTTCTCACAGAACATACCACCACTTCTTGTGACTCAGATATGGGCCATTTAAAGCAAAAGAGCCAACATGAGACTTCTGGCTCCTGTCCCACAGCGCCACAGAAGGGGCAGAAGACCTCGGCAGTGGAAGAAAGAAGATGCACTGTGGAATGTCCCTCTGCCAGCTGGCATAGAGGTCCATTTCCCCAGGGATTTGGGCTCTTTGGGACTCAGGAGCCCAGGAGGGAAACTCTGCAAGACCCAGTAGAAGCTGACTTCTGTCTTTCTTCAAGGCCAGAGAAGACTGTCAGCCTGAGATGGCACCAGTCCAAATAAGAACCATCTGATCTCTTCATTCACTGCAGCTAGTGAGTATAGAAAAATCTTGACCAGGACAGGTGGAGGGCAGAACACTGAACTCTGTGAAGCAGATCTGGGTTGAAGATTCAGTGATCAGAATATTTCAGTAGATATTCTATATACTGAAATGAAACTGTTTTTTGACTTACCAGTATTTTAAGATGTTGTGTTATCTAAGAATGAGTGGGAACAAAAGCCCTGTGACTGTCAGAATTTTCATCAGGAGTAGGGGATTCCTGGACAGAGGAATCTGGTGGGCTAGATTCCTAGCTCTACAGTTCACAAGATTGCAAGGAGTCAGACCCAACTGAGTGGACTAAACCTTACTTTCTTGGGGAAGGTTACATCCAGGAGAAGACAGAACTGAAATTGCATTTTGTTCACAGTCTGTGGGTCAGCATGCTGGGACTACAGGAATCATCACACAGTCTTCCTTGCGCTCAGCTGTCTCCAAATGAAAGATGTGAGAACTGAAAGAACAGATTTGTTTGGCTTTTATGACTACTTGTCACAGAAAATTAAGAAAATATTCTTATCTTGAGAGTTTTTTTTTTTTAATTTCACTGCAGAGCAGATTTTCAGGAATGTTTGGTGAAGAGTGAATGGATGACAAAAAGCGGTGCTATCACCGAGAGGCCTGAGATGGGGAGATGAGCAGAAACAGCTGCAGATGCTGATGCCAATCAGAAATGAAGCTAACGTCTGGGGCACCAAGGGAAGAAAAACACAAACATTGTGCTGTGTGCCAAGACCAGCCACCGGGCCCATCCTAGTCGTGTTTAGGACACCAGCAGCGAAATGTAAACGTGGGTCAGCCGAGTTATTTTACCTAGGCCAGCTTATATACACAGTGTGTATCCAGGCTTTCAATCAGAGAGAGAACACATGGAGCTTGCTGGCCTGTTTTGAAGGCTGTGGAACCTGCCATAAATCTTGTTCTTTCCATTGCAGAAGGATCAACAGTGGCAGCAGGAGCCCTGCCTTTTTCCCACCACAACTGGCTCTAGCATATGCTCAAAATCATCACCCCTGTTTTGCACTCTCAGAACTGGACTGCAGCCACCAGCGAGGCTTCTTTCGGACTTCGCGTCCAATTATAGCACTTCTGCCAGCCTGAAGGGCTGGAGGCTTACAATGAGTGACTCTTAGTGAAGGTCCAAGTGTCAGCAGACTGATCCATCTCACAGACTGGCTGAAGAACTTGGTTGTGGATGCAGGCTTTTATTCTTAGGCAAAACCCAGTATCCTTATGACACAGGCAGTATTAATGCCACTTCCCTTGTGCCACGTCATGGTATCTCTCAGTAATAAAATTGGACAGAAACATATAGAAAAGATATGGCAACAAATCATAAAGAAAGCAACCAACCTGACTTGGTGGTCCAGTGGTTAAGAATCCTTCTGCTAATGCAGGGGACATGCGTTCAATCCCTGGTCTGGGAAGATCTGACATGCCACAGAGAAATTAAGCCTATACACCACACCTGCTGCACTCCACAACAAGAGAGTAGCCCCCACTCCCTGCACAAGGCAAGGAAGACCCAACCCAGCCACAAATAATACATAAATAAAAGCAAACAACCATGTTTTGGAATTGGATTGAAGTATATTAGAAAGAGAAACTATTCTTTATATATTTATAAATCAGCCATAGGATGTTGTTATAACATAAAATCTTATGTATGATGAACACAGTGGAGCCTAAAGAATAGTTAGGTTTCAAATGATTACTTTTAGACTTTCATGGAAACTCTTCAATCATATGGATTGTTGTGAAAGTTGTATTTCTTTCCTTGATTAATTTAGTCACCCTTTAACTGTATTTCAAGCATGTTTTTAGTTAATCTACCCTCAGCCAATGCCCTTCCTTGTCACACTGCCAGCCATTTCAGGTTTTGTTATATTGAAATATGAGCACTTAACAATTGATGCTTTTGAATTGTGGTGTTGGAGAAGACTCTTGAGAGGCCCTTGGACTGCAAGGAGCTCAAACCAGTCAATCCTAATGGAAATCAACCCTGAATATTCACTGGAAGGATTGTTGCTGAAGCTGAAACTCCAATACTTTGACTATGATGAGAAGAGCCAACTCATTAGAAAAGACCCTGATGCTGAGAAAGATTGAAGGCAGGAGGAGAAGGGGACAACAGAGGATGGCATGGTTGGATGGTACCACCGACTCAATGGACATGGGTTTGGGCAAACTCTTGGAGATAGTGAAGGACATGCTGCAGTCCATGGAGTCGCAAAGAGTCAGACACGACTGAATAATAAACAGTGTATTACTATAAAACATATATGGTGGAAAAAAATGTAGAAATGTGCAGTGCTATTTAAAAAATTTTCTCAATCCTCTTATTTGGTAGTCTGCAAATATGACCACAGTTCTCCTCTTATTCCTGTATCCAGAGTCTTCACAATGTGACTTTACAGCATCTGTTTCCCCACTTTTGAAATCTCAGCTGACTGTAGCTTGCTTTGGCCAGTAGAATTCATAGTGTGCCTGCTCTAAGTCTAAGGGCCTCAGAGACTGTTTCTGTCACTCTGGCCGATAATATGTCAGTTGGCACACATGTGAATAAGGCCATCCAGATTTGGTGAGTGGCTGACCCTTCTGCCAACTGTAGCAGCATAAGTGAGCCAAATGGAGATTAGCTAACTAGCCACCTTACACACAGAACTGTGAGCCAAGAAAAGTTACTGCTCTGAACCACTAAGTGTTGTGTGGTTTATTATGTAGTAATAATTGGTACATCTTGTTATGTCGTTTGTGGAGTTCTTTTTTCCCACATTTTTATAAGCCCACATTCCTGGCAGAAAGCTCCGATGTTGTCTAGAGCCTTCCTGTTGGAAGAGACCACAGTTAATGGTGGAGATTGTCTCTCTGTAGCGTTCGTTCTGCTTTACTATAACTTTGAGAAACTTCTGCCTCTTACATATGATTATTTCTGTAACTACAACAGAGAAAGGAAAGAGCAGAAAAGAATCCCTTGTTCCTCTAGTTTCCAGCTATAATATCACTGGCCACTGGGGGTTAAGCATACAAGTGTACCATGTAACCTAATTCGGGGTCATGACCTTTGAGGGTAGTGAAGTGTCCGTTTTCAACCTTGTATTCCACCTAGCCCTTAGCCCGTGTGTTAATACACGGTTGTGGCTCAGACACAGTTCCATGAAATTAAACTGAAATCATTTGAATCCTTAACTATAATAAGGGAGGACACAGTACCTTATTCATCCAGCAGTTGTGTTCCAGTTTCACACACATTATCCAGCTTTCTGAACAGTCTGAAATACTTAGGATTGCCTGACAGATTTGGTCAGGACTGTGCAAGATACATTAACTCTTATGGAATGTTCAGTCTAAGTTTAGGAAAAATCCCCAAATCCCAGAGAATGGTATCTGCAGATACTCTTGAGTAGACCCAGATAAACCCAGGGGGGTCCTAGAATGGTCTGGACTGAAGAAGAAAGCTGTCAGCCACTGCTCATTTGTTAAGCCCTAAATGTGTGAATTAAAATCTTGGGGGGTCCAGAATCTATGATCTGAGAACGTATTATTTCCCAGGCCTTATGAACTCAGTATCCTAGAGAGCAGACAGCTTTTCCAGGCTAGCACAGGAGAGCTACTCCATAGTATGATAATCAGTATCTTTATCAGGAAGTAGCCATGAGATTCCCCCCTGATGAGCGCCCTCTCACCTCATTATTCATCACTGCCTCCTCCATATGCTTCTGCTATCCAGAGCACTTCCTTCTGTTTCCTACTTCTGTTTCTTTGTGCTTTATTCCTGCCTAGGCTATAACAATTCTTTCAAAAGTTCTCATGGTGGTCACCTTTTCAACTTTTAAAACTCAACTCAAGTGCATCCTCTTTTGTAAAACCCTTCCCAATTGTATCCCTTCACATTCTTCTCTTAAATAAGACTTCTCTCTCTCTCATGATGATTTTTTTCTGTGAGTAGGTGTGTGCATTATTTTGTCATTGCCTGTGGATATTTTTGCAAAAATTTGTTACCAGATTTTCACCTCTTTAAAGGCAGAAACCATTACTTACCTATATTTATATAAACTTTCACATTAGTGACTGCTTCATACTGATATTCAATGAATATCTATTGAAAAATGTGTAAAGAAATATTGTATTGTCTAGCATTCTGCTTTTTTGAAGTGGTTAGTAAATCATTCTAAACATACACCCTTTCAAGTTTGATGGGTTTAAATAAGTATTATTTGATTATTTTTTGTTTATTTTGTTTGTTACTTAACATCTCCATAGTGGAAGGACAAAGTCTTATGAGCAGTAGTGTTTTATATCTAAGGGAATATATTTTTTTCTTTAGTCAGAGGTTTGTGCTTTAAGCCAATAATGAAACAGAAGATCAGTTACATTGCTGACTCATGCTTTATTCGCTTGGAAATTTTATTAATGGAGTGCAATTGTATATGTAAGAAATTGTGAGCAATGTGTAAGCAGTGTATATAATTATGCATATATATGAAACTAAGAGTAGGAATAAATAATAATTTTTAAAAATTATGTAGGAAAAATAACTTATTTAAAAAGCATACTGAAACAGGAAAAAATATACCATATGGCTTATATCAGTAAGTTACTAAATCACTGTGATTAAGTTTAAATTTTCTTCATTTTAGTTTTTTTAATATAAAAAATAAGGGCAATAATAAATAGCTACACTCCTCCAGAGACTGCAAACTGGAATGAGAAAATACAGAGTAATCATTTTGATCACTTTAGGAAAATACCAAGCAGCAATCACAGTATAAATAATATATTTTAGCTTAAAAATCAATGTGTGATGAATTGAGCTGACACTCGGACATTAATACTTTAGGATATCTCATAGCCTCTCATGCATACGATCCATGTAATAAAAGCTGATCATTCTCACTCTTGGCAAACCTGAGAAACATGTCAGTATCTTAAACAGAAGAGTAAAGGAAGTGACCGAAATATTTTAGGAATAAAAACCTTCTCAAGAGGAATAAGAAAAATTCTTGTGTCTGAATTATTGAGTTTGGCTTTTTAACATTGGTCAGATTTCCTGAATAACTTTTCAACTCCTACTACATTTATATTAATACATGTATCAACATACAGGAGTGGCCGGAAACACTGGTGGTAGAACAGAGAGCAGAAGGAAGGGAGAAGCCATGCTGCTCTTTGCTCGCTTTTCCCGTCTTCCCGAGGCTTTCCTGCAGTATCTCCACTATCCTGTGGCTCCCTTAGGGCCAACTCGGCTCCACCCTTGAAGGTTTCACTGCCCGCCAGATGGGTCGTGGATGTGCAGTCACCAGTGAGAGCTTAAATTAAAAAAGAAATCACCAGAATCAGATGAAAAAATGATTTCTTCTCTTGCCAGCCAAACATGTTGCACTGTTGTCTGAACTGCCAATACTTCTACCCACATGTGACTTTCCTGTCACAACTTTCAAGATATAAAACCAATTTACTGTTGATTTCTTACAAGATAAGGGAAGAAATCTCTCAGAATTTCAATGTCTAGGAGATATTAGTACATCTTTTTATCTCTTCCTAAACTGAGGTGAAGGTGCTTGAAGACAAGCACTCTGTTTTTACTATCACACTGTATACCCTTGTACATGGCAGTACAAAAAGCAGATTATCACCACCCATGGAGGGTTAATATACCTCGTGTCCTTTTTAATTATATGAACCCTATAAAGAAAGATTGCCATATTAAAAAGCAGAGACATTACTTTGTCAACAAAGGCCCGTGTAGTCAAGGCAATGGTTTTTCCAGTGGTCATGTACGGATGTGAGAGTTGGACTGTGAAGAAACCTGAGCGCCAAAGAACTGATGCTTTTGAACTGTGCTGTTGGAGAAGAGTCTTGAGAGTCCCTTGGACTGCAAGGACATCCAACCAGTCCATCCTAAAGGAGATCAGTCCTGGGTGTTCATTGGAAGGACTGATGCTGAAGCTGAAACTCCAATACTTTGGCCACCTGATGTGAAGAGCTGACTCATTTGAAAAGACCCTGATGCTGGGAAGATTGAGGGCAGGAGGAGAAGGGGACGACAGAGGATGAGATGGTTGGATGGCATCCCTGGACCCAGTGGACATGAGTTTGGGTGAACTCTGGGAGTTGATGATGGACAGGGAGGCCTGGCGTGCTGCGGTTCATGGGGTCGCAAAGAGTCAGACATAAATGAGCAACTGAACTGAACTGATGAAAGATACCTCCTCAAGATTCTGTAGCGCTTCCATAACCATGGCTCCAAGAAATAAAGAGATGAGATAAGTATTGAAAAAGGTTAACTTTTGATAGAGTTGATTATAACAGTATGACAAACTCAGAAAAAAAATTAGATTATTTATCACTTTTATCATGTACATAGTTTTTGCATATTCATCAGTATAGTTGCATTTAAGCAAAATTTAATTGTAGTGTCTGCTATTTCAAGAGCGTTTCTTAATTGCTAAGATTCCACAAGCTCTTGAATGTTATTTTTTTAAATGTATTTTATTGAAGTATAGTTGGTTTACAATACTGTGTTAATTTCTGATATACAGCAAATGATTTGGTTATATGTATATTTATTCTTTCTTATATTGTTTTCTATTATGGTTTATTGCAGGATATTAAATAGAGTTCTGTGTGCTATACAGAAGGATCATGTTGTTTATTCTTTCTCTATATAATAGTTTACATCTGCTAATCACAAAATTCCAGTCCGTTCTGTCTCCAACTCTCCCTTCCCCTTGGCAACCACAGTCTCTTCTTTATATCTGTGAGTCTGTTTCTATTTCATAGATAAGTTCATTTGTGTCATATTTTAGATTCCATATATAAGTGATGACATATGGTATTTTTCTTTCTTTTTCTGACTTCACTTAGTAAGATAACCTCTAGGTTCATTCATGTTGCTGCAAATGACATTATATTATTATTTTTTTATGGCTGAGTAGTATTCTGTTGTATATACATGTACTACATCTTTTTATCCATTTATCTGTTAATGGACATTTTAGGTTGCTTCCATGTCTTAGCTATTGTAAATAATGCTGCTGTAAACCCTGGAGTGCATGTAGCCTTCCAGATTATAACTTTCTCTGGATATATGTCTAGGAGTGGGGTTGCTGGATTATATGGCAACTGCATTTTAGTTTGATAAGGAACCTCCATAATGTTTTCCATAGAGGCTGCCCCAGTTTACTGAATGTTGCCTTTTACATATATACGAAAGATACTCAACTCCACTTAGACATTTTGTCATGTTGTTATTTTTCTGTGAAATTAAGAACCACTTCAATAGTGCAGGTTTTCATAATCTCTGCTTATTTCCTTTTCTCTGTTTGTGGGAGATCCAGTAGTCCATTCGGGCATCCTTCCCTCTCAGAATGGCACTTTTCAGAGGATGATAATTTCTAGATCTGTTGACCATTAAATATTTCCTGTAGGCCCTTAGTTTGAAGCACAGAAGTAGTAGTAATTATCAAAAAGGATCATTTCAAATTCAGTGGCACTAAATACCAGTTGATCAACAGAAAGAAATAACATTTGTGGTGTATTTCCTGATGCCTGCTGTAGGCCTTATCTCTAGATCGTCATTGCCCTTATGGGAGCCGCTAGCCACATGTGGCAGTGAAGCACGTGCAGTGTGGCAGGTCCACACTGAAATGCACTGCATGTGTTCCATACTGGATTTCAAAAATATAATACCAAAAGACGTAAAGCTGTGCATCAATCATTTTATATTGATTACTGTTCCAACTAACAGTGTTTTGGATATATTGTGCTAAGTAGACTATATTAAAATTGCTTTCACCTGATTTTTAATGTGGATACTATAACATTAAAATTACCTATGTTATTCACATTTGTGACTCATTGTATTTATGTTGCTGTTACAATTCTAAAAAAGATTCCTTTTAGGTCTCAGACACCTTCTAAAATCAACAGTATAATACACCTACACAGAGAGTGCACATTCCTGTTAATCCTGTCCATGGTTTACAGGTTAAGAATTTCATGCTACAAATAATATTCAGTCAAACAAAAACCAAATGCCATTTGGTTCTCCTAACTCAGCATTTTGCTCTGCTAACTCGGCAACTTGCTTCTCTGAATTGCTTGTCTGAATTACAATAGACATGGGTTTTGGAATGATATCAGAAATATTCTAAGTTCTTTATTGTATTTACCGAGGGTATTGTTAGGGTGTTGATCACTGCCTTATGATGTTCCAGAGACATACCTCATTTCATATTACAAATGCAGTCCTAAGAAGTTGTGGACAAATAATCTTGTAACTTTTAAATATGTTCTAACTTGACAAATTAATATTTAAAGGTAACCTCTAATAAATCATTTGGTCAATTAAATGAGAAAATTAATTACTTTGTTGCCCATTATTTGACCAAAACTTTCATTTAGTCTCCAGAAAAAAATTAGGATAATCCCTAAATATCTCAAATATAACATGTCTTTTGAAAAAAGTAAACTTGATTCTTGCCTCATATGACTAATAGCTTCTACAACTCGGTTGAATCAAGAATGCTGAAACACAGAAAGTCTTCAGGTTTCATTGATTTCCATTTATCATAGTAGTAGCAGCTTGTAGTCAGTGATCTTTGAAGTTCCTCTTACCTCTAATTTTCTTTGACATTTCCTTCTAAATCCCAATGTTTAGTATATTGAGTATCCTTAAAGCAGAATACATAATAGTGTTGTTTGTGATTCAAGAGTAGACTGTACTCCTCAGTATTGTTTCTCTGTTGCATTGAAATAATTATGTAATCCTCTTCATATTAAGGAGTGTTTGGTTTCATATTTTATTTTGAACACTGACACTTGGAAAGTGTCTGTAGTGTTAGCAGAGTACTCAAGTCTTAAAAGTAAGGAATCTGAAGCATATGGTGATTAAAAACTTTTCATTTATTCCACTTCTATTTTTTTTAATATTTATTGCTATCTTTTATCTTTCTCCTCCCATTATCAATTCTGAATCTCTCCAAGGAATTTATTTAAATTGTTAGAACTACAAAACATCTTTTTTAACCTCTATTGTAGAGTATTCACTGCTTTCAAAGGAAGAGTGATTAAAATTTTTTTAATAATCATTATAAAACATTGTACTTTAAAGCTTTTAAAAATTGTCTTTTAGAAAAAAAAAATATAGCCAGCAGTGAGTTCTCCACAAAAGAATGAAGGGAACACACCAGTAAGTGGTAGTATGTTGTCTCGAATCATGAAGCCTCATTTGACTTGATTTGTGTAGTAACTTCTGGATTTGCTGGCATGGTGGTGGCAGTAATGGTGCTGATGACAGTGGTAGTGACAGTTCCTCTAGGTACACGAGGATCTCAGAGTTTACCTGGCTATAGAGAGACTGCCCCTGAAAGCCTTATAGACTGTGGGTTTCACTATAAATTTGTATGCAGGGTACAGGATTGCTTTTTGATGGGAAGGGTACTTGTGAGGACTTCCCAGAGCCAATGATGAAACATGATAAAACATTCTTTTACATTTGAGTTTTTAAGAGATAAATGATTCTTAAAGTCTGACAAATGTTTAATTTTTTTCAGATTTATTTATTTATTTTTAGTTGAGAGTAAATTTAGCATAACGAGCTTTCAAGAATATTTGAGAGTTTATAGTTGTGGGTAAAAGGAGTCTGATTGTTAATACTAAGAGGAGAAGATTTTACAAGTTCGAAATCAAGGAAGCATTGGCCATCATTTGTGATGTGCCACAAGGAGCAGTCACAGAACTATACCTGCTTCCTGCCCCAAGAAGTCCCAGCCTGTCCTCTATTCTGAAAGGAACTTCTAATTCCAGATGAGAATCAGGCAAAATGTTTGGTACTTGTCCATAGTCAACAGATCAGTAAAAACTGCATTGTTCTAGTGATTAAAGAGAAACAGTACCATTTCCCTGCTTTCCAACCTGAACAGGCAACACAGAAACATCAGTCTGCAGTCTCACGTGGTATTCCAGCGCACTGAAAGTGGCCTTACTTGCATGTTTGAGAAACCAAGTCATGCTGCGTTTATTGATATTAATTTTCAGAAGACATGGTGAATGGCCAGGGGATTCAGTATGGTTTTGCATCAATTATTGCATAAATCATACAGCTGTTACATATTGGTTTTCTGCCAGTGAAGAAAGTAAAAATTAGCTGGGGAAAGAAAAAAAGAAGAAAACAGTGTCGTATAACATTGTGTTCCCATGATGACTTCTGAAATGTGTTTGTTACAAAGAGCTTTTGAAACCACAGCAACATAATTTTTTTTTTTCTTAGAAATACCAAAGATAGTGATCTAAACACAGTTTCAAAATGTGGTTCCCTAATTTCTACCCAACCCCCCACCCCGCCCCAGACATCATTATGTCTTTCTTAGGTATAGCCTTCTGGTTTGGGGAAGAGGGACACTGGAATATGTCAGCCATAAAGAACAATTCTTGACTTAACTAATAGGTCGAATTTGAGGCAGGATGGAATTATTCCCTCCTGAGTGTACTCATCCTGAAACTAATCCCTGTGATTCAAGTGGTAAGAAGTGCAGTATATGAAAAAGGCAAACAGTCCATATATTATGCCTTTAAGGAATGCTCAGGTATTCTTTATTCCAATGATTTCTATCCCACTACTGAGATTTCAGAATTTATAAGGCGATATTCTTTTTTTCCCTTTTGGGAGAGTTAGAAATATCTTGAGTTCAGAAGATTTTATTGGCATTGATTCATTGCTGTCTATATTATACCAAAAAATAAATGATGCTTTAAAAAATACTTCTCATTTACAATCAGATTAATAATTGTCAGCCTCAACAATTGAATGTTAAAATATTTTAAAATAATGTGGGGAATGTGCAGTGTCACCATAATATCTTCACCATAGTATCTTCATTGAGGTTAAAGATTTTTGTCAATCACTTTAATCATAAGAAAGACTTTGTTGCTAAATATAAGGTGGCATCAATTAGATTTTAAGCATCCATTTCACAGTCTTAGGTTTTCAAAGTAAATATGCATTGTAAATATATGTTCACTTACTTGGAGTATTTTATTTAGCATGTGGTCCAAATATTCTGTTATAGAATTTTCTATAATAACTAACTTATAACAGTGGTTATGCATGTAAATAATGGAGAAGAGATAGTACAATTATGTGATACTATATCAAAGTCTGTGCTAAAATGATCTAAGGGAAAAAAATGAGACATACATGTATGAAAAATAACTTGTTCTTAGTCTAAAGCCAATTATCTAGACTACAATAGAAACATGTTTCACATTTAAAACATTATTGATACAGCTTTTATAATATTTCTCATTATCTTTTAAATTTAGGAGGGTCCCTTGAACTTAAGATATGTTCATCAAAATCAGAGTAATGCAATCAAATTGAATTTTAAAAATCTAAAAGAACCAAAAAATCATACCAATTAATAATCAAGCTCAAAATTCTATTTAGAAGAAAAATATCATTAGACCAGAAATATAATTAGTTTCCCAATAAAAAAAGATTTTTTTGGAAAGCAAAGACTAAAATTAGTATGAAAATCTGTTCAAGGATCTATTTATTTTTTGTGAGAGAATCATTACTTTGATATACTTCATAGCCACAATTATGTATAAACTCAGTATTTTATTATGAAAATAATGATTCTCTGTCTGTATCATTCAGACATTATACTCCCCATCTACCTCTGTCACTTTGCTCTGTGTTCCCAACTGGTTTTACATTCCCATTTTCTTGTTATTACTCTTTTCGTTTTGGGGTTTATGGTCATTCCAGAAGTTAAACTCACAGTGGTATGCTGGTTGGAAGAAATGTTTCAGACTCTGCCTTATGATAATATTGTATTGTACTGTTGTAAAAATAAAATAGATTTGCCTTATTTTAGTCATCTAAAATTCCTCTGTCCAATTTGGTAGCCTTTAGCTACATGTGGTTATTTAAATTTAAATTAATGAAAACAAAATCAACAGTTCGGTTTCTTTGACTACATTTGAAGTGCTCAATAGCCTCATGTTGTTAGTAGCCAACACGGTAGACAATGTAGAACGATTCCATTTTGCAAAAAGTTTGTGTTGGAGAGGAGTGATAAACTAGATCTATCGGCAAACTTTTGGACATGCCAAATAGAATGTTACAGTATTTTCATAAGTACAGAAAAGAATAATGACTCTATCTTGTCATATAAACTCTAATAACAAACCAGGATGGCCCAAACATGAAAGGACAGCACTAAACTGGAATTGCATTAAACTTGGGACTAATAAATTTCTCATGTACTTTTATTGTCATGACTTTCCAGTTTCTTCCCTCCTTCTTCTACCACTATTTAGTAACCCAAGTTTATGTGGCCATTTACTTTTTTTTCTGTACTTTTAAACAAATAAAATAATTATAAGTTCATCTCTACTAAGGATTCTCTGACTTCCTTTTCTGACTCACCATTTAGGCTGACCGTGGACAACATTGGTATTGTCGGAGATGGCGGAATAGAAGGACAAGCGCTCATCTTCTCCTGCAAGAACTTCAAAATTGCAACTCACTGCTAAACAACCATCAACAGGAGAATGTTGGATCCCACGGAAAAAAGATGCCCCACATCCAAGGGCAAAGGAGGAGCCCAGACAAGACAGTAGGAGGTGCGAAATCGCGTTTAGAATCAAACCTCATATCTGCCGGAGATGCTCAGAGGGCTCAAACAAAACCTTCTGCACACGAGGACCCAGAGACCCCATAAAGACTGAGCCAGACCTACGTCTGAGTGTTTGAGTGTCTCCTGCAGAGGCAGGGGTCAGCAGTGGCCTGCCGTGGGGACAGGGACTCTGGCTGCAGCAGACCTGGGAAGACTTATGCCATGGTGTGTGGCATAAGTCCTCTTGGAGGCGATCACCATTAGATCCACCATAGAGCTACTGAGCAGACAACCCACAAACTGGAGAACTGTTATACCAAAGAAGTTCTTGCACTGTTACGGAAGTTCTAGGACCCAATCTGGGATCCAGCAAAGGTACTGGGAACCCCCAGGGAATTTGACTTTGGAGGCCAGTGGGATTTGATTACAGAACTTCCATAAGACTGGGGAAACAGGTTCTTGGACGGCACAGAAAAACCCTTATGTGCACCAGGACCCAGGAGAAAGGAGCAGTGACCCCACAAGAGACTGACCCAGACTTGCCTGTGAGTGTCCAGGAGTCTCCAGCGGAGGTGTGGGTTGGCAGTGGCCTGCCGAGGAGTCAGAGACACTGAATACAAAGGTGCTGGCATAAGTCCTTTAGAAGAAGGTAACAATTACTGCCCTTACCCCTACCATAGTTAAGCCTCAGGCTAAACAACAGGGAGGGAAAACAGCCCCGCTCATTAACAAAAAACTGGGTTAAAGATTTACTGAGTGTGCCCTGCCCACGAGAATAAAACCCAGATTCCCCCACAGCCAGTTCCTTCCATCAGGAAGCTTCCAAGCCTTTTATCCTTATCCATCAGAAGGCAGAAAGAATGAAAACCACAATCACAGGAAACTAACCAATCTGATCACATGGATCACAGCCTTGTCTAACTCAATGAAACTGTGAGCCATGCCATGTAGGGCCATTCAAGATGGACAGGTCATGGTGGAGAGTTATGACAGAACGTGGTCCACTGGAGAAGGGAATGGCAAGCCACTTCATTTCTCTTGCCTGGAGAATCCCATGAACAATATGAAATGGCAAAAAGATATAACACTGAAAGATAAACTCCCCAGGTCAGTAGGTGCCCAATATGCTACTGGAGAAGAGTAGAGAAATAGCTTCAGAAAGAATGAAGAGATGGAGCCAGGGCAGAATCAATAACCGGTGGATGTGACTGATGATCAAAGTAAAGTCTGATGCTGTAAAGAACAGTATTGCATAGGAACCTGTAATGTTAGGTCCATGAATCAAGGTAAATTGGAAGTGGTCAAACAGGAGATGTCAAGAGTGAACATTGATATTTTAGGAATTACTGAACTAAAATGGATGGGAATGGGTAAATTTAATTCAGATGACTATCTACTACCATGGGCAAGAATCCCTTGGTAAGAGAAAATGGAGTAGCCCTCATAGTTAAAAAAAAGAGTCCAAATTGTAGTACTTGGGTGCAATCTCAGAAAGGACAGGATGAGCTCTGTTTGTTTCCAAGGCAAACCGTTCAATATCACAGTAATCCATGTCTGTGCCCCAGCCACTAATGCCGAAAAAGCTGAATGGTTCAATGATGGCCTACATGACCTTCTAAAACTAACATGAAAAAAAAGATGTCCTTGCATTGTAGGGGACTGGAATGCAAAAGTAGGAAGTCAAGAGATACCTAGAGTAGCAGGCAAGGTTGGCCTTGGAGTAGAAAGTGAAACAGGGCAAAGGCTAACAGAATTTTGCCAAGAGAATGCACTGGTCATAGCAAACACCCTTTTCCAACAACACAAGAGTTGACTCTACACATGGACATCGAGAGATGGTCAATACCAAAATCAGATTGATTGTATTCTTTGCAGGCAAGATAGAGGGGATTTATACAGTCAGCAAAAATAAGACCAGGAGCTGACTGTGGCTCAGATCATGAACTCCTTATTGCCAAATTCAGACTTAAATTGAAGAAAGTAGGGAAAACCACTAGACCATTCAGGTATGACCTAAATCAAATCCCTTACAATTATACAGTGAAAGTAACAAATTCAAGGGATTAGATCTGAGAGTGCCTGAAGAACTATGTACACAGGTTCCTGACATTGTAAAGGAGGTGGTGATTAAAAACATCCCCAAGAAAAAGAAATGCAGAAGGCAAAATGGTTGTCTGAGGAGGCTTTACAAACAGCTGAGAAAGGAAGAGAAACTAAAGGCAAAGGACAAAAGGAAGGATAGACCCATCTGAATGCAGAGTTCCAAAGAATAGCAGAGAGAGATAAGAAAGCCTTCCTAAGTGGTCAATGCAAAGAAATAGAGGAAAACAATACAATGGAAAAAGCTAGAGATCTCATCAATAAAATTAGAGATACCAAAGGAACATTTCGTGCAAAGGCAGGCACAATAAATTACAGAAACAGTATGAACATAACAGAAGCAGAAGATATTAAGAAGAGGTGGCAAGAATACACAGAAGAACTATACAAAAAAGATCTTAATGACCCAGATAACAACCACGGTGTGATCATTCACCTAGAATCAGACATCCTAGAGTGCAAAAGTCAAGTGGGCCTTAGGAAGCATCACTATGAACAAAGCTAGTGGAGATGATGGAATTCCATCTCGGCTATTTCAAATCCTAAATGATGGTGCTATGAAAGTACTGTGCTCAGTATACCAGAAATTTTGGAAAACTCTGCAGTGGCCACAGGGCTGGAAAAGGTAACTGTTTATTCCAGTCCCAAAGACAGTGCCAAAGAATGTTCAAACTACCGCACAATTGCACTCTTCTCATATGCTGGCAATGTAATGCTGAAAATTCTCCAAGCTAGGCCTCAATAGCCTGCGAACCGAGAACTTCCAGATGTTCAAGCTGGATTTAGAAAAGGCAGAGGGACCAGAGATCAAATTTCCAACATTTGCTGAGTCATGGAAAAAGCAAGAGAGTTGCAGAAAAGCATCTGCTTCTGCTTTATTGACTACGCCAACGCCTTGGACTGTGTGGATCATAACAAACTGTGGAAGATTCTTAAAGAGATGGGAATACCAGACCACCTGACCTGCCTCCTGAGAAACTTGTATGCAGGTCAAGAAGCAACAATTAAAACTAGATATGGAACAACAGACAGTTTCAAAATTGGGAAAGGAATACATAAAGGTGGTATATTGTCACCTTGCTTATTTAAGTTTTATGCAGAGTACATCATGTGAAATGCCGGGCTGGATGAGGCACAAGCTGGAATCAAGATTGCTGGGAGAAATATCAATAATCTCAGATATGCAAATGACACCACCCTTATGGCAGAAAGCTCAGAAAAACTAAAGAGATTCTTGATGAAAGTGAAAGAGGACAGTGAAAAAACTGGCTTAAAACTCAATGTTCAAAAAACGAAGAATACCTCCAGTCCCATCACTTCATGGCAAATAGATGGGGAAACAACAGAAACAATGATAGACTTCATTTTCTTGGGCTTCAAAAATGCTGCATATGGTGACCATGACCATGAAATTAAAAGATGCTTACTCCTTTGAAGAAAAGTTATGACCAACCTAGACAGCATATTAAAATGCAGAGACATTACTTTGCCAACAAAGGTCCATCTAGTCAAAGCTGTGGTTTTTTTCTGGTAGTCATGTGTGGATGTGAGAGTTGGACCATAAAGAAAGGGGAGTGCCAAAGAAATGATGCTTTTGAACTGTGGTGTTGGACAAGACTCTTGAGAGTCCCTTGGACTGCAAGGAGATCCAACCAGTCAATCCTAAACAAAATCATTCTTGAATATTCATTGGAATGACTGTTGCTGAAACTGAAGCTCCAGTACTTTGACCACCTGATGCAAAGAACTGACTCTTTAGAAAAGGCCCTGATGCTGGGAAATATTGAAGGCAGTAGGAGAAAGGGTTGACCCAAAATGAGATGGTTGGATGGCATCACCTACTTGCCGGTCATGAGACTGAGCAAGCCCTGGTAGTTGGTGATGGACATGGAAGCCTGGCATGCTGCAGTCCGTGGGCTCACAAAGATTCAGACATGACTGAGGAATTGAACTGATGTATAATGCTGACTCCCCATCAGAAAACAAGGTTTGTATGCTATCAGATGGTTGGACATCTGATGACATATTATCATCTATGCTTACTTTTTATTCTTTTCATATTTTTAAGTTTATTAGTATATCAGTTTCTTATCTACCATTGTGTTTTAAAAATTACTCTTGAGTGCTATGGATACTAGATCAAAGAAAAGAAATTCCTGTCTTCATAGAAATTACATTTTACTGTGTGTATGAAAGGTGGAGCTTACATTGGAGTGGAGGGAACATCAAGTCACAGTTGCCTTCTGGAACCATAGCTTTCAGTTGTATAGTAAGAATTCTGATGTGTTCATATTAAATTACTCCTGCATTTTACATAAAAAGGCAATAAAATAATTCATTAGAATGGTAAAAAGTATAGGTTCATGATAAACATTCTTAAAATAAAAATCTACATTAATTTTCATTCATAAATAATAATAATAAATTTAATTTCAAGGCCAATAAGGCATGGGAAAGAAAGCATGTATTTATTTATACATAGGAACACTTTAACTTGTCTTTTTCTAAGGATATAAAGCTGTTCCATGTATTTTTAAAAACTATGGTTCCAAATTCTAAAATTACATTTCAGAGCTTACCACAAAAACATTCTAATAAGACTTATTAATTTGTCCATCCATTCTCAAAGTTTATTGGTCATCTTTTATATGCCGATACTGAGGAATAATTTTCTCATTTTATGTTCAATGATAGCATGTACACAGATCTAATATTATTTAAAATTAAGTAATTTAATTAATTGTCTAGTTGCTAAGTTGTGCCCGATTCTTTTGCAACCACATGAATTCTAGCCCGCCAGGCTCCTCTGTCCACAGGATTCTCCAGGCAAGAATCCTGAAGTGGGTTGCCGTTTCCTTCTCCAGAGGATCTTCCTGACCCAGGGATAGAACCTGTGTCTGCTGCATTGGCAGGTGAATTCTTTACCACTGAGCAACCAGGGAAGCCTGGTTAGTACCTATGGTATTGCCTAGCTGTTTAGCTCAGCCCACAGTCCTGATTTTATACCTAACTGTGGAAAGCAGTCAAAACCTTTGTAGGTGTGAAGGGAAGAAATGAACCTTCAGTGCTGTTCCCTGATAGCCCATTTCTTTCTCTCAGCCAACCCCACCGGGTGAACAGTACAGAGTAGAAGCTTTTACAATAAGGCCTTTTCATTGCACAAGTCAGATTAGTGTGATGCAGGCAATTCCCAGGTTGGGTGATTTGGATCCTGGAGAAATCCGTTTTGGCTAGCTCATGTAGAGTCAGTGTTGTCAATGGCAAATGGAAACCTTAGGAAAACTGCAGCAGGTGCAGATCTTTTCAGCAGGAGCTAGGTCATGTCCACACTGAAACTACCAGGGGTTAGGAAATGAGGATCCCCAGTGGGTTCGTATCAGTCATGATTCCCTCTCAGAAACAGGAGATAGAGTGTCACTCAGCCTCACCTGAGTACACTGGGTAAGAGACGCATGGTATGTGGTCCAGCTGCTGGTAGCAGGGCAACAGTTTCTGCAACAGACACTGGCAATAACACACGTCAGCCAAGAGAAGGTCCTGCAAAGGTTTGAAAATATGAAGTAGCTCCTGAAAGCTTCCCACATACCGGTACTTGAAGTTATCTCCCCCGTGTGGATACTGGATGTATGAAGTTCAACTGCTGTTTGTTGGTTCCATTACAAAGGCTACTTTCAGTTTTTCTCATGAGTTTATGAGTCATACTACCTTAAGCAAGGAGAAAGCTCATTCTCTCTTAAGGCCTCTCTCTAGTGTGAAGGTTCTGGTGCTAAAGAAACTTAATAAATGCAGGCAGAGGAGCACCAAAACTTCTACCCTCATAAGGCCTTTCTTCATGTGAACTCTCATGGGCCAGGGAAGGTGGGAGAGTCTTCTGTAGTCTCTCCCATATTTTCTGAACACACAAGACCTTGTTCCAGTGTGAAGTCTCTGGTGTCAAAGAGGCTGGCGTTATCAGTGAATTTCCTGCCTGCACTTTGTCCACAGGCTTTCCTGTGGTGTGAACTTCCTTGTGTTGACTAAGGTGGGGGCTACTGATACACACTTTCCCATATTCACTGTATACATAAGGCTTTGTTCTACTATGAATTCTCTTATGTGTCTTAATGTAGGAACTTTGGCTAAAGAATTTTCCACATTCATCACACTCATAAGACCCTCTAGTGTGGCATTTTCTGGCGCTCAGCAGTGTATCTTTATGGATAAAGGTTCTCTCACAACTGCCTCGCATAGAAACCTTTTCTCCACTGTGAACTCTGATGCTGAGTAAGTCTGTCTTTGTAGCTGAAAGCTCTCCCACAGGCATTGCACTCGTAAGGTTTTGCTCCAGTGTGAACTTTCTGGTGCTAAACAAAGTGTGATTTTTCTCTCAAAGGATTTCCCACATTCACCCTTAAAAGGCTTTGAACCTGTGTGAATTCTCTGGTGTATTTTGAGGCTGGAGTTGCTGCTAAAAACTTTTCCCATGATCATTGCACTTGTAAGGCATTGCTCTGCTGTGAATTTCCTTGTGTGATAGAAAGTAGGACCTGTGGCTAAAGAATATCCCACATTCGCTGCACTCATAAGGCTTCTATAACTTGTGGATTTCTGGGTGCTGAACACATTCCTCCTGATGGCTACAAGCTTCCTCACTTCCACCACACTGGTGATCACTTTATCCAGTGTGAAAGGCCTCTTCACAGCACTCCTGCATGGCATCTCCCTATTGCGAGTGGCACAGGTGCTGGACAAGTCCAGAGCCGGCCAAGAAGTCTTCCTCACCCTTTCTGCAGGTACAGGCCTTGCAGGTACACGTGACATCTTCAGCCATTCACAGAGGAGTCCTGACCCTTTCTCCTTCTAGTGATCATCCCTCCACTGCTGCCTCTGCATTTGGTCAAGGTTTACACTGAATGAGAGGGCTCTTCCACATGATCTCCCTGGATGTGGTTGCTGCCCCAAGAGATGTTTCCTGCCATCTAGGCAGCTGCAAAATGCCTTTCAAGATTGGGTCACACGTGTCACATGAGATAGATGCACAGCTCCCCCACTCCCCCATAGAGTTCGGACATGTGCTATTTTTATAGAAACACCTTGCTCAGAATATGCCTCTCTGTCCTCCACACCATGGCTATAACAAGGGCCAGGGCATTCTTTGCTTACCTCTGCCTTTGCTGCACTTATGCCTCAGTTCAGTTCAGTTCAGTCACTCAGTCATGTCCGACTCTTTGCGACCCCATGAATGGCAGCACACCAGGCCTCCCTGTCCATCACCAACTCCCAGAGTTTACTCAAATCCATGTCCATCGAGTTGGTGATGCCATCCAGCCATCTCATCCTCTGTTGTCCCCTTCTCCTTCTGCCCCCAACTCCTCCCAGCATCAGGGTCTTTTCCAGTGAGTCAGCTCTTCGCATGAGGTGGCCAAAGTATTGGAATTTCAGCTTCAGCATCAGTCCTTCCAGTGAACACCCAGGACTGATCTCCTTTAGGATGGACTGGTTGGATCTCCTTGCAGTCCAAGGGACTCTCTAGAATCTTGTCCAACACCATAGTTCAAAAGCATCAATTTTTCAGCGCTCAGCTTTCTTCTGTGCCTACCCCTTCAGAAACCGTGGGCTCTCTTTCTGACTGAAATTGAGAAATCAAATGGTATCTGGAAAATTAAATTCAAAATAAATTCAAAGTAAGACATTAGAAGAAAAAAAATTCTTGTTTTGCTTTCTTTTTTACATTTTTGTTTTTGAAATAACAAGATGTAAAAGTTATCTTTCTTTCGATAAGTCCAGATGTTAGCTTTCTGTTATCTTGCATACTTAACTTGAACACTTTCAGTTTTTGGAACCCTTACAGCAGTTGAGGCTTATTGTATTAATTGCCATCTCCATCATTACTAGATTTTCTTGCTCCATTCTGTTTGAATCACAAAACACTCCTTGCTTTACCCCTCTCCATTATCACTCCCCCCATAATTTGCCATCATCTTTTAAGTTCTAGTCAGTTTCTTAATTACAGTAGGATTATCTTCCTTGTACACCATGTCCATGCATAGTTTCCCAACTTAAAAAACTATTCTGGACTTCCTTGGAGGCCTACTGGTAAGACTCCACGCTGCCAATGCAGGGCTTATGGGTTTGATACCTTGTCCCATAACCAAGATCCCACATGCCGAGTCGTGTGACCAAAAGATAAAAACAAACAAAAATCACTTACCTCACTTAGTGTTTGATCCTTTACTGTTGTTCAGTCACTCCCTCCCCTCTGACTCTTCGTGACACCGTGGAGTGCAGCACACCAGGCCTCCCTGTCTGTCTTTTCATCTTCTGGAGTTTGGTCAAACTCAGGTCCCTTGAGTTGGCTGATGCTATCTAACCATCTAAGCCTCTTCTGCCCTCTTCTCCTTTTGCCTTCAATCTTTCCCAGCATCAGTGTTTTTTCCAGTGAGTTGGTTCTTCTCATCAAGAGGCCCATGTATTGGAGCTTCAGCATCAGATTTTCCAATGAATATTCAGGGTTGATTTCCTTTAGGATTTACTGGTTTGATTTCCTTGCAGTTCAAGAGTCTCTTCCAGCACTACAGTTCAAAAGCTTACATTCTTCAGTACTCAGCCTTCTTTCTGGTCCTACTCTCACATCTCTACACGACTAGAAAAACCATAGCTTGACTATACTGACCTTTGTTGGCAAAGTGATGTCCTTGCTTTTTTTAATATGCTGTCTAGGTTTATCATAGCTTTCCTTCCGAGGAGAAACCATCTTTTAATTTTATGGCTTACAGTCACCATCTGCAGTGATATTGAAACCCAAGAAAATAAAGTCTGTCACTGTTTTTGTTTTTTCCCCATCTATTTGCCATTAAGTGATGGGACCAGATGCCATGATCTTAGTTTTTTGAATGTTGAGTTTTAAGCCAACTTTTTCAATGTTCTCTTTCACTCTCATCAAGAGGCTCTTTAGTTCCTCTTCAATTTCTGCCATTAGATTGGTATCATCTGTGTATCTGAGGTTATTGATATATCCCCCAGCAGTCTTGATTCCAGCTTGTGATTCATCCAGCCCAGCATTTTGCATGATATAGTCTCCATATAAGTTAAATAAATAGGGTAACAATATATAGCTGTTTATGTCCTTTCATGATTTTAAGTCACTCAGTTCTTCCATGTAAGGTGGAACTATGTTCCATGTAAGGTCTAGCTATTGCTTCTTGACCCAAATACAGGTTTCTCAGGAGCCAGATAAGGTTGTCCGGTATTCCCATCTTTTTAAGAATTTTCCACAGTTTGTTGTGATTCACACAGTCAAAGGCTTTAGCATAGTCAATGAAGCAGAAGTAGATATTTCTGGAATTCTCTTGCTTTCTTATGAGCCAGTGAATGTTGGCAATTGTATCTCTGGTTCCTCTACCTTTTCTAAACCCAGCTTGTACATCTGGAAGTTTTCGGCTCACATGCTGCTGAAGCCTAGCTTGAAGGAGTTTGACCATAACATTACTAGCATACAGAATGAGCACACTTGTATGGTAGGTTGAACTTTCTTTGGCATTGCCTTCTTTGAGATTGGAATGAAAACTGACCTTTTCCAGTCCTGTGTCTGTTGCTGAGTTTTCCACATTTGCTGATATATTTAGTGTAGCACTATAACTGCATCTTCTATTAATAATTTATGTAGCTCAGCTGAATTCCATCACCTCCACTATCTGTGTTCATGGTAATACTTCATAAGGCCCACTTGACTTCACCTTCCAGGATATCTGGCTTTAGGTGAGTGACCACACTATTGTGGTTATCTGGGTCATTAAGGCACTTTTTGTATAGTTGTTCTGTGTATTCTTGCCACTTCTTAATCTTTTCTGCTTCTGCTAGATCCTTACCATTTCTGTCCTTTATTGTGCCCATCCTTACATGAAATGTTCCCTTGTTATCTCCAGTTTTCTTGAAGAGATCTCTGTTCTCTTGTTTCCCTCTATTTCTTTGCATTGTTCACTTAAGAAGTCTCTTATCTCGCCTTGCTGTTCTCTGAAACTCTGCCCTCAGTTGGGTGTATCTTTCCCGACATCCTTGCCTTTTGCTTCTCTTCTAAGCGATTTGTAAAGCCTCCTCAGACAACTGCTTAGTCTTCTTGCAGTTCCTTTTCTTCTGAGATGGTTTTAGTCACTGTGTCCATAGGTCTTAGGCACTCTGTCTGCCAGATCTAATCCCTTGAATTTGTTCATCATCTCCACTGTATAAGCATAAAGGATTTGACTTAGGTAATATGTGAATGGCCTAGTGGTCTTCCCTGCTTTCTTCAATTTAAATCTCATTTTTGCAGTTAGGAGCTCATTATCTGAGCCAGTCACTTCCAGGTCTTGCTTTTGCTGACTGTATAGAGCTTCTCTATCTTTGGCTGCATGGAATATAATCATTCTGATTTTTATGTTGACCATTTGGTGGTATCTATCTCTTGTGTTGTTGGAACAGGTTGTTTGCTGTAACCAGGGTGTTTTCTTGACTAACTTTGTTAGCCTTTGCTGTGCTTCATTTCGTCCTCCAAGACCAGACTTACCTGTCACTCCATGTATCGCTTGACTTTCTACTTTTTGGTTCCAGTACTCTGTGATGAAAAGGACATTGTTTTTTTTGGTGTTAGTTATAGAAGTTTTAATATTAGGATTATCATAAAAGTTTTCTCCTTTAGCTATTAATGTGGTCAGTTACATTAATCAGTTTTTTAAAATTGAATAAATTTTGCTCTCATAATGAACTTTACTTGATTTGGAAGTATTATCTTTCTAATGAATTGTTGAATTTGTTTTGCTAGTATATTCTTAAGAATTTTTGCCTTTATGTTCCTAATTGGTATCATTAATTGACTTTCTTTAAATGTTTGTCAAGTTTTGTTTGCCTTTTAAAAAGCTAGTAAATATTACCGCTTCTTGGATTTTCAAAAATTATTATCTGAAACTTTGTGTAAGATTAATATTTCTTCCTTAAATGTTTGATAGAATATATTAGTGAAGCCATCTTGTGCTAAAGGTTTCTTTCAACAAAGACTTTTTGTTAGTTATGGTAAATTGCTTTCTCAAGGAGTTTTCCTATTTTATCTACACTGTTGAATTTATTGCCATAAATTTTATTTATCATATTCACTTCTCTTTTAATGTCCATATTATTTTTAATGATGTCACTTCTGTCATTTTTGATACGGACAATTTGTTTATTTCTCTTTTTGATTAGGCTATCTAGATATTTATCAATTAATATCTTCAAAGAACCAGTATTTGATTTGTTGATTTTCTCTTTTCTCTTTTCAATTTTATTATTTTTCTCTTATTACTTTTGTTTTTCCACCTTCTACTTATTTTGAGTTTAGTTTTTTTAGTCTTAGTTTAGTCTTTTTTTAAAAGCTTTCTAAGATAGAAACTCGGTCATGATTTTAAAATATTTTCTTTCCAAATATAGAATTTTTAAGTTGTAATTTTTCCTGCTTTAGTAGACTTTCATCATTTCTGATGTGTTATCTCTTTATTATCATTCAGTTCAAAATCTTTTGTAATTTCTCTTGTGATTTTGTCTTTGTTCTTTGGATTATTTAGAATTATGCTGCTTGCCTCCAAATATTTGAAGGTTTTATTCTTGTTATAAAATACCAATTTAATTGTATATTTCTTTTTTAAGTTTATATTCTGAATATATTCCAGATATTGTAAGTGATAGACTGAAGAAATTTTTTTCTATTTTACTTTTGTTATGAAATCCATCTCGATAATTGTTTGCTAAATCTTGGTGGAGGCAGCCAGCCAGTGGTGCATCCTCCCATTCATTACAGACACATCACTTTCTAATACTTTTCCTTAAGTTTATTTAACTCTTTAATGCCCTCAGCTTTGTTCCTTATAGGCTTTTTATTCTGGCATCCCTCATTGAGCATTTCACATATGGTCATTCTAAAGTCATACAATTTTTTTAGTATTTTGTTAAGTCCTGAGTTTGCCATTTATTCTCAATAGATCAGACACAGATGCCTCTGAAAATTAGTAATATGATTTTTCCCTTAATATTTCTGTATATTTCAGACAGAATTTTTATTACCCTGAAACCAAATATAATTTCTCATCCACCAAAGAGTAAATCACAGACTTCTCAGGAATCTTGCTAAAAGTTGGTCAGAAAGTCAGCTTGGTTCAAGTAGTAGCTGGTCCTAAAGTACTTACTTCTTTCACTTCCTACTGAATCCAGGACCCGTGACAAGAGTTTCACGAGGAAAGGGATTGGATGCATTACTGCAGGTAATGAAACATTCCTGAAAGTTTGGAAAAGAATTTTCTTGAGAGCATTAGAGTCACAAAAAAGGAAGCATCACATTTTCTTATCCCTAAGTGTCATAGACATGTGACCAACTCCGCCATTTTTAGATTGAATGAGGAATGTAGTTTTATGTACTCCTTGTTCTACATTACTTTGCTTTCTTTCTAGTGTTTTTCTCCTTGCTTTAAAATAATAATTATTTTTGTTATAATCTGGGTTTCCTCAGTCATTGTTTTGCCCTTGAAATATTTTCTGGAATAAGATAGCTATATAAATGAAATATATATAAATAAATACATTTGCTTGCCTTAAGTCACCTTCCCTATGTAATAGGGAAAATAATTCCTATTTCATAAGACTTCTCTGAAGGTTAAGTGAGAAAACATATGTAAAACATCTCACAAAGCATTCAGGCCATAATAGCTATTTAATATATATCAACTTTCTCCCCTGTCCCATTTGATTTTTTTCCTTTGGTCATAGGAGTTCTGTGAACATATCTGTCTTCCATATTGGCAGACTAAATGATGCCAGGAAAACTTCTAATACTTAACATCTATGATTTTAAACTAGCTTCATTTATTTAATTATTTTTCCCTAGATTCTTAAAAATGAAGTGACATTTTTCTTCTTAACAAGTCCTTTTACTTTACCCAAAGGTCCCTGAAGAAAAACCTTTAGGGAAAGCTGAGTTTTTAAAATAAATTTATAAATTCAATGTTTCATTCTTTTGCTTCCATTTTCCAACCTGTCAAACACATCTGTTTTGCTTTTGCCTCAGTGGGTTCTCTGCAGGAGCCCACTTCTTGACATGATTATCCCAGCAATCTCATTTTTAGCTCCTAACCTGGCAGCTACCTCCTGAAATGCTTTAAGATATTTTACAGATTTTTCTGTTAGTGACCCTGGAGAGACTACTTTTTTGTGTGGGTAAGATTCCTGAATTAAATCATCTGCTTGATTGTCTTTCTAATTTCTGTGTTCACTCTTGTTCTTCAATGAATAATTTATGTTCTGTGGCTCAGAAGGAAGGTGCAAACTTACATCTCCTTTCAGGAGAGACTCTGCCCGATCCTCTTGGCAGTTTAGTTGATAGTGGTACCCCCAAGCTCTCAAGCATTTTCAAATGTGTTGTGGCCATAGGGTGCCTTTAAGAAAGTGATGAGATGTCAGAGTTCCTTTGGGTCTGAGAATTTCACAAGAGACTACATTCTTTCTCCATGAAGATCTTTTTCTCTAGAAATCAAGAATTTCAGCTTCACAGTTGTTTTACCACCTGCAAGCTTCACCTTCTCCATCAATCCATTATCCTAGTGACACCTGACATTTCGCACTTCAGAACAGCTTCATCACATTCTCTCCTGTACCTCTCTAGTATCATCCAGAGTGGCAGTCATTCTCTTTGATAATTCCACTGAATTATAAATTTTCCTGGAGTCTGTGACTTCCCCGTTGAACCCATCCTTTCCCCAGCAACAGAATCCATGAGCCTGTCTTCTGTGTTCTTTATGTATATCGCACACACCTCTGTTCTTTTTTTTTACCCCAGGCATTTTTATCTACTTCCTGTGTTTGGATTCTGCCACAGTTAAGATTCTCATCATGACATAATTGGATGTATGTAACTGTTGCCTAACACCTTTTTCCTGACTTCTGTCTTTTCCTCTCTCCAATCCATCCTCTCTACACTGTCACCAACATACCTTTTTAAACACATATAGCTGATAACATTATTTCTGTTTTAAAAATCTTTGAGTAGGTCCCTGCTACCCATAGATAAATGATCTGGCTTTACCTACCAGTTCCAAAGATGTACCTATAGTCCACCCATCCATCAAAAATCATAATACTATTTTGTATTCTGTGACTTTATATAGTGGGAAACTTCTCTCTGGAATACCAGTGTTTATAATCTCTGATTCTACCTTTTAAGTTCAGTTCAAATACTAGGCCTCCCAAAACCCCATTCACGTTCACCTTACCTTTTCTGTGTTTCTTATTTTGCATTGTCCATCAGTTACTTACACAACAATTTGTATTTATATTTCTCTTCAAATTAGAGAAAGGTACCTTGGGAAAAAAAATCTCGAAAGATGTCTAAGATGTTTTGTTCCCAGTGCGCAGCATAGCTTCTGCCCTTAATAGCATAGTAAATATTTGCTGACTCAGTGATCAGAGGAAGAGGCAGACCAGGAAGCAGATAAAGAATACAATATATTAGTGTATGAAGTTACTTTATATTTTAGAAACATTAAAACAGATCTCTGTGAGAAAACAAGGATAAAAATTGTAAGGAACGTGGAAAGATAAGATCTGGAGGGACTAGTGGGAACTTAGGGAGAATAAAAAAGGAAAAAACTTGGGGGATGCTTATAATTTTTCATAGATATGTCTAAGCAAGACAGAGGCCTTTAGAATTTAAGATTGCTCCCTGTCACTGGTGCCTGTTTTCTTAGGGAAAATGTAATTTGTGTAGTCTGTATCATTGAAAAAGAAAGAGAGTTCCCAAAACACATCTACTTGTACTTTATTGACTACACCAAAGCCTGTGACTGTGGATTACAGCAAACTATGAAAAATTCTTAAAGAGATGGGAGTACCAGAACACCTAACCTACCTCCTGAGAAACCTGTATACAGGTCAAGAAGCAACAGTTAGAACTGGACTAGGAACAACAGACTGGTTCCAAATCGGAAAAGGAGTACATCAAGGCTGTATATTGTCACCCTGCTTATTTAACTTATATGCAGAGTACATCATGAGAAATGCTGGGCTGCAGGAAGCATAAGCTGGAATCAAGATTGCTGAGAGAAGTATCAATAACCTCAGATATGCAGATGACATCACCCTTACGGCAGAAAGTGAAGAAGAACTAAAGAGCCTCCTGATGAAAGTGAAAGAGGAGAGTGAAAAAGTTGGCTTAAAACTCAGCATTCAAAAAACTAAGCTCATGGCATCTGGTCCCATCACTTCATGGCAAATAGATGGGGAAAGAGTGGAAACAGTGTCAAACTTTAATTTTTGGGGCTCCAAAATCACTGCAGATGGTGACTGCAGCCATGAAATTAAAAGACGCTTGCTCCTTGGAAGAAAAGCTATGACCACCCTAGACAGCACATTAAAAAACAGAGACATTACTTTGCCAACAAAAGTCCATCTAGTGAGAGTTGGACTCTAAAGAAAGCTGAGTGCTAAAGAATTGATGCTTTTAAACTGTGGTGTTGGAGAAGACTCTTGAGAGTCCCTTGGAATGTAAGGAGATCCAACCAGTCAATCCTAAACGAAATCAACCTAGAATATTCATTGGAAGGACTGATGCTGAAGCTGAAACTCCAATACTTTGGCCACCTGATGCCGAGAAACGACTCATTGGAAAAGACCCTGATGCTGGGAACAATTGAAGGCAGGAGGAGAAGGGGACAACATAGGATGAGATGGTTGGATGGCATCACCGACTCGATAGACATGAGTTTGAGCAAACTTTGGGAGTTGGTGATGGACAGGGTAGCCTGGCGTGCTGCAGTCCATGGGGTCACAAAGAGTCAGACATGACTGAGCGACTGAACTGAACTGAAAGGTACAGGTTTCCTCTAGTAGTTTTGTATTTGAATTGGCCATGGGTCAGAATGTTCTAAGTAATAACTTGTTACTTAGATGACTGCAACGATTGTGGAAAAGACTGAGTTAACAAAATCACTGCTTGCTTTAAAGGGGGTGTAGAAAAGAAGTAAAAAAGAGGACATGGTACATATTTGTGGTAGAAGTGGAGTACTGAACATAGAATCATGAGGCCTGAATTGTGTCCCAAATTTGCTACTCTCTAATTACCCAAATGGGCAAATCATTTAATCTCGTCTGTTCTCATCAGTAAAAATTAGACATTGATACCAACTTACTCAGTGATTAGAGCTATCTTATGCATATAAAAAGTCAACAAATTTTTAACATACTTTATTGATATAATTAGTTTTTCACAATTTTGCCCACAGTAAGTCTATGCCTTATTTTTTTAAAGTAGAAAAGAACCCACATTACATATATAACAGCAGAAAACCCCACCTCAGATCCCTCTTGCTCTCGATAATTTTGTATTTGTCAATACAGTGAGGCAATTTTATTCAGAATACTAAAATAAATTGAGTGAAGGCTCAGGCTTCCCCCTAGTTTAGGAATTACTTTAATTTCTCTTTGGTTTTATGCTTTCCCACAGGCAGTTTAGAATGTCACATACACTTAGAGTAGACACGTTGTTCAGTGAAATTGTGCAAAACGTTTATGACAATCCTCATCTGAGACATAAACACGTCTTGTTTCCTGCTCGTGTTTTCAATAAAGCCATATTATTTCAAGCAAAATTACTCAGAATATGACTAAACACATGCTCTGCAGAACAACATTTAATAGAGGCATTTCCTTTTCTTGCATGAGAGAGAAAAAATATGTACTAAGTTTCTCTATTTAACTGATGGTCTCTAGGATGGAGATAATTAAGTTACCATTGAGCTCGTATCTACCAACTCTCATGATCTGTCCCAGGCATTCTCTGCTACCAGGTTTCCTGCCTTTTTTTTCCCATTTAAAATGTCTGAGGTGCCTACTCTCTTTCCATGATTTCCTTTCTCACTCTTCTCATTTTTCTTGTCTCCTCCATTGAGGGAGAAGAAGGCGCAAAGCAGGAAGTTATTTGGCAAGTCATTCTCAGGCCAGGAAAAACAATTGTTTTCAAATCAATTGAACAATATCCTAACCTTGACTATTTTCTCCGCTCTTGGACCCTAGTGTAACAAAGGTGTCTGAACAGATTCATTGTCTCTTTGGACAGATTTGTACCTCATCACAGGGGAGTCAATTTCCTAATGTATCAACAAGAAAGATACATTCCCTCATATCTGTTTTAATATATAGCATTCAGAAAGCTAATTTTTTAAAGTCTTATTATCATGAAATTCATGAGCAAAATAAGCATCCTTTAAAGGCTCAATGTTTAGATGTCTTGATTGGTAAATCACACATATTAGCTAGTAACATTTTAAATTCCTTTTGGACAGAGACCATTTTTGTACTTTTGAGTATCTCAGATTTCCAAGCATTCATAATGGATGTTTGATAAATACACATTGAATTAAATTTAACATATCTCTTCAACATACCTTTTTTGGTGAGAGAATGAAATGATCTGAAGGGAAGAAAAATCAAAGTTTTAGCCTGTTTCTGTCCTGTTTGAAGCATAATTGATAGGTGATTCCCTAAATCAGAGGGAAATAAAGTAATATAACTGTAGCAAATAGGTCAACGTACATCCTTATTTTCCACCTTGGGGTTTTGACAGAATCAAAGGTAGAAACATGCAATAGCTGCAGCTTTTGATTTGCTAAATTTTGTGACATGTTTCTGTATACCAGAGATGTGGCAAGACAATGAAATTGCTGTCATCTCTATTATGTTTTCAGTATGATTGAAAGTAGTACTTAGTTGTAGAATAACTCCTTAATCTGTTGTTATTGTTTTCTCTCTATTATAACTTTAGTTTCATTGACCAAATTAACATGTATTGTTATCCATGAAGTGACAATCTTTGGGGGAGAGAATATCATTGATCCTTGCATTGATGTCATTGGAGGTTATGCCATTGCTATACATTTCAGCATTATGTAGTTAACATTGTGTCAGTACATAGCCCATAAAAATGAGCTAGAGTTATGTAATGTTGCTTGAAAGTTTTAAACAGATGGCAAGATACTGTGACAAAACACTTTTTAATTGAATACTCAGAAACCCTTTTGGGTAAATAATGTGTGTTTCACAGTTAGGTTTCAGTGTGATTTTCCCAGAGTCCAGCCCGCAGAAGGGTGTGTAGCTCTGAATTACGCCCGCGGATCACCCCAGCCCTTTGTGCGCACTTACAGCTCCCTCTCCCTTCGCACCACAGCTGGCCCTTCTCTCCACCACTGAGTTTTAAATAATTCAGTGAGATTCTTGAGAAGCAGGGAATGTTTTGCATAATTTTGAAGCTTGATTACTATTTGCACCAAATGCTGCTGATCAGCAAGATTGCCTCAATGGGAATAGAGAAGATTCCCTTTGAATTGAAATTCAAAACAAATTCATTATACTAAAAACTTGAAAAGGAAGACTCACTGTAATATCATTTTGAATTTAATACAGGAAAATCACGAAGGTAGATCACAATACAATATGGGAAAGAGATCTGTTTGGTAGACTTTGCTTCAGAACCATTAATAGGGAATAACACTCGTTATGGCAGTTGTATTAAAACTTAGCATTTATATATGACAAGGATGTGTCATGAAACAAGGATTGGTATTAATAAAACTATCTGAAATTATGATCTTGTATATATACAAATCCACAATGAAAATATATGAGACCGTTGAATATCCCAGACTGAGCAAATAATTTGATCTGCTGGATTAAAAAAAAATAGGTAATACAAAAAAAACCTTAGTATTTATTTTTCTTATGGCCTTACTTATTGACTTGTGAGATTTTTCTCTATCTCCCTATCCCACCCCAAGAATTGTTATTAATTTAAAATTTTTATTATTATGCAAAAAATAATAAGCACCCCATTTGAACAGTTTTTGTATAAATTTTTGTTTATGCAGAGCTCAATTCTTTAAAGAAAGGAAATACAAATAAAGCACAAGACTCATAAGTGGTATAGAAGAGTACTTGGTTTAGAAATAGATGATTTCTTCCTTTTTTTTTTTCAGTTGAAGTATAATTGATTTAGTGTTACATTAATGCTGTACAGAAAAGTGGTTCAATTATACATACATAGGTATATGTATTCTTTTTTAATATATTCCGTTCCATGGTGGTTTATCATAGGATAGTGAATATAGTTCTCTGTGCCGTAAAATGGGACCTTCTTGTTTCTTCATTCTGTGTATAGAAGCTGACGTATGCTAACCCCAGCCTCCCACTCCATTCCTCCTCCAGTTCCTTCCCCCGGCAACCACAAGGCTGTTCTGTGTGTCTTTGAGTCTGTTTCTGGTTTGCAGATAGGTTCATTTGTGTCATATTTTAGATCCAACATATAAGTTATATCATACGGTATTTGTCTTTCTCTGACTTACTTTACTTAGTAGGATAGTCTCTAGTGGACCCGTGCTGTTGCAAATGGCATTATCTCATTATTTTTTATGGCTGAGTAGTGTTCCGTTGTATCACGTACTGCATCTTCTTTACCCATTTATCTGAGGATGGACGTTTAGATTGTTTCCATGTCTTGGCTAATGTGAATAGTAGATGCTGTGACCATAAGGGAGAATATATCTTTTTTATTTATGGTTTTGTCTGGATAAATGCCCAGGAGTGGGATTGCTTGATCATATAGTAATTCTGTTTTAGTTTTCTGAGGAACCCCCATAGTCTTCTACAGTGGCTGCAACAACTTACATTCCAAACAGTGGTTAGGAGGGTTTCTTTTTCTCCACTCCTTCTTCAGCATTTATTACTTGTAGACTTTTTAATGATAGCCATGCTGACTGGTATGAGGTGGTACCTCATAGTTTTGAATTGCATTTCTCTAATAATTGGTGATGTTGAGCATCTTTGCATGTGCCTATTCATGTTTATATCTTCTTTGGAGAAAGATCTCTTTAGATCTTTTGCCTCTTTTTGGATTGAGTTGTTTGTTTTTTGTTGTTGTTGAGTTGTAGGAGCTGTTTGTATATGTTGAAAATTAAGCTCTTGTCAGTCACATTGTTTGCAAATGTTTTCTTCCATTCTGAGGGTTGTCTTTTCATTTTGTTTATTATTTCTTTTGCTGTACAAAAGCCTGTAAGTTTGATTTGGTCCCATTTGTTTATTTTTGTTTTTGTTTTTATTTCTATTGCCTTATGAGACTCACCTAAGAAAACATTAGTGCAATTTATGTCAGAGAAATGTTTTTCCTGTGTTCTCTTCTTGTCTCATATTTAAGACTTTTTTTTGGGGGGGGGTGGGCAGGGGTAGCTTTTATTCATTCCATATTTTTTCATTTATTTTTATTAGTTGGAGGCTAATTACAATATTGTAGTGGTTTTTGCCATACATTGACATGAATCAGCCATGGATTTACATGTATTCTCCATCCCGATCCCCCCTCCCACCTCCCTCTCTACCCGCTCCCTCTGGGTCTTCCCAGTGCACCAGGCCCGAACACTTCTCTAATGCATCCAGCCTGGGCTGGTGATCTGTTTCACCCTAGATAATATACATGTTTCAATGGTATTCTCTCGAAACATCCCACCCTCCCCTTCTCCCACAGAGTCCAAAAGTCTGTTCTGTACATCTGTGTCTCTTTTTTTGTTTTGCATATAGGGTTATCATTACCATCTTTCTAAATTCCATATATATGTGTTAGTATGCTGTATTGGTCTTTATCTTTCTGGCTTACTTCACTCTGTATAATGGGCTCCAGTTTCATCCATCTCATTAGAACTGATTCAAATGAATTCTTTTTAATGGCTGAGTAATATTCCATGGTGTATATGTAACACAGCTTCCTTATCCATTCGTCTGCTGATGGGCATCTAGGTTAATTCCATGTCCTGGCTATTATAAACAGTGCTGCGATGAACATTGGGGTGCACGTGTCTCTTTCAGATCTGGTTTCCTCGGTGTGTATGCCCAGAAGTGGGATTGCTGGGTCATATGGCAGTTCTATTTCCAGTTTTTAAAGAAATCTCCACACTGTTTTCCATAGCAGCTCTACTAGTCTGCATTCCCACCAACAGTGTAAGAGGGTTCCCTTTTCTCCACACCCTCTCCAGCATTTATTGCTTGTAGACTTTTGGATAGCAGCCATCCTCACTGGCGTGAAATGGTACCTCATTGTGGTTTTGATTTGCATTTCTCTGATAATGAGTGATGTTGAGCATCTTTTCATGTGTTTGTTAGCCATCTGTATGTCTTCCTTGGAGAAATGTCTGTTTAGTTCTTCGGCCCATTTTTTGATTGGGTCATTTATTTTTCTGGAGTTGAGCTGGAGGAGTTGCTTGTATATTTTTGAGATTAATCCTTTGTCTGTTGCTTTGTTTGCTATTATTTTCTCCCAATCTGAGGGCTGTTTTTTCACCTTGCTTATAGTTTCCTTTGTTGTGCAAAAGCTTTTAAATTTCATTAGGTCCCATTTGTTTATTTTTGCTTTTATTTCCAATCTTCTGGGAGGTGGGTCATAGAGGATCCTGCTGTGATTTATGTCAGAGAGTGTTTTGCCTATGTTCTCCTCTAGGAGTTTTATAGTTTCTGGTCTTACGTTTAGATCTTTAATCCATTTTGAGTTTATTTTTGTGTATGGTGTTAGAAAGTGTTCTAGTTTCATTCTTTTACAGGTGGTTGACCAGTTTTCCCAGCACCACTTGTTAAAGAGGTTGTCTTTTTTCCATTGTATATTCTTGCCTCCTTTGTCAAAGATAAGGTGTCCATAGGTTCGTGGATTTATCTCTGGGCTTTCTACTCTGTTCCATTGGTCTATATTTCTGTCTTTGTGCCAGTACCATACTGTCTTGATGACTATGGCTTTGTAGTATAGTCTGAAGTCAGGCAGGTTGATTCCTCCAGTTCTATTCTTATTTCTCAAGATTACTTTGGCTATTTGAGGTATTTTGTATTTCCATACAAATTGTGAAATTATTTTTTCTAGTTCTGTGACAAATACTGTTGGTAGCTTGATAGGGATTGCATTGAATCTATAGATTGCTTTGGGTAGTATAGCCATTTTGACAATATTGATTCTTCCAATCCATGAACACGGTATATTTCTCCATCTGTTTGTGTCCTTTTTGATTTCTTTCATCAGTGTTTTATAGTTTTCTATGTATAAGTCTTTTCTTTCTTTAGGTAGATATACTCCTAAGTATTTTATTTTTTTTTTGTTGCAATGGTGAATGGTATTGTTTCCTTAATTTCTCTTTCTGTTTTCTCATTGTTAGTGTATAGGAATGCAAGAGATTTCTGTGTGTTAATTTTATATCCTGCAACTTTACTATATTCATTGATTAGCTCTAGTAATTTTCTGATAGAGTCTTTAGGGTTTTCTATGTAGAGGATTATGTCATCTGCAAACAGAGTTTCACTTCTTCCTTTTCCTATCTGGATTCCTTTTACTTCTTTTTCTGCCCTGATTGCTGTGGCCAAAACTGTGTTGAATAGTAGTGGTGAGAGTGGGCACCCTTGTCTTGTTCCTGATTTCAGGGGAAATGCTTTCAATTTTTCACCATTGAGGGTAATGCTTGCTGTGGGTTTGTCATATATAGCTTTTATTATGTTGAGGTATGTTCCTTCTATTCCTGCTTTCTGGAGAGTTTTAATCATAAATGGATGTTGAATTTTGTCAAAGGCTTTTTCTGCATCTATTGAGATAATCATATGGTTTTTATCTTTCAATTTGTTAATGTGGTGTATTACATTGATTGATTTGTGGATATTAAAGAATCCTTGCATTCCTGGGATGAAGCCCACTTGGTCATGATGTATGATTTTTTTTTTTTTTAATATGTTGTTGGATTCTGTTTGCTAGAATTTTGTTAAGGATTTTTGCATCTGTGTTCATCAGTGATGTTGGCCTGTAGTTTTCTTTTTTTGTGGCATCTTTGTCTGGTTTTGGAATTAGGGTGATGGTGGCCTCATAGAAAGAGTTTGGAAGTTTACCTTCTTCAATTTTCTGGAAGAGTTTGAGTAAGATAGGTGTTAGCTCTTCTCTGAATTTTTGGTAGAATTCAGCTGTGAAGGCATCTGGTCCTGGGGTTTTGTTTGCTGGAAGATTTCTGATTACAGTTTTGATTTCCTTGCTTGTGATGGGTCTGTTAAGATCTTCTATTTCTTCCTGGTTCAGTTTTGGAAAGTTATACTTTTCTGAGAATTTGTCCATTTCTTCCAAGTTGTCCATTTTATTGGCATAGAGCTGCTGGTAGTAGTCTCTTATGATCCTTTGTATTTCAGTGTTGTCTGTTGTGATCTCTCCATTTTCGTTTCTAATTTTGTTAATTTGGTTCTTCTCCCTTTGTTTCTTAATGAGTCTTGCTAACGGTTTGTCAATTTTGTTTATTTTTTCAAAAAACCAGCTTTTAGCTTTGTTGATTTTTGCTATGGTCTCTTTAGTTTCTTTTGCATTTATTTCTGCCCTAAGTTTTAAGATTTCTTTCCTTCTACTAACCTTGGGGTTCTTCATTTCTTCCTTTTCTAGGTGCTATAGGTGTAGAGTTATTATTTATTTGACTTTTTTCTTGTTTCTTGAGGTAGGCCTGTAATGCTATGAACCTTCCCCTTAGCACTGCTTTTACAGTGTCCCATAGGTTTTGGGTTGTTGTATTTTCATTTTCATTCATTTCTGTACATATTTTGATTTCTTTTTTGATTTCTTCTATGATTTGTTGGTTATTCAGAAGCGTGTTGCTTAGCCTCCATATGTTTGAATTTTTAATAATTTTTTTTCCTGTAATTGAGATCTAATCTTAGTGCACTGTGGTCAGAAAAGATGACTGGAATAATTTCAATTTTTTTGAATTTACCAAAGCTAGATTTATGGCCCAGGATGTGATCTATTCTGGAGAAGGTTCCTGTGTGCACTTGAGAAAAAGGTGAAGTTGATTGTTTTGGGGTGAAATGTCCTATAGGTATCAATTAGGTCTAGCTGGTCCATTGTGTCCTTTAAAGTTTGTGTTTCCTTGTTAATTTTCTGTTTAGTTGATCTATCCATAGTTGTGAGTGGGGTATTAAAGTCTCCCACTCTTATTGTGTTACTATTAATTTCGTCTTTCATACTCATTAGCGTTTGCTTTACATATTGTGGTGCTCCTATGTTGGGTGCATATATATTTATAATTGTTATATATTCTTCTTGGATTGATCCTTTGATCATTATGTAGTGTCTTTCTTTGTCTCTTTTCACAGCCTTTATTTGAAAGTCTATTTTATCTGATAGGAGTGTTGCGACTCCTGCTTTCTTTTTAATTTTTTTTATTTTTTTTTAATTTTTTTTTGTGCTTTTATTTTTTTATTTATTTTTTTTCCCCATCCGTTTGTGTGAAATATTTTTTCCAGCCCTTCACTTTTAGTCTGAATGTGTCCCTTGTTTTGAGGTGGGTCTTTTGTAGATAGCATATATAGGGGTCTTGTTTTTGTATCCATTCAGCCAGCCTTTGTCTTTTGGTTGGGGCATTCAACCCATTTACATTTAAGGTAATTATTGATAGGTAGGGTCCCGTTGCCATTTATTTTGTTGTTTTGGGTTCACGTTCATACAACCTTTCTGTGTTTCCTGTCTAGAGAAGATCCTTTAGCATTTGTTAAAGAGCTGGTTTGGTGGTGCTGAATTCTCTCAGCTTTTGCTTGTCTGTAAAGCTTTTGAATTCTCCTTCATATCTGAATGAGATCCTTGCTGGGTACAGTATCTAGGTTTTAGGTTATTATTTCATTACTTTAAGTATGTCCTGCCATTCCCTTCTGGCCTGAAGGGTTTCTATTGATAGATCAGCTGTTATCCTTATGGGAATCCCTTTGTGTGTTATTTGTTGTTTCTCCCTTGCTGCTTTTAATATTTGTTCTTTGTGTTTGATCTTTGTTAATTTGATTAATATGTGTCTTGGGGTGTTTCGCCTTGGGTTTATCCTGTTTGGGACTCTCTGGGTTTCTTGGACTAGAGTGGCTATTTCCTTCCCCATTTTAGGGAAGTTTTCAGCTGTTATCTCCTCGAGTATTTTCTCATGGCCTTCCTTTTTGTCTTCTTCTGGGACTCCTATGATTCGAATGTTGGGGCGTTTCACATTGTTCCAGATGTCCCTGAGGTTGTCCTCATTTCTTTTGATTCTTTTTTCTTTTTTCCTCTCTGCTTCATTTATTTCCAGCATTCTATCTTCCACCTCAGTTATTCTATCTTCTGCCTCAGTTATTCTACTGTTGGTTCCCTCCAGAGTGTTTTTGATCTCATTTATTGCATTATTCATTTTTAATTGACTCTTTTTTATTTCTTCTAGGTCCTTATTAAGCATTTCTTGCATCTTCTCAATCTTTGTCTCCAGCCTATCTATCTGTAACTCCATTTTGTTTTCAAGATTTTGGATCATTTTTATTATCATTATTCTAAATTCTTTTTCAGGTAGATTCCCTATTTCCTCCTCTTTTGTTTGACTTGGTGGGCATTTTTTATGTTCCTTTACCTGTTGGGTATTTCTCTGCCTTTTCATCTTGTTTAGATTGCTGTGTCTGGAGTGGGCTTTCTGTATTCTGGTGGTCTGTGGTTCCTTTTTAAATGTGGAGGTTTCACCCAGTGGGTGGGGTTGGATGATTGGTTTGTCAAGGTTTCCTGGTTAGGGAAGCTTGTGTCGGTTTTCTGGTGCGTGAAACTGGATTTCTTCTCTCTGGAGTGCAATGGAGTGTCTAGTAATGAGTTTTGTGATGGGTCTATGTGTTAGGTGTGACTTTGGGCAGCCTGTATGTTGACGCTCAGGGCTATGTTCCTGCGTTGCTGGAGAATTTGCGTGGTATGTCTTGCTGTGAAACTTACTGGCTCTTGGGTAGTGGTTGGTTTCAGTGTAGGTATGGAGGCTTTTGGATGGTCTCTTATTACTTAATGTCCTGCGTAGTGAGGAGTTTTCTGGTGTTCTCAGGTTTTGGGCTTAAGTCTCCTGCCTCTGGATTTCAGTTTTATTCTTCCAGTAGTCTCAAGACTTCTCCAACTATGCAGCACTGATAATAAAACTTCTAGGTTAATGGTGAAAAGATTCTCCACCATGAGGGACACCGAGTGAGGTTCACAGAGTTACATGAAGAAGAGGAGAGGGAGGAGGGAGATAGAGATGAGCAGGAGGAGAAAAAGGGGGACTCAAGAGGAGAGAGACAGATCTATGCAGTTATGTGTTCCCAAAGTGTTCTCCGTAGCCCAGACACCTACAAAGATTCACAGAATTAGATTGGGAAGAGAAGGGGAAGGGAGGAAATAGAGGCATTCTGAGGTAGAAAATGGAGAGCCAAAAGTGGGAGAGAGTAATCAACACACTCCTGAGTAAAAATGGGTACTGAATATTGGATTCTTAAATGTCCAAAGTTGATATCAAATACTGAAAAACAAAGATTAAAAATCTAGAGTAGAGGTTAGACTCTTAAAAATACAATATTAAAAAGAAAAACAAAAAATTTTAGAAATATATATGAAGTTCAGTTTAAAAATATGGCTTCTCTTTTTTTTTTTGCAAGGTTATAGTGAAATGAAAATGAAAATTAAGGAGTAATAGAGGAGTAATAGAGGACTTTAAAAGAAAATAAGAGAAAAAAATTAAACAGGAAAAAAATTTTTTTTTCCTAATTAAAAAATATAGTAAAAATATATGAAAATGAAAGTTAAGGAGTAATGGGGGAGTAATAGGGAATTTTAAAATAAAAGAGAAAAAATTTTAAAAAAAGAAAAAAAATTTTTAATTAAAGAAAAAAAAAAGTAACAATATATCTAGGAATTTCTCTGGAGCTGTTGTGGTCAGTGTAGGTTCAGTTCAGTTTCAGATAGCTCCTCGTTCCAGCTTACACTTCTCTATATCTGTAGGCCCCTTCTGGTGTAGTTGGTGTTACCTACAGGGATTTTAATCTGTTGCACCGGTCCCTTCTGAAGCAGTTCCCTTTGTTTATTTGGCTTCTGTTTGCAGGTCTCTTCAGTGTCTAATTTCTGCCCTGACAAAGCGGGCGGAGGTGGTCTCTTGTTTAGGTTCACTGGTTAAGTCCTGCTGCAGGGAGGGCGGGGCGCTGCAGACAGACATCGCTGTGTGTGGGGAGCACTCACAGTGTTCTGGCCACACTGGCTTTTCCCCTGCTCATGGATGTGTGTGCTTTCCCCGTCTACACTGCTCAGGCTCCCGGCTGCTCTATACGGAGGGGGCCCTGCATTGCGTGCGGTTCCAGTTTTCAGGTATTCCACAAAAGCATGGACTCGATTGGGCCTGCGTTTTGTGCCTTCCCCGGCCTGAGCAGCTCAGGCAGCCAGGAGCTTGACGGGCGCACTCTTCCCGGTTGCGGTGTGCCTTCTCCCCTCCGCGTCCCCAGCCTCAGTTTCTGCGTACGCCAGTCAGGTGTCTGTTCCTGGGAGCTGGCCTCTAGCCGCGACCCTCCAGGCGGATGTCGACCAACCAGAATATTAGGAAGTCTTTGGTTAGAAACTCGAGGCCTGTTTGCAGTTTGGTAGGGGGTGCCATCTCTGGGGCTGAATTTACCCCTTTCCCCTGCCCCCTGCCTCCTGCCTCCGGCAGGGATGGGCCGGTCCGCAGCCTGCTAGCTTTTCTCTGGAATTTCTCAGTCCCTTTGTTCTGTGAATGGCCCGCAGTGTGTTCGGCAGGTTAATTTTCTCTTTTTCTTGCTATCCCACAGTTTAATTTGCTATCTCACGTTAGCTCCCTCTGATTGCCCTCAGGGCATTTGGGCCGGTCCTTACCTAAGCAATGCCGCCTGCTCCTCTCCATTCCACCCCCACTTGCTGGTGGCAGATGCGGGCGTCTGGGGTACTTTTCTGCTGGGAGTTGCTTTTAGGCATGTAATCTGTGAGTTTTATTTATTTTTCCTCCCAGTTAGATTGCTCTACGAGATTCAAAAGCTTCCCCCAGACCCGCCAGTGCGAGGGTTTCCTGGTGATTGGAAACTTCCTCTATTAAGACTCCCTTCCTGAGGCGGGTCTCCGTCCCTAGCTCTTTTGTCTCTCTTTTTATCTTTTATATTTTGTCCTACCTCCTTTCAAAGATGATGGGCTGCTTTTCTGAGCGCCTGATGTCTTCTGCTAGTGGTCAGAAGTTGTTTTGTGAAGTTTGCTCAGCGTTCGAATGTTCTTTCCATGAATTTGTAGGGGAGAAAGTGGTCTCCCCATCCTATTCCTCCACCATCTTGGCTCCTCCCCCCTTGTATTTAAGTCTTTAAGCTGTTCTGAGTTCATTTTTGTGTATGGTGAGTGGGTATGTTCTGACTTCCTTGACTTACATGTGGCATTTCAACTTTCCCAGCACCACTGCTGAAGAGAGAGTCTTGTCTCCATTTTGCATTTTTGCCTCATTTGTCAAAGATTAATTGACCATAGGCGTGTGAGTTTATATCTGGGCTCTCTATTATGTTCTTTTAATCCATATGTCTGTTTTTGTGCCGGTACCATGCTGTCTTGATTACTGTAGATTTGTAGTATTGTTTGAAGTCTGGGAGGGTTACGTTTCCTGCTTTGTCCTTCTTCCTAGTATTGTTTTGGCAATTCTAAGTCTTCTATGGTTCCATATGAATTCAAGATTATTTTTTTTAGTTCTCTGAAAAATATAATAAGTAATCAGATAAGGGTCACATGAAATTTGTAGACTGCTTTGGATAGCATGCCATTTTAACAGTATTAATTCTTTCAATCCAAGAGCATGGAATATCTTTCCATTTCTTTGAATCATGTTCATAGAAATAGATGATTTCTAATATAAAACAGCATGAGAAATTATTTGAAGAATACTAAGAGGGCACTTCAGTTCAGTTCAGTCGCTCAGTCGTGTCTGACTCTTTGCGACCCAACGAACTGCAGCATGCCAGGCCTCCCTGTTCTTCACCAACTCCCGGAGTCTACCCAAATTCATGTCCATTGAGTCAGTGATGCCATCCAACCATCTCATCCATCATCATCCCCTTCTCCTTCTGCCCTCAATCTTTCCCAGCATCAGGGTTTTTTCAGATGAATCAGCTCTTTGCATCAGGTGGCCAAAGTATTGGAGTTTCAGCTTCAACATCAGTCTTTCCAATCACACCCAGGACTGATCTCCTTTAGGATGGACAGGTTGGATCTCTGTGCAGTCCAAGGGACTCGCAAGAGTCTTCTCCAACACCACAGTTCAAAAGCATCAATTTTTCGGCACTCAGCTTTCTTTATAGTCCAATTCTCACATCCATACATGACTACTGGAAAAAGCATAGCCTTGACTAGAAAGACCTTTGTTGAAAAAGTAATGTCTCTGCTTTTTAATATGCTGTCTAGTTACTTCAGGCCCAGATATTAAAGGCAACTAGAGCAAAGAAATAGGAAAGTTAAGGAAAGAAATAACCTAGACATCCTCTTTAAAATATTAGAATTGGAGGATGAACTAATTCTGTGTCTTATGTACATAGTCAAAAAAGACTGGGACTGAATTTGAGGATGGTAGAAAAAAAATTCCAGACTCAGTTCTGCTTACAGGCTTGTCAAGCATCAGAAAGAATATAGCATTCATGAGGGGGAACAGATTTCTTGGGTATGCCTTCTGTCTTGCATACGAATGTGCCAGTAGTCAGCTAGTCACTCAAAGTAAGTAGACTGACAAGTCTGAAGAACTCTGAACACGTGGCTGCCTTCACGTTTACTGGGATGGTAAGGTCACCACACATGGAAAAATCTGTGCTGTGTAAAGTGATGATTCTGCTACTTAGGAATCTTGTAAAAAAAAAAAAAAAAAAAACACCACCTAGATATCTGAGGAATTTGTCATGAAATTCTTGAAGCTCTATGCTTGGACAGTCCTTCTTCTGATGCATCTGAAAGACACTTTACACCACTTCCTGTTAACTAAGCCTCCCCTCCAATAACCATCAATACCCGATTTAAATCTGTGTAGGGCTTTCACTCAATGGCTCAAGTGGTAAGGAATCCACCTGCAATGCAGGAAACACAGAAGATGCGTGTTTGATCCCTGGGTCTGGAAGATCCCCTGGAGGAGGAAATAGCAACCCACTCCAGTGTTCTTGCTTGGAAAACCACGTGGACAGAGGAGCCTGGTGGGCTGCAGTCCATGGGGCTGCAAAGAGTCGGAGATGACTGAGCACACATGCATGAAGGGCTTTTGTAGCAAAGACGAGGTGATGGTCTGCATTCCACCCTTCTCTCAGCATGTCATTTGTTAGATTTATTCCATATGGACGTGCAAGTCTTCATGAATATCACATGAAGGGAGGAATGATTAACATTCAGTGGTTAATTCCAAGCAATACCTGAAAGAGGATATACTCAGTAATACTTGTTGAATAAGAAAATAAAGGGATGGAAGTATTTAAAAATTTATTGGTGTACAATTTTGTTTTCTTGTTTTCAAATATTTATTTATTTGGCTGTCCCAGGTCTTAGTCTTAGCATGTGGGATTTAGTTCCCTGACCAACGACTGAACCCCAGGCCCTCTGCATTGGAAGCACGGAGTCTTAGCCAGTGGACTACCGAGAAAGTTCCCATATTTTTTTCCAAATGAGAAAATCTATGGTTTTTCCTCTTAGCATTTAGACTTTAAAAAATTTTCTATTTATTTATTTGACTGTATCAGGTCTTAGTTGTGTCATGGGAGAGCTTTCATTTCTGTGCAAAGACTCTAGTTGTGGAGTGCTGGCTTAGTAGTTGTGGCATGAAGGCTTAGATGCCCTGAGCCATGTGGGATCTTAGTTCCCTGACCAGGGATCAAACTCATGTCCCCTACATTACAAGGCAGACTCTTAACCACTTGACCACCAAGAAAGTCCCTAGAGTTTTAAAGAGAAAAAATACTGTCGACATTTGCAACTTTAGTTTGTGGAGTTTAGAGTCAGAATGATCTCGTTCCTTTTCTTCTACATCCCTGGAAACCACATATTGACATTCACTAGAGAGAGCGCCTAATCTGAGTAATTTCTTTCTGAATTTTGGGCTAAATTGTGCTTATATTTTATTTGAAGCAAACTTCCCATCCCACTTAGAGTATCTGACTACAAAACCTTTGGATACTGAAGTTGAATTCAGAGATTCTGCTTCTCATTTTTAGGAACATTCCTAACCTATTTGTTTGCTTCTGGAGAGAACTCAGTGTGGTGGGTGGATGAGTAAGCCCCATCATGAGCACCAGAAAATGATTTATGTGACTCAGTGGGCCTGTGTTTTAATAAGCATAGTTCAAGATAGATCAAGTAAAAAGAAAGCAATTAGAACAATACTGGATTTCTCTAGCTCCTTTTGCTCTCTAGGGAGCACATAGAAAAGAAGTCATGAATTAATTTTCTGTCTGCCCTGTGATTTGGGAACATGTACTGGACCCTGGGATAACAGAGTATGTGCCAAATCCTCATTTGTTTCTCTACCAGGTATCTCAGGTGTGGTTGTACTGGGGGAGAAAAGGAAAATAAGTGGGGAAATTTATCTTTTAGAGCAAGCCTTTCATTTAGGACTCTCTAATGTTAGCTCCTTTTAAAATAAGTGATGTAAAAACCTTATTACTATCTACTAGTTTCAAATCACAACTGAAAGGAAATGTTGGGTGTGAGAAGTCTGGGCAAATGAATGCACATTAAATGGGTTGGAAAAAACAACTGGGAATAGTAATAAAATGCTTATTTTTAAATGTATCCTATAAATACATTGCTTACATTATACAGACCAACACATTAATAATTTTCTAATCAAGTTGCAGTGAAAAGAGCTTGGATCAGACCATGAAGCAATCTTGGGAGGAAAAGAGCTGTAGATTCTTATTCCAGATCTGCCATCAACTAACTCTTTGACTTAAAGCAGATCCAAATTACCTGAGATACAGTATCTTTATTTATAAGATTTGGGACATGACATTTATCTCACATTGGCATATCAAATGACATGAATGCTTCTGAAACTATCTCTTCAGTCAGGAGTGTTACCTATTTTAAAATACAAAGAGAAACAGAAGACAAAAATTGAAATTCTAAAAAGCTCACTGTCTTGTATACTTGAATATATCTTTTTTCCCCAAGCCATCAAGACTTTGGAGTTAACCAGTCACAATTTTTAGAAAATTTAGAAATTACTTTTTTAGAAAAAGGCTAACACTTTGGCCACATGACTGGAAAAGGTCAGTTTAGAAGGACAGTGCCAAAGTATATTCAAACTACTGCACAATTGCACTCATTTCACATGCCAGTAAGGTAGTGTTCAAAATCCTTCAAGCTAGGCTTCAACAGTATGTGACTTGATAAATTCCAGATGTACAAACTGAATTTAGAAAAGGCAGAGGAACCAGAGATTAAATTGCCAACATCCATTGGATCATCAGAAAAGCGTGAGAATTCCAGAAAGACATTTACTTCTGCTTCATTGACTATGCTAAAGCCTTTGACTGTGTGGATCACAACAAACAGTGGAAAATTCATGAAGAGATGAAAATACCAGACCACCTTACCTGCCTCCTGCAGGTCAAGAAGCAACAGTTAGAACTGGACATGGAACAATGGACTGGTTCAAAACTGGAAAAAGAGTACGTCAAGGCTGTATATTGTTGCCCTGCTTATTTAACTTTTAGGCAGAGTACATCATGTGAAATCCTAGGCTGGATGAAGCACAAGCTGGAACCAGGATTGCTGAGAGAAATATCAATAACCTCAGATAAGCAAATGACACCATCTTTATGGCAGAAAGCGAAGAGGAACTATGAGGAACTCAAAAAAGAGCCTCTTGGTGAAGGTAGAAGAGGAGAGTGAAAAACTGATTAAAACTTTAACATTAAAAAAACTAAGATCATGGCATATGGTCCCATCACTTCATGGCAAATAGATGAAGAAACAGTGGAAACTGACAGGCTTTATCTTCTTGGGCTCCAAAATCACTGTAGATGGTGAAATTAAAAGACACTTGCTCCTTGGAAGAAAAGCTGTGACCAACCTAGACAGCATATTATAAAGCTGATAATGTTACTTTGCCTACAAAAGTCTGAATAGTCAAAGCTATGATTTTTCCAGTAGTCATGTATGGATGTGAGTGCTAGACAATAAAAAAGGCTGAGCGTTGAAGATTTGATGCTTTAGAACTGTGGTGTTGGAGAAGACTCTTGAGAGTCTCTTGGACAGCACAGAGATCAAACCAGTCAGTCCTTTAGGACATCAACCCTGAATATTCACTGGAAGGACTGATGCTGAAGGTAAAGCTCCAGTACTTTGGTCTCCTGACGCATAGTTGACTCATTGGAAAAGACCCTGATGTTGGGAAAGATTGAAGGCAAGAAGAAAAGGGGACAACACAGGATGAGATAGTTGAATGGCATCACTGACCTAATGGACATGAGTTTGAGGAAACTCCGGGAAATAGTGAAGGACAGGAAACCCAGCCTGGGGTTGCAAAGAGTCGGACATGACTGAGCGACTAAACAGCAACAGCAAAGCTTTGAATTCTGTGTCATCTAGAGTTTAACTGTCTTGTCTTTAAAAATAAACCCAAAGTAGTTCAGACCACCCTCTGTAGAAAGTAAAATTTTCAGTATTTAGAAAAAAAGTTTCTTAAGTAAAAGAGTCTGCAGTAAATTACACAAGCAAATCCCAAGCCATTAAAATGAGTTTTAATAATTCAGTTTCATTTTATTATCAAGGAAAGTCAATATTGTATAATCATAATATTTCAACTAGTAGAAGAAGCAAAATTACCCTAAATGATAATTTCATTAGTGCCCATGAGGAAGTCAATAAAAGAGAAGCTCTTCTCATGAAAATATATCCAGCTTCCTGATCCTGATTGTCCAATTAAGAAACTGGCATCGTTAATTCAAGTCAAGTGATCAATACACTTTTCAAATGTGAAGCAGATAATCAACTGTAGCAGATCCTTGCATTTATTAAAACTACAATGTCAAAATATGCCAATATTTGTAGGAGTGATTAGAAGAGCTTGCTAGATCAGATTTCTTTGTAAACTTTGCCTTTAAAGTATTTCATTCCTGTTTGGCTCCTTGATCTGTACAGGGAGAAACGGAGCTGGCTTAAGTGCATTTTTCGAAAGAAAAAAAATGCTGTAATGAGTAGGTTTTGGTGAACCTTCGCTGAAGAGATTGCTTAGAATGTTCAGATGCTGTGACTTTATATAGGGGAACACAAACACCTACATTACCAAAGCACTAAAAGTTAAATTCTGTAGGCTACTTCCCGATGTTGAGGACCAAAAAAAAAAAAAAAACAAACAACCCAGACTCTGAGTACAGATAATGTGAGGTCCAGAGGCAGGCAGGTTCCTCTTGTGGCCGTTTGTGGCCATTCTGCCACCATGTAGCCTGGGTTTCATGCTGATGCTTGTGGTTGACGATTGTCTGCTGGTGGTAATTGGGAATAAGTGTGTTTTTTTGTTCTTGGAAGAAGAGAGGGAGAAACCAAACCCTAGTCAGGTACTATTATTCTTTCCATCCAGTCTGAGGCTGGTTGAAACCACACATGTACTCCTGCACTGATAGGACTCACAGAGGAATTTCACATGTTAGCGTGAGCTCTATCCTTGGAGTAGGGTTTGGGTGACTTTGTGAGATATGCAACTTAGATTTCCTTCAGGAGAACTTGCTGCAGGTAACATGGTAGGCTGAAGGCCCAGTTGCCACCTCCCTGAGTCCACCACTGTGTTTGTTCTTAAGTCACACTACCCCAGGCCACTCCAGGACCGCAGTCAGGGTGCAGGATCATTTCTGCAGCATTTGAATGGCAGGTGTCCTCTTATGGGCAGCATCTAAGACTTGTTTCATAAGATTTAAAGCGTCTTTTGATGGTGAGATACAGCACATTGATACCTGGATTGATCAAAGACAGAATTCTCTTTTACTTATAGTTCTGATACAGAGTTGGCTGCCAGGCAGGATATATAGGGGCTTGCCCCTTTAGGACAGGATAACAGCAAGTTGGAACTGTAGGTGGTGGGTTATATATGGTAGGTGGGGTGGAGTTAGCTAGGTTTCCCAGGATCCCTTTTGAGTGGCTAATTTGAATAATTTTGTGGACTCTGGCATACAGGGGCTATCCCCAGCTATCTTAAGTTCCTGGCCCTGAATTGCTTAAGGAAGGTATGTAGCCCAGCCTGTGAAAGACCAACATGGGGTATATTCAGCGACTGAAGAAGGGGCATTGGCTGGCTTCTAGTCAGAACTATCAAAATAGGGGCAAGACAGCATTAAAAAAAAAAAAAAAAAGACTTCTCTCTTTTCACATGCTTTTGAGAAGTCTGAAGTCTTTCACAAAGTTCTACTGTTGCTTCTGTTTGTTTTCTCTTAGATTTTTCTATTCTGCTGTTAAGAATGAGGTGTGTTTCCTATGTATGAATAAACGAATATAAGCAGTGATCACCTAGCCAGTTAGAAATTTTCCTAGGAAATATCATGAGATTTCTTCAGTTCAGCTCAGTCGCTCAGTCATATCGAACTCTTTGTGACCCCATGGACTGCAGCACGCCAGACTTCCCTGTCTGTCACCAACTCCAGGAGCTTACTCAAACTCATGTCCATTGAGTCAGTGATGCCAACCAATCATCTCATCCTCAGTCATCCCCTTCTCCACCTGCCTTCAGTCTTTCTCAGTGTTAGGGTCTTTTCACATGAGTCAGTTCTTTGCATCAGGTGGCCTAAGTGTTGGAGTTTAAGCTTCAGCATCAGTCCTTCCAAAAAGTATTCAGGACTGATTTCTTTAGGATGGACTGGTTGGATGTCTAAGGGACTCTCAAGAGTCTTCAACACCACAGTTCAAAAGCATCAATTCTTTGGCACTCAGCTTTCTTTATAGTCCAACTCTCACATCATTCTTTGGCATTGCCTTTCTTTGAGATTGGAATGAAAACACCTTTTCCAGCCCTGTGGCCACTGCTGAGTTTTCCAAATTTGCTGCCATATTGAGTGCAGCATTTTCACAGCATCATCTTTCAGGATTTGAAATAGCTCAACTGGAATTTCATCACCTCCACTAGCTTTGTTCGTAGTGATGCTTCCTAAGGCCCACTTGACTTGGATTCCAGGATGTCTGGCTCTGGGTGAGTGATCACATCATGATTATCAGGGTAGTGATGATCTTTTTGTATCGTTCTTCTGTGTATTTTTGCCACCTCTTCTTAATATCTTCTGCTTCTGTTAGGTCCATACCATTTCTGTCCTTTATTGAGCCCATTTTGCATGAAATGTTTTCTTTTTATCTCTCATTTTCTTGAAGAGATCTCTAGTCTTTCTCATTCTCTTGTTTACCTCTATTTCTTTGCATTGATGACTGAGGAAGGGTTTCTTATCTCTCCTTGCTATTCTTTGGAACTCTGCATTCAAATGGTTGTATCTTTCATTTTCTCCTTTGCCTTTCACTTCTCTCCTTTTCACAGCTATTTGTAAGGCCTCCTCAGACAGCCATTTTGCTTTTTTGCATTTCTTTTTCTTGGGGATGCTCTTGATCCCTGCCTCCTGTACAATGTCACGAACATCCACCCATTGTTCTTCAGGCACTCTGTCTATCAAATCTAATCCCTTAAATCTGTTTGTCACTTCCACTGTATAATCGTAAGGGATTTGATTCAGGTCATACCTGAATGGTCTAGTGGTTTTCCCTACTTTCTTCAATTTCAGTCTGAATTTGGCAATAAGGAGTTCATGATCTGAGCGACAGTCAGCTCCCAGTCTTGTTTTTTGCTGACTGTATAGAGCTTCTCCATCTTTGGCTGCAAAGAATATAATCAATCTGATTTCAGTATTAACCATCATTAGTTCAGTAATCATTATAGTTTTGGCCAAAACTATTAAACTTTCTTTTACTTGTACAATATGCTGAATGACAATTTTTTGAAAGAGTAAACTTATTCATATATTACTAATATATTGGTTGTTCATTTGCATTCATAAGGCATGCCATATTTTTAAAATTTATATGAATTTTTAAATTCTTTTGGAATTGACTTCCATAGGCTTGCCATGTTTATATATGTATATATATATATATATATATATATATATATATATATTTAAACTGAAGTATAGTTTATTTACAGTTATGTGTTTCTGTTGCATAGCAAAGTGATTCAGTTTTGTATACACACTTTATCGTATCTTTTCTGTTGTGATTTATCATAGGATTTTAAATATAGTTCCCTGTGCTCTGTAGCAGCACCCTGTTGTTTCTCTGTTTTATGTGTCATAGTGTGTTTTTGCTGATTCTGACTTCCTGGTTTACCCCCTTCTCCCCCTCTTTTCCGCTTGGGTACCCGTCAGTTTGTTTTCTGCATCTGTGAGTCTCTTTTATAAGTAAGTTCATTTGTGTCATATTTTAGATTCCACATGTAAGTGATGTCATATGGTGTGTGATTTGTCTAACTTCATTTAGCAGAATAATATCTAGTGCTTCCCATGCACTAGATAATAATGCAAATGGCATTATTTCATTCTTTCCTATCCACTGTATATGTGTACCATGTCCTCTTAATTCAGTCATCTGTGGATGGGTACTTGGGTTGCTTCCATGTCTTGGCTATTGTAAGTGGTGGTGCTATGAACACTGAATTGCATGTATCTTTGTGAATTAGTGTTTTCATTTTTTCTCGATATATGCTTAGGAGAGGGATTGCTAGACATAAGGAATTCTATTTTTAGTTTTTTAAGGAACCTCCATAATGTTTTCCACCCTGGCTGCACCAGTTTACATTCCTGCCAAGAAAGTAGGAGGGTTTCCTTTTCTGCCCACTGTCTCTGGCCGTTATTATTTGTAGACTTTTTAATGATGGACATTCTGACTGATAGGAGTTCGTATCTCAATGTAGTTTAATTTGCATTTCTCCAGTAATTGGTGATGTTGAGCATCTTTTCATGTGCCTATTGGCCATCTGTCTATGTCTTCTTTGAAGAAAGATCTGTTTAGCTCTTTTGCTTATTTTTCAATTGAGTTGTTTTATTGTTGCTGTTGTTGAATTGTATGAACTGTTGGTGTATTTTGGAAATTGAGACCTTGTTGGTCTCATTGTTTGCAAATATTTTTTCCATAGGTTATCTTTTCATTTTGTTTATAATTTTCTTTGCTGTGTGAAAACCTTAAAGTATGATTAGATCCCATTTGTTTATTTTTGCTTTTATTTCTGTTGCCTTGGGAGATTGACCTAAGAAAATATTGGTATGATTTATATCAGACAGTGTTTCTCCTAAGTTCTCTTCTGGGAGTTTTATGAGGTACTATCTTATAGTAAGTATTTAAGTCATTTGGAGTTTATTTTTGAGTATGGTGAGAGGGTATGTTCTAATTAATTGACTTTCCATCTTTCCCAGCACTACTTACTGAAGAGACTGCCTCTTCTCCTTTGTATATTCTTCTCTCCCTTGTCAAAGATTAATTGACTGTAGGTGTATGGGTTTGTTTCTGGGCTCTCTTGTTTCTGGGCATTGACCTGTATGTCTGTTTTTGTGCCAACACCACGCCGTTTTGATTACTTTGTAGTGTTTTCTGATGTTTGGGAAAATTATGCCTCCAGCTTTGTTGTTTTTACTCAGGCTTGCTTTGTCAGTTCTGCATCTTTTATGGTTATATGTGAATTTTAGGTTTATTTATTCTAGTTCTGTGAAAAATGCCATTACTAATTTGATAGGGATCACATCAAATCTGTAGATTGCTCTGGGTAGTATGGTCAGTTAAGAATATTCGTTCTTCCCCTCCAACAGCGTGGGATATCTTTCCATTTCTTTAATTTATCTTCAGTTTTCTTTATCAGTGTTGTATACTTCTCAGTGATTAAGTCTTTCACCTCATAGGTCAGGTTTTTTTCTAAGTATTTTGTTTTATTTTTCTTCCTGTAATTTTAAAAGGGATTTTTTTTTTTTGGCTTTCCTTTTCTGATACTTTATTCTTAATGTGAAGAAGTTCAATAAATTTCTGCATGTTAAATCTCATATCCTTAGGGTTTTTTAGATATGTATCTTGATATCTACATAGAATGACAATTTCATTTCTTCTTGTCCAGTTTGAATATATTTTATTTCCTTTTCTTGTCTATTTGCTGTGGCTTAGATTTCCAATACTGTGTTGAATAGCAATGGTGAGAGTGGACATCCTTGTCTTATTTCAGTTTTAGTGGGAAGGCTTTCAGCTTTTTATTGTTGAGTATAATGTTTACTGTAGGTTTGTCATAAATAGCCTTTTTATGTTGAGATGTTTTACTTAGATACCCAGTTTGATAAGAATTTTTATCATGAATGGATGTTTAATTTTATCATATGCTTTTTCTGCATCTATTGGGATGATCATGTGGTTCTTTTCTTTTGTTGATGTGGTGTATTACAATGACAGATTTGAGTATGTTGAACCCTGGAATAAATCCAACTTGATCATGGTATATAATCTTTTTTTATGCGTTGTTGAATTTGCTTTGCTAATATTTTGTTGAAAATTCTTGCATCTGTATTACTCAAAAATATTGGCCTGTAATTTTCGTTTTTAGTAGTGTCTTTGTTTGATTTTGGTATCAGGTTGATGGTGACGTTATAAAATGACTTTGGTAGTGTTTCCTTTTCTTTAAATTTTAGAAGCATTTTAGAAGGATTGATTATAAGTTCTTTATATGTTTGGTAGAATTCCCCAGTGAAGCCATGTGGTCCAGAGATTTTGTTTGCAGAAAGTTTTATTTTTTTGTTACAGATTCTGTTTCACTTCTAATGATTGTTCAGTTCAAATTATCTGTTTCTCCTTGATTCCATTTTGGTGCACTGAGTTTCTGGAGACTTACCCATTTCTTCTAGGTTGTCCAGTTTTTTGGCAAATAATTGTTCATATATTCTCTTTTTTTATGTGTGTTTCTGCAATGTCAGTTGTTATTTCTATCATCTTTCATTTCTTATTTTATGTGGGTCCTTTCTCTTTTCTTCTTACTGAGCCTGCCCAGAAGTTTATCAATTTTGTTTATACCTTCAAAGAGCCAGTTCTTGGTTTTATTTCTTTTTTCTATTGTTTTTTAAACCTCTTTTATTCTTCATTTTTTATCATTTTACTTCCTTCCTTCTGCTGACTTTAAGTTTCATTTGTTCTTTTTCTAATTCTTTTAGATGGTAGATTACATTGTTTATTTGAACTTTTTTGTGTGTGTGGAAGGCCTATATCACTATGAACGGCTTTTGCTCCATTTCAGACTTTTTATGATTGTGTTTCAGTTGTCATTTGTCTCAAGATATTTTTAAATTTCCTCTTTCATTTTATTTCCATTTTTTAAAAATAGCATGTTGTTTAGTATATGTGATCATTTTTTGTTGTTGTTTCCCTTTTTGTGCTTTATTCTGTGTTTCATTCTCTTATGGTCAGAAAATATGCTTGAAATATTTTCCACTTTCTTAAATTTGTTGAGGCTTGTTTTATGTACAGCTGTGTAGTTAATCCTGAAGAATGTTTTGTGTGCGCTTGAAAAAAATGTGTATTTCTAGTGGGTTTTTTTTTTTTGGATACAGTGTCCTGAAAATAACAATTAGGTCTAACTATTCTGTTGTATTGTTTAGAATCTCTATTGCTTTACTGATTTTCTGTCTGAAAGATCTGACCTTTGATGTGAGTACAGTGTTAAAATCTCCTACTATCATTGTGTATTCATCAGTTTCTCCCTTTATGTCTGTTAGTATTTGTTTTATGTGTTTAGCTCTTCTATATTGGGTGTATAAATGTTAAGAGTGTAATACCCTCTTCTTGTTTCGATCCTTCCATTATTTTAAAATGTCCCTCATTATTTTTATGGCCTTTGTTTTAAAATGTGTTTTTGTCTGATATGAATATTGCTACCCTTTCTTTCTTGTCATTTCCATTTATATGAAATATTGCTTTCCATCCCCTCACTTTCAGTCTGTGTGTATCTTTCACCCTAAAGTGGGTCTCTTGTGGACAGCATATTGTAGGCTATTGTTTCATTATCCAATCTGCGATTCTGTCTCTTTTGATTGTAGCATGTAGTCCATTGACATTTAAAGTAAGTATTGATAGATATGTGTTAATTGGCATTTTAATCCTGGTTTTCCAGTTGATTTTGTATTTCTTTCTTATTCTATTCTTTTTCTTTCTGTTTTTCCTGTTGTGGTTTGATGGTTTTCTTTTTTATTATGTTTGTGTTCTCTCTTTTTGCTTTTTGTGAATCTTTTGTGAATTTGTGGTTACCCTGTTTTTCAAGTATTTTAATCCATTACTATATCTACTTGCTTTAAATCATATAGGCTCAGAAACATTCTAAAAACAATTGACATTTTTTTTTTACTTTCCCTGCATTTTATGATTTTGATGTTCTCTTTTACATCTTCATGTTTATCCTTTCACTATTCATTGTAGTTCCCACCATTTTTCACAAAATGAAAAAAATAAAAAAATCTGTCCATTAGTTTATTTAAGTGACTGCCATTTGTGGTTTTCTCTTTCCTGTAGATCCTTGCTGCTTTTCTATCTAGAGAAGACCTTTCAGTATTTATTTTAGGGTAAGTTTAGTATTGCTGTATTCTTTCAGTTTTTGCTTATCTGAGAAGTCCTTAATTGCTCCTTACTTGCTAAATCATAATACTTCTGGGTAGAGTATACTAGGTTGCAGGTTCTTCCCTTTTAGGACTTTGAGTACATCTTGCCATGCCCCTCTGATCAAGTTTTTGTAGAGAAATCAGCTGGTAGCCTTATGAGGGTACCCTTGTAATTAAATCTGTTTTTTCTCTTGTTGCCTTTAACATCCTCTCTGTAACCATTTTAATTTTCACCATTTTAATTTTGCCATTTTAATTATAATGTGTCTTGGTGTATGCCTATTTGGGTTTACCATGCTTCAGTTCAGTTCACTTGCTCAGTCATGTCTGACTCTTTGTGACCCCATGGACTGCAGCACGCCAGGCCTCCCTGTTCATCATCAACTTCCAGAGTTTACTCAAACTCATGTCTGTTGAGTCAGTGATGCCATCCAGCTATCTCATCCTCTGTCATCCCCTTCTCCTCCCACCTTCAGTCTTTCCCAGTGTCAGGGTCTTTCAAATGAGTCAGTTCTTCACATCAAGTGGCCAAAGTATTGGAGTTTCAGCTTCAGCATCAGTCTTTCCAATGAATATTCAGGACTGATTTCCTTTAGGATAGACTGGGTGGAACTCCTTGCAGTCCAAGGGATCACAGGAGTCGTCTCCAACACCACAGTTGAAGAGCATCAATTATTTGACACTCAGCTTTCTTCATAGTCCAACTCTCACATCCATACATGACCACTGGAAAATCCATAGCCTTGACTAAATGGACATTTGTTGGCAAAGTAATGTCTGCTTTTTAATATGCTGTCTAGCTTGGTCATAAGCTTTCTCTCAAGGAGCAAGTGTCTTTTAATTTCATGGCTGCAGTCACCATCTGCAGTGATTTTAGAGCCCAAGAAAATGAAGTGTTTCCATTGTTTCACCATCTATTTGCCATGAAGTGATGAGACCAGATGCCATGATCTTAGTTTTCTGAATGTTGAGTTTTAAGCCAACTTTTTCACTCTCCTCTTTCACTTTCATCAAGACGCTCTTTATTTCTTCTTCATTTTCTGCCTTAAGAGTGGTGTCACCTGCATATCTGAGGTTATTAATATTTCTCCCGGCAATCTTGATTCCAGCTTGTGCTTCATCCAGCCCAGCGTTTCTCATGATGTACTCTGTGTATAAGTTAAATAAGCAGGGTGACAGTATACAGCCTTGACGTACTCCTTTCCGTATCTGGAACCAGTCTGTTGTTTCATGTCCAGTTCTAACTATTGCTTTCTGACCTGCATACAGATTTCTCAAGCAGGTCAGGTGGTGTGGTTTTGCCATCTCTTTAAGAATTTTCCAGAGTTTGTTGTGGTCCACATAGTCAAAGGCTTTGGCATAGTCAATAAAGCAGAAATAGATGTTTTTCTGGAACTCTTCTTGCTTTTATGATGATCCAGTGGATGTTGGCAATTTGATCTCTGGTTCCTCTGCCTTTTCTAAAACCAGCTTGAGCATCTGGAATTTCATGGTTCACATACTGTCATGCTTGGAATCCTCTTTTTCTTTATTTTACTTATATTTCTTTGACTCTGTGAATTTAGGAGAAACAGTTGTCTACTGTGGTCCTGAAAGGCTGGGTTCATGTGGAAGCATCCCTCTGTAGCAGTGAGGCTTCAGTGGTGGACTCAGGCTCCTCCTTGCTCATATTCCTGGTTGCACTTTGGATCACTCTCCAGCTCCTCTAGGCTTTCTCCACTCAGCCAACAGCAGCCGCCCTCTGCACAGGCCCATCTGCTGAATCCCTGGTTTCAGCACCCAGCCCCCACATGCACCAGCAGATGTGTGTCCTGGACTGGGGAGTTCTGGGAGGTTCCCAGGACCTCTGTGCTGGTCTTTCTTTCTTCTGCCTTCCACACACCAGCTGTGGTGCTCTCCTACAAATCTCTAAAGCCCCCCTTTTGTCCCAGATTATACCCCCTTAAGTGAAGGGGGGGTCACAGGGTGAGGGAACATTTCTTCTTTCACAATTCCCTCCCAAGGGCACAGGTCCCATATCAGTTCGTCAGATACACTAATTCTACTCTGTAATCTTAATTTTATAACTACCAACCTATAAAGTTCTCAAGTTCATATACATGTGCATAGATACAGCATGCACAAGAATTCAGTACTCAGTCGCAGGAGACACCAGTCTCATGCCTGGATTGGGAAAATCCTCTGGAGAAGGAAATGGCAATTCACTCCAGTGTTCTTGGATAGAAAATCCCATGGTCAGAGGAACCTGGCAGGCTATAGGCCATGGGACTGCAGGAGTCAGTCATGATTTAGTGACAAAACTCCACATTATAAACATACTATGCTCTGAAATGTGTGATTAAATTTCTTCTATTTTACATAAATTTTATATAAGGCTATGTACTCATGTTTGTTTTGTTTACTGATGTAAATGCACGTTAGCATTTGTCTTAGATATTAAATGGCTAAGTGGAGATTGACATATTTAAAGTGGGCATAGGTTAAATGATATAACTTGATGACAGTTTTGAGAATGCTTACTACTTATTACTATTATAGCTAATTTTCTTAAATACCCATGTAGTATGAATCATATTATTTGTTTAAAAATACTTTAATTTTCTTTGTAAAAAATATATAGAAATTGAAGAAATACTATGCTTAGGGTAATGATTACAAATGTGTTTTTCTTTTCCAAAGCATGTTATGACATTAAAGCCTTTAAATGTTTCTCACAAAAATGTACTGTAAAAAAATAGGCATTGAAATGCAATTTCAGATAGAGAATATTCATAGCTTCATTTAATCACATAGTTAAAATTAGTTTCAATAAAATGAAAATTGACTGAATAGAATTTCTACAGAAATTACTACAATAAAAACCTTAAGGGATGTACTAGAGGAAAATAAAGAACATTACACATTAACTATTTGTGAAGTAAATTATTAAGAGCGTCATTACATAGTTGTTGCAAATGGTGTCTCTTCAGGGGTGATGAAGCTTTCTTGTTGACCTTTATACAAGTTCTTTATCTTACACACTGTAGCTATATAGGATAGGCAAAGTGAAGGAAGAAGGAACTGAAATAGATGTTACCAAATAAAAGACTGTATCCCTAAGTAATTTAGTTATGCCCCCTACACTTAAATAAACAAGCAAACTAAAAATAACCAACCAAAACCTACTCATACTGAATATCCTATTGGTAGTCTCCAAACACAAAATCACAAGCTTTTTTTTTTATAAACAGTAGAAGTTATTTCTATTAGTGTTATTAAAACAAGATTAAATTTCTACTAGGTGTAATGAAAATATAGAAAAAGCTAAAATGTATTCTTAAATTTATTAGACTCTTAAAAAATTTATATAGGTAAAATTTAATGGGAAGATTCCAAGGCTCACTTTAGAGGTACTTTCAGGTTTTTTCTCAAAAGTGAAAAATTTTAAGCATAGTCCTTTCATTAGTTGCCTGATCTTTTAAATCATATACTTTCCAATATATTTAAAATTGCTTCCCTCCTAAATGAAGTCATTTATACCAAGAGGTTAAAAAATGCTCACAAATCAAGTTAGTTCCTGTTTAATATGCTGCTGTGAAATGTTGGGCTATGTAAGAACTAGTAGACAATAAATACTCCCTTTACAAACATTAGTTCAAGGCACTGCTAATGAGTTCACCTCTATTATTTTCAGACTGCAGCTTCATTAGCAGTGTTGTAATACCAAAGATAATTAGTGCAGGCTTGTCAGCTTGATTTTTGCTAACGTTATGGCCTTTATTTTGTACTATATTTTTAAAGAATCCCTCTGGGAGACTGTGGATCACTTTGTTGGCCAGGCAGAAGGTATTCATCCTGACCTAACAAAAGCACAGTTTAATTAAGAAGCATTCTGCCATTTATTGTGTTCTCTAGACTACAATTTTGATGTTGGTCTATAAATGTTACGATTTGTCAAGTTCAATTTCTCTTCTTTAATTTCCTATCGGAGAAAATGTGATACCAGGCATGGATCCAATTTTCCTTTTCTATTACCATTTATATTGACAGAATTAATGATTTTATTATCATCATTGGCTTGTTCCTAAATAGCAGGCATCATACACTTCTTGTGGATGGTTCTGCATGTATATTATAAACTCATTGTCCCAGGAGGAGTTACAACTCTTTCTATTAGATTTATTTGAGGGTGACCAAGTTAAGTGGTGGGAAAAGAAGTCAGAAGAACATTGGAGAAGTGACAGTATTCTCAAATAAACAGAAAGCCAAATATTTTTTCTATATAAATAACATATCCAGTGGATAGGCTGCAAAGATTCTGTAATGCTCTCCCAGCAGGCTGACTTTTGATGCTTGTGATCTCTGATACTGCTCCAGAAAGGCAATACTTGAGAAAGTGTAAATCTTATACATTTTCACAACCCAAGAGATATTCTGTTGGGACTGTGAACCCCAACCCCCATTGATGTGGAATAAAACTAATAACATCAAGAGGTGGTTACTTTGCATATATTTCTCACCTTTGGAATTCATAACTAACTGCACAGCTAATCTAATCATCCTTGTGATCTAGCTGTAGTTTGCCTATAATTTATTTGCCAGATATTCTGCTTGAAGTGAGTTTTAAGTCCCTTTTCATGAATAACTTACTCATTACTTGAGTGAAAATGAATGAGTTGTACAGTTTTGTAGAGGAAAAAAATGCCACGACGAGGCATTCCTGTTTAATGTAGTTGTTTTCCTCTCAGGTTGTTACTGTGAACCTCTTCCTGGTACTTTCCTTAACATTTGAGGGCATCAGTGTTCCCAAAGTTTGCAGTGGTCATATATTAGAAATTTTTACATCAAGATAAAACCATTAAATTTATCATACATTTTTATTTTACTTTTAATATGATGCTTGGATAAGTATATTGAAAAATATTTCTCCAACATTTGTAGTAATGCAAAATAAGAAAAAGAGACTGGTTGGTACTTTGTGTTCAATATGTGCAAGAATAATCATAATCTTGCCATAAGTAAAGTGAATGAATTAAATATAGTTAGTATCCAAACACTGTCTATATGCAAATTCCATGTCAACATTTTCTAAATTATATTCACCCTCTGAGACATGTATGACTAACATTACGATTTTAGTGTAGTGAACCGTATCAGTCACTCCATAGACTTTTAAATGAATTTCTAGAGGCAATGAAAAACGGAGTTCATTTGTCTACTACTGTTTACATCTGTGCTTATTGAAACAAGTATACTGTCAAGGGTGAAACAGATCACCAGCCCAGGCTGGATGCATGAGACAAGTGCTCAGGGCTGGTGCACTGGGAAGACCCAGACGGATGGGATGGGGAGGGAGGTGAGAGGGGGGATTGGGATGGGGAACACATGTAAATCCATGGCTGATTCATGTCAGTGTATGGCAAAAACCACTACAATATTGTAAAGTAATTAGCCTCCAACTAATAAATGAAAAAAAATAAATTTAGACACACACAAAAAATAAAGTAACAGAATGCTGTGAACCCTTCCCTAGTCAGTACTTTTCCTACTGGAAGAAGGCAGGTGAGGTCTGCGCTCATCCCAAATTTTTCTCCGAGAATCATGGCCTTGCGTCCACTTTGTGTCTTGAGACGTAGTATCCTTGGGTTTCTGTCCTGATACACAAGTGACCACAAGAAGCCCAGGCTCCCAGGTCATCCCTCTCTTCTATGCTTGGTATCACTGGAGACTATACACTTCCAATTGTCTCTTCATCTCTTAGCCATCCCTGCCTTCTGAGAGCCTTCCACGAGTCTTCTGGAACACACAGTACGTAACTGAAAAAAAAATCCTCATATTTTCAAGCTTTTCAGAATGTTTCTTTTATTTCTTGCTCTAACAGAAATTTAAATGTCTCCTGAGAACACTCTTCTTCTAAAGGCCTTTCTCATCCCTCTGAGCCTGGAACTGAAATGCATGTCCTCCTTGATTTGAGTTGCCATCTTTGGCTCTTAACCATTCATTCTCTCTTGCTTTTCTCTAAGACCTTTTAACTTTGAATTTTATGTACCAGACAGTGGTATGCATTACCTTCATTGTTGCAATAATTAGCTACCAGTGGGTTAATAATCCCCACTTCCACTGATCCTACGTCTTGAAGGCTTTTGTATCGGATTTGTATCATCTTAAAACCACATCTTGATGGCCTCAGTGTCCATGTGGCTGATACTTCCAAAACATTTGCTTCTCAGCTCCTTGAACTCCTTGTTCATCCCACCTAGCTTTTCACCCTGTTGATTATACCTTAGACTTATCAGGATTGATATCTATAACATCATCAAAAATCTCAATTTAAAGCATCCCCCTGACAACCACTTTTGTTTCTTCATCTCAGATTCTCTGGTTTAGTAAATCCAATTCTTTAGCCCCTTTGACGTGATCTTATGGTACCCTTGTTTTTCTCTACTCTCCTCTTTTTCTTGTTTTACCAGCTTACACTTCTTAGTTGATCATTAAATTAACTCTCTTGCTTTCACCTTCAACTTTCTTGCCTGTCTCTCACTTCATTTTCCTCAACTTTTCTTCTCTTTGCCAGCACCTGTGTAGGAGGACCTTAAGTGGACTGTTAGTGATTGATGCCTGACAATCATTATATTTAGTCCATACTCTCTCCCAGTCCATACTACTTCCTAAAATGTAACAACTCTCTTCTCTTTCTTCTTATTCTTCACTCTCAGGTGACCAACCGACCATCTTTCCTATTTTTGTGAGAAAACTCAAGAAGAGACCTTTCAAAATCTCTAACTACCATTTCTACCCATCTACAAACAATAGTGCCCATTTTTAGATTTTAGTCATTCCAACAGATTCATAGCAGGTATATATTTTTTAAACAGAATTGGAAAGTAGTCTATTAGGATTTCTTTTTTTTTTTAGGCCTCAGCTTACAGCATGAGGGATCTTAGTTCCTCAACCAGGGCTTGAGTCTGTCCCCCTTGCATTGGGAACATGGAGTCTTAACTACTAGACTGTCAGGGAAGTCGCTGGGTTTAACTGAGCAACTGTTTCTATTTCTTTATGAGTCTATCGATTTATTACCTTTTATAGTTATAGACATAGAAATAGATAAGATTAAGAAATATTTTAAAATTTAGTAAGAAAAATGGAAATATTATATTGCTTTCAAGTTAATCTGGACAACTATTGCACAAACATTTTTTTTTTTTTAAATTGGAAAAAGACTTTTATTTCAACATCATTGTGGATAGGCACAGCTTAATGTACAGACTGGGCTCTGCTGCCCGCAGTTTCAGCGTCTCTCGACGTCTAAGACAGCTGCAGGCAAAGTGCATTTACCTGTGCTGGCTTCCCAAAGAGGGGACCTTCCAGGCGGGCCGACTACGGACCTCCTAAAACATTGGTGGGTCCTGAGTTTACATAACAAAACAAGCGGATATGGTGAGGTTACAAGATAGTTAGGTCTTTTCCTGCCCTAAATTCAGTGATTTTCTGTCTACTGAAATGACATAAAACAAGGGGCATCTAGATGTCCTGACATTAGTGCACTGAGAATATCTGACCCCATCTCTGAGTCAGACTGAGTTATTCTGGGGTCCTTCTGACACCCCATGACCCCAGACCCCACAGGGCCCTGGATGCGGGGTGAGTCCCAGAGGAGGACAATCATTGCTCACAGTATTGGGCCATAGTGTGCTTCACACTACCTGAGAGCAGATTTTTATTTTTACTTGATTTATGTTTGCACATCATTAAGTATTATTCAAAAGCTGCGATGAAAACAGAGAATGAGAATGTAAGGTTCAAGATCAGGATCTTCTTAATTACTACAACTCTGTATACCCACTGTTTTCTATTAACTTAGATCTGACATCATTTTAAAGCAAATATTTTGAAAGCACATACCAACCATAAAGGAACATAAAATAAAGGTTGTCAAATTTTATGTATTTTATAAATATTTAATAAAGTTTTATATAGATGAGAAAGCTCAGATATAAAAACGTTAATAATACACAGACTAAATTCTCTGAGATAATTCTGAGGAGTCTAAACCCAAGGGAAAAATATGCAATACAACTATGTCCATTTCAATCCCTATGACTTCTCCATTTTAAAAAGGTTAAGACGGGCGAAAAAAAAAAAGATGAAGGTTAAGATGATATCAGGATTTAACAAAATAATGAAGAATAAACTTGGCCTCACTGAAATTTTAACCCAGGCTTTAGGTGGAGATGATTTAAGTTCATGATTTTTCATTTTTGACTGCTGAAACCTATTTGTGCATATAATCAGAAAGTCAAAAAGGTTTTCTACTGTTGTTACTTTTGCTATAATGACATAATCTGCTACCATGGTTTTAATTAGATAGGAATAAATCTATTTAAATTATACACTTAAAGCAAATAAAAAGAAGTCTAAAAAGGTCTATTACAATGAACTACTTGCTTAAAGTATTTTAAAAAAATATTTCTTCAGAACTAACACCAGATAGTTTTTTCAAAAATAAATATTGATAACTTACTTTCACATTTATGCTTTTGTCTTTTCTTGACAAAATGCATGATTTACACTGCCATAATTTCCCTTCTAAAATAAACAGCTTCACTGTTATAAACAGATGCATGATTTACACTGCCTTAATTTCCCTTTTAAAGTAAACAGCCTACCTGTTATAAACAGATCATTTTAAAAGCTCTCCACTAGTGTGCATCTTTGTTCAGTGATGCTGCAGTGAGAGGCTACAGTGAAACCAGGACAAACACCCTCTCTAGGCCATTCTTCACAAAAGACAGCACCTATAGGACTTAGAGAAATGTATTCATAACAACAGGCTTAAGCAAGGAAACTAGAACCTCCTTAGGGCAGTAGGCTGTCTATTCCTCAGGAATAATGAATTTACCATTGTAACTATCAAATATACGTTCTTCAAAGTTTTTTTAAAAAGGGAAAAAATAAATATTTTGCTTATGAAAAAGCTGTGTTAGGTGTGGCTGACGGACGCCCTGTTGCACATTCTCAGAGCACAGAGACCTGTAAAAGGAGGCTCACGTACTTTCTCTTCCTTGGGCTGGCGCTTTCCTCTCCGTGGATCTTCCCTCAGCACAGTCACCTACAGAGTTCAGTTCACCCTCACTGTGCGCTTCAGCAGACTCCGTCGTTTCGAGAGAAGGGCCTTCTTTCTGCATGCTCTGGGTGTCAGTGCATTCTTTCCTCTCCTCCCTGCTTCCTTTCAGAGGGCTGGGGTCTCCCTGTGGTTCCGTCTGGGGGATGAGTCCGCTGGGGGCGTGCGGAACGTCACCCGCAGCGGGGCGGGCATCGCCCCCACCCTGGGCCTCGGCCTGGGCACAGGGCCCGGGGGTCCCGTCAGCAGCAGGCATGCCCCCCGAGGTCCCGCCGCCCAGCCCCGCGTCTGCCCCGGAGAGCGCAGGCCTCTCCAGGCAGGGGCCGGGCTTCGCCGTGGAGCAGGTGCCGACGGCGGGTCTGGGGCCTCTGCCAATGAGGGAGAGGTCAGCCCTGTCCAGGAGGCTGGTCCTCTCGGTCTTGGAAAGGCTCCTCTGGCCTCGGAGCGGAGGGGGGCTGGAGGGCAGCTGCTCCCCAAGAAGCCCCTCCGAGACCCTCTCCTTGAGATTGTCAGGAGAAAAGTAATCATCGTACGAGGACTCCTCGAGGGCCAGACTCTTGACAGCGGGCCTCCGCACAGAGCACAGACCGCTCTCCGCCTCCCACAGCCGCAGGCAGGCTACTAGGCACTGCCGGAGGGACCGCCTCCTCTTCCGCCCCTCCTCTGAGGCTGGCCAGTTCTCCGGGGTCTTCCTTCTCTTGACGGAGGAGCCCAGGGCTTGTGCACGGCCCTCGGGGCGGCCTTTCGTAGCAGAGGACACAGGAGACAAACGCCTCTTCCCGTCAGACAGCCCCTGGGCCGCCGGCCGCGGTGGCTTCGAGACGGGGGTGACAACCCCATCTGCAGCCCGGCTCTGCTGGGGGGTCTCTGCCTTGGGAGGACTGCTGGTGGATCTGGGAGGAGTCCAGAGACCCAGGGGACGGGGAGCTGCTGAGGGGCTGCCACGGCCTGTCTGCAACACCGGCGACGCAGCGCACAGATCACTTTCCCTCTCAGTGATGAACTCGCCCCGTTTCCTCTCCCGGGTCCCACTTGCAGAGCCTCCACAAGGATCGTCAGCAGACATGGGCAGACCACCGGCAGAAGAGTTATCTGAACACAAAGTATCATGTGAAAGCTTCAAAGATGCTTCACACAGAGAGTTCACAGTGTTATCATCAGGCTGTTCAGTCATCTGGGAGGAGGTGGGGGAAAGGTTTTCCCGTTTCTCCTTCGTCTCCTGCAGCCTCTTCATTGCGCTGTGGTGGCCCCTGTGGACTTTACCGGTCGGGCTGTATACCAACGAGCCATTAGATTCAAATAAGAGGACAGGAACATTGGTGCCCAGAGCGGTTTTCTGCTGCTGCAGCTCTTTAGCCATTTTCTCAAATTTCTTTTGAAGCCTTTTATCATTTTCTGGTGTCTTGGGAATAAAATCTTTGGGCTGCATACACTTGCGCTTTTTTCTAAGCAGGCCTGGTAGGTGCTGGTTGGTGCTGGCTGCAGGGAACAGCGACTCGTCAATGTGCGCCCCAGCTACCCTGCATCAGCTGGATTTCTGCTTTTCTTCAGCAAAGTACAATGACACCAACTCCCCACTTTTCAACCCAAAGCACTGAGACGAGCTTCACACCTCTCTTCTGTGCTTTTTCCCAGGTGCTCTGGTACCCGTCTTTGAACACCACATGAGTTACTTGTTTGTTAAAAGTTTTTGAAACCTTCGCCCCCAAACCCACGAGTTGACTCCTAAAGGTCTTGGAGTAATTTTCTGTCCCATTGGCTGACCACACTTCAACATACGCCACAACATCTTTTAGGACCGGGCCCCGGAGGTTCCCGGGGGCCGCCATGACGGGCAGCGGGGACGCGCAAGCGTCTGCACAAACATTCTTATATTTAGCATTCATTTGTAAGTGCCAGGGCAATTCCATGAACAAGAACATCAGAGCAGTTTGATTTTATATGATACAAAATAGATTACTTCTCCAATATTTCTTACTCTGTCATGGGATTTTTTCTTGTGGTTTGTGAAATTCAGGAAATTTTTGATGGCTTTCACTTTGTTATTGTTTTGTGACCTGGGTCTTCAAATAGTTCAGGTGCCAAAGGGAAGAATGAAGTGTCCAGGAAGCCTTAGCCAGTCTTTGAACTGCTGAAGTCAAGGTTGTTCTTACATTTTCCTAATCTGGATATAAGTTAGGGTCTATTGTCCTTTAGTTACCTTTTGAAAAAGAATGCATTATTGCATGCATTATACTACCTTTGAATACTTTTGGTCATATTCTGTAACAGCATAATTTTTAAAAAAATATTCAGGACTAAATTGAAGATGTCAGTTATATTGGATATGAGAATGATTTCTAGGAAGTGACCCAGAGCTTTATGGAATTTTGAAACTTCTTAGTCTAAAGGTTAGAATCCTTCCATTTATTATAGAAAACATTTTCTATTGTGATACAAGTACGATAGTTTCATGTATTGGTAAGGATATATATTTTTTAGTCAAGTATACATCTGGGTTCAATTCCATGTTGAGTCTTCAGTGACTGAGTGACTTTGGATTTGTTACCTAAATTCTGTGATCCTTATTTTCCTTACATGAAATATAGGTTGCTAATACTTAATTGCTTTATAATTTTAAGTAATGGATTCAATGCAGATAAAGCCCTTTAGTATACTTAATACTGTTAAGAATTCAACAGATGATGAACATTTTTGTTAAAGAATTTATAAAGCTAAAATAATTAATATTAGATTGCTTGGGATTAGTAGCTACTGATTGAATAGTAGCATTGATAAAGTCATTTCCTTTTTTAGTGTGCCTTTTACTTGATAGACAAGTTATCTAAAATCATCAGGAATGATAATATAATTCTAAAAAGTGAAAATAAATTGTCATTAAATATAAAAATAATTAAAAAATAAAAGCAACTATAAAAGGCATCAGCTAAAAGATTTACTAGGTCATAGTAATAATGGAACAATATACTTCTTTTATAGAAAGGAATAAAGAAAAATTCATACAATTAAAAATGAAAATATAATCCTTAAGATATTAAAAGCTTGCTGAAATACTAAAATGGTACTAGCTAGCAACTGGCAAGTTTTATAAGCATTAAAAAATGCAATTCTAATATGCTAGACTTGAGTTGCAGGTTAAAAGTGGGGATGCTGCTGCTGCTGCTAAGGTGCTTCAGTCGTGTCCGACTCTGTGCGACCCCATAGATGGCAGCCCACCAGGCTCCTCTGTCCCTGGGATTCTCCAGGCAAGAACACTGGAGTGGGTTGCCATTTCCTTCTCCAATGCATGAAAGTGAAAAGTGAAAGTGAAGTCGCTCAGTCTCAGTCGGTCTGAGTCTAAGCAACCCCGTGGACTGCAGCCTACCAGGCTCCTCCGTCCATGGGATTTTCCAGGCAGGAGTACTGGAGTGGGTTGCCTTTGCCTTCTCCAAAAGTAGGGATGACTGTATAGTAAAATGATTAAAAGCTGGATTTGATTTGTTGAAAAGATCTGAGGTAGTATCTGTATATTTTTACTTTTGAACAGTATATCCTTGATTAAAATAATATACTTGTTAAATCAGTTATGTCTGTTTCCTCCTATTTTAGATGAAAATAGTACCCATTGTACAGATTCATTATAAAAAATAAATCTAAAGGCCTTAGAACAGTATGTGACATATTTTAATCATGCATAATCATTTAGTCGGTAGTCTTGTTGTTAATCCTGTTTCATATACTAATCTATACTAATTAATCTACCATGTCTAAGTGTCAAATGCTGCCAGAACAGCTGAAAATACTAATGTTGTTGCTCAGTCACACAGTTGTGTCTGACGCTTTGCGACCCCAAGGACTGCAGCATGCCAGGCTTCCCTTGTCCTTCATTATCTCCCAGAGTTTGCTCAAATTCATGTCCATCGAGTCAGTGATGCCAGCCAACCATCTCATCCTCTGTTACTGTCTTCTGAGGATGTGAGAATTTTAGGAAAATGGAATTCCAGCCAAGTTTCGTGAAAGGCTAAACCATAGGCTAAAACATATAGGCACAATGTCCTTTCATTCTCTAGCATTTATTCCCAAGAGTAAATGAGGGCAAGCAAATTACCACAAGTATAACATGCCTACCAGCCATAGGCCAAGCCCTCGTCCATCACATTCAGTAGCCACTCTTTCCTTCTAGTTGGATGGTAAGTAGAAGACAATGGGCATGTTGGGTGGCAATGAGAGCTGAGCTTGGAAGAATACAGGAGCTAGTTGATAGAAGGCTGTGGTCTTGATAAATGTGCATAGAAAGATTACATTTCCTAACCAAGTATGTGTTGCATATGGAAGTAGTTATGTCTCTCTCAGAGGTTCATGTTCACCACTCCATCGTGTAACATTAGGGAAGTCTTTTTTTCAATATAAATATAGAGATACAAATTGATTACACCATTTCTGCAGTCAATACAGAATATATAACTATTTTAGACATTCTTAATAAAGACCCAAAAGTATTAACTCTTCTTTGATTCTGCATCTGTTTGCATCATCTCATAAGAAAAAAATAAAGGACTGAATAGCAGTATCAGCAAACCTTTCAGTATTTGTTTTCCTGGGAAGTTCCAAACAGTACCATCTTTCAGGTTACATTACTACTCTATCAGAATTTTTAGTTCTATTACCAAAAATGGATTTGCAAATGGAAAACTAGGAATATAACAACAAATTGAAGGTTTAAGAACCAATCAGTGATATTTAAGTAACAGGAATATTCAAGAATTAAATCTTTCCAGGATCACATCTACAGTATCAGAAATCTGTCTTTTTTAATCTTATATCTAAGAGCTCTGTATGGTGATAATATGCAGTTATATTTGAACAGTTGTCAGATGACTGTTGATTTCTCAAAATTTAGAAGGTTTGAATAAACAATACTTGTATGATCATAAGTTTAATTTCCAAACAGATGCTTAGTGAGCCATTATTTTCATGGGATGGTAACGTCAACAGTTAAAAAGTAGGTTCGTGGGACTGAAGAGTTGGCAAACAGCACATCTGGTGGTTCATATTTCCCGGAGACTTTACACTTGTCCTTAGTCTTCATCTGTCAGATTCAGATTTATTACAAGTAGGAGTCTAGCAGAAAGCAGGTGCTGTTTTTTTGTATTCTTATGTAATATTTTATGTCTTTAGGGAGGAAAATAATATAACATGGCATCTTGTTGAAATGCATGCAGGACCCGTTCCTGAGAGCCTCACAGCTCCCCGTGCCCAGCGCTTTGTTCATATGGCAGCTTAGGGTGCCTAGTACTTGCTTTAATATTATTTTCCCTAGCTTTATTGGGATGTATTTGACAAAATTCTAATGTTTGAAGTGTACAATATGATGATTTGATACACTTTCTTTTATTTTTTAAAAATGCCTTGGTTACCAGTTTGGTTTTGGTGAAGTTTTAGGCTAATGCAAATTACTTTCTTAGCCCTGTAACTGAGATTTTGAAGAGTACATTTTAAGTAGATCTTCAGTTTAAATGATTAACTGCTCAATATATTTATTACTTTGCAATGCTACTGTTTGTACACTCCCTAAGGGCATACATCCAGACCAACCTTTAGTGCCAATTATGACAAATACTCCTGAATCAGGAAGATTCCCTGCAGAAGGAAATGGCAAACCACGCCAGTATTTTTGCCTGGAGAATCTCATGGACAGAGGAGCCTGGTGGGCTGTGGTCTATAGGGTCAAAAAAAGTTGGACATGACTGAAGCAACTTAGCATGCATGCATTTACAAATTGATTACATAGCTTGGTTAACCTGATCAATGAGATTGGCAAATTTTGTGTTAGTTGTTATTACATAATCCATATTCAGGTATATAAAAAATGTAGTATGTAACATGGATATATGCCTGGAGAGGTAACCGTGACATATTTTCATATACTTTAGCTGTTTTCCATTGAAAGCAATATTAAAGAGTTTTTTTAAAAATCTCTATAAATTTTAAACAAATTGTTTTTTATATTTGTGATTTGTAATCTTGACTTTGGCAAAGACTGTAAAGAGTTTTGTTATAGTACTTCTTTTACATTTTATAAGAAAATGGAAAATGACTTCTTGTTATTTCTTTTATGGAAAATATGGTATATCAACCTGTGATGTATGATTATCTTTTCTTACTATTCTAGCCCTTCTTCACCTTCCAGTGAGTAGGACTCTTTCTTGAATTGTGTCCTTTGTTCATTCAGAATGATTAGTGATCACATATTTTACAAAATGACATTTTGTTTAAATGCTGAACTGGTACAACTAAAATTTTTCCTTCACTATCATTAGTAAATACAAAGGTATTCTTAGACAAGGGAAATGCATTCCTTTCAATGCAACTTTATATTATTTTTCCTTTTTCCTTCAATTAATCTTAAGTGCATCCATCACATACTCAATGCAGTCTATATTTATAGTAAAATATCAAAGGGAATCTCAAATTCAGTATAGCTGGTTGATCAGTTAACATTCTCTAGGCTTACATTAAAAAGATCCTGGCTAACAACCCAGAAAGTTGGACTTTTTCTCGCTGTTTACACAACAACAAATAAATATTTGGGAGGGAGATTAAATTTGATTTTGTCTTGGGTCTGTGTCACCTCTAAAATTTCCACAGTTGTGTTTTTTTGTCATTACTTTTCAATATGCTGGCTATACAAGTTTAGGAAAAATAATCTTGTAAGATATTTGGTTATGGGTGAAGAATTCTACTATTAAAAACTGTTATGTTGTGCTAATAAAAAAGACAAATAAAAACAACAACCTTTTGTTGTCTTCTCATAAATCATTGTAGCAAAAATTGATACAAGGCTGCAGATTACCACAATGAAATACTGGGCTAGTGCTTACCTTGCTGTACATAACAAATAGTGCTCAAAACACTATTGTAATAAACAAGAGTAAGGGAGTAATAGTTTTATATTTTGCTATGATAGAAAAGTTTTTTCTCTTTTGTTCCTTCATATGCAAAAGACTTTCATCCTAGTATACTTGAGGTACTCATCTGCCAAGGTAGAAACAGGGACTTGGTAAAATAAATAGAGAAAAATAATAAGTAAAATGTGATTATCATATTCAGATTTGGATTATAAGGCTGAAAACAATATTTTCAAGCTAGGATATCATCCAAAGAAATTTCTCCCTCATTTTTCATATCTCTCTGAGTGTAAAGAGACTAGTTGAAAAATTTGTTTCAAGGGCAGTAGGCTGACCTGTGGGATTGTGGAAAAGCAAGCGGGGGATAGGTAGAAAAAGGCCAGAAGACAATTTTGCTCCATATAAGACAGAAGAATAGGGTTATTAGACAAGCGATGGTGATGCAAGAGATAGAATCAGAGACTTAACGCCTAACTCAGTTTTAGGAACTCTGAAAGGAAATGATCCCAAGACAGACCCCTGTATTAATTTGTGATGTGAGATCACTCACTCAGTGATGCAATGCTGATGGCAGAGGGAGACCTGAGAGTTCGCAGTCCCCTGCCTCCTCCCATTTCTTAGGCCTCAAACAGGAAGAAGTAGACAGTTTGGCTAAGAACATTCCAAGTGAGGGTGTGATGGTGGGAGTATGCTGGCTCTGTGCCCACAGCCACAGAGCTAACCATGTGAGCTGGGACGAATGAGACTCACAGCCAGCTTCCAAAGGTCTGCAGCATCAGCAGCAGCTGGGTTCTGAGGACGGCCACCTGGCTTTGATTGGGAAAGCGCATCATCAGATCACAGTTAGAGCAGCTACAGATTCAGTTGCAAGGAGCAAGTCAGGTAGACCAGGGACAGAGCTGGAGACAGGAGGTAGGAGTCCCCTTCTCTGCCACTGCAACGAGGGTGAATCATCCTCCTTCACAGCCTACTTCCACCTCCCATTTAGGGGAGACAAGCCAGGTTCACGGAAGGCTGTAGGAAAGAGGCAGCACCAGCACATTTATATCCCCATTGCTCACTGAACAATGCCTCTCAGATTTTTTTTCAGTTAAACAATTGGGCTAAATTTAAAATACAGACTAAAAGTTATTCCTCCCCTCCAGTAAATTATGAGCAGAATTTTCTTTTTTTTTAAAAAAAAAACATTAATTATTGTATTATTTGGTAAGTATTGGAGTAAGCACCCAAGTGCTTACAGCCAACTTCTTAAATGTTTGCAGCTCACTGAGTAGTCCTATAGGTAACATTACAGGCATGTTGGGTATTTTTTCAAATCTTCATCTACGATAATACAGATTTCTAGGTCAGTGTTGTATGCGCAGAAATAGCCACATAGAAGAAAATCTTAAAATTTTTGTGTCTAGATTGAGGTTTGTACCAGTGCTTTACTGCATGAAATGAAAATGCAGGTTTTTTATTCAGAGATGTAATTTTGTTGTAGTTTAGACACATTTGGAATAAATACTATCTGTATATAGTCTCAGATACTGCTTTATTATCTTCAGGAAAATAAATTTCCTTGGCACATCTAAGCTCTCAAGTCTTAAATAACTCTCATTCTTTGCAAGGGCTGAATATATGTTTTGTATCTGCGAGGTTTTCATAGAAGCCTTATGTCGTGTCTGTTTACATGCACACCACCTCTCTTACTGCTGTCTTTTTAAAATGCACCTGCTTCTTACAGTCATTGTGGTCTCGGAGGTTGACAGAGGATCTTTTTCTTGATGGATGTTGCAAGTACGTTCCCAACTATATATTCCTCTTTTGAATAGTATTCAGGGCCACACCTTGTGTCACACATACGTACACACATAGTTTATTATTAAATTTGTATAAATATTTATAAAATGTAATTATATTTTAGAGATAAACTATGGGAACATCAGATGAGAGAAGGTGTAGTTTTAAATATACTATAAAGATTAATCCAGAAAAATATTTATATTGAGAAGTTAAGAAAATGATTTTATTAATGGAAGAAAATCCAGGTTTCTGTATAATAGATACTTTTTTACAAAATTATGAGAAAAAAAAATTTAAGCTTTGACTCTTGAATCCATTTGAAATCTAATTTTGATAGTTTCCATGCTTTCCACTGTGAAAATATGTTGCAGACCCATTTTTGGCATTTTCTGACTCAGATCTGGCATCACATAATTTTCCAAGGGTCTCAATTTTTACTAGTGGGAAATTATATTTAGCCATTCATTTCAATAGCCTAAGCTGAAAAATAAATATATATTAACAGAAAATATGTCATGTGTTCTTACTATTACTTCCAATTCAAATTAAGGACTAAACATATATATTTAAACTCATCCATCTTACATTCATATTCTTAATGACATGTTTTCTGTTTTTTTGTTTGTTTTGTTTTCTGTTCTTAATGACATTGCATGTTAAGTTGCTTCAGTCATATCTGACTCTGCGACTCTTATGGACTGTAGCTTACCAGGTTCTTCTGTCCATGAGTGAATTTATCTTGCTTTCCAAGGGACTCTCAAGAGTCTTTTTCAGCACTACAATTTGAAAGTAACAATTCTTTGGCACTCAGACTTCTTTATGGTCCAACTCTCACTCCCATTTAGTACCATAGCTAACTTGCAAAAAAAATTATTATTTATTTATTTTTGGTCTTCATTGCTTTGCATAGACTTTCTCTAGTTGTGGCAAGTGGAGGCTACTCTTCATTGCGGTGTGGTGTGTGGGCTTCTCATTGTGGAGGCTCTTCTTTTTGCAGAGCATGGGCCCTAGAGCATGCAAGCTTCAGTAGTTGGAACTTACAGGCTCGGTAATTATAGCTCATAGGCTCTATATCACAGACTCAGTAGTTATGGCATATGGGCTTAGTTACTCTGAAGCATATGGGATCTTCCCAGACCAGAGGTTGAACCCTTGTCCTCTGCATTGGCAGGTGAATTCTGATCCATTGTGCCATCGGAGAAGTCTCCTTAGCTAACTTTTAATTTTTATGTTTTTCCATCCATTTGTTTAAAAAGTCATTTGGAACAATTTCAGTTTATAAAATATCTGCAGGTATAGTCCAAAGTACTGCATATCACTCACTCAGAGAGCCCCACTCAAGTTTTATCAGTTGCCCTGTGCATCAGTGCTGGATCATGATATACTCCCAGTTTTTATGTGTTTCTAATCTCGTAGTTCCTCATCTATCCTTGACTGTCATGACCCTGACGTTTTTGAAGATATGAGCCATTTAATGAAATATCCTTCAGTTTAATGTTACCTGATATTTCCAGATATCTGGTTATTCATTTGGAGCAGGGATAACATAGACTTTGATGCTGTGTTCTTGTTCTCATTGCCTTCTATCCAGGTGTAGAATTTGATTAGAAAGGAACTGCCAAGTTTCTGCAGGATAGAGTAACTTTTTGTTATTTTTCTTCATTGTTATCAATAAATAATTTGTGGGTGATAGCTTGAGACTACATAAATATTGAATTATTTTTAAAATTTTATTAAACTTATTAATTTTAATTGAGGTGTAGTGAATTTACAATATCGTGTTGGTCTCGGGTGTGCAGCATAGTGATTCAGTATTTTTTATAATCCTCTCTATCAGCTATTGCAAGATATTGAACATAATACCCCCTGTCCTCTCCCTTTGGTAACTACAAGCTTGTTTTCTATAAGTCTTGTTTCTTGGTTGTATATGCCTTCATTTGTATTAGAGTTTAGATTCCACATATAAGTGATATGATACAGAATTTGTTGTTCTCTTTCTCATGTATTTCACTAAGCATAATATTCTCCATGTTGCTGCAGGTGGCATGATTTCATTCTTTTTTGTGGCTGAGTAATATTGCATTAGATATATATACATACACAGACACATATATATATCACATCTTAATTTAGTCATCTGTGGATGGGTACTTGGGTTGCTTTCATGTCTTGGCTATTGTAGATAGTGGTGCTATGAGTATAGGGGGTGCATATATCTTTCTGAATTAGTGTTTTCATGTTTCCAAACATATACTTAGGTATTGCTAGATCATATGATAATTCTATTTTTAGTTTTTTAAGGAACCTCCATACTGTTCTCCATAGTGGCTGCACCAATTGACATTCCCACCAACAGTGTATGAATGTTCCCTTTCTCCACATCCTCTACAACGTTTGTTATTTGTAGACATTTTGATGATAGCTATTCTGACTGGTGTGAGGTGATACTACATTGTAGCTTTGATTTGTATTTCTCTAATAATTAGTGATGTTCAACATCTTTTTAAGTGCCTGTTAGCCATCTATATGTCTTCCTTGGAGAAACGTCCTTTCAATAGGTACGTGTATATGTTTAATTGAATACCTTTGCTCTACACTTGAAACTGACAATCTTGTTAATCAATTATACTCAGTTATAAAATAAAAACTAAAAAAAGTCTGTTCAAGTTTTCTGCCCATTTTTGATTGGATTGCTTTATTTATTTATTTTTTTGCAGTTGAGTTATATGAGCTGTTTGTATATTTTGAGTATTAACCTCTTGTCAGTTGCATCATTTGCAAATATTTTCTCCCATTACATAGGTTGTCGTTTCATTCTGTCTATGGTTTCCTTTGCTGTGAAAAGCTTTTAAGCTTAATTAGGTCCCTATGTTTATTTTTTCTTTTATCTCTTTTGCCTTCAGAAACTGATCCAAGGACAAATTGTTATGATTTTATTGAGGACTCTGAACTAATTATTACTAGAGTCATTGCCAAATGCTAATTATCTAATTTCACTAGTCTTTTTATTGTTGTTTTACTACACAGATGATTTTTGTCTTCCTTTCTTCTCGTTCTTACTTACTAGGTGTTTTATCTATGTGAACACGTGAAATCATATTGTATTCATTAAGTTGCAATATATCACTGTCTATTTATATATCCTTTTAGGTATATAATTAGATGAAATTGTTATATGTGTAGATAGTCAACTTTTTTCAGGCTTGCCTGGAGAACTTCCTCAAGCTAACTTCAACAATTGTGTCAGCAAATGTTCCTTTATCCTTTGAGCACTTTAAAAATTTTGAGATTTATTATAAGAAATTGGTTCACTGGAGGCTGTGAAGTCCCAAAATCTACCATCTGTAATTTGAAGACCCAAGAAAGCTTGTATTATGGTTAGAAGGCCCAGAATCCAGAAACCTAACTCATCAATTAGATTCTGTCCTGAGTTTGAAAGCTTGAGAACTAGAAGCACCAAGGGCAAGAGAAGACTGATGTACAGATCAGTCAGGCAGAAATAGAATTCAACCTTTCCCCTCCTTTATGTTCTGTTCCTCAATGGATTGGGTGATGTCCATCTACACTGGAGTGGCAGGGGCATCTACTTGATTCAGTCACCAATTCAAGTGCAAATCTCTCTGGGCAGTATCCTCCCAGGCATACCTCCAGGCAACATCCTCAGGGGCTCCCCTGGTGATGAATCCGCCTGCAATGCAGGAGACCCACGTTCCATCCCTGGATCAAGAAGATCCCCTGGAGAAGGGAGTGACTACCCACTCCTGTATTCCTGCCTGGAGAATCCCATGGACAGAGGAGCTACAGTCCATGGGGGTCACAAAGAGTCGGACATGATTGAGCGACTAGCACTTTCTTTTCTGGACCTCAAGTGACACATAAAATTAACCCTCTAAGGCCACTTGTACAGAATTGTCTCACAGGATGTAATAAAGTTACATTAGTTATTTGAAAAAAATAAATGTCATATAAAGATGTGGATCATTATTACAATGCTGGAAATTCATATTTTACATAGACTAGTTAATGAATACTCAGTCAATATATTCCTATAGCATTTTTATCTTGTGTGTTTGTTCTTATATAACATACTCACGCTTCTTTTTAGACAAGTGGGAAATAAAGTGATTGATAGAAAGGCCTCAATTATCTTTATTATTTCATGTTTTAGATAAGAATAAATACACTTCTACTTAGGAACCAGGCAGAATGTTTGAATTTATAACGGTGTTTTCTACTTCTCACTTTGCAAGTATAAAGTCCTCAAACTTCCTCTAACAAGGTGAGAAAGAAGTCAAAATATGTACACTGTGAGAAATGGATATTTCAGTTTGCAATTAGATATCACAGACTAAAGATCTCACCTTTGATAAGGAAATTTATAAGTAGCAGACTTGATTATGCAAGCTTAAAGAATTTTTGTGTTTCTGTGAAGACATGAATGATTATGTAGTCTTTACTATGGATGACGGACACAACAACATAGCCTTATAAGGTACATATTGTTCATTTTTTCATATAAATATGAGGGAATTGAAGCTGAGAAAAGTGGCATAATTTGCTCAAGGTCACACTGCTGTTAAACAGTAGGGTCAGAATTTTACTTGGCAGTCTGGCCCACCAGGTGTGGTCTTAGACTGCTGCAAACTTCTACATTGCGAGTTAATAAATGATTGTTCACCAATTACCCTTGTATTTTATCATCTCATTATAGTATGACAGTATGACCTTTTTCCTTGAAAAAATTCTTCCATGTAATGACTCAGAAAATACATTTTAAAACTAAGAACGCTTCAGTGAAATACAGAATTTTTTCTGGTTGGTGATTGGACGTTATATGAAGATCTTTATCTTATATCTCTTGAATCTAATATGCTTTATATGTGGCAAGAAATTTTTATTCACATTTAAATTATCTTTGTAAATAGCCTGTGATTTTTTGATGTCTTAATGAGAATATATACATCTGCTTCAATTCAAAAGGGAAAAAGAGGCTATGGACTAGTAAAAGGGTGAGGTGATTACTGTAGCCTAGCTCAGATTTATCTCTTCTGTTACAATGCTAGGCATTAATATTCTCTGTTAAAGATTTACATGGCTAACACAAATTATATTCTTTTTTAATTTAAAAATATTAATCTGAATGAATGAATCTGCTATACTGAGAAAGACTTTGAATCGCTACTTAACTGTTTTTTCAAATGTAAAACAAATGGGGATATGGCTATAATACTCCAAAGTTAGTTTTAAATTACCTACCACCTCTGCTAGAGGTTATGGTATTTAAAAGTGAATTTTTTTTTTCAAGCAAAAAATGTAATGTGGTACAGTGCTTATGTATTATCTTTCTGAATGAGGGCATGTTTGGGGGCCATCAAAGTTTTAGTATAAGCACCAAACATAAAAACATCTTGTAGCTATTTGAATCTCTTGGTTCTTGGCAAGCTCAAAACTGAGGAAGAACAGACAAGGACATTTATAAATATAAGCCCTAAAGGTAGAATAGAAGTTAATTAAGTACTTCCAGTTAAAAACAACATTGTAACCTTTAAAGTTCTCAAACGCACTCCCACTACAATTTGTGTGTGTGTGTGTGTGTGTGTGTGTGTGTGTGTGTGTGATATTAAAAAGAAGGTATAGCCATGTTTTAAAACAATCTAAACATTTCTGTGGACAAGAAACAAAAGAAAACCTGTGGCAAGAATTGGAAAGTACCTGGCTCTAGGCATAGATGTGCACTGGTTGTTAAGATTCACTTCCCGTGCAGTAGCATGAATGAAGTTACTCTATAGACAGTGCCAGACCACAGCCAGAATCCGTACCTGAAACCAGGGTGTGAGAGCTCCGCTTCTGAAGCTGGAAGGGTGAATAAACTGCATCGTTAGTGACTGCTGAGACTGTCACTTACGTACTTCTAAGAGTGCTGAGAACATGGCTGTGTGTGAGGATTTCAGGCATGGCCCCTCCTGAGTGTATCTGCTTTGTTTCTGCGGATGAATAACCTCAAGATACCGGTATTAAGTCTGGATCTGAGCTCAACCACATTAGGCCAGATGAAACCACCAATCTGGGAAGTGGGTTCAGAAAGAGAGAAAAAGAAAACACACACGTGCGTGTACACCTGCACAGATTTAAGTAAAAGCATAGTATCAGAGGAGGTAGCCTTTCAAACGCGTGTCAGAGCAGGTTGAGGGAAAATGACTTCATGAAATATAGGCAATAAATGCAATAAATGACATTCTTCCAGAGAAAATTCAAACGTTATCATAATACTCTGAAAGGTATATAACAAAGTATATTTAAAATCTTGGAAGAAAATAAATGAAGAGATTAGTAAAGAAAAATAGAAGGGATATAAATTAAAAGCAGCAGAAAATATAAAAACTTTTGTAGAATAATTGCTTTAGTGGACTTAGTTGAAGAGATAAGTAGTTAATAGGAAGATAATACTGAAGCATTGACATAGAAATCTGTGTTGAAAATGTGGAAATAAAAAAACTCCCCAAAAATAAAGTTAATACTGCAACATCAATATTTGATAAAATAGAATTTAAAGTGAAAATTATTTAGGCTAAGTACTGCTGCTGCTGATAAGTTGCTTCAGTCGTGTCTGACTCTGTGTGACCCTATAGACGGCAGCCCACCAGGCTTCTCTGTCCCTGGGATTCTCCAGGCAAGAAGACTGGAGTGGGTCGCCATTTCCTTCTCCAATGCATGCATGCATGCTAAGGTGCTTCAGTCGTGTCTGACTCTGTGTGACCCTATAGACGGCAGCCCACCAGGCTCCTCTGTCCATGGGATTCTCTAGGCAAGCATACTGGAGTGGATTGCCATTTCCTTCTCCAAAAGAAGGCACTATATAATGTAAAAACAATAAGTAATCCAAAATGTGATATTGATGGCTAAAAATAGTATATTTGTTAAATACACGGAAAAACAGAAAAACCATTATGGGTAATATCTAGCCAACTCTGATGTAATCTTGGGAGATGTAATATACTTCTTCACAAATTCATTAAGCAAAAAACTGAAAAAAAGAGGTAATGTTCAATGACATAAAGTAGCACAGTTGACAAGTTTAATCTGGTAAATATGTAGAAACTTGTCCTCGCCACAGGAATATAGGCTGTATGTGCTGTGACTCTTGCGACCTCATGGACTGTAGCTTGTCGGGCTTCTCCGTCTATGGGACTCTCCAGGCAAGAACACCGGAGTGGGTTGCCATTTCCTTCTCCAGCGCATCTTCCTGACCGCAGGGTTGAACCCCCAGCTCCTGCATTGGCAGGTGGCCTCTTTATCACTGAGTCACCTGGGAAGCCCAGGCTATGTAACTGTGAACTTTTCATAGAAACTGACTGCATGCTGATCCATAGGGAAGCTTTGCTGTTTAGAATTGAGGCAAAATAGGTTGTCTTTTCTGATCAACGTGCAGTCAGGCTACGAATCAAGCTTATACCAAGTATATTAGGAAACTTAAAAATAAATTTTTATGTATTGATATAATAAAATAACAGAAAACAGTTTTTCTTAATTGGAGACATGAGTCTGGAGTCTTTCAAGATTTTCCAAATGCAAGGCAAGATTTATGAAAAAAGAATCCATGTTATTTTTCAATTCTTAAATTCTAAGTACAAATAGCATATGTTAAACAATATAGTGCAATAAAGAATTAATTTATCATCAAAATTCTCTTCTATGGCTCTGAAAACTACATGGTTGTAAAATAATATCTGCATATTACTGCATGAAGTTAAAATACACTTGCTCCTTGGAAGAAAAATTATGACAAACCTAGATGGTCTATTAAAAAGCAGAGACATTAATTTGCCAACAAAGGTCCATATAGTCTAAGCTATGTTTTTTCCAATAGTCATGTATGGATATCACAGCTGGACTGTAAACAAAGCTGAGTACTGAAGGCATATGTGCAGAGCTACAGGCACAGATGTTTTAAATTCCTCCACTTAAGATCAGTAAAGCATCACCCTAGCGCCCAACATGATTAACTAGATAGAAAACAGGCTTCAATCATGACGAGTTTATCAGCACCAGGAAAACAGGTGAAAGATCGCTACAGCAATTTCCTTGAGGGAGGTGAGAAAGGCCAACCTGTGCTTTAATAAATCAGGGGTGGCGGGACAGAGAGGAACCTCTTGAGCTCTCTCAGAGCCAAGAAGGAGCCTGAGCAGTCAGGCTGGCTCCCCGCACTGAAGAATTTATATGTTTGAACTGTAGTTTTGAAGAAGACTCTTGAGAATCCTTTGGACTGCAAGAAGATTCAACTTGTCAATCCTAAAGGAAATCAGTCCTGAATATTCATTGGAAAGACTGATGCTGAAGTTGAAGCTCCAATACTTTGGCCACCTGATGCAAAGAACTGACTCATTGGAAAAGACCCTGATGCTGGGAAAGATTGAAGACAGGAGGAGAAGGGGATGATAGAGGATGAGATGTTTGAATGGCATCACCGACTCAATGGACCTGAGTCTGAGTAAACTCTGGGAACTGGTGTTGGACAGGGAGGCCTGGTGTGCGGCAGTCCATGGGGTCGCAAAGAGTTGGACATGACTGAGCGACTGAAAAACAAAATTCCTGCTGGGAAATGTTTGTCATCAACGGTTCTTACCCATTTAAGATAAACCAACACTTATGATGTGCTCCATGTGCTAAGAATCATTTTATGTGTTTTATGTTTTGTGTGTTTTATGTTATATGCTTTATATATGTATAGCTATATATACACATATGTATTTACATCAGTCTTTTGAGATAAGATGATTTTATTATCCTCAATATATATATGAAGAAACAGGCACATTCCAAATGTCTCAGACAGGAAGCTGCAAAATCTGATTCCAGATTCATCATTAAACTTCTTTATTCAAAAATTGACTTCTTTATCAAAAGTCACTTATAGAACAGTGCAAAAGGAATATGAACACCAATTAATAGAAAACTACGAGAAAATAAGTTTCTGTTGTTTAAGCCACTCAGTATATGATATTTTGTTAGGGAAGCCTGAAGAGACTACTGCATAATTATTTGCAGAATTAAAACTCATAGCAGAAATTTCCAAATTAACAAGGAAAAAAGCAATGACAATACATTTAATAATAAATAACCTGAATAAAAATGGACAGAATGTCTGAACAAATATTTTCCCGAAGAAGATATATACAGATGGACAACAGGTATGTGAAAATATGATTAACACAATTAATCATCAGGAAGATGTAAGTATCACAATGAGCCATTGTTTCAAAACCAAACTTGGTCCACTCATGTGTTTTGCAGAAAAGCCAGTATACTGACACTGGCTTGTAATGAAGGATAGTACAGTGTTTACTGCAGGGTGCCAAGCAAGGAGAATGGGCATCTTATGCTGAAAAAACCCAAACCCTCAATGGCTTTCAGGGAAAGGTTTTTAAAGACAGTGTGAGGGAGAGGGTCACAGGGAGGGTGATGATCTACCACACAATTCTGTAATTGGTTGATGGAGAGGTAAGAAGATACTGTTTGAGGAATCTCTGCCATCAGCCTTCAGCTTCCAATCAGTCTGGGATCTAGGTGTTGTTGGTCAGCATGCAGTTATCGTCTTCTATTTGGTGGATGTTGCAGTATATGCAAAACAACTTAGGGATGTGGTTCAGGGTATTATCTACAGCCCTTGAGGAGGAACTAAAGGTCCTTGACTTTGTTTTATAGCTAAGCTATTATTTTGTCTTGATTTACTGCTTTTGTTTCTTTCTGCATTTTCTCACTTTTCTGATAAATTTGTTCTTTGGAAATTCAGTTCAGTTCAGTCACTCAGTCGAGTCTGACTCTCTGCGACCCCATGAACTGCAGCATGCCCCTCTCTGTCCATCACCAACTTCTGCAGTCCACCTAGGGAAGTTCTAAGGAGCTAAAGCTTTCATACAAAGAAGAGTTGGGGGAACCAAGGGCTGTCTATTCTTGGGAAGACCCCACAAAGTCCTCCTCAGTTTCAGTAGCACCTCATATATATTATAACGGCTGTTCTCAGAAAGATAAAAAATAAGAAGTGTTGGCAAGGAGGTGGAGAAAAGGGACCCCTAGTGCACTATTAGTGGGAATATAAATTGGCCAGGCATCCTGGAATGCAAAGTCAAGTGGGCCCTAGGAAGCATCACTAGGAACAAAGCTAGTGGAGGTGATGGAATTCTAGTTGAGCAATTTCAAATCCTGAAAGATGATGCTGTGAAGTGCTGCACTCAGTATGCCAGCAAATTTGGAAAACTCAGCAGTGGCCACAGGACTAGAAAGGTCAGTTTTCATTCCAATCCCAAAGAAAGGCAATGCCAAGGAATGCTCAAACTACTGCACAATTGCACTCATCTCACGCTAGCAGAGTAATGCTCAAATTCTCCAAGCCAGGCTTCAACAGTATGTGAACCATGAACTTCCAGATGTTCAAGCTGGATTTAGAAAAGGCAGAGGAACCAGAGATCAAATTGCCAACATCGGATGGATCATCAAAAAAAGCAAGAGAGTTCCACAAAAACATCTACTTTTCTTTTAGATTATGCCAAAGCCTTTGATTATGTAGATTACAACAAACTGTAGAGAATTCTTAAAAGAGAATACCAGACCACCTTACTGCCTCCTGAGAAATCTGTATGTAGGTCAAGAAGCAACAGTTAGAATGACATGGAACAACAGACTGGTGGCAAATCAGGATAGGAGTACATCAAGACTGTATATTGTCACCCTGCTTATTTACCTTACATACAGAGTACATCATGTGAAATGCTGGGTTGGATGAAGCACAAGCTGGAATCAAGATTGCCGGGAGAAATATCAATAACCTCAGATACACCAGTGACACAACCCTATGGCAGGAAGTGAAGAAGAACTAAAGAGGCTCTTGATGAAGGTGAAAGAGGATAGTTAAAAATCCGGCTTAAAACTCAACATTTAAAAAATGAAGATCATGGCATCCAGTCCCATCACTTCGTGGCAATAGATGGGGAAACAATAGAAACAGTGAGAGACTTTATTTTTTTGGTCTCCAAAATCACTGCAGATGGTGACTGCAGGTATGAAATTAAAAGACACTTGCTCCTTGGAAGAAAAGCTATGACCAACCTAGACAGCATATTAAAAAGCAGAGACATTACTGTGCCAACAAAGATCCATCTAGTCAAAGCTATGGTTTTTCCAGTAGTCATGTATGGATGTGAGAGTTGGACTATAAAGAAAGCTGAATGCCAAAGAATTGATGCTTTTGAACTGTGGTGTTGGAGAAGACTCTTGAGAGTCCTTGGACTGCAAAGAGATCAAACTAGTCCATCCTAAAGGAAATCAGTCCTGAATATTCATTGGAAGGACTAATGCTGAAACTGAAACTCCAATAGTTTGGCCACCTGATGTGAAGAACTGACTCATTTGAAAAGACCTTGATGGTGGGAAAGATTGACGGCAAGAAGAGAAGGTGGTGACAGAGGATGAGATTGTTGGATGGCATCACTGACTTGATGGACATGAGTTTGATCAAGCTCTGGGAGTTGTTGATGGACAGGGAGGCCTTATGTGCTGCAGTCCATGGGATCACAAAGGAAGTCGGACAAGACTGAGCAACATAAAAAATAATGAAATCTTGCCATTTATGACAACATAGATTGACCTCAAGGGCAATATGCTGAGTGTAATGAGTCAGACTGCTGCTGCTAAGTCACTTCAGTCGTGTCTGACTTTGTGCGACCCCATAGACAACAGCCCACCAGGCTCCCCCTTCCCCTGGGATTCTCCAGGCAAGAACACTGGAGTGGGTTGCCATTTCCTTCCCCAATGCATGAAAGTGAAAAGTGAAAGTGAAGTCGCTCAGCCGTGTCCGACTCTTAGTGACCCCATGGACTGCAGCCCACCAGGCTCCTCCGTCCATGGGATTTTCCAGGCAAGAGTGCTGGAGTGGGGTGCCATTGCCTTCTCCGAATGAGTCAGACAGATACACACAAATACTATGCAATCTCTCTTATATATGGAATCTTAAAGAAAATCCCACAAAGGCATAAAAACAGACAAAAAACCAAGCTTACAGATAGAGAGGTGGGAGAAATGGGTGAAGGGGGTCAAAAGGAAAAAAATACAGTGTCCAAACTAGTAGTCCTCTAGATAGCCTTAGGAACTTCCAGAAACCTTAAGCACTCTAGACGTATTCTGCCAGCATCTCAGCCCTTACCATTGAAGTAGGTAGTTTCCAGCAACTGCCACCCATTCTGCTAGCTGCCTTCTCCAGCCTGGAAACTGCTGCGGACTGACAGTTACCTGCTTGTAGCTGTCCCCAGGGAACAGTGGCTTCCTCCACCTTCCAGTTCTCATGTCAAAGGCTCCACACTGGCAGCTCTAACTCAGAACCAGCTGAGGAAGGAGATCCTGGAATGTTGTATCTGGCTTTCCCTCTTCAGAGGAAAGCTATAGAAGGAGGTGCCCTGTCTTCAAAAGTGTAGTATATCGTCTCAGAGATAAAGTTTCATATTTGGCAGCAAACTTCAAACGGTATTGGAAAAATATTTAAAATATTTTATTACTTTGTATTGGCAAGATGGACCAATGTATAACATATAATGGAATGTGTGTATTGGAAGGAGAATGGTCTTTGGAGACAGCAATCTGGGATTTAAATCCTACATCTACCACATCTTAGCTTTGTGATCTTAAGTCAGTCCATCATTTGGAGTCCTTGTTTTTTCTCCCTTTAAAATGGGGGTAATAACGTCCATTTTGGAGTATTGCTTTGAAAAATAAATGTAATAGTCTATGTCAAAACTAAATTTAATTGAGCCATAATATATAAGGAAAGATAATAACAATAGACACTGGTAAAAATAGTAAGAAGATTAGGATAGAATGAATTAAAAATAAAACATAAATGATTTGTTCACTGTGATGGCAATTTGCTGACAAAGGTCTGTTTAGTCAAAGTATGGTTTTTCCAGTAGTCATGTATGGATGTGAGAGTTGGATTATAAAGAAAGCTGAGTACCGAAGAACTGATGCTTTTGAATTGGGGTGTTGGAGAAGACTCTTGAGAGTCCCTTGGACTGCAAGGAGATCCAGCCAGTCCATTCTAAAGGAAATCAGTCCTGAATATTCATTGGAAGGACCCATGCTGAAGCTGAAACTCCAATACTTTGGCCAGCCGTTTCAAAGACCTGACTCATTGGAAAAAAACCCTGATGCTGGGAAAGATTGAAGGCAGGAGGAGAAGGGGATGGTCGAGGATTAAATGGTTGAATGGCATCACTGACTTGATGGACATGAGTTTGAGCAAACTCCGGGAGTTGGTAATGGACAGGGAGGCCTTGAATGCTGCAATCCTTGGGATTGCAAAAAGGTAGACACGACTGAGCGACTAAACTGATGATGGCAATACATAAGGATTACCAGTTTTGATTTTAAAAAAGACAGTGATGTAATTGTTATGAGACACACCTAGATCAGAGTGAAAACAATAGTTTGAAAATTAAGGAATGGGAAAATTTTAACAGAAAAAGTGCAAACAAAAAGGAATCTGAAGCTGAGAGAGTAATGACAAAAAGAAATTTGACTTCAAGTTTATTAAGAAAATATGTGTTATTTCATATTAAAACATGCATTCACAAAAGAGATGCTGAGTGGATGAAGCAATTCAGGGAACAAATATATATAAAGCAAAATTCAAAGAGAATGTAATTAATTACAGTTACAAAGTTACATTTTTATATATACTCTCAAAATTAGATCAAGTGATAGAAATAATCAAGAACATAAGATCTTGAAAATATGCTCACTGAAACTGTATATTTGTAAATGTATGGTTGGGTATATGTATATACATTAATCTTTACTATTAGGTATGGGATTGTATTGTAGTTACTATTTAATGGATGCTGACAGAAGATGTTAGACTCTCAAATGAAAGCAAAAGATTCACTTTTGATGTCACAGCAATGATATGAGCATGTTTGCATCATTTCCCTTTACCTTTCAAGTCTTATGGAGGTGAAGTAGACGGCTCGGGTGCATGCCTGTTATAGGTTCTGTAACAGAACAGAAAGACTTGAGTTTGGGGAATCTACCACTTTTATAATAAGAGACAAGTAAGCTTGTTTCTAAGAAAGAGAGGGCTTTATCCTCCAAGGTTTTGCTGCAAATGGAACCTTGAGAAATTGTCTGGATACAGAGCTGTGAGGGCCTTTCATTCTTGACATACTCAGCAAGAATACACAAGGATGCTTTGGCCCCATGGTGGATTGACCCTCTTAATAGCTATCTTGCAAATTTTAGCAAACTCTTTGAGAATATTAAGTATCTCTCTCCCTAGGAGAAAATAAAAACAGATTTTATTATGCTGCATCTAGTAATAAATTATGTATACATTAAAATTATTAAAATGTTTTAATAGATCTATGAATGTTACCAGAGAAAATTCTAAACCAAGACCGGAAACTTGGAAGTCAGAAGAAGACAGAATTATTCAAACATAGAAAAAAATCAATGTCATAAATAAGGTCAACAGATAAATAAGCTACATAGATATATTTTTGAAGAACAGAGGATTAGTGTCTTTAATTCTGAACTGACAGATTACCAAAATTAAAGAACAAAGAAAATGGAGAAAAGTCACAAAATAACAAATCTAATAGTAAGTAATAGTAGTCAGAATAACACACATCAAAATAAAGATGAGAAAAATTTTCTGTAAGACAAAAGTTGTAAAAGGAAGTAGCACGTATTAAAAGGGTTGTACATGTAAACAGATGTGAATTTAACAGCCCCACTCATGGGAAACTGTCCTATAGAATTTAGAAAATAAGTATGTATACCCCTATTTTTTCATGATATAATGTTAAGTGCAGTGTTTCTTATAGTAAATATTTTTGCAAAGATCTGGAAATGATGTGAATGTCCATCATTGGGTAGACATACACCCAAGACTGAGATTTTATCTGAGATAGAATGTCCTCTAAATCCTGGAAGGTGAGGTAAAGGAGGAGTATGTGCTTTTGAATGGGTAACCATGAAATCCCAGAAGATATGATAAGGTAAAATAATACATAGAACTCACTGTGCCTGGCATATACGACCAAGGATCTCTCGGTATCCTGACTTGGGTTGCTAACACAGATGAAGCATAAAAATACCTTCAAAAGGAAGGGGTCAGTAGGCCAGAGGGTCTTCTTCACCTAAGCTGTTGTAAATGCCACCTATGGCCTAAATTGAGAGCATGTCTTGGGTCAATTTTTTTTTCTATTCACCTGAGATATAAATAAGGAGAGAAAGCAAGTTGAAAGCAAGTAGTGTCTACAGAAGTAATACATTTTCTTAAAGACACCTTAAAAATAAAACTCTACATATGTGTAAATATTTGTTTTTTTAGAGTAGGGCGAAGACAATAGTGATTATCTATTGGAGACAAGGATTTAAATGGAGACGACATAGGGAGAACATATATTAGCTTTTGTCACACACCACTATGTTACTTTACCAGTTTTTGTGTGTAAGTAATACTTTGATAATTTTGAAAAGTTAATTGAATGAAGAAAATGGAATGTCAGTTCATTTTATGCCTTTTCATACATAGAAGTCACAGCCTTTTGACCATCGGTTGATACTATATTAAGGACTCACTTTCCTGTATCAATTTTGTGTAGTGGAAAAGTATATAATAAAACAGATGAAAATATAATTAAAGCAAACCTGAGAATTATTTTAAACTTCACCATTAAGTTATCTGAATTGTATATCATTTATCACAGAGGAAGCTTACTGAATGACCCTATTATCAGAAACAAAAGAGATACTTTGTTGATGTGGAAGTATTTTGTAAACTTGATATTTACTATTCCATTGTTTTCAGGATAGTAAGAATATTATCATTGTTCTGTTTTTAATGTGTGTATGGAAAAGGGTGGTAGTAGGTGAGGCAGAAGGGATTGCCTTTGACGACTAGAACCCAGTTACTTTATAATTTTAAGGAAGTGGATATATACCTTCTTAATAATCATATGGTGAATATTACCTAGTGCACATATTTACCAAACAATGTAGACATGTGAATATAAAATTAAATCAAAATAATGTTCTTTCTGTATGTTTTTAGTGAGAAAAATATTGATTAGTCTAAGAATGAAACAAGATAAGGAGAATGTGTAGGCTTATATATTATTTTTACAGTACACATGCATCTCTGGAGGAAGTTCTGCCTTTTCAGACCAGAGGAAATCAGAGGAAACCAAATGAAGAGAAAGGACTTAACAGGCACAATATGTGTTCATGCCACCATTTCAGGCATTGCCTAACAGTCTGCGGAGCACACAACTTGAACTCAATGACAAGCAGGCGTGTTTTACTTGCTTTCCAAGAGCGACAGGTGCAAAGAAGCTTGAGAGAAAAGCATTCATTATGGGCAAGGTTAAAATTAGGTACTTAAAAATCGTCATCTAATTTAGGTCATTTATCATTCTCTTCAAAGCCCCTTTTGTACAATTGAATACTGAAGTGCTTAGCTTACTATTAGATCATCACAGCTGCTACAGTACCACTCAAAGCAGATGTTTCTCAGACAGAGAGAGCCTAGCTAATTTTAACAGAAACGTGGTAACTGCAAGTCACTCTCTGGCAGTTCCAGCAGTGATGTGAATATACCATGCAGGTGTGACTGTACATGCCGAACTGTGGGATAAATGCTTTGAGAAAGAGAAAAGTGATATTGGTGAGAGATCCTGGAAAGGGTTTTATTCTTGATGGATTAGAAATCCAGAGCCTGTATGCTGTGGTTCACTCTGATGAGATTCAAACTATTCCTTCCCTTTTGAAAGAAGAGAACAAGAAATAAAATGGTTGGGCTAATTATAGGGCATTCTCGCAATCGTTTTCCAAATCAGTTTGCACTTGAAAATAGAACACGAGGGAATTTCTTACACTTAAATCATGAACTCACATATTAATGCCTCCTCAGTTTATGCTTCAAGTGATGACAGTGTATAAATTTGTATTTCTGTATATTTAGATATATTTTTATGTGTATACAGAAATCACCATAAATGCCATGTCCAGTTTCTTATTATAATTCATGGCATGATATTTCTGTGGAAGAGAAAAATGTCCCTTCTGCTAACAGAAATAGAGCAGAGATATTTAGGACAAGTGGCTCATTTCATTCTTGGTGTTCAGCGGACTTAAATGTACTTAACCTAAATGAGAGTCCTTTGCTTGACTAATTGTAAGAACTACATAAACTATGAGTTGCAACCATTAAATTTTAATTTGTTTTTGAATCACTGTCCTTGACATGCATTTATGCATATGTATATATGTGTTTGCATATACTTATATGTATATATAATATAGTTATATTCCCTAAAATATGTTCCTAAGGAATGTATGTGATGATTTTTTAGAAGTTAACATAACAGTTACAGCATTATATAAACTTCCTAGGGCTACTGTATATATATATATTAAAAAAAAAAAAAACACACCACAAACCGTGGCTTAAAACAACAGAAATTTATTCTCTCCCAAATCTGAAGCCCACACTTCCTCCAAGGGCTCTGCCTCTTCCGGCTTCTGATGGCTCCAGGTGCTCCTTGGTTTGTGGCTGCAGAATTCTAATATTGGCCCCTGTCCTCACGTGGTGTTCTCCAATTTCTCTGTCTATTCTCATATTATGTCTCCTGTTAGGATACTTGACATTGAGTTTAGGGCCCACCTAGATAATTCAGTGTGATCTCCTCTCAAGACATCTAACTTAATTACATCTGCACATATCATTTTTCCAAATCAAGTCATAGGCTCTGTGGGTTAGGGGAGGGTATAATTTTTAGGGGACTATTCAACTCATGATAGATATTGTAGATGTAAATAAATATTTTAAACAGTGCCACCCCAAATCTAGTCTGAAGATGGCTGCCGAGTTTGTGAATCATTTTCTACTGGTCTGCAACAAGATAAACCATCGCACCAATATGTAAAGCCATTTCATTACAAAGTACACTGTTAGACTCAGCTGACAATTCTTTGGGAAAGACTTTCATGATAAAAGCAATGATACAGTGATTTATTTTCTAGAGCAAGCTCCTTATCTTTTCATGGACCAGTGCTTTTTAAGTTGTATAATTTTAAAAATGTAAGAACCAAGGTGACTCGACTTGGTGCGTCACATGTAGTCTCTTGGGACTGTGAATCTAATCTGGTCACTGAAGAACGACTCTGCGGATTGGGAATAAGGTAGTCACATAAGATACCCGGTGGTTACAGAAGTCACAGATGTATTAGTTCTAGGTAGGCAGGCACCTGGAGGCATAGAACAGCATGATGTAACTGGAATGGAGAAGAAGGAACATCAGTGTTTGGAAACATCACTACTTCACAGTACATGGATCTGTTTTGCCTTTGTTTACTGTATTGCAGTTTTCTTGTAGGATAGTAAGTAAATCTGCAATACATCGTATAAATTTTTTTTTTTTTTTTTTTACTGTCATCAAATGGAGCACATGCTGTCAAAATCCCAGCCACTGGATTTTTACCTCTCCATTGATGTCATTATCTCCAAGGTATCATTTGTGAAGACCATCTTCAAACCTTTTCAAATCCACGGGTGTCTCTCTTGGCTAAGAAAATCTGATTTGTCCTCAGTTGTGTGCAAGGCAACCGTTTCTTTACCTGGATTACCTTGAAGTGGGACATGTTTCTTAAAGCTTTTACTCTGAGATAACTATCAGGAACTGCAGCTATATTTCTTTATGCAATGCCATATTTGCTGTTCTCTATTGATCATCAACTTTTGTCTCCACATATCTATTGCTTTTGCTAACCAGAGTAACTTAGGGGCGTGTCTCTAGCCAGTTGGTTCTTAAGCCCCACTCATTTTTGATGTGAATTTGTAGGTTCATTTTATTACATATTGTTTTCATTTTCAAAGTTAAAAGCATAAAATCATATTTCCCAAGGATAAAAAGGGCCTAAATCAATTTCCCCAAAGTACATTCTAAAAGCAGTAATAAGTGTAGCATCCAGCTTCATTACACTATTGAACTTGAATTTGTTGAACTAGGAAGTTAAGATGTTAATGTCAGACTAAATCACAAAGTTAAAGTATTGGGTCATCACGGTCCATTCAAAATTGTCACTTGAGTATACAGTATATAGCATGTCCTTATAAAAATCCCAATGCGTTTTAAATAATTTCCTCTTTTTTTTTCTCTGTCCCTAGTGAACAGTTTTGAGCAAAGCATTTCCATATGGAAAGAGTGAGGAGATTTAACAGGCTCTATAGCGTCACTCATGAATAGTATTTTAAGTCTCAAGAGCATAACTAGGGCTTGAAGATGAGGGTGTATAAAAGCATTTCCTTCTCTAGTATATTCATATACTGTCAGAGCAAAAAACTCCACAAGCACAGTTATAAACAACCCCAAAAGCCATGTAGTCAAGACCACTGTCACGTGACCTTGTTGGGCCGTGGGTAGTCCTGTTGTAACGGTAAAAAGGAAATCAGTACAGTAGCCTCCAGCGTATTTAGTCTTGTGACAGTAAGGATGAAACATGCATTTCAGCATTTTCATAGGTTGAAAAGAATAACCTGGCCAGGATGGTTATTTTAGTAATTAATGCTGTAGTGACCATTCCTCAATTATTGAAATGAGAAAGGGTGTGCCCTTTCATTAGTTTCCTGTGAACTTGAAGACAGGCAGTGGTTCTCAGGCTGAAGTGCACAGGTAATAGGAGGTAGCTGTCAACTTTTTAACAATATCAGATGCTCAGGCCTCATACCATCCAAGATGATAATTCATTCAGTTTAATTTTTTTTTTTCAAAGCTCCCAAGTGAATTGAAAGTTAGCAGGCTGGAGAACCAAGGCTTGTTCAAGAGTAATGATTATCAAATTCTAGTATATAAGGATCATATGGGAGCTTATTGTATATTCTGAGTCCAAGCTTCCAGAGATTTCGATGGAGTAGATCTAAGTAGTGGTCCCAGAATCACATTTTTGCAACATCTGAGGGAATCCTATACCCACAGTCCATGTGCTTTTATCAGTTGAGAACAAAATAAAGCAATATCCTTAGGGAGATGTCCTACCAGTTTGAGGACTGCTGGATATGCAGTGACTTTCAGGGAGTTAACTGCCTTAATTTATATAATCATATCCTGTTCAGTTTCCTTTTGTGGTTGAGAAACAAATTATGTGAAAATCCCAAATTTATAAATGAAGAGACTAAGCCACAGAACATTAAAATGACTTCGGTAATTCTAGAAAAGAGACATCCCACACCTGGGATTAATTTTGAGGTATTGTTTTGTGAGTCTAACTAAATGATCTCAGATAATCTAAGTACTGTCCAAATTAAGTTACAGTGACTGGTTCTGGCATCAAATAAATGATGATAAAACTAAAAGCCTAATACCAGAAGATAAGTCAGCATAGAAACTTCACACCTCTCTCGGAGGCAGACTAGCCTAGCAGATGAGATCAGGTCTCGGGAACAGACTGCAGTGTACTGAATTCTGGCTCTGCCACCAGCCAGCTCTGTAACTCCAAGCAAGTGACAGTCTTTAGCTGTCTCAGTTTCTTAATTTGTCATGAAGGGATGATTCTTAGCTCAATGGGTTTTTGAAAAGATAACTATATTATTATGTATAAAATGCCTAGAATAGTGACTGAAATAATATGCCATGTGGCTGGGAATGTTGAATAGTTGACTTTTACTATTTGACAATAGGTCTTTGTAGAGACTATATTTGGATGAAATATTTTGAATCAATTACATGTAGATTACATTTTTGTTATCAGTAAATTTTATCAAACCTTCAGCTGTATTTGGTCACAGACTACATTTAAAATATCTGTTTAACCAAATGAGTTAAAAATTGCATAATAGGGATTTATTTCTCAAAATATAGAGGCTTTGGTTCTATTTGGTTGTTATCTACTCTCTTCCTCCTCCCAAAAAGAAAGAAAAAAAAAAACCTACCTTGTTTTTTAGGGAAAGAGTCCTTACTGAAATATAAAAACAAAAATCTAACCCTCCACTCAAGGAAAATGGAATGCTTGTAAAAACTTAGAATGCGGAGCCCACTAACTTCAGACAGGTAAAGAGCAGGTTCTAGGAGGAAAGCTGATGATAAGGAGATATATTCTTTATGTAGTTTCAAAGGGAAAAGATGCATCACTCATTTCAGCTCACTCTCCCAGACCCATTCCTAAAAGCTATACTGACTTTCCTCATCAGCAGGGGTACCAAAGAGCAACATCCAGTCATTCTGACAAACTGCAGAAAAAGACTGTAATAACACTGGATGGCAGCCATGGAGAGTGGAGACACAGTCAATGCAATGAGCAGTTTTGAAATGATAATAATTATGGTCCAGTGAGTCTGAGATGAAAGGTTTTAGAGCCTGCTCTTAGGTTCATCTACCGATCATTTCTTGCTTTTACTTCACTGGGCCACCTGGTATGGCTTATTGAACCTGGTTTTACATTTTCCCTCTCTTATTTTTCTCTTCATCCTATGTCACTCAGTCACACACTGACTTTTTGGGATTGGGGGTAGGGGTGGTGGTGCCTGTGTACATGAGGGTGTGTGCACATGCGTGTTTGTGTGACCCTGAAGCAAAGCAGAGTGTAAAAATGTGTACGTGCACGAAAATAATGCTGAGATGGATGAAGGAGTAAAATTTTGGCAGTAGTGTCTGAATATGATGTATCTTGTTGCCACATCAATGATACCTTTAGTTTTGTGGTTTTCTTTATTATTCAGAAAAGGGGTACCTGGAGTTGCAAACTGCAGAAGGGATATTATTTTTAATCCATAATTAATGCTGTGTTTATTGAGATAAGGAATGAATACAGTTACCTGCTGTCCTCATGTGGACATGGACTTTAGTCCTGTCCGACTCTTTGCGACCCCATGGACTGTAGCCTGCTAGACTCCTCTCTCCATGGGATTCTCCAGGCAAGAATACTAGCGTGGGTTGCCATTTCCTACTCCAGGGGACCTTCCCAACCTAGGGATCAAATCCACGTCTCGTATGTCTGCTGCTTTCGCAGTGGTTCTTTCCCACTGAGCCACCAGGGAACCCTAGCACTTCAGGCAAGGGAATGTGCTAGTAACTTCAAGAATGTCACAGTCATTCACAGGTGGGCAAGGCCAGGTTATCTCCCTGAGAGCTAAACAAAGGCACTTTAGTTTGCTGTTCTCATAGGGTAAATAGGTTTTGTTCTCTTCACCATGAAAAGTTTTGTTTGGTTCTGAGTCAGATCAGTATTTTATTTAGTTTTTGTTACTGTTGCTGCTTTATAAAGTGACCAATAAGGATTTGTAGCTTCAGCTTAATAGAATCCCTTCCTGAACACAGTTGGCATAAGAAGGCAGAACCCTGTGTGTATTTTAGGAACAAGCAGCACATACTGCATTATTTGTGATCATTCCTTTCAACTCATTTCAAATTCTGCCTATGTCTTGCCAAGTGCTTTAAACATCTAAGCGTTTATTGCTTGTGTTGATCAAAACACTAGCTTATGTCTCATTACTTGTGACACTGATAAATCTTTTATAACAAAGTCATGCACTTCCCTTAAAAAGAAAATACAAAAACAAATAGAAGAGGCACACTATGCTGTTTTTAGTGTGTTGTCCATTCCTTTTTCTTCTTTCCTGCTTTCTTTCGCTATACTTGTGTTCATGTTCGTTAATTCCTGGCCTCTTCTTCTTTCCCTACCTCTGTCAAAAATGCTGTATACAGAAAGAAATATTTTTAATTGAATACTTTTAAAATTAAAAAGTATCTGTTTCAAATCTAAACCTCAAACTCTATTTGAAAAAGAGATGAGTCTCCTTCAAGAATGAGGAACATTAAAGATCAACATTATACAGGTCTTAACTTAAAGACTCCACTTTTTATGAATTATATTTAAATTTTAGTTCTGTTTAATTGGAGAGTAAATCCAGGCCAGTTTCTCCCACAGGGGTGCTGTGACCACTGGGTGGCGATGTTGTAGAGGGGATTCAGCAGCTGGGGGGATGGTGGTCCAAAAGCTGAGGCTCTTTCCGACCCAGGGGCTAACCCTGTGACTTACAGCCTCATGGCTCTATATCTTAATTATTCAGAGGGCCTTACAGAGTGGGGACTGGCTCAGGTTTCCAATAGCAGAGTGATAAAACATGTTGCACATACTTATTTTTCATAAATAGCCACTGTACCGAATTATCCAAAGCTAGCAAAATTAAAGAAAAACATTTGATCTTTCTTTAAAAAAAAAAAAAAAACTGTAAAAATACCTAAAACATAAAATACGTACATAAATTAATAAAAAAACAGAAAAAGAAAACCGTGAATTCATCTTGTTCAATATTAAAAAAAGTATATATCACTTCTTACTAAGTCTGGATCTAATTTACCACTACAGCTTCATTTTGTTCAATTTTCCCCATGAATGAAGCACTGAGGCCACTGAAATACATTTTTGCTTAAAGATTCTAATGTCTTTTAACATCTGCATATCTATGTTTATGCTGTTTTCTTTGCAGAGAAGACCCTCCCATCCATGACCTCCCTAAAGCCCTATAAATCTCTCATCCATCAGATAGCCCGTCTTTATTTCTGCCCGTTACTTACTCAACAAAATGTTGCAGCTGTATTTAAATTAAATGCATATATATATATCTGAGAATATAAGAGACTATTTTCATTCCCCCCCCTTTTTTTTTGCAGTTCCTTTCCTTCTTTCCTTCTCTTATCCCTTGCCCTCTGCCCACCCTTTTAAAAGTAAGTATAAAATGGCTATAATATATCTGACATTGTGTAGGCATTGTACATGCACTAAACCCAATATGGTACCCAATCTCATGATATTTACCATCGTGTAAGAAATAGAGTCAGGTAAATAAACAATTGCATATGCATATCTTGATAGAGCGCAGCTATTTGTTACTTAAAAATAATAGTGAAAGTTAAAATATAGTAGTTACTATGTCACAGATAGTTTTACAAGAGTTTTACATATATTATCTTTTTAATCTTGATAATTGTCCATGAAGTCCATTCAATTGTTATGTTATTTTATAGATGAGGACTTAGAGATCTAACGAGGTTAAAATAACTACTTGCTTTACGACAAACAGCTGGATTTCAGCAAAGGATCTCTGACTTAAGCATACATACTTTTAATGACTATGTATATTGCCTCTTATTACATGTTGAAACTTTGGAGTTTTCTTTTGCACATATGATAACCAATTGCCAATTAACAAACCATAATCTGGTATCTTATTATAAGAAGTATTATTTTGAAATGTTTCTATTTATACACCTATTTTTAATCTTTTAGTGTGTTGCAAGTTCTAATTTTTTTTTTCATTTTTTCCAGTTAGAATATAAATTCTTAGAAAACAAATTTCATCTAAGATTTCTTTTGTCCCTTCTACTACTGGCATGGTGCAGGACATATACAAAGTTTAGTTAAAAGAGTTGCTCAGTAATTGATATATTTCCAGTATGATTCAAATTTACTGAATCTTTTTTCAAACTCAACTTTTATTAAGTGGTTTTAATAAAAATGTAAATCAAAATTATCTTTGGAAATATTTCATAGTACACATTGTTGTTGTTATCCAGTCACTAGTCATGTCTGACACTTTGTGGCTTTATAGACTGCAACATGTCAGGCTCCTCTGTCCTTCACTATCTCTTGGAGTTTGTTCAAATTCATGTCCATTAAGTCGGTGATTCTGTCTAACCATTTCATCCTCATAATACACATAATTAGATTGAATGCCAAGATTTTCATTGGTAGGTATGATCTTGGATCCAAGCACTCAATTAGGAAAAACCTGATCCTCCTGCAGGAATTAGGGCTTGAGGAACCAGGTAAAGAAAATACTGACTTTTGCTACTGCCATTACTGTGAGCTATAATGCTTTTTGTCTCTGGCCCAAGAATTATGTTTTCTGCTAGAATCCATGAAACTGTAGCAGGCTAACTTGTTAACTTGCAAGGAGGGTAAATTTCAGATCCTTTGCAGTTATTGCCACACTTTATTTTTCAATGAAGCTCATCAGCAAACAAATATTCACATTTTATTAGTATTGCAGCAAGATCGGAAATAACGTACTGAGGTTTCATTTGGAATATAAAGATTGGTTGATTTATAATTAGTTCATTTTCTAAGTTAATATTTTCCTCAAGAAAATCTGCTACCCTATTAGGTGTATCATTCAGTCTTTGATGTCTACAGTCATTATCTTTGGAAGAAATGTCTCTGACCTATAATCCTCTCTCATAAAATTATTATCCAACTCTAGCTTCTCTTTCATTCTTTAGCTTCTTCCCTGGACACCATTTATTCTGCTGCTTCTCTTAAGCTCTTTCTTCTAATAACCAAAATTCCACCCAAAATCTCTTAAGAATTTTGTTTTCACCTCATCTGTTTTGGCTTTTATGGGGAGGGGCAAGGGAATTTTGCAGTATTTATTTTACACTGCTTTACAGAAAAGTTACTATTATGTTTTCTCCCCTTCTATATTGTCAACTCCTTAAGAATAGTAATGAAGTTTTATTAATCTTAATGTCCTCCAGCCCTCATAGCCTGGTAGAGTAATTTGAATTTGGTGGTTAGTAAAACCCTTTTGAATGAATAAATTATAATATGTAATTGCCACATATTCATTTCACATTTACAAAGTGTGTAATATTATTTCAATATAGACAGTTTATTTAAATCTTTATTTTTATTGATATATCATTAAAATGTACAGATTTATGTGTACAATGTAATGATTTCATGTTTGTTTGTTTGCTCCTCACAATAAATCTAATTAACATTCATTATTGTACATAGTTACAGAAGTTTTCTTCTTGTGATGAGAACTTTTAAGATCTACTCTTTTAGCAAGTTTCAAATGTACAATGTAGTATTCTTAACTACAGTCACCATGAGGTATACTGCTTCACCATGGCATTTATTTAAAAAACTGGAGATTTCTTCTTTGTGTTTCCTTTCACCCATTTCACCCCTGCCTCCCTGCTTCTCCTCTGGCAACCCCCCCATCTGTTGTCTGTTCTAAGAGTCCGTTGTTTCTGTTCATTTAGATTACACGTAAAAGTCAAATTATGAGATCACATGGTATTTATCTTTGTCTGACTTATTTTACTTAGCTTAATGCCTTCAAGGTTCATTCATAAAGTGGCAAATGGCAGGATTTTCTTTATTTTTATAGATGAATAGTTATCCATTCATCCATTGATGGACACTTAGGTTGCTTCCATTTCTTGGCTGTTGTAAATAGCGCTGAAATGAACATGGGGGTGCACATACCTTTTTGAGTTAGTGTTTTATTTTCTTCAGATAAATGACCAGAAGTGGAATTGCTGGGTCATGTGGTAATTCTAGTTTTAGTTTTTTGAAGAAACTCTATGCTATTTTCTGTAGTTGCTGTACCAAATTTTATTACTTCTTATAAGTCAAAATATTGGGTTGCCAAGATCCCCTGGAGGAGAGAAAGGCTACCCACTCCAGTGTTCTGGCCTGGAGAATTCCATGGACTAGTCCACGGGGTCGCAAGGAGTTGGACAAGACTGATCGACTTTCACTTTCACCTCATAAGTCACAATACATTAGTAAACATGGTTTTTACTTGGAAAAAAAATTGGGATATAACTAGATTTTTGTCCTAAGATTTAAAAATCACAATGAATGACTCTGGTATATTTAATAAGAAGTGGAATTAACAGTATGGTCTCATAATTTTTAAAAATCAAATATTTTGCAATTCTATTGTAAAAGCTCAAGTTATTTTCTGTAAAAACTATTCCCCACCACAGAAAACAAGGGCTTCTAAGAATAACTGATTTCAGATCGAGGGTTAGAAATATGCAAAATAGGAGGCCAAGACTTTGGGAGGTGGGGGAAAGAAAAGAGTCTTGGATATGCTGGTCTGAAATCTTCTAGGACACGAAGTTATAAAGAGATATTAGAAGTTCTGATTTGGGGTTCTGGCTTTGCAATTTAATATGTATTCATTTAATTTCTGTAAAATGTAAAGAATCAAATCTAATAATCTTCAGAATACTGGAAAGTTTTCAAAAGTGTATGATTCTGTGACTTTAAGTTAAAGTGACTATATTTAAGAAATCTCTGAGATAGAACATTGGTGCCTGATTACAGCCACTGTCATAATCGTTCAGAATAAAAAGGACTGACAATTCTAGAGTCACTTTGTTGAGTAAATGATTTACATGTAGTAGATCAAAGAGTTTCTTTAGTAAAATTAGTACGACCTCTCTTTCTTTTGCTTTTCGCATAAGTTAAAATTAGTTAGATTTGCATACTTTATTTTGGGTTTGTTTAATTAAGGTTAAAAAAAGCATGTTAATCTGTGAAATAAATCCTGTTTTCTCTGATTTTATGTTCTGCATTTAAAATGTGCACTAAAGTTTCTTTAATCCCTACAGCCAATGGTTTCACTTCACCTTTAGTTTTTTTATTTAGACTTCTTTCCCAAGTATTTGTGATCTATTTAATGAAAAAGTACTTCCTGACATCTGCCTTGAATTTCCTTTCTCCCCCAGTCCCACTCCTGAACCCTCATCTTGTTATCTTCTTTAAGTGGAAAATAGTCTGCTTGACATTATTTCTATCATGTTCAGTTCTGTGTGTTTCAGTGAAATCTTTCTTAATTATGTTCTTCTCAAGAGAGCACTTAATCTTTTTTAGCCTGTCTTTATAGATTTTTACCTGTTGGCCGTAGGATAAACCCCATTGCTTCTTAAAGCAACTTTGAATAGTATGAAAGTCTTGGGTAGTCTATTAAAAGAGTCCCATTAAGACAATATTTTCATGCTTTGGAAGAATTTGTTTTTCTGACAGTAAAGCAGAACCTCCAAAGAACGAAGTGACGTCAAGTATACTACAGTGATTCTACATTTTGATTCCATCTCTTTTTGCTCTTGTTTATTACCTTTAGTAGCTTGAAGGTTCAAACAGAGTGATGAAACAGTATTTATAAGTGTTCATTTTCCTTTAATGTTTACTTCCTATTCAATAGAGCAGAAAGATCTAATACCTAGAAAGCATTAAGATTAAAATAATCTTTCCATTTAAATTGTTTCTTGTATTTATTAACCTAAGGTCAAAATGGTAAAAAGACCAAATGGAAAAAAGAGGCATCATAATAAAATGGGAAACCAATAACTACTTCCATTTAAATAGACGTTTAATATAATACCTGAAGATTTGCAATAGAAGGAAATATTTTGTACATTTTGTCAACCAATATGACTCTAACAGCCAATAATGTGAATTAATGGCTCCACATAATAAACAGTGAAGAAAAAAAGCTCATTTTCACTTTGCATAGTGCTAAGTATTGTCTATATTAAGACATTGCCTGTTAGATATTTTAAGTGAACATATTGAAGTAATTTACAGAGTACATAATGGTTGGCAATATATCAAAGATTATCAGAGACTGGTTTACTGTGTAAATCACAGAATGAGTATACTCAAAATATTAATAATGAAGATTTGGGCCCCCTAGATATTTTGATGAATGCTTGGTCTGAGTAGCTAGCATAAAAAGTGTATAAATTGATAAGCCTTCAATATTGTCTCTGTATCAACAATATCATTAGAAGCCTAATAGAAGTTGAAGTATTGGACACATAGTGGAGTAGAACAGTTCTAAAAATCATCTTGGAGCTTTTCCCTCTTTTCCCAGGAGAATTCACTTTAGCTCAGAACTCTGACCAACTTCAAAGGAGATTTTTGTGGTTTTTTTGAATCTATAAGTTGTACTGGGAAAAAGTAAAACTGGTTTTCAGGCACCATGGAAAACAAACCTTTCAGTAAATGCTTTCCCGTGTAAAGCAATTGTGCTGAATTTCTGAAACGTTTCTGAAAATGTATGCATACATGAGCTTCATTATCATCTTTTGTGTTGCAACAAAATGAAACAAAGGTATTAAGATAATGGTAAGATAATGTTGAACAGATTTCTGCCTGTTTCCTAAACAATGGTCAAAAAATCTAATGAGAGTGGAGGTTACAATATGAAGTCAAGTTGTGGATGTTTTGTGGGTAATAAAAGAGGAAAACCACCACTCCAGTTTTGAATGTGTGGTAGCTTAATTGTTTAAAAGAATATCAATCAACTACTGGTTTGCATTAAATGATATACTTGGTTAGTTCATTGGATGTCGTCTATGCAGAAGGTAAAACAAACTTATAATTTTGTGCTGTTTGCATCTTTTCATTGCAGATATTATACTTTACTAATTTTTGTCATGTATGAATCTGCAGTAACAAAAATGCAAATCACTACAATAGACTTTAGTTAAAGAGTTTACCTGGGTGACAGGACATTAAGTGGTATAAAGCTATTCTTTTTCTGTTACAAGTCTTAAGTGGCAGGACAAAAATTGTTATGCAAAATAGACCTTTGAGAAGTGTCCTTGCTGTGCCAGAAAATAAACCTGAAAAATTACTCTGCTGTCAAGTATTAAAAATGAAAAATAAATATAAGTGAACCATAGTCTTTGTTCTCTTGGAGTTGATTACAATAATAGTAACATTTATCTGAGTAATATGCTATACTTTATCATGCATCCTCTCCATCTTTGCCACATTTTTGTTTGCTATTAATTTGCACATTACTTCTTCCATAATCCAAGGGTTGCAAAGAGTGGGACATGACTGAACAATAACTATCTGGCCACCAGCTTCCTTCACCATAAAGCCACTTGCTTTGCCATTGTCCAGCTATAGTCTATGATATGCTACTAAAATATCTTTATTAAAAATATCCTTTAAGATTGTGCTCTTCCCTTCTTCAACCCCATCATCTGTTTCTTTCTACTGAAAAAGCTCCCAATTCATGGACTGTCGCCTGCCAGGCTCCTGCTTCCGTGGGATTTTTTGAGGCAAGAACACTAAAGTGCGTTGCCGTTTCCTTCTCCAGAGGGTCTTCCCAACCTAGGGATTGAGCCCCGGTCTCCCGTATTGCAGGCAGACTCTTATTATCTGAGCCACCGGGGAAGCCCGAACTAGAAGGTGACCCAAACAAATCCAAGTTTTCTGACTTGGAGCCCAGCCCTTTCTCCACTGCCCTAGCTGCCCCTACATTTGGGAATTGTGATCTGCCACACTTTCCGCGCTCCACCTGGTAAGGCAATTTTTTTCCTCAAATTCTGCCTCTGCTCCGCTTGCAAGGAGAATCATGACACTGGGACCTTAGGTAAACTGAGGCTTCGACCCATTTGTTGTTGTTGTCAGTCTAAGTCATGTCCGACTCTTTGTGACCCTGTGGATTGCAGCACACCAGGCTCCTCTGTTCTCTACGATCCCCCAGAGCTTGCTCAAATTCCTGTCCATTGACTCAGCGATGCTATCTGACCATCTCATCCTCTGTTGCCCCTTCTCCTTTTGCCTCCAATCTTTCCCCCAGGGTCTTTCACAATGAGTTAGTTCTTCACATCAGGTGGCCAAAGTATAGGAGCTTCAGTTTCAGCATCAGTCCTTCCAACGAATATTCAGGGTTGATTTCGTTCAGGACTGACTGACCCATTAGTGGGTTGTGAAGTCAACAGCATTTAAGTAAATTACATAGAATTTATTAAAAAGCATCATCCATTTATAGAAAAAAGTCTAGTCTTGGATCTGGGAAATAACTCCCAGTCTTGCATTAAAGCATGTCTATACCATTATAGGTATTATGGGAAATCATGATCCAGGAGAGAAAGTGGGCTTTTCAAGAACAAATTCACAGATTAAGTGAGAGATGATGGATAGTAGGATCAAGGTCACAAGTGGAACAGTTGGCCTGGACTAGTTTATAAACCACCCACCCATCCAAAAAAATATATGTATATCTTTAATTAAGGAGAGGGGGATTTTGGTCAAGCAAATGAAACTTAAGAGAAAAATGAGCATAAGAATTGTGGGTATATGCACAAATGGTTATAATGATGGGCCATGAAATTTAAATTAAGTAGATAAATGAGAACACCAGGTGAGAGAGAAAGTGAATATGTAGATTGGAGATCCAGAAGAATTGAAGAATTTTGAGAGTATGAGCAGTATTGTTAATGTGCTCAGAGGATAACCATCAAAGAATTAGATGTTTGAAATTGAGATTTTGGAGATGGTGCAGTTACTATTAGTAAGGTCTACTGTATAACCATGGAGCTTCCCATGTGGCACTAGTGTTAAAGAATCAGCATCCAAAGGCCAGAGACACGGGTTTGATCCCTGGGTTGGGAAGATCCCCTGGAGGAAGGAAGATCCCATGGACAGAGGAGCTTGGTGGGCTACAGTCCATTGGGTCCTGAAGAGTTGATCTGAGCACTGTAAAATCATAGGAAAAGAGTGATGAATGAACACATTCTTATTGGTTAAATAACTTGATTTATTAAAAAAAATCTTTCTACCATAAGAAATTATGTAATAAGTTACAGACTTTTATAAGGAGAATGAAAATTATTTCTTAAAATTTTTAAATGCCCTTCAATTTAGTTATCTGCTAGTCTGTATTTTAGAGTATTCAGTTTGTGTTTGTGATCCTTTCATTTCCTTCTCTTAGACCATGAGAATCTCATCAAACCCATATAAACTTTCCCTAAAAAGATGCTTATGTTCAAAATAAGCAAATGTGAAAAAATTTCAGGAGATTTAAAATGCCTTCTGAAGTTATCATTGGCTGTCAAGATAAAAGTGATAGTGTGTTAGGGTACAGGTGTTCAAGATCACATTTTCTAGTAGCTTATAGCTGCATCTGAACCTGCCATTTTGAATTTTAAGCATCAGATATAAGATGGCAAAGGCACTTTAGTGGTGGAAACCTTCAAATTAGTTAAATTGCTATACTTAAGCTGTCTTTTACCTGATGAGAATTCTCCTTAGAGACAGGGCAGATTTAGAGACTTAGACTGAAACAGATTTGTCTTCTCAGCTCCCTCTCAGATGATTCCAAATTAAACTGAATTTTTAAAGTGAAGATAGAAAATGCCAAGATCTCTAACAATCCAAGAACGTTTATTTTGCTTAACTGAAGAAACCCGGAACCTTTATATTTCAAGCCTAAGTATATATTTCTCTTTCTTTCTAGTTAAAGATTTCCATGGGTCATCCTCTACCTCCTGTGTCTTGTAAAGGATGCAACTAACCTAAAAATGTTGTGGGCTATGACCTAAGAGACCTACTTTTTAATATTCATAGTGTGTGCCTCCCAGATGGTGCTAGTGGTAAAGAATCTGCCTGCTAGTGAAGGAAACGTGGGTTCAATCCCTGGGTCAGGAAGATCCCCTGAAGGAGGAAATGGCAACCCACTCCAGTATTCTTGCCTGAAAAATTCCATGGACAGAGGAGCCTGGTGGGCTATAGTGCATAGGGTTGCAAAGAGTTGGATATAACTGAGCATGCATGCACTTTTGTGTGTGTGTGTGATGTAGGCAGCTCATATGGTTCAGTTTCCTCATTCATAACAGATTACCTATCCAACCTAGTGGACATGAAAGGTAATTAATGTGAATGTTCAATCAACACATACAAAATACTATCAAAAGCAGAAAAATGTTATATAATTTATTCTAATATAATCACATTGTGAAATTAACTTTCTTAAGAATATGGTATCCTGGGCCTGTATGCTGTTGGTAAAGTGTGAATATTATAAATGATGCTCATATTGGTAATCTAAATATCTCTAAAGAAATCATTTACCATCAGAAGATTTTATATTAAAAAGTTGATGAACATCAGTCAAATAGCTAGTGATTGTGCTTTATTCATTATTTAAAGTTTGCATATTAGTTAGCAAATCAGTTGCAAATGATGTGGAAAATCTACTGCTTCTTAAATTGTATGACCGCATTAAAAACCAAATTTAATAATTCAATGGATACATTTATTAGTTACTTAATTTATTAAATGCTATCTTCTGTAGACACTGTCAGAAATATTGACTAGAATAAGAATGCAAGTTCTCAATAAGCACGTGACTTATTTGGGTTTAAAGAATCAAATATAAAATTTACCTATTTAAAATTTATTAATAAAGAAATTATAGCTCTGATAGAAAATTGTATTTTACCTTAATTTCACATATTGTAAAAGACATATTTCATGAGGAGAATTTCCTCTGAGTTATAGTAGTTATGTTGGACTCATCAGTAAATTCATTACTTTAAAATGTTTTAGTTAAGTGCCTGCTTAGTGTTATGCTAAGTCTTATTTAGATGTTGGACATAAAAAGGTAAAGACAGAGGTTGTCAAGAACTGAGAAGTTTCTCAGATGTTATCTATCTGCAGACTAATGAGTCCCCTGGAGAAAGGCATGGCAACGCACTCCAGTATTTTTGCCTGGAGAATCCCGTGGACAGAGGAGCCTGGATTCCATAAGATTGCAGAGTTGGACACGACTGAAGGGACTTAGCCCATGTGAGTCATCCTGCCACAGTTTCATAGATGTGGGTATGAGACCCCTGGTCTGGGTCAAAGGCTTTATACTTTTTGGGTGGATTCACTTTGTACTGCATATCCTACAGGAGTGACAAGAAAGGGCCCAGATAGATGCTACACAGGTAATGAGTTAGCATCACAGCTGAGGAGCCCTGGGCTGGCTTGGAGCCCGAATCATTTGTTACAGGCAGTAAGCGAATCCACCTGCGTTCTGCTCTGGAAGGGGACATTTATTATAAATTGGTCAGTAAACAACACTTCCCTCAAGATTATGAGGAGATACTAATATTCCAAGGCTGTTTACCAAGCAAACATTCTTAAAAAGACAGTCTAGAACAAAATACAGCCATCAGGACCTGTATTTGTTTTCTTTTACCATGCAACAAAGTATCACATATTTAGTGGATTAGAATATATTTGTAATCTCTTTCCCATAGGTCAGAAGTCTTGGCATGGTATATAGGTCCTTTGCCAAAGTCTCATAGACTAAATTCAAGGTGTCAGCCAGTTGAGTTTTTGGAAGCTCAAGGTCTTCTTCTAGGATCACTTGCTTGTTGTCAGAATTCACGTTTCTGTGGTTGTAGGACTGAGGTCTCCACTGTCTCACTGTCTGGCACCTAGCTTCTAGAGGTCAAATTCTAAAGGTCACTCACAGTTACTTGGTATATTCCCCTATTAAAGTTTTTTAAAGTTTTTTTTTTTTTTTTTCCAATGTATCATGGTGGCTTACTTTTTTTTAAAGACTAGCAGGAGACTCTCTTTCTCCAGTCTGCTCAAATGGAGTTTTACGTGTAATCATGGGAGTGACTATTCCATCATCTTTGCCAGTATGACTTAACTAATTCCATTACTTTTGCCACATTCAGTTGGTTAGAAGGAGATCATAGACTTCTCTCATCCTGTGAGAGGAGGATTATACAGGGGTGAGACTCACTGGGGGATCACTTTAGGGTTCTTCTGATCATAAAAATGAAAAGGCAAAATGGAATTGTCTCCCAAAGACATATACCTTGATAAAAGGAAGCTTACAATCTACTGATATTTCTGGTCTTCCTATACAGAGATTATATATAATCATAAATAAATACATAAATTATTGTATTTGGTAATTAAGAATTGTGGTAACTGATACTAAAGAAATAAACTAAGAGTTTGATAGAACAATAGAGATACCATTTTGGAGACTAAAGATGATTTTGGAGAATGGATAAACATTCAACAGATCATGAAGTGGGAGAAGATTATGAGTAATTAGAATGATATACAGAAAAGAGAAGCAAAATTTCAGTGTTTCTTGGGGCACTCAGTTGCTACCTAAGTTGTATTGAAGCATAACTATTGAAATGATCAGTAGTTGCAATAAGTGAGTACTTGAAATGATAGACTGAAGAGGTTTGACTTTATGTTGTTAGCAGTTAGAGTACTAAGGAAATTGGAAAGAAGGAAGGAGGTATGATTAAAGGAATGATGTATTTTTAAGTTTTACTTAAAAAAATTTTATTGGAGAATAGTTGATGACAGGTATGATATTTAAATATTTAAAACACAAACTTGGTTTTCTAGGACAGGAAGATACCCGAGCAGAAATATTCAGTAAGTAAGTAATTAGAAATGGTGATACAAACTCTGAAAGTAAAATGTAGATTTGAACACTGGGTTGTAGAATGTGGATTTCTGATGCCATGGGATTTAAGAACCTACAAAAAGAATTATATAAAGAAAAAGTAGAAGGATAAAGTTTAGTCTGTTTAGCATACAATGAAGCTGATTAAGCAAAACTGATAGTGAAGGTGCCAGGGGTAGTAGGCTAATGCAGTGCTATATAAAATAAGGAAACAAATGAAGTTATGTGGATCATCTCAAATTTGGAGAATTTGAGAACCTCTGATTATTTTTCAAAGCATTTTGTGAATTGAAGAGGGTACAGTTTTGAGAGTAGTCTGAAGTAGATGCAGTAGGAACAGACCACTTTTTCTGGAAATTTGTCAGAGTAAAGAAAGTGGGGTTTCCCAGGTGGCGCTTGGGGTAAAGAACCTGCCTGCCAGTGTGGGAGAGGTAAGAGACACAGGTTCGATCCCTGGGTTGGGAAGATCCCCTGGAGGATGGCTTGGCAACCCACTCCAGTGTTCTTGCCTGGAAAATCTCATGGACAGAGGAGCCTATTGGGCTACAACCCATGGGGTTGCACAGAGTTGGACATGACTGAAGCAACTTAGCACACACGCAAAGTGATTATTTGGCAAGTAGATAGGATTGTTGAGATCACTATGACTGTGAAAGGGTGCAAATATATGTATTTGAAAGTGTTTTATAGAGACACTCTATACCAAATAAAATGGTGTTCTTTATTAGCTAATTCTTAGAAAGCCGTATAGCAAAGTGAAAAGATGGACCTGCAGAAACTGTCCACTAATTTTGCATAAAGTTTGAAATTTTTTATTTTGTTATTGATATTACTGTATTTTTATCTTCTAACATTTAAAATTAATTATTTAAAAGTTGGACAAATATCCTATACAACACTGAGGTACTGAATACAAGGATTTACCCAGAGTCCTTAATAAAATTAGAACCCAGTATTAACATACACATGTACATACACATACCCATGCATGCATATATATAGGCAAGTTAGAAACAAGTACAGCAAGTCAGAAAACAATGATTGAAGAATGAATTCATTTCTGTAAAATCTGAATACACATACATACGTATTTTTGCTACTGAACATGTCTGTGAGAACAGTTCATGACATGACTCAGTTTCCTGGTCAGAGTATCTTTCACCCTGAACAGGCAGGTGTTGGGTAAAAAGTAATAATTAGACACAGTGTAACATCCTCTTGTTTAATCCAATAAAGGTACAGTAGCATTTCTACACCACTGTTAAAGAGGTAAACACTTTTTCCCTTAACAAGAAAAACTAGCAATTATCTCAAATTATTTCAGAAATAATTTCTGTCATTTCACTGTTTTTAATTCAGAAGCTCCACTGGGATGCTGAGGTGAAAAGAATTTCCAATTGCCTAACAGTGAATTTTTTTTTCTTTTTTAACCTGTCTTACATTCTAAGATTATAGTTAGAATACCTTGGGGTGAGGTCAACAGCATTTAGTTATGATTAAATCAGTAAAGATATCTACTATCTCATTTTGGTATGCATTCTACCTCTTAGAGGCTCTATTTTGACTACTTAAGAATAAGCAAGGCACAATTATTCTGGGCAGTATTAAAGTGATTTCAGAAAGTAGCATGCACACTTATACCACCCTAAATATTAAATTTATCAATACTCAGAAACTCATTTTAATTTTCTAACTGAATCCAATCTTTGATCTAGAATTTTTGTTAGATCACATGGACAGATTCATGCTAATCTAAGAAATAAAGATATTTATTTTTAAAGCATGTTTACTGTGTATTCAATTGCATTTTATTGGAGATATCTTATGGAATATGTGATTTGCATAGTTGGAATTCACTACTAGGCACAATTTGTCTTGCATTTTTAAAGATTTGCTAATGTGTACACTATGGGATATAAATATGTAAAATGAGTCTTGAGTTTCCACAGTAGAAAAAATAAAGTGTTGCTGTTTTAACTTTATCTATGAAAGAAAATTGGACAATTGATCCGTATTTGTGTGTGTGTGATATACTTGTGTATTAACATTAGTTTATATGTGATGGGTGGAAGAAGCACAAGCTGGAATCAAGACTGCTGGGAGAAATATCAATAACCTCAGATATGCAGATGACACCACTCTTATGGCAGAAAGTGAAGAACTAAAAAGCCTCTTGATGAAAGTGAAAGAGGAGAGTGAAAAAGTTGGCTTAAAGCTCAACATTCAGAAAACTAAGATCATGGCATCTGGTCCCATCACTTCACGGCAAATAGATGGGGAAACAATGTTTGACTTTATTTTGGGGGCTCCAAAATCACTGCAGATGGTGATTGCTGCCATGAAATTAAAAGACTCTTACTCCTTGGAAGGAAATTTATGACCAACCTAGATAGCATATTAAAAAGCAGACATTACTTTACCAACAAAGGTCCGTCTAGTCAAGGCTATGGTTTTTCCAGTGGTTATGTATGGATGTGAGAGTTGGACTGTGAAGAAAGCTGAGTGCCAAAGAATTGATGCTTTTAAACTGTGGTGTTGGAGAAGACTCTTGAGAGTCCCTTGGACTGCAAGGAGATCCAACCAGTCCATCCTGAAGGAGATCAGTCCTGGGTGTTCATTGGAAAGACTGATGCTGAAGCTGAAACTCCAATACTTTGGCTACCTCGTGTGAAGAGTTGACTCATTGGAAAAGACCCTGATGCTGGGAGGGATTGGGGGCAGGAGGAGAAGGGGACGACAGAGGAGAGAGGATGAGATGGCTGGATGGCATCACCAACTCGATGGACATGATTTTGAGCAATCTCCGGGAGTTGGTGATGGACAAGGAGGCCTGGCGTGCTGCGATTCATGGAGTCGCAAAGAGTCGGACACAGCTGAGCGACTAAACTGAACTGAACTGACCCTGTAAGGTTGAAAGTAAACTTTTGGATTAAATGCATGGTAGCATTGTTGCAAATTAGAGCAGAGAGGGAGTTCTGATATTGCTTTTTATTTGTTTTTGAAGAACATCTTTTATTTCTTTTCTATAACACATGATTGTAGCACATGCCCCATAGTTAGAATTGTCAGAGTGCACTGAAAAGTTTATCTTGAGAAAACTCATTGTTCTAGTTTCAAATTTCTATTGTTACTATGCAGCCTTATCTTCAGTTGTGTTATCTTGTATTAATAGCCATTGTTTATGAAGAGAAAATTAATATATTCAAAATGTCCAACTGATCTATAGAATTTTTAAAACTAATTCTAAAGCAGTAGCTGGCAAATATGCAAAGAGCTCTATACAAAAGTTAAAACCATTGTTTTAGTCTTTTAAGACATATTAAGACTTGGAGGTTACAAAAATTTACAAAAATTAAGTCTGCATACACATGGATAATACTGACATACTTTGCTTAATATACGCTTTCTGTAAGGAATATACACTGTGAGTAATGAAGTGTTTCCTTTTTCTGAAAGAAGAAAATCAGTTTTGTGATTATACAGTTTGCTAATTCTGTTACAGATTTTATTTCTCGGATGTTTTCAGTAATCTTTAAAGAAGTAGTTCAGTTTTTCAGTTTTAGCAGAATCAACTAATTTTTGTCCTATGAACGTTTGAAGCCTGTTTACCCTTTGCACCTGGAATCAGTGTTACACGGTGTCTACGGTTTGGGCTCTGGGTTCAGAGCACCCATGAGGTATCTTGCTCTGTCTGTAGCTATTGTAACCTTGGGCAAGTCCATTAACCTCCATGTATCTTAGGTGTTTTCATAGTTACATAATGGCTAATAACAGTAACGGCTTCCCAGGTGGCTCAGTGGTAAAGGATCCACCTGCCAATGCAGGAGATGCAGGAGACTTGGGTTTGGTCCCTAGTTCGGGAAGATCCCCTGGAGAAGGAAATGGCAGTCCACTCCAGTATTCTTGCCTGAGAAATCCCATGGACAAAGGAGCCTGGTGGGCTGCAGTCATGGTGTCTCAAAGAGTCGGACATGACTGAAGTACTGAACATGTATAGCAATAATACCTGGAATGAGGGTTTGTAGTAAGGAGTAAATGACATGTAAAGAGATGAAGATGTTTCCTAGAAACTTTCAGTACATATCTGACATTATTTTTGAAATGTTTGACATATATTACATGAGTAAATGGCAATGCATAAATGATAGCAATTTATCAGTTGTCATATATTTATACATCTAAAAGCATAATTCAAGTCCATTTACATAAGTTCCAACTCCTTCACTGGTTGCCCAATGAACATATCTTCTTGGATGGATTCCATCACAATAAACAGATATTAAAGCATACATTAGCTTCCTATCCTAAATTAGTGTTTTTTATCAATCTCTTTCTATTAAGTTCCCAGTCACTTAAGGGTTAAGTCTTGGAGTCATCTTTGACTTACTCATTTCTTTCAGTTAATTTTTTGGGCAGTAGGTGCAGGCAACTTAAATTCATTCTCTCTCTCTCTCTTTTTCTGCTACCACCCTAGTCATATTAATTACCATTCACTCCTGGTTTGCAGAAGTAGTTCCCTAGATAGCTTTTTATTTATTTATTTTTTTCTCTTGTCTACTCTAATTTCTTTACTTTCCGTTCAACTTGACTAAGTTTATTATTTTTTTTCCATTTATTTTTATTAGTTGGAGGCTAATTACTTTACATCATTGCAGTGGTTTTTGTCATACATTGAAATGAATTAGCCATGGATTTACATGTATCCCCCATCCCGTTTCCCCCTCCCACCTCCCTCTCCACCCGATCCCTCTGGGTCTTCCCAGTGCACCAGGCCCGAGCACTTGTCTCATGCATCCAACCTGGGCTGGTGATCTGTTTCACCCTAGATATACATGTTTCGATGCTATTCTCTTGAAACATCCCACTCTCGCCTTCTCCCAGAGTCCACAAGTCTGTTCTATACATCTGAGTCTCTTTTTCTGTTTTGCATATAGGGTTATTGTTACCATCTTTCTAAATTCCATATATATGTGTTAGTATACTGTAATGGTCTTTATCTTTCTGGCTTACTTCGCTCTGTATAATGGGCTCCAGTTTCATCCATCTCATTAGAACTGATTCAAATGAATTCTTTTTAATGGCTGAGTGATATTCCATGGTGTATATGTACCACAGCTTCCTCATCCATTCGTCTGCTGATGGGCATCTGGGTTGCTTCCATGTCCTGGCTATTATAAACAGTGCTGCCCCTAGATAGCTTTTTAAATTCAGCTACATTCACACATTTCTTCCCTACATGAAAGCTTCCATTCTCTTCTGTTCTTTCTATTATGCCAAATATAGATTTTCTCTGTCCAGTCATAGTATTTCTTCGTCTAGCCCATATCCACCCAATATGTTCATACAGTGAAAACATGTAGTATCCCCTGTATTGCAAGACTTATGCTCATCCCACTTCTATTCTTTGTCGTGTATTGTCTCATAAAACATGTCCTCTTTATTTTTTTCTTACCTTGCTGTATTCTAACCCAAATTTTAAAGTTCATACCATGTTCTAGGTTTTAATTAAATCATTGTTGCCTATATTACAATGCCATGATTTTTTTTCCTCTTGTGAATTCTGATTTTATTTACTAGTTATATCATATTATTTTTTTTTTCTCTTAAAAAATTTATTTATATTTTCTGGGACCACTCCTCAGGGCATGTGGGATCTTAGTTCCCCAATCAAAGATGGAACCCATGCCTTCTGCAGAGGAGGCATGTAGTCCCAACCACTAGACCACCATCCTTTGGAATAAAAAGTAGACTTTATTTTTATTTCTTATGCATCATTATTGCATAGAAAATACCCACACACATAAGCCAATTTTTTTTTTCTAAATGGATCTTCAGTAGAGTATGATGGTTGTTTACATCTGCAAAATCTGTGAATGTGCAGGTATTCGTTGTTCGATTGCTCAGTCATGTCCAATTCTCTGTCACCTCATAAACTTCATCATGCCAGGCTTCCCTATCCTTCACCTTCTCCCAGAGTTTGCTCAAACTCATGTCCATCGAGTCAGTGATGCCATCCAACCATCTCATCCTCTGTCGTCCCCTTCTCCTCCTACCTTCAGTCTTCCCAGACATCAGGGTCTTTTCCAGTGAGTCAGCTCTTCGCATCAGGTGGCCAAAGTATTGGAGCTTCAGCTTCAGCATCAGTCCTTCCAGTGAATTTTCAGGACTGATTTCCTTTAGGATTGACTAGTTTGATCTCCTTGTAGTCAAGGGACTCTCTCGTGTGTTTTCTCCAGCACCACACTTACTCTTTGAAGACTCAAAATTTATATCTACTTTAACTTATATGTATTATTCAAATATTATGAGCGTTGTAATAGGTGGTTAAAATGAATAAAACAACATTTAAAATGCATGTACCAAGTGTGGTGTTCAGGGTATTAAACCTCGCAGATCTCCTTTCTAGAAAAGAAGACCCTAGGTTCATATACACATACAACACTGCTTTTTACCACATGAAATTTAATTTTTTTTACTCATAGTTATATTTAAAGCTTGTTTTATTAACTAGGTAGCAAATGTAAATTATTCTTAATATGAGAAATATGTGGAGTCATTACAAATCTTTGGAAATGCTTATATATAATCCCTCTCCTAATATGTCATTTTGTGCAAACATGGTTTATTGGCATTACCTGTGAATTAGCTTAGAACACATATCTGTAATTCAGACCAGTTAGAATATTTCAAATAGAAATATAAATTAGTTGTTTCCTTTGTAAAGAAAATGATACTGAGTTATTTTTTGAATTCTTGTGCCTTATCTTACAGGTACAGGTTTGTCTTCAAATATAGTTCTTTGGGGATATAATATCTCATTATCTTATTACATATTTATATTTCAATTTTCTACTCATAATTATCAGATTAGTTAAATAACATTTTAAAAGAATTCTTTTTTAAGTGTACAAATGTAAAATATGGGAAAATCTTTGTATGAAAACATATTTGAAATTTTTCTGAGAGGATGTATCTACAACTTGCATTTCAAACTTGCTGTTGTTAGTGGCTTCAAATCTACTGTTACTTAAATTATTTTTAGAAGCTAAAGGAATGTTCAAGAGAATCAATTTAGTTTTGGAAACTGAGAAGGCAAAAGTCAGAGCAAATATAGGAAAAAAAGGAGGCGCTTAGAAAATATTGTCTACATGAGTTTTTTTTTGAAGGGGGCACTTTATATATTTTGACCCCTTGATTTCTTCATTCATTCATACTGCAATTCAGAAATATTTATTTTTACCTTCTACTTTCCATACTCTATGAAAAGCATAGGTAGATTTTAGTTCTAAGGAAGAGCAACAGCAGATAACATACTATGGCTGAATTCAGTGTTTTACATTTAATAACTCTCGTTTTAATTCTGTGTCGTATGATCTTTAATCAAATCGCTGTTATTTCTAATTAAGAAATGCTGCTGTTAAGTCGCTAAGTCGTGTTCGACTCTGTGCGACCCCATAGACGGCAGCCCACCAGGCTCCCGGGTTCCTGGGATTCTCCAGGCAAGAACACTGGAGTGGGCTGCCATTTCCTTCTCCAATGCATGATCGTGAAAAATGAAAGTGAAGTCGCTCAGTCGTGTCCGACTCTTCGCGACCCCATGGACTGCAGTAAGAAACGCTACCAGCACTGTTTTTACCCTCTCTCAGATTAGTTTTTTCCACTTGTTTGTCAGTCTTACATTTTGTCAAAGAAACATTGTATCAAGCAGATGGAGTTAGGGAATAAACATTTTATTCAAGACTATTGTAGTAGGGATCAAGACTATTGAAATAGTCAAGAGAGCTTGGACTCCACGGAAATGACAGGCAGGAGAGTTTTAAGAAATGAGGAGTTTTAAGCACTAAGACGAGCCAGTGGAAAAGTATTAGAGGACATTAGGATGTGATTGGTCAATATGACTAAGCTATTGCTTGCATATTGGTCTTTATTGACAAACTTAGGCTCCGACCCTCCCACAGAGACTGGGTATAGGAGGGCCCTATCTTTCTTGATTCTTTCATTTTCCTTTGATTTGATAGTTATATTTCAAAGAGATGTTTCCCAGGTCCTTGAAGGGAAGGATCTTGGTTTGTAAAACTGACAGGAGACTGGGAAAATTTACATCTCAAAGGGACAGAGAAAGAATTTACAATTGCAAGTTTTCTAAAGTGCTCTAACAAAATGGAAGATTGGGAGTCACTAGTTAGGAAGAAATCTACTTAAAATTTAGTCAAACCAAGAGGAATATTAAGGCCATCTTGCTAATTGAACTGAATAAAATCTTGGACGCAGTTAATAGCATTTATGATGCAGCTAAAAATGAAAACCTGAATTCAAATTGGCCCAGGACTGAGTCCAGGAATTAACACATTGATATTAACCTCGAGAACTAAGTTGCCCTAGGAATAAGACACTGGTTTAATATGTACATATTAATTGAAATAAAAAGGAGGTTTCAGAGAACTTTTCACAAGTTGGGTTTTTTAGAGAGGGTGAAACTAATCCCCAGTCTTTATCACGTCCTTCCATTTCTAGTTTTGCAGACGTACACCCGGGCGCTCTGTGCTGTTTTCCCGTGTTTTGCTTTCTTTGCAAGTAATAAAGGGCATTTCCCTTTGCCTTCTGTTCAGCAACTTTATTTCCTAGAATCCAGTCTTTATATGCAGGCAGTTAATTTTAATTAACCCCTGGAGGAATTCTGTGTTTTCTTGTGCATTGGCTACTGTGTAGAACTGCATCTTTTAGTTAAAGTACCACTGAATTGTATAAATTAATGTGAGTAGGATTGGTGGGTTTGTGCAGTTTTTATTTTGAGATTGTCGGCTTTCCCTGCTGGTGGCCACCAGGTATATTTTGTTTCAGCATTCACTTAAAATGCTGGTTCCAATTTGTAGGGGTAAATGTTTCTGCCTTTGTTGAAGAAAGTATTTAAAATAAGCTTTCTCTAATTGTGTATAAGAGAAGAATTGACAGGTACAAAACCATCAAGTCTTGTTAAATTGCATTTACTTCAATTGTGTGTGGGTGTGTGTATTTCTGGCAAAATAGAAAATGGCTTCTGAGGCAGTTAAGTATAGACACCTAAAATTAGCTATCGCCTGCTATCCAAACCAAATAGATTTTACATATTCTTAAGAAATACTGCAAAGTCCTTTGATGTTTCCTCACTTCCAGTTATAATTCTGATAGTATTATATAAGCACTTAAAATTCTTACAAGTCATATTTATTATATTAAGTGGTTGGAAATTGAAAAACTTTTCTTCTATCCTAATTGTCTATGATACATTTAATTTTTTAAAAAGTCATCACTTTTGCTTGAAAAATAGGAGTTCATTTAGAATTATTTCTTTTATTATAGAAACCGGTTCAAATAAGTATGACATTATTTTTGCTATGGTGGAAAAAAAGAGAATCTATACTGCCTTTCAGATTTACTGCCTTTGATAGAAATGGAGTTGCTGTGTTATATTTTGATTCAATTTTAAAAATCTTTGATATATGTTACTGCTGTAGGCAAAAGTATATTAAACTGATAAAGCAATTATTTTTATTGATACAGCAATTATTTTTATTCTCATGAAAACATATATCTTTCAAATAAATAGCATGCTTTTCTTCTAATAATATCATTGGAATTAAAGATTCTTAAAGATACAGGCTCTCTTGCTGTCACTAAAATTGTCTTCCAAGGAAATATATTTTATAATTTTAGTCTTATACTAAATATTTAAGGTTTTTTTTTTTTAATAACCTCACTAAACTCTCAAGGAAATTGAAATAAATGTGGAGCTAGGTTGTAAAGGACAAAATGTGAAAACACTGCAAGGACTTGGTGTTCTCCAGAAGCCTCAGAAATTCATCACTCCTGTGTGTCATGTATTTTAGTGCCTCCAGGAAAGCGGGGACCTTGATTTGAAGGACATTTTCTGGCTTTTTAATAGATGTTGACCATTCAGGGTACTGGAAGAACTGAACAAATTTTCAATGCTATTTTTTCCCTTTATTTGGCTCCATTATGAAGCAACACTTCCTATCTCTAGTGAATTGAATTTCCACCGTGGCATACTTTCAGAGATTTTTCTGGATTATTATACTCTGATGGTTTGTCTCCCTCTAGTTCTGTTGGTTCCCTGAACTGCAGGTGCTTCAATTCCTGATACAAAGAATAAAATTGCACTGCAGCTGCCAAGGAGTAAAATATGCTAGTTAGCATTCTGAAAGCTCATCTGCATAATGTAATGATGTAAATGATGCAGAGTAACATCTTAATTGCAGGTGATATTCTGAGGTTGAAAAGTAAGTCAATGTCATCTACCTTAAGATCTTAAAGAAGTGGAGGAGCTTTGCTGAAACTAAGAAAGAGTAACTTTGTTAACTGATTAAGAAATAAGGAAAATCATGGGAATTCCCCGGCCATCCACTCAGGACTTGGTGCTTTCACTGCTGTGGCCCTGGGTTCACTCTCTGGTTGAGGAACTAATCCCCGGTAATAAGCCATGCAGAGTCGAAAAAAAATTAGGAAAATCAGAATTTACTATGTCTTCATCATTCCAAATGGAATTTTTCACCATGCTAATATTAATATTTAATTAGTTTGACATGTTTTGCCCATCAGTGTTAATGGGGTCACATGGAGAACTTACACTTTATAAAAATGTTTATTTCATATTTTATCTCAACTTTTGCCTATACACTAAGATTCAGATTAATTTTAGAACAAATATATAATTAATAAAATTGACATAACGAAATGAACCACATTCACATTTCCTGTAGTTGTGAAATTGTTGGTTTTGACTGTCATTGTTGAGTAACATTCAAATAGCTGAAAAATAAAGGCTCCCACATTTTAGTTCATTTTAGTTTTGATCCGTTTTTCTATCCATGTTATATTTTACACAGTTTTTTAAAACATCTTTGTTTTTTCCTGCTTAACATTTTCTCTACATGATGCATTGCTTACTTCATTTGCATTCCACATCTTCACATTATTGAATGTATCTGAATTTTCAGGCTTCAAAATTAGCATCTGTTTCTCATTAATCAACTTTCAATTCCTCAGGTGTTAGTGATGTAATTACAGTCAGGTGTACAAGTCTGGCTTCATGTATTCTTATTAGTACATCACATTCTTATCACTTACTATTTGGCTATAATTGCATTTTCTGCATAAAATTTCTATAGAATTTCTTATTGCATTAACATTGTTATGTACACAGAAATTTGCAGAAATGTTAGTGTTTTAAGAGAAATATTTATTACACACTCAAGAAGAAAATTCATAATTTTATTTCTGTATCTGTAACCCTCATCCTTTCCATATTTTACTTAAAGAAAAACACATTATTTATTTATAACTCCTTATGGGGTTTAACAGTTCTACCTTTGAGGTTCTTAAGATGATGAAGTTGCTTTCTCAAAAGAACCCCTGTTCATTCCATGAATATATTTCCTTTTTATCCTGACTATTTATATCTCCATTCCTCCATCCACCCGTTCATTCATCCGTCCATCCACGTGCATAATATTTTAGGAGTAATGGTAGTTTGTTCATACTGACTCACTTGAACACATATCGATTCCTCAGCTGAGTATTTGACAAGTTATGACTGAGTCTTAGAAAACATATCCTTATTAACTGATTTCCATTATACATATGTCCTGAAAAGTGTTTTCAGGTGCATCCTCACTCAAAACAGTAATGATATCTTATGAGCTTTATTTTCTATCATGATATTGGAATGATGCCAATCAGGATTATTCCTTATTCAGTTCAGTATCTATTTCACCATTTTTTTTCTTGTCTATGACATATGATTTGATGGAAACAGATTCTCCAGTTTTCTAATGAAATTTTTTCAGAAGAAATAGTTCTTTTTACCCAAGATCTGACATAGTATTTCTATGTTTCATGTGAGAAAATAACAATAAAGGAGTTCTCCTAATTAGAAGAATATCTCTTTGACTTGACTGGTTCAGTATAGCATTTTTTTCCTTTGAAATCAGTTCTTTTTAGCGGAAATCACTTAATTTCTATATTATTATATGCTATATTATAAAAATATCATATCATATTGATAAGTTTAAATTGTTAGCAAGTGAATTGTAATTGACTTAAAAATCACTAGATTGGGTCATTTATTTTTCTGGAGTTGAGCTGGAGGAGTTTCTTGTATATTTTTGAGATTAATCCTTTGTCTGTTGCTTCGTTTGCTATTATTTTCTCCCAATCTGAGGGCTGTCTTTTCACCTTGCTTATAGTTTCCTTTGTTGTGCAAAAGCTTTTAAGTTTCATTAGGTCCCATTTGTTTATTTTTGCTTTTATTTCTGAAATTCTGGGATGTGGGTCATAGAGGATCCTGCTGTGATTTATGTCGGAGAGTGTTTTGCCTATGTTCTCCTCTAGGAGTTTGATAGTTTCTGGTCTTACATTTAGAGCTTTAATCCATTTTGAGTTAATTTTTGTGTATGGTGTTAGAAAGTGTTCTAGTTTCATTCTTTTACAGGTGGTTGACCAGTTTTCCCAGCACCACTTGTTAAAGAGGTTATCTTTTTTCCATTGTATATCCTTGCCTCCTTTGTCGAAGATAAGGTGACCATAGGCTCGTGGATTTATCTCTGGGCTTTCTATTCTGTTCCATTGATCTATATTTCTGTCTTTGTGCCAGTACCATACTGTCTTGATGACTGTGGCTTTGTAGTAGAGTCTGAAGTCAGGCAGATTGATTCCTCTAGTTCCATTCTTCTTTCTCAGGATTACTTTGGCTATTCGAGGTTTTTTGTATTTCCATACAAATTGTGAAATTATTTGTTCTAGTTCTGTGAAAAATACCGTTGGTAGTTTGATAGGGATTGCATTGAATCTATAGATTACTTTGGGTAGTATAGCCATTTTGACAATATTGATTCTTCCAATCCATGAACACGGTATATTTCTCCATCTGTGTCCTCTTTGATTTCTTTCATCAGTGTTTTATAGTTTTCTATGTATATGTCTTTTGTTTCTTTAGGTAGATATACTCCTAAGTATTTTATTCTTTTTGTTGCAATGGTGAATGGTATTGTTTCCTTAATTTCTCTTTCTGTTTTCTCATTGTTAGTGTATAGGAATGCAAGAGATTTCTGTGTGTTAATTTTATATCCTGCAACTTTACTGTAATGACCCAATCAAAAAATGGGCCAAAGAACTCAACAGACATTTCTCCAAAGAAGACATACAGATGGCTAACAAACACATGAAAAGATGCTCAACATCACTCATCATCAGAGAAATGCAAATCAAAACCACAATGAGGTACCATTACACGCCAGTCAGGATGGCTGCTATCCAAAAGTCTACAAGCAATAAATGCTGGAGAGGATGTGGAGAAAAGGGAACCCTCTTACACTGTTGGTGGGAATGCAAATTAGTACAGCCACTATGGAAAACAGTGTGGAGATTTCTTAAAAAGCTGGAAATAGAACTGCCATATGACCCAGCAATCCCACTTCTGGGCATACACACCAAGGAAACCAGATCTGAAAGAGACACGTGCACCCCGATGTTCATCGCAGCACTGTTTATAATAGCCAGGACATGGAAGCAACCCAGATGCCCATCAGCAGACGAATGGATGAGGAAGCTGTGGTACATATACACCATGGAATATTACTCAGCCATTAAAAAGAATTCATTTGAATCAGTTCTAATGAGATGGATGAAACTGGAGCCCATTATACAGAGCGAAGTAAGCCAGAAAGATAAAGACCATTACAGTATACTAACACATATATATGGACTTTAGAAAGATGGTAACGATAACCCTATATGCAAAACAGAAAAAGAGACTCAGATGTATAGAACAGACTTGTGGACTCTGGGAGAAGGCGAGGGTGGGATGTTTCAAGAGAATAGCATTGAAACATGTATATTACCTAGGGTGAAACAGATAACCAGCCCAGGTTGGGTACATGAGACAAGTGCTCGGGCCTGGTGCACTGGGAAGACCCAGAGGGATCGGGTGGAGAGGGAGGTGGGAGGGGGGACTGGGATGGGGAATACATGTAAATCCATGGCTAATTCATTTCAATGTATGACAAAAACTACTGTAATGATGTAAAGTAATTAGCCTCCAACTAATAAAAATAAATGGAAAAAAAAATCACTAGAGCTGCTAACTAAGGAAAGAATTATAGAGTAGAATTGGATAGATCAATTTTGGAGATTATTATAGCAGACACATGAGAGAGAATTGACTAATTTGGTGATAGGTCCACCAAAACTTGCTCATGGACTAAATGGGGTGGTAAGGAAAATAAAAGATCAAAAATGTCCTTTTGGATTCTTGTTGAATTACTCGATGGATGTGGTATCATTTCCTGACATGAAAAACACTATTTGGTATGTGTTCTGGGAGATAATTTCATTTTGGAAGTACTAGGTTCTAGATGACTATTAAGACTTCTACAAATGATGGTAACATTTCTTCTACTTGCCCAATATTATTTATATCTATTTAGAGTCTTAATTCACTAGCTAAAATTAATAGAATAATGTTAACTGCAGTCATCTTGCTTATTATGAAGAGCAATACTAAGAATGATGTCTATTATTGATTATGGGGAATTCATGTTAACATTTATTTTAATTCTTAAAAAATATTTTAAGTAAGCCCTATAACAACTTTCCATCATACTGTGAAACAATAATATTATTTTTATTCTTGATTCAGAAATATCAGATTATTTTAACTTATATTTTAATATTATCTATTAATTTCTTAATAAAAATCATGTTTTTATTTTGGGTGTAAAATTATATATTGCTGAATGGAATTTTTCTTTTGGATTTTGCCATGAATATTATAGATACTGATGTATAGTACTCTTTTTGCACAAAATAATGTCATGTTTAAAGAGATTTCATGAGAAAATTTAAGAAACTTTCCATCTTTTTTTAATAGAAATTAAATTTTTTCTTGAGTATTTTTAAGAATGCAAATGTAAAATAACTTGCAAAGAAGGCTGAGCACTGAAGAACTGATGCTTTAAATTGTGGTGCTGGAGAAGATTCTTGAGAGTCCCTTGGACAGTAAGGAGATTAAACCAGTCAATCTTACAGGAAATCAACCCTAAATATTCATTGGAAGGACTAATGCTGAAGCTATGTGAAGAGCAGACTCATTGAAGAAGACCCTGATGCTGGGAAAGATTGAAGGCAAAAAGAGAAGAGGGCGACAGAGGATGAGATGATTAGATGGCATCTCTGACTCAGTGGACATGAGTTTGAACAAACTCTGGGAGACAGTGAAGGACAGGGAAGCCTGGTGTGCTGCAGTCTATGCGGTTGCAAAGACTCAGACTCCACTTAGTGACTGAACAACAAACAAAATTAGTAGGTATATTTGTTAAAATTAAGAAGCCAGTGTTGATATAATTAACCAAAGTCCTATTTTATTCAGAGTTCTTTAGTTTTTAACCAATGTCTTTTTCTGTCTTGGGGTCTCGTCCAGGATACTGCATTACTTACAGCCATTATGTCTCCTAGGCCCCTCTTGGCTGTGGCAGTTTCTCATTCTTGCCTTGGTTTTCATGACACTAGCAGTTTTGAGGAGTGTTGTTTAGTTACTTTGTAAAATATCCCTCTCCTGAGATTTGTCTGATGTTATTCTCATGTTTACTATGAGGTTTTGAGTTCGGGGAAATAAGACCACAAAGACAAAATGCCATTTTATCACTTTTTGTCAAGGGTACGTATTATCAGCATGCTGTCACTTATCCTAAATTTTGATCTTTGTCACTGACCGAGGTAGTGTTTCTCAGGTTTCTTCACTGTAAAGTTATTCATCCCCTCGCCCCTACTTCCATTATATATTCTTTGGAAAAATATCACTATGCATAGCCTGTACTTTCAACATGGGGAGTTGTGCTCAATTTCGTTCAGGGTGGAGTATCTACATATGTTATTTGGAATTTTTCTGCATTGGAAATTTGTATCTTCCCCACCTCTGTCAGTTCAGTTCAGTCACTCAGTCGTGTCCGACTCTTTGTGACCCCATGAACCGCAGTACACCAGGTCTCCCTGTCCATCACCAACTCCTGGAGTTCACCCAAACCCATGTCCATTGAGTCGGTGATGCCGTCCAACCATCTCATCCTCTGTCGTCCCCTTCTCCTGCCTTTAGTCTTTCCCAGCATCAGGGTCTTTACAAATGAGTCAGCTCTTCACATCAGGTGGCCAAAGTATTGGAGTTTCAGCTTCAAAATCAGTCCCTCCAATGAACGCCCGGGACTGATTTCCTTTATGATGGACTGGGTTGGATCTCCTTGCTGTTGAAGGGACTCTCAAGAGTCTTCTCCAACACTACAGTTAAAAAGCATCAATTCTTCTGAGCTCAGCTTTCTTTACAGTCCAACTCTCACATCCATACATGACTACTGGAAAAACCATAGCCTTGATTAGACGGACCTTTGTTGGCAAAGCAATGTCTCTGCCCCTTAATATGCTATCTAGGTTGGTCATAACTTTCCTTCCAAGGAGCAAGCGTCTTTTAATTTCATGGCTGCAATCACCATCCGCAGTGATTTTGGAGCCCATAAAAATAAAGTCAGCCACTGTTTCCCCATCTATTTGCCATGAAGTGATGGGACCGGATGCCATGATCTTAGTTTTCTGAATGTTGAGCTTAAAGTCAACTTTTTCACTCTCTTCTTTCACTTTCATCAAGAGGCTCTTTAGTTCTTCTTCTCTCTCTGTTTTATTATTTAATTGTGCCAATTCAGATTCATTCATGATTTTTATTGATTTCTTGCTTACATTGCTCCAGCTTTGGCCATTGAGTGCATTTTCAGTTTACTCTTGTGTCTGACATGTTCTCATCAATGTGTGTGTGTAAAACTTCCTTCCTTTATGGTGCTACAAGCTTCTTCAGATTTTTATTTTTCTAAGTTTGTTAGGTATGTTTTATGATCCACAGTGAGTTTGTCTTGGTGAATAGTCTATATAAGTTTGAGAAAAATGTGTATGCTTTTGTGTTGATGAGTTGAAGTAGTCTATAGAATATTATATCAAGTTGATTGATGGTATTGTTGAGTTCAATGATACCTTTACTGATTTTCTGTCTCCTGGATTTGGCCATTTCTGATATAAGAGTGTTGAAGTCTCCAGTTATGGTAGTGGATTAATCTATTTTTCTTTGTAGTTATTATTACTTTTTGCCTCACATATTTTGATTCTCTTTTTTTCTTAAGTGCATGAACGTATCATCAGGTATAAAGAATGCCTTTCTTTATACCTGATGAAATCTTCTCTCTCAATTTGATATAGCTCCTCTTCCTTCTTTTGATTGATGTCAGCATGGTATATCTTTCTTCATTAATTTCCTTTTAATCTATATATGCCTTCATATTTAAAGTGGGTTTCTAGTAGACAACATATAGTTGGTCATGCTTTTGATGCACTCTGACAATTTTTATCATATATTTTACTTGATGTATGTAGACCATTGATGTTCAAAGTGATAGTTGGTATAGTCAGATTAATATCTACTGTATTTTTTATTGTTTTCTATTTGTTGCTCTTGTTCTTTGTTTCTGTTTTCATCTTCCACTAATTTTCTGCCTTTTGTGGTTTCGTTTAGTGTTTTGTGTTATTCCACTTTCTCTCTTTTCCTAGCATATCGGTTATATTTTTAAGTTTTTCTTTGTGGTTTCCTCATAATTTGCAGTACACATTTACAGCTAATCTAAGTCCACTTTCGAATAATACCACACCGCATCATAAATAGTGTGACTACCTTATAATAAAAAAGTCTTTGTTCCTCCCTCCCTCATTTGTATCGCTGTCATTCATTTCACTTATATATAAGCATGCCTAAATATACATACATGCACGTATATACATGGTATACATAAGCACATGTACTCAAAAACACTTGGTATTATTATTTTAAGTAATTCTTACCTTTTGTTCTTTATTGGTAAAGTTTAATTTTTTTCCTCTTGCTTCTTTCAAGATATTTTTTAAATTTGATTTTCTTCAGTTTCCATGTAATACATTAAAAAGCAGAGACATTACTTTGCCAACAAAGGTCCATCTAGTCCAAGTTATAGTTTTTCCAGTAGTCATGTATGGATGTGAGAGTTGGACCATAAAGAAAGCTGAGCGCTGAAGAATTGATGCTTTTGAACTGTGGTGTAGGAGAAGACTCTTGTGGGTCTCTTGGAATGCACAGAGATCAAAGCAGTCAAACCTAAAGGAAATGAGCCCTGAATATTCATTGGAAGGACTGATGCTGAAGCTGAAGTTCCAATATTTTGGCCACCTGATGTGAAGAACCAACTCATTGGAAAAGGTCCTGATGCTGGCAACGATTGAAGGCAGGAAGAGAAAGGGATGACAGAGGATGAGATGGTTGGATGGCATCACTGACTCAATGTACATGAATTTGAGCAAGCTATGGGTGTTGGTGATGGACAGGGAAGGTTGGTGTGCTGCAGTCCATGGGGTGGCAAAGAGTTGGACATGACTGAGTGACTGAACTGAACTGATCTGGTGAGGGGGCATTTATCTTGCTAGGTGCTTTCTGAGCTACCTGGAACTGTGTTTGGTGACTGAAATTACTTGGGAGAAATTCTTTATTGTCTCAAGTATTTATTCTCTTTAATCTCCTTCTGGTATTTTCACTTCACATTTGTTAACACCTTTCATAATTATCCCACAGTCTTTGGATAGTCCCTTATGTTACTTTCAGCCTATAATCTGTTTGCATTTTCAGTTCGAAAGTTTCTGTTTGGGCTTGCCTGATAGCTCAGTTGGTAAAGAATCAGCCTGCAATGCAGGAGACCCCTGTTTGATTCCTGGGTTGGGAAGATCCCCTGGAGAAGAGAAAGGCTACCCACTCCAGTATTCTGGCCTGGAGAATTCCATGGACTATATAGTCTGGGGTTGCAAAGAATCAGGGACAACATTTGTTACACCTTTCATAATTATCCCACAGTGTTTGTGCTCCCTTCTGTTACTTTCACCGAAAATCTCTTTGCATTTTCATTTGAAAATTCCTATTTACACATCCTCAAGCTCAGAGATTCTTTCCTCAGCTATGTCCAGTCTGCTAATGAGCCCATCACAGGCATTTTTCATTTGTCTTACTGTGTTTGTTCTCTAGTATTTCTTTTTGATTCTTTCTTTGAATTTCCATCTCCCTGTTTATATTACCCATTTATTCTTGCATTCTGTCTACTTTCCTCATTCACTGTATTCATCAGGGTTGTTTTAAATTTCCAGTCTAATAATTCCTACTACCCTCCTATGTTTGGTTCTGTTGTTTGCTCCGTCTCTTCAAACCGGTTTTGTTTTTTGTTTTTTTTTCTTTTAGTATGCTTTGTACTTTTCTACATGATAGTCACATGTGATGTAGGTAAAAGCTATTGCAGTAAACAGACCTTTAGTAATGTGGTAAGGTGTGGAGGAGAGGGAAGCTTTCTCTAATCCTGTGATGAGGACTATGTATATTCTTTTAAAGAACTCATACCTTTGATCTGTAAACACAAGCTCTTCTCAGGTTTTGCCCCCTTTAGGTGGGATAGGATGGTTAGACGGGGCTGGAGTGTGGTACTTTCCTTCTCCAGGTTAGTTAGGCTCTGATAAAATCTCAGTGGTGTAGTCACTGGTAAACTAGTTTCATTAAGGGCAGTCTTGTTAAGAAGAGAGCTATGGGTGCTCAGTCACTGCAGTTATGTCCGACGCTTTGCAACCCAATAGACCACTGCCCTCCAGACTCCTCTGTCAATGGGATTCTCCAGGCAAGGATACTGGAGTGGGTTGTCATGCCCTCCTCCAGGGCATCTTCCCCACCCAGGAATGGAACTCGCGTCTCCGGCATTGCAGGCGGATTCTTTACTGCCGAGCCTCTGGGGAAGCCCAAGTTCTAGGGAGTACTTGAAAATGGTCCATTTTCCATTTTTTCCCTTTTAGAAGCATGAGGGGATTTTTCTCTGATATTCACTGTGAATGAAACTGAAAGTCACTCAGTCGTGTCTGACTCTTTGCAACTGTACAGTCCATGGAATTCTCCAGGACAGATTACTGGAGTGGGTAGCCATTCCCTTCTCCAGCGGATCTTCCCAGCCCAGGAATCGAACTGGAGTCTCCCACATTGCAGGCGGATTCTTTACCAGCTGAGCTACCAGAGAAGCCCTATTCACTCTGAGTACCTATTCCAGTTCCTGGGGGTAAACTCACAAAAGTCTAAGGGAACCTCCTGTCATAAGTTCCCTTGGAAATTTTCTCTCTCAGACTTGTCCAGACTACACTTCCAGCAGTTCAGGTTTTGCTACTTCAGTACTGATTCCAGCAGAGATGCCTGCTTGGGGAAATCTGCTGATCTGCTGATCTTTGCATTAAAAAAATAAGTTTAGATATAAAATCAAGAGTACCTTGGACTTTAAAGACAGCTTGATATTAGAATTTAATTTTTGTATTGCTGTTTTATTTAAATTCATCACTCACGTATTTCCTCTCACTGATTTATATCATAAACTTTTCTCCACTTCTCAAAATTTCTAATGTATACATCTCTGACTTTCACATACTTTGTTTCTATATGTAAATCAGCACTGTATTCTTAGTGCATTTTCTGAAGATAAATATTATATTTTTAAATGATTAGTGAGTTTCTCAAATAATAATTTATACTCTTCCATGTATTTATGTATAAATATCAAGCATTTTTTCTCATTAAGTTGTACCACAAACATAGTAAACTCAAGTTTAATCCTCAGACTCTTCCTGAGAGGCAGTTACAGCTTCCTAGGGATGGTTCAGTCCCTGATAGGATCATTGCTGGTAGTAGGACCCTCCCTGCCTGACTTATGATAGACATGTGGAAATAAATTTCTGTGTTACTTTAGCAATTGTAATTTAGTAACTTCTGTTTCTATTGCAAACCTCAGCCTCTGCTAAGTTGTGTGACTGTTTATCAAAGATGGCTCTTACAGAGTCAATTTAAATGATGTAGGTTTGTTTCATACATGACATCAAATTCAAATCAGTTTTTGTTTTTCATGAAACAATGGAAATTTCCATGGGAGCATGTGACTATCACATTATGAAGACCTTACCACTTTAGTGATTTCACGGTTTAAAGTGAAATGACCAGAAAAGTCATTGTTAAGTGAATTAAAGAGTAATTCTATTTTCTTATGAGAAAAGGAAAACAGTTCTAGAAGGGAAAAAATGACGGAGCATTAAAAGTTTCCAGGTGACACTGACATTGAATCTGTGTATGTCTTTCAAACACAAACAGACACAAACACACAACTTACTTTACTTCATGATTTTGGAATTGTAATTATAATAATTAGATATTGTTTACAAATGGAAACAAATTTCTAAAAGAGAAATAATCATGCAGTATCTTAGATACTTAAAAATCATTTGGTTTGTACCTATTTTGTTTGCCATGGAGACACTAAGTATATGTTAAATTTCCACAAAATATTAATAGGTGTACTGGACTTTGACATCTAGTTTTGGTTTGGAGTGGCTTTTCTGCTACTCCAGGTGTTTCCTTCCCTATTGTTCTTGGATTCTTATGCTTTTTCTTACTCTTACAACCATAAGAAATGTCTCTGTTCTACAATGCTAGTTTGTGGTGAGGGTATTTTCGAGGCAAATGAAGTACAATAAATGAAACTACCAAGTTAATGCAGAGGCTCCACAACAACTGAAATTTTTGTCCTGCAATGAATGATTTTTTTCCACATTGTTCAGTGAAAAAACAACCTAATAGCCTCTTTCCTGTAGCTGAATAAGCAGTTATGTGGTTATTCTCATGTTTTAAAAATATCTCCAAAGTCTCCACCCTTAGATGAAGTTTAAATAGTATGTGAAACACACTAACAGAGAGAAAATACAAAATGTGGTTTTCACTCCTGAGGTATAAAGTGGGCAAACACATACCATTCGAAAATGATATTAATACATATGTACATCTCTTTTAAAAGCAAGACAATATTCCATAAACCCACAGTCTTTGCATAAGAAGAGGCATGTGCCCATTGGGATGCTAAATTTGCATATCACGGGCCAAGCGCAGCACAGATGCCAAGGGCGACTTCTGGATGAAGGTGTCACCCGTGGAATGACAAAAACTGACTCCTTGCCTGTCTGCCTCCCTGCTGCTGGTAACTAAGTAATCCTGTTACTTGGCTGGTTTCCTAATAAACTACAGGTGGGCGGGTGTTGAGGTTGTGCCATTACAAGTCATCATCTGTTAGATCAAAGTGCAGAGGGAAGGACGGCAGGTGTGAGTATTAGGTAGGTGCATTTATCTCCCCAGTCACTTAATAATTGCTTCTGGTGTGACTCCCTTGTAGCACTGCATTTCATGGGCTCCAAAAGCATTTTGACAAAGCTTAATGTGTTCCATGCTGGCAGAGTTCTCCTGTGCTAAGTGTTGGGTGTGTATGTTTCATTCCCTAATGAGGCACTGGGGTAGCAAACAGATATAGGGAACCGCTTGTAAGTGAGTTATCATTCATGCAGCTCTTCTGTGAACAAATGTTAGCATTCGCCTTTATATTTTTAATATGTGCTTGACAATAAAGCTAATTTATTCACCTGCTTTTTATAAATATTTTCCCATATAAATATTTATATATATTGCTGACATTTATCAATTGCCTTCTGTATATCAACCAGGTATTTATTTAGGCTTTTATATGTGTGTGGTTTTAGAATAGTTCTTTTGTATAGATTATTAAATAATTGTAAGTAATAATATTGTTGGCTATAATTTCTTCAATCAAGGATTGAAGAAAAACTGTCTAAAAATAGACTAAAATTGTTTGCCTTTTCCATCATGAGAGACTTAAAAGTTTAGTTATATTGTTCTACTGGATGAGGAAAACCTTTTGTAGTTAAAGGCAAATCAAAGATATAGAGCACAAAAATTTTGGAAATTTTTGGTAGTTTTCTAGTACTATGTGCAAATGTCAGTGGTTGTATGTTCCAGTGTAAATTCTGATTCTGATGTAAATCTTAAAGTGCATTTGATTATGTATGTATGTGTGTTTGCATGTGTTTTTGTATTTTAGAAAGCCAACAGAAAGCCTCAGAGAGGAAAATAGGATGGGGAAATGATGTGAAATGTTATTTGTACAGTATGTAATGAGCACACACTTGAAGACTACTTTTGTGGATATATTGATGAACTTGAGTAAATATGCTGTTCTTGTATTCCTTTCTAGCCTTTTTCTACCAGTATGGGCCAGGTAACCCATGTGTTTATAATTGTTTCTGGACTTCCATGTGGTTGTCTGTTTCCCAAATTATGGTTTTCTTGGCTTTGAAAATGTCACTACATCTGTCTCATTCTAACATCCTGAGATGCAAATATTAGAACACATGAAATTAAAAACTGGAAAATAATCAACATTATATGCGTTGGAGTTTAACATAGATATAAAACAATATTTTCTTTTGGACCTACCCCTGTCATCTGCAGTGATGAAATGTCATTCAACAATATGTTAAAATGTATAAAAATATAAAATCTAAGACAAGTTATAGAAAGCATCACTTTTTCTAGTCTTTTCCAAATATCTAAACAGTCTAATACAAATTCGTAAGTTTCATTTCAGTGAAATTTTTAGAAAAGGAATAATTGTTGCTTCCATATATTAAAATGTGTTAAAATTTGACCCTAGAGCATAGTGAAACATTGATAGACTTGCTTATATAAAAACAGTTAAATCATCTTTATCTTTTTGCATTTCTCCAAGTATGTCTCTGTGCTTAACTGTCCAAACCTGGAAACCACAACTAGACTCCAAAAAGCTGTGCAAGAAGACAAAGCTCTACTGCTGTCTTCTGGACTTATTAGCACTTGCTATCAGCGGACACCACTGTCCTGTTGTCCTGTTGTCGTGATACCTGTTGAAGAAATCACTAGTCCTGCGCCCCGAGCCATCCTCTACTTCTCTACTAGTGAGATTGTGGCTAAAATACATTTTTTAAGCTTTCTTGTGTCAATAGTTAAGTGAGTCCCTGTGACTAGATCTCATCAGTAAAATGGGAGAGGAAGTGATAGGAGTAAGCTCTGAAACAAAGTTTTTAAGTTAGATATTTGCCTCCTTCACGTTCTCTGTCCTCTGCTCACTGGCTGAAGATGACAATGAGGCAGTAGCAATTAGAGGGGAGCCACAGATGTAAGAAGCCTAGGTCATTGAACATTAATATTAACACAGCTCTGGTCAACCAGAAATAAATATCCTGGACTGTTACCTAAAAAGGAAACATCTATTATATTCCACCAATACACATTTCTGAGTATATTTATTCCTTTATATAATACTGTTGTATATTTATTACAGCATTTTAATTTAATCCATGTGATATGCCAGTGTATGAAACATGAACTAAAATCAAGACAAACATAGAGATCCAGCAGGGCCAATTACTAACTCGAATCCGCTAATGGTGGATGTTTAAGGCATTATGCCGAGATATTTTGTGAATTGCTTAGGATGCAGCCCTACAAACTGCCATGGGCAATCAGCACAGCTGTCACGGGGAGTGAATATAGAATGGTTACAAGTGTTTCATGTATTTACCCAAACTGAAGTAAAAACTTTAGTGGTTGTCTTGTCTATAAAATTAAAACATTGTAAGTACTACACACAACATGCAGTAAAGGTCAGTTTTGTCTTTAGAGATTTGGAAGTATCAGTTTTTATAAAATATTTAATGTTCTCTATAATAATCGTATGTCTGTTAATGTCCTTTCCTATAATATCATGATTTCTTTCTTCGCTCCATTCTTCAAACCAAAGGTTTGAAAATTTAACACAAATCCTTTTTTTTCTTCTATATAGTTTTAGAAGATTAAAACTTAGAACTTTATTTAAAAAACAGACTATGGAATCTATCAGACAATTATAATTTAATATATCTAACATATTTGACATTATATAATTTAACATATTTAATGTAATGTAGCTTTGAAGATACATATATTGCAGGGAATGTTATGAGGAGAAAAATGGATTGAGTTTAGCACTTCATATGCAATGCACCCCGGAATGAGAGAATAGCTTTATGTTTTAGTTTAGAATGAAAGAAAGCTCTTAGTGGATTTTTAATATGAGAGTTGTGAGGTAGAGAGGATAGAATGGGATAACCGGAGGACTAGGAGAGAGAGTGGCTGGCTCTGAGGGAGGGGAGATCCCTCCATGTGATAAGACCACTGGGAATTTAGTCTGCCCCCCACAGCATCTCATGGCACCCAGGTGAGGATGACCAGACTTTGGAGAACAGCAGCTATCAGATGCATGCAGGGAGTCTGGACAAAGGTGCTGATGCTCCAGCCTCTGAAAAGGCTGCTGTGCCCAAGATTTGTACTGCGGAGCCAGAGCTGCTTGTCAATGGACACCTTAGGTGAAGGCTATGGGCACTGCAGAGACTCTTATGCCTGAATGATCAAGTTCCTTCCCTCATTTCTTTTAATACCGCAAATGTTTATTTATACTTCTAGCCCACTCTAATAGAAAGCAAAAGGGAAATAGACTTAAAACATACCTGCGATGATAATTCTCATACCTTGAAGTGTGGTAGTTGGGAGTTATCTACATTGGTTGAGAAAAATCCATGTGGAGTGAAATTTACTCCTGGCGCCTATAAAAAATGTGGCATCTCTGAATTCATCATTCACTTTCATCCAGCGTGAGTTCTGCAGTAGCAAAAGAGATCAGTGTCAGTGTACAAGTTGTTCTGTGTTTACTTTTCTTTGATTTTACATTTTATATATATACATAAAATCACTCTTTAATGTTTTGGTTATGTAAAGTAGTAAATTAGGGAGAGCAGGGCAAGGGACGTAAAGACTTTATACTATTTTGCCATTTTCTTGTAGGTCAAAAATTAGTTCAAAATAAAATATTAAAAATTAAAAGGCACAGGTTGTCAGAAATCAATCTTGGCCTGGAGTCATTTAATATAGTATTTAAAAAAAAAACCAAACCTCAATGCTCTTTATAGTCCCTACAATAAAGAATGGGAATAAACTATATAAAAGGCTGAGTCATCAAGAAATACTTCTATATTAGTACAAAAGTTATTATAAAAATTATTTTACAAGGTAGGCTTCAGTGGGAAATTCACCAGAGGAACATCAAACAAGGCTCCAGGAACATAAAGTGCTTGTGTCCATGTTTGTTGGATGGAGGTTTCTTAGAGAAGTATTGCAGAAACATGCGGTGTTAGTAAGGACAAGTGTCAGAGATAGGTTCTGTCAGAAGACACTCCTGCAGGGTGTGAATCTAAGCTGAAAGATATGAGGGGGCTGAGATCTGGTCTAGGAATTTACAAGTGAGAATTTCACATCAGTGCATGATGAGAAAGCAGACTGAATTGTTAGAAGAGATTTGCCTGTGGGTTTTTTTTTAATAATTTATTTGTTTGTTTATTTTTTGGTTGTCTGGGTCTTGGTTGCTGTGTGCGGGCTTTCTCTAGCTGCAGAGAGCAGGGCTGCTCGTCATTGCGGTGTGCGGGCTCCTCTTGTTGGGGAGCAGAGGCTCTGCAGGTGCTGCTCACGGGTTTTAGGTACACGCTCAGTCACTGTGGCATGTGGGCTTTAGTTGCCCATGGCATGTGAAATCTTCCCAGATTAGGGATCAAACCTGTGTGCCCTGTAGTGGCAGACAGATTCCTATCCACTCTACCACCAGGGAAGTCCTGCTTGTGGTGTTTATGTCTGTGAGTGTGGATTGGGGTGGTACTGGGGCAGATTTGACTTTACTATGAGAAGAATTAAAAGTAAGTCATCAGAGCAATCAAGGGTCAAAAGAAATTGACATTTGAATAAAATGGCAATATAGACATATGGATGTGAAAGGGAGAACATTTAGGTCAAAAAGTCACCTTAGACTACCCTAGCCTGAAAGTATGGTGTTTGGTTGGTGGACTGTACGTGAAGATGCACTTGGTACCCAGAGTTAAAAGAGAGTGAGCCTGTGAGCTCATTGAAAACTGGTTAGTAGTCCATTAGCCTTGAAATCTGAGGCACCTCTAGAGATAGACACTCTGGGATTTTGACTTGGTTCCTCTCTCTATCTCTTAGAGTAGTGATTGGAAAAGTGTGGTCACCGGCCAGCTCCATAACCTATACCTGGGAACTTAAATGTACCACCCCAGACTTACTGTATCAGAAAGTTTGTGCTGTGGCTCAGCAGTATGTGTTTAACAAGCTCTCCAAGTGTCTATGATGCCATTAAGTTTGAGAATTCTGTCTTGGAATAAGTCACTTCCATTTACACAAATGAACTTTATTATGTAGACACTCATAGCTCACTAGTTTTTAACCTTTCCTTATATACCTATTAGGCATACACTGAAATTTCAATCTAAATACTTTCATCAGGCCTTTAAAAATCCATTCTGTTCATATTTTTTCCCTGCAAATCCTATCAGAATGACAAAGAACATTTTGACCCTGTCAGTTGTTAACATTAGAAAAACTGATGGTAGAGAAATAATAAAATTGTCAGAGTTGTTGAAGGATGCAAAGAACTAGGGTTATTTTCATCTGTTAAGTAACTGATTGAATTGACAGCACACCAAAAATGTTGCAACAAGTTATATTGTACACTGAGTGGTGTGAATTAATTTAGGAAAGATTTCAGTATATTGTCATACATAAGCATTCCTAGCAAGACTTCACTTGCACCTGTTAAACTGTTTCAAAGAATAAAAAATACCTGTGCACTCAAGCCAGAAAATTCTACTCACTGCCAGCTTCACTGTGAGGTAAGATGCAATTGGCAACTTAAAGACTGATCAGCAACCAATCCTTTCCCCAGAGTGTCACTTAAAATAACCGACTTTTTTTTTTTTTCCTGATAGGAAAAAAAAAAAATCAACCAGCAATCTGTCACATTTTTCATTTGCATTTGCCAAGCAGCTGTATTTACAGAAAGCAATGGCCTAATTTTTAAAATCTTGATGTCTAATTGAGCAGTTTGGTGGTCTAATGATTTTAGTTTGTGAAACTCGTAAAATGCATGGGCCAAAGTAGCTTGAACCTTTTCCCTCTTTCTTCTCTTCCATGTTCTCATTATTTATAATGAGTCTTCCCAGAAACCTTTCAGTGCGTTCCTTGCTGAGTGCACGAACACTGGTGAAGCTGGGAGATAATCAGCTCCAGGCTGGGACTTCGAGGCTGCGCCAACAAGCTACTCATGACTCCAGCAGATGTTTCTGCTTTGGGGGCCAAAAGAAATTTTATAGGGTTTTTCCTCCCTTTTGGGGAAAATTGCCAGAACAGTCAAGAAATGGGAAATATATAGGCCTGCTTGCATTTGCAAGTTGGGAGGGATATTATGTCCTATAAAAGGAATCGCAAAGAGAAGCATTTCTGAAGACACCGTCTCACAATAGCCATGTAAAATGTTCACCAGCAAAAAGAGGAACCATGAAAAGCTCACTTGGCTTCCGATTTCTCTGTATATTGAAATCTGTATGAATGTTAGAGGAGATAGAAATAATACCCATTTATAGTAAAAGCACACGTGGGAGTCAATGAGGACTTACCCTTTCCCTCACCAAAAGACACAAATGCAGGACTCTGAATTTCTTCACTGCCTTTTTGTCTGTCTTTCATAAAATAATTTAAATTATGAATCTACTGAGGGAAAGAATTTTGCAGAAGGACCCTGAGTCTTTTTTTTTTTAATTAACTTTGAACCACATAGTAAAATTTTGCTTCTGAGAAGAGCAAAATTAACAAACACTTTCCTGAATGCAGAGATGTGAGATTTAAAGCTATCCTTGACTCTGATGAACTTTTGGATCTTGAGAAAAGCCTAGGTGAAAAGTCATGTGTTTAACATCCAAGAGAACTGGTCACATGAAATGCATGTGAGGTTGAACCATGGAGCTGTGCTGTGCGCTAGTTCTGGGGGTCAGAAGTTTCACTTTTGAAACAGAGTCCAAACTATGAGGGAGAGAGAATGCTAGTAAGCCACTTGCTAGACTTTTTATGTAACTGGAGGTAAAGAGGATGAGCTTGGAAAAGAAGGCTGCTGCAATTCTCCAGGGTTTTTCTGTGTGACAAAGCTGTCTGCTAAGAACCAGGAATAGAGAACTATCAGAAAAGCATTCTGCTAACCCTTAACTAAAATATTCTGATGTCATAGGCTCAAAGTCATGTAGAACAGCTAGATGGGCATATGATTGACTAGAAATAGGAGTGTAGTCTGTCTGTTTAGTAACTCAGAGTTACTTATAATTAGTCACAGCTTATGTTTCATGTGTTTGACAGAAGAAAAACATTTGAGATGCTTCCACTGAAGAACTGTACTATGGAGGGAATGGAACATCCACCTATTAAAGCTCTAATAGTACTTGGTGGACTTTAACATCCATGAGTTGGTTTATTGCTAAAGATGGGAATGTTAATCAAGGTCCCAGTAAACCTCTACGAACCTCCCCTTGATCTCTGAGAGGGGGAAACTTCTACTTGTTATATGTGCTGTATACCTTGTTACAACATTTTAGTGGCATCCCAATTATCTAGTGTATTTCCACTTTGTCTAAGTTAAGACTTGAAAGTAGAGTCACACTTTGGCCAACTTGAGGAATCCCATGGACAGAGGAGCCTAGCGGGCTACAGTTCATAGGGATCGCAAAGAGTCAGACAAGACTTAGCAACAAAGCAGGAACAGCCCACCAAACTGAGGAAGCATGTAGAAAGACTCAGAGTTGAAACAAAAACATTTGAAGAATAAAATTCATATACATAAATATCACTTATGGTGTCAGGAAATGGATAAAGGTGAAACTAGTGAGTTACGATAAAAATGGACTTCCAAACCATAATAAATGGCTTGGAGGAGAATAAGAAGCATCTCAGCGTAGCCAGTTGCAATGGTGTTGGAACAAGATGTTACTGAGTGAGAAAATGAAAGTGAGAATTAGAGAATGTTAAAGAGTTTTAATTGATCAGACTTGCACATTGATTGTATATGGGAATGATGGAGAAGAAAGGTCGAAGATTATTTATAGTTCCTGTCTTGAGCAATTGGTTGGATAGGAGTATGTGCATGCTGAATCACTCAGTTGTGTACGACTATTATGCCAGGACAGTAGCCCGCCAGACTCCACTGTCCATGGATTTTCTAGGCAAGAATATTAGAGTGGGTTGCCATTTCCTCCTCCAGGGGACCTTCCCGACCCAAGGAATGAACCCATGTCTCTTGTGTCTCCTGCAATGGCAGACAGATTCTTTACCGCTCAGCCGCCAGGAAATCCCTGGAAAGGAGTACCAGTCACTAAAACATTTGCAGATGTGAAGGGGAAGGTGGATTTACTCCTAGCACTTGACTATCGAACAGTTATTTCTGGGCATCCTCAGTGTATATGTGTCTGTGCTAAGTCGCTTCAGTCATGTCTGACTTTGTGACCCCGTGGACTGTAGCCCAGCAGACTCCTCTGTCCATGGGATTCTCCAGACAAGAATACTGGAGTGGGTTGCCATGCCCTCCTCCAGGGGATCTTCCTAACCCAGGGATCGAACCCATGTCTCTTGGGTCTCCTACACTGGCAGGCAAGTACTTTTCTATTAGCACCACTAGGTGTATTCCCAGACCTGTCCACGGTCCATGCATTTTCTTCTGTTTCAGCAACATCCTGAAAGTGCAGTGATCAAAGGTAGGCTGACTGCCAGTGCCACGCTCCCGAACCGTGCTGGGCCCTAATTGTCTTCTGGGCACAGCGGCTCCTCCACAGTGCCCACGGCTGCTGCTGCTGGCTCTTACTGAGGAAACTGGGAGAGGTGCTTCTGCTCCAGAATTTCACTCCAAGCCACATCATCATGGCTTGTACTGATGGCATTCAACTTCTGGTTACAAGTCCTCTTTGTTAGAATTTCAAAACTAGTTCTTGAAGATAGAACTAGTCTCACTCCCTCCATTTCCCCTGCTATATTCATCTCTTCCCCTGATCACTCTGAGTTTCCTTCTTCCTAGTCTAGAACACAAAAGGCACCATGTCCATAAGTTTATGGGAAAACACCAAAGTCCACTGGGGTCACCTGCTTTCCAGTTCTACCAAAAGTAAGAACACAAGTCTTCCTTTGAGCTGAATTGGGACACCTTGTTGAAGTAACCGCACCTTATGGGTTTTTATGCCATCTAGCCATGGGTTATTAAAGGAGAGGGTCCTTGAAGCTCAACTACGCGGTGCTTCTCCAACTGTTGGTGTGTGTGTGAATCACAGGGAGAATCTGTTAACAGGCGGATTCTCCATCAGTGGTTCTGGGAATAGGGCTTAGAGCCTGCCATTCTAACAAGCTTTGGAGTCATCTGCAGCCCGTGCTTTGAGAAGCAAAGTTCTAGTTTAAGGAATTTCCTCAGAGTACAGGAGAAGGAAGGAAATCACAGGCATTTATTTAATGCATGGCAGTGTGTCTGGTGTGGCTTGCATGTTAAGTTAGTGACAGTCTCAAGAGTAGAAGAACAAACTTCCCCAACTCCCGCCATTGTCTTTTCTGCTGTAATCAGCAGTATTTCCCTCAAGTCAATCTTCAAACGTTGGTAAAGTTGGTACTCATTTTGGCATCTGGAGAAGCTTTCTGCTACCCGCTATGGAAAAATCTCCCGAAAGAAGGTGATGAAATTAATATTTGCTAATATTTGGGGATTTGTTGCTAATTAAAAAATAAAGATCGAATATTTTGCTAATCATCCATGATACTGTGTATGTGGTAATTTATTAAACCTATGGTAATGTTCACATAACAGATTTCCTTAGCTGAAGTAACTGCTTCTTAGAATATGGTTTCATACTATTCAATAGAAAGATAACTATAAAGTAAAATCCTGTGCATTTATTTCTTTTTAAAGATAATTGAATTGACAGTTTTTGTTTTAAAATTTGTTTTAATACATAGATGGAATTTTCTTGGAAGAAAGATACTCTGGTCAGGCAGAGAGCTTTCTTCATTCTCCTATTATCTTAAAAATGTGCTTCTAAAGCAGGAAGGTTAATGAACCCTAAATCTGAGAGAGCACAAAAATTGGGGTGCTGAAAACTGGAGTTCAGCAACACAAAAATAGGACTTTCCGGCAGAGAGGGGGATCGCCCCCTCCGACAGAAACATCTGGCCCCCAATTCATACCTGGATTTCTTTATGTCTCATCCTTCTCCTGACCCCTCCCTTCCTAATGCGGCTGCTCAGGTTTACACAAGTACTGGCAGAAAAGCAGATGGACTCCACTCACGGGCTGGGGAAGAGCCAGAAAGACTAATGCAAGGTGCTCCCTTCTGACCCTGAGGTGACTGCAGACTTGATCAAAAGGGCTCTTTCTCTCCAGGGAGGAGAGATAATGCAGTCCTATTGCCGGCTGGAAACGTGCCCTGTCTTTCCGAAGGCGGCCAGTTCAGCTGTGGTTTGTATGCAGAGTCCTCAGGAGGGTGTGCTGAAGCCATCAAACCCATATCCCCTGGAATGTCTCCTGGGATTCAGGCTCTGGCCAGAGAACAGAAATGAAGTAGCTGTTTCCAGCGATTTACAGTTCTCCTAAATATGAGAAGGAAAATGTGTGGAGACGTTTGAGCTCAGCAGGGTCCTCGCTGAGAGTTTTAGAGAAGTTCCCATGGCTCCTGGCTGCATCTTGTAATTTTGCATCGCCGTGAATATTCTACCATTCGAAACCTTTCAGGAATACGAAAGTCATTCAGAGAGGAAAAATCCCTTTTTGGTTAACCAGCAATATGTAATATTTATTGGAAATCTTAAAACGTCTTCCCAAATTAATATCTGATTAAAAAAGAAGCCAAGTGTAGAGCTAGGAGGTCAGATGATATACGCATATATTCAATTCATAAATCTATCAAAGAGAAGGGATTAAAGAACCCTTCACTTATATCTAAAAAGTTTGAGAGGGCTGTAAAAATGGGACCTATTAACCATGTCTATGAAAATTTATATATACATATAGCCCTAGGTTAAATCAAGCACTAGGTATAATATAGAATATGAAATACTAATCATTTACATTTTCTTTTGTGACAGAATATGTTTTAGTAGAGGAATTCTTTCAATATTTGCTAAATATATATATTTATTTGAGACATGGATAGTACAGTAGGAAGGGAATTGATAGTGGTTATGAAAAACAAAGACATAGCATTAGTTTATGGTAATGGATACAAAGCGATTGCTTTTCAGCCACATAGGATCTCAGTAAATAATCTGTAAGCCCCTCCAGAAAAACAGAAACACATTTAAAAATTGTATGGGTAAAGACTAAAGAAAGTGAGTCTATCATGTAAATTCAAGGACTCACAGATTATTACAATTGGGAAAAGTTAGGTTTACTATTATTAGTTAATACAGTCTATAAATTGGTAAAGATTTCTACATCATATTACTTACATATTTTAAACCAGTGAAGACATTTAGAGCTTGCCTAGATCACATTGCTGCCTAGCAATGATTTGATGTATACAGTGAACTATTCAGCTTACTCAGATTGAAGATTAGGTCCTAAATAAACCTTCAGATATATTTTGTTTAGTAGTTCAGTATTGCTGTAGTTGCTTTAAGGAAGTATAACTTGATTAAGCTAGCATTGATTTTCTAGTTTATGGAAGGCCCTGTCATTACTTATTCTCTTACTCATAACTTCTTCACACATTTAAATTAGTTGCCTAACCCTTGAGGGCATTTGAGTTTGCAGTATGACTTTATTGTCAGACTTCAAATGTTATAATCCTTCCCTTAATGTTGCACATTCTTTGATAGCAGCACAGTATTTTCCTTGATTTCCTAACAGTAATTATCACAGTGTCTTAACTAAATGGGTACTTCTTTCATATATTCATTTAACTCACAAATCTTTACTATGTACCTATTCTGTTTTAGATAACACACTAGTCAATGAGGATAAGGATGTGAGAGACAGTTCCAGAACTCACTCTTAAAAGTCTTAACAGTTAAGTGAGGTAGTATTTGCTTATTTATTGATAAAATATGTCTTATCTTAAATTCTCTTCTATCGTAACTTAAGAAAATAAAAGGATTACTACTCTCTTCCCAGAAGAAAATATATTAAAATAAGTAAATTTTATAGACTGAATTGTATCTTCTCACAATTCATATCTAATTCACAATTAAAGTTCTAGTCCTTAGTACATCAAAATGTCACTGTATTTGGAGACAGAGTCTTGAGAGAAATAATTAAGGTTAAATGAACTCATTAGGTGGATTCTAACCCAATATGGCTGATGACTTTATAAGAAAAGGAAATTTGGAGATGGACACAGAGGGAAGACCATGCAAAGACATGGGGAAAATTTATATGGCAAAAAGAGTCCCAGAGGAAACCAGTCCTGCTGACACTTTCATCTTGGACCTCTAGCCTCCAGAAATGCAAGGAAATAAGTTTTGTTGTTTAGCCACCTAGTCTATGTTACTAGTGAGTTAATACAGTGCAGTATTTTGTTGCTGTTATTTTGGTTTGTTTTTGTATATCCAATTTGATTTAAATTTATATATAAAAATTCAAAACAACAAAACAAAAATGAAAATAAAACAGCTAGAAGAAAACAAAGAACATTTAGATGATGTTGGATATGACAATGACTTTTTATCACAATACTTTTTAGATACCATAATCTATGAAAGAAATAATTTAAAAAAAAATTTTAAGCATCAAAATTAAAATAATTTTTTGCAATTAAAAATTTATGCTCTGAAAAAAGATAATGTCAAGAGCATAAAAGGACAAAACACAGGTTGGGAGAAAATATTTACAAAAACATAAAAAAGTGTTATCCAAAATATACAAGGAATTCTTAAAACAGTAATAAAAACACAGCCCATTAAATAATGGGAAAAACACCTAAACAGACACCTCATCAAAGAAGATGCACAGATGACAAATAATCATATGAAAAAATGTTCAGCATCACCTGTCAATAGAGAATTACAAATTAAAACAACAATGTTATACTACTGCCTATCTATTAGAATGGCTGAAACCCCAAATACTGGCAAGGATGTGGGTCAACAGTAACTCTTATTCATTGCAGCCACTTTGGAAGACAGTTTGGCAGTTTCTTATAAAACTAAATATATTCTTATCATATGATCCAGCAGTCATGCTCCTTGGTATCTACACAAAGGAGCTGAAAACTTATATCCACACAGAAACCTACACGCAAATGTTTCTATCAGCTTTATTCATAGTTTTCAAAACTCAGAGGTAACAAAGATGCCCTTCAAGGTGAGTGAACCAAATAAACTTAGTACACAGGGACAATGGAATATTAATAACCATTCAAAGGAAATGAAATACCAAGCTATGAAAAATATGGAGGAACCTTAAATACATACTACAAAAAATTATAGAAAGCAAATCTGAAAAGGCTGCATACTGTATGATTTCAACTATATTGCACTCTGAAAAAGGCAAAACTGTGAAGATAGTAAAAAGACCAATGGTTGTCAGGGGATGGAGAAGAGATGGGGGAAGAGGGTGGTGGAGAAATGAATAGGCAAAGCACAGAGAATTTTTACAGCCATGAAACTATTTTGTATGATACTGTGTTGGTATGTGTGTGCTAAGTCGCTTCAGTCATATCCAACTCTTTGTGACCCTATAGACTGCAGCTTGCCAGGCTCCTCTGTCCATGGGATGTATATAACATGTACTTTTACATTTTTTCAAGCCAATAAAATGAACCACACTGCAGTGGACAGTAATGTAAACTCTGGACTTTGGATGACTGTGATGTGTCAATATAGGTTCACTGGTTGTAACAAATGTACCACTCTGATGGCAGATGTTGACCATGATGGAGGCTATGCATGTCTGGCATATATATGGGAAATATATATGGGAAGTCTGGCAGATATATGGGAAATCTTTGTGCCTTCCACTCATATTGCCATGAAGCTAAAACTACTCAAAAAAGTCTTCAAATACCAAAAAAGAAAGCAATTTAGTTCTCAATTTATTATAAATTTTATAGCTTTGACATTTAAAATCATAACTCCTAAATTCTGATCAAAATCAATAAATTCTTGGTTAGCATATGCCTGAGTATTTTTGAGAAGTTCAAAGTAAATTCACCAAGAATTGTAAATAGTAGTGATTTGATAATGTTAGAAAATGAATCAAAGATTAGTAAAACATGACACTGTCCAATAAAACTTATACTTGTGAAGCAAAAAGTTAAGAATGTATCCAAAGCTAGGCATTACTAGCTAACATAGCAACCCATCCCTGCAGCCCAGTTGTGTGTTCCTCTCCATTTCGTTTGGGGATATTTATTCTATATCCATTTATAGCTGTCATTCCTTCCCTTATACTATCCATTTAATGTATCCTTGATGGTCAATTCAACAAATATTTATTGAGCAAAGTACTCTGCTTGTTCTGAAGATTATGGAAAAATGAGGGGCCTAATACAAACATCTAAATAACCAAAGTAAATTGTAGAATGTGCAAATGGCGTAAGAGGATAATCAAGGGAATTCATAGTGAGAAAAATGAAATCAAGGTTAAAAGTATGTGGAAAGACTTTGGAACTTTTGAAGGATGGACAGTATGACAGCAACAGAAGTGGGGAAATTGTGATTAAGCAATGGAAGGAATTGGGATTTCCCTGGAGGTCCAGTGGTTAAGACTCTGCACTTCCACTGTAAGGACCTCAGAGTAGATCCCTGGTTCAGGAACTAAGATCCTGCATGCCATGTGGTGCTTGTCCAAAAGAAAAAGAAAAAAAGAATATGAGGAATAACAAAGGCAAGGGAACTTGAGACATGTTCTAGCCTATTTTGGTGGGAGGAAAAAATGAAGAAAAATAAGAGACTTGGAAAATACAATTGGAAATACTAGTTAGCTAGAAGATATATGGTTGAACAAGATGAATTCCCTAGAAGTGTCTTGGTATGGAATGTAGAAGTATTGGAAAACCAGTAAAGGAACTTAAGACATAAAGTGACTATTTAGAGCTGTGATTTTAGGAAGATTATATGGTCATATTTAAAGAAGGATGAATTTGTTACAAAAGGTTTGAATAGTGCAATGTATATACTCAATTTGAGACACAACTGAGAAAATTTACATATATTCTTGTAAATGGAGTCATATTTGATTTTTATATTTGTAGCTATGCTAAGGTAATAGATACATAATGCAATTTTTTTGAGAATTCCTTTGTTAAGAAAACCCCTCTTAAAGAACTGTATTCTCCTTTTTATAGTATGGATATTTATATATAAATTTCAAGCAAATTAAATATACAATAAAATAAAGTCAATTCCACAATGTTTAACACCTTATGTTTTGGCAACACTTTGAAAGGTAGAAAAATGATGAGGACATTATTCCTGTTGTTCAGTGCATCTTGATCTGTTTTAGGTTTTAAATTCCTGGACTGATGCAATTTCTTTGTGGAAATTGAAAAAAATGTTTATTCAGCTTTAGGTTGATTAAATGTAAGGTCTATGAAAATCTGTGGACTAAGGATATCATAAAATATAAAACCTAAAACTCATTGTAATTTAACTCTTTGACTGTTTATTCAAATTATACATGAGACTATGGACAAATTCAAGTAAAGAATAAAGGGCTAAAGCAAAAGCTGTCTCTTTCTTTTTCAGTAGGAAAGCAGTGAACTTCGTGTTCAGAGAGAGGATAATTTCTGCTTAGAAGGTGATTGTGTAGGTGAATCCCCTAAACTAGTCCTAAGGGAATTGATCCTGTATTCTGTGCATAAGTAACTGGTCATGTGCTTGATCTAAGGCCAGTAGCAATCATGCACAGATGATGATTTTATATAAAAAATGTTTAATGTACTGACCAAAATCGAATTCATATACCCTTATCCAATCTATGGGGCTTCCCCAGAGGCTTAGCGATAAAGAAGCCACCTACAATGCAAGAGATGCAGGAGATGTGAGTTGATCCCTGGGCGGGGAAGATCCTCTGGAGGAAGGCATGGCAACCCACTCCAGTATTCCTGCCTGGAGAATCCCATGGACAGAGGAGCCTGGCGGGCTACAGTCCATGGGTCGCAAAGAGTAGGACATGAACTGGAGCACCTGGGCGTGCACACATCCGGTCTATGAAGCCTGAATATTTGAGAAGGGACGGAACTGGCAATTATAAACAGACATAAATTCAACTTTAAACAAATTGTATACTGTTCCTCAAGTTTTTTATATAGAAAACAAAGCAGTATTGCTTACATGACTAGTGTTTTGAGGGTCTTGAGACTTTTCAGAGTTACCTTTTTGTTAAAAATAGTTAGACATTGAATCAGCAATATGGCTTATATTGACAGTTGATACACTCTGCTATTTTTTTTTCTTTGTGTCCATGACAATGGGAGTTGTTTGGTAGGACAACATGATATTTGGTTTTTCCTCTGTTCTTTCAGGCCTAATTTTTTCAAACTTCTATTATATAAAATATTTCCTTGGGTATGGTAGTGTAAGTTAAGAAAAGTATAAAAAGTCTATCCACCATTCACAATTTAGTTAATTTTTATATTATGTTTGCTATCTGTATAAATTATTTTTCAAAAAATTAAGATACTGTATATAGTTCCATGGGATTTCCCAGGTGGTGCAGGGGTAAAGAATCCACCTGCCAATGCAGGAGATGAGCATTTGCTCCCTGGGTTGGTTAGGAAGATTCCCTGGAGAAGAAAATGACAACCTGCTCCAGAATTCTTGCCTGGAAAATTCCTTGGAGAAAGGAGCCTGCTGGCCTACAGTCCATGGTGTCTCGAAGAGTCAGACATGCCTGAGTATCTGAGCACACACACATATAGTTTCATAGCTTTGCTTTTTCTATAACATGTCCTGTGTAATTTAAAAATTATCAGCCCATGGGGTTGCAAGAGTCAGACAGGATTTAGCAACTAAACCACCACTGCCACATTAGTTATTAGTATTATACATTGTTACTAGCTATTATTCAAAGTTATACCATTTAATGATTATACAGAGTATATTAGAGAAAACTTTTATTCTATTTAAAGTTTCCAAAATTTTGGAATTTTTCTATTATAGATTTTCTTTATTGCAAATAGAAGTCCTGCAACTATAAATACATAATTTGAGGTGCTTCTGTTTTCTCGGTTAAATTATTATAAGCACAATTGCTGATTCAAATATTATAAACATATTTAGACCTCTTGAAAATTTTGTCAAAATAAATTCTAAATTTTTTTTATCAATTAATATGACTGAGGAAAAATGAAAAGTATATCTAACTCTAGTCACCTTGGACTAGATGCAAAGGAAAAAAAGAAAAAAATTTTCAAATAACTCTACTCTGCATTTTTTGATTACTGATAAAAAACTTTCATATATGAATGGGTCATTCATATTTATTTTTTGTGAATTTCCTTTTATGCCTTTTACACATTTGTGGGGCATATGTTTTCATCTTAAATATTTGTATATTCTCACAAAAGATTAATAGTGCTATTTATATGCCATACACATTGAACTCTTTTTCAGTTTTTCATTGATTTTTATTGGAACTTGGGATTATTTTTGACATGATAAAGTTTCATTTGTAAGTAATCAAATATATCTTTTTTGTTTTTTACAGTTTTGATTAATATATTTCCTTGTGTGCTTTAAAAAAACTTTCAGACAAATATGAATCTAGATATAGTATCTTCAATTCAATACATATTTATGGTATGACTTCTAAGTGCCTAGAAGTAATATAGCAAAACAGAAATTCTAGGAAAATTAAATATGCTGCCTCTGTCCTCTTATTTTGTTATTACTGTTGCATACTCACTACATTATATTAGGCATTATAAATTACATTCCCCTCCCCACAAGTGAAAATCTAGTCCAAAAACATAAGGGATTTTAAGTGAGTCTAGGACTATCCTAGGACTATCTGTTTTAAAGAAACTGCTTTGAGAGGCTCAGATAACCCTCACCAATATTGGCAGTGTAAATGTAGATTCAAATACTTTGCCCTATGAGGCTTGAAATTAGTCATAATATTGTCAGTCCAACATCCTGTATGCCAGGGTTGAATCCTGAACTCATGGGCTTATTCAGATCCACAGTCTTAACCTAAGGCTTAACGATTGTGACAATGTTGTCACAATCTGTGTGTCTTGGTTGCATCCTGATGAGCATGTTATTTCCTCCATGACTTGAGAGTACTGAATTAAATGATAAGCTACTTGGCTAGCCTCCTTGGCTAGGCTATGGCTGTGCTGTGTTTTGGGAAGTCCAGCTAGTGGGTCACCAGTGTCCTTGGACCCCAGCCACTGACTGGAGTCGCCACACTGCTGGGATCACTCAGGATAGCCACTGGTTACATGCCTGCTGCAGGGGCTTTGACCACTGACTATTGTCAGACTCAAGTTCCTGTGTTGGAAGACTACCTGGCCTAACTCTGTGTCTAATTCAAGACCCGGTTTAGGTTAGTCCAATGCACCGGAGGGCTAGTAATTTTTCCTCTTAGAATTAAACTAGGGGTGAAATTCTTGATAAGAAAATTTGAGTACAATAATTTAAATATTTCAGGAGGATAGGAGTATCAGAGTAGGAGTTCTTACTGGTTTTTCAGCGAGAGCTTTTCCAGAAAAGTGACATTTAAGCAGAGAGACCGAGGCAAATCAGAAGTTGTGGTTTAGTTGCTAAATTATGTCCAACTCTTTGGAACCCCCATGGACTGTAGCCCACCAGGCTCCTCTGTTCATGGGATTCCCCAGGCAAGAATACTGGACTGGGTTGCCATTTCCTTTCTCCAGGGGATCGTCCTGCCACAGGGCTTGAACTCACGTCTCCTACATTGAAAGACAGGTTCTTTACCCCTGAGCCAGCAGGGAAACCCCTGGTCAGGAGTTAGCCATGTGAATAGCATGGGGAAAAGCATACACGGCAAAGAGAACAGCAAGTGCAGATGTCTCGAGGTATAATGCTATTTAAGGTGTCTGGGGAACAAGAAGGCTATTATGTTTGGTCCTGAGTGAGTGAGAAAGAGAGTAGTAGGAGATGAAATGATGAGATTGGGGAATAGTAAGGCCAAACTGTATAGAGCCTAGGGCGTCTTGCTAAAGACTGTTCCTGATCTGAGTGAGAAAGAAATCCAACAGAAGCATTTTAACTGGAGGGTGATATGATCTGGTTTATGTTTTAAAAGGAACCACACTGATGACCATGACAATAGACTCTAGAGGATTAAGGGCAATAGCAGGAAGAATATTCAGAAGACCATAGCAATAATCCAGGTAAGGAATGATGGTAGTCTGGGAGCATTTTCTCTCTTAATCCATTCTGGCCTCTGTAATAAAAACAGCACTGACTGGGTAGCTTACAAAGAAAAGAAATTTATGTCTTACAGTTTTGGGGACCGGAAGGTTGAGATCATTAGCCAGCATGGTTAAACAAGTAATCTTTTGCAGGTTGCAGATTTCTTACTCCCTCACATGGCAGAAGGGGCTAGGGAGTTCTGTGATCTCTTTAATTAAGATAAGAGCACTGGCCTTATTTTTTACTCTCCAGCCTCATGACCTAATCACCTCTCAGAAGCCCTACCTACTACCATCACCTTTGGGGGTTAGGACTTCAACATGAATTTTGAGAGAACACAAACAGGTGGCAATGGTGGATCTGAATGAAGTAACTAGATTATGATTGTACTTTGAAGGTGGAACTGATGGACAAAACTGGTAGGTGAGAAAGATGCTATGGATACCTTCAAGATGTTGAGGCAGATTCTGGAGGAGTAGATTTCTCATTAACAGAGATAAACGAAGAGTGGCATGAGTATTTCTGAGAGAGAAAATAAAAAATTTGGTTTTGAACATGTTAAGTTTGAAAAACTTAACTGGTCCTTAGTATAACCTGTTAAGTATCTATCTTCCCTGGTCACTCAGACGGTAAAGAATCCACCTGCAATGCAGGAGACCTGGGTTTGATCCCCGGGTTGGAAAGACCCCCTGGAGGAGGGAATGACAATGAACTTCAGTATTCTTGCCTGGAGAATCCTGCTGGACAGAGGAGCCTGGTCGGTTACAGTCCACTGTCACAAAGAGTCAGACACTTCTGAGCGACTAAGGACATATTTACTCCTTTTTACAAGAGGACTCATCTATCACTTTTCTTTTGTTCTCAAATGCGAAGCAATTCCCTCTCTATCCCATTTTCAGCTGGTGGCAAAGCTATTGAAAGTCATTATTAAAAATCAGGAAAAACAAAACCAAAAATTACCACATGCTTTTTCAAACATATATACCAACTTATTTCATTTATATGCATATACTCTGTTTTACATCTTGCCATAATGTATTGTACTGTATGTAGTATTGTATGTACTCTCACGTAAGCTAATCTATCTGTGGGTGTACTACATTCCATCCCTCTTACCTTCCAAAATATTCCAGTTTTTCAAATACCCCCACTGTATTTGGCATCAACATTTTCCTCTTCAGTGACCATTCTTCTCCACTGACTACCTAATTGAAAGCAGAAAGTTATAATGAAGTAATTGTATAAACTTGCTATCTCAGAAGACAGTTTTTCCATTCTCTCTTGAATTTATTTCAATAAAATTCTAGAAGGCCAGTGTTTACTAGAAAACAATATAAAGGGCATTTCTAGAGGTAGGGAAAGCTCTATCTCTTGTTTGGTATTACTTGTATATATACAGTTGACCAAACTCATTAAACTAAATGTTTAAAATCTATGCTTTTTCAGTTCAGTTCAGTTCAGTCACTCAGTCGTGTTCGACTCTTTGCAACCCCATGGACTGCAGCACGCCAGACCTGCTTGTCCATCACCAACTCTTGGAGTTTACTCAAACTCTGGTCCATTGAGTTAGTGATGCCATCCAATCATCTCATCCTTTGTCGTCCCTTCTCCTCCCACTTTCGATCTTTCCCAGCATCAGGGTCTTTTCAAATGAGTCAGCTCGTCACATCAGGTGGCCAAAGTACTGGAGTTTCAGCTTTAGCATCAGTCCTTCCAATGTATATTCAGTACTGATTTGTTTTAGGATTGACTGGTTGGATCTCCTTGCTGTCCAAGGAACTCTCAAGAGTCTTCTCCAATACCACAGTTGAAAAGCATCAGTTCTTCAACTCTCAGCTTTCCTTATAGTCCATCTCTCATATCCATACATGACTATTGGAAAAACCATAGCTTTGACTAGATGGACCTTTGTTCGCAAAGTAATGTCTCTGCTTTTTAATAAACTGTCTAGGTTGGTCATAACTTTTCTTCCAAGGAGTAAGTCTTTTAATTTAATGGCTGTAGTCACCATCTGCAGTGATTTTGGAGCCCCCAAAATAAAGTCTGTCACTGTTTCCATTGTTTCCCCATCTTCTTGCCATGAAGTGATGGGACCAGATGCCATGATATTCGTTTTCTGAATGTTGAGCTTTAAGCCAAATTTTTCACTCTCCTCTTTTTCTTTCATCAAAAGTCTCTTTAGTTTTTTTTCACTTTCTGCTATAAGGGTGTCATATGCATATCTGCAGATATGCATATCTATATATATGTAATCTGCATATCTGAGGTTATTGATATTTCTCCTGGCAATCTTGATTCCAGCCTGTACTTCATCCAGCCCAGCATTTCTCATGATGTACTCTGCATGTAAGTTAAATAATTTGCAGGGTGACAATATACAACCTTGATGTACTCCTTTCCTGATTTGGAACCAATTTGTTGTTCCATGCCTACTGTCTTGAGGGGGCTTCTCTGCTCTTGGACGTGGTAAATCTCCTCACAGTCACTCCAGCACCATGCAACCCGTGCTTTTTTTTGCTAAATGTAAATTATACCTCAAAAAAGGAAAAATGTGAACTAGTGGGGAATGTTCCCCATTCCCACTCCTCACTAACAAACAAATAAAAAAACAAAGAAAGCACACAGATGGTGGCTCAGATGGTAAAGAATCCACCTCAATGCAGGAGACCAGGTTCGATCCCTGGGTCAGGAAGCGCCCTTGGAGAAGGGAATCACAACCAACTCCAGTATTCTCGCCTGGAGAATCCCGTGGACAGAGGAGAGTGGTGGGCTGTAGTCCATAGTGTTACAAAGAGTCGGACATGACTGAGTGACTTTCATTATGGACAAATAAGTCTTGAGAAGCTGGAAGAAAGTGTAAGAGAGGGCTAACTCAAAATAAGAAAACAACAAGTCGCATAATAGATACAACTGAATTTACCAATTCATAGTTTATAATAAGTGTGATTTTTCAGTTGCATAATTTTATACTTCAGGCATTAGTTAGACTAATAGAGTAGAATATAACAATTTATCCAGGTTAAAGAACTTGTGAGCAATTTAGTAGGGGATTTGGTCAGTGGAATAACAGTAACACTAGAACAGTAACACTAGAACAGTGATCAAAAGGTGTGGTTTACAGGTCCCTGGAAAGCAAGTGTAATTGGAGAAAGACAGCGAGAACATTAGAGGGTGTTTTGTTCAGATAGCAACATATTAGCATATAAGACAGTTATGTGTTGACAGCCAACCATACAGAAATTAAAAGAGCATCATCAGTGAAGTGCAGATCTCTGTCACTAGTTCAGCTGTTTTGAAAAAGTCATTACTCCTCTGCTGCGGTTTCATCTGTCACAGAAAAGAGTATCACTCATTCCCATATTCAGAACAATAATTGAAATAATTTACATGAAAGCATTTGGTAAACTGTTAAGTCTCATACAAATATAAGGGATTATCAGGATGTATTTCTTACCATCAAAAATCCAGCATTATCTTTAATAAGTATTTATGAAATGAATCAAGCCATTTATTGTAACCATTTTTGAAAAACTAGCTTTTATATGCACTTAAGCATGTCTATCAAAATGTGTATGACTCAAATCTTTGTCAAAAAGTCATTAGTTTTATTGAACTAATCAAAGAAAAAATTTAAATTGTAGTGGGTTTACCTTTTCCTTTAAGAGATTTGCATGAAACTAGCAAATCTACTAGCTTCAATTTTAATCAACAATTTTTTGTAGAAGTCCTTTAACAAAAGCCTCACAGCAGATGGTCACACAATAAAAAGCATGTCCATTAGCTAAACATTAACACAACACAATACATTAGCTTGATGTTTTCTTTGATTAATAAACACCTTCTCATAATATAACAAATTGCTATGATTTTATTGTTACAAATGCTTTTTGTGGGAGGAGAAAATGTGCAATTAGAGGTCCTGATTGAAAAACTAGCATCTCATAAAGTAAACAAATGATTTCAGGTTTTAAAAAAATTTGCATTATATTAGCAAAATGCAAACCCAGCTAAAAAGGGTGTCCTGAAATATACAGTATTATGAGTGATATAGCTTGTACATCACGTTTTTCCCTTATGAAAAATTCACATATTAATTATGCTTAATATCTTCTTACAACATTATTTTAAAAGATTTGCTGTACTATAAGAATCCACTAATTTTATTGCTTTTTATTTTCTCTCTAATGAATATTCTTTCTATACTGAGAAGTATGTTACTTTAGGGAAAAGTTATAGACCTTGGTATATATCTATTTCTTAGGACTGCCATAACGAATTACCAAGAACTGAGTGGCTTGAAACAACAGAAATCTATTGACATAGTTCTGAATGTGAGAATTTAAAAATTGAGGGGTAGGCTTGATCATGTTTCTGCTAGCTCTAGGGACTCATTCTTCCTTATTTCTTCCTAGCTTTGTGGGGTAGCCCATCAATCTCTGATATCCCTTGGCTGGCAGATAATCACTCCAGCCTCTGTCTCTGTCCCTGCAAGATCTCCTCTCACTGTTCTTGTGCTCTTTCCCTTCTAATATGGAAACCAGTCATGTTAGTTAGGGTCCATCCTAATGAAACATTACCTCATCTTAACTTGATTACTACTGCAAACACCCGTTTCCAAATTATGCTTCATTCAGAGGTGCATGCCTGGAGAATCCCATGGACAGAGGGGCCTGGTGGGCTACAGTCCATGGGGTCACAAAGAGTCGGACACGACTAAGTGACTCACACACACACACAGGTATACAGAGTTAGGTGTCAACATATCATTTTGGGGGACATTGTTCAACTCATGGCAGTACATATCATGTCTAATATATAGAAGGCCCGTTGTCGAGATCTCACACACACACACACACACACATACACACACCCTAAGAGTTTGGTTAGAGAACATAATGGTTAAAAAGAGCCTGTCCTCTGGTATGGGCAGGTCAGGAATCAAGTCTTCCAAGGCCAGTTCCTCTCCGCATAATTGTGGAAATTTACTTAACTACTTTGAGCCATGATTTGTTCGTTGTAATTCTTGTTTGCAGAGTTATTGTGCAGATGAGAAGGTAAATGTAAAACTATAAATTGCTGGAGTTGGTTCACTGGAGCAGGCCAAGTTAGTTGAGACCACCACCCACCTGAACCAATCCAGTCTGAAGTTGGAGCCCTAAGCAATTTCTTTGCTTGCTGCATACTCCCAACACTGCCCCTTCTTCATCTTCACTACATCTTCTAAATGTACCTGAACTGTCTTGTGAAGACAAAGCTCATAATATTAAACTGCACCAAAAATGTCAATGGAAGAGAGTAATGACACGTGGGACATTACTGATTTGCTATTTTTGCCTTGTTATCACTTTGCATCTTCGTAAATAATCAAATAATTAAGACAAATTTATGTTATAATGAAGCAATTACATGGATTGAAACAGATCATATGACAAGAAGTCATTGTCTTAGGACTGCCTCAATGTAATAATTAATTAATTTTCTCTCTCTGTGAAGGACCCAGTATAGCCCCCATAACAAATATAATTTCTTGCATTCTAACCTTCCTTGCTTAAAAAGTACAAAAATTGAAGGTTAGCTACAAACTGTTGATTTAAAACTTCTTACCTTATTACATTGACAAAAGTACTTACTTTTAAATTGGAAGGCTTTTTTATAAACTCCCATGGCATTGTCTCATAATTCTTTTTCTGCAGGTATTTATTTTAAAAAAAAATCTGTATTGATATAGTCTTTTCTCAGAACTTTTGAGAGCTATCTGGAAAAGGGCATAAAGATATTCTTCCTTCATAATTGAACTAAGAATTTTTTGAAGTTTCTTGAAATAGACATAAATTATTCCTGTCACTTCAGCCTTTAAAGAAAAAATCCCTTTAGGCCCACCAAATCAGTGAAGACATAGCCTTTCTCAGGAAACCCGTAGAGACCTTGGTGCCTGCTTATGTGTTTAGGTCCACCTACATTCCTGCTCTCCTAGAAATGCCCTGAATATACAGTCACCAGATTTACCGAATGAAAATGCAAGAAACGCAGTTACATTTTCAGTTTAGATTAAAAAACAACTTTTATAGTAGAATATGTTTGAAGTATTGAAGAATATGAGGCTCACTTGTACTGAAAATAAAATACTGTATTATCTGAAATTAAAATGTAACTTTGTGTCTTATATTTTATTTGGCAGCCCTATTTACATGGGCTGCTTAGGCCCCCTATGAGCGATTGTCCCAAATCTATCTTCTTGCAGATACATTGCACTCTGCATCTGCTGAGCTGGCCTACTTACGCAGGATGGGCCGAGGTCCTGGAACGGGCAGGTTCTTTTAGCCTGTTCCAATGGAACTTCGTTACCTCTTAGGTACTCCTAGTACTATTGTTGTCTCTTTTCTTCCTGCACTTGAAGTAGATGGACTATTTCAGAACCAACATACTACAGTTCTTCTTACCACTTACTGTGTGACATCAGAAATCCAACACAACAGGCTGCATTTCCAGCAATGGTAATGTGAACCCAAATAGAGATCGGATTTCGTGGTGTCTATCATTCGCTCTTGCTTAAACGTTCTGAGGGTGTAAGTTCCTCAGCTTGGCATAACTTGCAAATATACTTATTAAAATAAATGTGTATGAGAAATAGCCTAAGTATTTTTCCTGTTATTGTTGCTTTTTATTCCCTATGTTTTGGAGAATCTTAAAATCATTTAATATATGTTCTGCTGCTGCTGCTGCTAAGTCACTTCAGTCGTGTCTGACTCTGTGCGACCCCATAGACAGCAGCCCACCAGGCTCCCCCGTCCCTGGGATTCTCCAGGCAAGAACACTGGAGTGGGTTGCCATTTCCTTCTCCAATGCATGAAAGTGAAAAGTGAAAATGAAGTCGTTCAGTCCTGTCGGACTCTTAGCGACCCCATGGACTGCAGCCTACCAGGCTCCTCCATCCATGGGATTTTTCAGGCAAGAGTACTGGAGTGGGGTGCCATTGCCTTCTCCTTGATATATGTTCACTTGTATGTAATTATAATGGTGATGCTGAGAAATGTTGAAGGCTAAAGAAGGGGACAGCAGAGGATGAGATGGTTAGATAGCATCACTGACTCCATGAACATGAAATTGACCAAACTCTGGGAGACAGCGGAGGACAGAGGAACTTGGCATGCTGCAGTCCATGCGATCACAGAGAGCCCAACACGACTTAGCCACTGAACACCAACAGTGTATGCACGTGGGCCTTCCCAGGTGGCTCAGTGGTTAAGAATGCGGCTGCCAATACAGGAGACATGGGTTCTATCCCTGGGTTGGGAAGATCCCCTGAGGAGGAGATGGGAACCCACTCTAGTATTCTTGCCCCAAAAATCCCATGGATAGAGGTACCTGGTAGGCTATAGTCCATGGAGTCGCAAAGAGTCAAACACAATGGAGCAACTGAGCATGCATGCACACATGTATGTACATACACATGTATATGTGTTTAAGACAGATAACTGTGCTCAGTTTTAGTTGCAACAGACCAGAGTTGAATTGGAAAAGTATCTGTTATATAAAAGAAAAACTGTTAACATGATATTTCTACCACAGAGAAACTCTGATGACTCTATTCTTACTTGCTGAAACAAAATCCTCTAAATATTTGAAATGTACTCATCACTTGTCACAAGCTCCTTCTGTTGTGTGAATATATATATATATATAAATATATATATATAAACATATATATATATTTAGCTAGTATTTAAAACCAAGCATATCTAATTTCTTCTCTTTGGGGTTTTTCTGAACATCAGTCTGTCAGTTCAGTTGCTCAGTCATGTCCGACTCTTTGTGACCCCATGGACTGCAGCACACCAGGCTTCCCTGTCCATCACCAACTCCTTGAGCTTACTCAAACTCATGTCCATCGAGTCAGTGATGCCATCCAACAATCTCATCCTCTGTCATCTTCTTCTCCTGCCTTCAATCTTTCCCAGCATCAGGGTCTTTTCAAATGAGTCAGTTCTTCGCAGCAGGTGGCCAAAGTACTAGAGTTGAAGCTTTAGCATCAGTCCTTCCAATGAATACTTAGGACTGATTTCTTTTAGGATTGACTGGTTGGATCTCCTTGCAGTCCACAGGACTCTCAAGAATCTTCTCCAATACCACAGTTCAAAAGCATCAATTCTTCGGCGCTCAGCTTTCTTTATAGTCCAACTCTCACATCCATATATGACTACTGGAAAAACCATTTCTGAGCATAGAATTAAATAAAATGAAAGTCCCACTCTTCTTTGTACCTCTGTCTTCCTTGTGGTTGAACATTGTGGGTGATGTCTTGACCCACTGATTCCTAAGATAGGAATTCCCACTGCCTTTCGTTGGTTTCAATAACAACGTTAGAATCCAAGCATTCTGGGAAAAATATTTCCTTTGACTAAAGTGGTTGTTTAGTGTGATTTGTTGTACTTCTGAGGACTGAAGAGTTCATTTGCTTTATCCTCTTACCAATTCACTACTTCTTTAAATTCCCCATAGATGTAGCCTGCTAGCTTCTTCTGTCCATGGGATTCTCCAGGCAAGAATACTGGAGTGGGTAGCTGTTCCCTTGTCCAGGGGATCTTCACAATCCAGGGGTTGAATCTGTGTCTCCCACATTGCAGGCAGATTCATTACTGTCTGAGCCACCAGGCAAGTCCGTGAAATTCACTATTTATTAACAAGTGCACTATTTACTAGTAAAACACAAAATGCTGCCTCTACACCCTCTTTCCCACTTGTTCTTTGCTTTTATACAAGATAATTATGCTGAAGAAAAAGAAAATGCAAGTTTTTAGGCATCTCGCTTAAAAATGCTGTGCTCAGCTTAGTTACTCAGTCATGTCTGACCTTTGAGATCCCATGGGCTGTAGCTTGCCAGGCTCTTTTGTCCATGGGGATTCTCTAGGCAAAAATAACTTGAGTGGGTTGCCATTTCTTTCTCCAGGGGATCTTCCCAACCCAGGGATGGAACTCAGGTCTCCCGCATTGCAGGCAAATTCTTTACCATCTGAGCTACCAAGAGTTGGATTATTTAAAATGACACATATAAATAAAACATGCATGCATGCTAAGTTGCTTCAGTCATGGCCAACTCTTCTTGACCCTATGGACTATAACTCACCAGGCTGCTCTGTCCATGGGATTCTCATCTCAGCATCATGGCAAGGATGCTGAAGTGTGTTGCCATGCCCTCCGTATGCATACACATACACAGTCTTTGAGTCCTTTCTCCCTAACTTGTAGAATATGAGAGTGAAGCCACTTTAGACTTTTCAGCAAGAGTTACACAGCCATGCAACATGCCTCCAGCTGCAGGGACCTCATCTGGATCTCTGGAAGGCCCTGTTGAAGCTCTCCTCCTGAGGCTGAAGGGAGGAGAAAGCACCCTGGACTCCACCCCCATGGAAGAAGAGGTAAAACCCTTCAGAATACAAATAGCACCTTTCTAAGTTGTTCTCCTCTAGATCTCTAGCCTTTATCTCCTAGCTGTGGGAAAGGGAATTACATATCACTAAGCTAGTTTTAGATATTTAATTTTCAATAATTGTGTGTGTTAGTAATTGGAATGTTGGAATTATTACTGTAGGGTATCAGTCTAAATTTCTAATTTAATATAACGCCAAAATCTTATTCACAGCATAGTATAGTTGGAGCTCAGGAATATCTATTGATCAACTCTTTTTAAATTCAAATAAATCTACTAGTTTCCACCATAAACCTTCATAGATAGCGGTGCATGCTCAGGCCCTCAGTCGTATCTAACTTTTTGCAACCCTATGGACTGTAGCTTGCCAGGCCCCTTGTCCATGGGATTTTCCAAGCAGGAATAATGGAGTGGGTTGAAATTTCCTCCTCTAGGGGGTCTTCCTGACTCAGGGATCAAAACCGCATCTCCAGAGTCTCCTGCACTGGCAGGCGGGTTCTTTACCACTGAGCCACCTGGGAAGCCCTACCAAATAACAATTGAGATATTTTAAGATGCTTTATGCAATAAACAAAATCCTCAAATAATTTCACGTTAGTATTTTAATAAAAACAGAACATGAAAATGTTACTAGATATGTAATTATCTACTATTTAATTTTTTTAAACTATACCAGGTTTGTTTTCTTTAGCTGTGAGTAAACATTCTATTCCTTTATAAGTAGAAGCTTTAAGGACTTAGTTATTTTTTGACCGTGTAAGCATATTATGCAGTATTTTTAATGTAATTTAGGGTTAGAAAATTTTTAATTTATTCCTTTGGTTTGTTTGTGACTGAACAAAAATATAGAATACAATAATTTGAATAGTTGAAGTTTTCTTAGAAAACGTAGCATATTAAGCCAAATCAGTAATTCATTTTTTCCTAGCTATATGTTAGATTGCTGTTATAAAGTAAATAAATCAACTTTATTATTATAATGCTTGTCATTTTTTTTTTAAATCCCTCACCACCCCCGCTTGTCATTTTAAAGTGTTTCATATACACCATCTTAGTTGGTTACAATAATTTTGAGAAGACAATTTTAGCATCTATATCTTATATATGAGGATGGAACTTCACAAGTAGAAATGATGGACTTCAAATTTCATTTGATTTCTTTTAATATGAACTTTCTATTGAAGTATACTTAGAGTAATGTGGTGAAATCATAAATGTAGAGTTTCATACATTTAAAAAAATGAACCCATCTCCATACCCACAACTGCGAAAGTCCCCTTTGGAGCCCTCAGGTAGGCAGGTAATGGATGTGTGACTCTAGAGTTTTTCTGAGTTCTCTACTGGGGATATATAGAGAGAAAGTATGAAATGTTTGAATGTAGGCTCAATAGAATTTACAAGTGGGTTGGATATATATATATATAATCATTGGTGTAGAGAAGTTATTTAAAGTCATGGGTCTAAATGAGATCACTTAGGCAGTAAGTATAGATTGTGAAGACTGTAGGGCCGAAAATGGCTTTGGGGGTCACTCAACATTCAGAATGTAGTAGAAAACAGGAGAAATCATTAAAATATCCTGAGAAGGACTAATGAGGTAAGGGGAAACCAGTGAAGTGTGTGTTAATTCAAGTCCAAAGAAAAGCAGACACCAACTAAAAGTTAGATGTACAAGAGAATTTTTGTGGGGGGAGGGGAGTTTTAAGGAAAGAGGGAACGGGGCCAAAGGGAGCGAAGAGAACTTTCTGATCCTGATGGGGACCTGAGCGTCATGAAAACAGAGAAAGAAATTGGGGGGAATGAGGTGACGTCAATGCAGTTCCACGAACATTGCAGTCAGGTGCTGGCGAGTCCTGAAGCTGACGCCCCCGTCTGAGGAGTTTCATATCTCTCAGGATCATGTGTTCGTGCTGATGCTGGGCATAGCACTTTGCTGGAAGCAGCCAATCTGCAACATGGGTTCAACACCCACACAGGAGTGGATCCGAGAACGCTGGGGCGGGCAGTCCCGCACTTATGCTTCCTGTGGCAAGATGTAAGAATGGTGTATTTTCATGGTACCATGGTATCCTGGAAAGCAAGTGAAGAACAAGAAGGATGGAGTGTTCAATTATGTGAAATGCTGATGATAGGTGGAAGAAGAGAGGACTAAGGACTGACAAGTGGATTTAACAGTGTGGAACTTGCTGATTAATTTGACATGGATAGTTTTGGTGGAGTGGTAAGGACTAAAGCCTGCTTGGATTGAGTTTAACAGTGAATGGTGGGAGAGAAGACATCAGACTATGAGAACAGATTACTCTTTGAAGATGGTTTGTTACAGAGAAAGACAAAAGAAATGATGAGCTATCTTAAGAGGGAAGTGGGGTCAAGATAAAGTATATTTCTTTTAAAAGATGGAAGCTTCCAACTAATAAAAATAAATGAAAAAAAAGCTAAAGAGTAGGTAATGCAAGAATTTTACATGAAATAAGGAATAGCAAAGAAATTCTTAAAACTATGGAAAATTTATAATATTTATCAGGAATCTTAAGCTTTTTCACCTACTCGAATAAATAATTTCAACAGTGGGAAAAAAAAAGATGGAAGAATTCAGCAGCATGTTTGTATGCTGATGTAAAAATTCAGTAATGAGTCAAAACACTTAATGGCCCTGTGGTGGATTGATTTAGTAATGGCCCTTCATACATTATGCATCTTTCTTTCTAGATCTCTGGGCAATATGGATTTTCTCCCATCAAGAGGTAGAATCTTTTTCCTCAACTCTTGCATTTGGGCTGACTTGTGACTTATGTTGACCAACAGAATGCTGCAGAAGTGACATCGCATACCTACTAAGGCTAGGCTTTAAGAAGCCTTGCAGCTTGGCTTTTACCTTCCTGGGACACTACCCCATCATTCAAACAGCGGCACCAACCATAAACATTTGCTTGAGGCTGTCTTGGTCAATCCAGTTTTAGTGTTCTAACTAAATACAGATGACTTCAACTGGGGGAGTGCCTTCAACCCTGAGCAGTGGAGGAATTGCCCAGCCAAGCCCAAATTGTCAATCCACCTTTCACAAGATGTAAGGAATAACTGATTGTGTGTCAGTATTTTTTTTTTTTTGAGATAACTTATTAATGCTAATTGATAACTGGTAGAGATCCCAAAGGCTTTCCAGGTGGCACAAGTGGTAAAGAACCCGCCTGCCAATGCAGAAGACTTAAGCCAGTTTGATCCCTGGGTTGGGAAGATCCCCTGGAGGAGGGCATGGCAACCCATTCTAGTATTCTTGCCTGGAGAATCCCATGGACAGAGGAGCCTGGCAGGTCACAGGCCACGGGGTTGCAAAGGGTTGGACACAACTGCAGTGACTTAACTTACACACGCACACAGAGACCCCAAGCACCTCTTTGAAAATCTTACTTTTAGTAAAAAAGATCCTCTCTATGTTTTAATGTTTATGTTAGATAAACTACAGAATGTTCAATGAAGTAAATAGAGTACGTACTTTATCAGGTCCGTCTCAACAAGCTAAACGTAAGGCCTTTCTTTCTGGACTGATATCTGCATGCACTTTTACTGCCTTTGCTTTTCACTTTATTTAGACTCTTCTTGTCACAATTGTATTTTATACTGTATTACAGATGTTTGTGTTGGTTTAATTTCTTAAATAGGTATGGCATTGAAGAAAACATGTCTATTATGAAACAACTTGAATTATTTTTTTCACTAGGTCTCCTTACCCCTTTTCTTTCCTTCCTAATCTTTTTTTTTCCCTCTTCCTAAATTCCTACAGAATTCTTACAGTATCTGCAGAAGTACATGTTATTGAAGAGACCCAAATAATTCTTTATTTAAAATAATAAAGTCTCTCTTAAAAATGTAAGTGTAGGAAATGAATCTCTACAATATAGTCTTGGGAGTTAGGACTTACTAGATGTAAAATAAAATTCTAAATTCCTCAAAAAGCTTCTAACTGCCTGATGTATGCTTTCATGTAGCACCTAAGTTTTTAAAAATCAATTACACAAAATATTTCCTTTACTCACCAGAATGGCATGCACGTACTCTACCACTTAGCCATGCAACCTTGAACAAGATGATTAATCTTTTTCTATTGCATTTTCTTCATTTTAGGACTGTCATAAACCTGCTATCTAATCTTATATATAGCATTAAATGATATCATATCATACCAAAAGATCCATAATGTCATAAGCACTGAATACTATTAACGAGTATTATTATCATGTAATATAATATCTAGTTTTTCTCATTATCACTTTAAAATATTAGGTTTGCCAAATAATTTTAGAGGAAGGCTGACTCCTTATTAACCAAGATAGGTGTTCTGTTTAATGACATCCTTTATCTACTTTATACCTATGTTATTGGCAATCGACTACCTCCTAAGTCTGTGACAGTAATTATTGGATTTGTTCTCTACAGAAAAGTTACTACTTCCAGTGATGTCAAATGGATTTAATTAATTTCAACTATAAAGATGTAAATGGAAGTTAGAAGAATATTATAAAAGAAAAGATAAAGTCATTAGTAATAGTCCCAGATTTATTATCTTCAAAAATAATGTTCCCTCTAGATTGTCCAAGAAAGAATGAAGTTACCATCTAATGCACTAAAAAGTCCTGACTAAAATTTTTGGGGAAAGGGTATGAATAAATGGTTAATCATGGCTAACCAGGTCCATAAGAACTCATGACTTCATGCTGTTCATATGCTGAAGTTGTACCGCATATGTTATTATAAGGCATCTTGTGGCCGGTATACAGGATTGCAATTCATACTAACAGATGTTTGGGAAGGAAATTATTTGTTTAATTTGTTTATGACTCAGAGGATTTTTGTCTGAATGTAATTATAGGAAGAGACCACAATTTATGAATGGATTGTATTCCAAAAGTGCATTTGTGAGTCACTTGTTTGGGACTAAGAACATATTTTTATGTATAAACTAGGTTAAATGTTAGTGTTTCCCAAGCAAGCCCACAAATAGCTGCTTTAACCCATTATTTGGCTGATAGTATCTGCCTATTATTCCTATGTCCCTGGAGAAAGGATGTGAGGAAAAAACAACCTCTTCCCTTTTCTGGCATTTGTTTGGATCCCACAGCCTTTCCCCCTTGCCAGCCTGCTTTTCCAGTGCTTTCTCCAGAGACCTCATAAGCCCAAACCACCCTGAAGGGCTGAGACTCTGGTCTGACCCATCCTTGGCAAAATTCATGCTATTCCAGACTTATCTGCCTCTGCCTCCCCACGATCAGTGTGTTCCACCTTTTGATGTTGCTGCTCTCAAGTTATAATAAGAAAGCAATGTAACTTTCTAATTCTTTTTACACAAATGGGATTAATGATTATCTTAGGAATCTTTATAATTTAAAAATAGATGTGAAAAAAAAATAAAAATAGATGTGTATTCATACAAATTACTGTGTTCAGTGGAATTTCTGGCTAACAAATTAAAGGGGAAAAAAATCCAGACATATTAGAGTGTTGTTGAATCCAAGTTCATGTAGCCATCACACAGGGAGGCCAAACAAACGGAAAGGTTGGAGTTTGGAGCAGAGAAAGGTTTATTGCCAGGTCAAGCGAGGAGAACAGAGCAGTTCATGCTCAAAAGGCCCCATCTCCCTGATGATTTTGGGGAAGAGTTTCTATGGGCAGAATTTGGTGGGGAGGTCTGCGGCTGTGTGACCTTCCTCTGATTGGTTGGTGGCGAGTTAACAGGATGGTGGTCCAGGAGTCTCAATCATCAGTCCCTTGGTTCCAAACAACCTGGGGTCCACATGCTTGTACTCAGCCTCCACTGGGGTGGGGACCTTAGTTCTTGTAGCAGATCTCAGATGTGCATCAGATTGCTGTGTGTAACGCTGGGGAGGGCTAGGACGCTGCCCCATCACTGCACTGTTTTCCTTGCCTGCCTTTCCTTTGTTTGTGCCTTCCCTCACTGCTTGCAGAAACTGAATCTGCCCTTTGGAACTCAAGGAAGGAATAAGAGGCTGGAGCTTTTTTCCTTTGAACAAGAAATGGGGTGATAGGGAAAGACTTTTGTGCCTGGAAGTCCCCTCAGGGTCCTGCTTGATTTGGGGAGTAGTGATGTCTTGGAGGCAGAACCAACATGTAGGCATTTTTTCTACTGTCAAAGAGAAAATTAATTAGTTGATATAATGAAGAAAATATTTGAACTGTATTGAGGATTACAGCCCAGGAACAGGCTCTCAGAAAGCTCTGAGAACTCTTCAACCCACGAGAGGTCAAAGCATACCTAGGTAAATTTTGAGACGGAGGGCTGCACATGGAATGAGGTAATATTGCCAGATTACACAGTCCAAATTTAAACCCCTGACAAGATTGAGGAATGCTATCTTTCAAGGAGTTGTCTTTTAAGTGCTAGGACAGTGTTGCTGTTTATGGTTGAGCAACTATTCTTGCTGATGGAGGAGGTTTAGTTGATGCACAATGTAGATACACAGTATTCAGTATGGGGAGGTGGGAGCAAAGAGCAGAGAAAGTTTTTTTATATTTAAATTTTTGTCTTACCATAAAATATGAATTTTATTTCATACTACCCAAGAGTCTGTCCTAGGAATCATCTCCTGTAATTGAATTTTTTTCTTTTTTTTTGTTTTTTTTTTTTGAATTTTTTTCTTAAAATATTTTTCCCTTTGCCCTTCATGAACTAACATGTTCTCTAAAATTTTTACCCAGCAGTTCTCATTTTATTTCATATTTCACTGAAAAATACTCATAATTTCACTGATAAATACTGAGCACAAAAAAGAAAATAAGAACAATTATATATGCGTATATGTTTCAGTTTTCCTGAATGTACCTTTTTCATTTCACAAATCTGTAGATGCTAATTAATTGATTGATTAATTAATTTTGTTTTTTCCATAATAGATAATTATTTCCTCTGCAAGTAAACAGAGTGACTATTATTTGGGACTCTGTTACATGTCTAGCGCTTAGCCCAGTGCCCTGATACTTAAATCTTCAACATACACTTAATGAATAGAACAAAGAAAATTTAAGTCTGTGTATATTTGAAACATGCAACAACAAAGATACAAAAGTACTTGAGTGAAAATAGCAAGGTATGCTCTATGGCCTAACAGATACCTGTTTAGGAAAATAGACAATGGGATAATTAGACCTGTTAACTCCAGATATTCTCCTTTTCTGGTGAGGATGAGTTAACTTTTGTTTTTGTTATGAGCAATAAATGCTCAACACTTTCACCTAGAAAATAATTTTGATTTACTTGTAGAAGAAAATGAGAAGTTGAGAAAGAAAATGGTATTATAGTTGTTCTCAGTCAGACACCATTCACATTCTAGAGTCAACTGGTTTCTTTGAGGGAAGAGGGACTTTAATAATAAGGTGCACATAAAGGAGAGCTTTAAAGTCACTTAACGCACGTGTAAATGAAATTAATGCACTCTGGGGTTTTTCCCTGGGGAAAAAACCTCTTAATTTAAATATTCAAGCCGAAATTAGAACACACAGTTTTGTTTAGTGAGACAATGCCACACAGTGCAATAAACTTAAAAGTAATCCACTGAGACTGTCATGTTGGAGGCACTTTAATTTGGTGTAAACAGCACTTCAGTTTCCAGAGCATTTGGGTGGCCCTTTCTGATTTACACTTGAACACTGACACGTGAAACATGAGTCTGTGAGGTCTGGAAAGAACACATCACTACGCAGCAGATGGAGCTGCTTGTTTATTAACAGGTATTACTTAGACTCACTCTTGATTAAGCTATTTCTAAGACCGACTATGCAGTGCTACTAAGTTCAGACTTTTACGTATTATGGCACACACTGATAGTTTGGCAGATTCTTTTCAAATGATTCATCTAGTCTTTATTTTCAGTTATTCTTAATACTTTAAATGCAATTTTAACTGAGAATACTGCCCATCAGGATTAAATTCATTATAATAATGAATACCTTCTTAGTTCCAAATGCTCATACACAACTGTGACTTTACAAAATATTATTTTTGTAATTAGCACTACAAGGTCTAAAATAGTATTAGTCCACATATTTTCATAACAAATACAGAGAGTTTGATGTAAACTCTAGAGTTATCCTAGAACGGTCACTCTTAACAAATACACTAACACAAAGAGGGATGTCTTGTTGGAAAAATTTCTGCTTGTTGATTTTCACTTTGAGACTATGAAATTCTTTGAATGTCAATATTATTAATATATTGTTAACTCCATGTGCCAATAAGTATTCAAAATGTTTACCTAGAGCTATTAATAAGATTATATATCTTTATCTATTAATCTAAACTTTCATGTCACAGGAAGTAATTAGTAGTATTATTACTAATATACACTAGTATTTATTAATCACCTATTAATAGCTGATGGTTTGTGCATCTTCTTTAACACATTTTACTGATTATATCATGACAATTCTGGGCAATAGGTGTAAGAATTCTTTCTTTCTTTTTTTTTGATAGGTAAGAAATGGATTTATTTAGAGAGAAACACATTCCATTTGATAGATGTGGGCCATCTCAAGAGGCAAGAGGCCCAAATTATTTCCATTTTATAGGTGATGTCATAGTTAAGTAGCTTACCCAAAATCAAAATGAGTAAAGTAAATAATGAATCTGTCATTGAAATGAAATTGAAAGCTCTTTTTTTTTGCTCATAGTCACCTTTCCATAGAAATTTTCATAGGAATTTGATTTGCAGAAATAACAATATGAAAGAGTAAGCTTTAAAAAACCTGATCTTCAACTGAGAATTGTCTATAATCAAAATCTATATTCCCCAACTCTCTACTAACCCTCAAACCAGATTCCATCTACTAAGCTCATCCCTGTTCACTCTGTTTCCACCACCACCAAAACCTCACTTCTACAGTTCCGCTATTTTAAATCTACCCAAACCTCACTACAAAATATTCTACTGTGGCCTGAGCCTTGGATTATCTCTGTTTTCTGACATGCCATTGCTGCATTGTTTTCCTTTGTTTTATGCTGCCTATGTTTTATTCACCTAAAAAATAAAATGAACCCCACAAGTTAACACTCCATTCTCTCCCTCATTGCCGCATTTCTAATTATTTTCAATTTAACATATATGCTAAAACATTTTATACACATGTTATATATATGTATATATGTATATGGTCCTATCATGATATCACATACCAGAATAATACTCAGTGCAAATTAATTAACTTTATGAAATTAGTAGAACCAATAAATTCATATTTGTATTTTGATAATGAATATTACACAAAAGCATAAAATACTTTAAAGATTTTAGCATCATAAAAGGTACTGGAATCATTATTGTTTGCTTACCCAAATCTGTTCCTATATCCATCTTCTTTATTTTTTGATAACAGAAACTATATTTTATTCACTTATTGCCATTGATTTGACCAGTAAATAAAGTCCAAGCTAATCATAAAAGATCCATTCCCCTTGACATTGATTGCTTCAGGTGTTAGCATGTGATGCAAACCTAATGAATACAAAGTAAGGAAACATCTGCTGAGGCATTTCCCAGAAAGTTTTCTCAATCTTGAACTGGAATAGAAATTAAGAGCTTTCTCAGTTTTTGTGCCTTTGTATGTTGCTGAGTAAAATGATGATGCCTAGCATTTCTGCAGCCATCCTATGACTTTGAAGGGAAACACAATGAGTTTCTAAATTAGCCAATTTAAAGTCATTCTTTCTACAGAATCTCTGTAATATGAACTAATATATCTTATGATATGCAATAATAAATCTTATTATATAAATTTTATTTGGTTGGGTCTTTTGTTACCTGTAGCAGATTACAGCCTAACTACTATAAATAGCTTAACAAATACAAATACTATATGATCTCACTTACATGTGGAATTAAAAACAACAATTTTTAAAAGCAAACTTAAAGATACAAAGAATAGATTGGTGGTTACCAGAGGTAAAGGTTGGGGGGTTTGAATGAAATGGGTGGAGTCAATAGTTACAGATTTTCAGTTATAAAATATTTGTCATGAGGATGGAAAGTACAGCATGATGATTATAGTTAGTAAAACTATATTGCATATTTGAAAGTTTCTAACAGAGTAGATCTTAAAGTATTCAAGACAAGAAAAGTAAGATTTCTGTTGTAATGTCTATGTGTATGATGGCAGATGTTAACTAGACTTACTGTGGTGAGCATTTTGCAGTATATACAAATATCAAATCATTACCTTGTACCCTTAAAACCAATATAATGTTCTATGACAATTTTATCACAATAATTTTTTTTAAAAGAAAATATACCATATCAGGTACTCAGTCTAAGTAGATACTTTAAGTGATTAGAAAATATTTTGGTGTTATTCCACTTGGATATAATAATATTATATTGCCCTTTTGGGAATTTGCATATGCCACTCTTTCACTGACAAAAGTTACTAACCCTTGAAGAAGCAAAATAAATTGTTAGTATGAAAGGAATTAACTTGAAAGGGTTTAACTATAAACAGAAGAAATGTCAAATGAGCAAAACTTTCTTCCTAACTAAAAAGGAATTTACATAAGTTGTTTATTACACAATTCTGTGAGTCATTATAGGATTTATATAATAAAAATGTATGTTTTCTCCAGGTTTGCCTAAAACTGTACCATATGTTTCCATACAGAATGCTATAAATTTCTGATTGAACAAAGCTTGATCACCACACACTTTTTTAACCAATAGAAAAAAATATCATAAAGAATATTAAAGCAAGCTGATCTTGATTTACTCTCTGCTTTGCCTCCTCCCAAATAATAACTTGAGCCCACTTGTCCTATTAAAATGCATGGACTTTGAAGGGAAAGATGAGCAAAGCACCCCAGACTTGCTAATGTAGCACATTTTGACAGGTTGCTGTGTATAACATGATTGATCATCACAATGAGAACAGAAAAAAAAAAAAAGCAGAGATGAAATCATGTCAACCAGAGGGAAATGAATGTTCTATTAATCTTTTAATTATTTTTTGAATAAATTGAGCTGACTTTTGCTCTCTAGAATTTGTTCCAGCACTTTGATATGTTTTACCTATTCAGCAAAAAAAAAAAAAAATGTTTAAAATTTTTAGTAAATTATCATCAAGGCCATATGATATAATAAGTGGAGTGAATACATTATTTGGGATATTTTTAAAATGTATATATGTGTTTCTTCCTTATTTATAGGAAAATAGGTCTTAATTTCTTTGTCCTTGTGTTTGTTTTTTATTTCTTGACTTCTTCATTTACAAAGAGGTGCTTTTAGACAAGTAGTTAACTTCTCTGAAACTCATTTTTTCTTTTTGTACAATTGGATATTATCATCTACCTCACATAATAATTGTAAAAATCAGTATAAATATCAAAAGCACTTACATATTATTGGCTTAAAGTAGGTTTAGAAAAATTTGGAGGTTACCAATCTTTTTCAGTGAAAATATACCAAATTTTTTCAAATTAATGAATGTATTATTCTAAAATATTATTTTGGAGGAATGATGTTAACAAGACAGCCAAATAAAACCTCCCTTGCATGTATCCCCTCCTCAACAACAACAATTCGGCATCCACTCACAGATAAAAGCGCCTTTGTAGGAGCTGTGGGGGCCACAGCTAACTGCCAAGGACCTGGGAGGAGTCCCCTCCACTATGTGTGCGGTGATAGGTCAGCAGACTTTCCTCCCAGCTGTGGAGCCTCTAGTGACCTGGGAACCAGCTGCAGGCTCTCTCGGCCACAGTCTGGGAGTCCCTGGAGCACATTTTCTTAGACCATCAGGATGTAAGAGACTCTGAAATCTAGGAGTCTAGCAGAGAAGTCCCAGTTATAAGAGACTACTATGAAGAATTATATGCAAACACATTGGATAACCTTGAATAAATGGATAAATTGATATTAACATGAAACCTACCAAGACTGAAGAAATAGAAAACCTGGACAGATCAATGATGAAAAGGGAGATTAAATTAGTAGTTTTAAAATTCCCAACAAAGAAAAAGTCTGGACCAGATGGTTTCCCTGCTAAATTCTATGAAACGTTTAGATAAGAATGAATGGCAGTCTTTCTCAAACACTTCAAAAACAGTTGAAGAGGAGGAGATATTCTCAAACTCATTTTCGAGGCTAGCATTTTGCTGATATCAAAGTCAGGAAAGGAGAGCACAAGAAAAGAAAACTACAAGTTGATATCCCTGATGAATATAGATGCAAAAATTCTCAATAAAATAATAGGAAGCCAAATTCAACAGCATTTTCAAAGGATCATCATGACCAAGTGAGATTTATTCCTGTGATCAAGTGGGATTTATTCCTGTGATGTGTGAATGGTACAGCATATACAAGTTAATAAATGTGATATAGCATATTAATAGATAAAAGGTTAAAATATATATTAACTGGCTGGATAAAAAACATTTGACCAAATACAACCTTTCATGATTAAAAACTCTCAACAAATTGGGTATAGTAGGAACAAAACTCAACATAATAAAGGTATAAATGACAACCCCCCAGCTAACACCATACATAATATTAAATAGTTGAAGCTGTATCCTCTAAGATCAGGAACATAAAAAGGTTACCTGCTTTCACCACTTATATTAAAATATTACTGGACAATCTAGCCAGAGAAATCAGGCAAAAAAATAAATAAATAAAAGATATCCAAATCAATAAGGAAATGTAAAACTGTCTGTTGGCTGATTATATGACCTCATATGTAGAAAATCTTAGAGACACCATCAAAAAACTATTAGAAGTAATGAACAGTTCATTAATTTTGCAACATACAAAATCAACATATAGAAATCAGTTGGGTTTTTAATATACTAACACTGAAATATCTGAAAAAGAAAATATTCTCATTCACAATAATATAAAAAACAATAAAATACTTGGGGATAAATTTATATAAAAGAGTGAAGAATCTGTACACAGAAAAGTATAAGACTTTGATGAAAAATATTAAGGAAGTCAAAAGAATGGAAAGATACCCTTCTTTATGGATCAGAAGAGGTAATATTGTTAAAACATCCATACAACCCAAACACATTTATGGATTTAATAAGATCCTTATCAAAATTCCAATGGCATTTTTCACAGATACAGAAGAAATAATCTTAAATTTGTATGGAACCACAAAAGACCACCAAATAGCCAAAGAAATCCAGAGAAAGAAGAACAAAGCTGGAGACATCACACTTCCTGATTTCAAAGTAAATTTCAAAGCAGTTATAGAAGTAGCATGGTATTGACATATATATAGAACCATAAACACATGGAGCAGAATTAAGAGCCAGAAATAAACTCTTGCACATACCATCAACTAACATTTGGCAAGAGAGTCAAGAAGACTCAATGGGAAAATGACAGTTTCTTTAAAAACTTGAATTGGGGAAAATGGATAATCACATACATAAGAATGAAATTGGATGCCCTGTTATACACAAAAATATTATTAACTAGAAATGGGTTAAAATCTTAGGCGTAAGACCTTAAACCACAAAACTCTTAGAAAAAAGATAGAAATAGCCTCCTTGACGTTGATCTTGACAAAGGTTTTTTGGGTATGACACCAAAAGCACAGCAACAAAAATGAAAATTATTAAGTTGGGTTATATTAAATTAAAAAGATTCTACACAGAAAAAAACAAACAAAAAACCCACAAACAAAAACAAAAAACCAACCAAATGAGCAAACTTAACAGTGAAAAATCATCATATGAAATGAAGGAAAGTAATTGCAAACAAAGCTGATAAGGAGTTAGTACACAAAATACATAAGGAACCCATACAATTCAATAGCAGAAAAAAAAAAAAAAAATCCAGTTAAACAACGGCAGAAGAGCCGAATAGAAATTTCTCTAAAGAAGACGTTCAGATGGCCAACAGATACAGGAAAAAATGCTCAGCATCACTGACCACCAGGGAAATGCAAATGAAAACCATATTGAGATATCACCTCACACTTGTCAGAATGAAGGTTATCAAAAAAATAGAGATAATTCAGCAAGGGTATGGAGAAAAGAAATCTGTGTGCTCTGCTGGTGGGAATGTAAGTTGGCATAGCTGCTATGTTGAGTATGGAGTTTCTTAAAAAATTAAAAACAAAGCTACCATATGATTCAGCAATCCACTTCTGAGTATATATTCAAGGAAAATAAAATTAGATTCTCTAAGAGTTGTCTTCACTCCCACACTCATTGCAACATTACTCACAATAGCTAAGAAACAAGGGAAAAGTCTGTCTGCATATGAATGGATAAAGAAGATGTGGTAAATATAGACAATGGAATGTTATTCAAGCATTCGAAGGATGTAAATCTTGCCATTTGTGACCAAATGGATGGACTGTGAGGGCATTATGTTAAATGAGTGAAGTTATACAGAGAAAGACAAATATTGTGACATCTCATAAATAAATGGTATCACTAAAATCTTAGAAACAGGTAGATTGGTGGTTCTCAGGACCTAGGGAATGGGGAAATGTGGAGATATTGGTCAAAAGATACAAACTTTCAGTTCTAAGATGAATAAGTTTTGGGTATCTAATGCAGTACATAATGATTATGGCTAATAATACTGTATTTTATACAGTAATAAATATAATTATAATTATATATATATTATTATTACATACTTTAAAGTTGCAAAGAGAGTAGATCTTAAGTTTTCTTACCACAGAGAAAGAAATGGTGATTATGTGGCAATGGAGGTGTTAACTAACCCTCCTGTGGTAATCATTTAGTAATAGACAAGTGTATCAAATAATCACATTGTACAAAACACACTTACACAATTTCACATGTCTGAATGCAACTGGAAAAAAAGATAAAATACTTTACCTTGAGAAATGTTTGAACACATCAGAAGTTAGGTCTAACAACTGAAAACTTTTTAAACCTGATACATTTAGAGAATTGATTATGTGGTCCATTATGCAAATGTTGCTGCAAATGCACTTAAAGAATAGAAATGGTAAGAAACTTTTCATCAATAAAGTATTATCATGCATATGAATCAAATATTAAAAATGGAAAATGACATATATTAAGCAAAACAGTCAGCTAATGAGTATATAAATATATAAAAGTTATTTAAATTACTGGAATATAGCTCCAAGGTCCTTATGTAACTCAAAATATAATTGGAATGTGAATTTGAAGTCAAGTGGGCCTCAGGAAGCATCACCACAAACAAAGCTAGTGGAGGTGATGGAATTCCAGTTGAGCTATTTCAAATCCTAAAAGATGATGCTGTGAAAGTGCTGCACTCAATATGCCAGCAAATTTGGAAAACTCAACAGTGGCCACAGGACTAGAAAAGGTCTGTTTTCATTCCAACCCCTGAGAAAGGCAATCCCAAAGAATGCTCAAACTACTGCACAATTGCACCCATCTCACACGCTGGTAAAGTAATGCTCAAAATTCTCCAAGCCAGGCTTCAACAGTATGTGAACCGTGAACTTCCAGATGTTCAAGCTGGATTTAGAAAAGGCAGAGGAACCAGAGATCAAATTGCCAACATCTGCTGGATCATTGAAAAAGCAAGAGAGTTCCAGAAAAACATCCACTTCTGCTTTATTGACTGTGCCAAAGCCTTTGACTGTGTGGATCACAATAAACAATGGAAAATTCTGAAAGAGGTGGGAATATCAGACCACGTGACCTGCCTCCTAAGGAATCTGTATGCAGGTCAGGAAGCAACAGTTAGATCTAGACCTGGGCCAACAGATTGGTTCCCAATAGGAAAAGGAGTACGTCAAGGCTGTATATTGTCACCCTGTTTATTTAACTTATACACAGAGTACATGATGAGAAACGCTGGGCTGGAGGAAGCACAAGCTGGAATCAAGATTGCCGGGAGAAATATCAATAACCTCAGATATGCAGATGACACCACCCTTATGGCAGAAAGTGAAGAAGAACTAAAGAGCCTCTTGATAAAAAGTGAAAGAGGAGAGTGAAAAGGTTGGCTTAAGACTCAGCATTCAGAAAACAAAGATCATGGCATCCGGTCTCATCACTTCATGGCAAATAGATGGAGAAACAGTGGAAACAGTGGCAGACTTTATTTTCTTGGGCTCCAAAATCACTGCAGATAGTGACTGCAGCCATGAAATTAAAAGACACTTACTCCTTGGAAGGAAAGTTATGACCAATCTAGATAGCATATTAAAAAGCAGAGACATTGCTTTGTCAACAAAGGTCTGTCTAGTCAAGGCTATGGTTTTTCCAGTAGTCATGTATGGATGTGAGAGTTGGACTGTGAAGAAAGGTGAGTGCTGAAGAATTGATGCTTTTGAACTGTGGTGCTGGAGAAGACTCTTGAGAGTCTATTGAACCGCAAGGAGATCCAAGCAGTCTATCCTAAAGATCAGTCCTGAGTGTTCATTGGAAGAACTGATGTTGAAGCTGAAATTCAAATACTTGGTGGCCACCTGATGTGAAGAGCTGACTCATTTGAGAAGACCCTGATGCTGGGAAAAATTGAAGGCGGGAGGAGAAGGGGATGACACAGGATGAGATGGTTGGATGGCATCACTGACTCAATGGACATAATTTTGAGTAAGCTCCGGGAGTTGGTGATGGACAGGGAGGTCTTACGTGCTGCAGTCCATGGGGTCACAAAGAGTTGGACACGACTGAGCGACTGAACTGAATTGAACTGAAAATATAATGATTCTGTTGCTTATAAAAATAACTATTAACATGTTCTAATTTCTATTGTTTTAAAAAATTCATAGAAAAACAAATATCAATATAAAGATGTTATGGTTAATTGAAAGTGAAAGAATGCCATCAGGACAAACATCTACCTTAGCCAAATAATGAAAAAATTTGCAAAATTACAATAGAAATATAATTTCATTAGGCAAGGCAGTCAAATGAGCTCAATAAGTGTGAGCATTATATGTTTACTTCTTTAAAAAGTAGTAATTACTTTCTATTCGTCAGATATAATGCTGATTTCTATGACAAATTACAGAATTAAATAAAGCAAAACCTCTACCCTCAGGGATATACTATTCAATAACTATGAAAACATATAGATGAAATGAAATTGGAGAAAATTATGCTTCAAACAATTTCAGTTGACACATTGAATACAAACGCAGGTCTAAGAGCGAAGTTGGAACCGAAAGTCTAACAGGAAATGAGAAAGCAGTAGAGACATACCATTAGGATAAGCTGTCATTCAAAATGACACTGATGACAATATCATGACTTTCTTTTATACATGACTATGATGGATCATAATGAAAAATAGGGGGAAGCAGCAATAGAGAGGGTAGCATTAGAGGTATCATTTCCGTGAATAAAGTAAAAAAAAGAAAAATAAACTTCCTCTAGAAATAATAACTATTTCACCTTTACTTTTATTTATATTATCTCAATAGTTAACCTAATAACAACTAATATTTCTAAAGGAATATTGTGTTTCTCTTAAGTAAAATTTAAGCTATCATAACGTTAAAAAAAAAGATACTTGCTTAGATATTTTAAAGTTTGATTCATTGTATGTGAGAGTACATGGACTTGGTTTTGGATTTTCCTTATGGAGAAAGAAAATCACAAATGTATTTTTCATGTTGAGAAAAATTGGTGATAAGGAGTGCATGAAAAGGGTTGTTCCTTACTTGATTATAGCAAAGAAAATTAATTGTAAGTGTATTTATTTTTGTTAACTTTTCTCATAAACAAAAGAGAAAACATATTGACAGATAAAATGCTTATCCACTTACTGATTTTATGAGAGAAATCACTTTCCGTAATGACTATCACTTTTCACCTGGTAATAATTATTTGAATTGTGGGCACAGTAGTGAGAAAAAAATAGTGCTAATATACCAGCTTGATGGAAAAAGACTATGGAAGCATCTGACTCAAGGTGGAACAAGTGAGGAAAATACTGAAAGAATATTTGTTGAAATGAATAAAGAATTAATGAGATGCTAATTTATTAATTTTTACTGCTTTTATTCTATTTTATAAATATATTGCAATTGATTTACCTATTCTCTTACTAATACTTAGGTTCTATTTCTGGCATTAACAAATATTACTATAAATAGTTATATACATACATATATGTATTTTGTACACTCTTTTGAGAGGTTCTCGAGAGTGTTGTAACCAGAGATGGAATTGCTATGTCATTTGGGATGCATGTCTTCTATTTCAGTGTTGCTAAGCAAAAATCTAGAGAAGTTACTTTGCATTTAGATACAAATTGCATTATTGGATATTATAATGGTATTGAATTCATTATAACGATTTTCAATTTTAGATGCAGTAGTAGGTCTTTGTTGTTAGAGGATGTCTCTAGAACTTTACCTTAAAAAGGATTGGCAAATTGATCTCAATTATTAATACCAAAATTTTCACTTCTAATGGCAATAGTTCCCTAGAGTTAATGAAGAATTTTGAGGCCATGATTAAATTTTTAAGAAAATCTTATAATTCATAATAATATTTGTCTTGTTTGGGGTGTTGAGTATTTTAGCATATATGAAAAGTGTGAAATTGTTCTGAAATAGACTCAAGAGAGAATGGTGTAGGATTCCTAAAATTAGGCATTAGCTATGATATAGTTGTTTTTTTTTCCTCTTATAGACAATGAATAAGCTAGTTTATTATGCTTTAACAATAGAAAATTTAGTGAGAAATACTGTTTTCTTCTACATATTGATACAGTCATTCTCTTAAATTCCTAACATAAAGAAATAATGAAATCTGTTCAATAATTTCACACAAAAAAGGAGATGCTGTGCATTAAGTCTGTTTTTGACTTGTTGAATATTTTCCATGAGGACTATTTTCCTTTGAGTTTTGGTAAGATTATGGATAAACTCCATTTTAAATTTTTTCCAGAAGGTAATTTTTAACATTTTAACAGCATGTCTTTTAATATCTCATTAAATAATAATAACTTGGAATATTTTTCAGACACACACACGCACATGCACACATATAGGTAATTTATATTCTGCTTAAAATTTGAGCATGGTTACATGACTATAAACTGCTATTTGATTTTTAACGGTATTCACTCTTATTGTTTGTTTTTATCATGAAGGCATAGTATTCATTAATATGAATACTAATAAGTATGTACTATTTTTCAGCTTTGTGCTATACAATGACTAAGATAGCTTGGTTAGTTATTTCTGTTTTGCGGAATTGCATGATCTCAATAAACTAAAAGTTATCTATTAATAGACTTCTTAGAAAATATGACTGACTATTCAGATCAAAATATTGTTTTGTATTATTGTTTTATATTTATATTTTATATTGTTTTATATCATTCATTCAAACATCTCCTAAATTAGTAAGTAATATAAATGTATCTATCACACAAAAATAATATGAAAGAATAATTTTATGAAGAGAGAAAATAAGCTACAAAATTATTAAATAACAATGACTATTGGTATTCAGCATATATAAAACTGAAAATAGACACTGATAAAATTTTAGTACTAGGTAGCATATGTCCATCCTAAAATTTACTTCTTTTATTATATTTAGAACTAAGGAATCATCACTCCTGGGGTACAGATTAATTAAACTAAAGCAAAATATAAAATTAATAGTATTTTGTGTTCATTTGATATGAAACATTATATAGTTTACATCAAAATTTGAAAGTGTTAACATTTATGAAATATAAAGAATTTCTTGTAAAAGAATCAGCTGACTTGGAGAATTTGCCAGGAAGGTTTTAACATTCTATCATATATTTTGGTAGCTTTATAGATAAAATAATCATATTATATATTTTATAGATTATTATAGATAGAACAGTCATATTAACTCATGTTTTCTATTTCCTCTTTTCATGTTTGAAACCACTACAACTACCTAATCTTACTTGAGAAGTCAAAGATATTTTAAAAGAGTTTCAAAGTATATTGCAGAGCCATTAGCCTTATTCCAGAATACTATTTTACTATTTCTTTCTTTTTTCTTACTATTCTTTGCCTTGTATTATTAAAAATAAGATGTGTGAAATGTTCACTGCCCAAACTTAGGCACTCCGATGATTCATGTGAATTGTTAGATGTAACAGCAACTCCTGAAGAGCCTAGAAATTGTCCAATGTATTCCTTTTGATATGGGTCACACCAAGGGAAAAATGTATTGAAAACCATAAATTTTATAAATGTCACTTTGCCAGTTATTTCTGTTGAAGATTATAAAATAAAAATTGATGTTTACTTTTCAAGAATGAGAACAAAGTCTACAACCTTTATCAAAAATATTTGCCATGTAGTAAATATGTTGTTAGGCCTAGACTGTCTAGTATCTCGATATAGAGTTCCTATCATGATGGTTCAATTAAGTTCTTGTTATCTATATTATCAGAAATATATTTATCAAAGGGATGAGGAATCTCCAATAAAATAGACTACATTGGTTCCCAGTATTTTGACTCCTATACTCTGAGTTTTATTGTTATTGTCAAGGAAGTTTTTAAACTTACACTCAAACAAGTTCTGCCATTATCTATGTATTTTTTAGTATTTATTAAAATATAAATTCACAAGGGTTTGCAAAGATATTTTAGACAATTATCATATATCTTTCACTTAGTTTCCCCCGAAATTTTTATTTTATGCAACTATAGTGGAGTATCAAAGTAGGAGAGTGATATTGATAAAATGTGTATTTATAGTTATATGTCATTTTATCATGTGAGAAATCACATAACTGCCTTTACAGTCAATACAGAATTATTGTATCACCAGAAAGATTCCTCTCATTTTACCCCTTTATAGAAGTACCCACACTTTCTCCTCAACCACTACTAACGCTGAGAAAATACTAATTTGTTATCCAGTTGTATAATTTTGTCATTTCAAAATGCTACTTAAATCAATTCAAGCCAAGTCAAATAATATGTGACATTTTGAGATTGGTTTTCTTCATTCTATATCCTTGAAATCAAAACCCAGGAAGTTTTGTGTATCAATTGTTCCGTGAACAATTTTAGGATTCCTTTTGAATGATCCTTAGTGATTTTGAGTGTATTTTTGTATTGATTTTAGTGGTTATTTTAGGTATTACATTTACATACATAATTTATCATAGTATATTGATACATTTTACCAATTAGAGTGAAGTATTGAGAACTTCCCTTTAAAATATTTTTCTTTGATCATTTATGATGTTAATTTTCTTAAATACTGTCTTTCTATACCTTGAGAAGTGCGTTAGCTAGGTATGAATCTGGACACTACTGTATACCAGTTATATGAAACTAGACAAGTAAGTTAATCTCCATGTAATTTTTATGCCTATAATATAAAGTTATGCCCATCCCTAGAGTTATTTTGAGGCTTATATGTACAGCTGTGGGAATATATTAGGTACTCAAAATTAATTCTTTCCTCTTTTATTCTGGAGCTGCTTTAGTCTGTGTGCCCTTTATGCATACATCCTCAGTCACTTCAATGTGTCTGACTCTTTGTGACCTCAGGGACTATAGCCCACCAGGCTCTTTTGTCATTTACGTCTAAATATCAAAGTGTTTATTTATTTTTGCAGAGTAAATACTGCAAAATAAAATCAATAGTGTGGGTACTTTCTTTTCATTTTCTTCAAATACGTATGTTCTCTGTCCCTAAGTCGTGTTGGATTCTTTGAGACCCCGTGGACGGTAACCCATCAAGCTCTTTGGTCCATGGGATTTCCCAGGCAAGACTACTGCAGTGGGTTGCCAGGTCCAGATCCTCCAGGGGATCTTCCCGACCCAGGGATAGAACCCTCATCTCCTGCGATTCCTGCACTGCAGGCGGACTCTTTATCACTGAGTCACCTGGGAAGCCTGTACCATTTATTTCCAACATATGTTGTGCATAGGACTGTATATGGAAACTTTTTGAAAGAAGAAAATAAACTCTAGTACACATTTTGATGTAATTTAGCTATTGGACAGATACCAACTTCAAAGTTCTCTAGAATTTTCTTATTATGTCAGTTCTAGAGTCTTGTTGAAAATATGCTTCGACTTTGAAATTAAAAAGCTGAAAAATAACTGAACCATATTTTTTATTAAACCTTAAAACTTTCATGGGAATTTCAATTTTCTTTTGGAAAGTAGATATAGATATTTCAGTGCTTGTTTAAGTAAGACAAATATTCTTGCACATATATTTTTCAAATGTGATTCAAAACATAAGGAGAAAAAAAAAAACATAAGGAGCTACAGACTATCCAACATTATAGATATTTCAGCCACAGCTAAGGTGATACAATGTCTTGTGTCAGTGATATCCAAACTGTTATTCCAAAGATATTCCTTTCTCATTTGTCTTCGTAATAATGTCTTACCTTTATTAAACAGATACTTACTCCTTTTTACCATTTTAAGTAATTATAATTTCAGATCCAGACTTCTTAATTGGAATATCAGTTGTTTATTTAAATAGAAATAATTAATAAACATATGGAAATAAGATAATTTATATATTTATATATAATTTATTTATGCAGCTTTCATAAAATAAATGCTAGATTTCAAATGTTTGTTAAATATTAAAGATACTTGTAATGAACCTGTGTTAAGTTTTAGACACAGTGATAACAGCAAATGTATGTGTTTCTAAATCTCATATTTAACTAAGCTTTTTATGAAAAAAGTTCTTTTGTTATAGAGACTGTAGGACTTTAATCCTATAATCAAGGTAATGGCTACTTTGCAAAAAACCTTTATGGTTAAAACTAACTTACTTTGTTTAATTTAATACCATGATGAACTAGATTTTCAATATTATATCAACTCCCTTCCATTTAAAATAATTTATCAGGTGGCAGTGCTAGACTAGGAGGGAAAACAGAAACACTATTTAAGACTCAGTGTAATAAGAGAGAGATCCAGAGGTCCTTTCCATCTTACTCTGTGCTTCTCTGGTAGTTCACTGTGGGTATCATCTGTGATAAATCACAGATCCCTTGCACTATATCATCATCGTTGTCATCCAAAGGCATTCAGAACTTACCAAAGTATAAATTACTGCTCAAGAGATGGTTACCCACACTGGAGAAAGGGTTCACGTTTTTGAGCTTCTGAAATACTCTGTGATAAAATAATTAGCCAGCTAGAACCTGGTTTAAATATTTATTAGACACTAGGGTGAGTAGGTATTATTCTTCTGTTTCTCATTTCTAAAATGAAGATAAATGCTCAGCAAGTAGTTCATACATTTCAAGGGAAAAGAACATTATATTTTTAGGAAATTATTGAGAAAAGCATATGACTTATCTTTATCTAATATGTACTTTGGGAGTGACATGAATTTTAAAAAAGCTTTTCAAGGTATCAGAAAAGAAAAAAATATTCAGATAAACTATCTTCACCCAATAGAATTCAATCTAATAATTTATCAGGAAAAATTCTACTCCATCTCCAAGATTTAGTGCTCACATTTTTTCTCTGGAAAGCCCTCCTGAATTCAATGCAAAGATTACATGCTCATAGTACCCACCACAGCATTCTCTGGCTAGGTGTGTATATATATAGATATATAATATCATACACTTATATTATAATATATATTATATATTTATATATATTATACATATAGATTTCTTTGCCATCTTGAAAACCTTGAGGACAAGGACAATCTCTAGAGTTCCCTCTTCAAACATGACAAAGTGAATGTCTAGATTTTAGTAAGCAATTAAGGAATGAATGTAAGAAAGCATCAATATGCAATATTTTCATTTTGATTGAGGCAAAGATAGCTTGTGAGTAATAGGTACATCTTTTTTTCAGATTTGCACCTTAAATATATATATATATATATATATATATATATATCTTTTACAACCCAATATAAAGCACAGAAAGACAATTATTAAATGGGCAAAATATTTGAATATTTTGCCAAGAAAAGTATGCAAATAGTTAAAACGCATTTAAGAATATGGGCTTTACTGGTGGCTCAGATGGTAAAGAATCTGCCCATAATGCAGGAGACCCAGGTTTGATCCCTGGGTCAGGAAGATCCCCTGGATAAGAAAATGGCAACCCACTCCAGTATTCTTTCCTGGAAAATCCCACAGACAAAGGAGCCTGGTGGTCTATAGTCCATGGGGCTGCGAAGAGTCAAACATGACTGAGTGACTAACACACGTAAGAATATGCTCAACCTCTTTAGTCACCATAAAAATGCAAATTAAGTCCAAAACTGAGACATCACCACGCAATTACTCAAATGGCTAAAATAAAATTGATAATTCCTAATGACTTCCCTGGTGGCTCAGAGGGTAAAGCGTCTGCCTTCAATGCAGGAGACCTGGGATCGATCCCTGAGTGGGAAAGATCCCCTGGAGAAGGAAATGGCAACCCACTCCCGTATTCTTGCCTGGAAAACCCCATGGATGGAGAAGACTGGTGGACCACAGTCCATGGAGTCACAAAGAGTCAGACATGACTGAGTGACTTCACTTAATGATGCTCAGAATTTGAAAGAGCTAGCAATCTTGTATGTCATTTCTGGGTATACAAAATTGGATAGTTACTTTGGAAAATATTTTGGCAGTTTCTTATAAATGTAAACATTTATCTTATACTCCTTCCATCCCACCCCTAGATAATTTGCCCCAAAGAAATAGACATGTGTTCACACAAAGACCTGCATGCCAGTATTCATATCAGCTTTATAAAAAGGAGAGAGCAAAAACTGGCTACAACTCCAAATATCTGTCAACTGTTGAATGGATAAACAAACAGTTGCATATCAATTTATTAAGATATTATTCAGCTATTAAAAAAGAATGACTCTTTAATACATGCAACTGCATGGATGAGTCTTAAAACCATATGTTAAGTGGGGGAAGAGAAGACAAAAATACTATATGATTCCATTTATATGATATTTTGAAAAGAATAGCAAACAGAACAAGAACAGTGTTTCCAAAGAGTTTAGGACAGAAAAAATAAAGATTGGCTACAAAGAGACATAAGGATATTTGGGGGGTGAGTAATGGATGGGTTCTATGTCTTACTTGTGATGATATTTATTCAACTGCATGTATTTGTCAAAACACATCAAGCTAAGGATGTGAAGTGGTTTTATTCTGTGATGTTTAAGTAGATAGCCAACGACTTTAAGTGAAATGTATGTCCCATCACTGGTCCTCCTCACCTTACTTCTTTTTCCAGAATACCCATAACTTTATATTTACTGATTTACTTATTTATTATGTTTACAGCTTACTGTCTGAATCTCCTGCTAAAATATAGCTAACATAATTATGTTCTAAAATAATACTATATTTAGCAGTGGGCCACCCAGATTCCCCATGCAGGATTGAGTCCCTCATTACCCTTAGTTTCTACAAGTGATGCACATTGACACACACAGATGGATCTTTCTCTCAAAATTTTTTCAGGTCCTGGAGAACCACCTAGCCTAAGCTGACATCCCCTTCATGAAGGAACCACACACTTGTTGATGCTTCAGAGGTCAACAATAATATTGTCTGCAGACCATATCTGGCCTCTAGTCCATGTTTATAGGGTGCAGAGGGTAAAAAAGTTTTCTTTGTATTTTTAAATGGTATTAATAAAGGAGCAAGAGGAAGAAGACGATAGGGAGGAAGTGGAGAAGAAATAAAATATGTGATAGAGAATGAATGTTATCCACAAAGCCAAAAATATTTACTACCTGGCCTTTAAAGAAAAAGTTTGCTGACCCCTGAAGTAGTTGATGTAAGGAATTAAAGGCCTTATTTGCCTGTAGGGATACAACCCTGAAGGGACATCTATAAGATTGAGGCCATTTTTTTGTGACCATATACTAGTTCTTTCCTTCATTCCTGAATTGTGGATCCTAGTGATTCTCCCACTAAAGACCTTGCATGCATGTTTGTTTCAGAATTTCCCAGGAAACCTGACCTGAGATAATCAGTGTTTAGATTGGTCCATGAAAGAAGACTCAAAAATTAAACTGGATTTGGGCCACTCACTGATAAGTCAGTAATGAACACCTCTTCACTGGTAGTAGATACAACACTAATATCCTCTGTAGATTGTACCAAAGTTAAAGTTTTGCTAGTAGTCCATTAGGATGGGCTACTACTATAAAAGAATTTAATAGCAAGTGCAATATTTCAGGAAAGTGAGGGTTTAGGGAAAGTGTTAATTATAAGAACAGTAGAATAGATAGGTTTTGCTTAATACCATTGCCATATTGAAAAAATACAGTGAACAAAAAGCTGAAGGTGGCTGATCTCCAAATGAAGGTGAAGTGTAAATGTGAGAAGGCTTCCTTAGCAGCAGGTAAAGAAGTCCTTTGTTTCTTGCATGAACCTAAAGGGTAGAAAAATTGAGATCCAGGCTTAGGAATTAATAATTAAAATTATAAAGATACATTCAGAGAGATTTGAATTCATGACTTCTTAAGTCTGCTTTCCCAGAGTTAAGACTTTAGTTGGGAAGAGTTGAGATCCTGAGAATACCCAGGAAACATCCAAGTCAAAGGAGGCAAAAAATAAAAACTGTATATATTATATTCCGTATCCCTCAAAACTTGCAAACATGACCTAGTCCTCCTTGTTAGAGATTAGTATGCCTCTTGCTTAAAGAAAATATACACCATGTATCCTCCTCAAGACCTATACTCACCTTACCTTTCTGCTACAAAATCAATAAGTAGGTCAAATCATAGTATAAACAGATCAAAGAAATGTGAGCCTCCTAAGAGTAAAAGGGGATATGCCTCCCAAAATTGTAGGACCTAGCCAATGCACATAGGCAAAATTCAGGAAGTATGCATGGGGCTGGATTTAAAGGTTGCAGGATTGATGGAACAGAACATATGGTTTAATAAAGGAATATTTATCTTAAGGTATTTTCTCCTAAGTAAAGTATTTAGCTCCCTGGTAACGATTACAGGAGACAGTGCTAATATGCTGCTAAGATGATTTTTGGAAACTTGTTGAAAGTAATGGCCCACAGTAAATAAAGTAGAGATCTCAAAATTATGAGACAGATAGTATAAAAAACAATAAAAGAACTCATAGAATTGGGCTTGCAAAATTAGTATACTATGTATATTAGTCAGGGTTCCCCAGAGAAACAGAACCAATAATATAACCAATATTTCATATAATGTATGAATTGGCTCACGCAATTATGGAGACCGAGAAGTCCCAAGATCTACAGTCATCTGGCTGGAGGCCCAAAGACCTTGGAGAGTCAGTGGTAAGTTGTAGTCTGAGTACAAAGACCTGAGAAGCAGGAGAGCTGATGGTATAAATCGCATTCCAACTCTGAGTCCAAAGACAGGAAAAGACTAATGTCTCAGCTAAGAGACAGTCAAGCAGAGAGAGCGAATTATCCCTTACTCAGCCCTTTTTGTTCTAGTCAGGCCTTCAAAGGATTGGATGGAGCCCACCCACATTGGGAAGGGTCATCTGGTTTACTCAGCCTACTGAGTCAAATGTTTTTCTCATCCAGAAACACCCTCAGAGATACACTCAGGATAGCGTTTGACCAAAACTCTTGACACCACACGGTCCAGTGAGGTTGGCACATAAAATTTACCATGATAAGTAATCAGCCTTCTTCACTCAGTCCCACTCAGATAGGGTTTTTGAGAAGATCAAGAAAATAGACCAAAGTTCTGTCATATGCTACAACATGGATGAAACCTGAGGACATTGTGCTATGTAAAATAAGCTAATCATAAAGTGATAAATACTGCATGAGTCCATTTATCTGAGATACCTGGAGTAATCAAAATCATAGAGACTGAAAAAAGAATGTGGTTGCCAGGGGCTGGAAGGAGGGAGAATGGGAAGTTATTGCTTAATGGGAATACAGTTTCAGTTTTGCAAGATGAAAGGAGTTCTGAAGATGGATGGTGATATGGTTGCATAGCAATATGAATGTACTTAATATCACTGTAATACTTTTCAAGGGTTATGATAGTAAGTTGTATGTTATGTGTATGTTACCTCAATAAAATATTGAAAAAGTGTTTAACACTGAATGATTATCATGATAATAAAGAAGATAGAAAAAAATGCATGAGATCATAAATGTCCACATATATATTAAATCTTTAAGAAAAAACATCCGGTAGCATGGTGTCTAGTAACGGCCTTGAGGGGAAATTGCTTATTAGTGACTTAAAGGGAACCATGTCATCCATTGAATTACTAACATTATATCCTCCTGCACCTGGATTTTCCTTGGAGGTCATCCTCCTAAACATTAGCCAGATTTGACCCTGCTGAGCTTGAGAGCTCTGATGAGCTCATAGCCCAGGGTGGTGTAGTTTTAAGAGTGCCTTGCAGTAAGAATATATCTGTCACAGATGAAAATGCAGGAGCATATTTATATCTCCATGTAATTCATTCATTGCTTTTTATAAACCTAAAGTTCTCCAGGGAGTGACACAAATTCCCATAATATTCCTATGTGTTACAATTTGCATTTTGATCTCTAGCTGACAGACTTTTTAATAATAACCAGAATACTCCCTAGTGATTACATACATGTAGACATTAAAAAGTAAAAATTTAGCTTAGTGATTAAAGTCAGCAGTTCAGTTATTCTGAATTATTTTTCATTTCATTTTGCTCTGATTTTCATTTGATTAATACAATTTCAGGTTTGAATTTATATCAGCTGTCTCCCCAGCATCCTAGTGGAATGTTTCAGTGTGTGCTCAGTTTAATCACTAAGTGGAATATGGTTTTTTTCTGGACACTTTTGGCTATTTTCCATAAATATGAACAGAGCAAAATTTTTAAATAATTTAGAGATTGTACAGTAAGCGCCTACTATTTTTAGGTACTAAAAGGTATAAAAATGAATAAGGCATAGTATGTAAGAATAACACATATGAATAAAATAGAGTGAGTCACGACCTTATTATATTGGTAGCAACATGATACAAATAAGACTGATGAGGGTGTCTGCAAGCAAAGAGAGGACTCCATACTTCCTACAGATGTGAGAAAAAAAATATTTTTTTAAAGTATTTCCAGATAGTAACCTGAATATCCACTTGAACTCCCATGAAATATATGGATCTGGGAAATTATTTCAACACTGGAGCTTGTCTGGAGCCGCACAGATGAGGGGAACTCGGAGCCCTCCCTTGCCAAATGGCAGGTCCGCAACATGGTTCCCAGTGGGAGTACTGCCCTGCGAACCGCATTTCATGGAGCCCGTCGGTCGCCACGGCTCTGATACACTTCTGGGAGGTCTCCCGAGGCCGCTCACACCCTGCTGCGTGGCCCTCGGGCTGCCTCATCAGCCTAGTGGGCCATGATTGAACACTGGTGCCCTGTGGAGTCACCTTGCTCTCTACCGCAGTCGCTGGTTTTTGCTCAAGGCCTACATGGTTTTGACGCTGTTGTTTTCTAGTATCCAGCCTTTCAGGCGAAGATTCCACGGCAGCTCTTTAGGGACCCTGCTGCTGCTGCTGCTAAGTCACCTCAGTCGTGTCCGACTCTGTGCGACACCTTAGACGGCAGCCCAGCAGGCTCCCCCGTCCCTGGGATTCTCCAGGCGAGAACACTGGAGTGGGCTGCCATTGTGAAGTCGCTCAGTCGTGTCTGACTCGTAGCGACCCCATGGACTGCAGCCTACCAGGCGCCTCCATCCATGGGATTTTCCAGGCAAGAACACTGCAGTGCGTTGCCATTGCCTTCTCCAATGCATGAACGTGAAAAGGGAAAGTGAAGTCGCTCAGTCGTGTCCGACTCTGTGCGACTCCATGGACAGCAGCCCACCAGGCTCCCCCGTCCCTGGGATTCTCCAGGCGAGAGGACTGGAGTGGGTGCCATTGCCTTCTCCTTTAGGGACCCTAGTTCTCTTATTTTAGCACTTTGGCCTCTCCTTCTCAGCACTCAGGACTCACAGGTTGGTGAACCAGAGAAGCACCGTGAGAGGTTGTGGGAAAGACAGTGAGCGGGAAGAGGCAGGCACAGCCTTATCCTGTGCTTTAAATCTTCACTCTGGCGGTTGAGCTTTTCAGGTTCATTAAGGGTGTTTTCTGCCTTGTGCTCATCTTCCTGAAGTCCAATAGGAATCATATCTTATTCCTGTTTGATGCCAAGCATTTTAGCACAATGCTTGGCATTTTCTATGGGGCAATAAATGAAGACTGACTCCTGTTTTTTTTTTTTTTTTTTTAAAGTTCTGCTCCTTTTTTTTTTTTTTTTTCAAATCTCTTCCTACATATTTTTCTCTTTAGTTAACACTTAAATTTTGTAATTCTCCAGAATTCCATACGGTACCTTTTTGTCTTCTCCTTTATCACCATCTTCCTAATTGACCAAACTCACTTCCATAATTTGAACTGCTACCTATAAGCAATACATAGCAAGTCTTTAACTAGAGTCTGTTTTTTTCTCCCAGTCCAGACTTTTATATCTAAATGGCCTGTTGGACTTCTTGAGTCATAGTTTCCACAGTTACACTCAGCGTGGTCAAAGTGGAATTTGTAATGCTTGTCTTCACATTACTGCTTTCTCTTGTGTTTATTATTTTATCTAGTGAATGTCTTCCTGATCATCTGAACCTGGGAACCTCTTAGCTCTTTAGATTCTTTCATCTCTATATACCATTATTGACCAAATCTATGTATTATAAATTCCACTTAAATTCATTCATTCATTCAAATATTCCCATATGCACTATGGGACTATTATGCATTCCAGATTATGGAATATCACTATATATCATGAAGTGCTTTAGCAGCTTGAGACATGGAAAACACCAACGTAGTCCACAGGCGAACATTTTATTTCCAGAGACAGACAAGAACTAAATGAACAAGGATGCATAGATATAGATATATAATTTAATTCTAGGAAGAAAAATAAAGCAAAGATGCAGATAGATATTCCAACAATTATGGAGGAACTGGTTCCTAAAAGCTTTCCTGAAAAATAAAGCTTTGAGCAAATACGCAAAAGGATGAAATTTATAGATCTGTGGGGGAAATGTTCAAGAAGCACAGAAAAACTCTGTTGGAACAATATTGGCATGTTGAAGGAAGAAAAGAGTAATCAGTGAAAGATGAACTCCCCAGGTTTGTAGGTGCCAGATGTACTACTGGAGAAGAGTGGGTATAGCTCCAGAAGGAATTAAGAGGCCAAGCCAAAGTGGAAACAATGCCCAGTTGTGGATGTGTCTGGTGGTGAAAGTAAAGTCTGATGCTGTAAAGAATAGTAGTGCATAGGAACCTGGAGTGTTAGGTCCATGAATCAAGGTAAATTGAAAGTGGTCAAACAGGAGATGAAAAGAGTGAACATTGACATTTTAGGAGTTAGTGAACTAAAATGGACCAGAATGGGCAAATTTCATTCAGATGACCATTATATATACTACCATGGGCAAGAATCCCTTAGAAGAAATGGAGTAGCCCTCATAGTCAACAGAAGAGTCCAAAATGCAGTACTTCAGTGCAATCTCAAAAACAACAGAATGATCTCTGTTCATTTCCAAGGCAAACCATTCAGTATTGCAGTAATCCAAGTCTATGTCCCAACAATTAACACCGAAGGAGCTGAAGTGGAACAGTTCTATGAAGATTTAATATGACTGTCTAGAACTAACACCCAGAAAAGATGTCCTTTTCATCATAGGGGACTGGGATGCAAAGGTCAGAAATCAAGAGATCCCTGGAGTAAGAGGCAAGTGTCGCCTTGGAGTACAAAATGAAGCAGGGCAGAGCCTAACAGAGTTTAGCCAAGAGACTGCAGTGCTCATAGCAAATACCCTCTTCCAAAAACATAAGAGATAACTCTATAAATGGACAACACCAGATGGTCAGTACTGAAATCAGATTAATTATATTCTTTGCAGCCAAAGATGGAGAAGCGCTATACAGGCAGCAAAAACAAGACAGAGAGCTGACTCTGCCTTAGATCATGAACTCCTTATTGCCAAATTCAGACTTAAATTGAAAAAGTAGGGAAAACTATTAGACCCATTCAGTTATGACCTAAATCAAATCACTTACAATTATACAGTGGAAGTGATAGATAGATTCAAATCAGATTAAATCTGATAGACAGAGTGCCTGAAGAACTATGGGAGGAGGTTCATGATATTGTACAGGAGGCAGTGATCAAAACCATCCTCAAGAAAAAGAAGTGCAAAAGGGCAAAATGGTTGTCTGAGGAGGCCTTATAAATAGCTGAAAGAAGAAGAGAAGCTAAAGGCAAAGAAGAAAAGGAAAAATAAACCCATCTGAATGTATAGTTCCAAAGAATAGCAAGGAGAGATAAGAAAGCCTTCCTAAGTGATCAATGCAAAGAAATATAGGAAAACAATAGAATGGGAAAGATTAGAGATGTCTTCAAGAAAATTACAGATACCAAGGGAATATTTCATGCAAAGATGGGCACAATAAAGGACAGAAATGGTATGGACCTAACAGAAGCAGAAGATATTAGGAAGAGGTGTCAAGATAACACAGAAGAACTATACAAAAATCGTAATGATCCAGATAACCACCATGGTGTGATCACTCATGTAGAGCCAGACATCCTGGCGTACAAGGTCAAGTGGCCTTAGAAAGCTGAATCACTGCAAGCAAAGATAGTGGAGGTGATGGAATTCAAGCTGAGATATTTCATTAAAAGATGATGCTCTATGAAAGTGCTGCACTCAATACATAGTGCAGTGGCCACAGAACTGGAAAAGGTCAGTTTTCATTCCAATCCTAAAGAAAGGCAATGCCAGAGAATGTTCAAACTACCACACAATTGCACTCATTTCACACACTGGCAAAGTAATGCTGAATATTCTCCAAGCTAGGCTTCAACAACCAAGAACTTCCAGATGTCAAGCTGGGGTTTAGAAAAGGCAGAGGAACCAGAGATCAAATTGCCGACATCCATTGCATCATAAAAAAGGCAAGAGAATTATAGAAAGACTTCTAGTTCTGCTATGCTAACGCCTTTGACAGTGTGAATCACAACAAACTGTGGAAAATTCCTAAAGAGACGGGAACACCAGACTACTTTACCTGCCTCCTGAGAAGCCTATATACATGTCAAGGTGCAACAGTTAGAACCGGACATGGAACAACATATTGATTCCAAATCAGGAAAGAAGTACATCAAGGCTGTATATTATCACCCTGCTTATTTAACTTGTATGCAGTGTATATCATGCAAAATGCCAGGGTGGATGAAGCACAAGCCAGAATCAAGATTACTGGGAGAAATATCAATAACCTCAGATATGCAGTTGACACCACCCTTATGGCTGAAAGTGAAGAGGAACTAAAAGAGCAACTAAAGAGCCTCCTGATGAAGGTGAAAGAGGAGAGTGAGAAAGCTGGCTTAAAACTCAACATTCAAAAAACTAAGATCATGGCATTCTGTCATCACTTCATGGCAAATAGATGGGGGGAAACAATGGAAACAGTGACAGACTTTATTTTCTTGGGCTCCAAAATCACTGCAGATGGTAACTGGAGCCATGAAATTAAAAGACACTTACTTCTTTCAAGAAAAGCTATGACCAACCTAGACGGCATATTAAAAAGCAGAGACATTACTTTGCTAACAAAGATCCATATAGTCAAAGCTATGGTTTTTCCAGTAGTCATGTATGGATGTGAGAACTGGATCATAAATAAGCCAAGTACCAAAGAATCAATGCTTTTGAATTGTAGTGTTGGAGAAGATGCTTGAGAGTGCCTTGGACTGCCAGGAGATCAAACCAGACTATCCTAAAGGAAATCAATCCTGAATTATTCATTGGAAGGACTGATGCTGAAGCTGAAGCTCCAATATTTTGGTCACCTGATGCAAAGAGCCGACTCATCAGAAAAGACCCTGATGATGGGAATGATTGAAGGCAGGAGGAGAAGGGGATGACAGAGGATGAGATGGTTGGATGGCATCACTGACTCAATGTACATGAGTTTGAGCAAACTCCAGGAGCTGGTGAAGGACAGGGAAGCCTAGCGTGCTGCAATCCATGGGTCGCAAAGAGTTTGACACGACTCAGCGACTGAACAACAACAGCAAATAACAGAATGCAAGTAATTTTTGAGAGGTGAACTAAGGTCAGAATATGTAGTGTCTTAATGGATTTTAGATTTCAGTTTTATAGAAAGTTATTAAAAGTTTTAGTAAATTAAAATAAACTGACATGATTCCCCAAATTTTTAACTCTAGTGATGTCCTTGTAAATATTTAAGAACTAGATCTTGGCAAGGAAGGAGAGCATTTGCTACTGTCTACCCAGGTCATTCAGTGGTAAAGAATCCACCTGCCAATCAGGAGACCTGGGTTCAATCCCTGAGTTCAGAGAAGGAAATGGCAAGCCTGGAGAAGGAAATAGCAAGCCACTCCAGTATTCTTACCTAGGAAATTCCATGGACAGAGGAGCCTGGTAAGCTACAGTCCATGGGGTGGCAAAGAGTTTATGTTATTCCCTAACAGTTAATTGCTCAGACTCTCTGAAGTTTCATGTTAACTCTCATATCAGTTCAGTTCAGTCGCTCAGTTGTGTCCAACTCTTTGCAACCCCATGGACTGCAGCACGCCAGGCTCCCTGTCCATCACCAGCTCCTGGAATTTACTCAAACTCATGTGCATTGAATCAGTGATGCCATCCAACCATTTCATCCTCTGTCATCCCCTTCTCCTCCTGCCCCCAATCTTTCACAGCATCAGGGTTTTTCCCAATAAATAAGCTCTTCTCATCAGGTGGCCAAAGTATTGGAGTTTCAGCTTCAACATCAGTCCTTCCAATGAATACCCAGGACTGATATCCTTTAGGATGGACTGGTTGGATCTCCTTGCAGTCCAAGGGACTCTCAAGAGTCTTCTCCAACACCACAGTTCAAAAGCATCAGTTCTTGGAGAAATGTCTGTTTAGTTCTTTGCCCATTTTTTGATTGGGTCGTTTATTTTTCTGGAATTGAGCTGCAGGAGTTGCTTGTATATTTTTGAGATTAATCCTTTGTCTGTTGCTTCATTTGCTATTATTTTCTCCCAATCTGAGGGCTGTCTTTTCACCTTGCTTATAGTTTCCTTTGTTGTGCAAAAGCTTTTAAGTTTCATTAGGTCCCATTTGTTTATTTTTGCTTTTATTTCCAATATTCTGGGAGGTGGGTCATAGAGGATCCTGTTGTGATTTATGTCAGAGAGTGTTTTGCTTATGTTCTCCTCTAGGAGTTTGATAGTTTCTGGTCTTACATTTAGATCTTTAATCCATTTTGAGCTTATTTTTGTGTATGGTGTTAGAAAGTGTTCTAGTTTCATTCTTTTACAGGTGGTTGATCAGTTTTCCCAGCATCACTTGTTAAAGAGGTTGTCTTTTTTCCATTGTATATCCTTGCCTCCTTTGTCGAAGATAAGGTGACCATAGGTTCGTGGATTTATCTCTGGGCTTTCTATTCTGTTCCATTGATCTATATTTCTGTCTTTGTGCCAGTACCATACTGTCTTGATGACTGTGGCTTTGTAGTATAGTCTGAAGTCAGGCAGGTTGATTCCTCCAGTTCCATTCTTCTTTCTCAAGGTTACTTTGGCTATTCGAGGTTTTTTGTATTTCCATACAAATTGTGAAATTATTTGTTCTAGTTCTGTGAAAAATACTGTTGGTAGTTTGATAGGGATTGCATTGAATCTATAGATTGCTTTGGGTAGTATAGCCATTTTGACAATATTGATTCTTCCAATCCATGAACACGGTATATTTCTCCATCTGTTTGTGTCCTCTTTGATTTCTTTCATCAGTGTTTTATAGTTTTCTATGTATAGGTCTTTTGTTTCTTTAGGTAGATATACTCCTAAGAATTTTATTCTTTTTGTTGCAATGGTGAATGGTATTGTTTCCTTAATTTCTCTTTCTGTTTTCTCATTGTTAGTGTATAGGAATGCAAGAGATTTCTCTGTGTTAATTTTATATCCTGCAACTTCGGATGGCAAAAAAACACATGAAAAGATGCTCAACATCACTCATTATCAGAGAAATGCAAATCAAAACCACAATGAGGTACCATTACATGCCAGTCAGGATGGCTGCTATCCAAAAGTCTACAAGCAATAAATGCTGGAGAGGGTGTGGAGAAAAGGGAACCCTCTTACACTCTTGGTGGGAATGCAAATTAGTACAGCCACTATGGAAAACAGTGCAGAGATTCCTTAAAAAGCTGGAAATAGAGCTGCCATATGACCCAGCAATCCCACTTCTGGGCATACACACCAAGGAAACCAGATCTGAAAGAGACACATGCACCCCAATGTTCATCGCAGCACTGTTTATCATAGCCAGGACATGGAAGCAACCTAGATGCCCATCAGCAGACGAATGGATGAGGAAGCTGTGGTACATATACACCATGGAATATTACTCAGCCATTAAAAAGAATTCATTTGAATCCATTCTAATGAGATGGGTGAAACTGGAGCCCATTATACAGAGTGAAGTAAGCCAGAAAGATAAAGACCATTACAGTATACTAACACATATATATGGAATTTAGAAAGATGGTAACAATAACCCTATATGCAAAAAAAAGAAAAAGAGACTCAGATGTATAGAACAGACTTGTGGACTCTGTGGGAGAAGGCGAGGGTGGGATGTTTCAAGAGAACAGCATCGAAACATGTATATCTAGGGTGAAACAGATCACCAGCCCAGGTTGGATGCATGAGACAAGTGCTTGGGCCTGGTGCACTGGGAAGACCCAGAGGGATTGGGTGGAGAGGGAGGTGGGAGGGGGGACCGGGATGGGGAATACATGTAAATCCATGGCTAATTCATATCAATGTATGACAAAAACCACTGCAATGTTGTAAAGTAATTAGCCTCCAACTAATAAAAATAAATGGAAAAAAACAAAACAAAACAAAAGCATCAGTTCTTCGGCACTCAGCTTTCTTTATAGTCAAACTCTCATATCCATACATGACTACTGGAAAAACCATATCTTTTGACTAGGTGGACCTTTGTTGGCAAAGTATTGTCTCTGGTTTTTAATGCAAACAATCTTTATCTACTAGTACAGATAAACCAAAAGGATATACATTATTGCTATGATGAACTTTAGCATTGTATATATTGATATTTGGGGGCTTTCCTGATAGTTCAGTTGGTAAAGAATCTGCCTGCAATGCAAGAGACCCCAGTTCAATATTTTTATTTAATGAGTTATTTTCAGCATAACTTACTATACTTTTTAAAGCAAGATTTCCTTTAGTTCTTTGAACATATCTGCAACATTTGGGCCTTTTCTCTGCTATGTTTCCCTGTTTTTTTCTGTATATCTCACTTTTTATTGTTAAAGACTATTTTAGATCATAAATTGAAGCAAATCTGGATACTGATTCTCTCTCCTTGCTAGGACTCATTGCTATTTGCTTATTTGTTTTGTGACTTGGCTAGACTCATTTAGTCAAGTCTTACTCTCTCTGTAAAGTCTGATAGTTCTCCTAAGAGGGCTGTTCTTGGGCATGTACAAAATCACCCTGGTTTGGAAGTAGTTTCAGCAGGGATTTCTTTAGCTATCTCTCTCTGTTCAGCTGTCTGCCTCTATCAGTATCACACCCAGATGTTAGGCTTCACTGACTGTTAGCTGATTGCTCTATTGTCTTTTACAATGACCTAAAGCAAAAATTGTTCCACAATCTGTTTCAATTAAATACAAGGCCCTTTGTAGAAAAAGTTTCTGAGGCTCCTGCTGATTTCCTGAGGACTCTTTACCAATCTGTTTAGCTCTCTCTTGCAAGCTAGCTGACCTGTGGTTTAGCTTGTTGCTTTAAAGGAGCTACCAGGTCACTTTTAATTGCATACCACCAGAATCTCCATCGCTTTCCAGGTATCCCAGTGGTAAAGAAATTGAAGAGGTCACTGTCTGCTCACCTATTTCTCAGCAAAATTTTGTGGTTTAAAATAAGGTCTCTGTCTTGATATTCTCGGAACATAAACTACTTTTTCCTATATGATTGAGCAAAGAAAGGAATAAGGAGATGAAATAGAAAATGTTTCTATTTTTTCCGCATGTATGTATAGAATTGGAGAGGCACCCCCCCCCAAATGCATACAAAGGAAATACAGTACTACAAATTCAAACTGTGAATATCCAATATAGAGTACAGTCTCAAGGACAAATGCTAATTCAGTTTCTAGCTCAGTTACTCCATTTGAGTTTGGGGTCATGTTCTCAACCACTCAGAGTCAATTTCTTCATATTGTGAAATGATATATTTCCTGCCATATCCATGGGCAAGAAATGACATACCCATCAGTGATTTCAGGACTCCAAACGTGAATGAGGGCTCCCAAAAGGGAACACAATGCCTGTGATCCAGATCCCGCAGATGCCACCATCCCCGTACAGTGACTGCTGAGGAGCTTGGGGGCATGCAAGAAGCAGCCACCCACCAAATCTACCACTTCTTGTGGTGAACAAGGAGTGAAGAATGTAAACAATCAAGGAGCAGAATCCGGCCCCAGATAGCTGAGGTGCATATGAAAGGAACGAACTCAGTGAGCCCAGAGGCTTGCATCTTCCCCTTAGCTTGCTATCTGGTTTTCCTTACTTGACACTAATCTGTGATGTTCTGACCGCCTGGCCCCTTTGTTACAAACTCCTCTATAGCCTGACACCCTCTCCCGCCTCCTTGGGAGCACTTTAATCAGAGCTACTGAGGTGCTGCCTCCTGAGCTTGGAGTCCTTAACATTCCCACCAAGTAAAATAACTCTCTACTTTCAGGTTGTGACTACTTTTTTAGTCTACAGATATGTAAAATTGGAACATTAACATCTAGAGGAAGAAATGAAACAAGAATATGACATAAACCAATTCTCCACTGAGCTGACCATCATGTGAAATACAGCTCAGGAAGCATGTATCAGCCTAGAAACATATTGAGAAATCCATCTCCTGTTGTTAAATGTATATGAACTTCCTTGTAAGTAGAATAATTTCTATTTTATATCTGAATAATATGAATTCTGTTTCCACAAAGAGTTAATCTGTGTAAGGCATATTTTTATTTAGTATATATGACATATTTATTTTAGAAATGGAATACTTTTAATGTGGCCCTGGTTTGTTGTTGTTTTTTTCTCTTTCAGCATTCACTTGTTTTTTTCCCAACTATATCCAGGCCCTACTATGCATATAACACTCTAAGAGGCATTAACACAACCTTAGCATGTTTATGGTATCCACCTGCAAGGAAATCAATGTTTTACAGACTAGATCTGGTCCTTTGAAAGACAGACACTTCTGGTTTTGTTTAAATACAGCTTTAACTAGCATGACATAATACTTGAAGCTCTATGTTAGCCATCTTTTGCAAAAAAATCTTTCTGGTAAGCTGTCTATTTCAAATTTTACATGCATGTTTTAAGTCATTGGTTTTGAGTTAATCATATGCGAGTCTTCATTAAAATGAAATCTTTAAAGGTGTTGAATTTCATGGATAACTATCTAAAAACATCCATAAATCTAACACTTATATTCATATGGATGAGTTTGATAAACTGGTGTTATATTTGGGGGTTTTATGCAGGATTTAAGGTTCTAAAGTGTGTTATATTTAAAATAATATGTAAAATAATTTGACAGGTCATAATAGAATAGTATTTTTGAGGTAACAATCTATGTCCCTTATTTCTCCAGTATACCTTCTTTTCTTTGGTCTTTCAAAAATGAGTAATTGGTCTATGCTCATTGCTCCCAGGAAGGGACATGGCAAGGTAGATAAAAGCCTTGCGGAATTACTATGTTTCCTCATCCTCCCACCCAAACTTAAGTCCTTTGTCCTATATGACAAAGTAAATATATTCAGGGCCCAAGACAAGTCCTATAAAGCATTAAAAGAAGCAACTGTCAGAGAAACAGCAGTGAAAGCTCACTCATGAATGGGAACTAAAACTCACCTCAGGTTTCAGATGTGCTGCCAACTAGAGAACATGAACTAGAGAAGCCGAGTTTCTTCTTAGGTGAGCAGCTCTAACTCAGCACTGTTTTTTTGTGATACAGGAATACGTGTCTTCTGAATCCCAATTTTTAAAATTTCTGGTGAAAACTAGAAATACAGATTTTAAATTTTTGGCAACTATTAAAAAATTTTTTTAAAGTAAATCTGTGTAAAAAAATAATTCACATGTCAAACAGTGAAGACATTTGGGGTTGATTTTTTTCTGATTGGTTGTGAATTTGCCACATTATTTTTGGTTTTAGAGAAACAGAGATTAGGGATGAGATAACTTTGGAAAATATTTTCAGGAAAAGTATTTTCCTGTTTTATCAAATCCCTTTTGTCCAGATTAAAAGAGTCTGGGATTCTGTGTGAAGAGAAACAGATAGAAGGCAGTGAAAATATAAAAGTGCGTGGCTCTCCCCAGAAGGGGCCATGTGCACTGAGGAGGTGGAAACCCTTCAGAGAAGGAATGGTTTTGTGACTCTGAAGTGTGACGACAGAAAAACTCTCATGAACTTCTGGGCTCTCTGCCATGTTGTACAATATTGACTAGATGCCAGGATCCCTTAAGTTGGCACAGATAAGGCAGGCAGGAGACACAGGAGAAAAAGACCTTGGGGAAGAGATGTGTGGCTGACAGAGAAAGAGGAGAAAATGCTTTCCTCCTCAGGAAGCCTAAGCATTCCAAAACCTCCTTTTCTCAGCTCGTCTTTGCCCTTTTCTGAGTACAACCACTAGAAATTTTACTGAGGAAACTAAAGTAAAAGTTTCGTAGCACTGCAGCAGGATTAGGGGCTCAAATTAGTTACAGCAAAATAAAGTTATATTTTTGTACACCTGAATTTCAGTGTGTTACCCCTTGAGATAAATATTTATCATTTGTGGCTTTTATCAACTGTAGTCTCCCTCCATATATGACTACTCTGGCTAGGTTGTTCATTCTAGGATACATATGTAAATTTATGACACTTTGAAAGACATCTGCACTAAGATAAGAAAAGTCAACATAATGTGATAATGGTAAAAGTACAAATTTAAAAACAAAACTGTTAGGGGATGAAGTAGTCTTCGGGCCTAGAAAAGAAAACAAGGGTCTCAAAGGCCCTTGCTGAATTACCTAACTTCGGAGAAAACAAAACTGAACTTTAGGTCATGCCCTGATGCTCCAGGCCAGTTGCATCTACCTGGGACTTATCAATGCCTGTCCAGAAACCTTCCACCCCCTATATCTGCCAGGGACCTATGACCCCTGCCCAGAGGACTTATCACCCCAAAAGCTCCCACCCTCTGTTCAATTACAAATGCCATCTCAACTGAAGAATACCCAAAACATCCCGCCTGACTAACGTTTCCCGTATTGCTTCCACAAACCTCCCTTTAAATATGTAGTCTCCCTGATGATCCTTCTCACGCTCAGCCTGGTCATTAGGCCCACTGTCACCCTCCTTGCCTGAATAAAGGTAATCTACTTCTGTTGAGGTCATCTCTCCTTCTTTTCTGCTTCAGCCCAAACTATACCTCACAGGGGATTTGAACAAAATTAGAGAAATTAACACAAGGAAGACTTCTTATGAAAAACTGTGTCTGCATATATTATAAATAGGTACTGGAAGTAAAAAATGTGAAACATTAAAAAAAAAACAACTAAACACAAATGTCAAAAAGGCCTGGGAATACCAGGCCACCTTACCTGCCTCCTGAGAAGCCTGTCTGCAGGCCAAGAAGAAACAGAACTGGTCATGGAACAGCAGACTGGTTCCAAATTAGGAAAGGAGTACGTCAAGGTTGTATATTGTCATCCTGCTTATTTAATTTATATGCAAATATATCATGCAAAATGCCAGACTGAATGAAGGACAAACTGGAATCAAGATTGCCAGGAGAAATATCAATAACCTCAGATGTGCAGATGACACCACTCTTATGGCAGAAAGCAAAGCGGAACTAAGAAACTCTTGATGAAGGTGAAAGAGAAGAGTGAAAAGCTGGCCCAAATTGAAGATCATTGCATCTGGTCCCATCACTTCATGGCAAATAGATGGAAAACAATGGAAACAGTGACAGACTTTATTTTCTTGGGCTCCAAAATCACTGCAGATGGTGACTGCTGCCATGAAATTAAAAGACTTCTTGCTCCTTGGAAGAAAAGATATGACAAACCTAGACAGCATATTAAAAAGCAGAGACATTACTTTGCTGACAAAGGTCCGTATAGGCAAAACTATGGTTTTTCCAGTACTTATGTATGGATGCGAGTGTTGGATCACAAAAAAGGCTGAGTGCTGAAGAATTGATGCTTTTGAACTGTGGAGTTGGAGAAGGCTCTTGAGAGTCCCTTGGACTGCAAGGAGATCAAACCAGTCAATCATAAAGGATATCAACCTTGAATATTCATTGGAAGGACTGATGCTGAAGCTGAAGCTCCAATACTTTGGCCACCTGATGGGAAGAGCTGACTCATTGGAAAAGGCCCTGATGCTGGGAAAGATTGAAGGCAGGAGGAGAAGGGGACGACAGAGGATGAGATGGTTGTATGGCATCACCTGGCTCAATGGACATGAATGAATTTGAGCAAGGTCAGGGAGATAGTGAGGGACAGGGAGGTCTGGTGTGCTGCAGTCCATAGTGTTGCAAAGCATTGGACATGACTGAATGATTGAACAGCAACAACAAAACACAAATAGAGAAGGCTCTCAGCATTTCTTTTCTTTTTTGCAAAGACTGTTTGATGATGGTCTGAGGGATACTATATTTTATGTTTTTTCAAGTAGTCCTAAGTTTTCATTAATTGTTTTTATAGTCTGCCCAAACTCTCATATAAGTTGCTAGAAATGTTTGTTTTTGTGAAAGCTTTTAGAAAGTTTGGATAGTCTTGATGCATAATAATCAGTTATTAATACACAAATATTAGAAATGAAGTCACTCAGTTATGTCTGAGTAACTCTTTTCGACCCCATGGACTGTAGCCCACCAGGCTTCTCCATCCATTGGATTTTCCAGGCAAGAATACTGGAGTGGGTTGCCATTTCCTTCTCCAGGGGATCTTCCTGACCCAGGGATTGAACTGGGGTCTCCTGCATTACAGGCAGACTCCTTAACCTCTGAGCCACCAGGGAAGTACCACACAAATATTAGATGGCACTAATTTATAGACTTGGCATTATACTATTAGTAGAAGTCTTGGAATTATCAACTATATATAACACATGGGATTTGCCCACAAGAAATGTACTTCTGTTTTCTTCTTAGTTGTAATTAACATATATGTATTCTCTGCCGAACCTAGACAGTATATTAAAAAGCAGAGACACCCATTGGAAGGACTGATGTTGAAGCTGAAACTTCTGAAAGCTAACTCCATTAGCCACCTGATGAGAACTGACTCATTTGGAAAGATTCTGATGCTGGTCATAACAGACACCCTCTTCCAACAACACAAGAGAAGACTCTACACATGGACATCACCAGATGGTCAACACCGAAATCAGAATTATTATATTATTTGCAGCCAAAACAGAGAAGCTCTATACAGTCAGCAAAAAAAGACCGGGAGCTGACTGTGGCTCAGATCATGAACTCCTTGTTGCCAAATTCAGACTGAAATTGAAGAAGGTGAGGAAATCCACTAGACCATTCAGGTGTGACCCAAATCAAATCCCTTATGACTATCCAGTTGAAGTGAGAAGTAGATTTAAGAGACTATATCTGATAGACAGAGTGCCTGATGAACTATGGATGGAGCTTTGTGACACTGTACAGGAGAAAGGAACCAAGACCATCCCCAAGAAAAAGAAATGCAAAAAAGAAAAATGGCTGTCTCAAGAGGCCTTACAAATAGCTGTGAAAAGAAGAGAAGCAAAAAGCAAAGGAGAAAAGGAAAGATATATCCATTTGAAGGCAGAGTTCCAGGGAATAGAAAGAAGAGATAAGAAAGCCTTCCTCAGCTATCAATGCAAAGAATTAGAGGAAAACAATAGAATGGGAAAGATTAGAGATCTCTTCAAGAAAATTAGAGATACCAAGGGAACATTTCATGCAAAATGGGCTCAATAAAGGACAGAAATGGTATGGACCTAACAGAAGCAGAAGATATTATGAAGAGGTGGCAAGACTAAACAGAAGCACTGTACAAAAAAGATCTTCACAACCCAGATAATCATGATGGTGTGATCACTCACCTAGAGGCAGACATCCTGGAATGTGAAGTCAAATGGGCCTTAGGAAGCATCACCACAAAGCTAGTGGAGGTGATGGAATTCCAGTTGAGCTATTTCAAATCCTAAAAGATGATCCTGTGGAAGTGCTGCATTCCATATGCCAGTAAACTTGGAAAACTCAGCAGTGGCCACAGGAATGGAAAAGGTCAATTTTCATTCCAATCTCAAAGAAAGACAATCCCAAAAAATGCTCAGACTTCTGCACAATTGCATTCATCTCACACACTAGAGAAGTAATGCTCAAAATTCTCTAAGCCAGGCTTCAACAGTACATAAACTGTGAACTTCCAGATGTTCAAGCTGGTTTTAGAAAAGGCAGAGGAACCAGAGATCAAATTGCCAACATCCACTGGATCATTGAAAAAGCAAGAGAGTTCCAGAAAAACATCCACTTCTGCTTTATTGACTATGCCAAAGCCTTTGACTCTGTGGATCACCACAAACTGTGGAAAATTCTTAAAGGGATGGGAATACCAGACCACCTGACCTGCCTCTTGAGAAACCTGTATGCAGGTCAGGAAGCAACAGTTAGAACTGGATATGGAACAACAGACTGATTCCAAATAGGAAAAGGAGTACATCAAGGCTGTATATTGTCACTCTGCTTATTTAACTTATATGCAGAGTACATCATGAGAAACACTGGGCTGGAAGAAGCACAGGCTGGAATCAAGATTGCCGGGAGAAATATCAATAACCTCAGATATGCAGATGACACCACCCTTACGGCAGAGGGTGAAGAAGAACTAAAGAGCCTCTTCATGAAAGTGAAAGAGGAGAGTGAAAAGTTTGGCTTCAAGCTCAACATTCAGAAAACTAAGATCATGGCATCAAGTCCCATCACCTCATGGCAAATAGATGGGGAAACAGTGGAGACAGTGTCAGACTTTATTTTTGGGGGCTCCAAAATCACTGCAGATGGTGACTGCAGCCATGAAATTAAAAGATGCTTACCCCTTGGAAGGAATGTTTTGACCAACCATGACAGCATATTAAAAAACAAGACATTACTTTGTCAACAAAGGTCCATCTAGTCAAGGCTATGGTTTTTCCAGTAGTCATGTATGGATGTGAGACTTGGACCATAAAGAAAGATGAGCACTGAAGAATTGTTGCTTTTATTTATTTATTTTTTCTTTTTCTTTTTTTTGTTTTTGTTTTTATTTATTTTTTTTTCCATTTATTTTTATTAGTTGGAGGCTAATTACTTTACATCATTACAGTAGTTTTTGTCATACATTGAAATGAATTAGCCATGGATTTACATGTATTCCCCATCCCGGTCCCCCCTCCCACCTCCCTCTCCACCCAATCCCTCTGGGTCTTCCCAGTGCACCAGGCCCAAGCACTTGTCTCATGCACCCAACCTGGGCTGGTTATCTGTTTCACCCTAGATAATATACATGTTTCAATGCTGTTCTCTTGAAACATCCCACCCTCGCCTTCTCCCAGAGTCCACAAGTCTGTTCTATACATCTGAGTCTCTTTTTCTGTTTTGCATATAGGGTTATCGTTACCCTCTTTCTAAAGTCCATATATATGTGTTAGTATACTGTAATGGTCTTTATCTTTCTGGCTTACTTCGCTCTGTATAATGGGCTCCAGTTTCATCCATCTCATTAGAACTGATTCAAATGAATTCTTTTTAATGGCTGAGTAATATTCCATGGTGCATATGTACCACAGCTTCCTCATCCATTCGTCTGCTGATGGGCATCTGGGTTGCTTCCATGTCCTGGCTATTATAAACTGTGCTGCGATGAACATTGGGGTGCACGTGTCTCTTTCAGATCTGGTTTCCTTGGTGTGTATGCCCAGAAGTGGGATTGCTGGGTCATATTGCACAACAAAGGAAACTATAAGCAAGGTGAAAAGACAGCCCTCAGATTGGGAGAAAATAATAGCAAACGAAGCAACAGACAAAGGATTAATCTCAAAAATATACAAGCAACTCCTCCAGCTCAACTCCAGAAAAATAAATGACCCAATCAAAAAATGGGCCAAAGAACTCAACAGACATTTCTCCAAGGAAGACATACAGATGGCTAACAAACACATGAAAAGATGCTCAACATCACTCATTATCAGAGAAATGCAAATCAAAACCACAATGAGGTACCATTATACGCCAGTCAGGATGGCTGCTATCCAAAAGTCTACAAGCAATAAATGCTGGAGAGGGTGTGGAGAAAAGGGAACCCTCTTACACTGTTGGTGGGAATGCAAATTAGTACAGCCACTATGGAAAACAGTGTGGAGATTTCTTAAAAAGCTGGAATTGTTGCTTTTAAACTGTGGTGATTGGAGAAGACTCTTCAGAGTCCCTTGGACTGCAAGGAGATCCAACCAGTCCATCCTAAAGGAGATCAGTCCTGGGTGTTCATTGGAAGGACTGATGCTGAAGCTGAAACTCCAGTACTTTGGCCACCTGATGCGAAGAGTTGACTTATTGGAAAAGACCCTGATTCTGGGAAAGATTGATAGCAGAAGGAGAAGGGGATGACAGATGATGAGGTGGTTGGATGGCATCACTGACTCAAATGACATGGGTTTGGGTGGACTCCGGGAGTTGGTGTTGGACAAGGGAGGCCTGGCATGCTGCAGTTTATGGGGTCTCAATGAGTCAGACAGGAGTGGGCAACTGAACTGAACTGAACTGATTCTCTACTGTGAAATACAGCCATTACAGTAAACTGATGTATATTACTTCTGTGAAATTTATGAAATATTAGCTAACGGCACTAGTGAAATTTGTCATTACCCGTAGACAGTGAAGAAATCATTTTTTCCCTTGACCAATTTTCTCAGCATAATTTATTAGACATACATTTGTTTTACATTGCTTTATGACACTTCTTTATCGTATGACACACACACATATTCCACTTGGTAATCTGTTCTTTCATTGATCATTTTTATTTGCACAAAGCTCATGATGTTTGTATTATTACTGGTCTAATTGTTTTAATATATGCTCCTCTTTCATAATTCTTAAATATTAGCATAGGTTTTCTCAATATTAATTGCAGGTGTCCTTGATATATTATTCTGATTGTATTTAATATAAAATGATATTCTTTAGGTTCTTCCAAATATAAATGACCTACAACATAACTCCAATCACATTATATTTATTAGCAGCAGCAACAACGACAATGGATAAAATGGGTATAGCATTTAAAAGTGCAGAGTCTCTTGCCCATCTGTAGGGAGCATGAAGAACTTGTAGTTTTTTTCTTTGGTGGTGGTCAAACAAAAAATAATAATGTATGGCTCCAAGAGACTAAATTTTACTGACCCTACAGAGTTACTCCTCTTTTGCTTGTTACCAAGGAGTCACTTAAGTCTATGCAGTTCACTGAGTAATTCAGTACTGGATTCCTAAAGCAGAAGTATCCAGACAGAGAATGAGGCAGAATGAAAATCTGATTCTCCACATGGAGTCAAAGCCAAGCCTAGAAACTGCGCTGCCTTCATTGTTACAGATGAGCTCACAGCAAGGCTAACCGTGAAAGCTTCCAAGGAGGAGTTTGGCTTGTCTTGCACCAAACGAAACTTCTATACTCTGCCTTAATGTGTAGGTTCATTCTATTGAAATCAGTTTCAGGTGGATGTTTCTGAGATTAGACTGATGATATAAGCTTTTAAAAGACAGAAATCCTATGTTTATTTTCTGGCTAAACCTAATGCTCAGCAAATGGATTCACAGTTTTTACACCAAAAGCAATTGATCTTTGTAACTAAACATCTGGCAAACCCTTAAAAAAAAAAAAAAGTAAAGTAATGCTGGATCACATACAGGCAAGAAAAATGGCTGCTTCTCTCTGAATTTTACTGATTAAAAAATTTGCCAAAGTGATTCCATTAATAGATGTATCATTAGTTTGCCTGTGAGTAAACTAAAGTGTTTATCATGAAGATGATAATTAGATTAGGACAATAAAATTCCAGAATAGGAATTTTCTGCGTAGTAGGTTTATTCCTTAATTTACATGACCACTTTACTTAATGATTCTTTTCTCCCTTATAATGAAGTTTAGGTACTTATCTTTTTATTTTAACTATAAATCAAGATGTTTAGCCTAGTGACAATGTTTAATACAGTTGTCTTTATGACAAAGATATTGTTGCATTTAATAATTTTTTAGGGTAGTTTTTTTTTTAAGATTTTTTTGATGTGGACCATTTTTTGGAGTCTTTATTGTTTGTTACAATATTGCTTCTATTTTATGTTTTGGTTTTTTGGTTGCAGTATGTGGGATCTTAGGTCCCTGAAAGTGAAAGTCACTCAGTTGTGTCTGACTCTTTGCGACCCCATGTACTATACAGTCTATGGAATTCTTCAGGTCAGAATACAGTAATGGGTAGCTGTTCCCTTCTCCAGGGGATCTTCCCAACCCAGGGTTGAACCCAAGTCTCCTGCACTGCGGGCAGATTCTTTACCAGCTGGGCCACAAGGGAAGCCCAAGAATACTGGAGTGGGTGGCCTATCCCTTCTCCAGCGGATCTTCCTGACCTCGGAATCCAACCAGGTCTCCTGCATTGCAGGTGGATTCTTTACCAAGTAAGCCATCAGGGAAGCTCTTACCAGGGATCAAACCAGCCCCTCCTGCACTGGAAGGCAAAGTCAACCTCTTGACCATCAGGGAATTCCCTAGGGCACTTTTAGGATTGCAACAAAGGGAAGTACAGAGATTTTCCATTATGTCCGTGTTCCCATACATTATCAATGCTTTTTATCAAGAATGAAGATACACTTTACCAAGAATGAAGATATTACTGTATTTAAATCACTTTAGCCTATATATTTATAAATTTGTGCTAAATATTAAACTTAAAATAAAAATAAATTTCTGACCTAAATCACTAAAATGTAGAACTCACTGGACCACATTTATGGAACTTATTCAATGAAAGAAAGTTCTGACTGTGATTGTTAGAACAATCGCAATTAAAAACTGGTTTTTTTTTTTTTTTTTTTGGATGAGGGTAGGGGGTAATTCTTTGGTCCTAATAAATAAGATTCATCTTTCAATATTTTATTTTTTCCTTTTCCCCCCCACTATTTCAGAAGTAAAAAACATTTGACTGTGCTAATTTTCGTGCAGAATTACTTGTACACTTTTTTAGTTTCATGATTATGTTTAAAAATATATGAACCTGAAATTTAGGGCAATCAGTATATAATCCATGTGGGATTCTCCTCTCAAATTTTGTTTTTTGTGTGTGTAATGCTCTTTTCTCTTTTGGCATTTATGAGTACTATTATAGTAATAAAAAAAATAGCAAGATTTAGTACTGATTCTGAGAATCTGTACTGAGAATATGTCTTTATTTTTTGGCACTTTGCCACACATGTTCAAATATATTTTTGAATGCTTAAAATCATTCTAATAATGAAGACTAAAATGATGAAGACTTTGAAAAAACTAAAATGTTTTTTCAAACATTTCCATTGCTATAAAAATAAAAAGAATATTTAAAAATTAAGGGAGCTTTATAACATGGACTGAGGCTTTAGGAAAACAGAACGATATAAAACATAAATAATTAAGATATATTTGTTAGAATCTCTGTTGTAGTCTTGGAAATGTCTATACTTTGATCAGTTATTGAATCTAAAAAATAATATTCATGTTTAAATGTGGATTAATTTGTGAGAAGGGTACATTCATTGAGTAGTTTATCTAACAGAAATAGTAAATTTTCACAAATTCAAATATTTCTTTAATCTTCTAGTCATCATTTTTATGTTTAGTGGCCCATGTAAGGGATTTGGTATACAGCAATGAGTTACAACAAAGAAATTGGCATTAGCTTATATCCTGATGCACAATTCTTTCAGAAATGCACTCTATCCAAGATCTAATACCTGTATAATATCTTTACTTAACTGGTCCTATGGCAATAAACAGAATTGTAAATATATAAATGCCACATTGTGACGGATATGGTTCAACCTGAAATGGTGTGTGTTAGTTGCTCAGTCGTGTCTGACTCTTTGTGACCCCATGGAATGTAAACCACCAGGCTCCTATGTCCATGTCATTTCTCAGGCAACAATCCTGGAGTGGGTACCCATTCCCTTCTCCAGGGGATCTTCCTGACCCAGCAACCAAACCTGGGTCTCCTGGGCTGCTTACAGCTTCTCTACCATGCGAGCCAGCAGGGAAGCCAAAAATATGTTAGTGCAAATGGGAAGATGATTCTATCAAATAAATCCTAGAAAAAAAAGAAAATGTTGTATTCCTACTTTTCAATGGCCAAAGTACTTGCGACAATTTCGTGTAAATAATGATAATATATTTTTGAAACCAGTTACACTGTTGAACACATTGCATACTGAATATATACCTAGTGTCATTATTTTACCAATAATGAAGCTATGCTCAGAAAAGTTAAGTTTCTTCAAAAGTCAAAGAAATTGGCAAGTAGTGGATCCAAGATTCAAAGTCAAGTTTAATTATGATGATTGTAAAAATAATAAAGTTAATAATTATATGCATTTTAAACTTTATAAAGTTATATAATTATTGTATTTCACAAAATAATTGACCAGAGAAACATCTAATAGTATAAACTGAGGCAGAACTATCCAGGTTTAAACTCATTTTAAATCTACTATATAACACACTTCAGAATTAGTGGATAGTTTTGAAGAGTGTTGAGAAGTATTCATATTATTTCGTTAAAACTAATGGTTCTCATTTATCTTCCCATACGGGCTACCCAGGTGGCAAAGAACCTGCCTGCCAGTTCAGGAGATGTAAGGTATGTGGGTTCAATCCCTGGGTCAGGAATATCCCCTGGAGAAGGGCGTGCCAACTCGTTCTAGTAGAGAAGATATGTTCAGCCTTTCCCCTGTCCTCCGTCTGCTCAAAATTTGAACTTAAAAATTGAACAAACTATATCTTAATTAAGATAAATTTTACAAGATATAAAAATAATCCTGAAAATGTCATCAGTTTTTCTTAAAAATTTTTTTGGCAAGATCACTTCAAATATGTGTATTGACTTTTTTTAAGACACATTTGGGGAATTCTAACATTGTGTTTCAGATGCCATTGTGCTTTTTCCTACCCTATTTAACTGCTTATGAATTATAATTTATTGGCCAAAAATTTGTCAGTAGAGTTATTAGTATTATTTAGATTATGTAGATATCTATTTGATTATTCCAGACTCTGAGCTAAAACATTTTTCTCTGAACCAAAATACAAAAAAATTTCAGAAAATTTTCTCTTTCTCTCCAAAATGGAAAACCCAGATATGGGACTCTTTACTGATAATTAGTTCATTGTACATTTATATGTTCCATTAACACGATACATCAATCATATGCATTTCTTTCCAACTTAAGTGACTTCTCATTGTTAGCTTGAGATCCACAAATCTTACAAATCAGAGCTTTTTTTTTTCTCTCCCAATCTTAGAGCCAGCTATTAATATTTACCAATAGACCTCTCATTTTGAATCTACTTTAGTCTAGTCATTCCATGATACAGTGAAGCTGATAACTAGAACTTGCATTTCAGTGAAAGTACCAAGGAAATACGATAGAGACTCTTTGGATCTGGTTATTCATCCTTTTCCTAGGCTATAGTCTGACTTCTCAGTAAGCCCCTATTTTCTAAACTGCAGCAAGAATGTATATATTTTAAATGGTATTTTATAACAAAAGGAGAGAAAATAGACATTTTATGGACTATGCCAGTTGGAGAGGTTGTAAAATATGATACAGAAGTTTTGAGTGAAGATTAGAGACCTTCTCTTCACTAATATGATGTGAGGTAAGTAAATCACCTCTCTGCTTGGCTAGAGAGCTGCTCAATGAAATTTCATGGGTTTCAGGAGTACTTTTAAAATGGTAATGGTGACTTCTGAAATCCAAATTGGATTTCTTCAACCTGAAAAAAGTTAACTTCTAATATTTCACAAAAGATTTTAGGTGATACTTGGATTTAGAGTTTGTATTGATTTCTGCAGCTTATTACTTCACCTGGCATGTGAATACACAACCTCCATTAGAGATGTTTTCCATGCTTTTAGGATTAAAGGTTAATGTTTGTGAGCATCAATGGCATGCAACTATTCATTACCTTATAATCAATTTGTGGGAGGGGAAAAGGAGGCATTAAGTACTTTAAATCATATGTGACATAATTTTCTCTTGGTGGGCCGTGATGACGAAGGTGCATGGAATGCAAGCTGAACAAGAAGGATGCTAGCACAATGATAGATACAACAAGATGAATGTTATTATGGAAAAATGGCAATTAAGATTCTCTTAATTAGCCTGTCATTTTGTATTTATCATCATAATGTTTGTTTTACAATGCTTTATTAAATCTGGCTTTATGACAAACAGTCTGCTGGCAATGCATCCTGCTGTGCAACATATGGTGTTACACCTAATGAATATTAATGCTGTGAAGTATAAATGGTCCTCAGGGACAGGGCTGATGGCTGGGAAACTCCTGCATATGGCATTACTATTCAGAAAGGTTAACTTCTATGTTTTTCATCATTTTTTTTCTTTCCTTGTGACCTACCATTTTGCCTATGAAACCTCAAATGTGCGTTCCAAAGTTTAAAATATTTGCCTTTTGGTATCATTTGGTCTGTTCTTTTTAAGTAGCCTTGCTCTGCTCTTTATTCCCAACTGACTGCTCACAAGCATTCTCTTTGAATGCTTCCTACTCAGGTGAGGCTGTTACCCAAGTAATCCACTTAGAACTGGACCAGATGTTTCACTCCTATCACTGTACAATGTCACCATACACTAAGGTTTCCAAACTCAGTATCAGGTCATTAAAAAAAAAAAAAGAGTACTCTATTTTTTCTGTTGATTGTAACTCCTTTCTCCCACACTGTCCACCAGATGTAGTTTCCAATAATTTCTTAATTAGCTAGTCAAAGAAATGAGAAGGAACCAAACTTAGAAATTTAATATGAAGAATATTTTGCTCTACATCATTATTTCAATGCGTGCCTTGGAATTCAGTTTGTGTCCTTATAAACCACATCCAACCCAGAGTACAGCAAAACGGTTCCAAAAAATACTGTTTTTTTCTCCCTGCTAACAATATACAAAATTTTGAATAGGAAACTGAAAAGAAGTCAATCCCCATACCTCATATTATCTTTCAGGAGTTTAGAGAGTAGTTATCAAAAAACTAATCACAAAACTGTATGATTATATTTGAAGGATATTTCTTATTTGGAGGATATTTCTACATTGAAAAATGTATAGGCTGAAAATAAGTGATTGCAGGTGGGACTGTGTATGTCACCATCCAAATAAATCTCATGTAATATTACATTAAGAAGTGCTTTACTGTACCTCATGTAATTAGATGCAAATCCCACCAGCATTAAAGTTCAAGAATAGCAAGATATCACTAAATAGTCTGAAGTATTCTGAAGATTTCTGCTCTTATCCTTAAGATAATCATAGGTATACCCGCATTCACTAGTTAATTTGTTTCAGATACACTGGAGGTGGAGAGGGAAAAAAGTGGACTGCAAAACTTGATTTCAGCAGCCAGATCTAGGAATCATCTCTCAAGTCCAAATAATAAAGGAATAGATTCCATCTAATGATGACTAATGATGCTTTTACTATTTGTTGGTCATTTACTGTTTATATAGTATTTTTATATACTCTAATTTAATTTTAACCATCATGTGAAGTACATTTTTAAAAGCATTTCAAAGTGCAGACACTTTTATTTTTGATATAACCATCATAATATTACATAGTGTCTGGACCACTGAACTATGCTTCCAGGGAGCTTTCTTATGAAGGGCATGCTGGAAGTTTTACGATATCTCTATTCCCTTCCAGCTGAGGCACAGATTAGTTTTTTTTTTCAGATTGGATCTTCTTCTGAAAGTTGATTTTTCTGTCATAGCAACTCTTTTTACATTTATTCTATTGTACATAATTTGTATAGATTGGCTTATATCAATAGGTGCTTTGTACAAATGAGACAGAGAACCTCAAGATAATGAAACAGGGGGAGAGAAGCTATTCTTGAAATAATACAAAGAAAACACAGATACTAGACTAAGTATCCAGATGGTAAAGAGTCTGCCTGCAAAATGGGAGACCCAGGTTCTATCCCTGGGTCAGGAATATCCCCTGGAGAAGGAAATGGCTACCCACTCCAGTATTCTTGCCTGGAGATTTCCATGGGCAGAGGAGCCTGGTCGGCTACAGTCCATGGGGTCGCAAAGAGACGTGAGTGAGCAATAAACTTGATATGGTGCAATACCTTTTTAATAAATCAAGTTATATCCTGCAAAGAGTAGTATGAGGTTAATCAGATGAAAGTCATTGCCTATGGTCAATAAATCCAGAACAACAAAAACAACAACACTGTCAATGGAATTTAGGAAAAGCAATATGCACAAATAAAAAGATAGTTCTCTTAGACTTGAGTGATTCCTTTTTCAGCTAAATTCTTCATATAGAGCATTCTGTATAGATTCATATATATAAAACAATTATATAATGTAGTATACTACAAAGCTTTTTCTATAGGAGCTATAAAATTATATCTGAATCTATTCTCTCACTTATTGTTTATCTATTAGATGGTCTATATGACATTTATAGTAAAATGTATGTTATCCCCATTTCAGAGTGTGAATTTAGTCATTTTAAGTAAACATATTTTTTTTGTTTCTTTTTATAAATACATAGTCAAGGGTAACTTGTGATGTTGTCATGGTTAGATATCTGGGCTGAGTAAATCCAGATAGTGGTATTCTTATGCCTGACTTGATAAAACTAGAGAAATGTCACCTCTTAATTGTATCTTGGAGATATTTTATAGGTATTTTAATTATTAAAGTATATGTAGTATTCATTCTGTCCCTTCAAACATTTTACTATCTCAGGCCAGTCTTGGGTGTCTAAACACAGAGATAAGTCCTTCAGAAACTGCATGTGGTAAAGAAAGTACCATGAGGTTGCACAAAGCTCAAGGCTTGAGTAAAGAAACAGACTTTGTTCAGAAGAGGCGGAGAGGGTGGAAGGTGCTGAAGCATAAAGATTGTAAACAGGAACAGTGCAACAGGTGACTTCAGGGCCATCAAATAGCTTGTGTCCTCTTGTTCAATGTGTATATGTAGTCCAGTTTTTATAGATGTTGATGGAAGCATCTCGATTTTTTCCAGAAGGAGAAGCCCTGCTTTTCTAACTCTGTGCTTTAAAAGAAAAAGACGGAAATAGAACTTTTTTTTTTTTTTTAATTTTCTACACAGCTTCCAAAAGAGGAATGGCTTCATTGTCTTTTCTGAGTAAATCTGCCAGTGTCACATTAGAATCTTTAAGATAATTAAGTAATTTTCCTGATATTTCTTTTAGAAACAGAATAGCTGGCAAATAATTGTACATTAGTGCTGCAGTCTTGAGTGGTAGTATTTTTTTTCACTTTTGATTTCATTTGGTGGCAGTATTTTATATTTAATAGTAGCAAGTTCAAAGAATATCTCAATAATAACATTGTGCTGTAAAATTATTGGAAAATTGTATTCTGCAAATCTCTATACATGATTATATGTAACTACTAAACATTTAACAAGTGGAGATGGAAGGATGTAAAAAAAACTTAAGAGGTTAAGATATTTGACAATTGTTAAAGCCAGAGTCCTATTATATTGCAGGCTTCTTACATTTCCTGGAAAATTTGAACAACCAATAGGATCAACCCAATGAATAATGAAAACACCAAGAAGAGTTGCATCCTCAATGTAGAGCAGTAAATCCTTTGTTTATGCAGCTGCTAGAACAGAGTACTTTGGGGCTAAGAGGATAAATTCCAATCAAGCCAAACTGCTCTGTACTTTTTTTTTTGGAGGGGGGGCAGGACTCATCAACACTTCCTCCTAAAAGGGGAAATTAATAATACAAGAAGGGTAGATAGAGCTATCTCTGAAGATCAATGTCATGCTGCCTAAAAATAGTTACAATTTCCCAAAGTTTGACTTTCCACCCAAATTTTCTCAAATACGAATAATATGATATAAAGACAGTTTTGTTTTGCCACGTTGTCCTTTGCACTCCAAATGAGCTAATTATACATAGCAATGTTTGACAATAAACACTTCTGAGGACACTTTTGTTTTGAACTGAATGAAACCCAGCTTGAACAAACTTAGGCCAAAAGGGAAATACATTTGTTCACAAAAACATACTGCCAAAAGTCACACAAGCAGCTGGCTTTATGAACAACTGTAAACAAGTAAAGGGATACTTCTGGACTCTCTCACATTGTCAAGTTTTGTCCTTCTTTGTTGCACTTAATCCATGCTGTGGATGTCATGTCTACCAGCTGCTTCTGTGGTCATAGTCCTTCCCTCACTGACCAAGAAGAATTCTCACTCTTTCTTAAATTCTAATTTTATAATTCTTGGAGAAAATGTCTGAGTGGAACATCTTTAACAAACACAACTCTTTCTGATTAACAATGGCCAGGGTGGGACTTTTACTTAAACCAGAAGGTTGAAGCAGTGATGGGTCTGGTGGAAGGACAGGGATGGTCGTTCAAGATAATATAGGACAAGATGGTAGATTCTACCACCATGTGCAAATCCAAGTCTATTATTAAACTTTTCTCACTTTGTGCATTTACTTATGTTGATGATTCTCATGATTTTAAAGGAATATATATATATTTTCTGTACGTATGTATAATCAGCTGTGTCCAACTCATTGCAACCCCGTGAACTGTAGCCACTGGCTCCTCCGTCCCTGGGATTCTGGGTTGGAAAGATCCCCTGGAGAAGGAAATGGCAACCCACTGTAGTATTTTTGCCTCTAGAATCCCATGGAGAGAGGAGCCTGACCATGGTTTGCAAAGAGTATCATGACTGAGCAACTAACATTTTCACTTTCACTTTCACACTGGAGTGGGTTATTTCCTAATCCAGGGGATCTTCTAGACCCAGGGATCAAAGCTTGCACCTCCTGTATTGGCAGGCAGATTCTTTATCATGGAGCCACCTGGAAAGCTCGTATTTTCTCTATAATTATTCTTTATAATCCTAGAAGAAAATCCTAACATAGTATGTGAAATAGAAAGCCTGTATCACAGACGAACGTTTGGAGAACAGTGTTGGGCATATTTTTGAAGTGGGTAAAATAACATCTTTTCACCTGGAAATAATTTGCCTTTCAAATAAATAAAGCTTTCATATACGGAGCATTGCTATGTGAGGCTAGGCTCTGTTTCAACAGCTTTAGACATATTACATCACTTATTTTTATAAGAATGGAAAATATCATAGATCTATTTACAAGTGAGAAAATTTAGACTTAAGAAGGTTTTTTTAAAAAAACTTTTCCAACATCACTCAGTTAATATACAATAGAATCAGGATTTTAAACCCAATTTCTCTTAACACCTCTTATTTATTTATATACTTTAAGATATACACTAGCAAAATTACAATCTAAAACCTAGGAGGAGAATGCTATTAAAATTTTACTTTATTTTAAAGAAAGAACTACAGAATGTGACCTGAGATTATATCAGATGTGACAGACAAGAAATCAGTTGCTAAACAGGTAAATTTTCCTTGATGTGTTGTGTTTAAGATACATCATTTTACCAGTGTTTCACTTATTAAAAATTTTTTAAAGGCTTCAAAAAAAATGGAGTACAGATATAAACAAACCAATACCTCCCTGTGTTATCTCAGCAGTTAATTTTTTAAAAAATCTTTTAATGCTATGGCCATTCATGTAGAAATTGCAAAATTAATTATTTCCTCCACTGTGAGATTCCATACTATTCTGACTCTCAGACTTCTTTAATGTCACCAATTTGTTTTCTATGTTAGTTCTTCTCCTCCTTTCTTTAGAATTTTTTTCTGTGTTGTCTCTGCTTCAAAGATGATTGAGTTATGTAAGTCTCACATCTGTATGTCCCAGCATGGCCTTAATCTTAAACAGAAACAAGTACTAACTAATCACCTAATTCCCTTAAAAATCAACGCTCCTCTGATAAGTTTCTAATTCGTGTGTGTATACTGAAAGAGATTTTGTGTGAGAGATGAATTTATTGAAATAATTTTAGCTACGCCTTAGAAGAAGTAGGGCTTCCCAGGTGGCACAGTGGTAAAAAATCCACCTGTCAATCCAGGAGACGTAGAAGACCTGGGTTCAATCCCTGGTTGGGGAAGATCCCCTGGAGGAGGAAATGGCAACCCACTCCAGTATTCTTTTTTTTTTTTTTTTTTCATTTATTTTTATTAGTTGGAGGCTAATTACATCATTACAGTAGTTTTTGTTATACATTGAAATGAATTAGCCATGGATTTACATGTATTCCCCATCCCAGTCCCCCCTCCCACCTCCCACTCCACCCGATCCCTCCACTCCAGTATTCTTGCTTGGAAAATTCCATGAACAGAGAAGCCTGGAGGGCTACAGCTACAGTCCATAGTGTCCCAAAGAGTTGGACATGACGGAGCACGTGCTCACATGTAGAGGATAAGTATTTGTTTTTGCTTTTTTCCTTCTTCCAGTAAACACAGAATGATCCCACAATCGCTCACTGTGTGACTTGCTGAGCAGGCACTTAACATAATCAGAAAGTCATTGAACAAGTAAGTATTTATCAAAGACGTACTATGAACCATGCATATTTCAAAAGGCTGGAAAATGGCAATGAACAGGATAAATAAGGAACTCTTATTTTAGAGAAGACCAACAGAGAGTTAACAATAAGTGAATGTAATGATAAGTGAAGAATGAATTAATAATAAAGGATTGCAAAATATTAAAACAAGAGCTACTTAGTTTTGATACTCAGAGAAATTCTTAAAGGTATGATAAGCTGTAAATGGTGAGAAGTATCCAAACACAAGAGAATCAGATGAAAACATGTCCTACCCCACCAAAAAAAAAAAAAAAACACATTAAAAGCTCAAAGTTTCCTGTGTAGAGTGATTCACCAATTATTTCTAAATTGATACCAGATAAGCTTGGATAAGCAAATAAGGCATGGATTATGTAGGACTTGGTAAGTCAGGCAAGGACTGTAAGCCAGGGAACAGCATGTTGTGATTTACAATTTAATTTTGGCTGCTAAATATATTGTGATATTGGGGCAATTGTATAGAGAAACAAATAAAGAGAAAGAAGACAATTAGAGGGCTATTACAGTTGTTTGGAAAAGAAATGATGTTAACTTTACTAGGGTGATACTAAGGGTTAGATAGCCTGTCTTTGTGCAATTTGGAAAGGGTGATCCTTTCAGTGCAAGTCTTGCCAAGAACCTTGTACCAAGAAAAAAAAAAATTCCTTCTGCCAGAAACACAAAATCCAATACTAAAATAGCAGAGCATGGGCTAAATTTTCAGACAGACTCATCCCTTGGCTAGATGCCCTTGTCCACTGAACAATCCACATAACCACACTCTGTGGGCATGGAGGTAATAGTTGAAGTGTTGCGAAGTGAATGGATTCAGAATATATTTTGAAAATAGAATGGAAACATTGCTATTTGATTGAATATAAGACTGAGGAAAGAATATGAATCAAAGATAATACCTAAATTTCTGACTTGAGGAACTTGGTAAATGTTTACTAAAATTGAAAACAAAGGCAACAGGAGCATGTTTGGGGATGAAAAGCAAAGTTTTAGCAAAATTGTATAAGATGTCTGTTTGAAATCCAAGTGGAAACATGCAGTAACGAAAAAATAATTTGGTCTTTTGGAGGGATGGTTCACATAGTTATATAAAGTCACAGGATTAGGTGAAATCACATAGGATAGTGACTAATGTCTAGATAGAGGAAACAGGGGCTTCAGGACTAAACTCTGGAACATGTGAACATTTGTAATTGAATAGTGAAGGAGGGGCTATCAAAGGAGACTGCGGTGAGGTGAGAAGAAAACCAGGGATTCAAAGGAAGAAAGTGTCTCAAGGAGAGAACTATAGACTTTAACAACATGTAGGTCATTGGCCGGAGAAGGCAATGGTACCCCACTCCAACACTCTTGCCTGGAAAATCCCATGGACGGAGGCGCCTGGGGTCGCTAAGAGTTGGACACGACTGAACAACTTCACTTTCACTTTTCACTTTCCTGCACTGGAGAAGGAAATGGCAACCCCCTCCAGTGTTCTTGCCTGGAGAATCCCGGGGAAGGGGGAGCCTGGTGGGCTGCCGTCTATGGGGTCGCACAGAGTCGGACACGACTGAAGCGACTTAGCAGCAGCAGCAGGTCATTGGCAACCTTGCAAAGAATAGATCTGGTAGACTGGACAGCCTGAACGCTTCATCTGAGTGGTGTGAAGAGAAACTGTAGGCAAGAAAATGGCAGTGTTTATAAACAAAGAGTGTTTCAGTTTTTCCATGGAGGGAGCAGAGAATACGGGACTGTGGCTAAGGTTGGATGGGGTGGGGGTGGGACGCGGTGGTCATTAAAAAAATTTTTTTTTTATTAATAGGCAAGTGGAAATGATTCATAGTAATTGAGAAGCTAGATGCAGGAAATGGAGGGAAAATTACTAGTAGTGAAGCCCTTGAGAGGAGGAAAGAGTCTTGAAAGATCCGCAGCTTTGAAATGTCTGTGAAGCTGTGCAGTTCATAGAATAGTCAGGTTTCAGTCAGAGGGAGAGGCTGAAGAGAACATTCAGAGCCGAGTTAGAGCGTCAGTGCTTTGCTGCTGACAGAGGTTGCTTTGCAAAGGGCACGGTTGAAGGATTTGAAAGTTAAGAGATTAGAGGAGATTCATGGACATACAGCGGAGCGTGGGAAGGCGAGTTCACTCGATGACGGATAGCAGAGGTGTCTTGGGCCTCTCCAAGTGACTACTGAGAACCGAAAGTGAGGAATGACAGGATTAACCCTGAGAGTTTCTTGAGAGAAGGTGGGTAAACAGTTCAAGCTGGAAAACCCAGGGGCGCCCCATATTTTCAATTCCTGCAGCACTTATTTTTTGATAACCAGAGGTGATTGAAACTTCCTCAGAGACATTCTTCCTTAGGAGACTTGCAGCCTGAGTCTCAGTCAGGGTCTCTCTTTTCTGGGAGAGCAATCATTTGGTGGCCCAGGGCCTGGAGAGGGGAGTCTAGACATTGTGTCTTCTCTGCAGCAGGCTGGAGACAGGGCTGCTTCAAAACAGAGGGAAGACTGAAAACAGGAGTTGTTAACTGATTGAATAAATGAAGGGGGGAATGGTGAAATAAATGATTGATTATTAGTTAATATCTTGTTAACAAACAAGGTATTTCTCTGAGCTGAAGGGATAAAATGAATTTTCTCTCCTTCAGGCAATAAATTCTCTTTTTGCAGCTTTAAAGTTCAAAGCTATACACAATTTCCTACTGCTCTCAAAAATCATCTGATTACCTACCCATTAAAAAAACCCTATGATATCTGACTTCTTCCAAGAAGGAAGAAATTCATTTTATTCTTCCCCTGTTGCCACTAATTACAGCATCATTTCCAATATTCATTTTCATTCTCTAATTCCCTGGTAGCTCAGTTGGTAAAGAATCTGCCGGCAGTGCAGGAGACCCAAATTCAACCCCTGGGTTGGGAAGATCCCCTGGAGAGGGAAATGGCAACCCACTCCAGTATTCTTGCCTGGAAAATCCCATGGACAGAGGAGCCTGGGAGGCTACAGTCCACAGGCTTGCAAGAGTCGGACATGACTTAGCAACTAAACCACCACCTTCATTACTGACATTTCACAAACTGAAATTTTTCACTCAAAAATATTGAAATATAAATTAGTTCTTTCTTGGCTTCAGGTAGTTTTTCCTAATGCTGATAGCAACTACAACAGATTTTAATTTTACATTATTGAAAGCAGTTTGGAATATAACAGACATTGTTAGTTGTCTTACCAATATTCACCGGTCAGAAATTGATTTCTGGCTTAACTGGAAATATTCACTGCAAGAAATAAAAAACAACAACAACAACAAAAACAAAAACTGAAGCTTTAGTATTTTTAAAAGACAGAGGATTATTTTTTCATGAAACAAGAACTCTCTGAATAGCATTCTTGAATATTCAGGCTTCATAAATCAATTTTGTTGATATTTTCAAAACAATACTTGTTATTACAAATAGCATATGTTCTAAATTTTCTTTTTTGTTTTCTATTGTCCCTGATCATGTATACATATAAGACAGAATATTTATACCTGAAATAATTCCTGAAGTAAACATAAAAGGCAGTTTCTTCTTTACCATTTAGAAGTCTTAAAAAGTTTTTCCAGGTGTTTAGAAATATGAAATAGCAATTATTTATGTCTTAGAAGGTTTATGGTGTTAATAATCCATTTTGATGCCAATCACAGAATACCTTTCCCTTGCTATCCAGAAAATCAGTATTGTAAAACATTATTCAAAATAGAGTAAAAGTCAACAAGCAACTTAAAAGGTTTATATATTTTGACCAGGAATAGTTGCTTTTAATAATTAACTGGCAGAATAAGAGAAATAATAACATTTATAAACAAAAATTTGTTTATAATATTATGTAGCCAAAAAGAATCATTAAAAGATTGAAAGTACAAAAGCGATTCAAGTCATGTCTAAAAGGTTTATTTATATTAAGTTATTTATAAAAAAAGTAATCTTTTAAATGACTTAATGAAGACCTTGCACTTTTGGCCAAGTTGGAGTAACAAGAACTGGATTTATCCTCTTGCAGAAAATGACTTAAAGTCAGTCACCATATGTGGAAAAAAAAGCAAACAAATAGGTTTTAGATATCAGGCAGCAAAAAAAAAAAAAAAAAAAAATTCCTGAAAGAAAACAAAATAGGTGAGCCCAACCACTATTTCAGCCTACTATCTAGAAAGAATTCCAGGCTACAAGGCAAAGAAGGGAGATCCAGGCAGAGCCTGCCAATCTTCCTGAGTTGAAAAGACAGAGTTGAGAGTCCAAGGAAACCAAGGTGTCTATAGTTCTCTAGGTAGCATATGTAAGAGGGGAGAGCTGTAAGAAGACAGAGCCCCAGATATCTTCAGAAACTTCAACTGAATACTGATGAGCATATGTGTGTGAGGAAAATATATGAGTGTGAAGAAAGAATAACATGAAGGAACTGGAAAGAATGATTGTTGAAATTCACACAGGATTGAAACATGTTTGTCTTCCATTTGGACTTCCCTTGTGGCTCAGACAATAAAGAATCTGCCTGCAGTGTGGGAGACCCAGGTTCAGTCCCTGGATTGAGGTTTCCTCTAGAAGGGAATGGCTACCTACTCCAGTATACTTGCCTGGAGAATCTCATGGACAGAGGAGCCTGGAAGTCTACAGACTATGGGGTCACAAAGAGTCAGACACAACTGAACTACTAACACTTTCACTTTTCCATCAGAGTAGAAAACATTCATAATTCATAAGACATCAGGAAGAGTACTCAGAAAGATATTGCCTAAATAGCAAGACAAAATTAGTCTTAGACTAATGACTGCTTTCATCCTATCTGCACCTCCCCCCTCCCGACCCCCCAAAAAAGGGCCTCAAAAGGATCAAATTGTCTCCAGGTAACTTCATCTTAGAACAAAGCTAAATGATGTTTACAGGAAATACTTGTTTTTGAGTATATTAGCTCAACTAGATAAAATTCACAGTAGAAATTTACTAGGTGTGAAAATAAGCAGAAAAATACAAACCATAATTAGGAATGAAACAAATGATAGCATAAATGGGCATGGACATTGAAACAGTTAATGTAACTATAACCACCATTTCAAGAAAGTAAATGGAGGCCAGAGATGGTAAACAATAAAAAAGGACCAAATCAAAATTCTCAGGAAGAAAATTATAATGTCTGAAATAAAAATATATTAATACAATTAACAGTTTATTAATAATTTCAAAAAGAAAACAATTACTGAACTTGAAGACAGAAAAATAGAACCTATACAAAATGAAATACAGTCACAAAACAGACTGAAATAAAAAGTAAAGATAGCATCAATTAGCTATGAGATGACTTTAGACAGCCTAACATAAGTATAATTGGAGTCTCTGAAGAGGAAGAAGAGAGCATAGCTAAGAAGTTCAAAGAACTCAACAAAACACATGACGAAAACTACACCTAGGCATACCATACTCATACATCTTACAGTTAGCTGGAATGTTGGGGAACTATTATGTCAGAAGAAAAAGAAAATAGTAGCAAACAATGCAAGAAAAAATTGCAGGACAGGAGGCAGTAGAAAAATGTCTTATCAGTAATGAATAGTAATAAATAAGCAGAACTATAAACCCTAAAGCAACCACCAATAATTAAAATAAAATAATTTATGTATTATTATACATAGTATTAACTTAAAACTTATAAATTTTCTTCACTATTGACCAGAAGAGGGAAAGAATGTATAGACCTAGGGTTCTTCATTAGACCCTATTATCTAGAGCTTGGCCTTTGCTACATTATGTTATCATTAAATTTAAACTTCAGAGGCCTAGCCTCTACTTTCTTAACCCTTCCTCTCCTTCCCTGGGTCCTGATTCAAATTGAAGATCAACTCTCTTCATCATATAGATGGATATACTGAGGCCCCCAAAATAGAAAGACTAGATACTTATTAGTCAGGGATATTGTAGATGGATTGCTTTTGTTAAAAGAAAGTTTGACTAGATTACTCTTAATTTCATTCCAATACAAAGGTTCAAAAATCTAAGACTTGCCCAAAGAAAGTCAGTAATTTAGAGCCAAAGCCTGGACTAGGACCCAGATCTGTCCACTCCCAATCCAGAAATCAGTGGAAGATATACCCTAGTTTATCTTTACTGGTGGGGTCACCATAATTTGGATTTTTCAGTTCAGATATTAAATATCTGTTAAACACAGGCAGTGAAATCAAGCTTCAATAGGGAATTTGTCTCATGCAAGATCACCCTGGGAAAAGTCAGTACTATAAGGACTCTCAAATCCCTTCCTTCCCCATCCACCCTATTTCTTAGCTTGCATCTCTAAGGGACTTCATCAGATTATCGTCAGAGCCCAGAGCTCCAAATTTGTCATAACTTGAGATTTTTTAAGCAAGGCTTTCAAACAACCTGTACTAAACCCTGGCATGGAAGAAGAGGTCTATGTCTTTGATAGGCAAAGCCACTCTGAGTTCTCCTAATCCTGCTGAGTCTTGCAGCTTAAAAGGAATATAATCTCCTCTAACATTGACCTGGGCAAGTACTGTGTATTTGGGAGGACAGGGGAAAAGAACAAGCAGAAAGCACGTTTAAGAGCATTATCAGCTTGCTTCGTGTCTGCAAGCTGCTCCAGTCAGCCTGACCCCCATCTCTGGAAGTCACCCTTGAGATCACAGGCTGGCAAAGATGGTGAGCTGCAGGAACAAGCTGTTCCTCTCCTTAAAACAACCAAACCTACAAACTCACCCTTATTGGGACAAAAAGCATTAAATTAGTATTTTTTTCTTCCCACTTTAATGTTACAGCCACTGAACTCATACTGCTAATTGACCAGGCCACTTATCTGCCAAGTATTCTAAGTGGAAGCTCTTTAAATTGTTGTCAGATTCTGACGATTATCTCTTTAGGGGTATCTAAATTCATTCTAGCTATCTGAGTTCTCTATCCAACCAGGATGTACACTTGGAAGACTATGTCTTTGTTTTACTCACAAGTGTGTTGTTAATGTTTAGGATAGAATTGGCATTCAATACACTCATTAATCTATGCATGAGAATGTTTTAAGGGTTTATAGCCATTATGAATCTCAATCTGCACACTAAGACATGCAAAAAAAACCCTTTATTTCCATCAAGTCAATAAAAGGTTACAGCTAATAAGAAAACAAAGGGGGTAAAATGAATTATAAAAGTACTCCATCCTAAAAAAGCAGAAAAAGAGGAGAAAAGTAACAAAGAACAGGTGGGGCAAATTAAAAACAAAACCATAGATAAAAGTCCATTCTTTTCAGTAATCACATTAAAAATAAATGGTTTATATACCCCAATTAAAATAGATAGGATTTAAGAAGCAATATCAAAAGGATGGAAGATTGTGTGTATGTGTGTGTGTGTGTGTACCTGCATGCATGCATGCGCACACATACGTGCTCAGTCATGTCTGACTCTGTGTGACTCCATGGACTGTAGCCCACCAGGCTCCTCCGTCCATGTAATTTTCCAGGCAAGAATATTGGAAAAAGTTGCCATTTCCTCCTTCATGGGATCTTCCTGACCCAGAGATCAAATCCGTGTCTCCTGTATCTCCTGCATTGTCAGGTGGGTTCTTTACCATTGCTCTATCTGGGAAGCCTGTGTGTATATATATATGTATGTATCTATAGTCCAAAGAAGATAGGAGTGACTATACTAATACAGAAAGTCCCCTACATATGAAAGGTCAAGTTGCAAACTTTCAAAGATGCGAATGAGGGTTTGTATGTCCAATCACATTAGTTCATGTGTCTGGTGTTTATAGTCACAGGCATGCATCATCTACAAATGCTTTTGTCTACTTTACTGTATACAGTGCATTAGTACAGTATGTATATTTCAGGGGCAGGGTGTCTGGAGGCACGTATAAAAACAGCAATGATATAGCTGGTACTGCTGGGCTGTGTGCTGTGCTTAGTTGATCGGTCCTGTCTGACTCTTTGTGACCTCATGGACTAGAGCCTGTCAGGCCCCTCTGTTCATGGGGATTCTCCAGGCAAGAATACTGGAGTGGGTTTCCAAACCCTCAGGCAGATTGTCTAAGCCACCAGGAAAGCCCAGCTGGTACTGCTAAGAAGCACCAAAGGATAACAGTGGAAAGAAAAGTGAAAGCAATTGAGAGAGTAAAGTGAGGTGAAAAGATGATAGATGTGGCTCATTCCTATAACATGAATCATTCAACCATAGCATGATTCTAAAGGACAAAGACCAAGATTGTGGAACATGTGAAGTCTGCTGTGCCAATGATGTAAAAAATGATATCGAAGAAGCATAGAAAAGTGATGGAGGAGACAGAGAAACTTCTCAGTGTATGGATATAGGATCAGCAGCGGTGTTGAGTACTGCTCAGCTTAATGCTGATTCAAGAGAAAGCTAAAAGCCTTTATGAAGACTTGTTAAAGAAACATGGTGAAGAATAAGAGGGCACATCTTTTAATGCCAGCCATAGCTGGTTTCGTGGGTTCAAGGCTAGAGCCAACCTTCACAACATAAAAGTAAGTGGTTAGGTGAGTTCAGATACTGTAGCTGCCCAGGAATTTCGTGAAATGCTTCAAGAAATTTTTTATGAAGGTGAGTATTTACCTGACCAGGTTTTTAATGTAGATAAGACAGTACTGTATGGAAGAGGATGCCAGGCCAAAGTTACATCAGTAAGGAGGAAAATCTGATGCCAGGTTATAAGACAACAAAGAATAGGCTAACTCTTTTGTTTGGTGGCAATGTTTCTGGTGGTACGGAGCTGAAGCCTCTCTTTGTTTATCCTTCAGTGAACCCAATTCAGTTCAGTTCAGTTCAGTCACTCAGTCATGTCCGACTCTTTGTGACCCCATGGACTGCAGCATGCTAGGCATCCCTGATCATCACCAACTCCCCGCGTTCACTCAAACTCATGTCCACTGAGTCAGTGATGCCATTCAACCACCTGATCCTCTGTTATCCCCTTCTCCTCTCGCCTTCAATCTTTCCCAGCATCAGGGTCTTTTCCAATGAGTCAGTTCTTTGCATCAGGTGGCCAAAGTATTGGAGTTTCAGCTTCAGCATCAGACCTTCCAATGAACACCCAGGACTGATCTCCTTTAGGATGGACTGGTTGGATTTCCTTGCAGCCAAAGGGACTCTCAAGAGTCTTCTCCAACACTACAGTTCAAAAGCATCCATTCTTTGCTGCTCAGCTTTCTCTATAATCCAACTCTCACATCCATACACGACTACTGGAAAAACCATAGCCTTGACTAGACAGACCTTTGTTGGCAAAGTAATGTCTCTACTTTTTAATATGCTGTCGTGTTGGTCATAACATTCCTTCCAAGGAGTAAGCATCTTTTAATCATGGCTGCAGTCACCATCTGCAGTGATTTTGGAGCCCCCCAAAAGTCTCTCTTTGTTTCCACTGTTTTCCCATCTATTTGCCATGAACTGATGGGACTGGATGCCATGATCTTAGTTTTCTGAATGCTGACCTTTGAGCCAACTTTTTCACTATCCTCTTTCACTTTCATCAAGAGGCTCTTTAGTTCTTCTTCACTTTATGCCATAAGGGTGGTGTCATCTGCGTATCTGAGGTTACTGATATTTCTCCCAGCAATCTTGATTCCAGCTTGTGCTTCTTCCAGCCCAGCATTTCTCATGATGTACTCTGCATATAAGTTAAATAAGCAGGGTAACAACATACAGCCTTGACTTACTCCTTTTCCTATTTGGAACCAGTCTGTTGTTCCATGTCTAGTTCTAACTATTGCTTCCTGACCTTCATACAGATTTCTCAAGAGGCAGGTCAAATGATCTGGTATTCCCATCTTTTCCCACAGTTTGTGGTGATCCACACAGTCAAAGGATTTGGCATAGTCAATAAAGCAGAAATAGATGTTTTTCTGGAACTCTCTAGTTTTTTTTTTTGGTGATCCAATGGATGTTGGCAAATTGATCTCTTGTTCCTCTGCCTTTTCTAAAATCAGCTTGAACACCTGGAAGTTCACAGTTCACGTATTGCTGAAGCCTGGCTTGGAGAATGTTGAGCGTTACTTTACTAGCATGTGAGATGAGTGCAATTGTGTGGTAGTTTGAGCCTACCAGTAAGACAGTAGGCGCTGAGAGAGGGCATCAGAGGGCAGACAGACTGAAACCACAATCACAGAGAACTAACCCCCATCTAATCACATGGACCACAGCCTTGTCTAACTCAATGAAACTAAACCATGCCATGTAGGGCCACCCAAGATGGACGGGTCAAGGTGAAGAGTTCTGACAAAATGTGGTTCACCGGAAAGGGAATGGCAAACCACTTTAGTTTTCTTGCCTTGAGAACCCCATGAACAGTATGAAAAGGCAAAAAGATAGGACACTGAAAGATTAACTCCCCAGGTCGGTAGGTGCCCAATATGCTACTGGAGATCAGTGGAGAAATAACTCTAGAATGAGTGAAGAGGTGGAGCCAAAGCAAAAACAACACTCGAGTGTGGATGTGACAGGTGATAGAAGCAAGGTCCAATGCTTCTAGAGCAATATTGCATAGGAACCTGGAATGTTAGGTCCATGAATCAAAACAAATTGGAAGTGGTCAAACAGGAGATGGCAAGAGTGAACATTGACATTCTAGGAATCAGTGAACTAAAATGGATTGGAATGGGTGAATTTAACTTAGATGACCATTATATCTACTATTGTAGGCCAGAATCACTTAGAAGAAATGGAGTAGCCATCATGGTCAACAAAAGAATCCAAAATGCAGTACTAGGATACAATTTCAAAAACGACAGAATGATCTCTGTTCATTTCCAAGGCAAACCATTCAGTGTCACAGTAATCCAAGCCTATGACCCAACCAGTAATGCTGAAGAAGCTGAAGTTGAACAGTTCTATGAAGACCTATAAGACCTTCTAGAATTAACACCCCAAAAAGATGTCCATTATAGGGGACTGGAATGCAAAAAGTATGAAGTCACGAAACACCTGGAGTAATAGGCAAATTTGGCCTTGGAGTACAGAATGAAGCAGGGCAAAGGCTAATGGAGTTTTGCCAAGAGAACACACTGGTCATAGAAAATGCCCTCTTCCAACAACACAAGAGAAGACTCTACACATGGATACCACCAGATGGCCAACACTGAAATCAGATTGATTATATTCTTTGTAACCAAAGATGGAGAAGCTCTATACAGTCAGCAAAACCAAGACAGGGAGTGGACTGTGGCTCAGACCATGAACTCCTTATTGCCAAATTCAGACTTAAATTGAAGAAAGTAGGGAAAACCACTAAACCATTCAGGTATGACCTAAATCAAATCCCTTATGATTATACAGTGGAAGTGAGATATAGATTTAAGGGACTAGATCTGATAGACAGAGTGCCTGATGAACTATGGAGGGAGGTTCATGACATTGTACAGGATACAGGAATCAAGACCATCCCCAAGAGAAAGAAATGCAGAAAAGGAAAATGACTGTCTGAGGAGGTCTTAAGAAGTAGCGTGAAATGAAGAGAAGTGAAAAGCAAAGTAGAAAAGGGAAGATATATCCATTTGAATGCAAAGTTACAAAGAATAACAAGGAGAGATAAGAAAGGTTTCCTCAGTGATCAATGCAAAGCAATAGAGGAAAACTATTGAATGGAAAAAACTAGAGATCTCTTCAAGAAAATTAGAGATACCAAGGGAATATATCATACAAAGATGGGCTCAATAAAGGACAGAAATGGTAGGGACCTAACAGAAGCAGAAGATATTAAGAAGAGGTGACAAGAATACACAGAAGAACTGTACAAAAAAGATCTTCACGATCCAGATAATTACGATGGTGTGATCACTCACCAAGAGCCAGACATCCTGGAATGTGAAGTCAAGTGGGCTTTAGGAAGCATCACATGAACAAAGCTAGTAGAGGTGATGGAATTCCAATTGAGCTATTTCAAATCTTAAGAGATGATGCTGTGAAAGGGCTGCACTCCATATGCCTGCAACTTTGGAAAACTCAGCAGTGGCCACAGGACTGAATAGGGTCAGTTTTCATTCCAATCCCAAAGAAAGGCAATGCCAAAGAATGCTCAAACTACCGCACAGGCCTATTATAGTACAGTGCTATCGGATAGCCAAGTGTGTTAGTTGGATACCTATGCTAACTTTGTTGAACTTGGAAACTAGCTGGACTTACGAAGAACGTGTTCTTGGAATAAAACTCATTCATATGTAAGGGATTTACTGTATCAGACAAGACAGATTTCTGATCAAAGAATATTGCTGGTGATAAAGAAACAGTATTTCATAAAGTTATATGACAATCTAAAATAATTATTTAAGTAAAAACACAACTTCAAAATATGTAAAACAGAAACCAATAGAACTGTAAAGAGAAATAAAAGACAAATCCACAATTTCAGTTCAAATTTTCAACACCTTTTCACAATGTAATACATCTTTCAATAGTCCTTTCACAATAGTTTATAGGATAAGTAGACACAATCAGTAGAGGTTTAGAAGACCAGGAAAACACTACCAACTAAATTGACTTAATTGACAGTTTTAGAACACTTCTCCCAACAATAGCAGAATAGCATATTCTATTCAAGTATACAAAAATCATTCACCACTGTAGGCCATGGTATAAGCAAAAAACAATCTCAGTATTTTTGAAATAATTAAAATCATGCAAGTATATTGTCAGATAACAATGGAACTAGTTTAGAAGTCAAAACCAGTAAATACTTGGAGATGACCCTAAAATTTGAAAACAGCAGCAGCTTTTAAAATCTGTGTGTCATAAAAGAAGTGGAAAGGGAAATTAGTATTTTGAATGGAATGAAGACAAAAGACACAGCATATCAGAATTTGTCAGATGCAGTTTAGTAAGTGCTTAGAAAAAAGATTATATCAATTAATATTGATATACTAGAACAAAAGAAGTTTCATATCAATGACTTCAACATCCACTTCAAGAACTAGAAAAAGATCTAGTTGAATACAATGTAAGAAGGAAAGGGAAATTACAAAAGCAAAAATCATTTAAATAGAATACAGAAAAAAAAATATTGAAATCACTACAGCCTAACCCATTTCTTTTCATTAAAATTGAAAAAAATCTGGCCAAACTTATGAAGAAAAAAGAAATGCAAATTACCAATATCTGGAATGAGTGAGGTGACATAAGTAAATCACCTGCAGATATTAAAATAGTAATATGAGAATATTATGAACACATTTATGCCATTAAGTTTGATATATAGAGCAAAAAGAAAATTTCTTGAAGTACACAACCAAGTATGAAAGATGACTCAAGAAGAAATAGATAATGTAAAACTCACTGCATCTATTTAAAAATGAATTTGTAGCTAAAAATTTTACTCTGTACTCTTAAGAAAACTGCAGGCTTGGATGGTTCTACTGACATATTCTATGAGATGCTGATGAGTATTTTGTACGTTAACTCTTGTAGACAGTATAAAAGGAAGGGATTCTTCCTAGTTTGTTCTATGAGATTATCATCACCCAAGACCAAAAAACCAGCCAAACACATTACAAGGAAAGATAACTATAGAAAAATATTTCTCAGAAACATAGAAGCAACTTTTTTTAAAGTTAGCAATTCAAATGGAACACTATAAAATGATCATGATTCATTACTATTTAGAGTTCATCCTAGGAATGCTGGTTTATTTGAAAATCAATGTAATTCATCATATTGAAGTCTATCTAATAAAAATCATGATTTTCTCCACAGTTACCAAAAAAGCATTTGAGAAATCCAAAATCCACTGCTGATTAATACTCTCAGCAGACCAGGAGTAGAGAACTTCCTCAACTTGATAAGGAAACCAATGGAAAACCTGTAGTTAACCTTATGTCTTAACACTGAATGCTTTCCCCTGAACATCAAAAAAGTCTGTCTGTTCTTATTACTTCTATTTTAAACTCTTCTGGATTTTTTTCAGCAGCTGAGAGGAATGAAAAAGAAAGAAGAAGATGGTGGAGGAAGAGGACGGGGAGACACTTTCTCCCCCACAAATTCACTGAAAGATTATTTGAACGCTGAGGAATTTTGTGGAATTTTCCACAAAACAACTTCTGAACACTGGCAGAGGACCTAGAAAGGCAGCCCATTGTTTTCGAAAGGAGGTAGGATATAATATAAAATATTTATAATATAAAATATAATATAAAATATAAAAAGAAAGACAAAAGAGTTAGGGATGAAGACCCGTCTCGGGGAGGGAGTCATGAAAGAAGAGAAGTTTCCAAACACCAGGAAACCCTCTCACCGGTGGGTCTGTGGGGAGTTTTGGAATCTCAGAGGGCAACATAACTGAGAGGAAAAAATAAATAAATAAAACCCACAGATTATGCGCCCAACCGCAACTCCCAATGGAGAAGTAGCCCCGATGCGTGCGTCCGCCACCAGCAAGCAGGAGCTGAACAGGGAGGCATGGGCTGCATTGCTTAGGGTAAGAACTGGGCCTGAATGCCCCGAGAACAATCTGAGGGAGCTAACTTGAAACAGCAACCCAAACTGTGGGAGAGCCAGAGAGAGAGAGAGAGAGAGAGAAAAGAGAGAGAACTTTCCAGTGAAAAGCTCTAACCTAAGGCACTGCCAGCCTGCTCACAGAACAAAGGACTGAGAGAATACCAGAGGAGAGCTAGCTGGCTGCAGACAAGCCCATCCCCCGCTGGAGGCAGAGAGGCCGGCGGGCGACAGCCAGAGCCGGGTGGAGAAGGGCGATCTCGGCCCCAGAGACGGCATCCTCCACCAAACTGTGAGCAGGCTCCCGGTTGCTAGCCAAGTCTTCCTGGGAGCATGGACGGTTGACATCCACCAGGAGGGTCGCCGCCGGAGGTCAACTCCCCAGAGGAGACACACAGCACACCTGAGGCGGCGCTCCCGCTGCGCACCCAGGAAACCGAGCGTCTGAGACGGGGGAGGTGAGAAGACGCACTGCCCACCTCAGGACTGTGCGCTCACCAAGCTCCTGGTCACCTCAGCTGCTCGGACCTGGGAAGGGCACAAAACGCAGGCCCGACTAAGTCTGCGCCTCTGTGGAGTACCCGAGAACCTGAACCTGAGCGGCTTAGACCTGGGAAGTGCACACAACCCAGGGCCCGCTTTAGACAGTTCCCCTGCAGAGCAACCTGGAGCCTGAGCAGTGTAGACTGGGAAAGCACCCACGCCGTGAGCGGGGGCAAACCCAGTGTGGCCCAGACCCTGCAAGCGCTCCCCACACACGCCTCCCTCCCCGCAGCACAATTGAACAAGTGAGCCTAAATAAGTGACCACCACAGCCCCCTTGTGTCACGGCGGAAATTAGACACTGAAGAGACCTGCAAACAGATGAAGCCAAAATAAACAGAGGCGGCTGCTTTGGAAGTGAAAGGTGCAACAGATTAAAACCCGGTAGTTAGCACCAACTACATTGGAAGGGGCCTATAGACCTCGAAAAGAAGTATAAGCTGAAATAAGGAACTATCTGAAACTGAACTGACCCCACACTGCCTGCAACTGTTCCAGAGAAATTCCCAGATATATTTTACTATTATCATTTTTTTAAATTTAAGAAATTAAAAAAAAAATTTAAGTCCTTTATTACTCATTGAATTTTCATTTTTATAACTTACTATTACCTTGCAAAAAAAGACCCTATTTTTAAAGCAAATTTCACATATATTTTTAATAATTTTTGTGACTTTAAAAAAAAATATTGTATTCTTGAGAGTCTAACCTCTACTCTAGATTTTTAATCTTTGCTTTTTGGTATTTGTTATCAACTTGGCACATTTAAGAATCCAATCTTTAGTACCCATTTTTACTTAGGAGTGTGATTACTGGCTTGATTACTCTCTTCCCGCTTTGACTCTCCTTTTTCTCCCCCAGGTCACTTCTATCTCCTCCCTCCCCCTTCTCTTCTCTACCCAACTCTGTGAATCTCTGTGCATGCTCTGGGCTGTGGAGAACACTTAGGGAACTGATTACTGGCTGGATCTGTCTCTCTCCTTTTGATTCCCCCTTTTCTCCTCCCGGTCACCTTTGTCTCCCTCCTCCCTCTTCTTTTCCCCATGTAACTCTGTGTCCCTCACTGTGGGGAGTCTTTTCTCCATTAACCTAGATGTTTTATCATTGGTGCAGTATGGATGGAGCAGTCTTGAGGCTACTGTAACAATAAGACTGAAAACCAGAGGCAGGAGGCTTAAATCCAAAACTTGAGAACACCAGAAAACTCCTGACTCCAGGGAACATTAATCGACAAGTGCTCATAAAAAAGCCTCCATATCTACACTGGAACCAAGCTCCACCCAAGAGCCAACAAGTTCCAGAGCAAGACATACCATGCCAATTCTCCAGCAATGCAGGAACGTAGCCCTGAGCATTAATATACAGGCTGCCCAAAGTCACACCAAACTCATAGACACCTCAAAACTCACTACTTGACACTTCATTGCACTCAAGAGAGAAGAGATCCAGCTCCACCCACCAGAACACAGACGCAAGCTTCCCTAACCAGGAAACCTTGACAAGCCACTCGTCGAACCCCACCCACAGGAAGGAACTTTCACAATAAAGAGTTACCACAAACTTCGAGCATACAGAAAGCCCACCCCAAACACAGCAATCTAAACCAAGATGAAAAGGCAGAGAAATATTCAGCAGGTAAAGGAACATGATAAATGCCTACCAAACCAAACAAAAGAGGAGGAGATAGGGAGTCTACCTGAAAAAAAATTCAGAATAATAATAGTAAAAATGATCCAAAATGTTGGAAACAAAATGGAGTTACAGATAAATAGTCTGGAGACAAGGATTGAGAAGATGCAAGATATGTTTAACAAGGACCTAGAAGAAATAAAAAAGAGTCCATCAATAATGAATAATGCAATAACTGAGATCAAAAACACTCTGGAGGGAACCAACAGTAGAATAACTGAGGCAGAAGATAGAATAAGTGAGGTGGAAGATAGAATGGTGGAAATAAATGAAGCAGAGAGGAAAAAAGAATGAAAAGAAATGAGGACAACTTCAGAGACCTCTGGGGCAATGCCAAACACCCCAACATTCGAATCATAGGAGTCCCAGAAGAAGAAGACAAAAAGAAAGGCCACGAGAAAATACTTGAGGAGATAGTAGTTGAAAACTTCCCTAAAATGGGGAAGGAAGTAGCCACACAAGTCCAAGAAACCCAGAGAGCCCCAAACAGGATAAACCCAAGGCAAAATACCCGAAGACACATATTAATCAAATTAATGAAGATCAAACACAAAGAACAAATATTAAAAGCAGCAAGGGAGAAACAACAAATAACACACAAGAGGATTCACATAAGGAAAACAGCTGATCTTTCAATAGAAACTCTTCAGGCCAGAAGGGAATGGCAGAACATACTTAAAGTGATGAAAAAGAAAAACCTACAACCCAGTTCACTGTATGCAGCAAGGATCTCATTCAAATATTAGGGAGAAATCAAAAGCTTTACAGACAAGCAAAAGCTGAGAGAATTCAGCACCACCAAACCAGCTCTTCAACAAATGCTAAAGGATCTACTCTAGACAAGAAACACAGAAAAGGTGCATAAACTCGAACCCAAAACAACAAAGTAAATGGAAATGGGACCATACCTATCAATAATTACCTTAAATGTAAATGGGCTGAATGCCCCAACCAAAAGACAAAGACTGGCTGAATGGATACAAACACAAGACCCTATATGTGCTGTCTACAAGAGACCCACCTCAAAACAAGGGACACATACAGACTGAAAGTGAAAGGGTGGAAAAATATATTTCACGCAAATGGAGACCAGAAGAAATCAGGAGTAACAATACTCATATCAGATAAAGTAGACTTTAAAACAAAGGCTGTGAAAAGAGACAAAGAAGGACACTACATAATGATCAAAGGACCAATCCAAGAAGAAGATATAACAATTATAAATATATATGCACCCAACATAGGAGCACTGCAACATGTAAGGCAAATGCTAACAAGTATGAAAGGGGAAATTAACAGTAACACAATAATAGTGGGAGACTTTAATACCCCACTAACCCCTATAGATAGATCAACTAAGCAAAAAATTAGCAAGGAAACACAAACTTTAAATGGTACAACAGACCAGTTAGACCTAATTGATATCTATAGGACATTTCACCTTAAAACAATGAATTTCACCTTTTTTTCAAGTGCACATGGAACCTTCTCCAGGATAGATCACATCCTGGGCCATAAATCTAGCCTTGGTAAATTAAAAAAAATTGAAATCATCCCAAGCATCTTTTCTGATCACAATGAATTAAGATTAGATGTCAAAGTGAAAGTGAAGTCACTCAGTCGTGTCCGACTCTTTGTGACCCCATGGACTATAGCCTACCAGATTCCTCAATCCATGGGATTTTCCAGGCGAGAATACTGGAGTGGGTTGCAATTTCCTTCTCCAGGGGATCTTCCCAACCCAGAGAATAAAACCGGGTCTCTGGCATTGTAGGCTGATGCTTCACCATCTGAGCCACTAGGGTGTCTCTTAATGTCAACTATAGGAAAAAAAAAACTATTAAAAATGCAAACATATGGAGGCTAAACACACTTCTGAATAACCAACAAATCACAGAAGAAATCAAAAAACAAATAAAAATATGCATATAAATGAGTGAAAATGAAAACACAACAACCCAAAACCTATGGGGCTCAGTAAAAGCAGTGCTAAGGGGATGGTTCATAGCAATACAAGCTTACCTCAAGGAGCAAGAGAAAAATCAAATAAATAACCTAACTCTACACCTAAAGCAACTAGAAAAGGAAGAAATGAAGAACCCGAGGGGTTAGCAGAAGGAAAGAAATCATAAAAATTAGGGCAGAAATAAATGAAAAAGAAACAAAGGAGACCATAGCAAAAATCAGCAAAGCTAAAAGCTGGTTCTTTGAGAATATAAATAAAATAGATAAACCATTAGCCAGACTCATCAAGAGAAAAAGGGAGAAGAATCAAGTCAACAAAATTATAAATGGAAATGGAGAAATCACAACAGAAAACACATAAATACAAAAGATCATAAGAGACTACTATGAGCAACTATATGCCAATAAAATGGACAATTTGGAAGAAATGGACAATTCCTTAGAAAAGTATAACTTTCAAAAATTGAACCAGGAATAAATAGAAAATCTTAACAGACTCATCACAAACACGGAAATCAAAACTGTAATCAGAAATCTTCCAGCAAACAAAAGCCCAGGACCAAACAGCTTCACAGCTGAATTCTACCAAAAATTTAGAGAAGAGCTAACACTTATCCGAATCAAACTCTTCCAGAAAATTGCAGAGGAAGGTAAACTTCCAAACTCATTCTATGAGGCCACCATCACCCCAATACCAAACCAGACAAAGATGCTAAAAAAAAAAAAAAGGAAAAGTATAGGCCCATATCACTGATGAACATAGATGCAAAAATCCTTAACAAAATTCTAGCAAGCAGAGTCCAACAACATATTAAAAAGATCATACATCATGACCAACTGGGCTTTATTCCAGGAATGCAAGGAATCTTTAATATCTACAAATCAATCAGTGTGATACACCACATTAACAAGTTGAAAGATAAAAACCATATGATTATCTCAATAGATGCAGAGAAAGCCTGTGACAAAATTCAACATCCATTTATGATAAAAACCCTCCAGAAAGCAGGCACAGAAGGAGCATACTTCAATGTAATAAAAGCCATATATGATAAACCCACAGCAAACATTATCCTCAATGGTGAAAAATTGAAAGCATTTCCCCTACAGTCAGGAATGAGACAAGGGTACCCACTCTCCACTACTATTCAACATAGTTTTGGAGATTTTAGCCACAGCATCAGAGAAGAAAAAGAAATAGAAGGAATCCAGATTGGAAAAGAAGAAGTAAAACCCTCACTGTTTGAAGATGACATGATCCTCTACATAGAAAGCCCTAAAGACTCCACCAGAAAATGATTAGAGCTAATCGATGAATATAGTAAAGTTGTAGGATAGAAAATTAACACAGAGAAATCCCTTGCATTCCTATGCACTAACAATGAGAAAACAGAAAGAGAAATTAAGGCAACAATTCCATTCACCATTGCAATGAAATGAATGAAATATTTAGGAACAAATCTACCTAAAGAAACAAAAGACCTATATATAGAAAAAGATACATATATGTTGAGAAAGAAGAATGGAACTGGAGGAATCAACCTGCCTGACTTCAGGCTCTACAACAAAGCCACAGTCATCAAGACACTATGGTACAGGCACAAAGACAGAAATATAGATCAATGGAACAAAATAGAAAGCCCAGAGATAAATCCATACACCTATGGACACCTTATCTTTGACAAAGGAGGCAAGAATATACAATGGAGAAAAGACAATCTCTTTAACAAGTGGTGCTTGGAAAACTGGTCAACCACTTGTAAAAGAATGAAACTAGAACACTTTCTAACACCATACACAAAAATAAACTCAAAATGCATCAAAGATCTAAACATAAGTCCAAAAACTATAAAACTCCTAGAGGAAAAGCATAGGCAAAACACTCTCTGATATAAATCACAGCAGGATCCTCTATGACCCACCTCCCAGAGTAATGGAAGTAAAAGCAAAGATAAACAAATGGGGCCTAATTAAGCTTTAAAACTTTTGCACAATGAAGGAAACTATAAGCAAGGTGAAAAGACAGCCTTCAGAATGGGAGAAAATAATAGCAAATGAAGCAACTGACAAAGAATTAATCTAAAAAATATACAAGAAGCTCCTGCAGCTCAATTCCAGAAAAATAAATGACCCAATCAAAAAATGGACCAAAGAACAAAACAGACTTTTCTCCACAGAAGACATACAGATGGCTAACAAACACATGAAAAGATGCTCAACATCACTTATTATCAGAGAAATGCAAATCAAAACCACAATGAGGTAGCATCTCTTGCCAGTCAGAAAGGCTGCTATCCAAAAGTCTACAAACAATAAATGCTGGAGAGGGTGTGGAGAAAAGGGAACCCTCTTACACTGTTGCAAGCTAGTATAGCCGCTATGGAGAACAGTGTGGAGATTCCTTAAAAATCTGGAAGTATGCCATATGACCCAGCAATCCCACTGTTGGACATACACACTGAGGAAACCAGAAATGAAAGAGACACGTGCACCCCAATGTTCATCGCAGCACTGTTTATTATAGCCAGGACATGGAAGCAACCTAGATGCCCACTGGCAGACAAATGGATAAGGAAGCTGTGGTACATATACACAAGGAAATATTACTCAGGCATTAAAAGGAATTCATTTGCATCAGTTCTAATGAGGTGGATGAAACTGGAGCCCATTATACAGAGTGAAGTAAGTCAGAAAGAAAAACATCAATACAGTATACTAATGCATATATATGGAATTTAGAAAGATAGTAATGATGACCCTATATGTGAGACAGCAAAAAAGACACAGATGTAAACAACAGACTTTTGGACTCTGTGGGAGAAGGTGAGTGAGGGATGATTTGAGAGAACACCATTGAAACATGTATATTATCATATGTGAAACAAATCGCCAGGCCAGATTCCATGCATGGGACAGGGTGCTCGGGGCTGGTGCACTGGGATGACCCTGAGGGATGGGATGGGGAGGGAGGTGGGAGAGGGGATTCTGGATGGGGAACACATGTACACCCATGGCGGATTTATATCAATGTATGGCAAATACTGAACTGAACTGAATGGCAAAAACCTCCACAGTGTTGTAAAGTAATTAGCCTCCAATTAAAATAAATTAATTAATTTAAAAAAAAGAAAAGATATCAAGAAAAGAAAAAAGAAATCAAAATTCTTCGTTCATGGTTGTGTAGCAAATGTTACATATATATGAAATAGCTAATAGAACTAGTAAGTGAATTTATCAAATTTTGCAGAACATATGATCAATTTTAAAAAATCAGTTATAATTTTGGTGTGGTTGTGACAAACAGTTAGAAACTAAAATTAGAAATATATTGCCACTTACACTAATAAAGAAAATATGAAATATTTAGCAATAAACTTGACAAAAGATGTAGAAGATCTGTATTTTGAATAATGGCAAAATATTGCTGAGTTACATTATATGATTTAAATGAATGGAGATACAGAGCTTAGATAACAAAGCATTAGATAACTATTGTTAGATGTCAGTTTTCCTCTTATGTACATATAGATTAAAGACCCTCTTCATGGGAATCCTAACAAACTTAATTTGATATTGACAAGGTGATTAAAAAAACAAACAAACAAACAAACAAAAAACCACAAAGACCAAGAGCATCAAATAATACTAAAAATGAAAAACAAATTTGGAAGATTTACACTATTCAACTTCTGGACTTTAATACAAAGGAACAGTAATAAAGGCATTGTGGTGTTGGTGTCTAGATAGATTCATAGGTCAATGAAAGAGAATGAAGAGTTTAGAAACAGTCTCACAGATAAAGTCAGTTAATTTCAACAAAAGTACAGATGCAGTTCAATGGATAAAGTGTAGTTTTTTTCAAGAAATGGTGCTGGAATAATTGGATGCTTATATGCAAAAAAATTAATGAACTTCAAGCTATATCTCACAGCACATACAGATTAACTAAAAATCTGTCATCGGTCTAAGTGAGAGACCTAGAATTAATAAATTTTTAACAGAAAATATAGAGGAAAAGTCTTTTGATTTGGGGTTAGACAAAGGTTACTTAGATACCACACTTAAAGCACAGTACTGATAAAAACTTGAAGAATTAGACTTCATCAAAATTAAGAATGTATGGCAAAAACCTCTACAATATTGTAAAGTAATTAGCTTCCAACTAATAAAAATAAATGAAAGAAAAAAATACACACATATATATACAAACATGCTACCTTTCTGTTTGCTTAAATAAATGTATTTTTAAATGACTGAACTTATAACACAGCAGAATTTTTCCAGAAGTACTTATTTTCTTGTTTCTGATTGTCACTGGCAAACCATTGACTAGATACAGGAGACTCTTAATTCTAGAAAGGTCATTTCCTGCCATTGAGAGATCAGTTTCAGAAATGCCATTAAAAGTCAGTGAAATCCTGGAAAATTTTTGATGACAGTGAGCAGAACGCCTATTCATGAAAACAATTATTTTTATAGACTACTTTGTCTCAATATAATTTAGATGCCCATCCAACAAAAAGAAGCTTCCAAGAAAGAAGTCATTCTTCTGGCAAAGATGAAAATGCCAACATTGAAACCTTCTTCAGTTCATTTCAAGGTTTGAATTCTTATATTCTTAAAATATTTTAATAAACTGTCAGCATGTAGAAATCCATATAAAAAAATTAAGAATTCCTGCTCTTCAAAAGACATGGCTAAATAATAAGAAACAACCCATAATATGGCAGAAGTATTTTTAAGTTATACATCTGGTAATGAATGTGTATTCAAAATATACATCAATTGTAAAATCCCCAGATGCAGTAATAAGAAAACTGACAATGTAATAAAAATGTACACAGCATTTGAACAAACACTTCCAAAGGAGATAAACGGACAGCAAATGAACATGAAAGGATATTCAACATCATTAGTTTTTAAGGGAACAGTAGCTATTATAAAATATCATTAGATACCTATTAAAATGCCAAAAATTTTAAGGCCATGCAGCAAAGGATTCATATTGTACAAGTGGGACTTATATAAAAACAGTAAGAAATGCAAACTAATTTATAGTCATAGCAAGCTTATCAATAATTTAAGGATGAACGTGGGGCCTAACGTGAGGTGGGATCCAAGAGGACCAAGTATGAGTAAGACTTTGGTGATAAGGGTGTGTCATATTTTCACTGTATTCATGCTTTTGCAGTTGTATTATGTATAAAAACTCATCAAAATATACACTTTAAATATTTTCAGTTTACTATATGTTAATTATACATCCTTAAAGCTGTAAAAGGAAAAGAACCTTACTATTTTATGTTCATGTTTATTAAAAGTAATATGATATGGATTTGTTTATGCTATACTACAACTCAATCTGGCAATAAAATATGAAAAAAAAAATTTTGACTATGAACATGTGTATTATATACACATTTCATAGGGTATTATATAAATGTTATAAGATGAGAATCTACTACTTTTAGAATAAAAACAAACATACTATGAAAAAAGGACATTATATCTCATCAATGTCTGTACTAAAGATTATTCTTTCTCTTCCACTCTTAAATCATGCTCTTTCCTTTGTTGTGTGAAATCTAGGAATCTTGGGTTTATTATTTTTTTTCTTCCACAATCACTCTTCACTCAATGTACAATTGATTATCTATTTTTCTGATTTTTTAAATAATAGAAGCAGAAAACTCTGCTAGAGACCTGCAGTCACCAAAGTGATCACTGACATAAGACAGCATTACTAAGGAAAGTGAAAAGATAGGCAGACCAGCACTATCATGAATAGCTATGAGTGAACCTGAATTAGCAATGAAGTGTTTAAAAGTCTGTTAATCTGTATTTGTCCATAATAATTACAAATAAATTACCTGGCTTTGTGAAGAAATATTAAGATAGCTCCAAGACTCTTTCCCAGCAAAAAGTGTCAGATAAATGAGGAATTTTTCTGATATAGCCATACAATTTTAGGAAAGTAAAGTGTTGGCTTTGATTTTCAAATACATTTTAAGTGATGTTTGTGAAGTGAAGTCGCTCAGTCGTGTCCGACTGTTTGTGACCCCGTGGACTGTAGCCTACCAGGCTCCTCCATCCATGGGATTCTCCAGGCAAGAATACTGGAGTGGGTTGCCATTTCCTTCTCCAGGGGATCTTCCCGACCCATTTAAATGATGTTTAAATACATTTAAAAGATGTTCATTCTAAACTCACTTTTTTCCTACTTTAAGAGAGAAACACCGGTCAAATTAAGGAAAAGAGAGCTAAGATACATTTTATTTTGTATTTTTACTGACATTAAGAAAATTTATTGACGTTGATAAAGATAAAAGTTTTGTTCTTTTTTAGTGATTATTATCATCAGAGTGTTTAAAAGTCATCTGAGAGGAACTCCAGTGGAAAAGTCTATTCCAAAAGAACTTGTTGAGTACTAAATTGATTGTTTAAATTGTTGAGTACAAAGTTGATGAAAAAGTTAATAGAATAGTAGCTAGAGTATATATGGCCACACAATTTATGCATGTTCATCAAGATAAGCACAGTTCTTACTGATTAAAGTAGTCACAGGGTAATGATGCCTGGTCCATGATGAGGCCACTCAAGATGATGGCAAAGAACAAGATGGCAGAGGAGTAGGTGGATGTGGAGTACATCTCTCTCCACGGGTACATCAGGAATACACCTTCAGATGCAGAAGTGCATGCAGAACACCAGCTGAGAGTGGACAGGAGTATCTGACCAATGGAAAAGAATACATAGAGCCACACAAAACGCTGTAGGATGAAGGAATTGGGGGAAAAGCAAGAGTGTTAGTAGGATTGGACTCCCCCTTGGTGGGTGGGGAAACAAGCAGGGGTCCGATCCCTACATCGGGGCAATTTTCTGAGTGTGAGGAGAAACATTTAAGGCTGAGAGTGAAATAGCTGATCTGTGGCAGCCTAAATGGAATGAGGATCCAACAGTCCTTGCTGCAGCCATACATAGTCCGGACAGGGGCGCAGGCCCCCTGGAAGGTGCAGCAGCTGGGAGCTGGAGTTTAGGGATTGTGGAGCAATCCCAAGGCCAGGGCTGCAGTTGACTGCAGCGAGAAGACCGAGGGGATGTGACGGAGGAGATTGTGGTGGGAAATGCCTGTGGAGGAAAGCCAGGCAGTCATGGAAGCAAGGTGATACTGCTGAGTCATGCATAGAAGGTGGAGCTATCATCATATCCTCTCTCTCCCCACACGCCAGCATCAGCAGTTGAAGAATAGAGAGGCTGGCCCATCAAATGCCTCATGCCCCGAACTACAGAGTAGGACCCCACCCAGGGTGCTCCTTTAAGTGCCTGCGGCCCCAATCTACAGAGGAGGACCCCAGCCAGGGGGCCCCTCTATGTGCCTGATGCATGGAACAACAGAGAAGGACCCCAGGCAAGGGAGCCCTCTAAATGCCTGAATGGGTGGAGCTATGCAGAAAGACTGACCAAAAAGGCCTTCTGATCGCCAGCTACGAGAGGCTCAAAAAAACACTCTGATAGGGCCATAACTCCATAGGCAAAAAATGGTCTTGCATCTACGCATGCAGGGTCACTTCAGTCATGTCCAACTCTTTGCGACCCTATAGACTGTGGTCTGCCAGGCTTCTCTGTTGGGGGTGGGGTTCTCCAGGCAAGAATATCAGAGAGTATTGGTCAATACTGGTTGCCATACCCTTCTAGAGCACTGTATTTCCTGCTGCCCTAGCCACCAACTCCCCTGAGTACCTGGTGCTGCCAGAGCCCCTGTGACCCAAGCAGCTGCACCGCCTCCACACCTGGCCTCACAGGGGCAAATCCAAGTCCTCCAGGGCAGCCTCAGGAGCAAACCCCAGTGTACGACCCACATGCAGAAGTGTAAATAAAACCACAATTGAAACCCGGGGGCAGTGTGGCTAAGGAAGAAGACCCAAAACCTTCCCACCAGCCATATAAGCTGCAGATTAAACCCACATGATCAACTAGGCAGACTCTGTGTCTACGGAATATAGAAAAGCTCATTGAAAACTCCCACAAAAGAAACTGCACTAGTTCTGGTAGCTTTGTATGTTGGCGGCAAGAACACACAGGAGGAGAAGAAGATTAGAATCTGAGCTGCCCCCACAGCAGGTCCAGAAATCAGCACAGTGTGGGTGGGCATCCTAAGGAGGTGAGGAGGACTGTTGTGACTCCCAGGGAGGGGAAGGACTCTGACAGCAGTGACCCAAGAAAAACACTTATCATCCTTATGTTTCTACTTGCTCTGTAGATTCTTTTGGATTCCCCACCCCCCACACTTTTGTTTTAGTTGTCGATTTTATTGGCACTATGAAATCTAATTAAATAACCTTTTGAGTTTTTTTTTCTTAGTCACATTTTTATTCTTGTTATAAACTTCTGCCTCTATGATGGGCTTTTGCAGTTCTGTGGAGTTTTCCTTTTTACTTTTCTTTCTTTTTAATTTTAATTTTTTAAACCTATCATTATTTTTTCTACATGAATTCATTTGTTTGCTTTTCCTACTGTTCTTTTCCCCTTGTAGTTAATCTTTAATGTATATAAATCTTCTTCATCTACCTATTTAACTTTGCATATCAGTTCTTTCTTTCCTTTTCTCTCAACATATTTGTTAGTTTTGTTTTCATTGCTTTATTCCCCACTTGGCACCTTGCTTTAGTTTTGTTTTATGGTTTGTGCTTTAGTTAGTTTTGTTCTTAACTGGTAAATATAACTTTTGATTTCCTTTGTTTGCTGGGTTGATCTACTGTACTTTATTTTTGTTGGACTGTTTTGACTTTGCTTATGGGCATATATGTGTATGTGTATATTCCATTATTTTAACTATTATTTGCCTGATTTTGTGACTTCCATTTGTCTGGGGTTCATCTTTGGTTTCTCATTTTGGGGTATTTTTTTTAATCTCATTTAATGCCATAACAAACCACTTGTGGAATCTTCGTTCCTGACCAGAGATCAAGCCCCGAACCTTTTGGAGTGGGATCTCTGACTCCAAGACCCTAGACTACCAGAGAATTAACCCTAGGGAGTATCAACTAGTGAGAACTCACACAAGGAAAACCACTTGAATAGAAGACCTGGCATCACCCAACCGCGAGTAGCACCCTGTGCAGGATGCCTCATCTAAACAACAAACAAAACAAAAATACAAACCCAGTCATCAGCAGAGGGGAGTACCACCTCACTCAGCCTTGACCATCAGAAGAAAAGCAAGCAAACAAACAAACAAACAAAAACTCAGCACAAATGTCACCCTATACAAAGCTTACACAAACCACTAGACCAACCTTAGGAGGGCAGAAACCAAAAGGAAGAAAGAATTCAACTCTGAAGCCTGGGCAAAAGCGACCTTAAACACAATAAGTTAAAAAAAAAATGAAAAGGCAGAGAAATACTACACAAATGAAGAAACAAACTAGAAACACAGAAGTCCAAGTAAATGAAGAGGAAATAGGCAAACTACCCAGAAAAGATCAGAATAATGATAGTAAAGCTGATCATAAACCTTGAAAACAAAATGGAGAAAATGCAAGAATCAATTAACAAAGTCCTAGAAGAATTAAAGAATAAACATACAGAGACAACACAATTACTGAAATTTAAAATACTCTAGAAGGAATCAATAGCAAAATATCTGAAGCAGAAGAATGAATCAGTGAGCTGGAAGATAAAATGGGAGAAATAACTTCTGTAGAGCAGAATAAAGTAAAAAGAGTGAAAAGAACTGAGGATGATCTCAGAGGCACTAGGACAATATCAAATGCACCAACATTCAAATTATAGGGGTCCCAGAAGAAGAAGAGAAAAAGAAAGGGCATGAAAAAATTTTTGAAGAGATTATAGTTGAAAATTTCCCCAACATGGAGAAGGAAGTAGTCAAGTCCAAGAGGCGCAGAGTCCCATACGGGATAAACCCAAAGAAAAACATGCCAAGACACATACTAATCAAACTAACAAAGACTAAACATAAAGAAAGAATATTAAAGGCAGCAAGGGAAAAGCAACGAGTAACATACAAGGTAAACCCCATATGTTTAACAGCTGATCTTTCAGCAGAAACTCTGCAGTACAGAGGGAATGGTAGGATATATTTAAAGTGCTGAAAGGGAAAAATCTACAACCAAGATTACTGTATCCGGCCAGGTTCTCATTCAAAATTGATGGAGAAATAAAAAGCTTTCCAGAAAAGCAAAAGTTAAGAGAATTCAGTACCACCAAATCAGCTTTACAACAAATATTAAAGGGACTTATATAGTCAAGAAATACAAGAGAAGAAAAAAAGATTTACAAAATCAACCCCAAACAATTATGAAAATGGCAACAGGAACATATATATCAATAATTACTTTAAATGTAAATGGATTAAATGCTTCAACTAAAAGACACAGACTGGATGAATGTTTACAAAAACAAGACCAACATATATGCTGTCTACGAGAAACCCACTTCAGACCTAAAGACACAAATAGACTGAAAGTGAAAGGATGGAAAAATATATTCTGTGCAAATGGGAAGCAAAAGAAATCTGGAATAGCAATCTTCATATCAGACAAAATACACCTTATAATAAAGAATAGTACAAGAGATAAAGAAGGACACTGCATAATGATCAAGGGATCAATCCAAGAGGAAGACATAACAATTCTAAATATTTATGCACCCAACATAGAAGCACCTTAATATGTAAGATAAACACTAACAGACATAAAAGGTGAAATTGACAGCTATGCAATAATAGTAGGAGACTTTAACACCCCACTCATGCCAATAGACAGATCATCAAAACAGAAAATTAATAAGGAAACACAAGTATGAAATGATACATTAGATGAGATGGATCTCATTGATATCTTCAGGACACTCCATCCAAATGCGGAAGAATATACCTTCTTCTCAAGTGCACATGGAACATTCTCCAGAATAGACCACATCTTTGGTCACAAATCAAACCTCAGTAAATTTAGAAAATTGAAATAGTACCAAGCATCTTTTCAGACCACAATGCTATGAGACTAGATATCAATTACAAAGAAAAAAAAAAAAACAGTAAGAAACACAAGCACATGGAGATTAAACAATACATTTCTAAATAACCAACAGGTTACTGAAGAAATAAAAAAATTCTGGAAACAAATGACAATGAACACATGACAACTCAAAATCTATGGGATGCAGCAAAAGCAGTTCTAAGAGGGAAATTTATAGCAATACAATCCTACCTCAAGAAACAAGAAAAACATCAAATAGACAACCTAACTTTACACCTAAAACAACTGGAAAAAGAACAAAAACCCCCCAAAATAAGTAGAAGGAAAGAAATCATAAAGATCAGAGCAGAAATAAATGAAAAAGAAATGAAAGAAGCAGTAGTAAAGATTAATAAAACTAAAAGCTGCTTCTTTTACAAGATAAATAAAATTGAGAAACCTTTAGCCAGACTCATCAAGAATAAAAGAGAGAATCAAATCAAAAAAATTAGAAATGAAAAATGAGAGGTTACAACAGACAATGCAGAAATGCAAAGGATTATAAGAAAATATTATGAACAACTATATGGCAATAAAATGGATAACCTGTAAGAAATGAAAAGATTGAACCAGGAAGAAATAGAAATTATGAACAACCCAATTAAAAGCACTGAAATTGAAACTGTGATTAAATATTTCCCAAGAAACAAAAGCCCAGGACCAGATGGCTTCATAGAATTCTACCATACATTTAGAGAAGAGCTAATGTCTATCTTTCTAAAACTCCTTCAAAAAGTTGCAGAGGAAGGAACATTTCCAAATTCATTCTATGAGGCCACCATCACCCTGATACCAAAACCAGACAAAGACAACACAAAAAAAGAAAACTACAGGCCAATATCACTGATGAACATAGATGCAAAAATCCTCAACAAAATTTTAGCAAGCAGAATTCAGCAACACACCAAAAAGCTCATACACCATGATCTAGTTGAGTTTATTCCAGGAATGCAAGGATTCTTCAATATATGAAAATCAATCAATGTGATACACCATATTAACAAATTGAAAGATAAAAATCATATGGTAATCTCAATAGACACAGAAAAAGCCCCTGACAAAATTAAAAGTCTTTTGAATTAAAACTCTTTCTAATGAGTTATGATTAGATCTCTTTTTATGATTAACACTGTTCAAAAAATGGGCCTAGAAAGAACCTACCTCAACATAGTAAAAGCCATATATGATAAGCCTACAGCAAAAAATATTCTCAATGGTGAAAATCTGAAAGCATTCCCCCTAAGATCAGGAACAAGCAAGGGTGTCTACTTTCACCACTATTATTCAACATAGTTCTGGAAGTCCTAGCTACAGCAATCAGAAAAGAAAAAGAAATAAAAGGAATCCAGACTGGAAAAGAAGTAAAGTTCTCACTGTTTGCAAATGACATGATACTGTACATAGAAAACCCTAAAGATAGTATCAGAAAATTACTAAAGCTAATCAGTGAATTTAGCAAAGTTGCAGGATACAAAATCAATACACAGAAATCACTTGTATTTCTGTATACTAACAATGAAAACACAATGAAAAATCAGAAAGAGAAATTAAGGAATCAATCCCATTCAGCATGGAAGCAAAAAGAATTAAATATCTAGGAATAAACCTACCTAAGGAGACAAAAGAACTGTACACATAAAATTATAAGACACTAATGAAAGAAATCAAAGATGACATAAACAGTTGGAGAGGTATTCCATGTTCCTGGGTAGGAAGAATCAATACTGTGAAAAAGACTGTACTACCAAATGCAATCTACAGATTCAGTGTGATCTCTATCAAATCACCAATGCCATTTTTCACAGAACTAGAACAAAAAATTTCACAATTCATATGGAAACACAAAAGACCCCAAATAGCCAAAGAAGTCTTGATAAAGAAGAACGGAGCTAGAGAATCAACCTTCCTGACTTCAGATTATACTACAAAGTTATGGTCATCAGGAGAGTATGGTACTGGTGCAAAGCCAGAAATATAGATTAGTGGAACAAGATACAAAGCCCAGAAATAAACCCATGCACCTATGGGTACCTTATTTTTGACAATGGAGATAAGAATATACAATGGGGCAAAGACAGCCTCTTCAATAAATAGTACTGGAAAAACTGGACAGCTACATGTAAAAGAGTGAAATTAGAACACTTCCTCACACCATACACAAAGATAAACTCAAAATGGATTAAAGACCTAAATGTAAGACCAGTAACTATAAAGTTATTAGAGGAAAACATAGGCAGAACACTTGATGACATAAATCAAAGTAAGATCCTCTATGACCCACCTCCTAGAGTAACAGAAATAAAAACCAAAAGTAAACAAATGGGACGTGATTAAACTTAAATGCTTTTGCACAGCAAAGGAAATGATAAGCAAGGTGAAAAGACAACCCTTAGAATGGGAGAAAATAATAGCAAATGAAACAACTGACAAAGGATTAATTTCAAAAATACACAAGCAGTTCATACAACTCAATAGCAGAAAAACAAATAACCCAATCAAAAAGTGGGGAAAAGACCAAAACAGACATTTCTTCAAAGAAGACATACAGATAGCTAACAAACACATTAAAAAATGCTCAGCATTGCTCATTATTAGAGAAAATGCAAATCAAAACTGCAATGAGATATCACCTCATATCAGTCAGAATGGCCAACATTAAAAATGTCTACACACAATAAATGCTGGAGAGGGTGTGGAGAAAAGGGGATGCTCTTGCACTGCTGGTGGGAATGTAAATTGATACAGCCAATACGGAAGATGGTATGAAGGTTCCTTAAAAAACCAAGAATAAAACCACCATATGTCCCAGCAATCCCACTCCTAGGCATATACCCTGAAGAAACCAAAATTGAAAAAGACACATGTATCCCATTATTCATTCATGGAATGGAAGAATTTATTTACAGGGCAGCAGTGGAGAAGCAGACATAGAGAACAGACTTATGGACATGGGGAGGGGGGAGGAGAGGGTGAGATATATGGAAAGAGTAACACAGAAACTTACATTACCATATGTAAAATAGATAGCTATTTTTAAAAATATTGAATTTTCTGTATGGCTTAGGAAACCCAAACAGGGGCTCTGTATCAACCTAGAGGGGTGGGATGGGGAGGGAGATGAAAGGAAGGTTCAAAAGGTGGGCGATATATGTATACCTATGGCTGATTCACGTTGAGGTTTGACAGAAAACAACAAAATTCTGTAAAGCAATTATCCTTCAGTAAAAAAAAACATTAATTAATTAATTAAAACAAAACAAAACAAAAAGATGATGCCCGATAAGTGAACTACAAAAATACTCTCTTGATTTTAATTTCAATTGTTTTCAATTATTTAGTGTTTTTATCTGAGTTGATGATAGCCTTTAAGAAAGAAGACATTCAAGTAAATTCAAAAAGAAAGAAATCCCTTCAAGAAGAATTTATAGAACAAACAGTAAGTGATTGGTGTAGCAGATGCAACCTGCAGGCCAGAGTCTTCATAGGTGAAACACTCAGCAGAAAATGAAATAAACATGCTATATATAATTCTGTTGTCCTTGCCAATCCAAAGTCCAACATTGTCTTCTCAAAAGGATACAGATACTGTAACTCATTCTGAGTGAGAACACACGAAGTCAGATGATTGATTGAAAGCTGTCTGCACTTTCTCCTTTTCAAATAAGTAACACAAAGAAATGAAAGCTTCCCTCTGTCTTTCACCTCATCACTTAAAAGACCTTCCTTTCTAGGAATGAAGCTCCCTTGAAAAGTCTACCTAAGCCAGCTGGTGGGATCTTGATTTAAAATCACATGCAAAATTTCAAAAAGAAGTGTTAAAACTGCCAAAAAAGAAAACCTTTCAGAAAATCAACAAAATGTATGCTTTCCAAAGCACTTTAAATATGAATTGTCTATTATTTAAAACATAAAAATTGAAGCCATCAGCTTTTTCATGTTATATCATAGTATTTGTTAAAAAACAAAACAGAAATGTTATCTCTCCCCTAAAACTATTATTTTCAGAAACAATTTGCAAACATGCTACTCAATGCAGAAAAACTCAGAGAGGTATTATTAAGAAATATGGAACAGAAAATCCTGTCTTACCATCAGGATGAGAAGTTTGTTTTTCAAAAACTTTTATTCTTTTTTCATGGGCTTAATTTTTTCCTTCTAAAGAAATAGTAAATTCACATTCCTGAAGATTTGCAAAACAAGTCTCTATCAGGTTTTGAGGTTCACATTAAAAGCCAAGTGCAGAAAATTCCCTGGCAGTCCAGTGGTTAGGACTCTGCACGTTCACTACCAAGGGCTCAGTTCAACCCCTGGTCATGGAACGAAGATTTCACAAGTTGTGCAGTGTGGCCAAATAAATAAATAGGCAAAACCAATTAATATTTGAAAAAAAAATCCAAATGCATTATGAGCATGGAAGAGACAGGCTTGTTTTAATAAACATCAAGATCTAGTTATCGTAGTCAACAGCTGACCAACTCTGCTGTCCAGGCTTAACATAAACTCTACACCTACTTTTTCTTGTCCATATTCTAGTTTATTTTAGTATTAAAATAACTTACCTCTAGGTTCTACTTTAGGCAAGGGCCAAAAAGCTCATACCTAACTGACCCTCCAGATGACAAGTATAAACCATTTATAAAATGTCAAAAACAGTGGAAAGCAACCATAAGCTGCCAGCAAGGGGAACAGAATAATACATTTTCTAGATAATTTAGACTAGGGAATGTATTGTAGTAGATGGCTTTATTATTTATGCTCCCCTGGTGGCTCAGATGGTAAAGAATCTGCCTGTAATGCGGGAGACCCGGGTTCGATCCCTGGGTTGGGAAAAATCCCCTGGGGGAGGGTGTGGCAACCCACTCCAGTACTCTTTCCTGGAGAATCCCATTGACTGAGGAGCCTGGCAGGCTACAGTTCATAGGGTTTCAAAGACTGAGCAATGAACACTAATTATTTATGCATGTGTGTATGTCTATGTCCATATGTTTATTTTACAACTTTTGCTAAGGAGATGCTCATCAGGTGTCATGTGGGTCCCCCAAAACTCCAAGAAGAAACTTCGGACATTCTGAGTTCAAAACTCAAATGCTTTAGTTTGAAGCAAACATCACTGGAAGCTGAGGGAGGAGTCCTGGAAATAAGAAAGCAGAGACAGAGAGTCAATTCTTCTATAAATACAGTCAACATTTCTGGCCTGTCCCTGAAACTACACACTCACAGAAAAAACTCTGAGGAGCCCAGGCAAAGCTAAAATGACTGAACTTAGATTTTGATTTGTGCCTAAAATATGGAATTGTGGTTTGATTCAAAATAAGTTAAATGTCTCATAAAACAAACAATCTACTTGGGAAAAGTACAACAGAATGCACAACAATGTGCATGATGAGATCCTAAATTATTTGACATATGAAAAAATAGAAAAATGTGACCCATTCTCAAAGAAAACTATAATAAATGTAAGTGCATCTTGATATGAACAAAAATTAGGATTAGCCAATCAGTTCAGTTCAGTTGCACAGTCATGTCCGAATCTTTGCTACCCCGTGGATTGCAGCACGCCAGGCCTCCCTGTCCATCACCAACTCCCAGAATTTACTCAAACTCATGTCCATTGAGTTGGTGATGTCATCCAACCATCTCATCCTCTGTCTTCCCCTTCTCCTCCTGCCTTCAATCTTTCCCAGCATCAAGGTCTTTTCCAATGAGTCAATTCTTCTCACCAGGTGGTCAAATTATTGGAGTTTCAGCATCAGTCCTTCTAATGAATATGCATGACTGATTTCCTTTAGGATTGACTGGTTTGATCTCCCTGCAGTCCAAGGGACTCTCAAGAGTCTTCTCCAACACCACAGTTCAAAAGCATCAATTCTTCAGCTCTCAGCTTTCTTTATAGTCCAACTCTCACATCAATACATGACTACTGGAAAAAACATAGCTTTGACTTTATTATTTATTTTATTATCCAATAAAGGACATGAAAGAAAATAAGCTTATAATAAATGAAGGCATGGAAAATCTTGGCAAAGAAATAGAAAATATTAAAAAACTATATAAACATTGAGAGCTAAAAATACAGTATATGAAAAATAAGTATATGAAAAAGTATATGAAAAATACAGTATATGAAAAAAGACATTTTATATATTGTTATTGCTTAGTTGCTCAGTAGTGTTTGACTCTTTGAGAACCCATGGACTGTAGCACACCAGATTCCTCTGTCCATGGGATTTCCCAGGAAAGAATACTGGAGTGGGTTACCATTTCCTTCTCCAGGAGATCTTCCTGACCCAGGGATTGAACCCACAGTCTTCCACATTGGCAGGCAGATTCTTTACCACTGAGCCACCAGGGAAGCTCCATTTTATATATAGCTATACTTTGTCAACAAAGATCCGTCTAGTAAAGGCTATGGTTTTTCCAATAGTCATGTATAGATGTGAGTGTTGGACTATAAAGAAAGCTGAGCACTGAAGAATTGATGCTTTTGTACTGTGGTGTTAGAGAAGACTCTTGAGAGTCCCTTGCACTGCAAGGAGATCCAACCAGTGCAGCCTAAAGGAGATTGGTCCTGGGTGTTCATTGGAAGGACTGATGCTGAAGCTGAAACTCCAATACTTTGACCACCTGATGTGAAGAGCTGACTCATTTGAAACGACCCTGATGCTGGGAAAGATTGAAGGCAGGAGGAGAAGGGGACGACAGAGGTTGAGACGGTTAGATGGCATCATCGACTCAATGGTCATTAGTTTGGGTAAACTCCGGGAGTTGGTGATGACAGGGAGGCCTGGTGTGCTGCGGTTCATGGGGTCACAAAGAGTCAGACACGACTGAGTGACTGAACTGAACTGATAGAAAAATTCTAATGATCACTGACTTCATCAAGAATAATAGGAGTCAAAAGAGAATGAAACAATATCTTTAAAGTGCTAAAAAATAGAATTTGTTAACCTAGATATTACACTCGGGACAAATATCATTGCAGAATAATGGTAAACTAAATTCTCTAGAATTCAATCTTTAATCTCAACAGACCAGTACTACAGAGAATACTGAAGGACTTTCTTCAGATTGTGGGGGATGATGCAGTATGGACCCTTCGATTTTAAGGAATAAATGAAAAAGTTGGAAATGATAATTTATTTTAAATATATGCTATTCACCAAACACTGTAAGATTGTCTTTTGTGTTCAGAAAATAGGTGATATAATACTTATAAAAACTCTACCATAAAGAGAAAAGGGCTGGAATGAACAGACCTATATAATGGCAAGTGTTACAACATTACATGGAAGCTGACCTGTGAAATATTAAGATTAGACATTGTGAACTTAAAATGAACACTAAAATTAATGCAGAAGGGTTTAGTTAATAAAGTCAGCTGGTAAGCTAAAATTCCATTTTAAAAACTGGTGAATTCAACGGAAGGTAGGAAAGGAGAAAATGAGGAAAAGGACAGCAAGGGTAATAGGTAATTAGTAGAATGTTAATCTTAAATCCAAACATCAAAAATTACTTTAAATATTAATAGAGTTACACCCACATAAAAAGGCAGAAGTTGTTAGAATGTATATAAAATCAAGGTGTTCACTGTAAAAGTCTTTCACTACTGGTTTATGTTTATTTTTTTTAATCAACAAGTGTGAAAAATGTTTTGTCTTATCTACCACCTTATAAGTTAGATCCATTGATACTTTTTTGATAGCTTTAAATTGTTCTCTGTGGTATATCTCTGACTGCTTCCTGGAGATACAACCCATATTGAGAAGTACAGAATAGTTTATTTTAATTTTAGTTATCTTGGAAACTAGACTTAAATGACTAGTTTAATGCAAAAAAGTGTAAGTTGATTTTTAAGCTTTAGTTGTAGCCCCCAGAACAGGGAAACTTTACATATCAGTTACACTGTTTTGTAAACAAGTATATTAAAAAACAAGTGAAACTGTATTCTTGCTTTGATTCATAAAGAAATATAATCAGTAACTGGGTTGATTTATAATAATGCAAATTCAGTTGTAGGTGATTATTTCTCAAGAAATGATACACATTTACAATAATGTTTAGTTTTAGGGAAATTTAGGTATTCCATACAGAGAAATGAATTTCAGGACATACCTATTCATGCATTTTCTATTTGTCTTAATGATCATCTTTCTTTTTAAGATTTCATATCCTTTAAAAAAATCACTTTTTTTTATTGTAAATTTCTTGTGGCTAGCAGAAGACCAGATCCCATCATCTCAGCCCAAATAAAGATGTTGTTATTCCTCTGTTTCACTGTATATGAACTATTATGAGTCTGTGTGGGCCTGTCCACTCTCTGTCCCAGTGCAGCTAAAGAATGTTCAGTGTTTTGAACAATAAAACTGCCTTCTTTCAAGATTGCACTCACATTCTTTTATTGCCAGCATTTATGATTTTATTTGCAGGCATTCATGTTGACATCTTCCTCCACAGATGCATGCATATCAAAAGAGGAAAAATTGGACATATATTCATTCCTTGCATTCCTTTCCTCCTCTATGCTCCCTTGCTCCTTCACATCACCTTGGAACAGAAGCAACCTTCAGCAGTCATATCCTCTGGCTTAGAGACATGTCTTTATCTGGGTTAATTAAGAAACTAGATTAAAGCTTGTTCTTGTCAGCAGTTACAGAAGAAATGGATGATGAGATAATTACAATTCTGCTGAAAATGAAAATAATATAATAAAATAATAAATGTTTCATTAAAAAGACCTATCACTGTTCAACACTCTAATTCTGGTCACTTGCAACTCATGATCTTTTTGTCCTATCTTTTACCTTTGTAGGCATTAGAGAACTATTGATCATCTAATTTCTCCTAATCTTTTTTTCTTTTTCCCCAATTATTTTTATTAGTTGGAGGCTAACTACTTCACAGTATTGTAGTGGTTTTTGCCATATATTGACATGAATCAGCCATGGATTTACATGTGTTCCCCATCCTGAACCCCCCTCCCGCCCAATCTTTATGGAGATAGTTCAGTTAAGATGTGGTGCCAGAATGGTGGCTTGGAAATTTCCTGATGTATTACAGATATTTTAAGGTATTGGCATGCATATCAAAAGAAAAGAATCTTAACTTGATAAGAAACAATTCAACAATTAGTAACTCATACTATTCTCTGTGCCTCTTCTTAAGCACAGCAAGTTCTATTAATATTCCTATTTTGAGTATTTGCTAAAAGTCAAATGCTGTGAACTGCTAAGGATGCAAATCTATATAAGATGAAGTCTTTGACTTTAAGAAATTCAATATCCACTAGGGGAACAGTAAGTTGTGATGAATGCAATAAAGTATTAATGAGGCAGTTCTATTTCCAGATTTTTAAGGAATCTCCACACTGTTCTCCATAGTGGCTGTACTAGTTTGCATTCCCACCAACAGTGTAAGAGGGTTCCTTTTCTCTGCACTCTCTCCAGCATTTATTGTTTGTTTACTTTTTAATAGCTGGAAATAGAACTGCCACATGACCCAGCAATCCCACTGCTGGGCATACACACCGAGGAAACCAGAATTAAAAGAGACACATGTACCCCAATGTTCATCACAGCACTGTTTACAATAGCCAGGACATGGAAGCAACCTAGATGTCCATTGGCAGAGGAACGGATAAGAAATCTGTGGTACATATACACAATGGATTGAATCAGTACTAATGAGGTGGATGAAACTGGAGCCTATTACACAGAGTGAAGTAAGTCAGAAAGAAAAATACAAATACAGTATGTTAACACATATATATGGAATTTAGAAATATGGTAACGATGACCCTATATGCAAGACAGCAAAAAAGACACAGATGTAAAGAACAGAATTTTGGACTCTGTGGGAGAAGGCAAGGGTGGGATGAGTTGAGAGAATAGCATTGAAACATGTATTTTATCACATGTGAAATACGTCACAAGTCCAGGTCCGATGCATGAGACAGGGTGCTCAGGGCTGGTGCACTGGGATGATCCAGAGGGATGGGATGGGGAGGGAGGTGGGAGGGGGGTTCAGGATGGGGAACACATGTACACCCATGGCTGGTTCATGTGAATGTATGGCAAAAACCACCACAATATTGTAAAGTAATTAGCCTCCAATTAAAAAAAAAAAAGATATCACAAGTCACAGCTAAGACCCAGTGCAACCAAATAAATATTTTTTTTTTAAAAGAACAAGAAATAAAAAAGAATAAATAATGTCAATTATAAAATAAATAAACCAAATAGGTTTAACAGGAAAATGGACTGAACTGAGGAAAGAGTAAACCTGAAGATAGATCAATAGAGTGTATCCAATTTAAAGAACAGATTGAAAAAAATAAACACAGCCTTGGAGGTTTACTGAAAAATATCAAATGGTCTAACATGAGCAATTAAGAATATCAGAAAAAAAAAAGAATAAAGTGATTACAAAATTTCCCAAACAGTGAAAGACAGAAATACAGATCCAAGAAGTTCAGCAAGCCCCAAGCAAGATAAATGCGAAGAACACATCTAGCAATATTACTGTCAAACTGCTGACAACCAAAGTTAAAGAGAAAGAAAAGAAAAAAAGTATTAATGAGGCAAAAGTGTAGTATAGAAGAGGAAATTCAGCAAATAATAACAGCTATCTGTTTAAGCACTGTAGTAGATGCTATGAGATCATGTTCTCTAAGTTTCATGGACTTTCAAGGTATAGGAGAAAATAATAGCATTAGTTCAGTTCAGATCAGTTCAGTCTTTCAGTCATGTCTGACTCTTTGTGACCCCATGGACTGCAGCACGCCAGGCTTCCCTGTCCATCACCAACTCCCAGAGCTTACTCAAACTCATGTCCATCGAGTCGGTGATGCCATCCAACCATCTCACCCTCTGTCATCCCCTTCTCCTCCCACCTTCAATCTTTCCCAGCATCAGGGTCTTTTCAAATGAGTCAATTCTTCCCATCAGGTGGCCAGAGTATTGGAGTTTCAGCTTCAGCATCAGTCCTTCCAATGAATATCCAGGACTGATTTCCTTCAGAATGGACTGGTTGGATCTCCTTGCAGTCCAAGGGACTCTCAAGAGTCTTCTCCAACACCACAGTTCAAAAGCATCAATTTCTTCAGAGCTAATGCTAAATGTTAATTCTTAGCATTAAGGTAGCACTTAATTTTGTTGCCTGTTTTTCTGTGAAACCTAAGGAATTGTACGGTGTTCCACAAATGAGTATTGTCTCAAATATTGTTATTTTGCTAGGTAAAAAATTTCTTATTTGGCTTAGAACTTAAACACAGGAGTTCTGCTTCTGTGACACATTAATTGTGAGATAAGTGTCAGTTTTCTCAAAGATAAAAGGAGGGAATTTCATCAATTAGTTTTTGACTTAGTTACCTTCAAACTCCAATATGCTGATAAATATTTAATAAACAATGCATCTATTTATTCTCACTCCATTCAAACTCCACTGCTTTACTGTTTCTGTGAGCTGTCCAGCCATCTAAGAACTGCAAAAATTATTATATCAGGAAGGAGCCAAGATGGCGGAGGAATAGGACGGGGAGACCACTTTCTCCCCTACAAATTCATCGAAAGAACAATTGAATGCTGAGCAAACTTCACAAAACAACTTCTGATCGCTAGCAGAGGACATCAGGTGCCCAGAAAAGCAACCCATTGTCTTCGAAGGGAGGTAGGACAAAATATAAAAGATAAAAAGAGAGACGAAAGAGCTAGGGACGGAGACCCGTCCCGGGAAGGGAGTCTTAATAGAGGAAGTTTCCAATCACCAGGAAACCCTCGCACTGGCAGGACTGGGGGAAGTTTTTGAATCTCGGAGGGCAACCTAACTGGGAGGAAAAATTAAATAAGGCCCACAGATTAAGTGCCTAAAAGCAACTCCCAGCAGAAAAGTACCCCAGACGCCCGCACCCGCCACCACCAAGTGGGGGCGGAACGGAGAGGAGCGGGCGGCATTGCTTAGGGTAAGGACCGGCCCAAAGGCCCTGAGAGCAATCAGAGGGAGCTCTTTTAAACTGTGGGGTAGCAAGGGACAAAATTAACCGGCCTGAACACTCTGCCGGCGGTTCGCAAAACAAAGGGACTGAGAATCTCCAGAGAAGAGCCGGCCCGTCCCCGCTGGAGGTAGGAGGCAGGGGGGAAGGGAAAGGGGCAAACTCAGCCTCAGAGAAGCCACCCCCTCCCACACTGCAAACAGGCCCCCGGTTCCTATCTAAAGACTCCCTGAGATTTTGGATGGTCAACATCTGCCGCCGGGAGGGTCGCGGCTAGAGGCCAGCTCCTGAGAACAAACACAAGCTGCAGGCACCCGACCTGCGCGCGCTGGGGCCGCGGAGGGAAAAGGCGCGCCGCACCCGGGGAGAGTGTGCCCAAGCCCCTGGCTGCCAGAGCCGCTCAGGCCGGGGAAGGCACAAAACACAGACACAACCAAATCTGCGCTTTTGTGGAGTACCCGAAAACTGGAACCGCACTCAACTCAGGGCCCGCTCCATATAGAGCAGCCGGGAGCCTGAGCAGTGTAGACGGCGAAAGCACAGACACCCGTGAGTGGGGCAAACCCAGTGTGGCCGGAACACGGTGAGTGCTATCCACACAGAGCGGTATCTGTCTGCAGCGCCCCGCCCTCCCCGTAGCAGGACTGAACTGAACTAGGGAACCTAAATAAGAGATCACCTCCGCCCGCCTGTGTCAGGGCGGAAATTAGACACCAAAGAGACAGCAAACAGAAGCCAAATAAACAAAGGGAACCGCTTCAGAAAGGACCGGTGCAACAGATTAAACTCCCTGAAGGTAACACCGACTACACTGGAAGGGGCCTATAGATATCGAGAAGTGTAAGCTGGAAAGAGGAGCTATCTGAAATTGAACTGAACCTACACTGACCGCAACAACCTCAGAGAAATTCCTAGATATATATGTATTTTTTTTTAATTAAAAAAAATTTTTTTTCTTTCCTTTTTTAAAATTTTTTCACTTTTATTTTCTTTTAAAATTCCCTATTACTCCCCCATTACTCCTCAACTTCCATTTTCATATATTTTAATGATTTTTTTAATTAGGGAAAAACAAAATTTTTTTTCTTTTTCTTGTTTTTCTCTCCTATTTCCTTTTAAAGTCCTCTAATACTCCTCTATTATTCCTTAATTTTCATTTTCATTTCACTATAACCTTGCAAAAAAAAAAAAAGAGAGAAGCCCTATTTTTAAACTGAACTTCATATATATCTCTAAATTTTTTTGTTTTTGTTTTTGTTTTTAAATATTGTATTTCAAAGAGTCTAACCTCTATGCTAGATTTTTAATCTTTGTTTTTCAGTATGTGATATAAATTTTGGACATTGAAGAATCCAATATTCAGTTCCCATTTCTATTCAGGAGTGTGGTGATTACTCTCTCCCACTTTTGACTCTCTGTTTTCTACCTCAGAACACCTCTATTTCCTCCTTTCCCCTTCTCTTCCCAATCCAATTCTGTGAATCTTTGTGGGTGTCTGGGCTACGGAGAACACTTTGGGAACAGATAACTGCATAGATCTGTCTCTCCTCTTGAGCCCCCTTTTCTCCTCCTGCTCACCTCTATCTCCTTCCTCCCTCTCCTATTCTTCATGTAACTCTGTGAACCTCTCTGGTTGTCTCTCACGGTGGAGAATCTTTTCACCATTAACCTAGAAGTTTTATTATCAGTGCTGTATAGTTGGAGAAGTCTTGAGACTATTGGAAGAATAAAACTGAAATCCAGAGGCAGGAGACTTAAGCCCAAAACCTGAGAACACCAGAAAACTCCTGACTACACAGAACATTAAGGAATAAGAGACCATCCAAAAGCCTCCATACCCACACCAAAACCAACCACCACCCAAGAGCCAATAAGCTCCAGAACAAGACATACCATGCAAATTCTTTAGCAACGCAGGAACATAGACCTGAGTGTCAAAATACAGGCTGCCCAAAGTCACACCTAACACATAGACCCATCGCAAAACTCATTACTGGACACTCCATTGCACTCCAGAGAGAAGAAATCCAATTCCATGCACCAGAACACTGACACAAGCTTCCCTAACAAGGAAACCTTGACAAACCAATCGTCAAATCCCACCCACTGGGTGAAACCTCCACAATAAACAGGAACCACAGACCACCAGAATACAGAAAGCCCACTCCAGACACAGCAATCTAAACAAGATGAAAAGGCAGAGAAATACCCAACAGGTAAAGGAACATGAAAAATGCTCACCAAGTCAAACAAAAGAGGAGGAGAGAGGGAATCTACCTGAAAAAGAATTTAGAATAATGATAATAAAAATGATCCAAAATCTTGAAAACAAAATGGAGTTACAAATAAATAGCCTGGAGACAAAGATTGAGAAGATACAAGAAATGTTTAACAAGGACCTAGAAGAAATGAAAAAGAGTCAATTAAAAATGAATAATGCAATAAATGAGATCAAAAACACTCTGGAGGGAACCAACAGTAGAATAACAGAGGCAGAAGATAGGATAAGTGAGGCAGAAGATAAAATGGTGGGAATAAATGAAGCAGAGAGGAAAAAAGAAAAAAGAATCAAAAGAAATGAGGACAACCTCAGGGACTTCTGGGGCAATGTGAAACACCCCAACATTCGAATCATAGGAGTCCCAGAAGAAGAAGACAAAAAGAAAGGCCATGAGAAAATACTCGAGGAGATAACAGCTGAAAACTTCCCTAAAATGGGGAAGGAAATAGCCACCCAAGTCCAAGAAACCCAGTGAGTCCCAAACAGGATAAACCCAAGGCAAAACACCCCAAGACACATATTAATCAAATTAACAAAGATCAAACACAAAGAACAAATATTAAAAGCAGCAAGGGAGAACAACAAATAACACACAAAGGGATTCCCATAAGGATAACAGCTGATCTATCAATAGAAACCCTTCAGGCTAGAAGGGAATGGCAGGACATACTTAGAGTAATGAAAGAGAATAATTACAACCTAGATTACTCTACCCAGCAAGGATCTCATTCAGATATGAAAGAGAACTCAAAAGCTTTACAGACAAGCAAAAGCTGAGAGACTTCAGCACCACTAAACAAGCTCTTCAACAAATGCTAAAGGATCTTCTCTAGACAGGAAACACAGAAAGGTTGTATAAACGTGAACCCCAAACAACAAAGTAAATGGCAAGAGGACCATACCTATCAATAATTACCTTAAATGTAAATGGATTGAATGCCCCAACCAAAAGACAAAGGCTGGCTGAATGGATACAAAAACAAGACCCCTATATATGCTGTCTACAAGAGACCCACCTCAAAGCAAGGGACACATACAGACTAAAAGTGAAGGGCTGGAAAAAAATATTCCACGCAAACGGAGACCAAAAGAAAGCAGGAGTCGCAATACTCATATCAGATAAAATAGACTTTCAAATTAAGTCTGTGAAAAGAGACAAAGATGGACACTATATAATGATCAAAGGATCAATCCAAGAAGAAGATATAACAATTATAAATATATATGCACCCAACATAGGAGCACCGCAATATGTAAGGCAAACGCTAACGAGTATGAAAGAGGAAATTAATAGTAACACAATAATAGTAGGAGACTTTAATACCCCACTCACAACTATGGATAGATCAACTAAACAGAAAATGAACAAGGAAGCACAAACTTTAAAGGACACAATGGACCAGCTAGACCTAATTGACATCTATAGGACGTTTCACCCCAAAACAATCAACTTCACCTTTTTCTCAAGTGCACACAGAACCTTCTCCAGAATAGATCACATCCTGGGTCATAAATCTAGTCTTGGTAAATTCAAAAAGATTGAAATCATTCCAGTCATCTTTTCTGACCACAGTGCAGTAAGATTAGATCTCAATTACAGGAAAAAAATTATTAAAAATTCAAACATATGGAGGCTAAACAACACGCTTCTGAATAACCAAAAAATCATAGAAGAAATAAAAAAAGAAATCAAAATATGCATAGAAATGAATGAAAATGAAAACACAACAACCCAAAACCTATGGGACACTGTAAAAGCAGTGCTAAGGGGAAGATTCATAGCATTACAGGCCTACCTCAAGAAACAAGAAAAAAGTCAAATAAATAACCTAACTCTACACCTAAAGCAATTAGAGGAGGAAGAAATGAAGAACCCCAGGGTTAGTAGAAGGAAAGAAATCTTAAAAATTAGGGCAGAAATAAATGCAAAAGAAACTAAAGAGATCATAGCAAAAATTAACAAAGCTAAAAGCTGGTTTTTTGAAAAAATAAACAAAATTGACAAACCATTAGCAAGACTCATTAAGAAACAAAGGGAGAAGAACCAAATTAACAAAATTAGAAACGAAAATGGAGAGATCACAACAGACAACACTGAAATACAAAGGATCATAAGAGACTACTACCAGCAGCTCTATGCCAATAAAATGGACAACTTGGAAGAAATGGACAAGTTCTTAGAGAAGTATAACTTTCCAAAACTGAACCAGGAAGAAATAGAAGATCTTAACAGACCCATCACAAGCAAGGAAATCGAAACTGTAATCAGAAATCTTCCAGCAAACAAAAGCCCAGGACCAGATGGCTTCACAGCTGAATTCTACCAAAAATTTAGAGAAGAGCTAACACCTATCTTACTCAAACTCTTCCAGAAAATTGCAGAAGAAGGTAAACTTCCAAACTCATTCTATGAGGCCACCATCACCCTAATTCCAAAACCAGACAAAGATGCCACAAAAAAAGAAAACTACAGGCCAATATCACTGATGAACATAGATGCAAAAATCCTTAACAAAATTCTAGCAAACAGAATCCAACAACATATTAAAAAAATCATACACCATGACCAAGTGGGCTTTATCCCAGGAATGCAAGGATTCTTTAATATCCACAAATCAATCAATGTAATACACCACATTAACAAATTGAAAGATAAAAACCATATGATTATCTCAGTAGATGCAGAGAAAGCCTTTGACAAAATTCAACATCCATTTATGATTAAAACTCTCCAGAAAGCAGGAATAGAAGGAACATACCTCAACATAATAAAAGCTATATATGACAAACCCACAGCAAGCATTACCCTCAATGGTGAAAAATTGAAAGCATTTCCCCTGAAATCAGGAACAAGACAAGGGTGCCCACTCTCACCACTACTATTCAACATAGTTTTGGAAGTGTTGGCCACAGCAATCAGGGCAGAAAAAGAAGTAAAAGGAATCCAGATAGGAAAAGAAGAAGTGAAACTCTCTCTGTTTGCAGATGACATGATCCTCTACATAGAAAACCCTAAAGACTCTACCAGAAAATTACTAGAGCTAATCAACGAATATAGCAAAGTTGCAGGATATAAAATTAACACACAGAAATCTCTTGCATTCCTATACACTAACAATGAGATAACAGAAAGAGAAATTAAGGAAACAATACCATTCACCATTGCAACAAAAAGAATAAAATACTTAGGAATATATTTACCTAAAGAAACAAAAGTCTTATACATAGACTATAAATCACTGATGAAAGAAATCAAAGAGGAAACAAACAGATGGAGAAATATACCGTGTTCATGGATTGGAAGAATCAATATTGTCAAAATGGCTATACTACCCAAAGCAATCTATAGATTCAATGCAATCCCTATCAAGCTACCAATGGTATTTTTCACAGAACTAGAACAAATAATTTCACAGTTTGTATGGAAATACAAAAAACCTCGAATAGCCAAAGTAATCTTGAGAAAGAAGAATGGAACTGGAGGAATCAACCTGTCTGACTTCAGACTCTACTACAAAGCCACAGTCATACAAAGCCACAGTCATCACGACAGTATGGTACTGGCACAAAGACAGAAATATAGATCAATGGAACAGAATAGAAAGCCCAGAGATAAATCCATGAACCTATGGTCACCTTATCTTCGACAAAGGAGGCAAGGATATACAATGGAAAAAAGACAACCTCTTTAACAAGTGGTGCTGGGAAAACTGGTCAACCACTTGTAAAAGAATGAAACTAGAACACTTTCTAACACCATAACACAAAAATAAGCTCAAAATGAATTAAAGATCTAAATGTAAGACCAGAAACTATAAAAGTCCTAGAGGAGAACATAGGCAAAACACTCTCTGACATAAATCACAGCAGGATCCTCTATGACCCACCTCCCAGAATATTGGAAATAAAAGCAAAAGTAAACAAATGGGACCTAATGAAACTTAAAAGCATTTGCACAACAAAGGAAACTATAAGCAAGGTGAAAAGACAGCCCTCAGGTTGGGAGAAAATAATAGCGAATGAAGCAGCAGACAAAGGATTAATCTCAAAAATATACAAGCAACTCCTGAAGCTCAATTCCAGAAAAATAAATGACCCAATCAAAAAATGGGCCAAAGAACTAAACAGACATTTTCCAAAGAAAACATACAGATGGCTAACAAACACATGAAAGGATGCTCAACATCACTCATTATCAGAGAAATGCAAATCAAAACCACAATGAGGTATCATTACATGCCAGTCAGGATGGCTGCTAGGCTGCTATCCAAAAGTCTACAAGCAATAAATGCTGGAGAGGGTGTTCTTACACTATTGGTGGGAATGCAAACTAGTATAGCCACTATGGAGAACAGTGTGGAGATTTCTTAAAAAACTGGAAATAGAATTGCCATATGACCCAGCAATCCCACTTGTGGGCATACACACCGAGGAAACCAGATCTGAAAGAGACATGTGTACCCCAGTGTTCATCGCAGCACTGTTTATCATAGCCAGGACATGGAAGCAACCTAGATGCCCATCAGCAGATGAATGGATAAGGAAGCTGTGGTACATATACACCATGGAATATTACTCAGCCATGAAAAAGAATTCATTTGAATCAGTTCTAATGAGATGGATGAAACTGGAGCCCATTATACAGAGTGAAGTAAGCCAGAAAGATAAAGACCATTACAGTATACTAACACACATATATGGAATTTAGAAAGATGGTAACGATAACCCTATATGCAAAACAGAAAAAGAGACACAGATGTACAGAACAGACTTTTGGACTCTGTGGGAGAAGGCGAGGGTGGGATGTTTCAAGAGAACAGCATCGAAACATGTATATTATCTAGGGTAAAACAGATCACCAGCCCAGGTTGGATGCATGAGACAAGTGCTCGGACCTGGTGCACTGGGAAGACCCAGAGGGATTGGGTGGAGAGTGAGATGGGAGGGGGGATCAGGATGGGGAATGCATGCATATCCATGGCTGATTCATGTCAATGTGTGACAAAGACTACTACAATATTGTAAAGTAGTTAGCCTCCAACTAATAAAAAATTAAAAAAAATACTGTAAAACAACAACAACAACAAAAAAAAACCCTGCCAACCTGCCTTCTAAAGTAGCTGTTTTGTTTTACCTGCCTAGTAGCAAAATATTAGTAACCAAGATTCTCTGCATCCTCAACAGCATTTAGTTTTGTTATTGAGAGGTGCAAAGTGATTTCTCATTGTGGTTTGATTTGCATTTCCTGAATAGTTAATAACGTTGGACATCTTTTCGTGTGTTCCTTTGCTACTCTGTGTTCTATGCAGTGAAATGTGGAAAAAAACCTCTTTTCTTTTGCTCATTTTCTAGTTGGAATGTTTGGGTGTTTTGCTGTTGCGTTTCGAGAGTTCTTTATGTAGTCCAGACACTATTTTTTATGTCAAGTATGTAGTTTGAAATATTGTTTCTGATTTTTGTAGTTGTTAGTTTTATCCTCCATTTTTTTTAAATTTTGATGATGTTTAAGTTACCTTTTCCCCACTATGGATTATGCTTTGCTTGCCAATTTGAGAATTATTTCCTATCCTTAAGTCCCAGGAATTTTCTCCTAATTTTTTTAAAGTCTTGTAAGTATCTTTACATTTTACTTTAATTTTATGATTCATTTTGAGCTAATTTTTATAAAAGGTGTCCATCTTAGGTTAAGGTTCATTTTATAACCATTAATGTTCAATTACTCCAACACCTTTCACACTGTGCATGGGGTTCTCAAGGCAGGAATACTGAAGTGGTTTGCCATTCCTTTCTCTAGTGGACCACATTCTGCCAGTCCTCTCCACCATGACCCGTCCATCTTGGGTGGCCCCACATGGCACGGCTTCATTTCATTGAGATAGACAAGCTGTGGTCAGTGTGATCAGATTGGCCAGTTGTCTGTGACTGTGTTTCAGTCTGCCTGCCCTCTGATGCCCTCTCTCAGCGACAACCGTCTTGCTTGGGTTTCTCTTATCTTGTATGTGGGGTAGCTCTTCTCGCCGTTGCCCCTGACCTTGGACGTGGGGTAGCTCCTCGCCACTGGTTGCAGCTGCCTCTCCTGCACCTGCACCGTCACAGCTGCCGCTTTATTTTTTGGGGGCTCCAAAACCACTGCAGATGGTGACTGCAGCCATGAAATTAAAAGACGCTTGCTCCTTGGAAGGAAAGTTATGACCAACCTAGATACCATATTAAAAAGCAGAGACATTACTTTGCTAACAAAGGTCCGTCTAGTCAAGGCTATGGTTTTTCCAGTGGTCATGTATGGATGTGAGAGTTGGACTGTGAAGAAAGCTGAGCGCCGAAGGATTGATGCTTTTGAACTGTGGTGTTGGAGAAGACTCTTGAGAGTCCCTTGGACTGCAAGGAGATCCAACCAGTCCATCCTAAAGGAGATCAGTCCTAGGTGTTCATTGGAAGGACTGATGTTGAAGCTGAAACTCCAATACTTTGGCCACCTGATGCGAAGAGCTGACTCATTTGAAAAGCCTCTGATGCTGGGAAAGATTGAGGGCAGTAGGAGAAGGGGACCACAGAGGATGACATGGTTGGATGGCATCACCAACTCAGTGGACATGGGTTTGGGTGGACTCCGGAAGTTGTTGATGGACAGGGAGACCTGGCGTGCTGTGATTCATGGGGTCGCAAAGAGTCGGACACGACTGAGCAACTGAACTGAACTGAACTCCAACACCATTTGTTGAAAAGTCTTTCATGTTTTTATGTGTTTGTCAAATATCAGTTGCTAATATTGAACAGGTTTATTTCTGGATTCTTGACGCTGATACTGGACTACCTTGATTACTGTGTGTGTGTGTGTGTGTGTGTATACATATATATAGTTTCGTTTCAGTTTTCCAGTTCTTCTGCCTTTCCAAATAAATATTAGGATAATCTTGTCTATATCTGTAAAAATTCTTACTAGGATTTTGATAGAAACTGTATTAAGCCTCTAGGTCAAAAATTTTCCCTGTGGTTCAGATGGGTGGGTAAATAATTTGCCAGGAATGCATGAGAACTGGGTTCAATCCCTAGGTTGGGAAGATCCCCTGAAGAAGGGAATGGCTACCCACTAAAGTATTCTTGCCTGGAGAATTCCATGGACAGAGGAGCCTGGTGGGCTACAGTCCATGGGGTTGCAAAGAGTCAGACATGACTGAGTGACTAATACTTTCACTTTTTTCCTAGGTCAGCTAGAGAAGAACTTATATCTTTACTATGTTGAATCTTGCAATCCATTATCCTCTTCAATTGCCTTAGTCAGTATTTAGTATTTTTTTAGATAAAAGTACTATATTTGTTATATATACACTAGGCTATTTACTTTTTTTAGTAACTGTAAATTGTATTGTGAATGTCAATGTCCTCCTTTTCATTTTTATATATAAACATATAGTTGATTTTTGTGATTATTTTGTATTTTGTGACCTAGTTGAATTCATTATCTCCAAATTTTTCATAGATTTGTGGGATATTCTAGGCAGTCATACCATTTGTGAATATGGACAGTTTTATTATTTTCCTTCCTATCTGTATATCATTAACCTCAGCTTTGATTTATTGCACTAGCTGGAGCTCCCAGCATTATGTCAACTAAGAGTAGACAACCTTCCCATCTTATTCTAGGGTTAAATAATTTATTCTTTCATGTTGAATATAATATTGCAGGTTTGTTTGTAGACCTTTTTTTTATCAAGTTGAGCAAGTTCCACTGTAGTCTTACTTTTTCTTGGTAGTGTTTATCATGAATAGAAATTGAGCTGTGTAAAATTCTTTTCATACATCATTTGATAATGTGATTTTTTAGTGTGTTATGTTGGATTTTACTGATTAAGTTTCAAGTATGAAATGGCCTTTCATTCTTAGAATAAACACAACTGATCATAGTCTATAGCACTTTCTATATACTACTGAATTATATTTGCTAACAATTTTTGCATCAGTATTGGTGATGGATGTGACCTGTAGTATTATTCATTTTACTTCTGCCTTAAACTAAAATTGAGAAATATTTTTTCCTTCTCTGTTTGCTGTAAAATGTTTAGAATTGGTGTTAATTATCCAATAAAATCATGTGGACTTGGAGATAACTTTTTTTGTGAGTTTGCAAATTACAAATACTTTATAACTATATGATTATTCAAATTATCTTTTTCAAATTGAGTGAGTTGTATTAACTGGATTTTTTCTTTTTTTTTTTAAGGAATTGGTCTATTTCATCTAAGTTATCAAGTCTATGGGTTAGGAGTTGTGCACAGTATTTTTTTTTTTAAATAAGAATGTTCCCTGTAACTTTATTTCTCTATTTGTAAGAGTGAAAAATTAGAAACTTCAAATATAATCTAATTAATGATATATTCATTTAATGAAACTGGTACCCACTAAGATCTTGGTAAATATTGGCTAACGAATGGATTGATATGTTGTCACATGGAAAAAAGCAAGTGGTAGAACTGCATGCATGGAATGGTCCTATTTTTGAAAAAAAAAGATCAATGCATGTCCTTATACATTTTTTAAGGTTATAAAACCTAAGTTCTGTAATGATATCTCTGATTTCACTTCTAATATTATTAATTTGTGTCCTTTTTCTTTTTTTTATATTTCATTGTAGTTTTGTCTATTTCATTGATCTTTTCAAAGAACCAGCTTCATTCATATTGTTTGTTGTCTGTTTTCGCTGTCATTGATTTTTACTCTTATCTTCATTATTTCCTTTATTCTACCTAATTTGGTTTATTTTATTCTTCTTTTTATAGTTTCTTGTCATGGAACTTATATTGATTTGAGACTTACTCTTTCAAATGTATTTAATGGTATAATTTGCCCTCTCAGCACTAGTTTAGTTGTGTCTTACAAAATTTGAAATACTGTATTTTCATTTTCACTCAGTTCAATGCATTTTAAAAAATGTCCCTTGAGACTTCATCTTTGATCTATGTGTAATGTGGAAATGTTTTGCTTAGTTTCCAAGTGTTTGGATATTTCCTTATTTTTTAAAATTAATTTCTAGGTGATACTACTGTGGCAGAGAGTATACTTTATATGATTTCAACATACACTCTGTATGATTTAAAACCTTTTAAATTTCTTGAGGTTTGTTTTCTGTTCCAAGATATGGTTTATCGTAGTATAAGACTCACAGGCAGTAGAAGAAGAGGTGCTTTCTGCTGTTCTTGGGTGGAGTGTTCTATAAATGTTATTTACATCCTATTGGTTGATGGAGTCAGTTTTTCTGTGCTCTCTGACATTCTGTGCAGTTTTTCTACAATTATTGAAAGAAGAGAGTTGAATAGTCATGTCTTCCAGTGTCATCATTTTGCCAATTTCAATGAAGTTGAGAAAATTTACTTCTCTTCTTTACCTTCCCCCTTTTATATTAAAAGTATAGTTGCCTGTGCTATTTGCTTTGCTGAAATTTAGAACCAAATCATACAGTGTTAAAATGTTTGTTTCCACTATCAAATATCAATCAGACAACTCAAGATGGAAATGAAAATCTATTGTATTTACCTATATTTTCCCTTACTGTCTTCTTTCTCCCTTCTGATATTCAAGTTTCCTTCTTTCATCACTCCTTTCTGTTTTAAGAACTTCATGTAGCCAATTTTAAGGTAGTTCTGCTTGTGACAAATTTTCTTAGTTTTCTTTCAACTGAGACTGTATTGATTTCCCCCTCATTCCTGGAGCATATTTTTACTAGATATAGAATTCTGGGTTTACATTTATTTTCTTGCAGCACTTGAAAAATGGTGTCACTTCCTTCTGGACTCCATGGTTTTGGGTGTGCAACCCACTGCCATTTAAATTGTATTTCTGCTGTGGGCAGATTTTTTCTCTTTCTCTGCTATTAAGATATCTTCTTTGTCTTTAGCTTTGGAAATTTGATTCTGCTGTGTTTCGGTTGATTACCTTGATTTTTTTCTGTAAGGAGTTTACTCAACATCTTGAATCTCTTGCCAGATTTGATCAGTACCTTTCAAGTAGCTTTTCACCCCTATCCTCTTTTACCACCTCTTCTAGGACTCTGATGACACTGAATTTAGATTTTTGTTGTATTCGCGCAGGTTGCTGAAGTGCTATTTATTTTGATTTTTTTTTTAGCCCATTTTCTCTCTGTTGTTCAGATTGAATTACTCCCATTCTGTTTTCCAATTCACAGATTCCTTCCTGTTCCCAATACATCCATCCATTGAGCTTTTTATTTCATTTACTTTGATTTTGTTCTAAAAGTACTGTTTGATTTTCTTTATATCTTCTGTTTCTTTGCTGAGACTTTGCATTTATTTCAAGTGTGTGTAATTATTTATTGAAGCATTTTATGATGGGTGCTTTGAAATATTTGCTAGAATTCTTACATCTCAATGATTTTGGTGTTGACACCTTTTGATTGTCTTTTTGATTTAGTGTGAGATCTTCCTGGTTCTTGCATGCTGAGTGATTTTTTATTAAAACATGAACATCTTACCTCTTATATTATGGGACTCTGCATCTCACTTAAACCTTCTGTTTCAGTTGACTTTTTTTTGACACTGCTCCAGCAAGGAATGAGAAACTGTGGCTTCATTAGTGTCAGATCATGGTAGATGTCCAATTTCCCCACTTGGTCTCCATTAATCCCAGAGAGATAGGGGAGATGCTTCTCCTTATTGAGGTATGGGGATGAGAGTTTTCACTCCCAAACAAGTTGTCACTGATATTTCACTGGCTGGGAAAGGGTAGGAATGCATTGTTACTGCTCATTCTGTGGCCTATGCTGATGCCACAGAGTGCAGTGTGAAATCCCTGAATCTCTATGAGATCTCCTTTGAAAATACATCAATGGGAATATGGAGTGTAACTACTGTGTAGGGGTAGAAATATAGGCATCCTCCCTCCACCATGGTCTCTACTGATACTGGTGGAAGATAGGGAAGAGTCTTGTTATCCTGTGATGGATTGGTACTGTTTCTTATTCAGGATGTAGCCTGTACTGGCATAAGCCTATGAAAGGCTCGGGGTGCCTTACTGCAGACTGGGATGGTACCTAGATTGCCTGCTTGGCCTTTGCTGGCATGAGTGAGAATGAGGACATTTTCTTCCCCCCACTGTGGTGTTTGTTGGGGGTAGAGCAGTTATTATCTAAAAGTTCCTTTCTTGCTATTCTGTGCCTTCACTGGCCCTTTGGCTAAAGGGATCAAGCTTTTGTTACTTCCCCCCCCTCACTTTTGGGATTTCTAAGTTGTTGGCTCCTCCATTTTAAACAGTGGGATATATGAGGTATAAAGAATGTGCAGAAAACCAATTGTGTCCCAGTTAGCTGGGCTGTCATCTTCTCTCCAATTTCCTGTCTTCTTTTAATCCAGCCTTTTACATCTACATGAATGTGTGCTCAGTTGCTCAGTCATGTCCAGCTCTTTGTGACTCCATTGACTGTAGCCCACCAGGCTCCTCTGTCCATGGAATTTTCCAGGCAAGAATACTGGAGTGAGTTGTCATTCCCTTCTCCAGGGGATCTTCCTGACCCAGGGATTGAACCTACGTCTCTTGCATTGACAGGTGGATTATTTACCACTGAGCCACCTAAGGCCTTTTAGAACTACATAGGATGTGAAGTTGCTCAGTCGTGTCTGACTCTTGGCAACCCCATGGACTGTAGCCTACCAGGCTCCTCCATCCATGGGATTTTCTAGGCAAGAGTGGGTTGCCATTTCCTTCTGCGGGGGATCTTTCTGACCCAGGGATCAAACCCAGGTCTCCCACATTGCAGGCAGACGCTTTACCGTCTGAGCCACCAGGGGAGCCCCAGATCTACATAGTGCTACACATAAGAGAAGCTACATCTAATCCAATTTCCTAGAATCAGGAGTCACTAATAATATTTTAATGCAAACTTGAGATGTACTCCACTGTCAGTATTTGCTAGTTCAGAGATACTGAACTGTAAAATTGGAAAAAAAGTAAATTTGTAGCGACACACATGCGTGTTTGCTTTCATATCATATTTAAGCCCATGAACGTGTCGTACTATGTTAATATCAGAGCTAGAAATAGATACTAAGTGTCTTTTTTCTCCCTCTTGGGTTATGTTTTACAGCAACAGCTTATAAAATATTAATTCATTTAAAAAAGTATCTACCAGAATATAACCTCTGTGAAGTCAAATACTTAACCCTGAATGTCCAGAACCCAAAACAGTTCCTAGAACATGCTGAAAGTTCAACAAATAGTTGTTGAATTAGTGAAGAAAGTGTACCGAATATTGTGACATGAGATTGTTTTCCTTTTTCTCATGTAAACCTAAAATGGTATCAAATATCTCTGTTTTGGAGATTAAGGAAACAAAGGTTTAAAGAGATTAAATAATTTGACCCAGGCCACAGGAATGGTAAGTGGTGGAGCAGGGTTCAAATCTTTGTCTAACTGCAAAGTTTATGTTCCTTCTTCTAAGCTAAGCCACTTATCACAGGGAGAGCAAAAGGAAAGAAAGATCCCTGACTACAAAATTATCCTTTATAATGTTCCTGTTCTTCAAATTTGGGTTGATGGGCCCACCACTAAACCACAGGAGCTTGCAGTGAAAAAGTTCTCTGCTATTTTCTGAAAAGTAAGCAAACAAATTGAACCCCAGAAACATTGAGAAGCAAAATAATAACTATAGCATAAACAGTGTAATGGCTCCAAAAAACAACAAAAGAAATCAAGAATGGTAGCATAATGAGTGGATGATTTACTATCTGTATCAAAAAGTAACCATGACAGCCCATAAGCCTCATCAAATAAGCATTGTTTTACGTATAATTTCCTGGGATTTGGGGTATAATTCTACGAATAGCAGCCACTTAGTCACTTTTTAATTACCCTAGCAGAATTTTTCCAAGGTTTAACTTCCTTTTACTTGCATTTAAGTTTTTCATCCTTTGTTTTCCATTTTATGACTACTAAAACACAAACCAGTTAAATGTCACTAGTATCCTGTTTCATGAATGTGTGCATGATGATGGGGAGAAGGGAGTTAGAGCTCCATAAAGTTTATCTAGGTAATCTGTCATTTCCCAAGTCCCAAACCTCACCATATTTTCCAGCAGTCCATGTGACAACTGTATCTAAATCCTGATTCAATCAGTGCCTCATGTCAACTAACACAATCCCTTAAGCACAGCTTATGTGAGTTTATATTATTCCACTAGCGACAGACAAAAGCATACTTTCTGCCAACAGTGAAACACTTTGAGACAATCTGAACCACAGATAAGGGATGCTTTCCTGTTCAATGGCTATGTTTTCATGATAACATTTATCTCACAAACAAAATTACAGATTGGATTAATCAGTTATTCTGGAAAAGGCAGTAAAATTTAGGGCATCCTAGTAAAACAGGGTATCTACAAGATGAATGTTTTGCAATATGTGCTTTTAAAAGTTGTCTTGTATGATTTATTTGCATTCTGGTGCTTATGAATCACACCAGGGGCAAATTGTTTTCTGTGTGGTTTAAAAATCATTGGTATGCAAATAGGCTATGAGCTGAATTTAGCCAAGCAAAATGAGGCTATGCTTGTTAATCAAAGTAGATTGTGAAAATTTGGCAAAGAGCTTGAAGCTGGAGTTATTCTTGGTACTGTAAGGACTTTCAGCACCATACTTTGTTTTTTATCTTTTCCCTTAATTATAGGGAAGGCAAACAATTATACCTCCAGATCCTTTTGGCCCATTTATACTCAAAGGCCCAATTTCCTACTATTCTCACCCTCTTTTTTTTTTTCTGCCTTAGTTGCCTTGTCCCTTATTTTTCACAAAGGACCATGCACACTCTCACCCCAGAGCCTTTGCACTACTGTTCTCTGACAGAATGTTTTTTCCCAAACACTCACAAAGTCAGCTCTCTTCTGGTCTCTGCCCAAATGTCCACATGTCAGCCAAGACTTTCCTAGAGCCCTGTTTAAAATAATGAATTCCTTCTCTCACTGCCTGGTCCTCCTAATCTCTTTCGTTGCTTTATTTGATTTCTTTGCCTTTGTGATGTACTCTACATTCATTGACTTATTTATTTTCTCTCTCCTCTCTTGTTTTCCTTATCTCTTGCATAACATACCACTCCAAAACAATGGCTTAAGAACAATAAGAATCACTTCTTTTGTTCATGCATTTGGTGATTGGAGGCATTAGCTACTGGCTTCTCTGTGAGATCCCCCCGTGTAGTTACACAGTTACATACAGCTGTAGTGCAGAATCTGATTCTGCAAGTGATTCCACACTTGCAGACTTGAACATCTCGGGGCTGGAAAACCTGGGGCTCCTCAGTCCTCTCTATATATATCTGAGTGCTCTCTCCACAGCCTGGCAGTGTTAGGATAACCAGGAATTTGCAGGGAGACTCGGGATTCCAAAGCCAGTGGAAAGAGAGAAAAGTTCTTTTGCCTTTTGTGACCTCATCCTGGACTGCAAGCAGCACATAACTCCTGCTGAATTTTATTCACTGAGTGAGTCACAGAGACCTGAGCAGTTTCCAGTTCCAGTGGAAGGGAGAGAAACCCCAGCTCCTGATGCATGCATTTCAGGGGGCTACAGGAAGAATGGGCACCAGAAATATGCTGTGGTCAATTTTTAAAAAGAACCTGTCACACACTATTACAAAGTAATATCTACCTGTAAGGGCTTTATCTAGGTACCTTTTACATCCAGTATTTTTTTTAATGACCAAATAAATAAATGAATGAAAGAAAAACCTAAAAGATATGAGTAAAAACCAGTTGTGCATGCCCAGTGTTTCCAATATTTTAATAGCATGAGAGAGGAGATCACGTAAAGGCTCATGACTATGTGCTTAAAAGATACTGTGATTCAAGAATGCCAGGAGGCAAGTTCTGCCCTTTAATACAGTATGAACTGGAGCTGACAGGAGTGGAAAATTCCCAAAGTCTTCAATTTAACCAGCTCATCCTGTGTTTCTAATCCCCTGAGCTGAAGGGCAAGATAATCAGAGGTTTGAGTGCCACTTCATGGTCATCGTTTTTCTCGGATGCTGTGAGTTAAGTTGAAATAAAACTTAGTAGTCATCATGTTTCTGATGGTCTAAAACATACACTCACCTCTGTGTGTTTTTGGAAAAACAAATTATTCTTCCTTTTGTGAAGGGTGCCTGGGTCATTGCCTTCAACTCTTAGACTGGAGCTGAAAAAGATGCTTGTGGTGCTTCAGTTCCTGGAATCTGAGCCCAGCCGGCAATAGCCACCCTCTTGGAGCTTATTATCATAGGTGTCTCATCGCCAAGTTGCCTTCCTGAGAAAGGAACTCTCAAATCCTTGTGGGACCCTATTTACGAAGAAGACTTTGAGAGGCTGGTTAATAGAGCAATGAATGTTTTATACCAAAAAAAAAAAAAAATTGTCCAGAATTCAGGCGTGGGCACTTCTTGGTGGTTCTGCCTCCAACTGCTCACAAGCTGCAGTCAAGATGTCAGCCAGAGCTGCGGTTACCTGAAGGCTTGACTGCCGCTGGGAGGACCCACTTTTCTGGTGGTTCAGTCACACAGCCAGCAAGCTGGTGCTGCCTCCCCATGCAGACCTCTCTGAGTTGCTTGAGTGTCCTCAGGACGCGGTGGTTGTCTCTCCAGAGTGAGCAGTTCTAGAAAGCAAGCACAAGCCGCAGAACCTCAAGCATCATATTTTGTCAATCCTACCATGTGCTATTGGAGAAGGAAATAGCAACCCACTCCAGTAATCTTGCCTGGAGAATTCCATGGACAGAGGAGCCTGGCAGGGGGTTGCAAAAAGTCAGGCATGGCTGAGCACCTCTCACTATCACTCACTCACCATGTTCTATTCCTTAGAAATTTTCTTCATTAGAGGAATAATGAATAGATCTGATAGCTTTGCTCAAAATAGAAAACGAATCTTGGGAAATTCAAGCACATTACCTATAAAAGCAAGCAATATTAATGGCTAGCTTTAGAAATCAAACCACCAACAAAAGAAGAGTTTATGATCCCAGGATTTTTTTTTTTTTTTTTTGCTGAAGTTACTGATAAAGAAAGTTACCTGTGTTGCAAGAAAGACCAGCTGTATGCTTTCTGGAGCTCATCACTTCTTCCAGCCAAAGCAAGGCTGGGAGGGCGCCAACAGGGGGAAGCAGACATCAGCCTAACCAGTGTAAAATTCCCTCTCAAGCAGGCATAGATTCTAGCGGTTTTCATGTCTTCTCCCAAAGGCATGGCAGACTGCACCTCCTCTCAGACCAGGAACCATCCTCACTGTGGTCTCAACCACCGAATGTGTCTGTCTCTTCTCTCGTCCCCTTTCTTAATTCCTCCTTTCTCCTTTCCTTCCTGTCTCACAGGAACCACCTTTAAATCACAGAGCCATTCTCTCTGCACTCTGGCTCAGCAACATGCTCAGGCCTCCAAGTTTTGCCTGAATACATAAAGGAAGGCTCTGGAAATTAAAACAACTCTTTCCTCATTCAACAACAACAAGGACAAGATTCTGTCATTCTTTTAAGTAGAATTCCCCAGTAAATCATTTTTTCTTTATTAACGTAGCTTGACCAAATTCAGGATGAGTCAGTCATCTCAAGTTTGAAGTGGCTATTTCCACTTCAATCTTGATTTCATAAATAATTTGAGGACCAGAATAGACCACAAAGAGAGTATGCAGCAATGTTTTCCCCTCCAGTTTGCATAATTTGTTACTGTTTCTCATAGGAAGCTCAGGAACACTCTATAATTAATTACTCAATTTCAGACAAGATCCTTGACTTGAGACTAGTTTTTTTACTCCTCAGAATTATTTATTTAGTGCTTAGCACAACCTCTAGCACAGAAAAGGTTTGCGATGTTTTTTAGAGGAGCAGTGGGTGAAAATTATTACCAAATTTATAAGTACAAATTGTATAAATTTTAAAAGTCTTAAATTTCAAAGGGAGCATTAAATTCATAAAGAAATTTAATATATACTATCTTAGTTTGCATTAGACTTGTTTATCTTTTAACTGTGCTAGATATAAAAGTTTTAACTGCTTCTCAACTTCTTGGCTAAGATCATGTGTAGATATAGAAGTTTTAGGATATGGCTCATTTTTATTATCATTTACTGGTAAGATGCTAAAATACAATTAAATCACCAGAAGGCATAGCATAGAAAGGTGAATTTAAAACTAGATAGTACAGTCTTTGAGAAAAAATTGTTATTCTTTTCAGAATGCACTTTATAGTTATTTTTTTAACATTATGTTTTGCTCCATAGTATTTTCCATATCCTATAATAGCTTAAATTCTCCTAAAATGCTTTTTATTCTAAAATACATTTTCTTTTGAAACACTTATGTTTCTTGTTACTGGTATATTTTTATCAAGTTCGTTTCTCTCAGTCAATAAGCTAGTAAGTTCTCTAATCCATCTGAAGTCTAAATGCGAACACTAATCAGGATCTGGATGTATAATGCATTCCTTAGTCTGATTATGTGTTTAGTGCATGTGAACATCTGGTTAATTAAAAACCTGTCAAAATGTGAGACTTGCCATTAGGCTTACCTGAATTTTATATAGACAATACATTTGATTTCTCTGAGTTCGCCTTCAAATGCCAAAGACTAAATTTGGAAGGGTAGATGGTGCCAACCAAGCACCTAAGTGCCACCCAGAAAGTGTTATAACATGGTTCATACAGTGCTTTACCTTTTAAGGAAAAGTCTGTTAGTTCATAAAATTTAGGGAAAAAATTGTCAAAAAATTGAGAAGATGGAAAACATTAACTTTTAGCACTGGTCCTTTAACAAATTAAAAACTGAATATAATTTGAACCATCGACAGTAAAGCAAGGTAACTGACAAAATGTGAGAAAATAGTAATTTCAGTTTATTAAAAATTAAAGTTATGGAATTCCTTGGGGAAAACTTCATTTTCCTTTTTAAAAAAATTATTCTTTTATCATGCTTCTTTTAAACTTTTTGTGTGCATTTATGACATACTCAAATTTGTTGTAGCTTGTGTGCGCATATATATTTGCATGTGTAAGTGTAGTATACAAGAAATAGTCATAAAAAGAGCACAAATCTAGAGAATAAAGACATTATATATGGAATATATAGAGAAATAAAGACTTACTTATTGGAAATAAATTCCGTGTGACCCCAGATTTATCTTTGTAACTTCTGAGATTGATTTTATAAAAGAAATACTTTCCATAATTTCTTCATAAGGTAAATTAGTTTCAGATAAAAAAAAGGAGGGAGTCTTTTTAAAAGCACAACAAGTTAATTATCCATTTCTAAACAGAGTGATGAAACATCTTAAAAAGTGGTTAGGTTACAAAATCTCATGTAATCAAAAGTACTCTTGAAAAATCACAACAGTTAATTTTTGCTTGTTTGTTTTTAGCATTTTAGTTCTAGAGAAATAATTTCAAAAGCCAAAGGCTAGAAAATTAAACACAGAAATGTTTCTCTCATTCCAGGGTTTCTTTCTTGCTTTTTCCTCATTTTCTCCTCCCTTATTTTTCTCTCTCTCTTTCCCAGTTTCAATGAGAATGTAGTAATATTTGTGTAAACTAAATGGGTGTGTGCTAAGACTCTGTTTCACAAATAAACTCCACACTGTAATTATGCCTTAATTATGTGAAACATAATTTCAGTTGACTGATGGTGTAAAAATTGGGTCTGGTGGCTGCAATGCATCAGAGCCCATCATGATGAGAACCAATTTCTCAGTATTTGGTGCTATTTAAAGGGAAAACAAAAATCTTCATGCTTCTCTGTTATAGAAATTTTTGCCAAATAGAGACTGAATATATTGTGCAGACATTATTTATGCCTGAATGATTTTCAACATATCTGTCTTTGTTTTAAAAACTAGTCTTTCTTTTCATCCTGTTTTTTTTTTTTAAACAACTGGCAGCTTAATGTTCTTATGGTCTCTGTTAGTGGTTTCAGCAAACTTAACAGTGCAATCAATTAAAATGTCTTTGGCAAGCCAACTGAGGTTAAAATCCTATACTGCTGATGGCTTATTTAAGGACCTTTCTTTGACACTTATGGTATATAATTCAATATAATGTACCAAGTTCAATAATGAGATTAGCTGGTTATCCTGCACAATTGAATAAGAAGTTGACTGTTTGGTTTAACTGTAATTGGCATGTGATGAAGTTAACTACAAAAAAGATATGAACAACCAAAATCTTGTCAAGATATGAATGTGCCTATCTATTAATGGTAATGATAGCTGAAATATTTACAATGATTTATGGTTTTAAAATTGGCCCCTCATCATTAACGCCTGTCATAGAACTGCTCAATGGGGTCTTATTTTTTATAGACAAGAAAGTGAGATTCAGGAAATTATGTATTGAGCACAAGATCACACTTTAAATTACAAGTCCTAGAGGACAAACCCATTTGTCTGATGGGAAACTTGTGTATGAATCATTGCTTGGGGAAAATACATATAATATATATTTGCACAGAATAGATATTATTATATAGAATATAATTAGATATTGAATATTTATAATTTGGAGTATACAAAGCACATATAAATGTTATGTATATATATTATATACTATATATATAAAAAACACACACTATATATATAGACAGAAAGACAGAGAAAGAAAACAATATTATGTAGCATTATGGTAAAAAGTATGCATTTTCCAGTGATATGGCCAGTGACAAAATCCAAATGCCCTTACTTCCTATCTGTATAAGCCACCATGAGCCTGAGTTACTCTAAAACACATTGGAATAGTTATATATCTAGTAGGAGTTACTTACTGTAAAGCAATTAGATTGCATTTGGCATGTAACAAATGGTAAGTGATAGTAGTATGGGAAAGGAGAAGACATAAGATTTTATCCCTCTCTTGAAAAGTTTGAAAGTTAGCCATTAGATATTTTATCAGTGCTTGTGATAAAATATCTAAAAAATAAACAAATAATCACAAATCTATGTTTTAAGATGTTGAAAGTGTAATATCAATAAGAACTGGAGGAAATAAAATTACATAGTGGAAAGAGCCCTTTTTATATGATCTCACAGTTACTGCCATGCCTTGGGATCACTTGCTGATTCTGAGCACAAGCAGAAAATTGGGCTTAACCACGGGGCATGAACTCTCCTGAGGTAAAAGGAGTCCGGAGGAACTTTTGACTATTACACAGTCTGCTATGATTTAGGAATCTTCCCTGATAGCCTAGTTGGTAAAGAATCCACCTGCAATGCAGGAGACCCCAGTTCGATTCCTGGGTCAGGAAGATCCACTGGAGAAGGGATAGACTACCCACTCCAGTATTCTTGGGTTTCCCTTGTGGCTCAGCTGGTAAACAATCCACCCACAATGCAGCAGACCTGGGTTCGATCCTTGGGTTGGGAAGATTCCCCTGGAGAAGGGAAAGGCTACCCACCCCAGTACTCTGACCTGGAGAATTCCATGGACTGTATAGTCCATGGGGTCACAGAGTCGGACACGACTGAGTGACATTCACTTTCACATGCTTTAGAAGAACCAGTGTATCTCAAGTATGTCTTTCTGATCAGAAATTTGTTGAGTGACTTGTTTGTGTCTGTGATATTGATGATGGTGGTGGCGGCTAGAGACTCGGATTGTTAACTTCTAAAATGCTGAATAAAATCTGTCATGTGTGGACACTTAGGAGATAAAATCCCACTAGAGCCAGGGGCTTGCTTCAAATAAATGGTTAGTCCCCAGGTCAAGATATTTGCCAGATATTGAAGCAGCAGATGTCAGGAATCAATAGAGCTGAAACAAAACAAAAACCAGATCCCTCCTGTAAATTACCTATAGTCTTTCACCAGCCAATCAAAGACCTCCTAAAAGAGGACCTTTGTACACGTTCCTCTCACAAAGGCCATGCAAGAGGAACAAGGACAAACCAGAAATGACAAAGGCTTACTAAGTTGCAAACTAAACCAACCACCCAAATCATTCCTTGATTGGACTGAGGTGATCAATTGATCATCTAATCTGCTGAACAGAGGAAAAGTCAATCTTTTCTACAGGGGAAAGAAGGAGAATATATTCATAGTCTCTCTAATTCCTCTAGACACTATGAGACTTACATTAAAAAATTAAAAAATGTGAGTAAAGAGAAAATGTGATGGATAATACAGAGAAGAAAAATAAACGATAGAAAAGACCTCAAAAAATCTGATATAAAATTATCAGGCAAGAGCTTTAATATAACTATTATCCACATATTAAAGAAAATAGATAAAAAGACAAAACACATAAAGACTGAACAATTTGCACAGAATTGCAGTCTATATAATTAAAATAGCCTTTCAGAAATTTAAAATTACAGTATTTTAAATTAAGACTTGGTTGAATGGATTTATCAGCAGAATAGCCATAGTAAAAGACAAGATAAATAAACTTGAAGCTAAAGCAATGGAAAAGATTCAAACTCAAGCACAGACAGATAAAAGAGAAATGACAAAAGCTAATTTTTATAAACCTTGAGTACACAGCCACATGGCATAGCATACATGTAATTAGAGTACCAATAGGAGAGAACAAGAGATAATAGGATTAAAAGCAACTTTGTTAGATAGAATATTTAGGATTATATTTAAGAGTTGACTTGTGATAACCCACAGAATGAGAACCTCATTGAACTTCTTCAGACAGTATAAATTTAAAGCTACAATTATACATGCTGAGGCACATAGCAGAGAGAAAAAAAATTAGACAAGTTAGAGTTTTCAAGTAGTCTGAGGAAAAAATACACATTATATTTCTTAAAGAAGTAACATAAGTGACTTTTTTCCTTCCGGTGTCACTGAAATATAATTGACATAGATCACTGCAAAAGTTTAAGGTGTACAGCATGATGGTTTGATCTACATATGTCATGAAACATTGCTACAGTAGCTAGAGTGAACATCTGTCATCACATATAGATACAAAGTTAAAGAAATAATTTTTTTGTTGAGAACTTTTAGGATTTACTCTGTTAACAACTTCCATACATAGCATATGGCATTTACTTAAATTTATCATATTGTACATTACATCCTTAGTCCTTATCTCACATGAATCCATTCTCCCCCCAAATCCCCTCTCACCCAGGCTGCCACATAACATTGATCAGAGTTCCATGTGCTATACAGTAGGACCTTGTTGGTTATCCATTTTAAATATAGCAGTGTGTACATGTCCATCCCAAACTTCCTAACTATCTGTTTTTCCCATTCTTCACCTGTGGCAACCATAAGTTCATTTATAGTACTTTTATTTTTTGATGAGGCTTCCCTGGTGGCTCAGAGGGTAAAGTGTCAGCCTGCAATGCAGGAGACCTGGGTTCATTCCCTGGGTTGGGGAGATCCCCTGGAGAAGGAAATGGCAACCCACTCCAGTATTCTTGCCTGGAGAATCCCATGGACAGAGGAGCTTGGTAGGCTACAAAGAGTCGGACACAACTGAGCGACTTCACTTATTTTTAGATAAATAATCTCTCTCTGTAGAAAAGGTGTGTTTGATTAAATATTTTATATAATCCTTTCTAGCTTTAAAGCCTGTAATTCTCATGTATTTCAGCATGTCTCACTACTAACAATACACCTATAGTGAATTTTTTCATTAATTCAGCAATAGAGCTTTTACTTTCCTTTACAAATTTTTTTTTGGATCTCCTTTTGAAAAAAAATGCTTATTTAAAACATCTTTTCCTTCTACTAATGGAAACCTAACTTATATCACTGTTATTTGTTTCCCCCACATACCTGTACTTTTATTCCATGTACTGACAAACTTTTTCATAGGCCTGTTGTGTCTCTTCAAGGATTCCCATTCACACAGTTCTTAAAAAGAGATTGAGATACAGTTTTTTTTTTCTTAGCTCCAGGCATTTTCCAAAAGCATAACGGTCATTAACATCCTTGTTGGCAAAGGTTTCATTAAACTTTGATAGTGTTAAAACCATTTTGGCTGAAGTTAAAAGGAATGCTTGAATAAAATCTAGAATTTCTATTTTGTTTTATAGTTCATAATGTTTTATCATATATTTTGCTATACAGTCCTCATAAGAATGCTATGCTATAGGGACAGACAGTATAAAAAATACACATGCCCCAGGCCAACTAATAACTAATAATTTGATCCTCTTCCTCACTCATACTTTTTATATTTCAAATTAAAATTTGATTATACAAGTAACACATGAATATCCTCATTATAAAACATTAAATATTACTGATAAGACTAAAATTTCTTTTAGTGATCAACTTTAATTCTGCTCACTTAATGAAAAAATAGGCATATTTTACACACGCCCAGACGCAAGCGAAAGTTGTACGTTCGACACCTCGCTGTGGCGTTAGTCTCCAATCTCTGGCGGAGAAGCCTATCGCGGCTCTAAACGACGCAGCAAATTCCGAGTTACAGCAAATTCCGAAGCCGACTCTTGGAGGCCAGGAGGATCAGGAGAAGCAGAGACAGCGACTCCGAGAGAAATAGAAAATTGAAGAAAGCATGGTGGAGAAACGATGGCAACGAAGAGGATTGGTGAGGAACTTGGGAAGAGAGAGCAACATGGAAGAGCATAGGCCTTGAAGCCTTCAAGGGAGAAGTGCTGTAAATCAGCGGTCCCAAATAGGGCGACAGTGGAGAGGCAGTTCACACAGAGAGCCCGCAAAGGGGATACAAGTGTTGGAACCTTGACCTACAAACAATATCCTGCTGGAAGAGAAAGGGGACTACTAGTGAACGGAAACAGTGACGCACTTTATTTTCCTGGGCTCTAAAATCACTGCAGATGATGACTGCAGCCATGAATTAAGACATTTGCTCCTTGGAAGTAAAGCTGTGAGCAACCTAGACAGCATATTGAAAAGCAGAGGCATTACTTTGATGACAAGGGTTTATACAAAGGTATGGTTTTTCAAGTAGTTATGTATGGATGTGAGAGTTGGACCATAAGGAAAGCTGAGCTCCGAAGAACTGATGCTTTTGAATGTGGTGTTGGAGAAGACTCTTGAGAGTTCTTTGGACTGCAAGATCAAACCGCTCAATCCTAAAATCAGCCCTGAATATTCACTGGAACAACTGATGCTGAAGCTGAAGCTGAAGCTCCAGTCCTTTGGCCCCTTGATGCGAAGAACTGAGACTTTGGAAAAGACTGATGATGGAAAAGATTGAAGGCAGGAGGAGAACAGGATGACAGAGGATGAGATGGTTGGATGGCATCACTGACTGGGAAGACATGAGTTTGAGCAAACTCCAGGAGTTGGTGATGGACAGGGAAGCCTGGCATGCTGCATTCCATGGGGTCGCAAAGATTCCATCAGGACTGAGGAACTGAACTGAACTGAGTGATTGGAGCAGAGAGAAAGAAATTGAGCTGAAAGGAACCATTGCACTTGGAGGTGCCAGAGAGTTGGGAGGAAGGGAGGGCAGAGCATGGAGGAAGAAAGGCAGAAATACATGGAGATTTTGGATTATCAGGGAGGTTGGAGAGAAAGCATCTTTATGGGGAACAGATGGCAGAGAGAGGCAGGATGGGAGTCAGGGAAGAAGTAGACAGGAGGACAGGCACAGCAGGAGAGCAGAGGGGAAGAGGAAGGGAGATGGAGAAAGAAATAGGGAAACAGATAAACCCAATGAAGTGGAAACAAGTGTGCAGGTGGTGGAGGGGACTAGATCCAGAAGAGTGCTGAATCGATTGGATAAAGAATTAAGATGTGATACATTGATTTTTAGCTTTACAGTCTAATAAATTTAAATCTTGCTCCTTTAAATTATACAGAGGAGGATGAGAATTGCTAAACTGTCTGTAAGGCTTCTGGGTGTTGTAATTATTTGTCTTAAAAGATAGCATCCATGTGCAGAGTCTGTTGAGGTGGGGGGTAAGGCACTGACTTGATTCTCTCAGAGGTGGGTCACCCCCTTTCCTTTTCCTGGTGTGGAGCAGAGGTTGTGGGAGAGGAGAAGTGGTCCAAGAATTATCAGAATCTGTTACTACATGGTACCTTTTCAGGGAACTTTCAGGGAAGATGTTCTTAGTGATGGTTTTCCTTTTTGCTTTCTCCTTTCTTTACATTAAATTCTTTTCGTAGCTTGTGATAAAGATGAGTTTATTCAATACCTACTTTCTTGTCAACATCTATTGACTTCTGACAAGATTTGGTCGTCTCCTATCATTAATTCATGTCATTCTTTTCTAAATATTCTACATTAACAATATTTTCTTTCACTTTGCACCAGAATTTTTCAATGAAAAAGTTTTTAATAAGCTGAAAAAAAAAAAAAGAAAAAAGAAAAAATAGGCATATTTATGAGTTCAATGTATAACTTTAGGCTTTTCAGGGTAAATAGTTAAGCATAAGTGCCCCTAAACTATTGATCGGGGATGTCATCCAACCATTTCATCCTCTATCACCCCTTCTCCTCCTGCCTTCAATTTTCCCAGCATCATGGTCTTTTCCAATGAGTTGGCTCTTCCCATCAGGTGGCCAAAGTATTAGAGCTTCAGCTTCAGCATCAGTCATTCAAATGAGTATTTAAGGTTGATTTCATTTAGGATTGACTAATTTAATCTACATGCTATCCAAGGGACAATCAAGACCTGTATTACATTTCGTCTTTCCTCTATTGACTTGTATTCTTAATTCATAATATATTCTAAATACAAATCCTTTACTGATGTGTAACAATACTTTCCCCCATTCTTTCAGCCTTATTTATGTTGTCTTTTGCCAAAAAGGTATTTTGTAATTAGATGTATACAGATTTTTAAGGTACTGTTTTTGCTAAGGCTGTATATTGTCATCCTGTTTATTTAACTTATGTGCAGAGTACATCATGTGAAATGTTAGGCTGATCAAGATGAATCATAAGCTGGAATCAAGATTACCAGGAGAAATATCAACCACCAGATATGCAGATGATACCACTCTAATGCAGAAAGTAAAGAGGAACTAAAGAGCCTCTTGATGAGGGTGAGACAGGAGAATGGAAAAGCTGGCTTGAAACTCAACTTTCAAAATAAACTAAGATCATGGAATCTGGTCCCATCATTTCATGACAAATAGAAAGAGAAAAAGTATAAGCAGTGACATATTTAATTTTCTTAAGCTCCAAAACCACTGGGGATGATGATTGTAGCCATGAAATTAAAAGACACTTGCTTCTTGGAAAGAAAGCTATGACAAACCTAGACAGTATATTAAAGAGTAGAGACATCACTTTGTCAAAAAGGTCAGTATAGTCAAAGCTATGATTTTTCCAGTAGTCAGGTACAGATGTGAATTGGACCATAAAAGAAGGCTGAGAACCGAAGGATTGATGCTTTCAAATTGAGGTGCTGGAGAAGACTCTTGAGAGTCCCTGAGACTGAAAGGAGATCCAACCAGTTAATCCTAAAGGAAATTGACTATAAATAGTCATTGGAAGGACTGATGCTGAAGCTCAAGTTCCAATACTTTGGCCACCTGATGTGAAGAGCTAACTCATTGGAAAAGACCCTGATGTTGGGAAAGATTGAAAGCAGGAGGATAAGGGGGTTGCAGGGGATGAGATGGTTGTATGTTATCACTGACTCAATGGACGTGAATTTGAACAAACTCCGAGAGATAGTGAAGGACAGGGAAGCCTAGCATGCTACATTCCATGTGTTGCAAATAGTTGGACATGACTTAACAACTGAGCAACAACAATGACAACAGCAACTTACACTTAAATATTTAAATACTATATTGTACTTAAACACTATATTTATGAGCATAGTTCATGTTTTCTGAAAACAATATATTCAGGAACTTATTTAGCCTTAATCCAATTTTGTGAAGTAACAATTAATTTGTAATGGATTTTCAGTTTTTGGGGGATTAGTTCATTTAATAATTCATCCTTCCAACATTTGTTTGAAATATACTTACAATATTTGTCTTTCACTGGTATATTTTTCTCTTCTTTTTTAAAAAAAGGTTATATAGAGGAGAACTGTCACTTAATAAGGGTTTGTTTTACAATGAATATCCAGTTGCCTACTATGATTTTTTTTTTTTTTGTCTACCATGTTTTAACAGTATCTAACTCAGCCTATGTGTTGTCCTTTGGAAGGATTCTGGAAATTTATTTATTGTCATTTTGAAAAATCCACTTATTAGTTTTAGAAGGACACATGTCACTCACTGAAAGCAGTGTTTATTTATTTTTGTTACCACTTAAATTTTTCTCTTCTGGCACTAGAATCATGCTTTTACATTCAGGTTGCTTTGGGTTTTGGTATCTAGTGAAGCCAGTTGACTATTTCTGTTGTTGCTGTTGTTGCAAGCTTGTCCCTGCACACAGTATATTGGGAATTAGTTTTGAGCCTATTCTCAATTCTTTGTCTTTAAATAATTTTCAGGTAAACTCTTATTTACATTAACTGTAACTATGGATTTGTATGGCCCTATAGTTTCTCTACTATTTTCTTTTCTATTACTGTACTTTATGGCCCTCTTACCATGATTATGATAAACATTTTTTTCTGGTTCTTTTTATCCTACTGCTCTAAAGCTATCTGAAGAGGTCCCTGAATAATTTTATGGCATCTATTTAAACCTACTTTAATACCAAATTTTCTTTTTAAAATTTTGGACTATATGCTATAATAAGATTATTGATTGCTAGTTTTTTAAAAAAAGGTATCTGGCAATGGTAGCTAGCCTCAAAATTCTAGACATGTCCAGGTTGTTTATATGGTTTTCTAACATGACTAAAAAGAAAGCCTCAGAATCTTGAGTAGACATGCCCTAAATAATATCAGATTGCCCTCACAGATGGAGGTCAGTGTTGTACAGAATAGTAACTTGATATATTGTTAAGGTCTGAAAAAAGAAATCTATAAACATCCAAACAGACAGTGAAAAAAACTGTAGAACTTTCCTACTTATGTTTTTGTGCAAAAAGAACACTTGAATAAATCTCTCTGCATAAAAGGTTGAGAAAGAGAAAGAGAAAAAAAAAGCTACTTTAATGTATTGTGACATAATTTTCTAAAACTTTCTGAAAAGTATACTTTGCATAATATTTTTAAATTAATAAACTTTATTTTTTAGAGCACAACTAAATAGAGCAGAAAGTAGAGTGTTCTCATATACCCCAAATTCCTACAGATGCGTAGTATGTGGTATACATTTTCAGTTCACTTGGGTATGTAATGTATGTAATCAGGAAATGTAATGCTGGCTAGTATGGCAAGAATATGCTTAGTTTTATAAGATACCACCAAACTGTCTTTCACGGTGGTTTAACCATTTTACATTCCTGGCAGCAATGCACTAAACTTCCTGCTACTCCATATCTTCACCAGCATTTTGTGTTTTCAGTATTATGGATTTTGACCAGTCCCATATATATGTAATGGTGTCTCATTGTTTTCTCTGCATTTCTCTAATGACATATGATGCAGAGAGAATTTTCATTTGCCATCTTTATATCTTTTTAAGTGGTGTTTCTGTTCAAATCCCATTTTTTAAGCAGGTTACTTATTTTCTTATTGTTGTTTTATGAGTTCTTTATGTATTTTCCATAACAGTCCTTTCTCAGATGCATTTTTTGAACAAAATTTTCTTCCAGTATGTGGTTTGTGTCTTCCTTCTCTTGACATTGCTTTTTGCAGAGCCACAGTTTTAAATTTTGATAAAATTTGAATGATACTTTCTACAAGAAAATATTTTAAAAACTTGTTGTCCTCAAATAAGCAAAAATTGTTGTTGTTGTTGTTTGCTCACTAAATTGTATCTGACTCTGTGACTCCACGCGCTATAGCCTGCCAGGCTTTTCTGTGCATGGGATTTCTCAGGCAAGAATATTGGTGTGGGTTGCCATTTCTTTCTCTGGGGGATCTTCCCGACCCAGGGATCGAACCCATGTCTCCTACAATGGCAGGCACCTTCTTTACCACTAAGCCACCAGGGAAGCCAATTATAATATTACAGTAGAACAGAAGGAGTCTTTGACCATAAAATGAAACAACAGATTAGAAAAATAGAGTGAACTGAAATGAGTCAAATTGTCATGAATACTTTCTTTCCAGCGGGGAAAAACAAAACAAGACTAGTCTTAGATTTTAGTCTTCTGTGGTTCCTTCAATTATTGAGAATGAGATTTTGAAGGAGAAATGCTTTGGAAATGTTACCTATTTTAATTCTTCTCTTGGTTCTGGTTAAAGACCTCAATTAATTTCAAGTGTAGAAGCATACACAGAAGATCAGTGCACTAAGTTAAAGCTCGAGTTTTACTTGCTATGGAAATTAGCTTTAGCATCTGTATTTAGTACAGTACCTTCATAGGTAGGTTATTTAGATGCTTGCTTTTTTTTTTTGCATAGAATAAACTGCTCAGGAATTTTTTTTTTTCCCCAGAATAAATCTGCTACAAAGGCACAAAACTTAAACATGATCTTTTTCAGAATTGTCTTGTATTTAAATTTTTGACTGAGGATAATGTGTGATTCACTTGCTTTTCATACTATTCAGGAAATTTCACTTTCTATTATAAATTGGAGGACATCAAGAAAGTTTTGTCAACAAACTTCTGGATTGCACAGCTACCCCCCTCCCTGACGTCAACTTCACTTCAGCTTAAGGTTACTTTAGAAAGAGAAAAGCAAGCCATTAGGAAATCAGGAAATCTCCAAACACTGGTTTTAACTTCTTATAAAAATATGTTGTTGATTAAAGAACTTAGTTCACTTTAATAAGAACCTGATATGTACCAGACCAATCTCTTCATCTTTATTTTACTATGTCAGACGTACAAAGTAGGCCATAGGCTAAAAAATCTAAGTAGAATGTTGGGGCAGTTGAACATTGTTTATGTTATTTATAAGTGGGGTTAGCACAGGTAAATAAAAATGGTATGCACCCTAACATGGCAGCAATAAGGATAAAACAGCACTAATGTCAATTGTTTTTAGTCATTCAATAGAGAGTAACTCACAAAACATCATTTGAATAGTTTGAATGAATCTAACAAGCAAAAATTTAGACATCATCATTATATATTTGTGCACTTTGTATGATTATACAGCAAGCAAAGGAAATATCATTCAAGTATATTGTGGAAGTTATGAAAGCTAGTATGTGCATTTCCCTATGAGGAAGCACATATATTTTCTATAAACATCCATCAACCCAACATCTTACTAATTTAGCTGTGGTAAAATATGATTCATACTTCTTCTGCATATCCCATTAGGATGAGCTTGTAAAGCTGGTTTTCCCTTTAGTAATATTTTTTTTTTCTCTCAGATTTATTCCTATTATCTTTGGAGATCTATGGGACAAAGGAAGAACTATATACATTCATCCTGATCTTCTCTCTCGTTAGATGCAGACTTTGTAATACAGTCTTTATTTGGGGATAGGGGCGGGTAAACTATAAGAGAGTCAGTCAATTAGATTTTCACACTAGGAAGTAAGGAAAGTGGCAAGTATGTCCAAGTAACCTAGAAATCCATGGCATAGAATGGCATAAATAGAACCCAACTGTGTATACATTTAATTTCTAAGCCAGGAAGTTCAACTTTATATGGATGAGGAAAATTGTTTATATTCCTAAAGTCTTATAGTGAAATGTTAGAGAAATGCAACTAGTGTCTCCTCCTGTAATCATTCAGAAAAGAAAAACTGTGGGAAAAAGTTATAATGCCAACATGGAATTATCTGTTAATACCTGTTTTACTCAAGTAAAAATTCACCCCTCAAACTGCAGACAAAACATAGAAGATAACTAAAGACAGTTTCCTTTTTATTCTTTAGTGGGTTTCTCCATGTCAAAAGGAAAAAATAGAACTTGTCAATCAAAAGAATAGAAATTCTCCTAATATATTATCCTTTTCATTATCGTCAGTCCCAAAGGCTGAATCTGCATGGGTTCATTAACTAAAAAGACTTTGTTTAATCTTTTTTTTACATCTCACAGTAGAATTTTTATGTAGCATATTGAAACATATTTGGAAGTCACAGCTATCTACAAAATGGACAACAGTTCTAGCACAGAATCATAACTACAGTATAAAATCATCTCAGATTGTTAGAATGAATTACAGAAGTTTTAATATTGCATTTGATTGTATTTGATATCTTAAGTTTTGATTGTTGTAGAATACAGTGCTTGTAATGAGATATGACTTTGCCAACAAAGGTCTGTCTAGTCAAGGCTATGGTTTTTCCAGAGGTCATGTATGGATGTGAGAGTTGGACTGTGAAGAAAGCTGAGTGCCGAAAAATTGATGCTTTTGAACTGTGGTGTTGGAGAAGACTCTTGAGAGTCCCTTGGACTGCAAGGAGATCCAACCAGTCCATCCTAAAGGAGATCAGTTCTGGGTGTGATTGGAAGGACTGATGTTGAAGCTGAAACTCCAACACTTTGGCCACCTCATGCAAAGAGTTAACTCATTGGAAAATACCCTGATGCTGGGAGGGATTGGGGCATGAGGAGAAGGGGACAACAGAAGATGAGATGGCTGGATGGCATCACCGACTGGATGGACATGAGTTTGAGTAGAATTCGGGAGTTGGTGAAGCAAATAGCCACCAGTAGCAAATATACTCAGAATTTTATCACGAACTTTTATTGTCATGAAAAAATTGATTCAAAATGAAAAGAAAGCAGGTAAGTATATTAGATTCTATTAATTTATATTGCATGTTCCTTCAGCCCAATGCCTATGTTCTATAAAGAAAACTTTTAATTAGACATTCGGTTCAGTTCAGTTCAGTTGCTCAGTTGTGTCCGACTCTTTGCGACCCCATGAATCGCAGCACACGAGGCCTCCCTGTCCATCACCAACTCCCAGAGTTTACTCAAACTCATGGCCATCGAGTTGGTGATGCCATTAATTAGACATAATTAGACTTTGGCCACCTGATGCGAAGAACTGACTCATTTGAAAAGACCCTGATGCTGGGAAAGATTGAAGGTGGGAGAAGGGGATGACAGAGCATGAGGTGGCTGGATGGCATCACCAACTCAATGGACTTGTTTGAGTAAACTCTGGGAGCTGGTGATGGACAGGGAGGCTTGGCATGCTGCAGTCCATGGGGTTGCAGAGTCGGACACGACTGAGCGACTGAACTGACTGAAAGAATAAATGATGACTTGCAAAACAGTTTTAGAATTAGGTATTGGTAAAGGTCAAATAGGCTAACTCCCTTGTGATATTCATAAGTGAGGTCAGATCATATCATATATATATGAAAGTATATGTATCTATACATACACATATAGGTGTGTATATATTATGAACATGCATGTGTAGTCTTTTCATTTTTATTTCTAAGTTATTCTTGATTTATAACTTAAAGAATCTTCAAATATTTTACACTCATAACTATATATTTTCATAGAAGAAATTTACAGTATTTTTTATTTAAAATTATCCTTTAGGTTGATTTGTATAGATTTCTTTAGAAAGTACCTTTGAATAACAGAACTTGTCAAAAGATTTTCTCTGCTCAACTCTCATAAAAAATTGAGGTAACTCTTGAGATCTTCCAAATGAGCTGGAAATAGCTTGTCGACTGTATTAATAGTTTTATAATATTTTTTGTGATATAAACAGGATTGATATTTAAGCCAAAAAGAGTGATAACTTTTTACTTTATAAGGAAATAGGCTTCTTCATTACTGCCTGAGAGATAGTGAGAAAGTGGCTCTTGTTCACTCCAAAAAAAGAGAAAGAAAAAATTTGATGATGACTCTTGCATAATGATCATTGAAAGAAAATAATTATCAGTACATGTCATAATAACTTTGGTTATAAAACTTACCCAGTGAGAAGTCCTACTTAAGACCCACAACTTCATAAATTCACTCATGATAGTGATAACAATATCAATAATTAATGATATCAGGAACAGTCATTAGTTTCTTGAACTCATATATATTAAGTGCTTAATGTGTTTTGTCTTAACTAATGCCCAAGGTAGCCCTATAATGTAGGTACTACTATTAACAGCATTTATGCTCCAGTGAGGGGAAACTAGACCCTAGAGCTTTAACATTTTATCTTGGCCACCCTGATAGGAGGTGTCATTGCCAGGAGTTGAATCCAAATGGCTTCGCATCAACATGCGCTCTTGACCACCATCCTTGTTTCCTCTTCTGAAGAGATAGCTTCATATTTCCAGAAGCAGAGGTTAGCCAAACCCAGACACATTTTTGTTAAATTAATGTTCCATGTTCATCTTTATCTCTCATAATGTTCTTTCCCACAGAAATTTTTATGAGTAACTGTAATTAGACTGAGTTGAAGATGACATTTAGTTTCCTGGGTTGGACATACCATCACCCTCTTGGGTCTTTCTTTTCCATGCACACCAAATATTGAAAGAACTTGTAACTATTGTGAAATGGTAGTCCCGTACTGGGAACATAAAAATGCAAACCACAATTGTGAATTTTAGGAGCCCTGTGAGAATGAATTTGAGCTTACCCACAATTAGGGTTTGGGCATATTCAAAACACTTGATGGACTGAGAATCCACATGTGGGGTCAGAAAGATGGAAAAGAAAATCAGGGTTTTGAAACAAACAAAGAAATAACCCAGAACTAAACACATGAATTAAATTTGCTACAGTGAGTGAAACTGAGTAGTAAGGTTTGGATTTGAAGGGGTCCAAGGCGACGCTAGTGGTAAAGAACCCTGCCTGCCAATGCAGGAGACGAGATACTTGGGTTCGATCCCTGGGTTGGAAAGATTCCCTGGGGTCGGGGGCACATGGTAACCTATTCCAGTATTCTTGCCTGGAGAATCCCATGGACAGAGGAGCCTGGTAGGCTACAATCCATAGAGTTACAAACAGTCGGACATGACTGAGGTGACTCAGCATAGCACACATGGGACCATGAGCCTGAGTTTACCTCTTTATCAGACTCATCTGAGGGATTTATTAAGGAAATAGATGGCTGGGTTTTGCTGTCAGTTACTCTAGTTCAGTAAACATGAATGAACCAGATAACCTGTATCTTTTAAACTTTTCATGACTAAGTGATTCTGATTCACATCCAAGGTGAAGAACCACTGACATAAATGAAAGAACCATGTAATAAAGGGTGAAAAACTCTGCTGTGATAAATCCCTTTGAAAGAGCTTGTTCCAAGAGGCATAAGAAGCTTTATGTTGATCTGAATAGAGAAAGAGCACCTAAGTGAACAGTCCAGAAGAGGTCTGCAGCTACAGAGAGGCAGCCGATGGGAAGCATGGAGGTGAGGTTCAAGGACTTGGGTAGCAATGAGGGTAGAAGGTCAAGAGTATCAGTGAACCAGAAAAACAGTGAAGGCTGTGATACTAGAAAGCTGCCTTCAAGAGGCCAGGGACCTTCACAATCTTGATGGTTAATTATGTCCAGCATCTGGAATCATAGTAGATGCTCAATCAATATTGTTAAACAAATGAATAAGTGACACTAGGGCCAAGGATTTAGAATGTTGGAAGCATTGAAAAAAGAGAGTGTTAGTCACTCAGTCATGTCCAACTCTTTGCAACCCTGTGGGGTAGAGTCTGCAAGGTTCCTCTGTCTGTGGAATTCTCCAGGCAAGACTAGAGTGGGTAGCCATTCCCTTCTCCAGGGAATCTTCCCAACCCAGGGACTGAACCTAGATCTCCTGCATTGCAGGCAGATTTGTTACTGTCCCAGCCACCAGGGAAGCCTGTTGGGAGCATTGCAGAACTTTAAATGGTAACCAAACAACCCGTTTCTACCCACAGATACATGCCTCTCTAGATACCTGGATAATTGATGAAGATGCCAGAAAAATATTGGATTTTTTTGGTTGTTGTTAATCATGCAAGTGAAAGCTTAGAGTTTGGAGATTTATAATACAATGCATTAAAAAATAATAATTTGTATTCACAGATGTGGTAAGGGAACAGTTAGATTTCAAATGAAAGTTTTTGATATGTATTTCTTCCTTTATTTGAGATCTAGTCTAAACCACCTGGCAGATGGGAACTCTAGACAATTGTAGTTAATGGCTAGACCTGTCTTCACCAAGTTGGTTAATTCAGCTTAAACCTGAGGTTATTAAAATTCATATGCATCTGAAATGTGGTCTCAATGACTGGTTCCTTGGAGAAATATATATTTACCATTGTAATCATAGAGGGCTAAATTCCTGGTAGGCACTTAACATAACCTGCTACAACAGGGATGAAGCAGCTGTTCTGTCTCCATTTATCTTTAGGACCTCAGACTAATGGGAAATAAAATATAAGTTTAAATCCAAGCTATACTTGCATATATAAGAATTGAATATACTCTACTACTTGAGACAAAATATCAAGGACCTTCTCTCTTCTACTCTAAGGAAAATTACATCATTTCATTTATTTCAAACTAAGTAAGATTGAGTTATTGCTCCTCCACTGGTCAGTAAGTGAAGATCCTTAATGGATGAAAGTTTGTAAATTCTTGATTTCATATAGAATTTCCTACCTCTCTTAAGTATATGTTTTAATTGTCAGAGACATTAAAAGTTTTCTCTGATTACCACTGTCTATAGAACTTAAATTATCTATTAATATAAAAGAATATACCTCCAAATAGAGGTGTTTTTTTTTCCACTTTCAGTCTGTATAATTAGATGTGACTGCTTTTTATCAATACCTTTACTGTAACTAGCACCAGACAGTGAGCTGCCTAAAAGTAGTATGTACAGTTTAAAAAGTGATTCTAGACCAGTACTTAAAATTAAAAATAAAACACTACATCTGAGCAAGAAATTGGTCTGTGTTAAAAAATAATTTTTTTGCTCCAAATGCAAAAGCAAATATCACATTACAAATTTCAATTTCTCCTATTTTAAAAATATTTGTGTATATTACATCACTGTATCTTCTTTTCATCTCTCAGATTTTCCTGGTACTATATGTGGTATTTTTACCTAGTAAAACTAAGTCATGCCAGCCAGAAATTCCATGAGGCTGATCAAAGTATAAAACACTGTCAAATTCTTGAACTTCTCTGGAAGAAAATTTCCCATTTGATTTAAAGTGAGTGAAATGATGATTTTAACAAATATAACTTAGTCCAAAAAGTGATGATCTCTTTTTTATTTGGATGATATTCCTCATTTGTTTTAATATCTAGAAGTCACCATTAGATTTAAAATTCTTTGAGTCTAACATTTACCTTATAAAGCCAATATGTTAGAAACAATTGACAAGAATTGACATGAAAATAAATAGTTGTAAATATAAGACCATACTTTCAAGATGTTGTAAGAGTCAGTTTTAGAAAAGGAAGACTTCTTTAAAAAATAAATCATGAAGGATTAATTGTCTCACTGTATAAAAATCATGAAATTAGATCTGTCCCTCACGCTAGTCATAAAGCTACAAAAATAAATTCCAGGCTGATTAAAGACTTTGATGTAAAAAACAAAAATATTAGAATTAAATATTTAATATATTTATGGATATTTAAGAATGCATAAAATATCATTAGTTCAGCAGGCTCATGATCTTCTCAGTGAGGAGACATTTGATTAATGCTAATTGTTTTGATTACACTTATTAAAATCTTTAACAACATTGCTTTTAAAAAAATCAAACTTAAAGAGACCCATGAAGTTAGAAGGGTCCAGGGATCTCTGGGGAGACCCAGGGACTCTTGGAGGCAAAGTCATTCCTTATAATTAGAACTGAGCAAGATGTGTTCTTTTAAATTATCTGTTATTGATATTATCAAGAGGGTACATTATCAGGTGTGAACAAGGAAAATAAGGCAAAAAGAAGCATCACATCTCGAACTAATTCTTTCTTTATTGTCATGTTCAGATCTGAGAGAAGCTATTCCAAGTAACTGTTTTGACCAGCAAGTCAAAAGGATATTATTTCAAGTTACTTTGAGAGTATCTGTTTTATAGTAATATAAGATGTTAAAACGATATAATTTCAAATGGTAAAATCAAGGCTTAGCAATCAAGAAACAAAATATTCAAAGGCAAGATGTTGGAAGCAAGGAGAGTGTGGACATGTGTTCCCATGTAGTTTCATTTGACAGGTACAATGGGTTATCTTTGCTCAACCTTGATTTCCCAATTGACATGTCTTTTGGTTGAGGAAAAAAGCGTTCTAGGTATGAAAGTTGGAGTTGTGGGAGGCATAAAAATGTAGACAAATGGTGTGAATGGCTAAGAGTTCAGGGTTGAAACAGGTGTTTAATCCATTCTTTAGATTAGTACACATTTATTTCTTTTACCTTTTGCTTAGGATCAGTTAGGCAATCAGAAGAAAATCAGAATTAAATTTCCAAAAAGAAAACAGATACACAAGTTTGATTATTAGGTGTATTCTGGGAAACTTAGTGACCTGCGAGAAGCTCCCTTCACTTTACCCCCAAACATAGAGTTTTGCTCTCTAGGTCTAAGTGAGACTAGGATCTTTTCCCTCTGAGAGTTGGGCATTCTGAATGGGAGTCCCGGGGAGGCCCGGGGATCTCTGTAGAGACCTAGTGACTCTTGGAGACAAAGTCAACATCCCTTTCTCGTAAGCTTGTTGGATTTCTTTGTCTCCAAAATGGCCAAGAGGGAACTGAAGGGGCGAAGAAAATCTTTCCTCACCCTGAAACTGTAGAAGTGCAAGAAATGAGGCTTTCTCCAGTTCCTTCATGAATGGTGTGGAAACTTGCCTGTTTCTACATCACCACCTGTATCCACTGACATGGTAGACACTTGTTTTAGTACCAACAACTAGCTGTATTATGTAACAAGGGAAATCAAATCCCATCTGAAGGGTCTAGCAGCCAAAGAAAAAAAGCTCAGTTAGAACAAACACATATTTGGCCAAATGAGGTGGAAGAGGAAACAGATAACAATCTGAGCAAGAAAAATATAGATGTTCTTAATATAGTCCTGAAGGAAATTGAGGTGAAGCACAAAAAATGACTTCTAGAGCTCAATACAACAGCAAAACAATTACCCTTCTGACAACAACCCAGTAGCTCTATTAAAGGAAAAAAATAATAAATACTCAAATGCAAATTAGTAGTTAGAACAAGAAATGCAAGAAGTATCTCAGGAAAAAAAAAGAGCAAAAGTACAAGATCTTGAAGGCAAAGATCAGAGGTTGGGGAATGTGGTCATGTAGAATTGTGTGAAAAATACTTTTATTAAATGAAATATAAATTGATAATGGACAGAGTTTGACAATTAGAAGAATTTTTTTCCAGGGTTTAACTGAAAAACTAAAATGTTTCACACCAAAAATTCACTGAATTAAAGAGTACATTGATGAGGAAAGGCACACAAAATGAGGAATTTCCTGGTTAAAATCTCTGAACTAATCCTAACACTAGTAATTAAGAAAAATCATCATGTAAGATTCAAGGCAGAAAGAACTAAGTGCCTACAAGAGAAAGGAACTGTGTTATCATCAGACTTATCTGTAACCCCAAGTATAGAAGAAGTGGAATAGCATCAACACAATGCTAAACTGAAGAACAGCAACATAAAAGCAGTATGCTCAGTTAGCATTTGATTAATCTATTTAATGATAATCAGAAATTCAGGGACTTAGTATCCAGACCATCTTCAGCAGAAGAGTCAAGAAAATCCTATGCCGTTCAGGGTTCTTACCAATAACAGAATATATTCTGAATTTATAAGCAGGAAAATAATTTAATAAGGGTCATTAGATGGGTCACAGGATTTCCAGGAAGTCTGGATTATCAGGAGTAAATACTATGTTCTGTATCTAAGATTACCCTAGATGAAAGATAACAGAAAAAGTTCCATTCAATATTCTGTAAGTTGTGTATAGAAATGAATGGAAAGGCTTGTATAAAAACATAAGAGCTAACGAAAAATGCTACCTCTGAGGAGAAAAGAGAGAGTAGGAATAAAACATGGAAGTGAGTGGCCATAAACTTTGATATTATTAAAATGTTTTATAACAAAAATATTTTAAAATATTGTATTACAGCAATGTAGAATATAGTATAAATTTCTATTCATGATTCTAACATGAGACTAAAAGAAATAAATATCAATGCAATGTTGGACTCTTGTTTTCCCTTTTGGGAGATTAACAGCTTTTATATCAATTAAAAAGTGGAAATTCTAAGCAAGGCATTCAGCTTGGCCTAATAAAGCAAGGGGCTGCCAGGTAGATTTTGATCAGTGTGAATTAAAATACTGTGTGTATTTGAGGGATAAGAAATTAAATGTGATGTGAACCTAACTTGGCTATTTATTTTTTTAACTCAGGCAGACCATAATAAAGGACTGACATTGTCTTAATGGAAATTACATCCACTAGTATGCCAAGGTCATCACAACTTAATTGCCTCAGATTTTAATCAGTGATTTATCAAATATGAATACCCTTTGGGGAGAAATGTATAAAAACCTAAGCTCTGTGTGTAAACTGTATCTTGTGATTTGTATAGCAAAATATATCACCAGTGTCCTTGCAAAATACATGTGCACCCATGAGAGCAAGAAGCAAATGTATTGTTCATTTTGCAGAACTGATCAAGATAATAAATAAAATGTAGTGGAAATATCAATGTATTATATTTAAAGAACGAGTTTGATGATTTGTCAGTTTTTACATTTGCTAACCTTTCAACTAAAATATTCTTAAATGTGTCATGGGATTTCTCAGCAAATTTTAAAAAATACTTTAAAATTCTATTAAATGATGCTGTTAGATCTTTATGGGTGAACAGAGCATATCATCTTTAAAGAGAACTTGTTTACTTAGAGAAGAATCCCTGAAATGATCCCTGCATATTTACATACGTAAATATAAGCCAAAGAGGAAGTCACTGTGGCCGGAGAATTGTGAAACAAGACATCTTGGCCTTGAATGTCTCCCAAAGCTACTTGGAATGCAGAACTGATCAGTAGTTAGAAGGTGAACATATTTGAATTGGGACAAATAAACCTTCTGAAGGGAAAGAGATTGAGACTATAACCATTTTCTTTTGAATTTTAATATTTTTTACATGATTTATTTAGTTATTTATTTCTGGCTGTGCTGGGTCTTTGCTGCCACATATGGGTTTCTCTAGTTGCAGTGAGAGGGGGCTACCCTAGTTGCGGTGCAAGGGCTTCTCACTGCAGTGGCTTCTCTTGTTGCAGAGCCCAGGATCTAGGGCTTGTGGCTTCAGTAGTTGTGGCTCCTAGACTCTAGAGCACAAGTTCGGTAGTTGTGGACCACAGGTTTAGCTGCCCTGTGGTCTGTGGGATCCTCTCAGACCAGGGCTTGAACCCACGTCTCCTGCATCGGCAAGCAGATTTTTTTACCACTGAGTCAGCAGGGAAGCCCCTGATGCTTAATACTATTAAAACTTGTCTGGAATGTCTTGGAATGTCCCTAAACAGATATTAACTAGAAGGAAATTTACTGAGGAGGACAACCAAAAAACTCATTATGAAGAAGAAGAAATTTGCATTGATGGAAACCTGCCTCCAGGGTCACCACCAAGACTGGGTGTTTCAAATGGAAAGTCTGCTTTCATAAAATATATGGCTACAGCTTGGAAGACATGGGAAGAGTGTCCAATAGCAATATTATATGTTAAGACCAAAAGCAAAAGCATCCGTGTCTAGTCAACTTGTGTTGCCATAGCAAAATATCATTAAATGGGGTGGCTTAAACAATAGAAATTTATTTTCTCACATTTCACGTGGCCAGAAGTCTGAGATGAGAGTGCCTTGCCTGGTTGGGTTTGCTGAGAGTTCTCTTCCTGGCTTGCAGATGGACACCTGCTTATAGATGACCAACTGCTTATGGAGGGCTGCCTTATGGTTGTGTCCTCACAGGGCAGAGAGAGAGACCAAGCTCTCTGGTGTCTCTTCTGACAAGGGTACTAATTCTATCATGAGAGAGCCCCCACCTTCATGACTTTATCTTAATCTAGTTAGCTCCCAAAGGCCCCATTTGCAAATACCATCACACCAGAAGTTATGCGCTTCAATACAGGGATCTTGTGAGCGACACAATTCAGTCCAGAGCTACCAGGAACTCAGCAGACCTTGCCTGTTTCTCCATCAGTAAGAACCTGGCAATAAGAATGGGCCTCTGTGCTGAGTAATCCTGCGGGTTTCATGGAATAATGGGATGCCAGAGGGATTTTGATTTTCTGACTAATCAGAAATGTGAGGTCTTCAGAAATGAATTGGAATTAGAAGAAGTGAGAACAACTCTTAGACGCTTCCAGAATGGCTACATGGGGAATTTCATGGATCCATTCCCCAGAAAACAGTAATAAATGGATGAAAATTATAAAACACAGCCAGTTAAAATCTTTGGAATTTTTTGAAAGTACAGGCAGTATGTGAAGTCACTAATCAAGAAAACTACTGAATTAAGTGAGAATGAGTCAGTGGCATTTCAGGAAGGATTTACTCCCTCCCCCCCATTCCTCAGCTCAGCATGACAGAAGCTCCATTCCTGATAGACATTGCCAAGAATTTGGGAAACCCTCTCCCCCAGCTCCCAGTCAAGAGCTAAGGTATCTCCATGGGAGGGATAGGCTATCAACTTATCTCACCTCACCTACAGCTCTGTGTTGCAAAATGTAATTCCAGGAAAGTATAGCCAGGAGGTTTGGTCTACCTTCACCCACCTAGCCATAAGTTACAATATAGAGGCTGTCACACAGGCACGGCAAGCTAAGAGCACTGGGACTGTTATTACTTTCACCCTAGTTTCCTCATAAAGTGAAGGCTCCACACGAGAAAAAACAAGCCAAAAAGGCCAGAGGCTTCCATTCCTGTTGGATGCCCATCTTGTGGTGTCATTCTGAGAGAGGCAGACCTTACCCCTCTCTAGAGAAGTGGCGTAGCAGTTTGCCAAGGAGGTGAGGCAGTCCACAAAAACATGGGGTGAAAAGTACAGTAAACAATATAAAAATGTACTGGTAGATTTAAACTAATGAATGAAAGAATCAGCAAATGTGAAGACAGACTTAAAAACATTGTGCTGCCTAAAGAACAGAGAGGTATAAGAATGAGAAAAATGAACAAAGCTATAGAGAAATGTGGGATATCATTAAACACATCAAATGATGAATAACAGGAGAGTTCCAGAATGAGAAGAGAGAAAGAGGCAAAAAATATTTGAGAAATAATTATTGAAAATTTCCTAAATTTGATGCAAAATATTAATGTACATAATCAAGGAGTTAAAAATTCTCCAAGGGTTAATCCAGCAGGAAAATACAATAATTATGTGTATACACATTAAAATAAAGTTCCAAAATAGATGAAACAAAATGTAGAAATAGAAGAGAAACTAAAAAAATGTTTAAATTTGTAAGCCATAATGTAAGTCAATATACAAAAACCAATTGTATTTTCATACAGTAGCAATAAAAAATCCAAAAATGAACTTGAAAAGGCAATTCCATTTCAATAGCAGCAAAAATAATAAAATACTTAGAGTAAATTTAACAGAATAAGTTCAAAAATGTACTCTGAAAATTAGAAAATATTAATGAAAGTAATTAAGGAATACCCAAATAAGTGGAAAAACATCCTACTTATTTTCCAAATAAGTGGAAAACAATATTATTATAATAAAAAATTTCTCTAAACTGACCTACAGATTCAATAAAATCCTTATATGAATACCAGCTGTCTTTGCAGAAATTGACAAGCTGATCATAAAATTCATATGGAAATTCAAATGAAGCAGCCAAGCCCCAAACAGTTTGAAGCAGAATAAAAAATTTGGAAGATTCACACCTTACTTTATCAAAGTTTATTGCAAAACTACAGAATCAAAACAATGTGGTACTATCATAGAATCAACACATATTTTCAATAGAACAGAATTTGGATTCCAGAAAAAAACTGTCACACTTATGATTAATTGAATTTCAATAAAAGTGTCAAGAAAATTCATCAGGGAAAGAGTAGTCTTTTCAACAAATGGTGCTAAGGACAACTTGATATCTATGTACAAAAGAATGAAGCTGCATCCCCTCTTTGTATCATAAACACAAATTAACTCAAAATAATTCAAAGACCTAGATGTTAGAGCAAATGTTATGAAACTCTTTGAAGGAAATATAGGAGTATATCACTGTGACCTTGGCTTAAGCATAGCCTTCTTATATATGACAGAAAAACACAAGTGACAAAAGCAAAAATAAATCAATTAAATTTAAAATGGAAAATGTGTTTCTAAAAATACCTTAAAGAAAGTGAAAAGACAACCCACAGAATGCGAGAAAATACTCTCAGAATGGGAGAAAATACTCACAAATCATGTCTCTGATAAAAGACTTGCTCTTAGGATACACACAGAATCCTATAGTTCAACACTAAAAGACAAACAAACCAATTAAAATTGGGTAAAGGATATAAGCAGACATTTCTCAAAAGCAGGTATACAAATAACCAAGTAGTACATGAAAATGTGCTCAATATCATTGGTCATGAGAGAAATGCAAATCAAAATCACATCAAGATACCACTTTACATTCACTAAGGTGGCTATAATACAAAATGTTGGCAGCATGTGAAGAAATCAGAATCCTCCTATAATGCTGGTAGGAATGTATAACCATGTATCCACTTTGGAAAACAGTGTGGAAGCTTCTCAAAAGGATAAGCATAGGGTTATCACATGACATAACACTTCTATATAAATATATATGTGAAATGAAAATATATTTCCTCACAAAAACTTATACACGAATATTCATAGCAACATTTCTCATTAAGAGGCCCAAAGTGGAAACAAACCAAGGAGTCTAACTGATGAGTGAAATGTGGTATATCCATGCAATGTGTTATTATTCAGCAATAAAAAAGAAAACAGTAGCCTAGATTAGTAAGAGGGAAGGGCTTCACTTCCACCTCTATTAATAAAGGCACAAGAGGCTGAGACATTTACAGAGTAGAGAGAAATTGTCTGGAGAGTGTTGGCCAAATGGAACCGTTAAAATTAATTAAGAGATTGAAGCCAGGCTGAAGTAAGATGGTATGAAAGGAACCAGGGTAATAAGCACATTGAAAGCCTTCTGTCTCCTTCAAATGTCTCACAAGTAGCATCCCTTGACAGTAACTAACTAGAAGTCCAAGGTCAAGGGACATTTTTGCAGTAGTCTATATAGGTCTTCCTCTCTGGGTGCAGACTTGGGTGCAGAAGAGTGACCATGGATCTGGAAAAATACAGCCTCCAAATCTTTTGTGACCAAAATTTCATGAGACCATAAGCGTGTATGGCACAGAGAAGGAAGCATTAACTGCTATAGTGATTCTCAATTGTGCCAACTAAAAATTGGTACTTGCCATTTGTCTCTATGGGTTTCCGCAAGGGCTCAACAGCAAAGAATCCACCTGCTAATGCAGGATACCCAGGAGACATGGGTTCGATCCCTGGGTTGGGAAGATCCCCTGGAGGAGAAAATGGTAAACCATCCTGTATTTTTGCCTGAAGAACCCATGGACAGAGAAACCTGGCAGGCTACAGTCCATAGTGTCTCAAATACTTGGACACAGCTGAGCGGAGCAGAGATAATTATACAGAATATTGACTAGGCCCCTGCCCCTCCTCTTTGGAGCGGTTCCTCAGTTTTTCTGGAATCTTGTGTTTATTCTGTTTTTAGTAATCAATTTAATTAATTGAACTATAAATAATGAAAAGCCAATGGAAATGTATAAAAAGCTATAATATGCATTATTCTAACATAATAAGTTTATATTTTTATCTACTAATCTTGAATTAAACCATTTATGTAATTTTTACATGTTGTTGCAAATGTATACATAATAGCTATGTGATATTTTGTGCTTATTGGTTCTGTATGAATATTCTGAAGCCATATTTTAATTATCTCTTGAGAAATGACTCTCATGCTTCGCTTGAAGACAAATGGTAAATTAAATTAATAGTAGTTTGCTCTATGTAACAGGCAATAATGGATCACCTTTTGTAATAGGCTAATAATGTTTCATTTATACTGCACCCTCTAGGAAAAATTTCCAGATAATTAATGTTTAATCCTTGAAATAAAATGCTTGCTCTTTATCATTGTTTTGTAAAACACTCTGAGATAGATAATTTTTTACCTTTAAATTTTTTATTACAATTTTTCAAAATAATTATTCAAAAGTCACGTTAGGTACAATGGTGTTGTTCCCTGCTCTAACATTATGAAACATGCAGGGGCCTTTAAGACAAATTGGATGTAACATTCTCTTTATTCATTTTCCATCTTATTTTGCCATTCTGTCTCTTTATTCAATAACAGAGTAAACTCCAAAATAAGAGAAATATCTATTTTTGCCTCCAAATAAGCCCAAATCCTGTTGGTCTTTATGTTTGCAGTCCTTCCACAGACCTCTGTAGCCCTGAGGTCTCTTGGGCAGCAGTTAATATGTATCCTTATGCCCATCACTGTTTTCTGCAGGTCCTAGTGTATACTCTCTAACCAGAGAATACTCAGAAACCAAGAGGTTGTTTTAAAATGAATTAAATATAGTTTGGGCGAGGGCGGGGTGGGGGTATGTGTGAAGCATTTTAATTTGGAAGAAGTAACCAGTCCATCCTATAGGAGATCAATCCTGCACGTTCATTGGAAGGACTGATGCTGAAGCTGAAACTCCAATACTGTGGCCACCTCATGCGAAGAGTTGACTCATTGGAAAAGACCCTGATGCCAGGAGGGATTGGGGGCAGGAGGAAAAGGGGACAACAGAGGATGAGATGGCTGGATGGCATCACCGACTCGATGGGCATAGGTTTGGGTAGGCTCCGGGAGTCGGTAATGGACAGGGAGGCCTGGCGTGCTGGGATGCATGGGGTCGCAAAGAGTCGGACACAAATGAGCGACTGAACTGGACTGAACGCTTATGATATAGTTATTTACATATAAACTTAGGCCTATTTTAAGATGATGTCTCAAGTAATGACCTCTGCATAAAAGATGTGATTTTTAAAAATTATATGATTTGGTTTTATTGTTTAAAATTATTTCATAGTTTGTTATTAACTATTATTCACTTATATATTGGGAGATTTGAATTAGCATAGAACTCATTTCTGACTTCTGGCCTTTGTTTCTTAGCGCCTTTGATAAATCTTTCACATAAGCTGCAAGTGATGAGAGATGCTGGCTATCATGTTTATGTGTGTATGTGTGTGTTTGTGTGTGTTTGTGTGCACGTGCATGTGTGTGTTTGTAGTATCTCCAGCTCTTAAGACAATAATTTTTAACCCTGGATACTGGGTAGAATTTTCTAGATGCCATTTGGCTTCCATTTATAATCACCTGCTTGCTGGGCCCAGGTATTTTGATATAATGGTCCACATAGGGGCTCAAGCCTCAGAGGTTTATAAACATTTCCAGCTGCAGCAATGATTGAGATCAACAGACTTAGACTAATGTCTAGTACATAGTTGACTTTCAATAAATATTTGTGAATAAATGAACAAACATATGAACAAAATAATTATTGAATACTCTTTAAATATTAGATCTATAATAGCATTGGTGATACATTGGTATGCAAAAGTTGCCTCCTTCAAGGCACTGAGAGTGATACAGAGATGGGTAAAGTTTGAAGCATTTCTACTGAAATTATCTAATCACCCTCATGCACAAAAGTGGCACAGAATCAGTTGTAATCATCTCACTCACCAACACACCATTTCCTCTTCTTGTGTTTTCTGAGCTGAAGATAGCAACACCACCTGCTCTTTCACTCTGTCTAGAAATCCTTGGATCATCCTAAATACCATTGTTTCTTTGCTGGAATATCACACTGATCCCTGAATCTTATGTTTTTTGACTTCCTATTAGTTTCAGAGGATCTTTATTTTTCCACTCTCCTCACACTACCACTGACATAGTTAAATTCCTTTGCACTCTGTCCACTGAATCAGCATCTTCATGGGTCTGCCAGCTTACAGTTTTGACCCTGTGCAAACTATTCTCAAGCTGTTCTAAAGCATAAAACTCATTAGTCCTGTCCCTGTTTAAAGCCTCTCAATGCCTCATTATTCAGAATAAAATCTATATCCTTCCAGTTTACAGGTCTATGGTGGAGGCACCCTCTTGATTCTAGCTTTATTTATTAAGTGTGGCTTTCTTGTATCCTAGGATCCAGTTCTGATGAAATCCTGTGCCTGCACCTTGCATCAACACATTAATCTCTGGATTAGCTTTTGTTATTCCCTCAGTTTATAAAGCTTACCGTCTCTTCAACCTCAACCTCAACCTCATTTTAATAGTTAAGTACTTTTCCTCCTTTAGTATTTATCTGAGACCCCACAGCCTCAGGAAAGCCTTTTACTAATCCCCAAGGAATATATTGAAATATCTGTAAAAATAACAATAGTAGTCCCTCTCTTTAAATATTCCCTATCCTTCCTGGGGGCTTCACAGGTGGCACTTGTGGTAAAGAACCTGTCTGCCAATACAGGAGACATAAGAGATGCAGGTTTGATTCCCTGGGTCAAGAAGGCCCCCTGGATGAGGGCATGGAATCCACTCCAGAATTCTTGCCTGGAGAATCCCATAGACAGAGGGGTTTGGTGGGGTACAGTCCATGGGGTTGCAAAGAGTCTGACACAACTGAAGTGACTTAGTATACACACAAACATCCTTCCTGGAGCACCATTATATAAATGGGCAAAACCAGGAGAACATCTCTAGCTTGATCATGCACCTGTGTTCAGAATGAGACTGAGAAGTATTCTCCAAGTCTGTATCAGGGATCCTGGACAGGGCTGTCTGGGGTCACTTGTTATCTCTGGAGTAAGTTTTTGAAGTTCAGCACTTCAGTAACGGCCCCATGGCCTGTGCTACACTTACTAGTCCACATTCCCATATTCCACAATCCTTCTCAATCCAGTCAACACCACATACATACATTTACCCTGGTCATTTTTTCTTAGTATCAGTTTTTTCAAAAGTCTCCTAATCACTATCATTTGAATCTATTGACAAGGTACATTGTGGCACTTTCCACAGTGTTAAGATCAGTGGAGAGGGTTGGTTTCCTGATGTGCAATTCAATGAAATAATAGCCACACATAGTCCGAAAGCAAAGAAATAGAAATCAATATGTAACTGTGCCAACCATATCATGGCATTATCTTGGCTACATTGCAGATTTTGCCTCGTCTTTTCCAAAATTCCTTAAGGCATATGAGCTTATCTCCATCTGAAATTTGATAACAAAATTAAGAACTGGAGAAATTGGGACTCCAACCCTTAGATATGTTGCTTCAGAGCCCACACTTTTACCATCAGAACATGCTGCCTCATAAGATAATAATGTTAATGCATGTGGTATCCTGCAACTGCTTTCTATCTATCCCACAGGACACGTAAGAAGCCCACCTGTTTTGAGCACTGGGGTTGCTATTGAGCACTGGGGTTGTTGTTGTTCAGTTGCTCACTTGTGTCCAACTCTTTGTGACCTCATGGACTGCAGCACACCAGGCTTCCCTGTCCTTCACCATCTCCCAGAGATTGTTCAAAGGCATGTCCATCGAGTCGGTGATGTCATCCAACAATCTCATCCTCTATAGTCCCCTTTTCCACCTGTTCTCAATCTTTCCCAGCATCAGAATCTTTTCCAATGAGTTGGCTCTTTGCATTAGGGGGCAAAAATATTGGGGCTTCAGTTTCAGCATCAGTCCTTCCAATCAATATTCAGGGTTGATTTCCTTTAGGATTGACTGGTTGGATCTCCTTGCAGTCCAAGCGACTCTCAAGAGTCTTCTCCAACATCACAGTTTGAAAACATTAATTCTTTGGTGCTTAGCCTTCTTTATGGTCAACTCTCATATCCATACATGACTACTGGAAAAATCATAGCTTTTAATGCACCGAACTTTGTCAGCAAAGTGATGTCTTTGCTTTTTAATACACTCCATAGGTTTGTCACAGCTTTCCTTCCAAGGAGCAAGTGTCTTTTAATTTCATGGCTGCAGTCTACCATCTGCAGTGATTTTGGAGCCCAAGAAAATAAAGTCTGTCACTGTTTCCATTGTTTTTCTATCTATGTGTCATGAAGTGATGGGACCAGATGCCATGATCTTTGTTTTTTGAATGTTGAGTTTTAAGCCAGCTTTTACACCCTCCCCTTTCATTTTCTTCAAGAGGCTTTTTAGTTCCTCTTCACTTTCTGCCATAAGGGTGGTGTCATCGGCATATCTCAGGTTATTGATATTTCTCCTGGCAATCTTGACTCCAGCTTGTGCTTCATCCAGCCTGGCATTTTGCATAATGTTCTCTGCATATAAATTACATAGTTTCAGTCCAGTTTAGTTCAGTTCAGTCGCTCAGTCGTGTCCGACTCTTTGCGACCCCATGAATCGCAGCACGCCAGGCCTCCCTGTCCATTACCAACTCCCGGAGTTTACTCAAACTCATGTCTATCAAGTCGGTGATGCCACCCAGCCATCTCATGTTCTGTCGTCCCCTTCTCCTCCTGCCCCCAATCCCTCCCAGCATCAGGGTCTTTTCCAATGAGTCAACTTTTCGCATGAGGTGGCCAAAGTATTGGAGTTTCAGCTTCAATGTCAATCCTTCCAATGAACACCCAGGACTGATAAATTACATAAGCAGGATGACAATATGAAGCCTTCCAGTCTTGACGTACTCCTTTCCCAATTTGGAACCAGTCTGTTGTTCCATGTCCAGTTCTAACTGTTGTTCTTGACCTGCACACAGATTTCTTAGGATGCAAGGAAGGTGGTCTGGTATTCCCATTTCTTTAAGAATTTTCCACAGTTTGTTTTGATCCACACAAACGCTTAAGCATAGTCAAAGAAGCCAATATTTTTCTGGAATTCCCTTGCTTTTTCTATGATCCAACTGATGTTGGCAATTTGATCTCTTGTTCCTTTGCTTTTTCTAAATCCAGATTGTACCTCTAGAACTTGTTGGTTCACATATAGTTGAAGCCTAGCTTGAAGGACTTTGAGCATTACCTTCCTACCATGTAAGATGAGTGCAATTGTGCGGTAGTTTGAGCATCCTTTGGCATTGCCCTTCTTTGGGATTGGAATGAAAACTGACTTTTCCAGTCCTGTGGCCACTGCTGAGTTTTCCAAAATTACTGACATATTGAGTGCAGCACTTTCACAGCATTATCTTTTAGGATTTGAAATAGCTCAGCCAGAATTCTATCATCTCCACTAACCTTGTTAGTAGTAATGCTTTCTTAGGCCTACCTGACTTCACATTCCAGGATGCCTGGCTCTAGGTAAGTGACTACAGCACTGTGGTTATCCAGGTCATTAAGACTTTTATGGTTCTTCAGTGTATTCTTGCCACCTCTACTTAATATCTTCTTCTTCTATTAGGTCCATACCTTTTGTGTCCTTTATTATTCCCATCTTTGCATGAAATGTTCCCTTCATATCTCTGATTTTCTTGAAGAGATCTCTAGTCTTTCCCATTCTATTGTTTTCCTCTATTTCTTTGCTTTGTTCACTTTGGAAAGTTTCTTATCTTTCCACGCTGTTCTTTGGAGCTCTGCATTCAGGTGGGTGTATCTTTCCTTTTCTCCTTTCTCCTTCACTTTTATTCTTTTCTCAGCTATTTGTAAGGCCTTCTCCAACAGCAATTTTGCCTTTTTGCATTTCTTTTCCTTGGGGATGATTTTGATCACGGCCTCCTGTACAATGATGTGACCACTGTGGAGCGGGATTTAAATGGACCTCTGGTGAGAAATCTAGTGATGGAGAGGTGAGTAAAACTTAGGCATACCATTAAACTTTCAATGTTACAAGCAAGCACAGGCTTGATTTGTCTTTGTTATAATCTCAGATTTAACTTTATTTACCTGTAATAAAGGAGTGCCTGTGAAGGAAGCCTGGGCTACAGTATTTAAAATATTATTATCCTCAAAGGATATATTTCTAATCCTGTAACTGAAATATTTGCTTAAGCTTTTGGCTCTTTGTTGATTTCTAATGATATGAGCAGAATAGTGAAAAATCATAGAGAAACAATATCAGCTGCTCTGTGTGAAAATAACCAATTCCAGTCTAATTTGTTTTTTTAGTAAAATCTTTACATATACATCATGTCCAATGGAGAAGGGAATGGCAATCCAGTCCAGTATTCCTGCCTGGAGAACTCCACGGACAGAGGAGCCTGGTGGGCTATAGTCCATGGGGTGCACAGTCAGAAACAACTGAGCAAATAACATGCACACAGATGTCCATAAATGCATTGCAATAAAACAATATTATGACTTGTATTGTGACTCCCACAAACAGATATGTTGAAGTCCTATTCCCCAGTACCTTAGAAAGTGACCTTATTTTTTAAATATGAATAAATTACCTTATTCTTAATATAATTATTGCAGATATAATTATTTAAGATAAGGCATAATTAGTTAAGATAACATCATACCTCTCATGTCATCTTCTTAGTGAGCACCACCCTGGACACCAATGTAACCTGCAACTCCTCTATCACTAACAAGTTCTCTCAAAGCCCTTTCCTTCATTGTTTTATTCTTAGAACTAATCATTAACATATAAATTTTACTTATCATGTTATTTGCATCTCTTAGAATAATGTAATTGTGAACACAGGGATTTCTGTTTGTTTTATCCAATGATGTATTTATAGACATAAGGTGCCAATAAATATTCATTGAAAGTGTGAAAGACCTTGTTAAGACTGAAGTCAAATTATAGTAAGTTGAAAAATATTAGATATAGATTTCAGCAAGGCTGAGAAACTTGCTCCATCAATTTTCCCTGAAGTTCCCTAAGCAACAAAATCAGACCTTCACCCACTCTGAGGAAACCACATTTTAATTTTAAAAACTTTTAATTACTTAACATCAATGGTATCTGCTCCCATCCTTTATGGGGAAGGATCTTAATTATGTGAGAAAAAGGATGGTGGAATATAAAGATGTTTTAAACTAAATATTTTTATGTGTGTATAGTTACTCAGAATTTAGGATTTGGCATGTTAGTTCAAGCCTCTAGGATGGACCTCAACAGTTTTGTGTGCTGATTGATGACGTCTTGAACTCAATAATGGCCTATAGTTAATGGGTTAAGATGTTATAACTTTCCTGGTATGCTATATAGAGAAAGGAGTCCAAAGAGTTAAAAAAATTGGAATATTGTGTTATGTTCACCTTGATCAACCATCCCTAATCATGGAAACAGCTTACTTGCTGACCTGGTAAAGAGGAATTACCAAGCTCTCCATATGCTTTACTGAGATACTACATGTATACCAGAGAGTAGGCAGTAAGCCCCTAGAAGCCTCAGGGGCTGGCACATTAGTGATTTTTCTCTACTCTTTGAGGAGTGGTGGGGCTATTCATTTTAGGTAGAAGACATCTTTATACCCACATCACCATTCAGGAAGAAATAAGCTGTATTTTAAAGCTTTGGGAGTTTGTTGAATTTTATATTGTTCAGCTCTGTCTCATTTATTGGGAAATCCATAATGCCATTGATTTTGAATAGAATCTAGAGCAAGAGAAAGCCCTTCAGAAGACCAGTCTGAAATGCATGCTTGCACCTAATGACACAGTGCAGTTAATAATGAAAAGAATCTGTATGGCAGATAGGGCTGCTCGATGGGGCATCTTGCATCAAAAGCAGACACTATGCCTTTTTCTTTCATCACATCCTAGGCCCATCTTATTCCTAATATCATAACTTTGGAAATTAACAAAATCATTTCATTGTAAAATGGAAATGGTATATGTGAGACCAAGCTCTAAACGGTCTAGAGTAATATTACCATAAACAGACGGCAAGTTCACAAATATCTACTCTTAACAATTTCACTATTTCTCACTGAAACCACACATTGGAACTAATGGAGACTTTATTAGGATCAGTTAATGGAAGGGGGAAAGTATGGCCTGGTTTACATATGGGTTTTCAAAGTAGCATGTTCCATGTGGAAGTATACAGTTGCTACATGACTGCCCAACTTGGGGAGACTATAGAAGACAATGGTAAAGATAAATGTTTTCTTGACCAAATGTCAAACAGTGTATGTATATTATAGTAATAATTATATATATTGTTAATATAATATGTTATAATATATCTATTTGTATATCATTAATATAATTTATACACATCAGTTCATATATTATAACAATATAATTATATTATATTAATTCTAGTATAATTATATTATTAAATATTATGTTAATGTATCTATGTATATATAAATAATATAATTTGTATATATCAATTTATATCTTATTTATATATAAATAAGGTAATGTTTTTGTGGAAAGATTATGTGTGGGTATGGATCTAACTATGAGTGGTGGCTGAGACTTGTCTTGTGGGAAAAATAAAAAATAATATCAGAATATTTATGACAAGAAGGATTGGAAAGATATAGATGAACATCACAGAATGAGCAAAAAGAGAATGAATTCATATTTCAAAGAGATACCTTGCAGAAACATCACTGCAGAGGAAACTTTCAATAATCAGATGGAGAAAATGAACCATCCTATGGATATCAGCACATCCCTGGAGGAGGGTATGGCACCTTACTCCAGCATTCTTGCCTGGAGAAACCCCAAGGACAGAGGAGTCTGGCGGGCTACCATCCATGGGGTTGCAGAGTCAAACACGACTGAAATGCCTGAGCGCACACACACCTCATTCTCTAAATGCCTCACTGTCATCTCAGTGGCTGTGTACCAAGAAGACAGGTAGCAGAGACACGGGCTCAAATATCATGTTCTGTCTTTTTTCTCATTAAGGATGATCTGGCTACTACCTGCCCAATCTATTAGTAGATGTTACAGCTAAAGACTTTGACTCTTTCCCTCAGGTATGAGGTAGCTATTTGTTTTTATGAGAATAAGTCATATTCCAAATATGCACTTGCCTTCCCTGTCTGAAATACTTCTGCCAGAACATCCATTAATGGATTTACAGAATGCTGTATTTATGGCCTTGTTATCTTACACATCATTGTCTCCAAACAACGAACTCATTTTATGGTGAAAGAAATTTAACAATGAGCTCATGTGCAAGGGATTCATTGGTCTTCCCATGAACTCCTCACCTAGGAGGAGTTTGAGGGGATAGTGTTATGGCTAATTGAAGATCCACTTATGTCCTACAGTTTCAATGCATTCCAATGCATGCTTCCAATTTCTCTTCAGCTAGAATGTGTAAGTTTAGGAACCCAGGTAAAGATAGGCCCCTTTCATTGATATATTTAAGAACTCATTCTTTGAACTTTTCTGCTTGTTTCTGCAGCCTTGGCCTTGGAGATGTGGAGATACTGGTAGCTAGAGGAGTTGTGGGTATACTAGGGATCGTGATCAAGTGCTGTTAAATAGCTGAGCCTACGCATTGATTTGGGGCTTGTCGTGCTGCTGAAACAGGACAGTGAATAAGATCCGTCCACTGGTCACAGTGCTTATTCCAAATTTTTAATATGAAGGGAGAATTGGTCTGCTACTCCATCACTGGGGCAAAGTTTAGTGAATCTGAACGTTTCACTAGAATGCCTCTTATTCTCACGGCCAGTCATAATCATCAGTGGGAAACTGTAACTCTCCAATAAGACTGGCTGAGTGAGGGTTTGGGTTGGATGATAATAAATATTTGAACCACTCTAGCAGGTAGTGCGTGTCAAGTAGAGATGCTGTCAAAGTGTAAGAGATGTTGCAAGAGGATAGCAAGAGCATGGAATGGTTGGTGTAAGAAGAAAGCTGTAATTATCAGTTTTTAGGCCCAGTGACTATGATACAGCTGGACACTGTGGCAGCTATACTTTAAAGTCATTCTCTGCTAGCTTATCTGAAAAGTAAAGGTGATGGCTATGCTATAATTGTGCTTTCATGGGGGAGTAAAATCCTGTTGAGATTATCTTTCAGTGATAGTATGTCTCTCCTGGGCTGAGGATTTTTTCCTCTGAGCAAATCTCTAGAATGGATTAAGACTGGCCAAAGGGTGGCATATACTTTATTTTCCATGTGCTCTGCTCCACCTCCAGGTCCAGGCTCCATGCTTTGCTGCCTACTATGTGCTGTTGGAGCAAGTCAGCAAGAAGACATGACCTCTGGGTATCAGTGAACCAGACCTGGGTAATCAGAGGCTCCTTATGCCTCCCCTTGTCCTTGCGCTGTACATTCTGTTTCCCATTCCCACAGTGGGAGTGGTTCTAAGGATATAACTTTGAGAAAGTAAGGTATTACTAAGACCATCTGGATGGTATACATAACTGAAATCTGTTAAGTCCCCTGTATAAATGCTTGAGATTCTGGTGGAGGGTGTAGTGATCTATTTGTCCTGTGATTGCATAAGACAAGCCTCGTAGGTAAGTTCCCTTGCTTACTAAATGTGTGTGTGTGTGTGTGTGTGTGTGTGTGTGTGTGTGTGTTCAGTTGCTAAGTCGTGTCTGACTCTTTGTGACCCCAAGGACTGCAGCACTCCAGTCCTTCACGATCTCCCGGAATTTGCTCAAATTCATGTCCGTTGAATCAATGATGCTATCTAACCCTCTCATCCTCTGCCACCCTCTTCTCCTTTTGCCTTTAATCTTTCCCAGCGTCAGGGTCTTTTTCAATGAATCTTCTCTTCTCGTCAGGTGGTCAACGTATTCGAGCTTCTGCATCAGTTCTTCCAATGAATATTCAGGATTGATTTCCTTTAGGATTGACTGGTTTGATCTCTTTGCAGTCCAAGGGGCTCTCAAGAGTCTTCTCCAGCACCATAGTTAGAAATCATCAGCTCTTTGCTGCTCAGCCTTCCTGTGGTCCATATCTCACATCTGCATATGACTGCTGGGAAAACCACAGCTTTGACTACATGGACCTTCCTTGGCAAAATGATGTCTCTGCTTTTTAATATGCTGTCTAGGTTTGTCATAGCTTTCCTTGGGAAGCAAGGTGTTTTAATTTTGTGGCTCCAATCATTCTGTGTGGTGATCTTGGAGCCTAAGAAAGTAAAATCGGTCACTATTTCCACTTTTCCCCCTCTATTTACCATGTGTGAGGCCAGTCTGGAGTGAGCTGCCTCTCTCTTCCCTCACTTTATGCCCTCTGTTTACAGAGCCAGTTTATGAACCAACAAAAAGTTCTTAGAGGCTGGCCTGTGTGAAGCAGCCAGACCCCCCCAACTTCTGGCTTTAAAGCCAGTGCTCACTTCTTAACATTTGTCAGGCTGTTGAGGGACCACTTCTCAGTCTAAGTATTTGACTTTTTTTCTTTTTAAATGTAATTCCACTTTTATTTGTATGAGTTGATAGAAAGCAAAGAAAATGATCCCAACCAGCTCATATAAAGAAAAGATTTATTACTTTTAACCAGGTGGAAAAACTGTTAAAACGGGAATGCATACCATTGAACAAAAGAAAAAGTTCCTACCAGTTCCTGAATACACACAAAGGGCCTCCATAAGCACTTCCACTTGCACTCTCTTCCAAGCTCTTGAGAGTCTAAACTCCAACCTAAAAGTTTCAATCAGGAGAGAGATTTCAGAGATCAGCCTCTGCTGTATAGATCACATAAAAGTGACTGTTTGGGTCAAGTTTAAGGTATGTATAAAACTAGAATCCTGACATTCAGATGACCATACCATTCCAAATATGTGATGATCTTTCAATCAATAGCTAACACACAATAGATTACTTGAGATACCCTTAGTTGAGAGTCTCAAACAGATGCTATCACTGTGGCCTTGTCTGCGGGGTAATCACCTTTGGAAACAGAAAAAAGGCATAGGCCTGCCATCAGCAGAACAGGGTCTCTGCCTTTTATCTGTTGTCAAAGCAACTTTTTATTATCACTTTTGACTAATAGTCAAGGCTTTTCCCCTACACAAGTTTTCTTTATGTCAGAAATTTGAAGGTGGCCTCGCTATTGTGTGAATCAAAATGTCAACTGTCGAACTTGGAATGTGTTCTTTTCTAGGCTTGTGTAGTGTTATATGTGGCCATTGGAAAGAGTAAGATTTCAGCGTTAGTGCCCAGCTTCAGAAGCATCTCACAGATTGTTGTCTCAAACTGTGAGACTTAACTTGTTTTATGTGAATGCATATACTTATGTCCTCTTTTCAAGAAACAGTCTCTACATTGTAACCAGTGAATACTCACCAATAACAATTCCATAACCTTCCTGAAATACATTCCATTGCTATGAGGGAATTCTTCTGAATCTGGAGCCTTTAACTAGATTCTCCTTGGACTGTCTTCAGTTAAAAAAAAAAAAAAATTCCACTCACTGTTTTCTCATAACATTCTTTTCCAGGACAGAAGTCAGTTATTGTTTCATATTTTCTCCTTTATCTTTGCAAATCCAATTCTACTTTCACTCAAATATATCTTCTACTCCTTATACATTTAGTAATATATTACTTATATGTTGCTTAATTGCTATTATATTACTTTTCATGAAGAATTGTAACATTCTTAAATGGACTCTTTGTATTTATTACCTTTGCTTTTTATACATGCACCTCCATTTGTCTGCACTTACATTTAAATTAAATTTTAAGTTGGCAGCTTTTTAACTTAAAATCTAAAATGGCTCTTCTTTTTCCTTACTTCTCTTTTTTTCCACAGCTTTTTGTTCACACCTTTAACTTTAAATAGATTCACATCCTGTTTACATTTCTACTTTTCCACCACTCTCAGAAAGCATGGACGAGAATTTCTTATCAGTGTTTGGTTCAGAGTGCCTCTCAGAGTCCAGCACAGAGGACTCAACAACTATTTGATTCAATGGATGAATGGTTGCAAGACTAAATGTAGTGTTTTCATGTAAGGAAGCATTTAGTTACTAGAATTTCTATATCTTACCCATATTTATTAGTCTGTAGCTAGACTAAAAGGAAAAATATGTGTATATATTAATACATGTATGTATATACATTCTTTTTAAGTTAAAAATAAGATGCCAATTTTCTTATCACAGTATAATATAAAACCTTGCTCTTATGTTTCTATAAACTTTTCTAAAATGTACTATGGAGCTCACATAAACAGAGAACAAATCTATTTTGTAACGCTTTCATTAGTGACTAACAGTGCTTGAACAGAGTAGAGATTCCACAACTGCTTGTGAATTACTTAATATATTGATTAGTAAATATTTTCAAAAGATGATAGTTTATGCCTTTCTTAGAGATGTAGTAACAGATGGAATGAATAGAATAAGAGATAATAATAGGCAAAAAAACAAGAATATATTTTAAACTTTTTGTTCTTAATGATAAAGAAGATAATAGTTAATTCAATTTGATCATTTATTATGGGCCAGATTCAGTAATAGAGATCTCTTCAAGAAAATTAGAGCTACCAAAGGACTATTTCATGCAATGATGGATACAATAAAGGACAGAAATGGTACTGACCTAACCAAAGCAGAAGATATTAAGAAGAGGTGGCAAGAATACACAGAAGAATTGTACAGAAAAGATCTTCATGACCCAGAAAACCATGACGGTGTGATCACTCACCTAGAGCCAGTCATCCTGGAATGTGAAGTCAAGTGGGCCTTAGGAAGCATCACTATGAACAAAGCTAGTGGAGGTGATGGAATTCCAGTTGAGTTATTTCAAATACTAAAAGATGATGCTGTGAAAGTGCTGCACTCCATACGCCAGCAAATTTGGAAAACTCAGCAGTGGCCACAGGACTGAAAAAGGTCAATTTTTATTCCAACCCCAAAGAAAGGCAATGCCAAAGAATGTTCAAACTACCCCACAATTGTACTCATCTCACATGCTAGCAAAGTAGTGCTCAAAATTTTCCAAGCCAGGCTTAAACAGTATGTGAAAAGTGAACTTCCAGATGTTCAAGCCGGATTTAGAAAAGGCAGAGGAACCAGAGATCAAATTGTCAATCTACGTTGGATCATCAAAAAAGCAAGAGAGTTCCAGAAAAACATCTATTTCTGCTTTACTAACTATGCCAAAGCCTTTGACTGTGTGGATCACCACAGACTGTGGAAAATTCTTAAAGGGATGGGAATACCAGACCACCTGACCTGCCTCTTGAGAAATCTGTATGCAGGTCAAGAAACAACAGTTAGAATTGGACATGGAACAACAGACTGGTTCCAAATTGGGAAAGGAGTACATCAAGCAGTATATTGTCACCCTTCTTATTTAACTTATATGCAGAGTACATCATGCAAAATGCCAGGAAGGATGAAGCATAAGCTGGAATCAAGATTGCTGGGAGAACTAAAGTGAAGAACTAAAGAGCCTCTTGATGAAAGTGAAAGAGGAGAGTGAAAAAATTGGCTTAAAGTTCAACATTCATAAAATTAAGATCATGGCATCCGGTCCCATCACTTCATGGCAAATAGATGGGGAAACAGTGGAAACAGTGGCCGACTTTATTTTCTTGGCCTCCAAAATCACTGCAGATGGTGACTGCAGCCATAAAATTAAAAGACGCTTGCTCCTGGGAAGAAATGTATGACCAACTGAGACAGCATATTAAAAGGCAGAGACATTGCCAACAAAGGTCTGTCTAGTCAAAGCTATGGTTTTTCCAGTAATCACTATGGATGTGACAGTTGGATTATAAAGAAAGCTGAGAGCTGAAGAATTGATGCTCTTGAACTGTGGTGTTGGCGAAAACTCTTGAGAGTCCCTTGGACTGCAAGGAGATCCAACCAGTCCATCCTAAAGGAAATCAGTCCTGAATATTCATTGGAAGGACTGATGCTGAAGCTGAAACTCCAATAGTTTGGCCACCTGAAGTGAAGAACTGACTCATTGGAAAAGACTCTCATGCTGGGAAAGATAGAAGGTGGGAGAAGGGGATGACAGAAGGTGAGATGGCTGGATGACATCACCGACTCGATGGACATGAGTTTGAGTAAGCTCCAGAAACTGGTGATGCACACAGAAGCCTGGCTTGCTGTAGTCCATGGGGTCACAAAGAATCAGACACAACTGAGTGACTGCTGAACTGAGATTCAATAATAAGAATTGTATATCAATTGTATATGTAGGCCCCAAATAGCCTCTAGGGTAGAGAATCTCTACTCTCTAAGGAGTATGAAACATAGAGACTGAGAAAGTTGCTTCATAACAGGCCCAGTGAATCAGTTTTAAATTCACAAAATTTAATTCCATTGACTATAATCTTTATCTTCATGGTTCATTAATTCTCAAAGAATAAAATGCACTTAATATTTTAAATAAATGCTGATGTACTACAGGCAAAACACAGGCCCTTGTACTTGGGTCAGCAAGGTAAGCTCAGCTGAAGAAAATTCTTTCCTTTTATATTCTGTATGTCTATTACATTCTGAAATGAACTCTGCTATTTTTCTACTCAGGGATGCTTTCCTTATGAAAGTAGTATGCACTTCCAACAGACCCTCTACTGGAAAATACTGAACACTTTTGACAGATTCAGCCCAAACTGAGATACAAAATGGATCTCCTCTTCAAAAATTGTGCATCAGTTTAAAGATAGGTTTGTGTATTTTCTTTCCTGACAAAAACTCTGCTGGGTTGTTTTGCAACTTTAATTTTCCACAAAGAATAAATAAGAGTTCAATTTCAGCTCACAAATATACCATATAATTTTAAATTATTAAAAATTAATATACCAAATAGGTACATATTTTAAGGGAATTTGACTGTAATAGGCTATTAACTTAACAAGTAACATTTAATATTCCCTCTAAAAGTGCTACTTTGTGAGTGTTACATTGTTAATGAGAAATACGTTGCTATGCAGATTGCATAAATCTATAATGGATTATTGATGGATTGCAGTTTGACTTTACAATGAGAACAATAGTTTTATTAATTGTCCTAAGTATTTTGTTAATGCTTGCATAGATTCTTTCATTTTTGGATGCAGACATATATTTGGCTGTCTTTTCTTCTGTTGTTTGTATGTGTTTGTTTATTCTAGAAGACTACAGGATTTAACTTTCTTAAGTGTAAAATCAGCAGACTTAGAGATTGTATTTTGGAAATACATACCTTCCTTTAAATTTGGGGAAGAAAGCATGCTTCCTATCACCTTGGAAAAGTACTACAGAACCAAATATTTTGGGGAAAGGGTAAAATTTAGGAATGTATCTTAAAAAGCACTGGAATCATAGCAGAGGAAGTAGGTCTCTGCATTCTCAGCGGGTTGCTTGTAAATTCGAATGACATGCATGATGTACTGAAATATTCCATGACTGACTCGCCACATTTACTGCAGCATTAATAGAAAGAGCTCTTGGAAAGCTTCACTTTCTTGCTTACTGAGGAGTGGGATTGTTTGTGTCTCAGCTGGGAATGTAATTGGCACTCACTGTCCTCAGCCTTTCAGGATACTGGCATTTTGTATCCAGAAAATTTTTAAGCATGCGAGAAGCTAAATGGAGGTGGGAGGATCTTCTAAATAGGTGAGATCACCCATCAAGTACCGACACATTCACATTCTCAAGGTTTATTTGAATAGTAACCTGCTGCATGAAGTTATAATAATGCCTTTATATATTATTTCTTGTTTTACCTATATCTGTGTACTTCAGTCATGCTTGACTCTTTACAACCCCAAGGACTGTGGCTTGCCAGGTTCCTCTGTCCTTGGGACTTTTCAGGCCAGAATACTGGAGTGGTTTGCCACGTCCTCCTCCAGGGGATCTTCCCAACCCAGGGATCGAAGCTATGTCTCCTGCATTGCAGGTGGATTCTTTACCTGTTCAGCTAGCAAGGAAGTCCAATTAGCAGCATTTTTCTAAATCAGGCTTTTTGCCTAGAAATCCATCTGCTTTTAAACTATATTTAGACATCATTTTTAATGACATAGGATTTTATTCAAACTGAAATTTCTTAGATATTCAAGTTTTCTTATAAATAAATGATTTTTTCTCCTCAAAACAAACTCTAACATCATATAATAATACCAAACTTGCTTATTGAATATTTTAGGTGGCAGGCACAATACTAAGCACTTTAGACATTCACCTCTTAATCCTGATATTTATTTCATATTATCATCCTCATTTTACTGATAGAGAAATTGGGACTCAGGAAAAACTAAAAAATATTTTCAACAACCCATTTCTAAAAAGAAATTGGGTAGAGTTTGAATCTAGATCACTTTGACTCAAATATATAATCTTCCAACCTGTATCCTGCTTTGTAAATGAGTATGTATTTCCCCTATGTTAGTGCAGCCAAAAGTAGGGTCCAGCTGCTTGCTGTTCAAAAGCCAATAAAGAGGCAAGGTTCTTGGAAAGGAAAATTTTCTTTATTGTGGATGCCAGCAACCAGGGGATGGGGGAGATGCCTGTTCAAAGGCTGATGTCCCCCCTGACAATCACGGGGCAAGAGCTTTTATAAATAGAGGGAGGCTACATGCAGAAATAGCACAGTCAGCTTTGATAGTCATCTTTAAATTGGTCATGTGGTGGTCTGACCAGCAATATCTTGGTTGTTTTAGGTACATTTAATCTTCAGTTCCATTGTCAGTTTCTTCTCATTTGCTTGAGGACAATTCTCAGAATTGTGGCAGCTTATGTCATGATTATAGTCTGGCCATCATGTAGTTAACTTCTTCCACCTGGTAGGGGTTTCAGTATCTACAAGACAGTTCATAGAAGATGGCTCAGAATATTACCTATAGCCCTTGAGAAGGAACTAAAGGTCTTTGACTCTTTTTCAGTCATGAAGTTGTGTCCGACTCTTTGTGACCCCATAGACTGTAGCACAGCAGGTCCTCTGGCCTCCACTATCTCCCTGAGTTTACTCAGACTCATGTCCATTGAATCATTGATGATATCTAACCATCTCATCTCATCCCTTCTCCTTCTGACGTCAATCTTTCCCATCATCAGGGTCTTTTCCAATGAGTTGACTCTTCACATCAGGTGGCCAACGTATTGGAGCATCCTTGACTAGTCTTAATTACTAAACTATTATTATTTGATCTCCTTTTGACTATTTTCCTTTGTTTCTACATTTTCTTACTTCTCTGATTAAATTTATTCTTTGGCTAAAGTTTTTCCACAGACAAAAGAGAGGCTGAGGACAGGAGGGACAAGGATCATCAAATCCTGCTTCATTTCAGTAGTGTTGGTCAGCTGAGAGGAAATACATTTCAAAAAGTAATTTATATAATATAATATATCCTGTCCCAGAGGATTTTTATGGCAGTGGAAATATTCTGTATTATATGATAGTCATGGATGGATGTCATTATACATTTGGTTAAACCAACAGAATGTACAACTAAGAATGTACAACCAAGAACTAATATTGGGGTAACCTATGGACCAGATGATTATGATGTGTCAATAGAGCTTCATTCTTGGCAAGAAAAAAAAAAGTTACCATTCTGGCGAGTGATGTTGGTAATGGAGTAAGATATGCCTGCATCAGGGCAGGGATTATATGGGAAAACTGTACCTTCTTACCTTCTCAATTTTGTTGTAAAATTTAAACTATGCCCCCCCATCTTAAATATTTTCTTCTTCTTTTTAAAACTGTCACTATATTCTCAAAACTGTTATTAATTTTTTCTTTAATTGTAATAAGAATTTTTGCACAACCACTCATCAACTATTGTAAAACTAAATATGTAAAATTGAGGCAGAAACATCAATTCAATTTTTAGTACATTTTTTTAAGTTGGCAAAAATAGAAAAATATCTCCCTTTTCTCAGTCACCATCACTATTCCTTGCTATTAAAAAGATTTTTAATTAAAATTTTTATTTTTATTTTATAGAGTAATTATACAGTGTACACTATCACTTTTAAGTTAGTTTAGATTCAATATACATTTTTACAGATCATGGTTTTGAAAGTTATGATGGTTCAGTACAATGGCCATCAAATATTCTAATAAATATAAAAGAAATGAGTAAAACCTTCAGGAAGCAAAAGCATTCTGAATTAACATGCTTCAACTAGATTGTTCACAGGACTCATGAACAAACTCATTTACAATATTTTTTAGAACTCATTGAGTTACAAAATAAAATAGAGCAATACAATTAACAAAATATGGGACAATATAGGCTATAGGTAAAAAGCATAAATTTGGAATTTTCTGTTTAGTATGATTTGTAGCAATGTAATTTTTTTAAAAATTATTTTATCTTAATATTAGTACTTTTTTGTTGGTTGATTTTTTATCAGTATGTAATAGGTTATGGGCAGAATCCTGTCTAGGACATCTTTAACAAAATATCATAACCAATAACAAAGAAATTTAGTGTACTAAATGTGATTATATAAACCAGTAAATCACTAACAATTATTTAGAATATAGTAGATTTTAGAAAAAATCACTTTAACAAGTTTATTATAGATCCTCCAAAGAACAAGAAATATCAACAGACATGGTCTTATTAATGATTGTGACATTATAATCTAATTTAAAATAATTGAATTATTAGGGTCAAGGGAAGACTATGTGATTTTGTGTGAAAGCTGTAATCCACACATCAAAGTCAATTAGTACCTAAGTCAGTCATAATTTCCTTCAAACAAATGACTATATTGACTCTCATTAAAAGATTTTAATAGGTAATCAAAGACATCAGATTTGATAAAGCTTAGAGATGATTTACAATTTCTAATGTAATTCTAGTGTATAAATGTTGCTACTAAATGTAAGCTGCTTGGAGAGAAACATGAGTAATACACTTTCTTGGTGAAGATGCAAATCACTATCATGTTTAAAAACAATTATAAATGAACCTTCAAGATGTTAAGCTAAGTATAATAAGCTAGTCACAAGAGGAAAATGTGTAAGATTCTATAGGTACAAGTAAATAGTAGTCAAATTCATAGAGAGAGAAACTAGAGTAGTGGGTGCCAGATACAGTGAGGGGAGGCACACAGAATTTCAGGTTTGGAAGATGAAAAGTGTTCTGAAAATGGAGGGTGATGATGATTCCCTAAAATGTCAGTTATGCTTAAAAATATTCAAAGCAGTAAATTTCATGTTATATCCACGCTACGTGCACGCTAAGTCACTTCAGTCACATCCGACTCTTTGCAACCTTACAGACTGTAGCCTGCCAGGCTCCTCTGTCCCTGAGATTCCGCAGCCAAGAATGACTCTTTGCAACCTTACAGACTGTAGCCTGCCAGGCTCCTCTGTCCATGAGATTCTGCAGCCAAGAATGACTCTTTGCAACCTTACAGACTGTAGCCTGCCAGGCTCCTCTGTCCATGAGATTCCGCAGCCAAGAATGACTCTTTGCAACCTTACAGACTGTAGCCTGCCAGGCTCCTCTGTCCCTGAGATTCCGCAGCCAAGAATACTGGAGTGGGTTGCCATGCTGTCCTCCAGCCGATATCTTCCCCACCAAAGGACTGAACCTGCGTCTCTTATGTTTCCTGCATTGGCAGGTGGATTCTTTACCACTGCGTGACCAAAATTTAAATTATGCCAATCAATCAGTCAACCTACCAGTGAATAAATATCAACTGTAAGACATCAAACCATGACTTTCAAGAAGTATGTGATCTTTTTGAAACTGGACAAGGGGAGTCCAATAATGAAGTATGATGCAAGCCATGATTTAAGACAGCACCTGATGTGTTGGTAAAAAGGTTTAGAACTCAGTTCTTTACTGTAGGTGCACCAGGTTTCAACTATGTCTCACTCTTAACCTTCCTTCACAGGTCATGTTGGATCTGGGACTGTTGGAGCCTCTGTTAAGTTTGCCTCCAATACTGTGATCAGGCATGCTGGTTTACCACAGTATGTTGTATGACTTTACTGATTCTCTAAGTTGTAATATCATAGCATGAATAGTTTGGGAAGAACTGTTTACTAAGTTCTATGAGTTTAGTTAAGGAGAGATCATTTTGGATTGGAATGAATTTGTGAAACTACATAATTAAAAAGATACTTAAAAGGGATCATAAAATATGAGCATGGGTTTCATATAGCTATTTTGTTTTCGTATTTGTGCAAATTGTGGAAAAAAGAGGTGAGAAAGTGTATGCACAGAAAACAGTGAATAAATCAGCTTTTCTTGGGCAAAAATGTTAATACAAGGGAAGAATGGGAGATAACCTTGGAAAGTAGGCTTAGGAAAACTTTGGGAGGTCTATGAGTGACAAAGGAAAGTAGATTAAAAGGAGGCACTGGATATTTAATTTCTGTTTTTTTTTTCATTTATTTTTATTAGTTGGAGGCTAATTACTTTACAATATTGTAGTGTTCATCACAGCACTGTTTATAATTTCTGTTTTTTTTAAATTCCACTTCCTTCACAAGTTATCAGATAATGGCCATAAAATCATATTTATCAATTGATGCTGCTTCTCTTGAGGTATTGAAATATTCAGGGAATATTTTTATTTTTAATATCTTTTACTAAAAATCTAATTGTAAGAATGTAAACAAAATCCAAGGGTGGATTTTATTTGAAATGCATATATGTACACAGCTTCAGCCCGTATAAATTTTTGACAGTTTAAAAAAGTACTTGGTCCCTAAGACCTAAATAATTAAAGAGAATTGTGTGTATACTCGAGCTATTACTTTTTAATGTACCACCAGATCTTCTATAATAACATGTATCTCTTTAATAAAATTACAGATAATGGAGAAAAAAATTTTCAAGCAGAGATCTGATGTAGTATGTATTTTCCATTAATTGATCAGTTTGTGTAATTCTGTAATTCGGTTATACCTTGCTGGGAATCTCAAAGAAATCAATACTGACCAAGATGAGATAGTTTCTCTGCCAACCTGACCCGTGTTTAATCACAATTCGTTAGCAAATATATTGCAACTTATAAAATCCCTATTCTCTTCTGAGATCACCCTGCTTTGATAATTGGAGGCCCATATACCTTATACTGTATATCATTCAAGTGTCATAATCAGAGTAGTCTCTGAGTTCTACGAAAGATGTTAAGTTTCAAGATGTGGTGTATGATTTATGATGATTGTTTTCTTCTCAATTTAACTAGATTCTCTAGAGAACTGAAAAGGAATCAGTCATCAAATCACCCTCAGGCCTCTGAAACACAAGCAGAATTGTGAGTCCCCCGTAACTGGCAAGGCCACTTTCCTCTCAAGTGAAGACATTTTAAAACTGGTCCTGGCAAAGTAAATATTTCTAAATGTCCTTGAATGTTGTCATGTCAACTACTTCAGTCATGCATCTAAAAAATAAATTCATGACACAGGAGCCTTAGGCAAGTGGATCACAATAAAGTGATCACTATCATGGTTTTTAAAAGGATTATTATCTCTAACTATGATACTGAAACAATTGAAAACCTATTCATACCCACAAAGATTTCTTTAATACTTTTCTTTTTGTGTTTGTTAGCTCTCAAAAGCCTCTTCTTTGTCTTAAAAATACCCTGAGTTCAATCACATGCAACTTAAGCTGCTAATAATGAATTTAGTCACAATTTATTGAGAGTTCACTGAAGGTGCAGTAATACGAGGTGCTGCAGCAAGAAATTTTAAAAGAAGTCACACTGCCCCTGATACTCTGGAATTAATAATTTTCAGACGAGATTGGGCGCGTTCAGGGTGGTATGGCCGTAGACTGGAATTAATAATTTTCAAAAGGAGATGGTGTAGGACAGGGAAGCCTGTGGTGTTGTAGTCTATGGGGTTGCAAAGAGTTGGACACAATTGAGCGACTGAACAAAAGCAAAAAGGTAAATATGCATGCTGAAAAATGACACAAAGCTTTTAAGATGTAAATATGTTTATTTTCAAAAATTTTGGGTATTTGTTTTACAATAAGCCAATGATCTTAGAAAGTATCATACTTACTCATTCAGTCATTCCTAAATCTCAGTATCAGATTTGACATACTTTACTAGGTTTTTCTACATGACTGTACTTTAATCTCCCATATGGGATATTCATATTTTATGATCATCTATGAATATTTCCGGCTGTGTAAAATGAGTTCTTCAAAGTTGTTACTTACTCTGTTTTATTCATCTTTCAATCTATATTGCATAGTAAAGCACTATTTTTATGTTAAATATTAATTGAATGTTAAATGAGTGAATGAATAAATGAATGAATCAATGAACTGCAGGATATCAATTCAGGTTAAGCACACTAGGAAAATTTGGCCTTTGAAAGCATGTCAAATATAAGTTAAGTCAAAGGCAGAATTATTATTGTGAACATAGAAAACCCAAGGGGAACATTTAAAAACTCACTAAGAATGGTCTTAGTCTTTAATAATATGGCTAGGAATAAAAAGTCATACAATAAAATCATAGTTTTTAACATGTAAACAAAAGTAATTAGAAACCCCATTTACATTAGTAGTAAAAATAATGGGACTGAGCACTCAATACGTCAAAAATTGTTCAAGATCTGTTTGAAGGAAGTAAATAGACTATGAAAAGTTCTGATATAACATTTTAATTTTCCATTCATATACTATTTTTGGATATTCAAGAAATGGCAGTTCTTCTTATTTATTATGATAGACATTAAAACTGTACACCGAAACTTGTGTGTTACTTTTTCCTTCTGGGCATGTAGAATTGACTTCATGTTACCTTGAAGTTAAAAATGGCCATGTGATTTTCTTTGGCCAGTAAAACATGAGAAGTTACATGTGTCACTTCTAGGAAAGAGCTTTAAATGTCAGTGAGTAATTTAACATATTTCCATTGTAACATTTTTTTTTTATAAAACTTATGGTAGAAAGTTTCAAGATGAATCTTCTGTTAGCCTGGGTCCCTGAGTAGCCATTATAAGAAGTGGCAACCCCTTCCATGCTCACTAAATTGCTATGAATTAAAAGTAAGCTTGAAGAATACAATTTTATTGTGTTGAGCCAGTGAGAATTGGTGATTACATTGGAAATTTGGAAATATAATAAACTAAAACATTATTCCACAACAAAGATCAACAGTCTTTTTCTGTTAAAAATATTAAATATTTTTGGTTTTATCATTCATATACTCCCTGTCACATCTTCTTATCTCTTTTGTTATAGCACAAAAGCAACCACAGTTAGTACCTTAATGAATAAATATGGCTGTGTTCCAATAAAATTTTATTTATAAAGACAAGTGAAATGTTAGATTTGGTCTATCAGTTGGAATTTGCTGATACCTAATCTGAAATTTTTTTCACACTGTTCATGGGGTTCTCAAGGCAAGAGTTCTGAAGTGGTTTGCCATTCCCTTCTCCAGTGGACCACATTCTGTCAGACCTCTCCACCATGATCCATCTGTCTTGGGTGGCCCCACACGGCATGGCTTAGTTTCATTGAGTTAGACAGGACTGTGGTCCTGTGATCAGAATGGCTAGATTTCTGTGATTATGGTTTCCGTGTGTCTGCCCTCTGATGCCCTCTCGCAAGTAAGACCTACCATCGTACTTGGGTTTCTCTTACCTTGGACGTGGGGTATCTCTTCAGGCTGCTCCAGCAAAGCACAGCTGCTGCTCCTTACCTTGGACGATAGGTATCTCCTCACAGCTGCCCCTCCTGACCTTGAACGTGGAGTAGCTCCTTTCGGCCCTCCTGCGCCCGCGCAGCCACCCGCTCCTTAGAGGTGGGTAGCTCCTCTCAGCTGCTCCTGTGCCATGGCAGCCTGGCACTCTTGAGGTTGCTGCCCCTGACCTTGAGATGACCTTGATCATCCTAAAGGAGATCAGTCCTGGGTGTTCACTGGAAGGACTGATGCTGAAGCTGAAACTCCAGTACTTGGGCCAACTGATGCGAAGAGTTGACTCATTGGAAAAGCCCCTGATGCTGGGAGGGATTGGGGGCAGGAGGAGAAGGGGAGGGCAGAGGATGAGATGACTGGATGGCATCACTGACTTGATGGACATGAGTTTGAGTAAACTCTGGGAGTTGATGATGGACAGGGAGGCCTGGTGTGCTGCGGTTCATGGGGTCGCAAAGAGTTAGACACAGCTGAGCAACTGAACTGAACTGAACTGAATCTGAAATTTTAGTATAATTCCAACAAATTCACGACTGGCTTAATTTTTAACCTAATTTGATTCCATAAGTCATATGGCAAAAATATATAATCAGAGGTACAAGATTTCTAAAAAATAAAAGTAACTGGGCAAAGCTAGCCCAAACAATTATTAAAATATATTTGAAATGCCAGCATAGATACTGACATATGAATGGATAGACCAACATGTATAAGGGAACATATTACGTGGTGAAGGCATCACCACCTATAAATGCGGAAAAGACAGATTAATTGATAACATTTTAACAATTAAGGTATCTGAGATATTTAGATTTATATCTGACTCCTTAAAGAATTTTTCTCATGGACTAATATAAAAACAAACCAAAACGCACTTGAAGAAAACACGGGAGAATGTCTTATATGATTAAGATATTGAGGTAGAATTAGTTTACATAACATCAAACTGAGAAAGCATGAGAATTTAAGTTAATTTAATAAACCGTATAAATGGCATGAACAAAATAAAAAAACAAAGAGCATTTTGGAAACATATTTGCAAAAACTATAACAGTTCAATTATTTACTTAGTGTTTAAAGTGCTTCTGCAAATAACTACGAAAAAGATCAACAACTCATTAACAAGATGGTATAGGTTATGAAAACAGAAGTTACCATAAAATAAAATAAGAATGAATTTTCAAAAAATGAAAACATGCTCTACTTCAAGTTAAATTAAGGTAAATGAAACAAAAATTACATGTTTATGAAAGTTTAAATCACACATTTTCTTGTATGTAAATGTAGAAATGTAAATAGAAAATGTCAGTGTAGAAAATATAAATTTCTATGTGGAACAAATAGCTATCAAATAGTTACACTCCTTTAACTTGAAAATTTCTTATTTGGGAATTATATCCTACAGATATTCTGCAGAGACTCAGATATAAACAAAAGGCGCTTTGTGTTTATTACAGAACAAAACTGAAAACACCTACATGATTACAACAGGATACCACTTTTAGATACTATTTTGCATGTAATAAATGGTACTCTATGAACCTACTGGCTTCCCTGGTAGCCAGACTAAAGATTCTGCCTGCAATGTGGGAGACCCGGGTTTGATCCATGTCTTTAGCTTTATATTTCTTATCAGACATTTAAAATGGATGAAATGCATGAAGCAATTGTGATTTGCAGTTTCCCCCAAATGGGCCTCTATCATTTCTCTAAGTAAATGCTATCTTGACTTTAGCCACTAAATCTTTGCTCTACTGAAACAAAAACAAAACTGCAGAACTGGTATAACATACCTCTCCTGCTGAGTCCCCATCGGTCCAGGTGTTAAAAATTGGCCTCTTCTTTTTTTTTTCCATGCCCTTGATATATGAAAACAAAACCAGAAGGAAGCTTGTTGAGGAAACTGTGTTTTAAACAGTAGTAGCTCAATCTGTTGATTTACAGGCTACTGATTTACAAGCTGTGAATGAATTGAAGCCTTCAGCAACAGGAAGCTCTGCCACTGGGAAACCCTAGAGCTCCAGCTGGAGCCCGGGGACCTACTTGAATGCTTACAGGAAAACTCACTCCAGGAGCCCCTGTAATCAGAGTTGTTAACCAGAAGGAAATGTCTTCGCTGCTCTTACATGGCTCTTAATCAGATACTGACAGAGTGCCTTTGATCAACGCATTTGCACCATGAGGTTAACCAGAGGGTTCAGTACGTCCACATAGATTTCACAGTCAGCTCCAAATATACACAACCAACAGAGAGACTATTCAAGTCTGATCCTGTGGCTGACTCTCTCTGTCCTCCCAACCTCCGGGGGCTGTTGTGGGGATTAATGAACGACATTTTTCAAGCATCTTGCCATCCCTGGACTTGAACGGAGAGCGAAACAGGAGGCATTGTGCAGGCCTGTTTGGTACTCTTTTGATTGCTGCACATGTCTTAATTGAAACCTTAGACAGTGGCACCAGCCTGCTGCCCTGCGTTAGGCCTTTAAAAACACAGTGGAGGAGAGAAAGGAATCTCAGGGAGGAATTATCTCACACACAGAGATCACTGGTGGGTGAAATGGCCCCGACTGAGTTATTTTTCACTTGCCAGTTTGGTTGGTATCCAGGGTCCGTGACTTGAAATGAAACGACCTTGGAGTTGTGGAGCTGAGAAACAAAGCTGGCGCTGGGTGCCAGCTCAAGCAGCTCCTGAAGTGAAAGCAAAGTCACTCACTCAGTCGTGTCTGGCTCTTTGCGACCCCGTGGACTCTAGTCTGCCACCTTCCTCTGTCCACTGGACTTTCCAGGCAAGAATGCTGAGGTAGGTTGACATTTCCTTCTCCAAGCAGCTTCTAAGGTGCATCCCAAAGATGCTGAGAAGTTAGATACTTTTCTGTCACTTTCATGGCTGGTGAAAGACTTCTTGTACTTTTAGTGGACGAGATGGATTAAGTCTGTCTCTTTGTAGGGCAAAAGCAATTACTGAATCTGCACATGGGATATGAATAGGTGATACCTAGATACCTAGATTCTTTGTGTATGTATTAAAGTGACACATTACAGGGTGAAAGTTTATTTCTGCACTCCGTCACATTCACTGGATGGTACAGAAAAAATATGAATGTAAATAATCATGAAATGCTGCAAATCTATAGGTTGTAGTTAGGTTTAAAATGGTCAGAAATAAAATAAGAGTACTTTAAAAAAGACCTATGAGTTTTCTTTCATTTAGATGGCAATATGTATCCAAAAGCTAAAAAAAAAAGGCAATTGTAAGACAGAAAGAAGTAAGTTGTCTTTCACATTATTTACTGCTAAGCAGTAAATGTAAATTTCAAAACACAATTACTTTTATAGTACTTAAATCACTTGGTTTTTATTTTTTAAAAATCCTTTAGGAAACTGAAGAATCACCGTTTATGCTCTAGTTACTGACCTGTAAAAAAAAATATGGAAAAATCATTGGGGCAAAATAAAAGATAAGTGTTATAGTTAGTTTTTGATATATTACCTTAAACATAAAGTGATTAAAATTTATGGAAGAATTTTTTCCTTGCCTTCTTTCAAATTAGTTAATATTATTCCAACTTGGCAGTGCAGTTAAGATTCTTACCTTTCAGACATCAATATTTATTTCAAATAGAGTCACCGGTCCACTTACTGTTTGAGAATTTTTACATTTAAATTTTTAACTGTTAGTTGCAAATTAAGGTAAGTAAATAGTTAAGCTTTTGCTTATAAAATCCACTTATTTTATTTTTCACTTAGAAAAAAATGTGTTTTCAGTTTCAAAAGTAATCAATTTAAAAATCAAAATAAAATATGATTTTTTCTAATTTATCAAGATAAAGATTTAATGAGTTTTAGCACAATCTTAACAGCACTACTATTATAACAAATACGCTAATTTAGATCTTTGTGCAAGACTTTAAGATGTGCCAAGAGGTTGTGAGTGTTCTTTGGATGGAATATTGAACATTGTGTACCTGACCCTCTGGGATTATTTGATTCTATTGGAATGTTTGGTCTTCCCTGGTGGCTCAGTAATAAAGAATCTTCCTGCCAATGTAGGAGACGCAGGTTTGATCCCTGGGTGGGGGAGATCCTCTGGAGAAGGCAGTGGCAACCTACTGCAGTATTCTTGCCTGGAAAATCCCATGAACAGAGGATTCTGGTGGGTTACAGTCTGTGGCATAGCAAAAGAGTCAGACAGAACTTAGCAGATAAACAACAACAACAACAAATAGGAGTGTTTACCTGTGATAAATAAAACTTATCTTTGAGAAAACTGGAGTAATTCAGTTTCCTGGGATTACACTGCAGAGCTGTATGAACTAAAGTTAAGAAGTGGCTATGAGCTTAGTGCCCTGGAGTTGAGACACGCACAACTTAGCCAGCACTATGCTTCTGTCTAAGAGAACCCAAGTTGTTAAAGGGTCTTCTATAATGAGCAAGATGACCTGCAAAACTGGGTTGAAGCCTCTAGGTAGCCAGCCATATGTTTTTATAGCTCATATACAGAAGCCTGAAAGAATCCACTTTTATCCCTCTCTTCTTTTCTCTCTCTTTTCCCCAATACTTTCCTCTGAGTTCCATCTGCCAGCCTGAGCTTCAAAGTGTCAGCCACATCACTGAAGGAAAACATTAGCATAGTTTGTACAACTGGAGGATATTGTGTGCATTCTTTCCCTCTAGCTGCTAGTGCCCTGTAAGCCACAATATGAAGCATTGGTTTATTTTCATCAAGGCATTCAGTGAGAGTGACCTGATAATTCTCAAGGAAATAGAATATGTATCAAAGGAATATACAATTTGTATTTGTATAGACACATGAGACTCATGTCTTCTCTCTTTAAGCATAAACCTCACATTCTGAAAGAATTATATTGTGGAAATTGGCCAGCTTCAGTAAGATGAAAACTTGATTTGGTATGTTACTCGCTAGCTGGATAAAAAGGAGAAACATTCCCTCCTGACACATTCTCCCCAGCTCTCTTGTTAATCCCCAGCAGTGTTTGGGTATAGACCTGTGCGCTTCATTCTTTCCCAAGTCAAAATGACAGGTTTCTAGGTGGTCAGACAGGACAACCAGCCAAACTGAAGGTAGTAATCAAGACTTCATTACTGAGATAGTGTGAGGAAGAAGCAAAAATAGATACCAGCTCACTCATGCTCCAGTGTTTTCCACAGAACAGCACCAGCCAAGGGTCAGGTGAATCAGCACAGATGGAGGGATCCTCCACTGCTGATGATGCTGGACAAAAGGCTCCTGCCGTTTTATGGATCCACTGGAGTGGGCCGGCAAAGGCTAGGATTTAGCAGTAGAGAACTACTCAGTAGAGAAAAGAGGACTCTCCAGGGAGGCCCAAGGATTAGGGATGCAGGTTTTCATGTAAACATGTTTCTTCAGCTGTAAATCCCTCCAGAAAACTGCAAGGTGCTGGCCATGCATCAAGTCTGGAATGAGGAGGGCAGCTTCCCCTCAGTCTGGGGTATGTGTTCAGTCGTGTCTGACTCTTTGTGATCTCTTGGACTGTAGCCCACCAGTCTCCTCTGTCCTTGAGATTATCCCAGCAAGAATCCTGGAGTGGGTTGCCATTTCCTCCTCCAGGGGATCTTCCCAACCCAAGGATCAAAACAGCATCTCTTGCATCTCCTACACTGGCAGGCGGCTTTTTGCCACTGAGCCACCTGTGAAGCCCCCTTGCCCCGAGGCCTGCCATGTGAAGCCTTGTGATCACCTATGGTCGGGCAAGAAAGATCACACAGAGGATTCTGGCCTGGAGCTGGACTCCTCAAATTCAGCCTGGAGACCTCTCATGCAAAGATGAAAGTACGCTTGAGGCAGAGGGTTCTGATATACCTCTAAAACTTAAATGCACGAGACTCACAGATAGGGTTTGTAAAACTAGAGGGTATATTTCAGACATCCCCAGGCAGCTCTACCTGATGGATGGAATCCTAATAAGCAGGAATTGGAAGTCATACTGAAGAGTTCATACCAGTCTCAAAGGGGATATAAAACATTCATTTCTCCACGGAGATTGTGTCCTTGAGGAAGGCCACTTACTGTTTTCAAGTGCTTGCTTTCCTGAGGGTAAATATTCATTGATTTTTAATGTTTACTCTTTGTTTGGAGCATCATAGATAAAGTCCTGACAATTTTGATATTGGGGTCAACCTATTAGCTGGTTTCAAGGAGAGGTTTTTTTTTCCAGATCTCTAGGTGGCAGCTCTAAGGAAGGGTGATACTCTTCAAGGTAATACATTTTTATGCTATCAGTTTTAGCAATTTTAGATTATACTTTGCTGATGCTGTTACAGAGATGCCTGTAGTAAGACCCCAGGGTTCAATTCTTTTTCTATGATTATAGGTATAGACATTCTCTGTATTCTTTTTTGTGTTCTCTTCTCTAAGTTGCAGTATATATTCCCAACTCCGTGTACTCTTCTCCCTTCACTCTAACTGTCTTGAGCCATAGCTTCTTTTGCCAGTAGGTGCGTACCACTTCAAAGTCCGGAGCACTGCTAAGTAGATTATCACCCTCTACCTTAGTTCAAGGAAAGGTGGGAAAGCAGTGGCACCTTTACTCCAGGCAGCACCCCTGAGTCCCCAAGACTTTTCTTAGACAAGTAACAGGAAGGCATTCTCACAAATAACTTGCATTTTATGTTCCCTTAGGAAGTGGGGGATAAGGATACTTACTGTGATTTTAAAACTCTTTCCTCATCTTGAGTCTCATTTTTTAATATCCTAGCATTATGGAAGAAGCCATACTGATTACATTTGAAAACATTCAAAACTAATGAGAATTCTCATGAGGTGATGGCTAATATCTCACATAGTATATATGAATACAAACAAATGACTTAACAATTTTCAGTGTTGGAATCAAGTGATTTTGAGACAATGGTTTTGACCCTCTCAATAATCTGATATACACAAAGGAACATGGACTGTCATTAGTCAACCCTGATTTGTAAAGTTCACTATACTAGGATGAAAATAAGCCTTCAAGTCTTCATTATAATTTTATAAAATCCTGGAACATAACAGCATGGCCAGCAAATAGATGAACATATTAATTTTTCTACAGTATTTAGATAAGTAAAATAATATATTAATGGCTTTTAGAACTTTATCTCAAATTTCATTATTATTGAAATTCTTCCAGGAGAGGGAGGATGTGATGGTATGACTGTCAAATTTCACAGTTCATCAGAATATCCCTAGGGCATTAAGTCTGGGAATGGGCTTCAAAGTTGAGAAACACCATGGAAGGCACTCTACCTATAATGAAGAGGTTAATTTATAAGAAATTGAGAGTGCTTCCCAGGGAAGAAATGTCTGTACATGGAAATACAGTTTCCATATTGGCTAATGAAAACTCAAGGTGTATCACATGACAACTATCAGAGGTCAAGATGTGTCAATGACTGACCAAATTCCTTAAAGGCTATCTATATTTTCAAAGTAAAAATTAGTTTATCACATAATCCAAATATCCAGGGAGGGCTAATATTTCTGTCTGTTATTATGACTACTCTAGTTGTTCATTGTTATGACCAGAGACTTTGCTCTGGGAGGTACTTAGCAGATGAGAAGTTAGACTCCAGAAATGTGAATCAAATACATTGTTGAGGGGCATAATGTTGATGCTACTCTTTAGGTTGAAACTGATGTAGAAAATATGTGAAATTTGAATATAAACAAAAATAGAGTGGTTTAAAGGAAAGTGTCCATGCCAGATGCATTCATTTCTCATTCCAAGAAGAAAAGAGCACCTCTGAAGTTAAATCACAGAAAGGAATCTCCTCATGGACACACCCCTTATTCTAATGTGAATTGTTTCTGCTTGCATTTATGCCATGGGAACATTTCCTCAAGTCTAAGTCATTTGGTCTCAAGTGGCTCAGACGATAAAGCATGTGCCTACAATGCGGGAGATCCGGGTTTGATCCCTGGGTTGGGAAGATCCTCTGGAGAAGGAAATGGCAACACACTCCAGTACTCTTGCCTTGAAAATCCCATGGACAGAGGAGCATGGCAGGCTCCTACAGTCCATGGAGTCGCAAAGAGTCGGACACAATCAAGCGACTTCACTCACTTAACACCCAGAATGTCTTCAGCAGGAATAACTAGTACTGGTTGCTGCCTGGTGGCTCACCTGGTAAAGAAACTGCCTGCAATGCGGGAGACCTGGGTTTGATCCCTGGGTTGCGAAGATCCCCTGGAGAAGGGAAAGGCTACCTACTCCAGTATTCTGGCCTGGAGAATTCCATGGACTGAAAAGTCCATGGCTTTGTATAAAGAGTCGGACACGACTGAGCGACTTTCATGTCATTTCAGTTCAAGGAGAGCAACTTAACAGAGACCGTGGACTCTTCAGGTCATGATTCTACTGCTCTATAACCACTCGGTGAGTTTTTAAATCATGCCTATTTACTCCTTTTCCAATTGGTTGAAGATATAGCTTTCCCAAAACAGAGCAATATAAACCATAATAAAGATGATGTATTTGTTTCTAACTTTCTCATTATTTGACACACTTCATGCCTCTCTACTCTTTCATGCTGCTTGACTGAACTGGTCAGCAATCAGAAGATAGCCATACATGTCTTCAGGTCCAATATTCTGGGTCTATACAGAGGAGCCTTGAGATGACTGTAGCCATTGTAATGAAAAATTAGAATCTTGATGAAGATTTTTCTCAGGTTTAAGCTGCAAAGAGAAGGAGGTAGTTTACATTTTTTATTCCAAATATTAATTGTAAGTATCCATTTTCTTTTAAAAGAGCCATCTATTTGCTGCTGAAGCAGTGGCAAATATTTAAACTTGTCAGGCTCTGGTTTAGGAGCAGAAGAAGTAAAAAAATTGACTTTTTCTTCATGAGGTTTCAATTTGATAAGAGAAGTAAGACATATGCAATGTAGGGATGATGATAATAATAGATGACAGTTTCATAACATGGAAAATTGTTAAAGTTGAATTGCAAAAAAGGAATTGTTAGAACACTATTACTGATAGTATGCATTTTATGTATGAAAAAATAAGCAATACAATACATACATAATTGAGTAAGCTCTACGTGAAGTTTTTTTTCTATTTAGAACTTTTCAATCTCTAATATGGTAATGTATGTGATGAATTTATAAAAATTATATATTAAATTTATAAGAAGAATGTATTCAGTTGTGGGCATCTTGAATTTGCTAACCTACACAGACTCTGAGGAGTGACATCTGACATATAGAAATAGAATATGGCTCACTTACATTGAAACTACATATACATATCTGGGGTTTAACCACAAAAAGGTGTTAGTTGCTGTCAGGAATTTGGAAAGAAAATATGATTCAGGTAAAATCAAGATCAACTATAATTGAAGAATTAAAAAAGGAATATGAACCTGATAAATCAGATACAAAGAGAGAACTAGGGAGAGGACTGTACTGTGTGAAGCCAAAGAAGATAAATCTTTAAAGGAAGTGGATGACACAAAAATCAAGGAGAGCGTAAGGACTCAGAAAAGGTTACTGAATTTAGAAATTGAGTGACACTAATACTTTTAAGAAGCTTTGTCAAACTGTTGAAGACAATACCAGGTGATAAATGAAATCATATGAAAATGAAAACAAAGCTTCTTACACACACACACACACACACACACACACACACACATGCCCAAACCATGCTGCATGTGAAGAAAATGAACTAAATAAAGGTAAGCAGACATACCTAAAACATACTTGATCCAGTACTCTAAAAGCATGAACCACAGACTATACCTATTTAAAAACACATATTTCTTAGACATATCTCATATCTACTGAATCAGAATCTATAGAAACAAAGACAGTGAATCTATATTTTAACAAGTTTTGTGTGTGATTATTCTCTACACTTAATTTAGAGTCCTAAGGCTCTTTATGTAATATCTTCCCAAGATAAAGGTCAGGGCTTTATTTATAAATGTCGTGTTAGAAAATGGAAAAGGAATAAAAGTAAATTCAATGGTAAGTATTATGGAGTAGGTATTTTCCTTCTGACAGTAATAGCGAAAAAGTATCAATGAACTAACAAAAAAAACCCAACAACATCCTAAGGTCATAGCTTCTTAATATCAGTCTAGGTCATCATAGTAAAATGGCGAGCTAATAAATGGAAGGTTTAAATGTTTCTATTTTCAAGTAAAAGAATTATGTAAAATTTCAGCATTGAGATAATATCAAATTAAAGAAGATTCATGATTATTGACTGAGTCTAAATTTACAAGCATAGGTAGGTAGGTAGTGAGAAAGAGAGAGAAAAGATATAGTTCCATCCCCCCCACCCCCAAATACAGTATGAATGGGGAAAAAACCTGCAAAATTTTATAGGAAAAGAAAAGAGACCCACTAATGAAAATCAATTAAGTTTAATGGGTTTCTATTTTTTAGGTTTTCAGCCCAAGACTCTTCTGGAGAAGATCAAATATCCGTTCATCTTAAAGACCAAAATCTCTTCCTGTGAACTAACCCCACCATCTGATGAATGTCAGGTATCATAACATTGTTGTCATTGTGCACGTTTGCACACAGTTCAAGAACCATAGCATAAATAAACAAATGGGACCACTGTGGAAGGCCCAGTATAAGAGTAATTCTGTGTTCTGGCTTAGAGATTGGAAACAGATGTAAACATTGGTAATTATGAATGTTTCAGGCTGCCTTTCATGCCCCCAAAAGAGTTGCTTTAGAAATTCTGGGTGGGGTTGGCCTAACACAAACATGATTTGTCTTTCTGAAGTGTAGAATGAGAGATAAGACTAAATGAAAGCACATTCATTATGAAATGAAATTTGGGAAGGTCGCTTACTTGTGAACTTCTGGTGTCACTCACAAATGAAAATTTTGAAACTGTTTGAGTCACTTTCCTATGTTTATGGGCTAATATAATCATAGGTGGGAAGGAACAAGATGGCAGGGATTTGCTTCTTCCCACATCAGATTTCAACCATTTCAGGTAGATGATATTTTCTGACATAAAGATTGAACATCAAAACAAAATACTAAGCAACTTCCCAGTTCAGTTCAGTTGCTCAGTTGTGTCTGACTCTGTGACCCCATGAACCACAGCATGCCAGGCCTCCCTGTCCATCACCAACTCCCGGAGTCCACCCAAACTCATGTCCATTGAGTCAGTGATGCCATCCAACCATCTCATCCTCTGTCGTCCCCTTCTCCTCCTGCTCTCAATCTTTTCCAGCATCAAGGTCTTTTCAGATAAGTCAGTTCTTCGCATCAGGTGGCCAAACTACTGGAGTTTCAGCTTCAACATCAGTCCTTCCAATGAATACCCAGCACTGATCTCATTTAGGATGGACTGGTTGGATCTCCTTGCAGTCCAAGGGACTCTCAAGAGTCTTCTTCAACACCACAGTTCAAAAGCATCAATTCTTCGGTGCTCAGCCTTCTTTATAGTCCAACTCTCACATCCATACATGACTACTGGAAAAACCATAGCCTTAAGTAGACAGACCTTTGTCAACAAACTAATGTCTCTGCTTTTAATTTTTTTTATTTTTTTATTTTCTGCTTTTTATTATGCTGCCAAGGTTGGTCATAACTTTCCTTCCAAGGAGCATGAATCTTTCAATTTCATGGCTGCAATCACCATCTGCAGTGATTTTGGAGCCCCCCCAAAATAAAGTCAGCCACTGTTTCCACTGTTTCCCCTTCTATTTGCCATGAAGTGATGGGACCAGATGCCATGATCTTAGTTTTCTGAATGTTGACTTTTTCACTCTCTTCTTTTACTTTTATCAAGAGGCTCTTTAGTTCTTCTTCACTTTCTGCCATAAGGGGATCATAGTGTTCCTCACTAAACAATTTTCTGTCCTCTCCTGTAGCTAAATGTGGCTAAGGTCTGGATCATCATGTAAGTGAACATATATCAGACTTGCAGGAGGTCTCCTTTAATGAACTTCCTCCCTTCTTCATTCATGCATAAGTGAAGTCCTCTCCAGAATGGAAGCCACATGTTGAGGATGGTCAGTGGGGACTTGTGACTTAAAACACTGAGAAGAGTGAAGCTGTCCTACCAACTTTGAATTGCCTCCCTCTAGAATTCTCTTATGTGATAGACAAATAAGGTTCTATGTTATTTAAATCTTTGAATATTTGTTTATCGGTAGATGGATCAAACTCTACAGAATATAGATTAAATCCAGACAGACTGTATGACCAGGGGCTGGTGAACAAGGATGGTCATGTTTTGTGACAGTTTAGTGCAGGGGTCAGGAAACCACCATCCATGGCCAAATCTCCCCACTGACAGTTTTGGCAAATAAAATCTTATTGGAACGCATTTTCTATTGCTGCTTTCAGGATCCAATGTTATAGTTGAGCAATTGTGACAGAGACCTTATGACTCATAAAAACTAAAATAATTACTATCTGGTACTTTATAGAGAAAAGAAATGACAGCTCAGATCTAGTGGGAGATGAAGGCAAATAAGTGTAGACAGCCTAGTGTATGGGAAATATAATATTAATAGGAAGGGTTCTAGGTGCTGTAGAGAGGGCAAGGGATAACCTGGACTTGAGAAACCAGAATATATTTCCTAGAGATGGTGATGTTTAAGATGAACTTAGAAGAATGTGTAGGTTAACCAGATAAATGAGTCAGTGAGGAAACTGTGCAAGCCCAAAAGCCAAAAATGACAAATTCTGTCAAGTGAAATGAATATTGAAAACTGCCCCATGAAGTATGGAGAATAACACCAACTATAGAAGTGCCTGGAGAATCCCATGGATCGAGGAACCTGGCAGGCAACAGTCCATGGGGTTGCAAGAGCTGGACTTAACTTAGCGACTAGACTACTGTAGAAGTGGCTACAAAGGAAGCCCCAAGGAGCAGGACTTAGCTTAGTCAAACTTAGAAAAGCCAAATTAATGACTTACTTGTCAGTAAATTTCACCAGGTATTTGCAGTTTAACCTTCATTGTCTTTATTTGAGTTCACAACAGAATTGCAACTTATTTTAAGAATGCAGTGAAGTTAGATGCAAAGTGGATGAGAGAGCATCAAGGGAGTGAGACAGCATGTTCAGAACTTGTCCTTGAACCAACTTTGCCCACCAGTTCTGGATGCCAAAATTAAGTTTGAATGAAAGTACTTGGGTTACTTATTGCATTGCAAATATGAGGTTCCATTATTTAGAGACATTTATTCAATCATCTGGACTTGGGCTCAAAAACTGGGAGTATCAAGTGAAAAGGTAATTTCAATTAAATTGATCCAGAAGCTATTCTGCGAAATGCTGCTTTTTTGTAGACCCATATATCAGAATCTCCTGGGACATTTGGAAAATTAAAAATATTCTGTGACATCCTGATCTTGTGAATATAAATCAAAGGTAGTTCACTTAAATCTGTGTTTAAAAACTTCCCCAGTTGATCCTGGTGTACAATAAGGTTTCTAAAAATATTTTTATATTTCTGGTTTTTGTAGCACAAACCCATAATCGTTCACTATTCTCACTGCACAGGGCAGAGAAGCAAAGAGCAGTTGCCTCTAAACTGGCACAATTGAGTTTGGGAAGGACAATGACAGTGTGAATGTGTAGCAATTGCCAATTCATGCCTTTTGAGTCTGCTCTCTGCTTTTCCTTTCTTTATGTTTCATGGACTTCTCACTTTGTTCTTGAGCTATTTCTGACTTCACAGCTCCACATAAAGAGAAACACAGTCAAAGTGTTCATAGAGGCTATGAACAGAGTCAGTATTTGATTCAGGAATTACTTTCTGGTTGTAATTTTTGAAGTCACAGTACTTTCCTTTCTAGCTGTTAACTAATCTTCTCTCAAAACACCTGACATGGATGTAGAATTTAGCTACTTAAAAAGCACCTTCTTATACATTATCCCTTTTGATCCTATAAAAGGCTCTGCAAAGTAGGTATGGATTATGGTATTCACTTGCCAGATCAAAATGGGAAATTCTGACATGACTCTACTTGATCAGAAAAGAAGCCCAAGCTTTAAACCAAAATATTCTGAGTTCAGTTCTGCAGCTTAAATGTTTATGCATATTTAATATATTGGAAGGATAACTGGTTAAGAAGTGACTTTTTAGAGTAGATATAAGAAACACAAACATACACACTCCTTGGAAGGTAGCTAGCTATTTTTCAGTAAAAGGCTCTTTCCTATAAGTTCTGGCAAATCTTAGCTGACTCTTCCCACTACTGAGACTTGCTCTAAATTAGTTTCTCATCCCTAACACTGAAAAGGCTATCCTCTCTGCCAAGTCATATTGGACACAGCATGAAGTTTCTGTACACCCATCAGTCTTCTAATTGTCTCAGTGAATCAGCCAAGCTTTTCCCATGCATAGTCATTTTTCAGTCAGGAAAAGAGAAATCACTCTAGATACTTCAAGCGGAGAAAGAGCTCGTAAAAAAGTTGGTTTTAAAGGTGTTGGAAGGTTGGAGGAGCGCATATGAGACACGAGTTTTAACTAAGGAAAATAAAACTTCAGAACTTCTGGAGGTCCGCAGCTGTCCACATGCAGAAGCTTACACTCGCTACAGCTGCTAGATCGTGGTTACTTACACTGCTGAGGTCACCTGCACAGCCTTGGGTCTGAACAGACCTGGCTGCCACTGTAGGGACCAGCAGTGTTCCTGGAGCCCCCAGTACCCTAGTTTCTTTGCAGCCACTGCAAGAATCCAAAACGAATTCCCTTCTGTCTTCAGACTGCTAATCCTATGGCAGAAGCTAAATGGAAACCAGCTGACAAGGGAGCTTAGGAAGTACATTCCAAATTCTAGCCTCTTGTGATGGAGAGAAGAGCAAAGAAAGGCAAATATGATTAGTTTCAACAGAAAATTCATGGCAGAACCTGGTTCATCAAACCCACCAAAAGGTTTAAAATAACCTTATGCATCATATGATGAAAAAAATGGAGATGTAAAATAACATACAGCACTAGGAGAAATAGGCATAGACATTTAAAAAGCCATAAATCTTAAGTTTTTGTACATATATATTATTATACCTAAATTCAAGCATCTTTCTTGGTGTATATCCGGATATATATGTAATATCAGGATAAGTATAATAACAATATTCATAATGACAGAATATACTTAATTATATATATGTGTGTGTGTGTGTGTGTGTGTGTGTATGTGTGTGTGTGTGTCCAAAAAGAGATTTGAATTTAGAAATAATTTGGAATTTCTGTTTCAGTTGAACACTTTACTTATATCAGCCCAGAGGCAGACACATTTTCAGGGTATAGAAGTATAGGATTCTGGGTATCCATTTCATAAGTTGATTTGCAGAGTGTATAAAATTTGAAGGTGCTTAAAATCAAACTTACATGCGCATGAAGGAAACATTTTAAGTATTAATTCAAAATGAGAGAAAACCCTTTAAAATATAGTATGCATTTCTTGAACTCCAGCTACATTTACCTGTGTGATTTCCATATGCATTTGCTATGCAACTCAGATTTGCAGTTTAGAGGTAACTTTGAGTTACTTATTTGATTCTACTTGGTGCCAAGGATGCACTTGATCAGGAGATAATTTTTGAGACATCATTTTCCTCAGTTCTTGTCACAGATTATATAGACACATGATTAATTCTTATTATACATTTAAAAAATTGTCACAGTGAACAAAACAGAAGTACAGTCCAACAAATATGTTCCCATTAAATTTGGTCAATAGTACTGCCTTTTTTACCTAAGCAACATAAGTAATAGGTGTTGTAGGTGATAGTATGTCCTAAGAAAACTTTCTTTTCAATGAACAATATAGCTTGTACACTCAAATAAATAGAAACAGGAGGACTGTGTGAAAATGTTTAACAAACATATGTTCAAACTATTTCTCCTTCTAGATAACAGAAACAGTAACAACTATTAATTGAATTGCACCCATAGCTTTTAATAACAGCAACAATGCAAAAAAAAAAGAGGAAAAATACTAGAAATCTCTAATTTTGTGATAATGCCGATGTCATTATGCATTTGCTCCAGACCCAAAAGGTACTTTAACAATTAATGTGGCAACTTCAAAAGACTAATCATGCAGGATTGAGGGGAATATGGGAACTTTCTGTACTTTCTGCTCAAGGGGGTAGAGCTTGGGTGAGGACAAAAAGAGGAGAAAACACATGTGCAACAGGTAGAGGAATATGTCATAGACTGGCGATTTTTAAATATCAGCATGATCAGAATCACCTGGAATACATGTGGAAAAAATTACTGGATTCTGCCTCTAGAGTCTCTGGGTACTGTTTGAAGAGTTATGTAGGTAGAAAAAGAAGTGTTGAATCATCTGATAATTATGAATGCTTTATTTTTAATAGTACTTGAAGTACGACAGGGAAGGTGACATAAAGCTATTATTTTATGAAAATATATGGGAGGGTTTAATATTTATAGTCAATTTTAAATGTTTGAGAGATTTAGTTTATTTCCTTTGGGATTTTTTAATGTACTAACTGGATAAATACTACCAAAATGCTTACAGCAAACATCTTAAGAATTCTTTAAACTTAATAAGCTAATTATATGCAAAGTGTAAGTAGGAGTGATAGCTATATACCTCAACACATAAAAATTCAGTCATCTAAAACATTCTAAATTTTAACCATTATTTTGGAAGGCTCTTCTATTGTTGCTGCTGCTGCTGCTGCTAAATCGCTTCAGTTGTGTCCGACTCTGTGAGAACCCATAGACGGCAGCCCACTAGGCTCCCCCGTCCCTGGGATTCTCCAGGCAAGAACACTGGAGTGGGTTGCCATTTCCTTCTCCAGTGCAAGAAAATGAAAAGTGAAAGTGAAGTCGCTCAGTCATGTCTGACTCTTAGCGACCCCATGGACTGCAGCCCACCAGGCTCCTCCGTCCATGGGATTTTTCAGGCAAGAGTACTGGAGTGGGATGCTTCTACTATTAGCCATGATTAAAAAAATACTCCCACACCTGTCTTAATGGATTGCCCCAATGAAACAAAATGGTCAAAGCACAAATGCTAGCTCCAAGCACTAACTATGTAGGCAAAACAAACAAACAGAGAAACAAACAAAAAACCTCTTCTATTAGTGTGGCTCACTGTCATCTATTCAGAATTATCCACTAAGATAGCCAGTCATCTCACTCCACTTTCTAGGGTATAGAAGAATGGATGACTCCTGAAGTTGTGTTCCTTTTGAAACTTCATTCCTTCCCCTTATTTCCCATGGTAACTGATTCTTTCCATCTGTCCGATCATATGGCCAAAGTTTATGTGCTCTTCAAGATAACAACTAGACATCTAGAAAATTAATACATATTAATGAACAAAAGATAAATAAATCTCTTCCTAGAGTAGTGAAAATTTATTCTAATAGTAATCACCAAGAGACATTGTAGCCAGTGTCTTTATCTTTGAATTCTAACTTGGAAGTGATTGTGGAAATTTATATATTCAAAAATATATTATACTCTCTAAAGTGAGCATAATGAATATAGTTGATCATTGAACAATGTGGGGGTTAGGAGCACCAACCCTCCTTGTGTTAAAAAATTCTCGTATAATTTACAATTGACCCTCCATATAAGCAGTTTACATTCACGGATTCAACCAACCCCAAATTGTACAGTACTGTAGTATTTATTGTGGAAAAGCTTTTGTATATAAGTGGACCGATGCAGTTCAAAGTGATGCTTTTCAGAGATCAACTGTATACTGCATTTATTCTATTCCTACCTTATTGTATGTCCACAGAAGACATTTATAAGCAATTAAAGCACCCCACAAACTTTCTGATACACTATTGAACCTGCGTCTCTTGTGTCTCCTACATTGGCAGGCAGGTTCTTCACCACTGAGCCACCTGGGAAGTCCAATACATTAGCACTACTGATAAATTAGAACTACAAAATTAAAGTTTTTTGGTCATTCGAAACCTGTGGTAATAAGATAGATCAAATATAATCTCACAGATGATTTCTGAATTATCCTAAGAATGGAAGATATGCTGACAAGTATTCATAGGAAATCATTATTTCAATTTTCATAAAAGATAAAATGGGCAATGTATCAGTTATCTATTGGTGATTAAAGAAAACAGCATAGTGGCATAATGAGACAAATATTTGTATTTTTCCAGCTTTAAATTAACAGATAATAATTGTATATATTTATGTTGTATGAAATGATATTTTGATATATGTAGACATTGAGGAATGATTACCACACCAAGCTAATTAGCATATCCATCCACTCACATAATTATCTTTCATGTGTGGGTGTAGTGATAACATTTAAGATCTACTCCTTTAGCAAATTTCAAATATATAATATAGTAATATTAATTACTGCCACTATTCTCTACATTAGATCTTCAGAAGTTACTCAATCTAAATAACTACAATTTTGTATCTTTTGACCAATATCTCTTCATATCCCTCACCCAGAAGCCCTTGGAAACCACCATTCTATTCTCTTCTTCTATGAGTTTGGTTCTTTTAGATTCACTTATAAGTAAGATCATGCAGTATTTGTCTTTGTGTGTCTGGCTTTCACATTTAGCATAAAGTCCTCTAGGTTCATCCACATTGTCTCAAATGACAGAATTTCCTAATTTTTTAAGGCTGGACAATATTTTACTCTGTGTTTATATATCACATTTTCTTTATCTATTCATTGGCCAAAGGACACTTAGTTGATTTTATACCTAGATTAATGTAAATAATGCAGCAATGAACATGGAAGAACAGATAGTGTTCAGATAATGATTTCATATCCTTTGGATATCTAACCAGAAGTGGAATTGTTGTATCACATAATATTTCTGCTTATTTTTTAAGTTCTGTGGAATCCAATACTATTTTCCACAATGACATTACCAATTACAGTCCCATCAACAGTGTACATACAAAGGATCCCTTTCTCTACATCCTTACCAAAACTTACCTTTTACCTTTTTGACAATAGCTATCCTAAGTTATTAGAATAGCTTAAACAGAATGAACTCTGCTTGTTTTCAAGGCAAACCATCCAGTATCACAGGAACCCAAATCTATGCCCCAACCAGTAATGCTGAAGAAGCTGAAGTTGAATGGTTCTATGAAGACCGATTATATTCTTTGCAGCCAAAGATGGAGAAGCTCTATACAGTCAGCAAAAACAAGACTGGGAGCTGACTGTGGCTCAGATCATGAACTCCTTATTGCCAAATTCAGACTTAAACTGAAGAAAGTAGGGAAAACCAGTAAACCATTCAGGTATGACCTAAATCAAATCCCTTACAATTATACAGTGGAAGTGAGAAATAGATTCAAGGGACTAGATCTGATAGACAGAGTGCCTGAAGAAATATGGACGAGGTTTGTGACATTGTATGGGAGACAGGGAGCAAGACTATCCCCAAGATAAAGAAATGAAATAAGGCAAAATGGTTGTCTGAGGAGGCCTTACTGTGAAAAAAAGAGAAGTGAAAGGCAAAGGAGAAAAGGAAAGATATACACATTTGAATGCAGAGTTCCAAAGAATAGCAAGGAGAGATAAGAAAGCCTTTCTCAGTGATCAGTGCAAAGAAATAAAGGAAAGAAATAAATGAGAAAGACTAGGGATCTTTTCAAGAAAATTAGAGATACCAAGGGAACATTTCATGCAAAGATGGGCTCAATAAAGGACAGAAATGGTATGGACCTAACAGAAGCAGAAAATATTAAGAAGAGTTGGCAGGAATACACAGAAAAACTATACCAAAAAGATCTTCACAACTCAGATAATCACAATGGTGTGATCACTCACCTAGAGCCAGACATCCTGGAGTGCAAAGTCAAGTGGGCCTTGGGAAGCACCACTACAAACAAAGCTAGCATGAAGGTGATGGAATTCCAGTTGAGCTATTTCAAATCCTGAAAGATGATGCTGTGAAAGTGCTGCACTCAATATGCCAGCAAATTTGGAAAACTCGGCAGTGGCCACAGGACTGGAAAAGGTCAGTTTTCATTCCAATCCCAAAGAAAGGCAATGCCAAAGAATGCTCAAACTACCACAGAATTGCACTCATCTCACATGCTAGCAAAGTAGTGCTCAAAATTCTCCAAGCCAGGCTTCAACAGTATGTGAACTGTGAACTTCTAGATGTTCAAGCTGGATTTAGAAAAGACAGAGGAACCAGAGATCAAATTGCCAACATCCGTTGAATCACCGAAAAAGTAAGAGAGTTCCAAAAAAAATCTACTTCTGTTTTATTGACTATGCCAAAGCCTTTGATTGTGAGGATCACAACAAACTGTGGAAAATTCTCAGAGATGGGAATACCAGATCACCTGACCTGCCTCTTCAGAAATCTGTATGCAGGTCAGGAAGCAACTGTTAGAACTGGACAAGAAAAGCGACTGGTTCCAAATCAGGAACAGAGTACATCTAGGCTGTATATTGTCACCCTGCTTATTTAACTTATATGCAGAGTACATCATGAGAAATGCTGGGCTGGATGAAGTACAAGCTGAAATCAAGCTTGCTGGGAGAAATATCAATAACCTCAGATATGCAGATGACATCACCCTTATGGCAGAAAGTGAAGAAGAACTAAAGACCCTCTTGATGAAAGTGAAAGAGGAGAGTGAAAAAGTTGGCTTAAAGCTCAACATTTAGAAAACTAAGACCATGGTATCTGGCCCCATCATTTCATGGAAAATAGATGGGGAAGCAATGGACACAGTGGCTGACTTTATTTTTTGGGCTCCAAAATCACTGCAGATGGTGATTGCAGCCATGAAATTAAAAGACACTTACTCCTTGGAAGGAAAACTATGACCAATCTAGACAGCATATTAAAAAGCGGAGACATTACTTTTCCAACAAAGGTCCGTCTAGTCAAAGCTATGGTTTCTCCAGTAGTCATCATGTATGGATGTGCGAGTTGGACTATAAAGAAAGCTGAGCACCGGAGAATTGATGCTTTTGAACTGTGGTATTGGAGAAGACTCTTGAGAGTTCCTTGGACTGCAAGGAGATCCAACCGGTCCATCCTAAAGGAGATCAGTCCTGAGTGTCCATTGGAGGGACTGATGCTGAAGCTGAAACTCCAATTCTTTGGGCACCTGATGTGAAGAACTGACTCACTGGAAAAGACCCTGATGCTGGGAAAGATTGAAGTCAGGAGGAGAAAGGGATGATAGAGCATGAGATGGTTGGATGGCATCACCAACTTGATAGACAGCAGTTTTAGTAAGCTCCGGGAGCTTGTGATGGACAGGGAAGCCTGGCTTGCTGCAGTCCGTGGGGTCACAAAGAGTCAGACATGACTGAGCAAGTGAACTGAACTGATTCTAAGCTATTGTTCCATTGGTCTATGTCTGCGTTTATGCTAGTACCATGCTTTTGGTTACTGTTGGTTTGTGTATAATCTGTAATCAGATAGAATGATGTCTGCAGCTTTATTCTTTTTGTTTAAGATTTTACCTATTCAGTCTTTTGTGGTTTCATACATATTTTAAATTTTTTTTTTTCTTTTCTACAAAAATGCTATTGAAATTTTGCTAGAGACTGCTTTAAAATCTGTAAATCTTATCGGGTAACATTTAGTATTATTCATGAGTCATGACCCCTATAATATGGGTCTGTCTTGACTAATGTTCTTTGGAATCACTCACCTGCCTGTGTTCAGGTAGCTCATCTAGATAGCCTCTATTAGGATCTGTGTTCTTCTTCATTTGGTCTCTCATTTTCCAGTTGTTCATTCTGGGCTTGTTCTCATTATGGGACAGAATTCTAAGTCACAGCTTGATTGCTTAAGTCTTCTTGAGCTTCAGGAGTTGATGTGTCATAGTGATACTTCTACCATATCCTATTGGCCAAAGTGTCACAGAGTTGGTCCAGAATTAGAAGTGAAGGAATCTGAGTCTTGGCTTCCCTGGTGGCTCAGTGGTAAATAATCTGCCTGCCAATGCAGGAGACACAGGTTTCACCCCTGGGTCAGGAAGATCCCTGGAGAAGGAAATGGAAACAGACTCTAGTATTCTTTCCTATGAAATCCTATGGACCAAAGAGTCTGGTGGACAACAGTACATGGAGTTGCAAAAGAGTCAGATATAATTTAGTGAGTAAACAACAATGGCAAAGTGGCAAGCAAGATGACTTTAAGTCACATAAGTTGCAAGTACATGAATGTATTATCTGAGCTTCCCTGGTGGCTCAGTGGTAAAGAATATGCCTGCCAATACAGGAGACATGGATTCAATGCAGAAGACATGGGTTGGGAAGATTCCTAGATAAGGAAGTGGCAACCCCCTCCAGTATTTTTCCTGGAAAATTCCATGGACGATGGAGACTGATTGACAAGGGGGTCACAGAATCCAACACAACGTAGTGACTAAACAAGCATGCACACAAAGTTATGACACAAAATGTAATCAGAGAGGTAGGAATGGTGAATTCAGTTATTTTTGCTATCAATTTACTACAGTCATTTTCTTCAAATACAAATGTGTCACAAGCATAATTTCAGAAAAAAATTATTAAGTGATTCTGAAATAGATAAGACATATCTGAATTTCATAATGACATTAAACTAGATCATCTCTATACTATATGTAGAAAATATGACATCTTGTAGGTCTAGGTTGAAGCAATAGTTAGGCAGATTTACAATAAATTAAATTGCCATATTCAAATATGTTTATAGAAAAATGTCAGCTTAGACATTTTCAGTGGCAGAGCATAAGGCTTTCTTCTCAATCCTGTTCTGTGTAACACTTATCACCATTTATCACTGACTTGTATGAAAATATGATCATCCAAATAGAAGATGACATGAATCTGGAAGGAATAGGTAGTGTTTTGGATGACAAAATTAGTATCCAAAAAGGCCTTGACAAGATGAAATAATGGATTAAATTAAATGTGACAAATTTTAACATAGATAAATTTAAGGCAGTGCAATAAAATCAAAATCTCAAGATGCTCAATTATAGACTGGCTTACCTGGATAAGCATCTTAAGAGTTTTAAACAAGAGTGGCTTCAATAATAATCGACAGTGTGAGCAATTTATATAAAACATCTGTGAATATAGGTCACATTAGTATATAAACATTGTATATGAAAAAATAAAAAATAACCTTTTTAAAAACTTGATTATTGTGACTTATGACTAAACAAATATGATAGTGGTAATTAGTTTTAGCACTATATTTGATATTTCATTTTGGGCAAATTCTCAATGTCATTTGTAAATCATTTCTTTGTTGTTGCTGTTGTTCAGTCGCTAAATCATGTCCAACTCTTTGCAACCCCATGGACTGCAGTACCCCAGGCTTCTCTGTCCTTTCCTATCTCCTGGAGTTTTCTCAAAAGCATGTTCCTTGAGTCAGTGATGCCATCCAACAACCTCATCTTCGATCATCCCTTTCTCCTCTTGCCCACAATCTTTCCCAGCATGAGGGTCTTTTCCAATGAATTAGCTCTTCACATCAGGTGGCCAAGGCACTGGGGCTTCAGCTTCAGCATCAGTCCTTCCAATGAATATTCAGGATTTATTTCCTTTAGGATTGACTGGTTTGATCTCCTTGCTGTCCAAGGGACTGTCAAGAATCTTCTCCAGTGCCACAATTTGAAAGCATCAATTCTTTGACTCTGAGCCTTCTTTGTGGTCCAACTCTCACATCCATACATGACTATTGGAAAAACCATAGCTTTGACTATTCAGACCTTTGTCAGCAAAGTGATGTCTCTGCTTTTCAATATGTCTCTGATGTCTATGTGTGTTATAGCTTTTCTCCCAAGGAGGAAGTGTCTTTTTAATTTCATGGCTGCAGTTACTGCCCACAGGGATTTTGGAGCCCAAGAAAATTTCTGTGGGTCTCCAAAAGTTCACTTTTAAATAAATAACCTGAATGACACTGTAACTATTTGTAAACTAATATTTCATTTAGAGATCTTCTCACAGACTTCTAGTTTCTGAGTCAATGAAAGGAGTTTGAAGTCACCACTCCATCCAAACAAGTAATAAAAAGATGTGTGTGCTCAATTATGTCTGACTCTTTGCAACCCACAGAGTGTAGCCCACCAGGCACCTTTGTCCATGGAATTTTCCAGGCAAGAATACTGGAGTAGTTTGCCATTTCCTCCTCCAAGGGATCTTCCTGATCCAGGGATGGAACTCAAGTCTCCTGTGTCTCCTGAATTGCCAGGCGGCTTCTTTACCATAGAGTCACCTGCGGAGCCCTTATTGTTGTCCAGTCACTAAGCCATGTCCAACTCTTTGTGATCCCATGGACTGCAGCACACCAGGCTTCTCTGTCCTTCACTATCTCTTGGAGTTGGCTCAAACTCATGTCCATTGAGTCAGTGATGCCATCAAACCATCTCATCATCTGTCACCCCCTTCTCAACCTTTCCCAGCATCAGGGTCTTTTTCAGTGAGTCAGCTCTTTATATCAGGTAGTCAAGTTTATTGGAGCTTCAACTTCAGCACCAGTTCTTCCAATGCATAGTCAAGGTTGATTTCTTTTAGGACGGACTGGGAAGCCCTAAACAGACTCAGATATCAACAACTATTTCAGAAATCTGTAAGACAGTGGAGAACATAGAGGCAAAACACTACCCCAAGATTAAAGAAATAAACAAGCAAACACAGGGAGGCATGGCTTATTGGAGCAATAAGTTCTTTCCTGATCTCTTATATGGCCTTTGGATGGAGAAGTCCTCTTTCCATTGGGGTGGCTTAGATGGGAAGATAGACCAACATGCATGGAGAATGTGCAGCCAAAAGATAGAGAGAGGGAGACAGAGATTTGATGAGTCCCTAGAATCAGTTTCCAGCACCTTCAGCCAAATTATTCATTTCAGTTTGTCTCCTTTTTGGTTAAGCTAGTGTAAGATTTACTTTTGTAATTTTTCACTTGTGAATGTGTCACTACAACCGCCAAAGCAACAATAAGGAAATACTTATCAATCTCTGTAACTTTAAATTTTGTTTATCCTTAAAATTTGCATTTGCATGATAAACATTTAAAAATGAATAGAGTTTGTGTGGTGTGATCATGAGATTTTCCCCACATTTCCCTATTTTTCTTTTGTTTTAAATTGAGTATTTTCATTTATATATTGAAAATTATATAAAAATTAAAATCATGCCCAGAAGGCTATGTCCCATAATTTTTGTTTATGCATAAAATTATTTTTTCAATTACAGTTATTTTAAAAAATCACTATTGTAATTCTTTTTAAAATACACTGTCAAGAATGCAATTGATATTCTTCATAGTTTACTTTATCATGGTTTTTGATTCTTAGTTTAGAGCAGTGTAGTTTAATTTTTCATCCATTCATAATTTCCTGAGTGACAAGTTGAATAATGATAGTATATATACCTACCTCACTAAATATTCTGAATATTCATTGAAAGGACTGACGCTGAAGCTGAAGCTTCAATACTTTGGCCACCTGATGTAAGGAACTGACTCACTGGAAAAGTCCTTATGCTGGGAAAGATTGAAGGCAGGAGAAGGGAATGACAGAGGATGCGATGGTTGGAAGGCATCACCAACTCAATGGACATGAGTTTGAACAGCTCCGGGAGTTGGTGATGGACAGGTAAGCCTGGCATGCTGCAATCCATAGGGCTGCAAAGAGTCAGACACGATTGAGTGACTGAACTGAACTGAACCTCACCAAATTATTTTACTTCCTCAGGTTTTTATCTATGATTAATACAAGGACAACTGTATGAAGAATAGTTTGACTTTTAGTAAAAGTAATCAGTTAAATTATTTCTAAAAGTTGTCATCAAATGTTGTGTGAGTGGCTCATTGTGACTAATATCTTTGAAAATTTAGGTATTTTGCTGAAGTTCATTTTGACATGAGCATCTTACCTGTTAAATATGCTTCTAAACATTAGAGATTACTTGATACTTTAAATCCTCTCAGTACTCCTAAAATATTACCAGGAAGGGAAGGAGTGCTTTTCTATTTGCTGTCATGATCTTATTTAATTTTAAATATATTTAAACCAGTGCTAAAATATGAACCCATGAGCCTCTTTTCTTTTTACTGTGGATATTATTAAAATTATAAAATATTATAAATTCTTTAATAATCAGTTCATTTTACTCAGTGTTTCACCTCTTTTCCAAAATTTCAAAAGTAAAAGATTTATAAGATTATTAATAATAATAATAGTAATCATTAATAAATCATTCTCAGTAGAGTCATGTAGAATAGAGGTAAACTAAAAGTTATCAATTTTATTATCAAGAGATAACTGCTTTTAAAGGTGTTTACAGATAGTCTTCCTGTTTATCTTGTATATATTCATATATACTTGTGATATAAACACAAAATCAATACGTTTATATGCTCTTTTTATCATTTGTATGGTTTTTTAATCCATTTTCACTTTCATACTATTCTGTAGTCATAAATAAGATATTTTAAAAGAATCTTTTTGCATAATGTCTTAACTTTATGTTAAGCAATACTTAGCACAAACCAATTCATTCAAATAAGCCAAAATTTCTGCTTATTTCACTATTTCACTTTTCATACATAACTAACAATATTAAAAGATCAATTTGCTATGGGGACTTTCAATGTACTGCAAGTTTACACTGTTTATTATTTCTGTCAAACTAGATTAAAGTCTTTTCTATGAATTTAGTACCTTTATTAGCCTATAATTATTCCAGAAAAACAGAGCTATTTAGCCAAATCCACATGAGGAATTTTATAGATGTGGAATTTTTTCTAAAGACATCATTTCTAAATGGACCCATATTTCAGCCCTTCTCAGCTTCAGGGAAGAAATTCACTTTAACCTTGGAGTCATTCTGAAAGCAAATTTCTCTCAACAATCTGGTCCAAAGACATTAAAAATACTATTCTGTCATTCTTCAACCCGTGCCCTTTCTCTTTAAATAACTTTATTACACGAGCTATTACTTGGCACCTATATTTCTTAGAACGGACTTTACAAAGTCTGTCCTCCTAATTATCGTATGACCAGCTTCCTGCCCTGCCCAGCATGCAGCTGATGAGAAGCAGAACAATTTGACAGCAATGTGTTCCAGTGGTTCCATGGAAAATTGGAGGAGCTGAGATTGTACTGTCTAGGATGTGATTTTTACATCAGCCTGTTTTTCTTAATAAAGGGAAGCTTAAACTACAAATTGGAGTCAGCAAATAGAGGGATCAAAATGTGACTTTTATAGTAAGTGTTATTGTCCTTATCTCTGTGTTTGACTTCCTAAGAGGGACCACACAAGTTTCATAGAAAGACTATTGTGAGACTCAATAGCCAATTGTGTGCAGCCTTGTGCAGATATCAGGAAGATTTTGGATTAGGCCACTTTTGATTCTTTTCCAAGTTAAAAAAGGATGTTAAATTTGTGTCATGAAGACTGAATTTCATTCAACTTGACACTGCCTTTCACACATCTTCTTAACACCCTGCATGACACTAAATTTATAGAAAATAAGAATATTATTTTCAACATTTAATGTAAATGGAGATTTTTACAGGGAATAATAAGTATGAAAAATAGTTAATAAATTTTAAATATGTGCATAGAATGTTTTGCAGTTATAAGGTAGTTACCATCGTATCTTACTGGATATTTCACCAATACATTTAGAGATTCTGCAACATTTTAGTCTTTTTTCCCTGCCTTGCCCCAAAATATAGCCAGAGTTGTGTCTTTGTTCCTGTGAGTCTCTTTCTGCTTTCCACGAAAATAGTGATGTTTAGAAATTTAGGACACTGTCGGAATAGTTTCTATATCTAAGGAAATATGGCCTCATTAATATTGGTTATTACTTAGGAATGCATCTTAAAATTATTTTGTAGAGACTTTCAGCAAAATATTTTATTTCTCAGGGATACTTACAGTTGACATTTGTTTGTCACCTTAATAAGTATATTTGTATTTAAATATAGAATAAAATTTTGGGTCCACACTTTGCTTTAGTTCTGTGCTAGTGTTTAATGCTTACTCCTTGGAAGAAAAGTTATGGCCAACCTAGACAGCATATTAAAAAGCAGAGACATTACTTTGCCAACAAAGGTCCGTCTAGTCAAGGCTATGGTTTTTCCAGTAGTCATATATGGATGTGAGAGTTGGACTATAAAGAAAGCTGAGTGCTGAAGAATTGATGCTTTTGAACTGTGGTGTTGGAGAAGACTCTTGAGAGTCCCTTGGACTGCAAGAAGATTCAACCAGCCCATCCTAAAGGAGATCAGTTCCGCGTGTTCATTGGAAGGACTGATGAAGCTGAAATTCCAATACTTTGGCCACCTGATGCAAAGAATTGACTCATTTGAAAAGACCATGATGCTGGGAAAGACTGAGGGCAGGAGGAGAAGCAGAAGACAGAGGATGAGATGGTTGGATGGCATCACTGACTCAATGGACGTGAGTTTGAGTAAACTCCGGGAATTGGTGATGGACAGGGAGGCCTGGCGTTCTGCAGTCTATGGGGTCGCAAAGAGTTGGACATGACTGAGTGACTGTTTAATCATGAGTTGTGTGATATAATATTTACACTTGTCCAATAAAAAGCTATATTAATTCTGAATCTCTTGCTGGATTGGCCTTATGGAAGGTAAGTAACTCTATATATACAGTGGTTTTAAGGATATTGAGAAGTTTCTACAATCAAAACGGACCTTTATCCCTTATTCTTTAAAAGGATTAATTTAGGTTAAAAACTCCCTAGTGGACTGAGTGCTATAAGTCATTACAAAATTTTCACATTTATTCTGACAGCAGGGTAAAAATGGAGATTTTTAAATACTGACACCTCATGCCACTCCAAGTAGCTGTGAGAAGTAAATGATACACTGAAAAAGACTGTAATAAGAGTGTGATATAATCGAGCTTGAAGAAATAAGACTAATTCAAAATCTGCTTGCAGTTATGAATAGATGCAATACTTTTTTTAAGGAATATGAACAAAGGAGAGTGAAAAGGAACTGAAAATCAAGGATGTCAAAATCCACAATAAACTGTGCTTCAGATTTAACTACTTGCCTTTCAACATAAGCTGGTTTAAATAATAATCTTGCTGATTTTCCTGAAACAAAATTAAGAGACAGATGACAGCATCAACTCAATAAAAATGTCCTTTTGCAGCATTTCTCTTCTCAAGATCAAGTTTTCTTTTTGTTAACCCCAATCAAATATAATCAAGGGATATTCTGTTCTTACTGAATATTTTCATTTTCCAAATAGCATTCATGTCCAATATTTTCTCTAAATTACTTTGTGAATTTAAAATGCAGATATGTTTGCCTTATTTAAAGTGAATTTTAATGCAATAAGAATGAATTTTTGCCATGTCAAATCAACCCAGTCTGTAACAGCAGACTATGACAACTGAAAGGAAGGTTCTCTTTCATCTTGTTTATATGTGAAAGAGTGATAAAACTCTCAGATTAAAAAAAAAATGTTTGCAAACAATTTCAAGAGAGAAGGAAAAATAGGCTTTTAACTTAATTTTAGTGCTGTATCTCACTAATGGCAGAGTACATACCAAAAAGAGCTCAAATTCAATTCAAACAATTAAGCATTCATACCTTATTTACCATTCACTTTTCAAACAAATGACTGTTTAAACAGATTTAGAAAAATAGGAAAGTAGACTTCAAATCTTCCCTCGTAAAATGCCCTATAGTCATTCATGTGTAATGTGTAATCAAACTCATTGCTTCTTCTTCCATCACTATAATTTTTCAGAAATGTTTAAGCTATGCCTTTTAAATGGTTTAACATGGCATGATCTTTCCCTGACCACCCCATGCTCAGTGCTCTCACCTTATTATTATTCCTCATACATGTATCATAAGCTTCCTTATATTGTTTATTGCATAGGAAAGGATGTCTGTCTTAACTACTGAATTGTACACAGGGTCTTCTGAGGTCTGGGTATTGGTGTGCCCTCTCTCCATTCCACAGGGCATGTTTTCCTCCCCAGTGGATGATATTCAAAATGTTTATTATGAAAAATACTGGAGAAAATATCAATAAAATTGAGAGTTTAAGAAGTTTATATGCAGAGCAAGTCATCATAAATGAGCCTGCTTAAAAACTAGGTTTAACCTTGATGGAGAAATGCCTGGAACTAAATACAGTACACTGTTATCAACTTGTTTACTGTGAGCTTTGGGTGATTTATTTCTTCATGAGACTATCACTTTCATGATGATAGAAAATAATATTTAACTCTACATGTTTTATTTAAATATTATTTTAATAAGTACATTCTGCAATAAGCTGGAAGAGTGCGTACTCCAAGTAACTTTATAGAGTACTGTTGATAGCATCGGCTAGATTGTAAAACAAGAAATTAAACATAGATATGTGGCTATAAAATGAGCTAGTTGGATGTACAAATAAATCCATCAGTAAACAAATCTGTCTCTGCAGAAAGATCTTCAAATCAAGGAAATGATTTCCCTCTGAACTGAAAAAGGATGCTTCTTTCAAAAAGTGGTCACACTTGAAAATTTATGATAAACAAAAGATGTAGAGTATGTTCTTGCAGTTGTGGTTGAGAAAAAAAAATGTAGGGGGACATACAGCACACAGAGTGATGAGGCAGTGCAGTGAAATTAAACACCTTCTGAGAATTATAAAAAGTTTCTTTCATTAGAAGAATTAAAATCAGTTTTATTTCTGATATTTGATAAAAATGCTGCTGAATGGTTAAAAGTCATGTACAGACTTGAAAGTCTCAGAAAAAAGCAATGGTGAATTAGAATAATGTGCACCATATAACATTAATTTCATGAGAAACCTTTCAAAGAGATTTCTGGAAAGATGTTTCCTTGACCGGTTAATTGAAGAGAATTACTATGTTTTACCATCTTGTAAAGAACAATGGGCCAGCATATCAAAATCTCAGAATTATAGCAGAAAAGCACAAATTCAAACATATACACATAAACCTCTTTAATATTATTCAAATCCAAATGAAATCCTTTGCAACCTAACACTTATGAAAGTGTCAGAACTGGTATTCTATTAGCAAACTTCAGAAGAGTTTTCTTTGAAGCAGGTGAAAAATATCCTGATTGACTCTAGTAGTGTTTGATGACAGCTCAAGATTACTGAGTGCATATTTATTGTAATAAAATTTTTATGATTTTAGAACATATTTCTCTGAGTTTTGTATTATCTTTCAAATTAAAATGTTTTGGCAATATAAACTCATAATTATGGTTAATAGACTTAACAGAAAGCTTTATAGATGCAATTAAGGATTTCAAGGTGAAAGTGAAAGTCACTCAGTCATGTCCAACTCTTTGTGACCCCATGGACTATACAGTTCATGGAATTCTCCAGGCCTGAATACTGGAGTGGGTAACTGTTCCCGTCTCCCTGGGATCTTCTGAACCCAGGGATCAAACCCAGGTCTCCTGAATTGCAGGTAGATTCTTTATCAGCTGAGCCACAAGGGAAGCCCAGGGATTTCAAAAGCTTTCTATTTTATACAAGAATCTATACCTTTGAATATAATAGATACTCAGATTTAAGAATGAAAATTATAAGTAGCACATGTCACAGGATAGGAATAACTATGATAATAAGAACCTTTTTCTGGAAGGTTAACTATATCCTATGTAGTGAGAAGTTCCTCTTCACTAACAACTGAGGTTCCAGGAATTTTTTTTAATGTTAGTAGCAGAATTAATATAGATCTGAGTCTATCGATGTCAGACTCCAAAGGTAGGTAAATTTTAAGCTTATTACCCTGGAAAGAAAACAGTAATCTCTAGGACAGAAACCTTTTAAATATCAACATAAGAAGCGCCATGAAATGTTGCAGTAGGATTTACATAGGCAGAGGAGAGCAAAGAGGTAATTTCAAAGGCAGTAATATTTGGTAATGTTCAGAATGTGATTGCTAAATGTTAGCAATAAAGGACTAGTTAATAAAGATCTTCACTTTAAAAAAGTATTCAATGGACTGATATAGGATATAATTTCCCCCCTTTCATTTATAAAAGAAACATAGTTTAAATTTGGATCATGTAGTCACCAGTACATATATTCTGGTATTTTTCAGAGGTTCACACTTGTCCTCTTTCTTTACTATGCAATAACTCTAATGCAAAGAAGGGACAATGGAACTGGAAGGAAATCAGCTTTTTAGTGGACCTTTCTTGCCACAGCATCACAGCTGTTTTGAAATTTTGTTTCTGTCCCACTAAAGGCAAGGGATTGGCCGACTGGGAAGGTGGTCAAATTGCAATCAGCCATGGAAGGAGTGATCTATAAACAGGATGAGGCAGAGAAAAAGACACTGGGGGCTGGAATGCAGAGCACTTATATCATAGGCCTCTGAAGCTGAAAATAGAAGTCTGTGTAAAACTTGGTGAAAGAATAGTCTTCAGAGAGTCAGAGAACCATCAATGAAAGCAGCCTGTTGATAGGTGAACAAAAGAAGCCTTTGTGTGAACACTGGCTAATTAAGTCTTGCAATTACCGAAAGAGCTTTCTTTTTTGTGCTGAAGAGAGACATATAAGAGTGATGTACAAGTTCAGATTGAAAATACTTATTCATATGATCTGGGGGAAGGGCCATTTGCCTATTAAACAAAGCAAGGTCGCCCATTTCTTGCTTTGAGTAGACCTGGGGAGAGTGGGAAGAGACGGGCTTCTAAAGTAGGTGAAATTGTTGGCCATGAAAAGTGCCTTTGACTCAGTTTCAATGGATTTAACCTTTATTAAATATAGACCCCCTATCAAAATAGCTATAAGCTGAGAGAATTGCTTCCAATACACACTCCTTTTCTTAGCAGTCATAGAAAAAACAAAGCTTGATAAGCTCTTGGGGCTGAAGTATTCTTCTCCCATATGGGAGTTATTATTTCCAGTTCATTGTGTCTCAAAGTAGGGGTCAGGTCTCCCAGAGGCCACTGGGGTCTGAGAGGGTTAACACAGAACAGAACTACAAAACTCTGATCAGTGCTGGTGAACTCTGAGCTATATAAACCAGATGAAAAGGCCTCTACCTACCACTTCAAGGGTTCAGATATGTTCCATCTCCAAGAGGGGGAACCAAACTGCAATTTTATGGCAGTGACAAAGAGGGAAAGTTTATAGAAATGGGGGGTATGCTTGTTTTTCTGTGAGAGAGGCATGTAGTCAGCATGAGAACCTGAAGCCAGGAGAGCAGAAAGGAAGGACCGAGAGCAGGGTCAAATTTGTGAAGGAAGTTGGCGAATCTCTGGGGAGGCAGAAACTGAAATCCCAGGGGCTCCAGAAAATGTGCACTCCAGTTTCTTTCTTTTTTCTCTTAAGTTCTTGTCCAACTCTTTCCTAGTGATTCCTCCTGTCCTTAATCCTCTTTTTTTGGCTCTTGAAATCTCCCCAGGAACATTATAGTTCAGAACAGTAGTTTCATATAAGAATGACTCAGGAATTCATGGAATAAGGAGTAGGGATTTTGTTTGTAATTGCCTAAGTACTGTCTGATTTCTTAGCCTTTGTTTGGCTCTTATAATCAGTGATAAGTAAACAGAGTTGGGGCAGAGATTTAGATGATCATCAAAACCAGCCCTTCCATCATTCACCACATTTACTCATAGATCAGCAAAGAGACCCCCTTCTTGTCCTAGCCTTGTTGACACCTACAGTAATTATTCCCAGGAAGGTAACTCTCCCAGGCAATATTTCACTTCTCCTTGATTGCACAAGTACCAAGTTACACACTTCCAGCCCTGGTGAGCAGTGACACCCTCCTGTCAGACAGGTAATTTGTTGGCAGAAAATGCCACAGACACTTTAGCTTCCATCTTTCAAAATCCCTCATGCAAATGAGACACAATAATTAGTGCCAACCGTCCACTGTTACTAGTTGTCTATCAGCCTGAGTCCTGAGCAGACTTCCTGCCTTATTCCATGCGGATGCATGGGCTAAAGTGCAACACCGCAGAAGCTATATGGAGTGTAAAAGGGCATCATTCTAAACGCTCCCTTCGTAATAGAATACACTGGTGGACTCAACGAAGACAACACGCTCAAGTGTTAAAAGGCAGTATTTTCCAAATACTCCAGGAAACACCTGTGTCAGTGTCCGATGCCTGGTATCAACTCAGATTCTGAAGCCACTAAACAAGAAAGCCAGTGTATGGGGCCCCTGAAAATAAGGTTCACATAAATACCTTACAAAATTCCCTCATACTGAAGTTTGAGAAGAGCTAGTTTCAAGTCAGTGCACATGCATTCAAAACCCTGCAACCAGGCAGCACTATTTCTCCATCATTAAATTCAAGAAACTTGGTTACATTTTCTTTGTGCAAGACACCACTATATTTATAAATGTATATACAAGGTATGTTATCTGCTCTCAAGGGTTTTAAAGTTTATTAATCTAAGAAGCATCCAGTCAAGGACTATAGAATGAAATCTGTAACAAACTTTAAGAGGGGGATACACAGGAAGCACTGAGAAAATGCCATCCATCTGAAGATATCTGTTGCTTTATCCTACCCTGTAATTTGATGTACTCTTAAGGTTATGTATCCTTAATATTGAACAGTTGTTTATCAAACAAATATCAAGCAGTTGTAACCCAAACTGTAGTACAGATTTTAAAGGATCTAGCCGTAAGCCCAGGATCAATGAATCTGGCAACCTGGGGGAATTATGCACTTAGAAAATTTTGTTGTTTTCGGATATGTGCAAATATATGTGAGATATCTGGAACTTAGCTTATCTAGAAATCTGTAGCTTTTCAAAAACTGTTTATATTTCTTTAGTAAGATGTAGTAGGTGATTTATCATGATCTTTTAATTCCGCATGAAGTCAATGACTACGCTAAAGACTGTTGAGATTTCCCCCTCCAGGAAAAAGAAAGATAAGTTATTAATAGAAAATAAAATGTATCCCCAAAAATGCAAAGAGTGAATGAATTAAATATACATGCATCTCAGAGGTGCTTATGTCATTTGAATGAGTTTATTTCACAAGGGGGAATGGGTGGACATCTTTACTTATTTGTGTTTCTTTTTTTGAGGAAATAAAATTTTAATTTTTCCTGGAGAAATAGTCACACCATTCTCATCATTAAGATTATCTACACTGATATCAAATAGCCAAAGAAGTTTATTTATTTTGACCAAAATTATTAATGTCTTTTTGAACTGCAAATGTTCAAGGCCTGATCCTTTCCCACTGTGCTGGCTATTCCTCGTGGGCAAGGCCTGACAACTAACGAGCCATTTGCTCGTTGTGGAGACAAAGTGCTGAATCTGAAGTGCTGACTCGGCTGGGCAGGAGGTGGTAAGATTAATGGACACCAACCTAGAGGGAAAAGCGCTCTGTGAGTGTTAAGGGCCTTGGTGGGAGAAACATTTCCCCCGTGAAAGAGAGAACACACACTTCGAACTTCCATTCACCCCATGGCCAGACATCCTGTGGAACATGTCTGAGTCCCAGGCAGTGGTCCTATTGCAAAATTATATCTCTGTTCAGTAGTGATTGAATCAAGACCAACTCATCACACATTCTATTGTAAACTTTAACTGCCGTGATACATGCTTTTCAAAGAGGGTCACTTGCATTTTCATCAATAACATATGCATTCTATTTGAAATAACAAGCATAATTGTAACAGAGAATCTATCAAGCTACATAAGAAAAACAAGATATGCCCAAGGGTATTTTTAAAGCACAACTTATATACTAAGGGAGAGTAAAGTAGTGAATAGCTACAAAATGGAACGGTATAACAACAGATTAAAAGAAATAAATGGCATATCACCTAGTTACTTTTGGCTCTTTAAAATTTAGTTAACTTTTGTTTAGTGTGAGAGAATGGGCAGGCAAGTGTTTTCCTGTGTCATACAAAATATGTTCCATGTTTAACACAAGTATTTAATTGTACTGCAGCCAGAAGAAATCTGACATTTTTCACTTTTATATTTACTGTTAGTCCAGATGTTTGACACTTTAATGTATCCCATTAATAGATTTCCATAGAGTGACAGTTATAAAGCAACAGTAAAGTGATTCAAATCATGTTTAGCTAACAGACAATTCATCAATATGGGTGGTTCAGTTTCAAGGCTTGACTTAAGTCATTTGGTAGATTAAAAACATTAGTTTTGGAGATATAAAATATATGATTTATTTATTTTGTAAATATTTACTGGTATCTGCTCTGCATCAGGTGCTATTTCCAGCTACTGGGGATCTAGTATTAAAGACTAATCAAGTGTAGAACAGTGCTAATGTAAAGAGGGGGAAAATGGAGTGTTGCACAATTCAAGGTGAAGTTAGATGTAATATAGACAGTTATTATTCTCTATTCTTCCAAAAAACAGACAAGTCAAGATTACAATTTTTGTTCCTTCTACCTGACTGCACTTTTGTTTTTTGCCCTTTTCCTTTGTAAATTCAATGTTCCACAGATAGTGTAATGGAGACCAAAGAGGAATGAACCGGAAGATCTAGAAATTTGGTTTCATCTCTCATACTAATTAACCTTGGGACCTTAAGTAAATTAATTAATTTTTCTTAGACTCAGTATCCTGGGATAATCTATAAAGTTTTATTGAAGATATAAAGTAAGACTTCATTTCTGGTAGGGTATATTATAAACTGTACAAAGACAAAACAGTTGTAGCCTGTTTTGTGGATGTCCACATGAACCTTTTCAATGTCACCTCCAGGAGAAATGTTTTAGTTATAACAATTTACAGACAGCAGTCATCACTATGTGTATATTAGGTGATTTCACAATACTTTTTTTATTTCTTATTTTCTCAGATCTGTTTTTCTGAGCAGGGGATAAATATTAGTAATACAGGGAAAAACAAATATATTTTTCAGCTAAAAAAATTACACTCAAAATATATATGTATAGTAACTTAAAATACCTAAGGACCTCATGTTTTACAATCCTGTTATAAAGTCTCCCTTTTAAGTTGTCTCAAAGGAAAAAGTCAAGAATGCAAGGGTAGGCATCCCGTGGTGAAATTTAGTAGAACTGTGGCTAATGGTGATATGAACAATTTGTCTTTTGAAGAACAGTGACATGACTGAGATTTTCTCTATTTCCATAAAATATTTTTGTCATCCTCTTTTAAACACAGGTACACACACACACACACACACACACACACACACACACACACACACACACTGCCTCCTCCATCTTCCTGAATTGATTTTTAGAAACAGCTCGGTAGGATATCCTGATGGTATCCTTTTTAATCCTTTCTTGTGGGAGTGCTTTTCTCAGCCAAAAAAAGAGAGGAAAAGTTTAAAAGTTTCTGTTGTTTAGTAAATAACCAAATTAAGTTATAAATAGCGTCACTGCTTTCTATTCTATCTTTAAACTAGTACAAGTATGTCCTTCTTCTAGAAAAATTGATCCCTGTTAGCTGTTTTGAACATATCTCTTAGTTAACACTTTAAACTTTAATCTCTAAACCATTATCTTTTTTCCTAGCTCAGCAGGAAATTCTGCCTGTCATTAAATCAGTAACTCCTTATGTTTATGACTACCAAGAACTGCAAAAGCCAGACTATGCATGCAGTAAAACTTGTCTAATTAGCATCAGTGTACACATTACCATATGTTAACAATAGCCTTTCACAGGTTCTATTGCTTTGGCATCTGTGATAGATGACACAACATAGAATCATTCTTATTATTTTATCTTCTTGCTCTAAGTTCTCAAGCATTTCTTTTCTTGTCTTTACCTATTCTTTTTTCTTTTTTACTTTCCTGAATTACTTTCAACATCATGACCTTTAGGTGCCTCGTTCTTGCTTCCTGAAGAGGGATCATAGGCAGTACTAAATTTAAATATGTTAACATCTTTATATCATCAAACCCTTTACCACCCTACTTTAAAATTGTGTCTTTTTTTTAGATCTACTTCAGAATCCATAATTTATCACTCAAGACAACAGAAACTGAGAATTGTACCCAAACTACCACAGGTACAAGATGAAATAGATAAAAGAGAAAAAAGGGAGAGAACAAAAATATGGTAGAAGTGAACTCTTTCTATTAAAATCATTCAATAGTTACTTAAACAAAGTCAACGCAATTTAAAAGTTACAAGGATGTTTCCTGGATTCAAATTTCTGAATATTCTACTGTGCCCTTTTGAAAACAAGAAGTTAAATACTTGGGCTTTTATTACCACACTGAGGTGATTAATATGTGATAATGTTATTCTTTTTATGAAACTGAAAGCAAATTCCACTTGTTTGTTCAAATACCAGGCTGTATAAGTATTTTTCAGCCTTATATAATGTTAAAGTATTGTAGAATAGAGGTGAGTTTATGTTTTTAATCTGTGGATTAAGAAAATAATTTTAAGCAAAGTTATAAATAAATCATTTGTACTTGTCAATTGCACAAATGATTTTGAATGAATGGGATCAATTGTTTAAAAAAATAATAATTATCACAGGAAATCTGTCATATCCAGAAATCTCTCTTATATATTTTTTGATCATGTATTATATACTAATTTCCATCATAATTTAAATCAATACATTTTAGATTTTAAATCATTTATCTTATTTGCCACACATATCATGTATTTACAGCTCTTTAAATTTTTATGATTTATTTTCAGTTTGCTGTAAGTTTATAGTCCAGAATCTGGAACAGTGTTAACAAAATAGTTCCGTCTGTCACTGATTGGCTTTGTGGCTTTGGCTATCACTATTGTGCAATATATCATAACATATTTTAATCTGGGCATCTTTCCTTCTCTGTCACCATTCCAGCGAAACTTTTGGCTGGAGAACACAAAAACTAATAGTGTTTCATGAGACAAAAATACAAAAATATACATTTTCCTGAATGATAATAATAATTCACCTATTATCACATTATGTTTAAAATTCACATCATTCTAAAGTTTATTTTAAAATAATCACCCCAAGTGAATTTTGATTAGAACCATTGGTATGGTTTGAGGACAAAACTAAGACCCTAGATTATACACTCATCAAAGGTTAGGCAAAAAAAGAGAGAAAACCTTTTATCTTATCATTTACAACTTTCTTTATTGACAAAGGCCTGACTCTGGTGGTGTTCTGCCCCAGTCTTTGATGATTTAGGGGCTCTTTCTTGGAGATGTCAGCTGAAAAACATGCACAATCTAAAAGTTGAGAAATTATGCTCTATTTGGCAGGTAAAACTGAGGAGACCTCTGACAGACTGCTCTGAAGAGGCAAGGGAGAGCCAGGATATATAAGAGCTTTTGTAAGAAAGACCAGGTAGTCAAAGCTCCAAAAGAATACTGTTTAATTAAAGAGAACCAGTTACCTCAAGTTAATAAATTTAGCATTTTTCTATGTATGGGAAGTTGCTAGAATCTGGGCTCACTGGATTCATTGCTTTGCTACACACCTTAACTTTATAAGACCAGCATTCTGCTTTTCTCTATTCTGGATCCCTAGGGTGCATTGTTGACTTCAGTAGTTGAGGGTTGGCAGCCAGCAGCCCATTTGTCTCCACCCCAGACCAGTTAATCCTAAAAGAAATCAGTCCTGAATATTCACTGGAAGGACTGATGCTGAAGCTGAAGCTCCAATACTTCGGCCACCTGATGTGAAGAACTGACTCACTGGAAAAGACCCTGATGCTGGGAAAGATTGAGGGCAGGAGGAGAAGGGGACGACAGAGGATGAGAAGGTTGGATGGCATCACCGACTCAGTGGCCATGAGTTTGAGCAAGGTCCAGTAGTTGGTGATGGACAGGGAAGCCTGGAGTGCTGCAGTCCACGGGGTCGCATAGAGTTGGACACGACTGAGCGACTGAACTGAACTGAACTGAGTTCCCTCGGGCTTCACCAGCTGGGTGGCCTTAGTGGCTGGATGGCTGCTACATCCTTTGTCAACTGATATAACAAGTAAAATTTTTCATTCACAGAAGCTCCAGTTACCCTAATTCCTTCCCCCTGGTTTATTCCTCTTCTCTAGGTACCCTTCCTTAGCTGTTAAATACAAATTACAACATGCTTTTAAGTCAGTTGTTTTGCTTGCCTAATCTTTAAGTTTGGGGAAGTCACAACCTGTACACAGGTGGATAATTATAGTATAAAGAATAGTTACAGACTCCGCAAATGACAATAAGACCAGTCTAGATAACCAAGGCCTGGTTCTGAACCATTCATTACCTATTTCTGTTTTATTTTTGAATCAAATGATTTTCTAAGAGAAATTAGAAATTTATTCTAATTTTGAACAATTTCTAATCCTAAATCCAAATAGAGAACTATATGAATTTCTTTTCCACCATAAAATCCTTAAATTGCTGTATGTCTATCTCCTAATTTCTTGACTTAATCCCATGATGAAGTTTATGACTTCTCACAAGAGCCCTAGTTAAAGTTAACTAGTGATCACCTTTTGTAAACTGCAAAAATTTTCTTTGTGATAATCACTCCTAATTTTTCCAAAGTATGTGATTTCTCCTTGAACTTGTTTCCTGATTTCACAGTCATTACGGTGTTCCAGTGTTATCCCTTACTGTCTTTTTACTATTTCTGTTTCCTGGGTCCTCTCTTCAGTCATTGTTTAAACTGTGCCACATGACTCATATATTATACCCCTCGGCTCTTCATCTATTTTCTCCCTTTGAAGTCTCATATCTTCTAATGATTTAAACTATGTACTCCACTAAAGTGATTTCTAAATTTACCCAATTTCTCTGGGTTAATCCCATGTAAAGTTGTTGTCAGTGGAATGTATGATCTTTGTCTCAAACTCCCAATGTTGAGCAAATACACCAAAAAGTTCCCCAGACTTGGTTCGCCCACAAACAGTTTTATTTTTTTTCCTAGTAGAACTTTAATTTTCTAAGTGTTCAGCTCACATTCTTGCAATTTTCCTGGCTCTTTTACCCCAATCTACTTAATTATTACATCCACTAAAATCCTACACTACATGCTACTTTCATTTTCCCATTTCCATTTCCAGTGCTGTTATCATTATCTAGTCCAAGCTACCTAGACTCATATTAATACATATTAATAGCCATAATAATATGGCTAATACAACAATTTGTTCAGCTGTCTTCTTGTCCCCTTAAATACACCATAGACACTATTGCCAAAAGAAACTTTCTAAACCATTCTTTTTAAATTTAGTTTAATTTTTAAAATTTTGGCTGCGCTGGGCCTTTGTGGTGTGTGCAAGTTACTTTCTAGTTGTGGCTCATGAGCTTAGCTGCCTGGCAGGAAGTGGGCTTTTAGTTCCCCCAACTGGGAATTGAATCCACATTCCCTGCATTGGAAGGTGGATCCTTAACCATTCGACCACCAGGGAAATCTCTCGAAAGCATTAGTTTTGCATGACATACTTTGTTTTAAAAGGTTTGTCAAAAGTTTCAACATTCCTGCTATGCAAAACAAGATGAGTGTACTCATCTCCTTAAATTTGCTTTCAACATCATATCTTTAAATAACAGTATGCAATACTATATTCAAGAACACTGTTCTGACCTTATTTATTTTCTTAATATTTAAAAAGCATATTTCAAAAGTTTATACCTTTTTACTTATAGAAAAGATCTTTGATTTAGTCATTAGTGTCTGACTATGCTATCTTGAGGGGCTTCCCTGGTAGCTCAGCTAGTAAAGAATCCACCTGCAATGCAGGAGATCCTGGTTCTATACTGGGTCGGCAAGATCCACTGGAGAAGGGATAGGCTACCCACTTCAATATTCTTGGGCTTCTCTGGTGGTTCAGCTGGTAAAGAGTCTACCTGCAATGCAGGAGACCTGGGTTCAATCCCTGGGTTGGGGAGATCCCTTGGAGAAGGGAAAGGCTACTCACTCCAGTATGCTGGCCCGGAGAATTCCATGGACTGTATAGTCCATGGAGTTGCAAACAGTCACAAACGACTGAGCTACTTTCACTTGTGCTATCTTGAAGATCCTCTGGAGGAGGGCATGGCAACCCACTCCAGAATTCTCACCTGGAGAGCCCATGGACAGAGAAACTTGTCTGGCTAGAGTTTGTGGGGTTACAAAGAGCCAGATATGACTGAAGCGACTTAGCACATATGCGTGCTATATACATAATTGAAACTATATTTTTGTGCTGTTCACTACAGGACAAATGACTATATCCCTTTTTTGATCTTTTTTTATTCTTTTTTGGTAAGCATTCCGAGTTTTCAAGTGGATCTTAAGCACCTTGGAGACAGGAACCTAATTGTATACTTTATTGTTACATCAACTTCTTAAAACATTCTTCACTGTTAAAGATGAAAAGAAAAATAATAATAGTATAAAAAGAAATTGAAAGAGAAAATAGGAGGTTCCTACCAGTCCATAAGCTCCCCTGGTGACTCAGATGGTAAGAGAATCTTCCTACAATGCAGGAGACCTGGGTTCGATCCCTGGGTTGGGAAGATCCCCTGCAGAAGGGAAAGGCAACCTACTCCAGTATTCTTGCCTGGAGAATCCTACGGACAGAAGCCTGGCAAGCTAGAGTCCATGGTGTCACAGAGATTTGTACATGACTGAGAAACTTAGTACACACCAGTCCATAAGGGCTTCCCCGGTGGCTCAGTGTTAAAAGAATCCACCTGCCAATGCAGGAGATGTGGGTTCGATCCCTGGGTCAGGAAGATCCCCTGGAAGAGTGCATGGTAAGCCACTTCGGTATTCTTGCCTGCAGAATCCCATGGATAGATGAGCATGGCAGCTACAGTCCATAGGTTCTCAAAAGAGTCAGACATGACTGAAGTGACTTTGCATGCATAGCATACATCAGTCCATAAAATTAATCTTTCAACAAATTCCTCTATAACTGCCCTAAACTAGGACAAATTAAACTCAGAAAACTGGCAATATATCTCTTTTAAAACAAAATTTGAAAGTTTGTCAACTTTGTCACTAATTGCTTTTCACATCTCATTTTTAAAATCTTCATATAGACTTTATATTGAGTGAATCAGATTGAGGTCTTGGAACCACCATTTTAAACAATGCTTTAAATTCTAAATCTTAGATCAGTGTTTTCAGGTGGCTATTGGGTATGTTCTTTTTTGAGTACAAGATATAGACAATTGATGCACAATATCCTCAGAAATATAATAAAAGGAAAAAATAATTAAAATATAAACTAATGGGAAACTTCCTACCACAAAATACAGAAATGTAATCCACATTGAAAGTGAGTCCAATTTTTGGTTAGTGAACCTTGCATTTATATTGATTTTCATCATAATTTTAAATCAAAATCTTAGGGAGTTTGGGGTTAACATGTACACACTGTTATATTTAAAATAGATAACCAAAAGGTCCAATTGTATAGTACAGGGAACTCTGCTTAACAACTTAATTGAGAAAAGAATTTGAAAAAGGATAGGTGTATATGTAAAACTGAGTCACTTTGTCCCTCACCTGGAACTAACAGAACATTGTTAATAAACTGTACTCCAATATAAAATAAAAGCATTTAAAAAAGTCTTTCACATCATGTTTTAATCCAGTTATTATTAAATCAAATCAAATTTAGATCATTAAAAACAATGTTCAATAATGAGTTGCAATTAATATTAAAAAACATACATTTGTAATAAATTAAAGTTTACCTATACTCTGTTACAACTATTAATTGATGCTCTGTGTAAAGGCTCTTTGGAATAGGACAAACGGCAATCTATTTTTTACAAAGACTTTTAAAAATTCAGGCTAATTAAGAATAAAATTGCTGTACATACTCTTTTAAAAAATTTAATTAGTCTCTCTTCAGACTGTCATTATATGTTTACCTTGTGTTTAAAGCACATCATGATGTTCTGAATCTATGCATTAGATCAAAGCTAAACTCTTTCAAAATAAATCAGCTAATTTCAACATCAGATGTGTTTCTAGCATGAAGGTTAAACTTCCAGTTTAAAGCTATCAAGGAACACTTAAATACTTTGACTGTAATCATCATACTATCATAGAATTCTAGATATGAAGTGGACCTTAAAGATATCTATTCCAACTCCCTCATTTTACATGGGAGCAGTATTCAGACAGATTTGAGATGGAGCTTTCCCAATGTCTCACAATATTTTTTTATAAGAAAAGAGGCTAATCAGGGGTTCTGGCTCCTAGTTTGATTCTCTTTTCATCATAATCCTTTCGGGGGTGGACAGCAAGAATCACTTTGATATCCCACTACAGTCAAATGGAAGGAAGACTTTTTGGGAGTTCTTTGCTCTGAAGTTGAACTGGGGACAGATAGTAATTCAAATATCTAAAAAAAAAAAAAGATTGTAATCCAGTAAATATAAAGAATTCTTACAACTCATCAATGAAAAGGTATTAACTCAATTTAAAAGTGAGCAAATATTTGAATAAACATTTCTTAAAAGAAGACATTCAAATGTTAACAAGAGCATTAAAAGATGCTAAACATTATTCCTCCTTAGGGGATGCAAATCAAAAACACGGACTATTCACACTCATTAGAATGGCTATCATAAAAAAAATAAAAGAACAATAAAGAGGGTTAGTGAGGATGTGGAGAAATGGAACCCTAAGATATTATTGGTGGGGATTTTGAATGTTGTAATTTCTTTGGAGAACAGCTTGGCATTCCTCAAAAAGCCCACTGTATCCATGCTCAACTTCTATAGTGGCTCCAATGTAGGACAAGCCCAGGTAGTCTTCAGCTTTCATGTGGACCAGGATTTGGGAGAAAGAGAGTATGACATGTGAGACCATACTGCCGTCCAGTCTCTCTGCTCAGGAATTTATTTGCTCTACTAGCGTAAATGACAGGCCAGTGAGTAAGATAACTATATTGACATTCACTATGGAAGCAGAAGTCAATCTCGGCAGGAAAGGGTTGAATCAGCAGATCTGAGTTGCTGAAATCTGCACATTCCCAAGAAAGAATTTCTTCAGGATTGGGTTTTGATTGGTCCTGGAATGTGAGTGTTGAGTCCTTGGATATTCTACCTGATAAGAGTAGTTTTTTTATGCCTAGAGACACTGAACCTATTGGTACCACTATCTTTAGATAATTTATGCTGACAATGTGATTTATGGTGAATGCATGATTTTGTTTCAGAGGTTGGCACCTGAATAGCTAAGGTCAGTCCATGTAGACACTGCACATCTACATGACTGACTCCCAGGACAAAATCTAAGCATCAAGAATCTACTGAGCTTCCATGGTTGGTAACACATTGTGTGTGTTGTCACAGATCATTGCTGGGGGAATTAACCACAGTGGACATCACATTGTGAAAAATGCCACTCTTTTATGTTTCCAATTTCTTATTTATGTCACACAATGCTCTTAATGGTAAGAAAATTTGGCTTGTTAGAATGTTGGTGGACATGCAATTTGGATGCAATATTGGAAATATATACATATTTTTCCTATCTTTTCCTTGCAAAAGAGTTGGACGCAACCTAGGGACTAAGCAATAACTAATATATTTACATGTGCTTCTGTGTGCTCAGTCATTTGGTCATTTCCAACTCTTTGTGACCCATGGACTAGAGCCCACCTGGCTACTCCATCCATCAGATTTTCCAGGCAAGAATATTGGAACATGTTGTCATTTCCTCCTCTAGGGGATCTTCCTGACCCTGGGATCAAACCTGTGTCTCCTGGGTCTCTTGCATTGTCACATGAATTCTTTATCACTGAGCCATCTAGAAAGCTTATATATATGTGTGTGCATGTGAATGTATTCATACACATATATAGGATTTTATATATATGAGATTTTATATACATATAAAGCATACACATACATATACACCACATATATATTTTTTTGCACATACATATATGCATTCTAGGGTTATATGGATCTACATGAATCCTGAGAAAGGCTGCCTTTGGGAAATTAGGGGTGATGAACAAAGCAGATATTAACCTTATATGCAATATTTTTAATTTTGTATCACAAAAGTGCATTCACTGTTAGAATTTTAATTAAAATTATTTTCAAATGAGGATTCTAAAGTGACTAGGTTTATTTAACTTTGGTAGCTGAGAGCTAAGTGAGTCCTTAAAATCACTTTAAAAATTCATCAGTTTTTATAGGAGTATATATAAATAATTACTCATTACTACCCAGATTATATATCAAGGACATGAAAATAATTTTCATCTTTAAGATGGTAAGTCAGATGGTATCATGAACTTCACGAAGTTGAATAGTAAAATAAATTGCTTATGAAAACTAGAATCCTATTCTGGAAGTCCTTAACATTCTTGTAAGTCTAGGATAAGACATGTGGACTGAATGATTGTTGAGCCGTGTATACTAAAAATTGATATACTTTTCTGTGCTCCATTGCTGTCATGTTCAACTCTTTGCAGCTCCATGGACTGTAGCCTGCCAGGCTCCTCTGTCTATGGAATTTTCCAGGCAAGAATACTGGAGTGTGTCGCCATTTCCTATTCCAGGGAATCTTCCCTCCTTGGGCACTGAACCCACATCTCTTGCATCTCCTGCATTGGCAAGTGGATTCTTTATCACTAGCGCCACCTTGGAAGCCCAGTGGACATTTCTAACCATTTTTCTCACAATAATTCATATGAAGAAACAGAAGACCACCCCAAATCAACCAAAATAAAACCACACTTTGGACTGGCATAGGGGCCTTGTCACACAGGTTCCTCAAGCAATTTTCATAAGCCTCTTCCAAGGATGGTGGGGGATGAATCAGATGTCCAGCTCCCTCACCTCTCAAACAGGAAGATACTTGCTTGTGGTCTACAGAGAACTGAAGCTAAATCATCACCTATGAGACATTATTTTCATGGTCATCTTGTGCCTTGAAATGATGACCTGATAATTGTTTTACTTGTCCCATTCTTATATCACATTTTCTACAACTCAACATAAATGCCATAATATGTTAAAATATAATGAGATGTACATTTATTCATAAAAGATAAGCCCAGGTGAAGTGCAAAATGGCAACATAATAATTAAATCAACTTTCCAATGAAGAAACAGGAAAAACAAACTTGATACTAATATTATATTTGAATTGAAAATTAAAAGCCCATCCAAGTTGGTCAGGCTTTCCCAAATGGCGTTTTGATCAAGCCCAGAGATACTTCCCTTTCTACTGGAGTACATATGTAAACAGGTCTCCACTTCCAGGGAAAGGCCTGATTCCATAAACCCTCCCACACAGTTTCATAAACATTCAGGATTCTACATGTGGTATCACTCAGTTATTAAATGGAAGCCTCTGCTTTTACTGTATCCCTGTCATTGTGTGGATTTTTCCACTTCAACATAATGTATCATCTTGTCTTAGACAAGCAACAACGTCTTCTGATTTAAACTGCAAAATATAACAGATGAAAGAATTTGTTGAAATAAGAAATCTGGGGTTTGAGAACCCTCTTTCATAACATCATGTAGGACACATCCGCAAATGGCGGCAGGCAACCCTGTTTTGAGCAGGCATCCACGGTTCCATTTCAGAGGCAATTCTGTATTAGTAACGGCTGCAGCTTAGCAGGAAGAAGTGCACACAGACAGAAACCAAGTCAGGTATCATTTTACTTAGTCAATGTTCCTATAAGAAAACTTAATTAAAAAAAAAAAAGAAAACTTAATTTTGTTGGTATGTGACTACAAACTCTAAAAAAATATCTGTACCCTCTTATAAATGATCAAACCTTGTGAGCTTATGAAAGCTTATTTCTAAACCTGAATAGTTTAATCAAATAACATTCTAACCTAGAACACACATGGCTTTATTATGTATTCACTCTTCGTCTTATATTGTGGCAAAACAATTCTGCTATTGAGAACTTACATCTCATGACTCTGAGGTTAATTCCCTGGATAATCAGGTTGTCACTTGAGTTTCAGAGCCCAAGTCTGACACTTAAGGCTCCCCAAAGACAGTCTGAATAGTTGTTTCAAGTGTCTTTTGGATTTGAAGTTGTGTCACTAGAGACCCAAGAAATATATATTTCTGGTAGGAATGAGTCCAGGTGGTATCCTATAAGACATTTGAAGAATGCTGCAGCTCATATGATTGTTTTCACACTTTCATGCCTGGGAAATCCTCTTTCTCTTACATGTGTATCAAGGAAAATTTATGTTTGATAGAGTTTAAGTATTTTTGAAAGGTTAAATCACTTTCAAATAAAGTGATAAATATTTCATCCTGTACCGTTTTATTCAAGGATGACTGGAATCACTTACATCTCCTGATATAAGATAAAAATGATATGTGGAAGCATTTTATTATCCACAAACAGCTGCCTGTCTGTAGAGCGGCAAGTTTTGATTTGACTGATTTGTGTCTGGCTTGACGCTACTTGAAGATAAAGGTTCAGCTCCTGCCTGCACATACCTATTCCCTCTTAGAACCATCAATCAGGGCTTCACTAGAAGAAGTTCAGGAAGTCATTGAATTTTTATTGTTGGTTTCAGCAACAAGGTACCAAAAAGAGTGGATGCAGATAAAACTGTGATAGCTATTATATAGGGTAGAAGTCCTAAATATTTTTGAAAGAGTCTACATATGGTATCACTCAGTTATTAGATGCTTTATCTTTTCCTGTCATGATGATGAATTTTCCCCAGTTCTGTGTAATACACTATCTCTTATATTAGACAAATGAAGAACTCTGTTCAGTATTTCTCCAAGAGGTCACTAGCCAGCTGCACCCCGTTTGCTGCCTGAAGATACACATTAAAAATGAGCCAGAATTAACTTCATTGAAAAACAAACACTGGCCCCCACTTTATACCATGTGTTATTCTTGATGAAATGCCTTGTATGAAAACATTTTCACAACCAACTCTGATAATATAGATATAAATTAACATTCTCACATTTTTCCTTCATTCAAGCAGTTTTGCTTCTATCACTGACTATGCTCCTGGCTGGAGACTGTGTGTAATCGCTATAGATCTCTTTGAAGATGTTCAGTTGAAATTTTGCCAAACATTGTGACAAAATGAGACATATTTCAGTTTGACTTTGTAAGTATCACCTGTCATTTTTCTAGCCATGAAGAGCCTTAATGCGGCATCTATATTGCAAACCTCAGGGTGACTGACTAGTTTGGTTGGAAACAGCCTAGAGAAACATGCAGAACTATTTAAGAATCTAAACTGTTAGCAGGAAGCTGTCAAGAAAGAGCTGAGGTGACCTCATTGCTTTAGTTCATGGCAACAGGATTTTAAAAAGAGGTCAGGGTAAGGTCACAAGTAATAGATAAAGATAGCATCTTAGGGGGCGATTTGTGTATATGAAGATACTTTTCCCTCAAAACGATTCTGATATAGGTCACTACCTTCAGTTTTATGTGTCAGAGTTTGCATTTCCATTTTCTGTCAAAAATCCTGATTCTAAGCATAGTAGTATATGTTGGCAACCAAAGAACCAGCAGCAAGTGGATGTACTGAATATTTATTTTCCATTATTGTTTGCAAGGTGGCCTCACACTTACCTGATATGAAGCTCTGTAGGGTTTCAAAGAACTAAACAGTGGTCAGACATCATCAGATTCCATTCCCTCTGTGTCTCACACCCTGACATGCAACCCAGTTCCCCAAGGAGAGCCAGGTGGCGGCTGCAGCTGCAGGTCTCATCCTTGAATGAGGAAGCACCATGAGCTGCTGATGGTTGCAGTAGGAATGTTGCTAATTTTCTCCCTGCTATTCTGGAAGTGAAACTGAGGTAAATCCTGGTCCAAGCAGCATGATTCCCATTGCTTCTTTTCTCCCTTCCTCCAGATCTCCTGGCATGTCAGAACATTAACCATTCACACGTTTAGCCACATCAAACTAAGTCATCAAAGAGACATTGGATCAATCCTGCAGCAATGTAAAGAAAGGTAAGCAAATCAAAATTTCACTGACATAAGGGGTATCACATCTCACATTTAGAGCAGCGCATGAGAAAGTTTGAATTATCAAAGGAACTTCATCCTGGCGCTGTTGCCAGGTCATTTCTATCCCACAGTGATTTATATTGCAATGCCTTTGCAAGCACTTCTGTTTGGGTTGGTCGTCTCTTAATGTATTTGGGCATCATTTCAGGATAAAGTGATTCACTCCAAAGAAAACTGAGTATCCCTCTAATCGAAGAGAGTTATTTTTCAAGTTTAACTACTAATAACTATACATTTTCATCAGATGGAAATTGAATATTTGTTCTCTGTTGTTGTTGACAAGGTGGCCTCACACTTACCTGATAATGACGCTCTGGAAGATTTCATAACAGTAGTGAAATCTGAGATGATTCATCTTCTCAGAGAAATTCACTTTGTGTTATATAGCAGACATAAAAAGGCACATGAAAGTTGCTCATTCATGTCCGATTCTTTGCAACCCCATGGACTACACGTCCATGGAATTCTCCCAGCCAGAATACTGGAGTGGGTAGCTATTCCCTTCTCCAGGGGATCTTCCCAGCCCAGGGATCGAACCCAGGTCTCCCACATTGCAGGAGGATTCTTTACCAGCTGACCCACCAGGGAAGCTCAGGAATACTCAGGTGGGTAGCCTATCCCTTCTTCAGTGGCTCTTCCCAACCCAGGAATCGAACCAGAGTCTCCTCCATTGCAGGATTCTTAACCAACTGAGCTACCAGGGTAAAAGGCCCACAAGACTAGATAAATTTAGGTATAATGAAATAAAAATTGTGTTCTACACCAACTGGATCCTGGGAAGTATGAGAATTTAATTCTGTCCTTATTGACTAAACTACTTCTCAGAAATCTTAACTTCCCTTATGCTGGGATATTTTAATTAAAGGAAGACTAGTCATAAGATTTCCTGTAATAGGCAACAAGTCTCTTGATAATCAGTGTATTTGATATATTTTGTCAAAAAATTTCTAAACTTAAAATGTTACAAAACTATTTCAACCTCCGTCAGTACAAAATGTTGTGTTGTGATTCAGTGTGGTACAGAGTAGTTTCCCAGCAGGGATTCTTCAAAACAGATACCTAGTGAAAAGTGTTCTGTGGTCAAATAAATCTGAATGATGTAGAATGAGCAGAGTTAAACAGATGTTTTAGAGCTGCACTTTCTAGACAGTTTAATAAGAACGCAAGCATAGAGATTCACCAATAAGAGGTAGAGAGCATATAACATTTTCCAAATTCACTTAGTCACAATACCACTACTGCTTTGTCCAAAGCAGAGCATTTTGTGTAAATCAGTATCTTTCCCCACCCCAGGAGCTTTTTGTGTTTTTATTTAAATGTACGTAATTTGTAGGTATAATTATTAGCAATGCACATTTATTGCGATCCTTGGAAATGAATCAACTATAACTCAAACTGATGTGATAACTACAATTTGTCTGCAGTAGGAAAAAAATGAAAGCACAAACTGGCATGTAAAACCATTTACTGTAGATGGCACAGGTCCATGACTATGAGAGTTCAATTCTCTTTTTTGCATAGAGAGTTCCTGAGGACCCTGTTTTGATTTCTAACACACTTAGATTGCAACATTTTCTATAGAAAAATACTGGACGAAATATATAAAATGCATAACTTTTATTCTGAGCAGTTGTTCAGAATGGAACAGTGTGTGACACAGTATGTGAGAGGGAAATTGATGCTAAATAAAATATCATTGACCATTCATGAGGCTATCAGAGAGCTTTGCAAAAGTGTGTATTTCCAGGAATAGAAAAAATGGGCCCAAGGGATTTGTAGGAATTGTGCATAACTTGAAATTTATTTCTCCACTAATTACATTTCTAAGCTTCCTTTAGTTTGTTCATATCAAATAAAACATCAACAATCACTTTTGATACTTCACAACAAAAAATTTAAAAAAATACACGCGTAATCCATTATGAAATCAATTTTGGTAAATATTAATTCTAGACAATAATGCTTCTTTAGGTAATAATGCTTCTTTTCATGGCAATGAAGTAATCAAAAAAGTTATGTTTTGAAATCAATGAGCATAATTTAAAATGGTCACTTAACTATTTCTCAACTATTACAAAGTTAAAGAAACAAAAGGAAGGAAGTGAGTCTTAGGTAGCTTTGAAAAACTTTCTCAGTATTTTAAAAAATGTCTATAGTACTAAAAGGCAGTCAAAGATTTTTCCTGAAGAATTCTGAAAATAGATGCAGGTCATACAAGACTCCTGGATGTAAAAAAGCTTTATAAAAAAAAACTCTAAAATCATGAGCAGCTGGTTCTATCCAATTCCTGTGAAGTGGAGTGCTCTGGTTCAAGAGTTTTCTTGTCATGCAATCAAAGGACGGAAACATTAAGATTGCAGATGTAGAGTGGTGACACTCTGTAATTTCATACAGATCATAAGATGGTTTGGTGACATAAGAATTACTAGACCATGGGGCCTGGGGTCCATGAAATGGATTAAAGCTTTATTGCTCTTTGGAGTTCTGACAATGACAAATGCTCTCTCTGATGTTGGGATTATCTTGTCTAAACTTTTGTTTCCTTAGTTTCAGGTTTCACTTTTTCTTTAACCATTTTCTAAGATCCCAAATAACTTCCGTTTTTTTCTTTGTTATTGGAAGACATTTAGAAACACCCCATTGCCTTATGCTTTCGTCTCTGGCAGTACATCCATGCATAAGTCATTTTAAAATTTCCAATTTCCTGATAAACGTTTTGAATGATAGACTTAATAATATGGTCACATGACCCAAGTTTGAACTCCTATTTAAAACAAGAAAGAAAGAAAAAACATGAAAGGCAATGAGAGAAAATTGTACAAGAAAAATTCAGGTACAAGATATCATGAGTATTAGTTATTAACACAATTATTCAATTTCCAGCATCAGTTAAGCATATTATTGACAGCAATGTTTAATAACATGTCAATCTCATATGATATGTATTTTTTCTACTACAACACTCATATACACACAAATATCTTAAGAGTTTAAGAAATAAGATTTCTGATTTAAGTTGGAAATGAAGAATTTAAGAGCATTTCAAAATGTGTTTTGCCAATGTAATCATTTTTCTTTATTGAAATGAAAAAAGTAACACATAGCAAAAAGAAAGAAGAGGTTTTCCTTTTTTTTCTGTACGCTCTGAACCTGATGGCACTTTTCCCTCTTTCTGTCATTCTGTCTTTGTCATTATCATGCATTGTGAAAACACTACTTCTGGTGAAGTTAAGTGGGTGAAATATTTAATATGAGAGGAGTTATATGGTACATCAGTTCAGCAAAATTTGAGGACATTAACATTCAGTGTTTCTCTAGTACCTGATAAAAAGTGTGTGAAAATCTTGCAGATGGAAATTCTTTAATATTTTACTTATTGCTAAAAATTTCCAGTAAGCCAGATTGGATATTTTCATCTAAAAGCACTACTTCCATACAGAGTTTCAGACTGAAACTCTCTCAGAATGCATAAAATTTATGTTATAAAATTTTTAATAATTGAAGAGTGCTAAGTGTGATACAAGGTTACTTGCCTGTTAGTTTTTCCTGTCCTTCAAAAAAGAAAAACAGCAATAACATAATCTACCAACAAAATAGAAGTTATGTCAATTTGCACAGCAAAGCAGTGCAAACAGCAAAGTGGCATAAATTTTGCTTTTGGGAATGTAGAGAAAGAGATCAGCAAAACTGACTCTTTTTACAGGTAGAATGTAGATTTTAAAAATTTCAAAGTATAAATATCCTGTGATTTGGGATTCATTAGGAGGGGAAAATTTTCAGAATAAGGGAAAACTTCATGGGAGCTTATTTCATTTATTACTCTTTTAAAAATCCCAGACTATGAGCATAGTGTTTGGAACATGAGTATTTAATAACTATTAAAATGATTAACCAGCTGATTATAAACTACTGAAACTCTACTGTGTACTGAGCATTATTTCAGATCTTAAGGTAACCATTACACACACACACAAAAGAATATCCATAACCACCAATGAGTTTACAATATCAAAGTATTTCAATTCTTTGAGAAGCTAAAGCAGTGGATTTAAAGTTAGACCAACTTCTTTTTATTTTTACTCTGAGAGTGAAAGTTGCTCAGTTGTGTCCAAGTCTCTGTGACCCCATGGACTGTAGCCCGCCAGGCTCCTCTGTCCATGGAATTCATCAGGCAAGAATACTGGAGTGGGTAGCCATTCTCTTCTCCAAGGGATCTTTGCAACTCTGGCATAGAACCCAGGTCTCCCACATTGCAGGCGGATTCTTTACCAGCTGAGCCACCAAGGAAGCCCAAGAATATACTGGAGTGGGTAGCTTATCCCTTCTCCAGGGGATCTTCCCAACCCAGGAGCTGAACCAGAGTCTCCTGCATTGCAGGTGGGTTCTTTACCAGCTGAGCTACCTTACTTTAATAAAATTTATTTATTTCAAAACAAATAGCTTTTTATTGAAGTATAGCTGATTTACAGTGCATTAGTTTCAGGTATACAGACAGTGATTCAGTTATACGTATATATGTTTGTATGCATATTCATATATATATTCTTTTCAGATTCCCTTCCATTATAAATTATTACAAGATATTGAATATAGTTCCCTGTGCTACACAGTAAGTCCTTGATGTTCATCCATTTTGTATCTAGTAATATTTATCTATTAATCCCAAGCTCCTAATTTATCCTTCTTCCAATTTACCCTTTGGTAACCATTAATATATTTTCTATGGCTGTAAGTCTATTTCTGTTTTTTAAATAAGTTCATTTGTATCTTTTTTAGATTCCACATGTAAGTGATGTCACAATATTTGTCTGTCTGACTTAGTATGATAATCTCTAGGTCCATTCATGTTACTGCAAATGGTATTTTTCATATATAAAGGACTTCCCTGGTAACTCAGATGGTAAAGAAACCACTTGCAATGCAGGAGACTTGGGTCTGAGTCCTGGGTCAGAAGATTCCCTGGAGAAAGGAATGGCTACCCACACCAGTATTCTTGCCTGGAGCATCCCATGAACAGAGGAGCCTGGCCAGCTACACAGTCCATGTGGTCGCAAAGAGTTGGACATGACTGAGCAGCTATTTTTTGTCCATTCATCTATCAACGAACATTTAGGTTGCTTCCTTGTCTTGGCTATCGTGAACAGTGCTGCTATGAACACCTACTGTATATATCTCTTCAATTTAGAGTTTCTGTCATACCCCAACAAAACCCTTTTTAATCTCAGTTGTCAGTTACTAGCTGTTTCATTAGGCAAATATATGATCTTTTATAAGGCCCAGTTTCTACATCTATAAAGAAAGAAAATGTTATCTACACCATAATTATGATAAAGGAATAAAAGAATTACTTTTTGTGGAGTGTTGTCCCATATAAAGCAGTCAGTAAAGTATCAGCACTCTTCCTTGCATCAGAAGAGTTAAAATCAAGACTCATAACCAATGAGTCTTTCTTTCAAATTTGAGAACTTCAATACTGCCATTGAATACTGAACATTGGTCTTGTTTCTGCATGGTGAAATATTGGGGAAACAAGACACTTAGTATTTTGGAATGGAAAGTCAAAATGTTCCTCTCACCTACATCTCCATTTGTTTCTTCTCTAAAAATGGATAATGGTTTTCTTGAGCAAGCTGCCATTGGTAGAATTAATGGATTGATACCATGAAAGTTCCTAGTCAAAATGTATCTTCCACATTTCAAAATGCCACTTGAAATGTAGCTGTTGTAGTAAGAGGAAAGCTGAGAAACATGAGAACATTTATGATAAGATTACGTTTGTTATAGACTGTATTATGTATCTTTGCATTTTAATGGAATTTCTAGAAAAGGAAAATCTATAGAGATAGACAGCAGAACAGTGTTTGCTTGGGGCTGGGTTGGGATTGAGAGTGGGGGACTGCAAAAGGATGCAAGGAAGATTTCTAAAGTGAGGAAAGTATTTTTAAATAGTGGATAGACAGTAGCAAGATTATAAAATTTACTACTAATAATAAAAATTGTACAATTAAGATAGGTGAATTTATAGTATGTAAATATATATCTCATCTATGAGATATAAAACAAGTTATAGCATAGAACTATATTTTCACTTGGGGAATATTGATGTCATCACATCAGCAATTTAAATGTACCAGTTTTGGCCATTACTCTATTTATTAATCTAAACCCTTGAAAATAAAATCTATCATTATTGTTTCTAAGAACAACATTTTCTTCTCAAACTCTCAGTACCAACAAAAGTAGAATCTTCCACCAGCGTTGGGACCATCTGTATCTTTAGTGTATTACACACAGTACTTGAACATCCATAGATACTCAGCAACATTTCTGTTGAACAGGTATTATGCATTTTGAAAAGTAAATACAAGCACTAGGAAGAGTAAATAAATATCAACATTTCCAATTCACTATTCAATGTACTCTCACTTAAATGGATTTTCAACTTTACCGTTTGGGATTATTTGGAAACACATCTGAACACTGCATTTACCAATAAATGGGACTAGACAATTTACCAATGGGAGAAACAAGGATTAAAGTCTGCGACATAGTTTACATTCAGACTTTTTCATTATCCAGAATGTTTTCAATAAAGGTTCTCTTGCATTAACAAAGAAATCTTGTACCAACTGTAAAGAGAAATCAACAATATATAGTGTATTTGATTTGCTAACTTCATGTATTTCATATTTATTTGCTAGTGTTTTTGAGTTTCAATGACCTATCATTGTACTTCCTATCTATTTAATGTTACTCTATTTGTTTAAAAGTAATTAAAAATTGATTTTGATTAAGTGCTTATCATATATACATATGAATAAATTGAAGAACATCTCTTAAGTAGGAAGAACTAGAATCTCAATACAGAACTATCAACATTTTGTGTTGTTAACTTATGAGGCATATGGACATTTTTTGACAGATTCATTAAGAATATTCTTAGAAAAATCTAAGGGAATTGAATCTGAATCATATTACTTATAATAAAATATTTGGAAAGCAAAATATTTTGATAAATAACATATACAATTTAAGAAATTCGCAGGGTACACAAAACAAACAGTTGAATACAAAAGTGAATTGCATTTAGAATTTGCAGACAATTTTTACAGATTGTAATTTGGAATATTATAGATTCTATGGATATTTGACACCCAGTAAATATGAATAGAAATAAGGAAGTGAGGAAGGGAAGGTGAGAGGAAGAAAAGCAATAAAGAAGACAAAAGAGAGAATGACTCATCCATTTAGTTCAGTTCAGTTTAGTCACTCAGTTGTGTCCAACTCTTTGCAACCCCATGAACCACAGGATGCCAGGCCTCCCTGTCCATTACCAACTCAGGAGTCTACCCAAACTCATGTCCATTGAGTCGGTGATGCCATCCAGCCATCTCATCCTCTGTTATCCCCTTCTCCTCCTGTCCTCAATCTTTCCCAGCATCAGGGTCTTTTCCAATGAGTCAGCTCTTCACATCAGGTGGCCAAACTATTGGAGTTTCAGCTTCAACATCAGTCCCTCCAATGAATACCCAGGACTGATCTCATTTAGGATGGACTGGTTGGATCTCCTTGCAGTCCAAGAGCCTCTCAAGAGTCTTCTCCAACACCAGAGTTCAAAAGCATCAATTCTCTGGTGCTCAGCTTTCTTTATAGTCCAACTCTCACATCCATACATGACTACTGGAAAAACCATAGCCTTGACTAGATGGACCTTTGTTGACAAAGTAATGTCTCTGCTTTTTAATATGCTGTCTAGATTGGTCATAACTTTCCTTCCAAGGAATAAGCATCTTTTAATTTCATGGCTGCAATCACCATTTGCAGTGATTTTGGAGCCCCCCCAAAATAAAGTTTCACACTGTTTCCACTGTTTCCCCATCTATTTGCCATGAAATGATGGGACTGAATGCCATGATCTTAGTTTTCTGAATGTTGAGCTTTAAGCCAACTTTTTCACTGTCCTCTTTCACTTTCATCATTCATTAGGAATGTGTTTTTATTAGGAAGGGAAGCATTGGAGCCCTCAGTAAAGCTGTGTAGGACCAACTTCATGAGAAAAAACATGCTGTTAGCTATATCATTAAACGATGCAAAGATTCCCTTGAAGGCAAAAGTAGGGGCTAAGACGGATGTCCTTAATCATGAAGGTTCATGCAAAAACATGCTCCATATGGTTTAGTACACAAGATGTGTGGCTTCACCGGCCCCGGAAGAAGTGGAATACACAGCTAGCAGTGGAGAAGAGGAAACATACAAGATCAGTGTCATGTTGATAAGAGTGTTGATAATATAACAGCTAATGAGAGCAGACAAGAGCACATCTGTACATACAATACTGAGTTTTTTATTTTTAAGTAATGTTTTCCAACCACGTGTATTTCAGTTGCTGCATACTTGTAAAATTAGAAGAGGCTTTATCAAACCTCATCTTTTGATGTATGTGCCCATATCTTTACTAAAGGTAGAAAAAATGGTCAAAATTGGTTTTAGAACTAAAAGAAGAAATTGCCTCCAGTCCTTTAGGAAATTGTCTGTCTCCTGCACATGTCTAAATATCAAGGCAATGTGCTCTAGTTCTGTTATGAGATCAACCCCAGAGATCTGCATCTAGCATTTTAATCTAATGCTTCCTGAAATAAGCAGTTACTGTTAAAAAAAAACCCATAAAAGTGACTTTTGCCCACAATTTAATAAGGAGATTTCCACCACGGGTAAACAAACACAATCACAAAGCTACACAGGCTAAAACCCTGCATAAGAGCCATATTTTCTTTTCTAACAACCACATTGAATTAAATAGCTGGCCAACTTGTTTCCATGCACTTACTGTGTAGGATCAAGTGATTCTTTTAATCAGAATACAGATTTGCTGTTGAATGAATCAGATCTTCTCAGAGCCTCAGTTTTTTTTCTTCCTTTTAATTGTTAAAAGATGTTGGAAACATTTTCAAACTTTTCAGGCTAAATCTAATAATTTATGTGTCCTACATAACAGGAAACTATACTCATGCAAAGGCCATTTACCACACTTAATATCTCCTTATTTGAAACAACATTTCCAGGCCTCTCAGTATATGTAGTCCACTGTAAATCAGGAATATAGAGCCTATAATTTAATACCAGGAAACGGAAATTGAATTTTGTATTATTTAAGTTGGGGCTGAAAATTAGCTTCCATAGAAAGTCAAACTATTCTATTTCACTGAAAGAAACTGTCTATCTTATATAATTTTTATTATTGCATACTTCAAATGTCAAAAACAAAAGCTATTTTATTGGAAAAAAGTTTCTTCTGCATTTTGAAAATAATTATTAGTGAGTTTTAATGTTAAAAGATTATTATCAGAGTTGGCCAAACATTTAACAATGGCTCACAAATAGCTTCCCAGAATATAGCTTTAAAACTTACTTCCTGCAGAGTTCAAGTCTGTGAACATAAATCCTAAAACCAGGCTTTAAACTGAACCAAGGTAAGGAAATAGGGATAAGTAAAGTACTTTTTGAGTAGGTTAACAAAGGAAAACACCTTACCTATAATATTCCATTTTACTTTTCCAACTCTATTAGTTTGATGTAATTATTTTATATATACAATAAATAAACTAAATATATGGAATTCAGCCAGTATTGAGTTCATTTACTAAAAATAGCTAATAGTAAGGGTCTTGAGGGCTTTCCAGGTCTTACAGTGGTAAAGAATCTTCCTGCCAGTGCAAGAGATGTAAGAAAGGCAGGTTTGATCCCTGGGTGGGGAAGATCCCCTCAAGTAGGAAATGGCAAGTGACTACAGAGTTCTTGCCTGGTGGGCGATAGTCCGTGGGGTCACAGAGAGCTGGGCATGACTGAGTACACATGTGCAAAGAGTCTTGAATTCAGCTTTGTTTGAACCTTAATCCTGACTCATTTCCACCGCGGTACTTTTTAACAAGCATAACAGGAAATATTTACACTAACATATATGAACTTAATGAACTGATTGCTTAGCTACTCAGTCGTGTCTGACTCTTTGTGACCCCATGGACTGTAGCCTGCCAGGCTCCTCTGTCCACGGCAATTGTCCAGGCAAGAATAATGGAATGGGTTGCCATGCCAGGGATCAAACTCAGGTCTCCTGCATTGCTGTTGGACTCTTTATCCTCTAAGCCACCGGGGAAGCCCAAGAATACTGCAGTAGTTAGCCTATCCCTTCAGCAGGGGATCTTCCTGAGCCAGGAATCAAACTAGGCTCTCCTTCTTTGAAGGTGGATTCTTTACCAGTTGAGCTACCAGGGAAGCCCACAGTGACATATAATATCTGATGATATCCATATTTATTCTCTTGTCCATTCAAAATAGTCACTTTTAAAAAGCTCTTTAGTGTTCCACTTACCTGGGGACATATAAGTAAATTTTCTTAGCCAATCTTCCAGAAGTGCAATAACTAAGGGTGCCCTCTAGACTGTTTCAGAATGTATAGGACCAAGAAAAAAATGCAGTTTACTGAAGGAATGTGGGTTTATTTAACAATGCATAGATTGTGGGAAGAGCAAATCATCCTAGCATCTGAACTCTCTGAGAGCCCAATAGGACTGACACCGTTTTTAGGTTTCAACATTAACTTCAGTGTCACTACATTCTTTTCCTTTCTATTTCATCAACATGTCCAAGAACCTGGAATCATGTGTGACACACAGCAGGTATCCTGAAAGAAGCAAACAGGCAGAAAAACAGTGTTTGTTGCTTACACTCATGGAATTTTTGTCTTCTGTTAGTACTGAGAGATAACTCAGCTAATTTCATGTTTTGTTTGTATTATCTCAGTTGCTCAATGATCTACAACCAAATAAAAGAATTACAGATGTGAGCTGATATTATAGCAGTTGCTTTTATAGGTTTTAAAGTTGGTAGCTTTATTAATACAGCAAAAATACAAAATATACAAAAATCAAATGAAGATGCTTTTTTTTTGAAAAGAAAGAACAGAATTCCTCCCGTATGTCAAATAATCCAAATTATTACAACCAATCAAGAGGGATCTGAACTGTTTTCAGTTAACTCTTTAAACTTTGGACAGGCCAATCAAAAGACTCTGCTCCATAGCATGAATAGTGAATCATATTTTACTATTAATTCATATATCTATATATAACCATTTCAAAAATTGTTTTAACTTATATAAATTACATATATACATGCAAATATATGCATTCTTTTTCAGTTAAAAACCAATAAAATAGAAAAAACATACAGGTTTTTTCCCAAACATAGCACATAATTTTTAAATGATAATAAATGTATAATATTGAATTACACATTATACTAATTAAACTAAAATATACTAATTATACTAAAATACTGAATATCCATCACATATTAAAGAATTTAATAATATGAAGGAACTATAAATAAATCTAGGCCAATTTTCATTTCATATTTTTAAAAAGAAGATAATGTATTCACCTGAACATTATCAGAATTTATACATATGTTCATAATTACAAATGTTTATTACAATACCTTGAGCAACTACTAAGAAAACTATACAGTATTATACTTAAAACATTATAAAAAAGATGCAAAATGTAATTCAAATAAAATACTAAGTTATAAGAAATAAAAAAGAAAGTGCAGAATGAGAAACAGTGAGAAAACTCAGGAAAAATAGTAAATTGATAGATAAGTCACAATATAATTAATTTACATATAAGTTATCTAAATGCACCAAATAAAAGACAGAGATGGGCAAAGTGGATATTAATCAAGGTCCAGTTATATGGAATTTAGATAAAGTTACTTCAAGTATAATGACATAAACATGATATTAATAAAATGATGAAAGAAAATATATTACACAAAAATTAATTTTAAAAATGAGTAGCTATTTTTGTATCATATAAAGTGATTTTAGAATTAAGAAATTTAGTAAAGAAAAAGAAAGGTACTGATTGGCAGTAAAAGGATTAATTTACCAATGAGACATAGTTATTCTAAATGTGCCTCTACACCAACAGCAGAACTTCTCAACACACAGAGCAAAAATGGATAGAACTGAAAGAAGAAATAAGAAAATTCACAATTATAGCTGGGAAATTCAAAGTCCCACTTTAAGCAATAAAAAGAAGAAATAGACAAAAGTAAGCAATAATATAGAATATCTGAAAAGCACTACTAACCAACAAGATCTAATATACACTGATAAAAATACCCACCCAAGACAGCATTCTATTGATGTGTCCATGGACCATTTACTAAGGCAGACCATGCCTTAGGTCATGAAAGAATCTTCAACAAATTTAAAATGATAGAAATCATGCAGTATATAATCTCTAATTATTACAAAATCAAATAATAAATCAATGGCAGAAAGAAAATATACAACATATTTTTAAGTAATTCATTTTAAAATAGTAAGACTCAAAGGAAATAAAACATATAGAGAATGAATGAAAAGTAAAACCAAACAAAATGTATCAATATTAATGAGATGTCCCTAAGGCAACAATAAAAAAATAGAGCCATGTGCTTATTTTAAAGGGACTAAAAGACTGAAATTAATAATCCAAGTTCTTAATTCAAGAAACTAGAAAAAGAACAACAGCAACAAAATACTCTGAAGCAAGTAGGGGGAAAGAAATAATAAAGATAAGAGAAAATACCAGTGAAAATCAAAATAAGAAGCAATAGAGGAAATCAATGAAACAAAAGATGTTCCTCCCCCCCAGAAAATAATAAAGATATTAAACTCTAGAAAGACTAAAAAATGAAAATAGTAAGCATGTAAATAATAATGTTAACAATAAGACAAGTTGTATTCCAGACCCCATATTCATTAGAAAGACAAGAGAATACTGCCAACAACCTTATACTCATACATGTGACAATTCATTAAAATGGATACATTTCTCAAAGAATACAAATTATCAAATCTCAACCAAAATGAAACAGATGACTTGAATAGTCCCAAAACCATTAAAAAATAAACTGAATTAATAATTTAAGATCACCTGAGAAATAAATCTCCAGGTCTAGATAATTTCACTGGAGAATTTTATGAACACTTAAAAATGAATTAACACAATTTTATAGAATCTCTTCTAGAAATGAAAAAGGAAGGAATAATCTTCAATTTATTTTATAAAAAGTGAAAGTTACTCAGTGGTGTCTGACTCTTTATGACCCCATGGACTATACAGTCCATGGAATTCTACAGGCCAGAATAGTGGAGTGGGTAGCTTTTCCCTTCTTCAGGGGATCTTCCCAGCTCAGAGATCAAACCCAGGTCTCCCACACTGTAGGTGGATTCTTTACCAGTTGAGCCACACGGGAAGCCCTACTTTATTTTGTTTGTTTGTTTTTAATGAAGCCTGACATCTAAAGCCCAACAAGGAGATTAGAGAAAAAATGTAGGATGAGAGGAAAAAAAGATAAGCACGTTTGCATGTCTCTCAGGAACTCAGATGCAAAATTCTCAACAAAACTTTAGTGCTGAATCCAGGAATGTATTAAATAATTTTATACACATGATAAATAATTTTATACTCCACAAGCAAGGGAGGTTTGTTCAAGGTATGAAAAGTTGGTTCATTATTCAAAAATCAAACCATATTTCATTATTCAAAAATCAAACCATATAATCACCATGTAAACAGGCTAAAAAATAAAATCACATGAGCCTACCAACTGAGGAAGAAAAGCAACATCTGAAAAATTCTAACACATCTTCATGAAAAAATTCAGAAAAGTAAGAGTATAGGAGAAGTTTCTTAGTTTGAGAAAAAGCACCACAAAAATTTTTATAGCTAGCATCATATCATACTTAGATGAAAGGCTGAATACTTTATCCCTAAGACTTGAAATAGGCAAGGATGCTTACACACCACTCTTATTTAATATAGTACTAAAAGTTGTAGAAAGAGCAGTAAGGGAGGGAAAGAAATGAAGGACATATAGATTGGAAAGGAAGCTATAAAGTTGTTACTCTTTTTAGATGGTGAGATTATCTACATTGAAAAATTCAAGGCATCTATAAAAATTAAAATTTAGCAGTAATAAATGAGTTCAACAAAGTAGCAGGATATAAAATAAAAAATAATCATTCTCTAGAAATCAATAATTAACATGCGGAAATGAATTAAATTCACAATATCACTTACAATTGTGCCAAGGAAAATGAAATACTTAGGTATAAATTAAAACATATATAAGGTCTCAGTGATGAGAATTATAAAATGTTTATGAAAGACATCAAAAATACCTAAATAAATAGAGAAATTTACCATGCTTATGGATTGGAAAAACTCAAATTAGTAAAAATATCAATTCTACACTAATTATATATAGGTTTAGTAAAAAAATACAAAACAAACTTCCCTAATTAAAAACAAACTGTCAAATTTCACCATATTTTATATGCATTTTTCACACAAATTTAAATATTTACTTAAGAATCATCATTTAATTATTATACATCCTTGAAGATACTTACATCCCAATTTTCTATATAGTCGTTCTTAACCAAGGGAAAGCAGAGGACAAGGGAGTTGATCTCTATTCTCCAACGTGATAAAAATATCTTCCATTGAGACAAATGTTTGGCAGTTTAGCTTGAAGCCCATTATAAAAAACTAAGTTTCCTTAAACGCAGGTGTCCTTACATTCAACAACCCATTGTATATGCAAGTGTGACGTGACTCTCTCTTACTCTATAGAAATCAGGACCTGTGAAATCAGCATGTGAAAATGATGGATGACGCTATGTGTCCTGCTGGAAGTGCCAAATTGTCTATTGTCTCAAACCCAGAAACCGCATGTCTTCCACCAGGTCCATGAAAGTGTGACAGGCTAACCAGCTGTCTTGTAAGAAGGGTAGAATCTCAAACATGTCACAATTCTTGATAGGTTTCTTTCTCCTTCCCCTCCCTTGAGATGCTTGTATTTAGAGCTAGTCACAGTGTTGTGAAGCAGCCCATGCCGGGAAGACACCCTATGTGTAAGCGCTCCCACCAATAGCCCAGGTATGTCCCCAGATGATAGCCAATATTAGTCAGTAGATGTGAGTGAATAAGCATTCCAACCCCCAGGCTTTGAGTCTTCAATCTGAGGCCCAAACAACTTCTCTCTGCTCTATGCCATATGTGAATTCTTGACCTATGGAATACTTGGGAAATAAATGGCTTTAAGAGAGTTTTAAGCCACTAAATGAAATTATGTAACCATAGTACCTGGAACATTCCTTAAAAACAAACAAAGAAACAAAGAACAACATTTGATCTCTTATGTACAGGCTGTTTTAGAAGGAAAACATTTCTCAAAAAATTCTAATCCTGTTTTTGGCTTTGACATTTACTAACCCTTTAAATTTTAGTCAGTCATTCACCATATTTGTATTTCCTTCCTTCACAGTAGGGCAATGTCATAGGATTTTTTCATTACCCGTAGTGATATTGGATTAAAAATATTTATCATTTAGTAAACAATAATGAGTTTATTTTATGGTCTAGGCCATGACCAGGTCATGTGTTAGATTAGACTTTTCTTTACAAAGCACATTCTCTCTCTAAATGTTTGAGAGGAACATTAATCTGAGTGGAACTAAATTGCATGTTATTTACAGGATTCAGGCCATATTAGTTGACAAAGGTAATACTATTCATTTGACACTCCATAATATTTTAAAAGTTAATTCAACAAATATTTGGGTTGGGCCAACCCAGTTCTTATGGTATGCCTACTTACCATGTTCTAGACATCATGTAAGGCATTTAATAAATGATCCACCACTATTAGTACTAAATATTATGTGTCATGCTAGAGCCTTCCATGATCTTATGATGCCTCAAACTGGACTGTAGCCAATTAAAAAAGAAACAATTGCTATTTGTAAAATGTCATTGAAAATTTGAAAATAAGAACAATTTTAATTATTTGATTCTGGAAGAACATGGGCATCTATGTTAGTCACTCAGTCGTGTCTGACTCTTTGTGATGCCAAGGATTATAGCCTGCCAGGCTCCTCTGTCCATGGTATTCTCTCAGCAAGAATACTGGATTGTATTGCCATTTCCTTCTCCAGGTGATCTTCCCGACCCAGGGATCAAACCCATGTCTCGTGGATTGCAGGCAGATTCTTTACCATTTGAGCCATCAGGAAAGCACATAATAAACATTCATTATTAAAATATAATTTTATTACCCTAAGATATCATTGTAACATGATGTCAATATTCCACATATATATATATGATCTCTTGAGTCAGAATCATAAAACAAGTTGAATATTAAGAGGATTCCAGCCCAAGATAAATAATAATATTGGCAAATTGAGTATTCTCTGAATGAGAGTATCCAAATGAATTTTGACTACAGTCTTTTTCCATGTTTGTGTTGCTGAGTTGCTGATATGAAATATATATTTATTATATGTAGCATACCTATGGCAGTTAAATTCAGATAGTGTTATCTATAACAATTTGTATTGGCTTCCTCCCAAGGCTTTTGATTTGCCATGCATGAGAATAAATGAGAACCATATGAAAGTCAATAAGTTCTTGATAGTACATGACATTCTGTGTTCTCTCATCCTTGATTTTAGCAAACATTCCAAGGCTTTGGCTTCCATCATAGATGGTGATAGGCTTCAAAAATGTAAGGGCTTTTTTCTTGGCTTCAGATAAGAATCCCAAACTTAACACACTTCCATAAATCATTGGTGTGGAGATCTGTCAGAAAATAGCACAAGAGTACTACTTTTTCCTTGTGGTATTTGGTGTTTCCAAATTAGATTATTTGTTGAATGTTCAAGGGAGCATGTTTTCTTGAAGGGTTCACCATATGTCAGACAAATCTCATGCTCTTGAAATGGAGTTCACAGAAATGAAATCAAGGGTAACTGCTTGCTCCTTCCTCTACTACGGTAGTAAGAGTCAAAGGATTCTGCAGAAATACGTCTCTGCTACAGTCACCGAGTATCATCATGCATATTGAAAAGTGGCAAGATGGAGACTACCCAAGATCTTAAATCCAGTATGAATTTCATGACTGTTCTTCAGATTTTATCCTCATTAGTAGTATTATACTGACAGGTAATAAAGTGCAGCCATTCAGAGCAAGAGTCCTGCAGTTGATTTTGTATTAGCTCTACTTGATAGCTGTGCAAATCTGTATGATTCTTAACCACGCTAAACCTCAACCTATAAAGAAGACAATAATATACATATCATAGAACTGTTGGGAAAAATTAAGTAAAATAGTATGTACTAAGTGCTTGGAACATGACAATGCTTAATTATTTGAAACAAGTAAACATAATAATACATACATATGCACATATATGTGATAGAATTTATGAAGCAGTTTTAAAATTCTTGTTATCATTGCTCTTGTCACTTTTATTAATTTTAAGTGGAAAATTATCATTGTTCAAGGAAGAAAGATGATAGCCCACTTAGTGGGAAAATGTGATTTAATTATGACTTTTCTCCATCAACTTGTAACTGGGTTTTCCCAGAAAATTTGGGGGTGAGGACTCCTGTAAATTCCAAAATCTTCATTTTATAGAGTATTTAACTCTACCACTTATTTTTCAGAATTGTGTCTAGATCCCCTGGGTCAATAGAATGTGTATCCCAAGTGCCCCATAAGGTGGATAGTTTTTAGTAGGCATGTTGGCATTATTTGTACATAGGAAGGGAGTAGGGAGGATCAGAATAGCTTTGGCATTTACCTTGTTAAATTTTTATAGCTAAGCTCTGGTTCAAGGGTCTACTTAAATGACTTAACTGTACTAAGAAAAATGAGAGCATTGAGACCTATGAAAGGAGTCCACAAAATCCTATGAAAATGAACCAGTTCTAGTAGAAATCAGCATATTTAATGACCCAAGATATACAACTGGAACATTAACTAGTTTTTATTGACCCGAAGGAATTTTATACTTTTCCTTATAAGAACAAAAATTCAGGACATTCCTCTTTATTATATTTTCAAAAATTGTTGTTGTGTTGTTCAGTCACTAAATCACATCTGACTCTTTGTGGCGCCATGGACTGCAACACGCCAGGCTTCCCTATCCTTTACTATCTCCTGGAGTTTTTTCAAACTCATGTCCATTGAGTCAGTGACAAAATTAGTTTTAATTAATTGATCTAAATAAAAAATTTGAATGCTTATTATATATAAGACATAGCAATGGGCTGGGGGGACACAGTAATTTACTAGGCATAATTCTTGCTCAAGGAGCTTTCAGCCAGCACTGGGAAGATGAGACTAGAAGAATGAATAGAGATTGGCTAGGTGATTCTGGGCAAAAGAACAGGAAGTTCAAAGATGATTCATAAAAAAGAAAAAAAGAATAAAAAGTGGAGCTTGTTCAGAGAACTACAAGTGATTCGGGACAAGTGTGAGGAGAGAGTGGACAGACAGGAAAATGTAAAGAGAAGTAGGGTTTTATCCCAGGCAGGTCTTATGTACCAATATTAAAGAGTATTCTGTGTTCTAGAAACGGTTAAGTTGGCAGCTGCAGGCTAAGTTCAGCCCTTAGATGTGTCTTCCTCATTATTATGTGTTTTATCTCATTTAAAAATATATAAAAACTCTCACAAAAACTCAGATCAGAAATTCTCTTGAAAGATCAGGAATTCACATTGGATCCTTGTAGCCCTGTGGCTGAGAGTTTGCTTCTGGAGGAATGAACAGTGCTTTTATGAGTCACTGCATTCTCCACTTGCTTCACTCACTTTTATCACCTGTTGGGCCCCTGAAGCATTTGTTTTTGCAAGCCTCCTGAGGAGAAACTACAAAACTAAATTTGCTTTAATATGTTAGTCTGACTGATATTGCAGCTATCAGGTTTGGATTCAGATGAATTTACTTAAGAGATTACTTCAGTAATCGAGACAAATGATGGGAGACTAACAGAGGTATTGGTAGGGGGTAAAGAAAATAATAGAAATTAGCATTCCTAATATGGAACCATGGATTTGGTGATCTAAAAGAAGTTAGAAGGAATAGTAAGTTATGTCATTTTAATTTCCAGGTTAATCAACTTGAGGGTCATTGTTTCAATTTTGATGTTCAAGAAGCAGATACCAAGATAGAATTAGACCTGCCAAGAAATTTTTGGTGGGCATGCCAAGAAAGGATTGAAACAGGGAGTAAAAGAAGGCATAGAGAGACGTCCCTGATAATTCAGTGGTTAAGAAACTGCCTTCCAATGCAGGGATGTGGGTTTAATTCCTGGTTGGGGAACTAAGATGCCACAGGCTACTGAACTTCCAGGCCCCAACTACCAAGTCCATGTGCTCAAGGGCCCATGTTCTGTGATAAGAGAAGCTCCCGTGTCCTGCAACTAGAGAAAGCTCACACGCTGCAGTGAAAGAGCTCATACACTGCAATGGAGACCTAGTGCAGCCAAAATAAAATAGATAAATAAAACAAAATGAAAGAAGGCACAGAGAGCTTGTAGATTGAAAAACAGTTCTGACACCTATGAAGCAAATAATGTGGGATTGGATCCGATGCTCAGATTGCAGTGCAACTCTGAGACAGTCTCAGCCAGGATAACGGCAGCATGATATTCAAGGTTGCCTATTATTTTTTTTTTTCAAGGTTGCCTATTAAAGGAATCAGTTGCTTGAAAAGAAATGGGGCAGAACTGATACTCCCACCATTCTCCACGGCCTGGTGTAAACTATGCTGGGGGCTTTGAAAATACAACAGCTTGAGTTTGTCAGCTAATTGCTCTCCTTCTAATACATACTCTCTTGAAATGAGATATGAATAGTAAATGCCCATAGAGGACACAGGTACCACTAATAGAAGTATTGGATTCAAGTAATGAGAGAAGACATTAAAAATGGTTGCTTGTAGAGAAGAAGAAATGAATGGATTTAGCAAGAGACTGATGTTTCCTTGATGGCCTTTTGGAAGGCTATTACACGATAAGCCACACTGTAAGTGTGAGAGACACGAAAGGCACTTTGTGAGTGCTCAGTTGCTTGAGTCGTGTCCAGCGCTTCGCTACACTAAGGACTGTAGCCCGCCAGGCTCCTTTGTTCATGATATTCTCCAGGCAAGAAGCACTGGAGTGGGTTGCCATGCCCTTCTCCAAGGGATCTTCCTGACCCAGGGATTGAACCTTCATCTCCTGCATTACAGGCAGATTCTTTACCGCTGAGCCACCGGGGCTGCCCCTGACAAACTACATATGTGAGTTAAAGGACTTGTGGCAGAGATTGCTCTATGGATTCCAAAAGCTCTTTTTTTCTTTTTTCTATTATATGTAAGCACACTACTTGCCCTATCCCCACTCTCTTTCAGCCAAGTGTAGCAGTATGATTGTGTTCTGGTCAATGGAGAGAGGTGGTGATATGTGCCACTTACTGGCAGCGTTCATAAACTCGGCCACAGACAATCCTCTCTTCCACTTTACCAGCTGGAAGCAAAGGATTCCAAGGCTTTACCCTCCACAAGATGGAGAGAGCATGGGGTTTGAATCATTGCAAATGAGGCCACTTGGGAAATAACAAATAACACAAATACTTTGTGTTATTCTGGGTCTAAAATTGTATCTTTAGTATGATAATCTCCTGGTCCATCCATGTTGCTACGAAAGTCGTTATTTCATTCTTTCTAATGGCTGAGTAAAGTAAGTCAGAGTGAGAGAGACAAATATCTTATGATATTGCTTATATGTGGAATCTAAAAAAGTGATACAAATCAATTTACCTACACAACAGAAATAGACTCTGAGCAAACAAATCTATGATTACTGGGAGTGTGTGTGGGCAGGGGGATAGACTGGGAGCTTGGGACTGACATGCACACTCTGCTATCTTTAATATAGGTAACTGGACTTCCCTGGTGGTACAGTGAGTGGGAATCTGCCTAGCAATGCAGGGGACTCAGGTTCAGTCCCTGGTGCAGGAAGATTCCACATGCCGTGGGCTTTATAAAGTCCATGTGCCACAACTACTGAAGCCTGCCCTTGACCCACAGCTAATGAGGCCCTGTCCTACCACTGCTAAAGCCCACACTTCCTAGAGCCCACACACCACGCCGTAACTACTGAACCGGATGTGCCTAGAACCTGTGCTCCACGGCAAGAGAGACCACCACAAAGAGGAACCTGTGCACCGCAATGAAGAGTAGCCCGCACTCACAGCAAGCAGCAACAAAGACCCAGTGAAACCAAAAGTGAAAAGTAGACAACTTGGAAAAAATAGATAACCAATAAGGACCTACCGTATAGCACCGTGAAGTCTTCTCAATCCTCTGTAATAACCTAATGAGAAAGTAATTTGAAAAAGAATAGATACACATATAGCTGAATCACTCTTCTGTATACTTGAAACTAACAAAGCATTGTTAAGCAATTATTCTCTAATATAAAATAAACATTTTTTAAAATAAAAAATATATTTTTATTGTTTCAAGCTGAGGACATTTGGAGATTAAACTATTATACTAGCTAGCATTAACCTAAAAAAGTGGTCCAAGATAAAGATACATGTATATGTATCACACAAAAAGATATATAGATTTCGACATAGTATCAGAGAGACATTTTTCCTTTGAATTATTTTTCTAAAGCTTTAGCTTCACATTCTCAACACTGAATTTATTAAGGTTTGACTAGCATCATAAATTTAGCAAGCTTACATATTTAACTTCTCCTAATTTCCTACTTCTAACAATAGTGCCAACATTTCCACAAACACTCCAGACATTTTATAGTTCTCTTTGATTCTTACCTTTGGAACAGTTCTCATGTTAGATTGGTAAATTCCTTTCTTTCTGTGTCTTTGTATGCATCCTGTTCTCCTTATTTATTCTATTACTATCATCCTAGAGTGTTTACTTTCCTGTCTAAACACGAATATAGATGCTTACTTAATCTACAGCCTTTCCCCAAATTATTTTTGCAAATGGACCCTGTCACTGTCCCCAGAGTATATCAGGGAGTACAGTAACAATTATATTACAGAAAAAACACAGAATAAGAAGATCCCAGTTTGAAATATCTGTTTATTAACTGGGATGACTTTGGAAAGATGACCTGGATATTCGGAGCCTTGATTCTATCGTCTATTAAAAGTAGATAAATCTATTCAAACTACCACACAATTCCATTCATTTCACATGCTGGCAAAGAAATGCTCAAAATCCTTCAGGCTTCAGCAGTATCTGAACCAAGAACTTCGAGATGTACAAGCTGGATTTAGAAAAGGCAGAGGAATCAGAGATCAAATTGCCAAAATCTGTTGGATGGTAGAAAAAGAAAGAGAATTCCAGAAAGACATCTATTTCTGCTTCATTGGCTATGCTAAAGCCTTTAACTATGTAAATTACAACAAACTGTGGAAAATTCTTAAAGAGATGGAAATACCAGACCACCTGACCTTCCTCCTGAGAAACCTGTATACAGGTCAAGATGCAGCAGTTAGAACCGGACATGGAACAAAGTACTGCTTCAAAATTGGGAAAGGAGTACATCAAGACAGCGTATTGTCACCCTGCTTATTTAACTTCTATGCAGAATTCATCATGCAAAATGCCAAGCTGGATGAAGCACAAGCTAGAATCAAGATTGGAGGGAGAACTATCAATAACCTCATATATGCAGATGACACCACCCTTATGGCAGAAAGTGAAGAGGAATTAAAAAGCCTCTTGATGAAAGTGAAAGAGGAGAGTAAAAATGCTGGCTTAAAACTCAGGATTCAAAAAATGAAATCATGGCATCTGGTCCCATCATTTCATGGCAAATAGATGGGGAAAAAATGGAAATGGTGACAGATTTTACTTTCTTGGACTCCAAAATCACTGTGGACAGTGACTTCAGTCATGAAATTAAACGATGCTTGCTCCTTGGAAGAAAAGGTATGACAAACATAGACAACATATTAAAAATCAGAGGTATTACTTTGCCTACAAAGTTCTGTATAGTCAAAGCTATGGTTTTCCAGTAGTCATGTATGGGTGTGAGAGTTGGACCATAAAGACTGAGTGTCAAAGAATTGATGCCTCCGAACTATGTTGCTGGAGAAGACTCTTAAGAGTCTCTTGAACAGCAAGGAGATCAAACCAGTCAATCCTAAAGCAAATCAGTCCTGAATATTCATTGAAAGGACTGATGCTGAAGCTGAAGCTCCAATACTTTAGGCTCCTGATGCAAAGAGCTGATTCATTGGAAAAGACCCTGATGTTGCGAATGATTGAAGGCAGGAGGAGAAGGAGACAATAGAGGATGAGATTTTTGGATGGCATCACTGACTCAGTGGACATGAGTTTGGGCAAGCTTTGGGAGATGATGAAGGACAGAGAAGCCTGGTGTGCTGTAGTCCATGTGGTTTCAAAGAGTCAGACACAACTAAGCATCTGAACATGACAAAATCTATTCACAGTATTGTTGCAAAATTTAATGAAGTGATTTGTAAATGGTGACAGGAAAACACCTGTCTCATAATAGTGCTTAAAATATATATCTTGATTAAATATATTCTCTTTACCTCCTTCCTTTATCTCCTGCTTACACATTATTCTTCTTCCTCTCAACAAGATTGAATGCTATTTCTCTTTCAAGGAAAACTCAAATCTGATCTATTTTTGACTACCTCTATGGAAATCTTTATCACTTATCTTGCCTCATATTGTGAGTTAGCAATGATTTTCATATATAATCATTTTCTTTAAATAAGTTCCAAATGATTAGGGATCTACTTTATTCAAAGTTTTAAGTGTTTCTTAGAATATTATTTGAAGTTTCAGCTCATTGGTTGTTTCTCATTTTTGTTTTATCTGACCCATTCAGAATTCCTTTCTTCTTTTTTCATAAGTGATATTCTGACTTTCTTTTGGACATAAACTTCTCTGACACCTTTAGTCCCTATGGAACATCAATTCTACGGGATCCTATCCACAATCTTTAATAGCAGGCTCGGGACTAGGAGCTGGTATGAATCTATGTCATTCATTCTCCCATCCGAAGTGATTCAGACAGCATTTCTAAGTCAAGAAAGGCTCCATGATTTCTACTGGAGCAATAGAGGGAAAGCAATTATCTCACAGGAATTACAACGTAAAATTATATCAACTAGAGCAGTATTTTAACAGATATACAGTCACGCCTCGGTAATGCCTATGGATAACATAAAATATATCTCTTCCTCACTAATGGAGAAAAAAGAAACAAAAGCACATTATTTTTGACTTACATAAATTTCATTATTTTGCTGTTTAAACAAGCACATTTTTATGATATTTAAAAAGGTTCAAAGATCACTTCCATATTCAAATCTGTAAAAAATATTTTCGTTATGTTTATTATAAAAATATAAATGTTTCCACTACAAATCATTTTACATTAGTAAGAGGCCATCTACATTGTACAACATAGACTAAATGAGTAATGTTTTGAAAATGAAAATTTAAAGTACACACATATTGTCAATCATATCACATTTATACATGGCTTATTTGATACTTAGTACAGCTTAACATGGGCAAGTTACCAGAAATAAATATGTAAATCAAACTTAAGATACAATCAGATAATATAGTACCTGATATTATGAAGCAATTGTGGTTTCACGTTTACTGAAAGCCAACACAGTTTCTGTACAAAGAGATGGCCATAAGCATTCTAGTACCTCTACTCCACAGTTAAGAATCGTACACTGTTATGTTTACATATGTACAGGGTAAGGATTGTGAAAAGTAAATTTATAAGAAGTCAGATAGAAAAATAGTGAAAAATGAAGAGCAATATACTGCATATACAATTTCCACTTTCAAATGGAAACCACAGCCAAAATAAATGAAATAGATTAAACAATCCTCAACTTCTCCTAGTTCATGAAATACACAGATTTTGTGGAGTATGCACAGAATAGTACCTAAGAAAGTAAACGCTAGTCTGGAAAAAAATGAGATTGAAGCCAGATTCAGATCTCAATCTAACATTCCACAAAACAAAATGTTTGCTTAAAAAATGATTTTGAGCTGTTTCTAGCAGGCTTAAGTGAAATTTGTAATTAATTTCATAATCATATATATCTTTTTAAAAGGTTCATGCTCTTATACTCCCAATACATAATTCTAGTAGGATGATTTGATTATAAGAATATCAAAGACATTTGAGAAATAATTTTATATATGAAGGAATACAACATAAGCCTTATTACACTAAATTTACAACAGATTAGCACTTGTGAAATTTGATCTGTGATTATAAACTGTATAAGTGTTCCATTTTGCATAAGAACATAAAGGTTGCAGCATTGTTTTATCCCTTCTATTCTTGTGACATATGCATTTCTTATTCCAATAACATGATCATATCATAATTAGAAAGATTATAGATAGAGCTAAAATATTGCTCCACCATCTATTATGGCTAGATCTCCACCAGGTATATACTTCAAATATTACAGAGTATGCTCATATTTGACCTTTATGGAATAGCAAGTCCAAGTTTCTGCAAGAAGAGATCTCTCCAGATTTTGAGTCTTGTTGGACAACCAGCTGTTTTGAAGATTATATGTTCAATGTGTCAAGAAGTTCAGTGTTTCTAAGATATATACCAAAACTATAATAGGTGCATTTCACTGGAGACTCAAAGATAATAATACTTGCTATTGATGATGACAATGTTTAAATAATTTAGCAAAAGCTCAGTGATGCAGATGAGTAGTTTAGTAATCCTTATTCCCTATAATCAGCTCAACAAGTTTAAGCAAATGTATAAAGTGGTATTTCAAAACCAGTCAGCCAGTGATCTTTTTGATTCATGCATCAGCTTATAGGCAGCATATAGGCTACATTGCCAATTAATACAGCAACCTAAATAGTATCCCAATCCTTTCCAGTGTAGCATTCTCTACTCAGGAGCTCTAATATAGCTCTTTTACCAAAGGAGGGAGTTTATGGTCTCCTAAGCACCGGAGCAAGGCAGGTATGTCATTGAAAATCCATTACACACAAGTCGGTATATCACACTAAACTAGGAGCACGCAGTTTATAATAAATGGAGAGACAAAAGTGGGTGGAATAATTCAGACTGTGAGAGATTTGGTTAGTGTATGAATGAAGAAAGGGTTTTGTTTCTTTTTACATATAGATATAGATACATATGAGTGTATGATTCAAACAATCTGGAAAGAAACACAACATTTTCTGTGTCTAGTTTATCATGTTTTCTGCTGCTGACAATTTGAGAGAGCTTTTGGCCCTTGGCTGTCACAAATCCAAGTTAAATCATCAAGGCATAAATAGAAAACAATGAAAGACAATTCAAAAGAAAATAAATATGTACTTTTCTTCAAAATTAAAACACATTTTTACATGATAATACTTAGGAAGGCTACCAATCAAAAATGTGTAATACTTAAAACAACTACAAACTTCATTTCTATATGCTTTTTAACAGATAAAAGAGAATAATACAATGAAAATGTAGTAAATATGGCCGGATAATTTGAGGTATGAATTCCTCTATTTTGCTTGCTTTCAAAGAAACAAAATACCTGTTACAGATCTCTTCTGGGTATAAAAATATCACAAGTCTGTTCTCTTGTGGCTATTCAGAAGCACAGCCACCATGTTCATTGCGCTATTTCATCTGTTTTGCTTTTATGAGAGTCAGTTTATGATCAATGGCTCTAGGCTAGTTCTTTGTCATTTTGCGCTGAAGAATTCTGATTTAATCCATCAACTAATATAAAAAAGCAATTAAAAAACAAAATACACCCACCCACCCATCCACTAAACAACAGGGGAAAATAAGGAGTTTTTGAATTCCATTTTAAGGCATTTTACTCGTATCTGAGTGTCTTATTGGGCTTGGAATGTCCACCAGTATTTCCAGTGTTGTCATCAAGTCTGCAGAGCGATGCCACATTTTCCACTTTCTTCCAGAAATAGCACTTTACACTGGGACTGGACTATTCTTGGATTGTGTTTCTAGAACTTTAATACTACTGATGATCTTCTTCTGTGGCCCAACCACAGTGACACCGACCTTTTTCATGTCGCTGCTAAAAAGAGGAGAAAATTTCTGGTGAGAATCATGGCTTGCTGGACAGTATGTAAATAGGATATTTTCAATTAACAAAGCTTGTACAATTACAGGTCCCAATGCTCTAGGCATAATTTTCTGATTTTTGTAACATATATGTAATATTATATATCCTGATAACTCCACTGTTATCCTTGTGGAAGAATACAGGTTGTACGTTGAACATAGGAAGTGTGTTGAATAGTATTCCCCTCAAAATTCCTGTCCATCTGGAACTTCACCTTGTAAGGGCCAGCTTGGGGATTGACTTGACTGATAGATTGTGTTTAAAGTGACAGTGTATCAGTTTCTGCATTCAGTTATTTAGCAACTAACAGATTCTACTTCTTATCTCCTGAGGCACCCTTTCTAGGCCCCAGAGCTGCCAGTGGAAAAATATGACTACCCATTGAAGAGGTCCGGAGAAGGCAATGGCACCCCACTCCAGTCCTCTTGCCTGGAAAATCCCATGGACAGAGGAGCCTGGTGGGCTGCAGACCATGGGGTCACTAAGAGTCAGACACGACTGAGCGACTTCACTTTCACTTTTCACTTTCATGCACTGGAGAAGGAAATGACAACCCAGTGTTCTTGCCTGGAGAATCCCAGGGACGGGGGAGCCTGGTGGGCTGCCGTCTATTGGGTCGCACAGAGTCGGACACGACTGAAGTGACTTAGCAGCATCAGCATCAGCATTGAAGAGGTCAACAGTAAGCACTTGGTCTACAGTCCTAGGTATATGTAGCATCTGAACCAGGGCAAAGAAGAATGAAACCATCTCAAGCCCTCCAGACTAGATCAGATTCATGTTAGTTGAATACTTCATTCAACTCTAGCACCAGACGTGAAGCATCACCCACCTGAGCTCTACCCAAATTCATGACTCATTTCACTGTGTGTACAACAAAATCCTTGTTGTTTTAGCCTTTTAGTTTGGGGAAGTGTGTTGTTCAGCCATAGATCACTGAAATAATTTCTTTAAAGTATAAAGTTCTTTCAAATTACAAAAAAATGGCAAGGATATTTCTCTATCAAAATCATTAAATTTAAAATAGTTAATACTTGGAAAGCAGGAATTGAAATAAATATTATAAGAATACATGGAACTTCATTTGTGGAGGAGAGGGAAGACTTAGCTAGACATGTGCAAATAATTAATTAAACATTCTTGATTTAAGTAATTAGTTCATACAATCACCTCTTTCAGGTTTTGACTCAAATATCCCTCTCTCATGAGATTTCCCTGATGCTCCTACTTCATATTGTAAAACCTCTCTGCACTCATATCTGCACTTCTATTACTTTTCTTGTTTCATTTTCTTCCAAAGTATTTATCACCATCCAGCATATTGCCCTTTTTTTTTTTTTTTTGGTTTATTTATTTTTTTACTCTCTATCTTGTCTCACAAGAAAGTGAATTTCATGTGAACAAGGATTCTTGTGGGTTTTGTACTATGCTTATCAAACACACCGTAAACAATCACTCTCATTTAGCAAGGGCTCAATATGTGCTTACTAAAGAATAAATCAGTTGTCCAAAATGTATTTATTTCGGAAGTTGACAGAGGATTAAGTGTAACTTGGAGTGCTAAGCAAATTGAAAATGACAAGAAGAAAAAGCACACACAAGCAAATGCGCTCAAAGGTGGGGCTCCTTTATATTAAGCATTAAAGAAAGAATGAAAAATTGGGAATTTAACTACATAGAATTGTACCAAGTGATTTGTTAAAAAGTGAGCTCCCAAGCAATACAGGTGTGCAAGCAGACAATAGGCAACCACTTAAGAAGCAATTTACATGTTATTTAAGCATCTGCTGCATAAAATTAATCAAAGCTCAGTTGCATTCCTATTATCTAAGCTGGGAGTGAAATCACAATGCCCTACAGGTTACCCCTGAACCCTGCTGCCATTTAAGGGGCTAATAAATTCTCTAAGGACAGCCTGTGTTTTGCCTGAGGTCCTCTCTCCTCAGTCTTTAGCTACCTTGCTTCAACAGGAAGGCTAGTGGGGAGCTATGCTGACATCTAGCTTGCTGCCCTTTGTATAACTGTGGATAATGAAACCTTCATTTTGAGTGGTGGTGGTGATCAGTTGCTAAGTCATGTCCAATTCTTTTGGACTCCCTGGACTGAAGCAAGCCAGGCTTCCCTGTCCCTTCCCACACCTAGGTTATCTATGTTGAACCCTGCTTTTGAGAATGTGTGCTCTACAGGATTTTGATTCTTTTATAAAGATACCAGGGATCTATCTTTAAAATGAACAACAAACATTTCTCTACTCATCCTCAAACTATTACAAAGTCAGGTTATGAATCTAAGAGCCAGAAAACAGGACAGACATAAATATATGTGTATAAATCAATAGATTCTGTTTTTATATTTCTTCTCTCATCTTTCTTCCAATTCTCTCTCTCTCTCTCTCTCTCTCTCTATATATATATATATATATATATACATACATATTATACCTTGCTGATTTTTTTCTATGTCTCCCCTTTTCTGCCTTCTTTATAAGCTTAAAAACAAAAGGCAATCATGGGAAGATAGAAAAACTGCTCCAAGGTAATATACTAAATTTTCCTGAGGTCATCGATAAATTTCAGCATAATGAGGGAGTAGTACAAGCTATGATGCTTAACTCTGATTTTTTCTCTAGAACTGAACCACTGATTCTCTGGCCACTGGAAAAAATCAGATACTGCAAGTTCACACACCAATTTGGGACAAATCTGAAGGACCAGCCCAGCTTTAGGACTCTTGTTCCAACAAGAGTAGAACTGAGCCTTCTTCTTCAGTCCAATGCCTCCTCATCACTTCTTTATGAGTGTATGTCCCAAGGGTACATGAAGAAATCTGCATAAAACTGTTTCAGATTCAGCATCTGGGAACCCAGTGTAAGCAAGTTGATATGTAGTCTTGTTTCTATTTAATGCAAAGGATTATACTGGAAAAGAGAATTACAGGAAGCATCCCTGTAGGTTATGCCTTAGCTTGAGCTTTTATGTAGCCTCTTCTCTCTTCACCCCATCAAAATGTCTTCTACCTACCACCCTGCCATGACCAAAATCTCTCTAAACATCCAGCTGCTGCAGTCTCAGTAACACTCCCTGTATCCTTATCTCATTAGGACTACCCTATTGAGAAGAGCAGTGGAAAAGTTCAAGACTAAAGAGCAGTTGAAGACTGAGACCAGAGGTTAATAAGCTATCTGGTACTTCAAAGGCAAAAGGATAGGTGATGACACTTTGAAAATGGCATCCAAGGGTGCAGGGTAATGACATGCAGCAATTAATCTGCCTCATACTCATTCCACACCTTAATTCTCTTTCCAGTTTCTCTAATAACTCTTGCCCTTTCTTATTCTCTCTTCCCTCCTCACATTAACCTTCCTAAATCCATCCTAGGCTATGAAATAATATTTTTTAAAAATATGTTGACCAAATAAGACCACATGTTTAAAAACTTTTATTTGAAAATTAGGTAACTTGAGTACTTGGCATGTAAATGAAACCTCTAAACTAATTGGAATAAGCTAACATTTATTTGAGTATGAAACACTTTCCTGTGATTGATAGTTTAGATAGAAAAAGAAAACAAATTTAATGTCCTTTCTTAGGTAATAATCTGAAAGTCTTAGTCTAAAAGAAACTCTAAAGTTATTTGGTCAAGGGAATCATTTCTGAATTGAGTCTGGACAACACCAAGAAAATAAGGATTGGAAGGAATCAAATTCAAGCCATACACCTAAGACTGAAAAAGAAAGGATGAAATATAGAGTTAAATATTTTTATTGCATTGAAGATGAAAATGTTGCCTCACTATATTTCCCTAAATGATTAATGTATTAAATATTTTTAAATTCTTACATTTGTGATATAAACAAGGAAGGTGGCATATGAGATAGAGACTGCAGAGAACCAAGAAGTCAATGACACTTTTCAAGGAGTTTTAGGTCAATAGATGTTAATTCTATGTTGATCCTAAATTGAGAAGAAAGGACAGAAGAAAGCACTTTGAAATACAGAGAGATCTGAAACCAACTGGCTCAGTGTGAAGGGGAAAATATGAAAAAGCTGAGTATCCTGAAAAATCAGCTTTCATCTTGCATATAGACTCACAACTTGTTTAAATAATCATAACCACTAAGTGAAAATATCCCAGCCAGCCTAAAAAGAGCTTACTATCCAATGCTGTACCAGAGACAAACATATTCCTAAGGTAAAAGTATAACAAAGGCTGCCACTTCACCTTTTTAAACAAGTAGCATTTTGTCTACATTTGCAGATTAGAATATCTGACTATATTTAAATTGTGAGCTCACTGTTAATCATATTAACAAGGTTCTGCCTCATCCACTTCAGTATACCGTTTCATTATCTAAAAGCTCTGAATGTTGATACTTTATTGAGAATAAACATTTGTATAGCTTTGCCTTTGAAAATCTGGCAATGGTGCAGAAATTTTTAGCTTTGTGTTTGTTCTTTACTATGCTTCTGTGCTCTAAAGCAGGTGTCTTGTATATCACAACCCAAACTATTTACATTACTAGAATAAGAATTTCTAAAAATATTTAAATACATTAACATATCCTGGGGCTGTGTCTGATTAAAATAACTATCACAGAAACCCGAAGAACATTGTCAGTTGGGTCAGAAGTCTATTCAATAAATAATAACAAGAATGCTAGCACAGATTAAGTAGACGAGTGTGAGTTTATATTCTAAGAATAAATTCACCTCTTCAGTATAATATACCCTTTCTGTAGTTCCTTTTGTGATGTCTGTGTTTCTGACAAGGATGCTATACCATTAATGGTAAACTCCTTCACCTATTTGTTAGGTGCTTGTATCTCTTAATCACACTACATACTTTCTTTTGGCATCTAATCTATAGCTTTCCAGGGTGACTTTATTTAAATGATTGACAAGATGACAAAGTCCTTAGATGCTGAATAACATTTGAATATTCAAATATTGTATATGACTTACAGGAAGTTGAGGGCACTAAAGGATCTATTTAATGTAATAAAGATCAAAAGGTAGAAGAGTTTGACTCAAAGATGGATACAGTTTCCAAAGAGACTTTACAAGCTACAAAATTGTGGACAATTTTGATGCATCTGTTCCACACAAAAGCTCTTTCTTTGGAGCAATCCTTTATGTCACCCTCAGGAAAGAACGCCTAGAGCCAAGTTCATGCTATCTCACTCCACCTCCTTTGAAATGAAACGATTAGTTCATGGCAAACATGTCTTTGGAGAAGCCAGTCTATAAGCAGGACTGAGGCCTTCAGAACGTCTCTCCTGGGGACTTAGAAGAAAGGGAGTTGGACCCTGGTCAGTTGAATGACATACCAAGGTTGTGTGATCTAGGACTGAGAGAGTCATTTTCATCTATGTGCATGGGGATACAGAAAAAGTCACTGTATAGAACAGGAAAAATTACACAGTCTCACTAGAAAGTGAAGTCAACTGTCTCATTCACAGAGTGATGAAGAATATGGCTTCCAGTTTTTCACTTCCTATTTCCAGTTAGCAAACTTGGTGGATGAGTATGACTTTTATGGATTATTCACTGGGTTAATTTAATTCCTTGTAAACCCCTTCTCCTTAAGGCCATGGGTTTCTCATATCAAAGAAGTCCTATTACCAAAGGATCCCTATTGGACCACAAGATCCCTAAGATATATATTTGTGTGTGTACTCAATCCTGTCTGACTCTTGGCAGCCCCACAGACTATAGCCAGCCAGGCTCCTCTGCCCATGGAATTTTCCAGGCAAGAATACCAGAATGGGTTGTCATTTCCTACTGGCTTTTAACACATGAAATTATAAAATAAAAGTAATTAATATTTATCAATTGTGCATTTCTGTCTTTCCAAACTGATGATAAACCTTTTTAAGGAAAATTATGTCTTAAACTTGCTTACAACTTTATTTTCTACCATGAGGTCACTTAAGAATAGGTGATAGTATAATATAAGTTGTTTATTTAGTATCTTTGAGAACTACTTTTAGACTTTGGCATGTTTCTCGGTATATCAGATTATCCAACTAGTTCTCAAATGTCCATTTCCACAAAGGTTAGTGAAAGTGAAAGTGAAGTCGCTTAGTCGTGTCCGACTCTTTGCGACCCCGTGGACTGTAGCCTACCAGGCTCCTCTCTCCATGGGATTCTTCAGGCAAGAATACTGGAGTGGGTTGCCATTTCCTTCTCCAGGGGATCTTCCCAACCCAGGGATCGAACCCTGGTCTCCCGCATTGCAGGCGGATGCTTTAACAGGCTTTGTTAAAAAATAACAGAAAATCACAAATGCAAGGATATACAAGTCATCATGCTATATCTGCTTATGTTCTAAATTAGAGACTTGGGTCTGTTTGGGTGGGATGTGGGTGTATATCTGGTGGTTTATCTGAAGGTCACAGTTCAATGAAGATAGCTTTTGTGGGGACCAAGCGTGAGGGAGGAACACATATCAACACATCGATCTAGAAGGCGTCCTTGACAAAGAGACCCAGGATCCAGCTCAGTGGGTTCAGAAGAAAGTTAAGTACCTTAGAGATTCATTTACTCTTTAAATATATTAATTCAAGACATATATGTCCACTAGAAAGTTCAGAATCATTCAGTCAAAAACTTATTCTTACTCTGCAGAAATCTTGGCTATGGTGTCACAAGAACTGTACTCTACGCCTGTGAAGATTTCCTTGCACTGTGCTGTTCGGACACCATTAAGCCAGTCACCTGTTGTGCGGAAGGTAGTAATGTCGATGTTACTTTGGTCCAGGAGAAGGTTTGATGGCCTGTAAGAAAAGAAAATACCAAAGGGAGAAAGATCAGGAATCAGCAGAGTTGCTGTGTGTCAAAATTCAACACCAACATCAGCAGGAACCTCCAGACTTCATGTGGCGCTCCTGTTTATTTGTAAAATTTATCTGCCATGAAGCCTTCATCTGCTCAAGCTGGCAGCTTTGCAAGAACACTGTGTAATCATCTTGTCTCAGTGCTCCCCTTCTCTACTCATGACTGCTTTTTAAATTACTGAAACTTTGCCTGTGAAAAGCATAAATATATCCATACATACTTCTATAATTTAATTTGTTTATCCATTAGCAAAGATGGTGGTAATTTAGGCTGCAGTTATAGCTGACATGGCATTCTGAACACTCTGTTGTCTGCTTTGGTGGATGGATTTGTTTCCAATATTAAATTCTGCCTACTGAATGTTCATCTGCAGACATTGTACAGGTTGCTTTCTAAGGGAAAATTTGAACAATGTAGACTATATTTACATAAGGATGTAAAGTTGGCATGGATTTAATGTCACTATGTCATTAAAAATAAAAAATTAAAAAGAAATAGAACACACTAGATGAGTAACAATAAGTGAAAGTCTAACAACTAGGACAACACCAAATATAATACAATATAAATATATATATATATATACACACACACAAAGATAGATGATAGATAGACATTGTGACTGATTCTTATTGCACAATATAGTCAGCAATTAACAGAAATTTTTCAGTTCTATCACTCAGTCATGTCCGACTCTTTGTGACCCCATGGACTGCAGCACGACAGGCCTCCCTGTCCATTGCCATCGGAGCTTACTCAAACTCATGTCCATTGAGTCAGTGTTGCCATCCAAACATCTCATCCTCTCCTTCTCATCCTCTTGACCTTCTCCCCCCACCTTCAATCTTTCCCAGCACCAGGGTCTTTTCCAATTAGTCAGTTCTTTGCGTAAGGTGGCCAAAGTTTTGGAGTTTCAGCTTCAACATCAGTCCTTCCAATGAATATTCAGGACTGATTTCCTTTAAGATTGACTGGTTGGATCTCCTTGCAGTCCAAGGGACTCTTAAGAGTCTTCTCCAACACCACAATTCAAAAGCATCAGTTCTTTGGTGCTCAGCTTTCTTTATAGTTCAACTTTCACCGCCATACATGACTACTGGAAAAACCATAGCTTTGACTAGATGGACCTTTGTTGGTAAAGTAATGTCTCTGCTTTTTAATATGCCATCTAGTTGGTCATAGCTTTTCTTCCAAGGAGCAAGCGTCTTTTAATTTCATGGCGGCAGTCACCATCTGCAATGATTTTGGAGCCCAAAAAATAAAATCTGTCACTGTTTCTATTGTTTTCCCTTCTACCATGAAACGATGGGACTGGATGCCACGATCTTAGTTTTCTGGATGTTGAGTTTTAAGCCAACTTTTTCACTCTCCTCTTGCACTTTCATCAGGAGGCTCTTTAGTTATTCTTCAATTTCTGCCAGAAGGGTGGTGTCATCTGCATATCTGAGGTTATTGATATTTCTCCTGGCAATCTTGATTCTAGCTTGTGCTTCATCCAGCCTGGCAGTTCATGTGATGTACTCTGCATATAAGTTAAATAAGCAGGGTGACAATATACTGCCTTGACGTACTCTTTCCCGATTTGGAACCAGTCTGTTGTTCCATGTCCAGTTCTAACTGTTTCTTCTTGACCTGCGTACAGGTTTCTCAGATGGCATGTCAGGTGTCTGGTATTCCCATCTCTTGAAGAATTTTCCACAGTTTGCTGTGATCCACAGTCAAAGGCTTTGGTGTAGTCAATAAGGCAGAAGTAGATGTTTTCCTGGAACTCTCCTGCTTTTTCGATGATCCAGCAAATATTGGCAATTTGATCTCTGATTCCTCTGCCTTTTCTACATCCAGCTTGAACATCTGGAAGGTCACAGTTCACGTACTGTCGAAGCCTGGCTTAGAGAATTTGGACCATTACTTTGCTAGCATGTGAGATAAGTGCAATTGTGGGGTAGTTTGAACATTCTTTTGCATTGCCTTTTTTGGGGATTGGAATGAAAACTGACCTTTTCCAGTCCTGTGGCCACTGCTGAGTTTTCCAAATTTGCTGGCATATGGAGTGCAGCACTTGCACAGTATTGTCTTGGAGGATTTGAAATAGCTCAGCTGGAATTCTATCACATCCACTAGCTTTGTTCATAGTGATGCTTCCTAAGGCTCACTTGACTTCACATTACAGGATGTCTGGCTCTAGGTGAGTGATCACACCATCGTGGTGTCATCGTGGGTCATGAAGATCTTTTTTGTATAGTTCTTCTGTGTATTCTTGCCACCTCTTGTTAATATCTTCTGCTTCTATTAGGTCCATACCATAAGGACTGACATATAATTACAGATCTGACTACAGGTCTATGACAAACTACAAGATCTGGTGACTCAAAGAACAACAGGGATAAAAAAGAAATGGAGGAAACCATGTTTTCATCTCGGAGGATCCAAGAGAAGCATTCTATTGGTAAACTGCCTTTGGGTTGTTTTTTCAGCTTTCAGTGATCTCTTTAATTGTCCTGTGACTCATAAGATTGGGACTGGTTACCAGGTAGACACTTGACTGTCTTTCTCTTTATTCTTTCCTCTTAGTATGGGTGCTTGAGCAAATAGTAGTTATGAAGGCCTTTGCTTTGAGATGAACAATAATAATAGCCATAAGGATTATGTTGAACAATTATGAACACTAACAATATGCCAGAGACTATACTGGCATAGACTAAGCATAATACACAGATATGAAGGACTTTAATCTTTATGTTAGTTAGACACTGATGCTATGTCCCTATTTCTAGGCCACAGTACTGGAGTGGGTAGCCATTCCCTTCTCCAGGGGATCTTCCCAACCCAGGGATTGAACCCAGGTCTCCCACATTGCAGGTGGATTCTTTACCGTCTAAGCCACCAGGGCAGCCCAAGAATACTGGAGTAGGCAGCCTATCCCTTCTCCAGTGGAGCTTCCCAACCCAGGAATCAAACAGAGGTCTCCTGCATTGCAGGCAGATTCTTTACCAACTGAGCTATCAGGAAAGCCAAATTAAAGTTATGGAGTTTGTAGTTTGTTTTGCTGTGTTACAGTTTAGTTTTAACTAACCCTCACAGGTCATCTAAAAGAGAGAATGAGAAATTAAGCATTATTTTACAAAGTATTATCTTTCCTTTAGGAATATCTAGAACATCACAAAATATAAATATGGCATTTTATAAGTTATTCTCTTTTGGAACTTATGCATAAATAATTTTCTATGATTCTTTAAATTACTAATCTGAAAAATAATTCATTTTTTAAATCATTGAAATTTCTTGCTTGTGTTCTATTTTCCTAATAATTTGAGAAATTACAGAAATAGATACACAAGCCAGGTTCCAAAACATGCACAATATTCTTGGGTGGTTTTGCATGACCATCATGAATGAATAATCCTTGGTCACTGGCCAACACTGGATATAATATTATACCCATTGGATAAGACTTAGAATCAGTAAACAAAATTGATAGGTGTAGCATTAAATCAGGTGTGAGGAAATTTTCTAAGAAAAATGAAGTGAGACCTAGAAAGGATACAATAAAATATTGGACTATCTACAGGTATGCACGCACACTTACATACACTCACACCCTAAAGCTTGGATTTCTACAGTAGCTGAAGCACAGACTAATCTAATGTTGACTCTTGTTGACTCTTGGTCCCATGAATAGCAGTCCTTTTTTATTTATGAGCTTGTGGGTATGAAGAATCAAACCCCAGGACATTTATTCAGAATATTTACGAAGTGTGCCTAATAGCAAAATGCAGAATTTTTCTTTTTCAATTCAAATGGTTTGTATTTTTAAACTCAACAATATAGTCAGACTCAACAAGAATTTGGAAAAAATTAGTACAAACAAATTGAAATAAAACAGGACAGGCGGATTAGGGATTAGAGTGACCCCAACCGAGTCTTTCTGTTTATTACTTGGATCAAAGTATAAGGAAGACAAAGAATGACCTAATTTTAATACCAGTGACCTCAGAATAACCAGCCCTGCAAAGTATCATTTTTCCACTTCCAGGATTTCTCTGGGGAATTCAAATAAAAATTGGTTCTTTTCCTCCTCCGAGAGGACATCTGGAGAGTTTATCAATGGATAGGAATTTGTCTCTCACTGTGAAGAGCCTGTGATGTCTCTTCATGCGCACCAGGGGAATGTAGGCTTTTTGAGCAGCTGCAGGCATTGGCGTTTTTTTAGACCTAGCCCCAGACATTGGGTCTGAAGGGGAAATTTATAGGCTGGGTGATGTGCACTGTGAGCTCACACTTTTACTAGACAAATTAGATAGGTTTCAATCCGTGCAGCTGTAAACGATGTCCTGCTGAGTTCCACCTGATCTTTTACAGCTTTTCATAAATCAGTACCTACTGGCCGCAGACTGCAGTCATTAAAAAGAAATCATGGAAATTACATGTTTGCTCAGGGGAAGCAAAAAATAACTTTCCTCCCTTTCTTTCTGCCTCCTTGGATTTTGGTTTGTGAATTATTCTTTTGTGGATTTTCATACTGTTGCTTTAAAGAGGTATACATATATTTTCTTCCCACCAGCTCTTACTTTATATGTAAATGCCCATAACAGTTAGCACCAGATACTCGGGACAAATGTCAATAAGTAACTGTTAGTACCAGGAATATCTTCTTATAAGTATCTTATTTCAGTATTGCACCAGAATTCTAACTCTAAAATTGAATGTTAAGTTATCCTTTTATAATATAGAATGACTCTTTTGGGTTTACAAAGGGCTTTATTTTTTATGCATTAAAATAATGATTTATATGTATTTCTTGAATGAATAAGTAGATGCCCACTGAGTCTAGAAGTAAATATTAGTAATGTTGAAGATGTATTCTATCCCACTATAATTATGTGCTTTTTGTCTGTTGTTGTGAATAGTTTCAGGGACCATAAAGAGTAGTTTCTCAGCAGCAAAATGTTAATTATATCTGTATTTATTGATATTATTGCCTGAGAATGGTAATATACTTTTCAATTCCTTTTATAATTTATTGTCAACATTTTTATTTCAAAGAGTATCTTATTGTATCTCAGGGAAAAAATTGTGTATTTGCCAAATTTCTAAATGTGAATTTATGGTCATTTTCATCTTTTTATCCTTAATATTAGAAATTCCAAATAAGATTAAACAAATTTAACTTGTCATCAGTAACTAAAAATACTTTTGAGTACATATAGTTGCCAACAGGAGACTAGTACATAAATGACATATTAAGGAGGAGTAAAGTCATTGTGTTTATTTTAATTGTCTCTAGACCTTAAGGACAAAATCTTAGCAGTTATAGCTATTACATCTGGTTTAATTTCTCCCAATGGTACAATTACTTGCTTTGATTTTTAAGATTAAAAAAAAAGAGATCACCTGAGTAATTTGGAATATTTTCTTTCTTCTAAAATGTTCTTTATCATATTTGTTCAGTAAGAAAAGTCCCCCTGTCAGTTTCAGAATTGGAGGTCAAAGTCATTTTGAGAAATAGATTGTTTTTTGGTCCTTAGACTTCTATTAAACTATATAATATTTGTCAAAAAAAAGTAGACACTCTCTAAAATAAATATATTTTGTTCTTTTAGAGATCAGTAGCATTTGTTAATGTTAATTTAGTGCCATTAACAGGGAAAAATTACAAGTACTGCTTATTTTTGTTCTTATTTGCTCTGCAATTTAATGAAGATAAATCCCTACAAAGTTAGCAATTAGAATTAGCACAATAAAACAATATATTTTAAATAATTTCAATTAAATTAACTAAGTATAATTGACTCTTAAGAATCTTATTCTAGGTATTTAAAATATATCATTTAAGTCTTTAGACTATAAATTAGATTACCTTCATTTAGAACCTCATTCTAAAAATATTAGATGTATTATATCATTCTGTATGCCCAAAATTTATATTCTAAAAATTTATGATAGTATTGATGAATCCAATGACATAGAGTTTGAAAATTTTGTGAATTTAAAGAAAAAGTCATTTCTCGATTTCATGTTATATACATAAATATCCCCAAATAAAGGCATCTTCTGTCTGAATAGAAATGAATGAATGCATCTGTCATGTTTCTTTTAGTCTTTAAAAATTTTTAATTTATCTACATTTATAAAAGTAATACAATTAATTTATTTAAATCTAGGTGCTACATTTTATACATGTAAAATTAGTTGTTTATTATACAGTACATAAATATGGTATAATATATATTACATATATATATAAAATATAAAACTAATCTTCACTATAGTTTCTTTTAAAAATGTATTTTGCTTACTTTTTAACCTGTATAACAAAAACAAAGAGCTGACTCATTGGAAGAGACCCTGATGCTTGGAAAGACTGAGAGCAGAGGAGAAGGGGGTGACAGAGGATGAGACGGTTGGATGGCATCACCGACCCAATGGACATGAGTTGGAGAAAACTCCAGGAGATAGTGAAGGACAGCGAAGCCTGGTATGCTGCAGTCCATGGGGTTGCAAAGAATCAGACATGCCTTAGCAACTAAACAACAAATAAAAATATAGTATAAAGTGAGAGAAAATTTATCTTTCTAAGACCACTTTCTATTTATTTTTATAGCAGCAATTTCTACCAAGGATTCTTTAAGAAAGATTTTTCCGATTCTTAAAAAAGGAAGAGCTCTATTTTTACCCTTTTATACATGCGCATTATGACTATATTTTTCATTTTTTCTATATTTATCAAAAGCATTATTTTTGCATTGTATTTTCTTTTTCATATCCCAATTATAACTAAATCTCTTAAAATGTTGTACCTCATCCATCATCCTAAAAGAATCAAAACAACTATCTGAAAAAAACCTCAATGTCCTTCTCACTGTTTAGAGTGGCTCTTTGCCTTTGTTGTCTTTTTTTGCCTCATTCTTTTGCAGCTTTTGATAATACAATTCATCTATGTACTTTTGGAAAATTCCTTGAGCTGTAGTTTTTCTAATGGTTTAAGTTTCATTCCTAATTCCTATTCCTACCTACCACTTCATATATTCTGCTCTGATATTGGTACTGTTCTCCAAAGCTCTAGACAGAGACCATCTTCTTTCTGGATAGAAGTCTATGCAGTGGGTTAGTGTTCTGAGATAATAGCTAATGTTTCAAACACTTTTCCTTCTAGGATTGCCAGCTACTGGCTTGATTGGCTCTATAGTCCTCTTATAAGGAGTCTGAAATCTCCATAATCTACTGTGATACCTGGTTACGCACTGTAGAAGCATTCATTCATTTCAATCAGTTTCTTGGTTCTTACAGATTTTTGAGGTCTACACTAAGTGACGGAGGGATTTAGAGGCTTCAGAAACACCATTGACCACAGGTCAGCACAGGAGAAGCAAGGAGAAGCTCCCAGTCTGCGAGATTGGGAGGGAGGGGTCTCACTGTCAACCCATGCAGACAAACACCCTCCACTATTCACAGATTACAGTCTCCCTATGATCCTCGGGATATGAGAGCTTTAAGTAGAAATTATATTATTATGTAGAAGAATAAAGATGGATATACTTGGGATAAAAATCAGCATGACTAGATTGCGACTTGTACCTTCTAAATGTGTTTCTAATGGTTTTTTTTGAAAAAATTATCTTTGCAGAGAGAAGGCTTGAAATTGGATGCCTAGCTTTAGTCTCTCCCCCAGTTTGAGATGCAACTTTCCACGTTCTTGTGGGCCTCAGTCTCATTGTGTCCGAAAATCTCATCTTCCTCACAGCGCTGTTCATCCTTCTGTGCTTGGTATCCCGTTTAGTGATAGCACTGTCCGCAGAGTCCTCCTTGTTCACCTGCAAGTATTCTCTGCTACTTCATGTCACGCTGTATGGCTCACTACTCACCATGTCTCATAATGCTTCATTACAACTACTTGAATTCACACCTGTCTGATAAATTTTCTCTTCTTTACTCTAGCCTAGTCCTTCCCAAGACTACTGAAATCACCTCCTTACTCTGTATCATGCACTCTTCCTCTCCAGCTCTTCTAGGTATATTTGCAGAGAACTACTCCACAGGCAAAGTGCAGTCTGTCATTTAATTGTATTCAATGCCTCCTCTTTTCCTCATGGGCAAAAGTCCAGATTTCTAGAGATGACACGCAATCCTCCATTATCTGGTGAAATCATCTAGTGGCTCCTTCCTCATAATTCCTTTTCTAATCCTATATTATACCAGAAATAGATTATGCAGTGTAAATTGAAGTATTGTAAATTTCTGTGTGTCTTGATTTTCTGTACAGTGTTCTCCCAGCCTGGTATGATCTTATCCTGTTATCTACTGGTAGACATTTCACCCATCATCCACAAGTCGCTCAGTTCCAAAGATTATTTCTCTGCAACTTCCAGAGACTCTCAAAGCTCAAAGTAAACTCATTCTTTGTTCATGATTCTTAAACACTTTGTCTTTTTGCTCCAATAATTACTTAATCTGAGGGATATTACAGTTGACCTTGAACAACAAGGAAATTCATTTAGTCTGTCCTCCCTATTTGCAGTTTCTCTTATCTGAGATTTCTTGGCATCCCCAGATTCAACCAACACAAACCCTTTAGCAGTGTAGTGTTTGCTACTGAAAAATATCTGTGTATTAATGGGCCCCTATAAGCTTCCGCAGTGGCTCAGTGGTAAAGAATCTGCCTGCAATGCAGGAGCCTCAGGAGATGTGAGTTTGATCCCTGGATTGGGAAGATCCTCTGGCCAAGGGCTTGGCAACCCACTCCAGTATTCTTACCTGGAGAATCCCATAGATAGAGGATCCTAGCGGGCTACAGTCCATGGGGTCACAAAGAGGCAGAAACGACTAAAGAGAAGGAGTGTGTACATACCCATGGACCCCTACAATTCAAACCTGTGCTGTTCGGGGGTTAATTGTATAGTATTGCTGAACTTTTCCTCCTATTTTCAAGGCAAGCTGTTGCAAGTGGAGGCTGTGTCTCTTTACCTGTATAATCACCACGTGCTAAGTTGCTCCAGTCCTGTCCAACTCTTTGGGATCCTATGGACTATAGCCTGCCAGGCTTTTCTGACCATGGGATTCTCTAGGTAAGAATACTGGAGTGGGTTGCCATGCCCTCCTCCAGGGTATCCTCCTGACCAGTGTCTCTTACATCTCCTGCATTGGCAGGCAGGCTCTTGACTACGAACTGCCACTTGGGAAGCCCTCAGGGCCCAGTAATAACACTTCATACAAAGTAAATGCTAAATAGATCTTCATATTGATATACAATCAAAACTTCAAATTTATTCATGTCTCCTCCATTTACTCTACTTTTAGGAAAATGAATCAATTACTGGAGAACAAACATAAAATTTACTCCAACTTCCTTTCCTTTCTCACCATTTCTTGCAACATCCAAGTAAGTTTTTAATATGATACACTGTGACCATCTGCTTAAACACATTCCCTACTTCCGACAGTGATATTCACAAAGACACTCTCACTGGAAGATTTCTTTGGGAATGTTTCTGCTATGAATCATCAACTCAAAGGAAGGTTGAAAAGTAAAATAATGCATTATAGTAAGATTTCTGTAACAGTATATTAAATAAAATGTGCCATAAAACTAACTAGATTCAGGCAGGCTCTGGAAAACAACATCCCTATAAAAAAAAGATAGAATGATGTTGTTTTTCCTAAAGGACTTTATAGACATACTTCTTTACATTAGTCCAAATAACTAAGTCATTCAGAAATTTGAATCCTTGGTGCCATTCACAAACTCAGATTGAGACAGTCTCCAAGTGTATTGAAGAGGAAGGGAAACATAAGATATATGCTTAGGGGAAAATGATAAGCTTTTACCTTTATGACTAGTGTCTGTAGAAATCCATATAATGAATAGGAAAAAGAACTGGAAGGTTTTTTCTAAAAATTGTGTGTCTGTTGAAATGGAAATTTATTATTATTCCAGCAAATACACATTCATGTGTGTAACAGATATTTATTGAGTCTCGAGTAACAATTTGGTAATACAAAGGAAGCATGGCATCTGATCTCACTGGTCTTAGAGTTAATTGGAGGAATGAATACTTAGAAAATGCACACAACTGAATTACAGTTGGGATGAAGAAGGATGTCTGACATGCTTTGACTTTCTGAAGGAATCTGAAGTTGGTCACTGAGGCTACCATATTATTTAAGTGAAAGGAGCTCAGGTTGAAAGGCTGAAATGCTCCCCCACAAAGTAGTTGTGTAAATCAAACAGCCTTACATCTCTGCCTTAAATGCCTTAATGGGTTCCTCATGCATTTCAAAAACTTCCAAAGTCCTCCCCATGACCTGGGTGGCCTCAAGGACTCTGGCTTCTGTTTGCCTTCCTATGACAGACTCTTCCTTTCCCTTCTGTCCTTCCATTATGCTGCTGTCCTTCTGCCATTTTTGAGAACCCTTTAGACTCATCTGCAGTTTATTTTTACTATGCGTAGAGTTCTTTTTTCTCCCCCAGCCACCTTTTAACAATCGATCACAGCCTTTTACTTATTTTCTTCCTATAATCCGTGCCCGTCTATTGTCTATTTGTATATATTATAGAAGATGTCTATTCATCTTGTAGAATGTAAACTCCAGGATTGTAAGAAACATATTTGTCTTCATCACTGTTCTCCAGCATCTGCACATGCCTAGCCCATAGAAGATCAGCATACAATAAATAATTGATAAAAAAATGAATAAATCAATATTTGAATAAAAGAAAGGACATTTGAGGAGCAGGGGTATTTAAATTATCAAAAAGAATGTAGATTTTTTTCCATAGGTATAATGGAAATTCAAAATTGGTTTTAAAGAGGTGACAAATTATATTGTATATACACAATTTATTGAATTCTCTAGGCATGCATATTGGAGTGGGGAGCTAGGGCGTCTTCCTAACCCGGGAATAGAACCTGGGTCTCCTACGTTTCAGGCAGAATATTTACCATCTGAGTCACCAGGAAAGCCTGATATATATTTATCAATACATAATTTATCAATATATATAGATAGATAGGAAAATTCTGAAGACTCTGTGAGAGATGCTCAAAGTAGGACAAGAATGGAATCAGGGGACACATAGGGAGACTACTGCAGTGCCCTAGGTCAGAAGGAGAAAAAGTCACAGGGGAGAGTGTTTGCAGTGAAAAGGGAGAGAAATGGATCGTGTTGACACAGTGATCACCTAGGTTGAAGTGTGGAGGCCAAGAAAGTGGGGCCAAGATGGTTCTAATACTGATTGGGCATATGTGTAGGCGCCGGTGTATTCAACTAAATTCAAAATGTTTTAGTGGGTGGATGAGATTATCAGTAGTAAATAAAAAGATAAAATTTTGAATATTAAGTATTGAAATGTCTGTCTTTGAGACCCTTATTGGAGAAGTTTGGCTCTGAAGGGTGATAGAAAAATAAGGAAGTAGTTGACAAGAGATGTGGAATCAGCAGAGGTGATGTTGATAAATAGCCCTTTCTAAATTCCCTTGATGATAAAAGTTACCTGGAGTTTTTTTTTTTTATCAAATGTCCAAATTCCACTCTCCTTTCCTGCAGATTCTGAATTAGTAGCTTGGGTTAGACCTGGATATTTGAATATTTAATAAGTTCCCTCTGGTGATTCTTTTACTAGGGTAATTTGAGAAACAATGTAGTAGAACATACTTTTATGGCAATAATCTTGCAGAAATAAAGAGCCTGCTTATGCAGGAGAGAGGGAAAGAGACTGGATACACAGGGGATGGAGAGGAGAGAGAGAAAGGCATTTGCCTCTGACATTGGAAGCATACTTCCTCTCTCTCTTCTAATTACAGGAAAGGAGGACTCTCCTCTCTTGTAATTATGGGAAAGAAGAACACCAGTATGTTTTTGTTTTGCTGCTGGAATTTCCCATCTGATGGCTTGTATTTTCTCAATAAAGCATGTGGCAAGGGCATTACTGGAAAATTGAAAGGGACGAGGAATATGTGTAATCAGCTATGAAAAAGAATAAAACAATCATTGTCAAAAGTGGGAAAGAAAATTTTCTAGAGAAAAATAAGATCTCTTGACATTGTTGCATGGCAACATAAGGTTGTCATTAATAAATTTATAAAGGCATAATCTGCCCAGCTGTGCATTTTAATGTCAATAAGAAAACATAAGCACAATTTCTAAAGTTTTTATAGTGAATTAAGAAAATACGTTCCCTAAAATTACCTATTTTGTGACAAAATAAATGGAATATATTAAAGCATTACATAATATTACATAATATAGTATTACATAATAAAGTATTACATAATATATGCTGTTACTTTAATAAGAATGGAATAGTGAATTTAACAAAATTTGAATATGATAATATACAATGACATAATATGATCTGATATTAAGATTAATTTCCCATATAGAATTGGGTTTAAATATCTAGATAATACTACATGAGCTAGTTTTTGTATTGGTAGTGACCCTATGGAAGTGGCTTGAATGCTGTTTCATGATATGGAAATAGTTGAAAAGATATGCTTTTTTGCTATTGAATAAAGTTTAAAAGAAATGGCTTCAGCATATAAAATGAGGACCGTATGGCTCAGGGAAAGGCAGGTTTGTTATCCGATTGGTTGTTAAACTGTCAGGTGGGTTTCTAAATGAGTCTGCACAGTCTCATTCTGAAATTTAGGACAGAGATTCATTGCAGGATAAGTTATCAGTAGTTTTACCTACTGGATATATATTAATAAATTCAATGTTATTGATTTCCTAAAAGTTATTTTTAACAAATAATCTATGACTCTTGTATACTTACATTAAGATTTTGATGCAAATTCTCTTTATTCATTTTATTCAAATGTAATGTAAAAGCTAGATCATATATGCTCGGTATAATTGTTTCCATTAAGGTAAAAAATTACATACTCTAAGTGCATTAGCAAGTACTCTACCATGTTGAAAGTCACAACTCTTAATACCTGTCAGTGAAAACAACAGATGTGCACAAAAATAAGAAAATTCTTTCCTATAAGGTATTATATTAAATCTTTTATACACGAGTCACAGTGAATCATCATTATGCAGTATCTATACATGTCAATTAATATTGTGGACTTTTGTGCACAGTAGGTATAGTTTTTTTTTTTTACTAAAACTCTGTAATTTAAGAACACATTATCAAAATGTAGAACTGTTTTTCACTTATGTGTGCAATGAGCATATAATTGACATTTCTCAAAACCATTAGGACAACTCGGTGATTCTCAGCTGGGAGGATTATGCATCAAGTCTAATGGGCATCGTGCCCTCAGGGTTGCCTCATGGCGGCAACGTGTTGACATTGGTGTTGCTGTCCAGAAACACTGACATTATTATACTCTTAGTTTTACCCTTCACAGTGTCTAACAAAGTAATTGGCACATAATATGGGTTAAACAAAGATTTGTTTAATCAAGGGAAAATTGCATTCTGCTAGCCAGTGCAATGACTTGGTGGCACTATTATTATTTTTGTAATTTTATTTTCAATAAGGATTCAATCAAGACTTTGCTAGAATTCCCCAACACTCTAGATTTCCTTTTTTTTTGTTTAAGTAACAGAGAATGGAAATAATCTATGTGCTCAGGGTTTCTATTGTCCAAATACTGAAGCCTGAATGTATACGTGCTTCTAGGTAAGATGCAAGTTAAAAAATATCAGAACTTTATCAGTGTCATTAAGTAGAATGAGATTTCCTCCTGAAAGTTTAAAAAGGAAAGAAAAATGTCTTTCTGGTCTTGAGGAATATAAGTTTCAAAGTATGCAGTTGGGGGAGTGGAAGAGAAAAATGAACACCTTGGAGATAAAAATACATTCATCTCAGAGAGTGTGCAGGATGTAAAATCAAATGTGTCACCTTGCTGCTGCACTTGTGATGATCTTCAGACTGCCTGGGTTCCGGATAAGCTTGTCCAGAATGCTGACAATCTGCTCAAACTTGGGTCTGTTGTTTCTGTCTTTCTGCCAGCAGTCTAGCATCAGCTGATACAACGCAGCTGGGCAGTCCATGGGAGGTGGCAGTCGATAGCCTTCATCCACCGCTTTAATTACCTATGTGAGAAGCAAAGTTTCCGGGGACTTAAAGAGGTGGAATTTCTTTTATTATAACACTTCTTTTTGGGCAGGTCACACTTATATGTATATTTCAAAGTAAAGTGAAAAGGGTTTCATTTTAAATTTCTTAAAAAGATAACAGCTTATTAAATAAATATTATTCATGTCTGAAAATGTTATATAAATAAGTTCGAGACAGAGAAAGTGGATTTAAGAAAGAAAAGTTTGTATAGTAATTTTCTGGATTAAAATTAAAAGAAATGTTCTATGATACAGGAAATTCAGTAAACTATAAAGAAACTCTTATGTGGTAATACATATTTCTGTGAAAATTATATATAAATGGATGAATGCAGAAAAAAAATACCACAGATTTTTAGCTATATCACAATTAAAATGGTACCTCTCAAATTGTAGTCAGTTCCTTTGTTAAAAGCCCATGGGTTGAACAATTAAGTGACTCTTAGCAAATCAGCATTTTTAAATCATGTAAAGTCATGATTTTCAAACATTACTCTGTATCAGAATCATCTGGAGAACTTATTAATACACAGATAGTTAATCTCTGATTCAATAACTCTGGGGAAAGTCCTGAGAATTTGCATTCCTACAAATTCCCAGATATTGCTAAAGCTGCTGGTCCAGAGAGCACATTTTGAGATCCTCTGATACAGAAAGAATTTGGAAAATAGAGATGTGGAAAAGTGAGTCCGATTTTCCCAGTGTCATTATAAAACGTGGCTTGTTTGAAGAGGTCCAGAAAGATTTTTATATCCAAATACACTAAAAGCAATTTTATATGTAGTGAGTAGGAAATGACTAAAAGTGTCTCAGCTTTCCTTCTTATGTGTCTTTGAGATCATGCTCACAGTTTCTGGCTAAGCATAAAGAAAACTCTCTGTGTGCTGAATCCATATGCCAATAGCATCCTTGCACTAAGCATGAGCAAAGCCTGACTTATAAAAACAAAAATCCTTTTGAAAAATCATATCACAGTTATAATAGAAAGTTAATGATTATTTTCTCTATATCGAGACTTCAATTTATATAACTAACTTCATGTGCAAGTTTAATACATTATAAGAAAAAGCATGTTATAGATTGGTTGTTTGGTCTGACTTTGGGAAATACTATATTTAAGTAAACAAAATGTTGGCACAGATGCATTAGTTGAATCTACAAAGGATGGCAGAGTGTATCTTACTAATGTTATACTGAAACAATTTTGTAGCAAAAATAATTCAAACATTTCTTGATATCTATTGGCCATTTTGTCAGGCACTTATTTCATTACATTTTATTACAAATGTTTTCTTTTTGTCTCACTTCTAAACCCCTGCTTTAGGGAAAAATGTGAAGCTGTCAGAGCAACTCAATTAATATCTTTATAAGATTTGGAAACAATTTCGTCTCTTCGAAGTATTCTGTTTCAATGTCACAAACTGGGAGCCACCTGGTTTCATTATGCTCCACTTCCTTGCACAGCTTGATCTCTTAATCTGAACCCATAACTCATAGACTACAAATACTTACATCCTGATTGGACATCTCCCAGTATGGTCTCTCTCCGTAGGACATCACCTCCCAGAGAACAATCCCGTAACTCCACACATCGCTGGCTGATGTGAATTTGCGGTAGGCTATGGCTTCTGGTGATGTCCACCGGATTGGGATCTTCCCTCCCTTGGAATGTAAAATTGTATATACATACACGATCAATGACTAAAACATACTATATACATTATCATCTAAAATTTGACTTAATTTGTCAGGGTATTTCTTTTATGAAATGGACTGTGGGTTTCTTCTGATATATCTCGATGTTCATCTATTCTAATACCAATGAGTGAGTGGCAAAGGGAAAAACATTTGAAAATTGCTAAAATGCTGACATTTTATATCAGTTATGGCACATTTATCAGTCATCTGTAACAACAACTTAAAATAGATAGGATATATCATATATTAGAATTAATTGAGGTGGATGTGTGTGCTTAGTCGCTCAATTATGTCCGACTCTTTGCGACCCCATGGATGGTAGCCCGTCTGGCTCTTCTGTCCATGGGGGGTCTCCAGGCAAGAATATTGGAGTGGGTTGCCATGCCCTCCTCCAGAGGATCTTCCCAACCCAGGGATCAAATCCAGGTCTATTAATTGATGTATCTCAAATCAACTTTTATTGATTTCAAAGATTTATGCATGAACAAACAAACTTAGTGCTAATGTAGACTTGTAAAGAATTTATACCACTTCTTGACATACAATTTCTTGTAGGTATTTGTTAACTAAATGCATTGCAAATGAAATTATACATCTAAAAACACTTTAATATATTCATCAATCATCTTAATTAATTTACTCAGTTCCTCACTCTACCATTAGCTACTGAAGTACCCTCCATGTACAAAGTAGACACCATATGAGCTTGAAAGATATAATAACTACCATCTGAGAATTTACAGTCTAGAGCAGGTATTGCTTCTATGAGTTATGGGAGATATAAATGTATAACTCCCATGGAATTTGCTCTCAGTTTAATAAATACATTTAATAAAGACGTGCTGAGTAGTAACCACATGGAAGTATTATGGTAGTCACTCTGGGTGAGACAAACATAAATAACACACTGGCCCTTCTGTTTGGGAAATATCAAGCAAATAGTAATGATAATTAGTTGTTGTGAATAACTAAATGCAGGGAGAAATAAGTAGTGCTTCACATCTGAAACTTTACAATAGAATCATCTTGGGCTCATGCTGATTAAAACAGAAATTCTGATTCAGTAGTTCCAGAGTGTAGGCAGGGTCTGCAGGTGATTCGGGAGCATTTTAGAGATCAGATCCTGCCTGCATTGGGAAAGAAGGCGGTAGTGTAACTGCCGTGATGCAGAACATGGAGCCAAGTTTCTCATTTGAGAAACTGAGGCGGTCACATATGAATTGAGCCTTGTAAATTGTACCAAATTTTATATAAGCAGGAAAAAGGGATAGATTTTCCAAAGAATTCATATCATCAAAATGTTATACTATATTCATCAAAGTGTGTTCTATTGCCGTTTACCCCATAGGACTTCACTGCCTCTTAAGCAATGCTCGAGGGTGACAATATATTGCTTTAGAGAAACGAATTAATCACTTGGGAGGTAAGTTATTAAATCTCATTATGCTTGAATTTCCTCACCTGTTATTTTGGAAATGAACAGTTCATAGCATCGTTGTGAGGCTAAATGACAAATTTCAGTAAAATCTCTAGCATAGCTCCTGGCATACAGTAAAGCCTCAAGAAACATTAGCTTAATACTGCCACACTTTTAGAGAAATGGCATAAATCAAAGCACAGAGGAGGAAAATATATGTTCTGGAAAAACAGTTTCCAGTGTGGTAATACTACAGAAAATGTGGAGACATGTAATGGGAGAGGATGGCGAAAGGTCGAATTGGCTTTAATCACAGCAACATTGAGCAAGTGTTATCCTTGAGAGGAGAGTGGCATGTGCGATTGGAACTATCTCAGTAAACTGCTTGACACGTTTCTTCGATATTTTCACACAAGAGAGCTGTTCAGAAAGAGTACTGTCAGGAGGTCTTTGAAGGCGGTCAGGCTTACACGGGGTCTTGAAGGATGCATGCGACTGCAGAGAAGTGAGCACAAAAAGAACTGGGCACAGCCTTCTTGAGATGATTCCAGCCTGAGGGTTGTCCATGATTTCTACCAGTGCAGCAAAATCAAGTTGGAGAGATGGGGGCTGGACTAGGGGAGCTTTGGGAGTTAGTGAGAAGCCCTATAGAGCTCAGCGTGCATTGGAGTAAAGATGATCCAGAACCAGAAAGCAAGATAGAAAACACTATGGAGAAGTCCCCCACTGTTCACCTAACACTATCACAAAATTGTTTGCTAATTGGCTACACTCCAATACAAAATAAAAAGTTTTAAAAAAGAGGGCTTCTTTCCTTAGAAGTTGCTCCTTTATTTTCCATCTCACTTACACTCACTTATTCATTCTAATTTTTAGAGTTTGTATTCTTTTCAACAAAAATGCAAAAGATCCTTTTTATATTTAAATTTGGAGGGTTCCCCCCCCCCGCCCCGTCTAATATTGCCCTTTATCTGCCAATACATTCAGTGCTAATAATAATAATGATAATATTTTAAAAAAGAAATTAACTTACTTGCACCTGCCGAGACCAGGTTTGGTTTTTAAGGATTCAAGATTTCAAATACTATCCCATCATTTTGATAAAAACAGAACTACACATGTGCCATGTAACTGAATCTATTCAGGATGCCAAATGGAATTAAAGCGCATACATTCTTTCTCTTTTAAAGAACTCTGAGAATTAGAAGTCAAACAAATTGTATTCATGGGGCAAAGAAAAGATAATATTTAAAAATCTCAGCTGAATGTCTTATCTTTGCTACAGACACTTTACCATTTCCTTTCCTTTGCCCAAAACAATTTATCAGTAGCACAAAAATTGCACTAAAGAAAGAAAGCTTTCCACGTTGAAAACTTTGTATCTATTAAGAAAATATAAGGCACAGATATGTGTCACCTTATCAAGATCTCTTGAAATAAAAATACAGACATAAAGAAAAAATATCCAAACCAATAGATTGATGACAACCATAGACAATGTGTTTTAGACTGATTGGTTTTGTGCCCTGAAAATGAAGTGATAATCATACATTCAAGATTCTCATCCTGCCCCTAGGTAGCCATCACTGGGTAAAGAAGAGAATGAAGATGATTAAGGATTATTGATTTGCATTCAGGGATTTTTTTGTCATTGGCAATAGATTTATAATATACATAAAGCAACAAGTAAAGTGTCTAATCATTAATAGAGTACTCAATAAGTGTTTTGCCCTTTCTTCCATTCCAGTTCCCTTCAAATAGCACACTTTTACAATTTGTGTAAAGAATTTGATAAATGAATATATAAAGGAAAGCTTATTGCCAACTATTAATACAAAGTATTCAACTTTATCATTTGTTTTTATTGTTGCTAAAAATTCAACAGAGTCAGAAGAGTTTTATAATTTTTTTACTTTTTCCATGATCAGTAAGCAACTTGGCACTCTGTCTTCAAATGAGAGACAAATAAGCCAACATATTCATAGTATACACTTAATTAGAAATCAAACTACAGGAGCAATTCTGAGCTCATAATATTGTAGAGTTTGAGGAAGGATGAGTGTCCTGTTATTACAAACACTTTAAACTGAACATTGTAGTTTCAAATACTTTATATTCCAGATTAGTAAAATAAATGTGAATAGTAGCTTTTAGCCTATGAAAGTGTGTTTGTCACTCAGTCATGTCCAATTCTTTGTGACCCCCTGTACAACAGCCTGCCAGGCTCCTCTGTCCGTGGATTCTCTAAGCAAGAATCCTGGAGTGGGTAGCCATTCCCTTCTCCAGGGAATCTTTCTGACCCAGGCATAGAACCCAGGTCTCCCTCATTGGAGGCAGATTCTTTACCATCTGAGGCACCAGGTGAGCCCTCTTGTCCCATATATTGCCATAAATAAATTGTGACCAAACTATCATTTGAAATCATAAGCCTATGAAAAGTTGAACAGGTTATAAAGCTAAAGATAATAAGCATAAGGTACATGAGTCTGTGCTCACTGCTGAGAGCAACTATTTTAGATATTATCTTGCAAATGTGCAAAACAGGCACTCAATACATGCTCATTACTTGCACCGAATTCCCTTCTTCTTAAATACATGCTATTGTTTTTTCTTGGGAATCTTTTGCTCTGCCTGTTTTTTTAGAATTCGAAGACTTCTTGTTTGAACATCCTATTCAAATGTGAACTTACTGGTGGAACATTTTAGAACCTTCTAGGCTAAGATGGTGACTTCATTTTCTGTGATCCTTCTACTACTTAATTACTCTGACTAGATCAGGATGTCCAGAGGAGTCACTGCCTTTCCCCCTTCCTCTCTGCATCCCCACAGCTTAAAACAAGAGTCTGACTTTTTAGATTAGGATTAACTATTTTATGAATTTAGAATAGCAGATTTTACTGGAGGTCTATGATAATTTTAAGAATTAAAAAAATAAGCAGTTCATTTTAAGAAAATAATACACTAAATTAAATTTTTTCAGAATATATGTAAGTATTAAGAGTGAGAAAATAAATATCATAATAATAGTTTAAAAAATCATACAATTTTTGGATATACTCTTCTTTCCCTCATTTACATTTTAATAATGCTGTTAGTCTCATGATGATAGTACATTTAAGAATTGCTGAGCATCAATTTTTCACAGTATCTATTAGATTATTAAACTATTGTTAGGGGAAACAGACTGAAATTGCTCACCCTGACCCAGGCACCACAGTAACCATTTGCCGGAGTTATTTTATGACAGAAGGTCCTGGTAAGAAACACAGAACTAACAAGCAACCACCAACTAAAAGAATTTGGGAAAGGTCAAAAGTTTCATGTGCCTTATCAACTTCAAAGAATCTTCCTCACTCAAATCCATCTTGGTTGAGAGTGCCACCAGGAAGGATCCTGAGGCAGAATAATTGGCCAGACACAACCCAGAAGCTAATCCCGTCACCATAAAACCTGAGTTTGCAAGCCACGTGGCAGAGCAGTCCTCACAGTTTCCCTCACCTTCCTGCTCCCCACCTGGGTGTCCCTTCCCAATAAAGTCTCTTGCTTTGTCAACACGTATGTCTCCTTGGCCAATTCATTTCTGAGTGTTAGACAAGAGCCTACTCTCCAGTCCTGGAAGGGGCCGCCCTTCCTGCAATGCTGTCTCACAGGATGTTGTATGGACTAAGTATTTTAGAGTTTTCAGAACGTTATAACGATATTCATTTGACTCTATAAACTATATACCTCCTAGATCAACTGTCTCGATATTAATTTTGTAGGAACTTTTCCATCCTAAAAATATCACCAATAATTTAATAAGCATGTTTAATCTATGCACATGATTATTACTTCATTCCTTTGTGGATGAGGCTAAGTAAAATCTTAAAACATGAAAATAATTATGCAAAAGATAGATTCAAATGCTGACTAAAATATGCAGCATATTTACCTGTAGGTGAATGATTATTTATGAGTTTACACCCATGACATTTTAAAATTGAAATCAAAACATCAAAAGTAAAATGGTCATGTTTAATATTTAAAGCTTGGAGTTGGAAAAAAAAATTAAACTTTCAACAGATCAAAAGCAAAAGAGAATAAAATTTAAGAAGAATAAAAAGATGTACTATTTGTTAAGTTATGTGTGATATATCAAAGTTCAACATTATAGAAGACCTGATGGCAGATGGCTAGTCTGTTGCATAATAGTTTTTCACAAATGGCAGTGTATGCCACGTTATCCCCTGTAACTTCCAGTCCAGTGTGGACAGGAGAAGTTATAAAGTATCTGAGAGACATTTGATCCCAACTGTCATTCTTTACACATTCTTTACACATGTTGGGTAACTTTAGATCAAAGTCTATATATAGTAACAATTTTGACATTCTAAACCAGATTAATTCTTTGCTTTAGGGGCTGTCCTGTGTATTGTAGTATGTTTACTAGCATCCTTGACCTCTGCTCACTAGATGACATCAGTATCCTTCCAATTGTGACAACTAAAATGTCTCTAGAAATATCAAATATCCCCTGGGGAGCAAAATCATCCTTATTTGAATACTATTGTTTTAGACTGTTTGTGACAAATCCAATCAACAAGGGAAAATGATTCAAATGGGATCCAGGATTTAACTGGATTTTCTGTAGACTAAGTGAAATCCTTTCTTTTTTCTTTTTTCTCACCATTAGCACACTTTTCACAGATATTTTTACTCCTGTTCTAGTCTAGGACTAAAGTTATTCAACTTCATCAAAGTTAATGTTCTGATATGTGGATCTTTGTAAATATAACAGCATCCCCTTGAGATTTTTCTATTTTCTATTTTCTTCTTTCTTTCTTGTTTCCATTCTTTAATTTTTTGAAAAGAAGCTAACTTTCTATTGCTAGGAAAACTTATACTAAGCATCAATTTCTTGTTAGATGGTGGCCTCAATAAAAAAAGTTTGGTAAGAAATAAGTTTTTCCTGCAAAAGCAAACAGTATCCATGGCTACAAAACATAAATGCCATTGGCATAGTAAGACATTGGATAAAAGTCCTTGAGGGCTCAATCTGGTTCTGAAATAAGGGTGAAAGAAGAAGCTGTGGCCCATAAATTTTAATTTAGTCACACTTCACGATAACTCTCTTTGCCTTCAAGCTGAGCATCTGTAGATCTGAGACTATCAAAATAAAATCAATTTAACATACAATAGTCTGACTCACAAAATTTCCTATAAGTAATGCATCGCAGCATTTATTTACATTTCTGCTTCTGATTGGACCACAATTCCTCTTTCTTAACCCCTCCCACTCCAACAAATTTGAGCTCACATTTTTTGACTTATGTTTTTTTCTTCTTTTTCACATTAAGAAATTGCCTTTTCAGTTTATACATGAAAGGGACATTTTACATTTTTAGATGCTTACTAAACACATCCTTCAATGAGCTATCCCCAAATTTGGATTTGATGAGACAAATGATGTCATCATTTGGCATACTGCCTTCCTGACACAGTAAAACTTTCTAATGCAACTGTTATTAATGAGCTTAAACTTTGAAATCAGTTGGCAATTTAGGTTTTGGTTGGTAAAATGCTACTAGGCGTTCAGAAAAGTAAAGTGCCAGATAGTTTCTATAAAAGTAATTTATGAGGATGTACTTTTCACAATATTTTAACAGATCATAAAAAGAAACATTTACTTAAGGTGGTCTTTCTACCCACATGTAAGCTCCCCAGATATTTCTGTATTTGAGAAAAGTCTCCAATTGCCTGGAGCAAGCCCAGATTCATAGCATATGAACTGTGTATAAAACCTCAACTGCAGAGGAACCTCCAGTCCAAATTCAACAGAATTAGAAGTTAATGCTTGTTCCTCGTATTTACAATACTGAACCCAGGGCCAGTTCCTCCCAATGCAAGAGTCTCATCTATGACAGTAACTGGGCCTGCAGGGGGACTTATGGTTGGTCACTTATTCTGTTTGGATTCTTAAGTTTAGTAAGAATTAAGAGTTGTCGTTTCTAGGCTTAGCTTTGACCGTATTATCTAATTTTTGCCCCAAGTGTCTTAGCCTCTCTTTGCAGATATCTTATCATTCCTAAACCAAGGTTCATGGGAAACATAAAACTTGACTCTATGTTTAAAGTTCTATCTCTAGGAGCTATGCTAACTTATAGACTTTTGCTCTTCAACTTTCAAATTTCTATCCAAGGGTGGTGATATTTTTAAAATTAATTAATTTGGACTCTTAAAGATGATCCTAACTTTGGACTAAACTGCATACCTATTAGCTGTAATATCTGGATTTGCTTTCATTGAATATTTACAGAAAACTAAAAGAAGAATAAAATGATACAGGTAAAGATACTAAGGATGTTCTGGGCAGAGGCATTATATAATTGCTGAACTCTAATATAGGATTAAAGTAGAGAGTCCCAAACAGGATAAATCCAAGGCGAAACACCCCAAGACACATATTAATCAAATTAACAAAGATCAAACACAAAGAACAAACATTAAAGGCAGCAAGGGAGAAACAACAAATAACACACAAAGGGATTCCCATAAGGATAACAGCTGATCTATCAATAGAAACCCTTCAGGCCAGAAGGGAATGGCAGGACATACTTAAAGTAATGAAAGAGAATAACCTACAACCTAGATTATTCTACCCAGCAAGGATCTCATTCAGATATGAAGGAGAATTCAAAAGCTTTACAGACAAGCAAAAGCTGAGAGAATTCAGCACCACCAAACCAGCTCTTCAACAAATACTAAAGGATCTTCTCTAGACAGGAAACACAGAAAGGTGGTATAAACGTGAACCCCAAACAACAAAATAAATGGCAACGGGACCATACCTATCAATAATTACCTTAAATGTAAATGGGTTGAATGCCCCAACCAAAAGAATGGATACAAAAGCAAGACCCCTATATATGCTGTCTACAAGAGACCTAACTCAAAACAAGGGACACATACAGACTAAAAGTTAAGGGCTGGAAAAAAATATTCACGCAAATGGAGACCAAAAGAAAGCAGGAGTCGCAATACTCATATCAGATAAAATAGACTTTCAAATAAAGGCTGTGAAAAGAGACAAAGATGGACACTACATAGTGATCAAAGGATCAATCCAAGAAGAAGATATAACAATTATAAATATATATGCACCCAACATAGGAGCACCGCAATATGTAAGGCAAATGCTAACGAGTATGAAAGAGGAAATTAATAGTAAAACAATAATAGTAGGAGACTTTAATACCCCACTCACAACTATGGATAGATCAACTAAACAGAAAGTGAACAAGGAAACAAAAACTTTAAAGGACACAATGGACCAGCTAGACCTAATTGACATCTATAGGACGTTTCACCCCAAAACAATCAACTTCACCTTTTTCTCAAGTGCACACGGAACCTTCTCCAGAATAGATCACATCCTGGGCCATAAATCTAGTCTTGGTAAATTCAAAAAAATTTAAATCATTCCAGTCATCTTTTCTGACCACAGTGCAGTAAGATTAGATCTCAATTACAGGAAAAAAATTATTAAAAATTCAAACATATGGAGGCTAAACAACATGCTTCTGAATAACCAACAAATCATAGAAGAAATCAAAAAAGAAATCAAAATATGCATAGAAATGAATGAAAATGAAAACACAACAACCCAAAACCTATGGGACACTGTAAAAGCAGTGCTAAGGGGAAGATTCATAGCATTACAGGCCTACCTCAAGAAACAAGAAAAAAGTCAAATAAATAACCTAACTCTACACCTAAAGCAACTAGAGAAGGAAGAAATGAAGAACCCCTGGGTTAGTAGAAGGAAAGAAATCTTAAAAATTAGGGCAGAAATAAATGCAAAAGAAACTAAAGAGACCATAGCAAAAATCAACAAAGCTAAAAACTGGGTTTTTTGAAAAAATAAACAAAATTGACAAACCATTAGCAAGACTCATTAAGAAACAAAGGGATAAGAACCAAATTAACAAAATTAGAAATGAAAATGGAGAGATCACAACAGACAACACTGAAATACAAAGGATCATAAGAGACTACTACCAGCAGCTCTATGCCAATAAAATGGACAACTTGGAAGAAATGGACAAGTTCTTAGAGAGGTATAACTTTCCAAAACTGAACCAGGAAGAAATAGAAGATCTTAACAAACCCACCACAAGCAAGGAAATTGAAACTGTAATCAGAAATCTTCCAGCAAACAAAAGCCCAGGACCAGATGGCTTCACAGCTGAATTCTACCAAAAATTTAGAGAAGAGCTAATACCTATCTTACTCAAACTCTTCCAGAAAATTGCAGAAGAAGGTAAACTTCCAAACTCATTCTATGAGGCCACCATCACCCTAATTCCAAAACCAGACAAAGATGCCACAAAAAAAGAAAACTACAGGCCAATATCACTGATGAACACAGATGCAAAAATCCTTAACAAAATTCTAGCAAACAGAATCCAACAACATATTAAAAAAATCATTCATCATGACCAAGTGGGCTTTATCCCAGGAATGCAAGGATTCTTTAATATCCACAAATCAATCAATGTAATACACCACATTAACAAATTGAAAGATAAAAACCACATGATTATCTCAATAGATGCAGAAAAAGCCTTTGACAAAATTCAACATCCATTTATGATTAAAACTCTCCAGAAAGCAGGAATAGAAGGAATATACCTCAACATAATAAAAGCTATATATGACAAACCCACAGCAAGCATCACCCTCAATGGTGAAAAATTGAAAGCATTTCCCCTGAAATCAGGAACAAGACAAGGGTGCCCACTCTCACCACTTCTATTCAACATAGTTTTGGAAGTGTTGGCCACAGCAATCACGGCAGAAAAAGAAGTAAAAGGAATCCAGATAGGAAAAGAAGAAGTGAAACTCTCTCTGTTTGCAGATGACATGATCCTCTACATAGAAAACCCTAAAGACTCTAACAGAAAATTACTAGAGCTAATCAACGAATACAGTAAAGTTGCAGGATATAAAATTAACACACAGAAATCTCTGGTATTCCTATACACTAACAATGAGAAAACAGAAAGAGAAATTAAGGAAACAATACCATTCACCACTGTAACAAAAAGAATAAAATACTTAGGAGTATATCTACCTAAAGAAACAAAAGACCTATACATAGAAAACTATAAAACACTGATGAAAGAAATCAAAGAGGACATAAACAGATGGAGAAATATACCGTGTTCATGGATTGGAAGAATCAATATTGTCAAAATGGCTATACTACCCAAAGCAATCTATAGATTCAATGCAATCCCTATCAAACTACCAAAGGTATTTTTCACAGAACTAGAACAAATAATTTCACAATTTGTATGGAAATACAAAAAACCTCAAATAGTCAAAGTAACCTTGAGAAAGAAGAATGGAACTGGAGGAATCAACCTGCCTGACTTCAGACTCTACTACAAAGCCACAGTCATCAAGACAGTATGGTACTGGCACAAAGACAGAAATATAGATCAATGGAACAGAATAGAAAGCCCAGAGATAAATCCACGAGCCTATGGTCACCTTATCTTTGACAAAGGAGGCAAGGATATATAATGGAAAAAAGACAACCTCTTTAACAGGTGGTACTGGAAAAACTGGTCAACCACCTGTAAAAGAATGAAACTAGAACACTTTCTAACACCATACACAAAAATAAACTCAAAATGGATTAAAGATCTAAATGTAAGACCAGAAACTATCAAACTCCTAGAGGAGAACATAGGCAAAACACTCTCCGACATAAATCACAGCAGGATCCTCTATGACCCACATCCCAGAATTTTAGAAACAAAAGCAAAAATAAACAAATGGGACCTAATGAAACTTAAAAGCTTTTGCACAACAAAGGAAACTATAAGCAAGGTGAAAAGACAGCCCTCAGATTGGGAGAAAATAATAGCAAACGAAGCAACAGACAAAGGATTAATCTCAAAAATATACAAGCAACTCCTCCAGCTCAACTCCAGAAAAATAAATGACCCAATCAAAAAATGGGCCAAAGAACTCAACAGACATTTCTCCAAGGAAGACATATAGATGGCTAACAAACACATGAAAAGATGCTCAACATCACTCATTATCAGAGAAATGCAAATCAAAACCACAATGAGGTACCATTACACGCTAGTCAGGATGGCTGCTATCCAAAAGTCTATAAGCAATAAATGCTGGAGAGGGTATGGAGAAAATGGAACCCTCTTACACTGTTGATGGGAATGCAAATTAGTACAGCCACTATGGAAAACAGTGTGGAGATTTCTTAAAAAGCTGGAAATAGAACTTCCATACGACCCAGCAATCCCACTTCTGGGCATACACACCGAGGAAACCAGATCTGAAAGAGACACATGCACCCCAATGTTCATTGCAGCACTGTTTATAATAGCCAGGACATGGAAGCAACCTAGATGCCCATCAGCAGACGAATGGATGAGGAAGCTGTGTTACATATACACCATGGAATATTACTCAGCCATTAAAAAGAATTCATTTGAGTCAGTTCTAATGAGATGGATGAAACTGGAGCTCATTATACACATATATATGGAATTTAGAAAGATGGTAACAATAACCCTATATGCAAAACAGAAAAAAAGACTCAGATGTATAGAACAGACTTGTGGACTCTGTGGGAGAAGGCGAGGGTGGGATGTTTCAAGAGAATAGCATCGAAACATGTATATTATCTAGGGTGAAACAGATCACCAGCCCAGGTTGGATGCATGAGACAAGTGCTCGGGCCTGGTGCACTGGGAAGACCCAGAGGGATCAGGTGGAGAGGGAGGTGGAGGGGGGGGACCGGGATGGGGAATACATGTAAATCCATGGCTAATTCATTTCAGTGTATGACAAAAACCACTGCAATGTTGTAGAGTAATTAGCCTCCAACTAATAAAAATAAACGGAAAAAAAATAAAATAAAATAAAGTAGTCCAAATCCTTGTTCATTTTGTCCAGAAACAGCAGTTAGAGTAGGATTCACGCAGTAAACCTGTTCTTTGAAGATCTGCAATTTGGTTCTCTAAGTTTAATGAATTTAGACAGTTTACATGAGACATTTGGCTAAAAGCCCTGAATTTTTCAGATGTTTAACTAAGATCAGCTCATTCACTGTGGGCTAGGGGGCTTCATGTCTTGATTTCTAAAGAAAAGGAATATAATTGCTGAAATCTTTGGACATTGAAGCCTAGAATTTTATGTCAGCCCCAATTTTTCTCTAATTACATGCACAAATCTCTCCTTACTGGTTTAGGAAATGCTTGGCTGATCCATATTTCACATGCCTGCCTATGAGCTCCATCAGGTCATACCTAGAGTGACAAAGGCCTTTGAAGAGTTTATCTTAGTAAACCCAGAGTAATTGAGTGTTTAACCTGGAGGCAAATACTGGCTTCTCAGGTTAGAATTGGAACTATAGAGATAAATCATTTGACTTAAGAATTTAGGATCTATCTATTGTCAGGAAGTAAACTTCATTCACTGCAGACAACAGGAGACACCAAGGTGAAGGGCAATCCAAGAACACTCTCAGGGGAAGCATCTGTTTGAATCCCCAGTAGTTCAAATCTAAAAGCCATTGAGAGAATTGTTTCAGCAGATGTTGATTGCCACCAGAGATCAGAGACAGATGATCTCTCAGGTAGCAGAAGTCAATACTTTGAACTTTTGAAATTTTTCAATATTACATGAGATGCTTAAGAATTTCTTAAAAGTATTCACCTTGTGCTCTATTAAGAAGTAACTCTATGACTATCCAGGAAATAAAGTACAAACAAACAACTTTTCTGTTACTTTCAGACTCACATAATACAATATAAAATTAGGTTATCTGATGTATATGTTCAACAAAGCAATAAAAAAATTGGTGGATAAGACTAAATATACATCCTAATATGGATACAGGTCTTTTAAATGTTCAAAGAGATTTTAAATGTTAAACTTTGTGTTTTATATATACTGAATTCCTACTTTATTTATTAAAGGTTATAGAAATTCTTTTGAAAGTGAATTTTTAGCACTTGGAACACAATTTTCCAAAAAAGCCATATTAAGAGGTAAACAAGTCAGAAAGACTTATTCAATATACTAGGGATACTGTATATTTACAATAAAAATAATGAAACAAAAGTATTAAATTCATTCTATTAGAAATCAACCAAAAAAGTACATAACTTTAGTAAGCTTGGTTCCTTGGTTTAATCAATACTGATAACTAAAAAATTAAAGAGTTTGAGAATTTCATTATCTGCTGAGACAATTCTGATTAGACATCAAGAAAATGGTTCCCTTGTATGTTTGGTAAAGATTGCTTCAAATATGTGGGCAGTTCCAGACCAATGGCTAGCAAATGAAAGGGAAAAAATAATGGGAGTGGACTTGAACCATGGCATATACAACTGTGATCGAAAAAGAATCATAGGACAGGAATGAGTCTAATTATTAGCCATCCCACACATCAAGTGATAGGACTGGCTTGGGACAATCTCAACTGCCTATGCCAAAGTAGTTGGGGCTGGTCACTGGCTTCAGCAACTATGGGAAAAGCTTCAGGCAATGTGCCATCACAAATCTGAAAATAGGGGATATTCACAAATCAACTGGAAAAGTTTTAGAAACTGATTTTTACTAAGCTTCCAGGGCTCACTGACACTATAGGCTGGCTCAGTCATTACTCATTTGTTTTTTAGTCTGAGTTATATCATTAATCTGTGTACTTAATTTGCCTTGCAAAGTGAGCCTGTTGGAATTAGAGAAATTATTAAAGTTATTTCATTAAACTGAAAAGTGGTTAAGGCAAAATGAACCTGGCCTAGTAACCTTAATATTTACATTTTCTCCTTTACTGTCATCAATTTTCTGTCCTAATGTCATTTTATCAGAGAAACTCTGATTATCCTGTCTAAAGCAGCAGCTCCCTCACACTTCCTCAAGCAAGATGCCTTGCTAAATCTTTACCTGTTTGTTTATTAAGTGAAATTCCACACTAGAATGTAAGCTCATGAAGTCAGGGCTTTTCTTTCAACTTTGGAACCTCAGGTCTTAGAACAGTGCCTAGTAAGTTATATAGGCACTCAAATAATTGTTGAATGAATGAATGATGCATTATAGAGAAAACAGTTCCTGCTAGAGACTATGTATAATGTATTTACATAGAACCTCCTCACTCCTGTATGCCATTCCAAAATCATAGTTGTGATTTTTCTTCACATAAATCTGGATGGATTATTTTCACATGTGGAAATGGTTGCACTACCCATCTGTCTGAAACGGGTGGCTAGAAAGTGTCAGTTCTTTCATTAAACTTTGATGTAACATTAACTGAGGTTATAAAATCTTCCAGAATTTTCTGATTTTTGAGTATATAGCTTTTACTTTGTGAAGCTACATAAAACATAAGCTATGTACTGATCCTAAGAGAGTAAAAAATATCTACATTATTTATTTTGAGCCCATGCTTAAATTATATTACTATATGAAGGACATTGATTAGATATTTACTTATTTTTTCATTCAGATATAAATTACACAAGTATTATATTACTTATCAACATAATATAATTATCTTTTTTATCACACAAAAGTTTTTAGTTCTTGAGAAATTCTACAGAACTAAGGCTTATGTTTTCTACCGTTTATATTCTTCAAATGGGGTTATTCTGAACCAGAGTATTCAACCACTTAGCCTTTAATCATTCATTTTAGCCACTTTTTCTTTCTTGTCTTGCAAATTAAATTACATAAGACAAAGTGGCAGAAAATCTGTCATTAACTTGGCAGAGTCACAAAGAAAAAATAGAGAATAAATTATTATGTAAAATAAGATTTCTTAACACATAATGCCTGAGATAAGTTTTCATTTGGTTTTATCTTCTAAAAATTAAATAGGTGTTAATTTGACATGGGCAATGTGACACAAGGCAAAACTTTTCATTCAATATAATAATCCACTTGGTAATTATTCAGTATCCAAGTCTATAACATAAATAAAAAGAAAAAAACTAATTAATGAAGGATATAACCAAGAACACAAAATTTGGTTTTCTCACATTTCCCAACTCAGTTTATGTGGTAATTATACCACTAAAATGAATTTGGGGACTTGAGAACGGGATTGAGTTTACATGTCACAGTATATAAATTAGATAAGTCTATATTTTCCCTAACTTAATCTTGTTTAAAACAGCAAATTGAACACTATTATCTTGGAATTTTGGATCCCATAAATTCAACATACAAATATATGTGTGCATTTAAAGTGCACACATATATATGTGTAATATTTAAAGTGAAATTTCATATGAAAAAGATTAAAAATTATTTATTTGAAAACAGTCTCACCAATAACACCCCACTTCTGACATTAAAAAATACAGCAATTATTAGTTCAGTGCAAAAAATAGGAAAATGCATAATTACACTCTGAAAGTTACATGATGTGTAACTAAAGAGGCGATTCATTTTTTCATTTGTTTTTCTCAATAACAAAAACTTTGATGTTTTAAATTTGTAGAGCTAAATACTCTAATCATATTCATTCCAAGTAAAATCCAGGGTCTTTTAAGATGGTTTGCGACCTTAGGTATGCAACCACAAGTAAGCTTCAAGACCTTTCTTCAAAACCTGCTACAACATATACTACTATATCATAAGTCAGATGTTATATCATTTAATAACCAGTCAAATATTTACTTAGTTTTTAAGGTGTTATTTTCCTCATAAAGTATCTATAGCAGTGGTTCTCAAAGTGTTATCCAAGTATTTCTGGGTGTCCTTAAGAGCATTTCAGGGTGTCTGCAAGACTGAACTACTTTCATTGTAATATTAAAACTTTATATCTTTCTCATTCTCACATCTCATGAATGTACAGTCAAATTTTTTAAAGGTTACAGGATGCACAATAATATTGTAAAATAAAGTGTCAGTGTTTGGAATTTCTGCATAAGTCAGTAGTGAGAAGTAAAGAGAAATAACTAGAAGTGTGTATTTTAAAAAATGTCCAATTTCCTACCCAATATTCTTATGGAAAAGATAAAACACACATAAAAGTCTGTATTATTATCTCAGCTGACCCTTTCCTTTAGGCATACTATTGAAGATACAAGGAAGGAAAACTCAGGATATACTTAAGGCAGTATCAAAAGCAGCAAGATCAAATCTCTGATACATTTTTTTAAGTGGTGAAACTAAGGGTTTTCTCAACTTCTCAGATATTCCCTCCAGTTTGTGTGTGTGTGCGTGCGTGCACGTGTGTGCACGTGTGTGTGCGTGTGTGCACGTGCGTGTGCGTGTCTGCACGTGTGCATGTGTGTGTGTGTTCAGTTGTGTCCGACTCTTTGCAACCCCATGGACTGTAGCCTTCCAGGCTCATCTGTTCATGGGATCTTTCTGGCAAGAATACTGGAGTGGGTTGCCATTTCCTTCTCTAGGGGTTCTTCCTGACCCAGGGATCGAACTTGCATCTCCTGCATTGGCAGGCATATTCTTTACTACTGAGCCACTGGGGAAGCCTCAGTTTAAGAATCTTTAAATATAGAATTAGTGGATATAATTTCTACTTCTCTTCTGCTCTGTCAACCACAAAGATGTTTTAAAAATGAGAACAGCAGACACCCTACATCCATTCAGTGTCATTGGATCTAATATCGCCCAAGATTTCTTAGTGCAATTACAATCTCTACCTAAAGGCAATAATTTTCAGAGAAGCAGTCGAAAGGTTTACTGCACTGAGGCACTGAAAGCTATTCCTGAAATGTGTTAAGTGTGACTAAAGTAACGTGACTGGTAAAAAAGATGAACAAGAATGTGTTTATCCAAAAAGAATGCCTTGGCACGCTGTTTTAAACGGTGAACTTGTTTTTCTGAAATAGCCATAATCATAGCATGCTAAATCTAATAAATACGGCAGATGTCTAAGCTGAATAATACTGTTTTTGGTTAGGAAAAAAATAGACTTTACAAGAAAGTACTATTTTCCTTATTTATTAACTATTAGCTTACTGAGACTACAGATTTTATCTTAGTCAAGTCTGCTTCTCAAAGTACTATATGCTTAAAGAATTTGAGTGATAGTACAATTTATAATCCAGTGATAATTTCAAAGGAGAAAATTCTCAAACATTTTGGGCAGTAGCAGTGTTCCTGCAGTAATCACACACTCCTAAAAAGACAGCTTAGTATGACAACACTCATTTACTTGCTTCAGTGTATTTGTTTAAAAAACAAAATAGCAGTCCTATTACTTTATAATCATACTTCATATTTGACATAAATTATAAAATTATTTTACTGAACAAGGCTTATTATGGGAAATTAAATCAAAGATGTCTAAATGATTCCAGAAATGTAGATGCAAATTACAGCTTCTCAGAGGGAAGTCAGGACCACCACAGATATTTTGAGGAGTTCTAAGAAAATAAAAGGATGAACACTGAAGAACTCTAAGTAACTATTCATTGGTAGTGAATGAGCCCATTTGGATGCTGTGATTTTGAAGAATCATCTGGGCATGAAGCATCAATGCAGAGATCCTGCTGCATTTTTATTTCACAAATACTAGGGAGGAACTTTGGCACAGCAACACTGTTCTTTTAATAAGTTTGAAGAAGTGATCTTGAGGACCCTTTGGTTCTGAAAAAGTAACAATCAGTAGAAATAAAGCTCTGAAAGTTGAAAAGCTATATTCTGCAGAGAGAAGATGATTTAGATTTTAATGAATCTTTCAAGTTTCTACAAGAGAAATTGTTTCCTGGAGTATCCTGGTGCAAGAGTCCAGAACCAACCACCCCAAAATATGTCGCTTTGGGATGCGAATGTTTTGGAGTCAAAGGCAATCAAGACCCTCCCAGTTCAAGAGAAACTTCTGCCTGAGCAAGTGAGTGGAAGTCACTCATTGTGTCCGACTCTGCGACCCCATGGACTATACAGTCCATGGAATTTTCCAGGCCAGAATACTGGAGTAGGTAACCCTTCCCTTCTTCATTGGATCTTCCCAACCCAGGGATCAAACCCAGGTCTCCCACATTGCAGTGGATTCTTTATCAGTTGAGCCACCGGGAAAGCCCCTTAGCTACCCTAAAGAATTTATATCAGAGGGAGAGTCCTTTCTTTGAATGAGATTTGTTAGCAGAGATAAATTTTATCTGCATGGCCCATATGTATGGTAGAGCAAACATCTAGTTGCCCAGCATCTACTCTTAACCTTGTGAATTAGTGTTCTTCCCTTTGAAGTCCCAGGCTCTCCTTAGCTCAAGGAGGCATGTATACCTCATTTTGCCTTGCTGTCTTTGACCCTCTCATATATGTGGTATTCCCATGCATATGAAATTAAATTTGTTATTCTCCTGTTAATCTGTCTTATGTTGATTTGATTATTAGACAAGCTAAAAGAAGCTTTGAAGGGTAGAGAAAAATTCTTTCTCCTTAACACTGGAAATCAAGACTAGTACTGAGAATAAGCGTGCTCACATTTAAAAATGGGATATGGAATACAGTTTAGAAGCTAAATGAATTACCAAAAAATAGAACATCTCACACAAAGGCTTTTATTCACAAATAGCTTTTATTAGAAACGGAAAAATGTTTTGGATAAGGTGATTTTTGTAACAGGGACAATGCCAGCAAGAATGACACTTTTCATGGAGTATGTTAAAAGCTCATATAGTATCAGAAGATTATGAGGGGTATCTGTAGAAGGCACAGTTATTGTTGTTGTTTAGTCGCTAAGTCATATCTGATTCTTTTGCCACCCCACAGTCTTTAGCCCAGCAGGGCTAAATCTCTGTCCGTGAGATGTCCCAGGCAAGAACACTGGAGTGGGTTGCCCTTTCCTTCTCCAGGGGGCCTTCCTGGTCCAGGGAACAAACCCACATCTCTTGCATTGGCAGGTAGATTCTTTACCATTAAGCTATCAGGGAAGCCCAGAATCCATAGTAGTGAGTAAAATAAAAACCATTTCCCTCTGGATAGCAAATATATTATTGTCTGCTGCATATGTTGTCCCCTGTAATAATAATTTAGTCACAAGAATGCTTTGCTGCAGCATGTTGGCTAATTAATTTTTCTGGTCAAAGAAGGAGCACTAAAAGACACTATCAAGATACTTACACCCCCAAAATGTGTAATTTTTTCACATTTTCGGAGCTGTGTAGGAGAACTCACTGTTCTAAACTTAATCAACTAGCTGCAAGATATAAAATTTTCTTACATTTTTCTTGCTCTTAATCTAATGAAGTAAGAACAGCAACATTTTTATGCAGAACAGAGTTTCTAAAAACACAGATTCATGAACAGAGGTAATCTACTACAGAGCATAACTGAACACAGGAAATACAAACAAGGGTGAGTTATTAGGAGAGTTCTAACTTCTAAATCAACACATCTAGGGACATATCTGGGGCACTCAGCTTCTTTCTGTGGTTCTATCACTAGTTTTACTTGTAGATGAAATTCAACCTTGCATATTGAACTCTTTTAGAGTGACATATAGTTGCCATATGACAATCTTAGAGGTTAATAGCTATTGAGATTCATGATGCCTGAAAAGAATGAGAATCTTTTGTTTGTTTAATCAGGGATAAACTTCTAGAATTAAGAAGAAAACAGCAGAAGTTGACTGTCTTTTTAAAAAAATCTTTCATTCTCATGGCTAGTGAAGATTTTGGTACATTAATTGCCTAATTGTTTTCCATGTAGTTTGTTATCACTTTTTATTTTCATATATAAAGGCAACCATGATGAAAAGATGAGTAAATAAGATTTAGATGCATGAAAATCTCGTTGCCTTTTTGGGGAAAATCATTAAACCAACATATGAAATTTCAGAATTAATATCATTACTCACTTAATGGACAGTGATCATCTATTTTCCCAGAATGAGGAACAATATTTTATTTTTAAAGGATAAATCTCATTTGGGGGAAGATACAGTTGACAAAGGGATTCCTCTGTGGCTCAGTGGTAAAGAATTTGCCTGCAATGCAGGAGATGCAGCAGACGTGGGTTCCATCCCTGGGTCAGGAAGATCCCCTGGAGCAGGGCGTGGCAACCCACTTCAGTATTATTCCCTGGAGGATCCCAGGGACAGAGGAGCCTGGCTGGCTACAGTCCATGGGTTTGCAAAGAGTCTAACACTACTGAAATGACTAAGCACGCAAGCATGCACACATAATTAACAAAGCATTTGGGATGTGGCTTCTATTTATTTGTTAGTCAACATAAGGCAAGTTGTTAAATATAAAAGAATAAAAAAAGAAAGCAAGTTACTCACTCTTGTTGTGTAAGCAGCTTCTGGGTCATCTTCTAGAACCCGTGAAAGTCCGAAGTCAGAAACCTTACACACCAAATTACTATTGATCAAGATGTTGCGAGCAGCAAGGTCTCGGTGAACATAGCCCATGTCTGAGAGGTACTTCATGCCAGATGCTATGCCTCGAAGCATCCCTACCAGCTGGATAACTGTAAACTGGGCATCATGTTTCTGAGAAATAGTTCAAATGAACAGTTGAGCTGTGTTGCTATTCCCTGAGACATATCTTGATTACATGTTCATATACTGAATTGTAGAGCCTATATATTGGTTTTAAGTACACAAGGCTAACAAGATATACAAGAGTAAAGCAAAATAGGATAGTAGCTACAATACTTTGTAGCTAGAAGTTGCCTAATATTCTTTAACTTCAGGTTCAAAACCAGAACTTTGCTGGTCTTTTGAGGAGACAAACTCCTTCTCAGAAACTTTAAGGTCAAGAATAACAAAATAAAAAGGATCCTCTGGCTGTTTCTCGTGTTTATTGGCTTGACTGAATGTTTTTTCTTCCTTTTTGTTTTCATGTGCTTTATTAACGACTTCAAATAAGGTAACTTGAGTCTTTCATTATAAAAAATAGCTCAACATTAGTCAAAAATATTTACTGGGTATATGTGTTTTTACCCAACCTTGAGTTTTAGGTCATAAAATTGAAAGTAATAGGAGATAAATTCAGAGTACTAGATTTAGAAAAGTTTCCAATCTGTCTGGATTAAAATAGAAATATACAGTTTATACAATAGATAGATGATATCTAGATAGATGTATGCATATATACATAGATATATAAAAATTTAATGTCTAGTAATTTTTTAAAAAGCAATAATTTAAAAGGAATACTTATTAAACTTTAAAAGAATACTATTAAATATTTTAATTACCTGAGTTGTAAAATGTTTGTTTTTGAAATATGTCTATGAAAATAATTGCTACTAAAATCGTTGTCTCACAAATATTAAAATAAAGAATATAATTTCTCATTCATACAAAAATTAGAATTTTCTCCATGATTACAAATTATAGTATATGTTTTATCTACCTATCTATCTATCTATCCTTATCTCATAGTACTAAAAGCACCCTGAGAATAGGGTCTATGTCTTGATTTTTTATTTTTTTTCATCCTTGTAGTGACTGATGATTGACAGAGTATTGTATTCCACATAACTTCTGAATTTCTTTGAATATAATATGTATTGAAATTATTAAAACAATGTTTATAAATATAAACAGTTGAATTTATATGTAAATATATCTTATACATGTATATATGTATGTAAGCTAGTTATGATAAGTAATGATATCTTTGGATTGAGACTACTTAGGCATTATATCACATGCTTAGGTTCTGAGAGGACAGTACTATGTAAGAGAGAGAAGGTCTTTGATCTTATAGTAGATGGAAGTTGCTTTAAATAAAGAAATGAATGTTTCTGTCTATACCAATTTTATTTATGTCTCACTTTAGAAACTTTAACTTTTTGTTTTAACTAATGTGAATCTTGTCTGAATAAAAAAACTGAAGAAAATTACACAAACTTATTTTAAAAATAGAAACCATCAACATTTGGATGCTACAAGATAAAGATGTAATTTTACAATCTTCCTTTTACTATTTAGTGCCAACCACGTCAATTTTCTTAAAAGTTTGATTATCTAATGGGCATCATAATAGAGGTTGTCACTATCATTTTCAACAATTTATTCCATATATATATATATATATATATATATATGTTTGTAGATAGATAAAGATAAGGTGGAGATATATAAATGTACATAAAAGATCTACTTACACGTAAGAAACTGTCCAAGGAACCATTCTCCATGTATTCTGTGACAATCATAACAGGTTTACCTAGGTTTAGATAAATAATAAATGCATAATCATCAGTAGAGTTCAACAAATATCATGCAACACACACGATACATTTTGATATACGTGATGAATTAAAAAACATAAGTTTTTCTCTGTCCTCCAAAATTTGCAAAGTTGCACTTAAAAAGAAAACTAGTTTTCAGTAGAAAATGAAGCAAAAAAATGGAGAAAGATTTGTTTTCAGAAAAAGGGCCTATAACCTATATGATATGTAAATTAGCTTCTCTGACATGGTTTTCCTTAAATCAAATGATGCACTGTCTTTATTCTAATTGCATTTTATTTTAGCTGATATACAAAATCAAGTATTTCTGTCTTTAAGACCAAATAGAGCCCAAAATTCCACAACCATTTACACTTTACACAGATATGTACAGAGCTATATACTAGGTGTTTGCTCTTGGGCTGATTATTCAGAAGCAAGTAAATCAAAGTCCCTACATTCATGGATCCTACATATAAATTGGCAAAACATTTAAGACTAATAATTACAACCATTTTAATTCATATTCATTTAACACATTAAAAGTTATAAAATCCATACTACCTTTAAAAGAAAAATAAAATTAAAATTGCTGTTGGCAGTACCTTATTATAACCATTTGAGAAATATGGGTCTTAAACAACATTAAACATTTTAACAAGCATTTAAATGTCATTATACCTACTTCATTTGTATAAAGTGCTAGTTTAACTATTTTATATATACTAACACTAATTATTGCCATTTTCACTTTTTACATGAAAAAAAACCTGAAATATACAGAAGGTAATTAATTTAATGTCTCATAGATAATAAGTTATAAAGCCAGAAGTTGCAACTTGAATATGTTATGCTGTTACTGCTGGAAACGTACACTGAGGGAAATATTTAATATATGAAAAAGTGCTAGAAAAATGCACAGAAGTGCTAAGTATGCTGATACTTAGATCTGCAAATAAAATAAATCTTCAGCTATAGGTAATAATTGAGGTAGTTGTTGGGTGTCAGTTTTATGGAACATTCTGAATTGAAAGAATAACTGAAGACTATAGCACTTAAAAAAAATTATTACAGTAAAATGTAACTCCAGTTTCAAAGCCTACCCATATTACCACAGCATAATTCACTTTGTTTATCTTTGCTTCCTTTATATACTGCTTTAAATATAAATCTGTTATGTTATGAAAAGAAAAAAACTCACTTATTTTCCAAGTCCAGAAGACCTGAGTTAAGTTTTGACTAAGCATGAGAGACCTTGAGCACATAATAGATTTTCAACATTCATGTACACATAATTGTAGGGCATGCATAATTTTTTTCATGTGTTTCTTCTACATCATCATTTGTTTGCCATTTTGATGCCAGAAAATAGCTGTCTTTCCTTGTTTTTCCTTTCATTAGTGAAACTCTTAATTCATACTGGTTGTGAAGCATGGCTTAGTACCAGGAAGATTATACTTACTATATTTAGTATGTGATTATATCCCAAGCTATATATCTTATTTATTTAGAGGTGAGGAATTATTTCAATTCTGTAAAATTTGTTAGATTTTCATATATGTACAAATCAACTGACACAGTGATTTATTGTCAATTAAGGCTGATATGCAGATGACACCACCCTTATGGCAGAGAGTGAAGAGGAACTAAAAAGCCTCTTGATGAAAGTGAAAGAGGAGAGTGAAAAAGTTGGCTTAAAGCTTAACATTCAGAAAACTAAGATCATGGCATCTGGTCCCATCACCTCATGGGAAATAGACGGGGAGACAGTAGAAACAGTGTCAGACTGCATTTTTTTGGGCTCCAAAATCACTGCAGATGGTGACTGCAGCCATGAAATTAAAAGACGCTTTCTCCTTGGAAGGAAAATTATGACCAACCTAGATAGCATATTAAAAAGCAGAGACATTACTTTGCCCACAAATGTCCGTCTGGTCAAGGCTAAGGTTTTTCCAGTGGTCATGTATGGATGTGAGAGTTGGACTATAAAGAAAGCTGAGCGCCGAAGAAATGATGCTTTTGAACTGTGGTGTTGGAGAAGACTCTTGAGAGTCCCTTGTACTGCAAGGAGATCCAACCGTCTGAAGGAGATCAGTCCTGGGTGTTCACTGGAAGGACTGATGCTGAAGCTGAAACGTCAGTACTTTGGCCACCTCATGTGAAGAATTGACTCATTGGAAAAAACCCTGATGCTGGGAGGGATTGGGGGCAGGAGGAGAAGGGGACGGCAGAGGATGAGATGGCTGGATGGCATCACCGACTCGATGGGCATGAGTTTGAGTAAACTTCGGGAGCTGGTGATGGACAGGGAGGCCTGGCGTGCTGTGATTCATGGGGTCGCAAAGATTTGGACATGACTGAGCGACTGAACTGAACTGAAGGCTGATTTAGTCGTATATTTTGGGTAACATATCAGACACATTATACATCTCTTGGTGTACCACTGTTATGAAGTTTTTTAAGCTAAATATTAATAAAATTTTCCACACTTTCAAAAACAAGAAACAACCTGATAATGCCTGAAAAGTTATTTTAGTCAAAATTGTGAGCGTCCAGTCTTGCTTCTTCAAAATTTTAACTAAACTTTGATTTAACAATATTCAGGAAGAAACAGAAAATTCAACATTTTCTTGGAAACTTCTCTCTCTTCTGAACTGGTAAATCAAATATCTAAGGACTGATTGCAGAGAACTAACCTGAAGTGAAATAAATGAACAATCAAATAAACGAATGAAACCCTGCACATGCATGTTTTCCCTACTTCACGGTAAGTTTCTATGTTTCTTCCTTAACAAATTCTTAGAAGAATAGTATGCTCATGAAACTCAATGCAGCTCTTGAACATGGTCACTGCTTCTTACAGTAAACTCTCACTTACAGTGGCCAGTTACTATATTTGTATATTCTCCAGACCTTTGCTTATCACTCTTTTCCTTCTGGCTCCCAGCCCTATGACCATTTCATTTCTCGTTAGCATGCCTGGTAAAATGTTTGGCAAGGGAAATAAAAGTAGCTCAAAAATCAAACCAGTCAATTAAGCCAAAGCCCCATGACCATTCAGAAATCAGATCAGGCTGCATTTAGCTCTGTAATTTAGGTATTTGTAAACACTACAGTTAAGTTGAGTAAGTCTGAAAATGTGCTTTGCATTAAGTTCAAAGATTCAGCAAACACAAATGTATGACAAAAAGTAAACAGAATCACAAATATTCTACCTTGGAAAGGAATATCTTCACTTACTTTTCTTGTGATTTTGATTATGATAAACAGTAAAAGGAAAAGAAACTGCAATAGTGGTAAGAACTAGTTCTAATATGTGTTAAATGTAGCTGGAAATTATTTATAAAATACCAGCTCAACTGCACTTTATTTAATGTATTTCTATCAAAGTTTGCACATTTTTTCATGTGTATTTTGATTTAGAAATGACATTACCAGTTTCTTCAAAAGCTGCTGTCATTAACTTCCTCAGAGATCCTTAATAACATCTGAATATACATTAAAAAATCAATGAAATTATTGTTGTTTGGCTGAAATGAAACTCCATCAAGAATCAGCAAAATGAAACGCAGTGGAATTTTGCTTTTGTTCTTCAGTTGACATGAGTATAGATAAAATCATGATCTTTCATAATTAAAGGGTTAAGGGAAGCACAACAGTCGCTTACAATGAGTTCATTTCCCCAGTGGCTCAGAGATATTACTAATCATTTTGTTTGCTGACAAAGGAAATGTAATTCAAAATGTCTAAGAATTTCAAGTTCAGCACTATCTATTTCACCACCTTCTTAATCAAATATTCTACAAAAAGGAAGCAGGATAATGTTATAAATATATAGCCAGACATAGACTTTTTATTATAATTATCAAATAAATGTGGTTTTAGACTAAAATAGTTTCAATCAAAAATGAAAAGCATGTATAAATGATTTACATATTACAAATTATTGAAATTTAATTCATTTAATAGGAAATGCAATTAATTGCTATTAACAGTAATTGTGTCTTACACACTCTGTCTTGCTTTCAAGACTTATACACTCTCCAACATATACATGTGATTACAAAATCAAAGTCTGTGACCTTAGCAGTCAGTATTCAGTATTCACTTAATCAGAATCAGAGTGGAAGAAAAAGAGCATAAACAGGAGAAAGAAAATTGAAGAAAATTGACAAAATATGCCTCAGCATTCTTGGAAAGGATGATTTGAATCACCTTTGATTAGAAAGAAAATGTTTTGGTTATAGATTTCCATATACTATAACTAACCAACTGATAGAAATATTGTAATGAACTGAATTGGAATATTTTTCTACAGGTTTACAATTAAGTCATATAAACACACATGACAATCTTTTCTAAATTCCATTTAATCAAGATATTATTTATGTTAAGAATGATCCCTATTACATCCAATGGCCTATGAGTTAACCATTGCAGGAACCAACTCTATTTTATCCATAGTCCTAAATAAGAGTTCCAGTTAGAACTGATCATATCAGATCTATTATTTCAGCTAAGGATAGTCTCTCTCTTCAAAATCAGGCTAAAAAGTACTTTCTCCAACTCTTTCTTAACCAGTTCTACTCTTCACACATCAAAAACTTTACATTCAGCTGATTAAAATTTTTAATGTATGTATGCTAAATTTGAAGTGAAATTTAATACTTTTAAGAACAGGACCAACATTTCTACTCGCCCTTATTCCATTCAGAGCTGATTCGTATAAGTGGAATAATGATGAATGAAAATAATAATTGGAATATTCTCAGTTAGATTTTATAAGTACAGCTTAGTTTTTTTTTCCTTTTTCAAATTTTCTACGTTTTACTTATTTTCTTGTCTAATTTCAAAAATTGAGATTAAGACATTAGGTCTAATGATAAACTGAAATGGTGATAGCAGACTTGTTTCTACTTTGAAAGAAATGCTTTCATAGTTTTATGGAGTTTGTAGGCTTGTTTTCTTTTGTTTTGGAGGGTTTTATATACATTTATCAGGCAAGAGTATTTCTATGCATAATATGTTAAGAAAAAATTTTAAATTAAAATGTTTATTTTTGCATGTATTGAGACTGGCTTTTTCTATTAATGTTGTATTCTTGAAATAAACTAACCTTGGGCATGATAAGGTATCTTTATTTAATACATTGCTAGTTATGATTTCATAATTATACCAGTGTTATTGAAGTTTTGTTCATGTGTTACACTAATCTCTTATTTTCTTTACTGATAATATTCCTATATGGTTTGATATTAAGATATCACTAGCTTTATGTGCGGGTTTTTTTTTTCCCTTTCTGCAAGAATTTGTGTAAGACTAGAATTACTTAGTTGTGAAACAAATGTACAGTTATATTTCTTCTTCCTTTAGGAGAGATATTGCAGATTTAAACTAGAACTCTGTAAGAGGCAATATGAGCACATTCAACTCATGCTCTAACAAATTTTGTGAACTAAATATAATCTTTCAAAAACATCAAAGCCTATCCTATCTAAATGATTGGGGGAAACACACAGCAACATATTATTTTATAATTGTGGCCAATTCAACAGAGAGACATGAGTGGATAATGTTGAGGAAATGAGGAAATTTTTTAATCATGTAAAAATGAGATTCTCTGTGTTACTTATTTTTCTTCTAATATATTGATTAGAGATTTTCCTAGCTTGGTTGATATGGCCACTTAGAGATGTTTTCAACTCATATATCAATTATAGTCACAAATGCATAACTTGCCTCATCAGTTTCTAAAATTTATTGTAACAGATTGCTTTTACAAATTATTAATAAAATATATATAAAATATACATAGTCTATTAAAACTATGACATGAAGAGCAGTGTCCTTGAGACAAGTCCCAGCACTGTTTTAGAGAGAGACAAACAAGAAATAGAGATAATATGGCATAGTCACTAAAGAATGACAACTAATCCAGTAATATTTTATTACCATATGTACAGAAAATGCAAGCAAATGATTGAGCTTTTGGTGTCCAGTGGACACCCACACCAATATAGAAGTCTTTTCAATATGAGAAATCCCCTTAATCTTCTGCCCATGACTTTACTCAATAGTACAAGGTTACAGCTAAGTTGCATTATTACTTTTTAAATTTTAGAAAATAATCCATCCCCAAATATCAACATAAAATATATCTCATCCAACATGTTGCTGCTGCTGCTAAGTCACTTCAGTCGTGTCCGGCTGTGTGCAACCCCATAGACGGCAGCCCACCAGGCTCCCACATCCCTGGGATTCTCCAGGCAAGAACACTGGAGTGGGTTGCCATTTCCTTCTCCAATTCATCCAACATAATTCCTTCTATTTCACTATGTGAAAAGTGGACCAATGGAAAGTCTTCTTGGATGCAGTCTGAACATCTTTTGAATAATGGTGTGATGGCAGAAATATCAAACATTTGCTAAAAACAAGTTCCATCTTTTTGAATGTCGACTGAAATTGATAACACATGTTAGTACGAAGTTCTGAGCAGGACTGTGCCCCCAGCTTTCTGCTACTTTAAAGATCAGAGACTCTCTCACCTTCTCTTGTTTAAGATCATCAGGCTCAAAGCCACACCATTAAAATTGTTTATGGCTCAATTCAAATAAGTGAAAATAAAATGATTGAATAAAGGGCTTTCTCTAACTTGAAAATGATACATTAGAATAGATTCAGTGTTTCAAAGCACATAACTAATAGTCATAATAAAAATTATCTTTGAGCAAAGAATGGAATTGCTCTCAATAATTTGCTTCTGTACTCCCAGATGAACTAGTAGAATCTTTTCAAACTCAACCAGAAGTGATCATTTAGATTTGCATAGTTGTATTCCACTTAACAATATATTCTTATGGAATCTTATTTGATCTTAAAAGGACCTGGAAATAGTAAAGCAGGACTGCTAATTCTGTGTTACAAGTGAACAGAGGGAGTCTGGTGGAGTGGTTTGATTTGTCAGATGTCTCACAGACCAGGAGAGCTGAATCAGAGCTTGATCTCTGACTCCCTGATTCTTAATCCAGATACCAATATGCTTTCTTTTTTTCTTGAAATACAATTTGTTCACTAAATTATAAACTCTGTGTTTCTAGTTGTATGTGTGTTTCTGAGCTTTGCAAGTAGGTTGTTTTAGCATTATATATTCTTGGGAAACAAAATGATAGGAGTGGATTAAATAATTTCTTTCGGTGACATAACTGCCTTGTTATTTCTATTTCCCCTCAGTTGTAATAGGGCACCAGACTTAGAGATTTTAAATACGCCACTAAAGGAGTTCAAAATCTATTTCTAGGTTTGCAACTCTATTATGTTTGCACTATATGAGATGATTGGGATTTATATAGTTAAATTTGGCACTCTCTCGTATACATATTTGATGAAGGAGGTATATCAAATTTAGAACTTTCACTCTAAGAATAAGGCAGTTGTAATTCATATTAGAATATTACAGACCCCTACTTGAATAAAATGTTTAATGTAAAATACCTGCAATTTATTAAGGTCAATTTTTAAACGCATTTTTTCTTGCATTTCAATCTTGGGTTTTTTTATGGGTTTCTTTGCCAGATGACTATAATTCATATTTGATTATTACATTTTTTATATAAGAATATTTTCCACAATAATTATGGCTTAATTTTGCTTATCATTCAGTAAATGAACTTGTAGAAAATAGCTAGCAAAACAAAACAGTATAATAATAACTCATTACACTGGAAACAAAAAAACTGAGAATTTTGAAAATTGAGAATGAAAAGAAAAATGTCTATGTAAGTATGTAGTTTAATACCAGTGAGTTTCTTCTCACAATGATCTCAAAATCTGAAGGACAACCACTTGGTGAGAATGATACAGGGGATTTAAAAGGTTAATCAACTATTAAAACCCCAGTTTTAGGAAAGTTATGACCATCCTAGATAGCATATTAAAAACCAGAGACATTACTTTGCCAACAAAGGTCCTTCTGGTCAGGCTATGGCTTTTCCAGTGGTCATGTATGGATGTGAGAGTTTGACTGTGAAGAAAGCTGAGCACCGAAAAAATGATGCTTTTGAACTATGGTGTTGGAGAAGACTCTTGAGAGTCCCTTGGACTGCAAGGAGATCCAACCAGTCCATCCTAAAGGAGATGAGTCCTGGGTGTTCATTGGAAGGACTGATGCTGAAGCTGAAACTCCAGTACTTTGGCCACCTCATGCAAAGAGTTGACTGTTTGGCAAAGACCCTGATCTTGGAGAGACTGGGGGTAGGAGAAGAAGGGGACAACAGTGGATGAGATGGCTGGATGGCATCACCGACTAGATGGACATGAGTTTGAGTAAACTTCGGGAGCTGGTGATGGACAGGGAGGCTTGGCGTGCTGCAATTCATGGGGTCACAAAGAGTCAGACACAACTGAGCAACTGAACTGAACTGAACTGAAAACCCCAGTGAGACATGATTATGTAATTCTAATATGAAGTAGGATATTCTATAGATATGGTCTTGCCCTGAAGAAAAGAATACTTAATAGTTTTACCATCCTTAGTACTACTAGCAGTATTTTCATTACTAATTTTTAAAAATTAAAAGAGATCTTTTGATCAGAAAATGTGTTAGTGTTACAACAAATGTAGCCTTGTTTTTAGGAGTACAGAAGGAAAAATATGCTTCTAACAGGACAATATGGCTTTATAGTTTATGACTAAGTTCTTTGACATTGTTAAGTTCTTAACCCTGCTTACTATATTAAAAAACTCTAAAGCAAATTAAGGTATATTTCAACTATACCATGCTCTTGTGAATAAGGAATTGTCTTTTTAGTCTCACTAAAATGAGACTAGGTATTAGTGCCATTTGAAAAGTGCTCCATGTAATGATAAAGAAAAATATCATCATAAAAATTATAATTTATAATGTCTGTTGGTAACCATAGAATATGTAAATATGGTGCCAATGAATAACCCCCTAAAGGATGCCAAATTCTCTGCCACATGCTGTCTTTCACTTTAAGAACTTTGTTGTGAATTTAGCTCATTATTCATTTCATGCTCCAAAATCTTGAGAAAAAAATAAATTCCAGATCATTCTCAAGAGATTTTCATTGGAATTGGAGCCAAAAATCACATATCTGCCTCAAGGGATTCCTTTTGAGCCTGACTGGAGAAGATATCATGGAAACAAGTTCAGATCTCCATCACAGGCTGTGAGCCAGAGCAGTCAAGAATCCATCTGGGACTGTAGATCAGAATTATTTGAAATCCACAGAGAACAGAGAAAAGGGCTTGGGTCTAATGTGATCCCAATCTTTATAGCTCAGAAGCATTCCCCAAACTCTCATAATTTTTCCAAAGCCAGGGGGGTAAAGATTTGGAAGCTTAAATGAAACTGGTGAACAATAATAGAAAAGGCAGCTATCTGGGAGTTCCCAGCAATTTCTGTCAAAACTGAGTCATTAGTTTTTCCTACTACTCCACATAACACAAAGTTCCACACAGTTCACTTAACTATTTTTTTAACCCACATGTCTTAATATAGTCCAAGGTTTAGCTCCTAAACATTTTAAAGCTTTTTAAGATCTAGAATAGCACTGTCAATATAATATTAGTTAAATATATTTGATCTCTTGTCAAAGAATTGTGTTAATCCTAAACTGTTTTGTTTTTATTGTCAAGACTAACAGAGACTTATGAAAGTAAGACCCCAAATCTTAAATTATTGACTTTGGGTTTAAACGACTTCTGCTCAACATACACATCATCAGTTTTATGACTTCACTTACTTTTAGTAACAACTCCCTCCAGTCGAATGATATTGGGATGGTCAAATTGTCCCATAATGCTTGCTTCGCCTAAGAAGTCTCTCCTCTGCTTTTCTGTGTAGCCCACTTTTAGGGTCTTGATGGCCACTGAAATCTCTTTTTTTGAAGGAAGTTTTAAACGGCCGCTGCACACCTCTCCAAATTCACCTGATAGAATGCAGAAGAAGAAAACAACAAGAAAAGGCAAGGAATGATATTTCGAAAATCATTAGTAGACAGCAACTGTTTTCTCTCAACAATTCGATTCAAAATATTTACACCCTTGACTTGCAAGATGTACACTCATAGACCTCCAAATTATTTTGGAAGATGGTAGTCTGAGACTCCCTAAAAACCCTAAGCCATCCACACCCTGGTGGAACATGGACCTTGTGATAAGCTTTGTGTCTTCTGAAGTACTACAGTGTGAATAATGAAATATGAAAGGTCAAGAAGGAAATTGAAAGCTGTGTCTATTAGACTTCTCACTCCTTATTCTCATGGCCTCAAAATAATCAACAGAGCAGCACCAATATAATGAGTTAAGCACTTGGTTAAATTTGAGACATGTCTCACCAATTTGTTTTCACCAAGAGGACCAATTTAACTACATATATCTGCTTTCTGAAAACAGGAGCAACAGAGGATTATATGGTTGGATGGCATCACCAATTCTACGCACATGAGTTTGAGAAAACTCTGGGAGGTGGTGAAGGACAAGGAAGCTGGCATGCTGCATTCCGTGGTGTTGCAAGGATTCGGACACGTGTTAGCGACTGAACATCAACAAGGCTGCCACAGTGATGGCCACTAGTGTCAGATACAGAATGTACCTGGTTCATAAAAGAAATCTTGATGTTGTGCAACTAGATGGGTTTTGTACAACATTAAAAGTGATTCTTAATAGCAAATGAGATATTTTTCTGAAAAGGAAAATTATATGATCAATTTTTAGGCCTTCTGCGGAATGGAAAAATATTTTTGGTCCAACCCTCTTGCTGTGAGTTTTTACACAAGCCCAAGGTGTCAAGAAGTGAGATGATGCTTCTCTATTTTTCATCCAAGTAAATCCTTCTCTCTACAAAGCAGCAGGTTGTCCTATTGATTTACCAACCACATCCCTATAAATGACTTCCCCAGATTTGAATCTTGCTCAGGAATCCAGTCTTGCCAACTGTTTTCAAAATAATGACTTAGGCTGTAACTTGTTGAAGTCAGTTAACATCCAAAAGCAGTTATTCATACATTTATTTAATAAATACTCATCAACTGGCAACAGTGTGACAGAAACTTTGAAAAACACATAGATAATATGCTAATAAAGGCAGATCTAATTTCTTTCCCTCAAGAAAGCATAGAGAAGATAGCAATATCTGTAGCTAGGGTGCTTTCAGGATTATAGAGAGAATTAGGAGCAGAACTTGAGAACATTCAACAGTCATTTTTAAATCAAAGGAAGAATATGCTGTTATAGATGCATGAACATTAGGAGAAGTCAGGATGCAAAGTACTTCAGTAAAATTTGTAAGCAAGACTAAGAGTTTCTTTACGCAGGGTTATCAGAACATTGCCTAACTCCCACGCACTCTTTGTAAACATTAATTTTGGATAAACCATAAGGAGGCAGTCATAATGAATTTTCACATTCTAAAATAAAGTTCTGCCATTATCATGTATCAATATGGTGTCATGGATCGTGTTTTAAATTTGGATATCATGACTATTTATTCTAAATGACAAGGCACTTAGTTGATAGGGCAGATAGCACAAAACTGTAATACAGACCATGCATTCTGAAGCCAGATTGTCTAGGGTCTAATTTTGCCTCTGTCACTTATTATCTGTGTGATTTTGAGTGACTATGATTCGATGCCTTTGTCTCTTTATCTGTAACATAGGGACACCAATTATTTTCTACTTCATAAAATTTTGGTACAGTTAGAGGAATTAAAATATGTAAAGCACTTAGAAAAGAGACAGAAACATAATAAGTGCCATCTAAGTGATGTTTACTATTTCTTCTTTGAGTACAAACATAGTATAAGAAAGATTAATTATCTACCTCTTAAAAGTTAGCTCAAAGTGAAGAATAAGAGTTCTTTTTAAAATGTCAAAGTCTGTTAATGTAAGAAGAGATGGTTGTGATGATGATGGTGATAACACGTTTAATGTCCTATTGGACAAGTATTTGTAAAGAAAAGTATATTCTGAAAGTACTTCACTAGGGAAGTCAGAGGGGAAGACTTTGAATTTCAAGTGGCCCAATTAGTGTTTTTTCCATTCTCAATGGGAGAGCTGGACACATGGACACTTTCTGGATTTTGAAATCCAGAAAGTGGTTTTTCAGTAATGCTAGTATTTTTAAAAAAAAATCATAAAATTTAGAAATGTGCTTATTTCACCTGAGAAATACTAGAAACTGTGACAAATATAGTATACACATGTGTGTGTGTTAGTCACTCAGTTGTGTCCGACCCTTTGCAACCCTATGGACTGTAGCTCACCAGGCTCTTCTGTCCATGGAATTCTCCAGGCAAGAATACTGGAGTGGGTTGGGTTGCCATTTCCTTCTCCAGGGGATCTTCCCAACCCAGGGATTGAACCCAGGTCTCCTGCATTGCAGGCAGATTCTTTACCTTTTGAGCCACCAGGAAAGCCCACACTAGACATAGAAATGTTAAATTTTAATTCAATTCTCTTTGTAAGAACTGTTCTTAAAAGAACAGTGTTGGAAAAACCAACAAAGACTGGGCAAATGGAATGCCTGATTTTTCCATCTAGTCAAGATTTACATGATCTTATTCAATTAGATTTGCACCCATAAGGAAAAAACAAAATTAGATCATGTCATTTCTAAATAAAAATACAGCTACAAGAAGATTATTTGAGAAAATACTCTTGATTTTTTTAAATACCAATTAAGTGCATCACTGTGTATTTGCTCTTTAAAATAAAATATGTTTTAATAGAATGGGCAGACCATATTTTGATTTAAGGTGCACAATGCACAGTTGCTCAACATAAAATTTCTTATACTGATTTCATTTAAAACAGGAAAAAATGCACTTCTGTTTAAGTAGAATGACCCTCTGCATTACCTCAAAACCCATTCTCCTTCCACTATTTTAATCAAAACATAATAAAAATACATATTGAACAATGCTGTTATATAAGCTAAACACTATACATGAATTATCTCAGCTAACCCTCAAAAAAATTCTTGGAAGGCTGATCACTATTGTAATCAGCAGTGTCTAGCATAGACTTTGAAGTTGAAAAGTACAAGATTCAAATTTTGGTTTCCCAATTAACATCTACACGACCCTGGGCCATTCAAATGTTCAGCTTCTGTTTCCTCATCTGGTGAAATGGTAATAATAATGCCTATTTAAAAGTCTGATAAAATTAAACCATGTGAATGCCTAACACAGTATAAGAATTACATATTTTCAACCTATAGAAAACTTTGAAATATGTGGATTGAGGGATAAAATTAGGAATTTTAGTCATTATAAATTCCTCACTAAAAAAATTATATTACTTTGGGAAAGTTAACCTATGCCTCAGTTTTAATTTTGTAATTTGCAATATGGGTATAATTCTTCTGGCTATTAAATGCATAAATGAGAGTTTCTACTAAATCTATTTCTTTGTATGAAATTCTTGACCTAAAACTAGAATTTGTCCACATAGCCTTCCTGTATGTTTAATTGACTATAAAATTCTTTGATTGAATAATATATTCAGCTCTTTAACAGTGGAAGATAGCTGCTAATCCATCTAGCATGATTACTAATTTTTGCAGACAACATTATTTTAAAAATTTAGGAAGGTACAGAAAGTGGTTAAGAGTATAGATGAAAGGAGATTGGTCATCAGTGAATTGTGATTCAAGTTGTTGCAGAAATGGGTACGTGCAAATTCATTATGGTGGGCTTCCCTGGTAGTTCAGACAATAAAGAGTCTGCTGCAAATGCAGAAGACATGGAATCGATCCCTGAGTGGGGAAGATCCCCTGGAGAAGGGAATGGCAATCCACTCCATTATTCTTGCCTGGAGAGTTCCATGGACAGAAGAGCCTGGTGAGCTATAGTCCATGGCGTTGCCAAGAGTCAGACAAGACTGAGCGACTAACACTTTCACTTCCAGTTTCATTATACTATTATACAATTTAATCTATTTTTGTAGACATTTCAAATATTATGAAACAAAATATTTTAAACCTTATAGCTTTCAAAATCTTGATTTTATATTATATCTTGGTAATGACAAATCATTTAAAGCCTAATCAAGACAGACTAGAATTTGGAGTATATATTATAAAGAAATCTTCCAGGAGAAGCATAATATATCTTGAAGATATATATATTTGCAAACAAAACAGGCAGTTTTATAGCTCTTATGTGGCAAATGAGGCTATTGGGTACAAAATACTGAAAATGGGCCATATCTCTAATTTTTTGCAAATATGCTTGAAGAGAAATCAAAGAGGATATGCTCTAATTTTTAATGAGCATCAGGGATTATTAAGTGATTCAGTACAGATAGCCTTTCCCTTTATCTTATTGATCAGAGACCACTTTTAATGAGTATGTTTTATGTCACCCTATTGTGTTCTAGGCTTTGTCAATAATACCTGTATATATAGGGGCTTCCTTGGTGACTCAGATGGTAAAGAATTTGCCTGCAATGTGGGAGACCTGGGTTCGATCCCTGGGTCAAGAAGATCCCTGGGAGAAAGGAATGGCAACCCACTCCAGTATTCATGCCTGGAGAATTCCATGGATGGAAGATCCTGACAGGCTACAGTCCATGGAGCTGGAAAGAGTTGGACACAAGTGACTAGCACATGCACACACTGTGTTCTAGATATCTGACTTTGTCAATAACATCTGTATATATAAGTTTTTCTTAATGCAGAAGGCCCCAAATTTCGAGGTTGCAATATGTCTGGCCTTATGGACCCTGGCTGACCATGAGTAGATTTTCCTTCTCTCATCACATTCTCCAGCTGAGGGTGCTTCATACGCTCCTGCAGCTTCCATGCTGGGGAACAGTGCACTCTTGTGGGGCAACATTAAAACCAGCATGACAAAACGCCTCTGCACTCTGGAGTGGTTGACAAAGCAGAACTATACAAATGAAAGAGACGAATAAATATATATCTGGATTAATTTTAGCTGGATTAACATAGACGTACAGTGAATGTGTATGTTCTTAAGTCTTAGATTGTGAAAAAAGAAGTCTTTTTATGAACTGATAGTTTCATATTACCCACACATGTGAGTTTTGGGAGTATATAACATTAAAAAAATAGAAGAGAGATTTACTAAACCATTTGTTTATTTAGATAATATGTGAATCACTCAGATTATCCTGCTTGAACAGTAAATACTATTTGAATTCTAAATATTTCTTCAGTGCAGAGAAAAAGAAACAGAAAATTATATTTACATGTGTGTAAAAAAGCATCAGTCATATATAGTTCTTGCAGAAAATGTTACCTGATATGGTATGCATAATTCAGAGAATTCATTTTTCAGTCTTTCACTCTATTTCCCACATCAACATAACTAGTTTGTTTTTAAAGCAATATTGAAGAATGAGGTGATGTGTGTAATTATTGTACAGTGTTGTTTATTTTTCTTTGGAGTAGTAGTTTTACTCAAATAGACACTGCATATACTATGAATGCCATATATTTATGCATAAAGGTACAAAACATTGTTATTTTATAAATATCTATAATTTTTGAAAATATGAAGCTGCAATTAATAACCACTCCATAGGTGTTAATGAATTTATGATTGAGCAAATTAATAAATAGAACAAAAATATATCTACATGAAAACAAGTTTCAACACAAATAATTTAAAACTATTTAGTGTTAAAGGCAGGTATTAAAATGGAGCACTTCATATTATCATTCTCTCAATACAGTTTTGATGGAATTTATATAAAATACATCATTTTTTAATATTACTTTATGTTGCCTAACTCCAAAGAAGAGTCAAGAGTTACTTTTTTTCCCCTACAAATCAAAATTTTTCACTTAGTAGGCTAATTTAAAGAAAGACATACTTTCATCCTATTATTTCCATTTAGCCAAATAGACTTTGTGACACATGATCAGCATAGCCATGGGGAGAATGAGCTGCTGTGGCTGCCACCTCTGAAACTCAATAAATAAAAAGCTGACCATAACCTGTAAGTCTGGGACCTTTGAAATCATTACATTCCATTAAATACTCCTGCATTTATTTACTGCCTGCCTTTCATCATGAAATCAGAAAATGTCCCTTTTCGAAGCAATATACAGGCACCTGAGGGTGTGAGCAATCAATCTCAGGCAGGATTCTTATGCATAGCTGTAAAGTTGTAATTAACATACTAGGTTGGCATTGGGATTACTGTGGTGCTTACCTGCTCCAACAACTTTGTCAATGGATATGTTGGTGGCATCCAATTCCTTAGCAAACTCATGAACTGCTTGGGTAGGGTCCTCATATGTGTGTGGGTCAACATAAGTCCTGAGACCTGGAAGTTTTACTGTTCAAAGAAAGGAAGAAAGGCATTACTGTAGCTAGATGTGTAAAACATTTACTGAGAAAGTTTTATGATAACATTATTAGTTTAAAAAAATTCCCATGACATTAAACTGCATCAACCTTTGGTTTATTCACAGAAATTATCAGACAGAAAAGTTAGAGTAAAGAACAATTTAAGAAAAAAGTCCCTTGTAATGAAACAGAGAGAGGAGTTTTCTCTGTAAAATCAGTAGAAGGAAAATGAGGGGGTTCTTAAGGAGAGAATGGTTCAGAATTGAGTCTGCCCAGCAATCACTACCTGTAACAATAGTGAGTGAATGCCTTCACACTATCACACATGTGTGATTCAACAAAGTGAAATAACCAAATCTCTATTATAGTGTCACATGGGACAATAAAGGAAAGTTTGTGAAATAATTTCGTAAGGTGGGATAGCTGCTGTAATTGTAGATAGTTAGAGAATATAAAACAGCATGTTTTTTGTCTGACACTATTCTGCTTTTATTAATAGTCATTTAAAATTCTCCACTTCAATTATAGATCTAAATTAAACTGTATGTGTATATATGGGCTTCCTTGGTGGCTCAGTGGTAAAGAACCCACTTGCCAATGCAGGAGACACAGGAGACCATGGGTTCGATCCCTGAGTGGAGAAGATCCCTGGAGGAGAAATGTCAACCCACTCTAGTATTCTTGCCTGGAAAATCGCTGGCGGGCTAGAGTCCATGGGGTCACAGAGTCAGACACATGGCTGAGTACACAAGAGATATAGCATCAGTTAACTGAAATCTCATTGTGGGTCCATGCTAAGTCACTTCAGTCATGTCCGATTCTTTGCGACCCTATGGATCGTAACCTGGCAGGCTCCTCTGTGCATGGGGTTCTCCAAGCAAGAACACTGGAGTGCGTTGCCATGCCCTCCTCGAGGGGATCTTCCTGACCCAGGAATCAAACCCACGTCTCTAAGGTTTCCGTAATTGGCAGGCGGGTTCCTCACCACGAGGGAAGGTGACCACCCAGCTTTTCAATATAGCTAAAGGCAATACAATTATGCTCTATAAGTTTAATAATGGTGCTAAGGAGCTAAATTCCAAACATAAATCATATTTATAGCTTATCAAATATAAACTTTCTTCATAGTTTATTTAATCATTCTGAAGGTAGAAAATTTTCACAATGTTCCAAATTAAAATTGCACAGACAGAAGATAGAGGGGAATCATTTTGAATTTGATTTAATTTTAATGAAATTTCTATCATTTAGAAAAATAATTCACTTTAGAAGCAATTTGGAACGTTCAAGAAACTTTCTCTGAGAACTTTCTCTAAAAAGGAAGCCTAAAAAAAAAAATAAAAAAAAATAAAAAGGAAGCCTAAAATCTATTAAAGTACATAACACTAATGCTTTAACATTAAATAATAATGTAATAAACTCCCACACTTTATGCGCCAATATAACTGATTTTGATTTTAATTTTAGTAACATTGGTAAAATTGTTTTAGCTAGAAAAGTGGACGCTTAATAGTGTTACATTTTTTTCTCTTATCACACTATATTATTGAAGGATTTTTTTTAACATCCTAAAATAGCAAATAAAATCAGACATTGTCTTTTCTGATACCACTTTTTAATAGAAAAATCTTAATGGCAAAATCACACCTGAACATTCTGGAATTTCTGAAGGTTTCTTTGAGCCAGTTTGGTAGTTCTCATGAAACAGGGGTAGGGACTATCATGAAAGCAATTGTTCTAGAGAGCCTTCAGCACAATGGCCATTTAGCCAATGAGTCCAGGATTTCAGAATTTAGATTAAGAAATGGTTAGTTTGCTAATCTACAGGATGACTCTGTGAATGCCATGTTACATCACATAATAATTTATGTTCCTGGGAAACTTCCATAGAGGTTTAAGTAAAGAAATATAAAGCATAAGAATAAATGGATTATAAGAGAAATGGTGACTGGGAGAGATTGGAGGTAAAAACTATTTTCCTCAGCCTCTTCTTCGGATGCTGTTGAGGCAACAGAATAGGTATGAAAGGTGAGGGAGCACATGGAGAATTGAGAATAAGTTGGGTTAGTGACCGCAACATTGGAAAAGGGCAACCACTCTCCATCCAGGGGCAGAGTGTTGATAATTGAAATGACACCCATAGCTAGGGAGTCAGCATCCACAAAAATGGGGAAATAGTAAGTTTTTTCCCCTTGCTCTGGGCAAACTGTGAGGGGAGTTGCTTTTGAAGTAAGAACTCTACTTTTCTGTAGTACAAAGAATGTACTAGGCCTACGAGGATAAAAACTCTGAAAAATATGCTTTTCAAATGCCTAGCATTGAGTGCCTGTGATTGTAGTTGTTGCCCAGAAAATGACAGAGACTGTTGCCATTATTAGTAATTTCATGTTAAGAAGGTTTATTCACAAACAGGAATATCCTTTGGTTTCCTGGAGACAGAATTTGAGTTCAAAAATGCCCATTTCTTTGGAGCTCACACATCAGCTTGCATGCTTCTGCTATTATTATAAACATTATTTCTTCCTATAAAAATAGTCACTCTTTAGTACAGTGGTCTACTATTATTCATTATTACACTAGAACTATTTCTACATTATCAATACTAAAATATTTACTGTTAAAACAAGCAAACAGATTTTCTTGCTTTGGGGTAAGGAAAACAGTAAAAGTAACCAAAGATTTAGTAAAAGATGTCAAGAAATGAAGTCTTCTCAGAACCTTTCTGCTTAGTCATTTTGGTTACATTTAAAAGAAGACACATCAAATGGAGGCTAGAATATGAGAACATCCCGTTTTGATTTTCCCCCTAGTCATTTTAAGGTTGGGGACTAGTAAAGTAAGAAAATCTGGCATTCCTTTTCAAGGGAAATGGTAGTACTTTAAAAAATTATGTGAAAAATATTTTTTTTCCTAGTAAACAGTTGCAAATATTCTGCCTTGCTGAATTTAAGGAAATCAACTTGAGAAATATTTACTGGCAAAATACGGGTATGGGGCTAAGGGATACAAATTACTGCATATAAATTAGGTAAGCAACAAAAATATATTGTTTAGCACAGAAATTATAGCCATTTACTCATGGTAACTTTTAATGGCATATGATCTGTAAAAACCCTAATAATTACGCTGTACATGTGAAACTAATACTGTAAATCAACTATACGTAAATTTAAAGAAGGAATTACAAAGAAGATTTTAAAATGAGTTATTAGGAAGGATGTCTCAAGTATTTTAAATAAGCACCAGCTTGAAACAATCTTGAAAGTGTCCTTTAGAGTTACCATTCCATTCCTGTCAACCCTAGAGAGTATCCATATTACTAAATAATTTAAAAACTAAATAGTCATTCCTGTATAAAATCAATCAAATTCATCGTGATTGATTAAAATCAAGTAAATGGCTTTTCTAGCCACATGGCATTTAGAGAAACAATACAAATATAAACACATACACACACATCTCCAAGAAAAATGGCCTGTTCACCGTGGGAGCTCTGGCTGCTGATTTTTAACAGCCATCCCCAGAGGTTCCAGGAATCAGGTGATTCAGGATGCAAGCGCATAATCCCTTCACACCAATAATTAAGGGCGACACAGAGAGTAACTGGGCTGTGTCAAGAAAACCAGATAATAAACACATGCACACGTGTTAAGCTGCACTACTTTACAGCTCGTTCTGTGCAAACATAGTAATTTACATTTCCATTTTACCAGCATGAGTTGCCCTAAGGACAGCGAAAAAGTAAAAAGGCCCAGGCAGAGAGGGCAAGGGGACAGGATCTTAGGAGGTGAAACACATTTCTTTCCTTTTGAAGCAATATTATAGGATTTGTAACAAGGCTGGAGGGAACAGTTCATAGCTAGAGCTTTTCAAAGTAATACCAAATAAATGGTCTGAAATAAACCAGCTGTAGTATTAAGACACAGAGAGTTTATGACAGGCATATAAGTTACTTTATGTCCTTAAAGCTAGGGTAAAGCACATTTCTTTTTTGTTTGGCTATCATAAGTGTACTGTGCATTTGAAGAAAATTAAAGCTTCAGCAAACTCCACCCTAAAAACCAACAACTAAAGCAGATTGGAGTCATAGAGGAACCTGCTTAAAATTGATACACAAAAATTTATCAGTGCTTCAACTTTATGAGATTTATAATTCCTATATAAAGAACCAAATCAGTATGGCTGCTCTAAAGACAGTATTTACATCCATTGTCCAGCTCAGATGAAAATCAATTTAATCCACAGAAATGCAACTGTTTTGACTAATTTATGCATGGTGAGTGAGATACAGTGTTTTGTGGGATTGTGAAGGAAAAGCTAGATAAATATCCTGTAACTTATTCATACACTCTTTTAAAACTTTTGAGTTGCAAACCTAACTACTCTGGAATGAGATATTGATATTATATTATTGATATTGGTTTTTCTGTGAATTATTCTATAATGAGATGGAAAAATCAAACAATGCTCTCTGTGAACTCTGCCTTTCTGTCCATCCTACTTTAACTCACATTTTGGAAAACATTTTTTTTTTTTTAATCTACTATATGCTTCCCGCATGGTAACAACAGGTCATCAAGTTTTTACTGTAAAGTTACAACTTTTAGGTGGAAGGTCAATGACTGATAGGAAGTATCATGTTGAACTGGAAGCATTTATAGAAGGCAACAGTGAATGCCAAAGAAAGTAATGCTTACAAGACTACATTAGTTACAGTGAGATTATTGGAGAACATATAAGAATGAGTATAATCTTTGTGCTAATTTCCAGGAGGACATGCCACTGATTAGTAATTGCCACAATAAACTGAGCCATAGTTTGGAAAAGCGAAACACCTGGAATGATTTGTTTCGCCTGAAGGAAAAAAAGAAAGTCTTTTAATTAGATATAAGAGTATTTCTTTTAAAGAATATTGAAAGGAGACTAAATTGTTTGATATTAAAATAAGAGGGGAAAGCATTGACTTCCCTACCAACTGGATATCGTGTAACTCCAAAGTAAAGTTTATTCTAAAGGCTTTATCCTGGTTGGTTGACAAAATGGAGTCAGGCATTTCACATAAACAAAGGTTGTTTATATTTACTTGGCAGTTAAGTAAGGAAAAAAGATTCCTATTTAGATTTCAGCAAATAACTAGTAATAAGGAAATTGAAGATACGCTTTGCCTTTCAGCCATGCAGAGCTGACTATAGTTATGTACTTCCCATCATGAGCATTATTTGAATATAAACCACCAGTTACCCTTCATGTTAACTTAAGTGCGCAGCAATGCAGCCGCAAAAAAATTACTTAATGGAGAGCCGTGGATTCCCTTCTCCATTTAAAATAAATGTAACTTGCTCAACCTTCCCATAAAACTACTTCTGAATTCTCTCTGTCAGGGGGAAGTTATCCAGTTTTAAGTCAACAACTGCTTAAACTGAAATGGTAAAACCAAGACAGCAAACATAAGTTAGAAACTTACAGTGTCCATTCCCAAAATGAAGTCTTTTATCATCTGCACCGTGTTTCGACTTATGATAGCCACAGAACCTAGAGGTGAATTAAAAGAAAAGAACACAGAAAATAAATATACTGAAAACAATGATCTATGTTCAGAACGTGCAAAGCACACACACACAAAAAGCATTTTCTGCGAACAATTAAATGCTTTAGTGAAAGTTTAATGACTTCATATTTTCTAAATCCTCTAGAGAAAGCCTCTTTCTCTGGGGATCCTGGAAAGCTGCCTAATGAGGAGATATGGAGAGTCGCTTCCCCACTGTGCAGACTCCTTCAGTTCAGTTTTTATAATGGCCCTAGCAAGTGTTTATAGTATTTTTTTTAAAACAACTGCTGTTAGAATGAATGGAGGGTAAAGTTTCCATTGTTAGTGATTAGTGCTGCGTAGTGTTACCAGTGTTCTGGGTGAGAAAGTGTCAGGGAAATCTGGGGTATATTTGGTGAGGGAAGCAATAATTGGAAAAAGAAAGTAAAAACTAAGAGTGAGGTCAGAAGAGAGAAGAGAAACGGTATGTTTTTGAGAGTGGGGCAAGAATTTAATGAAAAAAAGAAACTCAAAACTAAAGGTGGAGAATCAAAAGAAAGGGAGAAAAAAGAAAGATCTAGAATACAAGTGGAGACATTCTTATTCATTAAAATAACTTATTGACCAAACCCTTCAGAGTTTAGTGGCAATTGAGGGGAACAAGCAATGCAGTAATGCAAGTAAGTTGTAAAAGAGACTGTGAACGCACCTCCCAATCAAAACATAGGTGACGACTGTGAGGAGAATAATTGCTACCGCCGCTGAAATGGCAATCATTACCACCTGGCTATTTTCACCAGAGATGGAGAAAGCTGTGAGGTTGGAGAGAAAACAATAAGAAAAAAACTAGGCATTGACACCGCATAATTAACCTCTACCTGAAAAGGTTGATAAATTAAGTCATATTTAGTCTGGCTTGCTGTCTAATACAATGTAAAAAGAATTCTTCATTTAGTATAAAATGATAGACATTTTGTATAATTTTACTTGAAGTTTCTGATTAATAAGATTAAATACTCTGTTTTCATGGATATCAATCAAAACTAGTTGAGCATCTACCGCACGAAACATGCTGAATTGGTTTTCTCTATGTTCATTGGCGAGAGATTCATCAGATAAACAGAAATCATCAGAGAAATACAGGAGATAGTTCAAGTTTCCCAGAATGAAATTATAAAAACTTTCTCATTAGTTTGTTTAGTCTCTAACATCTGTATTTATTTAAAAGATGATATAATACCTGTCCTATGGACCTCAACACATCTCACCAGCAAATTGTTCCTGTCCCTGGATTTCCTACCTCAGTAAATGGCCCATCACTCATTCACTCACCAATGCCAGGTATTAGCAAATATTCTCTAGGAGCCAAATCTGGCCTGCCATCAATTTTTGTATAGCTCAGAAACTCAGAACAACTTATATTTTTTAATGGTTGTAACAAGTCAAGAGAAGATTTTGTGATATGAGAAAATTATATAAAATCCAAACTTTGGTGTCCATAAATAAAACTGCATTGGAGCATAGCCACATTCATTTATTATTTGTTCATTGTCTATGGCAGCTTTTATGCTAAAATCAGTGAAGTTGTATAGAAGCAACAGAGACTGTATATACACTAAGCCTAAAATATTTATTTTCTAGCCCCTAACAAAAATGTTTACTGACCCTTGACTAAACCAATGCTACTCTAACTTTGTTATTCATTTGCTATTGTGTCCAACTCTTTGCGGCCCCATGGACTGCAGCACACCAGACTTCTCTGTCCTTCACTATCTCCCAGGGTTTTCTCTCTAACTTACTCACATAAATCACTTGAGGATCTTTTGAAGAAAGCAGTTTCAGGCGGTCTGGAGTGGGGACTGAGTCTGTGCATACCTTATGAGCTCCCAGTAATGCTGATGCTGCTGATTTCAGACCACAACATTTTAATTAACAAAGATGTAGGCCATAAATATAAAGTCACCTGTCCTCTCCCTCTCCTGATTATTCTACATCCAATTAATCACGAAATTCTTTTAAATATTTTAGTTTCTGTCTTCATTTCTCTTCTGGATAACAATAAAAAAAATTCCCAGCTGATCTCTTTTTGCAGGCTTTGCCTGTCTTAGCTGGCCACCAGAGTATTCCTGCTAAACCACGAGTTTGATTATGTCATTGTCATGCATAGAAGTTTTGCAGGGCTCCTCGTCACTTTCTGGATAAAATGTGTGTATTCCATTTAGGATCTGTTCTCTGTCTAAATCCCTAGCCTCCTCTGCTAACAAAATCCATAAGCATTCTAATCTCTACACTTTCTAAAATATGCACACTTCCCGGAACATTCCCTCATACTTTAACATTTATTGCTTTTATATTAGTAAATGCTGATTAAACAAATAAATGAGTTGGGTATCACAAGATGAGCTTAGAAGAGACGGTTAAGTTATATTATCACCTCTTCAGAAGCCAAGGTCATATCTTGAACCTGATGAAAATCTAAGGCTGGAAGATTTTCTCCAAAATACTTCAATTTAGGGAACAGTTAAATGATGCAAAAAAAAAAAAAAAAAAAAACCAAAAAACATGCAGATAGACTATTAGAACTTTTCTAAACATCTGAAAAGAAAAAAAAAAAGAACTCAGAGTGTGGTAGGATGGTATACTCATAATATAAACTGTTGCAAGCACTTTATTCTTTACAACCAGAAAACTATTGTTTATACTTCCATGGCAGTCGTGGGAGTGCCTGCTAGGATCTCTCTACTGCCGAGCCTGCAGTGGGCGGACAGCCTCCAGCTGCTGCACCTTCAGGGTCCACTGCAGTCACACTGGCCTCAGTGACTGAACACGGCAAGCGGACTGGAGCCAGGCAACGTGTGCCCCCTGCGAGAGTCCTGCAAAGGGTGATATTCATTCTGGGGCTCGCCACTAGCTTGGTGAGACCCCCAGAGCTGCGTTGCTTTCTGAGGCTCATCCTTCTGAACGCTCTGCTTTCTCTCTGTCTTCATAGATGGCTGACCTACATCTCAGTCTGAGGCTCTGCTTGGCCATATCTGCTCTTCCTATTTTATTTTTTATCTGTTTCCCTTCCCTTCCCCCCCCAAAGCTCTTGTAATTCTACCTTAGTATATGCTTTCCAGAAGACCTGAACTGATGCATCCCTATCCATTGGCTATAGATCATGAGTCATTTGTAAAATAACTTAACCTTGTAATTCAATAATGTTCCATGAACATATAATAATCAATTTATCCCATGCTTTGGTAAATTTTATCCAGTTTATAAAATAAAGTTCACTGAAACTGGGAGAGTAAACATGACAGAAAAAAAGAATTTTCTTTTCATCAAAGACAGGATTAAAGTTGACCCCTCTACAATTCCCTCTAGTTCTCAATATAGATAAATTCCAGAGACTATCTAGAAGTGCAGAACCAAATCAGATTATTTTTGTGCTGGAAATTGGCAAACATTTGAAAGAATGATATTGATTAAATGTGTGTGAAAGAGTTGTCTAATAATTTTATGTGGCATACTGTCAACAATCTATATCTATTATAATTCTTAGAAATTTAGTTTGACTATGTTTCCACAGCAAACTGCTCCCCCTGTTTCTAATTGCTTCTCATATTTGTCCATCCTACACATGCTGTCCACTGTCTTTCCCTAAGGAAGACTGGCAAGGAGTATGTTCTCAAGAGCCAGAATGCCTGGCTTTGTACCAATTTGCTATGTGACATAATATGATTGTTGTAAGGATTGAAGGCGTTCAGTTCGGTTCAGTAATACAAGCTAAATACTAGAACAGTGCTAAACACATAATAAGGATTTAATAAATCTATTTTTGTTATTTCATTTTCCCTGTGAAGAACTGGAAAAAGTTCTCCATATCTTACAAAATTACATATGACAGTCTAATTTTGATATACAAAGTTCTTTTATAATGATTCCACTCTACTTTTATCAGGCGTTCTTAATAACCCCTAAAAATAGGGTCCAAGAGATTAAAGTTGCTGCATACCCATTCATTAGAAACAACGAAAAGACAGTATGAAGCATTTAGCAGTGCTGACTGAATTGTCCCTAGGCCAATCTTCTTGAATAGTAATGTCCAATAAGATCCTCCAATTCCAAAACTCAGCTTTATCCCACATATTTTTGTTCCACAAATTCCTTGGATGTTCAAATTACGTACTATACATTTAAACACGACGCACACACAGTGCCTGCTATTCTACTATACCAGGTAATATTTTAAACACTTTCTAAACGTCAACTCACTTAATCAATGTAAAAACCACATGGAGTCATGGACAGCGATCTTTCCCAGTTTTCAGATAGGGAAACTAAGACATTGAAGATTGAAGTGGCTTGTCAAGGTCATCCTAACGTGTGTCAGTTTACTCCAGGGTCCTTGCTCTTAGCTCCTACACTCCTTTCTTAGTCGCAAAGCACACACTCTAGATTCAGCTTCTGCCCACAGAGTTTCTAAAATATTAGACTGTCAGTTTTCTCAGACATGCCACACTGTTTCATAACGTCTGGACGTCTTGCTTTGGTGGATGCCACCTTTGTTCAATGAAAGTCCTTTTACTCATATATGCTCTAAGTTTTCTGTGGGACTTACCATGACTGTCTTTCTTTCTTCTTAATGTGCAATAGCAGCACTGGATCAGTACTCCAAAATCTGGAGACTCTAGGCTCACTGACTTTACTTACTAGCTATGCAATCTCAGGAAAAAAAAAAAAATGAACTCTGTGTCCTAGACCACGGATAAAAATAAACAATAGTATCTGAACAGCTTACAGAGTGGGATCAAATTGCATGTTTATAAGAGTGCTTTACATACTGTCACAAAAATACATCGGTTCTAGAATCAGACCCATAATTTATCAATCGTGTAACTTTAGAAAACTTACTTAAATTCTCTAAACCTCAGTTTCCTCTTCTGTAAAATGATGATAATAAATGTAAAGCACTGACATAAATAATGTGTGTTAGAGGCTCAGTCATGTCTGACTTTGTGACCCTATGGACTACAGCCATCCAGGCTCCTTCGTTCGTGGAATTCTCCAGGCAAAAATACTGGAGTGGGGTAGTCATTCCTTTCTCCAAGGATCTTCCCAACCCAGGGATCAAACCAGGGTCGGCCACATTGCAGGCAGATTCTTTGACCTGATATTATGAAATTTTAAAGCACTTAGGAGAATATATGCTCCGCTGAGCTTCCATATGGTTATATATGGTAAACCAAGATCAAAAAATACTAACTAAATTCCAGGTAAAAGTACACTAGTTCTACTAAGAAACATTTATATGTCTTGTGAATAAAACTTTATAATTAAAAAAAAGAGACTAGAATAAGCAATATACTGTTAATTCCAAGCAGGAGACTTTTTAAAATATCTTTTAAATATCAATCTGTAACAAATAAGAGAAATCCTTAGAGTTCTTATGAAGATATCATTTTGATTTAAAAAATCAAGTGAGAGTTTTGATTTTTTTTCTTTTTTTCCCTAAGATAAAAGGTAATGTTTAAATCTATATTTACTTATTATTAAACTCTGGAAGAAATCTATACTAAAATAGTAAGAATGAATGGATTTAAAAAAAAATCAAAATGTGCAATTCAAAGATTTTTATAAATGGAGAAGGGTATTAAAAAAAGTCCTCTTTCTCTCTGTCTTCTTTTCATCTGATCTATCAATGGAAATATAGCAAGTATAAAACTTGTTTGCGAAAGTCCTAAGAATCTCATTTTTAAATGTGATATTTCTTGAACCTCAGACACTGAAGCCTCATTAGAAAATCATGCATATCATGACCACAGCTCTATCTGCGGTAAATTTGGAATCACATTACAATTGTAGAACCTGTGGTTGGTTTTGCAAATTTACTTATCAGATAAGGTTAACGGCTAATTAAGAATGTGTGAGGTTAGACTGGTGGTCCAAACTATGCATTAATATACTACATATTTATCTAATAGTGTTCTGCACCTCCTGCTCCTCAATATGCCTAGTTTGTAACACACTATATAATAAATATTTGATTTTTATAGTTCTGTGATTCGTGATCTCTCTCGTTAAAGCAAATATTAATTTTGGTGTTGTTAATGCCAATAACTGTTTAAAGTTTGAAAAAATTCAATCTACAATCATTTCAAAATGGGGAACTTTGTGCCACTTAAAATTTATAAAAATATTTAGAACTGCAAATTTTAAATTGCAATTATATTTTATTATTGTGTCATCTAAAATTTTAAATTTGTTTTAAACCTTTTCACATGTACTTGCACAGTATTTTGCATCACCTTGTTTTTATGTCCTCAAAGGGTGATTTTTCCATGTTCATTCCATCATAGGAAGATTAGGCGAGGTCTAACGTACAGGCTCCACATCTGAGACTTGAATACCCTTTGCTATCCAAGGGGGATTGGTTCCAGGACCTTCTATAGATACCAAAATTTAAGGATGCTAAAGTCCCCTATATAAATTGGTGTAGTATTTGCACATAAATTAAATACATCCTGCCTTATACATTGAAGCATCTCTAGATTATTAATAATTCATAATAAAAATTAATGCAATGTAAATAGCTGCTGGATTGCCATAAATCAAAGTTGCGCTTTTTGGAATTTTCTGGAATTTTTTTTGTATATATATATATATATATATATATATATAATATTAAAATTTATTGAAGTACAGTCTAGTGATTTACAATGCTGTATTAATTAATTTCTGCTGTACAAGAAAGTGACAGTTATACATATATACCCTTTTTCAAATTCTTTCCTATTCTATTCCACTATGGTTTATCACAGGATATTAAATATTGCTGTTATTATTTTTCAGTTGCTCAGTCTTGTCCAATTTTTTGTGATCCCATGGACTGCAGCAGGCCAGGCTTCCCTGTCCATCACCATTCCTGGAGCTTGCTCAAGCTCATGTCCACTGAGTTGGTGATGTCATCCAACAATCTCATCCTTTGTCATCCCCTTCTCCTTCTGCCTTCAATCTTTCCCAGAATCAGGGTCTTTTTCAATGAGTTGGTTCTTCCCATAAGCTGGCCAAAGTATTGGAGCTTCAGCTTCAGCATCAATCCTTCCAATGAATATTCAGGGTTGAATTCCTTTAGGATTGACTGGTTTGATCTTGTAGTCCATGGGACTCTCAAGAGTCTTCAACACCACAGTTCAAAGGCATCAATTCTTTGGCACTCAGCCTTTTTTATTGTCCTACTCACACATATATACATGCCTACTGGAAAAACCATAGTTTTGACTAGGTGGAACTTAGTAGGCAAAGTAATGTCTCTGCTTTTTAATTCACTGTCTAGGTTTCTTATTGCTTTTCTTCCAAAGAGCGTCTTTAATTTCATGGCTGCAGTCACTGTACACAGTGACTTTGGTACCCAAGAAAATAAAGTCTGTCTCTGCTTCCATTTTTTCCCCATCTATTTGCCATGAAGTAATGGGACTAGCTTCTCTTCTTTTCTCAGCCATTTGTAAGTCCTCCTCAGACAACCACTGTGTCTTTTTGCATTTCTTTTCTTGGGGATGGGGATGGCCTCCTGTACAATGTCACGGACCTCAGCCCATAGTTCTTCAGGCACTGTGTCTATCAGACCTAATCCCTTGAATCAATTTGTCACTTTCACTATATAATCATAAGGGATTTGATTTAGTTTATACCTGAATGGCTTATTGGTTTTCCCTATGTTCTTCAATTTAAGTCTGAATTTTGCAACTAGGAGTTCATGATTGAGCCACAGTCAGCTCCTGGTCTTGCTTTTGCTGACTGTACAGAGCTTTCCCATTTTTGGCTGCATAGAATGTAATCAATCTGGTTTCAGTATTGACCATCTGGTGATATCCATGTGTAGAGTCATCTCTTGTATTTTTTGAAGAGGGTATTTTCTATGACCAGTGCATTTTCTTGGCAAAACTCTGTTTGCCTTTGTCCTGCTTCATTTTGTACTCCAAGGCCAAACTTGCCTGTTATTCCAGATATCCCTTGACTTTCTACTTGTGTAAATTTTTGATCCAAGGTTGCTTGGATCTGTGAATGTGGAACCCATAGATCTTGAGGGCCAACTGTGTCAATTTACGTTTTTGAGGATGGCAGCACTGCTCTGAGTAGAGGAATGGTCATGTTTCAGCTGTGAGCTCATAAATTCTAACACCAAGTTCTCATACCTTGTAGAAGGTAGAGCTAGTTATTATAAGTAGCATTTCTAATTGTCTGACAAAAAGTGTGCCATAAAATATTTATTTTATCATGTTAACTTAAACAGCTTTTATAACTTTTGTTAATCTTGAATATTTCTATGAAGCATGAAATTTGGGCATAAAATACTACCATACCAATAACAATGTAATTTTATATCATCAATCAAATATTTACAAAATAGGAAATATAGATACAGAGAGAAAAGGCACTTTGGAACTGTCAAAAGAGATTACTGGGTTTCATTTCAATTGTATGCTGGGCATTGTCAGACTCTTCCTTGATAATCTGTTTCTAAAGAGTGTTCATCTTTCTAGCCTGTTTTACAACTGTGAAATTAGTTCTAAGTAAAAAACTAAGAATAGTTATATACAGTATATAATTTTTCTCATTACAATTAGAATGATTCATTAACTAGAGATATGACTGGTTTATGTTAGAAAAGATGATCTCAGTCATTATATTTATTGTCCTATAGTATATTAACCAGATTTGGATTAACCAATTTATGTAAGTTTTCCTGATGGTCTACACGTATACACACAGACACAAACATACAAGTATGTATGTATATGTATATATATATTTGTTCTTCATACTTCCCTTTAAATCTTTTAAATTTGTTACTAGTTTCTTCATTAATAAGGTAAATAAAATCTTTAATCTGTGTTCATTTTAATTAATATTGTAGCCATGATTTTATCTTTTGAAAATTATATTTTAGTTTTTTGTAATATGAAGCAAATGCATTTGATGAAAAGCAGAATGCTATTGGGAAAATGTTTGCCAATTTTATAAATTTAGAGTCAGACACATAGGACTATCCAAATTACCTGTGAATCTGAATAAGGTGATGAATGAAGTTTAGATATCCTTCATCTCCAAATGATACTATATCCATGAGGATTAAAGCAATATTAAGTTCCTCATGGATCATCAAGTTTCTTTTTTTATAGTTCATTGAACCATGCAATGAACCTGGAATATCTGGATTAAGAGGTACTTTAATACTGAAGTTAACTTTAATATTAAAGTTAAAATAGTGCCATATTATGTAATGTTCCTCAAAGAAATTTATGTCCAATAGAAGATTAGAAGCATTCCAGGCACTAGAATATATTCCATTTGTAAAAGAGAAAAAAAAAGATATACACTTACACAAGCACATATACAATGCTTGTGTTGTACATATACAATACAATACATATACAATGCTATGCAAAATTATTAAATGTTCCCCAAGCAATAGTGAAGGACAGGGGAGCCTGGCATGCAGCAGTCCACCGGGTAGCAGAGAGTCAGACATGACTTAACGACTGAAAAACAACAAGAAGCAGTATTCTTTCAATGTATCACATATTTAACTAAAACTCAGAGTGAGAATGAATTATCAGACATATTTGCAACAGCCCTTCCCTCATACATTATATTGAAGAAAATACGTACAGTCTGGACTAGTTTCAAACTCAAACTTGCGACTGTTGGTCCCATATCCAGCTGCGGTCCGGGCTCGGATTTGGAATACATATGTAGTATCAGGCTTGAGGCTACTGATGGTAACATTAGTGCCTCGTGCCCTGAGAATCGTATAACTTGTTTCTTGTTCCTGCTTTGAGGTAAGAAAAATCATGTTAAAACCGAGTCTTCTTAGACATGTCAGAAGGTAAAAAGCTGAACCCCTCTAAACCAGTTCTTTTAGATTTAACACAGCTTATATGATGGATAAGAGACGACAATTGTTTAACTCTCTGAATGTAATAGAGGCATTTTTAAGCTAAAAATATTTATAGAATGTCCCGTCTTTGATAAAATAATCTGTTCCCTGCAAATAATGCAGAAAAAATTAGTTTTCATTTCTGCCAGTTAATGAATATGTGGCTGAAAATAAGTTATCTTCAAAGCCAAAGCTGAATGAAAGCTTCAGTCTAATTTTAAAAATAAACTTTCAAAGAGGAAAATATCCTCTGAATTAAGCTTAACAGGCATGTCCTACTGATTCTCAGAAAATATTTCTAGTAACTTTAAACTATTAAACTTAAAAAGGTCCAAGTTTTATGCACAATTCTACATTAATAACTTCCTTAGTATCAACTATATTTGCAATGTGTTTAATATAAGTCACTGTGGTTTAGTAGAGATGAAAATCTTCAGATAAATGTCTAGAAATATTTCCCCAAAGAATTCACATTGTACATTGGGAGGTTCACATTGCACATTAATTGTAAAGACTTTTTGTGTCAAGCCTTGTTTATGAAAATTGACTTTACATAGAATTATGTTTTTCCTTTAACATACAGTAGTATATAAGTACTTAAGTTCAAGTAATAGTGGAATGTCCCTGGCATCTGGGGTGGGGCCTGGAATGGGTGATATAGAACAAGGTATATCCTCAACCCAAACTATATAGAATATTACAGAAAAAAAAGTCATGCATTACATATACTTTTTAGCTAAAGACGCTGATTATGTATCAGATAGCATTTGAGTTAGTATATTAAATAATGAAGAAGGCTGAATGTATTTACTTTACAGAAGTCATTATTTTATATGTTAAAAAATTTATTAAGCATATATCTACAACATGGCTGTGTTCATCATTGTTAATGAATTAAATAGTCAAGAACTTGACTAGTCAAGTCTAGTCAAAATTAGATCTTGTAGGGCATAAATCTTAGTGAAACATTCAAAATATTTCTAAGTATCATACATAAATATTTGGAAAAATTTTTTATTTTAAAATTTATGAATATTTGCTATAAATATTTGTATAAAGTATATTTAAAATAATATTACACATAAGTATACATTGACTTTAAAATGCTTAGACAATAAAAATAGATTCAGTCACTTTTTCCTGTGCTAGTTAATATTGTTTCAAAATATTGTTTTATGCTTTCTTTGAAATAAGTTCAGAAAATATTTTATGTCTGTAAAAGATATGAATGTAGGTTAGTAGTATTTTTGAATCAGCTCTACAGAAAAGCTGGGTGTTCCCTGGTTCTGCTGTCCAGTCTGAACTAAGGTGCATGATTAATTACCTTTTTATTTTGTTGTATCATCTATAAATCATGGATTCTTATATTTGTTATCTTGCCACATTTTTAACAATAGAAGATTATGATCAAATGGGTACTTGATAGTACCACAGTGGATCACTGAAAGCTAGGAGGTAATTTATTCATACTACGATTTTGGCACAATGAGGTTTCTTAGGTCTCACTTTCTCTCAATCAAAGAGACATATCCTTTTTCCTGTAGGGGGCAGTATGAAAAAAATGGCATCATACTTGTGAAATACTTTAACTTCAATAAACAGCATAACTACATAGTGCAGAGAAATGTTTATATGTTAGTTTTTTTTTTTTTTTTGCATAACTGACCATACCACTAATTCTTACATCTCTTAATGATCCATTTTCATTTAGAGGAAGATATGCAATGCAGGGGAAAACATATTACATGAGGAGTGATGGCTGTCAGAATTCAAAACAGAGAACTAATGCTTATTAGCAGTGAGGTTGTGAGAAATTCAAATGTCACTGACTCTCAGTTTTTGTAATTGTAAAAGAACCTATTTACTCACTGTCATCAGATTATCAAACAACTCAACATAATGCATGTAGAAGTGTTCTGTAAATAGACTCTATCAATACACAATTCATTTTAAAATACTTTGTAAGCTGCAGCAGATAAATGAATATGTTGTGTTCATATTAGTAGCTATGAAACCATCCAGCTCTATTGATAAGGTTTGAATACATCTTGTTTTCAAACCTCACCATGATTTATAACCAGGGAGAAATAAGTGGTACTTAGAGTGATGAAATATCATGGCCTGAATTATCCTTACAAATAATCATGTACCTATTTTTTATAATTGTATTACCGAACACAATTTTATAATGTGAGGCACACATACTCCCATCTTCTAATCTCCTTGTACAAGTAAAGAAAGCTTTAATCATCAACTCAATAATATAATGGTTTTGTTATCAGTTCAACATTCCTATCTGTATTGAGTAAAATTCATGTGAGTGTGAAGGTCAGGAAATGATGCTTAATGCAATGAACTTAGGAATAGTTCATCAATATATAAAGGAATTATTATACAATGGTTGCTTAGAACAGGGGTCTCCTGTGGAAGACACAAATGTCATCTCTAATATCATAACTAGATGGTTTACGTTCGATGGTAACATCTTTGCTATGGCTTATTGCTCTGGAATGGGGGATATTCAATACAATAACTTCTAAACCCTCCTCTACCTATAAATTAAAGGTAGCACACGACCAGAGTTCTACATAGAGCTCTTTCACTAGCAAGCAGTGTCATTAGTTTCTTTGCAAGAGTATACTCATGAGAAAATAGCCTCTTTCCTGACACAACTCAACTCTTTTAACATTCTCTCCCCCACCTTTTCGTAGTATTTGACCTCATAGTCCAATATGATCCCATTAGGGTGTTCAGGTTCTTGCCAGGATAAAGAAATGCTGTTTCTGGATGTCCGATCTTTCTTAATCGTCATGACGGGTGATGGAGCTGTAAAGAGAGGATGGGAGGGTTTGATGGGAGAAGGAAAATTAATTGGATTGGGAAGGGCAGTAAAGAAGAGCAGAGAGGGAAGGGGACAAGCAAATGGAGCCTATCATTGTTCTAATCTTGGCAAGAAAGCACTATTTCCATTTCAAAGGCTCCTGAGTATTAATCTGGCCCCATATCAAGCCTCAGCAGCTGGATTATAGCCCTGGTACATACAGGCCTATGGAAAATGAGCTGAGATTTTCAGCTGCTGGTGGACTAGTGGCAAGTGAGCAGATGTTTTCAATCTGCTACTATAATGTAAGCAATGAAATATATTTGATATATTAAAAAAGAAAAAAAAAACATTAGGACTACCTATTTGTTATAATGTTGCAAAGTTATGAATGCCAGAGTCTTCAGCTCATTGATAACATTTTCATATACAACTCTGTAAGAGGACTGGAATCTATTATGCACAGTGAGTCCCATGGTATCCATAGGTAATAATAATATTTAGTGTATTGTAAAATAGATAGGATTTAGGACATAGTAAAATCGATCTTGACTTCTGACAAAAAAGTTCTCATGAATAAAAATACATATACCAGGAAATAATACTCTCTACTTTTACATTTCCATTTCTTAAAAAAGTATGTTTAGTAAGAAGTACTGAGGAAGTGGGTGCTCTTTGTGTCACAATTCTCTAGATATATTTTGAGGCTCTTACTGGGTGGTGACTCTGTTATCTTTTTCCAATGCATTATCAAAAATATAAATATGAATAAAAAACATCTGTCTGGATCAGTTATCACAGGGTCACCATATTTTCTAATGGAAGATTAAATATGTTTTAAGTGATATCATACTTCAAATCCTTCCATTAGAAAGAAAAATGCATACTATCCATAAATGCACTCTGGGTTTCAAATCTCAGTCTTGGTACCCTGGCCAACCAAAATCCTCATTGTGAAGTTCAGCAGCATTCTTCCCTAATGGAATGCAGTAAAATAAATTACAAACATGAAACAAACAAAAATCAAGAGTTCTCAGGAACATTAACTGTTGAAGTGCTTTCATTACTAAAGGACATATTTTTTATAGATTTTTCTCAAATCAAGGATTATTAGAACCCCATGTATTTGCATTTCCTATAAGAGCTAGCAATAGCTGTTTCCTATATGTGGATCTGCTGTTTCTTTGATTATCAACTATCATTATTATTATTAACATTATTATGATTATCTTGCCAGCTTTTGCATCCAAACTGTCATCCAAATTATTCCTGTCTATAAACGCCTTTCATTTTATTCTTCACTTAAAAATAGAGCTTTCATTAAACTTGCCTTGTGATACTTCTTTACAAAGTATAAACTTAAAGCATTTATTATAGCAAATTTTCCATCTTCTTATTTCTACTATATGCAATATCTTATGTATTTTTGTAATTAAAGTCTCATTATTTTAATGGCCAGGGGCTGATCACTTAATTTTTTTCCAAAATAAAATGTAAGTGTTGCTTTTATGATGGAAAAGTAAAATCACTTCTTCTATCACATTTCCCTCCCATTAACAATTAATATATTTTCATGGGGCCTTCCCTGGGGGCTCAGATGGTAGAGAATCTGCCTGCAATACAGGAGATGCGGGTTGGATCTGTGGGTCAGGAAGATCCCCTGGAGAAGGGCATGGCAACCCACTCCAGTATTCTTGGTGGAGATTCCCATGGACAGAACTCTATGGCATGCTACAGTCCATAGAGTTGCAAAAAGTCATACACTACTCAAGCAACTGAGCAGGCATGCACGCACGCATACTTTCATGTAACTGATATCATTTACCTTTTATGTTTGCCTTTTGTCTATTCAATATTATTTTATTTTTCAAACTTGCCTCATAATAACCCCAGCCCTAACACTGAGGCAGTTTGCTGCTCTGAAATTGATTTACACTAAGGATAAGCTATTTTACACATATTTAGTTGAAATTTTATAAACTTATTCAAAATTTATAATCATGTCACTGAAATAAATAGCAGGTATGTTAAATTTTTAACAATTAATTTCTTTTTATTTACTCTAATATTAAAAAAAACAATTTATTATTTTATTGTTACTAGAATAATTTCAGTCCCAATATCTTTGCTAATAATTTTGCTTTTTTCTGTACCGAAAAAAATGGAGAAATTTCAACAAGTTTCCCCCTGAAGTATATCCTTAATTGAATGACTTCTAATGCATGCTTCCAGAGCATTTCAAAGAAGTTGAATGTTGGAACACTATCCTATTAAACCCATGGAGACCCTCCCTATTTAATTTCATATCATTTGAAACTGGTTTATTTTTCTTAACAGTTAAAATATATTTTCAAAGAAGTTCTGAAAATTACCAGGTATAGCATCTCTCCTTAAAAAAGAAGAAAGAGAAAATAATTTGTTTCTAAGAACAATTGTGAAGAGTATCAAATAAACTTTTTAGTGAATGCTTTCCAGGCTCTTTTGGGGAGCTGCCTAAGTTTTACTGCTTCTGCCCTGTGCAAGACTTTATAACTGCTGAAATTCTTCAAAGGTCTTTGAGCAAGCTGCAGGGCCTTGCTGGATTGTAATAAATAGCCTTTTGTAATTCCACACTTACTTAAGTAGAGGCAATTGCTCGAAGCTTGTGCCATCTCTAAGTTAAATGAACCCTTTCTGATTGCCGCTTTTAGGCCCCTGTTAAGTCATTTGTTCTGCTCTTTTAATACACGCCCCTTGTGTTGGCTGCATTTCAGTAGTTTCAGAACAGTGCACCAGCTAAAATCCCATTATGCTTAGGTAATGCTCATCAATATTTTAATATTAATAAATAATTAACAAAAACTGTTTTTCTATCCCCTAATAAATAACTTTAAGACATAATAAAATATACTGTAGGAACAGACAAATTCCATGAGCACTCCACTGTATCCATGCTTTCTAAATGGTTTTCTAGAACACTTTTAAATTCATGTCTTAAAGTATAATTTACCCATACTTGCTCATATGTTGTAATACAATTTGTAATATTAATGAGAAACAGTTTTATGGATTACACTTTTTTTGTTAGTTTTCAGATATCGAAGAGTGATTTGTTCAAACTAATTTTCCAAATTCATCAGTTCATTTCAGGTCAGTCACTCAGTCATGTCGGACTCTTTGCAACCCCAAAACTGCAGCACGCCAGGCCTCCCTGTCCATCACCAACTCCAGGAGTTTACCCAAACTCATGTCCATTGAGTAGGTGATGCCATCCAACCATCTCATCCTCTGTCGTCCCCTTCTCCTCTTGCCCTCTATGTTCCCCAGCATCAGGGTATTTTCAAATGAGTCAGCTTTTCGCATCAGACGGCCAAAGTATTGGAATTTCAGCTTCAGCATCAGTCCTTCCAATGAACACCCAGGACTGATCTCCTTTAGGATGGACTGGTTGGATCTCCTTGCTGTCCAAGGGACTCTCAAGAGTCTTCTCCAACACCACAGTTCAAAAGCATCAATTCTTCGGCGCTCAGCTTTCTTCACAGTCCAACTCTCACATCCATACATGACCACTGGAAAAACCATAGCCTTGAGGAGACAGACCTTTGTTGGCAAAGTAATGTCTCTGTTTCTTAATATGCTGTCTAGGTTGGTCATAACTTTCCTTTCAAGGAGTATGCGTTTCCTTTCAAGGATGGCTGCAATCACCATCTGCATTGATTTTAGAGCCCCCCAAAATAAAGTCAGCCACTGTTTCCACTGTTTCCCCATCTATTTGCCATGAAGTGATGGGACCAGATGCCATGATCTTAGTTTTCTGAATGTTGAGCTTTAAGCCAACTTTTTCACTCTCCTCTTTCACTTTCATCAAGAAGCTGTTTAGTTCTTCTTCACTTTCTGCCATAAGCATGGCATAAGAATTTCCAAATTCATAGAAATTCTTATTTTTCTATATAAAAGAACCATAGTACTCCCAGCTGGCTCAGAGGTAAAGAACCTGCCTGCCAATACAGGAGACTTAGGAGACACAGGTTCAATCCCTGGGTTGGGAAGATTGCTTGGAGTAGGAAATGGCAACCCACTCCAGTATTCTTGCTTGGAAAATCCCATGGAAAGAGGAGCCTGGGGTCTACAGTCCATGGAGTTGCAGACAGTTGAATAAGACTGAACACACACACACTGCAATGTATATCATACATTTGACTTATTTCCGTTTCTTTTTTTTTTTCCTTAACTTGTGACTTTAAAGAATGGTGGGTAATAATTGGATGAAAAAAGGCTTCAGATTAGAGAAATGCTTGGAAGGAGAGTGAAAAGTTACCCAGGAGGATGAGGAAGCATACACTTTTCCCTAGCAAAGTGCTGGTGTATAAGCTAAAACAGGAATTCCTGATGAACCCTCCAACAGCCCAAGGTTAAGACATTTATTCTGCTGACTTGCTTATATACCTTTAATGATATATAATTACAAGGATTCTCTTACTAATAGGAAGAAGTTGATGACAAAGTAGGCTGCTATGAAACAGGTCCAGGAATTTACACAGTGTAGTAAATGAATAGTTTTGTAGGGGAAAAAAAATGAAGAAATTGGTAAGAAGAAAAATTAAGACAGTAGAAAGGTAAAAATTTCCAGTAAGTCAATGACTTTTTAAAATAATGTCTTGGTTGTAACATATTTTTGTTGTGTTTGAGGGGGAGCAAATTTTCGATCCTTTGTTTTTGCTATTCTGGGTGTAATTGGATATATGTGCTCTTTGGAAAATAAAGAAAGGAGATATGATATACTTGGTTGAATTTATTTTTATGAAAAATTTATTTTTCAAAATAAAAATTTATTTTTAACTAAAATAAAGAAAGTAAACTTTATTTTTGACTGAAATATTTCTTAAAAGAATTTAAATAAAAGAGAAAAATAGTGAAGGTTGGGAGGAAAGAAAAGACCAATAAATCAAACAGTTAATCATCTTCCATGAAGTTTTTCTGAAGTTACTCTGTACCACGGAAAAGTTTTAAATACTGTGAATACTTAAAAATTTCTGCCATATGACCCAGCAATACCACTTCTGGGCATACACACCAAGGAAACCAGATCTGAAAGAGACACATGCACCCCAATGTTCATCGCAGCACTGTTTATAATAGCCAGGACATGGAAACAACCTAGATGCCCATCAGCAGACGAATGGATGAGGAAGCTGTGGTACATATACACCATGGAATATTACTCAGCCATTAAAAAGAATACATTTGAATCAGTTCTAATGAGATGGATGAAACTGGAGCCCATTATACAGAGCGAAGTAAGCCAGAAAGATAAAGTCCATTACAGTATACTAACACATATATACGGAATTTAGAAAGATGGTAATGATAACCCTATATGCAAAACAGAAAAAGAGACTCAGATGTATAGAACAGACTTGTGGACTCTGGGAGAAGGCGAGGGTGGGATGTTTCAAGAGAATAGCATCGAAACATGTATATTATCTAGGGTGAAACAGATCACCAGCCCAGGTTGGGTGCATGAGACAAGTGCTCTGGCCTGGTGCACTGGGAAGACCCAGAGGGATCGGGTGGAGAGGGAGGTGGGAGGGGGGACCGGGATGGGGAATACATGTAAATCCATGGCTAATTCATTTCAATGTATGACGAAAACTCCTGCAATGATGTAAAGTAATTAGCCTCCAACTAATAAAAATAAATGGAAAAAAAAAATTTCTTAACATGTGGTCTTGTAGTGAACACGCTCATGCTCTTTCAATTCATTCTTTTAAAATGTTCTCAGGTCATGATACAAGACTCAACAGATTGTTCACCCCATATTATCCAGTAAAATGTGTTTTATGAAAGTTGGTATCAAAATACTTTTCAATTTCTGTACTAAGGAGACATACCTTTCTGGGAATCAAGTATCAAAATACTTTTCAATTTCTGTACTAAGGAGACACACCTTTCTGAGAACCTTTCTGAATTATTCCCTGAGTATTTTCTTTCCTATTTGCAGGCCACTGTGATGGCCATGTCTTGAATCAGAGACATCAATGACTAGTCCAGAAGACAGAGATGAGCAACCCTTAATAATTCATAATTGAACATTAATTATTCATTTATAGAGGACTGGTAAGATTTTCTTTCAATATGAGCCTAACCTGAGCCATTGACTGTATCTAATGCAATAATAAAAACAAACACAAAATTACAACAGGGAAGCAAAGATATTAGGCTAAGAAAGGAATCTTTGTAAAGAGATCTGGGTAGAGATGGGGCTTGAGCAATTGACAATTTGCATTTTAATCACACAACACTTGCACAGGTCAAATATACTGACGGACATGGACGGGCTTCATTATTTTAACTATGGTGTTTTTAAGCTACATTTACTACTATTCTGCAACTAAAATATGATCCATCCTTAGAATCAGGAAGTCAAAACTTCAAAATTCAATTCCTAAAGGATCTGGTTTGGTTCGTTTGTTTTTATTGGGACTTTCCTCTTTCTGGGTTTGGGAATTTCTAATGAACCTCTGAGGTATCTCTGTGGTTTAGAGATTGGACAAGTTAAAGTAATAACAAAAAAGGCTCAGTTTTTCTAAGTGAACCAAAGCTTTTAAAAATTATCTCCATGGGAAAATATCATGTAGTAAATGGTTGAAAGATTTTTCCTTTGAATCAGGCATGCTTTTAAACACATTACTCTCTTATTTTTTTTGTACCATTCATTACAATGCCCACTTAAGAACATTTCCTCCTGAGTTTTTTCAGAAGTGAAATTTCTATTAAATCCAGAAACACTCTTGAGTTTGAATGAACATAATCATTCATAGCTTAATGTTTTCCATTTCACCACCCCTGTCGTGATTTTCCCAACTTGTTGTTCTCCGGAATTTCCTGTTTTGGTCCCAGGACTCACCATTTTTACAGTCTAACCAGTTTGAATTTCAGTTATACTTCATATATTCCCCCTCACCAATAACACTGCATGCCAGTCAGCTTCAGCATCAGAAAGCCGATAAATTTTCTCTCTACTCAGTTATTTTCCAGCCTTGCTTCAGTTTAAACCTTTGCCATTTTTCATGTGCCCTGGATTCTGTGCTTTCATCTCAATATTGACAGAACTTCCTTCAATTTTCTATATATTTTTGATGATCTATCATTTATAGAGCAAATGAACCATTAAGCCCCCCTTCAAAATCTCATAATTTCAAAGCCATTTTCCTAAACTTAACTTAAAAAAATAAGCTTCAAAGGAAAGGTATAGCAATCTGAATTTCGAAGAATTTGATGTCAAAAAACTTTTAAGATCACACATTTGGGAAATTCTGGACTACCTTAGGATATGTAGTTTGAAATAAATTACATTATTATTTAAGATTCCTCATTAAACTGTAATGATAAATATGTACCAGCTTTATCATTTATTGTTCTCCTTTCAAAGTAAAATTTTGAAGCCAATACTTTTGGCCATCTGCCTACAGCTGTACTTGCCAATACCTTCCCTGTCTGAAACACTCTTTCTCTTCCCCTTTCCATTGGAAAAATCTCTTCTACTCATCATCTTTAGAAATCCATTGCTAATTTAATTCCCCCATAAAGCTTTTTCTGGGTCCCTTAGACAATAGTTAATCAGCTCTGTCCTCTGTTCTGATATATAGTATAGTTGTTAATTCTCTTATTATTTAGCCAATCATATTGTGTTGCAATTATATCATTTGGTTATCCGCATTTCTTTCCATCAGATTATAGGTTCCTTAGAGTCTTCAGTGCCTAGCATCATATTAAATGCCCATCAGCAGACGAATGGATGAGGAAGCTGTGGTACATATACACCATGGAATATTACTCAGCCATTAAAAAGAATTCATTTGAATCAGTTCTAATGTGATGGATGAAACTGGAGCCCATTATACAGAGCGAAGTAAGCCAGAAAGATAAAGTCCATTACAGTATACTAACACATATATATGGAATTTAGAAAGATGGTAACGATAACCCTATATGCAAAACAGAAAAAGAGACTCAGATGTATAGAACAGACTTGTGGACTCTGGGAGAAGGCGAGGGTGGGATGTTTCAAGAGAATAGCATCGAAACATGTATATTATCTAGGATGAAACAGATCACCAGCCCAGGCTGGGTGCATGAGACAAGAGCTCGGGCCTGGTGCACTGGGAAGACCCAGAGGAATCAGGTGGAGAGGGAGGTGGGAGGGGGGACCGGGATGGGGAATACATGTAAATCCATGGCTAATTCATTTCAATGTTTGACAAAAACCACTGCAATGATGTAAAGTAATTAGCCTCCAACTAATAAAAATAAATAGAAAAATAAAATAAAATAAATAAATGTGTATAAATCTAGTTATTCAGTTTGGTTAGCTTTGCAGTAAGATATACAATATACTTTGTGACTAGTTCCTTTGAAAGATAATCCTATTTAGCATCTGACTTAATATTAAAATAAAAAAATTCAAATAAAAATGAAAATTATAGTATGTTAAACAGAGATATGTTTTCCTATAAAATTATCCCATATATTTTCTATACGATAGAGAAAAGAAATTTAAACTGAATCAATAGTGCTGGGAGAAAATCATTCTAAAATGTATACATTGAAAGTAAATTTTGAGGCTCTCACCTCCTACATTTTGTTAATGGACTATATAGAGGGGAAAATTCTATTAAACATTTTAGGCTTCTCCACTCTAAATGTCCAAAAGACTCTAAAATTTCAATTATTGAGTTTTGAATAACCCACAGTAGTTTTAGAGTGGAGAATGCAGTTAAAATATATAATCTCATTCCCATTTCAGCATGGAGCAATAAAAGAGAAAAAAACTGTATTAATAGAACAGTTTATTTCATAGGTGTTTATTGCGTGAATTCATTGAAAGATGCTGTTTTTTATTTTTTTAAATTGATCTTTACATTTATTTTTTAACATCATGTTCTCCTTTTAATACCATTCAATATCCTCATAGAATTGGATCAGTCTTCAATATGTTTTAAAAAATTGAGTTCTTCTTGTATTTCTCCTTTGTTCTCACTACTATCACGGTCACCACAGTCTGACACTTCTAGTCACCAAATGTGTGGGTTCCCCTACACTAATCAATTCTGGTTTGGTTTCCTACAATCTGACTTGAGAAAGGAATGGCTACCCACTCCAGTATTCTTGCCTGGAGAATACCATGGACAGAGAAACCTGGTGGACCCCAGTCCATGGGATCGCAGAATCAAACACAGCTGAGCAACTAACATTTCCACGTGAAGATAGTGTTATATTCCATGGGTTAAAAGCTGAGCCTCACAACACTGCTCCCCGTCTCAGATGTCAATTATTATTAGAAGCTTTCCAGGTTACCCACAACTTCTGTATGACTTGCCTACAAACTGGGGGTTCCCATGACCCTCTGTGCTAGTTCAATTAACTTGTTAGAGTGACTCACAGAACTCAGGGAAACATATTTACCAGTTTATTAAAGAATATGGTACAGAGTACAGAAGAACAGTCAGGTGAAGAGACATAGGCAAGATCTGGGAAGGTCTTAAGTGCAGGAGCTTGTCTCTATGAGTTGGGGTGTGTTCACTGACCTGGAAGACCTAATAACCCCATACTATTGGGATTTTTGTGGAAGCTCTATCACGTCAGCATCATGGATCATTAACTCCAGTTTCAGTCCTTCTGCCTTATTACGGGAACTGGGTGGGCTGAAAATTTCAGGTGTCTAATAAAGGCTTGATCTTTCTGGTGACCAGCCCTCCTCCAGAAGCCATTCACGAGTCCATCTAGGGTCGCCTCATTAGAACAGCACACTCCAATCACTCAAAAAATTGCAAGGGCTTCAGAGGCCTGTGTTAGCAACCGGGGTAGAAGACAAAAGGGCAAAAGATATTCCTAGTACTCTTATCACTTAGGAAATTTTGAGTTTTAGGAGTTCTGTGCCAGAAACAGGAGACAGAGACTAATGAAAATATTTTTAATATTTTACATATGTGATAAGACTTTGAAAATCTATGGGAGTAATCATAGTTTTCATTATGAAAGAGGTTAATATGGATACATTGCTAATATTATGGCTTTTATTATCCATAATTCTGAAATAAAAAAATCATGTAGGTAGGAAGTAACAAAAAAATAGAGCAAATAAAGAGTTCTTTTAAAATTGGTTGTCTTTGAAAAATGCAGTATACAGACAAATCTGTTATAAAACATTGAGATTTGGAGAGACATCATATACAGTTATAGCATCAGTGCATTTTGGAAACAAAATAGTGTCCTTTGGATTTGCTGAGATATTCTACAATATTTGTCTCCCTTAAAGTTCTTTGGAGAGCCTTGAATACTTTCAACATGTCTGCAGTCTCAGAGTTCAGTGAGCCCTAATGAAGGACATCACACACTGATGTACAAGGAAATGAAAATGACAGGCGGTTTATTTATTTAAATATATGTGTGTTTGTGTGTGTGTGTGTGTGTGTGTGTGTGTGTGTTTAGCCTAAGGTTCTTTCTTTACATATATAATATGATGCTCGTGGAGGGTCTGATTGTCCTTTTATATGAGACAACTAAAATTCAATTACATTTAGGGCATTCTTTTTCTTCATCAATTATACAAGAAGTGTAAAATACTCTCAAAATTCCATGACAGACAGACCTTTAGCTATGTATATATTATTTTTAAATATGCAATATCCTTTACATTATTTCTGAAAATCCAAACCTCACACTTCGAATGCCTGAGCCTAAATTTAAAAAATGCATTCCAGAGATAATATAAACAATCTACATTAAAAGGATAGATTCCCTCCCAGAGAACTGCAAGTTGTCTGAGAAATTCCTCACTTCATGAGATTTCTAAATATCTTAAAATTCCCAGAAGATACAACTTGGCTTTGGGAGTAGCAATATGTCTTAATTCACATTTTTTTCAACTTTCTCCCTAGATAAATTTTCTAGTTATTCTATTTAGAAAATCTGCCTTAATGGGATTTTAATATCCCAAGTTCCTACCCAATGTAGGATTGTAAGCGTGTTGTCTTAAAGCAGTGGCGTCTACAAAATAAAGACAATAGACTAGAAATGTCAAAACCAAAGTTAATCATCAAATTTTAAATACTAAATATGGTCTCTTGGGAAAAATCAAATGATATCTTATACAACTTTTAGTATAGACAAAATTATTTTAGTATAGATGACTCCGAAGTTTGATGGGAACAGCTGTTGAATGTAGCTGATAGACATGTGGTGGTGGGAAATTGGTGATGGTACAAGGTAAAGCCCAGATGAATTAAGGGAACATTTCAGAAGAGAACTAGGCTAACCACACCGTGAGGCTGTGTTTGTTTTAAAGGACTGCTGAAGTTATAGGTCTGGTTCTGATTCAGCGCCCTTCAGGGATAGAGTTACTACATTTCAGCACAGGACACGCATGCATGCTTATTCGCTCAGTCGTGTCCGACTCTTTGTAACCCCATGGACTTTAGCTTGCCAGGCTCCTCTTTCTATGGGATCCTCCAGGCAAGAACACTGGAGTGAGCTGCCATTCCCTTCTCCAGGGAATCTTCTCGCCCCAGGTGTCCAGCCCGGGTCTCCTCACTGCAGGCGGATTCTTTATTGTCTGAACCACCAGGGAAACACCCAGCATAGGATAGATGCGACTAAATCTGGACCGTGGTGATATTATCTCTGGAGTTTCTGACAAAGGGCCTGCTGTCTTCTAATTGTGAGCAGGAGTGGACAGATACAACTTTAGCCCACGCTCAGAGCAAAAGAAGACTGCCATTTACCTAGCTTTCACTTTACAGAAAATGGCAAGAAAGCTAATCTGATGTCTACACTCTTGGATCTTGGGCTGCTTGTTTCATGTGTTCAAGCAGAATAGAAAGGAGGGAAAAATTTCCAATACACTATGTATTTAGAAACTAGAAAAATATATACTGGTTTTAAGTACATTAAACCTTTATTCACAAACTATAATTATAAAAGGAAAGAGACATTGATAAAAAATATTCTGTATTTTCACAGGGGTAGGTGTGCTTGTTAGAGTCATTTCATTTTACTTAGAGTTAATGCAATTTACTGTATATAAATGGTACCTTGATTTAAAAAGAATTAAAATATAGGATTTGTATAATTAGATCTTAGTATGTCATATTGTTAACTATATTTTTCTCTTTTTCCATATTCTTGATGCTCATGCATGAGCATGCTGATTGAGTTTAGGTTGCCTCTCCTAGGGTTAGCCAATTCTAGAAACAGCAAAGACTGGTCCAAGAGTATGCCTCTCATACTGCACACTAATCAATCTAGTGTCTTCTGTATCTGGTTCTCAGGCTGTAGCAGGCAACGTTCCTCTGCCCCAGTCATCCTAAGACCAGGTACCAGACAACCAGAGGCGGTTCTTATACCTCAGAGACTACTACTGAAATTACTCAAACTAGCCAGTCTTTAGTGTACTTGCCTTATCTTGCCTAGCCTTGCCTTTCTTTAAATACCACAAAAAAGCCTCTTGCCCCTGCATTTTCCCTGTTGCTTCTACTTCCTGACCAACTCTGGTGTGGTCCTGCATGGTGTGATATGTCCCCTTCTCCTGGGAGTTGTAAAGAGCAAACTACATTTTCAATAGCAATTATTTTATTAATCTGTTGGCCTCACCATACCTGAATTATAATAAAAAATTCAAGTCTATGCCCCAGCCACTAATGCCAAAGATCCTGAAGTTGAATGGCTCTATGAAGACTTACGAGACCTTCCAGAACTAACACCAACAAAAAAAAAAAGGATGCCCTTTTCATCATAGGGGACTGGAATGAAAAGTAAGAAGTCAAGAGATACCTGGAGAAACAGGTAAGTTTGACATTGGAGTACAAAATGAAGCAAGGCAGAGGCAACAGAGTTTTGCAAAGAGAATGTACGGGTCATAGCAAACATCCTCTTCCAATAACACAAGAGATGTCTCCACACATGGACATTACCAGATGGTCAACACTGAAATCGAATTGATTATATTCAGATTGACTGTATTATATTGCCACTGGGGATAGAGAAGCTCTATACAGTCAACAAAAACAGACCAAGAGCTGACTGTAGCTCAGATCAAGAACTCCTTATTGCAAAATTCAGACTTAAATTGGAGATAGGACCACTAATTCATTCAGGTATGACCTAAATCAAATCCCTTACAATTATACAGTGGAAGTGGCAAATTTGATTCAAGGGATTAGATATGATAGACAGAGTGCCTGAAGAACTATGGATGGAGATTTATAACACTGTATAGGAGGTGGTAATCAAAACCATCCCCAAGGAAAAGAAATGCAAAAAATCAAAATGGTTGTCTCAGAAGGCCTTACAAATAGCAGAAAAAGAAAGGAAGCAAAAGGCAAAGGAGAAAAGGGAAGATATATCTATTTGAATGTGGAGTTCCAAAGAATAGCAAGGAAAGATAAGAAAACCTTCCTAAGTGGTCAATGCAAAGAAATAGAGGAAAACAATAGAGTGGGAAAGACTGGAGATCTCTTCAAGAAAATTAGAGAAAGCAAGGGAACATTTCATTCAAAGATGGGCACAGTAAAGGACAGAAATGGTGTGGACTTAACAGAAGCAGAAGATATTAAGAAGAGATAATGAGAATACATAGAAGTACTCAAAACAGTTCTTCATGGCCCAGATAACCATGGCGCTGTGTTCACTCACCTAGACCCAGAAATCCTGGAGTGTGAAGTCAAGAGGGCCTAGGAAATATCACTACAAACAAAGTTAGGGGACATGATGGAATTCAAGTTGAACTATTTGAAATCCTAAAAGATGATGCTGTGAAAGTACCGCACTCGATATGCCAGCAAATTTGGAAAACTCAGCAGTGGCCACAGGACTGGAAAAGGTCAGTTTTCATTCCAATCCCAAGGAAAGGCAATGCCAAAGAAATGTTCAAACTGCCGCACAGTTGCACTCATCTCACAGGCTAGCAAGGTATTGCTCAAAATTCTCCCGCTAGATTTCAACAGTACATGAACCGAAAACTTCCAGAGGTATCAGCTGGATTTAGAAAAGGCAGAGGAACCAGAGATCAAATTGCCAACATCCATTGGATCATAGAAAATGCAACAGCAGTCCAGAAAAAAATCAGCTTTATAAACTATGCTAAAGCCTTTCTGTGGATCACAACAAACTGTGGATCTTCAAGAAATGGAAATACCACATTACCTGCCTCCTGAGAAGCCTGCATGCAGATCAAGAAGCAACAGTTAGAACCACACATGGAACAATGGACTGGTTCAAAATTGGGAAACGAAAAAAGCTGCATACTGTCACCCTGCTTATTTAAGTTATAGGCAGTGTATGTCATAGAAAATGCCAGACTGGAATCAAGATTGGCAGGAGAAATATCAATAACCTCAGATACACAGATGACACCACCATTATTGAAGAAACTAAAGAGGAACTAAAGAGCCTCTTGATGAAAATGAAAGAGGAGAGAGAAAATGCTGGCTTAAAACTCAACATTCAAAAAACGAAAATCATGGCATCTGGTCCCATCACTTCATGGCAAACAGAAGGGGAACAAGTGGAAATGCTGACAGATTTTATTTTCTTGGGCTCCAAAATTACTGCAGACAGTGACGGTAACCATAAAATTTAAAGACGCTTGATCCTTGGAAGAAAAGCTATGACAAACCTAGACAACGTATTAAACAGCACTGATATTACTTTGCTGACAAAAGTCCCTATTAGTGAAAGCTGTGGTTTGTCCAGTAGTCATGTATGGATGTGAGAGCTGGACCATAAAGGAAGATGAGTGCCAAAGATTTGATGCTTTAGAACTGTGGTGTTGGAGAAGACTCTTGAGAGTCCCTTGGAAAGTGAGATGATCAAACCAGTCTATCCTAAAGGAAATCAACCCTGAATTTTCATTGTAAGACTGATGCTGAAGCTCTAATACTATGGCCACCTGATGAGAAGAGCCAAGTCATTTGAAAAGACCTGATGCTGGGAAAGATTGAGGGCATAGGTAGAAAGGGGTGACAGAGGATGAGATGGTTGGATGGCATCATCAACTCAATGGGCACAAGTCTGAGCAAAATCTGGGAGTTAGTGTAGGAAGCCTGGCATGCTGCAGTACATGAGTCACAAAGAGCTGGCATGACTGAGCAACTGAACAACAAGAACAACATCATTTTAATTAACCACAGTAGTGGAATAGCATCTAGAATTTTTTTCAAACAGGTAAAAGGCATTTTCTTTATAGATAGGTAGTGAAGTATTTAAGGAAATGACTGGTGCACACACAGTCTTATAGTCACCATTTTTTCTTACTTTATTCAAATCCAGAAACTGCCATGATGCACTCTCTTTGATGTCTAACAAACATTAAGGTTTAAAACCTACCTATAAAGGAAAATTTTGATAAAACACATTTTTAATCTATTATGCTATTTAAGAGAGAGATACTTGTGCAATTATAGGCTTTCAATCTGTTGAATACCTGTGGATCTGTTCATTAAACCCATGATACTACATTGTTAGTTAGATATTAGATACTAAATCATAAGCTGACATCCTTGTTTGAACCTATTCCTAGCTGGTATCATTGATGTCCAAGGTAAATACTTCTGTTTATTCTTTGCTTGATCCTTTCATTTTTACAAGTAAGAAAAGAAAAGAAGATGAAGAAAATGTTACCACAGTTGTGTCAGTCCAGAATTCTTCAAGGCATCACATATAAACCCTCTTGTAGGATTAGTTGAGATATTAGCTATTAGTGATAAATAACTAACTGAGGCACTTAAATTTGAAACACATATATACACACAGACTAATAATGTATGCATACATTTGTGTAAAATCAAGTGAACTCTTACAATAAACTCACTTGTATATGTTGAGTGAGAAATGGATTTACTCCTAAAGGAATGACAATGAGCAACCATTACTATACTCTTCATTGTTGTATGAATCAAGAATTTTTATAGTGCATTATCCCCCCGTAAATGTACACCATAGAAGTATATGTTGCATCTAAATAGTGCTGATCTTGTGTATGAAAGGAGAAAAACATGTTGAGAAATTCTGCTTAGCATATGGCGTGGGCAGGCCTGGCCCATATGGCTTATGTATGCCTAGCAATCTACCCTGAGTGCAAGACAGACTAACTGATGCGGGGAGGGGGTTCCGTTTTAGAAATCACGTAGGTTGAACCCTTGCCTTAGGAAAAAAATACCCAAACTTCCCATCACAGGAAATCTGCAAAATTTGATCAAACATTTCATTTTCGAAGTAGCTCAGAGCTATCCGGTTTACTAGCATATAGAAATATTCACTGAGTTGAAAAAATGGGAACAGGGAGCATTCCAGAAAAGAGAACCTTTTTGATGGATCACTATGTAGAATTTAAAGTATTTTGATACAGTAAAATCATCTTTCTGAATAGCCCTACTTCCGTGTTACCTTTATGCTAGGAATTTATATATAATATAGATATGAACACAAAAGTTTTTATTAATTCAGAAGAAATCACCTAAAATTTTGAAAGCAATAGGAAAAGGCTAAATACACTTGACAATTCCATGAAGCCCAATTTTCACTTCTGCATCATCCCAAACCCATGACCAATTAAAATTTAACAAATTAATTAATAAAACAAGCTATGTTTACTGATTTTTTCTATTTTAGCTGTCTGTAAGATGCAGGTAGGGAATATGCCAATTTGAGTATTTTTGCATATTTATACAAGCAAAATGCACATCAACAGAGACTTACAGAGTCTCCAAAAGCAATCAGACCTGCAAAATTTCCATTTTGGCTATAAAATTGTCATTGTCCATGCTTGCACTCACTAAGACACTCCCCAATCTCTTTTTGTCCCAAACAAATTTCCTCCTTCTCGTCCTGTATCACTTAAGAAATGCAAACATTTAGTTGCACTAAATAATATTTCATTTCTTACAGAGATTTTTAAAACTGTAAGCAGAAAACAAACAGGAAATTCCCTAGAGGCAGGCTACCTGCTGCTAAATTTCCATGATGCCTGTGGTCTGACCTCTTTGGTTCCAGGCATATGATTAATTTATTTAGAGCATTTTTGTCAAATACCTTTTTAGCTAGCCATGAATTTCAGAGTAATGCTAATTCTCAAATTCATCCAAATAAGGAAAATGCATCAATACATACCTTTGCAATTACGCAAACTTCACATAATTGACCTTAGAACTCTGAGAGCTGGAGCAGATTAATTGTTACATGCACCACAAAACTTTAGCACATTAGAAAAAAATAGCCTTAAGTTGTTCCATTTTTGGATTGCATAATAAAAGCAAAAAAAATTATGCAGATACAAATACACTTATTTCCTTTAAGATTCTGGCTTATATTTCAATGTTTATATTTAGGTTCCTGCATTTCTAATTCCCAATAGCTGACAAAAAGTTATCTTTAGTTTATGCACTAGAGTTATCAGACAGTGCTGCCTAAAGTCCCGATTTTATGGGAGAGAAATTTTCTTTTAACTAAGGTGTGGAAACTTTCGAAATATTTATTCTCAAGCTTGTAAACTGGACTTAACGTCATTTTGTGTTGATTAAAATTATATTTAAAAACTGAGTTAAAAATGCAGAGATGAGTTCATCATCGCTATTTATTGGAGGGAATAAAAATATTCTAAAATGGATTTATGGTGATAGTTGCATCAGTCAGTAAAATTATTACAAATTATAGAACTGTATACTTGAAGTGAGTGGATTTCATGAGTTGTAAAATACGTTCCAATAAAGTTGTATAAAAAAGAGTAACAGAAATATAAAGCAGCATACATTGCTGTTGAATAGAGAGGTGCTTAAATTAATTGTATGGTTTTGAATGATTTTGAACTTTTACTGTGTTCCATATATTTTATCAAATTTTTAGACTTGTTTGTTGAAAAAAAAACCTGTATCAATTATTATACAGACACGATAACTGGCCTGGTCTGTCAGTTTCTTCTGGAATTGAAAAACAATAAGCCAAGGATCATTGTTATTCACATTGCACAGTCTGTGGTTTAGCTTTAGAAACATGCTTTTCAAGTTAAATTTACTTCAAAATACATCTAGCTAGAAAAATATGAGGGAAAAATGCTAGAGGCAAAGTAAATTTGAGGTTGAGAAATCTGGCAGTCCATTCTCCAAATACAACTGAGTTTTCCTACCCCTGTTACATTCTAGGGTGACTCACAGTTGGTTTTCATAAATGTGTTTATGGATTTATGTACACATCTTGTGTTCCCGAATGGCTAAAGTATGATACTTTTACTCTTTGTTAACCTTAGGAATAACTGACTGTCAAACTGACTTTGGGTTCTAATGGCCTGGTTTAATTCTCTGAAAGAGGATCCTGATTAAGAATCCTCTAAGACCAGACGCTGGGTGCTAAACAATGTATATAATTTACAAGTAGGTACACGTGGAATGAATATTCCATTAACATTTGTGTTTATATAAAGCATTCAATGCATAGACAATTGCAAATTATCAATATAATGTCTGTGTTCTCTCCATTCATACATTTTTTAAAATGTACAGCAATAGGTTGAGAAGTACTTTGGGTAATTTACCACTAGCTTTCTTGTGAAATGGTGTATCATGAAATCAGATAAGAAAAAAATCAACCCAAGTAAAACAAGTTTTGAACCGATGAACATATCCTTATTACAAAACTTGTAGCAATTAAGCTTATAATAAGGGAAGTAACTACAGGAAAGACAAACACAGAAGCAAACTTGTGAGAAAAAAATTTCCAATACATTCCATGGAAAGTCAGCAGGGTTTTACAAGAAGCAATCAAGTGACTGTAGAAAGAAAACATGCAACCAAAGAATTTATTCAGTTAATATCTATAATTTAACAAAATAACATATGTTCAAAGTCAATTTTTGAAGACAAATTAAAATGTTCTATGGGACTACAAGTTGCTAACTAGAAATGTTCATTTAAGGAAATGACAAATCACATCGATGACAACTATCCCAAGAGTGGCTGTTGCAAAACTTGGCATCTAAATATTCGATGCCAACTTTATTGGTAACTTAGAAATCTTAAATCAATACCTCTTAATCCAAATATAGGTGGAAAATATGCAATATAGAGGAGAATATGCTTATATTATTAACTATGAATATAAAATTATAAAAATTGGTGGATACAAATATTTTATTAAATTTGAACATGAATTCTTTTTTTTAATATAAATTTATTTGTTTTAATTGGAGACTAATTACTTTACAATACTGTAGCAGTTTTGCCATACATTGACATGAATACACCATGGGTATACATGTGTTCCCCATCCTGAACCCCACTCCCACCTCCCTCCCCATCCCATCCCTCTGGGTCATCCCAGTGCACCAGCCCCAAGCACCCTGTCTCATGCATCGAACCTGGACTGGCGATTTGTTTCACATATGATAATATACATGTTTCAATGCCATTCTCCCAAATCATCCCACCCTCGCCCTCTCCCACAGAGTCCAAAAGACTGTTCTGTACATCTGTGTCCTTTTTGCTCTCTCGCATATAGGGTTATCATCACCATCTTTCTAAATTCCATATATATGTGTTGGTATACTGTATTGGTGTTTTTCTTTCTGGCTTACTTCACTGTATAATAGGCTCCAGTTTCATCCACCTCATCAGAACTGATTCAAATGAATTCTTTTTAATGACTGAGTAGTATTCTGTTGTGTATATGTACCACAGCTTTCTTATCCATTAGTCTGCTGATGGGCATCTAGGTTGCTTCCATGTCCTGGCTATTATAAACAGTGCTGCGATGAACATTGGGGTACACATGTCTCTTTCAATTCTGGTTTCCTCGGTGTGTATGCCCAGCAATGGGATTGCTGGGTCATATGGCAGTTCTATTTCCAGTTTTTTAAGGAATCTCCACACTTGAACATGAACTCTTTAAATCATATGAATCATCAGATCTAATACCAGTGAGAAAATTATCTACACATAGTTGATATTTAAAGGAATGAAACAGATGAAATTTAAAAACTGAACGTACTAGATTTAAAAATCTAACACAAAAACACTCATGCAAGCTTAATATATGATATATCTATTATCATAAATATGTATATATATGTACACATAGTCTATGTAAAGATCAATTACTGATCATTTTATATATTAGATCCACATATTATTTTATTTATTTCTAACAGCAATCTTAAAGATGGAAATTCTTTTTTTGGAAATTTTTCTGATTTAAAAAAATGAAGGAAACTTATTTCTTAAAATTATCAAGAAGCTCAACTAAAACAACATTGACCAAATGATGGTACTCTCATTCATTTTCACAGACTTCTCTCATTTGAATTCTTCCACTCACACTTTTCAGTTACACTTTGTAATATAAGCAATGAGATAATTTCTATTGTAATTTTATAGGAGACAAAAATAGTACATTTTTAAATGAAAAGGTTACCGATTAGTATTTAATGCCATATTCTTTCCCTTTCTTACTATCATACTAGAAGAAGACTAAAGATACTCAAGTCATTCTTCGGAAAGACACTTGAGATAACATGTTTAATATACCATTTAATAAAGCAACAATCCTAGTCAGTCTTATAGCTCTCTTTACCATGATTCTAAGGTCGTTTCTAAAACCTTAATAACAATAAGTCTTCTGTTTTACATGTTCTTTTTGTGTATATTTGATTAATTACTTAGTGCATGTGTGAGTGCTAAGTCGCTTCAGTTGTGTCCAACTCTTTGCTACCTTATGGACTGTAGCCCGCCAGGCTTCTCTGCCCATGGGATTCTCCAGGCAAGACTACTGGAGATGGTTGCCATGCCCTCCTCCAGGACAACTTCCTGACACAAGGGTTGAACCCACATCTCTTATGCCTCCTGCATTGGTAGTGGGCTCCTTATCACTGAGCTATCTGGTAGCCCCTAATTCCTTAGTGAAAAATCATTCAGTTCAGTTCAATTCAGTCGCATCAGACTCTTTGCGACCTCATGAACCGCAGCCCGCCAGGCCTCCCTGTCCATCACCAACTCCCGGAGTTTACCAAAACTCATGTCCATTGAGTCGGTGATGCCATCCAACCATCTCATCCTGTGTCATCCCCTTCTCCTCCTGCCTTCAATCTTTCCAAGCATCAGGGTCTTTTCCAATGAGTCAGCTCTTCGCATGAGGTAGCCAAAATATTGGAGTTTCAGCTTCAACATCAGTCCTTCCAATGAACACCCAGAACTGATCTCCTTTAGGATGGACTGGTTGGATCTCCTTGTAGTCCAAGAGACTCTCAAGAGTCTTCTCCAACACCACAGTTCAAAAGCATCAGTTCTTCGACTTTCAGCTTTCTTTACAGTCCAAATCTCACATGCATACATGACTACTGGAAAAATCATAGCCTTGACTAGATGGACCTTTGTTGACAAAGCAATGTCCCTGCTTTTTATTATGCTGTCTAGGTTGGCTATAACTTTCCTTCCAGGGAGCAAGCATCTTTTAATTTCATGGTTGCAATCACCATCTGCAGTGATTTTGGAGCCCCCAAAAATAAAGTCAGCCACTGTTTCCACATCTATTTGACATGAAGTGATGGGACCAGATGCCATGATCTTAGTTTTCTTAATGTTGAGCTTTAAACCAATTTTTTCACTCTCCTTTTTCACTTTCATCAAGAGGCTCTTTAGTTCTTCCTCACTTTCTGCCATGAGGGTGGTGTCATCTGCATATCTGAGGTTATTGCTGTTTCTCCCAGCAATCTTGATTCCAGCTTGTGCTTCTTTCAGCCCAGCATTTCTCATGATGTACTCTGCATATAAGTTAAATAAGCAGGGTGACAATACAGAGCCTTGATGTACTCCTTTTCCTATTTGGAACCAGTCTGTTGTTCCATGTCCTGTTCTAACTGTTGCTTCCTGACCTGCATACAAGTTTCTCAAGAGGCAGTTCCAGTGGTCTGGTATTCCCATTTCTTTCAGAATTTTCCACAGTTTATTGTGATCCACACAGTCAAAGGCTTTGGCATAGTCAATAAAGTAGAAATAGATGTTTTTCTGGAACTCTCTTGCTTTTTATGATTTCATTCCAGAGGAAGTTGTGAGTTCATTAACTACCAGACACGGTGGAATGGATAAAGCAGTGTACAGTGGTTCGGTTCAGTTCATTTCACTTCAGTCGCTCAGTCGTGTCCGACTCTTTGCGACTCCATGAACTGCAACATGCCAGGCCTCCCTGCCATCACGAACTCCCAGAGTTTACCCAAACTCATGTCCATTGAGTCAGTGATGCCATCCAATCATCTCATCCTCTGTCGTCCCCTTCTCCTCCTGCCTTCAATCTTTCCCAGCACCAGGGTCTTTTCAAATGAATCAGCTCTTCTCATCAGGTGGCCAAATTATTGGAGTTTCAGCTTCAGTCCTTCCAATGAACACCCAGAACTGATCTCCTTTAGGATGGACTGGTTGGATCTCCTTGCAGGAGGGACTCTCAAGAGTCCTCTCCAACATCACAGTTCAAAAGCATCAGTTCTTCGGTGCTCAGCTTTTTTGAGCTCAGCACTCAATGCTCACATCCATACATGACACTGGAAAAACCATAGCCTTGACTAGACAGACCTTTCTTGGCAAAGTAATGTCTCTGCTTTTTAATATCCTGTCTAGTTTGGTCATAACTTTTCTTCCAAGGAATAAGCATCTTTTTATTTAATGGCTGCAATCACCATCTGCAGTGATTTTCGAGCCCCCCCAAATAAATAATCAGCCACTGTTTCCACTGTTTCTCCATCTATTTGCCACTAAGTAATGGGGCCAGATGCCATGATTTTTGTCTTCTGAATGTTGAGCTTTAAGCCAACTTTTTCACTCTCTTCTTTCACTTTCATCAAGAGGCTCTTTAGTTCTTCACTTTCTGCCATAAGGGTTCAAGCAGTGTAAAAGGCAGATGAATCCACCTTTATGGAGACTGAAAACATTCTCATCACTAGTGAAAGTGAAAGTCGCTCAGTTGTGTCCGACTCTTTGCTGCTCCATGGACTATACAGTTCATGGAATTCTCTAGGCCAGAATACTGGAATGGGAAGCCTTTCTCTTCTCTAGGGGATCTTCCCTACCCAAGGATAAAACCCAGGTTCTCCTGCATTGCAGGCAGATTCTTTACCAGCTGAGCCACAAGGGAAGTCCAAGAATACTGGAGTGGGTAGCCTGTCCCTTCTCCAGGGGATCTCCGGACACAGGAATCGAACTGAGGTCTCTTGCATTGCAGGCAGATTCTTTATCAGCTGAGCCACAAGGGAAGTCCAAGAATACTGAGCTATGAGAGAAACCCTCTTATCACTATAATTGGATTTATTTACAAATTATTACCCATATCTCATGCTCCCCTAAATGCATAAAAACTAACTGGTTTGACATACTCCAACCTATTCAGGGTACCTAATAGGCATTTAGTTGGTCTCCTAACAATAGCCCTTTGATATTTACTATTGTCGTGTAACTTTCCTATTTTAAGCTGCCAGTATCTTACTCCATTTGACTGAGGGCCCTCTTTGACCATTGGAGTCAGCTCTGCCCAAGCACTTCAGGTTGGGAGTTCTAAGAATTAATAGCCCTTCAATTAGCTATCATTCTTGGGACAGTCTCAAGGACTGATAAGACATCTAGGTATAAATACTCAAGCTCTATCTTCTATTGAATAGGATAACTCTGAAGCAAATGTTATACACTGGCTCTCACTGTTCAGCTGCAGAACTAAAGTCCAGTCTTCCGCAGGGTTATTTGACCAACACCTGATACTTCATCAGTTGCCTTTCTTTCCGTGTTTCATTTTCATACACCCCTCCCTGTAGAGAAAGGCAAACTAAGATAGCCTCGGTCTCTGAAGATACTCAGAATATTGATGAGAGCTTGAGAACGTTTTGAACTCTGTTTAGATTTTCAAGACCCTTGCACAGTTCGTTTTTATTCTAGATAACAGCAAGAACTATCATTAGGAAGTCTTGGCATCCATTGGGTCTGTGCTTAGGCAAATCAAACACAGACACACACACTGATATAAGAAGTGCAGATACCCAGAGCTACACACACACACACACACACACACACACACACACTCCTACACCAGCATCATCAATGCCTCAAGCTCACTCTGGAGAGTTGGAAATTATAAGACAGACATTAGGAATTACTTGAGTAAGAGGAATACACTTGTTTCAGTGGAGTAAAAAGATAGTTTGTGGTGTTATATTAGCTGTAGAACTTTAGTGGCATCATTTTTTGTTCAACTAGGTATCTATTTTTCTATCTACTCTAGGTAAAAAGGACTCTTAGATCAAAGGGTTAGGTTTTTTGTTTTTTGGTTTCATTGTGTTTTGTTCTATTTTTTTTAATCTTGCCATTCTATTTTCAGAAAACAGTATTACCAAGTTAGAAAAGCAGAAGTGCCTTATTATTTTCTTTGATATTCACAGGGAAATACCAAGATGTCATGAAAACGGGTCCTCAAACAGGGAGCAGGCATCCCAATGCACATTGGATCTATGACTTTTTAAAAGTAAAATACAGAGGAAAGAGTTCCTCTGATCTGTTGAACCTTGCTTTCCTGTTCTTTGATGACATTGCTAAAATATCTCATAGCTGCCTGTTCACTTTCAGTTATTAATGCCCAGTATACACCAATATAAAACAGCAATTTCCTGGGTGACAGAGAAAAAGCTTTGCACTTTTATTTCTTCTTTCTCTCTTCTGATGTTGGGGATACTGTGAAGAGGCTGTAAAAAATGAAAAGTTTCTATTTACTGAGCACATGATTGCACTGTATTTGTTGAGTTCACTGTTTTTTTGGCTGAGACCAGCCTTCAGAATTGTCTGCTGGCTCCCTATAAGCACTTGTGACTTTTTCAGAGGACTCTGTAGGTCTTTACACTGCAGGGACCCATTTTGAACCATTTAAAAACACCTTCAAGAAATCTGGCCCCAACTGCTTGCAGTTCTCTTTTGAATGCGGTATACTTGGTACATTTCTATCCTATTGTTTCTTATTTGCTAATTTCCAAGCAACAGAAAAATATCTTGCTGAATATCTTATATATAACTACATATATGTGTGTATGTATGTATAGTAGGTGTAATTGTACTATTTTAGCTTTAATTTTGGAAAATAATTTAAAAATCATTTAAAATAATTTAAAAATGCTTTTGCTGTCTTAATTAAAGCTGATGTTATAGAAATACATAGTATTGTGTATAATACCCATAACATAATAATTACATTAAATGCCTCTAACTAATCCTAAAGTTGAACCCAGGATGAATAAAACCAAATAAAGACAACTTCTCCATCCTACACTTCTCAAAACCTAACAGAATGTAATTTACCTTTGAATTGGGGTAACATGTTACAGAAAACCACAAACAGAAGCCTCTACCCAGAGTGAAAGTGAGGCAAAATATATCTCTGAATAAATCCTTCTGTCAATTCACATGGTGAGTGAAAATTAGAGTTCAGTAGGAATGAGAGAAAGAGGCAGACAAGCAAGTCCCCTGTGGGAGAGACTCACTCACAGCAGGGTGATGATATCATGGTATCCCACTGTCTAGCAGACTTCACCAGAAGAGACACCTGTCACATAGGAATTGAAACAAGTTGACTCAGAAATCTCTTCAGTTCTTACTTTCTCAGTTCCTACTTGCTGCTATAAGACCATTCTGAAATAACATTGCCATTCCACAATTAGTATTCCTGATTAATTCTCACAATTAATGCAAAACAAAATAGCTTTACATTACAAAACAAAATAGTTTTGTAATGTAACACAGATGCTAGACAGAAGTGCAGAAATACAAGGCTTATATACAGAGAGCCAACATGCAATGAAGAAAATATTAGGCATACTTGTTAAGTTTCTGCTTATCTGAGGAGCCAGTATTTTAAAACATGATCTTGAAAAAACTATAAATGCGCAACACAATTTCTTTAAAAGTAAAGGTTAAATAAGATGGAAAAAAGAAAAGCTCCATTTATCTCCTATAGGGTTACTATTTACATAGTATTATTTACCTTTGTAATAAGTCTTTACCCTTCCAAAGCCTTGACATTAATTTATAAAATTGATCTTGATAATAAATACAAATAGTCCTCAATAAGAATTTTATTTAGTGTCAGAGACCTTTAATCAAATTAAAAAGTTACAAGAGTAAGAATTGAAACAACTTTTATGTAGTAAAAAGACTAGAAAAGCAAAGTGATGAAATACTCTGCAGGCCCACATATTTTCTTAATCAAGATACATTTATTGGATCAAATTACTTTTCTCATGCAGCAGTTCTATGCAGACACATCCTTGATCCTTTTGTGGTTTAAACTGATTTTCTGAATATTTCTCTTTAAAATATACTGCCAGTGCAAAGTGAGATAACCTACTTTCTCCTGAAAGTCAAATGGTAAATTATTCTATTTGTTTTATTTATGATTTAAGATAACTGTCTCATTCATCAACAATAACACTAACCACAGTTTTCGGGAGACAGAACCTAACTAAGCCTTTCAAATGAATGACCGTAAAGTGAATAGTTTGTGCCAAAGGATGATTCATTTGATTTAAAACACATTGGTAGAACACATTTTGGAACTGTGCACACTTATTAATTTTCTCTTTTGTGATTTTCTTTCTTTCATAAGTTGGCAATCAAAACCAATATCTAGACAATGCCATGTCTGATAAAGTGGTTAAGAGTGTTCCTGGAAGTGGCATATATGCCAATGATTCAGCTCTTTGCAATTAGAATAAATAAAAAGTCTGTGCTAGATATGAATAAAAGCTATTGTAATTTTTTTCTTTCTTTTTTTAAACATCTTGGAATACAGAAGCTTGAGCTAAGTATGAGGGTGACAGGGGGATTGCCAGAAATAGTTAACATGCTTCAACATACTGAGGAGAGACACTGAAGCCCAAATTTGTATCTCAAATCTCTTCAAGTTCTAGGTCATGACTAGAGAAATTATGAGTTGTCTTAGGAGTTCTGTTGATACATTCTGTCTTCTTTGCAGGGTATGCTGGGAATGACTGACTCAAGAAACTTCAGATGAATCGATCTTCAGTTCTAAGGTGGGCAAAAGTCAATCCCAGCTTGATTGAAATCTTTCGGAACAGATTGATTATTAATTATGTAGAAACTTATGGTAACATTTTCTCCCCTACCTCTCCACATCAGAATGGTTTTACATTTTTAGAACTGGACAAAGCTTTTAGACAACTTCCCAATCTAAAAGTGAATCATAGAGAATTGTGCTGTAGAAACAGTGAAGTTGATGCTAAAGCCCACCACAAGACACATTCTAGTAACTCTTCAAATGTTGAATTATTTAAATATAGTTTCTCTTCAGCATAGGTAATTAAGGATGATCAGGATATAAAAAGTCTTCAGAAAAGACGTATTTTTTTCCTAGTCTTGAAATTTTGTTACTTGCTAGTTTCATTTTTTTTTCGTCCCTATCACTGTGAAACTAGGTTGCAGAACATAGACTGGAACAAACTGCACATCGAGAGATTTCCTCTATAAATTTTGAATGAGACAGACTGGACAGCTGTAGATTACTGAACTAAAGAAGACCCTGGCTGACAGTATTTAGGGAAACTCCGTACATAAGATACCAGTTCACCTAATGGACTGTTTCTCAGTTTATGTGGTTAGAAGTGGGCCTAGGATAACAAGATTCTTGTATAAGATGAGCACAGAAAGAGAATATTAATTCAAGTACTCTTCACTGAGTAGTTGGGGAAGCTAATCTTCCAGGGAAACTTAAAGACATGTAAACAGAAGAAATGTGCATAAGTAGAAGGTGGTGAAAATCGTGGCCATAGTACAAACCACAGTGTATCAAAATCATTAGCCAAAAGCAAGTAAGAACAACAGCAAAATCACTAGAATAAAAAACTACGTGAACTAACGTGACTTTTTTTTTTCTAAACAGAACCATAACAGGACAAAAACTGATTTTACAGAGAACTATCTTGAAATAATCATTTTTATCCAGTTTAAGAGCAGATGTAATAAAATTGCCATATTGACTTCCTTAACGCCTTAATAGTTCTGTTACTTTTTTACTTTATACTCACTAGTGAGTTGCAGGAGATTGTCTAGATACACAAAGAAGATGAATATCAGTAGCAGTATCAGCTTAAAAGGGCACATCACGTTTTTTCTCTGTGGTTTAGCAACTTCACATCCAATTCAAGGGGACAATAGAGGATGAGATTGTTGGATGGCATCACCGACTCGATGGACATGGGTTTGAGTAAACTCCGGGAGTTGGTGATGGACAGGGAGGCCTGGTGTGCTGCAATTCATGGGGTCACAAAGAGTCAGACACGACTGAGCGACTGAACTGAACTGAACATCTAATTCATCCATCTTTTCCTTCTTTCTTCCTCATGCTAAGAGAAACAGATATTCCTATTTCTTTTCATGACTAATACCTCTCATTGATTACATTCCTTCTTGCCATTACTAGAATCCTCAAAAACCCTGCTGACCTTGCCATTACATTGCTAATCCATCTTCTTCTGACCTTCAGTGGCAAGCTTTAGCAGAGGGGAAAGTCATGATTAAGAAGGTAGGCACTGCTGGGGCCTTCCTGGTGGCTCAGTGGTAAAGAAGCCCCCTGCCAAGGCAGGTGACACAGGTTTGATCCCTGGTGCTGGAAGAGCCCACCTGCCAAGGAGTAACTAAATCTTTGCAGCACAACTAATGAGCCTGTGTTGTAAAGCCTAGGAGCCACAGCTACTGAAGCCTGCATGCCCGAGAGCCTGTGCTCTGTAACACGAGAAACCACCACAGTGAGAAACCTTCATACTACAGCTAGAGAGTAGCCCCTGCTTGCTGCATCTGGAGAAATGCCTGGACAGCAGCAAAGACCCAGCATAGCCAAAAATGAATAAATAATTAATCAATTTAAAAGAAGAGGATAGGCACTGCTGTCAGGTTACTCAAGTTCGAACTGTGATTTAGCAACATCTGCATGAACTTAAGCATGTTACTTAACATGCTTTTCTCAGTTTCTCACAGAAAAGCTAGGAAAATAAGAGTTTCTACTTTATAGGATTTTTTCTTAATGAAGATTGAATTAAATAATGTACAGAAGACAATTAGCACAGGGCCTGCCATCTGCCATAGTGTGCACATTAACATCTGCAATCCAATCTCTGTCCCCAAACTTCACTCTAAGTTGTCTCAAGTAGTAGCTTACCTTTGCAACTACCAAAACTAGTAGCTTCTATATTGTGACCTACATCTGTAAAACCTCTAGTAGTTTAATCCTCTGCTCATCCCTCCCTTTTTCTTGTATCTCTTTACACCTAAAAAGTATCTAAAAGTATCAATTTGGATAATGACCAATCTAGCTGTTATGAAGGAGACAAATGTGGGCCATGCCTGGATCATACCCTCAAGGAACTTAGAGTATAGTAGGGAAGATTAACTGCATATAAAATATCATTCTAATGTAAATTAGAATAGAGGAGCATCGTAAGAGATGCCAATAACTGATAATGTAGTGCTATGGGAGTTCAGATGAAAGCACAATTACTGCTAGCTGAGAAGAATTAAAGAAAATTAATGGAGGTGCTGGCATTTAATCTGGACCTTGCAGGACGGAGGACATTTAGATATATAAATATTGAATAAGCATATTTTAGGTGAAGGTCACCAAATTTGCAAAACTTCCTGGAGAAAGGAAACCGTGAAGTTTGTTTTTGATTATGATTGGAAATTTGTATAAAGGCTACAGGTGTTTAAGGTCTTAATTTCCAGGCTAAGAAGTCTGATTTTTCCTGTATTATGGGGAACCATTAAAGCTTTTAGAACAAGTAAGCAACATGATCAAACTGTATTTAATAGGATTAATTCTGCTATGATTCCATTATAGTTCAGCAGACATGGATAAGACCAAGTACCTGCTTTTGAGGAGCTACAGCATGGGATAAGAGCAGTGACAGAGCTATAAACCAATCCCTTGGGAGTCCAAGGGAGGCTAGCTTACTCCATTTGAAAAATACAAAAGTTCCTGCAAAAGGTAATGCATGAACTAATTTTTGATAGGTGAGAAATGAGTAGGCAAAGAAGGAACAGAGAATTTCCCTTAAGTGAAAATAACTAACATGTTTGAAATGGCATGAAACTGTAGAAAGTTTATGAAGATCATAAGAAATTGCATTCATAGAGCATAAAGTGGAAAGATATCAAATGGCAAGTAGGTATGGAGCAGGTCATGGGAAATTTTAAGCCACAGAAAAGCACTAAGATTGAAGGTGCTTTATAAAACAGATGAGGTAAAAGAGTAACTCCAGACTAGTGGCTATTTTAATAGTCTGGATGAAAGCTGATAAGAACCTAAAGTTAGAAATATCAGCAAAGACAGAAAGGATGTCATAGATATAAGGAGAGAGTTGTGCTGGTGGAATCAACAGGGCATGACTGATTATAGAGCCATTTGACAGACATTTATTTAATACCCACTACATTATACCAAAGGACTTGCCTAGTGGATCAGATGGTAAAGCATCTGTCTACAATGTGGGAGACCTGGGTTCGATCCCTGGGTCAGGAAGATCCCCTGGAGAAGGAAATGGCAACCCACTCCAGTATTCTTGCTTGGAAAATCCCATGGATGTAGGATCCTGGTCGGCTACAGTCCATGGGGCCGCAAAGAGTTGGACACGACTAAGCAAGTTCACTTTCACTTTCACATTATACCATGGAGAAGGAAATGGCAAACCACTCCAGTATTCTTGCCTGAAAAATCCCATGGGCAGAGGAGCCTGGCGAGCTACAGTCCATGGGGTCACAAAGAGTCAGACATGAGTTAGCAGCTAAACCACCACTTTATGCAAACTGGGAAGAAATACATCAACAGTGCACCAGTGAACATAAGTGGACAAAAACTCCCTGCCTTCATAAAGATTATATTTCTTGAGGAGGACTAAGAGAGGCGGTGAAAAGAGAATCAGATTTCTTAAGTGACCATTGCATATGATTATTTCCTTAAGTCTGAACTTAAATCCCTGAGATAGTTCCTTTTCCTATGCTCAAAATTTTCTGCTGTAGTTCCCAACATCTTTGGCCTTATTTTTTAAAAATTCTATATTCTATATAGACTTCAACTCTCATGATTTCCAAATACATGATTCATATGTAAGTGATTTTTTTCCCAAGAATCAAATTTTAAGAGTTAACAGCTTAAAGTTGTAAGACCGTTTGTATGAACAACTGTAATGTTGTCTTACCTCATCAATTAAGATGCTCTTAGATGATGTTTTTGTCCTTCCAATCTTGATCAAGGGCTTCACCATGCTTTACGCCATACTTGTTAGGGTTATTTTCACATTGGTTGACCTTCCACTCCCCATTGCTCTTAAATTTACACCTGCTCAATTCGTACATTCTGGTTTTAATCTCTTACAATGTCATCTTCCCCCTTTTCTCAAATTTAGTTCAGACCCTGCTATCTTCCTTTTAGATTATTGTTAGCTTGTCACTCAGTCCCCCTTGCAACTTTATTTCTTTCCCTAAATCAAAGGTCAGATTACAACATTCTCCTCCATAAAAATCTACATGCTTTTGTCCCCATTCCATCCCCAATCATCTATAGCATATACAAGCGCTGTTACATATAACAGGAAGACAAGTTTCCACCCATGCTTGACATGCAAGGAGTTGCACGGCAGGCTCTGCAGGGAGATGGGCTTTCTATGTCAAAGGAATGTGGGCAAAGACACTGTGCAAAGACAGTCTCTGCTTTGGCCCCTGTGCCTGGGGCTATTGGTGTTGTTGCTGAGCTGGTTCAGCAATTGAACTGAAAGGGTACAATGTTTGTAAATATTCTCCTAAACCGAAGAGCATAAATTCTTGGTGTTTTTTTTTTTTCCAGAATGCACACTACAGAATTGAGTATTAGGAGCAAGGGTACAGCAAGACTAGTGTGTGTCTCCACGTCTGGCAGGATGCTTGCTGCACAGTCACCCGAGGCTTCTGCTCTGTCGGGATTCTAGAAGGCTAGGAGTACGCCGAGCCAAGATAAGCTGTCTGTGCTCTTGTGTCTATAGCTCTTTTACTTCACTTAAAGTGCATTTTTTGTAAATTGGAATATAGTTGATTTACAATTTCACATTAGCTTCAGATATACAGTGCAATGATTCAGTTATATATATATATATAAACTTATATATATATAAAATTTATATGCAAATGTATGTGTGTGTGTGTGCTCAGTCCTGTTTGACTCTTTGCAACTTCATGGACTGTAGCCCACCAGGCTCCTCTGTCAGTGGGATTTTCTAGGCAGGAATATTGGAGTGGGTTGCCGTTTCCTTATCCAATAGGTATGTATATGTATATACATATGTTATATACATATTTTATACACATGCATACAGTTTTTTATATATATAAAGTTTTAATATATATATAACTGAATCATTGTGCTGTATATCTGAAACTAATATGAAATTGAAAGTCAACTATAATCCAATTTAAAAAGGAAAGAAAAGGAGCTATAGACACAAGAGCAGAGACAGCTTATTCTTTGTGACCCCATGGTCTATAGCCCCTTAGGCTCCTCTGTCCATAGAATCTTCCAGACAATAACACAGGAGTGGGTAGCCATTCCCTTCCCCAGAGGATCTTCCTGACCTAGGGATCAAACCCAGGTCTCTTGCTTTGCAGGCAAATTCTTAATCATCTGAGCCACCAGGGAAGCCCCATATACATATATATTCTTTTCAGATTATCTTTTGGTTATTGCAAAATATTGAGTATAATTCCTTGCGCTACATAACAGGTCCTTATTGATTTTCAGTTTCATGTATAGTAGTGTGTATGTGTTAATCCTATCCTCTTAATTTATCTTTCTCCCTCCCCTTTCTCCTTTGGTAACTATAAGTTTATTTTCTGTGTCTGCGGGTCTAATTCTGTTCTGTAAGGAAGTTAAGTTTTATCTTTTTTCTGAGATCTCACCTATAAGTGACATCATATGGTACTTGTCTGTGTCTGTTTTCTTCGTTTAATATCAATAGGACAATCTCTAGGGTCATCCATGTTGCTATTAATACTTCATCTAAGGGCTTCTGGGTGGCGCCAGTGGTAAAGAACATGCCTGCAAATGCTGGAGACGTAAGAGACGTGGGTTCTATCCCTGGGTCGGGAAGATTCCCTAGAGAAGGAAATGGCAACCCACTCCCGTAATCTTCCTGGGAAATCCCATGGACAGAGGAGTTGGCGGGTTATCGTTCCTAGGGTTGAAGAGTCAGACATGACTAAAGCGACTCAGCACGCATGCAGGTTGCTCTGTGTTGCTATTGATACTTCAGTAACCTTCTGTATTTTTGACTAAATAGGTTTGGAAATGCAAGTGAGTGTGTATTTATTTCAGTCAAACTGAATATCCTTGGAATAGTACAGATCTCACATAACTTTTCCATCCCCTCACATCCATATCACTTCCATCCCCTCAACCCTCTCTTCCGCACTTAAGCTGAACTTGCCAGGAGAGACAATTAACTGTCCAGCCTCTCTGCTTCTTTTCCCAGTCCCTAAAGCTTTTGCTCCCTTTTGTACCTATCATGTTCTTATTTATCTTTCATTATACAGCTTGCTCCCAGAGTTTGAGCAAGCTCCGAGAGTTGACGATGGACAGGGAAGCTTGGCCTGCTGCAATCTGTGGAGTCACAAAGAGTCAGACATGTCTGAGTGACTGAACTGAACTGAACTGATCCATCTCAAGCCCTACTGGTTCAATAAAATCTTCCTTAATTCCCAAAGGGAATTAATCCTTCCTTTTTAATCCTGATACATTTTGATTGAACAAATTATATTTATTTGATTAATTGTTGAAGTACTTATACTTTTCTTGAAGACTGCAGGCATGAGTTAATTATCATTATATCCCCCTAATACATAATACGATGTTAGTTACATTATAATACTCAATATATACTTCAGAGATTGACTTGAATAGATAAAATATTTAATTGTTATGAAAGAGTAGTCACTTTATGAAGTGAATTTAAAGAATGTTTCTTTAAAAGCAGCAAAGATTGCAATGCAGAAGAAAACAGTAGCTCAAAACTAATTAATGCATGTTTGGGGGTAGGATCTGTATGTTACACTGATTAACTTAGCCCTGCTCTACAACAGATTTGGGGAAAATTAAATACAAATGGATGTTAAAATTCTTCAGAATTAAATGGATTAAAGAAATACTGACAAAATGGCAATCTATTACATTTTCATAAAGTCTAGAAAAATAAGTGTTGCCTTTTGAGAACAAGATACCATTTTGACAAATTCAACGTGCTTGTTCTTGGGCCAAGTGCCTCATCTAAGCTCAAACTGAGCTGAGACCACAAATGAGAGAGCTGTAGATTTGTTGCCTGTTTGCAGCCTTGCATTTGGGAAAACAGTTTCTTTCCAAGAACTTGCAATTGCCTGGGGACCAGATTCAGCTTTAGTAGGCTAAGGAATCCCACCCTTCATTTCAGAGGCTTTGAACCTGTAGGTTTGGCTTGAAATGGGTATATACTGGTGTGTTGAAAAACTTCTGAGTGATTTTTTCAATAATTTAATGTTTAATAATCATGTAGCTGAGGGTTTTCATTGATGTCACTACCCAAAGACAATGAACAAGCTGTCTGAGTGGTGTTAGTGGCAGTCACAACACTGTCCTGGACATAGAGATGTCCCTCAAAGGGTGGTAAGGGGAAGATGTGTGTCTCATAAGGAGAGACACTGTTCTGGAAATTCCATCCAAGATATGAGAAAGTGATCACCAAAAGTAAAATGTAGATGTGAAAATCTTTACCAATAAAAAACAGTATCATGTGATTTTTCTACAAACTGCACTGCTATTGATGAGTGGTCATCCAAAGGGAGTCTTGAAACTCGACATATTTGGGACAGAATTAGGGGAGGAAACATTTTCTGATGCACTAGATGTTGTATTTCAAGAGAAACCTAAGAAGGAATCACCCAAAATAGAATCAAAATCCAACAACAGAGAATTTCAATATGGGGAGGATATGAAACGCAAAGATTATTATTGTCTGTGTAACAAATTATCCTGGCATTTCCCTTAAATGTATGGTCTAGATAATTACTCAAGAGAAAGATTGCAATCACACACACACACACACACACACACACACACACACACACCACCGCCATGGAGTACCATGATGGTTAATTTTATGCCAATGTAGCTAGTGTCGAAGTCACTCTGAAGGTGTTTTTCAAATGAGATTAACATTTAAATTAGGGGATTTAAGGAAAGCAAATAGTAGTCTGTAATACGGCTATATCTCATTCAATCACTTGAAGGCCTTAAAAGAAAAAGACTGAAGTTTTTCTCTCTCGAGAGGGAATTCTGCCTTCAGACTCAGCTGCAACATCAACTTTTCCTGGGGTTCCAACCTCCCAGAGTATTCTGTACATTGTGGATTTGTGTATCATTGAACTTGTGGTACATTGAACCATGTGATTCAATTCTTTAAAACAGATCATTCTCTTTCCCTTTCTCTTTCTGGCTAGCTAACTAGTTCAATAAGTAGATATGCAGACAGATACACATCCTATTGGTTCTGTTTCTTTGGTCAACTTGACTAATACAGGGTCTAATATAATTCAGTAAACCCTTTCCAAAAATAGTTCTATGATCAAAAACTATGTAAAAAGCAAAGTTACACAGTTTTGTTTAGGATAAATGGATAGAACTGTTTTATTTGGTGCCACAACCAACTATCTTACAAATCTCCTGACAGTTCAGACTTGTATAAATCCTCTTACTAAACTAGAGGAGGAAAGTGGAAGTTGAAATGACACCAGACTAAAATTTTCATTTGTGGTGACAAATATAATCCCAGCGAATGAGAACATTTTCTTTAAACTGTGAATAAAGGTAAACCCTCATTCATCTGGCATATTTTTGGTTCATATACTAGTGGCAATTCTTTGCAAGACAAAGGCTGATGAGTCTTCCCCGCCATCGCTTCCATGTTGCATACATCCTGCCATCTGTCAATCTGGTGCTTTTCATAAACACTCAATCACACATATCAAGCACTTTCCCCTTGCCCCACTTCCCAATACCTCCCCACCCCACACACATATACACAGGGTCACTCCTTATTCAGTGTTCCAAGAAAATGTCTTTTTTCCACTGTACTTTCTGCATTGCTCATTACAGAGGTCATATAAAGTTCTCTGGTTGTAGCCTTTGTGACTAAAAAAAAAACTGTAGATTGTGTGCAGGTGACTACAGCTAGGATGAGAGGCCCTGTAAAGACATATAGACAATAAAAGCAGCTGCTGGGTACCAACTGCATCAGAAAGGCAGCTGCTTTCTTTCCATCGAGGTGGAGCAGAGCTGGCTCCTAGGCAGCAGTTGTCACACCAGCCATAGCTTCTGAGGCTAATCTCCCACCACCCCAACAATTATTTGGAGAACAAAAGGCAAATGACCGAGTTCCTCCCTGAATCAAGGACACACATAATGAATTTCCTCCTCTACACGGTTCATTCCTCAAGACAGGAGAATGTACATCTCAAAAGAAAGGAACGTACACTTGATTAATAGCAGCTAGTTCCACTTCAAAAAGCTGAGATGGATCATTATAATTATTTTTGAAAGGAATAATTGTGGCTATTATTTCTGGAGTGGGTCATCTCACATAGTTATTCTCAAGGTTTTATACTACTATGCTTTAAATGCAGGAGTCTTTTGCTGTTCATATTATAATCAGGATCTTGGGGAAGGAGGGAGTTCTCACTTTTCACACTTTCGCTTAGACTATATTTAAAACATAGTATTTGCTTTGGGAACAAAACACATGTAAAAATCTTGCTTTCCTTGTAGCACCGAGATAGGCCATCATTCTGTGATAGATTCAGATACCCCTTGTTGGAAGGAGTAACAAAGAGAATTATTAAACCATGATGAAAGGCTAACTCTCACATGGTCTCCACACTATTAGTTTTGTGAAAGTCAAGTTATTATCACCTCTCCAGGAGAAGGAAATAGCAGGGAATGGGCAGAGAGGAGAATGACACAGGTCTGCAGAAGTGAGTGCCCCCCACCGCCCCCCCCAAAAAACGCTCATCTTAGCTCCAGGAACTCTTAAAGAGGGAACTTCATTAAGTAAAATAACCTTTCAGTATCCCCTAGACTAAACTGTGAAACATTTTTGAAAAGCATAAAATCCTTATTTACGGCAGGAATGTTTGAAATTCAAAAGATAAATGCCATTCGGAATGCACCCATGTTCTAGGTATCTAATATGCAATGGGACACAGCTGTAATAACAGCCACTGAACCGGGGGGCTCTCTATATCATGTCATTAGCTGACTTGTTATAAGCCGATCTTCTAGTCCTTTTTATAAGGGCCACTGGGGTAAAAAATAAATATATCATGTACTGAACATCTGCAGTGCTGTCACAAAGCACCACTCATATCAACTTTCAAGCTTATATCTTAGGCTATATACGACAGACTTTTAAAAATGGAGATTAACAAAAAGTACAGATCAGGAACTCAAGTCTTTATTCCAAAAGAAAAAGGATACAGGAATGCTGTGGTTGTGCCATAGGTAACACTAATGGCACCTTTTCTATTGTTTTAGTATGTTATTTTGGGTTTGAAACCATACATGCACTCTCGGTGAGATGCTGTAGGTGAATATTTTATATATGAGATTTAAGTGAGGAAAGAAATGTCAAACTATTGACATTAAGTCGTCAAAATCATGAATCAGCACTTAAGAACACACAATTATGAGAAGCAATTCCTGCTGGAGCCTTTTTTTAAAAAGAAATAAACTTATCTGGTCATATTAGAAGCTATTTCTTTCATTTTTCCAATGTCAAATAAAATACAATACCCATCTCCTTTAAAAAGAAGCAAGGGAAGGGAAAACACATTTGAAATAACTAGGAAATATAACCAGTTATAAAACATTTTAGAAAAATACATAAAACTGACTTATTTAATGAAATAATAAATAATAATGAATATTAGTATAGTTCGTCCATGCTCACGCTCGGTCATGTCCAACTCTTTGCAGCCCTTTGGATTGTAGTCTGCCAGGCTCCTCTGTCCATGGGGTTTTTAGGTAAGAATAGTGGAGTGGGTTGCCATTTCCTATTCCAGGGGATCACCCCAACCCAGGGATCAATCCCATGACGCCTGTGTCTCTTGCATTGTAGGTAGATTCTTTACCTGCTGAGTCTTTGGGAAAGCCTCAGTATAGTTATTATAGACTAGTTTTTGTAGAGAAGACATGGTTGGAAGACAGAGATTCAGTTAGGAGGTATTTTATATAATCTAGGCAGGATATGATGGGCTTCCCAGGTGGTGTTAGTGGTTAAAGAACCCACCTGCCAACGCAGGAGACATAAGATACACGGGTTCGATCCGTGGGTCAGGAAGATCCCCTGAAGGAGGGCCCAGCAACCCACTCTAGCATTCTTGCCTGGAGACTCCTATGAACAGAGGAGCCTGGAGGACTATAGTCCATAGCACAGCGAAGAGTCAGACACTCCTGAAGCGATTTAGCAGGCAGGTACGCAGGCAGGATATGAAGGAACCAGCGCTGTGGCGATGGATATGGTAAAATGTGGTCTGGTTCTCGTCATAATGTGAAGGCATGTTTATAGAGTACGCTGACGGATCAGTTGTAAGGTGTAACTGAGAGGAGTCAAAGATAACTTCAACAGCTTTAATCCGATAACGTGGAAGGATAGAGTTGTCATTACCTTGAAATGGGAGGCCTTTGACGTGCTGACTTCATATTCACCATGGCCAGGCATGTAGCAGTGATGGGCAGCAGTATTTTACTCAAAGGGTTTCGAATTTCCCCTTGGTGGTTTGAAAAAGACTCTTAGGTGCTATATGGACAAGTATTTAGTAAATGATATCTTTCTATATACAGAAGTAAAGTCCTCTTTTCAAATATATTTTAGGTAAAATAAAAACTGAGGCTTCATTCAATTGAGCATACTGCTAAATTATGACAATTCAAGTAGTGTGTAATTGAAACAAAATCCCTGGGAACATGCAGTTATTTACTGAAAATTGGGAAATTCCGTAGCACTGAAAAGAACTGGGTTCAAATTCTCTTTCGCCACTTAAGTTAGATAAGTGAGAACAGTTAACAAAATTCTTGTTAACACTTTATTCTTCTATAAATAAGGGTAATAATGCTCAAATTACAGGGCTGCTCTAAGGCTTAAGTGTTGCCCATAAAATACACAATACAGTATTTGGCAAGAACCTGGTTCTCCACATTTGGTTGCTACTTTAAATAATAAACATAATTTTGTGCCTATTCAACACTTCCTGGGGCTCTTATAGCAACCCAAAGGTATGCACAAATAAATACAAAACATCTAATGCCCACCACATGTGCTAAGTCGCTTCAGTTGTGTCCAACCCTTTGTGACCCTATGGACTGTAGCCCACCAGGCTCCTCTGTCCATGGGATTCTGCAGGAAGAATACTGGAGTGGGTTGTCAGGCCCTTCTCCAAGGGATCTTCCAGACCCAGGGATCAAACCCATGTTGCTTATGTGTCCTGCATTGGCAGGCGGATTCTTTACCACTTGCACCACCTGGGAAGTCCCCTCAGTTCATTTAAATAAGAAATAACTACTGACGGTATAAAAATGGTTATTATTTAAATATGTATAAAATGCTTCTTAAGATCTCATACAGTATACTAAAACTTACAGCAAATAGTTATTTAAATACCAGCATTAAAAATAAATAAAAAATAAATACCAGCATTACACCTGAAATGCATATAAATTTTTGAATTTTCTTAAGTAGGTTCCAGGAAGACAGACTCTTTATCTTCCAACAGTGTATATGAAGATTGACCTGGATGAAAAATGGTGGATGTTTCTTTATATGTAGTTCCTCTAGTAGATTCTTTTTTTGAAACTCATTTTAACTTTTTAATAGAGAGTGAGTAGTAACTTTAAACTTTCACTGTGTGTTGTGCTTTGCTCACTTGCTCAGGGCTCAAACCCAGGTCTGCACTACAGGCAGATTCTATATCATCTGGGCCACCAGGGAAGCCTTATACAAACCAGGCATATTCAAATGAGATACAATTAAACTACACATACAACTGTCATTTAATGTGAATATAATTTAAAGTATTTTATTTCTTTTTCTTCTTTGAGTAGAAATCTTTGGGATAGGGTACTGTTTTTCTTGGGAGGGGGCATCACATAACAAAAAACAATCACAGAGTTTTAAAAATGCATCTTCTAGTAATAAAAAAGATGAAGCTATTACCGGTAATTTGGTATTATGTGTGAATTCAAAATAAATGTGTCCTTGGGTGGTTTCACGGAGCTGCTGATGCTTACTGAAGTCTCTTGGCAGTTGGCCTTGCCTCCCTTTTCTTGGCCAAACTAATCAATTTCATGCTGGTTTCTTAAAACCTTTACGATCTCCTACTAAACTCCTTGAAGATAGTAGCCACATCTTAATCATCATTTTATCCACAGTGCACTCAGCACAGTGCCTGCCTCATAACGAGTGCTCAGTCAATCCTTAGGGAACTGAAAAAAGCAATTTAGTAATTAAACGTATTACGAACTGCCAAAGAAAACCAAGAGTTAACTAAAAGTTATTTTGATCTATAAAAGTACATTTGTTGCTAAAGTTAATTAATTAATTTGTCCCAGAAGTTCATTAATGATATTACTACCAAGTATTGATCATTTATAGTACCAAACACTGTAAGTGCTTATGTAGGGAATTATTCTTGTCTTTAACACATCTCCGTGGAGACAAAATCCTTATTTAATAAATAACACAGTTAAGAGTAAAACTATCTAAATTCAAATGGTTTATAAAAAAATGACTTTTTTCTCTCAGATCTATCAGATCTCATACACTTTTCAGAACTTACTCTTTCTAGAACTTTATATTCTTCTTGAGATATGTATACACACATAAACATATAAACACAAAAGCACACATATACAAACAAAACAATAAGTTGTTGCAAAACCTAGTTCTTTATCTGGCTGTTTTACATTGGGACTTTAATAAACATCTGTCTTCTATCTGCAATAATAAGAATTTATGAAAATAGCTTAGAATTGGAGACATATCTCAAATAAGATCGATGAGATTCATTATTGAACATTTCAGAAATAAGGACTTTAAACCAATTCGTCTACTATATTAATTCAAATTGAAAAAGATGTGTGTTATATTTTAAACCTTAGTCCTTTTCTGGGAGTTGATTTTATATTAGGCAATGTATTTCAGGTGTCAACTATGACACTCCCTCTCATTTAATTAGTCCTCACAAAAACCCTTATGTGTATTAAGGTATCCTTGTCAAAAAGGAAGTAAAGACTTAGTCCAGTCCCTGCCTTAAATTTACTTTAAAGCAAAATTAGGAGTGAATGCACAAACAAACCAAATTTAAGAATAAAAAAAATCTACTCACTTCACTATAAAGTGGCAACACCTAGATTTACAACTGGATTTTTGAAACTGTCCTGCAACACTCTGCTTTTCAAATACTGCATTTTTTTGGAAATCATATTTGTTTCAATTGTAAGCAAGTACTGGACATTTTCCCCATGAAAACATGATATATTTTGCATCAGTGTAGTTCCCTAGAATATAGGGAATAACTAGAAAGAAACTTAGAAGTTATCCAGTCCAACTGTTGATTTCAGGAAGGAGATAAAACAATAGCAGTGATAAAAGTGACCTACTCATGGCCCAAACAAGAGTGGGAGCAGAGAGGAGTATTCATCTCTGTTGATATACATTCTAGAACTCTTCCTGCCCTGACATAGAGCTCCACTTTAAAGCTATTTCTTGGACAAAACTATGACAAGACACAGATTTTTCTTTCCGAATGTTTGTTATAATTACTTTTTTCCAACTGGAATGAAAATGAAAACCAGTTTGAGGTTACTTCTTGATAACAAACTGTCAAGATAAATGATTTTAAATTAACATTGACTGGTAGTAAATGCAATCTTTCAAAGCTACTTTAGAAGAGTTTTTATTGTTTGGTTTTGGCAAGAAGATTTGGATAAATAACTTTCCAATAAGAATTCAGATTTAATTTCTTATCAAGATTGTTCAAATTACCTGAATTTTGATTTCAAAGAAAAACAATCAAACTATCTATGTTCCAGATAGTCATGAATTACAATAATATGGTAACCATCTTTACAGATTTATTTTTTCAGTCTTAGTTATGCAAAGCCATAGGGGAAAAAGAAAAATCCTAACACTTTGGAGAAGGAACTTTGGAGAGGTAAAATTATGGGCAAGACATTTAACCACTTATAGTCATAAAATTGTTATCAGGATTAAATAAGATAATTATGTAAGAGACTATAGTGCAGTGTTAATCATATCAAGAGGATTTAGATCAGTAATTATTACTGGCGAACTGAGGTAGAAAATATGAGTTTCCCATTTTTTGGCCTCAGCATTGTTTGGTTTAGTATGAATATTATAGAGTCTCAGGGCCTCAGTACACGGGGATGCCATACATAATAATTCTTTTAATTTGAATACTTATCACAGCAATTTTATAGCAGATGGTGATATAGTCTCCTGAGGAAGGGATGATTTTTTTCTCCAATTTGGACAACGGTGCTGTACAGATAGGATTATAAAGTGAGAATGCTGGGCTACATGATAGTTATTAACAGGGAGATAGTATTTTTGAAGATACTGAAATATAATTAAGAGTTTATAAAGAAAGAGTTTGACTAGTGGTAGTAGGATTTTTGCTTTGAACATCAGAGCATCTTTTTCTTCTAAGTATTTGCATTTATTCAATTTCGCAATTATTTGCACATATTGCAATTATTCACGAAGGATCATCTATATTTAGCTTAACTCTAGAGGGGTAGAATATATTTAAAGATAAATTATTATCTTCATAATTTGTGTTTTGATACTAGAAATTCTTATTTTGGGGGAACAATAACAATAGAAAGATTTCTATCAAGTATGTATTTTTTCTTTTGCTCTGGGAAAGATTCAGTGAATACAAAGTTAGCATTAAATGGTTATTTCATCTTTTGCAATTTTTTAAAATAATTTGAATCAATTTATTTATTTATGTGTGTCTGTGTGTTTAGTTGCTAAGGCATATTCAAACATTTGCAACTCCATGGACTGTAACCCACCAGGTGCCTCTGTCAAAGGGATTCTCCAGGCAAGCATACTGGAATGGGTTGTTATTTCCTTCTCTAGGGAACCTTCCCAACCCAGAGACTGAACTTGCATCTCCTGCATCAGTAGATTCTTTACCACTGAGCCATCAGGGAAGCCCTCAATTTTTATTTTTTAATTGAAGTATAGTTGACTTGTGATGGTTCATGTGTACAACAAAGTGATTCAGTTTTATATGTGAAAAAAGGCAAAATGGTTGAATGAGAAGGCCTTACTGAGAAAAGAAGAGAAGCCAAAGGCAAAGGAGAAAAGGAAAGACATACCCATCTGAATGCAGAGTCCCAAAGAAGAGCAAAGAGAGATAAGAAAGCCCTCCTCAGTGATCAGTGCAAAGAAAGAGAGGAAAACAACAGAATGGGAAACACTAGAGATCTCTTCAAGAAAATTAGAGACACCAAGGGAACATTTCATGCAAAGATGAGCACAAGAAAGGACAGAAATCGTATGGACCTAACAGAAGCAGAAGATATTAAGAAGTGGTAAGAATACACAGAAGAACTATACAGAAAGATCTTCATGGCCCAGATAATCACAATGGTGTGATCACTCACAAAAAGCCAGACATCCTGGAATGCCAAGTCAGGTGGGCCTGAGGAAGCATCACTATGAACAAAGCTAGAGAAAGTGATGGAATTCCAATTGAGCTATTTCAAATACTAAAAGATGAAGCTGTTAAAGTGCTGCACTCCATATGCCAGCAAATTTGGAAAACTCAGCAGTGGCCACAAGACAGGAAAATGTCAGTTTTCACTCCAATCCCAAAGAAAGGAAATGCAAAAGAATGTTCAAACTACCACACAATCGCACTCATCTCACACGCTAACAAATTAATGCTCAAAATTCTCCAAGCCATGCTTCAGTAGAACATGAACCATGAACTTCCAGATGTTCAAGCTGGATTTAAAAAGGCAGAGGAGCCAGATATCAAATTGCCAACATCCACTGGATCATCGAAAAACCAAGAGAGTTCCAGAAAAACATCTATTTCTGGTTTATTGACTATGCCAAAGCCTTTGACTGTGTGGATCACAACAATCTGTGGAAAATTCTTAGAGATGGTAATAGCAGACCACGTGATCTGCCTCCTGAGAAATCTGTATGCAGGTCAAGAAGCTACAGTTAGAACTGGACATGGAACAACAGACTGCTTCCAAATCGGGAAAGGAATACGTCAAGGCTGTATATTGTCCCCCTGCTTATTTAACTTATATGCAGAGTAAATCATGAGAAACACTGGGATTGAGGAAGCACAGCTGGAATCAAGATTGCTGGGAGAAATATCAATAACCTCAGATATGCAGATGATACCACCCTTATGGCAGAAAGTGAAGAAGAACTAAAGAACCTCTTGATGAAAGTGAAAGAGGAGAGTGAAAAAGTTGGCTTAAAACTCAACATTCAGAAAACTAAGATCATGGTATTTGGTCCCATCACTTCATGGCAAATAGATGGGGAAACAGTGGAAACAGTGGCAGACTTTATTTTGGGGGGTTCCAAAATCACTGCAGATGGTGACTGAAGCAATGAAATTAAAAGACGCTTGCTCCTCGGAAGAAAAGCTATGACCAACCTAGACAGCATATTAAAAAGCAGAGATGCTACTTTTTCAACAAAATTGGTCTAGACAAACTATGGTTTTTCCAGTTGTCATGTATGGGTATGAGAGATGGACTATAAAAAAAGCTGAGAGCCAAAGAACTGATGCTTTTGAACTGTGGTGTTGGAGAAGACTCTTGAGTCCATTGGTTGGCAAGGAGATCCAACCAGTCCATCCTAAAGGAAATAAGTCCTGAATATTCATTGGAAGGACTGATGCTAAAGCTGAAACTCCAATACTTTGGCCACCTGATGTGAAGAACTGACTCATTGGAAAATACCCTGATTCTGGGAAAGACTTAAGGCAGGAAGAGAAGGGGATGACAGAGGATGAGATGGTTGGTTGGCATCACCGACTCAATGGACATGAACTTGAGCAAACTCTGGGAGTTGGTGACGGACAGAGAGGTATATATATATATATATATATACACACATATATATATATAAAACGTATATCTATATATAACGTATATCTATGTCTCTGTGTGTATGCATTCTTTTTCACATTCTTTTTCTATTATAGGTTATTTCAAGAGATTGTGTATAGTTCTTGTACCATACTTTGTTAACGCTAATGCTTTAGATAACAGCATGTTCTCTCCTCTAGCTGGTTGTCGTTATTTCTGTTCTTATAAGCACTTTTTAGAAGTCAGCAGGAAAAGAGTAACCATAATTCTCTAGACACAAGTCTGCTTCATTCACTGTAATTGTATTAAAGATCAGAAATGAAAATGGGATGTGATTTCAATATAGATCCTGGAAGCCCCCAAACTGTCTCCACTTGCTTGTTTTCCATACAATTGTGACTTTAAGTTCACATAAAGGTTCTGAATAACTGTCAGGACAATATACGGCTGTGCTTTTGTTCAGCTTATTGCTCATGCTGCAGATATGTAATATGCCTCTGTACCAGGGTGTGATGGCTGAAAGGCATCATTAATGTGTTAAATGATGTGGAAGGCTTCAGGCACACTAGGACACATCACTGCAGAATGATAGTCCCAGATGCACAGGTCTCTGCTTTGATTTCAAATCAGAAAGAGAAGCTAAGTTACCACACAAGCAAAATGCACAATGGAAATTACAATGTATATATTCACTTGCTATCTTTGGGCTACATTCAGACCTCACTTGTTTGTTGTGAGAAATAAAAGGTAAGGCTTCAGTTCTTAGGGTTTATTAATCACACACATGAAACAACAAGAAGGGGATTCATCAGAGTTTGTTACTGGAATCTTATTTTCTCTATTTTGTAGCTGATTTTCAGTATATTTTGACTTTCTAATTTACTATACTGATGCTATAAAACACCTTCCTTCATGCTCAGTCAGAAGGCATGTAGATGGTCTGATGTCTACTTGCAGGGTACATAAATACATAGCAGCATACATTTTTATAGAGGCTATATCAATACGTGTCCATACTTTAACAGCAGATCCAAGCTGTAAACTTTTTCCACTCTTATTTTGAAATGTTTGCTGCTTCAGCACTTCTAAAGCCTGCTTGGCTGTCTTTGACACAAGATATTCCTCTGTCATATCTATAAATGCTTCTTCTAAATCCCAATAGAACAACAACGTGGACAGAGGAAGTAAACTCCAGAATAAAGAAGATTTTAAAATATCTGCTTTATTAACAAATAAAAATTTGACTAGCTTCTAAATGTAGCCAAAGTGCTCATTTCTGAAATGTGCATTATTTATTCAAGATATATTAAACTATTGCTCCTATTCATAGATGCTGTTACCTTGTTCTGTGAAATAGCAGGTAACAAACATATAGGCTAGTAAGCTTTAAAGACCTTTAGAGGAAGTGAGCTAATATGTGTGCTTGAGGGTCAAAAAATGTATTGGCTGATTTAAATTGTACCAGTAACAAAGTTCTAAACTATAGTCCTAGAATCACAAAAAGTAAAACAGAAAATTTATGAGTGGATTCCCAGTTCAGCCCCTTTATATGATGGATAGTAATTTTTAACTGGAAGAAAAGAGATTTGCCTTTGATTATTAAATTAAGTAGGCTTCCTTGGTGGCTCAGTAAAGAATCCACCTGCAATGCAGGAGACCTGGGTTTGATCGATGGGTTGGGAAGATCCCCTAGAGAAGGCAATGGAATTCCACTCTAGTATTCTTGTCTGGAGAATCCCCATGGACAAAGGATTCTGACAGGCTACAGGCTCTGGCATTGCAAGCAGCTGGACCTGACTGAGGATCTCAGATATGCAGATAACACCACACTTATGGCAGAAAGCAAAGAAGAACTAAAGAGCCTCTTGATGAAAGTGAAAGACAAGAGTGAAAAAGTTGGCTTAAAACTCAACATTCAGAAAACTAAGATCATGGTATCTGATCCTATCACTTCATGGCAAATAGATGGGGAAACAGTGGAAACTGGGACAGGCTTTATATTTTGGGGCTTCAAAATCACTGCAGATGGTGACTGCAACCATGAAATTAAAAGACACTTGCTCTTGGGAGAAAAGTTATGACCAACCTAGACAGCATATTAAAAAGCAGAGATGTTACTTTGCCAGCAAATGTCCATCCAGCCAAAGCTATGGTTTTTCTAGTAGTCATGTATGGATATGAGAGTTTGGACTATAAAGAAATCTGAGCACCAAAGAATTGATGCTTTTGAACTGTGGTTTTGGAGAAGACTCTTGAGAGTCCCCGGGACTGCAGGAGACCCAACCAGTCCATTATAAAGGCATTCAGTCCTGAATTTTTATTGGAAGGACTGATGTTGAAGCTGAAACTCCAATACTCTGGCTGCCTGATGCGAAGAACTGATCCATTGGAAAAGACCCTGATTCTGGGAAAGATTGAAGGCAGGAGGTGAAGGGGATAAGATGGTTGGATAGCATCACTGACTCAATGGACATGAGTTTGAGTAAGCTCCGGGAGTTGGTGATGGACAAGGGAGGCCTGGTGTGTTGCAGTCCATGGGGTTGCAAAGATTCAGACATGCCTGAGCGACTGAACTGAACTGAGTGACCAAGCACATTAAGTGGATGTTAGAGGCTATCCTATTTAGAGCCAAAGCTAAGAATGTTTTCCTTATATCAGGAAGTTTCTTAGATGCTACCCTTCTTTGCATAAAGTAATGGAGCTTCAACAGGAAATCTAAATAAAATTAAGTCAAGCCTTCTGTTTTTTAAATAATATTGTTTACCAGTCGTGTGTGTGTGTGCATATGTATGTACTCATATATAGAACTCCAGTAGGATAAATTGGAAGAGGAGAGACAAGTCCATTTACTCCAGGGAAGTACAGGAGTCAAGATAATCTTCATAGAGGAAAATAATAAACTTAAATGGGACTAGAAAAAACATTTAAAAAATGCATGCCTGGAACAAAAAATTCAAAGTTGAGGGATATGTTGAAAAAGAAAATACTGGAGTGATACCAGGACCCAGAGAATGGGGGGACAGCTTTTTCAACTATTGTAAACTGAGTGAAATACAATGGCATTTACCTCAGCCTCATGATAAGTATTTAGTCAATTGTAGGACTGCAGGCAAAAAAAATTTTAAGACTTATGCTACTTTAATGTCAACAATCTGGCAATCAAGAATCTAATAGGAAAAGATCAAAGATTCCTAAAACTTTTTTTTTTGGTGGAATGTAGGGCAAGAAATTTTTAAATGCTACTTTATATTTCAGAATTATAATTGCAGATAATACAAATACTCATTTAAATCCAATGATGTAATTCTTTCACTATAATTTAGGCATTCACATGTGAAGAATTATATTTATTGACAATGTTTCCTGCTCTTTTTAAAATTAAGCTTCTTAAAACATATTGAATGAGGTTACTCTTCACTCATAATATATTTCCATTCACTATCCCATTACCTACATACCAGTTGCTGGGCCTTCCTTGCATATCCAACCTGATATCCTTTTATCCTTTAACAAGATCCATCTTCTCTTCTCAGTCTAGACTTCCTAATACCCAGGAAACTCAATTCCTATATATGCATGTCCTTTATTTTTTCTATTTTTCAAAGTACATCTAAACTGTTTTCTACAAAGTTTTTCTAAAATCCTTTAATCACCACTTCTTACTCATTTCATTATATAGTATCTTCTGCATTGAAATATACTTGTTGATCCATTAACCCTTTTTACAAATTGCTCAGTGGAAAGAGGCTGCTGAGCAACATGATATTCTGCTTTTAATTAACACAGTTAAGTCAAATTTCCTTTTATTTTGGAATCTCAAAATGATTAAAGGAGGACTATTATATTTCATGGCATTGTTTATTTATAAAGATTATGACAAAGAACCTTAAAATCTTACACTAAGTGTGGAGAAAAGTATGAATATCCAAAACAATTCAAAGGAAAAATCAGTAGCATGGAAGTACTTCATAAATGTTAAATGTAGAAGATGAACCAAAGATGACCCTTGAAAAAGTGTTAGAAAGTGGTAAACTGAGGAAAATGGCAGTCCCAGTAATAGAGGAAAAAAAAAAACTAAGGCGAGAGAGTGGTTTGAGAATCAATGTTTTCATTGTTGGATGGTGGACATTTCCAGTAATCAATCACTCATTCAACAATAAAGCATTTGAGTGAATACAGGGTGATAGAAGGCCCTGTCTGAAGTCTGAGAATCACAAATGTGAACATAAGGCAAGTCCAAGGCACGTGTGGTCCATCGTGTCCGACACTTTGCGACCGCATGGACTGTAGCCAGCCAGGCTCTGCTCTCCATGGGATTTCCCAGGCAAGAACCCTGGAGTGGGTTGCCATTTCCTTCTCCAGGGGATCTTCCTGACCTAGGGATTGGAACCACGTCTCTTGCGTATTCTGCACTGGCAATCACATTCTTTACCAGCTGAGCCACCAGGAACTCCTAAGACAAGGTCCAGGCCTTTATGAAATCCACACTTTTCCTAACAATTGCATTCACTTTAACAGAAAGATGCAAGTAGGAAATTATAACTGGTTCTCAGGAGGGCACTTTTGTAGAGTGAGGACAAAAAACCAGACTGGACTCTGAACAAGAGAACAAGACAGAAGAAAGGATTACTTTACAAAAATGTCTAAACTTAGTTTGAAAAATAGGAGAAAACAGGATAAAATCACGGAGAGTAAAACCATTTGGAATGTGCACCCGTGTGTGTATGTGTGTGTTTGAGTGTGTGTGTATTGTTATTGCAGATGCTTATGGAATTATTGGTATCTTCCTCTAAGATGAAAAAAAAAAAACAAACTTGTGCAACATAAAAGGCAAAGACAAAGAGCCAGAAGAGTGTTTGTCTACAATGTTAGCAGGGGAAGTGATTTGCTTGAGGGCACACTCTTTAGAATCAGGAGTCAATGGGAGTTGGTGGGTACCAACAAGACGGATAAGAATTAGAAAAGCCAGTGAGAGAGTATTTTATTTTCCCTCTTAAACTTTTTGGTCTTAGTAAGTCAGGCGGTGTAAGCAGAAAAACACACTCCTGTGTATCTCTTCCACTTGTGGTCACCGAATGTGTGGGGATTTTCTCTACACCAAGCAATCTTGCAACACCAGTTGGGTGTCCTATGATTTAATTTCAATTCTGACACTAAATACCCAGAGTTTGCTTCACAGGTTAAGGGCTTTAGTCCTACAAGATCTCCCCAAACTCCCTTTCAGATACTAATCTCAAGTCTAGATTTTATTGTGCTTTTGGCCCACTAGGTATAAATCAGAGGTTTCCATGACCCACTATTAATGTTCAATTAATTTACTAGAGCAGCTCACAGAACTTAGGAAAACATTTTACCTCCTAGATTTACACTTTATTACAAAAAGGAATGCAATTTGGGGACCGCCAGATGAAGAGATGAACAGGGCAAGGTACTGGGCAGATAATTTCAAAATTTTCTCCAGACATGTTACCTAACAACATATCTACCCAGAAATTCTCTGAACCATGTCCTTTGAGTTTTTAAGGAGGCTTCATTACATAGGCATGATTGATTACCTCATTGACCAGTGATGACTAAACTCTATCTCTGGCCCTCCCTTGTACTGTAACAGAGATAAAACCAGTCAATCCTAAAGGAAATCAACCCTGAATACTCCTTGGAAGGACTGATGCTGAAGCTGAAGCTCCAATACTTTGGCCAGCTGATGCGAAGAGCCAACTTATTGGAAAAGATCTTGCTCCTGGGAAAGACTGAAGGCAAAAGGAGAAGGGGGAGGCAGAGGATGAGATGGTCAGGTAGCATCACCAACTCAATGGACATGAATTTGAACAAACTCCAGGAGATGGTAGAGGATAGAGGAGCCTGGAATGTTACAGTTCATGGGGTGCAACAGTCCAAAGAGCTGGACATGACCTAGCATCTGAACAACAATAAGCCCCTCCACCCTACTCAGAGGGCAAAGTTGAGGAGTGGAGTGGCTAAAAGTTCCAACTCTCTAATCACATGGTCAGTTCCCCTGGCAAATAGCCACCACCCTTAGGGGCTTTCCAAAGTGAACTTCCAAATTTCACCTTATTAAGGTAAACTCAACTATGACTGAAAGGGGTTTTTAAAGTATAACAAAGTACCCTTTATTGCTCTTATCACTTAGGAAATTCCAAGAGTTTTAGGAGTTCTGTGCCATAAATTGGGACCAAGACCAAATATATATTTCTTGCTATAAATCACAATATCTCAGAGGGAAAAATCATCTGTGTAGAATGAGGGAGTAAGGGATAAGATTAAATTTGGGGAAGAATGGAGATGATAAATAAGTTCTGTTGCAGAATACCCCTAAGAAACTCTGTGATAAATGACTGAGAAGCAAAGACTAAGTTTACTGTAGGTGGCATAGGTTATGGCAGATATTCCTAGGAAAGTCCCCCCCCTCTCTCAAAGACAGCATTTCTTTTTGTAGCTATATGGCATGAATTATAGAATGACAGAAAGAACATGAGAATGAAGTTGAAACTGGAGTTGGATTTGGAAGCCTTAAGTAGAAGTTTGATAGCTTGATTAAAAAATTGAAAAAGCTTCTTGGATCTCAGTGTTTACAAAATGGGGGTAAGGTGGATCTCAAAACTTGAAAGCCAGTATATTGTCTTTAGTGTCCCCTCTTCTTGTCTGAGATTGTTACATGCTATAGGATAGTGGGCAAAGGGCAGGTTCTATGATGCAAGTTGAGAATAAACAGACAAATATTCCACTAGTGGAATGACTTTTCCAGAACTGAAAGGTAAATACACTCATTCAAAGAAGTAAAAAGTAGTAGCAATTTACCCCAAGGTATAACTTTACAGATTTTTGTTCTGTAATCTGCAGTTCTTTCTGTGCATGTTTGAGTGATGGATTCACAGGTATAATCTTTATGTAGAGACCATGCTTTTTATCTCACTGACATACTTTGTGAAAGTATTAAGAGCTGGGAACTCATGTCCAATTTACAACATAATCCTCTACAATTTAGAAGGTGCCTTATCGTGTGGGTATCACATGGCATTTACAATGTAATCAAGAGAAAAATCAACAAATTCAATCTCACAAACTAAATTAAAAGGGACACATTCACGTTTCCCCTTTATAGCCATGTCAGAGATAGAGAGGATAGGAGGAATTTAAACACCAGGCATCATAGCTGTCATAGCCATATCTTTCTAGAGTTAGGGAGCTCATTTCTCAGGGCTACAAGTCCATTAACCTTCACAAGAGCAAAAATAAAGCAAAACAATGAAACACTCTGGAGAACTGGCATTGCTTCTAATCTTGCTTATATATCTCCCCGTAGGGATTTAACGATGGAACAAAGACCTCTTCTTACCCAAGCACAAAAATGACACAGACTATCAGAAATAAATATATACAATGCCTCATGGTACATGTTGTAGACATATTTGTGATTTTTCTGAAAAATGAGAGTAGGGTTAGGAAAAGTAACTGATTTCATTCCTGTTGAATCTTTGTCTTACCCAGTGATTTGTAACTGGGAGGGCCAAAGTATCAACCCCATTTATTTTTTAAAGTCTTGGCCTGCTTTTGGTTGCCACTTTACGTAGATTCATTCACTGTAAATATCTGGAACTATTAGTTTCCTGATAAATGCATTGTCAGAAAGCCAGAGGTCAATGATAAGATAGGAAGCAGGCAGCGCTTGCTTGTTTTTATACATTTCTGTTTGACTTGGGAGATAATTATAACACAGATTGATGCTCCTATTTTAAACAAGGTAGTAAATCAGAGTAAAATATGGGATTCAGGAAAGCCATTTGCCACATAATTATAATTTCTTAAAATTCCTGCATTCATTGAATATGAGAAGCTGTAATCATGTGATACATAGCAACAACATTACTCATCTATTTTTTCTCTCATGGAGGACAGTTAAATAAACCTAAGTTACAAGTCTTTAAATATTATTAGTTACAAAGTTTAAATATCACTAACTGAAGCAAAACAAAAGCGTATGTTGCTTGATCTGAGATCTACCTTCTAGTGGGAGAGATTACAAATTCAGTAAGGAAGATTAAAATAATGATTAAGTGCACTTGATTAAAAAGTCATGTCTTTTCCACAAATAAACTTTATTTATCACCATAAGACAATGTAATATTATAAGAATTTCATCAATATAGGAGATTAGAAAAAATGTGGGAACAAAAGAGGGGTTTAGAAGCAGAAAGAGACACATTTAAACATGGACTCTGCCAGGGGTTATATTCAAAACACCTGTCTACTGGCATGGCAGGGACACGGAGCCTTCAAGTTGGAAGAGTTTCAGCACAGGGATCTGGAGGCCTCTCTGCTGCCGGGATTTATCATTCTGGTTGCTGGATTAAGGGAGAGGAAGGGGGACCTGAGGTACTGATATAGAAATGCCTCTAAGATTTATCCCTTGATTGCTAGATTATGGGATAAGAAAATGGGGGCCCTGATATATTGGGTTTAGGGGCTCTCTCAAGGTACTTGAGGAATTAACAAGTACAGATGCATTTCTATGCTCACCTACAGAAGTAACTGTCCCTGCTTCTAACCAGTGTGGACATAAGTACACAATTTTACCCACCAGCAAAGTCATACTTGTGCATACTTGCTGGCTATTAATCCTGATGATATACTACTTTTGTACTTTGGTAGTTTAGCTAAATTCCCTGAGTCAGACAAGTGAAAGAAAGTGACGAGTTCCCCGGCTAGTTATTTGGCTGCTTTAAGACCTCTTCTAGCTGATAAAATGTAGTCATCTTTCTTTTCTCATTCCTTCTGACATTCAGTATTCATATCTTCAAAGCAAAGAACAAATCTTGCTTGAGAGCTGGGGGACTTCCATAATTTAAGCCAAATGCAGAAAAGAAGCTGAGTTTACATTCAACCCTAACTTCCAGCTCAGGGAGAGTGCCCCTGGGAGCAGACATGAGGGTCTGTAGTTCTGGTTGAAGCATCCTCAGAGTGCCACCCTTTTTCTTCCTTTCCCCCCATTTTGGCTCCAATGTTTCTTTGCTTGCATACAAATTATACAATAATATCTCTGAATTGAATTGCTTGAAATGTATCTCTAATTATGCTATCTTATGGCAACAGTTATGCACAATAAATATCTATCAGCTTAATTTTGTGCGAGCATTGTTGATTTCATTTTGTTCATTCTTCCTAGTTATCACCGTTGATAAACAATTGCCTTGTTTTAAAGGGATATCACTGGTGAATCTCTGTATATCTACAAAGTGTAACTCTTCTATGTATTTGAGAGAATCACAACTAAAACCCCATCAACAATTCGGGACACCATACTGTTAAAAAAACCATAATAAATAAAATCACAAAAAGAAGATTTAAAGAGTGATCAAAGATTTAAAGAGTGATCGAAGATTTAATTAAAGAGTAAATTTACAGGATTTACTAACTGTAAAGAAAAGAGAAATGTTGTGGATATAAGGAAAAAGTGAGACATTTGTGTGCTCAATTTTTCTATTCTACATTAAAAGCCCTTTGCTTATGATCGGGCAGTATAGCTATTCTTTTTGATTAGGAAAAGATTGTCAAAGGAAAATACAGTTAGTGAAATCACCAAAAAATGTATACCTGGAAATTTTTTATATCAGTGATTAAAACTGTTTTCCAGCAAGATCTCTTTTTAACAGTTTCTCCTCAAATTCCACATTTTTAATTTTAAGATACAAATTGTGCCTATTAAATAAAATGGATTTGTTTTCTTCCTTTTAATTAATCAGAGAGTTTTAACTGTCTGATCTATACTACTCAGAGCTTCTGGGGAGCATAAAATAACTGATCAACTATACACAGATCTGATAAAATTACAACTAAGTTAAAAATATTTATAGCTTTAAATATCTTGTATATGCTCTTCCAAGCTTGAGCCAATGTTCTGTTTAATTCTTGAAAATATGGAAATGTTGCAAGGAGCCCCACAAGTACTATCTCCAGAGCTCCAAATATTTAAAAAGCTTTCAAATTGTTAAGCAGTGGATTAAACTAGTTTAAAATCATGTAACAAATATGATTTATTTTCACTCTGAAGAATGAAATTGAGCTAGTTAATGTACCATAACTGTCCAAAAGTGATAGAATATCCTTTTCACATCTTTTTCCGCCTGTCCTTTCTTCCACTCTTTTCTGTTGAAACTGTTACTTGGCTCTGAGACGGCAGGAGAGGACGCGCCCAGCATGTACTCACCAGCCTGGTTAGTCGTGATGCTGACTGCAGCAAACTGCCTTGGTGGTGAGCTCAGCTCTGACACCCCGTTAACGGCATCGATCTCAAAGGTGTAGTTAGTGTGTGCCAGGAGGTCGGTCACTGTCACCGTGGTGTTGGTGAGTCCAAACTGTCGAGGGAGGAAGCGGACATTTGGACTGCATGGCTCACACTGTTTTACATTCCACCCACATTTTTTACATATGATGTTGAAGGTAACATCTTTCCGGCCTCCTGTGTCCAGGGGCCAACTCCAGTCCAGGATAACCGAGGTCTCGTTTATATTAGATATCACATTTCTTGGTGCAGATGGAGGTCCTGCAAAGTAGTTCAACAAAGATTAATGAGCCTCACGTTGGTTTTCTACTACAAGGGAAATAGATAATTTACAATGGAACTGAAAGAGGTAAATAACCATCTTGTCTTTTATTTTATACTTTTAATTCGTCCTTAGAGGATCTGGGAGATTATAGACACATGGATTCCAGAGGACTGTCCTCCCCAACCTATGAACGGGGGAGTTTGGACTCCAGGTTGAAGATGCATTCACAAAGTCCAAGGAAGGAATCTACTACTAAATTCAATGCCCTTGTGAATAGTTATGAAAACCTTAGTATTAGTTTTATAAATCTTAGTTCTTTTTCCCTGTGACCTATGACCAACACATAACAAGAGGGAATAGAAAAATAAAAACGCAAATCCCATGCCTATAACCTCCCCTACCCTGTCAAAATAATGCAAGATCTAAAACAAGATATAGAATTTTTTTTTTTTCCTTTCTAGGGGTCCTGTTGTAAGAAGTGATTTAAAAACGAATTCGTTCTGTGTGATAAATGTTGCGTTTTTGGTGAGCCAAGCATGAAGAGTGAAGCAGAGAAAGCTTTTAATTTGCACATGGAGAACAGAAGGAAATGGGCCAAATGCGAAAAACAAAAACAAAACACAATAAGAAGAAAAAAGTAAATAAAACAAACATGGAGGCATGGGTTGCAGCAAAACTACTCACGGGTACAAGCCATGGATGGGAGGTCTTTGTCTGCTCGGAAGTAATTGTTTTCACACCTGCAGTTCACTGAACCGTCTTCGTGAGCAGAACTGTGAGGTGGACACTTCGCACACTTCATATGACCGTCTGAAGCCTTGTAGAAACCTGGTCGACAAGCTACAAACAAAACGACTCTTTTAAAATTCTGTGATGAATTTGAAAGTGGATCCTTGAAAATACATCAGACAGATTTCAGGAGGCTAGGGCATGCATTTATTATGAATACAACCCATTTTTTTTTTCCCTCCCAGAAATCACAGAAGCAAATAATGTGGCCCAATATAGTTTCTCCATGTATATGTTTGTACTTGCACCAAATGTTAAGGGGGGAAAAAAAAAAACCCACAAGAGTTAGATGATTTTGGCACTAGAGTGTGATGAAATTTCCAGTTCATGTTTTCACAGCTTTGCTTGGCATTGGACCATTTGTGGAGAAAATAAAGCAAAGCCATGTCATCATGCAGCCATTTCCTTTTTAAACATGATGCAATGTGCACAGTCTCTGCTCTGTAGTTAGCACTGTATTACACACCCACTTGTTTTCTAATCAGTTGATGTGTAAACAATTTTATGCTCACGCATTGTAAACTAAAGGAAGAAATCAAGGCTTCGTCTATATTTTAAGATTCTTTATATACGGATCTCCTGATCTATGACATTTTTGTTCTCTCTTGACGGTGTCATCCCTTAACTTCTCTGGTAATGGCCTAAAATAAAGATTTTAATATATTTCCTAATTTGTATCTCAAATACACAGGGAGGTATAATTTCTATTTAAACTAATATACATGTGAATATTTACTAGATTAAAGCTTTTAAAAATAATCATGTTATCTTTCTTCCTGGTAGTATCTCTGAATGATGTGTGTTTCTTTCTTTTTTTTTTTTAGTTCAATGAACTGGTTACCAGATATTGATTTCAGCTGCCCATTTAGAATTCACTATCTCTACAACTTTAGAGATAGTTGTATCTCTAAATGTCTCCATTATAGTCTTTTCATTTAATCTGATATAAAATTTAAAATGTACTGTTTGGTTCATTTTCGTAATTACAGTGAGAACTGAAATATAGCAAAAATCCTAACAAAAATCCCTTGACATTCCTTTGAAGAAGAAACTCAGGATCTTTAGCTTTAATTTCTTCTAGATCATCTTTGGAAGCCAGTAATTTCTTAAGTCTGTAAAACTCAATTTAAAAGCTATACTGAGATTTGATGGCTTAAAGCACTTAGAGAATAGACCCTATAGACTATCTTTATGATTGAATTCCAAATTGTTAATATCAACTTCATATTGTGAATAATAGGTTATTTACCTTTAAATAAAACCTGTATGAATAAATCTTAACTTTTATAATCACTAAATGCATATTGAAAGATAACATACTGTATAATAATGTATCTTCCTACTGAACACTTCTTGGGATATAGCACTGCTGAGGAAAATACATTGACAAGGCAAAAAATTAGAATAACTTAAAATAATAGTCCTTGGGTAGAGAAGATCCCCTGGAGAGGAAATGGCAACCTATTCCAGTATTCTTGCTTGGAGAATCCCATGGACAGAGGAGCCTGGCGGGCTACAGTCCATAGGGTCAGACATGACTTAGCAATTAAACAACAAACAACAAAATGATATGACAGTAATCATTAATCTAGTTTTATTGTTTTCGAATTCCTACTAAGAATGGCTGCTCTAGGATCATATTACATTAAATTGAATAATTTTTGGTTCTATATTGAGAGCCACTCAAATAGGGAGGCCTGGCATGCTGTGATTTATGGGGTCACAAAGAGTCGGACACAACTGAGTGACTGAACTGACCTGAACTGAACCAAACTTGAGTGAGTGAAGTGAAAGTTGCTCAGTTGTATCCAACCTTTTGCGATCCCATGGACTATACAGTCCATGGAAATCTCCAGGGCAGAACACTGGAGTGGGTAGCCTTTCCCTTCTCCGGGGGATCTTCCCAAGCCAGGGATCAAACCCAGGTCTCCCACATTGCAGGCAGATTCTTTACCAGCTGAGCCACAAAAGAAGCCTTAACCGAACTTAGATTAGGATTTTAAACTTTGAACATTGTCCTTAAACACTGATTAGGAAGGTCCCCTCATATCTCCTGTTATATTGTCTCAGGGGGAAATGATATAAAGGCTAAACAAATTATGCATTTAACTTCTGGTTTCAATTTAGCTCATCACTGAGTGCCTCTGAATTTGCAAGAGGGCTTTGCTGAGTCTCTAAAAGATTAAGTTGCAGTGTTCCAACCTACTTTGTTGTTTTGTTTGCTTGCAAATTTATCTCTTTGTTTTTGTTTGAGTCTTTTATGGTTTTTACAACATTTAGCATCAAGGTATTCACTAAACAATCATTTTTTGTTAATATTATAAATGGCTATGTATGTGATACTTAAAGGACAAGACAGTCATATAATCACTTCTTAGCTACAGCACCACAACACAGAATTTCTGGTAGTATTGAAAGTAGCTAGTTATTAAGCCTAGAAGTTAAGAATATAACTTGAGCTAATAACCAGACTTGATCTAATTTTGAGTAAATAATAACCTTGGAGATGAGAATAGTAAAAGTAGGGTAGGTAAGATGTGTTAGTCGCTCAGTCCTGTCTGATTCTTTGTGACCCCATGGACTGTAGCCCACCAGGTTCCTCTGTCCATGGAATTCTCCAGGCAAGAATACTGGACTGGGATGCCATTCCTTTCTCCAGGGAATAGTCCCGCTCTAAGGATGAAACCCAGGACTCCTGCATTGCAGGTAGATGCTTTACCATCTGAGCCGATGCAGTTTAATAAATGTCTGTTAGTCATTAACTTTTGTCCAGGCTCCTTCTTAGTCTAAGATACTAATTTCCCTAATTTTGTCCATTCCAAAAATGCCTTTGCTATGTGAAAGCAGGCAACAGAAATTTACAGAACACAGGCCACCTGGAGTAAGTATTTCATTCTGATTGAACTGTTGGAAGAAACACACAGAAGAAATCCCATTTGAGAAAGATTATGAAAAGACAGTAGGAGTTGGCCTATAAGAAGCATGATTAAATACACAAATGGATCACAACATGAAAAGATAAACCCATAAGTAGAGGAACATGGTGGGCACTGTTGGTTAAGTACTCAGTATCCCAATCCTGTTTTCTGATTGTTAATAGATTCCTGATTTTGTTGAGAACTGCGTTCTGCCAAGTACTCCCTAACTCAGATTTCATTTCAAATTGGGGTGGATGGCCAAAGTTATGGTCAAAGAGATGGCTAAAGAGATACAAACAGAAATCTGATGAAAGCTTTCAGTTTCTTTTCTAGCAAGATGATTCAGAGGCCCTGAAACCACTCAATCTGCATTATTCTAACTTTGATTATGGGCATAATGGTTACAGGAGACACTATGATATGAGCCAAGAAACTTAGAGAGATGTATGCTCTGCTTTTGCTTACCAAGCAAGCACCAATCTCAAGATTTCTTATAATGTCTGAAAAGGAACACCCTGTTTTTTGTCACTGTGGTCAAGCTTTCTTTGTCTTGCAGCAGAAAGCATTTGTAAATGATAAAAAAAGACAAAGAGAATTCAGTTGAGATGTATTAATTATACAGAATCATAGCTTAATGGAACTAAAAAGATCCTAAGAAAACACAATGGTCAATCTCTGTGTTTTACATCTGAAAATCCAGGATGTTTGGTGGCACAGTAAGGGACAGATTCTGCACCTTCTGGAACTTGATAGCTACCTGAAATTAATAAGTGATAGGATTCAACCATCTATTTACAGATATTCATTGAAGGATAACTCTATCCTGAGTACAAAGATAGGTTCTACAGTAACAATGTAAATGTAGATACTTTTTCTCTTCATGAAGAACTTTCAAATGTACCATCTCAGTTGAATCACACAACAGTTCTATTGAAATAATCAAGATAGATATTAATGTTATTTTACAGAATAAACAAATGAAGTGCAAACAGAAATAATAGCATGCCCAAGATATAAAAGAAATTCAATGATAGTCTGAACAAGCAAGAAAAATCTGCTTTTAATTTTATGTAAATCACTCATTAAAGCAAATTATGTTCTGATCAATTTAGGCTGGTGGTATGACATTGGAGAACAGTCATCTAAAAAATTTAATGCAGAACATTTAGTTAAACAAATGCAAGTCTTTTGTTATATATTTCTAGTAAGACCTCATTTCAGAAAGGCTGATGTTCTCTTGTTCTCCAGGATTTTCTATCTAATTGAAGTATAACATTACTATGGGCAGATAAGCAATTGTACTTTTGATGAAAGGGCAGATGTTGACTGTCAACTTTAAGAACATGGTGACCCACAATATGTGGGATGCATACAAGTAAATTTTCCTTTTCTTGATACAAACAGAATCTCTAAATTCTTCACTCAGGTTGTTCAGCAAATTTGAGAGTATGACTGAAAAATTTATATTCACTAATAAAATTATTATACTGGTAAGAACCATTACCTTTAAATATATAATGGGAAATTCTTTATATAATATACTTACTTTAAACTTTTTCCTTCCCTTATAATAAATCCACTTGTGCTTGAATACCTATCTTTCTATTAAACTTTCTTCATTCTTAAATCCTCACAGAAAAATTTGAAATTACCTCTAAAGGGGGTAAATACTTATGTTTTATTATCTTTGCTTATGATAGGGAAAACATTGATTGTAATTTAAAAGTATCTCTTTCTCTCCCTTGAATGTAAAATTGCTAATGCAACAATGTGCACATTTCTCCCACTATGTATTAGTTTAGAAACTGAGAAGGTCAGTATTCATAAAAATAAAACCCAGGTAAGAAGTGGTGGTGATAGTGTGGTTTAGTCACTAAGTTTTGTCTGATTCTTTGCAACCCCATGGACTCTAGTTCGCTAGGCTCCTCTGTCCATGGGATTTCTGAGGCAAGAATACAGGAGTGGGTTGCCATTTCCTTCTCCAGGGGATCTTCCTGACCCAGGAAAGAACCTGTGTCTCTTGCATCACAGGTGGATTCTTTACCACTGAGCCACCATGTAGAAATAAGAAGTGGAAAGAAGAAAGTAGGTATGTTAATGTGTTTTATTTACCTTTCTTATTCAAAGGACGTCTTGGTCAACTTATTACAGAATATTGAAGAACATAGTACACACAACAATGGTAAGTTAATGGTAAAAAATTAATTTGAATTCAGATTTATCCAACTTTAAGTTTTAAATTTAAAAAAATAAAAACTTCTGAGATATGCCACTTTCCTGGTGGCTCAGAGGTTAAAGCGTCTGCATGGAATGCAGGAGACCCAGGTTCAATCTCTGGGTTGGGAAGATCCCCTGGAGAAGGAAATGGCAACCCACTCCAGTATTCTTGCTGGAGAATCCCATGGAGGGAGGAGCCTGGTAGTCTACAGTCCATGGGATTGCAAAGAGTCGGACACGACTGAGCGACTTCACTTTCACTTTTCTGTGATATAGTTAAGGTTTTCCCTGTGTTGGCCAGCTACTAAAGTAACACTTAACTGAAGTGGAAATACACATATTCAAAGCCTGCTGCCAAAATGACAGAAACCTGATTTACATTTTCCCTCAGATAACCCAGTAGTACATGTTCTTGTTAGTCAAACACGGCTAAAATTATTCATAGATTTCTGCCTCAGGGTAGTAAAAAACCAAAGAGTGATTAAACAGTGTAAGATCTTTTAGGTTGAGGCAAACTGCTGACCTTTTTTTTTTCCTGTCCCAAAGATGTTTGATCTCCTTGTTGTAATGGAAATTTTTGAACTAGTTAATTGTGGGCAGGAACCCTTGGCTTTGATGAAGCAAAGTAGGATCACCCATGAAACTAAGTTAATCATTAAAAATAGGAGGTAGCACATCCTCAAATCCTATTGGATATCATCATGGATTTACCAGGAATCAGACTTGTTCAGATAATGTTTGGATTTCATTTATTTACTTTCTAAAAACAAACATGTATTGATCTCCTAAGATGACCTAGACATTCTACTGTGTCCAGTCACAGTGATAAAATTCACAATCCTAGCTTTAAAGAGGAGACCTATTAATTCCACGAGGCACTATTGTTTTAGAAATGGGTCTTCTCACTTGAGAATTAAAGAGTGTAAGTGCTAAGACACTTTGTAACACAACATTTTAAAGTTATTTTCACTAAGAAACTCCCTGACTTCATGCCTTTATATCCCAACACTTCAGGGTCTTTTCAGCAATCTTTCAGTAAGACCACTAGACTGGGAAAGAGGAAATGTAGGTTTTAATCTAGTCTTTTCTTCTCAATAGGTATTATCTCAAAGTTACTGACCAGACGTCTCCAATTTTGGTGAGGTAGTTAAGATGGTCACTTCCTCTTCTCAAATAAATTGGAAATTCCATTTTTAGTAATTTGTTATCTGTTCCCAGGTTAGACCCTGAGCAATATGTAGACAAGATTTCCTATTCATTTTACATGCCCAGTGTCTAGCGTATTGCCTATCAGCTAGCTGTTGGTGAAATACATTTTTAAGTAAATAATTAACTTGCAAACAATTGTCCTCTCTGGACTTCAATTCCTTTATTTATCAAATGATGGGTATTAACTATTTCTAAAAACTCTTCAGGTAAGACACTTTAAAAGATTAATACTTCACATACCAAAATTTATAGGATTCCTAGAACTTCGTAGGTAGGAAAAAAAGCAAAAAGAACAAAGTGAAAGAGTTAATTCTTAGGTTAATAAGGATTCTGGGGCCCTCAGGTGGAATGGGTCCAGGGCCATCGAGGAGAAGAAAGGGGTCTAGGGCTCTCTAGGAGGAGAAAAGAACAAACATTTTTTCTACATTGCTTCGTCTTCATCACATAAGAAGTTTTTTCTTAAACTCTGAGTTGTTATAACAGTCTTTAAGACTAACTTTCTTTAAGCCCAAAACTAATGATTAGGCAACAAAGCAAGCAACTTGCTCAAGGGTATGTTTTTCTTTAAGCTCTGTTCAGTTCAGTTGCTCAGTTGTGTCAAACTCTGTGTGACCTCATGGACTGCAGCACGCCAGGCTTCCCTGTCCATCACCAACTCGTGGAGCTTACTAAAACTCATGTCCATTGAATCGGAGATGCCATCCAACCATCTCATTCTGTTGTCCCCTTCAGGTGCCTTCAATCTTTCCCAGCATGAGAGTCTTTTCCAATGAGTCACTTCTTTGCATAAGATGGCCAAAGTATTGGAGTTTCAGCTTCAGCAACAATACTTCCAGTGAATATTCAGGACTGATTTCCTTTAGGATGGACTGGTTGGATTTCCATGCAGTCCAAGAGACTCTCAAGAGTCTACTACAACACCACAGTTCAAAAGCATCAATTCTTTGGAGCTCTGCTTTCTTTATAGTCCAACTCTCACATCCATACATGACTAGTGGAAAAACTAGGTTTGACTAGATGGACCTTTGTTGGCAAAATAATGTCTCTGCTTTATAATATGCTGTCTAGGTTGGCCACAGCTTTTCCTCCAAGGAGTAAGTGTCTTTTAATTTCATCTGCATTGATTTGGGAACCCCCCAAAATAAAGTCTGTCACTGTATCCATTGTTTCCCCATCTATTTGTCATGAAGTGATGGGATTGGATGCCATGATCTTAGTTTTCTTTTCCAGCCCTGTGGCCACTGCTGAGTTTTCCAAATTTGCTGGCATATTGAGTGCAGCATGTTCACAGCATCATCTTTTAGGATTTGAAATAGGTCAACTGAAATTCCATCACCTCCTCTAGCTTTGTTCATAGGGATGCTTTCTATGGCCCATTTGACCTCAGACTGCAGGGTATCTGGCTCTAGGTGAGTGATCACACCATCGTGGTTATCTGGGTCATTAAGATCTTTTTTGTACAATTCTTCTGTGTATTCTTACCACCTCTTCTTAATATCTTCTGCTTCTGTTAGGTCCATACTGTTTCTGTCCTTTATTGTGCCCATCTTTGCATGAAAATTTCCCTTGGTATCTCTGATTTTCTTGAAGAGATCTCTAGTCTTTCCCATTCTATTGTTTTCCTCTATTTCTTTGCACTGATCACTGAGGAAGGCTTTCTTCTCTCTCCTTGCTTTTCTTTGGAACTTTGCACTCAAATAGGAATATCTTTCCTTTTCTCCTTTGCCTTTTTAGCTTCTCTTCTTTTCTCAGCTGTTTGTTAGGCCTCCTCAGACAATTGTTTTGCTTTTTTGCATCTTTTTCTTGAGGATGGTCTTGAACACTGCTTCTTGAACAATGTCATGAATCTCCATCCATAGTTCTTCAGGCACTCTATCAGATCTAATCTTTTGAATCTATTTGTCACTTCAACTGTACAGTTATAAGGAATTTGACTTAGGTCATACCTGAATGGTCTAGTGGTTTCCCCTACTTTCTTCACTTTAAGTCTGAATTTGGCTCAGTTCATGACTGAGCTGTAGCCAGCTCCTTGTCTTGTATTTGCTGACTGTATAGAGCTTCTCCATCTTTGGCTGCAAATAATATAATCAACCTGATTTTGGTATTGACCATCTGGTGATGTTCATGTATAGAGTCTTCTCTTGTGTTGTTGGAAGAGGGTGTTTGCTATGACTAGTGTGTTCCTTGGCAAAACTCTATTAGCCTTTGCCCTGCTTCATTCTGTAGTCCAAGGTCAAATTTGCCTGTTACTCCAGGTATTTCTTGACTTCCTACTTTTGCATTCCAGTCCCCGATGATGAAAAGGACATCTTTTGGGGTGTTAGTTCTAGAAGGTCTTGTAGGTCTTCATAGAACCATTCAACTTCAGCTTCTTCAGCATTACTGATTAGGGCATAGACTTCCATTACTGTAATATTGAATGGTTTTCCTTGGAAATGAACAAAGATCATTCTGTCGTTTTTGAGATTGCATCCAAGTACTGCATTTTGGACTCTTGTTTAAGCTCTGTACTAATGATTATATAACAACAATGTATTTTGCTGCAGGACATGTTTCTCCTTCTGAACAAGAACCTTCTGACTAATCTAACTCATTTCACATGCTAGTAAAGTAATGCTCAAAATTCTCCAAGCCAGCCTTCAACAGCATGTGCACCGTGAACTTCCAGATGTTCAAGCTGGATTTAGAAAAGGCAGAGGAACCAGAGGTCAAATTGCCACATCTGTTGGATTATTGAAAATCAAGAGAGTTCTAGAAAAACATCTATTTCTGCTTTAATGACTGTGTCAAAGCCTTTGACTGTATGGATCACCACAAACTGTGGAAAATTCTTCAAGAGATGGGAATACCAGACCACCTAACTTGCCTCTTGAGAAACCTGTATGCAGGTCAGGAAGCAACAGTTAGAACTGGACATGGAACAACAGACTGGTTCCAAATAGGAAAAGGAGTACGTCAAGGCTGTATATTGTCACCCTGCTTATTTAACTTATATATGCAGAGTACATCTTGAGAAATGCTGGGCTGGAAGAAGCACAAGCTAGAATCAAGATTGCTGGGAGAAATATCAATAACCTCAGATATGCAGATGACACCACCCTCATGGCAGAACGTGAAGAGGAACTAAAAAGCCTCTTGATGGAAGTGAAAGAGGAGAGTGAAAAAGTTGGCTTAAAGCTCAACATTCCAAAAACTAAGATCATGGCATCTGGTCCCATCACGTCATGGCAAATAGATGGGGAAACAGTGGAAACAGTGGCAGACTTTATTTTTCGGGGCTCCAAAATCACTGCAGATGGTCACTGTAGCCCTGAAATTAAAAAGACACTTATTCCTTGGAAGGAAAGTTATGACCAACTTAGATAGCATACTAAAAAGCAGAGACATTACTTTGCCAACCAGTGTCCGTCTAGACCAGGCTGTGGTTTTTCCAGTAGTCATGTATGGATGTGACAGTTGGATCATAAAGAAAGCTGAGTGCTGAAGAATTGATGCTTTTGAACTGTGGTGTTGGAGAAGACTCTTAACAGTCCCTTGGACAGCAAGGAGATCCAACCAGTCCATCCTAAAGGAGATCAGTCCTGAATATTCACTGGAAGGACTGATGCTGAAACTGAAGCCCCAATACTTTGGCCACTTGATGTGAAGGACTGACTCATTTGAAAAGACCCTGATGTTGGCAAAGATTGAAGGCGGGAGGGGAAGGGGATGACAGAGGATGAGATGGTTGGATGGCATTACCGACTCAATGGACATGAGTTTGAGTAAACTCCAGGAGATGGTGATGGATAGGGAGACCTGGTGTGCTGCAGTTCATGGGGTTGCAAAGAGTTGGACACAACTCTTGTCTGAGCGACTGAAATTAACTAAACTGACTAATCTTATCTTGAAACATTTGTTGTGGGAATGGATCTGGTAAGATCTTTCTATTGTTAGTTCTAATCTTGTTAATATAAGATGTATATTGTGGTAAAATTATATAAGTTCTTGATAAGACTATCCACTGGGGCACTTTTCATCCCCCTTCTGATATCTATGTCAGAAGCTTTCTCTGGTCCTTTTCCACTGTAATAAAACTTCTGTCACACAAAAGCTCTCGGTGATTAAGCCTAGTCCCTGATCCCGAAGCTACGTCTTCTTCTTCGGTCACTATACACTTTTAAAAAGTATCTTCACTTTCTTTCCTGCTTTAAGTATTAAAATTAGCTATTGAAATTACAAAATCACATAGGGCAATAAGATATTAAAAAAAGAAGTTCTCTTCTGCCTTAAAAGAAATACATTTGAATCAAGAAATGATAGATTTTTGCCCTCAAAGTGTTTAATCTGTATCTGAGTATTGTGTGTTCAAAGAGCATGTGGACTTCATGATTGGATAGATTGAAAGATAAATTCACTGCCAAGCAAATAATTCCCTGTTATTATATTTTAATCTTACTTAATAGCATAATAAAGCTACATTTCATTATGTTCTTCCTCTTATGCATACTTTAGATTGAGTGGAATATTGAGAGGCTGGGAAATCTTATAGGAATAAATTTAGAATTAAAATATTGATATTAATTATTTTTAATTTTTTTTAAAATGTAAGAAGATGTGATTTTTCCCCCCTCTTTTAACAGTAAAGAAAACTAGCATGATACTGAAAATACAACTTAAAAGAGAATATATTTTCTATCTGCTGGTCTGCAGTGAGGTTTTATTGACCTTTTCTTGTTAATCTAGCTTTCAGTTTCTCTATTTTAAATGCCCAAATAGTGAGAGTAAGCAAGTTTATTTACTAAGCAAACTCCAAAATTTACTGGAAAAAAAAAAAAAAAAAAAAGCCCAGGATAGGCCACAGTGAAACAAAAATGATGTTCTTGCCAAATGCTAATTTTCTATTGAGAAGCACTAAAAATATCAATATAATAATAGAAGGAAGCCAAAATAATACCAATTTGTAATAAATGAATTAGAAATATTTTGGAAATCTGCTGATTCTGTATTTTTAAAGAGACAACAATAAAACAGGAACTGAATACTATGAGTCAGTAGTGGGGTAAAATAACAAACTACCAGCTTTGGAAAAGAATTTTTAAAAAAGTGTGAAATAGGGAGTATTATGAGTACTAGCTATACAATGAATAATAATTATAGAAAAAACCTTCCAGATAGAATCTTGGCCTCATTCCCAAAGCACATAGCACACTTTTCCTCTAAGATGTAATTGATGGGCTTGAGTTATGCTGATACAGAGAATGGATAAAGTTACATAGTGAAAGGAAAACAAATGCATTTAGTAAACCGTGGTGGCTACTGTTGAAAGAAAGTAGCTTTTCAATTGCAAAGTGAATTTTGTCTGCCGTTGACTAATGTGGTTGACTTTTAACAGAAAACATGGTCCTAATTAAGGGTTAAAAGGCTCATTTCAATTTGAATTAACTTTAAATTAAAAAATAAAGCTGTTGGTAAATAGGGTCCTTTTAGTATTCAGACCTGAGCTCTGTACACACAGGACTATATTATCAATTCTCAGCCATAAACACAAACTAATGACCAGAACCAACACTGACTAAACAGATGATTTCCTGGCCTTGCAATTCCAGGCCTGACAGGGTCTATTTGCCAGTACAAGGTCAAAGCAACTGTTTATTCCCAAAATGAGCTGCACTCCACAATCTTACAGGAACTCTATTCTTTGCCATTTGAATAGAGGTACAATGCTTGGAGGCAAGGCGGAGGCATTTCAATACACTGGAAGTGGCTCTGTTCGGTCATTAAACCCTGCAATGTGCAGCATTTACAAAGTGATCAAGTGTTTCCTTCTTCTGTTCCCTCCACTGTTCAATAAAAAAGCCTAAGGCAAAATGCCACCATACCATTAAACACAACAGAATCAATCACAATCTAGTGTGGCTCAGAGATGGCTTAGCAACAAGACTTTATTGTGTTTGTTGTTGTTCCATCAGGTTTAGCAAGACAGGTGCCAGTAACACTGAAATATGTCCTAAATGCATGTTCACTACAAAGAGAACGCTAGGAGACTCTGGTCCTAAGGGAGCTGAGTTTTGCCAGCTTTTCAGTTGTCTTCTACTTAGAAGGAAGAACTGTGTGCTTTAGGGGTAGCACTAGTTGAGTTTTTCTTTCTCATCAATGCCCAGAGAATGAGACCCGTTAATAAAATGTACACATTCATAGGAATATGCATGTTATGAGCAGGTACATTCTAAACACAGGGAGGGAGGGAGAGGGAAAGAGAGAGAGAGGAGACAGAGAGAGACAGTGGCAGAGGCAGAGAGTGAAAGAGAAAATCATTTTTTATGGGATGTTACTGTGGTGAAAGTAAAATGCACAAAACTATATTCAGGATACATTGAGAGACAGCTTGGAAAAGCTTTTCAGAATAGTGCCATACATTTTCTTTAGAGCAGAACAGCATTGGAATGTCTAAGAAAACCATTCCTAGGAAAGGATCTTGGAGGAGATAAATCACTCCCTTGTCTAAATAAGCCCTGCTATGGATTAGCATTTTCCAGGCTTTGTTGCAACTACAGCCAGAGCTTGAAGAGGTCAGCAGTCCAATACCCACCTTTATAAGTCAATTTCAGAAGAACAGAATTGCCATCACAGATTTGTAGTCACCCAGATTAGGAGTTTGAGGTGCAAGTCATGAAAACTTTAGATGCTATTTCCAAAGATCTATTGTACAAGAACGTACATAGAGCAACTAAGGCTTGTGTATGTTTATCTACACAAAGATAAATAAAAAAAATTAGGAAGAATATAATGGCAAATTAGAAAGAACAAAAGACTTCGAATTAGGAAGGTGGTTAAATCAGGTTATGTTTATACAATTTCATATCTAAATTACGCTATTCTCATGTGTTTATGACACATTAAGCCTCACTCAGAAAAAGGCTCATAATATTTAATGGTAAAAAAAAAAGCAGAATTATATAATATATACACAATCCTGCTTCTAATGTTTATATTTTATTAACATTATCACTTATCTAGTGAAAAACTTAAAAATATTAAAGTCTTAGGATTATAAGCATTACATGCATACACACAAAAATCAAAACTTTTTAGTAAATGAACATATTGTGTGTGTATAATTTGACCTATAGGTGCATATCATGTAAAGTGCAAAACTAAAGTGAGACCTAAATCTACATATCTGTATTACTCTCCATTACTCTCTTTGCCATTGCCTGCACACACACACACACATCCATACACATCTCACAGTTTTGATTAGCTCTTGCTTCTATTACACTGATCAAGGACTTTCATTTTCACTTTTTTTCTTTCACTCTCTTAAAAAAGCATCCTAGGGGAAAATTATGGTTACCTGCAAATGTTGATAACCCCACTAATGTTAATTTCACACTTTTGATCTCAAGTAATATATCTTCACTTGGGAAAATTTACTTATAAATAATAGCACAATTTTAAAAATCCAGGATTTAAATGAAAACCTATAAATGATGGGAAAAATTCTGTGAACACTGCAAGACACATTGCGAAAAATATTTACTCTCTAGTTATATTGCTAATGACTCTCTCAAAGAAGACAGCCACCTAGAAATTTGAGGAATGATGACATTATTGTATTTAATCAAAACATCTTTAAATAGGTTTTATTTTTCAGGCAAGTTTATTTTGAAATAATGTAATTTTCTATTCTGAGGAAATACCTCTGCAACTTTCAAATGTATTCCTTAACAATTCTTATAATATCTTCCTGTTTCAGTTTTATTGTTTGAAATTTATGAAAATGACTACTTGATAATATTCTGGTTAGAAAGAAAATAGATTTAAAATAAGCCTATAATGTGTCATTTATACATTGAACATTCACTTTATGATCACAACATATTATCAACTAGGAGAAGTCTGCAATTTTAAAGTATTCAATATTTGCTTTGAGTTAGCTCATGACTAACTGCAATGCATAAGGTGATACAGAAAAAATAAAATAAGTTAATATAATTCTAGGGCCTTTTAAAATTTATCTTTATGCTTTTGGTAAGTATTTGCTCCAAAATAGAAAGGGGATTTATAGTCAAACCATTCTGAAATTCACTTCCTCAAATGTGTAAGGATGGATTTAAAAAAAAATACAGAAATTATTAAATTAGATGCCCATGGGATCAGCAAAATCATTAGCTGAATGAGTGTTCCAAAAAACCTGCAACCAATCACTTATTTTAAAACTATGAAAAATGAAAGTGAAAGTGAAGTCATTCAGTTGTGCCTGACTATTTGCAACCCCATGGACGGTAGCCTACCAGGCTTCTCAGTCCATGGAATTTTCCAGGCAAGAGTACTGGAGTGGGTTGCCGTTTCCTTCTCCAGGGGATCTTCCCAACCCAGGGATTGAACCCAGGTCTCCTGCATTGCTGGCAGATGCTTTACCATCTGAGCTACCAGGGAAGCCCCATACTCTTCCATCTATGGTATTTTCTGGGCAAGAATACTGGGTGGGTTGCCATTCCCATCTCCAGGAGATCTTCCAGACTCAGGGATGGAACCCGAGTCTCTAGCACTGTTTGCAGACGCTTACCGTCTGAACCACCAGGGAAGTTAAAACTATAAGGATGACACAAACATTCATAATTGTATAGCTTGTTTATAAATTTGAATTAATTTATAAGCATATTATAAAATTAATTTCATCCTATTCAGGAAAAAAGTTTTTCTTATTTGCATAAGAATATGAAGTTTTTCAGAGAAAAACTTGTCTCTCTAAAGTTTCAAATATCCAGCTATTTACATTCGTATATCAAAAATACAAAATATCTCTTCATCTCCACCAATTTAGGTGGAAAGAAACTTCTCAAAGTAAATAGAGGAATCGCATGGGCAGTTACCACAAAAATAGTAGTACTGAGTGGTGTTACGAAAATAAAATGCAACAGGCTTGACTGCCTTAAAATGCTTAATTTCTAAAGATAGAGATGGACATTTTTTTCATAGTTATGGCAATTACCCACAATGTTGCATTCAACTTGGGAGACAGATGCATTGCAACAAAAAGACTGAAAAGGTTAAATCCATCTAGGAGGAGGAGAGAATTAAAGGGCAGAAAGAATGGGAGAAAACATAGCGGAACTTTTAAAATATATTGCTTATAACTGGCAAACATATATCACTCTTTTAATGCAAATAACTAGGACCCAGAGTTTGGAATACATGGAGGAAAAATGACAGTAGAAGAATGTTTGGTGGTTTTATCACTGTGGTCATTTCACAGAGCCTCAGATTTGGTAATTTGTGCTCAGTGTTACTACCGTTGAAGTAGCTGGAGAGGAGACAGAGAGAGAGAGGATGGAGAGAGGAGCGAGAGGGAGGAAAAAGGAATGAGTGTGCCTTTGTCTTAGAATAGCCGCATCTAGTGTGTATGTCTGCAGCTGTGTGTCTCTCTAATTTAGACCACTGGATGCATTCTGCAAGTATTTCTTCAGGGCAGAGATCATTACAAATTCCGTCTACTCTCTGGAATAACTTTCAGTTCAGTTCAGCCGCTCAGTCGTGTCCGACTTTTTGCGACCCCATGAACCGCAGCATGCCAGGCCTCCCTGTCCATCACCAACTCCCGGAGTTTGCTCAAACTGTCCATTGAGTCAGACAGGAATAACTGTTTACCATTTTGTTAACTGACTTGGGAAATTCATTCAGGATGATTGTTTGTTTTATACTCTGCAAAGTTAGGGGTTAGATCTTGTACATGAGGTTAGAGAGATGAGAGGCTGGGCAGGAAACGGGACATTGAGGCATATCTTATCCTAGTAACCTTTGAAAAGCCAGGCAGATTGCATTACCTGTTTGCATTGCCTTCCTCAGATCTAACTAGCTGAAGAGAACACCTCACCCCAGGGGATTCGTAAATACCATTTACTGAAAATCCCCTCCATGTCTAGCATGGCACTTGTGTTTTACCTCTGCACTCACAAAAATCACATGAGTCAGGTATCATCTATTTTTTCTGAGGTGATGATTGAGGCTTGCTTATCCCACTATTTCAAATGTTGTAACCAGAAATTATACCCCAATCTGAGGGACTGCTAGACACGGATATATGTGTGTTTGTATCCATGGTCTTCTCACCCTGTAAAGCTTAAAAGTGAACAGAAATAAAAAACTGATGTTGGATCCATCACCCTAAAATTAATATAGCAAATTTATATTACGACTGTAAAAATATGAGACGGATCTTACTGGGCACAAGGAAAATTGATTACCTCATTTTCTTGCAGTAACCATTTGCCAATAGTAATTTTTTTCAACAATATCTCAAGCCTATGTCTAGCAAGATGAATGACTCTAGTGGAGGGAAATTCTATTCATAATGAACAAAGAATGCTTAACTGTTGTAGGTCTTCTGGAAAGGTATTCGTGAGCTAGATTTCTGTGCAGAGGAATCTGCCTGCTTAGAATAGAATGGGTTTTCTACTTTGTTACCAGCTGAAACGAGGAACTCTATTTTAAAGTGGCAGAAAACCATACTATAAATATTTGGGTAGGTGCAAAAGTAATTGCAGCTTTGTATTATTGGATTTTGTTATTTGATACTGGAATATATATTCTTAAATAAATGTGGTTATGTTATAAATCATTTTAATGCACTTTTTTTTGCCAATGACTTATTACTTGAAGTTTATTTTATATTTATTTCAGACTATGGAAATGATGTTAGACAAAACGCAAATTTGAGTGATTTTTTATTTGAGTTCAAAATGGATGGTAAAAGAGTGGAGACAACTTGCAACATCATGAATTTTAAATCATTATAACTAGGATCAAACACATTTGGCCCTGGAACTGCTAACAAATATGCGATGTAATGGTGGTTCAAGAAATTTTGCAAAGGAGACAAGATCCTTGAAGATGAGGAGTGCAGTGGCTGGCCATTGGAAGTTGACAACAACCAGTTTAGAGCAATCATTGAAGCTGATCCTCTTACAACTACATGAGAAGTTGCCAAAGAACTCAAGTTGATTGTTCTGTAGTTGTTCAGCATTTGAAGTATATTGGAAAGGTGAAAAAGTTCAATAAATTGGTGCCTGATGAGCTGACCACAAATCAAAAAATATCATTGTTTTGAAGTGTCATCTTCTCTTACTCTATGCAACAACAACAACCCATTTCTTGATTGGATTGTGACGTGTGATGAAAAGTGGATTTTATACAAGTGGCAACAATCAACTCAGTGGTTAGACCAAGAAGCTCCAAAGCACTTCCAATCACCAAACTCCCACCAAAAAAAGGTCATGGTCACTGGTGGTCTGTTGCCAGTCTGATTCACTACAGCTTTCTGAATCCTGGCAAAACCATTACATCAGAGGAGTATGCTCAACAAATTGATGAGATGCACTGAAAACGGCAACTCCTGAGCATCGGCATTGGTCAACAGAAAGTGCCCAATTCTTCTCCATGACAACACCCAACCACATCTTGGACCACCAGTGCTACAAAAGCTGAACGAATTGGGCTGTGAAGTTTTACCTCATCCACCATTATTCACCTGACCTTTCCCCAGCTGGCTACCACTTCTTCAAGCATCTTGACAACTTTTTACACCAAAATGCTTTCACAACCAGCAGGAGGCAGAAAATGCTGTCCAAGATTTCATGGCATCCTGAAGCATAGATTTTTACACTACAGGAACAAACACACTTATTTCTCATTGGCAAGAAATGTGTTGATTGTAACGGTTCCTATTTTGATTAATAAAGATGTGTTTGATCCTAGTTATAATGATTTAAAATTCATGGTCAGAAACTGCATTTACTTTTGTAACAACCTAATAGCTTCCAATCAAAAATGAAAAAAGCTAAGCAATTTTACTTTTCTATGGGATTTAGTAGTCCATTAGACATTAAGAATTCTCAGGTTGCCTAGGAAAATAAAATATTCAACTTTAAATATCATATAGGTGATTTTCAGTAGAAAAAAATTACATTGCATTTGGAGTTCTTCAAAATATCTACTGAAGAGTAAATACTTAGGATATCAACAAGAGAGAAACAAAACAGCACTTTCCCCTAAACTTTGGCAGTAGATTTAATGCACTTCAGAAAAGATGCCTAAATCAGACAGGGAAAGACAAATATCATATGACATAACATAGATGTGTAATCTAATGATCTATTGCAGGTAAACAAATTTTAATATAAATCCTCTTCATTTCTTAGTTTCTCTGTGTCCATAATAGGGACAGTAAAAGAAACCTACTAAGATTTCCTAACAATTAAATAAGAGTATAATGTTTCAAATACTTATTAGAAATTAATATTACTATATACACATGTAAGTAATTAAACATTTACATAATGTATACAAACAATTCTAAAATCTATTATAAAAATCAATAGATTTGTCAGTATACTTGAACAATATTAAAGCTCATCTGTCTTTTCTTAATTTTCTACTTTTGGAAATGTATTAGGTATTCTTTTCTCTTTGGAATATTGCTGCAATACTCTTCTCTGTTAAAATTATAATTTTTCAGAGGATACACAAAAATATATCACAGCACAGTGCCCTTTAGCTGAAGTAAATTACCGATAGATGTTTGGCCAGTCCTTCTCTGTTCCTAATAATTCCAACTATTACTTTGTGATCCTGGAGATTTGCATAAATATAGTATGTCTATATAACATTTTTTAACTTAATATAGACAAACCAGAGAGTCGTTTTGTCCTTGGCTCCTGGTTAATATGCCAGTCCATCCCATCACACATGTCCACTGTCTTCACTCTTCTTTGTAATCCTTGTTATGTACTGGTGGAAGGTGCTGAATAGGTCTCCTCATGGGTAATTGAAAAAATTACCTCTGACTTTATACTCAAAGTCTCTCTGCTTCTTTATATAGATTCATTCTTTCTACTCTGGAGTACTTGGTAATTTTTTATTTTTTGGCTGCCATATGTACTAGCAAACACTTACAAACTTGGCTGACTTCCCTCCATGTCTTGTCCTCACTTCTTGAAGGAGCCTTCTTTCACTGAGTTTTCAAACATATCTGACTTTGAAACTCTAGCTTTCCTGAGACATTTCTTCGTAAGTGCAGACTAAGGTGATATGATCTTTTCAACTTTCAGCCGCTTGTCCAAATCTGTATTGTGTTGGCATTGACCAATGTCTCCTTTGCCTGATAGTTTTTCTGACAGTTAATGAGAAGTAAAAGGCTAGAGCTATTAGTCCAAATCCTAGGGGATAAGTGTCCAGATTGCAAAAACCACATTCACATATGGCAATAATTGGCAGGCTCTTCTAGGTGATCACAGAATTATTTCTAAAGATCCAATGGATAGTTGAATAATTCCCTGGTGCCAAATAGGAAACTCTCTTGAATAAGTAAATACTGGTTTTTTTTTTTTTCTCCCTTGTGTGTGTGTGTGTAAAGTTACTGTTTTCCTCTCCCCTCATGTACTTTTCCAATGAAGCAGATTCACTTGAATAGTTTATGCCAGAATTTATATAATTCTACCAAAATTCTTGACTTATTCCATGGCAAGGGAAACCTCAGAAATAAGATACTTCAATTCCACACTGCATAAAATATTATAGATTTAAATGAACAGAAGCCATCTTTTACATGTCCAAAAAACATAGCACTAGGATCAGCAGATCAGCCTCATAAATTATATCCCTTCAGGAAGTTTAATACATTTGCAGAATGCTTTTTTAACTTTTTATAATTCTCTTGATTTTTTCCAAAAGTAGCACAATATGGAGTATATTTCTGTTAAGGCAATAATTAATTGAATATTTAGGAATTTAATAGTATATAAACTTCTAAGTCTGCTCCCTTGCCCAAGCTGATTTATAAGGCTCTATGTTACTACTTTCTGTTTCTCTCTAACCTCTTTCTGCTTACTCCTCAGAATCAATCAAGCAAGCAATTAATAAATGAATAAAATACAATGGGTCTTCTAATGGGATAACAGAAATTAAAAGGAATTGCTCATTTAATGAAGTGGTTTCAGAACATTTCTTACAGTGTCAAATAATTTAACTAATTTTATATTACTACTTACCTTTTTTAGCTTAGTATTTTAGTTTGAACTATAAGTACAGCTATGAGTACAACTTCCTTACTCAACTCATGAAGAAGAACAGACTTGGTTTGGAAGGTCGTCAACCTGTATTCTAGTCTTGACTGGCCCTGTCTAGCTGGGTGCTGTCTTATGTTGAAGGAATTTGTTCCAGATCCCATGGTTGGTCCCAGACCTCAGTGGTTGGTGTTGGTGGACCTCATACTATCAAGTCTTCTTCCAAATCATGGGCTACTTCCATTGGGTTCATCAGTTCAGTTCAATTCAGTTCAGTCGCTGAGTCCTGTCTGACTCTTTGCGACCCCATGAATTGCAGCACGCCAGACCTCCCTGTCCATCACCAACTCCCGGAGTTTACTCAAACTCATGCCCATCGAGTCAGTGATGCCATTCAGCCATCTCATCCTCTGTCGTCCCCTTCTCCTCCTGCCCCCAATCCCTCCCAGCATCAGGATCTTCTCCAATGAGTCAATTCTTCGAACGAGGCGGCCAAAATATTGGAGTTTCAGCTTCAGCATCATAGCATAGAACAAATAACATAGAGCAAATAACACATTTGAAAAGTGAAAGTGAAAGTTTTAATCGCTCAGTCATATCCAACTCTTTGTGATATCATGGACTGTAGCCCACCAGGTTCCTCTGTCCATGGAATTCTCCAGGCAAGAATACTGGAGTGAGTTGCTATTTCGTACTTCAAGGGATCTTCCCGATCCAGGGGTTGAACCTGGGTCTCTTGCTTTAGAGGCAGGTTCTTTACTGTCTGAGTGACCAGGGAAGCCCTAGTAACACATTTATCTTGGGTCAATTTAACCTGGAATGCATGAATTTTTGATAATGTATTTTATTCAGCAGTCAATATATTTTACATATTTAAAAGATAATATATTTTACATGTTCCTATATTAGATGCTGGGAGCAATTTGATACACCAAGTCAGGGGTGGGAACTTCCTCATGGAGAAACAGGAATAAAACAAAGACTCCTTCCTAAATTTATATTATCTATTATTCTTTCCTCCATCAATTATTATTGGTACAAAATTGACTTTTCAATAGCTCAGTTCAGTTTAACTCAGTTCAGTTGCTCAGTCATGTTGGACTCTTTGCAACCCCATGGACTGCAGCAGGCCAGCCCTCCCTGTTCATCACCAACTCCCAGAGCTTACTAAAACTCATGTCCATTGAGTCGGTGATGCCATCCAACCATCTCATCCTCTGTCATCCCCATCTCCTCCTGCCCTCAATCTTTCCCAGCATCAGGGTCTTTTCAAATGAGTCAGTCCTTTGCATCAGGTGGCCAAAGTATTGGAATTTCAGCTTTAGCATCAGTCCTTTTCATGAATATTCAGGGATGATTTTCTTTAGGATGGACTGGTTGGATCTCCTTGCAGTCTAAGGGACTCTCATGAGTCTTCAACACCACAATTCAAAAGCATCAATTCTTCGGTGTTCAGTTTTCTTTATAGTCCAACTCTCACATCCATACATGACTATTGGAAAAACCATAGTTTCGTCTAGACAGATCTTTGTTGGCAAAGTATGTCTCTGCTTTTTAACATGCTGTCTAGGTTAGGGTATAAGTTTTCTTCCAAGGAGCAAGCGTCTTCTAATTGCATAGCTGCAGTCACCACCTGCAGAGATTTTGGAACCCCCCAAAATAAAGTCTGTCACTGTTTCCATTGTTTCCCCATCTATTTGCCATGAACTGGTGGGACTGGATGCCATGATTTTAGTTTTCTGAATGTTGAGTTTTAAGCCAACTTTTGATTCCTCTTTAGGAATTTCTCTTCATATTTTACTTTATAGAGAAATTTATAGTAACTCTTCATTGAGATAAATTGTTACTTACCACACAAGTAAAGTAATTTTAGTCAATATTACCATATTTTAATATTATATTAATGGTTTTTCAGAAGTTGTAAAAGACTTCCTAATATATTCTATGATGTTGTATCTCTCTATTCATTATTGGTAACCTAATAACTAATTTTTGCTAATCATGATCTGAAATAAGCATATAATTAGTTTGAAACAAGCATTAAAAACTCATGCTATGAAGCTCCATGGCTTTAGAAAAGTTGACAGGATTGTTTTATTTAAAATCCCATATCCTTGAATAAATCAACTTCCTCGCCTGTTTAGCATTGGTCTCCCAGGATTAGAAGATTACACAAGATGGTTTAACGATTACATTGGAGAATATGTTTCCCTAAAGCAAAGATAACATCCCAGTAGTCACCTCTCTTTTTCTTATCACAAGTTATTCTTTCATTTGCTGAATTTCTGTTCCTCCAAGTTAACACTAGCTTGAAAATTAAACACCTTAGGGACACTAGGGAATGACTGGAGATGAACACTATTCTGACCACAGCTGGAGGCCACCGCAACGCTGCTGCTCCAGATGAAGTGAAAGGCTTAGGCACTGTGGGAGGGAGTTGGCACTTGCATCTGATTTCCCTTTTATTTTCTATTTGAATTCTTTGTACAGACATGTATGCCTACCGTTCTCCTAAATATTGCCAAACAAAATGAGTAGTAGAGTAATCACATAAAACAATCAATCACCCTTCTAAGAAGTATGCATTTCTTTCAATATCAGAAATTTCTAGTGTTCAGAATTCCGAACATTTAGAACACAGCCATTGCTTAAACCCATACTTATTTTTATGATACTAGGACAAACTGGTGTTTATAATGTTTTACATATATATGTGTATATCATTATTTGTAGAGACAAACTAAGAATTTCTTAAATTCACTTCTATGGATACTTAGAGGTAGCATATCCAAAGCAAGGTGTTACACCATGAGCCTCAATTGAAAAGTTGTCAATCTTTTTAAATAGGGAATTCACATGGCAGCTTAACATTAGAGGAGAAAGAAGCTATTTCAACATTTTGTGGCATGAGTTTACACAATTTGAGGCCCCCATTTTCACACAAGGATAAGCCTGTGTCCCTACAGAACAAGTCAGGGGCAAGTCCTGGCCTCTGGATGGGGTTTTGATGAATAGCACCATTGTGCCTAGTTTCCACAAATTTTGGTTTTCTCATCATCCTGACTGGTGCACTGACTATGTAGTTCTCCTGTTTGTAATTTTAACACCTGCTTATGCTTCAGTCTTAATATGTTATACTCTCATTATCTCTTTGTGGGACTCTCAGCCTTATTACAGGGAAAATTCAATGAGAAGGGGAGCTATATTCCATATATTTTTGTATATTAGGTATCCTAACTCTCCTCCATGCAAAACTGATAGCTAATGTTATTGAAACAAATTAACTCTAATACATGCATACATACAGGCATGCATATGCACATGTAGTGTGTGTGTGTGTGTGTACATTTATACTGGATAGCATTCATGCTATGCCACAGGGTTAGCCCTGCAGTCAATCTCTTTCCTCCACCCCACTCAACCTCTCCCCACAAAAATTCTCAGATTCTACAAGAAAAGAGAATAAAGACAAAACATAAATGAGATTTACAGACAGAAATTTAGAAAAAAAAAGTCTACATTTTAGAGCATAGACAAAGAGTAAATGATCCTGGGAAGGAGGTGTAGTGAGTAATGAATGGGATACATGGATAATGAAAAAGTGAAAATGTTAGTCGCTTAGTTGTGTCCAGTTCTTTGTGACCCCATGGACTGTAGCCCACTAGCCTCCTCTGTCCATGGAATTCTCTAGTCAAGAATACCGGAGTCGATAGCCATTCCCTTCTACAGGGGAACTTCCTTACCAAGAGATCAAACCCAGGTCTCCTGTATCGCAGGTAGATTCACTGCCTTCTGAGCCACTAGGGAAGGCCAATATGGATAATAGCGTTTGACAATTTCAGCAAAAGAATGTGCAAAAGTAAAATATTCTGCATAAAGTATGAAAAGCTTTTGAAAAGAAGTGTGGATTGAGCAACTTTGAGGGTAAGGAGCATCAATATTTGTCATTCTTTTTGGGAGATACGTATGCCAGTATTTGTGTGTATATCTGTATGTGTCTGTGTTTAATTCTAATTCCCCAAAGCTACTTGTATGTAATGAACACAGTAGAAACATTTGTGTAAGGTGTTATACCTTTTCTAATATATATACGAGAGAACTTATTACTGAATAGCAATTCTGGGGCTTTCTATCAGTCTTTAGTGGTGTCATTTTTGTACATTTACATATTGTGAGCAGATTTGCTTTAGCATCTCCATAACCGAAATTTTCTACAATTATGTTTTTGATGAATGTAAGCTCTTCTTTGGATATAGAATGTATTTAACCATAGGTACCATCAACATAGGGCTTCCCAAATGACGCTTGTGCTAAAGAACCCACCTACCAATGCAGGAGATGTAAGAAGTGTGGGTTGAATCCTTGAGTCAGGAAGATCCCCTGGAGAAGGGCATGGCAACTCACTCCAGTATTCTTGCCTGGAGAATCCCACGGACAGAGAAGCCTGGAAGGCAACAGTCCATGGGGTTGCAAAGAGTCAGACACAACTGAAGTGACATAGCACTCACGCAGGCACCATCAACATAACCCATTTGTATCAAAGCAGCCTGCCATCCGATCACATGTGCAAAGTTGATATTTTGTCTGATTATTGTGTGCAAAGGAATGGGGACCTGGAATATAGAAGGATTTTTAGAAGACGATGAATCACTTAATCAAAAATAGGCTGAAATGGAAAAGACTTGAAAAGAAGCCAGGATAACTAAGTTATATAAACTATCATCATACTCCTCTCTAACCCCAACACAAACATCCAATCAACAAATGGAGAAATTCTTTAAAAAGGAACTTCCTTAATAGCTGTTAATAATGTACAAAATTACACCCTAACATCTCATTTCAGGAAGAGAACAGTAAGCTTTCATTTTGCGACAGAAAGAATGATTTCCATTCATCAACAACATGGGTTTCTAAAATATCTCCTCAAGTTATTATGGTGTTTCATAACCAGGCCTCACTGTAAAATATGATGTTAAAAAATCAATAATAAAACATTCATATGATCCAAGATTTTCCCAAATTGAATCTGACTGGGTCATGGCAGTATGCTGATGTCTGGAATGCAAGTAATATACTATATCATTGATGTCTGTCAAATAACGGAAATTGTTACAGATTAATTCATCCTTAACCTAATTAACCCCGTGTGCAATATTATATGCATTCTAGACAAGTACTGTTTTGCTCTAACCATAAAGCTAGGAAGGACAATATTTCAACCTATAAAATCGCCTTTTAAGCTACTTAGAAACCTCAAAGAATATTGCTCATGTAGAAGTGACGCAAAAGAATGCATTACCTCATCTGCTTGAATTATTTTTGGTCTGATACAAAATGTTCTTTCTCTAACTTTTTTAATTGTAAAAATAATCTTAGGAAAGTGTCTACTCTGTCTTTTACACATGAAACAGGTAGAACCATTCATATTAAGAGCTTGCATTATTAAAAAAAAGTTGTGTACATTTTGGAGGGGAAATTTGGAAGCCTTAACATTTTATTGATGTTACAATGTAAAAATGATTGCTTTCTATCTAAGATATCTCATAATTCTGACTTCAGAGATATATATATTTATATACATACATACATAGACAGATATTATGACTATGTACATAGCAATTACGACTGGTCTTGTCTTCCTGGAATCAGTGGGTGGGTTGTTTTTTTATGGTATTTTGTTATTTCTCTTCAACTGTCTTTACACCTAAACTTCTCTATCCCTGTTGCCAATAATGGCCTGATCTTCATATTTACAATATAGGACTTGATTTGAACACATCTAGCTCTGAAATTTTCCTATGCATCAAATCTGCCTTGGACCTACAACATTCATATTTACTAGTTCTTTCTTTCTCTTCCTGCTACTGCAAAACACTAGTATGATATCCCCCTAGTTTACTTAACTGATTTATTGTTGTGCAGTCTCTAAGTTGTGTCTGATTCTTTCTGACCCCATGGACTGAAGCCCACCAGGCTCTTCTGTCTTCCACTATCTCCTAGAGTTTGCTCAAAGTCATGTCCTTTGAGTGGGTGATGCTGTCTAACCATCTCATCTCTTAACTGATTATCTAACAGAAAAAAACGAGAATTCCAAAAAGAAAATGTAATTGTGGAGATATTTTAAACCATTTCAATCTGACTTTCTTTGACCATCATTTTATATCACATGCAACACTTTAATTGTTGTTAAATTTTTCTATTTTTCTAATCTTAGAATAATTTGGATAAATAGATATTAAAAGGGCCTTGATTGGCAGTAGAGAGTACCTGGCTATGGTGAAGTGGCATTTCAGGGAGAACCAGGGCTTTGCTTCTTTCTAAGCGATCTTGGAGAAGTTATTCAAATTTTTTGAACTCACTTGCATGCTGAGTACAAAAATGTTTGCCTCAGAGTGGTTGTGAACACTAAAATGACCATGAAGTATGAACACAGAACAGGCACTTAACTAGAAAAAGAACTTTTATTGTTATATAAGGTGTTCACAACAACAGTTGAAGTAAACAGTAATAAGTACTGTGAACAGTACTTATGTGAAATATTAACATTTTCTAATTCTTAGGATTTCAATGCTGGCATTGTTTTAGCATGGAGTTACCTATTGTGTGTAAAATTGAGCAATTTCATTTGCCATAAAAGAGCATTAAGCCCTATCAAGGAGAGAGCTGCAGCACATTTTAAGAGAATACTGTTTTCTGTTTTCAAAATCTAGAACAGTGAGAAAAATGTGCTTTGTGGTTAATCTCCATGTTAGGAGATCTATATCTATGTCTATATATATATAGACATACACACATATATATAGACATATATGTATATATTAGAGAGGAACCTGGTATTGTGCCATATGTTGTCAAAATGCTTTAGTGAAATATCATATCTGATAACAACTAATGTGAAATGATACCCCACCGATTGGAATGTCACTGATGCTGTGGCCTGTTGTTCTTGACATCACAGACGAGGATCAAAGCATCTTTCATGGTGATAAAGTTGGCAGTACGGACGAGAAATAATGCCAGAGAGACTGATTAAGTGTTAACATTCCCACCTGGTGCCATGAAACTAGCACATAATATCCGTAATTCAGGATGATTTTCTCCGCCTGTGCTTACTTTTGTGCCAGCTCTGGTGTTAGAAACAGTTAATACTGATGAATGATTTCCTCCTTGTATCTCCCCAGGAAAGAATTAGGCTATAAGAGGACTTTGGTTTCAGAGTGATTCCTTTCAAGCACTACCTCTTACATGTACTTTAACTATCAAGAAAGGCATTTCAAGTGGGCACAAGATGATGACTCATTCATTCTTTGTGCCTCATATTTAATTTGACAGACCCTCCACTCAAGCCGTCCCTTAACTGACAACACTTTGGTGGGTACATTTTTCTTATGATAGTAATGTTTTAGAGATAGTTTAGGAGACCTGTAACCCAGGTTTGTATGCTCAAGGAATAATGTCAACTAGAATATGAAGTTCTGAAATGAGAATAAATCTTTATCTGAAACCATGCTTCATCTATCCCAATTAGACTTGCTGGACCTATTACCATTTTAGCATCAGTGACTTCTCTCCATGAAACTATTTGGAAGGTAGATCCAGAGAACGTCCTGAAGAAAAGGAATTCTGCCTGCACTGCTAAAGCTTAGATGGTTTAAGATGACAGCACTGCATTTCTTTTTAAAGAAAAGTCAGAAAAGCCTCTTCACAGGTTGCAAGTAACTTAAATCAAAAGATATAGTGATATTCATTCAACCTTAGGTAAGATTCTCCTAAAACAAAATTAAAAGTCATAGATAAAACAGACCAATGGTAACACATTTATGTGAGTCACTATCATGCACAGGACAGAAAAGCTTTTATGAATCCCTAAAGATGCACTGAAGTGTTCTGTCCATTGGGTTCTGAACTGTACCTCTTATTCCAAATGTCTATTTATGCAATATGGCTGAAACAATCAAAGAATGGGCCTCAATGCTGTCCATTTTAGGTCTGCCTTTGTTGGCATACTCTCTTGTCATAAGATATTACATTTCAACAAACATAAAGTGAAATAAAAAAAATTACACAGACATATAAAATATTTTTCTAAATATATACATCAGGGAGTAATTTATATCATTACATCATTTGTATTTAAATGATGTAACAGGTATTCCTATTACTAATTTGTAGATTTTAGCCAGGCTTTATGGTCCATTTGAAGACCTTGTGTTTATATTTTGTAGGCTGCCATCTAGGTGCCAGATAGCTGAGTGCATCTTATGTTACCAATGAGGTCACCACAGTGCAGCAAGCTGAGAACAGCGGGAATATCACCAGGCTCCGGAAATGAGGCACGTCATGAAAATGTGTATCTTCATTTGTGTTCTTTTATAATTTCTTTCCAGGAGCTTTCACTCTGCCATCAGTATGCTTTGGATCTCTGATGAACGCATTGTAAATTGCTTTGCATTACATCAGCATTGATTCTCACTCTATTCAAGATCTCCCATTGCTTGAGGAAAATATCTTAATGTTCCCATGTGATACTCATGGCCCATAGCTAACATAAAAAAATTAGTCACAAACTTTGAGCGTCTCTATAAAATAAAATGAAACAAAAATATTGATAAGAAACTACTTTAAAAATCAGAAATGTAACATTTTATATAGGCTGAAAAATTGACCATGTACTAATACTTTTATGTTGATGGAGATGACTAAATTGAACAGAACTTGCAACCGGACTGTATAATTTGTGGCTGAGAAAATAGCCTCTCAGAACATAGTTATCTCACATACAATATTCTGTAACAGCTGTTATTTAGTTGCTAAGTCATGTCTGAATCTTTGTGACCCTGTGGACTGTAGCCAACCAGGCTCCTTCATCCATGGGATTCCCCAGGCAAGAATACTGGAGTGGGTTGCCATTCCCTTCTCCAGGGGATCTTCTTGACGACCCAGGAATCGAATTCGGAACTCCCGCATTGCAGGCAGATTCTTTTACTGCTGAATCATCCTTCAATATAACCAAAAGGGGAAAGGCATGTTGAAATGCTTAGTAAAATAAAAAGCAATATGAAATGTTAATTCTTAGTGTGTGTTTGTCTGTGTGTGTGCACATACAATATCAAACTAATAAATCGCTCAAGCTGAAGTTGATACTGCAATAACATTGAATTTGGAATTCCTACAAGCATGATTTACTTTACAAAAATTATATACCTCTCATGATAATAAGAGAATATGTCATTTTAATTTTCTGATGACAGCTTTGAAAAATATATGGTATTTAAAAGCTGAAAGAGCAAATATAACAGTGAGCCTCACAATTTTAGCTTTTTTCCCATTCTGTTACTATTCACAAATATATTTTTATAAAATTATTTAAAAGTCACATGAGATAAAGTAAATATAAGACTCTATATGTGTTTTTAAGCCATATATGATATAATATATATGACAATAATAACCTAGGGGACAGGGAAAACTATGCTTATGAAATTTTTAAAATAATGTTTTACCAGAAGAAATTCAGGATCAATCTGAAGTAGATTTTAGTAAGTTATAGATGTACCCTGAAATCACTAGAGAAACCAAAAAGTAACAGGAAGAAGAAGTAACAGGAAGAAGTTAAAAAATCAATAGAGGACTTAAAATGTCAATAGAGGAATCAAAATACTAACTAGTTAGTATACATACAAACTATTGTGTTAAACTAATTGTGTAATGAAACCAGAAAAGATTGAAGGAGAAATGGAGGGACAAAAGGACCATTCAGACAAATATACAACAAATATCAAATAGCACACCTAAATCCAAACGTATTGACTTTTACATTAAATGTGGATGAACATAACAAATGAATACTTCAAACCTACATCAGTCTGGCAGATTAGATTAAAAAAAGAAGCTTCAATTATATATGCTCTTTACAAGAAATCTACTTTAAATTCAAAACTAAAAATCAGTTGGAAGTGAAAGGTGGAAGAAAATATAATAAGGAAATAGTAGCATGAAAGAATTGGAGTAGCTCCACTCATGTCAGACGAAAGAGACTTTAAGGAGATAAAAGCCATTAGACGTAAAAAGGAACAGAGTGAAAACAGAAACATAGTGGGAAGAAATACACCAACAGATGCATCTGCACCTAAAACTACAGAAGAGAAACATGAGCGGAAAACTGACAAACTTTGGCAGAGAAAAGTAAGATTAGCAAGGAATACTTAAAACTGTCTTTATTCACACAGTGCATGATAGTCTATGAAGAAAATCTTAAGGAAACTATGGGAAAAAACCCACTAATTGCATAACTGATGAACTCTCACATTTTAGGTTATCTCCTGATAAAGAGGCTCCCCAACTTCATAGAAGTTTTCTTTGAGTTTGTGACATTTGTAAATAAAATAAAAGTGTTACTATAATCTTTATGTGTTTTAAGTCCTTCAGCAGAGAGTAACATGATGTTCTGATTTTTGTTATTACCACAGGTCACAAATATGAGTGACCGAAAGGCCTGAAAGAAGTAAAACCAGAAAACGTTGCAGAGAAATGTGCTGACCAGGGAAAACTGAGGTGCCATATACGTTCCATGCCACCACGTCTATGACTTTAATTGCTATTTTACTTTATTTTAATTGCTATTTAATCTTGTTTTCACTTTCAGTGTCCCTCTTTTCCAACAAAATTGTGCCTAAGTTGCACCATCCTCAAAGCACTCTTCAATATTCTTGGCGACTTCACGCCAGACAACAAACCTCAGAATAGTTTTCAGACATTACATGGAAAATACTTGACATCACACTGCCAGCTGTGAAGTGTTGAAAGTGCAAGTGCCTGTGCCAATAAGGATACTCTGAGGTCAAAGAGCCTCTTGGAAGTATTAATGATACAGACACTTAATAAACAATTCCAGAGTTGGCATTGGCTGAAGAAAGACAATCCATATTCATGAAACTAGAATAATAAACATGAATTTAAAAAGACAGTTGTTGGCTTGGACCATGACTCTCTGAAACCCATTGGGTCCTTTGGCTAGCACTGAAGAAAATGTTCAACTTGAGCACATCTGAAAATGTCTTGACTCAATTAGGATTATAATTTGTTTCTTTTTAGTCTCAGTCCATGATATCCATGGAAACAAAATGCTGAATTTTCAAATCCTTTTCTATCACTCAAATCACATTGTCACCTTTTGTCCCATTTTGGACACCATCGTTTGTATGGTTTCACTTAGATTGTTGGTTAAAACAGTAAATGTCAAAAACAAGAACAAAGAAATGGTAAGATTCACCAAAAAAAATCTATTTCTCCAAAACATCAGCCCTCTTTTGTTAAGGTTAGTAGCTAGGAGAACAAAGGGAAATGTGTTACAGCTAGGTTCTTTCATTTTATAATTTTTCTTTGTATAATCCAGAACCTGAAACATATTTTATTTCCCTTTTGTAACACAAGGAGGATCATTATGTATTTTTTTTATCTCAAAAAAGAAACTAGTAAATAATAGCAGCAATTATTTATAGAATGCTTACTATTTGCCAAGTTTCTCCCTGATATTTTATTTAATATTCACTACAGTCACTTATATCCGTACTATTATGAGCTCCATTACGTAGGTGAGGAAACTCACTGCCAGAGAAGTGAGGTAACTAGATACAAAATCGTAGAGTCTGGCTAAGAACCCAGGCATTTCCGGTCCAGAGATTACTGCAAAGTATTGCTTAAAAAACAAACAAACCAACAAAATTACAGGCTGACTAAGGTATCTCCAGAAAGTAGAATTTATTGTTCACTATTGTTAATACTTTATATATTGATTATAAAACACCAGCATCCCCACCAAATTATCTAGGTCTTATATTCAAATAACTGACAAGACACAACAGCGGTGCATTATTGGGAAATTTACTTTGTGTATTGACTTCTGGGAATTCATTACCAATTAATCAGTATTTACTTTGCAGAATGTCTTCTTGTCTTTTGAAGAGCTGAATAAATAAGATATTGGAGACTATACTAAGGTCCAGAGTATGAAAAAAACAATGTGAAAAAGTAATCTATAGTAAGAAAGAGAGGAGCTAATAATTTAAACTTCATCTCCATAATTAAAGCGCTTTTCAGTTGACCTATTTATCATTGAGAACATACACCCTAGAAACACTGCATGACTATTAACATTTTCAGGAAAGCATTTCATGACTTTTTCAGAACAGTTTGTCATTATTCGGTGCATGTATAGTGGTAATAATGTCTTCAACTTCTAATTTTTCCTTAAAGCTATTGTATTGTATCCTATTCCTATCTCTTAAAATTAGTACTCACATGGTCTACTATGCTTTTTACTCACTTGCCTTTTACTTTTATACATCTACTTTTTAATATAAAGAACCCTGGTTTGAACTGCTCAAAGGCTTGGACAGGTATCAGCTCATTAAAAACTCTACTGAGAAACATTCAGTGAACATTTTAGAAATAGTGCCACTTTCCACTTAGAACAGAGAGTTTAAAGGCATGGAAGGATCACCCTATGGGTTTTTCCATCAGAGAGCTGACTTAGTATAAGAATCCTGATTCTGAAGTAATGAATCCAGTTTTCTCCTAAGCTTTACTTCATAAGATTTGTAACTTACAGCAACAAAAACCACAGGAAATCAGAGTGACAGTATGAAACAGTTTTTTTTTTTTTTTTTTTGTGGAGACACTTTATTGTGTTGAAAGAAAAAAGTAAGGATAGACTCAAATATCTCTCAAGGTCTTTAAATCTGTACTAAGTTATCTACTAAAAATATTTTTCTTGAACATTTAGGAATTTGATTTAAATCACTATTGACCCAGGACACACATATTTGACAGTGAAACCAAAAATATTCTTATTTGAAGGCTATCAACTATATAAACTAAAATAATAAAACCAACAGTAAAAAGTAAGTTTCCTATGTTTAGTGCTCTGGTGTATGAATACACAGAATAGGCTAATAAATGTTCAGCTATATTTGGGGCTGTGTGTGTGTGTGTGCATGTGTGTGTGTATGATTGTGCACACATCTATGTCAGGAAGTTGAAATGCCTGCCAATAATCACAGAAAATATCATGACTTTGAGAGTTCAAAACTAAAATTTTATTAATTCCCTCTTACTGTACTCCAATTGCCTTCACTTCTCCTATTTTTGACACTACCAATTATGATGTCTCATATTTACTACTCTCTCCTCCAATGACGTGTAGAGAAGCTCAACACTACTTTTATAAACAAAGCAAATAAAACAATAACCTCACCTAGTTGCATTCTCTATGCCAAAGTGCCAATGCAACTTTAATTTTTTTTTAATCTCCAAAACCACCATGAAAAACCATATTCTATCCTTTCTTCTTTGACTTTCTTACATCCATTCATTTTCCACCTCCTATCAATTCAATGACTCCTATCTACTTCCAATGGCTAAATCTGAAGATGAATTTTCTTTACTTTCTATGTGTGCTTGATTTATTAAGCAACATTTGATACTTTCACTACCCTCTCCATCTCCAGATCTTTCAAAATTCTGGTTTCTAAGACACTATTCTCTCTTTTTACTATCCACCTTCTTGAATATTGGAGAAGGAAATAGCAACTCACTCCAGTATTCTTGCCTGGAAAATCCCATGGACAGAGGAATGTGGCAGGCTTATGGTACATGGAGTCGTGAAGAGATGGACACGACTGAGTGACCTCACTTTTTCTTGAATATTTCTAAGGATCTTCCTTCTGTTTGCCTTCTAAACAATGTGGGTAGGAAGGAGTGACCATTCATATTGAAAAGGTAGCCTGAAAAACAGCCAAATGTCTTCCTGAATCCATTGCCTTTGCTCTTTAATCTATTTTACATCTGCATTCAATATTAATCTTCTAAAGTAATTAACTCAAGCTCAGTCGTGTCTGACTTTTTGTCACTTCATGGGCTGTAGTCTGACAGGCTCCTTTGTCCATGGAATCTTCCAGAAAAGAATACTGGAGTGGGTTGCCATTTCCTACTTCAGGGGATCTTCTTGACCCAAAGATCGAACCTACCTCTCTTGCATCTCCTGCATTTTGCTACCTGGGAAGCCCTAAGGTAATTAATTTAATACCATCATCAAGGATTACTGAGTTTCCCAGGTGGTGCTAGTAGTAAAGAACCCACTTGCCAATGCAGGCGACATAAGAGATGCAGGTTCGACCTCTGGGTTGGGAAGATCCCCTGCAGGAGGACATGGCGACCCACTCCAGTATTCTTGCCTGGGGAACCCCATGGACAGAGGAGCCTGGTGGGCTACAGTCCACGTGGCTGCACAGAGTCAGACACGACTGAAGCTACTTAGCACACACAAAGGATCACTGACTTCATTCAAATTGTGATTCCCAGCCCCTTCTACATAAACTGTACCACATTACAAATCTCAACACCTCACTCTTATCAACTATAACCAACTATAATGTAAGTGATAATATTTGCTGAGATGAATGTAACTTCTCTGCTACAATATGTAGCACAAATTATTAGAAAAAATTCAAATATCTTCCCTTAACTATGAAGTGAAGTGAGAGTTGCTCAGTCATGTCCGACTCTTTGTGACCCCATGGACTATACAGCCCATGGAATTCTCTAGGCCAGAATACTGGAGTGGGTTGCCTTTCTCTTCTCCACGGGATCTTCCCTACCTAGGGATTGAACCCAGGTCTCCCACATTGCAGGCGGATTCTTTACCAGCTGGACCACAAGAGAAGCCCTCCCTTAAATATGCTCCATAAATAATTTCTTCCTTTTGACTTATTCCTACTTACCTTTCCACTACTCCAGTAAGGATTCTTAGTATAATCATCACTTCAACACACTCAGTTTCTCCCTATGCCTCATTTCTTATTTTTCTCTTGCATGCCTCCTCCCCTATTCAAAGTTATAGCCGGCTTCATCTTTTAAGCTCCTGCTTAGATCTCATCTTTGAAGATCACAGTTGACGCTGATCCCCTTTTCAAACTTCTCTTTCTCATTTTTTCTACATATTTACAAATTGTACCATGCAGTTTAGCTTTACTAGGGGCTTCCCTGGTGCCTTAGATGGTGAAGAATCTGCTTGCAATGCAGGAGATCCAGTTTTAGTTCCTGGTTTGGGAAGATCCCCTGGAGAAGAGAGGGACTACCCACTCCAGTATTCTTGCCTGGAGAATTCCATGGCCAGAGGAGCCTGGTGGGCTACAGTCTATGGTGTCACAAAGAGTTGGACATGACTGAGCAACTTTCACACCCAATTTTATTTAATGCTTTCCATCAGTATAGGTTTGTTTCTTTACTCTTGTGCAGTCAGATCTTTGATAAAAAGAACTTCCACTATATGATCCTTCTTCATTTCAATTTACACAATGTAATAACAGGGCCAAACACATCATGTGCACTCAGTAAATACTTAGTGATGGTTTCACTGAGGAAGAAAACACTAAAAATTACCAAGGCTTCATTAGATGATACAAACAGTCAATATGCTTTTAATTATTACATTCCATGGAGTCCATTTTAAATTTGAAAATGCTAGATGCGGTTGTACATCACATCTTGCAGTTACACTCCATTTACCTTATGTGATCAAACTTACCACATTAAGGATTGGGGGGAACTAAATGCAAGAAAGTTATAACAAGCAAACAAAACAAGAAGATCTCTAATCTGACACACATAAGTACAGTTACTATTTTAGTAATTGTAGTAACTGTATATGTGTCCTAGTTACAATAATAATTTTTATATGATGAATCTTCAAAGTTTTTCCATGCTCTTAAGTGGTCTATTCATGCTACCAGCTGAGGAGTGGGATGAAATAGGAGATTGGGAGTGCCACGTATACACCACAATGTATAAAACAGGAACTAATGAGCGCCTATAGCGCAGGGAACTCTACTCACTGCCCTGTGGTGACATAAATGGGAAGGAAATCTAAAAAAGAGGGGATGTATGTATATATATAACTGATTCAACAGAAACTCGCACAATACTCTAAACCAACCATACTCAAAAACCGTACTTCAATATAAAATAAAAAGTTAAAAATTAAATTAGCTTATTGTGTTTGAGGTCACCTTTCCCCAGGCTTTGAGGTTGAATTCTTTCCTCCTTTTGGTTCCTGTCCTTGAGGGGTGGGATGGGGAGGGAGATGGAAGGGAGGCTCAAGAGGGAGTGGACACACATATACTTATGGCTGGTTCATGCTGACGTTTGGCAGAAACAACACAATTCTGAAAGCAATCAATTAAAAACAAAAATTTTAAAAATGATAAAACTAAAAGAACTACCAATTGAATAATTAAAACCTTAACTTTTTTTATACCTTTAGATTTCTTTCAATTTTCCTAGCAATTTATGCTGTGGATTTTGTTTTCTTTGTTACTTACTAGATTTAGCAATTCACAGTTCTTTGAGCCAGGACTCTGCACTTTTCAAAGGCTATCCCAAAACCGCTCAGGGATGCTGGTTACCAAAAATTCTCTGTTTGCTTTTTAAACTTGTTCAATAGATTTTATGATTTTTTATTTCTATGTTATTAAGCTTATTATTTGTTGTTATTATTATTGTTATTATTTTGGTGTATCTAGGTTTAAGCAGTCTCAGGTACAATATAAACATAGAAAAATAATCAAAAACCTATGCTATAGACAATACATGGGGAGAACAAATTCATCAAACTTCCTGAAACCTAGGAAGGAGCAGTCCCTTATATCAACACACATATATTATTGTAAAACATAATGCCAAATTATTGTTCCCTGGAAACTGGAAATTACAAGTTTAGGTCTAATGTTTTGAAATGTGAGAAAAACAGACAACAAATTTAGTGTGAGAATTTTTAATTTCGGAGACTTATTCATTTCTAACTGAAGAAGCCCTGAACAATGCTTCATCCAGAAAGGATTACATCAAACTCAAAACGACCAGCTTCACAGTTGGCAAGTATCACTTGACAAGCAGTGGAAGACAAGGCTTTTTACTCTGCTTTCAGTCTAGCCAAACCACCGCAAGGTTAGAGCCAAACAGATCCAAACCCACGGGGATTTTCTGAGGATTACTCACAATTTGCTGTGAATGGACGGCTAGACTGAGCTTAGGTGATCTGACCTGAAAAAGCCAAGGCGTCTTATAATCTATCAGACCAGAGTCTTATATCATTAATTTTACTGCCATTATACAGCCCGTACCATTGTTTCCCCAAAGTCTGACCCAAAATTCAACTATAATTTGTCATTCAGGACTTCAATGTGTTCTGTGAGTGCTGTCTGGGATATTTTGCTAACATGGTTGAAATAAGAAAATTAAATGTTCTGGAAGCCACTGCTAACGTGAATTCTATTCTAACCACAAATATTCATGGTGTCACCTAACACCATCTACTTTTGCTTTCAAGAAGACTTCAATGGAGTTGATTGTCTTAAGGTGGACTAAGTTCCCTGCCCATAGTTTAACGAAAGTGAAAGTCAGTCATTAGTGTCTGACACTTTGCAACCCCACGGATATACAGCCCATGGAATTCTCCAGGACAGAATACTGGAGTGGGCATCCGGTTCCTTTCCCAAGGGATCTTCCCAACCACCTGATCGAACCCAGGTCGCCCACACTGCAGGCAGATTCTGGACCAGCTAAGCCACCGGGGAAGCCCAAGAAGAATGAAGTGGGTAGCTTATCTCTTCTCTGGCATATCTTCCCAACCCAGGAATCGAACCAGGTTCTCCTGCATTGCAGGTGGATTCTTTACCAGCTGACCTACAAGGGAAGCCCCATTGGTAGGATAAAATCAAAACAGTATAGTAATTAAGAAAGTGGGCTTTGAAGCCAGGCAATTTGCATAGAATTTTGGCTTCACCGTTTACAAGCTCTGTAACCATAAACAGATTACTTAACCTTTCTGCCTCAGATTTCCCTCTACATAGTGGGAATCAAAACATCAACTTCCTCGGTGGCTCAGTGGAAAAAAAAAATCCACCTGCAATGCAGGAGACCCAGGTTTGATCCCTGGGTCAGGAAGATCCCTTGGAGAAGGAAATGGCAAACTACCCCAGTATTCTTGCCTGGGAAATATCATGGACATAGGAGCCTAGTGGACTACCATCCATGGTAGTCCAGACACAGAACCAGACACAGTGACTAAAAAATGGTTATTAAGATTAATCATCATTAAATATAGAGTACCTAGAACATTGGAAAAGGGTAAGCATGAAAAAAAAACACTGGTAATGTTGAAGCTGTGGATGACGATCAGCACAGCTGTTCTGCAACCACATCTGGTAAGGTATACCAATTTATTCCATCAATGGTAACTGTACACAATCAGTTCAGTTCAGTTCAGTCACTCAGTCGTGTCCAACTCTTTGCGACCCCATGAATCACAGCACGCCAGGTCTCCCTGTCCATCACCAACTCCCGGAGCTTACTCAAAGCCATATCCATCGAGTCGGTGATGCCATCCAGCCATCTTATCCTCTGTTGTCCCCTTCTCCTCCTGCCCCCAATCCCTCCCAGCATCAGGGCTTTTTCCAATGAGTTAACTCTTCGCATGAGGTGGCGAAAGTATTGGAGTTTCAACTTCAGCATCAGTCCTTCCAATGAACACCCAGGACTGATCTCCTTTAGGATGGACTGGTTGGATCTCCTTGCAGTCCAAGGGACTCTTAAGAGTCTTCTCCAACACCACAGTTCAATTTTTCGGCACTCAGCTTTCTTTATAGTCTAACTCTCACATCCATACATGACCACTGGAAAAACCATAGCCTTGACCAGACAGACCTTTGTTGGCAAAGTTATGTCTCTGCTTTTTAATATGCTATCTAGGTTGGTCATCACTTTCCTTCCAAGGAGTAAGCGCCTTTTAATTTCATGGCTGCAGTCACCATCTGCAGTGATTTTGGAGCCCCGAAAAATAAAGTCCGACAGTTTCCACTGTCTTCCCATCTATTTCCCATGAAATGATGGGACCAGATGCCATGATCTTAGTTTTCTTAATGTTGAGCTTTAAGCCAACTTTTCCACTCTCCTCTTTCACTTTCATCAAGAGGCTTTTTAGTTCACCTTCACTTTCTGCCATAAGGGTGGTGTCATCTGCATATCTGAGGTTATTGATATTTCTTCCAGCAATCTTGATTCCAGCTTGTGCTTCTTCCAGCCCAGCGTTTCTCAAGATGTACTCTGCATATAAGTTAAATAAGCAGGGTGACAATATACAGCCTTGACGTACTCCTTTCCCTATTTGGAACTAGTCTGTTGTTCCATGTCCAGTTCTAACTGTTGCTTCCTGACCTGCATACAGGTTTCTCAAGAGGCTGGTCAGGTGGTCTGGTGTTCCCATCTCTTTCAGAATTTTCCACAGTTTATTGTGATACACACAGTCGAAGGCTTTGGTGTAACAAATAAAGCAGAAATAGATGTTTTTCTGGAGCTCTCTTGCTTTTTCAATGATCCAGTGGATGTTGGCAATTTGATCTCTGGTTCCTCTGCCTTTCCTAAAACCAGCTTGAACATCTGGAAGTTCACGGTTCATGTATTGCTGAAACCTGGCTTGGAGAATTTTGAGCATTACTTTACTAGCATGTGAGATGAGTGCAATTGTGCGGTAGTTTGAGCATTCTTTGGGATTGCCTTTCTTTGGGACTGGAATGAAAACACCTTTTCCAGTCCTGTGGCCACTGCTGAGTTTCCCAATTTGCTGGCATATTGAGTACAGCACTTTCACAGCGTCATCTTTCAGGATTTGAAATAGCTCAACTGGAAATCTATCACTTCCACTACTGTACACAGTAGTAGTCTCTTATTCTTTATTCACCTCTCCCCCTCTAGGGATATAGTTTTCCATGAAAATTATTTTCTTATACATTATATTTGACCTGATATTTTCTTGCTAATTTGATAGAAAAATAAGGGGAAATGCACATAAGCTTTTTATATAAATTGTTATTGTCTGCATTATAAAATAGGGTGAAACAACCTGGTTGAACATACACAGAGAGGAGAAAGAGCACAAATCCTGGAGAACAAATCTGAAATTGGGAGCAGCCAAGGAGCTGATATGGTCAACAGGATAAATGGTGAGCAGCACTAGGGTCAGAAAAGATTTTCTTCTAGTAATCCAGAACCCCAAAGAAATAGGATGACTGAATTTTGGAGATAAATGAGATGTTAAAGAATAAGTCTCAGAGGTCTGAAGTGACCTATTTATGGTAGACAGTAAGAAAGTGGTAGCACTGAAGACTTTTTACTCTATGATTTCCTAAGTATCAATCTGTTATTCTTTCCTCTACTTTACAGTAGAGGAATGGCAGGTCGGAAAAAAAAAAAAAAAAAAACCAACCCTGCCTGTGCATATGAACTTCAAACTTCCTCATAAATATTCAGACTAAAACTAAAGATACAGCATGACAACTCTGTCTTCTGTTAACAGATGGCATGATTTGTGATGCAAAATAATACTCTTCTTGGCCTTTATGTTTTTTCTTAAAACTATGGCAATTTTTATGGCTATGGTAAACAGTTCATCACAATGAAAAGTATAAATCATAGAAAGGGCTGAAGCAGATATTCTGAATGGTAAGATAATTATCACAGTCAGAAAAAAAGATAATAAAATAAGAAAATAGTGTGAGTAAATGGAAAGTACTGTTGGTACACATGGGATAATTCTTTAACAACAGACTGATTCCTAATGCAAGCAAGAGTTATGCATCATGTGGAAATCAATAAGCAATGCAGTTTTAAATAATCAGAAATACAATTGAAAAATAATCCTTAAATAATGTTCTATTTCTCTCCCTGTGACTAGAGATCAACATCAACCTAATCATGTAACTAGGTTAAGATATTCATTAACCTAATGACACTGCTGGAGATACTTTCATTTGTAAATTTATCACATACTTCTGTTCCATGAACTTTTCAAGGTGCTTGAGATTCATCAGTAAACCTAACAAAGAACCTTGTCCTCTTGGAATTACACTGCAGAGTGCAGTAAGCAGACAGGAAGGAAAAGAGAGAGAGGAAAAGAAAATAGACAATCACAAATATAATAAATATGTATACTTTATATTATATACAACTATAATTCATATGGAAAAATAAAAAGTAAACTAAGAAGCTAAAAACATAAGGGAGTATGTGAGGGAAATATTTTGAAAAGAGTAGTCAATCTGTCAGGGATTTAAACAAACAGAAGTAAGAATATATATCATGCACATAACTAGGCAACACTATTCCTGGCCTAGTAACTAGCCAGGACAAATAAGGATGAAGATATATTTCAGGAACATCAGGAAAGCCAGCATACCCAGAGTGGTAGAACTGATAGGGAGAGAAATAGGAAATGAGTCTCATGAGTTAAATTATGGATGGTGTTCAAAGTCTGTGTAATGTTTCTATCCTGAATACATAGAACTATTGCAGGGTATGGAACAGAGGAGAAACCTGCATTGGCTAATCTTAAAAATATCACCATGTCTCTTTTGAGAGTAGATGACAGAAAGAAAGAGTGGCTAAAATTGAGGCCAAAATATAGTTCGTGCTGGACTAGATAGAAGTGAAGAGTTCACTGCTAAAAGCCTAAGACCACTGAAAAGGCTGGTGATGAAAGTTTTATCCAAAGTCACAGCTGGTTCCAAAGACTCAAGTACCTTGAAATTCGCACCCAGCTGAGCAGCAGGGATACTACAGGGAATAAAGTTCTCTAAGTTGTGAGTTTCAACAGAGTGCCCATGTTAAAAAAAAAATGGTTAGTACTTCCAGAATCAGCAAGGAGAAAAAAAAGAAAGTAGGTCTGATTCTAAATCTTCAAAGGATCAGCTCTTACTCTTATTTGGAGGAAATACATGAAGGGGCAGTGAGTTACTCCCCTTGGTGACTTGGACAGAAATACACAGAGATGCACAAAGAACCATCTGAACTATTTGTGAGGGAGGAAGTTCTCTGTACTAAACTTAGCCCATTTCTTCCTTATGTGTGAAGTCCATTTTTTCATACTGTTACAGAAATAGCTGCTTTATTTTGGGGATCCCAATATATTATTAAAACTGTTAAAACAACATGAGATGGCTGTTTGTCTGAAATGTTCCCTGGTAATCAAAATATATCTCAAATATCCCTTTATATGTACACTAAATTGCCTGCTTCACATTTTGTATAAAGAACCAATATTTACAGGACTAATAAAAATGTAGGACAACCTATGCCAATAAACAATCCCTTCCTTCCCTTTCTTCCTTTCTCATTTTCTTCTCCTTTTTTCTTTTCTTTTCTTGCTTTCTTCCTTCCCTTATTTTCTTCATTTCCTTTTCCTAAATATTAGGGCTTTCATGTTAAGATCACCTCGTAAAGTGAAAATATTTAAAGAAACTGCTAGTGTAAAGAAGCTTTGAAGACAACAGTGAAGAAAAGAATAAGAATAGCAATTACAAATAGAAAAAAGGTATAATGTGTGGAGGGAAAAATCTCATATCAAACATTTTAAAAATCAAGAAATATAGTTTAAATAAAGCAAGAAGAAAACAGTAAATTCAAAGGGTACTTTGCATAATCCTGCACCAGATATTATTACTGGACCATATATGACTGTTTTTGAAAATCTAATGTCCTTCAGAATAAAAGAGGTAAAAAGAAAAAGTTAAACTTTCGGAGAGTATTAGCAAATTAGGAACCACCTTAATTTTAAATTCAAAAAATATAAAGCCATTTTGAACGTTTTTTAGATATCTTACAACATGTGGAGAAGTGTATTAGAAAAATAACCAGCCATGATACACACATGAAATGAATACCATATGGTAGTTTTCATTCATATGCAATATCTTTCACCACTTTGCTCCTGACTACAATTCTCTAATCATTTCCACCTACTCAGCCCCTTATTCTCAACTTGTACTGAGTTAAGATAGAGTCAAACTCCTCAAATGGATATGAAATAAAGGGCTTTTTACCTCCCACAAAGCAAGCTGAATGTTAGAATCCCTTTTTTCCTTTATATCAACTAGAATAAAAGTACAAGGAGAGGCTGTTATAAAACAGATAAAAAGATTATCCATAACAGGCCATTGAACTGTAAGAAAAAATGTTGTCATATAGGAGGATTTTAGTACTTACTAATATTTTAAATTTGGTATAATACTTTATTATGTGGACTAGGTAGATCGTTATTCCAATTACAGATGACACAACCTTTGAGGAATGTTACAGATTTAAAAAGAAAATGAAAAAAAAAAAAAAAAAACCTGATGTTATGCCATCCCCTAAGAAGAAATTTATTTCATATTAAAATAGCTGTTTATTTAATAACATTTTCAAGTAGAGCAAGCAGACTAGATTCTCTCTCTGGTCAGAGGCATTACAATTTTTCTATGGTTGTTGGGTAGTTACCTTTTATTTTTCTTTATTTACTTGAATACACTCAAAGCTAAGAAGGTCAATATTCCACAAAATAGCCATATCATGTTTTGTTTCAGTTTCCTGTATCTCTGGTAATTTTTCCTAAACTTCAAATGCCTTTACAGAGCTTATCAACACATATCACAACATCCTAGACTACCTTACAAGAGTATGTTCTGTTATGCTGAGCTTCTTAAGGAAAGAAGTAGAGTACATTCCCAGTCATGGAAATCTGTGGAAGAGATTATGATTTCAACTCTAAATATATATCCTTTGGCACTTTATACGTAGCTCTCAATTTACACCACTCTCCATTCGCATATGGAGAAGGAAATGGCAAACCACTCCAGTGTTCTTGCCTGGAGAATCCCAGGGATGGGGGAGCCTGGTGGGCTGCCGTCTATGGGGTCACACAGAGTCAGACATGACTAAAGGGACTTAGCAGCAGCAGCAGCCATTTGCATGACAATTTATATTTACTGCAATACCTTAAAATTCAGACAACTAAAATTACTCTGTGAATATAGTTACTGAATCCATAACCAACGGGGAAAGATCCAAGTGCTTAAATATGTAAATCAAGGTATCATGTGACTCATTTTTAATTAATTTAATTGGGTTTTATTAACATGAAATCCAATTTTAGTATTGAAAGGGACACATTACTTCCCTCTGTATAGTAATGTGCTAGTCTCTATTCAAATTAAGCTTGGTAAGTTCAGTTCAGTTCAGTCGCTCAATTGTGTCCAACTCCTTGCAACACCATGGACTGCAGCACGCCAGCCTTCCCTGTCCTTCACCAACTCCCGGAGCATATAAAGTCCAAAAGAATGCTTCTGGATAATAGTTTTTCTTGGAGTAATAATGTAAATCATTCTGTTTTTTAAGGATCCAGTTTTCCTTCCTTGTGGTTAATATCACTTAAAACTTTAAAACATATTCATCTTTATGTATGGAGAAGGCAATGGCACCCTACTCCAGTACCTGTACCTAGAAAATCCGTGGATGGAGGAGTCTGGTAGGCTGCAGTCCATTAGGTCTTGAAGAGTCGGACATTACTGAGGGACTTCACTTTCACTTTTCATTTTCATGCATTGGAGAAGGAAATGGCAACCCACTCTAGTGTTCTTGCCTGAATAATCCCAGGGAAGCTGGAGCCTGGTGGGCTGCCATCTCTGGGGTCTCACAGAGTTGGTCACGACTGAAATGATTTAGCAGCAGCAGCAGCATCTTTATGTAAGCATTTTGAATATGGAAACTATTGAATTTTACCAAATTCAGTTCAGTTCAGTTCAGTTACCCAGTCGTGTCTGGCTCTTTGCGACCCCATGGACTGCAGCATGCCCGGCTTCCCAACTCCCAGCACACCAACTCCCAGAGCTTACTCAAACTCATGTCCATTGAGTCGATGATGCCATCCAACCATCTCATCTTCTGTTGTCCCCTTCTCCACCTGCCTTCAATCCTTCCTAGCATCAGGGTCTTTTCAAATGAGTCAGTTCTTCACATCAAGTGGCCAAAGTATTGGAGTTTCAGCTTTAGCATCAGTCCTTCCAATGAATATTCAGGACTGATTTCTTTTAGGGTGGACTGGTTGGATATCCTTGCAGTCCACGAGACTCTCAAGAGTCTTCTCCAACACCACAGTTGAAAAGCACCAGTTCTTTGGCACTCAGCTTTCTTTACAGTCCAACTCTCACATCCATATATGACTACTGGAAAACATTGCTTTGACTAGACGGACCTTTGTTGGCAAAGTAATGTCTCTGCTTTTTAATACGCTGTCTAGGTTGGTCATAACATTTCTTTCAAGGAGCAAGTGTCTTTTAATTTCATGGCTTCAGTCACCATCTCCAGTGATTTTGGAGCCCCCCCAAAATAAAGTCTGTCACTGTTTCCTCTGTTTCCCTATCTATTTGCCATGCAGTGATGGGACCAGATGCCATGATCTTAGTTTTCTGAATGTTGAGCTTTAAGCCAAATTTTTTACTCTCCTCTTTCACTTTCATCAAGAGGCTCTTTACTTCTTCTTCGCCTCTCTCATTTAGGACTGGATATAGATTTTGTTACTATAAGTGACATTATCAATTTTTTCTATCAATAATACCTCATTCTATATTTTTGTGGCAGCTTAAGGGTGGAAAATTGAGAAAGTTGTAACTATATTTTACAATGTGGTTGAAACTCAGAATATATTTGAGAACTCTTTTTTAACAGTGCCACAGGAAATATTTCATGAGCCACATGAGAAAATTTCCCTTAGTGCTTTAAATTCATGGCTTTGAATGGTCTTTCTTATTTGATAACTCATCTTAGCCACAGCGTTAGACTCTAGATAATTCTGAAGGACAATGAATAATAAAATTCATCTTTTGAAAAAAATAAAAATTTGTTATTGTTGCATTTGTTTAAAGAATGAGTCATAAGTTATGACAGTATGCTTTGGTGCCATGTGGAAACAGCAGACACACTACTTTATAACCAGGTCTCACAGATGAGCTAACTTAAAAGTGAAAGAAAGGAAGGAGATTCTCAGAGGTCTCAGGAAAGTAAATATGGCAGTGTGGTAAGGAGATACAGGCTGTGCATTTTACTTAAGAGGTTTCACTCTTTCAAAGTTGGCTTCACCACATAGGATTTCCTTTATTAAAGTAAATGATAGACACTATATTGACTCAGTATATCTTACTACTGAGCATTATGACTCTATGGTTAAAAACTTGACCTCTGAAGTCAGACAGTGAAGGTTGCATTCCGGCTCCAAAGCTTATTACCTGAGTAACATTGCAAAAATTTCAGACAATGGAGATAATTGTTAGAGTATTTAATGAGATCATCTAATAAAACTATTTAGCATGGAATATAGTAGGTACTATTTTTCAGTCTTTCCCTTTCATCTCTGTGTTTTAGCCTTTGCATGCATGTGTATATAGCACTGGCAATATTTCCATCTCTGTATACAGTAACAACACTAAGTGGGCTGAAAGAATAGTTTATACTGTTATTAACTATACCTCTCTTATCACAGAAAAATAAGTTATTTGGGAGTGAATACTAACTTCTTGATAGAAAAAAAAATAATCCATTGAGGAAATAAAAGACATTATATGTCTTGAGAATTTAACAACTTTGTGTCAATTAGAAGATTTACTGAGTTGCTAAGTCAGATAATAAACAAAATGAAGTAATCACAATTGCCCAAAACATAAATCTATTGTGGTTCAACTCCTCATAAGTACTGGCATTGATATTTTAAATTCTTTCTTTGTTTAGCTTAGGGACGAAACATCATATGACAGCAAAAATAAAAGTGTTCTTATGTCCAGAAGAAAAGTTGATATAATTGATACGGAAGTTTTCAGTTACACAGTAATACAAGCTCAGCTTGTAGGTAAGCAAATCTGTGAGTGGTTGGTACCTAGAGCTATCAAAATTGTTCCTTGAGGCTGTATATTGCACAAATCAGTTCTATTTTCCCCTTTGCTATACAATGTTTGACAAGCTCCTGCCTGACATGTTTTCCTTAAAATGATGCCTGTACCGTTTTAATAGTAATTATCTATGACATGAAACTGGATTCTGAAGCTGTATATATTGAGATTCAAATTCTGTCCCATTCACTACCTCTCTGTCACTTGAGCAGAAGACTGACATTTATATCCTTGTTTGACAATTGCAAACAACCACAGAAGTTCATAACAGTATTGTGACGATTAAATGAGGTAGGCCATGTAAAGACTTTTGCATAGTGCTTACACATATTGCACATTTAATAAACATTTCTATTTATTATTATTTTATTATTCTGTAATTATTTTTTCTTGGTTCACTTCAGTTTTACCTTTCCAGACTAAGCTGTCCTGAAGCTCCACTTTCTCTTGACAGTTTCATCAGGCTCTTACACCTAAGCTTCAGTCATCTTAGAAACAGCCTATTTTCTTTTTCCTGAATACAATTATTGCCATTTATACCTGTAATATTTCTCCTGTCTTCTTTTTTATTATGACTACCAAAGTATTAATTCAACTTGGATAAGTGTAATAGCTTTTTTTTACTCTTCTCCCTAATATTTGTTTCCCTGTCACTTCATCCTGATTATTCTTGTTCAAAATCACTTTCATTATCTTACTGCAAACTTATTCTAAAAATTTTCATAGTTTACTGCTGTCTGTATGTAAAAAGATACACCTAAAGTTTCTGAAATTTGGCATTAAGATGGTTCTTCAAACACATTATCATCTTGTACTGCCGTCTGCCGTAAAATTCTCTCTCCTTTGATCATTCTAAGTAGCAGGCCTTATTAGCTTTTACAAGGATGGAAATACTTTCTCCAAATATTCCATGTCAGTCTCAGAGAACTCACCACCACGTCACCTTCCCTATGCAGGTGTCTCTAAAAGTTTACTCGCCAGAAAATCCTTATTGTGTTGAACTAGTGCCTTTACAATCCATTTGGTGCTTAATCACATATTATTTTGATCTGTTCTATAAAATTTAATTGACACATGATGATACATCACTTCAGTCGTGTCCAACTCTTTGGGATCCTATGGACTGTAGCCTGCCAGGTTCCTCTGTCCATGGAATTCTCCAGGCAAGAATACTAGAGTGGGTTGTCATACACTTCTCCAGGGGTTCTTTCCAACCCAGGGATCAAACCTGTATCTTTATGTCTCCTGTGTTGGCAAGTGGCTTTTTTACCACTAACACCACCTGGGAAGCCCTGCTGACATATATCCTATATCTTTTATTAATGTTAAGATAATCTATAGGGCACATTATTTTATAGGTTTTGTGTCCTTCTCAGCATCTCTAATATACAATTTTAAAACACAACAAATATGTTTAAGAGAATTAATGTATAACAAAAACTTTGGCTCCTGGCTGAGATGGAGCAACAGGGACTAGACTTACAATCCCATGACAAAAAAATAAAACTGAAAAACAATAAATATAACTAAAATTATATGAAACAACATTTTTCAAGTTATTGGATATCAGGCAACAAAAACAGGGGTCCTCAAGAAAAAGGAAATGGATAAGACGAGCACTACAGTTCAACATCTTCCTGCCTTGAGATTCTCCAGGCTGGAAAAGAAGGAGGAGGACCCAAACCAGAGCTCAAAAACCTTCCTGAGTTGAGGAGGTGGAGCTGAAGATCCAGGAAGCCCTGGTTGACAAAAGTTCTCAGAGCGAATACCAGAAAGGAGTGAGTTCTACAGAGGTAGCCGAAGGACAGCTGTGAAACACGTCCCTTTAGTATTCAGCACAGTACTGATCAGCCCACGTTTGAGGAAACTTCCCGAGGCCAAGGAAAGAAGTAACCAGGAAGTATTGGAGACACTGCGTTTGGTGCTTACACAGGGCTGGGGAGAAATGCTTGCTGCCACCAACCAATATGGAAAACCTTAAGGTTCATGGGGCATGAGGTAGAGTGCCTAGGAGAAGGCTGCCTCAATTGTAAAGATTAAAAGGCCCTTGATTTAACACTGCTCTGATTCCACATAACAAATCTTAAAGGCAAAATTCACAAGGATCAAACTGTTTCCTAATAACATAACTGCATTCCATAAGAAAGCTTGGGAATATTTATAGGAATACAAAATTATCCAGCACCCAAGAAGGAGAAATTCATAATGATTGGCATCCAGTTAAAAATTATAAGCATGTAGAAAAATACAGTTCTTAATAAAAGGAAAATCAATCATTCAAAATCAACTGAGAACTGTTATAGATATAAGAAGTAGTATCTATGTAAATTAGGACAGTTATTAAAATTATATTACATATGTATAATTAGAGATAGAAATTGGAAGGATGAAATAGTTAAAGATATAATGACTAGAAATGTTCCAAATTTGATGAAAACCTTAAACATACAGATCTGAGATCAATATATTCCCCTTATAAGAAAAATAAAGCAAACTTCTTCAAGGCACATCATAAATCAATTGTCCAAAACTAGTAATAGATCCAGTCTTAAAGGCAATAACACAAAAATGACATCACACATAGAAATAAAGAACACAACAGATTTCTAATTATAGAAAAAGTAAAAAGTAAAATATCTTCAAGCAGCTAAAAGGGAAAAATATCAACCAAGAATTCTTTACCAGTGAAATATCTTTCAAAAATAAAAGTGGACTAAACAGTTCAGACAACCAAAGTCAAGAGATTCATCACTAGCAGATTTAAGCTACAAGAAATGTTTATGGAAGTCCTAAAACAAAAAGAAAATGATGTTACACAGACATATAAATTTCCATAAAGAGTTGAAGATATTCTCATTGGTAACTACACTGGCAATTATATAAACTTAAAAATATTTATGTCTTATAAAACATAATTGCATTTGTTAATTAAAACAATAACAGTGTATTATTAGATTTACAGTATCTGTAAAACAAATAAAATGTTTGAAACCAATAGTTTAATGTCTAGAGGGGGAAGAAATAAGAGTATACTAGTATAAGTTTTTTATACTATACAGGAAATGGCATATTATCATTTAAAGGTAGACTATGATAAGTTAAAAATCTATGTAGTGAATCCTAAAAAACAAAACACTAAGATAACAAAATGAAGATTTAGAATTGATTAGGCAACAGAGGAAACATAAGAAATAATTAATCCAATGCAAGAAAGAGCAAGAAGACAAAGTAAGCAGGGAACAGGGGGGTAAATATATAACAAATAGCAAGGTAATGAACCTAACCTATCCATGAACATCTTAAGAAAGAATAGCCTAGAAAACCCATTCAAAGGGCTGAAACTGTCATATTAAATTGAAAAGCAAGAGCAAACTGTATGTTGTTTACAAGAAATATACTTTAAATATACACTGTTGGTGGGAATGCAAACTAGTACAGCCGCTATGGAAAACAGTGTGGAGATTTCTTAAAAAACTGGAAATAGAACTGCCATATGACCCAGCAATACCACTTCTAGGCATATACACCAAGGAAACCAGATCTGAAAGAGACACGTGCACCCCAATGTTTATCGCAGCACTGTTTATAATTGCCAGGACATGGAAGCAACCTAGATGCCCATCAGCAGATGAATGGATGAGGAAGCTGTGGTACATATACACCATGGAATATTACTCAGCCGTTAAAAAGAATTCATTTGAATCAGTTCTAATGAGATGGATGAATCTGGAGCCCATTATACAGAGCGAAGTAAGCCAGAAAGATAAAGACCATTACAGTATACTAACACATATATATGGAATTTAGAAAGATGGTAACGATAACCCTATATGCAAAAAAAGAAAAAGAGACTCAGATGTATAGAACAGACTTGTGGACTCTATGGGAGAACCTGGGGGTGGGATGTTTCAAGAGAACAGCATCGAAACATGTATATCTAGGGTGAAACAGATCACCAGCCCAGGTTGGATGCATGAGACAAGTGCTCAGGCCTGGTGCACTGGGAGGACCCAGAGGGATGGGGTGGAGAGGGAGGTGGGAGGGGGGACCGGGATGGGGAATGCATGTAAATCCATGGCTAATTCAATGTATGACAAAAACCACTGCAATGCTGTAAAGTAATTAGCCTCCAACTAATAAAAATAAATGGAAAAAAAAATTAAAAAAAAAAGAAAAGAAATATACTTTAAATATGGGCACACATTAAAAGAATGAGAAAAGATACGCTAAAATTAGAAAAAAGAAAGATGAAATAACTATACTAAATCCGACAAATGAGATTTCAGAATTAAGAAAATATTAACAGGATTAAGTTCATAACAAAGTTATAAAAGGGTCAATAGACCAAGAGGACATTACAATCATATATGTTTATAAACATGATGACAGAGCTCAGTGAAGAAAAATTAAGAGAAGTACAATGGGAAAAATGCAAATACAAATTAACAGATGGACATTTCAGTACATTCCTCTCAATAACTAAAAGAACAAGTGTGGTGAAAATCAAGAACACAATTGGCCAACACAACCAATCAACTTGCATTAATAGAACACTCCACTCAACAAGGGCAGAATAAATCTTTTTTAAGTTCAGACCAAACTTTTATAAAGACAGATCATGTTTTCAGCCATACAACAAGTCCAAATAAGTGTTAAAAGATTCAAGAGAAATTCTGTTTTAAGACCAAAGTGTAATTAAATTCACAATAACAGAGTTCATTAAAAAAAAAAAAAAAAAACTCCAAGTATTGGAAAACAAGTCATATATTGAAATAACCTATTTGAATTTATTGAAAATGAAAACACAACACATTAGAATTTGGATAGTGTCAGCATAGCAGCATTTAGACAATTTATAGCCATAAGCAGCAATATTAAAAACAAAACTCTCCATTAAATGACATCAGTTTGTACCATGGAAACTAAAAAAGATCAGGTTAAATTAAAAATAAGCTGAGGAAAGGAAATATTTAAGATCACCAATGAAATTAACAAAACTGAAAACAAAACAAAAGAGTGGAAATCAAAAGATATGTCTTCGTGTTCAATAAAATTGAAAACTTCTAACTATAATGATGTGAGAAAAAAGAGGTCATAAATTGTTTATTTTAGAAACAAGAGAAATGACCTTACTACAGATTATATACTATCAGAAAGATAAGAGACTCCCTGGTGGCACAGGGGCTAAGAATCTGCCTGCCAATGCCAGGGACACAGGTTCAATCCCTAGTCTGGGAAGATTCCGCATTCTGTGGTGCAACAAAGTCCGTGTTGCCCAAAGTCCGTGTTGCTCAGTAGCCAGTGCACCACAGCTATTGAAACCTGTAAACCTTAGGGCCCTCGAGCCACAGCTGAGTCCATGTGCCACAACTACTGAAGCCCGCACATGCTAGAGCCAGCAAGTCGCAACTACTGAATCCATGTGCTGCAACTATTGAAGCCGTGCTCCCAGAGTCTGCTCTGCAACAGAGCAGCCACCAGAATAAGAAACCTGTGCACCACAGCTAGAGAATAGCCCTGACTCTCCACAGCCAGAGAAAGCCCGCACAGCAACGAGTTCTCAGCACAGCCATAAATAAATAAATTACACATCCATAAAAAGGAAGACAAGAAAATAATGTCAATTTTTTTATTATAACAAATTTGACAACTTAGATGAGCCGAAAAAATTCCTTGAAAGATACTAGTGATGAATCAGACTGGTTCCAAATCAGGAAAGCAGTACGTGAAGGCTGTATATTGTCACCCTGTTTATTTGACTTATATGCGGAGTATATCATGAGAAACTGACCCATTTGAAAAGACCCTGATTCTGGGAAAGATTGAAGGTGGGAGGAGAAGGGGATGACAGAGGATGAGATGGTTGGATGGCATCACCGACTCAATGCACATGAGTTTGAATAAACTCCAGGAGTTGGTAATGGACAGGGAGGCCTGGCGTGCTGCAGTCCATGGGGTCGCAAAGAGTCGGACAGGACTGAGCAACTGAACTGAACTGAACTGAGTCAATTTAAATATGTAGAAAAATTATTCTTAACTCACGCATCATAGAAACGTAGCTGAAAGGTCAGTTTGGCCTGTAGATGTGGCTTGCCAACTGTTTTCCTTACACAAGTCCGCAGTGATTTTTCCTTTACGTTTTCTTCTACTAGTTTATAGTTTTAGGTTTTTGCTTAAATTTATGGTCTGTTTGAATTGTGTTTTGTTCAATACAAAGTATGGATCAACATTCATCTTTTGCAAATGGCTAATTGTTTTAGCACGGTTTGTTAAAATGACTGTACTTTCTCCACTAAATTTCTTGGCAGCTTTGTGGAGAATTATTTGTGAATACATGTGTGAGTCTATTGCTGCATTCTATTCTGTTCCTTTGACCTATTTATTTATTTTCATACAGTTACCACATCGACTTGAGTAGTCTGGAAACGATTAGTGTTAGTTCTCCAACTTTGTTCTTCTCTTTCAAATGTAATGCATTTAACAAAAGTGGAGCTATTTGGATTAGCTCTTCCTTTTTGAGTGAGCTTCATCACTTGCCTTTGCCCTGCTTCATTCTATATACTCAACTAATATTTGCAAATCAAATATCTGATGAAAAACTTGTGTTGAGTATATATAAAGAATTCTCAAAACTCTACAGCTTAAAAAATCCCCACCCCCCAAAAGAGAACAAAATAATTAAATATACATAAATTTTGCAAAAGAAGATGGAGAATAAGCAAATGAAAAGATGCCCCATTAGTTTTATGAAAATGCATATGAAAACTGCAATAAGATATTAAATACACACCTATTGTAAAGGCTAAAATTGAGAAGACTGACCATTCTAAGCATTGGTTAGGAAGTAAACAAGCCAAAATTTTCATATACTGCTGGCAGAAATATAAAATGTTTCAAATACTTTGAAAAATATTGTGGCATTTTATTAAAACGTAAAATATCACATGATGTAGCCAGGCCACTCTCTGATAGTTATTCCAAAAGATGAAATGCTCTTAAAAAGGCCTTTGGACAATTGTCTTGAGTCAATTTAAGACCCTTAGAAGAAAAGGAGTAGTTATCAAAGTCAACAAAAGAGTCTGAAATGCAGTACTTGGATGCAGTCTCAAAAATGACAGAATGATCTCTGTTCATTTCCAAGGAAAACCATTCAATATCACAGTAATCCAAGTCTAAGCCCTGACCAGTAATACTGAAGATGCTGAAGTTGAATGGTTCTATGAAGACTGAGTATACATTTTCTAAAGGACTTTTTAAGAGCATTTCATTTTTTGAAATATTTGAAACATTTTATATTTCTTCCAGCAGTATATGAAAATTTTGGCTTGTTTACTTCCTCACCAACACTTAGAATGGTCAGTCTTTTCAATTTTAGCCATTATAATAGGTGTGTATTTAATACTGAAGAAGTTGAAGTTGAATGGTTCTATGAAGACATACAAAAACTTCTAGAACTAACACTCCAAACAAGATGTCCTTTTCATTACAGGGGACTGGAATGCAAAAGTAGGAAGTCAAGAAATACCTGGAGTAACAGGCAAAATTGGCCTTGAAGTACAGTATTATTGGTCGAGGCATAGACTTGGATTACTGCGATATTGAATGGTTTTCCTTGGAAACGAACAAAAATCATTCTGTCATTTTTGAGACTGCATCTAAATACTGCATTTTGGACTCTCTTGTTGACTGTGATGGCTATTCCATTTCTTCTAAGGGTCTTGAATTGACTCAAGACATTTTAGAAAGAAGAATATTATTTCATAATACATGAAAATAATGAAATTCACATTTCAGTAAACAATTACTGGAACATAGGCACATTCATTTATTTATACTTTCTTTTTCTTTTGTCACTGCTTTCACACTGTAACTAGGGAACAGATTAGCTGAAGCAGAGAGTGTACAGATCACAAAGCCTAAGTCATTTACTATCTGACACTTTATGAAAAAATTTTCCCAACCCTTACAACAGGCAAAGATTTCTTAGATGACAGTGAAAACACAATCAATAAACAAAAATAAATTGACATATTTAAAATTTTGATGAAATCCAATATGTCAATTTATTTTTGTTTATTGATTGTGTTTTCACTGTCATCTAAGAAATCTTTGCTTATTGTAGGGGTTGGGAAAATGTGTACTCAGTTCAAAGATTTTGAAAATTTGAAATAATTTTCAGTAGTCATCTTGTGTGTGTATGCACATGTGTGTGTGTTCTCATTTGTGTATGTGTGTGTGTGTGTGTGTGTGTGAGAGAGAGAGAGAGAGGGAGAAAGCAATATTAAAGAGAATTAATTCTTAGAGGCTTTAGAGACTTAGTTCAAGCTGTAGATTCCTTAACTGCTAGGTTATGCTTTCTCTAGATTTAATAGTATAGTTAAGAAGTCTATCCTGTATATCTTAATAAATTTGAAAAATACAATATTATGTTAATAAATAGCCTGTGTAAGCAAGGCATTTTATGCAATGCAGCTTGGCATAAAAGCTTAAATTAATTAATTTTTATAAGTGCTTTCTTATGTTCCCTTACTTTCCCAATAAATAAGCCTTTATTCATTACTAAAGTGATTTCTGGAAAGAATTATTGTATCTTTCTACCAACTTTCTTGGAAGTATAAAAATAATTAGGCTTAGTGGTGTAGAGAGCTCAAAATCTTATTAGGTGCCAGAATAAGAGTTTGTCAACTCAGTATTAACTTGATTGCCAGATAGCGTACATTCATCTCTGTTCCTCAGTCATTGGGGGTACCGATCATCCAGATTAACTCTGCTTTAAAAAGTAGAGTTAGGATCATATATTATCACAAAACGCAGGTATTTTCATGTATCTTGGCAATCTGGCACATGTCCCATAAACCAGGCCAAACTTTTATCCTCAAAGGGTGGAAAGTTCTGATCTTTTAAGTGACAAAGTCATAAAATGGAACAAATGATCCTTACGCGTAATCTCATGCAACATCACACTTCAAGGTCCTTAGTTAGCGATTTAGTAATAACTCTTCAGTCTTAAGTGCCTACAATTGACCACAAGTTATCTTATACCTGCCCTTTCCTACTGATTTTATTACTCAAGAATTCTGTAAATAACCTTTACCTTTTTCCATCTTATTATTATTATGGAAGGCTGGTCTAAATCAAGTGTTAATTCATACAACAGATGCAAATTATCTCTCTTTTTCTCTCTGTCTCTTACTTCAGTTACAAAATAACCCAGTAACTCCTAAGAAAGAAACTGCCTACAAGTCTTTTTATCAAAGAGTGACTACTATCTAGTTTTTATTTGACCTATACATCATATAGTAACAGCGAAGATCAATTTATCACACAGGGCTAAAAGTTCAAAACTGACAAGTAGATGTGATTTTTTTTTTTTTTAATCTACAGGTATGTCTTCAACCTCCTTTGCAATAATGGGCAGTTTTACTGTTAATTAAACACATGGTTACACCTTGAGTATACCAAAAAAGAAAAAAGTTTAGTAAGAAATTTTAGTTAACACCACAGTTCCTTTTTAATAGCTTACAAGTATATTATTTTCAAGCACATTTTTGAGGGGTGATATCCATTATTTCTGAACAATGCATGCTGCCTTTTCAAAATGTATTTTCATCTACACGCAACTCTGATGAGACCACACTCGCAACATCTTCTTTGTCTGCTGACCCATCAGAGAGAAGGGGTGAAGAATATATCAGAACAAATGTGGTAGAAATTACCAAAAGGTTGTAGCAAATAATGATAGAATTGGTTAAAAAAATATTTATTACTCTATAAGCTTATGAGGGATGATAAAATTTTTTTATTGACACTTGAGTAATAGAACTTCAGAGAAAGGACCTCATTAAAATAATTTAAAAACTGCTGATATAATCTACAGAAATGAACATTTAGGACATTTAGAAGAATTGTCCAACCAGCAGCTGGTGGCAGCCTCACAGTTTGTATAATCTGACATTACGTTTGTTAAAACACAGGAGAGATTTCAGAGGACAAATTCTAAACTGAAGGCAAGGCAGCATCATCTGTTACATCACGTACCTCTCAGGCTGAGCTTTCTTTGATGCTTATAACCCAGAAAGCTAAAACTTTGCCTACCACGGCTTCACTCCCCAGAAAGGCTACTCATCAGAAAACAATGTAAAACAATTCACTCCTATTAATCAAACTTGAGTGGAATGACAAGAATAGCAGAGTGGCAATGGGTAGGAATTATAACATTTTTGTTCCCTTTATATATTTATTTTTCTCTATCTTTGTCACTGTAGTTCTCAATAATTCTTCATGATCCCTTTTCATGAGTGTATGCACACACATACTCATGTGTATTTAACCTTCTAGCACTAAAGAGAATGCAGAAAATTAAATAAAATTTTAATTTCTAACATGAGACTCAATAAATAAAATTAAACACAATATATATACATACGTATGTGTATATATTCATATATATATTGTACATATATATATTATTTAACAAATTAAAATTGGAGTAAAACTCTCAAATAAACTTGCCTGGCACAGCCTGTGTGCTCCAGGATCCCATTATAAAGGATGGAATACATTAATATACTACATATAATTTCTTTCTTTTTCATAGAATATCCTCAGAAGTAAATTCTGAAACCATTCATTTTCAATATCAACTTTAATACCAAATGTAACCAATCATAAGGCAACTTATGTGGCTTTCCCATGGCTCGTGGGCAAAGAATCCTCCTGAAATTCAGGAGACACAGAAGACAGGGGTTCGATACCTGGGTTGGGATGATCCCTTGGAGGAAGAAACGGCAGCCCACTCCAGTATTCTTCCCTGGAGAATCCGCATGGGCAGGGGAGCCTGGCAGGCTACAGTCCACGGATCACAAAGGGTTGGACACACTGAGTGACTAACATTTTTTACTTTTCTTTCTACTTCAAGGCAACATAACCAGCATTATGGGCTGTCAGTGGGAATGAAGAATAAAAGGCAGAACCAAGCCACAGTCTCTCTCCATCAGCCCACATCCCCCACATAAAAGAATTCAGATATAGAACAATTAAGCTCTGCACGCTTCAGTGATCCCTGATGATAGCAGGATTCCACATACTAGCTCTCTGACCAGGAGGATGACAATTCACCTTTCTATTTCAGTTCCTTAGCTTATGAAACAGGAGCGATAATAGTAGCTACCCCATAAAGTTGTTCTGATGACTACATAAATTAACATATGTAAAAACTTGGAACTCTGCTTATCACACAGTAGGTGCTATATTAAGATCAGCTGTCCCTGCAGTTGTTGTATAATAATTACCACATCCGATACTTTCCCATCAACACAGGGTGAAAGTATTTGCAGAACTCTTTTTTAAGATAAAAAAGCATTTAAAATCATTTAGAAGAAGTTCTATCAAGCTTAGGTTAAATAAATCTGTTTTCCATTTTGAGGTTAAACTAATTATCCTGACAAATTTTCTAAACCGGAATATCTCATTATTCTGCAACACTGAAGCAAGGCAACATCATTTATGCAACCATTTTATGCTTTTGAGTTTTAATATGCTGAGTCATGTTCAAGATTTGCATAAACAGTATTTATTATCAGGCTAATTATAGGGACCTTTGGTTGGGTTTGTCATCTGACCATTTGCCACTGGCAGAAGATTGCCAAGCTTATATCTCAATTGGTTCTAAAACAACTCCCAGCAATGGAACACTGAAGTCTGTAACACTTTTCATCACATAATAGTTTCTGTGCTTGTCCATGCCCAGGCACTTTAAGGTAGATATACAGTACACTCTGTATCCACTCAAGGATTTGAGATAAAGTCTATGAAAATAGCTATAAATGTCAACATTATGCAGCATCATAGCCCTATATTTGTGTCAGGAAGGCGTATTACCAGTTTAAGGCTGTAATCATTCATACTCTACCGAGTAATGGTATGACACATCCATTTAGAAAGATGTTCTGCTCACAGAAAGCATTATATTAAAATGACAAATGCATATATACCTGAGCCTGAATACACAACATTGACTATGCAAGTGAGAAATTGTTTTTCCTCGTGATAAATATTATATATAAATGCTGAACAAATGTGTATCTATGATTTTAAATTGTGCTACTTTGTAACTTCTTGTATATCAATTATTGTTAGGAAGCATGCACATTTTAGGCTTTTTAAAAAATTTTTTCCCCAAAAATAAATTCTGGCATGTTTTCTTATAAGGTGAGAATACCTCTATGGAACTAGAATAGTAATCTGTTATATTATCATATTCAGACATAGTTTTGTCAGAAAAAAATGGAAAATTACCAACTTGGTGTATTTTTTTCCATTTTTATTGAAAACTCAAGGTCAGTGTTACATCTAGGGACAATCTTGAGTGGGGAGAAGAAATGGCTGAAGTAGTATTCTAGATGTCTACTACAATTTAGGTAAATATCAAACAATGTAAAGGGGGAATCTCCTTAGCTTCTCTGTAAATAAGGGCATTGACCTCAATGAGCTCTATGAAAATGTTCTACGTCTAAAAAAATTGATGCCAAACCAAATATAAATATTTTTGCTCTCTTCTTTCTTTCTTTTATCCTTCGTTTTTTGGGGGGAAGTCTGATAAACTTGCATCCTATACAATGTCCATTTCCAGAATATCATAATTACACAGAATGGTGATTTTTTTTTCTCTTGTTTAGTTGAAATCATTCTCTCCCTGAACTTTACAGTTCACAAGCACCTCCAAACTTTATCTCACCCTTTTATATTGACCTCACAATATTTATATTGACCTCACTGTATTCCAGCCTTCACCTGAGAAACATTGGTACAATGGTAAAAAAGCACTTTTACCATTGGGAGCTGGATTCCTGAGTTTAGAATCTCAATTTTCTCACTGCGGTCTACATGACTTTTGGCAAAGTATTTAGTAGTGCTGTTTCTCAGTTCCCCCATCTGTAAAATGACAATAATAGAGTTTACCCTCCAGGGTTGTTCTGCAGTTTAAAAGAATATATTACATGCAAAGGCAGGGAAATGTGCTAGGTACTCAATAAATGTTCGCTATAATTTTTCTGTTCTTAATCGTTCTGTAGCTATAAATGTTTTTCTTGTTAAAAACCAAGGATAGATTCAAAAATTAATTATTTCATAACTGTTTTTAGAGGGCTCGCTATAAAGACCTCCATTACGTTTTGTGAATAAGTTGAATCATTTTCCTATTCTTACAGAGTATATTTCCCATTGGATGCAAAGAATGATATCAAGTAAATACGAATAATGAATGAGAAACTTTCAGGTATCAATGGAATGCTAAAAATAAAGACAAAGACATTTAACAGAGATTAAAAGGGCTAGGAGAGTGGAGAGGGGAATAATGCTTTCACTGGCTTACATGCATAACGTAATTTTCGAGTGAATCAAGACTCAGTTCGTGCACATTATCTCTGTTTTGTTTGTACACTCTGCTTTTATTACCTCACCCAGGCCCAGGGCTTAATTATAACCTTCAAAGGTACCATATAATCTGGATAGCTTCCTCAAACCTGCCACCCTGGCAGTTACCTATCACAGTAAATATCTTTTCCCTTTGCTAAGACTGAAAACCCTGGAATTATCCAACTCCTTTGTCTGTCTTATATTCAGAGCAAATTTTGTCAACTCTAACTTCAAAATATATCTAATATTTTGCCGGTTCTCACCACTTTCACTTCCGCCACCATTTCCCAAGATTTCCTGTATCTTTTGATCAAATTACTGGACACCTTTCCAACTGGTCTCTCTGGGTTCATATTGCCCACGTAGAACTTCATTCCAACACAGCGGCTAGAGTGAGCATGAATTGGAGGAGGAGGCTGTGCCCTCTCTGTTCAAAGGCTCCAGCGGTTCTGATTTTACTCAGAATAAAATCAGTCTCAGCATGCAGGATGAGGCCCTGCTTGACCTGCCCCGTGTGCTTTATGTTACTTCTCTTGCATGCCACCTCCTCTTCCAACTTCATTTGTCACCTGGTAAACTGACCTCCTTAATATTCACGAAACACATCAGTAGTTCTGGCTCTGGGCCTTTTTGCTCATCTGCAAATGTCAGTCATGTACTCTCTCTATCAGTATGGATTGCTTCCTCAATTCCTTCAGGGCTTCTTCCAAATTTGACCTTCTCAGTGAGGTCCTCCTTTTAAAAACTGTATCCCCAACCCCTAGAACTTCTTATTCTCCATTTATGATTCATTTTTGCTCTCCATAAAATATTACCTTCTAATGTATTTATTTTGTTGTATGATTTCTTCTTTACTAGGCTATAAACATCATAAAGTGAAAGTTGCTCAGTCGTGTCCGACTCTTTGCGACCCCATGGACTATACAATCCATGGAATTCTCCAGGCCAGAATACTGGAGTGGGTAGCCTTTCCTTTCTCCAGGGGATCTTCCCAACCCAGGGATTGAACCCAGGTCTCCTGCATTGCAGGTGAATTCTTTACCGGCTGAGCCACAGGGAAGCCCAAACATCATAAAGGCGGAGATTATTGTCCGTCATTCAATGTTGCATACCAACTGCAGAGGCAACAGCCTATTGTGTGTCATTTCAACATTTATTGAACGAATGAATGAATGAAGTCCAGGAAGTCTTCTCTGAGGAATAACATTGTTTTGAGCCCTTGATATTGAGAGAGAGACAACCATTAGACAGTTGGTGGCAGAGAATATTCTAAATGAAGGAAATGTCCTTAGTAACCATTAGCCTTTAAACAAAGAAAGGAGAGACATGAAATTACTTATATTGTCCTAATTTCTGTGTTAAGAACAATGATGAAGTAAAATAAGTGAGGATGAGAGAGGCAGGGGCTATATTCCATGAAGAAGGAAATGGACAGGGCTTCCAGGCCATGGTAAGAAGTGGAATTCATTTTAGGTGCAAAAGGTAGCACAGCTGAAAGGGGCTATTTAAGGAATGGGTGGAGGGAAGTTATATAATCTGGTTGTATTTTTAAAAATCCATTGGCTAGCAAAAGGTAGAATGTTATTTTTTACTTGGGAAAAGTAATCAGGGGAAACCACATTATCAAGAATTTTAAATTAGTAATACAAAAATTGTCTGTAGAACTAAGTCACTAAGGTTTCATATCTGAGAAGTTGATAGTAGGCATAATTTTCACTGAGTTCACATTTTTTTCAACATAATCTAAACATTCTGAATATTCTAGACTGAATTTATCAGTGGTCTCATTACTATTGCTGAAATGGTTTATTTTTCTGAAGTCTTCATAGTAATTAACAGTTCCATATGCTTTCCGTGAGTCTTTAAAAAAAAAAACTATCAAAGATGTAGCAAGTTACATTTATAGAACTTCCCAAAATATACAGTTTTTAAATAATGTGTATGAATTTAAAAATGAAAATAGTGTTATATTATCCAGAATATATTCCTGTGACAATAGCAAATATGTGTTTTACATACAAGTTTAGCTTAATCTTTTAGGATTATTTTTATGTACAGTTTCTGTCCATTGTTATGTATGTATATATACAAAATTCAATACTCATGCTAATTAAATTTATGTTAATAAATGCAATAAATTAATACAATGATTATGAGTAATGCAATTGATAAGTTTAATATGAATATTAAATTGATCAAATAATTATAACTGTTACTAACATTTTAATACAATTCTAGTATTAATAAAATAACATAGGGCATTGATATCAGTGTAGACTTTCATGCCTACAACAATTATCCTGAATCTATGTAGTACACCACTAGGATACATAACTAAACACTAAATCTGACAAGGAAATACAGACAGAAAAGTCCATGGAAATGTCTAGATTTTTTTGTAAAGCAATCCCTATAATTGAGGGACTGTAATTTTACCTTTTAAAAAAGTGAAGAAGAGGAAATTAAACATATTCCATTTGTTTCATGATGATTACTTTCTTTCTACAACTCTAGGGTATATTTATATAAAAGGAAGAAACAGAATTTTCAAATGTGTCAAACCTATGTGTATAGAATACAAATTCTCTTTCATTTTGTGTTTCACTGTGATGGACAATGAGATTTATATTCACAGAGTCAGAATATGGGATAGAAATGAGTACAATTTTTTATCTACTTTTTCATCAAATTATTGTGCTTCTGCTCTGCTCTCTTTTAAGCTCTTATGTCTACTTTATTTTAACGCATATGTAAAATGACTTCATCAGCCAAGCAGCAGTCAGGTCAGCATAAAGAAGTGCTGCAATGAGGCCCATGATATAGTCAACAGTCTTAAAAGTTACTGGTGAAGTTAAAAATATAAATCACATATTCTCTTAACAATCCCAGCACGTTTTATGTCAGACTTTATTTTTACTTATGTTTCAGAATTAATTCAATATGATTCTAAATTATATTGCAGAAAAATCCTTCCTTATCTTCAGCGTGTTATGAAGTGCATATTTACATGAAAAGGGTCCTGACATTTTGAAACTGGTGGTTTATTTGTCTATCTGAAAATTACCAGAGATCTTTCAGGCAAAGTAAAAATATAACTCCCCCCCCCAGTACTATTATTGGTAGTATACCTGGGGAAGTGCAGTGGCAGCATATATGGACCATTTTGTTACTTTCTCATATTCAACCTCCATGAATAAATGTCAGTAGCAATGAAATATTACATGTCTTTCCTCTGTTTTAGGAAGCTATCTACATAGAACTTCATGAAGATTCAAAAAACAAGAGCTTGAAGCTTCAGAGAACCTGACACTACTCATCAGTTTAAAGTTCTTTTTTTGTTTTGGTGTTGATTTTACTTTACTACAATCAGTTCTTTCTACTATCCATAGTAACTAGTTAAACCATGTTCATGCACTTTTGCTCAGAATGTGTGAGTGCTTAGATGTGTCTGACTCTTTGTGACCTCATGAACCCCTTTCAGGCTCCTCTGTTCATGGGATTTTCCAGGCAAGAATACTGGAGTGGGTTGTCATTTTCTCCTCCAGGGGCTCTTCCCAACCCAAGGATCAAATTCACGTCTCCTGCATTGACGAGCAGATTCTTTACCACTGAGCCACCTGAGAAGCCTGCTTGTTACTTCATCTTAAAGCAAATTTCTTATACCTGTATTCTAAACATAGTTATTTGTATTGGTTTGACCTACAATAATTATTTTGCCTGACTACTACCAAATCAAATAAAGTACAGAAGCATCACTATCAACAAAGCTAGAGGAGGTGAAGGAATTCCAGTTGATCTATTACAAATTCTAAAAGATGATGCTGTGAAAGAGCTGCACTCAATATTACAGCAAAATTGAAAAACTCAGCAGTGGCCACAGGACCAGAAAAGGTCAGGTTTTATTCCAATCCCTAAGAAAGGCAATGCCAAAGAAAGTTCAAATTACCACACAATTGCACTCATCTCACACACTAGCAAAGTTAATGCTCAAAATTCTCCAAGCCAGGCTTCAATAGTACATGACCTGAGAACTTCCAGATGTTCAAGCTGGATTGAGAAAAGGCAGAGGAGCCAGAGATCAAATAGCCAACATCCGTTGGATCACAGAAAGAGCAAAAGAGTTCCAGAAAACTATCTACTTCTGTGCTATTGATGACATCAAAGGCTTTGACTGTTTGGATCCCAACAAACTATAAAAATTCTTAAAGAGATGGGAATGCCAGACCACCTGACCTGCCTCCTGAGAAATCTGTATATAGGTCAGGAAGCAACAGTTAGAACTGGACATGGAACAGCAGACGGTTTCCAATTGGGAAACAAGTACTTCAAGGTTGTAAATTGTCACCCTGCTTATGTAAATTACATGCAGAGTATATCATGTGAAATGCAGGGCTGGGTGAAGCACAGGCTGGAATCAAGATTACTGGGAGAAATATCAATAACCTCAGGTATGCAGATGACACCACCCTTATGGCAGAAAGAGAAGAGGAACTAAAGAGCCTCTTGAAGAAAGTGAAAAAGGAGAGTGGAAAAGCTGGCTTAAAAAATCAACATTCAAAAAACCAAGATCATGTTATCCAGTTCCATCACTTCATGGCAAATAGATGGAGAAACAATGGAAACAGTGACAGACTTTATTTTCTTGGGTTCCAAAATCACTGCAGATGGTGACTGCAGCCATGAAATTAAATATACTTGCTCCATGGAAGAAAAGCTATGACCAGCCTAAACAGCATATTAAAAATCAGAGACATTACTTTGCCAACAGACATCCATCTAGTCAAAGCTATGGTTTATCTAGTGTCATGTATGGATGTCAGAGTTGGACTATAAAGAAAGTTGAGAGTCAAAGAATTGATGCTTTTGAACTGTGGTGTTGGAGAAGACTCTTGAGAGTCTCTTGGACTGCAAAGAGATCCAACCAGTCCACCCTAAAGGAAACCAGTCCTGAATATTCATTGGAAGGACTGGGGCTGAAGCTGAAGCTCCAATACTTTGGCCACTTGGTGCAAAGAACTGATTCATTTGAAAAGACCTTGATGCTGGGAAAAGTTTTAGGCAGGAGAAGGGGATGACAGAGGATGAGATGGTTGGATGGCATTACTGACTTGATGGAAATGAGTTTGATCAAGCTCTGGGAGTTGGTGATGGACAGGGAGGCCTGGCGTGCTGCAGTCCATGGGGTTTCAAAGAGTCGGACACGACTGATCAACTGAACTGACTGACAGAAACAGCCAACTGTTAAATTATAAAAAGGTTAACACAACTTAAATTCCAAAATATAAAGGCAAAAGCTTTCAATGGCTCCTATTATTTATGTAACAATTTACCTGACCCAAAAATCAGCATGGCTCATAGTAACTTATGTTGTTATAGTTAAAAAGCCATGACACATTTCACTTTTGGTGTAGAGGATTGTTTGAGTTCCACAGAGAAAAATGATCTATTTGGCTGCCCATAGTGGGTGTTGCAATAACTCTTTGTATTTTCTATATTTATTCAGTTGTTATGCTTTAATCCCAGTATTGGCACTTAAAGTTGATAATGGATCTTTAAAAAATACTATTATAGTTAATAAAACATGAGAGAAAGCATGACATGCATCAAGTAAGTGCTGATATTGGCTATTAAAAGCAATCCTTGATTACGAATAAACTGGTTCAGAGAAATGGAAAGATATCTTATATTCTGGGAGTTGAAGAATTAATATTGTTAAAGTGGCCATATTACCTAAAACAATCTGCAGATATAATGCTATCCCTGTCCAATTACCCATACCACTTTTCATTACCCATACCACTTTTCAAATGACTAGAACAAAGAATCTTAAAACTTATATAGAATCATAAAATACCCAGAATTGCAAAAGCAATCCTGAGAAAAAAGAATGAAGCAGGAAGTCTCATCCTCCCACACCTCAGACAATACTACAAACATACAGTAACCAAAACGACATGGTATTGGCACAAGACCAGACATGTGGATCAATGGAGCAGAATCGGGAGCCCATAAATAAACCCATACACCTACAATGAATCTCAACAGAGGAGGCAAGAATATACAATCGGGAACAGTCTCTTCAGCAACTGGTGTTGGGAAAGTAGGTCAGCTACATGTAAATCAATTAAGTTAGGATGCTTTCTCACATCATACATGAAAATAAAGTCAAAACAGCTCAAAGACTTAAAAATAAGACATGGCACCATAAAACTCCTAGAAGAGATCATAGGTAAAACACCCTCTGAGATAAAATGTACCAATGTTTTTATAGGTTTCCCAAGGCAATATAAATAAAAACAAAAACAAACAGATAGGATCTAATAAACTCACAAGTTTTTATATAGCAAAGGAAATAATAAACCAAAGGAAAAGGCAACCTAAAGAATGGGGAAAATATTTGCAAATAATGCAACCAATAAGGGCTCAATTTCGAAAATATATAAACATCTTATACAACTCAACAACAAACAAGCAAATAACCCAATCAAAAAGAGGGCAGAAGTCCTAAATAGACATTTCTCCAAAAAAGGCATACAGATGGCCACCAGGCACTTGAAAAGATACTCAACAGCTCTAATTATTAGAAAAATGCAAATTAACACTACAATGAAGTACCACCTCACCTCAGTCAGAAGGTCCAGCATTTAAAAAGTCTACAAATAACAAATGCTGGAGAGGATGTGGAGAAGAGAAAATCCTCCTATACTGCTTGTCAAAATGTGCGTGTTTGCAGCCACTGTGGAAGACAGTATAGAGGTTCTTCAAAAAATAAATAAAAACAGGGCTTCCCTGGCGGCTCTGTGGTGGAGAGTCCAGCAGCCACTGCAGGGGACATGGGTCTGACCCCAGATACAGGAAGACCCCACGAGCTGCAGAGCAACCAGGCTGTGTGCCGCCGCTAGCCTGTGCAGCACACGACTACTGCGCTCATGTGCCTCAACCCCCGAAGCCCGTGCACTCTAGAGCTCTGCAACAAAATGCCGCTGCAATTAGATGACTGTGCACCACAACCAGTGGAGAAGGAAATGGCAACCACTCCAGCACTCCTGCCTGGAAAACCCCATGGACAGAGGAGCCTGGCAGGCTATCGTCCATGGGGTCGCAAAGAGTCGGAGATGCCTGAAGCAACTTAGCACACACCACAGCTAGACAGTAGCCCTTGCTCTCCACAACTAGAGAAAAGTACACAGAGCAATGAAGATCCAACACGGCCAAAAATAAATAAACAAAATCTTCTAAAAAATTAAAGGTGTATATATATATACCATAGAATATCACTCAGCCATTAAAAAGAATTCATTTGAATCAGTTCTAATGAGATGGATGAAACTGGAGCCCATTATACAGAGTGAAGTAAGCCAGAAAGATAAAGAACATTACAGCATACTAACACATATATATGGAATTTAGAAAGATGGTAACGATAACCCTATATGCAAAACAGAAAAAGAGACACAGATGTACAGAACAGACTTTTGGACTCTGTGGGAGAAGGCGAGGGTGGGATGTTTTGAGAGAACAGCTTCGAAACATGTATATTATCTAGGGTGAAACAGATCACCAGCCCAGGCTGGATGCATGAGACAAGTGCTCGAGCCTGGTGCACTGGGAAGACCCAGAGGGATCGGGTAGAGAGGGAGGTGGGAGGGGGGACCGGGATGGGGAATACATGTAAATCCATGGCTGATTCATGTCAATGCATGACAAAACCCACTACAATATTGTAAAGTAATTAGCCTCCAACTAATAAAAATAAATGAAAAAATAAATAAATAAAAAGACAAAAAAAAAAAAGTACAATGGAAAGCCATCAAAAAAAATAATCACCATGACATCAAGAAAACCCACTCCTGTGTATATATGCAGTGTTAGTCGCTCTGACTCTTTGCGAACCCATGGACTGTATCCTGCCAGGGTCCTTTGCCCATGGAATTCTGCAGGCAAGAGTACTGGGTAGCCGTTCCCTTCTACAGGGGGTCTTCCTGACCCAGGGACTGACTCTGGATAGACCCAGACAGAACTGTAACTGAAAAAGATACATGCTCCCCCACGATCATAGCAACACTGTTCAAAATAGCCAAAACATGGAAGCAACCTAAATGTCCATCAACAGAGGAACGGATTAAAAAAATGTGGTACATATACGCAGTGGAACTCTACTCAGTCATAAAAAAGAGTCGAATCATGCCATTTGCAGCAACATTGATGATACTAGTGATTGTCATACTGAGTGAAGTTAAGTCAGACAGACAAAGACAAATGTAAGAGAGCACTTATATGCGTAATCTAAAACATGATACAAATGAACTTATATACGAAACGGAAACAGGCTGACAGGCACAGAGAACAGACATGGAATTACCAAGAGGGGAGGTGAGGTGGAGGAGGGATGGAGTGGGAGGTCGGGGTCAGCAGATGGACGCTATTATGTAGAAAGTGAATAAATAATACGCTCCTACTGTATAGCACAGGGAACTACACTCAATACCCTGTGATAAACCATCCCAGAAACAAGTAGAAAAACACTGAATATATACGTTTAACTGAATCAACTTGTTGTGCAGCAGAAATTCATACAACATTGTAAATCAACTCTCTTTCAATCACAAAGGTCATAATTATGTGGCAGGATATAGTTACTCCCACATTGGGGAAAATAACTCAAAATCCACCATATTCAGTTAGCAATAGTGGAGACAATATTGTTAATATGTTTTATATAATACATATAGTTGTGCCATACTTATTGGTATGTCCTCTGTATATTTTATGGCTGTGTACAGAGATGAAATATGCATAAATACACTGCAGATGACTTGATGTACCAAAATCGTATCATATAACTGTATCGATGCATTGCTCAGTTCACCTGAAACCGATTATACCATGCTTGACTCTCTGAAAAGCAATCATCCCCTCCAGAACAGTTCTCTCAGTACTAATCGATGAGAATAGAAACATCACTTGTCACTACTCAAGTGCTTTGGTTTGTATAAACTGTACAAGAGAGAGGTATGTTGACAGCTCCACCCCTTCTCCAACTCCAGCCCCATTTTTCTTTTCAACCCTCAGGAGCCTTTGTATTGATTACTATTAACTCTGAGATGCTTTCTATAGCAGAACCACTGAATTGTAGTCAGACTGTCTATAACCACTTATTCCTTAAGTCCTGTTTAAAATTCCATCTAGCTATCTACCTGGAATATCAGTATTGTCTAAGAAATAGTATTTAAAACTCATTATGAAACATGAACATTACTAGATAAACCCATTGATATTTTCAGGAAGTAAATGCCATTGTATCAATTTTATATTTGGCAAATGATGTTTATTTTACTCTGTGCTACCCATCATGTGCACACAAACCTACACATAGCCACACACGTTCACACAAAACAAGGAATGTTGAAACACTGTAGTTAGTAATTTTATATGTTTTACTGAGTTTATAAGTGGGATGAATAAAAAGACACCACATCTTAGGATGATAATAGAATACTGTCAAATACTATGGTTTAACAAGTTCAATTAAGATTGCTTTTTTACTGAAGTAAATATCTCTTTTCATACCACAGTTGATCTAAAATGGCTTTTCTCAATGAACTATATAATAGTACTGAGGGCTCAGTACTATTCATAACCATTGGCTATTTAGCAAAGAGGACTGTAATCAACAACTAACAAGGAGACGAATTAATAGTTGAATATATAACATAGTTGTCCTATGCTTACTTTAGGATCATATCAAACAAATATTGCAGGATCCATTGTGACAGATGCCCTATTAAGACCACTTAGTTGTTTAAAAAAAAAAAGTCAATTAGTCAAAGTCTTACATTAAAACTCAGCTTACACACTAGCATACACTTCACTGAATTTTAAACAAACTGAATAACATCTTTGAAATTGTGCCACCATTTATTTTGAACATTTAGTAAAAGCATGTCTAAGCCAGTAATTCAAAGAAAGTATAAAAATCAATTAGCCATAGACAGCTTGAAGTATATGAATATAACTTATTCAATAACTATAAATACTAAAGTATAGAACAACTTCTCGTTACTGATCTTTTCTATAACTCTTTCTAGAAGGGTAAACAGAATGAGTAAATTTCATTAATAAGAAAGAATTTTTTTTTTAAACTTATTACTTAGGAAAAGAGAACATATTTCTTCTTACCTGAATAGGATTTTGTGAGTGTGTGTGCACATTAGGAAAAAAGTAATCTTTAAGAAAACAGTGTAGTTCCTTTGCCATAGCTATTTACTTGCAAAAACAATTTTAAATTTGAAATAAAAGGCTACTCCCAGAATTTAAATGATACTTAGTCTGCTATTTAAAATACCTAGGGGAAAAAACTCCACTATATACACATTTGGTTCAAATTTTCCACAGTTTAAACTACCACCAAGCAAGTCAGATGCATAATTAAGAATCCTCAAGTTAAGGATGCAGTTCTAAACACACTTAAATGTAATCCTGGCCTCACCCCTCCCCCAGCATAAGGCATTTAAGAGGAATGAAATCTATCTTCTTTCTAAAAGTTAATTTGCACTCATTTTAGAGTATTTCTTCTGGGAAATTAAGGCAAACCTCTGAGGCCCGGAGCTTTGTCATTAGAAATTCTCTACCTGAGAAGCTGATAATTTATAAATACAAATTTTTAATAAGATTTATCAAGATCGGAAAATAGGAGAGCAACCTCTCTTTCACTTTAATCCTAATTTGTGTATTCGTGTCTGTGGGTTAGGGGGAGAGAGGGCAGAGAAGGAGTCACAAAAATAGAAATTTGCACAAGTACACCAGATCCCAGGCAGAGGAATCAGGAAGCCTGGAATGTCCTCCTGCTGGGCGTGCACACAGCCCGTGAAACGCGGCATTGTTCGGCGATGGCAGACCCCAGAGCACAGTGGACAGTGTTGCAAACGTTTTCATTAAATGAAGTTAGTAAACTAATCATGCTTCCAGGACTCTTCCTGACAGCTTGATTTCCTACCTGGTAAAGGCAAGCTTTTCCAACTCTAACCACCCACAGGGCAGAGACCGGCTTTCAGCTACTCTTGTGGCAAGATGCAGGCTGCCTGTATGCCACTGAGGCTGAGCAAACTTGATACTCTGTCTGAATAATGTCCCAATATGCCTGGGATTAAGAATAAATCTTTTAAAATGAAAAGTCAAGCAGGAAATATGTATAACATACTAGCCTTTGGGGTAAAACTCCTCCAAAAGGAAAGTGTTTTGACTCCATTTTAAAAGACTGCTGGGGAATGATACATGTTTTAGAAGGGCATCTTGTAAAAAGTATAAACCCGTCATAAAACTTGCAAAAGCAAAGATTTTTTTTTTCAATAAAATATATTTTAGACAAAACTCATGAACCTTCCTTGGAAAGACAGCCACAGTCAACCTCCTGATTGTTGTGTGAGAAGACAGTTAAACACCCCACTGAAGCCATGTTCACCATCCAAGGAGAGTCTTATAGGGAAGCATTGTGTAAAACATTTTTTAAAAGGAGAACAAAGAATAAAAGGTTTAAATTGTATTAACTAATACATAGGGAATTTACATAAATGGGGACACGAATAGTCACTGACAAAGTTTCAGGAAATCTTTGGAGAGAGAGCAACAAAACCCCAGGGCATCATATTATGACAACAAATAGAATATATTGGGATCATTTTTCCTATTAAAATGGGTGGTTTAGAGTTTGAACTATAAACTCATGAAATTAAAGCTCTCCGGGGTGTACTATGCTTATGGTAACATGTTCTTAAAAGCGTAAGTAAAAACACTTCATTTAAAAGCATCGTGTTTTCAGTGGCCTAGAACAGCTCTGCCATTGTCATCTAGTTGTCTACTCAAGTTTTGTGGTGTAGATTTGTCTTTGGTTTCTTTAGATGATCATGCCAATTCGGATTTCTAATTTTCATATATATAACAAAGAATTGTCAGTGCATGGAATAGCTGCTGTATTGTTGATTAGAAACATATTCAAGAGCTTGAAGGATATTTTATACAGTTACATGATAGTTGGATTTGAGATATCATCATTTCATTATAGGTGCATGTAATCATTCCATATAAGATTCAGAATTAGTGTGCTTTATCATCATCATCATCATCATTGTTTTCATTAAGATAAGAGAATCATGTATTAGGATAAAAATAGCTGTTTTCATAGGAAATGTATGCTTTGATATTAGAATAGTCTCAAGACATAAAAATTGATAGCACAGTAGTCAACAGAGAGATAGCATGGCCTCCAATATTTTCCTTACTTTGCACGCATCTAGTTGTTTTGTTGGGGGGATGGAATAGGAAATACTATTTCATATGAGTATCCATGTAATTAATCATAAGCTTTAATACATTACACCTTAAAATGGATCTACTTGTTAAAAACTGTTATTTTGATCCTTAGTATAGCTTTGAAAAGTACAAAAATTGCTATGATCTTTTTAAGACTGCAACTGGATAGTTTCAAAACAGACTGACTTTCAGATATCCTCTTTAATACATAATGTGTCTTTTAGTACTATAGAAAGATACATCATTTCCTATGTTGTGTGGGAACCTAGACTTCCTGAGAGGGCTATTCAGATTAGAATCATAAATCTTTCTCCTGAATATAGAAAGCCTGGTAAAACTTTCTCTCTCAATCAACCTATTTCATATTTTCTTTCCCAAGCAACATCTAAGAGGCAAGGGAAGAACTGTTATCAATCTCTAGTGCTTCTGACTCCTGTGTTTTTAATTTATATGCACATTTTAAAATTGCTGTATTAAAAATAGAAGAGAACTAGTTATCTCACAATACTGTATTATCAGAACTTTAATTAGGAGCACTGTGGAGAAATTTGCAAAACCATTCTCTTCTCAGTCAGGCATCCATTTAAACATTCCTTCCTCCTCAATCAAAATGTATCCAGTTTAAAGAATTTGCTAGTGACAGGTTCAATCAATAATTTAAGCACCGGGGCAGAGACATCTTCAGTCTGTTCAGTGCAACGCTCTATAGACATCCTATCTGAGAGGGAAGGGATTAAGAGAAGGTATTATGAGCCTTTTCATACAATCACTTATTCTGTAAGAGGTTGACATATTTTTATGGATGGCATCCTGCAACGCTGATAAATCAATCAGAATATGTTCTGAAGCAGAAATTACCTATATACAATTTAAGAACGTTGACATTTATAGGAGATGCGTATCCTTGACAGCATCTATTTTAAAAATGCAGGTGCTGCCATTTTTCTTGCCTTGCAGCCTCTTTCAGAAATTTTCCCTCTGCTTTTTCTCCATAGTCTTGTGCTCACTGAGTGCCTCTCATCCCATGGGGTCCAGTTCACACATAACATTCTGCAACCCTCCAGAACTTGATCAAGTATATTTGTCTCCTGGATTAGGCAGAATATTTACTGTTTCTCATTGCATTGTATTCCCTTCTACTAAAGGAAGATACTTTCCTTTACTTGTTATTACAGTACTAGTCCTCAGCAAAGTCATTGTTTTTCATATGCTCTCATACATATTTATTTAATGAATAAAAGAAACCAAGTTTTTCCCCATGATACAGATTCAGAATGCTTACACCAAATATGATGAGCTCAACATAAAATCACACAAACTATATATCTTATCAGCTATTAAATGTGGAAAAGTTTGAAGCATTTTAACATATTACTGAGAAAATTCAAGGTTGAAGAAGGAATTTGATGGGAGTGAGCACATTTGTAAGTGAGCTAGGTTCGTTTGGAAAGGCACTTTCAGTTATATCTCATTTGAAACTGTTAGCATCCAATAGACATGAGTATTTTAATTCTCACTTTTTATAGACGAAGGCATGGCACTCTCATCAGTTAAGAACTCTGTTAGTACGACTACAAACGCTCATTTTCCCAGTTACCCACTGTGAAGGTTTAGGGAATGTATAGTTGCAGAGGGAAATCCATTTTCCTCTCTCATGAGGAGGTCTTATCTTAGAACTATCAGAGTTATGGTGGATTCTTCTTTCTTCTGTCATGTCTTCTTGACTTTAGGAGCTGTCAGTGATTTTTAAAGAATATAAATCTCCCAAAGTAGGAGACACTGATCTGACACTGATCCCCCTGAGGACTAACTTATTAGCATAACCAACAGCAGGAATTTTGGTTTGTTATGCGTGATGCCAGAGGTAGTGGAAAAATTATGGATGAGTCTCTCCACTTGAATTTCAATTTTAATTAAACTACTTACTATTTCATTTGAACAAGTCAAAGCCACTACACTTTAGTTTTATTATTTGTGAAATTCTGGAAGCATTAATGTCTACTGAACAGAAGGCTGGGAAAATTTAAAAAAAATTATAAATGTGCAGTACTTGCCATACATATCAACCCAGTGAAGTGGAAGCATGAAATCTGATTAACACATATGGACAGGAAAGAGGTCAATCCTCTCATTTAGTGATGGCATTGGGAGGAGGGGCTTGGTAAGGACTCTACGTGATTACTGGCTTCAGATCTTCAATTTTTTGGCTTAAGTTACTTTATCCCCCCTCCCTTAAAATCACTTCAGTCTTCATAAGTGCAGAAAACTGACAGGAAGGGGTACAAGGCACATTTAATCCACTACATCAAAATGATGGCTCTATCAAAGATATTGATTTTTACCTGTGGATAAGTCAATTTAATTATGACACAAGTGATATCTCCTACAGTTATGTTTTTCTGTTCCCTACTAATTCATAGAAATCTACGGCCTTCAGATTAGGATATTACTCCTTACATTAGAAAATGTTAGGATTTAATGCAGATCATTAAACAAAGAGTCTGATGATTTTATTTAAATGACTTGCCCTAATTCTTCTCCTCTCTAAATATTCTTGCAAGTTGCCTGGAAATCATTTATCTCAATTAGCTAGCATCTGAGTGTCTGTAATATTAATAAAGTACTAAAGAATGCTAAAATAAAACAGTAGAGTAGTAACCTGTCAGAGATGGAATGATTTATTTTCTTAAAGTTTTAAAAGGCAAATAAACTTAAAACAGCCAAAAAAGGGGGGAAAAGAACTGTTTTGAGCCTTGGACAAAATGAGAGTGGCGTGTAAATAGGAAATAGCAAATGAAATTGATCCTTATTCCTGGTGGATCCTGTGTTTGTAAATTCGCCTAGACACTAAAATTTATTTGTAACTCCAACGTGACCAGTCCCTGGTCATGTGAGGGCATGCATAGAGGGGCAAAAGAATTGATGCCCCACACATATTCCTAGCAGAGGTCAAACTGTGACTTCTATCTTCCTGGTTCAGGTCTTGTAAACAAATATCCTTTTTGTGGCCTATTTACTGCCATGTTCCCACATTTTTATGCTTTGTGTTGGTTTGTTCACTATTTTAATTGGCCTCAAGGCATCATGCTGATGTGCTGCCTAGTGTTTGAAACTCAAAAACTTTGTGATGTGCCTTACAGAGAAAACACGTGACTCAGAAAATCTTCCTCCAGACATGAGTTATAGTGTTGTTGACCTTGGGTTTGATGCTTATGAATCAACAATATACATTAAATAAGGTATCAGAAAACAAGATTTATGGATTGATCAACTGATGAAAATGTTTTGAGCAGATGTACTCAAGAACCTACCCTTGCATTCCGATTTATAGAATATAATTACCAAGAGTAATGAGAATCAAGTGTGGGTACTACAACTGAGTCCTTTCATTCATTGTATTTTTTGCCACTCCAGTTTCCACTTGGAAAGCATTCATCCACATAGATTGTATGGATTGAAAGCTCCCTTCTAAGTTAGGTTTTACAAACATGACCGAAGGAAATGGACAAACAAAAGAGATGGGCTACCATTCAATTAATGTAAGATTTTTTTCTAAGGTATCAGCAATCAAGCATATAAAAAGGAGGACTGCAGAAATGGATACAGAAACAATTACATTCTTATATCCTTTTAAGGCTATTATTTCATCTCATTTTATCTCCATGTTAGATGTTTATAAGCACTTCTATTTTCAATCAACAAATAAACAAAGTGATGCTTAGATCAGGTAACATCTTTAAGAGAACATGATTGGTGCTGCTGCTGCTGCTAAGTCGCTTCAGTCGTGTCCGACTCTGTGCGACCCCGCAGACGGCAGCCCACCAGGCTCCCCCGTCCCTGGGATTCTCCAGGCAAGAACACTGGAGTGGGTTGCCAGTGCCTTCTCAGCCGTGGGTGGTGCTAAAGGAGTTTTAATAAGAAATCAGATCTTTTTTGGCTCAACGCACTTACAGAAGTGATTTGAACAAGATGAAAATTTATCTTCCAATGATAATAGATATAATTTTGGATTAATAAACTACTTACTAAGATAAGAAAAAATCCACGTCCATTAGTGAACACAAGACCAGGACTTCCCTTTTGGCTCAGTGGTAAAGAATCTGCCTGCCAATGCAGGAGACTCTATATGATCCCTGGCTGGGAAGATTCTCTGGTGAAGGGAATGGCAACCCATTCCAGTATCCTTACCTGTAAAATTCCACGCACAGATTAGCCTGGCAGGCTATAGTCCATAGGGTCGCAAAGAGTTGAACAAGACAGAGCAGACATGAAACCGCTGATGAAGATTATAATTTTGTACTGAATGATAAAGCCAGAATTTATTTCAGGCCAGAGACATGTGGTTTCTTAAGTCTTTCATATTAACTGTCAGAGAACATTAATTCCATTAAATATCTTCCAGATTTATGTGTTTACTCTGATTATTACCAAGTTGTGAAAAATAATATCCTCATTCTCCTAATAATATTCCAACATTTTATGGGTTCCATGGTTACTTTTAAGCATGATAGATTTTGAATATGAATGCGGACAAAGAGGAAAAGAGTAAATATAAATATAGATCAAGTAAAAAATTCAAAACTGTACTAAACAGGAACGATTTAAAGTATTTAACAAGCAATTCTCTCACACAACTAGAAAAAAAAGAACTGTGAATGCCCTTTGCCTCACAGCAAACACACACAGATATTTACATTTCTAGCATAGCATACGACTTATTTCCATTTTCTAACAAGTATTAATGGATTAATATTCCTTAACACTCGCAGCAAGCCAACATTTAAAGACACTGCTGCTGCTAAGTCGCTTCAGTCGTGTCCAACTCTGTGCGACCCCATAGACGGCAGCCCACCAGGCTCCCCCGTCCCTGGGATTCTCCAGGCAAGAACATTGCAGTGGGTTGCCATTTCCTTCTCCATTATTTGTAAAAGATAGAATTATAGTGTAAATGCTGGTAATTCTTGTGCAATCTGTCCATACAACTACAGGTGTGTGGCGTATAGCTATATTATATGACTTAAGGATTTCTTAACTTAAATTATAAGTAGAAACTATAAATTAAACTATAATTAAAAATTTTTATTTTTAAAGATAGTAGCCAAGAATTGGTAATGTAACTGTTATAGTAGTTAATATAAACTGACTCTTTGACAGCATTTTCTTTTCTTATATTTCTGGCCATTCTTTCTTTCATAGTCTTACTTCTCCTCCTTCTCTTCCTTGGACATAATTTCAAAGATGTAAGCTCTTACAAATAATTATGCCTCAAAACACTGAAGAACAGAGAAGGTCACGCTCATAAATGACTCTTGGTTTCCCCAAGTGGATCTAACTTTATGGAATTTCAATCATAAAAAAATATTTTCAGTTTATCATGAACATTAATCAGAAACATATCCAACTTTAATTTATGTAGTAGAAAAATGACCTTTACTTGGGAGTATTTAAAAACACTATGCTAGATTGCTACTTCTTGGAGCAGGTAATGGCAACCCACTCCAGTATTCTTGCCTGGAGAATTCCATGGACAGAGAAGCTTGGTAGGCTACAGTCCATGGAGTCACACAGAGTCGGACACGACTGAAGCGACTTAGCAGCAGCAGCAGCAGATTGCTATTTCTAACTTGGCTTGTTTTTCTTAACTTGTGCCTTGCAGAAGGTGATAGAGAAACTTTATATTTAAAGATGTCCTTTCCTCAATATTGTTGAACTTAACGTTCCTTGATCAGTCCTGAATATTCATTGGAAGGACTGATGTTGAAGCTGAAACTACAATATTTTGGCCACCTGATGCAAAGAACTGACTTGTTAGAAAAGACCCTGATGCTGGGAAAGATTGATGGCAGGAGGAGAAGGGGACGACAAAGGATGAAACGGTTAGATGGCATCACCAACTTGATGGACATGAGTTTGAGCAAGCTCCGGGAGTTGGTGATGGACAGGGAAGCCTGGCATGCTGCAGTCCACGGGGTCACAAAGAATTGGACACAGCTGAGTGACTAAACTGAACTGGACTGAAGAATAAGAATAGATAATGTTTGTGTCTGAGTACTGAAGTGGGGAATATAACAATATTAACAGAAACTAATAAGTGATGAGAATATATGTTGTGTACACAAAAATTACAAATATATAAAAGGGAAGGCAATATGTTTTCCTACTTGGTTTTTAAAAAGCATTATTGTTACAACTTGTGAAATATTCTGGGGAAGAAAGATGATTTTTTTTCATGCCTGTTTATTTTTAATCAAAGCACATGTATTTATCAGAAATAAAGAGGAAAAAAGAAAAATGTACAAGAGAAATTTTGTTTTAAATAATATCTGAAAATTGACATTGAACTCATTCAGAAAATCACAACCATTAGGCATAGACAGTATACTAAAAATCTAGACAGTATATTAAAAAGCAGAGACATTACTTTGCCAATAAAGGTCCGTCTAGTCAAAGCTATGGTTTTTCCAGTAGTCGTGTATGGATGTGAGAATTGGACTATAAAGAAAGCTGAGCACCGAAGAACTGATGCTTTTGAACTGTGGTGTTGGAGAAGACTCTTGAGAGTCCCGTGGACTGCAAGGAGATCCAACCAGTCCATCCTAAAGGAAATCATCCCTGAATATTCATTGGAAGGACTGATGCTGAAGCTGAGACTCCAATACTTTGGCCACTTGATGCGAAGAGCCGACTCTTTGGAAAAGACCCTGATTCTGGGAAAGATTGAAGGTGGGAGGAGAAGGGGATAACAGAGGATGAGATGGTTGGATGGCATCACTGACTCAACGGACATGAGTTTGAGTAAACTCCGGGAGTTGGTGATGGGCAGGAGAGCCTGGTGTGCTGCAATCCACAGGTTCGCAAAGAGTCGGATATGACTGAGCAACTGAACTCAACTGACTGAGGCATAGATAAAATTTGATAGCATTTATGTGCTTTAGTATAACTTTATTCAACTTCAACTAAAAGGAAATTACTAAGAGGGGACACAGTTTTAAAATGGTCATGGTGGTGTGAATTCTTACTCAAGCTACAAAATTCAGCATACTTTTGCATCTCTTCTTACGGATGTAAGACAGAATTGAGGGTTAGACTGACTGTAGATCAGAAGAAGCTGTCCATGTGGCTAACTGTCTTAGTCATAAAGAACAGGTGGACCAACAGCTGGCCAAAGACAGATAAGAACAAATAAGAAAGTAGTGGACAGAAATCCAGTCAAAAGGAGGGTGGAGAAGGATTCCTGAGCTTAAGGTCAAAGGTAAACTAATAACCCAGCCTTCTAGAAGTCAAATTACGACTAGCAATGATAATGATACATAATAATACTACTAACAAATCTCAGTTACTAACCATTTGCTGTCAGACAATGTGCAGAATACTTTAATATATAATATTAATAGATCCTCTTATAATAATTAATTCTGACCCCATGGATGCTAAAATTAAGTTTTAAATTTGGTATCCACCGAAGAAACACTAGCTGCCTGAGGTCTGTGATAAATACCATTTAAGTGCTCTTGACAGTCTCCTCAAAGAGGTACTATTTTTATAACTTACATTCTAAAGATAATCCTACTCGGCCCTGAGAGACCAGTGACTTCAAGTCACATAGCTCATAGCAGAAAATCTTGTCATTCAAAATCAGGCAGTCTACCTCTAGATTCTATGGCTCTTAGACTACAGCTTGCTTCAAAATCAACCTGTTAAACACATACTGTTGGGCCCTATAGTCTGAGCTACTAAGTCAGCGGGTCTGGAGTAGGACCCAAGGGTCTGCATTTCTAACCACTCCCCAGTGATGCTGCTGCTGCTTGGGGATTCACACTTTGCGAACCACAACGCTATGCTCGTTCTTGGGTGCAGGAATATCATTTAAATTCTCTGTAAAATGTATAAAGTAAATCTTCCTTGTAGGATCACTTTGAAGATTAAATAAATGATCACATGACACTGTGTCTGGCACACAATCAACACTAATTACTTGAAAGATATTATTGGGCAATAGAGTTACAAAAGTAATATTTGAATTAGATTGGATGTTTAAAAGAGTAGAAAAGTGGAAACAATCATGTCATAAAACTGTATTTTTTTTCAATTATAACTAATGCTAAAGGTTTATCCTATGACCTTGTAAGGCAGAAAATCTTGCTTTGACCTCTGGTTGTTCCTTTTTTTTCTCTGACTTGTATATAAGAAAAATTATATCATTCACCACAACACAGGAAGGCTGCAAAGAATAACTTGTAAAATTATTTTATAGCACTTTGGGAAAATAATGGAGTATATAAAAGCTAATAATAAATTTCACCTTCCTCAGAGAACATTGTAAATTTTCAATCTAAGCTGATTTACTGCTAGACCTAAAGTGCTAAAGTTATAGACCAGAATTTTCTTCTTGAAAAATCAGTACAGTTAGGCTCTCTCTTTTGATGTATCATCAATATAATTTATAATGTCTAATTATCTACAACTCTGAAAATATATTCAATTTCCTTACTTTCAAGCACAATGATTATGTGATAAAATTTTGTTGGCTCAGAATAATAAAAACAGAAACATGAAAATCCAGATAAACCACACGTTAAGTTCTTTCAAAAGGGAAAATCAAACTTGAAGTTTTGAAAAACTTGAAGCATCCCTTTAAATTTTTGAGACTGCAATGAACTTTAGGTGAATGTTCCTTGCCTATTATCCTTTGTAAGTAAGGAAGATTAGCCACATGAACAGACATATCTTTCAGCAGCAATAGCATTAGGAAACACGTGTTTTCATAAAGAAGAAAGTTGATCTACTGGGGTCTGTTTGAAAGTGGTGTGGCCTGGTGGACAAGGTGTCAGAAGTTGTGAATTTTAATCCCCCCAAGTACTGATCCTTGCTACTGACTTGTGTGGCCTGAGGCAAGTGAGTTAATTGTTTCCTTTGGCATTTAAATGCATCTTTTGGAAAAATGGATGAAATAACATCAACTTACCACAAATAATTAAGTTCATAATTTTTCTTAACCTATATCAGAAAGCACATCTTAGCTATTATGAACTTTGTATATATTTTCCATCATTGTAAACATTTGAGAGGAACTTTTTTGAAGGCCAGTGTGAAATGAGACTAACAACAAAGAGAGCTTAGAATTACTAACAAAACATATTTGTAGCCTAATGGAATCACACTGTTTTAAAACAGCATGTTACCCTATTGGATTATTGTTCTTTTCTCAAACTAAGGATAATCTCAGAAACTGTTAGCATTCTAGTATAAAATTTTTGAGTCTTTGCTTGTTTCCTATAATTCTCAGCTTTTAAAATTTTTTTGCACTTAAAAAAAAAATAAGCCAAAGTGCAAATAAAATAAACCAATGGTAAAGTTTGTGCTATTTGGATTTACCAGGACATCCTTTGTAAAGCTATTTTTTAAAACTTAATTGGCTAAGCAACAATATCTCCTTTCCAAGCCTTTCCTTTTAATATATCATCCTCCAACATGGATGACTTTTAATGCCCATTTAGAAACATCCTTTCTTGGCTAATTCTGTTGCCTGTTTTCAAGGAGAAAAGCAGAGCTGACTTGTGTTAGTCAGTGGTGCCCAAGCCTTTTTAAATGAGAATAGGATACCAGACTAAATAAATCAACCTTCCTTTGCCTGAGTAACATCTGAATTAGCCACAGTATAAAACAGTCAAGGATAATTAATGATATGCTTTGAGTCAACCCTTATTCACTTCTAATTCAAGCATACCTACATCTTTTTAAAATGTAGCTACAAAGAAAATTACAGTGAAGCTCATCATCTTAAATTTCTTGAAGATCTTATCATCTATTATAACTTTTATAATATATTTTGGCAAGATAACTTGCTTCACTCATACTCATTTCTCTGTTTGTTTACTACTCACCTTTTGTTACATGTTTCATCTCATTTCTAATTCTGCCTTAGAAAATCTGATTTCTGTTCATCCAGTTTGTTTCTACTTTGCAAACTTTCTTATGCGCTCTGAGAAGAAAAGGACTCAGGCAGAAGATGAGAAGGAATGGTAGGAAACATTAGATATTTTCATTGTTTTACATGAAATGCTATTTTAAATTTTTTATAAAGGCCATTGCTTTCCAAAGGTCTTAGCCCTTTGGCTAAGTGTGAAGTTCTGTTTCTGACGAAAAATGTACTAGATTACATTAAACTTGGTTTTGAGAATCTCATTTCATATTTGGCAACTGATTGTGATTTTTCATTGCTAAATTTCCTTCTAGTCTAGTCTTGCTTTTGAGTTCATTTATTGTACTTTTAATCAGATACCTTTAAATAAAATCAATTGTTTATAACCAATCATAATAGTAATATAAAAACTATTATAAAGATCAAGGGAGAATGTAAAAAAAAAATAATGAAATCTAAAGCATGAAAGAAAGAAAATATTTAAATCACCAAGATGATTGAATATGCTAATTGCTTAAAAGTTTTATCTTTAGGATTGGAAGAAAATTAAGAGGTCTTTTATAAATATTATATATAAATACCGAGAGTTTTTAATCAAAATCTATAGAAGTAATCAAATTTCACTGATTTATGTATTGTGCCACAGTACTTACTTAAATAGCAAAGATTACATCATATTTTACTTTGCACATTTCTCAAAAAGTGTTTCATGAAATAAATGTGCATCAGAATATTTACAAAGATTATTAAGATAAAAGTGTCTGGATGTCAAATTTATTTTTTCAAAAAATAAAATATCTTTTCTGTAGAGCTACTCAGAGCTGTTAACTCATTAATGTACTTTATGAAAGTGTCAGTATGAGAAGAAGGATATTGGATATTTTATTTCCCAAAATTATTTGGCCAATCTATCCCCCATTTTTCCTAAGGGAGCCTTACAGGAATACTGTTCTCTGTGATACTAGTTTTGCAAAATTTAGCCCTAGATGCAAGTTTTCTTAAAAGCAAAGAAGATTCTGCTCCTTTTTTCACTTATTACAATTATAACTTTGTAGATTTTAATCAATTTCACCAACATATGTCAATAATTTTAAAAGTTACCAGTTCAACTGAAATAGTGAGATCATTAAAAGCATAAGAGTTAGTTTTCACTTTATCAGTATTCTTAATGACTTTCTGGGACTTCAATACTGAATTGGGCACTTTAACCACGACATTATTTTAACTCCCAAGGTGGAAAGTCATGTTTTATTTTACGACAGAATTCTAAAACCATTTTTATTTATTAATTCAATAAGTATTTCTTGAGATCATAGTACTTGCCAAGCATGGATGTATGCTTTGGAGATGGATCAGTAAATATACTGCTTCTGTTCTGTTTTTTCCTACGTAAGGACACGGGCATTAGTAAATTTATTTCAGAAATTATTTAATTGTAATAAGTGTTGATAAACAAACTTGCACATGATGATTTATTTTATGTGTCAGCTTGACTGGGCTAAGGGATTTCAAGAGCATCCTTATTGTCTTTTAAGGACTGTGTCTGAAAACAAAGGCCATGGCTGATTTCATATGCCATCTCCTCATAGGCCAGCAAACCTTGCTGCTGCTGCTAAGTCGCTTCAGTCGTGTCCGACTCTGTGTGACCCCACAGACGGCCGCCCACCAGGCTCCTCTGTCCCTGGGATTCTCCAGGCAAGAACACTGGAGTAGGTTGCCATTTCCTTCTCCAGTGCATGCATGCATGCATGCTGGCACTTCAGTCGTGCGTGTCCGACTCTGTGAGACCCCATGGACAGCAGCTCACCAGGCTCCTCTGTTCATGGGATTCTCTAGGCAAAAATACTGGAGTGGGTTGCCATTTCCTTCAGCAAACCTTACTGGAAATTAATTGGTATAGTAAGAAGAAGAGCAAGCTCAGCCTTTGTTGGAATATTAACTCCACGGAAGCAAATGTGGAGAGAATGCCTGAGAGCAGGACACCTAAGAAATTGCTATGTATTAAGCAATAGCAGGTCAGCCTCAAAGGCTTCAGGGAAACCGCTGTGGGGCCCATAGCATATTAACAGGAAACAATGGGAAATAGCAGCCATTCATGAATCAGCCTAGTGTGGAAGTCAGCGCAAAGGGAGGTTCTGACTTTCTGCAAAACAAAAAGGCAAAGAACAGAGTAATGTTATGTTTTGTCAATAGTGCCTGCAGCAGCAAGCTGAAGGATATTGTTTTCTGTTGGAGTTTTAAGTCAATCTCACACAGAGTGAAGTGAAAGTCGCTCAGTCGTGTCCCACTTTTTACGACCCCATGTCGTACACAGTCCATGGCGTTCTCCAGGCCAGAATATTGGAGTGGGTAGCCATTCCATTCTCCAGGGGATATTCCCATCTCAGGGATTGAACCCAGGCCTCCCACATTGCAGGCAGATTCTTTACCAGCTGGGAAGCCCAAGAATAGCAGAGTAGGTAGCCTACCCTTTTCCAGAGGATCTTCCCGACCCAGGAATTGAACTGGGATCTCCTGCACTGCAGGTGGATTCTTTACCAACTGAGCTACCAGGGGAAGACTTACACATAGAAAGTGGTTGCAAATACTTTTTTATTTTTCTTAAAATAGCGTATGACCCACTGCTCACATAGAAACTTCCAGTACTTACAATCCAAATCTGCTAGTTAACTCAACACTTATTTAGAGTGCCTACTATGCTGGAAGCATTTTTCTAGCTATTTGATTATCATCTATAAACAAAATAAAGATCTTTGTCCCAATGTGGCTTTTATTTTAGTCAGAAAGACAGAAAATAAACATAATAGCTAGGGAAATAATGATGATGTTAGATGATCATAAGTGCTGTTAAAAAAAAATAAAGTGGATCAATATAGGAGGATTAGAGTTTGTGGAGTGGTACCATGTTGAGGTATTAAAGGCCATCGTATGTAATAGTTATTCGAAAACTTGGAGGTTAGTCCACAGAAAATCTGAGGAAACTGAATTTTCTCTGGAGCAAAGAACAGAGTGGAATCTGCCTACAAAGCCATAGCAAGGTGGCTGATGGTGGAAGCGGACGCCACGACCTTGAGAGCAGTAAAAAGGAATGCTGAGGTAACTAGACCAGTCATACAAGGCCTCATAGGAGTCTTTAAGAAAAAAAAAAAAAACAACTTTAATTTTGAAAGGAATTTAGACACAGAATTCATTCACATGCAAAAAATAGCACATTTCCTCATACCCTTCACTCAGCTTCCCTTAATGATATTATTCAATATATAAGTATAGTACCAAGACTAGGGAATTGATATTCGTACAATAAACTAAACTACAAATTTCCAGGAGACTTCCCATATATTCACTTGTGATCATTGTCATTTGGTGTAAAGTTGTTTGAATTTTATTGTGCATATAGTTTTGTATAAGCGCCACCACGGTCAAGGGACAGAGCTCCTCCATCATTTCCTATAACTCTCTCCAATTATTATTACATGCTTACCCCACCCAAAGACTCTTATAACTACCTGACCTTGACTTGAAAGGTGTTGACTTTAGTTTTGAGTGAGATTGGCTCCTATGAACAGTTTTGAGCAAATGTGTGACATGATCTGCTACAACATGATGATGATGATAATATAAATATAGGTATAGATATTTCTTATGCAATTATAATTCAAAAAAAGTTCAAACCTAATAGAATTTTGAAAGAATAAGAAAAAGAACACATGTAATTCTTTTTGGTGGATAAGGGTAAGGATCATTCCAATTGTTTTGAGAAGAGAGGGGAGGAGACACATCAGAGGTGGAAATAGATAGAAGTGAGGTAAAGCTACTGAAACCTTAACAAGACATGAAGGTGACAGGGACCAGGGTACAAAAGTTCTATAGGCAGATCTTCCTTGAATTTACCATGGGGCTACACCCAGGTAAACCCATTGTTAGCTGAAACGTTGTTAAGTCAAGAATGCATTTAACACACCTACCCTCCCAAACATCATAGTTTAGCCTAGCTTACCTTAAATGTGCTCAGAACCCTTACATTAGCCTATACTTGGGTCAAATCAGCTAACAGAAAGCCTATTTTATACCAGAGTGTTGAATATTTCATGCAACTTATTGAATACTGAAAGAGAAAAATATGAGAAATATGAAAAATATGATTGTATGCGTACAGAATAGTTGTAAATGTATCAGTAGTTTACCCTCATGATCACGTGGCTGACTGGGAGCTTCGGCTCACTGTTGCTGCCCCCCTTCATGAGAAAGTATCTGATCACATACCATTCATCTGGGGAAAGATTAAAATTCAAAATTCACAGGACAGCTTCTACTGAATGTGTATTGCTTTCACACATGGTAAAGTAGAAAAAACACTTAAGTCGAACCATTTTAAGTTGAGAGGACCATCTGTATGGAGAAGAAGCTAGATTTTTATTATTTTCTGAAGGTAGAGCTCTTCAGAATATTGCATGTGGAATCTAACAGAAAGAAAAGAGGCAATATGCCACAAGTTTCTCAATATGTTGGTCCTTCAAAAAGCTTTTCTGAACTTACATAGAGGTGGTGCTATACAGATAGGAACTTTTAAATCATTTCAGCAATAATTTCAGGATTCAGTAGACATACAATTATAAATAGATTTATCCATTATATAGCCTATCCTATTTTTTAGAGTAAATGTAATATCACAGAAGGAAATAATACTAATCAGAAAACTAAATATATAAAGATTATTTTCTATTTGATCAGTGCAGAGAAAAGTGGTTTCAGGTATTTATTACTATCTGCTGACTCTCTTTTTTTTTTTAATTAAGTAAAACAAATTGCATAGTGTGTTTCCAAAACATTTTAACAAAAGTTTATAGAGATTTATCTTGTTATTAAGTATAGGATCTGAATGATTAAAATTAAAGATATAATTAAAATTAAAAATTTTATTTAATAATTTAAATTTTGTTTAATATTTTAATAATTTTTATTAAAATTAAAATTAAATTAAAATTAAAGAGATAATTTTTTCTTTTTTTATTAATTTATTTTTTAAATTAAAGGATAATTGCTTTATAGATTTGTGTTGGTTTCTGCCGAACGTGAACATGAATCAGCCAGAGGTATACATATGTCTTCTCCCTCTTGAATGTCCCTCCCACCTTCCTTAGTGTGGAGAAACATAAATTTAAAAGGCAAAGGAAAAAGTGAAAATACTGTTCATCATTTTCTAGTATTATTTTTATCAAACTACCGATCAATGGTGGAAAATGCAATGGCAACCCACTCTAGGCTAGTACTCTTATCTAGAGAATCTCATGAACAGAGGAGCCTAGTGGGCTACAGTCCATGGGTTTCAAAGAGTCAGACACAGCCAGCAACTGAGCACATACACACATATCAATGGTCAGAACAAATGGGTATGCTTGGTATTGTTTATGAAAGCTCCAATTAAGAAAGGTTTTAAATCGCATTCCTTCCTTGTGATTTCTAACCCTAAAATTTATAGTATATTTAAAATATGGGAGTAAAGCAGCTATTCCAACTCCTCAGTGCAAGACCACGAGCCCACTGTATTACATGCTTTTGCTACTGTTCAAAGAATAACATCATAATTTTTTTTAATTTCAAATAAACTCCATCACCTATAATTTTAAATACATTTTCTCAATTTTTAGTTTCTTTTTAGCCATAAACTTTTCTATTAATTAACTAAATTCAGTGCCTATGACAACATGAAATGAAGCCGGTATTTAAGAAAATTCACAGAATAGGCATCTCACTAAACTGCTCTTATTTACTCAAAATAATACCTTAAAATTTACATTTTCACAAGAAATTGACAATTGATCTTGACTTCCTTTGTAAGTATAGCTTTCTAATAAATGTGTATATACACTTTAAAGCTCGAACTATAATGCATGTCCTCATAGAGGCTAAGGGAACAAAGCAATGCATTAATGATTAAAGGCTGTCCTAAGCCAGGCATGTCTTTTTTGAGAATGTTCATCTTTTATTTTACAAATGCAACTTTGATATGGGGGGAGGACATAATGTGGGTGTGAATTGTATCTTTCAATTTCATCGATCCATTCTTTTCGAAGTATATATATATGTATGTATATATATAAGTGTATTGAATTTGTCTCACTAATGAACTTGAGAGATTTTATACCTAAAATGATGTATAGTGAGTACTGGGAAAAAGAAAAAAGGGATAAAATATAGCATATAATTTATAGCTATTAACTGGGAAAACTTTGCCTTTTTCTTAAAAAAAAAAATGTAAGTCCATAACTTCTGCTGGGATCAGAAGTATCATTTGCAGAACTCTTTTAACCAGTGTTTCAGCTCTCCACTTGCCAATACATAAATCTTTTTCTATTGCTTTGAATAGCTAAATGGCATCTGGCCATGGTGATCAACTGAACTGGGGGCAGAGAGAAGTAAAATCAGTCTAAAACAAACCAGTTAGAAGAATTGCATTCTATCAATATTTCCCCTAAAGTATTTTCATCTTTATACTAATATCTTACATGAAATATATATGATATATTACATTAAACATTTATGTATTCTTGCCTGGAAAATTCCATGAACAGAGGAGTCTGGCAGGCTACAGTCCATAGGGTCACAAAGAGTTGGATAAGACTAAAGTAACTTAGCATGCACACATGCAAACATATATTTACATAAATATAAAGTCTTAAAGATGAACAATGAATTCCCTGCAAACCATATTGTACCTATTGTTGACATCTATTAAGAGCATGAAAAACTTGAGCAATATTTTTTAAATATAAATAGACAAAAAGTTCAATGTTTTCTAGTGATTGCAGACCTTGAAAAATACCCAAGAATTAGAAAAAAATGCTGAAGGAGCAGCTGGTAAATGGAATCTGAACTTTTTAACCAAATGTATTTTGCATCTGCACTCTACTTGAGAATTTTATTCTTTATAACCACAAATAGCCAAAAATATGAAATATTCTCTCTCCTTTTGGAATTTAGTCTAGCATAATATATCTTTAAATATGGTCTAAACCAGTCTTGGAATTCAACATTTCTCAAAGAATTCAATGAAACATTAATTATCATTGTTCTTGGCAGGCATACACGGAAATTTGGAAATGACTTGCAGTATGAGAAATACATAGAATCATATTTACTCTGCAAATATTTCATATTTTTAAAAGAAATGATCCTAAAACTATGACATGTTTTTGCTCTATACTTTACATTTCTGAATAGACAATCTATAGAAGCCAAAACTCAAAGTAAATTCATTGCTTTCTTTCTCTTAGGTTATATGTATCAGTTATTTTTATTCATAATGCTTCATTTAAAAAGACAAACAAAATAATGTGATTAATAATAAATATACATAATATCTTTAAATATAAACATCCTGAGATACTTGAAACAGTAAAATGCCTCACATATTTTTCTATTACACTGAGTATACGGCTATAATATTAATCAATTTAAATTTTCATCCACATAAAACAGTATCATGTTGTAAAAATAAGGCATGTCAATGGATTAACTCCTTTTACATAAGCAAATGAACAAAAATTCAAATTTTTATTAAAATAAAAGTGGTATTTGTGTACCATTATGGATTGTACCTGATTGCTTAATACATTTATCTCCATAGTTACGTGAGAGTTGAAAGAGCATGGGCTCAGTCAACAGATCGATGTGTGTTTAAGTAGAATTGTACCCTTTACTGACAATGTTACCTTGGAGAAATTACTTAATGTCTCTGATTTATGGTTTAATTAGATTTATATCACCTACATTCAGGGTGAAGACATGCAAAACATATGATATGCTGTCTTCATAACAACACATGATATACTGTCATAGATTTTAGTTACCATTCTCATCTTTCATGTTCAGTGTTAATATATGATAAATTAATTTGGCCTAGAATTGTCATCATGATTGAAACATCTATCACTTATTAAAAGTTATTATATTAGTCTCCTTCTTTAAAGAAATGACCGTGATCTATTTGAGAGGTTAAATAAATCCTGTAAATAAGTATTTTTCTCCACAGGTTCTAATTCAAGAGAGTTGATTTTCATTTTGCCTTTTTTTTTTTTATTTCCTCTGTTTGTTTTTTAATATAGGAGATTCTGAGGTAAAACTAGGAAAAACAAACAACAACCCAATTGTCTGACAAGAGTATTTCCAGAACTTTGATTATTGAACTTCTAAAGACTTCCGCATTTTCAAGAGCAAAATGGTTAGATGTGATTCTGTATGTCTAATTGCTTAGATCTAAGGCTGAACTTTTTGTTTCATAATCCCAGACAACTAATTCTACATTTAATGTTTCTAACAATTCTATGAAAGATTGTTCTTAATGTTTGCTATCTATGCAATCTCATAAGAAGGGCTATAAAACTTACTTGGATGAACATGACTAATCCTTCTTGTCAAGTTTGCAATCTTATAGAAGGATATCACCAAGCATTCATTGGGAGAAATTTTATCCTGGGGATCAGCTGAGGCTTCACACAGAAGTGGTATTAGAGACAACATATGGAAATAACATAGAATAGAATTTTTATATCCAGGAACCATCCCAGGAAAGACAGCAGTAGAAAAAATAAAAGCCTAAGTAATGGGCAGTCATGAGAGTTTTGGGGTCTTTTAAGGAAACTCTGATATAGTTAATGAATTTTAATTTCATGGTCCTTCACAGAGTAGATAAAAGCAAGGACACAAAAGAGACCACCGCCACCAACAATTAGTAATATTTTGGTAATATATGTGAGCATTACTGAGTCCTAAATCAGAGTGGAAGATACACAGATTGGCCAATAAATATGAAAGAAGGATTCAACTGACTAAATGTGTGAGAATAGTTAGGTCAATAAAGCTTATATGGTTCTAAGCAAAGAATAAAGGGACTCTCACTATTGGGGAAAAGTGACTTGGAAGAACTGATTCAATAGGGAAGATGCTGAGTTTGGTTTTGGATAAAAATCAATCAAATTTTTAGCTTTAACACAAAATCAAATGTCCTTATTAAGGAATGTGTGACTAGAAATATGAAACTTCAGTTAAAAGACCTTAAAAACTGGAAATGTTCGATGAAACTGGATAGAGGAGATTTTACTAAACTGGACAATGTTGGTGGCTAACCCAGCCTCCATCCTCATCTTATTACTTTCTGGCACAAAATCCTTGAAGTAACCATAACCTTCCCCCACCTCGTAGTCATAACCCTCAGAAATCTGACTCTTCCAGTTTCAGGAATGGAGGTGTGATTATTTCAAGACAGTGAATAGTGGAGCAATGAGCATGCGACTTGATTCTAATCAATAAGATATGATGTAAAGTCGGCAATGAAAAGTCTAGGGAAAAAATATCCTCTCATCTAACAGAAAACACAGGAAGGCAATTTTTCTTCCAGATATAATACCTGGGATTGCCACAAATTACTTCCAGCTCCCAAGGTTGAAGCTGCAGGGATTATGGCAGAACAGAGAAAGAATCTGGGCTCATTCTGAGATTGTTGATTTCTGATAAAAATATATCCGAAACACATCCTATCTCTGGACTTCCTACCATGTAGAATTAGACACATTTTCCTACTGTTTGCACTGTTTCAATTAGGGGTACCTATTCTTATACACAAATGTCTTCCAATTGCTAAAGACATTTAAAAAGATTTGAGATGCCACAGGTTCAAAAATGGAGATAATACTGGCTATTGAAAGGTCATGTCTTAAATTGGGAAAAATAGGGATTAGAAAAGGGCAGGGGTGATATATCACTGAGCTATAGAAAGGCAGACTTTCTAGAATGAGTCATGATTAATAAAGCACTTGTTTCAGGGAGATCAGGAAAGGTGATAATTGAGAAAAAAAGATCATTAGTTTGGAACCTGGAAGTTCCACAGTGTGAACTCTAAGAATATTATTTCCATACCAGTACCACAAGGGGAAAAATGGGCAAGGACTTTATGGTGAAAAAGCATACATGGTAGATGTTGCAGTTCATTAAGGAAATGATTAGATTTCTTTATTAGTTTGGATTAAGGAAAGGAGGTAAATGATAGGGTAACTTGAGAAGATTTATTAGGAAAGCACTTCTGTTTGTGTTTTAGTTGGGAAGATGTAGGTATGTGTGTTAACAAAAGGAACAAGTGAAATGGTAATTCAAAGATATGTACCATAAAAATAGGCAATTGACAAAATAATCAAACATTCCTTTAAGCATCTGTGTTCACCAGTGCGCCTTAGATGGGAATTTTCTTCACTTTCAAGTTTCTGTGGCAATCTCGTTCACCCTAGAGTTGTAGTTGAATCTGTTATCAATGATTTTCATGAATTTACACGTCCACCATGATTTTAGCAATGAGATTTAGACTCAAATTGACAGTTTGCTTAATAGTTTTACTTGGATATCCCAGAATGACTTTGATTACAAAAGACTCAAACCTGAACACATCACTTTTTTTCACAGTCTTGTATTTTCCCACATTTCCTCTCTCTTATTAGAAAACTGGGTTACCCAGGCTTCTCTCTCCTCAGGTGACCTGTTTCCATAGATTTCATATCCTATGTGTTTGGGGAGTTTACGCTTTTCTCCTCAGTTTTATGAAACTGGTCACAGGCAATTCCCTGTAGTCCAGTAGCTGGGGCCCTGTGTCCTCACTGTCCAGGGCCCAGATTCAATCCCTGGTCAGGAAACTAAGAACCCACAGGCCATGCTTGTGGCAAAAACAAAACAAAACAAAACAAAAAACAACTGGTCTCAATAAAGCCATTATCACTTCTTGAATTGAAAACTCTAACAGTTCCCATTTTTAAATCTCTAACTTTCCTCTCATCCCAAAGATCTTTCAACTGTTCGTTTTAAGACATTCAAAGCCAACACCTTGCTCCACAAAAACATACCTCCCACATACACGTAAATCAAGTTTAAGTTCCTAGGATGGGATATGATGTGATTCTACAGTACTCGGCCCCAGGCTGTGCTGTGTCCAATTCTCTGCAACCCCATGGACTGTAGCCCACCAAGCTCCTTTGTTGATGGGATTTTCCCGGCAAGAATTCGGCAGTAGGTTGCCATGCCCTCATCCAGGGGATCTTCCCAACCCAGGGATCAAACCCAGGTTTCCTGCCTCTCTTGAAATGTGGGGAGATTCTTTACTGGTGAGCCACTGGGGAAGCCTGTCCCAGGCCTATTTCTCAGGTAACATTTTCCACTTCTTCCTGTGCCTGCCCCAGTTCATATTTCAGCCATACCAAAATACTTGCCATCCTAGCTTACATCTGTTTCTTACTTTTAGAACTTTGTTAGGATATTGCCTTATTTCAGATTCATCATTCATCTCATCTTTTATGTGCCTAATTACCTCCTAATAATTCTGCGTACGTGCATGCTCAGTCATTAGGTTGGGTCTGATTCTTTGCGACCCCATGGACTGTATGGCCCACCAGGCTCCTCTGTCCATGGAATTTCCCAGGCAAGAATACTGGAGAGAGTTGCCATTTTCTTCTCCAGGGGATCTTCCCATCCAAGGATCAAACCTCAGTCTCCTGCGTTGGCAGGCAGGTTGTTTACCACTGAGCCACCAGGGAAGCCCAATAATTCTCCTAGTTCCACCTTAATTTTATGTGCTCTTTAGAATTATTCCCTATCCTCTCAAGCTGAACTTTTTCCAGTGTCAGAGGCAGATGTCTGTCAACCTCTATTGCCTTATCATGATTTCTTGTTCTTGAATTTTTCTTCCTTATCTCCTAAACTGGGAGCTGTTTGGCAATAATGACTGGGACTTATATACCTTTGCAACTATCTCCATTATTTAGAAAAGTACTGGCACAGAATAGATTTTCCAGAAAAACTTATTGAGTGGTGCTGAATTATTCTTATTAAGAGTTGAAGTCAGCAAGTACTATCAGCCCTACATACTACATGCTAGCACTTTCTCTTATTTACGCAGCATATTTTATACAGAGAGCATCAGTAAGAACTTCTAGACATCAGAACTGATATCAGAGGAACCTCGGTTTGATATCATCAAGAAAGAACATTCACTGTTTCAAAGAACATTAAACTAATACTATTTTCTGATGATTTCAAACATAATAAGGGTCAAAATAAATAAATCATTAAAATGTTAGCAATGAATTACTGAAGGAGCCCAAAATGTTCTTTACTATAGATCTTATTTAACTTTCTTAAATGCTTCAAATTTCTGTCAAAGTAAAGTAATTGAAAGTATGTCCACGGCATCATAGAAAGTGCAGGGTGGCAATTGACATGCAGTATATTTGTACATAAAATAATTGAACTGTCATAGTTCATGGAAATGATGGCAACTTTATTGTATCCTTTGCAAGCTCTTTGATACAACCTAGTGGGAGAGTCAAAGAATTAGATCAGCAGGGGCCCAGATTTATTCACTAGAGGGTGACAGTATAGACAGCTATATCCTATGTCACATTAAACAGATATGGGGGCCATTCAAATGTTAGTTTATCTTTGTCACAAATAGCTTTAAACTTCAGAGTTTCATTAGAAAATGGAAAATTGTAACTTAATATCTTATTTTTTTTAGCATATAAAATAAGTAGTTGATAATAGGATTTAATGAGTTGCAAAAGTTTATTTTATACTTTGCTGAGATTTCTTTAAGTTTTTGAGTACTCAAAACTGTGTTTCCCCAATTATAAAATAAACTCTTACTTTCATAACTGAATTGGAAGTTTTCACTGGGACTTTTAGCTTAGTGCGATGTTTCTTGGCCACATTAAAAGCTTCAATCAGTGTGACCGACAATGCAGAAGATGGACTAGTTGTAACAATTCCCCAATCTATGTGAAAGCTCTGTCACTTTCTCAGAGGGGTTCCCTTTGCAGAGTCAGTATTCATATGGTTTTACCTGAGCACACCAGCCACAGGGCCTGAGGAAGAAGTAAAGAGAGATTGTGGTTCTAGTCTATCCTTTCAGTAAGTGACTTTTGCTAGTATGTGGGTCTAATTTATCCTCCTGAGATTTCCCATTCTAGTATTTCTAAATGATCTTGTACATTTCAGGGTTTTAAGTAACCTTATTATACTCTTGCTTTTACATCATAGGCAGGGAATTAGAAAAGCTGTCTTTGTACAATATGACCCACTTCCCTAAAGACTTCTTAACTCGAAGAAGCAAAATCCATTTAACCAGCCAAGGCTAGCACTCTGATAATAGCTGCTGCCTGTGGGATGGCCAGGTCCATCCAGGACACAGGCATTCACATTGATTCCAGATAATCCTAAATCATCAGATTTAATTCACACTTCTGAGAAGGTGTTATAAACTAATCTTGTCCACTGCAGTAGGATTTTTCACAATTATGAGTCAACTAGATTTTTATATTTGTTCTATCTCACCAAAACAATCAACATAAAGGAGCTCATAATTTTTCTTTTCCTTTTCATTATTTTCAATGTTAAAATAACTTCATTGGCAATGTATGAATAATATTTTTAACATAATATTTATAACATTAACCATTTCCAAGATGTAGAAAGTCATTTTATAAGGTTTGCTTGTATAAAATTTGAAAATAGCCTAATGCTATTTTTAAGATTAAATCTGATATGCTTTAAGAGAAAATAAAGCACTGACATTTTTTCTATTCTACTTTCTTTCCTTTAACTATTGTTCTGATAATTATATGTCTGAATTTATGTAATTATAAAGTTTATATATATATTTTTCTGGAATTTATAATAGCTTAAAATATATTTCCTAAAGTAAAGAAATAAAGGATGCATAAGTTTTAACTTGATTCAAAGTTTTAAAAAAGACCAAACATGAACTCATTATTGCTAGGATTGACATATCTTTAAAAAATGAAATAAAAGTGAATCAAAATCATTACAGATACTGGCATTCTGGTATGGTGTTTCTTTTTTAAAAAACTTTTCTCTAGGATTATCCAACCATACTTATCCTTTCTGCAATCCTCTTTAATAATTCAGATTGGCCTGAATGACACCAAGTTATGGGAACACAACTGCTCATCTGGAGGATTAACTGCAATTGAACTTTGCCCAAAACAATCTGCTTAACTTCATTTTCATAAGAAAACCGGTCACTTCACTTCCAAAAACAAATGCTTAGCATAGAATTAAAAAAAAAAAAAAAAGAATGAAAAGTCAAATACATCTTACAGGAGCATTCACCTGCGCAGTGTATAACTGATGGAAGGCAACAGCACTGTTACAGGTATTATCACTGCAGTGGCTAAAATGCTATTTAAATATAAAAAGCGAAGGTGATTTGAACTACTTCTCGATATTTTTTATTCCAGTTCTTTTCTCATATTAATATTTGTAGAGATACTATTACATTCTTTATAACCACTAAATTAGCAACTTTGTAAATAGAAAAAATAATAAAATACTTGTTTCAAGAATTAATAGATTTTATGAAGCTATTTTCAAAAGTTCTTATCTTCATTTTACTAGAAAAATTAATCCAAATATGTTGGATGTATAAAAATAGGCAATTCATGTGATAAACTTAGTTCATATCATGTTTAAAAACACACTACTTAAACTGTATAATATTAGCAATAGAAGTTTGTCTTCTGTTTCAAACAAAAGCAAAACAAACAGAAAATATAGTAAGTTACTTTTTTTCAGATTTTCTAAAATAGATATTCTTGGAAACATAGTTCTGTTACTGACTTAAAAGCTATTTTAATTCTGTTAAAATCTTCCCTTATAGGCCAATTTACCCCATTATGTTTCACATTTAAACTTTGTGTATCAGTAATATAAAGTGAGTATCACTAAAGAATAATGAAATTTACTGGCTATGTTTTCTTGTTTTCAAATGCAAAATAATCAAATTCTTAATTCCATATCACAGTACTGTGTTGGTGCATTATAGAGAAAAACACTTTAGAAGTAGTATACAAGAAACTACTAAAGAAGGAGCCTTTATTTTCCTGAGTGAAAATAATTTCATACTTTAATAAATAAGATGAACGAAAGATTATTTAGTTAAAAAAGCATAGAAAATAAGAATGATAAAGGAAATAATAAAACATCCTGCAGTGCCAATCAGACATGGTTTTCATAGTGAAATTTGCATTAATTTTTAACTTATTTTATTTGAACATTAGTATCAATATGTGTCTCCTAACTAATAATTATGATTATTTTTTAAACAGGAATAGTCTATGGATTTTTACCTTCTGTATCAGGAATGGCTGTCTCAGTAGAATTACAGTTCTTGACTTGAAACTGGTTTAAAGATCATCAGCTCATATTGCAGCATTTGAACCAATTAGATAAATACATTACTCTTTAGACTTTGAGTTGGATTTCTAACTCTGCCAACTGTGCATTTCTTTTCGTATCTGCATTGATTGGAAAGCACCTTAAAAGAATCAACCCGGGTTTGAAACCAACATTTTATAGCACTAAAGGATAACTTAATCTTGTTTTCTGAAACAGGGAAATATAATTTTATTTACCATCCCATCAATGCAAGTTTGAGACTTGAGATTTATAATTCTGCCTGATGGTCCCTTTAGTTTATCTCTAGGGTAGAAAAATAAATTATTCAATAATTAGAGGAAATAGTTTGTTTCTTGAGTTAGAGTTTTCTTATACTCTTGTTTAGGAAAAAAAAAACACTCAAAATATATTATTACTTTGTTATTGTGGCAAGAAATACTGAGCTATTTAAATGAGAAACAGAATGTGCATTACATTCTTTTAAAATCATGTAGCTAACAAGAAATCGACTGATAAACCATATAGGTTTTTCTTTTCTTTTTTTTTTTTTTTTTTTTTTACTTTTTATTTTGTATTTGGGTGTAGAGGATTAACAAGCAATGTAATAGTTTCAGGAGAACAGCGAAGGTAGTCAGCCATACATCTACATGTATTCATTCTCCTCCAAACTTTCCTTCCATCCAGGCTGCCATATAACATTAAGCAGAGTTCCATGTGCTATAGAGGTTTCTTTACTTTTTAAATGAAGAAAATAATAGTACTTGGCAGATATATCAATGCATGTGAAAGTGGTAGAACAGTGTCTGACATAAAGAAAGAACCCAATAAATAGAAGTATTAGCAGTGGTGGTAGTATGAGTTAGATGGTAGCAGAAATTGTAATAGAGGTAGAAATAGAGGTGTTACAGTTCTTGGTGGTGGCTGTAATGGAAACAGTTACAACGGGGTTGTTAAAAATGTATAAAAATCACCAGCACCATGGTAAATTTTGGCTGAATGCATTGGGTCAGGGGCAAATGCCAATCAATTTTCAATTACCTAACGTTCAGCTACAGCATGTTAAGAATGATTGGCTGATTCACTGATTAATATATGGTATGAAAATTCCCACCAGAAACATAGCAGTAATTGGGTTCTGAGCAAAATAGCTAATCACCTTTTCTTATTCTCCCTGAGGAAAAACAAGAAGTCAAGTGGAAGAAACATTAAAAATTACATTGTTATCCAGTGAGTGCTTTTGGTTTGTTTTTGTTTTTAATATGTAAACTAGATATCAGACTGCTGCAGATTAACAGAATGGCTATCCTGTAGCAATAAATCTGTAAGGTATATAATGTGTCTTTGGGTATATACAGTTTTTTAAAAAGGAAAAACTGAAGTGTACCTCTGTCAAAACAATTTTTTTATTTGATTTTTGTCTGTTATCCATGTAGTTAGTTTTTAAGAAGCACTGTGTTGCTTTAGTCATTTCTGATTTAGTGTTTCATAAACTTGCTCTCAAATCTTTCCATGTAATGATTACTGAAACTGCCTCAAATCAACTTGTCACTCTTCATAACTTAAATTAGTGCTGCTTTGTATTATTTTTATTACTGACTATTACCAGCAGTACTTCTATTAACTAGTTAGACAAACACAAAATTTTAACCTTAAATGGAGGAACTATGAATGATTTTTATTTCCTTACTTTATTCCCATATCTCTCATGTAATCCATATCTCATAAATGAACATGTTGTTTTTCATAATTAGAAAAAAAAAAAACATGTGGTAGATAAAAAAAATCCTATACTAGGTACATTAAAAATTGGATAGTTACCTAAAAGGGAAAACACCCTTTATTGTATGTGTCTTAAATACAACTTTCATATTCCATAGGGCATTTTCACTCTTTCAAATGATAGGGATATATTATAACTTCCTAGATGCATGTTGTATAACAGTATCTGTACTTCAAAATGCTAGTAGCTGTTTTTTTCTAGAAATTTTAATTGCATCAATTATGCATTTTTCCCCCCATTAAAGCAGTCAATGAAGCAATCACTATAGTTATTGGAAGCCTTACAGAAAAATGCTTAGGAAGTAATTTTCCACAAAACAAAACACAGCACCAAAACACAGAAAAGCACATCCGGAGATCATATCTCTGCTTCTATGCAGGGCTTCTCTCGTAATTTCATAGACAATATATTATTTCCACCATCTGACCTGCCTCATTAGGACAGCGGTCTCAGAAGAGCAGCCCCCGCTGCGGCCCCACCGGGGTTAGAGCCACACTCTCCACGCTCCCGCCCCAATGCGCTCGGTTGTCAGTTTTGCCTCCTGCAGCTGTTGGGTATCCCAGTGGATCAGATGGCCAGAATGGGTCTGGAATAGACCTATTAGCATCTCAATATAGCCGCTCAGTCCCCTTTATTACCAATTCACTCAAATTAATTAATTTTTAATTTTGTACTACCTCAACTATTATAAATCAAGTCAGCCAGTGAGACAGAAAAGCACAGTGAAACAGGAAACTGGGGTTTAAGTCACAGAGGCTCAACCTATGCAATCTGTCACTTTGAAGATCAGAAAAAAAGGTAAATTATCTTATGCAGAGATTATTGAAAAATATTTTCTGATGAATGATGATCCTTTCAGAAGGTCACGAAAGAGAGGAGGCATGGTGATAAATGTCTACGATGTGTGTAGATACTTACACCCAAGGTTTGAGTCTAGAAAGGCTGGTTGACTTTAAAAAATGCTCCTATGGGTTTACATTTACTTTATTTGAACCTAAAGTAGTTTTTGGAAATGTTAAAATGTATACTGTACAAATAATGACTTTGAGTTTTTGACAGCACCTGTAACTTCATAATATTCCTAAAGTATAAAATGTTTTTATTATTATGTAAGTTATTATTTCTATTATTTTGTTGGCTTAGCTTTAATTTCCTTAGAGCAAAATTCTCTACAAGAGTGAGTGACTGGATTGAAGAATCATCTAAATTATAAAACTGGTATTTTGAAATGTGGAAAGCGATGAAATCATTGGAAAAAATATCCCTCTGTGTTCCTTTTAATTTACTTGAATTGATCTCAGGAATAAAACTCAGTAAGGAAGCATTTACTTTGAACAGTACAATCCTCTTTGAGTGAGGACTGATTGCTTTTGATATTCCATAATACAATGTACACAGTTATAGATATAGCACATGGGGCTTTCTTTTTTGACATTGAGCTTCAAAGTATAAAAAAGACCAAAGATTAAAGGTATTCAATCACTCCAGTATACTGTGTAACTTCTTATGTCATATACTCTAGCAAGGAAATGTGGCCAAATTTAAGATGTATTTATACCATGGTGGGAAGGATTTTTTTTTAACCTATATAAACTTAGCTGTTTTAGACAAAATACAATTGGTTTCTGTTTCTGAGAATAATAAAGGGTAGATTCATGGCTACCAAATAACTCCTAGAAAATTTTCTTTCCCTCTCACATATAATCAAATCCATGGTGTAGTTTATTACAAACATTATAAAGTAGTTTAATTTTAAATATTTTCAACTATTTTACAAGCACTTGGCATTTAAACTTGTGGAAATGAAGTAAGTAATTTGTTGAGGTTAACAAAGCAGTAAAAGAAAAAAGATTAAGTCCATATTTTTGACCACTATTTCACAGATTTTCCTGGGCAGCACTACTTCCCTAATTCTATACTGGTTACAGACAAATTGCCATAAATGACAACTATCAACATTTAAATAAACAGTAAAATGAAATACTTCCTAAACCAAAAATTGTTAAATTCAATAATGGATTTCTTAGGTTAGAATTGTAATAAAAGAAGAATTGCTTTGTGACTTTGAGACTGGTTTGATTGTGGTTCTGACTGAAGGCAGATGATGTCAAAAGTAAAAGAGAACTTCAGAAAAATGCAATTATCTAATTCAAAATTGAGTTCACATATCTCAGAAAGATTTCAAGCTACTTGCATAGTGAAAAATGTTCTTACATTTCCTAGTACTCTATTGTTTTCATTGAGATTGCTATGCAAATTCTTTGTGTTGGTACTTTGGTAGTTAAGGTTGAACCAATTGCCAAATTAAATAGAAATTGGCCTCACATTCCCATCTGGCTATCCCATGTTGTGTATCATCTCCCCCAAATATACTTTTCTTCATACTAATGAACAGTAGATGCCAGTTATTTAAAACTATATGAATGTTTCCATGTTGTCATTGCTGTTTTTTCAGGTATCTCAGAAAGAAAAAAATCTTGCTTTGACTGTTTGATTTTAACATGTAGAGGGTCAATTGATCTTTTCTCCTAATGAAGAGTTTTAGTCATAAAAATTAAATTTTTTTCTAATATAATCTTACAAACTACAAAACTGGGTTATAATTTAACAGGTTGAACTTACTCTTGTATACAAATAATAATCATCTATCACCAATCAAATTTTATGTAAGTCCATAAAAGTTATAGACAGAGAGCTTAGAAAAAAAATAAAGTCAACCAAAATAAGATTCTGTGGCAATTACAGTTTCACTTTCAAAATTTATTTTTATTGGAACTGAGTTCATAGAATTAAATTAATATAATCCATGGCTTGTGAAACCTTTTTAAATTGGCTCATGTATGGTCATCATTTAAGTATTTATATATTAGCTTATTTGTTCACTTATTTGACCATGCAACCACATATTCATTCATTCATTTATTTACTTGACTATAACACTATAATAAGTATCTATAAATCAATCATCAAGAGTATAAATTTTCTTATATTTATTTACTTATATGACTTAACTTCATATTTTAACACTTAAAAATTATCTTTAACTTTGTAACAGGTTTATTCTGATGGATGCAATTTTAAGAACTTACCTGTGACTCGATATCATATTACTAAGATTCCCACCTCATGCGAAGAGTTGATTCTTTGGAAAAGACCCTGATGCTGGGAGGGATTGGGGGCAGGAGGAGAAGGGGATGACAGAGGATGAGATGGCTGGATGGCATCACCAACTCAATGGACATGAGTTTGAGTAAGCTCCGGAAGTTTGTGATGGGCAGGGAGGCCTGGCGTGCTGAAGTTCATGGGGTCTCAAAGAGTCGGACACGACTGAGTGACTGAACTAACTAAACTGAAGATTGTCATATAGAGTTTTATATCATTCAGTCAGTTCAGTTCAGTTACTCAGTCGTGTCTGACTCTGCAATCCCATGAACCGCAGCATGACAGGCCTCTCTGTCCATCACCAACTCCTGGAGTTTACCCAAACTCATGTCCATCGAGTTAACAGTTAAAAATGGCAACATTAACTTCTTGACTAGTATCTCTCTAATCATTAATAATAGTGAACATTTTCCTGTGTTTATTGAACATATACGTTTGCTTTTAAGAAAATGTCAGTTTACGACTTTCATTCCCTTTTACATTCATACTTTATTTATTAATAAGCAAAATTGTACACATAATTTTACTAATACATATATTTTTCTGCTCTAAGTATTGAGAAATTCTTCACTTGAAACTTGCTTCACTTTCTTGGGCTTCCATTGTGGCTCAGCTGGTAAAGAATCTGCCCACAAATGTGGGAGACCTGGGTTTGATCCCTAGGTTGGGAAGATCCCCTGGAGAAGAGAAAGGCTACCCACTCCAGTATTCTGGACTGGTGAATCCCATGGACTGTATAGTCTTTCACTTTCACTTTCTTAAAATGTATTTCAATAATCTGAATTTCTTTATTTTAATATAAATGAAAATTTAGTGTTAAGAATTTATGAAGGCTTCAAAAAGAAAAATGATAAACTTTATGAAAATATATTCAATAAGTTAATGAATGTATAGATATACTATGTTCATAGATAAGAATGATATATTGAAAATATATCATTTTTTTCCTAAATTTATCTACAGTTTTAGAAATTTCAATAAAAATCTCCCAGGAATTTTCATAGCATTTAATCCCATTACTCTTAAATATTTATGAAAGGATAAAGACAATAAAAAAAGGAAAGTAATGACAATAATAATTAAGGGCAAGAAGGAGAGACTTGTCCTTTCAGGTATCAGGACTTACCATTAAACTACAGTAATTAAGAACCTGAAGTATTCACACAGACATAAAATGTTTAAGCAAAATAAACGTGAGTTTAGGCTTAAATCTTAATTTTGCCACTAAAAGTCACTTTGTTCTGAGTGTAAAAATTTTGTGCAAAAAGGAGTACATTTGTCATGAACATTTTTCTATTCTACAAAGCTATCAGTGAGTGTCAGGAGAGCATTTATCTTAAAAACAACCCAGCCAAATCCCATGCAACCATTAAAGTATGGCAAAAAGCCTCATTATTTTCTAACTCAAGTATACTTCTGAAATTCATCTCTAGAAGTAATTAATAGCCACATTACCAAGGAAGAAAGTCACAAGTTTTATTGGTCCATATGTGTCAAATCATAACTAACCAAAATTACTTTACGTAGTAACAAAGTTGACAGAAAATAAACAATGAAATATAAATGAAATCTCTCACAAAGACTGAATTGTGGTATATTACTGTGTCATTAAATTATTACTTTTTTCTACATGATTCTATAGAGTTTCATAAGAGTTTGTTGATTAAAATACATAAAAACAGCTGTGCCATGGAAAATTAATAACACTAAAATTTAATGTTAGCTCCAGTATAAATCAAATTCTTTTTTGTTGATATTAAGATTTTATAGTGTTATTTCATTAATATTATTTTTAAAGTTTTATTCTTATTTATATAGCACCATTATTACTCTATGAAATTATATTTAAATTGATCTTTCATTTTATATCAATTCAAAGTGGCATTTTTTTACTCTAATGGCATAATTTGTTAAATTCTTATACCATATTCCTTGCATTTGATGTATTTGAGAAGTAAAACTCTTAAAATTATAACATTTTGTTACTTAAAATTGTTCCATCTTATCAGAAGCCTCTTACTATTATTCTACCTTGCAACTTTATCCCACCTCAATTTCAGATATCCAAATGGCATACTTTTTCAGCTTGTACAAAAGATAAAGTAATAGAAAAACCCCTGTCACTTCAATTATGGCAACAGTCACATATTCAGTCTGTATGTATCTCATATAGCCCTGGTCTCCCAAAGAAACCTACATGAGCTAGAAAAGAAATACACTCAAAAGAAAATAAAGTGAATCTTAAGTTCCTCTAATTGATTATGTTTTAAAAATTGTAAATTATCATTACAGAGGACTTCAAAATGTCATATATTGCAGAGTTTCTCCTTAACAATATATGTATAAAAACATAAATGATCTCACTTATAAGGTTTTAAAAATCAATAGGACATTAAAATCTTGGCATAAATTGTCAAACGTTTTTTCACTTGTCTGTTTTAATCCATAAATCACTGATCATATTGAGAACCACACTAGGCAATAGATATAGCTAACTCCATGACCCACTGATTCTGCAGGCACCTCCTAAAGAAAACCTGGACAGAGAACCATTTCTTTGATGGTTCTCTCCACCAGAGAATCTCTCTGGAACAGAGAATGGGTGGCTCACATCCCAGCTATAATTTTAAATAAACATGGATTCAGAAGCAGCCCAGTCATCATTATTTATTTTTCTGCTTTATGAAGTATCTATGTGATTATATAAAAGTCCAAATTGAAAAGAAGACATCTAACACATTCCTTCAACTATATATGCAATTCCTTTAAATACGGTGATGAAATGAACTTAAAGATCTAAAAATAAATAAATCATTCTCATTATTCCCACCTTAAGCAGCTTCAAGCAATCTTAACATCTTCGCATGATGGAAAATGTAATTGAAAGTTTACAAGAGAAAAATTCCTGTTAATTTTTTGCCTTTTCTAGCTGACAAACTCCAAAATGCCTTCATTTATCTTAGTTACGCCTTCCACCATTTCCCTCAGAGAGAAGTAGCATGACCCTCTAGTCTCCAGTTAGCACAAGACCCGTAGCCAACTCTAATTGAGGAACCAGTATAATTTTCACTTTCCCTTTGCAGTCTTCAAGCCAACTGCAATTCAGCACATGAGAAAAAATAACAGCTGGTGCAAAGTTCTTAGGGTCTGGCCCAGCAGGGGAAGTAGAAGCAAAAAGTCATGTCAACAACAATAACAATGAAAACATTTTTAAAAGCTTTGATCTTATGAATAGCCTCAGTACCAAAGGCAAGGCCTGCTGTTAATGCCTTAACAACAGAGCAAAAAGAGCAGGCATCCTCATTTTCACATGCTAGTTCAATACCAAAGAAAGAAAAGCAGGGAAGACAATGTAGGTCTTAGAGGCAGCACTGCAGTTAGGTTGATAGCATTGTTACTGCACCTATTACACTAAAATAAATGCTACCAGCAAATGAGAACTTCTATTTTCTCCTTTTAATATCTTCTGTTCTTGAAAGGTTTCATCTTCCGCTATCCTCAGCCATGAGAGAGTAAGTGAACTATGTACAACAAAGCATGTTGCCCACCACCTGGTTCTAAAAGGACTAAGTCAGCAGCTATGGCAGTCCTTGAGACACAGTACCCTGAAAGGAATTCAGGGAGAAGATCAAGAATGAGGGACTCTGTGCGCTGAGAAAATGGGCAACATAGCTATTTTTTTCATTCTTTTTTATTTTTAAATAATTTATTGGCATAGAGTTGATTTACAATGTGATTTTAGTTTCTGTTTTACAGCAAAGTGAATCAGATATGTGTGTGTTTATACATACATGTCCAACTTTTTTAGATTCTTTTCCCATAAAGGTCGTTACAGAGTATTGGGTAGAGTTCCCTGATCTATATAGTAAGTCTTTATTTGTTACCTATTTTATACATAGTAGTATGTACAGTCACTCTCAGTCTCTCAATTTATACCTCCTCCCTTCCTACTTGGTAACTCTAAATGTGTTTTCTACATTGGTGACTCTATTTCTGTTTCGTAAATAAGTTCACCTGAGTCATTTTTTCCAAGAATCCGCATATATCAATATTATATAATATTTGTCTTTCTCTGTCTGACTTAGAAATATTTCAGGAGAAATCTTTTATGAACCTGGATTCTTGCATCTTCCCATACTTAGAAAAGCAGTAAAATTATTCATTGAGATTCTGTTCCTTGTGATTAGCAGTAACCTTCTAATAAGATGAGATGTATACTTGATCAAAAGTACACCTTTACCAAAATCACTGGCCTCTCCCTGACCTCTTTGGAACCATTCCTCGAGCTGTCTGAGAGGCTGTCTCCTGGGCTATAGCCCCTCATAAGTCCCCAAATAAAATTAAAACTCACAGCTCTCACATAGTGCATTTATTTTTTAAAATCAACAATGAGTTGACAAATATCTAAGACAAAAAGTTATTCTGCTCTTAAATTTCAATCATTTTGTTTACTTAGGTGTCACTGTATTCATGTAAGTTAAATTTGTAGACATGGAGTATTTGTGATCTTTCATATTGAGATAAATCACTATATTTTATGAAAATAAAAATTGACCATCCTTGCATATAAAATAGGCTTCATTTTCCCACACCCAGAAAAGACAACTTTCCTCATATATACTGAACTCAGTTATAGAGATAAAATTGACAGCTATGAATCAGTAAAACTGAAAGTTCATTCTGTCTACTATTTCTCTACACTTGATACAAAAAGTGACCTGAATGAATGAATGATAGGCAAGTAGTTCAGTCTCTTCTAGCTGGAAACATGGGATTAAAAAAATAAGTCATTCATTTTGAGTCAGTATTTAGAATTCATTACAGAACACTTCAATTTCTTCTTAACTATTCAGTCTTCTCAAGTTTTAAGAGAGAATTTTGTGTCATGTACAGTTATATTGTCTTCCATTATTTAATCTGGCATAAAGTTGGGAAATGGCTTCTGTGCCGATATTACACTATTTAAAATGTCATCTTTCCCCACCAGTACTTAAAATTTCCCATTAACCTAAAATTTAAACATATCTCCAGAGAAGGGTGCATGTGTATATTTTTACTTTTAGGCTATGCATATTAAACACACCATTCTTCCCTTTAAAGTGATTTGAAGCCTCAGACCCTCTTCCCAACACAAATTTGTGTGTCAAGCAAAAGCTTGACCAAAAGCTCACCAATCTAGCCTGCCCCAACTAATCTGTCCCATCTTGCCACACTACCTAATGTTTCACAGTTAGCCTCTGGTTCTCCTAGCAGATCTATTAACCTGGCCAGAAATGGTTATTCCTCACCCAGTCAACAGATTTTGGCTTTCTATTTCTAAATATGTGCATTTGAGTTAAGCTTCTTTAAGAAAATTGTTTTATAAGTAAAAGTGAGTGATAATCACTCATTTATGTCTGACTCTTTGCGATCCCATAGACTGTAGCCTGCCAGGCTCCTCTGTCCATGGAATTCTCCAGGCAAGAATACCAGAATGGGTTGCCATTCCCTTCTCTGAAGTAATAGTAAACCTGTGTCATTTTAGTCTCTAAAAGTTTAGAATAATATAGTCCATAGACAGGCATCATTAATATATTCTGAAGCTTATTAGCACTACTGAATCTCAGGCCCATCCCAAGAACTACAGACTCAAAATATGCATTTAAACAAGACCTCTAGGTAATCCATATGCATATGCATATTAACATTTGAGAAGCACTTTCTATATTACAAAGAAGACAAATGACAACAACAACATCACAATTAGTAGCTAGAAGCAAGGGAGGAAGGGAGATGAAGGGAAAAAGTGAATGCCAAACAAACTGCGTTCATTCTGAGTTAATACATTGATTTTCTATTAATTTTAATTTCTATTAAATATAATGTATAGATTGTGTTCACCTACGTACATATATATTTAGTTCAGTACTGCCATAATATAGGAACTATTTGAATATATAATAGTATGCTCCAAGTGTGAATAGTTTGGGTTGATAGAGGCTGTTAAGTATTCTGAATGATAAATAATGTACTAATGTCACATTCGAAAAGAAATGGCAGATGAATTTTTGTGCCCAGTAAACTGGTACTAAAATGTTATATAATATCTTTAGGAAAAAATTGTGTCAGTTAACTTATACTATTCACCTTAGTGCAAGTTATTAATAATAGGAGAATATTATATGTTACTTCTCTTAGGTAAATTCAATTATTATAAATATGGGGGGAAATGTACAACAAATAAGATTCTTTGCATTTAATAAATCATTTTTATTTAGAATAAATATAACATGGTAGAAACAATATTATGGAATCATAGATATTTAGCCATGGAGAAAGTAAGTGACAAGGGTCACCATCCTTGGGCCTTGTGGTAGCAGATTTAGAGATGCGGTTGTGTGTGTGTGTGTGTGTGTGTGTGTGTGGTGTATATGTGGTGTGTGTGTCTGTGCTGGAAAAGTGGAGCTATCCTAGTGGTTTCTAGTCATATTGTAACAACTGAAAGAAGGTAGAACATAATAAAATGATGTATCAATTTATTTAAAATGGTGCCTTCATTAAATAACCTCCCCTGATCAAAGAGACTAAAATGACAGCATATTAAAAAGCAGAGACATTACTTATCAACAAAGGTCCATTTAGTCAAGGCTATGGTTTTTCCAGTAGTCATATATGGATGTGAGAGTTGGACTATAAAGAAAGCTGAGTGCGGAAGGATTGATGCTCTTGAACTGTGGTGTTGGAAAAGACTCTTGAGAGTCCCTTGGACTGCAAGGAGATCCAACCAGTCCATCCTGAAGGAGCTCAGTCCTGGATGTTCATTGGAAGGACTGATGTTGAAGCTGAAACTCCAATATTTTGACCACCTCATGCGAAGAGTTGACTCATTGGAAAAGACCCTGATGCTAGGAGGGATTGGGGGCAGGAGGAGAAGGGGACGACAGAGGATGAGATGGTTGGATGGCATCACCAACTCAATGGACATGAGTTTGAGTAAACTCCGGGAGTTGGTGATGGGCAGGGAGGCCTGTCACGCTGTGGTCCATGGAGTTGCAAGGAGTCGGACATGACTGAACAACTGAATTGACTGAACTGACTGACTGAGCAACTGAACAAGCGACAGTACTAATATATTCCAATCAAATTGTGCATTTCGGGCAGACTAAAATATTCTATGGTTCAGGGATAAAATTGTTACTTACAGGTGAAAACTTCCTATCTTTAAAACCCTCCACTGCCTTCAGAGGCCATTTTCATCCAGTAAAATTTTGGTTTCAATGTTACATCCTTCATGAAACCTTTCTTTTCTCCATAGGCCCTTCTAGCTGGTTACTGCTACTAAATAGTTGGGGTGACCTTGGTGATATAGTTAATTGTTTTGAATCTTCATCTTTTCATTGGTAATAAAAGTGGTTGGCCCAAAGCTATGAATTTCTAACTTTATTATTCACATGCTCCCTAAAATAATCTTTTAAAACCTATATACTGGACTCATATTTTAAGTTTGCATAAATTGTTTCCTCATGAACTTAAGTAACTGGAAATGATGTAATGCACAGCATATAAATATTGATGTTTTGAAATAAAACTATTACACCACTCTTTTAAATGTATCCAGTGGAATCTAAATATAGTAATCTGATATCCACTATCAAGTTAAAAAAACTATTCACATTTTTCTCTAATCATCAAAATTTTTATGTTACTTCCTCTTCTTTTTGAGTTCATATTTTCAATCAATTTCTCCATAAACATGATAAAGTGTTTTATTTTGCTTGAAAAATCTTATATTAATCTATCACATATTGTTGCAATATTATGCTAATTATAGTGACCTAAGGCTACAAGTTGTTTTTCTGAATATTATTATTACAATTATAAGCAAAGAACAGGGTTTCCCAGGTGGTAGTAGTGGTGAAGAGCACTCCTGACAATGCAGGAGACATGAGATGTGGGTTCAATCCCTGGTAGGGAAGATCCCTGGATGGATGGCATGGCAACCCACTCCAGTATTCTTGCCTGGAGAATCCCATGAACAAAGGAACCTAGAGGTCTATAATCCGTGGGGTCACAAAGACAGGGACATGACTAAAGAGACTCAGCACACATGCACGTGAAGAACTGATCAAAACTACACAGATTTCCATGTTAATAAACTCACATCAGTTCAGTTCAGTTCAGTCACTCAGTCGTGTCCAACTCTTTGTGACCCTATGAATCACAGCACGCCAGGCCTCCCTGTCCATCACCAAATCCCGGAGTTTACCCAACTCATGTCCATCGAGTCGGTGATGCCATCCAGCCATCTCATCCTCTGTCATTCCCTTCTCCTCCTGCCCCCAATCCCTCCCAGCATCAGGGTCTTTTCCAATGAGTCAACTCTTCGCATGAGGTGGCCAAAATATTGGAGTTTCAGCTTCAATATCAGTACTTCCAATGAACATCCAGACCTGATCTCTTTTAGGATGGACTGGTTGGATCTCCTTGCAGTTCAAGGGACTCTCAACAGTCTTCTCCAACACCACAGTTCAAAAGCATCAGTTCTTCAGCACTCAGCTTTCTTCACAGTCCAGCTCTCACATCCATACATGACCACTGGAAAAACCAAAGCCTTGATTAGATGGACCTCACATATTTCTATATTAAAAATGTTTTAAGTAAAATTTCTTAGAAATCCACATTCTATTGAGATGAACTCGCCTTTTTTCCAATTATGATAGATGTTACTCATTGCTACGCACTCACCATCAGTTCATTTTTCAAAATTGTTTTAGATGTAAGCATTAGGGAATCTTATTTACATAAGGAGATTATTATTTATGTAAATAAGTGGATAGAAATGGAAATTGTATTTACAGCAGCATGACTTATTCTTCAATCTGAATGAAAACAAAGGACTAAAATCGCTTGATTTGAAAAACTTAGTATTTGATAAATAGCCATTCACATTCTCAACACCAAATTTTAATTCTCTTTTGTTTAACACACACACAAGGAACAATACACCTTAATAAGATTTTCAGAACAATGAAAGGAATGATTGTATATATAAATAAAGCAAAAGAACAATTGTGAAAAGAGAACTGGGAAAGAGATTTAGCTTGAGAGTTTGAGCTTAAATACAATGTGATTCTCCACAAGTCAACATCAGCATTTATGATAGCTGAGGATATGAAAACTGATTTTCTTAAAGTGTAAATGACAATGTACCTCTTGGACATGTTCTATGATACTCCAATTTACAGGTACCTCAGTTTGAAAACTGCCAGAGGTACTTTCATACTACTTCATGCATATTTATGGATTATTCAGGTGTTGCATAAAGTGCTTCATATAAAGCCTTGAATTTAATAGTCAAGCACTATTTATATATAAAATTCATAACTTTTAAAGCCAAATTCATGCCATATGCTAATTCACCTAATCATACTATATGTAACATTTTTTATTTAAATGAACATGGCACTGTCATTATGCTTTTCAATATTCATTCCCAAATATGTTAAATGACAAGGGCACTAAACAGTATAATGAGCTTGTGAATATATTGTGTTTATTAGACCTCTATGGGAACACCAGGAAATTAGCTCACTATAGCTGTATTGTCAGGCTCTTCCATTTGCATTTCCTACAATTTTTTTTTCCCCAAGTAATACTACACCCCAGTCAAGTTCTCAACTTCAGGATTCTCCTTTTATTTCTACACTTTGGTACACTGCATAATTACACATTACACATACCCTGTCCATGAATATTAGCCAATAGGCACCATTTTTTTCAGCAGAAAATTTTAATTTAAAAGAGAATCAAAGTAGGCATTTTATCTGGGGAACACGTGTCTGAAAGAGCAGTCATTTCCAACTAACGATAGTGAAGTCAAAATTATACCAAATCTATTCTGCAGTGTTATCATACATGCCAAACATAATATTGAATGACCAACAAAATGTCTGTGTTATGCACAATACATTATAATTAGACTTATACATTCACTGCACTTGTAGCCCCAACATCTATGTAGTTCAGTGAAAAGAAGCACAGCATTGAAAGCAAATGTGAAATTTGCTAAATTAATTTTTGAAAGCCTAAGTCATTTGACCTTGTTTAAACGTCATTTGACGTTTAAACAACCTGATATAAGAATTAGTCATTCTTGGACTTGGGACATTACAAATAAACTGCCCAAAATAATAGTCATCATGTTCTGGGATATTCATACTCTGAAATATTATAGCAAAATTCTGAAGTGTTTCAATGAATAAAATAATAATACTCAGCCTTCTGAAATCATACATAAGGCCAAGAATCAATCGCTCCTCTTTGTATTTGTGTACAGACAAACAGGACTAACCTGTTCCTGGAAGGGTACAGGGCACTTGAGCAATTTTGCTCCAAGTTTCAGAGTTTAAATTTATGTTATGACTTATAAAATTTTTCCCTAATTTACTGACTACTGACTTAAATATTCAATCTTTAGCAATGTGCAAGTTCCTTACCTCAATTTAACATTTACTCAAGAAACACACAGGAAATAAATTATGATTGATAAATGAGTAATCAGAGACCTGGAAGTGATCCCCTGAGTTTCTCTCCTCAATAGCTAAATAAAATTCCCTCCAAAGCCTGAGGTCAATTTCCAGACTATCTTGGATAGAAGTTGTTACTTATTCTCAAAGGCAATTTGAACCAATTCCTTTAAAAATGATTTAGCATATAGTAGTCAATTTTTTCACTCCTCTTTCACTTTCATCAAGAGACTTTTTAGTTCTTCTTCACTTTCTGCCATAAGGGTGGCGTCATCTGCATATCTGAGATTATTGATATTTCTTCTGGCAATCTTGATTCCCGCTTGTGCTTCATCTAGCCCAGCGTTTCTCATGATGTACTCTGCATATAAGTTAAATAAGCAGAGTGACAATATATAGCCTTGATGTACTCCTTTTCCTATTTGGAACCAGTCTGCTGTTCCATGTCCAGTTCTAGCTGTTGCTTCCTGACCTGCATATAGGTTTCTCAAGAGGAAGGTCAGATGGTCTGGTATGCCTATCTCTTTCAGAATTTTCCATAGTTTATTGTGATCCACACAGTCAAAGGCTTTGCCATAGTCAATAAAGCATAAATAGATGTTTTTCTGGAACTCTCTTGCTTTTTTGATGATCCAGACATTCAGAAAACTAAGATCATGGCATCTGATCCCATCATTTCATGGGAAATAGATGGGGAAATAATGGAAACAGTGTCAGACTTTATTTTTTCGGGCTCCAAAATCACTGCAGTTGGTGATTACAGCCATGAAATTAAAAGACGCTTACTCCTTGGAAGGAAAGTTACGACCAACCTAGACAGCATATTAAAAAGCAGAGACATCACTTTGCCAACAAAGGTCCGTCTAGTCAAGGCTATGGTTTTTCCAGTGGTCATGTATGGATGTGAGAGCTGGACTGTGAAGAAAGCTGAGTGCCGAAGAACTGATGCTTTTGAACTGTGGTGTTGGAGAAGACTCTTGAAAGTCCCCTGGACTGCAAGGAGATCCAACCAGTCCATCCTAAAGGAGATCAGTGCTGGGTGTTCATTGGAAGGACTGATGCTAAAGCGGAAACTCCAGTACTTTGGCCACCTCATGCAAAGAGTTGACTCATTGGAAAAGACCCTGATGCTGGGAGGGATTGGGGGCAGGAGGAGAAGGGGACGACAGAGGATGAGATGGCTGGATGGTATCACCGACTCAATGGGCATGTGTTTGAGTAAACTCCGGGAGTTGGTGATGGACAGGGAGGCCTGGCGTGCTGTGATTCATGGGGTCGCAAAGAGTCGGACACAACTGATTGACTGAACTGAACTGAACTGAGCTAGAATTAGAATCCCAATGTGAGAATTTTTGTCTCTTTATTTGCAAAGAAAATGGTAGAAATGAAAATATTTAGAAATAATATTTTTAAAGCACTATATTAAAAAAGCATATACTACTCATGATAGGTACCAATTATATATTTGACTGAATATTTACATATAAAATTGAAGGATTCCAGAATATCAGGTTTTCAATGATTTCTCTCTTTTGACTACTTTCAACCAAGATATAGTGAAATATGTATGTAGTACTGTCTCTTACTCACTTTCTGCCTTATATCTGTTCTCTGGCTTCCTGCCTACGTATATATACATTGTCATGCTTATTCTTGCATCTCTTATTTATACTTACAATCTTATAAAACAGATTGCATCTGTAGAATTTAAATGTGATTAAGTCTCAGTAATCGTGCTTGAGCTACATACTTCATGACATTGCAAAATATCTAACTATTTGGCCTTGAATAAGAACTGATTCTCTACATGATAAAGAAAAACTACTGTCATAGTAAAGTAATTCAGAATTCGTAAAGAAGTCAGAATGGTATAACATGCATTGTTTTAAAAGAAACAACCCTGAACCATGTTAGACAGACCATCAAAGCCAATTACTGAACCAACTAAGTTATTTGATTCGGAAAAACTATTCAACATGGATTAATCTAAGTTCTAAAGAAATAGTTGAAGATGTCTCAATTTAAGAACAGAAATATTGTAGGTTATATGACAAGTTGTATGTTGTTTAGTTATAATTTATTTTCTTCTGGCCCTTTTTTTTGTATTTGTAAACTTTGATTTTCTGAATTCTGTTACTTCCAAGTGGTGGGTGGGGGCAGAGAAAACACACCTTTCTAGATAGCTGACTTTTCCTCCTAGCTAAGGCTTTATTCTGATTATGATAATAGCTAATACTTATTAAGTACTTATTACATTCTAGGATCTATTTTGTTTTCTTACTTTATCCTCCCAACAATACCACAAAAGAGATGCTACTGTTATTTTTAGTTATCTCTTATTTATATATGAGTATCCAAAGTGGTTAAGTATTTACGCATGGTCACACAGTAAATAAAAGGTGGAACAAAGATAAAATCTAGATCCTCTGATTTATGCCATTGATACTGATTAAAGCAACGATGCTTCAAATTATTGTTTTCTGCAAAGGAAATCTTATAAAATATATAAGTGCTGAATTCTTTATCAGATTGAAGATAATATGATTTAAACATTTATCAATACCTCAAAACCATAACTCTGGATATGTCTGCTTGCTTTATACACTTTGTATCAAGTATTAGGATGCACTCAGAATTTACACAGGAACAGGAGAAAGGGGCCCTGCAGAGGCATCAGCACCAGCAGAGCTTGAACACGTGTTATCATACACCGTCTGGATTTTTCCCTGTTTCCTTGCTGCCATCATACTCATTCTATGTAATACCATTCCCCTTTTATTTAGCTTTTACAATTTACTCTGCTAGTAGCTTTGAAACTAAAGTTACTCCGTGTGTTGTAAATATGTGTATAAAGTAAGGTAGGCTCTAAATGGAGTCTCAGCGCCCCTGTGAGAATCAAGAATTTCACTACAGGAACTCACGGCACATCTAGAAGAGATACGTGCCACCTTGGATTCCAAGCCTAACAGCAAAGGTGGTTCTTAGAAAATGATTTGGAAAAAACATATTTTTCTTAGAATATATATTAGGCTCATTTGGTGTAATGTTATAAACATGATATTGAATCCAGGTCTTCTGCACCATGGGTGAATTCTTTACCATTTGAGCCATCAGGGAAGCCCCCTTAAGATTAAAAAAAAAAAGAAATATGTCAGGATTAGCATATATAAAATTATGCTAATTTTAATTTTAATAATAAATTTATTATTATGCTAATTATATTAGCACGTATAAATTATATTATTAGCATATATACATTTTCTTGCAGAAAATGTAAAGGTTACTCCTAGTCTACTTTCAACCTAGTGTAGTATGAGAAAAATGTTTCAAACATAAGAAAAACCTTCTGAGAAAGTATAGAGTGTCCTCAGAGGATTCATAGAATACCTTCACTGACATTCTCAGACATGGAATCTACTATATTGCTTCTTAGGTGCTGCAGTTGGTAAAGAAGCTGCCTGCCAGTGCAACAGACTCAGGAGACAGGGCTTCGATCCCTGGATCGGGAAGATTCCCTGGAGAAGGAAATGGTAACCCACTCCAGTATTCTTGCCTGGAAAATTCCCTGAACAGGCGAATTTGGCAGGCTACAGTCCATGGGGTCACAAAGACTTCGACATGACTAAGCCTGCATACACACAGATTATAAAGGGATTTTTTTTCTTATGACAGTGATCTAAGCAGCCTCACATATTCATGCTCCTTTAACTGACTAACAGATGAGTTGCTGTTGTTTAGTTGCTAAGACATGTCTGACTCTTTGAAATCTCACGGAGAGTAGCCTGCCAGGTTCCTCTGTCCATTGGATTTCCCAGGCAAGAATACTAGAGTGGGTTGCCATTTCCTTCTCCAGGGGATTTTCCTGACGCAGGGATCAAACCCATGTTTCCTGATTGGAAGGTAAATTCTGCACCACTATGTCACCTGGCAAGCCCAACAGATGAGTATTACCAAGTAAAATGTAATTACTAAGTTACAGGTCTTCAAATCTTTACATTTTGAGATTATATCCAAATGGATAATAATCAGGTGTTATTGTTGTTCAGTCGCTCAGTCATTTTGGACTCTTTGTGACCCCATGGACTGTAGTACGCCAGCCTTCACTGTCCTTTACCACCTCCCAGAGCTTGCCCAAACTCATGTTCATTGAGTCAGTGATGCCATCCAACCATCTCATCCTCTGTCAATCCCTTCTTCTCCTGCCCTTAATCTTTCCCCAAATCAGGGTCTTTTCAAATGAGTTGGCTCTTTGCATCAGGTGGCCAAAGTATTGGAGTTTCGTCTTCAGCATCAGTCCTTCCAGTGAATGTTCGGGATTGATTTTCTTCAGGATTGACTGGTTTGATCTCCTTGCAGTCCAAGGGATTCTCAGGAGTCTTCTCCAACACCACATTTCAAAAGCATCAATTCTTTGACGTTCAGCCTTCTTTATGGTCCAACTCTCACATCCATACATGACTACTGAAAAACCATAGCTATGACTAGACCGGCCTTTGTTGGAAAAGTAAGGACTCTTGTTCTTAATATGCTGTCTAGGTTTGTCATAGCATTTCTTCCAAGGAGCAAGTGTCTTTTAGTTTCACGGCTGCAGTCACCATTTGCAGTGATTTTGAAGCCCAAGAAAATAAAGTCTGTCACGGTTTCCATTGTTTCCCCATCTATTTGCCATGAAGTTATGTGACCTGATGCCATAATTTTCATTTTTTGCCTGTTGAGTTTTAAGCCAGTTTTTTCGCTGTCCTCTTTCACCTTTAAGAGGTTCTTTAGTTCCTCTTCACTTTCTGCTATAAGGGTGGTATCATCTGCATATCTGAGGTTATTAATGTTTCTCCTGGCAATCTTTATTCCAGTTTCTGCTTTAGCCAGCCCAGCATTTCACATGATGTACTGGGCATAGAAGTTAAATAAGCAGGGTGGAAACATGCAGCTTTGACCTACTCCTTTCCCAATTTAGAACCAGTTCTTTTTTCCATGTCCAATTCTAACAGTTGCTTCTTGACCTGCATAGGGATTTCTCAGGAGGCAGGTAAGATGGTATAGTATTCAGTTCAGTTCAGTCGCTCAGTCGTGTCTGACTCTTTGTGACCCCATGGATCACAGCATGCCAGGCCTCCCTGTCCATCACCAACACCTGGAGTCTACCCAAACCCATGTCCATCGAGTCGGTGATGCCATCCAGCCATCTCATCCTCTGTCGTCCCCTTCTCCTACTGCCCCCAATCCTTCCCAGCATCAGGGTCTTTTCCAATGAGTAAACTCTTCACGTGAAGTGGCTAAAGTATTGGAGTTTCAGCTTCAACATCAGTGTTTCCAATGAACACCCAGGACATATCTTTAATCATTTTCCACAGTTTGTTGTGATCCACACAGGCAAAGGCTTCAGCATAGTCAATGAAGAAGAAGTAGATGTTCTTCTGGAATTCTCTTGCTTTTTCTATAATCTAATGGGTGTTGGCAATTTGATCTCTCATTCCTCTGCCTTTTCTGAATCCAGCTTGAACATCTGGACATTCTTGGTTCATGTACTGCTCAAGCCTTGCTTGGAGAATTTTCATGAGATGGGAATACCAGACCACCTTACCTGCCTCCTGATAAACCCCTGTACAGGTCAAGAACCAACAGTTAGAACCAGACATGGAAAAAAGGACTGGTTCCAAATCGGGAAAGGGATATGTCCAAGCTGCATATTGTCTTTCTGCTTATTTAACTTATATGCAGAGTAGGTCATGTGAAATGCTGGGCTGGATGAAGCACAAGCTGGAATCAAGACTGATGGAGAACTATCAATAACCTTGCATAAGCAGATGACACCACCCTTATGGCAGAAAGTGAAGAGGAACTAAAGAGCCTCTTTATGAAAGTGAAAGAGGAGAGTGCAAAAGCTGGCTTAAAATTCAACATTCAGAAAACAAAGATCATGGCATCCAGTCCCATCAGTCAATTCAGTCACTGTCTTGTCCGACCCTTTGCAACCCTATGCACTGAGCATGCCAGGCTTCCCTGTCCATCACCAACTCCTGGGGCTTGCTCAAACTCAAGTCCATTGAGTCGGTGATGCCATCCAACCATCTCATCTTCTGTTGCCCTCTTCTCCTACTGCCTTTAATGTTTCCCAGCATCAGGGTCTTTTTCAATGAGTCAGTTCTCCTCCAGTTCCATCAGTTCATGGCAAATACATGGGGAAGCAGTGGAAACAGTGACAAACCTTATTTTCTTGGGCTCCTAAATCTCTGCAGATGGTGACTGCAGCCATGAAATTAAGAGACACTTGCTCTTTGGAAGAAAAACTATGACAAACCTAGACAGCACATTAAAAAGCAGAGACATTACTTTTCCAACAAAAGCCAGTATAGTCAAAGCTAATAGTTTTTCCAGTAGTCATGTTCTAATGTAAGAGTTGGGCCATAAAGAAGACTGAGTGCCAAAGAATTGATGTTTTTGTACTGTGGTGTCAAAGAAGACTCTTGACAGCCCCTTGGACTGCAAGGAGATCACATCAGTCAATCCTAAAGTAGGTCAGTCCTGAATATTCATTGGAAGGACTGACGCTGATACTGAAGCTCCAATAATTTGGCCACCTGATACGAAGAGCTGACTCATTTGAAAAGACCCTGATTTGGGGAAAGATTGAAGGCAGGAGGAGAAGGGGGTGACAGAGGATGAGCTGGTTGGATGGCATCACCGACTAAGGGACATGTGTTTGAGGAAGCTCTGAGAGATGGTGAAGGCCAGGGAAAGCTGGCATTCTGTAATCTATGGGGTCACAAAGAGTGGGACATGATTAAGTGACTGAACAACAACAACAATTTTGAAGCATTTGTATGGAAAATTATTTGTGTAGGAAGGAGAGATGCTATCTCTAAAATAACAAAAAATAAGGGTATAAGAAAAGTGTAGGTATATGAATTCCTTTGTTCACCAAGTGTGCCTTCATTCAAGGAAGTTACCCACATTCTCTTATTGCTTTATATTGATATAGTGCATATATTAATAAAAAAGCACAAATCTTAGTAAGTAAAAAAGTCATTAATAGTCACACAAAAGATGCATCCATTGTATACAGATTTTTGAACTAATCTCTGAAAGGATTTCTGGAGGAGTGAGAAAGCACACCGATAATCATAGAAATATTACAATCTGTAACAGTGAATGTTTGTTGTATATTCAGTTAAAAATTTAGTACCATATTTTAGTACCATATTTACTATCAATATTGTAGTACTATTTTATAATTCTCTTCTAACTCTGACTTTTAAAAACTATTCTAGGTCAAGACATGCAGAAACCAAGCTTATTCATAGATTTCAGATATTATAATAAGTAATCAAACAAGGTCTAAATAAAAAAATTAAACGGCTAAGGAATCTTCCTCGATTTTTTTGTGATGAATTTAGATATATATTAAGTCAGGTAAAACAAATGCAATCTTACTAAACCTGTCAGGTAAATCTCAGGTTTATTACTGGGCTAAGAATATACAGAAACCATCTTCTACAAATGGAGCTGACGATTCCTTTGCAATGCTGACCCTTGTCTGGCGTTTACAGCATGAGCTTGGCTACTGGCCAATGTGAACAATGTTTAAATTTCTTTATGGCAGCTCAATGAGCTTTCAGACGTTCATCTGCTTTACCTACTGTGCTTAATAAAAAGCAAGCCAATGCATTTTCTCATCTTCTTTTCATCAGTAATAAGAGCAACCATCAACCTTATGAAAGAGAGTCTGCTTTCACTTTCAGTTTTCTTTTTCCGGTAGCTCTGCACTGAAACTCTAATAGAACACCAGCATCCCACCTATCATCATTACATAGATTTGGGTATAAAGCAATGTATATCTTGTCACTAAAATGCAGCAACTACAAACAGTAAAAGCCTTAGGAAATTACTTCTGTTCTTGAATGTCAACATTTAAAAAGAGTTTCAGTATATTAATGAAATAGTTGATTTGTAGAAGCCTTCATATTCTGGAAAACTGAAAAGGTTAAGAAATTTCTAATAGCAAAACAAGATGTTATAATGCATAACACCAATAACTTTTCAAAGAAAAATTAGTTTTATATATTAATATATAGTGCTTATATATATATATATATGAGAATGTAACCTGCATACATATGTTTATAATAGACATGTACATGTTGTATAATCCATATACATATAAACTTATTCATATGTATACATGCACATATAATTACATATGCATGCATATTTTTACATATACCAATATTTATGATCTTTGAAAAAACCCAGTATGTTAGCAGATACATCAGCCAGATCTAAAATTCACTCCCAATCTGCCACTTGGAGATCTGTCAAGCTAATAATGAAGCATATTGTGTGAGCATACACACTGGGCACATAGCAAGTGTTTTGTGAGCCCTGGTTCTACACTCGCCATCATCTCCTATCAATCATGTTCTCAGCAACAGCAGGGGCAATGGAAATAAAGCAGAGATCATTGGAGGCATGACTCAGTTCCACATGCCTGAAAAATAAAGGCCCCAGATACCCTGTTAAAACATTTTTGTGTTATAATCTTACCCAATTCTATGCTGAAAAAAAATAGGAAAGTATTATATTAATGAATATATTAAGTCCTTGCCTCTTTAAATAACTATTGTCAATCATTTTTTCTCAGTTCCAATAACCAAATTCTCCAGTCACTAACTCAGCAGCAAGAACTTGCAAATTTTCACATTATGATGCTGTGTAAAATATCCTCCAAAGAAAAGTATTAGCTTACTAGATTAGAAAAAGGATTGGGTTTCTTAATTAGACAGACCTGAATTTATATCCTGGCATTGTGACACAGGGCAAATCAGTAAGTTCTCTTAGCCCTGTCTAGGTAAAGTGTGGCTAACAATATTTACCTTGTAAGTCTTACGCTGAAGATCAAATACTATGTTAACCACTGAGTACAGACTAGGCAATCAATAAATGCCAATTCAAAGGTATTTATGACTAACACTTAAGACAGGATACGCACAATTCAAGATGGAATCAATTACTATAAAATACTCATTAAAAAGTGAAGAGGAACACACAAAAGGAATATAGGGAGAAAAAATAAAATTGTGAGTTTGGTATCCAAAAGACACGTTGAAAAGGTGTAGCTCTTTGTAGGATGGAACAAGTCACATAATTCTGGGTTCCTGTATAGAGAATGCAAGCCATGGCCATGACATCATGAATCAATTTACAAACATGAAAACAAGTCCAAGGAACTGCACAAGCTCTTCTGGTACTGGCATGCATGCTCAGTCGTGTCTGACTCTTTGTGACCCCATGAACTATAGCTCCTCTATCCCTAGGACTTCCCAGGCAAGAATACTGGAGTGGGTGGCCAGTTCCCCCTCCAGGGTCTGGTACTAGGGCTAGAAGTAAATGTAAGGGGTCTCAGAGAGAAGACATAGTGAAAAGTATTGAATAGCATTCTTAAAAGCATTCCTGCAATATCTGCAGCCCTGAGCTTCACAGGCTATTTCTGAAAATACAGATTGGTGGGCTTCAGGTTCCTTACTTCCCCAGGTTCTCTACACGAGAGAGGCAGAAGGAACACTGGTCACGTACATTGCTCCACACTCAAGGTCCAATTTCACACTTACTAATTGTACGTCACCTTGGACAGCTGGGCAATTTCTCTAAGCCTCCAGTTTCCTCTCAGGGGAAATGGGGACACGATAGTGCTTCTCCATGGGCCTGTGTGTGTGTGTGTTAGCCGCTCAGTCATGTCCGACTCTTTGTGACCCCACAGACTGACTGTAGCCTGCCAGGCTTCTCGGTCCATGGAATTCTCCAGGCAAGAATACTGGAGTGGGTTGCCATTCCCTTCTCCAGGGCCATGGGCCTTTGGGGGAATTCAATGAAGTGTTGAGGTCAGTTACATGCCGGAGGACAGAAGTGGCTATTTAGGGAAAAAAAATAAAATAAAGCTGATGTGTGTGTGTGTGTGTGGGGGGGCTGTTCCTCTAATTTTCAAAAAAGGCACAGTCACTGAAGTCGATCTATAGGAACTTTTTCCTATCAAGGCTATTATTAATACATCCTATAATATAACCATATTTACCTTTGCATTAGTATCACATGACAGGATAAAGGGAATTGAATGTCAGATTTGACTTTGTGTCAGCGTGTCAGAGTATCCTAAAAGAGAACGACCTCCATAGAAGCTGTCTGAACTCTGCCTGAGAAAATTCCCTGACTCCAAAGGCTTTCTCCTTGATAGCTCTTTTATTATTTTGTTCACATTCTTAGTTCTTGCACTACCACATCCTAGTCACTTTTTCTAGCTCTGTGCAAGTCATGTTCATTTCCTGTTTTTAAATATTCACCTTCATGTGACTTTTCTTGAAATGTTTATTCTTTCTCCCAAAGAAATTTCGTTTTATTTTTCTTTGCATAAGTGTCACTTTCGAATTAGCTAAGTAAGACTTCATATGCCTTCAAAAGTTACATAAATTTCTAAGTAAATCCCAGAAAGGATGCATCCTGAGGCAAAACTGTGAGTGAGATGCTTCAGCTTGGGTTCCAATTTAGGCTCTGCTGATGTCTGATTTGAGATTTTAACCTTAATGCATAGCTCTGTAAAAGGAGAGGTTATTCTAAATCAGGTTTTCTCAATCTTGAAGAGATTTGCCTACATAATTCTTTGTTGTAGAGGATGCTCTGTGCATTATGTCATATTTAGCAACACCTCTGGCCTCTTAAGTACCAGATGCCAACAGCAATCTCCTCCCCCAGTTGTGATGACCAAGAATGTCTTCAGACATTGACAAATGTCCTCTAGATGCAAAATGGCCTGAGTTGAGAATATTAAACTAGGCTTTAAAATTATATGAGGGTTAAGCTGAAAAAGTCTATATCAGCATTTTATTTCTTCATATTTCCACTAAAATCTAAGTTCCTTGAAGGCAGGGACATTTTTCTGGTTGGTTCAGAGCCACATTTCCAGTGAATACTTCGTACAGTAGGCACTCATTAAATTTTTGTTGACAAAAATGGATAAATGATGGAACAATATCTAACTCCATAAAGGTTGAAATTTCTCCATTTATTACATTTTTGCAGCACATTTTGATGGGTCCTTAAACACTATTTGTCTTTCATGCTTATCCCACTTTTATTTCCTTAAAAATATTGTCTTTCATCCTTTTAACATGAATTCAGTTCATATATCCTTTATAATCCAAGATACTTGGAAGGAATAACTGTATTCTCTTTCTTTCCCATTTAGCACATTGATAAATGTATGCCAGAGAAACTTTACATGTGCTAAATCAGATTGAAATATTTCATATATCCTCAATACAGTATTTCCTAATGACTACCAAATAAGCAAAATTATTTATTCCCAACCATTCACATACACAGGTTTGTTTCTGAGCTTCACAAACCTTTACATGTTCTTTATGCATTAATTCAAGATCAGTATTCTCCCATTCCATAGCATATGCTTTCTCTTTTCTTGTTGAAAGTGAGTCTTCACGTCAAAAAGTAGCAGCTGTTCTCAATTAGAGTATCCACTTTTAACCTCTCCTGGCTTTGTAACTGACCACTGAACAGAGTTCAGGAATATTTCACATTCAAGATCTTTAGCTATTAGAAGCCACTCTTATTATTTTTTAAAAATAACACGAAAAAATCTGGAACTGGTCATATGATGATTTTGAGTTTCATAATCTCAGTGCTGCCTTGAGACTCTTGGGTGTCCTCTCACACAACAAATCTGTGATTAAATGTCCACATTGTGACTGTGTTTGTGAAAGACAATCGATAGCTACACACTTCCGAGGACTGCAGGGACAGAAGTAGATGAGAATATGATCAAAGTTTTATTCTCGGATAGTTCTATTGCTATCATAGATTCTGTTCTCTCAGAGAGGGGGCCATAAGTGATTTGAGAGTTATTTGCCAACAGGATGCTTTGCCCGCATCCTAGAAGATGAGAAGTTACAATAGCAGAGTACACATTCAGTCTTCTAGTCATATGATTGTTTTCAAATGGCTCTGACTTGGGGAGCACTTTTATCAAATATTACCAAAACTCATACTTCTCTGTACAATTGCTCTCTATTAAAGTTTAGTGCCAGCTGTCAGGTCTGTAATGTAAACCCTTATTAGGTCTTGTTAAGTTCTACTCTGGAACTAATAAGGGATTGTCAAAACTATCCAAACACAGAGAGAAATGGGGGGATAAATCACAGAAAAGAAGATGGAAAGTGTTCAATGAATCTGTACTAGCAAAACAATCTTTGTGAAACGATTACCAATGCATTTCGCAAAATCTATGCATCTCAAGGTGGAGAAAAAGATCTAGTTTTCAGTTTATTTTGCATAGGGTTTGATTTTCTTTCCTTTGGGAGAGACTGACTAAAAGCAATAAAACAAATTGGAGAAGTTAATGAAATATCAATAATCTCTTTTAAAAATCTTTCCATGTATTCTGTAAAAATGTTACACTGCATTCCTCCAATTTTAAAATATGGAAGATCTGATACTATCTGAACAGCTAGAAAGAAAAAGTATAAGTTTGAAAAACTGAAGATGATTATTCTTTTAAAAAGCCATAGATTATATAATATCTAAGCTTTAAAAACTTTTTTACATAATGGAATGCAGCAAATCAGAATGAAGCAAGGCTGTCTATATAAACCCCAAAGTAATCTAAGCTAAAGAGATGAAATTTAAGACTTCCTACAGGGTCCAACTAGACTTGATGGTAAATTACTGTGACAGATCCAAAATCTATTTGACAAGGTGATATTCATTAAGAAGTCAAAATAAGTATAAATTTTATATATTCAAAATAACCAATATTTCACCTTTCACAGACATGACTTTTTCTTGGAAAATTTGAATCACTTTTCAGACAAGTTTACATTTAATAGATATTTTGTGTGTGGTATCAGAGCAATATTCTCATCTTCCTTTGAAATGCGACTGAAAATGCAGTGACACAAATAACCCATTTCAAGGAAAATCAGAGCTCTTTTACTTCCTGCAACTGAAATTATTTTTTTCCATGTCTTAGATTTGCATAGTGAATACTGTCCTGAGAAGCTTCATCTGTATTTGTCACAGACATACTCTGAAACATACTACACAATGAACAAATTATTTGTGCCCCCTAAAGATTATACATTTGGCAGATAGGTGTGACCTAAATTATTATTTCCCACTTTAAAACACTGGACCAGACAAAGCATCTGAAAGTTCACAAACCTTATAGCTAAAAATAAAAGAAAGATAGAAAAGAACTTTATATTCTAAAAGCAAATACCCTAGAGCTATTTCATGTGAGACAACTGCAAACTAGGTTAGAATCTCAGAAAAATACCTTAATACTGACATATAAAATGATCTTCTGGGTTAGGATAAAGAATATCAAAATATTTATTAAAAAAGAAATTCTTACTATTTATCCCTCTTTGAACAATGCAATTGCTATAACTGAAGATAATCCATATAAGGTAAAAGAATCCATATTTTACTAAAACACTGTAATTCTTATTTATTTATAATCTTGTGTGAGAGTTTTAACATCTATAAAACTGTCTGGATCTTTTAAGGTCTTTTATGTTGGTTTGTTGCTGATCACTTGACTTGTTTTTATTTATTATGAGGTATTTAAATGATTAGATATGATTTTGTTCTACTCTCTAAATTTAATGATGGTCATATCTCTCCTAATATGTTTGCAATTAAATTGTCTCTGACTACTCAAAATAATCTGATTTGTAGTGTATACATAACAAAGATTTCACATTCCTTTCTAGTATCTTAAACATGCAAATTCATGGTTTAACTTTATACTGTTTGTTTTTATGTAGACTAAAAATGAACTATAATACTTAAGCCACAAATCAAATACACTCCCTTATTTTTCCTCTCGTTTTCAGATTTGAAAAGATTTTTTACTTAATTACTGTTCAGATAGTGTGTTGACATGCTTGGATTGAAAGTACCTAGTAATATCACATGATAATTCATGTAAACATATTTGGCATTTACTTCATAAAATTTATGCTGTTTCCTCTACTGCTTTCGTTTCCCTTTGTGTGATTCTCAAGTGAACATAAATACCTAAAATAAATCAAATAGATATAGTTATTTTCTATATAAAGTAAATTGGTTTGACAAATATTTTGACTCACTTGATTACTTATTTTTTTTCAAGGCAAGAACATTATTTATTATTATATCCTCACCAACTATCTAAGATAGTCTTGTATACAATAAATGTTAGGGTATAAAACAGTTTGCAAAAATTTTAGGTTAAATATTTTTGAAATTTAGCAATTTTATTTTACTATTGTAATTGCTTGTTTTCTAAACTGTATTTTCTTAAATCAGTCAAAATCTGTAAGTCCCTCTGGTTATACAATATAAAAATGTCCACGTGTAAATTCAAAGACACTTTTGAAAAATCAGTGGAAAAAACCTGTGTTAAGGAAAAGTGGAGACTGAGTCAAATACCGGATGGGAAAAATCAAAGGTCACGAATGTTTAGAAGAAGAAAAATGGAAGCTAATGATATTATAAAAGAATACAGGGACTATTACCTATGATTGAACAGCCTAGAGGTTTCATGGAACTAAAAATGAAGTCACCTCAAAAAACTTCTAATTAAAAGAAGCTGGGCAACCAATTAGAGAATAATGAATACTAAGCGCCAAAGAATTGATGCTTTCGAACTGTGATGTTGAAGACTCTTGAGAGTTCCTTGGACTGCAAGGTGATCAAGCCAGTCAATCCTAAAAGAAATCAATCCTGAATATTCATCGGAAGGAGTGATGAAGCTGAAGCTCCAATAATTTGGCCACCTGATGCAAAGAGCCAACTCATCGGAAAAGACCCTGATGCTGGGAAAGATAGAAGGCAGGAAAAGAAGGGGACAATGGGGGATGAGGTCGTTGGATGACATCATCTATTCAATGGACATGAGTTTGAGCAAGCTCTGGGAGATGGTGAAGGACAGGAAACTCTGGCATTATGCAGTCCACGGGGTCGGAAAGATTTGGACACGACTGAGTGACCGAACAACAAATATAAATTCATTAGACAGTTTCTCTCCCTCAAGGTATCTCTAAGTTCTAATGTTTAAGGTTAGATAGAGACTATTGAATGGGTGAGTCTGTCATTTCTAAGTGTTTTAACACAGAATAAAACAGGAGGACAAGGAAGGTTGTATAATCCTATGACACCAATGACTGACCATAATGATGATCATTTTTATCTCCTGCTAGATACTCTTAATGGGTTAATCAAACATTCAATGGCAAATCTAAAGGGTAGATAGTACTCCCCCCTTTTTCTTCGGATAAAGAGACTGAGGTTCAAATTGTTTATCCATAGAGCATTTCTGGGACTCTTGAGCCAAGCAATTGTCAGTGACAAGAGCCTTTTGCTAAACAGAAAAATTAAATGCAAACAGGAGGTTAAGGACAAACTTGAGGATGTTTTCTGAATCATGTTAATACTGTTATAATTTATTATATAAATTGGTGGGATGATATAAAAACTTGAATAAATTAAAAGTTTTATAGCTATTATAAAGCTGTCATAAGATATTTATTTTATTTGAAAGTTATTCATATTTTTACTTACTGGCAAAATTTTTATTCAAATATACTCATTGGTTTGAAAATGTTTTGTTGTGCAGTGAAAAGGGAAAGTGGGAATGGAGAGCTGCCATTTTAAATCCAGGGAAAATGAATGAAAGTTTCACATATCAAGGTAAGAAGCCTGACAATCTTAGTGCAGTCACTAAAGGATGAATAAATGGTTTAAGCACTAAGTGTGTAAAATTAAGGGATAAAGTTGGTTTAGCAACTGCATAAATAGTTTGATTCTTGCTTTATAATAGGTATGAAACTAGTGGAGATTGATTTTTTCAAGCTAGAAAAGATATTTATCATCAATTCACAAAAGACAAAATGTACTCTTTCAGGTACTATATAAAATATCACTATTATTTTACTTAATCTATTTATTACTATAATCGTAGTTCAGATGATTCTAGTCTTAGTGTGTTGCAACTGTATGTGACCTAGTAATCAAATTCACTCATGTAAAATTAGATAAGATACACATCTTTATGTGCAAGACATTCTGGAAAACCTAGTGGATTCAAAGATATATAATGAGAGGTATGTCATTTCCAGAACTTACATTCTAAGAATGCACAGTTGTCATTGAAATCTCCCAATAATTATTCATCTGCTGTTGCTGATGCTGCTAAGTCACTTCAGTCGTGTCTGACTCTGTGTGATCCCATAGATGTCAGCCCACCAGGCTCCCCCATCCCTGGGATTCTCCTGGCAAGAACACTGGAGTGGGTTGCCATTTCCTTCATCAATGTGTGAAAGTGAAAAGTGAAAGTGAAGTTGCTCAGTCATGTCCGACTCTTAGCGACCCCATGGACCATCCGTGGGATTTTCCAGGCAAGAGTACTGGAGTGGGGTGCCATTGCCTTCTCCGAATTATTCATCTAGTACCTATCTAATTGAAAACATCTTCAATTATAATCTGCTAGGTTTGAAGGCACAATGTCCTTTAAATAGATATGATGTAGTCCCTCCCCTCAAGACACTTCCAGTCTGAAAACAACTGTAAAGAAACACTTTTGAATTCATTAAAAAATATGAACATCTTGTACTTCTGGAAGATGTGCACAGACTAAGGAGGTGCAGGGAAACCTCTGAGGTTTTTGATTTTCTCTAGAGCCTCTGTCAAAGTGAGCATTCTGTTACTGAAAGTGTCACTGCTTCTTTAAGAGACTTTCTGAACAGTAAGAGAAATGAATAAAGAGCAACAGCTCGTAGGTAAAATAAACATAATTATGGAAAATCATCGAGAATTCTAGATATCTTCATACCTCACATCAAACACACTTTTCTACCCAGCTGCTAATGTACAAGAACAAGGAATGAAGTTAGCATTCCACAATGAACGCACACAGATAAAACACAGAGCAACAGATTCTTCAGTGACATTAATAAGGTATTTGGTACATTAAGTCTAAACAAAGTTTGTAGGAGGAATATTTATAGTAACTGCTGGGTCTCTGGCTCAAATGTAATTAACTGACTAAATAAAAAGACATTAGCATTCTCATTTCTTCTGTCCAACTAAATCAAAATAGATAAAACAATTCATTTTCCAGGAGTAAAAATACATATGTAAAGATCACAAGGCTCCCTCGGTATTAATGTGAAATTTCCTCACACCTCCAGTCTTCAAAACACAAAAGTGTTATCCTGGGATGTAAGAACTATGAAGAATTTCCAAAATGAAATGAACCAAGTAAAGCTTGATTGTTAATAACTGAAGGCAAACAGCACATGATTTAGGTTTATAATTGAAGATTTTCAATGTTATCTTATTAGAAAGAGGTTTACTAACATCCTATAGTAACATCTCAACCTGTAATTTGACCATAGTCTCAACATCAAGCAAATTTGTCAAAATCTGAGGAACATGGCTCATATAAGGTGTAAATCGCACAAACACACGGTAAAATAAAAGAGATACTACAAGAGATAACATTTAAAGAAAGACCATATTTTAAAATTACATATTAAAGAAACTTCTAGAAAACCAAATTGGATGCATGATTTCTTACTTCCCTTACTAAATGATTATGTTACCATTAGTTTAAGTTTTTGTAGTTATTTATATGTGCATTTCTGCACATTTTACCAAATTCATCATAATAAGTATTCTCTACCCTCCTGAAAGTGCTCTTTTTTGTATTTTCAGATTATTTGGTATGCAGTTTCTGATTAAGTCTTTAGCTATTAACATTTCTTACAATCTTCTCTTATTTCCTCCCTCTAACCAGTATGTGAAATAGAAAGGTTCATCATCTTCCACTCTTACGTTTCCTGTGCTCAATCTTCCCTAGCAAAAAAATCCAGCAACACAAAGCATCTTATTACAGAAAATTCTGTTTTCCTCTCACTCATCTGCTCCCATGCAAATACACTTCCCTCAACACACAACTTATTTTTAAGTGTAAACTATTGACTTAGCTCTGTTTAATAATTCACTTAAAAAAAGTTTTTTTTTTTTAGGGGCAGAAACCAAAATATTTTAAAACATATACACACATTTTTGCACTATAAAGTAAACTAGTTTGGCAAGATAATATCCATCTTTCTCTTTCTAGCGTCTGTGGGAGGATTTGGCATATAGTAGAGTCTTGATATACATTTAATAATTGAATACATGGTCAAAGTATATCTTTACTACTTTTCCTCATTCTAGGAAACATGAATTGATGTAAAAGTTTGTATCAAATACAAGACAAGTATAATGATATGGCTGAAATTGTGGTCTTGCATAAAGATACCTTTGGTTTTATTTATATTTCTGAAATCTATGAGCTTTATGTCTACAAAATATTTTTCCTATCAGAGATTGTCACATTTTCATCATATAGAACTTTATCCCAAATATCCAGCTAGAGGGGAATAGATAATTTAGAGTACATCATTACTAACATCAGAAAATGACCTACTAATGAAATTTAGATTTATAAGAATTTATAAGAATAAGCTCAGAACACAAAACTTAATGGGACTTCTAGACATTTGGGATTTTTGGGATAATATCTTGATTAACAAATTATAAACCATTCCTTCTGGAATGCATAAGCTGGGTAAGATAGTTATCCCTTTCTCCCTACCCAAAAGTTTAAAAGCACAATAATGATGGGTTCAAAACTCTCAATGCAGAGGCTTCTCACTATTAATGAACAATTTCCATTATTAAGTTTGAAATACTCTAAATTAATCTCTCCTTCTGCTTCCTTGCCAAGAAGGTTTGTACCTAGTAGAAGATTTATTGGTGTGTGTTGTATTAAAATTATTCATTTATTTATCTGTCTTTCATATTAGATTGCAAGCTCCTGGAAGGGAGGTACACTAACTTATCTATCTCTGTTTCCCCACTGTCTGGTAAACTATTATTTAGAACTTAGAGATGTTTAGAGATATTGAACTAAATTTGCTATACTTTTTGGCATATCTAAGTTGCTTGACAACTCATTTATCCAGATTTTGATAGATATCACCTGAGCTAATCTTAGTCTTCCCATGGCATTTTGTCTAGTAATTCTTCTTTCTTAAAAGTCTAGAAACAGAAAGCTGTGATAAATAAGCTGAAATAGATGGACCTTATATTCACAGATTCTTGGTTACTTTGTGCCAGTTTTGTATGGTCCTACTCATCCTTTAATATACAATACTTTAACTTCAGTAGAATAAGGGTCCTTGTGGGGTTTCCTGGTCTCTGCCACCACTGGACTAAAAAAATGGGGAAGTAGTGTGGGTTGAGGATTCAACTGCAACATTCGGAATCAGACTGCCTGGCTTCAGATCTCGAGTTCAACACTCCTAAAGGACCTAAGGCAAGACATTTAATCTTTCAAAACTTTTTTTTTTAAACTTCCTCATTTAAAAAGTGGAACTAATAATAGGAAGTACTCATAGGCTATTCTGAGAGATAAATAAGATAACTCATGGACATAACTTATCAAATGAGCATAGTTTCTGGCATCCAATAAGGGCTTAATGCATATTTTAAAAACTTTGTTGCATTCTTACTATGCTTCTTATAATTAAGTAGATTGTCTCTAAACATTTGTTGAAATAAAGTGACTGAGTCTTATTTTCCTCTGTTTTAGAAAACTGTAAACCTCTGTTTGCTGAACATTGTGTTATAAAATTACCCTGAGGTGTTTAAAATCTAGCCACATATGTATGTTAAGGCATTGTTCCGTCCTTCTGTAAAATGAAACAAAACAAAAATAAGCTCATGAAATACACGAAATGTGTTTAGTTATCTTTTCATCTATATCTATTCTAAGTAATACCATTTCTTTGGGCACCTGAATTGAAGCGCTGCTGATAAAACAATGATTTGTGAGTCATAGCAAATGACCCTGACTACTTCACAAGCTTAAAAACCAATCAGATTTTTTAAATTAAAAAAGGAAACCATAACAAACACCAGCACCACCACTGACAACAAAAGCAAAATTACAAGCCTCAAGCCACGCTGGCCTATTTTATTACAGGCTGTAAATTAATTGATTGTGTATTTGAATTTTAAGACATAGTAGACTATGCACTTAAACTGACATATTAAAAAAATTGCTAATATACAGTTGATTTAGACTCAACACTACATGTAAATCAGCATGAAGTAGAATACCTTGACACATCCTCTAATAATTGGAATATACAAAATTACTTTTACTATGAAATAAGAGGAAGCCAAATAGGAAAAGGAGTACATCAAGGCTGTACATTGTCACTCTGCTTATTTAACTGATATGCAGAGTATATCATGAGAAACGCTGGGCTGAATGAAGTACAAGCTGGACTCAAGATTGCTGGGAGAAATATCAGTAACCTCAGATATGCAGATGACACCACCCTTATGGCAGAAAGCAAAGAAAAACTAAACAGCCTCTTGATGACTGTGAAAGAGTACAGTGAAAAAGTTGGCTTGAAACTCAATATTCAGAAAACTAAGATCATGGCATCTGGTCCTATCACTGCATGGCAAATAGATGGGGAAACAGTGGAAACAGTGACAGACTTTATTTTATGGGGGCTCCAAAATCACTGCAGATGGTGATTGCAGCCATGAAATTAAAAGACGCTTACTCCTTGGAAGAAAAGTTATGACCAACCTAGAGAGCATATTAAAAAGCAGAGACATTGCCTTGCCAACAAAGGTCCATCTAGTCAAGGCTATGGTTTTCCAGTAGTCATGTATGGATGTGAGAGTTGGACTATAAAGAAAGATGAGCGCCGAAGAACTGATGCTTTTGAACTGTGGTGTTGGAGAAGACTCTTGAGAGTCCCTTGGACTGCAAGGAGATCCAACCAGTCCATCCTAAAGGAAATCAATCCTGAATATTCATTGGAAGGACTGATGTTGAAGCTGAAACTCCATTTCTTTGGCCATCTGATGTGAAGAACTGACTCATTCGAAAATACCCTGATGCTGGGAAAGACTGAAGGCAGGAAGGGAAGGGGACAACAGAGGATGGGATAGTTGGATGGCATCACCGACTCAATGGACATGAGTTTGAGTACATTTAGTAGTAGGTGAAGGACAGGGAGACCTGGCGTGCTGCATTCCATGAAGGCACAAAGAGTCAGACACAACTGAGTGACTGAACTGAACTAAACTTCACCTGGTAACATAAGCAAACAGGAAGATATAACCCCTAAGAACAAGCTGCACCTTTAAGTTATGTTACTGAAAAGTCATTACACTTGTAAATTCCAATCATATCCCATTTTATCTTCTATCTCTAATTCTACCAGAATTAGTTCTTATTCAGTATATTTTTTTCAAATAATTTGTTATTATGCATATGCATCTAATGCTGCAACTAGTATTTTTAAATGTTGAAAAAGTCTGATAATATAGCATCACTATGTCAAGGAGGTGCTATGAATGTCTTCAGTATAATAAATTACAAGAATCAAGGAAATGAAACTTTGATACAAATATTATCTCTAAGAGTAATTTTGCCATAGAGTATCAATGAGTAACATAATAGTTACTTTAAAGAAGTGGTTTGGTAAATTAAAATACATTTAAAATACAGAAGCAATTCTGAATCCACTGTGAACTTTTTGAATACAATTTAATGTCACTTTCTTTTTTAAAATTCTTCTTAGTAAAGTTTGTTTCAAGACAGCATGTGATTTAGGTTAAGTATGTGCATGTTTTATTTATTTATATTAACATTTTATGTGATCCTATTTATCTGGCTGACACATTTTTCTATTATATCTTTAAATAAGACACAAAGTATCATATAAAAATTATTTAAAATCTAAACAATGATTAGGTTCTTGCTCAACAGAAAAAATTGTGTGAGATAGTTCAGCACATACTGATAATGATAGAGACAGAGGCACACTTACTCCTTTCTTGGTGTGGATATCAGAGACTGTCAGTAGAAAACAAACTGGAGGAAATAGTCAGTTTTTAAATTTTTCCTGATCTGTACTCAAGTCTCTCAGTTGCATCCAACTCTTTGTGACCCCTTGGAACATAGCCCATGAGGCTCCTCTGTCCATGGGATTTTCTCAGCAAGAATACTGTAGAGGGTTGCCATTTCTTCCTCCAAGGTGTCCTGGTCTAAGCTTTTATTATTTTATTTAAAATAAATCCCACAAAGATAACACAAACAATACCACAGTGATAAAATATAATTCCAAGTGGAATATAAAGGCTATTGAGACTTCTCTCCAAGCAAATAGTAGCTAGTATGCTATTTCCAGTTTAGAATTTTCAAAACCATATTTAGTAACAGTATTCTGATAGCTCTTGCCAAGGATCTAAATAACATGGAGAAGTATCAGACTGGGTGTATCATTTGCTGTCATTAAAAAAAAAATCTATAAACTATCTACAGTTAAAAGCAAAATGCTATGTCCTGTTCAGATTCTGAGAAAGGTCAATTTATGTATAAAGTTGATTCATCTCTTTCACATGAACTTGAGACTTACTAAATGGCCACAAGTAGAGTACCAAACAATTCTTTTGATTAAGTTAACAGCAAGAAAAGGTATTAAAACAGACTAGATTCCCAAGGCTATACATTTAAGTTCTCCCATGTATTGAAACATTTTAAATTTTAATGATAATTTTTGTGTGTTCTTAAACACTAAACCTTGCCTAATGCTAAATACCAAACTTTGGGATTAAGTGGAATTTATCATCTGATATAATCTTCTGTGGAAAAAAATGATCTCTTATTTGGTTTTACTTACCGAGAAAAATTTTAAATAATTTAAATTATCCCTTTGTATACCAAAAACTGAAGCATCAACCCTGGATTTTTAAATAAAATATTTTTTTTATTAAAACATTACTGTTTTATAAGTAAATCCATATTTTATGCACAGATATCACTGAAGAGACACTATTAATATATTTTATCGCAATGAATTACGTATTGCTATGAGATTGATGAGCACAACCATAAATAGTCAGTGCAGAATCTAATTCTGTTAGATTAGCTTAGTTCCAATAGTATTTCTTCCCTCTACATAAAAGAGACACAGACTTTTTTTCCCCTTTCAATTGGTCTAGTAGTACATAGGCTAGCACCACATAATCAAATATGCTAATATTTGTACAAAAATTATGAATCAACACATCAAGTGGGATAAATTTAGTCTATAAATAGGCTCTATTTAGTTTGAGTCACATTTTGCTGCTAAGTGAATTCAGGCTGCTTTCATTTATTTCAATTACTCTACCATAAACTCACAAGTAAGAAGTACCACTCTGGGGAAAATAGAGAAGACTCTTACCTTGACACATGAAACCTCTTTGGGGAAAATAGAGAAGACTCTTACCTTGACACATGAAACCTCTTTCTTCATAGCCAGCATTGCAGGAACATTTGCCAATGGGTACCAGCCATTCACCTTCTGTACTGCAGTACATCCTAGGAGGATCTTCCTCCTTAGAATTGTTAACACAAGAGCCTCTAACTTCCACCAGAGATTGGGAATCCATGGGTACTGTGTCTGGAAACATAGCCAGATTCTTCACTGTAAACGGGCACTTTTTGAAGTACACTCTCACAGACACTAAGGCAACACATGCACCAACATCTTGAAAAGCCAAATAAAATCCCTTTTTGTTGACAGGACCTACTTCTCTAACCTCAGTGTTGAGTTTAAGAATACGGTCCCCGAGATCCATTTGCGTGAAACTTTCATCAGCTGCAATGGTGTCAATCTTTGTAAACTGATGTTCTCGGAATTTGACTCCATGATCATCATCAGACTCCATGTAGTACAGATTGAAAGTCTCCTTGCAAGTTCCCAAAACCAATGGAATGCTATTGCAGTCCCGAAGAGTGAACTTTAGCTCCACATAGATCTTCTGAGCTGAGTTCCTGGGGACCCAGTTTGTCCTCAGCCAATTATTTTGGCTGTGATCCATGACATTGCACACCTGGTAAGTCCGGATGGGTGTGTAATGTTCATCAACACCACTGATCTCTTCCCACTTGAAGAATGAAAGAAGAAGAAAAAAAGAAAGGCGGAATTAATGAGTTAAGCATGATGAATATTTGCGAATACAAGATGAAGGTGTTAATGGCATCACAGGAAATACAAAACAAATTAACAGAAACTTCACTGTTGCTCACTAAAGATCAAGATGTGCAGCAACTCTGTAACATTCTTGTTTGCAGGTTTTATTATTTACAAGGTTCTCTGAATTCATTGACACAAAATAATCCAAAATTTTGATGAACACATTTGAATTTTATTGGAATTTGTGTGATAGTCAGGAAGAAGTTGCTTAGCAATTGATTGGACCTAGACAAACATCCTAGGATAAAAATGTCAAGTCAGTCATCTCTAATAACATGATAAAAATTATTTTGTTGTATATTTTAGGGGATTTTTTTGGGGGTTTTCTCTTTAAAAAGCAAAAGAAAAATACCACTGCCTAGCGTTTCTTTTTATTAAACTTTCTCCAATTTGGGTCATACTTTGGTAAAATCAGCATATCACAAACAAAGTGAATCTAAATTATTTCATTACCAGGTATCTTTATGCATGACATTTATTAACATACTTGGTCATTTCAAGAAATACATGATGGAGAACTTTGGTTTCTGAAGTAAAAACATGAACATGTCTCCTTCCCATCTCCTCAAAATCCAACAAATACTTATATGTGTAGAACAGAAGATTTAAGTATAGTGAACATTTCAATTCTTAATATCTTTTTACCCATGTTAAATTTTCCACATGCAAGAAATACATGGCTACTTAAGTTGTTGTTATAACAGTTAGGGTTATGATGGTAATAAAACTTTTTTTCATTGTAAATACACTCAAAAAGTTTCAAGACTTTTTAGAAAAGTTAAGCACTGCTTCTTTGATCTTTATACAGGTTTTGAGAAGCTTTCAAGTTAGCATCACATTGTTTGTGTTATTTATGATTCTAAAACTATTATTGTATCTAACTATTATGCCTGTGTCTACACTCAGTTTATACCATGCCCAATTATCTTCTTGGTGCTTGGAAAATACATCATTTCCCATGTCAGATTAGAGTTCTAATCTTCTATGGCTCCCCATTACTCATGTAAGAACTTCAAACTCTTCAGTTTGGCATTTGAGCTTTTCCAAAAACGATTCCCAACTTACATTTATTTTTTTCTAAAAGTTTGAATTGAGATTAGAGAATTCTAAGTTTCACTTATGCAGATACTGTTCTTGTCTCTGTGAACTCTTTTTCAGGTTTTCAAAAGAAATGTTGGGTCTTTGTTTGCTATGGTATAAAAAAAGAGCATTTGTCTTTGCTCATTTCCCCGTGATGCCTCCCATAACCTTAATGTGCTTAAGACACTTCCTGTTTTGTATAACACTTATTAAATATCTTTTTCATTTTTAGATTTAATTCATGATACATCATTAGGTTAGTTTAACATTGTTTCATATACATTTGCTAGATTTTAGAGCTCTTTATATCCTTTATAATATGCAGCACACAACTTCACGTTTTGGGAATAAAAGATGAATAAAATGCATAAAAATTATGTTTTCTTATAATACAGTTAGTAATAATTCAAGGAAATAATAAAGTTCATATTATAGAATATATTTTAACTTTGTAAATAAATAAATGAAATCCTTGTGATGCCCATTATAAATGGGTTCCTAAAATCTCCATTAAAAGAGTTACTTGTTTTCATAAGGAATAAGTTTTAAATAATTTTTAACTAAATCAATGGCATTTAAAATATATTAAAGTATTTTCTACTCAAATTTATTAAATACACATAGGAATTCCAACCCACAACTCTAGTTGCAAAGTGAGATAAAATGCTATTTTTTTAAATTGACAATAACCAAAAGTAAAGAAATATGGCATTTATCTGGCCTTTGAACCTCATTAGCCAAAAAAATAATTATTTACATTAGAGTGTTTGAATTATCAAATCCAAGCTGCACCCTGCCCCATTACCAACGTGAGAAACACAGTATTAAAACTTTTTATTGTCCTTAGCTCTCCTACCAACCTAAGAACAAAACAAAGGCAAATAGTTAAACAGCACCACTTATTTCAGTAACTTGGATCATTGAGGGTCTGGAATATATGAGAAGCACTCATTTTCTGGAGGCAAAATTGGCTTGTCCTTATTGTCATGACTAACATCCAACAAAGGAACCCATTTTGTTATTTTAGAAAACCCTAGAATAATATACAAGAAAATATATTGTATTTTTAATAATCACCAATTTATCATTTTCAAACAACCACTCTATAAATATATTATATGGAGAGCTTTTAAGAACAAAAGTATATATGAGAGTCTCATTTCTGAGGATTTTACACTGAGGTGCCTATAAAGTAAAGTCACATTCAAAACCAAAATTAATGTATAACTTTAATATCAGAAAATTTAAAACCTATGAACTGAGTTGAAGCTCAAAAAAATTGTAATGTTCAATAGTATTATTATGTTACATATTCTCTATTAGTATTACATTGATTCTGTGATGGTATTGTAAAGTATAGAGCTAACAAAAACTCCAGAGAATAAATGCTTTCTGTGGGCATTTTACAGAACATTAGATGATAGGCATATTTAAAAATTAGCCAACTGACTTCAAAAATTTTAGGTCAGAATTTCCTTATCAGAACAGATAAGTTTGTACTTTGATGAATCAGTTGCAATTTTCTCCTGCTCTGGACAGCATTTTGTTAGACACCAAACAGAAATGACACAGGAATGAAACCATGTAAAGATTTTCACAATTTGATGTAAAATATGATTTTAATTATGGAGATATCGATGTAGTCTAACATTTTCCTTTGAATGCTAATTTGGCAAGCTATCACAAGCCCTTGAATGCAGACGTACAAATTGCAAGAAGATAATGCAAACAGCACCAGCATGCTCTGTGCATAAAAAGGTTGCAGAGAGCAATTATCACTTCATTAATTTGTAATGAAAACCAAATTGCCTGTGAGTAATGGTGACTTGCCATCTCAGACCACTTGCAAAAAAACAGCAGGTCTCTAACTCTAGCGTCTGCCGAGGACTTGTTTAGTTGCTCAGTCCTGTCCTTTTGCGACCCCATAGACTGTATGTAGCCACCCAGACTCCTCTGCCCATGGGATTTCTCAAGCAAGAATACTGGAGAGAGTGGCCATTTCCTCCTCCAGGGAATCTTCCGGGTCCAGGGATCAAACCCACGTCTGCTGCCTGGCAGGCAGATTCTTTATCGCTGAGCCACCTAGGAAACTGCTGAGGACCAGAGAGTGGAAATAAGATTCCTAAAAAAGTAGTCTTGAAACAGCAGCCACAGAAATCATTAAAGTGCTGCTGCAATTCTTACATTTTATAAATTAAAAGAATACTCATATTTACCCAATCTTCATATTCCAAGAACTAAAGTGTACATTCATAAATTATTAGAGATAACATAATATATTGTCATTGTGCCAAGGCCAATGTGAACCAAGAAAATGGGTGATTTAGAATTAGTGACATATAAAATTGGGAGGTGCAAATCTTTTATCTCTTCATTTTTCTAATCCTTAAGGAAGAATCTCTTCAAGGGGTGTCCAGCAGTAACACTGTCCAGCAGAAAAGGACGCAGAACTAGTAAGAACAGAACTAATAATACAGACACAGAACTAGTGACTAATAAGAACACAATTCTTTGTAAAGCTCAAATTCTTCAGAATCAATAATTCCAGGAATAGCCTGACTCCCAGATTCTTACTATATAAGCTTTTATCATTAGACCACAGAGACCAGAGTTGAATTTCCTGTTTTTTGTTTTTTTTTTTTTTCTTTTTCCAGATTATTACACCTGTAAGAAAAACACATGCCCAGACTTCTTTTCCCTAGAAGGATGATTCAGAATTCTATTCCCTGTAGCATTAGCACAATGAGTCTCCTTATCAACTAAATACAGTGTAAGATGTGAAGGAGATTCAATTTATGTTTTTTAGATAGCACAGTTTCTTGTCACTGAGTCAAATATATATTTTGAGGGAAAACATATTTTTAACAATTAATCAGCATTCAACCTAATAACTCTCATTCTAATTAACCTCAATTATAGTAATAAAGGATTTATACTCATTGTTGACATTAATTACTCTCTTGGATACATTTTTTGCTACTTGCTAATAGAGAGTAAGAGTAAAGTGTTTACATTTTCTTTAAAAGAGGGAGGACCTGCGATATAGTTAGTGCATAGGCTAACTTAAATATTTAGAAAGTGAGAAACATAACTTCATGATTTACTTTATAAGGTTTAAATCATTTCTTAGAAATTTACAGATGATAGTAAAAAAGCAAATGATACCAATATTCTTATGTTTGTAATACTACATTTATATTTCAATGGTGAATAAGAAGCACATAGTTTTGCACTTTAGAAAATGCTAATGTCACTAAGGCTGCCCTTAAAAACTGTAAGTGATATTAAGTTGATTTGTGTCATTCTTTCTCCTCTCCCGTGTCTACTCTTACCTGTTTTTCCCTTTGCACATATCATAGCTGCTTCAAAATGCAGTGTTCATCCTAGAAATATTTGAACGTTTATCACACATCAGCACTTTAAGCTTGGCAATGCATAGTCACTTACAGGAAGATGTCACTGGCAAGTGTCAGACCCAGATGTATGTAACAAACTCACTATCTTTCCATCTATGATTGAATAGAATTTTCTTAGCCAATAGGCCTCAAAAGTATATATATATATATATACACACACACATACTTGTAATTGTTATTATATTAAAAGGTAGAGTAAAATAAGAGTTGAGACAAATGAGAAATAGAATTTGGGGGTTTGGGGGACTTGGTTGGTGATGATGATCTGGGGTCATATCAGAGAAATACATTTATAACCAGAGGGCTGAGGAGAGAGAAGATGGGGATTTGATATTGAAAATTCAGCATAAGCAACAAGATGCAAGCCAAAGTCTAAAGATCATGATGCCCAGAAGGTACATGCCTGAGATGGCATGTCCAGTAATCTTAATAATAATGACTACTATACATCCTCCCACCCACCTTTAACTCCTAAGTAATTAGCAGAAATTTGATAATGGTTTTAGAAATATCTTGTTGAAAATAGAGGACAATGTCTCAGTTTGGGTACAGTATACAGAAAAGGGATGGAAAACCAGGAAGGGAAAGAAAGACCAGAGATTATTATTGAGGAAAGCCATATTAAAAAGCAGATATTACTTTGCAGACAGAGGTCCACCCAGTCAAAGCTGTGGTTTTTCCAGTAGCTATGTATGGATGTGAGATTTGGACCATAAAGAAAGCTGAGTGCCAAAGAACTGGTCCTTTTGAACTGTGGTGTTGGAGAAGACTCTTGGGTCCCTTGGACTGCAAAGAGATCCAACAAGTCCATCCTAAAGGAAATCAGTCCAGAATATTCATTGGAAGGACTGATGCTAAAGCTGAAACTACAACAATTTGGCTGCCTGATGCGAAGAACTGACTGACTGGAAAAGAACCTGATGCTGGGAAAGATTGAAGGCAGGAGGAGAAGGGGATGACAGAGGATGAGATGGTTGGATGGCATCACCGACTGGATGGGCATAAGTTTGAGAGAGCTCTGGGATTTGGTGATGGACATGGAAGCCTGGCATGCTGCATTCCATGGGGTCACAAAGAGTCAGACACAACTGAGTGACTGGAATGATTTCCTCTAGGATGGACTGGTTGGATCTCTTCACAGTCCAAGGGACTCTCAAGAGTCTTCTCCAACACCACAGTTCAAAAGCATCAGTTCTTCGGCGCTCAGCTTTCTTTATAGTCCAACTCTCACATCCATACATAACTACTGGAAAAACCATAGATTTGACTAGATGGACCTCAGTACATCAATGTGAAACAGTCATAATTATATATCCCCTTCCTCTTGAACCTTCCTTCTCTCTCCTACCCCACACCTCTAGGTTGTCACGAGACTGGTCTGGGCTCCGTGCGTTATACAGTAGTCTTCCACTAGCTATCTATTTCACACACGGTAGCGTATTTATTTCAATACTACTTTCTCAATTTGCTCTACCCTCTCCTTCCCAAGACTTCTGAATCTCCTCAGAAACTATTGCTATGTCTAATATTTCCAGATAATCCTGCCTCTGTTTCTATTGAAGGCCCTATTGCTCAGCCCTCATCCCATATGTTGTTGTTGCCCGATTTGCCGAGGCCCAGATGTGCCTTATGTAGAAACTCACCTGAATAACCTCATCTTCTACCTCCCACAAAGATTTGTAGGCTATTATTATAATAAACAACACAAGTCTAATCATATTGCTCTTCTGTTTCACATCTGGTGGTAAATGCAAAACGTGTGCATTACAAAAAGATGTAAACAGTGTGTGTGGGAGGGCTACCTTCGGTCACATATTTCTCCTGGTGTGAATGCAAGTCAACTGGTTTTAGATATGCTACAGTTTTTAGAGTTCACTATAATTTGGTAGTCTCCTACTGTGATTTCTGAAATGATTTGTGATTTTTTAAAGATGCCTCTATAATAGTGGTTTAATTTTATTCCACATGCATTTATTGAATGTTTCTATATGCAAAGCCCAGGTTAGAAGCAGTAGATAGTAAAACGATAAATAAAATGTGACTTTTGAAAATCCAGAAATTGATGCTGGAAGGAAGGGCATGAGTATCACACAAGGCAGATGATGATATGTGGTCCATTTGAGTTGTTACAAGGAGCTGTGGGGAAAGAAAGGATTACTGGTGGAAGGGGGTTCTGGAAAATCACCAAAGAAGAAGAAAGGGAAAGGTAAGATGTCTAGAATCTCTACAGATGGAAATAGAAGTGTTCATTGAAAGAAAGAGTGTGAGCAAACAGGAAGAACTGTGAGGACAGTACCTGTGTAAGGAGTGGGGTTCCAGCATAAATTCCAGTATAACTAGAATTTAGGGCACTGAGCAGCCGGGATGTTGGCAGTTACTTAAAAAGAAAGGACTGGGCAAATTTGGGAATTTCAGCTGATATATCGCTACTTCATTTGCTACCATGAAGAACTATTGAAAAGATGCACATGGTTTGCTCCAGACTGGGAGGTGGTTCTCCAAAGAGACGAAGAAAGAGGGGCTTCAGAAAGACCTCTGCAAGTTCCAGAAGAGAATTCTAAAGAAGATGACCTCTGCTGAATGGATGAACATTGAACATTTCCCAAAAGATTATAAAGAGATATTTTTTTTTAATGAATTTATAGAGGATAGAGTTACACATGCAGAAAGAAACACAGCTCTTTATACTATAATTTTGTGACCACTAAAACATTTCAGAAAGATTCCCGTTTGTACTGAAACACTGCAAACAACAACAGAAAAAAAAATGAAAGGTACATGTATGTAAATCAATGTATCTTCCACTTTTCTTTTGTGAAATAGTGTTCTCATTAGACCCCACGTATCTGATTTCAAGAAGATCTAATGAATATTTACTGACTAACTACTATGTACCAAGCTCTGTGTTGATAATATGGTAATGAAGAAGATAGGAAAGATACCTGTCCTTAAAGAACATACCATGCTTATGTTAAATCCATTGTTATATCCATTTTTATTTTGTATCCATTTGTATGTTATATGCATTTTCATTTATTTCTTTGCTCGTTATTCTTTCTCGCCTTCATGGTCTCTGGTTTGACTTATTTTTCCCTCCCAAACATTTAAGTGAAAGTGAGAGTCGCTCAGTTGTGTCCGACTCTTTGTGACCCCATGGACTATACAGTCCATGGAATTCTCCAGCCCAGATTACTGGAGTGGGTAGCCTTTCACTTTTCCAGGGGATCTTCCCAACCCAGGGATCGAACCCAGGTCTCCCGCATTGCAGGTGGTTTCTTTACTAGCTGAGCCACAAGGGAAGCCCCCCCAAGCATTTTGCTCTGTGCCTAAGACTAAATACCTCATACAGGTTTACTAAAATTAGATACCACATGATCTGCTAAATGTTAAACTCACATAACTAACAAAGCATAGAAGTATGCTTTGGGGTGCAGAAGGCATTGATTTTTAAAAATAAATATTCTGGTTAACTACGTGTCAAAGAGCGACCTTAACCAACTAAATATAAGACACATACCATGTCTACAAGCATTTTGTAAAAAAAAAAAAAAAATTAAAAAAAAAGAATCAGGAAATGAATTTCTACAAAATGTGTGTTAGTAATTTATGATAAAGATTTTGGAATGTATGATGAAAATTTTTTGAAAGATGAAAAACAAAGTTTGAGAGATAGTGTGTGGCAATGAAAAAAACTTTCCAAAATAATGCAAAATGCTTAAAGATCTATCAAAAAGTGAATTTCTAACCAGAATAATGAGCTTGCAAAAGATATAATACATTAAAATATAAAATACTTACTTTACAATATTGTAGTGAGTTAAAAATATATATATATAAAATATGCCATGGGAAGATCATGTCTACATTCTTCATTGTCAAAGTTTTCAATTAAACCTGCTATTTGAATTTACTTTTCCTGTGCGGGGAAAAATATCAACGTAATGAAAGACAGGAAAAGTAAAATTTTCACTGAAGAGGTTTGATTTTAATAGTGAAATATTTCTATTTATAATGTAAAAGAAACATAATTGCAAAATGTTATTTTCAGAAGTATAACCATGAAAAAATTTACCATTAATCTGAAAATTGCTTTCATAAAGAGAAAGCCAAAATAGTTTAAAAATCATCAATAAACCATTTATCTATTCCATAATGTTGGGGGAAATTGTTATCAGAATTTTTTTACTCTTTCTGTTGCTATATAGTCAAATAACCATACTTTTCATAGGTTAAATTCCCCTTTAATGTCAGGGAGTAAAACAATGAGACTATCATGTTTCCAATTCTTGGAAACATATTTAATATGAAATTGCCCAATAAAAAGGTAATTTTAGAACTCAGTATAACTGCTTGAAAATGTGGGGTAAAATTCCACGCACATTGGCTTAACTTGCCTAGACTAAAAACTACGTTAAAATGGACATTTACAGAATTATTACAAACGGCCAACTACTTAGAAATTAATGCATAGCAGTGACAGCAGCACATTTCATACCAGTTGTGAGATTCATGTAATTTCCTGCTATGATAATGGGTCACAGACACAGTAATTCATAGCAATTTATGATATACCTGTGGAGCGCTCACAGTGACGGAAATGAAATTAACTCGTGTCACTGTGGAACATATGCTAAATTTACACATTTTCAGATAACTCAGTTTATTTTTTAACACAGTATGTGTAATTCCTGAAAGCAGTTTTCTGAAAATGTAAGCTGCTTTATAGCAACAATTTTAAAGCTGCAGAGACATCTTTGGCTGTTGGGTGGCAACCCTGTTTTATAGGAACATTTTTAATCATTTATCCATTTAGTATCTTAGGAAGGCCAGCTATCTTAGGGTCTAAGCTCTAAATACAGGCAGAGCCGAGGTTTGAAGCCTACCTTTGCTAGTTAATAGGAGGTTTAATAGCCTATGAGTAAATTTACACAACTCTAAAATGCGAAAAATCATAGTATAGATACGTGAACAAAAGTAAACTATCCATTAAAAAAAATCATAACAGTGCATGGCACTTGGGAAGCAGTAAACAAACATTATTCTGCTAAAGTTAACAAAAAATGTCATTGGGATATATGGATTTTTTCTTATAAAATAATAGCAGTGTATTTTAAATTCAAGATTTATCTATTTTCTATTCTTATTTCACTAGCCTAGAGATTTTTCAAATTTATTTAAGGTCACCACAGTTTTTGACAAGTGTAATTTGTTTTACTCTTTTGAAATTCAATAAATACAATTAATGACAAAAGTCAACTGACTATATTGTAAATGAGCCTGCTGTCTATTATCTATGATAAATATGCTATTCTATGTGGAGTAAAGTTCTGCCAATATTATTCCACACTTTCCTAGGTACTATATAGTTCTGTAACATTTTTAGACAATTGACTTCAATTCCTTTCACTATTTTTTTAAAATGAAAAGTATATGATCTATCTGTATATTAAGAGACATGGTTTAAGAAAATAAAAATATGTATTATTATTATATTATGCTTTTACTTCATACTGGTCACTGTGTTAAGTCTCAGTTATGTCATGTCTAAATTGAGGTGATAATAATACCTTTCTTACGGTATTGCTTAGTTTCTTAACAGATTACGTTGGCAGTTAATTAGTGTTTACATTGCTGTCACTTGCTAAGTAAAACAAATATTTATTAAGCACTTACATGTTATAAAATTGTTTTCTAGTACTACCATTATGATAATGGTGCAGAAGTCATGGTTTCCTGACCCTGATAAATCTTAATCATAAGAATGGAAATGTTTGTGTAAGCCTAATGTTCGACGGTCATTCATTTATTCAACAGAAATCCACCAAGAGCCAGGCACTCTTCTATTTCCTGGGGACCACCTTCTCCTTGGGAAGAATAGCAGTAAAGTCATCAGTGTTTTAATGGAGCTTATGCTCTCCTTGAAAGAAAACAAAGAGTAAATAAACAATCACACAGACACATGATAAGTAAGTTGACGATATTATGAAGAAAAACAAAGAGAATGGAAGACTATATGCGACTTGATGAAATGCCATTTCAATAGGGTAACCAGAGACAAGTTCTCACTTTTGTAGCCACGTGTTTGAAGTGAATAACCAGGCATAGATAATACACGTGGAAACAGCATCGCAGACTGAGAGGACAGAAAGAATATGAACAGTGAGATTGAGGGTGGTGTTATAATTCAAGCGTGGCAAGGAGGCCACTGTGGCTGAAACAGAGTGATCCAGGAGTGAAGTGGTGAAACCTTAGACCTGAGAGGAAGTTGACTACAAAATCAAGTAGGTCCATGTTGGCCACGTGAGAGACTTTCGATTTTATTGTCAGACGAGAAGGAACTCAGTATCTGGTTTGGACAGAGGAGTGACATGATTTGACACATATAGGGCTACTGTGTGAAAAATACATTGTAAAGACAAGGACCAATGATGTGAGATCGTTAGGAGGTTATTTCAGTGACAGAGGATAGGGCATTATTGGAAAGGAGGGGAGAACAGATTCTATAACTCTCTTGGTAGTAGATCCAAAGGGCCTGATGATAGACAGAGTGCAGGACATTGGAGCAGGGTGGAGACTGCATTACATACACACACTCAAAGAATGGCGACAGCTGATGTGATACCAGCGAAAGACAACAGAAGCCAGGAGGTGGCATATAGATGAGAAACTTAAATGTAAGCGGAAGTTTGACTAGTGAGAATGGGTGATGATGGTTAGAAAGAGGAAAAATAACACATTCTGGGCAGGGGAAGCAAAGTGTAAAAAGACATAAAAACATGAAAACATTGACTGAGTTTGGGTATCATGAAGCTGCTAAAGTGAAAGATGGAGCTAGTCTTTCCTTGATTAATTTGACTCATATTAGACACGTGTTATGTACTAGACTCCAGTTCCTCTATTAGAGACTCTGTTTAATGACTCTAAATATTTAGACTCTTTATTCACTGCAATAAAGTGCAGTGAATAAATAGAAATCTGTCTCCTCAGGAAGCTTACATTCTAGTGCCTGTGAAGTTGCTTCAGTCCCATCCGACTCTTTGCAACCCAATGGACTATACAGTCCATGGAATTCTCCAGGCCAGAATACTGAGTGGATAGCCTTTCCCTTCTCCAGGGGATCTTTCCCAACCCAGGGATGAACCTGCATTTCCTGTGTCTCCTGCATTGGCAGGCAGGTTCTTTAACACTGAGCCAGCTGGGAAGCCCATGGGGAAGAATTGGTGGAGTTAAGTCCAATCCTGGGATCTGAGCAGAGGACTGAGAAGACAGCCTCTCCACAGGATCACTCTGGTTTCTATGAAGAGAACAGCAGAGAATTAGAGGAGGAGGGGACAATGATTGTGTGGATAGTATGGAATGAACAGAGGATTTTCTCATCACTCAAGAGAGTCAAACAAATAAAAGATTTAGGGACATTACTTTGACAAGAATATTAAGGATGGGTTGGAGGAGGAGTGGAGGGAGATGAATCGAAGAAATTGTAGTTAACCCATTACTGATTCCCAGCACCAACACAGTCCCACATGATCCTTTTACTGGATGAGTAAATGAATGGGTTAATTTTTGAGGGCAAGTCATATTTTGGTGGTAAAACTCAGACTTGGCAATTGATGGGTATTTGCTTTGAAAAAAAATGAAAACCTGATAATGACTCTGAGTCAAGTTAACATTTGATAATCATATTGACCATTTTATGAGGCCATTACAGTAATGGGCTTTCCCAGAAATGCATCATTTTATCCTTGCAAAACCCCTGTGCGGCAGGTACTAGCATCAATTAATTCTACAGAGGAGACAAAGGAAGCTGAGGAAGAGACTCAACTCATCCCAAATCACACAGCTGTAAGTGGTGGAGCCTCTATTCAAACCCAGAACTCTTCCATTCCAAAGCCTTTCCTATTTCCCACTAATCTGTTTTGATGACTTGGAAATGAAAGTCATCAGCAGAGAGGGGCAGTAACATAGGTGGGACAAGTTATGTGAGGAAGAGGAACCGTTTCTTTAACATAAGCTGAGCCTGATGTGTCAGTGAGAAACATAAAGAAGTTTGCATAACTTGGTAGGTCATCCAGAAGTCAGTAGACATTCAGATTTGGAGTTGCATAATCAAAGCTTTGGAAATGATTGAGATGATTTTAAAAATATATAAGACAAGAGGAATTTTATAAACTGTATTTTGAAATGCTTATATTGAGAGCTTAGAAATAAAACGATGAGCAGATGAAAGAAATGGAAATATTATACAACTTGCTTTTTCAAAGCATTCATATTGAAATGTTCCCTACATCAAAAAAGTTTTTCAAGTATAGTAAATACTGCTAGAAAAGGAGCATTTACAGAAGTAGAACTAGAACAAGAAGAAAACAAGTCAGAGGTAACAGATCAGAGAATTCCAAGCACTTTGTGTTTAATATGAAGAATACATAAACAGCATATGGTCTGAAAAGAATAAACTTGTTAGCAGAAGGATACAGGTGACTTACAAAGATTTTTTTTTTTTAAAGTAGCAGTGGTTTTTATAAAACTTTCTGGAATTAAGGAGGGGACAGCAGAGAATACTGAAGTAGCAACTGTAGTCTTTTACAAAATAATACTATTGAACAGAAAAGATTCAGTAATTCTCCAAAGAATGAGCCTGCCGTAATGCATTTTACCACATATAGGAACCTAGAGACTTTACAGATGAAGAAACTGACATCTGGAGAAATACAAGTGTCCAATGTTACAATTGCTGAAGCCTGGCTTGGAGAATTTTGAGCATTACTTTACTAGCGTGTGAGATGAGTGCAATTGTTTGGTAGTTTGAGCATTCTTTGGCACTGCCTTCCTTTGGGATTGGAATGAAAACTTATGTTTTCCAGTCCTGTGGCCACTGCTGAGTTTTCCAAATTTACTGGCATATTGAGTGCAGCACTTTCACAGCATCATCTTTCAGGATTTGAAATAGCTCAACTGGAATTCCATCACCTCCACTAGCTTTGTTCATAGTGATTCTTCCTAAGGCCCACTTGACTTCACATTCCAGGATGTCTGGCTCTAGGTGAGTGATCTGATTATCTGGGTCATGAAGATGTTTTTTGTACAGTTCTTCTGTGTATTCTTGCCACCTCTTCTTAATATCATCTGCTTCTGTTAGGTCCATACCATTTCTGTCCTTCATTGAGCCCATCTTTGCATGAAATGTTCCCTTGGTATCTCTAATTTTCTTGAAGAGATCTCTAGTTTTTCCCATTCTGTTGTTTTCCTCTATTTCTTTGCATTGATAGCTGGAGAAGGCTTTCTTATCTCTCCTTGCTATTCTTTGGAACTCTGCAGTCAGATGGGAATATCTTTCCTTTTCTCCTTTGCTTTTTGCTTCTCTTCTTTTCACAGCTATATGTAAGGCCTCCTCAGACAGTCATTTTGCTTTTTTTTGCATTTCTTTTCCAAGGAGATGGTCTTGATCCCTGTCTCCTGTACAATGTCACGAACCTCTGTCCGTAGTTCATCAGGCACTCTGTCTATCAGATCTGGTCCCTTAAATCTATTTCTCACGTCCACTGTATAATCATAAGGGGTTTGATTTAGGTCATACATGAATGGTCTAGTGGTTTTCCCCACTTTCTTCAATTTAAGTCTGAATTTGGCAATAAGGAGTTTATGATCTGAGCCACAGTCAGCTCCCAGTCTTGTTTTTGCTGACTGTACAGAGCTTCTCCATCTTTGGCTGCAAAGAATATAATAAATCTGATTTTGGTGTTGACCATCTGGTGATATCCATGTGTAGAGTCTTCTCTTGTGTTGTTGGAAGAGGGTGTTTGCTATGACCAGTGTGTTCTCTTGGCAAAACTCCATTAGCCTTTGCCCTGCTTCATTCTGTACTCCAAGGCCAAATTTGCCTGTTACTCCAGGTGTTGCTTGACTTCCTACTTTTGCATTCCAGTCCCCAATAATGAAAAGGACAGCTTTTTTGGGTGTTAGTTCTAAAAGGTCTTGTAGGTCTTCATAGAACCATTCAACTTCAGCTTCTTCAGAGTTACTGGTTGGGGCATAGGCTTGGATTACCATAATATTGAATGGTTTGCCTTGGAAATGAACAGAGATCATTCTGTCATTTTTGGGATTGCATCCCAGTACTGCATTTCAGACTCTTTTGTTGACCATGATGGCTACACCATTTCTTCTAAGGGATTCACACCCACAGTAGTAGATATAATGGTCATCTGAGTTAAATTCACCCATTCCAGTCCATTTTAGTTCATTGATTCCTAGAATGCTGATGTGCATTCATGCCATTTCCTGTTTGACCACTTCCAATTTGCCTTGATTCATGGACCTAACTAACATCCCAGGTTCCTATGCAATATTGCTCTTTACAGCATTGGACCTTGCTTATATCACCAGTCACATCCACAACTGGGTATCATTTTTGCTTTGGTTCCATCCCTTCATTCTTTCTGGAGTTATTGCTCCACTGATCTCCAGTAGCATATTGGGGACCTACCAACCTTTATGCTAGTAAAGTAGTGCTCAAAGTTTTCCAAGCCAGGCTTCAGTAATATGTGAACCATGAACTTCCAGATGTTCAAGCTGGTTTTAGAAAAGGCAGAGGAACCAGAGATCAAATTGCCAACATCTGATGGATCATTAAAAAAGCAAGAAAGTTCCAGAAAAACATCTATTTCTGCTTTATTGACTATGCCAAAGCCTTTCACTGTGTGGATCACAATAAACTATGGAAAATTCTGAAAGAGATGGGCATACCAGACCACCTGACCTGCCTCTTGAGAAACTTGTATGCAGGTCAGGAAGCAACAGTTAGAACTGGACATGGAACAACAGACTGGTTCCAAATAGAAAAAGGAGTATGTCAAGACTGTGTATTGTCACCCTGCTTATTTAACTTATATGCAGAGTACATCTTGAGAAACGCTGGGCTGGAAGAAGCACAAGCTGGAATCAAGATTGCTGGGAGAAATATCAATAACCTCAGATATGCAGATGACACCACCCTTATGGCAGAAAGTGGAGAGGAACTAAAAAGCCTCTTGATGAAAGTGAAAGAGGAGAGTGAAAAACTTGGCTTAAAGCTCAACATTCAGAAATCTAAGATCATGGCATCTGGTCTGATCACGCAAAAAAAAAAAAAAAAAATGGGGAAGCAGTGTAAACAGTGTCAGACTTTATTTTTGGGGGCTCCAAAATCACTGCAGATGGTGATTGCAGCCGAAATTAAAAGATGCTTACTCCTTGGAAGGAAAGTTATGACCAGCCTAGATAGCATATTAAAAAGCAGAGACATTACTTTGCCAACAAAGGTCCATCTAGTCAAGGCTATGGTTTTTCCAGTGGTCATGTATGGATGTGAGGGTTGGACTGTGAAGAAAGCTGAGCACGGAAGAATTGATGCTTTTGAGCTGTGGTGTTGGAGAAGACTCTTGAGAGTCCCTTGGACTGCAAGGAGATCCAACCAGTCCATCCTAAAGGAGATCACTCCTGGGTGTTCATTGGAAGGACTGATGCTGAAGCTGAAACTCCAGTATTTTGGCCACCTCATGCACAGACTTGACTCACTGGGAAAGACCCTGATGCTGGGAGGGATTGGGGGAAGGAGGAGAAGAGAACGGCAGAGGATGAGATGGTTGAATGTCGTCACTGACTCGATGGACATGAGTTTGAGTAAACTCCAGGCGTTGGTGATGGACAGGGAGGCCTGGCGTGCTGTGATTCATGAGGTCGCAAAGAGTCAGACAGGACTGAGCGACTGAACTGAATGGAACTGAACTGAATGTTACAATGCTAATTAGGGACCAACCTAGACCACACAAGATCCAGGTCTTATTCTCAGTCCTGCATTAATGCCACACTATCTTTTTGCAAGAGAGAAAAGACTAGTCTTAATGTCAGTTTTGATAGAACTCTGGTCCACTAGTTACGTATATGAAATTTTAACTAAAAATTTCCCTCAGTTATGGGCAAAGATTGATGAGTTTGAAACAGTATGTGGGATCTTAGGTTTCAAGCAGGGCTGGAATCTACGTTCTCTAAAGTGGAAGCATGGAGCTTATGCATCGAGTCAGTGATGACATCCAACCATCTCATCCTCTGTTATCCTCTTCTCTTCCTGCCCCCAATCCCTCTCAGAATCAGGGTCTTTTCCAATGAGTCAGCTCTTTGCATGAGGTGGCCAAAGTACTGGAGTTTCAGGGAGGTTCCTGCATTGCTATAATTTGTGTTGTTATATTTTTAGATGAACTCACTGCTTCATTAGATTTTCATTTTCTAAGCATATCAATTTATCTTTTTTATACCATGTTTTAATGTGATCTGAAATATTGATAATTTTTTAAAGAAAATCTACATATCTGAGAGAATATTTGAGAATGGACTTAACCTTATGTCAGTCCTGACTTATAGGAAACTGTAAAGAAATCAAAAGTGGGAAACATTTCACTGTGAAAATTATCATGATTATAACTGTTCTATAACACAGTGTATTCAGTTTCATAGCCCAAAGTGAATGTGATTATAATAAAAAACAATGAAATAAGTCAGGATCTTAAATATTCACATGTCCAGAATTAGAAATAAGTGCTAACACATGAAGTTTTAACCATAAAACTTTAGGGGTGAATTAAAATTTAAACATTTTGAGCTTGGAAAAATAGTTCAATATTATTTAGCTAATATTTAGATAGCAAATAAACACACTGGAATAAACTTATCAAGCTAAGTAGTATGTATTCAGAACAGTATTTTGTATAAAAAATATTACAAAGAAAAGCAACTGACCTAATATAAAATGATCGAGGACATTTTTCTAATGACAAATAAAATTGTGCACAATAAATTATCAAGTTACACAATTGTTACCACTGTAATGCTGAGGCCACTATCAACTGAAAAAACAGTTATTATCTTGAAAGCAATTTGAATGTTAACAGAATTATACCCCAAAATAATAGCCAACTACATAAGTTACAGAGTTCTTGTTTTCTTTGCTCACAGTTTGACCATTTGTTTATTTATGGTATCTCAAATTATCTTATAAATGCTCCAAATAAAGAGAAGGCATTGAACAACATATATTATTTTGTGGTTTCAAATATTATAATAATATAAACTACAACTTTGTTATTATATCTCTATTTACTATCCAAATAAATTTTAGTTCAACTGTCTACAAAATATTTTAGAGAATATTCAATGATAAATTCAACATTTAGGTATAAATAACATATGTGCCAACACACAATTAGTAGAAAATAATTTTCTAAATTCTGCTTCTTCTAATCTGCTTTTCTGATCAAATGTGGCTAATGCTGGTATATTTCAAAGCAGTTTGTGCTGGTTTAGCAGCTGGATGGCTCCTAGAATTATTTTCCTAATATTACATGCCTCCAGAATTCTTCAGTATCTAGAACTATATGGCACTCAAACTGATAACATGTACTAGTTTGTTTACTATATTATGATCATATTTAAAATATGGAACCCATGTGGTTTCTGGGGGATTAAGGAGGATTATAGTACTATATTGAAGAAAATTAACTATAATATTAATTAACTACAAATCACTACAAGTACACTGGAAAGAAAATATTCTGATAGGATGTCCTAGTAAAATTTAATTTTGATTAACTGAGAAATAATTCCTAAATCTACAGCTATTTAGGCTGTTATAAATGCCATTTAGCATTTATTTCTATTTTATTATACATATATAATATGTATTATATGTAATGTACACCGCTTTATACTATATATCATATGTATATATATATATATAAAACATGTATATCTGGTTGTGATTTTATATATAGTATATTTTACCTTTATTTGTATTTATTATCATAATTTACTGCTTTAAATTTCAGCCTTATTATTTTGAAGACAAATAACCCTTTATCCATATAAATCTGGATCCAAGAAAAGTCTAGAGTATATTATTTTCAGTATCAGCAATCTACCAATAGTATTATAGATGGCTCAACCTAAGTTAATGAACACTATGTAGCATAATGTGATTTCTAGACCAATGTGACTAGGATTCTCCCCTTAGATTTTGGTGTTGTTTCATTAGGCTTGCCTAGTCCCCAACATAATCATGCACTGACAGTTTTCAATTGAGCAGATAATTTTCCAAGTTTTGATATGTACAATCTAATATAATCCTCATCACTAACCTATAGGGGAAATGATTATTTATCTCTTTTACAGTAGATAAGGACACTAAGCTACCTAAATATTAAGTATGACCCTGTCAACACTCCAGGAAGTGATGGAGAGAAGATTTGAATTTAGGCACTGTAGTCATAGGCAGTACTCTTAGTCATGTTTCTGCATTGATTTGGCTCTGCTTGGTTTACTTTTCTTTCTAGTGTTTAGTATTATTATTTTTATTTAGAGGAGTTAATTCCAAAAGTCACTTATATGTCATTCTTCTAATCACATAAAAATTAAAATTCCTCTTTTCCCTTCTCTGCTGCTTCCCAGTGCCTACACAGTGAGCTACCCTTTGATTGTTAAGTCCCAATTCATACAGCACCTGGTCTGTTGAGATTTCTTCCCTCCCAGCTAACCTGAGTCACTGCCTCCTCAGCTGTACATTTCTATCACTTCCTAAATAATTCCACCTTTGCATGTATTACTTCTTACTGCACGGATTTGCAAAAGCATTTTTCTCCAAAGAGGCTACATTTTCCCTGAAGGTAAATTTATGTGATCTCTAAGAGTACAAAGCCACTTAGCAGCAGCAGCAGCAAGAGGACAAATTCTTTGTGTAGCTAAAGAATCCAGCAGAGTGCTCGAAAATTTATATACTTGCTGGGGAAGATCATATAAAGCATAAAGCTGGTTGGGCACAGTGAGGTCTCAAGAGAATCATGCTAAGCTAGAGCGTATATTAATGGTCTGAAGGAATTCCACTTTAATTTTTCTTAAATACTGTTGTCTCCTAATCTGTCACCATATCTAACTAGGGTCATATTTGCTCAACCAATGAAGGAGAAATATTATATTTTATTTTTTCTAATAAGATAACCAAAATGAAACAGGTCAGCATGTAACCATGTGTTATGGGCTGAATTGTGCACTTTCCAAATTCATATGTTGAAGTCCTAACCTCCAGTAACCTCAGTATGTAACCATATTCAGAGATAAAGTCTTTAAAGAGACAATTCAATTAAAATGAGGTTGTAAAATGCTAATCCAACGTGACCGCGGAGGCCTTATAAGAGTAGGATATTTGGACACAGACAGGTATAGATAACAAGCTATGTGAAGACACAGAAAAAGAGAGCCATGTTTAAGCTAGGGAGACAGGCCTGGAACAGATTCTTCCCTCATGGTCCTGGAAAGAACCAATCCTTCTGACACCTTGATCTTAGACTTATAGCCTATAAGAAAATACATTTGTGTTGCTTAAACCAGACAGTCTGTGGTATTAGGTTAGTGAAAAAGTAATTATGCTTTCAGACTGTGAACTTTAAATCATTATATGTAGGCTCAAAAACATCTTTATTAATCAAATAGGAACAATAGCAATCAACACATTTTTGCCAAATGAGAAATGTTTGCTTATACCTGTAGCATAAAAGTCCATGACTTAGGATTCAGTGAACTCTTGGAAAGCATTTTCTGTCTCCTCCTGACTGTGGAAGCATCTTCCCCACAATAAGTTGTCGAGATGCTTGAAGAAGTGATGATCAGTTGGTGAGAGGTCAGTGAATACGGTGGATCAGGCTAAACTCCATAGCACAATTTGCTCAACTTTTGAAGCATGGTCATGCAATGTGTGCTCAGGCATTGTCATGGAGAAGAACTGGACCTTTTCTGTTGACCAGTGACAGCTGTAGGGCGTTGCAGTTTTTGGTGCATCTCATCAATTTGCAGAGCATAGTTCCCAGATGTAATGGTTTTGCCAGAATTCAGAAAGCTGCAGTGGATCAGACCACCAACCAGTGACCGTGACATTTTCTGGTGTAAGTTTGGCTTCGGGAAGTGATTTGGAGCTTCTTCTTGCTCTAACCACTGAGCTGGCCATTGCTGGTGGTCATATAAAACCCACTTTTCATCACATGTCACAATCTGATCAAGAAATGGTTTGTTGTTGTTGCATAGAATAAGAGAAGATGACACTTCAAAATGATTTTTTTTCATTTGTGGTCACTGTATGAGACACCCACTTATTGAGCTTTTTCACCTTTCCAATTTACTTCAATTGCCAAACGGCTGTAGAATGGTTGATGCTGAGTTCCTCAGCAGCTTCTCATGTAGTTGTAAGGGGATCAACTTCAATGATCCTCTCAGTGGATCAACTTCCAATGGCTGGCCCCTGTGATGCTGATCTTCAACGCTCTCATCTCCTTTGCAAAACTCCTTGAAGCACCACTGAACTGTGTGTGTGTGTTAGCAGTTTCTGGGCCAAATGTGTTGTTGATGCTGCGAGTTGTCTCCACTGCTTTATGACCTATTCTGAACTCAAATAAGAAAATCACTAGAATTTGCTTTTTGTCTAACACCATTTCAATAGTGTAAAATAAATAAAAAGTAAAGAGCAAGCAATAAGTCATTAGCAAAAAGAACATGAAGCAAGAAACGTGCATTACAATGATGTGTAAGATAACCACTTTTATTTAAGAATGTATTTGAATATCAAACAGCAAAGTTCAACAAAGCAAAACCACAATAAATTTTGCACCAACCTGGCAGCCCCAGCAAGGATGGAAAGCTATGACAAACGTAGACAGTGTATTAAAAATCAGAATCATTACTTCGCTGACAAAGGTCTGTGTAGTCAAAGCTATGGCTTTTCCAGTAGTCATGCATGGATGTGAGGACCTGGACCATAGAGAAAGCTGAGTGCCAAAGAACTGATACTTGAAATGTGGTGCTGGAGAAAACTCTTGAAAGTTCCTTGGAAAGCAAGAAATCCAAACCAGTTAATACTAAAGGAAATCAGCCCTGAATATTCAATGGAAGGACTGTTGCTGAAGCTGAAGCTCCAATACTTTGACCACCTGATGCGAAGAGCCAACTCATTGGAAAAGACCCTGCTTCTGGGAAAGACTGAAGGCAAAAGGAGAATGGGGCAGCAGAGAGAGGATAAGATGGTTAGATAGCATCACCAATTCAGTAGATACAAATCTGAGCAAACTCCAGGAGACAGCAAAGGACAGAGGATCATGCCCTTCTATAGTCCATGGGGTTGCAAAGAGTTGGGCACAACTTAGCAACTGAAGAACAACAGTTGTTGAAAGCAAAGGATATACCATGTAATAACATTTATGCAAAGTTTTAGAGTTTAATACTCAAATAAAGGTTGTGTTTTTGCTGCTTAGTTAATGGATTGGTTTATTATATTGTTCTCTGAAACTCCTGGTTCAAATGTTTTCATAGATATGCTTGGCAAACAGAATTTCAAAGAGAATAATGAAAACAATATAAAACCTTTTATTATAATTGAACTATCCTAGAAAAATTAAGTATCTTTTGTCAGCATTTTCTAGCAAGGGTTAAAAAGATAATCGCGATCTGATTTCATTAAGATAAATAAACTATCAAAGAAGCATATATATCCTTTAGGTTAAGTAGTCATGAAAGAGTTAAGCAGCAAAACCTTGAATAGCTACAGATGGAGGATGTTTAATGATGTTGCACAGGAAGTATCTTAGAGTCCAAGTTTCTGCACAATGAGAGACCTGTTTTCAGCTAAGACCTAATGTTGAAATTATGCTTCCAAATAAAAGGAGCTGAGTTTAGAATTTGTTTTCCATTGTTATATCTGGGTAGAAAATAACTGGGCTATTGCACAAAGAAGACATATATTAATAATAAATTGCAGAACATATTGAACAAAATTAATGTCTTCTTTCTAATTCCATTGTTAAAAATAGAGTAATTACAGTGATTTTTTTAAACAGAGCAGCTGATGTGGAAAAAATATTACAACTTAAAGCAAAGGTTCTTTTTCTGGAATAAAAGCAATTGTATCTGGCAGCTTGATTTGGGACAATGAACACTAAAAGAAATATCTCTGAAAATTAGGACTTTTCAAGAAAAGATGTGCTATTCAGAATAGAGATGTTTCTTAGTATAGTTTTCACTGGTACCATGGTACCTGCCAATGCAGGAGACACAGGCTTGATACCTGGGTTGGGGAGATCTCCTGGAGTAGGAAATGTCAACCCACTCCAGTATTCTTACTGGGAAATCCATGGACAGGAGAGCCTGGCAGGCAAGAGTCCATGGCATCACAAAGAGTCAGACATAACTCAGCACACACACACATACATAGTTTTCAATACTATACTTGGAATGAAAGACTGAGTATTAATACTAATGCAATAAAAGTTCAGACATTAATAGCAATCCTACATTATATCCATTACTGTCTATGGTATACTTCTTATTTCATAATGTAGAATCAATTGTTTTTGTTTAGTTCTCTTTATATTCTTGAGAAAGGCTCAAGTTTATTCCTTTCAAATATTTTTACAAACATTTTCTAAGCAGACAGGAATCCACTTAACTACTACACTCCAGGCACAAGCATCTGGTTTAAGTGGAACATGAAAGAAACACTTATTACAGTTTACATTCAATCAATTCAAAAGTATTTACTGAGGGCCTATTATTGAGGGCCCAGACACCATTCAATACTGGGTATAGAGCCAGTAGGGGAAAAAATGAATGGCAAAGACCATGTTCCATGGAGCTTATTTTCTAGGGGAAGAAAGAGCAGATAATGAAAAATCAAAGATGGTAAAGGGATGCAGTGGTCAAGAATCACTATGCTGACAAACCTTATGGGCAGAAGTCTGAGTGATATGAGGAAGGAAACTATTTGTCAAGACAAGAATAACTAACTATAGGATGAGCAGGTCTAAGGGAGGAATATGAAGGTACTTTGATATATTAGTTACAAATGCATGTTAGACATCCAAGCCAAGAAAGCAATAAGCCTGTGTCCTTGTGAGTCTGGAATTTGGAAACACAATGGAGATAGAGATGTGATATAGTGATATACAGATGGTGAGATTGATAAGGAAATAACTGTGGAGAGATCAGATTTGAAGAGTGAATTCTGGAGTTCTTAATTTACTAGACAGCAGGAATAGTGAGAGAATCAAGCAAAAGAAAAGTGACTAATAAAGCAAAAAACTACAAAAATTATGCTCTGATACCAAATGAATAAAAAGTTTCTAGAAGAAGACAATTAATGAAAAGTTTTGTCAAATGTTCCTGCCAGACAAGAAAGTTGAGATTTGAGGACTGAACCCACTACATTTAGTAGCATGAATGTCATTTGTAAGGGGCTTCCCTCATAGCTCAGTTGGTAAAGAATCCACCTGCAACGCAAGAGACCCCAGTTCAATTCCTGGGTCAGGAAGGTCCCCTGGGGAGGGGATAGGCTACCCACTCTAGTATTCTTGGGCTTCCCTTGTGGCTCAGCTGGTAAAGAATCCACCTGCAATGTGGGATACCTGGGTTCGATCCCTGGGTTGGGAAGATCCCCTGGAGAAGGGAAAGGCTACCCAGTCCAGTATTCTGGCCTGTATAGTCCATGGGGTCGCAAAGAGTCCACACGACTGAGTGACTTTCACTTTCACATCATCGGTGAGCCCATTATAAAACGTGATGTTAGCTGACTTATCCCAGTCTGGATGTGCTTCATCTCTTTGTTTATCCAACAACATTTTACAGAGGAAATATTATATGTGAGTACTAAAGGGGTAACTAAGAAAAGGAATGAATCCCTTTCTTTTTATAATATAGTTCATTAAATCACAAAACAACTGAAAACAATATGTCACACATCAGATCATTTTCATTTACATTATTAGAATAAAGTAAGTTGTTTATCTTGCCCATTAAAATTTTGCATTTCTTCAGATTGTTTATTTTTACTTAGGATATACTTCTTACATAATTTAAAATATATTTAAGCTTGTCAAAGAAAACAGACTGAGGTACTAAGGACTTTCATGTTTATTAATATGTAGTAGATTTATTTTCTAACAAGACAAAAGATTCCTCAACCCAAGCCTTTAAGTGATGCCACAGAGCTATGTCATGGTCAATTATTTCAGATAAGTGCCTACAGTGACAAGGCTGCTGCTTAATTTAGACTTTTCATATACATACAAATGCACACACACAATGTATACCAATCAATACTTTCTACAATATTTACCAATTAATTATAAGAATATACACCATCCATCAAAACAAGGAAATATTTTTAGAATTGTACTAATATTATATGTCCAAATTCATAATTTTATTTAATTAATATTACTTTAATTTAACATGTTCAAGTAATTTTGCCAATGTTTATCTGTTTCTCTTATTCAATGTAATACTACTACATAGTCATACTTTAAAACATTAATTTGATGTAATAACAAGATAAAAGACTACTTAGTAACTCAACAAAGATAGGGTATTCACATGAAAATATTAGTGAAAATAAAAATTAAAGTCTGTATTACCACAAGAGTAAATTCAACAGATGAAGTGAGAATCTAAACTGTACACTATTGTTAAGTTCAATACACTTTCATGATTAATATAAATCTGGAAAAGTCTAGTATTATTGGAAGAGAAAAGTAAAGCAGTAATCATTTTGCATGGTATTACTCAGAGCTCTACAAAATGGGTACATAGAAAATTAAAGATTTAAACATAGCTCAGGTACCAAAAAAAAAAAGGCAAAAATTCAACAAACAGGTGCATAAAGTATAATTTTCTTGGTTTAATGAGTCTTTGAAATGTTATATTTCTACACAGTGGAATTTCCTAGAGAATTCCCTATTCACAACCTGTTTTTCTATTGTCATTCACCTGAACACTGAGCATGCTGTGGAGTCTGTACTGCCAGGCTGAATGAAACTGTAAAAAGCACCAGCTGGCTGTATTCAAAATGGCACTTGTCCAGGTTTCAAATGTCTTATTTATATACAATGGAATTCTGCCAGCTGTTTAATATTTAGGACTAATAAATGTAATTGGCAGTACTATATAAGCACAACTAACAAAATATCAAAAAATACTTCTCAAAGTGAAGTTGGACTTGTTCTCATTTCATATAATTGAATTTGTGACAGCGGAAAATAAGTTTAAGCAGTTTTTCTTTTGAAATAATTTTTTAAAACTTTTTTAAGAAAATGTAAACGGAGCTGTAGGTGAGTTGTAAGCTTACCATCTGGTCTACATTTTATTAAAGGAGGTTCATTTATTGATAGGTAAAGCTTGTACCATTATACAAATGAATAGGGTTATTTAGACAGGTCTCTGGGCCTCTCAGACAAGGTAAAGGTTATTAAACCCTTGAGGAAGTCACAATCTAGTGTCAAGATAGATTAGTATCTCATGATAACAGAGTTGAAATCCTACCAAGAGAGGTTTATGTGAAAGTAAGATGGAGCTACTAACAGTGCTAATCAAAAATGCAATGTTGTGATTCAGGTTTTCATTTCCAGAAACATGCACCTAAGAAGGAAGGAAGGCAGGCAGGAAGGGAGGGAGGGAAGAAGGCAGGGTGGGAGAAAGAAAAAGAATTTTCTTACAAATAAAATAAGCAGGTGTTTATATGCTTTATATTTGACTAATTGACAAGAAAGTGATCTTCCTTTCAAAAAAACTACTGTTGTTAAGACAACAGAAGTTCCACTCAAGTCATTATTTCATCTAGATCAAACTGCCTGTCCCTGCAAATGGCTGGATCCCTGAATGTGATAGTATACAAAATCCTAACTGCCACTTTCATGATAGTATGATGATCTGAACCCAGAGTGCTGATAGCATAGGGAAAGAAGGGCAGGACTGTGTGAAAAGTGTGAGGACTCACATGAGGTGAAAAATGAGAGACTCCAACTGGAGAAACACATTCTTCAAATCCCACCTACTCTAAATTTCTCCCAGGTTTTAGCCCTAGAAAAGATGTAAAAAATCTAGTCCTTTCAGCCAACAGTGAAATACTGGGGAGGCAAGAAGTGAGTGTGATAAGAAACTGAACAACTGAGAGACCTGAATTTTAAGTCTATTTCTAGCAATATCTGTGTGACATTTGGTAATTAATTGGTGACCCTGAAGGCCTTATTTTCCCATCTACTAGTTATGTAACAAAGAAAAGTCCGCTTCCTCATACATAGTGAGTTAAATGCATATTTCATCTACTAGTGCTGGACTAGCCATCAGACAGGCCAACAGTCATCTAGAAAATTGCAAGTTCACAAACTTTCAGTTTGTGCTTTTTTCCTAACTCACAAAATCTAAAAAAGATGTTTTATATATTAAAAAAATATAAATACGTTATTTTCAGAGAAAAAGTTACAACTTTGCTAACCTATCTTATAATTATATTACTGATACTGTTTTACTTTGAATTATGTATCAAAGGATAGCTTAGTATTTCTAGGTTTAAGTTCTTGGCCATCTACTGTTAATAGGTACACACACAAAGTCATATACTGTCTTCAAAACACATATGTGCAGATAAAGACAGAGCTCATATCAGAAGAATAATCCAGAAATAGGAATAAAGCAAATAATAAAACTGGCTCTTCTATTTTTAAACACATAGAGGTCTAGAACATGCTTTCCAAATTGGAGATACCTTTGCCCTGTTGGTATACCAAGTGTTGGGGAATACTTGGATGATTTAATCCTGGAAGCAGTAGCTCCATTCTTGGAAATACTAATATCTTAAGGCCCATATCTTCCCACCTGATTCCTCATCATGGTTTTGCTACAAAACATCTTTTGTTAGAAAAGAAGGAGAAAAATGGTACCAAAAAAAACCACCAAACAATCATTTTCAAAAGGAGCGTTTTTTGGTACAGCAACCAAAATGGATACCAGGAATTCTGGCATGAAAAAATTTGAGTGTCATGAAAAATATTTTTAAAGAGCTTTAAAAAGACTTTTTAAAGAGTTTTTCAATATGTGTTTATATTTTGAATTATAGTCCTGAAAAACGTAAGAGTTCGCCTGTTTCACTGCTTGTCTATTTTAGTAGTCTACTGACTGCTACATTGTAATTCCTGCATATGATTATTGAAAGAAGGATCACTTATGGCATATCTAAACTAAATTCAAAACAACCGAAATGCAGTTAGATTAATGTCAATATAAATCATCAACCCAATGAATGGAGGTCTTTTAAGTACAAATTGAGTGCAATGGTTTTGATGCCACAAAATCCCTGTGGTTTGGAGTGTACTAAGATATCACTGTTGTGTAGGGGGCTCCATTTTGATGAAACCACTCAAACAAAGCACCCAGCCACTCAATTACTTTTGGATGCTTATCCTCATGTTTGCTTCCCGAATGCAAAGGAAAATAACATTCTCCTTTAGGGAAAGTGGTTCTGTCAGTTTCCAACTATCTGAGATTAAGTTGAGCAAGAAAGACTATCATCTTTTGCCAGAAATCTCTATAACTACTTGGTCCTTGAAACATTTGATGAAAATTTCCCTGGTTGCTCAGATGGTAAAGAACCCGCCTATATTGTGGGAAACCTGGTTCAATCCCTGGGTTGGGAAGATCCCCTGGAGGAGGGCATGGCAACCCACTCCAGTATTCTTGCCTGGAGAATCCCCACATACAGAGGAGCCTGGCGGCCTACAGTCCCGGGGATTCGCAAAGTGTCAGATCTGACCGACCAACTAAGCACAGCACAGCAACATCCTTAAAATTTCAAATGTTGCCCTGAATCAAGTGAACATTTTAAAAGTAAAAGATCAAATCTTTAAAGAATAGCAAGAAAAACTGACACATGAAAAAGTCTATAAAATTACATACAAACCATTTTTATATTCATAGGAGATTTACTTAATCATTTAAATTTCAATAATTTTATCTCATACACAGAATCTCATAGACATTTTCAGTCATAATTACATACAAGCCTAGAGTTTTTCAAAGGAATTTCAGATAAGATACTGGTTTAAAAATCTGTAGCTATTTTCCAGTTCCTAAAAAATGATGAATACTTCTTGAGCACTAAAAAATGTTTAGAGTTGAAAATTCAGATTTCTTCTCATAAAGTAAAAAGAACATAAATTCTTCGAAAAGAAATCATCACAATAACAGAAGAGGACTAGAATGTGTTTTTTTTTTAATAACACATTTTTTTTTTTCTTTTTGTAAAGTGGATTAAATCACCAAAGAGAAAAATTGGTGTGTGGAATGTATGTATGTGTGTGTGTGTGTGTGTGTGTGTGTGTGCGCATGTATGGTATTTCAGAAATTTAGACAATAATTAAGGACTTAAGTGATAGAGAAGGAAAGGTGCAATATTGAACATAGTAAAATATTAAGCTCTGTGGGTTTAATACACACTGCTATCAGGATAATGTTAACATATCTTTGGGATGGGGCAGCAATAGAAAACCTAGTTGCCATACTGAGGAAAGACCAAATCTTGCAGATCCCACCCAAAGTGTGATCCAATATCTTAGCTTGAGTTGTACAAGAAACTATCACAGATTTGGTGCCTTCAACAGCAGCACTCATTTCTCACAGTTCTAGAAACTCTGATATCGGTGATCAAGGCACAAGCAGATCCAGAGTCTACTGAGGGCCCTCTTCCTGATTCACAGACAGCCCTCTTGGTTTTATATCCTCACACTGCAGACAGCAGAGACAGGTCATCTCTCTCATGTCTCTACTTAAAAGGGCACTGACACATTTCAAGAAGGCTCCATCCTCATGACTTGATTACTTTCCAAAGGCCCACTTCAAATCATATCTCATAGGGGATTCAGATTTAACACAGCTTTTCCAGGGGACATGAAGATTCAGACCTTAGCAAGGACTATCCAATGAGATGAACCGTCTCAAGGGCTCAGAACATGTGTGGCAGGGGAGTATATGAGACATTCAATTTATGTTTATTAATTTAATAAATTGATTTAGTTATCAGGGTACATCACCAAACAGTTCAGATGGCTTTTAATTATACTGGGACTCTGACTTCAAGATTTATCTTTCTGAATCCTACAAATAAAATCACAGTTGTAATCAGTTTTCCTTTCAGGTTCTGATATATTGGACATTCTAACAAGTTTCAGTGCTGGTTTTGTGTATTTTAATCCAAAGATAAAGCTATTTATCATAGATAAACTTTACTCAAAGCACTTTAAGCAAAGTAATATATACCATGGATTCTGGAAAACAGTAATGTGTGGATTTTTACATTATACAGAGATGGTTTTGATCTTTCTAAGTTTTCCTAGGAAGAAGTGAGTAGGGAACATCTCATCTCCCTTATATTGTTACATAAGTAGAGAGACAGTCTAATTTTGTATTGTATCTCAGTTTTCACATATATACTATTTCCAGGTGAAGCAAAAGAATTACACCCATGTACACACGTGAATTTAATAGCTCCGCAATTTTTTGAAAAGTAAGCCATACTTTTCTTGTTCAAATTTTGTACTCTATATACATTGATTTTTGTTATTTAACAGACTTCAACATTTTCCTCTTCCTAGCATGATGTATACTTTATCTTTTGAAACTACTGAAGTAAAATTTTATGTGGACTATATGGAGAGTCAATTCATCATCTATTCACACTGTAAAATTTCCTATACTAAACTATCAATGCATCCATACCTCTTAATTTTAAAGGACACCCTGATATATTCAAACTTCAGTGATTGGGCTAATTTCCACTATGAACAGCCATATTTTCTGTTCTGCACAGACTGCATTGCTAGCAATTATACATTCCTGAACTGATCTTTCACAGATGTCAAGAGAATTTGATGAAAAAATGTTCTCAGGATGGAGATGTGATTGGGACAGTCAAGCGCCAGCATGGAGCATAGCCTTGCTATGGGAAAAAGAAGGCTGGCGTGAGACCAGTTTTGTTTTTCAGTCAAAGCAGGGATGAGTTGGGGGAAGCTGATTTAAATCATGGAAAAGAAAAGTGGAGGAAAAGGAGTAGAAGAGAAGAGAAATTTAGGATCCTATGGTCAGTAGTTAAGAGAAAAATTATAGTGCAATAAAGCTAACATAAGAACAGAAACAAGAATTATCATTTTTCAAATGGGCTCTAAATGCTCATGTCTGCTTAAGTAGTGTAAATGCAATGTTTGACCAATCTTCCCAGAAACCCTTAAAGAAGGTACTGGTATTTTGCCAAGGAATAATAATTTGAAGAATTGAAAACTTGGACTTTGGAGCCTGTCACTCTCCCGAGGTTTCAGTGTGGGCTTTTGGGACACGTGACCATTGCAGCTACATTGACCTCTGGGCTTAGAGGGATCTGCATTCAGTTTAATGCCCTGCTGTCATCAACTTAACACAGTTCTTAATTTTTGAGCATGGAACTTTCTTTATGCCTTGTACTTCTTAAACTACATCACGAGCACTGATACCTCATGATACTGGAGAACAACATTTAAGGCATATTTATTGACTGAGGCACTAAAAATTTAGAAACTCAAACAGGTTTAAAACAACACACAGTATTAAATGTTCCAAGGTCCCTCTCCACTATCTCTATCACCTTGTATTTTAATTATTTCTTTCTAGTTTATCTGATTGTATCCTCTTCTGAGATGAGTATTGATAACCTATCAAGTAGATCCATTTGTCTGTCTCCTCAAAAATGTCAATCAGTGTATAAAGCTGAACTATAGTCTCTAATTGCTACCTTTTGCTGTAAGAAAAAAAAATCCTTCGGTAAAAACCAAAAGATCTTGACAGCATAGCATTATTTATTTATTTAATATATCTTTGCTATATATAATAAGCTGGGTGTAAACTCCTCAGGAATTTACTGTGTTCTTCAAAATACTTCCTGCAATTTTGAGGACAAGGTAGACACCAACAAATACAAGTAAATTCATTAAAAGTCAAAAAAGAGTAAACTGCAGTATAAACAAAAAGAGACAGATTAAGGGAACAGTTCAGATAACAAAACTAGGATATTGTTTCAAGTCTTTCAAGCACAAATTGCATGATTATAATATAAGAGCATTCATGTTTAATACAAAGAAGTATTTTCAAAACTATGAAACCAAGAGAGTTTGGAAGGGGGATCTGAGGTGGTACAGTGGTAAAGAATCTGCCTGGGAACACAAGAGACAGAAGAGACAGACATGAGTTCAATCCCTATGTCAGGAAGATCCCCTGGAATAGGAAATGGCAACCTTCTCCAGTATTCTTGCCTGGAAAATTCCAGGGACAGAGGAGCCTGGAGGGTTACAGTCCACGGGGTCGCAAAGAGTCAGACATGGTTGAGCGACTGAGAACACACACAGAGTATGAAAAATATTCTGTTTAAAGTGGTTAACCTTTCACTTGATTTGTCCACATCTTGGTCATAAGACTGTGACCAAATCTCTCTTTTCTCCCTTATTAAAAAAAAAAAAAACACTATAGAAATTATTTTAGCTCCTCCTATATAAATAAGTCTTAACAAATTATACAAATTGAACTTATTGAAGAATTTCCATATGAATTTCACTTGCAAAAAAAAGTGCTTTTCTTTCATGTAAAGTACAGGTTTACCACCTCAGAGTTTCATGGAAATAAGTCTTTTTCTTTTTTTTTCTCCCTTAAAAAATCATGACAGAGAAAAACAAATGACAAAGCTGGAGTCAAGGAATCTTGGAAACAGTCCAATTGTTTTATCAGCTGCTCCACAAAGCAAGCAAACCTTAACCTTGATTGGCCCTATAATGCTACTAAACTGATGCTTTTCATACTCTGCATTTTGCATATATGAGCAAACTCTTCTCAGTTTAATATGCTGATTACTGTAAAGTAAGCATAATGTCAAAACAACATTTGACCCAAAGCAACATAGAGCTCTGACTTTCTAACCAAAGCTCCTGTCACATGCCAGTCAGCAAATATTAATATACACATTATAAATGAAAGGGTATAGTCTCATCTTTCTCTTTGGGGAATTGAGTGTACAGTTTCGAAAATCAAGAGAAATTAAATCCTGACTCAGTTTCTGGTAGAATGGAAAACTTACAGAAGAAAGAAAATATCAGGATTGGAATTGTATAAATGACAATGCCTAAAAACATTTTCACATTCAACCTGACCAAGCTAAGATATTTTAGATCAATGGAGGAAGCAAGAGGGCTATAATTTCAAGACTATTTTTTCAAGGTATAGCTGTTTTGATATCTTATAATTGGTTTACCATGCATTTGTAGATTTTTTTAAGCAAGAAATTATTCACTCTGATCTAGAAAAACAAGGAAACAAAAAGAACAGGGTTTCCCAAACATCCTGAACTACACATCACATTGTTTTACTGTAACTCTTCTAGTTTTGATAATAGGAATTGATAGAAATAAACCACACTTGAGCTTATTCACACTTCCCCTTATTCAGACATTCAAATCACTTAGCCTCTAAGTCTCAGGGTATTTAAAAAAAGAAAAAGAAAAAATGGTCTCAGTGAGACACTGATTTCATGCTGTGACAAGCTCAAAAATGAAAACAACTACACACATGAGAGGATTTTTCACAAACCGCAGCCCTAAGCATAAATGACACCCTGCTGGGAACATGTATCTACAAGTGTGAGTGTGTTTGACTTGGTAACACGGGTTTGTGACTCTACGTGTTAATAGGAAAAAGTAAAAAAAAGGAGCTAGACAAGGATTTCATTGTCCACGTTTTTTGAAGGTTTTTTTTTTTTTCTTTTGGAGTTAGAGTTTTAAAATATTGGCAAAATTTGAACATAACACTTAGCATTGGCCCAAAGGCTCTCTTCACTATGGTTAACCACACAGTTCTCTGCCTACCCCATCAGTGACCTCTATCCAAACAACAACAAACAAAAGATGAGAGAATATTCAAAGTTTTTACTTTTACATTCGCCTTGGACCAGCCTGGACTGAAGACCATAAAGAGCCTCAGTATGGATCATATGAATTCTTTCTTCTTAGATAATGGAGTATCTATGTTTTATTATTTCAGAAATAAAGTCAGACAGTAACTCATTCTTAAAGCTCTCCTCCTTTTTCTTTAATTAGACCTATTTAAATTCACTTCTTTGATCACCTTATCTGCACCTCACTCCAATGTGATAATTGAGAGAAGGATCCGAGGTATGGAGATGAGAGATTAGTATTACACTAGGAAAAATACTAGAGACATATTAATAAGAATCTCAAGTCATTTCTCTTTCCAATATCATTTCACAATTTTTGTTTGGATCTTTGGTAAAACATGAAAATGCATATGAAATAACACTGGAAGAAGTCAAAATAACATTTCTAAAATGGTAGATTATAGAGGATAAAGACATTTTTTTCTTCGGGTAAAAAAAAGGGAGAATGCAAATTAATTTTATAATAAAATATAAACAATATATTTTATATCCCTAGATTTTTGAACAGCATCACATGTTAATAATACATTACTTTTATAGTTTCTATACCACAAACATTTATTGACTATCTTATTATGGTATGATGCACCATGACTGAAAGCAACCAAATTATCACCTTAGACATACAGAGGAAGTTTTAGTCTCAAGATTCAGATGATACTGATAAGCAGCAACTGATATAAAACATATCCTTTATTCTTCTTATCCCTAAATATGAAATTATTCATCTCAGCAAATAGAATTTTAGGTATTCAAATGCTTTTAAAAATGTGGATCCTTTAAGATGTAATAGTCTTAAAATTATTATGCCAAATATTAAATTATATTTTTAAAAATAATAATACCTACAACACAAAAATCTTTAAAATATATTTTTCAATACATCTAAAATAACTAAAGCAAGACCTAATACATGAACTTCATAGATAATGTAACATCTAAAGTAATAAATAACAGAGTCACGGAGCCATTATTTTCCAAGGCCTAAAAGTTGAGTATAAGAATTCCTTTCAAAACAATTGGTGTGTCTTTGCAAAGACATATGACTCCACAGACAGGTTTTAATTTCTAATTCCTAAATCAACAATAGTATATGTGAAAATTATGAGTTACTTAATAGCATTCTTTCATATATATTAGTCTTGTCTTTCTATAAATGAAAAAATGGAACATCCAGATAGAAATAAAACACACTTACAATTGTAATAAATAACTTAAAATGAACTGAATTTAAAAAAAGGCTACACGTGCCTTTTGATTATAAGCCTTCAAATTATTGTTCACATCTTATTAAAAGTAATTTATCAATCATAATGCAAAAGGAACTACACCTTGAGGTGGTTTAATAAAATGATTGTTCTCAATATTTCAAGACCATCCCTATTCAAGATGAAGTTTCAATATTGGTAAAATATTGGTTTCAACATTGTGGTAAAATTCAAAACAGAAATATAATATACTTGATTAAATATTTAGATATTAATCTAGTTCCACTTCTGGGCTTTTCCTTCAACATTTTTGCTCCTTTGGGGGAGTATTGTTTTCATTATCTTTAAAAATTGTATTTTTTTTTTCTGCTTTATGCCTCAAGTTTATTTGGAAAATCCTGGGTAGAGCAAATTAATCAATTAGTAACATTTCCTTGAATAGCACAATATGTAAATGGGAGAAAAATAAAATTAATAAGCAGGAAAAGTGAAGAAACAGGAAGCAAAGTAAGCAGTGGAAAACAGAATGCAAATATAGAACATGTGGACTGTTGTGAACCACACCACACTTTAAATTACTCACAGGGGGATGTACAGGGCGCTATGATAAAAAAAGTGCATTTAATTTGCAATCACTCATTTGAATTAACACTTGAATATTTGCTTTTTTCCCCTACATTTTCTGGCACTTTGAGTGGCTTTTCAAAGCCCTTTTGTAACAAAGTAAGTCAGACCTAACTGACAATTTCCACAAATGATGAGAAAAATGAAATCCAAAGTAGAAGGGGAGAAAGGTAACCCTACCCATCTGCAGTCTGCTGTCAGCCTGCGTCAGCCTTTGAAGTTGCTGTCTGAAATCTTACCAGTGGGAGAGAGAGCATCAAGTCAGAAGAGACAAGGCAGATGCATGAGAGATAAATCATTGTTTTATGGTTGGACTTCCAAATGCGGACAGGCAATCCAAGGCATCAGACTTGCCGTCGGTCCTGAAAGCTCCCCCGAGACTTCAGCACTCAGTCAGGGCACACCAAGGCAGGCACAACACCCAGACAAGTGTCTGCTACGACCTGCTGCAGAGAACTGCTGGCAGCTAGCTGGCTAGAGTTCTGCATGTGCTTAGAGGTAAAAATGTCTGTTAGAAGATATGGAATGAGAAGTGAGAAGATAAAAGCCCTCACTGTATTTAGAAAAAGTCCAAATGATCATGAGAATTGGTAGACCTGAGGCACACAAATGCATACACATGCACACACAGGAACTCTTTATGCTATGCTACATGTAGGCAAGTGTTAAGATTTTGCAAATTAATTATTCATCAATGTCTTGAAAACTCTTGTGTGTGTATGTGTGTAGATACCTGCATCTGTGTTTTGTGTCTATTTGTTGCTTGCATGAATGTCTAAACAATTAAAAACAAAATTTGTATGTCTCTATTTTAATTATCACACAAATCCAAAATTACGCATTCTGAAAGTCATTTTTGGATTTGTATTCCCCTCAATTAATTTTCCTATAGTACATTCCAAACAAATTCCAGATAACTTACACAACAAATTCTGACAGTGAAAATATTTTATTATGCATTTTTATATATATATACTTGTAGTTAAGTGCTTTTGTAACACTTCTTGGTCTAAGCAATATTTAAGGCAGCTAATACACATAAAGTGTTTTACAAACTACTGTCACATCAACTCTGTGAGACGTGTTATTACTCTCATTCTACAAGTGAATTTACTAAGAGTTAGAAAGATTGAATGACTAGGACAAGAATAAAGAGCTAGTGGATAAAAGATATCTCCAGGTCAAGTTCATTAACTTGGAAACTCATAATCTTTCTACTGTGCCATGCTACTGATCCCAAACTGGATTGTACTGAGATTTGAGTCACAGGCACAGAAATGCAATAATACTAAAAGAGTTAGTTTCTGTGTTAGAATATTTAAAATATCTCTCAAAACTAATATGGAACTTGCATATAAAATAAGAAAAAAATTGCCCTCATGTTAGCATAAACTGGAGGTGGTAACTGACCGAAATAAAAACAAGTTAAAAAAGGATTAGCTCTAGTTAGAAGGAGAAATTAAGTCCTGGAGAATGGAAAATCATGCCCTCCTCACCTCCTCTTCCTCCTTCCTTCTCTACGTCTTTCCCCTCACCTTCTTTCCTACTGTCTTCTTTTTTAATGTCAGTGTATAAGAGAAGCAGAAGAAAATCATATGCATGATTCAGAAACCACAGGAAATTTTTAGAAAGCAGCCTTTGCTTTAAGGAAAATATTTGAACAAATTTGTAGGAATAAAATATTAAAATGGAATAATTTTGCAAACTAATATTTAGGAACAGTGATTTTATTTATTTATTTATTTTTTTTGGAACAGTGATTTTAAAAGCCCATTAGAGTAAAACAAAACTTTACTATTTTACTAAAAGATCTTAAAAAATTAATATTTCAGCATAGTTCAAAATAAGTGCCTCTCTCTATATGTATATATATACATACATATATATGTATGTTTTAGTTTTAGTATTTTAAAACATTGTGCTTTAATAAATGGCCAGTAACTATACTGCACCTGTAAATCACAACTTTAAATGAATAGTTTCAAACTGTCTAGAGCTTGTACTTGGAACAGATCTGGCAACCTGAGTATGACTGGTACAAATATATCATAAAATATTGACATGTTTCCAACTTAAGGGAGAGCCAAGTTTCCTGGAGCAAATTGTACTTGTAAACACCAATCATTTTTACAACACTTTAAATTATCAAGTGCTGGCACTTGTGACCCAATTTGTTTAAGCGTTATTTTGGATCACATCAAATAAAAAGGGCATATTTTCAAAGACAACATTCTACTGCCAAATACAACCAACTCATGTTTATTTCTTCAGGTGAAAGGTTCAGGGTCAAATTTTAAAAATACTATCACTATTTTTCCCGTCACAAAACCTATTGTCATCAGATTTTCAAAGGTTGGTTTAACTGAAAAAGAATTAGGCAGCACTAGAGAATGTTATTATTATATGCCTCTAATTAAACTGAGACAACAAAACCAGTATCACAAACTGCTGTCATTTTTTTTTCCTTTGCAAATGCTATTGTTGTGAGATTTACAAAGTTTGATTTGAATTTTTAAACATGCAGGGCCAGAAAATCTTATAATTATTAGCATTTGATTGAATTGTCTAGTGTAAGTTCTCTCCAGATTATCTGCTTTTATAAATTATTATCATCTCTATCGATATCATATTCTGATATTTGTTTTATAGTTTCATCTGATGATGCTTAAGAAAAAAGAACTTCATCAAAATAAATATTTCCAAGACTATTTGTGCCAGCTTATAACTTGAAAATTAAGGGGACCGATACATTCTAATTTACATTCAAGATAGGCATTCTTAGAAAAATCACAGACTTGTGAGAACATTGTGCAAAGATACTCTTGCCAATTTTTCCATAATTTTATTTCCTGAAGTGATGAACAAATTATATATGAACATACTGATTGGAAATGGATTAAAAGCCTGGGTCGGATAGATCCCCTGGAGGAGGAAACGGCAACCCACTCGACTATTCTTGTCTGAGACATCCCGTGGACAGAGGAACCTGAAGGGCTTACAGTCCATGGGATTGCAAAGAGTCAGACAAAGCGGAGGAACTGCACACACACACAAACAGATCTGATCTACACACTGCTAATAATTCATTGTATTTAGCTGCAAAAATCTCATTTCCCCAATAAAAACAATAATGAACTACTCATAATAGCCACACCCACATCTTTGCCTCAATCAATTCTATTCAGAATTCTTCCTAGTTATGAAGAAGACTCACGTACCTCTAAAGACTGATATTATCATCTTTATTGCTATTTCCATTTATGAGGACATCTAGGGCTAAGGAGAAGATCACTACTACTCCCACGAAAACCCCAGCTTCCTTACTATTTCATTTGACGTTTTCACAGAGTCTATATAAAATTTTTGACCACTGATCAAATATAAACATAAATTGAAATGTAAACTATTAGAATACTTCAGCTCTGTTACTCATTTTTCCCTACAAATATTCTTCTTGAGTTTGTTCTCTGTGATAACTGGAGAGTGTTTTCTTGCTTCTACCTGCTGTATCAACCCTTTTCCTCCAAAACGTATGTCTCAAAACATGCCTGTGACGTCACCTGAGAACCGGACGCCCCAGACTGCCAGTTCCAACCACCATTTTCTGAAGTCACTTGGTGTTTTTACCGAACACCGTCTAGGAAATATCAGTCAATAGTTGTGAGGAAACCTTGTTTTCCCTTAAATTGTAACAACACTTAATTGTCTTATAGTTTAAAACTAGTCAATAGTTGTGAGGAAACCTTGTTTTCCCTTAAATTGTAACAACACTTAATTGTCTTATAGTTTAAAACTAACCAACCTAGGTTTAGACTTCAAGAGTAGCCTAGACTAGGATTATTTTAGAATCCGCCTGAATAATAGTCTAGTAACTAACCACTGCCGGGAGTAACATGACTACGCTGGCTGAAAAGGAACAGGGACAGTTCTCAGAACCAGGTTTTGAACACAGCTCTTCCCTCCCTAGCAATGCAGCTTAAAAGTATGGCAAATGTTACTTTTAGAATTACTAGTTTTACACGGCTAATGGGCATTCCTGGTGGCTCCGATGGGAAAGAAATTGCCTGCCAAGGCAGGAGGTATAAGAGACGTGGGTTCAACCCCTGGGTTGGGAAGATGCCCTGGAGAAGGAAATGGCAACCCATTCTAGGATTTTTGATGGAGAATCCCATGGACAGCCTGGCAGGCTGTACAGTCCATGAGGTCACAAAGAGTCAGACATGACTGACTGACTAACATACTTTCACTTTTCACACAGCTAATGAAAATTTACTTTCCTGGTGGCTCAGAGGGTAAAACATCTGCTTGCAATGCAGGAGACCTGGGTTCAATCCCTCGGCTGGAAAGATCTCCCGGAGAAGGGAATGGCTACCTGCTCCAGTATTCTGGCCTAGAGAATTCCATGGATAGAGGAGCTTGGCAGGAAATTCATATGTTTAACATGCTTAGCAATATATGAGAACTCACGTATTTAACAATAAGTACACAAATAACACATTCAACTTGTTCCTTTGTAGATTTTTATTTTCTGCAGAATATTAACTACAATATGAAACTTTGCTTAAGTTGTAAAAAAATCACAAGGTATAAAATGATGAAACAAGACTGAATTTACTCTCTCAATGGACTTGACAAGTGACTAATTTGCTGTGAGAAGTTAAAAGTATTATATCACTGAAGATTTATTGCTTACCAAGAGCAGAGATATAAAATGCATCTTTGGCCTGTGGACTTTTCTAAATTAATTTATATCTATAGACTATCTCTGCCAAGAAATGTTCTATAAGCAAAACAAAGAAAAAATACTAATTAGGCTCATCTATCATTAAATTCAATACCTGATGCATCTATATTATCATAGTTCACATCATATGGTACTTGTTTATGTAATGTAAAATAGCCAAGGCTAAATACACACACAAAAAAACTCATCACTTTTTTGTCAACAAATGTATTTATACATATATCTATATCCACCTATATATATGAGAAACATTTTTACAAATCCTGAACGCTCTAAACTTTTTATAATTTAAAAAAGTTTCTATAACTTTCCTTTATTAAGACTTTTGTAACTTGTAAAAAATTATTCAAAACTTTGAATCGATTATAATCACAAGGTCAGATTACTCTAGTCACTAAGACAGTCTAAAATTCCTCAAAATATTGTTTTATAATATTTTCCTTTCTTTTCACTACAAAGACAGAAGAAAGCATGACAATTTGATACCTATCAGCACATAATTACATAGTAATTGGTGTCCTATTTTTATTAACAATATGGAATAGATCGCCTTTCTGAGTAAAATACTGAAGAGCACACATTTTCCTTTTACACTTTTTTTTCCTGTATAAAATCAGCCTAGTGGTAGCGAATATTTTCTTGCTCTTACAGTTATTTTTTCCCAGTAATTTTGCATACATATTATTCTAATAGCTTCCCAGGGATCCACTTGAGTGTCCAATGGAAAGGTTAAGTTGGAATAAGAGAAAGCATTGCAACTAATTAATATGTCAGAGGAGTATAGTCCTAGCCAAAAGAGTTAATGAAGCTTGCTAAGGACACATGTGGGCCTTTTGTAACACAGGCCTGACTGTACAGCCTAGTTAGGTTAAACTGTCTGTCAGTTACTGACCAGTTGGCCGCCACCTGGCTGCTGGACCAGTCTGTCCCCGTCCCCAACAGCTCTCATCCCAGATCTCAATGGCAAGCTGCTGCCACTAACCCTCTAGAAGCCCCTGACAAGGTTTGGATACACAATGGGCTCCTGACAAGTGAATGAAGGGCCGTGGTGACACTCTGAATGGGGAAGATTTTCCCCATTTAAACTGGTAATGTTCACAACAACACACATAAAAGAAAAAAGCCCATCCTTGGTGTCAGGCCATTAACATGTATAACAATATGCTAATAACCTTCTAGATTACTTTCAGTTTCCAAGGACATTTAAATACATGAATTGATGCCTTCAAAACTTAAAGGGGACGATGGGGGAGGAGAAATGAAGGAGCAGTTGGTTAGGGAGGGGGAAGAAACAAAAAGCAAATGGGGGAGATTGCAATCTATCTCACAGAAAACTACTTATAATGCCTTCCACCCAAACAGAGGGCTTCTGTCTGTGGAAAGATTACACTCAGGCTCACACTGTGCCCCGAGGGAAACATTATCAATGACACGCACATCTCCATGAGACTTGCATTTAAACATGACTGTTGTGATCAGGAGGTGGCAAGCTATTTTTAAGTGCAGCCATGGACCTTTGGTTTTGAGGTTGTGCGTTACCCTTCCCTCATCTCTCTTTTGGGAGAATTTCTACAGTACTCTAGGTAGAGCCTTTACCATCTGCTCAATTAACAATGTTTAAGGAGACTGAAAAATCATATCTCAAGAAAAAATTATGCCATTTTAGAAACAGGCCCTGCCTGACATTGTAAAATGAAGCAATTAAAAAATAAGTGAAGGAAATAGATTATAAAACACATTTTCTTGCCCTTTATGTTATTATTTGCCATTTTCTTAGAATAAAACAAATGTGAGATGAAGTTTTAAATCTCACCATATTCATTCAATATACGTCTAACAGTTAAAAATCATTTTATGTTATCATAAGGAAAAAACTATCATATTCCCCACCTGCCAAATTGTACGTCAAAATTCATTGCTTCTGCCTTAAAAAAAACACAGCAACTCTTTCTTTAGTGCTGATTAGTGATAGTCAATCAATTTGAAAAATTACTGTTCTCATAGAATTTAATTTTGGGCTGCTGCCATGAAATTGAATCTGCCTGGCTTCCAATGAGAGTAGGGGTATGGTAAATATGATGTGCTTTTTAAAATCCTTTCACAAGGAACTTAACAGGAATAGGTAAATGGTATAACATTTCACTTTAATTTAGAGGGTAAAATGCTTCCTCCTTATACAGGCTTTGAAACAACTCATAAATTTGGAGCATCAAAATCTTCATGCAATGAAAAGTCCAATTTGTACTAGTCTGCAAATAGGTGCCCATGCAGTGATGCTAAACAGGACCCCTTTTTGTAGAGTCAAAATCTGTTAAAGGGTTTGCTTCCCTGAGCAGCTGAGCAAAAATATCAGAATTTAATTCTTGAAAACAAGGTTATGAAGAGTAAACATTTGCTTTTCATGCTGTAAGCATCTTTTATTTTTAATGACCCATTAGACAAGTGAACTACTGAACTTAATTCTAGGTAACATTAACAAAAATAACAATAGCAATGTGGATTTGTGGATTATTTTTTAAGTCTTTTATTTTGTTTCAGATTTAGGATTCATTTCCTATTTCTATTTGGCCTCAGAGTCTCATTGTCTATCCTCTTGCTCTATCTTTAGTAGAGGGAGGTGTGCTGGGGGACAGAAAAGGAAACAGCAGAAAACAGTAGTTGGTATGCCATCAGCTCCTGGGCCACATTTTACCTCCATAAGTTGTATTCAAAGGACCGTGGGACACCTCCACTGTAGTGTACCTCATTTCCATCAGAATGGAGAGCCAGAGTGAGGTGTCCTTAAAGTTTCCTTATTACAGTCAAATATAACAAGCTACCTATGAAGAAAATAAGATAGGCTAAGTCAAGGATCCCTGCGCCTAAACTTCAGTATTTCTACTTCTGTAATGAAATCTTCCTTTTTTGAGGCTCGTCTCAACAGTCAGTTGCTCAGCTGTGTCCAACTCTTTGCAACCCCATGGACTGCAGTATGCCAGGCTTCCCTGTCCATCACCAACTCCCAGAGCTTGCTCAGACTCACGCTCATCAAGTCCATGATGCCATCCAACCATCTGTTGTCCCCTTCTCCTCCCGCCTTCAATCTTTCCCAGCATCAGGGTCTTTTCCAATGAGTCAGTTCTTTGCATCAGGTGGCCAAAGTATTGAACTTTAGGTTCAGCATCAGTATACTGATATATATACTCTGGTGTCTCTTCAGATCATATAAATCTCAACATTGAAGTTTACTGATTTCCAAAATCACTCACTTGACTATTTTTCTATGCATCAGTAAGTAACTTTATAGGATACTCTAATAAACAAAGTTCTTCAGTGAAAGCAGACTCAGTACTACAATTTCTATCAGAAAATGTGGTTCAAAAACCAAAGCTAAGACTGTGAAGTGGCCATTTATATCTCAGTCAAACAAGCTGTATTACATTTGGGTTGTAACCTAAAGAACAAATGGCAAAAGGACTAATAAAAAACTCTTTCTTTAAGGGCCAGTATTGTTGGTCGCTCAACTCAGTCATCGCAACTCTTTCCGACTCCATGGGCTGTAGCCTGCCAGGCTCCTCTGTCCTTGGAATTCTCCAGGCAAGAATGCTGGAGTGGATTGCCGTTCCCTTCTCCAGAGGATCTTCCTGACCCAGGGACTGAACCCAGTCTCCCTTATTGCAGGCAGATTCTTCACCGTTTGGGCCACCAGAGAAGCACAATGACTGCAAAAAAATTGCTTTTCCAAGTTCAGGGACACAGCATTCTGAAACACATGATATCTGATAATGCACAGAAAAAAACTGTATGGTGACACAGATGCATCTTTCCTCTTCATTTGGGATAAGAGTTACATAGAATGGTTTTATTATTTACGGCAATAAGCGAATAAGTAGACCTAATTTGTTGTTGTTAGATAGTATCACTGCCTCAATGGACAGGAATTCGAGCAAGCTCCAGGAGACAGTGGAAGCCAGAGGAGCCTGGTGTGCTGCAGTCCATGGGGTTGCAAAGAGTCAGACATGACTTAGAGACTGAACGACAAAAAGATATATATATATATTTTTTTTTTTTATTAGTTGGAGGCTAATTACTTTACAAAACTGTAGTGGTTTTTGTCATACATTGAAATGAATTAGCCATGGATTTACATGTATTCCCCATCCCAGTCCCCCCTCCCACCTCCCTCTCCACCCGATCCCTCTGGGTCTTCCCAGTGCACCAGGTCCCAGCACTAGTCTCATGCATCCAACCTGGGCTGGTGATTTGTTTCACCATGAACAACAAAAAGATATATTTTACATGTAGATTATTTAAGATTGTAGTTTATACTATATGTAAAAGTCAAAATCATTTAAATAATGTCATCATGGTTAAAAGTAATAAAGTAATAAAACTGGATTAGACTTTGCATTTAAGAAGCAAAGCTAAGGTGCAAATACTGTGTACAATATAAAAATGCATATTTTCAACCTGTAAAAATTATACTGTTTTTACTGCAAACTTGAGTATCTTAAGAAACTATTTTGAAATAGAGAATAAAATATGTGCAATTAGTAGAGTGATAAAATTCAACTAGTATAGATTTCAAAGTTTGTTTAGATATTCAGTCTTTTTATACTTTCAAATTACTTTATGGTTTTTAAAAAATGAAGTTTAATTTTGCATTCATGTGACCTAAATGGGCTGAGGCTTTTTCATTTAAACACAGATTGTCTGGCTGTTTGTCCAAATCTCCAGTGAAGAGGCAATTGTCCCCTGACAGAGACAATTGTCGGTGTTTATTCTACTGAAAAATGTGGATATGTTGTGTTTCTGAATTTGCTTAATTAAGAAAGGAGCTTTATACAATTTATGGACAATGAATAAAAATGATAGGTCTCTAAGACTCCTTTGCTTTAATTTTTCTCTAGTGCATCTGATGGTGCACCAGAACTACTTAGCATTTCCTATTTCAAGACATTTATCTATTACAATTACCGAAAATTATTATTATACACATTTGAATATCATTATATATAAAGATAAGCAGTCTTTACTTAATGATAAGAATTCAGCATACAGCAAATATCCATTTTGTTTTTACTTCATAAAAGAATATGCAGAACATACATAGCATTTTTATGTATTAATTATTTAAAATTTTTCTATTTCAAAAAGCACTGTATTTAACTCATTATCAGTATATCTTTTTCTTAACTACCATTATGGTATAATGTACTAAACACTAAAAAATTTCCATAAGATTAAAATTTAAAGGAATTTATTAATTAATGTGACATTATATTTACTTTATATTTAGCATATTTCCAGCTCTCAACAATAAGCTATATTTACCATTGCTCCAACTCTCAACAATAAGCATGCAAAAATTAGATATAAATAAATAACTTTAGAAATTTTATAGAAATAATTTTTTAAACCTTTGTTTTTGGTTTGTTTTTAATCATAGGCTCCTTGATGACTGAAGTTTTTAGAGAATGACTTAAAAACAACCTATAAAAATCTGTCGCGCACACACACACATACCAAAAAAACACAAACTTTCTACTTTCAGAAATCCAATAACAAAATACCACAGTTGCCAAAGTTATCTGCTTCCTATCAAGACCCATGTTTGGCAAAAGAAGTATTCAATTCATTCATCATTGTCAATGCACTAGTACTCTAATTATTTCAAATTGTTTCCTCAGCCAGGGGTCTAGGACAAATCAGGCAAGCCAAAAATAGCAGTTATGAATAATTATGCATAATTTACCTCAAGGCCTAGGCCAGTCTATCATTAAAACTTTTACTTGCCACACTGTGATCTCTGCTAATTGCAAACTTTAAAATTAGTTCAAGGTTGTCTTTTTATCCAGTGCCAACCTCAAACCCTCTTCCTAGGGACTTTCTGGTAGTTTGAACACTTCAAATAAAGTGTCATCAGAATTTTGTAAAAAATGCATACATTAAATGAAAGATGGAAATTAGTGGAGAAAATATGGCTCTCACTTTTTGTAATGCTCAAATATGTTCACCAAAGTATAATGATGAGAGGTTAGAAGTCAAAATAAGGTAATGGCCTACTTATGGGAATTCTATTCTGCTGAGAAAGAAGAAAGAGTTTTAGAAATGTGCCAATATTTCTCCTAAGAGTCAGTTCTTAGACAATCACTATACTTTCTTAAAGAACGGACCCTTGACATTCTGCTATTTACCAGAAAGTCAACAGAGCAATCTGACTTGGACCTTCATTTAGGGCAAAAACTGAGATACCCATTTCTTTTAGCAAAGACATCAGGATTATTTCCAAATATGCGGTAAAGTACGACACTAGACTGAAAACAACGCATTTTGATTTCTTTTTACCCTCTTCAATGCAATATCTTCCGATATAAAGAAAAGGTTATAGACAAACTTGATTATCCCCCATCATTTCTCCCCTTTGCCCTACCCATGGTCTAGCTTGTAAAGAAGAGAAAAGATTAATTAAAGAGAAAATATAAATGTGATATTTTAAATTATCTATCCTTCATTTTACTTGAATTTTAACCTCTTTCTAAGGCCTTTGAATTCTAGGCCATGAAGACATGTATCACTAAACTGTCATCCTTCTGAATTATTTTCTTTGTATAAAACAAAGGATGCTCCATTTCATCTCAGACATTCTGAGGAGAAATGGGCCAATCTTCAGGAATGTTTTTCCTGGCTGTGACCAGTCAGATAAATGTTCCCACTCCATTCCTTTTAATAACACCTCAGACTTGCTATGTTTCTGAGCTTATGCTTTTATGCCTTTTGTTAATTGATGGTTTTGGAGAGTCATCAGCTCAAGGAGTCCCTTCAGCAGTGCCAGGTCAGTTTACTTAGAGTGACTGGTATTCAGATCCTCCCTCCCTAAGCATCATTCCAGAGTATTTTGAGCCTGAAGATTCTGCTGAAACACTGCTTCAGAAACTGGTGGTGGACGGTGCCAAGAAGCACAAACAAAAAAAGAAAGCAAATTGGAGGAAGCAGATGAATTTGGGAAAGAAAAGGATAAAAGCTAAAGACAGCAGATAACTGATTCATCTTCAATATTCTGAAGAATTCTGTTGCTTGTTTTTGCTGTCGTCAGTCTTTTTGCATGAAAGAGGACCTTGTACTATGACTGTTATGACGATGCCAGAATGAAAATAAAAAACAGCAGTTACTATATCATAAATGCCTTTGTGTTATTTCAAGAGTTAACAGGCACATCTAGCACCCACCTGGCCTCCCAGTGGGCCTCAGCTTCAAGCAAAACTGTCACCAGTGCTTATGTCAAAAGGAGAGTCCATGTATTGGGTATATTTTGCTCTTGTTCCCTGAAATCTTTAATTTAGTGAACATTTTTTTTAAAAAATGAACAAATTACCATAACAAATAATTAGAAATTGTGATAAATTACATAATGGAGAAGATAAGGGAAAAAATAAAAGATAACAAGGATGGTTGCTAGGCTTAGTTTAGAGTATGGATCAGGGAAAGCCTGGCATTTAAGCTGAGAAGTAGACCAGTAGGATGATAACGATAGATGTCTTAAGGTGATGAAGAACCCAAGATCTGGAGTTAGATCATCGGGATCTTAACTGTGCAACTTATTTGCTGCTAATTAGCCTTTGGGCAAGGGACTTAATCTCTCTGGCTTCAGTTTCATTATCTGTAAAGCAAAGATAACGATAGCCTCTAAAACATAGGCTGAACCACATCTGAAGAGCCTGGGAATAGTGTTCCTGGCAAATGAAAACACAAGAATAAGAACCCTAATGAGTAAAAGCATTTGGTGCTTCTGAGAAATTGAAAATTGGCCAGTGTGACCACAGCATGATCCAGCAGGGATGAAGTTCAAGAGAAGCACAGCAGGAGCTATACCGCCTAAAGCCTACTCAGCCTTCGAAAGAAGGCTGGACTTTGTTGTATAAAAGCTGATGTTTGCTCTTCCTTCAGAAGATGTATATGTCAGCGCTGAAGATAATGGAGGGTAGAAAGGAGCAATGTAAAAAAGATCATCTTTTTCTGAAATAACATTAAAAATTAAACAACATAAAGTGGATGTTTTCAAACAGATGTCTTTGACTGCAGTGTGCAGATTTTAAAGGGCAAGTTAGCTGGAACAGCAGCGACATTTGTATTAATGCAGGAGAACAGTTACGAGATGGTGGTCTGGTTCATGGTGGCAGCACTGGGATGGAAAGAATCTCACCAATTTGAAATGTTTACATTATACTGCATTTATTTAAAAAAATCATTTCTACAAAATATGTTATTTCCTTGGAGAAGTTTTATATGCAGGGAACACTTATTGGGTGGGTTGTGCACTAATGATGTTCTAACTTTCAAGATCAATTTCTGAGGATCAGCATTGCAAATTGTCTTATTCTTCAATGAAGTTTCTTCGTTTTCTCTTCCAACTTTCTCACTGTTGCTAGAAAGAATACTAGGCTGGTTTTTCCCATGGGCCCCTATAGGATTATATAGAATGCTGAATCAGAGTCACATACACTATGTCTCCTTTATGAGTCTGTCTTATGCTCCTAATCCCTCACTGATTAGAAGTGACAGAAAAACAATACAGAGCTCCTGTAATCTTTAAAAAACAAACTTCTAAAATATAAGTTTCTGAAGTATTAAATCTATGAGAATTCCAAATCAGCAATGTTGTACTCAAAAAACTTTTTGAGTAATACTATCAGAGATCTTTGTGTAGTTGTGTAAATAAAATTTCACTTAAAGTATCTTGATTATCTTCAGTTTATTCCATTCTAGTCTATTAAATTACCTTTAGTTTATTCCATTTATTCTATTAAATAAGTTCATCTAGTTCCTAAGATATGGTTCATGGCTATTATATTTGGTATTATGAGGCATTAGCATACCAGCATATCTGTTAGCATAAATCTGATGCTCACAGAAGAGTAAATGGGAAGAAAAGCACATGCTTTCATTGTATAATCTGGAGATCATTTCCATCACCTACTTATTTGTTCTCCATGAAAGAAAAGAATCTTTAAGGCATCTACAATTCTGTGTTGAAAAATTTCTGGTAGGTCAGAGGAAGTCACGATATACTAACAGGTTTAACCCCAAAGAGAGTATGGGTGGAAACAGACCCAATGTGTAGCTGTAAATGGAAAGAATCAGGATAGATGAAGTGTGGAATAAGTTTTGGGAAATGTCCCCCAACAAAGATTTCCCAGTTGATTCAAGCAAAGACATCCATTATACAAAAGTCTTGAGGTGTTAATTTTAGGCTGGATTTTGTCTAGGCTGCTTGGCAGGTTCATACTTCTCTAGATCGATTACTTTACTCTGCTCCTTTCTGTCTGAAATTTTACTTCTCTCTGAACAATTCAAAACTAATACTGGAATAATTTCAGCCATTTCTATTCCCTTAATACAACTTGATATTATTTTCCACCCTGGCTTGGTGCTCTTAGCTGCTGACATCTCTCCCCAGACTAGGCAGAGTCAGGTGCTGAAAGACCCCATTCTCTAATCTGACCCTAGTTCTGCATAAACCAACCAGACTTCTTACATTGACCATATATAGGGTCCTTGCAACATTTTCTAAAGGAATTTTCTTCTTTCCTTTCCCCAGTCCATCACTCTGGGGATTAAACTTTGTAAGTTTCATCCTCTCAGTTGATTCTGGTTTGCCCAGGAATGATGTGTTTTTCTATACCACATGGCTGTAGTGAGACAGGAAGGAGGGTGGCAGGGCATAACTAATAGAAGGACACAACCATTAAGAAGAACAGGATACCACAAAAACTGGTTAGGACCTATTTAGCCCAAGATGGCAGAAGATTTGACTTCCAGTGGATCTTGAGTCTCATTAGATGCTCATTATAATGCATTAGCATGATAAATTACCCACAGGGACCATGGCATTCAGGAGGCTGGCCATAAAAGGCCAAAATGTGAGTGGTGGACCAGCTCCTGAAAGTCCTCACCCCTTCTTCAAGATAGACTCTTCCCTCCCACCAGTGAGTCTGTGAAATTACCCAGTCCATAAAAAATAACCACCCACACCTCAGGGCGCTCTTGTCTTTTGAAAAAGATGGACCACACTGTCTCTGGAGCATGTGTCTCTGTGAATGAACCTGCTTTCACTTTACTAGGACTCACTATTGAATTCTGTCCAGTGAGAAGCCAAGAACCTTCACTTGGTGGCCCATTCCAGGGATTCACACAATACCTGGAACATGACCCTTCTCTCACACCCCATTTTTCCTCCAACAGTAGTAGAGATCCAGTGTCTGTGATAGAAACCAAGAAAAATTGGGGTCTCCCAATTTTCAGGAATAGATTTCAAATACGCTCAGTTAGCATCCATTTAGGGTATTTAGAGTGTTTCATTCTCATCTTTCCCTAGAAGCACACATTATATAGTTAAGGAACTCACACAAATTCTACATTTAATTTTAAAATCACAAATGTATCAGATTTGGCATTATAATGCTAATAAAATGTAACAGTGAAAGAGATAGCCTAATGAATCAAGAGCCATATAAATGAGGCATTCTGCGAAAGTTTTCTATCCTATCCCTTCCCATTCACCTTTTTGCTCCCCCAAATCAAAGTATTATATTTGAAACTAAAATTTAATCAAGTTATTTTTATCCTTTAAAAATATGACTCATCATTGCTGGATGCTCACTATGCACCTGGTAGTGAGTTAAACTCTTCATATATAAAAACTCTAACATTTAATTTGTGCAGTAGCTCCATGAAATAAGTAGCAACACCATCACCTTGGGGATGGAGAAAATAAAACTTATAGTGAATAAGAAGCAATGGCAGAAGTCTAGTTTAGGTCGGCCTGATTCCAAGGCTATAAACACTCTAGTTTTGCTCACTTATGGTCCTCTTGATAAGATAAAATATCCCTGGTAAAGCTAAGCCTTAATTACTTATAACGGTGTAAATAACCATTGTTGAGTGACTCCTGATCCATAGAGCTGACAGTGCAGCTTGCCATCCAGGCCCTTCTTCCCTGAAGGACTTGGTACCTCGGCTGCTGGGCGTGTTGCCAGCCGGCAGCAGCAGCTCTCAGCCGCTTCAGAGGCTGCCTGTGTTCCAGAGAGATTTGCTCCAGAATTCAAGTCCTTCCCAATGTGATGCATCCAAAGACTGAACATGCAGGAATGAAAAGGCCTGGTCATCTTAGCCCAATTCAAGATAATGCTAAAAGATCATTTTGGGTCACGCGAGCTGGGGTGGGCCTGTCTCCCAGCTCCTCTTCTTCTTCTGCCTTCCTGATTCCTCTCCCAGGGACAGATCCCCAAGGTGCTTCTTCTTACATGGTCAGAGGCTGCCTCTGGGGAAACCCAACTCACAATAACGGAGCAAGAGGGAGAGTCTGGGCATGTGGTTTTAGGCAAGACAGAAGTAAGAACAGTGACAGTGAAGACAGCACCACTGCACAGGATGAGCAGAAGTGAGATCATAAAACAACAACGCACTTACTGTGTTTTGTTCTCCATAAAATTAACATGGTCATTCTTTGTAGCTAAAATGATTTAATTCATTGGTTTATTCTTTATGATCTAACTTCTCCTGTAGATGGCATGTTCATATACTTACTCCTATTTATCCTGTCTCCGTAATGCATATCTCCTAGGATATCAGATATCCCAGAACACCTAGCACAATCTCATTCATACCTGTGGTCTCCTTTTAATTATCAGTAGTGCCTCTCTTCAGTCTCAAGCCTGCTTACAGGGATGATCCTTATATGTTCATCCAATGAATTCCTAGAACTTGTGTATATCTTCTACTTGTTGTGATTGTAAGTGATTTGTGTCACTTGGATAAAAAGGGTCATTAAGCACAGCATTAAGCACAGCAGGTTCAAAATAATAAAAATTATAATAGATTAAGGATCTGCCAAAGATCTATAAACATAACACCAGTATTTATGGGCAAGAGGGTGCAGAAACCAGTGCCTCCATGGATTGCTAGGAAAAGAGTAAACTGGTACAAGCTCTACTGAGGGCTATTTGAAAATATTTATAAAAACTTAATATGCATACAAATTTGCCCAGCAACTCTTATTCTAAACGTTTAACAGAGATCTATTTATTCAGCTGTGAAATTATATTCATACCAGGTTATTCATTGCAGCAACATTTGTGTTGGGGGAAACGAGAAAGAAAAATGAAAGATTCATTGGCAGTAGGAAACGAAATAGACTACGGCACATCCATACTATATGGTACCATGAAAACATAAAAGTTTTAAAAAAGGAAGCTCTCTATATGAAAGATCCCCAAAACACATTGTTAGGTTTCAAAAAAACTAGGCTATTAAAAAAAAATATTTGAAAACTTTCATTTGATTTAAATTATATACTATGACACAATTCTTATCTATATATAAATACACTAATAATATGAATGACCTCTGGAAAGGTGAGATGAACTGCTAGCAGAGATGAGTGAACCATATCAATGTATTGCTTATTTGAAACTTTTCTTTTGAATCTAGATTTCTGATATGTTATGGATCTCAAACCTTCGTTCAAGAAGGTCAAAATGCTTTTCATAATAATAAGGTGGCATTTGCCTTTTCACTCTAATTGAATCTCTAGAGTTCAGAGGAGCTTAGCAGAAGCTCCATGAGTGTCTATCATTCTATCTCGTAAGTTAACATCTAGTGAGCTTACTATTATTTTTAGATGGAATAGTAATTTCTTTGAATTTCTCAGTTTAATTCCCATTAGGGTAATTATTGATGGACATAACCCATAAAAACAAAACCTCAGTAATTTTTAAAAGTATCAAGGGGTCCTGAGACCAAAAACGTAGAAGAATCACTCTGATACAGGAAATTAAAAAAGAAAAAAACTGTAGTGTAGAGACATTTGAGGTTGTGAGATGGAAGCAATTAGTGAGCTGAGGAGAACAAAAACTACAACAATTTCACTGATGGGTCTGGTATAAAAAGCCTGGAAAATATTTGGCAAAGAGATATGTCAAGTTTATAACAATACTAAAGAAAGCTTAAGCTACAAAATTAATTAGGGGTGGGAATAAACAGGATACATGTTTACTTATGAAACATGATTCTCAGTTAAAAGAAGTGGATGGGAAAAAAATATGCTCAATTCAAATGCTGGTTTTCTGAGTGCTCTATACAAAGGAGTTATTTACTTATGACATTTATTTACAATTATTTAGTTATAAATACTGATAATTTTATAATCCTAAAAACTTTTCATAGGGCCTTCACATGGAAGTCTCATTTTATCCTTCTAACAATTGAAAGGGAAACAACCTGAATATTACCATCATTTCATGTAAGAATTTGATACTTACAAGATACTCTCCACTGTTGTTCCTGTATCATTAAACATTAACAGATTATACAATTTACTTATTTAGTATATCTGTTGTCTATCTATCTCTGGATGAATGTAAGATCCATTTGAATTGTTCCATAATATTATCAACTTCCAATATATTATACATTATACTCTTTTGCTGTGTTTGCAAACTGCCTCTCCTGAAAGAATACAATAAATTTGATGCTCAACATTTTTTATTCCAACTGCTAGAGTGTATACAGTGTTAGGACAGAGGTCTAAGATGTCAGGGTTACTGCCATACATATATTTATATATACTGAAATCTAGTATGGTGTTTCTATTTTTGGAGAAGTTACCAAAAAAGAAAAAGATAAGGAAAGAAAAAATAAGGAAGGAAGAAAAAAAAGAAGAGGACATGAGAGAGAGGAAAAGGCACCCAAGGCCCACATAAAACCTACTTGGTACTTGGTTTCTTAAGAACCATGCTTATGTACCAACGCCAAACTTCACAACTCACCATGTAGAACTAATCTTTTATTAATTACAATAAGCATACTCCAACATAACAATTAAAATGATTGAAGTAATAATAATAATAATATTAAGTCTATAAAGATATCTATCTACCTTGCATTTCCAGGAACTGAGCCACCTTCCTATATTTGAATCAGTTCAGTTCAGTCACTGAGTTGTGTCCAACTCTTTGCAACTCCATGAACCGCAGCATGCCAGGCCTCCCAGTCCATCACCAATTCCTGGAGCTTACCCAAACTCATGTCCATTGAGTTGGTGATGCCATCAAACCATCTCATCCACTGAGGTCCCCATTTCCTCCTGCCCTCAATCTTTCCCAGCATCAGGGTCTTTTCCAATGAGTCAGCTCTTCGAATGAGGTGGCCAAAATACTGGAATTTCAGCTTCAACATCAGCCCTTCCAATGAACACCCAGGACTGATCTCGTTTAGGATGGAATGGTTTGATCTCCTTGAAGTCCAAAGGACTCTCAGGAGTCTTCTCCAACACCACAGTTCAAAAGCATCAGTTCTTCAGTGCTAGGCCTTCTTTACAGTCCAACACTCACATCCATACATGATCACTGGAAAAACCATAGCTTTGACTAGATGGGCCTTTGTTGATAAAGTAAAGTTTCTGCTTTTTAATAAGCTGTCTAGGTTGGTCATAACTTTCCTTCCAAGGAGTAAGTGCCTTTTAAGTTCATGGCTGCAATCACCATCTGCAGTGATTTTGGAGCCCAGAAAAATAAAGTCTGACACTGTTTCTACTGTTTCCCCATCTATTTGCCATGAAGTGATGGGACCAGATGCCATGATCTTAGTTTTCTGAATGTTGAGCTTTAAGCCAACTTTTTCACTCTCCTCTTTCACTCTTTCATTAAGAGGCTCTTTAGTTCTTCTTCACTTTCTGCCATAAAGGTAGTGTCATCTGCATATCTGAGGTTATGGATATTTCTCCCAGCAATCTTGATTCCAGCTTGTGCTTCCTCCAGCCCAGTGTTTCTCATGATGTACTCTGCATATAAGTTAAATAAGCAGGGTGACAATATACAGCCTTGACATACTCCTTTTCTTATTTGGAACCAGTCTGTTGTTCCATGTCCAGTTCTAGCTGTTGCTTCCTGACCTGTATACAGGTTTCTCAAGAGGCAGGCCAGGTGGTCTGGTATTCCCATCTCTTTCAGAATTTTCCACAGTTTACTGTAATCCACACAGTCAAAGGCTTTGGCATAGTCAATAAAGCAGAAATAGATGTTTTTTGGAACTCTCTTGCTTTTTTGATGATCCAGTGGATGTAGGCAATTTGATCTCTGATTCCTCTGCCTTTTCTAAAACCAGCTTACACATCTGGAAGTTCACAGTTCACGGTTCATGTATTGCTGAAGTCTGGCTTGGAGAATTTTGAGCATTACTTTGCTAGCGGGTGAGATGAGTGCAATTGTGTGTTAGTTTGAGCATTCTTTGCCATTGCCTTTCTTTGGGATTGGAATGAAAACTGACCTTTTCCAGTCTTGTGGCCACTGCTGAGTTTTCCAAATTTACTGACATACTAAGTGCAGCACTTTCACAGCATCATCTTTCAGGATTTGAAACAGCTCAACTGGAATTCCATCACCTCCACTAGCTTTGTTCATAGTGAGGTTTCCTAAGGCCCACTTGACTTCACATTCCAGGATGTCTGGCTCTAGGTGTGTGATCACACCATCGTGATTATCTGAGCTGTGAAGATCTTTTTGTACAGTTCTTCTGTGTATTTTTGCCACCTCTTCTTAATATCTTTTGCTTCTGTTAGGTCCATACTATTTCTGTCCTTTATTGATCCCATCTTTGCATGAAATGTTCCCTTGGTATTTCTAATTTTTTTGAAGAAATCTCTAGTCTTTCCCATTCTACTTTTTCCTCTATTTCTTTGCATTGATTGCTGAGGAAGGCCCTCTTATCTCTCCTTGCTATTCTTTGGAACTCTGCAAAGAATATATTTGAATACACAACCATCAAATGCTCTCTGCTTATTTTCTGTGGCTCCAATTAGCAGTTAGTGCTTGGTTCTTTGACTATTTCTGGCCAAGAGTGTGAAATGAATGTGACAGACAATGCAGAATTTATTCTTGTGGCACTGGCTTCAGCAACACCATCTAACTCCATAGAAGGCCTTTTCACTAGTGGCGGTAGCCATGCGTGAGTGTGAATGTGTGTGTGCTCAGTCACGTCTGACTCTTTGCAACCCCGTGGACTTTAGCGCGCCAGGCTCCTCTGTCCATGGAATTTTCTAGGCAAGAATACTAGGATGGGTAGCCATTCCCTTCTCCAGGGGATCTTCCCAACCCAGGGATTGAACCTGGGTCTCCTGCATCCAAAGGCAAATTTTTTACCACTGATCCACCAGGGAAGCTGGCAACAGCCAGAGTCTAAGTAAAGGCAGAGGTTACTGCAGAGACTTCACTAAAAGATTTTGGTAATGTTTGCTGGGGTCCTCACTGTACCCTCCCCGACTGGATCCTGTTGCCTTTCCAGCTGGGCTGTCAGTTCCTGCTGATATTCCTTTCAGTAAATTCCTTTTCTGACTGAATCAGCCTGAGTGAGTTTCTGATGCTAACAACTAGGTGTTGACAAGGGTGCTGAGACATAAAACAGTATCTGATTTAGTAAAAGAATTCCAGTTTGTTCTTTCCTCTGAAATATTTCATAATACCTTCAGAAGGATAGGTGTTATCTCCTCTCTAAATGTTTGGTAGAATTTACATATGAATTCATCTGGTCCTAGAATTTGTTAGGAGTTTTAAATTACCAATTAAATATCATTACTGGTAATTCGTCTTAATATTTTCTATTTCTTCCTGCTTCAGTCTTGGGAGATTGTATTGAATTTATCTATTTCTTCTTGGTTGTCCATTTTATTGACATATAGTCGTTCATAGTGGTCTCTCGTTCTTGGTATTCCTGTGGTGTTGTAATTTCACCTTCTTCATTTCTGACTTTATTTATTTGGACCATCTCTCTTTTTTATTGATGAATCTGGCTAAAGATTTATCAATTTTGCTTAACTTTTCAAAGAACCAGCTTTTAAGTTTTACTTTTCTATTATTTATTAGTCTCTATCTCATTAATTTCTCCTCTGATCTTTATTTCCTTCCCTCTACTAACTCTGGGTTTTATTTCTTCTTCTTCCTCTAGTTCCTTTAGGAGAAAGGTTCTATGAGACCAGCATCACTCTGAAACCAAAAGAATTGGGAAGATATACCATGTTCTTGGAATGAAAGAAGCAATATTTTAACGTGACCATGCTACCCAAGGCAATCTACTGATTCAGTGCAATCCCTATCAAATCATAAATGGCAATTTCACAAAACTAGAAGAAATAATTTTAATATTATATGGAAACACAAAAGACCATAAATAGCCAAAATAGGCCTGAGAAAGAAAAACAGAGCTGGGGGAATCAATCTTCATAATATCATACTATAGTACAACACTGCAGTAATCAAAACAGTATGGTACTGGCACAAAAACAGACACATATAGCAATGGAACAGAATCAAGACCAGAAACAAATCCACTCACTTAAGGTCAATTAATCTATGACAAAGGAGGCAAGACTATACAACAGAGCAGACACTCTATTCAGTAAGTGTTGCTGGGAAGCTGGGCTGCTCCATGTAAAAGAATGAAATTAGAGCATTCTCTAACACCATATACAAAAGTAAACTCAAATGGATTAAAGACTTAAATGTAAGACCAGATACTATAAAATTCCTGGAGAAAAACAGGCAAAACACTCTTGACATAAAGCACAGCAATGTTTTTGGATCTATCCCCTAAATAACAGAAATAAAAGCAAAAATAAACAAATGGGACCTACTTAAACTTTAAAAAGATTTTGTACACCAAAGGAAACTATTGACAAAACAAAAAGTCAACATACTGAATGGGAGAAAATATTAAATGATATGCTCTGTAAGGAGCATTAATATTCACATATAAATAGATCATACAACACTTCATCAATGAAAAATAATCCAATTTTTCAAATATGCAGAACTGAATAGACAATTTTCAATAGAGGAAATGCAGACAGCCAATAGGCACATGACAAGATGTTCAACATTGCTAATCATAAGGGAAATGCAAATCAAAATCACAATGAGCTATCACCTCACACCTGTCAGAATAGCTGACATCAGAAAGAACACAAATAACAAATGTTGGTGAGGATGTGGAGAAAAGGGAACATGTACATTGTTGGTGGGAATGTAAATAGGTGCAGCTACTGTGAAATGCTGTATAGAGATTTCTCAAAAATATGGAAAACAGACTACCACATGACCCAGCAATTCCACTAAGTATATATCTAAAAAACCCACAAAAACAGCAATTTGAAAAGATACCTGCACCCCAATACTCATAGCATCATTCCATACAATAGTGAAGATATGAAAGCAACCTAAGTGCCTTTCAACAAATGAATGGACAAAGAAATGTGGTATATATGTGGTATATATATAAAAAGAAATACTACTCAGCCATAAAAAGTGAAATTTTGGCATTTGCAACAGCATGGATGGATTTGAAGGGCATCTGCTAAGTGAAATAAGTCAGATAGAGAAAGACAAATATCATACACTATCATCTATATATAGAATCTAAAAAATAATACAAACTATTGAATATAACAAAAAAGAAGTAGACGGACAAATAGAACAAACTAGTGGTTACTAGTGGGGTGGGTGGCAAGGCAATACAGGGCTGGGGAGCAGGAAATACAAAACATTGACTGTGAGAGGCTCAGGCTATATAATACAACACAGGGAATATAGCCAACATTTTTTTAATAACTGTAAGTGGAAAGTAACCTTTACCTTTAAAAATTGTATAACAATTGTTAAAAAGTTAAAATAAAAAAGAATTGCAGTTTGGTATGAAAGGGTCAGGGCTATAGAAATGACATTAAAATTACATCTCAGTATATCAAAATACGAATGCTTCCCAGGTAGCACGGTGGTAAAGGATAAGCCTGCCAATGCAGGAGATGCAAGAGACACAGGTTCGATCCTTTAGTCAGGAAGATCCCCTGGGGAGGGAAATGGCAACTCCAGTATTCTTTCCTGGGAAATCCCATGGACAGAGAAGCCCAGTGGGCTGCAGTCCATGGGGTCGCAAAGAGTTGGACAAACTGAGCAATACTACTACTATATCAAAATATATAGTAGATGTTTCATAAATATTGGCTTTATGAATCAGTGAAATCTCATTAGAAACATTTGGTCAATATGCAGCCACAATAGTACAAATCAAACTGATACATCATTAAATAAACAATCTCCTTTGAAGATATGGGTAAAGTTACTTAAAATAGATTGTCCTTGCCTATAAAACAATGTATTACTTAGGAAAATAACAAAAAAGATATGTCCTTTCTTCTTTCCACAATACATGTGTAAAAGATATTTTTCTTTATTTAAGGAAAATTAAGGGGAAGCATATTTATAGCTTTGGTATGCGATAGCCTACCAATTTTTTTTTTTTTTCAGATAGAACTAATTTCAGATGTGAAAAGCAGTTGACCTAATTCTCCTTTCAGACTGTTTATTAAACAGTGCTCCTTGGGGCATCGGAGTCCTTTGCAATGTGAAGAGTTACCACATTATTACTGAAAATTGAAAGTAAAGTTGCTCAGTCATGTCCAGTGCTTTGCAACCCCCTTGATGGCAGCCCACCAGGCTCCTCTGTCCATTGGATTTTCCAAGCAAGAATACTGAAGTGGGTTGCTATTCTGTTTTCCAGGAGGTTTTCCAGAGCCAGGTATCAAATCCAGGTCTCCTGCATTACAGGGGGATTCTTTACCATTTGAGCCACTGGGGGAGCTCAGATTATTACTGAAAGACCCATTTTAAAATATGTTTGAAAAACAATGGCTTATAACAAAAAAGAATCATGTGCCTTTAAAACAGGACTTCTCAGAATCTTTAAGAAAGTATTGTGTTGGTTTGTTATGAGTTTGAAAGAAGGCAACATGATAAGTATCATCCTATGAACTCATTTTATATTTTTTAAAAATGTTAATCCTAACATTTGGGGTATAATACATCATTTCCTGATGGATTAAGAATTCTTGACCAAATCAAATAGCCAACCAAAAATTTTATGTTCTTTATTTCCTTCTAATAGATAGTTAAAAAAAAAAAAAAGTAAAACTCCACCAACTAATTAAAATAAGTATGCCATAACAGAAAAGTGAGAGAGAAGGTTTTATAATGAGAAATGACATACCTTTTATTATTAGTATTAAAGGTAATCTTCAATGGAGGTAGACTCTATAATGAAATTTCAGATTTTTGGAAAAGTATCTAAAATGATTTAGGACATTCTGGAGTCAAGATATTTAGGTTTAAATTCTGTCTCCACCACACATTGGTTGTATGACTGGGGCCAGTTTTTTTTCCTTTCATTGTCTTTTAGTTTTCTGTAAAATGATAATACAATGTGTCTCATAGGGTTACTATGTGTAAATTCATATTTTTAAAGCATTGGTATTTATCAAATTATGTAAGTTTGCTATAAACAAATGCAGAGTCTTCCACCTGGGATAGGTAAAGAGGCCACACCACTGTTAGACTTTTATGATACCATATCTGCCTTCTCTCTGTCGACCTTATCTAAAATTTCAGCTCTATCAATAGATTCTCCCTATCTCCCTCACCTGCTCTAATTTTATTTTTTTCCACAGCATAGGTCACCATTGAAACATCATATATATTATTAATGGTGTTTACTGTCTATCTCCTCCATTTCCAAGCACAAAATTTTTTCTGTTTACCACTCTGTCACTGGAGACATGTAGAGATAACTTCCTGGAACTAGTCACCTGTAGGATAATTGCAAAATCAATATATGCACATCTTCAGCCCCAGATGGTTTCATTCTACTTCTGGGTCCCCCTGGTCTGGGCTTTATTCTTTCAACGTTACCCTTTTAAAACAGCCATCTGCTTCGAGCAGCACAGTTATTCAGATAACCATGAACTTAAGCACGTATTTCAGAACCCAAAGGAAATCAGGAAAAACACCTAAGAGAAATGTGATATTCTGTGCAACTCACTTCTCTCCCCTTTCCCTCAACTTTGTAAGAGATCTGGTTTTATGAAAGAACACCATAAGAATTTGCTACAGGTGTTATGGATAACAGCTGAAGTATGAGAAAGGGTGTCTGTTAATAAAGGTTAAGTAGAATTTGTTTTAATTTAACAAGCTTAGAAAATTGTGTGAAAGCTGTATTAAGGAATAGCTGGCTATTGTTTTTTCTTTAATGAAGTTATCTTTAGTCATAATTTTTCTGAAGTTAAACTTGGGAAATTGAGTCAGAAAAGGGTAGAATTCAGTTGGCCAGGACTAGGACACCGCACAACGCTACTTTAGTGTCCTGGCTTTTATCCAGGTAGAAACTTTCACTTCATCACAATTTCAGTCTTAGATATCTACGAACCAAAAGTGTCCATGGAAGTTTATTCTATTCTTTCAGCTTTTGCACTTTACACAGACACCTTGTTCCTGCCACATTATCTGGATTCATTAGTGCACTGACACTGTGTCAACTGTGAAAACTCCTCACGCATTGAGAGGTGGCCTGTTTTCTGTCCTAGGCCATCTGGCTGCCCTTACGTACAATTTGTTCAGAAAAAAAAAAAAAAGTGCAATGGACATGAGTGAATATAAAGTGAAAACGGAAAGTGCTGCTATAAAAAGTAGTAAGAAAAAATTGTCAATAAACTTAGCACTTTCATAGTCTACCTGTTTTAAAATAAAATATTGCTGGTCTAGCATTATAATATCCTGTTTTAGCTTTTGCATGCTAACTAGTTTAGATAATTTGCCAACTAATTTCAATCTTCTTTTTATGTAGGATAAGAAACAAAAACTGTCATTAAGAAATGGGAGAGCAAATAGCAAACACTAGAAAATCAGACCTTGAATTTTACCTCATGGTAGAATAAAAAACAAAAATAATATATTATCTTTTCCATCAATTTCCAAAACATGTGAGCCTGACACTTTGGCCTAACTTTGCTAAAAGCACACCAAATCACTCCTCCATGTGGAGGCATAAGAGAGGAAGCACTATAAACTAAACCAATTGCTTTAGAAAATAAAGACTGTTTTTTTTATTGGAGATTAGTTAAAATTAAGAACATTTGTTCCTCAGTTTATAATATGTTTTCAACTTTTTCCAGTTAACCTACTTCCTTCTTCTTTAGTATGAATGAGGAAGTCATGGATCTCTAACATCCAAATAAAGATGTGAAGAACACCCAGATACAAAGGAAGTGCTTTCACAAAAATCAAAGCTCACATGAAAGCATTTAAGACAAGTTCCCTCAGACATCATTTCTCTATCCTGCAACGTCTCCTAGTCATTATTCGTGAGTCTTGGTCTTGTCCTGATAAGATGCTTAGTATTCCTGTTTTTGTTTCTTCATTCATAAATTCTCTCTGACTTGCATATAAAAGGTAACTTCTACCCAACAGCCCCCAATAAATGTATCCTTTCAAATGCCCTAGTTGACTAGTTTAACAATCACCACACTGTTCATCACATACAGATTGTTATTTCTTTTCCTTTGGATACTTACAATCTGTTTCTTGTAAAGTTGAAAGAGTTGCTTTCTCATGTTGAAAGAAATGACAGCTGTAATTACTCCTCCCATTGCAACAGGACATGGTTCCCGATGTTCAACTACATACTGTATAAACCGTGAATCTGCTCAATGCTCGCAAAGATGAGAAAGGGGAATCTCAGAAAAGAAATCATAAGGTCCTATTTTCACCCCCTAGAAACTCAACCTGCAACAACAGGTATATAAAAGAGTTTTTAAAAATTTAAACTTGCTAAAATATAACTGTAAAATTATGATTATTTTGCCGTTTTGTTTTTCTTTCACCAATGATGTCTGTGAAGCCTGAGGGTGAAAGTTTGAAAGTGTCAGTTGCTCAGTCATATCAGACTCTTTGCTAACCCACGGACTGTAGCCTTCCAGACTCCTCTGTCCATGGAATTCTCCAGGCAAGAATATTGGAGTGGGTTGCCAATCCCTTCTCCAGGGGATCTTCCCAACCCAGGGATCAAACCCAAGTCTTCTGCACTGGCAGGCAGATTCTTTACCATCTGAGCCAGGAGGGAAGCCTCCTGTGAAGCCTGACATTACTTAAAAAAAAAAAAAAGTATTAATTGCTTTCCTTTTCAGGATTTCCATTAACAGTGCAAAAGGAACCCTGAAAATAAAAATGGATTGTTATCATAGATGGTCTAATCTGAAATTTTATTTAAAATTTTTGTTTAGTCTCTCATCTGTACTAGCATCCTTCTGGTTAATATCATACTTGAAATTAATGCATTGTTGGAAATACTAAATGAAATCCTATACATAATACATATTGTCAGTGCCTGATATATGGTAAGCACTCATTAAATGCAACTTAACAATCTTTTTAACATACTTGGAAAAAAACTATTTCATGCTTCTGTATTTTGAGAAATTTATTAAGTGACATAGATTGAATGAAACCACAGTTACATAAGAAATAGTTACTTAGTTATTGAAGGATATACATGATCATTATTCATAATGCAGGAAACCTGGGTTCAACCCCTGGGTTTGTAAGATACTCTGGAGAAGGGAAAGGTTACCCACTCCAGTAACTTGCCTGGAGAATTCCAGAGACTCTATTGTCCATGGGATCACAAAGAGTTGGACATGACTGAGTCATGTTCACTTTCAATATTCACGAATACTGATCATTACTTATCAATGTGTGTGTGTGTGTGTGTGTGTATGTGCGTGTGTGTGTATCTGACCCTACCAGCTCCAAAATTCCTCTAACCTAAGAATCATGTCATAGATTTCTTTTTCCTGTTTAATGTATCATGCTATCAGACACACACACAGGAAGTGCTTAATAGTGTCACATTGAAAAAACTTCAAAAATTCTTTAAACAAATTTAATCTTAAAAAAACAAAGATCTTATAAATCTTTTAATACAATCACTTTTCTATTGATTAATAGAAACTAATATAAACATCTAAATTATAGATGAAAACAGATTAAAAGCAGATAAGATAGTTTGTGAAGGAAAAGACAATATGACAGGAGGTGCCTCAGGGATGGGCTACATTTGGAGAAAGAGGGAGGAGGAAGTGCTGACATTTAGGGATAAAAGCAGACCTGGCTTATTCAGGGTCACTGTGGAGGCCAGTGCAAGTGGAGCCGCATGAGGAGGGGACAGGATTAGGTCACTGACATAAGTGGACAGAGATCTTCTGGGCCTTCTAGGCAATTCTGAGGAGTTTTACTCTGAATGAGATGGGAAACCATTGGAGGGTGGGAGCATAATAACATCAGTTCAGTTCAGTCACTCAGTCATGTCTGACTCTTTGTGACCCCATGGATGGCAGCACACCAGGATTCCCTGTCCATCAGTAACTCGCAGAGCTTGCTCAAACTCATGTCCATTGAGTCGGTGATGCCATCCAACAATCTCATCCTCTGTTAACCCCTTCTCCTCCTGCCTTCAGTCCTTCCCAGAATTAGGGTCTTTTACAAGAAGTCAGCTCTTCGAAAAAGGTGGCCAAAGTACTGGAGCTTCAGCATCAGTCTTTCCAAAGAATATTCAGGACAGATTTCCTTTAGGATTGACTGGTTTGATCTCCTTGCTGTTCAAGGGAGTCTCAAGAATCTTCTCCAACACCACAGTTCTAGAGCATCCATTCTTCAGCGCTCAGCTTTCTTTATGGTCCAGCTGTCATACTCATACATGACTATTGGAAAAACCATAGTTTTAATTGGACAGACCTTTGTAGGCAAAGTAATATCTCTGCTTTTTAACATGCTGTCTAGGTTGGTCATAGCTTTTCTTCCAAGGAGCAAGTGTCTTTTAATTTCATGGCTGCAGTCTCCATCTGCAGTGATTTTGGAGCTAAGAAAATATAGCCAACTTAACATTTGAATTCCAAAATGGACTGTAGCTATAATGCAATAAAGGCAGAAGCAAGCTCAAGTTTCACAGTAATCCAGGGAAAAGATGGTGGTGACCTGGCCAGGGGGATAGCAAGGGAGCTGATAAGAAATAGTTATATTCTTGATATGTTTTGAAAGGAGAGTCAACACAATTTACCCCCATTGCAAGTGAAATGTAAAAGGGAAAAAAAAAAAAGAGTCAAAGTTGACTCCAAAGTTTTTGGTGTGATCACCTGCTAGGAGGAAGTGGCCACGAACTGAGATGAGGAAGGCTACAGAAGAAGTATGTTTGTGGGGTGAGGGAGAGAGATAAAGAGGAAGTGATTTTTTAATCAGTGTAACTGAAATGGATATGTTAAGAAGGAAGTCGAAAATAATGAAGCTGCGTTTTAGAGAATTCTGAAAATGAAGAGGCAACAGCAAAGCCAATAAGGAAGGTGCCACTAGTGAGAAAGAAATAAGCAGGAGAGCAAGGTTATGTTCTAAACCCAGTGGAGTGAATAGAGAACATTCCCCGCTTCTCTCTGACTCATACACACCCTTCCAGATAAAGCCGAACTCGCAGCTTTGAGGGTCCCCTTTCCCCAACCACTCCAGTTCACTGCGGGTATCTTCAGTTACTGAACACCTACAGATTTACTGTGTACATTGTTGCTGTTTTTAGTCGCTAAGTGGTTGAAAAGGCTTTTTCAACCCCATGGACTGTAACCTGCCAGGTTCCTATGCCCATGGGATTTTACAGGCAAGAATACTGGAGTGGGTTGCTATTTTCTTCTTCAGGGGATCTTCCTGACCCAGGGATAGAACCCTAATATCCTGCACCGGCAAGCAGATTCTTTACTGCTGTGTCACAAGGGACGTTCCCCCATACCCCACTGTGTACATACCAGGTAGTAATTAACATATAGTGGGGTGCTTATTCGACTGCCTAGGTGGCGCAGTGGTAAAGAATCCACCTACCAGTGCAGGAGACACAGGTTCGATTCTTGGGTTGGGAAGATCCCCTGGAGTAGGAAATGGCAACCCATTCTAGCATTCTTGCCTGAAAAATTCTACGGGCAGTGAAGCCTGGTGGGCTACAGTCCATGAGGTTGCAGAGTCAGACACGACTTAGAAATATCTACACATATTTAGATATTTCTCCCCACTCAGCTTATAAGCTTAGTGTTTACCAAAAAAAAGACAATAAAATAATTCAGTACTTTTCTATGTAAGTAATAAAAACTGTACATTGAGAGACTCTTTCTAAACTTATCTAGCAAGTTGGTTTCAAAAATGCTAGAATTTAGTCCCTAGTTCATAATGAATTTTTTCAAGTTGTTATTAACATATATATACTCACATCCCCTCTTCCATATAGAAACATACTAACAATTGCCTTGTAATTTTCACATCTATCTTTGTATTAAATATATTCTTATAATCATAGAAGTAATTTTCACTTTGTACTATACTGTCTTGGTTCTGCAAATATATTTGACTAGACAAGTACAATCTTCTAGAAAATTATAAACTTCTGAAGGCTGAAATAATAAATGAAAGAATAATGATGTGAATTCCAGTTTTTTTTCATAATAAGAGTTTGTATTCCATTAGTCCTCCCTAAAATGTTTAACAGTATGAAACTTTTAGATCCTGAGAATTATTCATAAATACAGATGAGTAAAATCACCTAGACATCTTGAATGGTCCTGACCCTAAGTTAAAACTTCCATATGTGAAAGGAGGTTGGGGGTGGAGAAAGAGGGCCTGTGTAGTTTGAGAGCCTTTAATCATAATAAGAAGCAGCATGAGGGGGTTGTTTTATGTTGAGCAGAAGTAGGCAACTGAGAATATTTTGTTAATTCTAATGTATATTATTTATACATAGTGTGTTGCCTCATATCATTAATTGATCTTGAGACAGGATTTGTAATTGCCATCAGATAAGGCAGAGAATACGTAGGTATAAATTAATATGGACACCATAATGATGATGATTGCTTTTGTGATCCCGGTAAAAATGAGTTAAAATATCCAGGAATGTATGTGAAATAATATAAATAATCCAATCCACAATCTCAAAGTGGGACAGCAGTCTTTATCAAATGAAAACCTCCTTTCAAACAATATTGCATTTTTGGATACTTTTTCAACATAGGACATCTATGATTTCAAGAATAAAAAATTTCAATCTCCAGTAAATGTCTCTCACTCTTTCTAAGGGTAAAGGTAAATAGGTCGCTACAAGCAGAATTTAGAAGAATATTTTCCTTTCTTGAGTTTCAGGGTATACCATACTATGAAATGAATTGGCAAATTTCATGTACTGATATTTAATGTCTATATTTTATTTAATTTCTATGAGTACAAATGCTATGCTTCTATACAGAATGCATAAAATGTATTTTATGCACATATCCATATTAGACTTAGGTTTTTCTAAAATATTATTAGTAATAATTTTCTACTAGAGATGGGACCTAGAGAATCTTCACTAATATACAAAGTTTAATTTTCTCACTTTAAGAGCCTAGAAGCAGACAGTTGTGCCTGCTCTGGCAGCTCCTCAAAATCATTAGGGGCCAGGCTTCTTTCAGGTCTTTACTACACTGCTCCAGTATGTGGCTCACATTCTGGTATTACAAAACCACCACTTAGCGTCAGACAATACCAAAATGCCAGATTTCCTTACAGCATCTTCTTAGAAGTCCCATACCCCTGCTTATATCAAATGAATCATTTCTACACAATTTCTTTTGATAGAATCTAGGGAATGTACTCCTCTAGCATGATACAATGTCAGTCAGAATAAAGTAGGAATTCTTATTAGGAGAAAGGATTGAATGGATTTTGGAATAGACAATTAGACACAAAAGATCTTCAGAGGCACACAATCTAGCCGTGATAACTGGATCTACCTTTCTGCTGCTTTTATGAATCATCAATTGCCCCATTCCCTTTATAATAATACTTAATTTGTTCATAATATTTCTCTCACTTCCAAAATTAAAGTATTGAGCACGCCTTCTCCCATAGGATTTAACCTTGAGCATAACCAAGAAAAGGTGTTAGCACTTGTCCAAATTTATAAGCAGCAAATCTTTTACTAAAGACATTAAATTTATGAATGTTGGACAGATACATATGATGCTACGTTCTCCCTGTATCAACATGTCATTTTGACTGTTTTATACGAGGTAAGCAATTAATGGTATGGAGAAAACAATATATGTCAAATTCATATTGATAACTAATAACATTTCAGTAGCATAGAATGTTTATTATCAGTATTTTGACGTTTTCTCAAAGCTGTATACACGTGTTTGGAGAAGCTACATTAATTTTCAAATTCTGGAAATGACCATTGATAATAGAATGAAGAATGTCATCTATTATCTACATTAGTAAATCTCCAAAATGAGATAAATTCACCCAGCTATTGAAACGCTGGGCTGGAGGAAGCACAAGTTGGAATCAAGATTGCTGAGAGAAGTATCAATAACCTCAGATATCCAGATGACACCACCCTTATGGCAGAAAATGAAGAAGAACTAAAGAGCCTCTTGATGAAAGTGAAAAAGGAAAGTGGAAAAGTTGGCTTAAAGCTCAACATTCAGAAAACTAAGATCATGGTATCCGGTCCCATCACTTCATGGCAAATAGATGGGGAAACAGTGGAAACAGTGGCTGACTTTATTTTTCTGGGCTCCAAAATCACTGCAGATGGTGATTGCAGCCATGAACTTAAAAGGCGCTTACTCCTTGGAAGAAAAGTTATGACCAACCTAGACAGCATGTTAAAAAGCAGAGACATCACTTTGCCAACAAAGGTCCGTCTAGTCAAGGCTCTGGTTTTTCCAGTGGTCATGTATGGATGTGAGAGTTGGACTATAAAGAAAGCTGAGCACCGAAAAATTGATACTTTTGAACTGTGGTGTTGGAGAAGACTCTTGAGAGTCCCTTGGACTGCAAGGAGATCCAACCAGTCCATCCTAAAGGAGATCAGTCCTGGGTGTTCATTGGAAAGACTGATGTTGAAGCTGAAACTCCAAAACTTTGGCCACCTCATGTGAAGAGCTGACTCATTTGAAAAGACCCTGATGCTGGGAAAGATTGAGGGCAGGAGGAGAAGGGGATGGCAGAGGATGAGATGGTTGGATGGCATCACTGACTCGATGGACATGGGTTTGGGTGGACTCCGGGAGTTGGTGATGGACAGGGAGGCCTGGCGTGCTGCCGTTTATGGGGTTGCAAAGAGTCGGACACAACTGAGCTACTGAATTGAACTGAACTGATTGATATTTGTTATAGCCTTTTAGATTTCTTCTTTTTTCAATATGTGATGTACATTATTATCTGTCTATATATAATGTAAACAAGGTTGCATATATAAAAGGAATACATGTCAAATTTTATTGTCCAGATTTCCTGAAGACTGCTAATTTTATATCAAGTTCAGAATTCAAGGCATTTGTTTTAGTGATCAAACATGGATGTCTAGTTGTTATTAATTTGATTTTAGTATGTGCAACATCTGTTGTGTGATTAGACACAACTTAACTTCGTAAGTATTTAATTAATCACGAGGTCATTCACATGCCACTGAAACATATCCTCCTTTTCTATCCCAACTGTGCCACTGAACAGAGAGCCAGAAATATGAGGAATGGATATACACAACAGGACCTATTGCTGATGGTAGGTTGTAGTCATGCTCGAGTGTCTCACTGGTGGCTCAGTGACAAAGAATCTGCCTGCCAAGAAGGAGACATGGGTTCAATTCCTGGGTCAGGGAGATTCCCATGGAGGAGGAAATGGCAACCCACTCCAGTATCCTTGCCTGGCAAATCCCATGGACCAAGTAGCTTGGCAGGCTACAGTCCATGAGGTCACAAAGGAGTTGGATATGACTTAGAGATTAAACAACAACAGTCTTACTTGAGAACAAACTGGTATTTGTACATAGGAATACATTTTAGTGCCTTTTCTTGTGAATCCTACTACAAATGTTATTCTTTTCTGAATAAAAAATTCTAATCTAAAACTTTCTGTTAATATCAATCTCCCCTTTGTCTATCACATGTTGGAATGCCAGTAACTTTCTTTTCTTTTCTTTTGTACTTAAACTGTTTTAACTTGTTTCTTACAATTTCTTAAATTTTTTAAAGATTGAAAACTTTTATATTTTCTGTGGGATTTCTATAGTGACTTTTCTTACTCTTTCTATGTATTTAATGTAAGTAGTTTTCTAATAAGTATATCTTCACTGTTGCTAGGTTGAAATACAGCAACAGTGAATATGAACATTGAAAAAAAAAACTTTAAATATTTGAAAAAGAATATTAAGCAAGTAGTGAATAGTTTTATATGAATAAAAATAAACAATAAATCAGGATTGATTCAAAGGTCTCGACAATAGGTGACTGAGTAGATATTTAATGCATTAGCTCAGGGAAAGAATACAGAAGAAAGAGTAGATTTTTTAAAAAATATTTGAGGTATTTTAATCATTTCATTAAGTGAGGAAGATGCAAATTGTTGACTATTACAAATTCATATAAGTTTATTAAGAGAAAGCCATAAGATCTTCCAAATGTCTACATCTGGAGATCATTCAACATTAAATTAAATAACTTTGATAAGAATCAATTTGTTGAAATAATGCTGTGATGAACATTAGAGTATATGCATATTTTCAAATTGATTTTTTCATTTTATTCAGATAAATATGCAGAAGTATAATTGCTAAATTGTATGGTAATTCTATTTTTTAATTTTTTAGGATCTTCTATACTGTTTTCCACAGTGACTGCACCAATTTGCATTTCCACAAACAATGTATAGTTTCCCTTTTCTCCACAACCTAGCCAATACTTATGTTTTTATTATCTTTTCGATGACAGTCATTCTAACAGAGGTGAGGTTGTCTTCTCTGGAGAAATATCAATTCAGGTTCTCTGCCCATTTTTTAATCAGGTTTCTTTTGCTTTTGTGATACAGAGTTGTATTAGTTCTCACTCTTCATTTTGGATAGCAATCCCTTATCAGATTTGTAAATATCTCAGCTCATTCAGTAGGCTGTCTTTTTGTTGTTGATGGTTTCCTTTGCTGTGTAAAGGCTTTAAAGCTTGATGAAGCATCCTTCACAATAGCCAAGATATGGAAGCAACCTAGGTGTCCATTGGCAGATGAATGGGTAAGGAAGATGTGGTATATATATACAAAGGAATAGTACTCAGTCATAAAAATTAAAGTAAAATCTTTCCATTTATGATAACATGGATGGACCTATACAGTATTAGGCTAAGTGAAATAAGTCAGATAGAGAAAGACAAATACTATAAAAGTCCACCTATATATGGAATCCAAAAAAACCAAATAGACAAGCTAGAAACAGACTCATGATACAGAGAACAAGCTATTATTTGCTAGACGGGAGGAGGGTAAAAGTTGGACAAATTAGGTAAAGGGGATTAAGAGACACATACTTCTAGTTATAAAATGAAAAGCTCAGTGATGTAATGTACAGCATGGTGAATATAGTCAATAATATTGCAATAACTTTGTATGCTGACAAATGATAACTAGATTTATTGTGGTGATAATTTTATAATATATAAAAATATTGAATCCCAATGTTGTATATCTGAAATCAATATAATGATATATATCAACTGTACTTCAATTTTTAAAAACTGGTTTAGCTCAAAGAGCTTCAGTTCAGATCAGTTCAGTTCAGTTGCTCAGTCGTGTCCGACTCTTTGCGACCCCATGAATCGCAGCACACCGGGCCTCCCTGTCCATCACCAACTCCCAGAGTTAACTCAAACTCATGCCCATCGAGTCAGTGATGCCATCCAGCCATCTCATCCTCTGTCGTCCCCTTCTCCTCCTGTCCCCAATCCCTCCCAGCATCAGGGTCTTTTCCAATGAATCAACTCTTTGCATGAGGTGGCCAAAGTACTGGAGTTTCAGCTTCAGCATCAGCCCTTCCAATGAACACCCAGGACTTACCCACCTGAAAAATGACTGAGTCCACATAAGAGAATGGTTTTAAGGGTGTTTTTGATGGATATTATTTACAAAAATCTTCTATATGTTTATTTGAAGAATCTCTATATAAAAGAAAAAAACATTATGCATGTGTGTGTGTCGATGTGTTCGTATTTCTATATGTGTGGATATGCACATATACAACTCAAATTTCTAACACATTTTATTTAGAAAAAAATAAAGCAAGTTTATTAGGAACAAAATTTTGTGAACAGTGATTTTAAGCAAAATAATATCAGTTTTCCAAACCTCTCCCTCTTCCTTTCTCTTTTTCTCAAAAAGACCACCAGGGGGAAAAAAATGTTTTTTATACATTTTAGAGGGTTTCCCAGGTGGCACAGTGGTAAAGAATCCACCTGCCAATGAAGGAGATGCAGGAGACTTGGGTCTGATCATTGGGTTGAGAAGATCCCTTTGAGGAGGAAATGGTAACCCACTCCAGTATTCTTGCCTGGAAAATCCCATAGACAGAGGAGCACGGCCAGCTACAGTCCATGGGTTGCAAAGAGTTGGACATGACTGAGCATGTGTGTGCAGCTGCTTACTTTTTTAGAAACCATTTTTTCTTTCTGTGAAGAAAAAGAAATGTGTCTATTTTGTGAAGGTATATTTAATTTTATTTTTATCTTGTTGAATGTTCTATGAAATACTGTGGCATTATCAATTGCATGCTAGTAATACTATAGGAAAGATATGATTATTATTCCATAACTTGTTTTAAATTATACATCTAACATCAATCGACCAACTGTTATATTTAAATCAGTGAAAGTGAAAGTGAAAGTCACTCAGTCGTGTCCGACTCTTTGCAACCCCATGGACTATGGGATTCTCCAGGCCAGAATACTGGAGTGGGTAGTCTTTCCCTTTTCCAGGGGATCTTCCCAAACCAGGGATCGAACCCAGGTCTGCCGCATTGCAGGTGGATTCTTTACCAGATGAGCCACAATAAATTGTGCCTATTCTGACTTTTTTCACAGCTCTCATTAAGCTCTCATAACCTAATAATTAGTCTTTGGAATTAAGATGAATAAACAATTGCAGTTCAATGATCAATTCAACTCATTTTCTGAAAAGATTCAAACTGTTAAGAAAATGAGAAGTAAACCTAATATCTGAGACTCTATTTTACCAAAAATAAATAATTGAATGGTATTGAAAAACTAACAAAAATGTAAAAGAACTACACTGTGTCCTTTTACAAGTGATGTTATGCAAAGAAAGGGAGGTCTTGCTATGTTTAGATATTACCTAAGTAAACTGCACCGAACATTTTGTAATAATTTCAGACCCAGAATTATGTGAAACAAAACAAAATGGGTTCAAAAAAGAAGCAGTCCTCATTAAGTAGAAGATGAAATGAGCATAAAGACAAAAACATCTTTGGTAAACTCAGAATTCAAAACATGTGTAAAACTAGAAATATAAATTGAAAGTGGAAGCAATATGAAGCAGCACCATACATAGAGGAACCTTAACTGCACATTGCTAAGTGAATGAAGCTATTCTGGAAAGGTTACACACAGTATGGTCCCACCCATAGACATTTTAGAAAAGGAAAAATATAAAGGGAATGAGAAGATCAGTGTGCCCATAGAAGGGGGAAAGGATTAATAGGCACAGCACAGCCGATCTGCAGTGTAGGGAAAACATTCTGTGTGATGATGAGACAACGTGTACACACATCATGCAGTTGGCAAAACCTTGAAAACTGTACAACATGAAGAGTGCACTCTAATGTAAACTGTGGACTTAGCTAAAATAATGCATCATATTGGTTCATCAAACTTAACATACATATTACAGCATTGCAAGATGTTAATTATTGGGGCATCCAGGGAAGGGGGAAATATATGTGAATTCTCTGTACAGAGTATAGTGTACTCTCTGTTCAACTTTTCTATAAATCTAAAATTGCTCTAAGAAATAAAGTCTATTATTTTGAAAAACAAACTGATGAGAGTTAAACTTATACATGGTAATATATATTAATGAATAGAAACTGACAGAAAAAAATGTTCATACTAAATGCAATAGGTACCCTGGACTGGATACTGGAAAAGAAATATGTTAGTAGAAAAACTGATGAACTAAAAAAAAAAAAAAAATGTCGTTTAGTTAATAGCAATGTATCAGTGTGAATCTCTTAGTTTTCAGAAACATTACCATATGTATATAAGACATTTTAAAACTTTTTATTTTATATTGGAGTAGAGTTGATTAATGGGCTTCCCTGGTAGCTCAGAAGGTAAAGTATTCCACCCGCAATGTGGGAGACTTGGGCTCGATTGCTGGGTTGGGAAGATCCCCTGGAAGAGGGCATGGCAACCCACTTCAGTATAATTCCCAGGAGAATCCCCATGGACAGAGAAGCCTAGCAAGCTGTAGTCCGGCGTTGCAGAGTCAGACAGGACTGAGCCGCTAAGCATAAGACATAGCACACGTAGCTGATTAACAATATCATGATAAAGTGTACAACAAAGTGATTCAGTCATACATATACATGTATCTATTCTTTTTTCCCAGGAAACCATGATGTTTTCTTCTGACTCAGATAACCAAGACGGTGTGGTCACTCACCTAGAGCCAGACATTCTGCAGTGTGAAGTCAAGTGTGCTTTAGGAAGCATTACTATGAACAAAGCTACTGGAGGTGATGGAATTCCAGCTGAGCTCATTCAAATCCTAAAAGATGAAGCTGTTAAAGTGCTGTATTCATTGTATCAGCAGATTTGGAAAACTCAGCATTGACCATAGGACTGGAAAATGTCAGTTTTCATTCCAATCCCAAAGAAAGGCAATGCCAAAGAATGTTTACATTACCATATAACATGCCAGGAAGATTATGCTAAAAATCTTGCCAGCTAGACTTCAGCAGTACATGAACTTCTAGATATACAAGCTGGATTTAGAAAAGGCAGAGGAACCAGAGATCAAATTGCCAACTGGATCATAGAAAAAGAAAGAGCAAGGGGATTCCAAAAAAAGATCTGCTTCTGCTTCACTGCCTAGGTCAAGGCCTTCGACTGTGTGGATTACAACAAACTGCGGTAGACTCTTAAAGAGATGGGAATAGCAGACCACATTACGTGCCTCCTGGGAAACCTATATGCAGGACAAGATGCAACAGCTAGAACTAGACATGGAACAATGGACTGGTTCCAAATTGGGAAAGGAGAGCATCAAGGCTGTATATTGTCACCCTGCTTATTTAACTTATATGCAGAGTACATCATGCGAAATGCCAGGATGGATGAATCTAAAGCTGGAATCAAGATTGCTGAGAGAAATATCAACAAACTCAGATATGCTGATGATATCACTTAAATGGCAGAAAGTGAAGAGGAACTAAAGGGCCTCTTGATGAAAGTGAAAGAGGAGAGTGAAAAACCTGACTTAAAAATCAGCATTCAAAAATTGAAGATCATGGCATCCAGTCTTATCACTTCATGGCAAATAGATGGGGAAAGTGTGGAAACAGTGTCAGATATCATTTTCTTGTGCTCCAAAATCGCTGCAGCCAGTGACTGCAGTCATCAAGTTAAAAGACACTTGCTCCTTGGACGAATAGCTATGGCAAACCTAGACAGTGTATTAAAAAGCAGAGACAGACACTTTGCAGGGAAGGCTATGATTTTCCCATTAGTCCTATATGCGGTTCGATCCCTGGAATGGGAAGATCCCATGGGGAAGGAAATGGCAAGCCACTCCAGTATTCTTGCCTGGGAAATACTATGGACAGAGGAACCTGGCAAGTTATGTCCATGAGGTCACAAAATGAGTCAGACATGACTTAGCAACTAAACAACAACAAAAATTATTCCAAAAGAGGCAAAATTTAAAGACCAGAATCACACGTGGTTATGAAACAGCCAACAGCTAGGATGAAATGTCCAAACACTAACTGATCGTATTCCTCCTTGGCTTTGAAAGCTGAATGTATTATACAAGAACAACACAAAATCTACTAGTGTGCTAGAAACACCATGAGACACTGAAGGACAGGGAGGCCTGGCGTGCTGCAGTCTGTGGGATCACAAAGAGTAAGACACGACTTAGCAACTGAACAATAACAACAATACTAGAAACTCCTTGCAGGCAGTGCTTTTTTTCTCTCTCTTTTGACTCTAAAATGTCTAGCAAAGGAAGTGCTTATACATGTTCAATGATTGATTCTCAGTTATCTAAAGTCAAATGATACAAATATCTTCTGAAGTCACTTTTTAAAACAGCTTATGTTGTATTAATTAAAATAACAGTTTTTTCTTTACTATTGCTCACAGGTCACATTATGTATTACAAAAGAAAGCTAATAAATTATGATAGAATAACAAAGAGAAATCTGGCCTCATTAAAAATATTTTTTTCTCCCAAGCTATGCAGATCCTTTTGTAAGGCAAGTCTTTCATTTTTCAGCTTTGTTATATTTTACAAAATACCCTGTATGTAACAGTTAGTGATTCTTCCATATTTTGATATCTACTAATTAGCTAAGAGGTCGTAAGCGATTTCCCCATCCTATTGTTAAACACATTACATTTCATTAACTGTTCAGTCAACTTAAGTTTTTAAATAATTGTTAGTACTGTGCTAGGTTCATGATCTTTTTTGAAGAACCAAAAAATGAGCTCCTGATGGATGAGGTTATTGAAAGACTTGGTGGATCAGAGATCTAAATCAGTACACTAAATCCCAATTAATTATAAGAATAAAAATTAGATATATAATATTTAAAGAAATAGCTCTTCTTTACATAAAAAAAGATACCCTTCTTTTCTACACCTTGACTATGGTATTTCATGAGAGATATATGTTGTAATCTTCCAAGGTGACAATTCAAACTTATGTTTGTTTCCTAAGGAACATATAAATTTGAGTAACATATCTCATTTCAATTTTTTGCTTGTAAGTGCCTTAAGATGTTTCATGCTGTATTTCTTTATACTTACTTCTTATGGAACATCTGTTTCTATAACAGATTAAGCAATTGTCCCTCTCCTGTTTAAGCATTGTTGAAAATAACCACTTATATCTCTGTTGAAAATCATAATTTCTACAGCTCACATCTAATAATATCAGTGTTTTTTCAAAGGGAAATTGATTGCTGAGAGAGAAACTATCTGGTGAACATTTTCTAAGTTTGTCACTGGTTAAAATTTTTCACTATTCAAAATTTGTCTTTTATTTTCTATTTCTTCTTTGTCTGTCACATATCATGAGTGTATTCTATAATGCTTATCTAGAAATTACCTGTTTTATACTGTAGGTACCATTTATTATAAAATTAATAATGAAATTATAAGTTTATTTTTGTTTTTTTGTATCCTTTACTGCCAAAATACCCATAGCTAGATCTGCCCAAATTCTAAAAGTATATTATGTGACTTTCTGCATCTGTGACCTTCTATTTGAAAATTTAGCCTTCATAGAATCTATATTTCTCAAACACATGTACGCCCATGGCGGATTCATGTCAATGTATGACAAAACCAATACAATATTGTAAACTAATTAGCCTCCAATTAAAATAAATAAATTTATATTTTAAAAATCTCAAAAAAAAAGAAATTATAACATTGGGGCAACCCAGATGCCCATCAGCAGACGAATGGATGAGGAAGCTGTGGTACATATACACCATGGAATACTACTCAGCCATTAAAAAGAATTCATTTGAATCAGTTCTAATGAGATGGATGAAACTGGAGCCCATTATACAGAGCGAAGTAAGCCAGAAAGATAAAGACCATTACAATATACTAACACATATATATGGACTTTAGAAAGATGGTAACGATAACCCTATATGCAAAACAGAAAAAGAGACTCAGATGTATGGAACAGACTTGTGGACTCTGGGAGAAGGAGAGGGTGGGATGTTTCAGGAGAACAGCATTGAAACATGTATATTATCTAGGGTGAAACGGATAACCAGCTCAGGTTGGGTACATGAGACAAGTGCTCGGGCCTGGTGCACTGGGAAGACCCAGAGGGATCGGGTGGAGAGGGAGGTGGGAGGGGGGACTGGGATGGGGAATACATGTAAATCCAGGGCTAATTCATATCAATGTATAACAAAAACTACTGTAATGATGTAAAGTAATTAGCCTCCAACTAATAAAAATTAAAAAAAAAAAAAAGAAAAAGAAAAAAAAAAAAAAAACATTGGGGCAATGATACAGAATTTCAAATGTAATCACAAGTAAGATACTACTAGGTATATTATATGTTACAGATGTATATCTGTGAGTGTGCATATACATACATAAATATAAATAACTATGTCATCCATTAGCAATACAATTCATATCTATAGGAGTACTGTTCAACAGTTGATTCTGAAGAACTTTAAAAGTCAAGAAACTTTAGGAGAAACTAAGATACATATCAGTCATCATCAGTAAAATGCAATATCATAGAAATTACCCTAAAATTCATTACCATCTTTCTAAATTCTTTATATCCTATATCCAGTTGACACCATTTCTTACTGGACATCATAAATGACCAGTATCCATAACTTCCATTCTATGCCATGCCAGATATCTTTCTTGGATGACCTGAATAAACAAACGGTTCTTTGCACCTCTATTTTAAGTCCACAGAATGAACTTCATAATGTCTAGACTATTGAACAATTTTCCATTAAAAGAATCCCAACCTTCTGACATGGTGTATGAGGCTCTCCACAATCCAGGATAATTCTGTTTTTCCCTTCACAAATTCCATGTTCTGCTCTTCTCTACATTACTTTCAGAATACATGAGCTATATTTTTTTCTCAACATACAGTGCTATTTTACAGTCTCTGTTTTGTGTATGTGATGCCTAATCACATATACCTCGTAAATTACTATTTATGTTTAAAGCTTCACATATTTACTCTTGACATAGTTTACTCTGACTTATGTTAAGCAGAGCTGATGACACACATTACAGTATTACTGAATCACTGTGTATCTTAATTGATGACTATCACTATATTGTAGTTACTGCTCCATGCATTCTCTTCTACCAGATTGCTTCTCAAGGAAATAGCTTCATTAACTCTCTTACAATAGGCAGTATAGAATAATGGCAATGTACATAAAGTAAAAAGTCAGACTCCCTGGTTTTATTCCTGGCTCTTTCACTTACTAAATGCATGATCTTGTTTAGTTATTTAAATTTGGAGGTGGGGCTTATTTTTTCTGTAAAATGAGAGTAAAATGTTATCAGGCGGTCGTGAGAATTAAACAAGTTGACATGGAAAGCACTACAAATAGAGCACAGCGCATTGTAGGAATATTAGCAATAGGTACTGTTTTTTGTATCTTTCACTGCCTATGATAGTAGCAGCACACAGCAGGAGCTCAAGCAGTTACTAAACAGGATGAATGAATTCCAATACACGGAAGCTTGTGCAAGCCCCGTTTATATCACATAAATTATTCAGAATTCGATTCCAAAAAATAATGTGACTCCACAGACTTTCCTGTCTAAAGTAATGTTAGCATCTTTAGTTCTTCCCATAGTGTTTACCACTAGATATTTTCTTTGAATTAGGATCATATATTTCAGAAATGAAAAAGTATTTACTTTAGAGGAGATTATTACCATGGCAAATTATACCATAAAATATTTCCTGGGTTATAAAACTCCTGCCCTGATTTTTACATTCTAGTTTACAAAATCTGCTGAAGAACTAACTTGCTATCCTAACTTATAATTATCACATTACAGAAAGCTACATAAGAATGCCTTATATTTCTACAAAAATATTCCATAAAAATTACTGTTCAGAAGGCAAAAATATTGTTAATAATTTTGAGATGTTTAAAATCTTGAGGATTTATTGGTTAGAAGATAACACATCTAAGCCTTCTATCTGAAGACTAGCCACATTAAAATGATGTACTAATTTTTTTTAAAAGATCTCAAAATATTCATTGGTTCTTATGAAAACTGAGAGTAAACGAGATTTGTTTTGATTATGAGCTAACATATAAAACTACTATTTCAATGCAAGTACAGTGATATTTGAATCTAAGCTAAAATCAATTTTTAGTTGTCAGAGAATGAGTTAAGAATTTTTAGGCAGAAAGTGACATCTCAGTCCCTGGATCATAAATCAAGTTGTGATGAGAGGATAGGGATACATGAGAGAAAGGAGAGCTAATAATAATCCTATACAACCCAATTTTCTTCTTGGCCTCACAAAAGATCAGCATTTATCAGCTGCTGAGAAAAGAGCGCAATATTGACTGATGTATCCCAAGATTTGGTTATTCTTTAGGATGCTGTAAGGCAAGACATTCAGACAAAATAGTCCTGAAATTCTGTGAAATGTAGTCTCTTCAACGTTAAATCACATAATCTTGAATCTTTCTTTGGTACTGTCCTCAGCCAAGACAGAGAGGATTAATGAAAGACCACTAAACAGACCCAGAAAGCAATGATTTTGAGGATGACCTTGAGGATCCTGAGCTTCAGCTGCTTGTCTGTGTAATTAAGGAATTGCAGTAGATGATTTCTAAAGTCCCTGCTGGCTCCAAAATTGATTACTCATTCAAATATATGCTACTGCTCCAAATAAGATAAAAATATGCCCCCTTTATAAGAAAGTGAAGCAGCTCTATCAACAAACATTTTCACAAAATTCTATACAGTTATCTTTGGTTTAGGACTACATTGTTACTTGCTTTTTCAACACTCAAGAGAATGAGTAAATTAAAATTGAAATTATCACTGATTCTACTTTAAAAACTGATTACCCAGCACATCCATCCATTCAGGATAGACATGACAAATGGTTTTCTAGCACAGTTTACAAAATTGATTCATATCATCCGTGAGCTTTAAACTCCATTGAAGGCTTTTGAGACCAGTGTTTATGACTGCCAGATGCCTTGATATTCACGGCACGGAGTAAGTATCCAGGTGTAGACTAAGAGTTAAGGTTCTTTGAAACCACCATGCTGTGTCTGTCCTCTCTTCCTGCAAGAGCTGAATCTCCCTGGTTTCTGGATTCATGGTCTTGTCACTTTACGCTGAGAAAAAAGATCACTCTTTACATTTGTCTAAAGTTTGAAAAATACCAGACAAAGAAGCCTGATGGGCGACAGTCCACAAGGTCCCCAAAAGTCGGGCATAATTGATTGACTGAGCACGCATGGGCCACAAAAACCTTAACTTATTCTTAGCCCTACACCCAAAAGAACATTAACTGGTATTGTCACTTGGGAGGGAAATTTGATTACATTTACCAAGCATCTTATGCCCTCTTTTTTTCCTTTTGCTTTGTCTTCCTTAGTTCATTAATTTTTCTTCTGTGGAGTTCCCCAAAGGTCTTATAACTTACACAATTCACCAAATTTGGTTTCTCTTTATTTTATGCATTTATTATAAAAATGATCTATTAATAAAAATTCTTTTTTTTTTAATATCCCTTTTTGGAGTGTCAGCCAGATAATGAAAATTTAGCCTATGCCAAATCACTAAGATACATAATTAGAAGAACAGAGGGCTGACCCTTGGTTTCTATAATCTGTTATGAGAACTTTTACAGTGATTTTCAAATGCTTTTTCTGACTCCTGTCTGTTCTTTGATTACAACATCCTCCATAATCACCTCTTTAAAATATGACCCTTGAATAATCTCCAATATCTTTAGTGGGGCACATAAAATCTATTATAAGCTGATCTCAGTAACTTTCTAGGAATGTTTCATAGTCATTTTCCAAACAACCTTAAATTCAAGTAACTCCTTGATGGGGAATTTTCATGTTTCTATTTCAATTTCACTATCACTTAATTTATGGCTTTTCTAGTCTTTTGGTTTTAATGTTATCTCTCTTATCGTGAGCAATGGATGCAAATGTGTAAACATCTTCAGCATTTACAAATACTGAAGCTACTACAATCAACTTAAACTGAGCTCCAATATTACATGAGAGAAACTTGAGAATTCTAAAATGAATTCCTGTTACAAGAGTGCTAAGAATATATTCCTTGAGTGGCTGGTAAAATGCCTATTTTTCCTGCTTTGTGTTTATTGTAATATCCTAAATTTTTAAATATCCAGAACTATATTTATCATGAATTATGCATAGTGCTGCATTGAGAGTTTGGAACAAACTACAGCACAGCACCATATCAAGCATTAGTCAATTCCTTTCATAAGTAATACCTGTTTCATTATAGCAGATAATGATTTTCTAGCACAGTGATTCCCAAAGTTGAACAGCATGAGAATCACATGGAAAGCCTGTGAAGAAACAGATTGCTGAACCCTGATCCCAGGATTTGTAACACAGTAGTAGGTCTTAGTTAGAAGCCCAGAATTTTGCATTTCTAATAATTATTGTTTAAAAATTAAAAACAAACAAAAAATCAAAAACAATTTCAATATATTAGTTTATATAGATACAGCTATATATGACTCTGTAGTTTATATATATATATAGTTTTATATAACTCTATATACATAATGTGTGTGTGTGTATGTTAAGCTGCCTTATGACCAGAATGAATAAAACAAACTTTTAAACAGGCTATTCAGAAAATTGAGTATACTATCCCCCTTGATGTTTTCCATCTTATGTCCCATGTAAAAGGGATAAATGATTTTAGCAAGTCCCAAGAAATCTGGGCTATTGCATTGATAATTCTTCTTCATATAACATTTCCTGAATAAAGTGAACATCACTAGCAAAAAATAAACAAAACTGATGGTAATCAGTGAGCTACGAAGTTTGCAGAAATACTTGGAGTGGCTTGTATTGTAAATGTTATAACCTTTAAATGTTCTCAGGTCCAATGGCTATCATTTGGGACATGGGACTTATTTAAAAAGTGTTTTACACTGTATTTTTTTACAGGCCAAATTTAATTTCTTTAAAAAAAAACTTTCAAAAGAAATGAAACACCAGTGAATAATAAACCTAAAGGTCAAGACCATTAATTCATGAAATTAAAAAGAAAATATTTAAGGAGTAAAGTAAATAAGTAAAACTTTGGGGAAAATTATGATTTTTATAAATTCCCATCAAAATTCTTGACTTATACTTAATGAAATGACAGAATGGAAATTCGTCTCCTTTGGAACATATGCTACATTTATATCCTATATTCAAATGAAAACTTGGAAACTTAAAAATATAGCATTTGTTCTAAGTATGCTCTTTAAAATATTAAGGGAGCTGGACATTTCTTAGCAATACAAAAATTGATATCCAATCTGCTATATACCCTTTTGTACATGTGTCAACAAATTTAATATAAAATAAGTATGAAAGCCATTCTTTTTTAAGTTTAATATCTATATTTTGGTTATTCTTATTTTAATAATTCCTTTTTTATAAGAAAGTACTTTCACTTGAAGTTGCACAAAGTAAAATACTTTGGTGCTAAGAAAGTTGTTATTTTTATAAAATGCTATCAATATGACAAATCACTAGAAGCAAAACTTTACTTCCAAATAGAAATTTAAAAAAAAACAAATATGAAATCAACATAATAAATTTATTAAATATTTAAACATTCAAATTAGACATGAAAATTATTTGTGTATCTTAGCTTCTTATTAACTTTGTAGTTACTTATGTTAAATGACTAATATCATTTAAATGTTAAATATCACAAAGCACAAATTTGTGGGTATAGCTAAAATAAAGAAAATCCATTCAAATATGTTTCAAGTCTCCTTTCCTCTAAACCCAACAAAGCTATACATCAAAGAAAAGGAAAAAAAGTATGTCACATGTCATATTTTAAATTATAATTCAATCCCCAAAATACAAACAAGCGTTGTTTTGATACAGAGAGGGGGATTTATACAGAAATATACAACATTATCAATGAAAACTATTTATTTTTCTTTAAACACTAACATCATTTCTGATAAAACAGATACAAGATAACATTTTAAATTTTAGAAATTTAATATTGCTAGAATAAATTCTATTTTTGTTGATTTCTACCACTTATTCACCTTCCCCTTATTTTATAGGGTATTTTACTTCAAGGAAAGGTTAAAAAAGACCTATAAAACTTTGTCATGTTTTTCTAATTCATCGGACAACTTTCCTTGAAAGGTCAGCACAGTGGGTGAAAGTGACATATATAAAATATATAGCATTGTTCATGCTAGGCAGAAAAATTTTAAATGACCAAGAATCACATGTCAAAATTTTTTTTTCTGGATGGACTATTCAGCATATGAAGCAGAATTTGGATTATGATTCACAAAGGCAGAGTCCCAGGTGGTTATCATTGACACCCAGTTGTCAACATATTCCTCCTGCATTTCAGACACCATTCACAAAATGAAAGGTAGAAATCCAGTAGGTAAGACTTCTAGAATCCAGACTTCACAAATAGCAATCAACAATTCCAATACTGAAAGCAAATTATACTATATTAGAGACTTGTTTTAGAGAATATTTTTATTATTTCCATTATTCTTGATGATTCACTCAATTCTAAATATTTCTAGTTTTAGGTAATTGGAATTTATTTGCAGGATAACAGATTTTTACCTCTAGACAACAGCCTATATAATTTTCAACATAGAGCTATCTTAAGCTACTTTTCTTTTTCAGTTAACTTCCAATGCATAGGCTTGTAGTATTTCTAAATACTAAATACTTAGTATTTTTTACTAAGTAGATCTGCTAGTACAAAAATTAATATATGTAATATAGACATAGATGTATATCTATAGTATTATATATGCACATTTATATATTATATAAATACATCTGTAATATATACTCATACATATATAATATATACACTATAGTATGTATAATGTTACTTAAGTTATGCCATTGAAAAGAGAGTGAAATCATTAACAGAACCCATCTAAAACAACAGATTGGGACATCAAATTTTTCTTAACAAATGCAAAATCAGTGTTAGTTTTATTATCCTCCCTTGTATTGGAAAGCTTTTATTATTTACTTATCCAGGTAATTTAAATTTATGGGCAATTAATCTAAGAACCTTAACAGGGAGAAAAACAGGGGGAATTTCATGAAATGGGAATTAGTGTCAAAGAACTTCCCGTTTCCAGGCTGAGATAAATATCAATGAAATAACTACAATCACGTAGAACTACAAGCTGAGGCAGTACAACAAAGAGGAAGGCAGATGAGCTAATAGGTGTTATATCCTAGTCTTGGAGGCAGCAGGAGGGTGGCAGCAGGAGGTTAGAAGGTGTCCCTGAGGAAGAAATATTAATATTTTGAGGAAATTCTAACCCTTATTTTGATTCTTTCAATTCAAAATGTATTTCAAGATTATATGCAAACTTTGACCTGTGCAGATTCAATGAAATAACAATCACGTGCTGTTAATGGAAATATTTTGAGTTCTTAATTGAGAATAGGTACTAATTGGCACCCCAGGTAATACTATCAACTTTCCTTTTCCAAAATTCAAGTCTAAGACATGGTGTAGACTGAGATTTAAGCAGACGTATCAATGAATTGACTATTCATTGGAAGGACTGATGCTGAAGCTGAAGCTCCAATACTTTGGCCACCTGATGTAAACAGCCGACTCATGGAAAAGACCCTGATGTTGGGAAAGATTGAAGGCAGCAGGAGAAGGGGACGACAGAGGATGAGATGGTTGGATGGTATCACCAACTCAATGGACATGAGTCTGAGCAAACTCCGGGAGATGGTGAAGGACAGGGAAGCCCGGCATGCTGCAGTCCATGGGGTTGCAAAGAGTTGGACATGACTGAGCAACTGAACAATGACAGTTAATGAATTTAGCGGGTTTGGATTAGAATGGAAAAATTGTAAAATTTATCTAAGATTAAGAAATGATATCTGCATAGCTCTTTTACATACATTTGTGTGTGTGTGTATATATATATATATATATATATATATAGATAGATAGATAGATAGATATAGTTAGATATATAGGAACATCTCACTTGCCCAACTATCATTTACTCTAAAGTGCTGTGACTTAGAAATTACTGTTATGCCTCAATTAAATGTGAGGATAAATACTAATGAAGGTTAATAGGCATGTATTAGGTCATACAGCAATAAAAGATACAGCCAGAATCCAAATGCAGATGTGCTGATTCTACATGATATGCTTATTCTATTTTACTATCCTTCCTGTTATCTTTGACATTATCTTAAAGCACAAAAAAAGACAACCTGGGAAAACACAGATAACATTGTAGGAAAGAATTATGCATTGCCATAGCCTTGATTGAGAAATCAGGGTGTCTGACCAGGAGATAAAGCATTACATCCTATCAGGATATCTTTACCTGGAAAGTATGAGAAATACAAAAACAGTGGATTCAATAAGGAAAACATATGCCTCCACATAATCAGTGGTTCTGAGGTGTCAGGGTTCCTGGCTCGTCTCTCTAATGCTCTCTGGCTCTACCTTTCTGGCCATTAAGGGGGTGCAGGTCCTCCAGACTGGACTCTGGGCCATCACAGAGCAAGCTCAGAGGACAAAGCACCTGGCCTCCCCCACGTTTTTTTAAAAATTTATTTATTTTTAATTGGAGGACCACAATTGTGTTGGTTTTGGCCATAGGAGAACATGAATTAGCCATAAGTATACATATGTTCCCTCCTTCTTGAACCTCCTTCCAAACTCCCAACCCATCCCACCCCTCTAGACTGTCACAGAGACCTCCTCCTAACTTTTTATTGGAAGGAACCTTTCCCAAAAGTCACTGGAGTCCTGGTCCAGTCTCACTGGCTTTACATTATTCTTGCCTAAACCAACACTGGGAAAATGACTTAATTATCATGATTTGCTCTCAGATGAATCAATACTCACCCTGCAAAGTAATAGAGGGGTCATTTTCGAAAGAAACACATAGAGGGGTGAAAACATGAACCGTTTCAGTGTTCCATCAGCAAAGAAAAACCAGGGAACAAATATTGGGTGAGCAACCAATGGGGTCTCTATTTGCCAGGAGACTGTTTTCTATTTAAGTGCATTATCACTGTTAAGTCAGCAATAAATAGCTAGGAAAATCTTTATCAAAAAATACCTAAAAGAATTGAAAGATGGAGGTGGTTTAATTTTTTTTTTAATTTACAGTCGCTGATTTTGAGACTTTTAATTTTACCCTACCCCTCCCTCAAATCTCTCTTCATTTTCTCCTCCTTAGTTGAGTTTATTTAATTGAGTCAAAGTTCTTGATTCCTTTGTACTGCTTAACCATCTTACCAATACTATCCTAAGTGAAAACTATGTGGCCTACTTCCTACTAATCTCTTCTCTGTAATCATACACAGACTAAGACATTTCAATCGACCAATCAATTTAAGTACTAGTCGTGTGTAAACTATGGATCTTTTCTATATTACAATCCAACAATATGTATGGGCTTTGATGTATGTTGATTATTCACTAAATCAAAAAAATATTTAAACTACTGATTTATTTACTAACACTTCTGAATAATTAAGCCCCAAATTCAAATGTTATTGATGTAATTCATAGTTTATAGGGCCAGAGAAGGTTAATTGCTTGTTTGCTTTACTAAAGTGAACAAACTTAGTACCAGAAAATATCTATGCCAAAGAAGACTTTTTATTGAAAATGAATTGTAATAAATTAGCATGACCTTCTTGATAATTTCAGTTGACAAGTTTGAGTAATATTTCCATGAAATTCATTAGAGAACACCAAGTTTCATTAAACTTCTTCATAGATCTTTTTTCCCATACCTAATAATATAGTACCAAACTGAGAGCTCAGATGATAAAGAATCTACTTGCAATGCAAGAGACCTGGTTTTGATCCCTGGGTCAGGAAGATCTCCTGGAGAAGGGAATGGCAACCCACTCCAGTATTTTTGCCTGGAGAATTCCATGGACAGGCAACAATTCATGAGGTCGCAAAGAGTCAGACATGACTGAGCAATTAACGCAATACCATACTTTTCTTCCAGGTTTCCTTTAAGATGTGAAGCACTATTTAAAAAATAGAGAGAGAAATAATCCTCCCAAGAAAATAACATAAGTCAATTCTAAGGTTTTATGTGTGAATATATCTCTGGGGAAGAGAATGAATAGGAATAGAAAAGACTATATATGAAGGAATGAGCCGCTCTTGACAACTTTCCCCCAAATAATAATTTTAGATAGCTCAGGTGATGTAATCATTACATGGAAGACATTTCAAATTTGGGAAGAACTATTGGTCTATTTCTTAAAACTTATATTTAAAAAGATTTGGCATTTAGAGCTTCTGATGGAGGTAGGGCTGGGACTTAAAGAAGTTGCTCACTACCCTTAAGGTCTTTCAGTGACCATACCTTCTGATGGATCACCATTATCCACTCCTTGAGTAAGGGCTTCTCAACCTGGAAGCTGTCATTTTGCACCAGGTCATTCTGAGTTGTAGGAAGCTGTCATGTTCTTTGTAAAATGTTAAGTAGGACCCCTAGTTTCCACACTAGATGCCCGTTGCACCCTGCCTACCCAGTTGTGACAGCCAGTATATCTCCAGACAAATATCCCCACAGGGCAAAATCAAAATCACCACCCCACTTATCTACCCCTTCATCAATTGAGAACCATTTCCCTAAATCAAAAGTATCAGATTTTCTGTGCCACTTGTCAAGTCACACTCAAAGAAACAAAGAATAGAAAAGTGGTTGCCAAGAGGTGAGGGTGGGGGAAATGGGAAGGGGGTGGTAAAATGATACAAGCTGTCAGCTGTGGAGTAAGGACTGAGGATCTAATGTAATACCTGGTGACTATAACTGATAACACAGTATCATAATACTGAAACTTTCTAAGGGAGTAGAACAGGCATGTTCTCAGAAAACAAACAAACAAACAAACAGAAGCGAGTAGGATATTTAAGTGATTAAGTATGCTGTGACATCATTATAATTTTTTCCTCTAAAGTTTATATTTATATTATAGTTAACCTGAAAACAGATGCACTTCTACTTATTAGGGTTAATTAATTAAAACAATAACTAGTTCAAACTTATTTCCAGCTATCACTTCATTTTTTATGGAAAACCCTGAGGCATATATATCACTACTGATTTAACTATCTATTCCTTTTAAACTAAAACAAACATAAAATTCTTATATCCTAGTCAAATTGAAAATGGCAATGATTAGGCAATAAAAATAATAAATTGAATCTACAGGCACAAACAATCATACAAGCAAAGATGTTAAATCCCAAACTTCAACTGACCATAGAGTTTCCAGTCAAGAATATCATCAGTATCTCAAAAAGAAATTAATATTAACAAGACATTTTCTAAATTAGTGCTACTTACTTCCTCATGGACATTATGGTTAACATAATATGTGGAGGGGAGAAGATTAAAAGAAAAAATGTGCTACAAATCAACCCAGGACAATAATTTACATATTTGATTTTTCCTTTTCTCGTTTACTAAATCTTTTGGGACTTAAGATATTATAAACATCACTACCTGTCAGGGAGATGTTTTTTATCTCCCCGCTAGTTTTAATAATAAGCTTGGAGAGGTTGGCCAGCTATTTTAACGCCATTTAATGCATCTGAAATAGGGAAGTCACAGCTGCTAGATAAACCAGAAAAGCCATGAAGAGGAGGCCATAGTGCCTGAGGTCAGCTTTCTGAGGCTGAAGGAGAGACTGAAAGCTGTTCATGGGAAAACCATAAGTGATTCCTAGGAGAAAGGAAGTGGGAAATTGGGCAAGAGATGGGAAAAGTCAAGAGGCAAGTTACCCTTACCCTGAGGAGTGCTTCTTAAATTTAATGTGCTTTAATGTGAATCACCTGAGGCCATGTTAAGAGGCAGATTCTGACTCAGAAAGTCTGGGGTGGGGCTGCATTTCTGAGAATCCCCCACATGCTGACACTGCTGATTGGTGCATGCACACTTTACATGGCAGGGTTCTAGAACACCCTTCCCCATCCCCCATATATCTGGAAATAAAAGTGCTAACTTTGTTCATCATAAAATCTATGAGATAAGCAAGGTAAATGAATTCATTTCCCCAAATATTCAATATGGAGAAACAAGTTTTCCTTATACCTTCTTTAAAGCAGAAATAAAAGAGAAGTAAACTGCTGCTTTGATATTTAAGTTAATTTGTTAATTTTTTATTTTTTAAAGATATATTCTATTTATATTTATAGATTTAAAGAATTAGTATGGTTTTGCTTTTCATATCTTCTTAGACAGCAATCATATCTTCTATGATATGTTACTTATGGAGTAATGAAAAACTCAAATTTCTAAAATCAACATTATAGTTGAATATGAGTTGGACAATGAGTTTTAAATCAGTTTTCCAGCTCAATCCTGAGTTTCTACTCATTTGTTATGACTACCCAGGATGTGCTTTATCTTAACCATTTGATTCCTTTTGCACCTATGGGAAAACCAAATGCTGGCTTACTTCATACTCTCCCTTTCTGAGCCACAAACCAAGACCTGATTATGTGATAGGTTTTGGCATTATGTCAACGTCAAGGTGCACCAGAAAGAGAAGCAGATACAAGATGACAGATAGATGAAGTATCCCTGATGCAAAACATCCGTTGGTGAGGAAGAAGCTGCTAGTAAAAATTAGTATGTTTAGGCACAGAATTCTAAAGACTGAACACCAAGTCAAAGTAATTATAACCTCTTTGAAAAGAGGACGGTGTAGGAATAAAATAAATAGGAATATATACCTTTTTTCCTACAACAACTATTTCTAAATAGCACTTTGTATTTTCTACAAGCTATCCTTGGAAACAAAACAGATGTGTTCAGGCATTTTTTGTAGTTTTTTAGGAAGAAGAATTTTCCAAATGTATGAGCCTCTTTTTCTTCTGAAAGAAAGAATGTATGACAGAAAACCACAAAATACTGTAAAGCAATTATCCTTCAATTAATAAAAGAAAAGGAAAACTTTCTCACACAAAGAATCATCATAAACATTTGGGTCCTGAAATGGCATACACTTTAGTAACCTGTGTCTGGTTTCATAACGTTAAAGGTATATACAAAACTTAGAATTTAAAGGCAGCCATATTTTTCCTGGCTTCCCAAGTGGTGCTAGTGGTAAAGAATCCACCTGTCTATGCAGGACATATGAGAGATGGTTCGATCCCTGGGTTGGGAAGATACTCTGCAGGAGGGCATGGCAACCCACTCCAGTATTCTTTCCTGGAGAATCCCATGGACAAAAGATCCTGGTGGGCTGTATAGTTCAAAGGGTCGCAAGGAGTTGGACATGACTGAATGACTTAGCAAGTGTATATATATTTTTGTAAATAAAATGCCTAATTTTAAACTGAGCCTAGACAAATTGAAGACATTTTAAGCAAAGGAATGAAGGCAACACAGGTTTATAGTCTTGACAAATACATCCTACTCGGAATTGTCTCCACAGTTGATTTTAAGGCTACAACTCTAGAGGCAACCATCTCCAAATACACATTTTCCATATCACTTAAAATTTGTGAAGTCTCTTCTCAACTCACTGATTCTGACTGCATCACAAAAAGATGTTAGGTATCATGCTTAGATCATCTGTATGATGACAGTAATAGTCAAACCACTTATTTTAGTTTATTCAAGCTATGGATAAATTCAGAAGAGGGGGAAAAAAAAAACTTCCAAATGCTCAATAGTTCCATTGGACACAAATATTAAGCTGTGTTAGTCCATGTATTGACTACAGTGATAAACAAAATTTCTCATCAGAAGTATAGGAGTTCCTGTCCCCAGTAATCCTAATCTCTAAGAAAGGCAATGCACAGAATTGTGTTCCTTTCAAAAGTTAACCAAACTCACCCCATGTGATGGATAGGAGATCCAGCCCAGCTCCCCTTGAATGGTTTTTGAATCCAGTAAATTGACTGAAAAAAAACAAAAAAACACAGGTACACAAACACAGTTAAAAGGAATGAATTCTATTTAACTGTCAAATTGACATTGTGTGTATTGCTGAAATGACAACATGTTAAAAAACATGACTCTGCTCATTCTCATTATATGTGTATGATTAATATAAGAAGGGTATTACAAAGAAAAGAAATAATAGGGAAAGGTAAGGGACCAAAAGTTTCTGTGACTTTTTTTTAAACTGTTTATGTTTGTTTATAAAATATATATTCAATATACTGACAGAATAATTTCAGGTTTAAAGAGGACACTATAAAAATGCAAAGTAGGAAACACTAATGCAAGCAAGAAATCAAAATAATTGCAAAGACCACTAAATTTGACAAATTGACATATGATTTCACTATAAATTAGTTAAACATGATTCCCTAGTGAAACATATTTTTTACATATTTGATATGACATCTTCATATTGTCCTTGGCCAAATATATTATTCTGTAATCTGTATTTTTTAAATACTGCATAAATTGTGTACTTATACATAATGAATAAAATGCTTAGCTATCAGTTTGAGGAAAAACCAAAGTAAAAATATGTATTATAATCACACCTGTGTAAATCTGTACTTATTTAAAGAAAGCATTGTTACCCAAAGGCTTCAATAATTTTGCTCAGAATTTTCTGCTAATTATTAAGTCTGGTAAATTATAAAATATAACAAGAATGTGGCTGCATTTTGAATATATTAAAAGAGAAAGGCAAATGATTTATTTTAAGCCCAGAAAGTATTAATTTGAAGTGGATTAAAATATAAAAAGTTACTTTAATAACAAAGGGATTGTGTTGATTGTCAATCTGTTAAATAGTGGAAACTATAGTTTTACCACATCCTTTTTCTAAATTAGAAAATAACCCCATGATTGATTAATGGAAGATGCAGAAGAAATTTACATAAAATATGAAGGTATTATTAACATGAACTAGTTTTACCACATCCTTTTTCTAAATTAGAAAATAACCCCATGATTGATTAATGGAAGATGCAGAAGAAATTTACATAAAATATGAAGGTATTATTAACATGAACTAGAGAAGGTGAATCAATAAATATAATAAGAGAGACTTATTTTGAAGGGTTCCATATATTCATAAGTCAAAACATAACGTTAATATAGGCAAAGTACATGTCCACATGCTGTCAATAAAGTGTTTCATGATGCATGAAAAGCATCCCTTTCTTTAATCATCCCATTTATTGTCTTACAAAGGAAACACTAAACTTATTAAATGTTAAGAAAAAGAATTATATGTGATTGACATTAGAATTCTGAATTTTCAAGCACTGATTTTAAAAGATATTTGGTTAGATGAAAAATATACAAGATGAGTATAAGAAAAGTTTCTAATCATTAAGTTAAAAAAGATAAAATTCTCAAAGTCAGATTCTCTAAGTTTTGTGAGTAAAAACAAACAAGCAAAAAAAAGAAAGAAAGAAAGAAACACACAAAAAAACCCTATAAACTTAATTTATTACACTGGAATTCCTTAATGATTAAACTTTTTTCCCTTAATCCCAGTGAGAAGTAATTATATTTAGGTAAAAGGAGAAGAAAGTTGTTGCATAGATTGCATAGTGTAATTTCCATAATGAAATTATTTCCTCAGATATCAGTTTGGAAATTAACAGTATGCTTAATTATATTGAAGTTATCTCTGAAAAATGATTCTTTAAAAACATTTACCAGTAATGTTACAGATAATATTTCAGATAGAGCTCAGTCGTGTCCAACTCTTCAACTCCATTGACTGTAGCCCACCAGGCTCCTCTGTGCATGGGATTTCCCAGGCAAGGATACTGGAGTGGTTTGCCATTTCCTTCTCCAAGTGATCTTCCCTACCCAGGGCTCAAACCCATGTCTCTTGTGTCCCCTGGATTGTCAGGCAGATTCTTTACCACGAGTGACACCTGGGAAGTCCAGAATTTCAGATTAAATCATGTTAAAGAATTTTTGAAAAGATGAGAATACATCCTCACCTTTAAAGTATGTTACCAACATCCATTCTGATAAAGACACACCTACTGCAGTTGTTGGTCCTGTCAGTCATCAGGTGACTTCCCATCAGGTGATTTACACTCAGGGATTTGCATAGTGGAATCTGCAGGGCCAGTATTCATAAGTCATTAGATCAGATCTGTAATGTCTTTAGGGATTTAAATGATTCAATGTTTTTGTGTGTATGTAATAATTGAATATGTACTAAATGATGAATATATGTCACTCCACATGTTAAGATGAATGGATGATCTAATTTCAATATTAATAATCAGAGGAAAAAAGTGTTTGAGGCAAGGAATATGTGATTTAGTAATTTAGTAAATTACTCATTGGAACGTAGGTTGTTTACTAAAGAGCTATACCCTTAAGTTTTCCCTGATGATAATGATGAGGGGGAAAAAGACTAGATTAGTCACATTAGCATTTGGTTTCTACTCAAAGGAGAAAAGCTAAACCAAAAAGAATTGCACTGCATTGTCAATTAAAATTAAGTGTGAGAGATTAATTAAAGCTATTGCATTCACTCAGAAATTGAATTTTTAGTGCAGTCTATTTAACTTGAATGAAGGAACACAAAATTAGCATCATTACTATGATTCTGATCCTCTGATCTATTAAACATAATAATGTCTGCACTGGTTATCTCATAATATTGCTATGATGATCAAATAATATAAATTTATTTAAAGCCACTTGAGATCTTAACATGCTATACAGATTCAATGTTCTTGTAAACTTAAAATATTAACTAACAACAGTTCCATTTTGTCTTCTGAATTGTATTGAAAATCAACCGTCAATATATGGCCTAATAGAGAAGAAAACTGACATCAAAATTCTTTTCAAAAGCACTTATTTGGGGCTTATAAAGTGTCTTTTGTTTATAAATAAATAAGAACAACACAACCTATGAATTCTAACCACATTAAAGTAATGACTGTTAGACTGAAACTGGCCATGATATAAACCTCCAGTCTGCTGTGATCAGTTGTATAGCAATCTCAGTGTAGCGCAATTGAGATAAGAAGAGAAAGTTAATGGAATTTGAAAGTCAACCTGCTGTGAGTAATGTCTCTGGATACACTGATCCAGGGACATCACTCTAACCTTGCAATACAATGTCTTAATTATCACAATCATACAGGCAAGAACATTAGTTACTAATGCTTTCCTCTTGCAAAAATGTTGGAGACCTAATCACAGTCTAAGGGGTACTGTTTAAATCAGAGCAGATAGAATTGTGATGTACAGATATATTGTAGTCTGAGTATAAGTAAGAATGCATACTATGAAAAGTTTATTTTAATTGCTGAAAATTTTGCATTTAAAATCATCAATTTTAACAAAAAAGAGTCTGGTAATTATGTTTAAGGGTAGGTGGGAATATATAGATAGACTAATTCTTTAATGACTGCCTCATGCCAGGTTATATGCCAAAGGTACAAATGATCTCTTACTAGATTTCATATTCTAATAGTTTGATTTCCAAATAGTTTTGATTTGTAATAGAAGATATCTCAGTTCCTTAATTTCAAAATACTTTCTAGTCAAAGAGCTATGTAGCACAGATGAGCTTCTAAAAGTGTTTGAAATTGAACACGTTTTGCAGTGTTCCAACCCAATTAGGTTGAGATATAAATAGAAACCTTTTGGCAAAAAAACACTGTGAGAAGTCTGGTTGGATATTGTTCTCAATGTCTTTCACATGCTTTATTTACTGTCTAGTCTCACTGCTTTTAAATAGGAAAAAAAAAGTGTATAAAGGTGAAGGCGTTTACAGTCATGAAAACAATAAGGGAATCCTTACTCAGTCCCCTTGAACTGGCTTTGAGGTGGGCACCAAAGGAGATTGGCTGGTCAAAACAATGTGTGCTGTCCGATAGGGATTAGAAGGTGTAGAATGAAGCAAGACAGATTTGATTTTCTTGGGCTCCAAAATCACTCTGGACAGTGACTGCAACCATGAAATTAAAAGACAGTTGCTCCTTGGAAGGAAAGCTATGACAACCCTACCTAGGGTATTTAAAAAAACAGACATCACTTCGCTGACACAGGTCCTGATGGTCAAAGCTATGTTTTTCCAGCAGTCATGTACAGATGTGAGAGTTGGATAAAAAGAAGGCTGAGTACTGAATAATGGATGGTTTCAAATTGCAGTGCTGGAGAAGACTCTTAGGGTCTTGAGGACAGCAAGGAAATCAAACCAGTCAATCCTTAAGGAAATCAACCCTGAATATTCATCAGAAGGACTGCTGCTGAAGGAGAAGCTCCGATACTTTGGCCACCTGATGTGAAGAGCCTACAATTGGAAAAGAACCTGATGCTGGGAAAGACTGAGGAGATGAAGTGGATATGCAGCAGAAGATGAGATGGTTTCATAGCATCACCACTCAATGGACATGAATTTGAACAAACTCTGGACAGGTTGATGCTGTAAAGAACAATATTGCATAGGAACCTGCAATGTTAGGTCCATGAATCAAGCCAAATTGGAAATGATCAAACAGGAGATGACAAGAGTGAACATCGACATGCTAGGAATCAGCGAACTAAGATGCACTGGAATGGGTGATTTTAACTCAGATGACCATAATGTCTACTACTGTGGGCAGGAATCCCTTAGAAGAAATGGAGTAGCCATCATAGTCAACAAAAGAGTCCAAAATGCAGTTCTTGGATGCAGTCTCAAAAACGAAAGAATAATCACTGTTTGTTTCCAAGGCAAACCATTCAATATCACGGTAATCCAGTTCTATGCCCCGACTAGTAATGCTGAAGAAGCTGAAGTTGAACAGTTATATGAAGACTTACAAGACCTTCTAGAAATAACACACAAAAAATATGTCCTTTTCATTATAGGGGACTGGAATGCAAAAGTAGGAAGTCAAGAAACACCTGGAGTAACAGGGAAATTTAGCCTTGGAGTACAGAATGAAGCAGGGCAAAAGCTAATAGAGTTCTGCCAAGAGAATGCACTGGTCATAGCAAACAGCCTCTTTCAAAAACACAAGAGAAGACTCTACAGATGGACATCACCAGATGGTCAACACTGAAATCAGATTGATTTCAGACCTAACAGAAGCCATTAAGAAGAGGTGGCAAGAATACACAGAAATACTGTACAAAAAAGATCTTCATGACCCAGATAATCACGATGGTGTGATCACTCACCTAGAGCCAGACATCCTGGGATGTGAAGTCAAGTGGGTGTTAGGAAGCATCACTATGAATAAAGCTAGTGGAGGTGATGGAATTCCAGTTGAGCTATTTCAAATCCTGAAAGATGATGCTGTGAAAGTGCTGTACTCAACATGTCAGCAAATTTGTAAAACTCAGCAGTGGCCACAGGACTGGAAAAGGTCAGTTTTCATTCCAATCCCAAAGAAAGGCAATGCCAAAGTATGCTCAAACTACTGCACAATTACACTTATCTCACATGCTAGTAAAGTAATGCTCAAAATTCTCCAAGCCAGGCTTCAGCAATATGTGAACCATGAACTTCCAGATGTTCAAGCTGGTTTTAGAAAAGGCAGAGGAACCAGAGATCAAATTTCCAACATCCACTGGATCATTGAAAAAGCAAGAGAGCCAGAAAAATATCTATTTCTGCTTTTTAGACTATGCCAAAGCCTTTGACTATGAGGATCACAGTAAACTGTGGAAAATTCTGAAAGAGATGGGAATACCAGGCAACCTGACCTGCTCTTGAGAAACCTGTATGCAGGTCAGGAAGCAACAGTTAGAGCTGGACATGGAACAATAGACTGGTTCCAAATAGGAAAAGGAATTCCTTCAAGACTGTATATTGTCACCCTGCTTATTAAACTTATATGCAGAGTACATCATGAGAAACGCTGGGCTGGAAGAAGCACAAGCTTGAATCAAGATTGCCAGGAGAAATATTCATAACCTCAGATATGCAGATGACACTACCCTTATGGCAGAAAGTGAAGAACTAAAGAGCCTCTTGATGAAAGTGAAAGAGGAGAGTGAAAAAGTTGGCTTAAAGCTCAACATTTAGAAAACTTAGGTCACGGCATCTGGTCCCATCACTTTATGGCAAATAGATGGGGAAACAGTGGAAACAGTGGCTGACTGTTTCAGGAGCTCCAAAATCACTGCATATGGTGAATGCAGCCATGAAATAAAAGATGTTTACTCCTTGGAAGGAAAGTTATGACCAACCTAGACAGCACATTGAAAAACAGAGACATTACTTTGTCAACGAAGGTCCGTCTAGTCAAGGCAATGGTTTTTCCAGTAGTCATATATGGATGTGAGAGTTGGACTATAAAGAAAACTGAGCGCTGAAGAATTAATGGTTTTGAATTGTGGTGTTGGAGAAGACTCTTGAGAGCCCCTTGGACTGCAAGGAGATCCAACCAGTCCATCCTAAAGGAGATCAGTCCTGGGTGTTCATTGGAAGGACTGATGTTGAAGCTGAAGCTCCAATACTTTGGCCACCTGATGCGAAGAGCTGACTCATTTGAAAAGACCCTGATGCTGGGAAGATTGAGGGCAGGAGGAGATGAGGACGACAGAGGATGAGATGGCTGGATGGCATCACTGACTCAATGGACATGGGTTTGGGTGGACTCTTGGAGGTGGTGATGGACAGGGACACCTGGCGTGCTGCGATTCATGGGGTCACAAAAAGTCAGACACAACTGAGCGACTGAACTGAATTGGAAGATACTGGAGTACAGAGGAGTCTGGCATGGAGTGCTAGAGTCCATGAGGTCACAGAGTTGAACAGAACTCAGCAACTGAGCAAGAATGACAAGAATGAAGTAAACGACTAAGAACAAAGTGTAGGTTACAAGGTATAGGGCACACTGGCTCACCTAGAGCCAGACATCCTGGAGTGTGAAGTCAAGTGGACCTTAAAAATTATTAGTATGAACAGAGCTAACGGAGGTGATAGAATGCCAGCTGAGCAATTTCAAATCGTAAAAGATAGGCTGTTAAAGTGCTGCACTCAATATGTCAGCAAATTTGGAAAAGTCAGCAGTGGCCACAGAACAAGAAAAGGTCAGTTTTCATTCCAATCCCAAAGAAGTGCAATGCCAAAGAATATTCAAACTACTGTACAATTGCACTCATTTCATAAGCTATCAAGGTTATGTTATAAATCCTTCACGTGAGGCTTCAGCAGTACATGAACTGAGAACTTCCAGATATACAATGTGGGTTTATAAAAGGCAGAAAAACCAGAGATTAAATTGCCAGCATTCATTGGATCACAGAAAAAGCAAGGGAATTCCTGGAAAATATCTACTTCTGCTTCATTGACTATGCTAAAGCCACTAACTGTGTGGATCACAACAAACTGTGGAAAATTCTTAAAGAGATGGGAATAGCAGACCACCCTACTTGTTTCCTGACAAATTTATATGTGAGTCAAAAAGCAACAGTTAGAACTGGACATGGAACAGCAGACCAGTTCAAAACTAGTAAAAGAGTAGGACAAGGCAGTATATTGTCACCCTGTTTATTTAACTTATATGCAGAGCACATCATGGGAAATTCCATACTGTATGAATCACAGCTGGAATCAAGATTTTTGGGGAAGTATCAACAACTTCAGATATGCTGATGATACTGTAATAGCAGAAAGTAAAGAGCAACTAAAGAGCCTCTTGATGAGGGTGAAAGAGGAGTCAAAATGCTGGCTTAGAACGCAGTATTCAAAAAACTAAGATCATGGCATCTAGTCTTATCACTTCATGGCAAACAGAAGGGGAAAAAGTGGAAACCGTGACAGTTTACTTTTTTTTTTTTTTTGATCTGCAAAATCACTGTGGATGGTGACTATAGCCGTAAAATTAAAAGACAATATTGCTCCTTGGAAGGAAAGTTTTAACAAACCTGGAGGGAATATTAAACAGCAGAGACATCACTTTGCTGACAAAGGTCTGTATAGTCAAAGCTGTGATTTTTCCAGTAGTTGTGTATGGATGTGAGAGTGGGACCATAAAGGAAGCCTAGCACCAAAGAATTGATGCTTTTGAACTGTGGTGCTGGAGAAGACTCTTGAGAGTCCCTGGACAACAAAGAGATCAAACCAGTCAATCCTAAAGGAAATCAACCTTGAATATTCTTTGGAAGGACTGCTGCTGAAGCTGAAGCTCCTATAGTTTGGCCACCTGATGTGAAGAACTGACTCATTGGAATAGAACCTAATGCTGGGAAAGATTGAAGGCAAAAGAAGAGGGTGGCAGAGGATAAGATGGTTAGACAGCATCACCAACTCAGTGGACGTAATACTGAGTAAACTCCAGGAGACAGTGAGCCTGTTGTGATGCAGTCCATGGGGTCGCAGAGTCAGACAGGACTCCGCGACTGAACAACAGCAAAACTGGCTTAGGTTGGTTGTAAGTGCTTCTGAAAAGAAGGAAACCTTGCTTTCATTCCCACCACTGACCTTTACTATCACTATTCCTGGCTAAATTATGGATTTAAGATGCCCAGGAGGCTTGCTGTCTCTTCTCTCCCCACCCTCTATTATAATGAAGAGATAGAATCAAATGTCTACTCCTTTGCCCACTGGCATTGTCAATGTCATGAAGAATTTTCTGTGTCAAGAATTTACATCACCTTCCCTTCTTACTACTAAGAATGCATTAACACTTTTTAAAGGACTCAGCCATTAAAGTATGTTTTTTCAAACAAATGTTTTCAGTAAGGACAGATGAAAAACTATAGTATAAGTTTCTGGAGTTCTATTTTTAAAGAATCATTAATACACTAAGATTTTTTCAAGAGTATTTCAAAATTTTGATTCATAGTGGCTATCTGCTCACTTAGAAAGACTGAGTTAAATATTCTCCTCTTACAAATTAAGTGCTGCAAATATACAGACAGTGCAAAATAATTTGTAAAATTAAATATCACAACTTCTTACTGAAGTAGAAGATCCTTTCAATTATTTAATTATACACACACACACACACACACACACACACACACACACATACACATGCTTTGTGGTAATACTATAGTTGATTTTATAAAAACGCTTAGAAATTTCAATGTGAACAGTAGGGTTTAAGGGCCAAAGAATTTCAGAATTGTAATAATAGACATGCTTTCTTGTAAAACCTCCAGTTATAAGGTACTTTTATAACCAGTTGCAAATAACTAGGAAATCACTACAGTAGAAAACAAATCCATCTTTGATTATGTCTTTTTATTAAAAAGTGACTTTTCCTTTTCTGTTTATAGCATCACGGTAATTTTCTCAGCTACATTTCTTGTTCACTATTTATCTCTATTATTTTCATAACTTTCTGTTATGATCAAAAGTATAGCTTTTCTCTAGGTTACAGATAGGAGAATAATACTTTAAACTGCTCCTAGGTTATACTCAAATGTCACAAATAGAAGTAAATGATAAAGGGAGTAATAAATTTTGATCTCAGTGTTGTAATTCTCCATATATTACTCTGGTCAATCATAACATGGAATCAAGAAATCGAGATGTATTTTCTGACAGAAGTCTACCAAAACTCAGCTTTTCATTTTTACTGTTCACATTTGGGTATGCCATTGAGAAGAAATTTAGAGGTCAGTTTTATTAATAAACTTATCTATCGATATTTCAACATAACTTTTATCTACTAGGATTAACTATTCTTAGTTAACAGTTCTGGTGGACCTCCCGTTTATATTTATTTCTACCTAAACACAGTGAAAGGGCTTCCCTGATAGCTCAGTTGGTAAAGAATCCACCTGCAATACAGGAGACCCTGGTTCAATTCCTGGGTTGGGAAGATTAGCTGGAGAAGGGAAAGGCTACCAACTCCAGTATTCTGGCCTGGAGAATTCCATGGACAGTATAGGCCATGGGGTCACAACAGAGTTGGATACAACTGAGTGACTTTCACTTTCACTTTCAAACATAATGAAAATATCTTTGTAATAGACCATTAGTATTCTATCTCACTGAAGCTGAAACTCCAATACTTTGGCCACCTCATGCGAAGAGTTGACTCATTGGAAAAGACCCTGATGCTGGGAGGGATTGGGAGCAGGAGGAAAAGGGGACGGCAGAGGATGAGATGGCTGGATGGCATCATCGACTCGATGGACATGAGTTTGACTAAACTCCGGGAGCTGGTGATGGACAGGGAGGCCTGGCGTGCTGCGATTCATGGGGTTGCAAAGAGTTGGACACAACTGAGCAACTGAACTGAACTGAACTGAACTGATTCTATCTTACAGACCAAAAATTATAAAAATGTTTTTAAACTGTAAATGAAGTCAACTATAATCTATTGTGTGCAGATAAGACTTTCTATAATCTTAAATTTTACAGGCATTTTGTGTCATAGAAGTATTAATTTATGATGATTTCTCTATTAGGGCTTCCCTGATAGCTCAGTTGGTAAAGAATCCGCCTGGAATGCAGAAGACGCGGGTTCGATTTCCTGGGTCGGGAAGATCTGCCAGAGAATGGATAGGCTTCTCTATTAAATGATTTCTCTATTAAGTAACCAACTAAAATAATAATGTATAATTTTTTTTAAAAATTCGGTAGTGCTAGACATTTCTGTGAAAAACCTATTTGTCACATACTATCTTAATGACTTATTTATGGGATATTAGCAGATTTCTGGACAAGGTGTTATACTATCAACTTTTCTTATTAGTTTTTCTTCTTAATCAATAATTTTGGATTAACTTCTATACAGGCAGGCCCCGATTAAAGAAGACACTGTAAATAGCTGCTCAGTCTTTGCTGACAGCAGGAAGAGTTTGTTGGAATGAAAACACAGTCTCACAGTAAGATGTCTGTGTTCTCATAACTAGAGCAGCTCAAGGAAATAACAGAAACACAGACCAAAATTCCACTTGAAACTCAGATACATTAGTAAGTGTTAACTCTATGCTGTTTTTAAAGTGTTAGAATTTTCTTTTTTTTTTTCTTATTAATCTTAAAAGTCTGAAGGTCACTCTGATGCCAATACTATTATGGAGAAAACAGCTACTAAAATATCCCTTAGGAATGTGTTCTTACAACAAAATAATTCTCTAACATAAATGAGTGGGGATGTTCTACCATCAGGGAAGTGTTAGTACATTAACAGCCTCAGCTTTGATAGCAGTCCCTAGAATCACAGGTCTCTATTTCTGTGCATTGTCAACCTATATTATGAATCATTCAGACAAGTGAAATGTGTTTCCTAAAATGTAAGACACTAAAAGTAGAACATTAATGATTATGTAGACATTGTACTTTTGCAACACATTTTAGTTTTTTAAAATGTTCCAGAACAGAAAAACTTGTTTATTTCTAATTTGAAAGGATTTTTAAAACAAATTAAAAAGTTAAAATACATCACTCAATTTGAAATTATATAAAATCATTAGACCAAATCTGTGCTCAAACTTTAGCACATATATTTGCCATCACACCACAAAGTCAGGCTGTCTTGGTATATATTTTCTTATTATATAGCTTGATTACTAAACTTTGATTAGTAAATATAAGCTCTGTTTAGTCAGGGTTTGAATAAAGGCTATGAAAATGTAATATAATAAGCAAATGGCCTGCAAAACAATTATAGTAGTTATTTTCAACATAAAAATGTGCCTGGAAGTCCCTTGGATATAAGGGTTCAAATTTTAACATAAGGAACATAAAGTATTGTGATGAAATGAAATTTTAATTTAAAACATTCTTTGGATCTTTGTATATCACAAAACTTGTTTTAATTTTAAAAGAAGCTCAATCCAGAATAAATTGTTTAAATTTTTGGAAAAAAATCAGGATATAACTTTGACATCATATTCTATAGCATTACTAAATCTCAGCTTGTTATCCTACATCATGACTGTTGAATAGACATACATACACACACAACTCTTCAAGGTATTGTGTGTCTCTATAAAAGCCCACAAAGGGTCCAGTGAAGTGCCACATGCCTATCACTTTAATTCAAAACTCTAGGCCTTTATTTTCCATATTAGGAGCATAGTGTCAATGGGAAACATCAAACGATTAGGTCAGGAAACTAGCATGATTAGGTCATTGTGCTAGAGATGGTCAGGAAACTTCATTCATTACTGCAGGAGAAAGTAGCGTTCAGACAAACCTTGGTGTGCTTTCTCTTGGTAGTGTAGTCATAATATGAATAGAGCCAATAGAAGCTTCTATTTGGGGATAGCCTTTTTCATATTCAATCATGTGCCTTTCCAGTACACACACACATGTATATGGATGTGTTCACACAGAATTTACATTGAGCTTAGATATGTGCTTAATGAAATAGCAATTTCTGAATGTTCAGTTCTTTAAAAGTGCTTTTTACTTCTATATGTATTTATTACACCTTCCTGCAAGTTACTTTTTAAAGTTTTCTACCTCTATATGGTAAAAAAAATAAAATTGGGTTATAATCATCCCTATCACATGAAATCAGGCAAGTCATTTAATCTACTCCCTTTGTTTTTATTAACTTATTGTTATTTTTAACTTTATTTTAAAAACTTAAAAAAAAAAAATTCTTGCCTTTTACTTCCAAGACTGTTTCAGGCAGCCAGTTTACCTTAAAGATTCATATTGCATTTTAACAAATTTTATACCTATGTTAGAAGTTTTTATGTAAGTATTCATTTTGTAGTCATTTGTCCTAACTAAGTTGTTATCTTCAAGGCCATTCAATATGCCACTACTGATAACCTTTTTTTCCAAAATCCATTAACTAAACATCAGGTATTCACTACTTGGAAAATAAATGAATGCAAAAAACAAACCATTTTGGTATGAAATATGAGTTAATTTTTCCTTAATTTTTTCTTAATTTTAATGGTTTTTAATTGTATGCCTTTGAATATAAATCTAGAGTTCTAATGTTTTCACTAGGGCCAGGGTTGTAAATCTTAGTTTCCAAAGGGTCACCTTTGGAAAGGAAAATATAAAGGGATACTAATTTAATGTACTTTTAGATTTTTTTCTTCTTTAATCATATATATATATATTGTTAAAAGATATTAAAACATTTAGAATTATTTTGGACATCACTTATAAGCAGAAGTAGGAAAAACTGTCCTTCTTCAATGTATACATGTTTAAGGGAAAAAAGCAGTTGTGTCTAAAATAAATAGATAAATTGTCATTGTAAGCATAAATTAATCTAATTTGTACAGTTGGATGAAATATATATAATTAACTTGGAAATTTTTTTTAAATAAAAAGGAGTATCAAACGATAATTTCACATCAGAAATGTCAAGAACATCATAATAAAATCTCTGCTTTTATCTTTCTTGATTTAATGTAAATGAGTATTAACTTATTTGTGGTAAACTAGATAGTAAAACTAAAACAAGAGAAAAATATTATTCTCTTTTATTCTGCCTCTTTAAAAATATTTTCAAGATTTGGCACTAGCTATAATATTTGATGGAGTTTATATATTTAATAAAAGAATAACAACCCAATTTAACTCCTATTTATAGTTTCTGTGATGATGCCAGTTCTTTTCATTCTGTCAAAACATGAAACATACCATAACTCGCTTTGGCATATTGAAGGGGAAAATAAAAATTTGGATATAACCGTAGCTTTATGTCATTTTTGAATATTATCAGTGATCAAGGGTCCAGTTGGGGAAAACTAAGAAGATTAGACGGTGACAAATAAACAAATGATTGCTTTTATTTTTTTTTCATCACCAATCTGTAATTCAGGAAAACAGAATTTTACTTCATTTTCATTTCAAAAGGTAAATATTCATCCCTAAAATTTTGTGCACAGTGTGGGGATGGTTTGGTTTTGTAAGAAGACAATACTGCTGGTCACACATCTGCACACACACAGGGCTGCTCATAGACTTCCCCAGAGTGTTGTTCTGTTAACCAGAGGATTATTCAAACAATCTACAAGGAAATGATTGCAAACCAGCTTCCCAGCCTAACTTCTTCTCAGTGTGAAGACCACTACCATAAAAAATTTTAAAATGTGTCTGTCTAAAACCTATAGAATTTTATTAATTGCTGAATTACGTCTGAAAATAGGGGAATGGAGTGTATGTTAACTACTAACAAGCTGTTCTCTGCTTCTGTTACTCATCCTGAAGTGGAAAATGTCTAAATTTCATATTGATTAGAAACCAACTCACTTTATCACTGGCAAAAAAGTAAACTTTAAAGTCTCATTTTTCATCAAGGAAGGGGTAGGGGTTGGGGAATGGGTATTACCTCTTTTTTTTACAAAAAAGTTTATTGATCTATCTTTAACTATTATTTAAAAGACAATAAATTAACCTCTCCTTAATAAATATATAGAAAACTCAAGATGTAACCATTTTGATATTGATTAGACTTATCAGCAATAAAATTAATCCAGGCTTCTCCCTTTGCTTCAGTCCAGATCACATAATCTGTCAAGAATTTTCCCCTTAAAATGAGAGGCAACTCAGTTTGGAGACTTTGAAGTCACATTTACATTTTCTTGATTTGAGAGAGCTCTCCAAAATCATATGTGAACTATAACATTAAATAGCAGGGAAAGTAGTTGTTGATTCTAATCCTTCAGAAATGAGAAAATAAAAGTTTGCTGTTAAGCCTTTGCTCCGGAAAATGTGCCAATAACTTGAGTGGTTAGAAAACTCATTGGGAACCTAAAGGGTAACAGGTTTGAAAACTTTTTTATTTCACATTACAGTGAAGAAAGCAAGATACTGAAAGCAGCTTTCTGATGTGAAAGCCTGATGTCATCAATATGCTATTTTTGCTCTTTGCCAGGTTAACAGAATTTATTGCAGCAATTAACGCAAAACATATGTGCTGAAATACCCACACGAAAAATATAATTGCCCCTAACTTAATTTGCTATCTTTCAAAACTCTTGTTTAGCTACCTTTTCTCAATGTCTTCACTTAAATGCAGTACAAGTGTTTTTATAAATGAGGAGACAAATCTTTATAATTTACTTTCTCATCTTAAGTAATTTATAAATTATCTTTTATATATGGGAAAGTTTCCACAGAAATTGAAGTCTACCTTTTAGGCCAAATTCCACTTCCACCCATTACTGACCTTTATGGCAATTCCAGTAGTCAATCCATGCTTCATTTTTATAAAATTAAAAAAAAAAAATCACATCCAAGTTACAGTGATAATTACCTCACACTCTCTGTGTATGGAATTCTTGACAAGAATCTTTCCAGGGTAAGCAGTTTGAGTGTCAGGAAAGGAAGACAGAGGAGGAATATGTGAAGAAAACACATCACAGATCACATCACATCTCCTATTCCTGGGTCCACATCAAATTTTCTTTATTTTCTTAGTGAGTCCCTAACTCTTCCAGATGATCATAATTTATGAGGGTAAACACAGCAGATTCAAAGTACTCTTTGAAGTACTTTCCTGAAAGTACTTATTAAAAAGTACTTTGAAGTCTAAATTTTCACTCCAATACTGTTGAGTATTTCTAAGTTTTCCCTGCAAGTCCCAAGACAAACTAGTATCCTCAGTAGGATTAAGACTGAGGAACTAGAACTTTTCCTAAGTAGAAGGATACCTCCTTAATTTACAGGCATTTGTGTACAGGAGAAAAATATAAGGTTAAAACCAGAAGACAGGAGAGGGCCTGACTCAGTTCCTACTCTATTATGATGAGTTTATTTAGTTGCCTCAGTTCTAAAATGGGAGACGTCACAATACCTTCTTTAGAGGTGCTTTAAGATTAAATGAGGTTCAGTAAGTACTGAAGGATAATGTAAGGGAAAAATCTTTCCAACCAGTGGAACTCTGTGTGTTTTCTGATTAGGGGGCATTACACTGAAGCCATTATGTCGTTTTGGCATGCCCTGGATTTTCAACAATTCTATCTTTTATGAAAAACACTAAAGTTCTGAAGGCCACACAAACTTTAGCATCATCCCCACGACTAACCTACCTCGGTAACCCTGCTCCCAGAAACCCTTTCTGGCCCGTTCCGGGCTTACTCCCAAAAGCAGAAGAGCGGGAAATCCTGTTTTAATTTTTAAATAGTGTCAATCAAACAGGGGGGGGGGGGGGGGGCGTAGGGGAAAACAGACAACTTTTGATTGTGCAGGAGGGTGCGGATAGGGTCTGTGAACATACCCCTTAGCGCTGAGGGCCCTTAACAGGTGGCATTAATAGGTGGTTTTAAAGAAAACTGAAAAAAAAAAAAAATTCACTTTCGTCTAGAGACTAAAGGCCAGGTCTTTTGAAAACTTCAAAAATTCAACAAATAGAGAAGTGGTCGGGAAAGAGCAGCAAGCAGGACAGCGGGCATCTCAGGCTCGTCCCAAGAGAATGGGCCTGGTCTCCCAGCTCCGCAGGGCGCGCTGAGAACCCCGGAGGACGGAGTCCTCTGGCACCTGTCACTTGTCAGGCCCGGGACTTAAGAGGAAGGGGGCCGCGCCACGTTGACAAGGTCGGCAACGCTGGGGGGGCTTAGCGGCGGCGACAGAGACTCCGGGTCAAAGTCTGTGGTTACGCTCAGGACTTGCCCGGCCCGTCCCCGGAGCTCCCGCGCTCCCAGGTGAGAGGAGTCCAGGTGGCGAGGTGGGCGCCGCCTCTCGGAGCGCCGGCCGCCCCGCGGCCGCAGGCAGAGGGCGCACGTTCGCCTCCCGCACGCCCCGCCTCCGCCCGGCGCTCGTGTCCGCGGAACTTGGCGCCCTGGCGCTCGCCCGGCTCCAGTCTCCGCCCCGGCCGCGAGCGCCCGGCGCCCGCCGCCTGGGAGAAGCCGGCCCCTCGGGGGCTCCGCGCGTGCCCGCTGCCCGCCGCCCCCCGGGGCGCGCGCCTGCTCGCCACGCTCGGGCCGCGCGCTTTGGCCGCCTGGCGCGGAGATGGCTCCGGCACAAAGAGCCCACAGAACCCCGAGAGCTGAACTGGGGGGGACGTGGCCCCGGAGTTGGGATTTTCTGATCCGATCTTGAGTCCGCTGCCGAGTGAAAAGTAGTGGCTTCTTGGGAGACTCCGTTTTCCCGCCGCACCAGAGAGGCTGGTCCCGACGGCGGAGCGGAGTTGGAGGTTAAGATGCCACGGTGGTGGGTGTGGTGGCCTCGAGGGCCTCTGTTCATCTCTCTGTCGCCACACCCCTGTCCCTCCCGGTAAAGCTCTGTTTCGTGCTAAAATTTCTCAGGGCATACCTGGAAATTTAATCAGTACTGCATTTTCAAATGCGGGAGGTGTGATGCGAAGAAAAGAAGCTCCTCCAGGCCTCCAGTGGCCACCCCAGTTCATGGCTAAGGTTATTCACCACAGTTTGTTGGTCCAGTTCTCCCACTTGTTTTCCCCCTCTTTCCTGGCCTATTATTCTGACTTCATCATGTTGGTTTGGATTATGTGGATTTTCAACCTCTGCTTTGACTGGAACAGCAGGACATGGTTTAGAAAATGAAGGGAGGGAGGGGGTTCCCCACTCAGGGTTTCCAGTTTAATAACATCACTCCAAGCTGGAGGCTTTATTTGCTGAACTGGTTTTGATTCCATCCATCCTCCACATGCATTTGCCCAGGCTTCCAAAGGGGGTTTGGCTTACACTTTCAAAACTTTCCTAGATAAAATATTTTCTTCAGGGGAAAAATCAGAAGTCTGTAAACTTGAGAGGAGAAACAAAAGCACGCAACTCCCCCCACCCCGCCCCAAACACACACCCTTTTTTGTGTATGTGCAGATTTTTAGATATTTAATAAAAAACCGATTAGCCAGATGCTTGAGGCGGTATTTTTCTTTTAAGCAAAAGATGTATTATCATTGGTTTTAGAACCTTTGCGTTTCCCTACCTCTCCATCTTTTTAATTGACTTTTTATTTTCTTTTCCTCTTGCAAAAGTTTTTTTTTTTCTCTTTGTGATCCACCCGCCCCCACTTCTCCCCCCCCCCCCCATTTTTTTTTTTTTTTAATTTCACAGAAAACTGGTAGCGGGCAAAAAAACTTGTTGATTTTCAGACGAGTTTTCCAGGAGAAAAGCTTCTGCCAGATTCCAAGGACTACCTGATTCTAGGGAGCTGGTAACAGACCCAGAGAGTGAAATCCCGTGTGTACATGTGCCCACACCCTGATTCGCAGAAGTGTCTGCCTAGATTGATTTGTGGCTTGGAATCCTTTGCATTTTATAAATGTCCAACAATGCTTTTATTTCTAAAGTCATTGCAGAAAAATTAAGGTCTTCATATTTCTTAGAAATAAATTCTGTACTCTGGTTTTCGGTATACTTGGATGAATAATAAAATGAAGGTTTTACACCGCCAGTCATCCCTTTATTTGAAAAATCTGTGGAAAGCTACTTGTGCACTTGGTAAAAGCCCTGCTCTGACCCTCCCTGGTGATAAAATCCAGATCTCTGAAAACAGAATAAAAAAGGAGACACCTGCATCGGTTTTTCTAAATCTTTTATCAAACAGGAATTAAAAGAATAGGTTTATTAAAAGTTTTAAAGACAAAAGTGCATCAAAAAGTAAAATTGAGAATCTTGACAGAAAATGATTTGCAAAACCTAGTGTTCTTCCAAGAAATACATATTCGCCTTCCATCTAGTATTTATGCCAAACAAAATCATTGGAAAATGACTAAAATCAAAGGTAACCCACATCACAGATTTCTCAGTAAGTAAATGTCTGTAAGAACTTATCGAGTTTTGATGATTTGTGGAAAGTTTTATTAATATTTTCTTGAAGATTTTATGACTTGGAAAATGTAACTCTCAAGAACAGTCCTTGCTGTTTCCGTTTGTGTTGAAGTTAGTAAATCAAATATACTGTGGAAATATGTTTTGCCTTTAAAAATCCTTTGCATATGTAACTGATTATTTGATATTTAAAAATTACATATATTTTATTTCAGAAAAATTCCAGAGTTTCAGAAACAATTTTAACATTTAGGGATCTTCATGAAAAGAGTTATTTTGAGAAACTATCAAAAGTGAAGGACTCTTAAAGAACATACCAAAATTTGAATATTAAAATATGGGTAATATATGGATATAATAAAGAATCTTATTAAATCTTTAAGGAAAATAAGTTTTTTACAAGTCAGGGTGAAACTACTGAATTGTTTATACAAGCAAAAACTAAACCAGAATTAAACTTGTCTTCACATGAAACTCTCTGAACTGACTACACAGGGTAAAAAATACATTTATGTTCTTTGTGCACACAAAATGTGCACAACATTTTGTTTAAAATGTTTATGTAAATTTTAAGTTCTTTTCATTGTAGCTTCCAGTTACTAGCATTGCATGGGAAAGGCAACTTTATATAAAATGCCACCATAATCTTACATGGGGTAATGGTGTTTTATTATTTGTAGTTTCCGTTTTATGGCTCTAGTTGCTTCTGAGTTATAAATGTATTCAATTGACTTTATATCTTGAAATGGGCAGAAAAATGATATTAACTACAACATCAATAAACAAGTATAAAATTGAAACTGTTGATAGTTACAATGAAGCTGGTTTGTATTTGTAAATCTATTGTTATTGTCAGAATATTTACTATTTAAGAGTTTTTAATTGCTCGTTTATGACAAGGGCAAGAATGGTGTGATATATAAGGGTGAGGAGAATGAAGCATCAGAGTGGACATTTCCCCACTTGAATTATTATTATCAATATTAGTCTTTAGAAAGATATAGGTTCAGAATGAATTAATTTCATGATAGATTTTGAGAGGTTACAAGAAGTTTCTTTCTGGCACAATCAAAATATTATCATAGCAATTCAGGTTGTCAGTAAAAGCTTAAACAAATTTGCTGATAATCCTGTTAATGACCTAGGTCAAGTGTTAACTGTTGTGGGTTATAAAATAGTGAAATTAAGGTTTCTCCTACCTCCAGGCAAATAGCACAGTTATAACTGTTAGGGGGAAGTAGGGGCAAGCTATTAGGTGAGCTATTAAATTACAAAAAATGTATAATGCATTCAATTATTTAGTCTAGAATGATAAAATGCCACTAAAAGCAAATGTAAGCCCTCTTCTTAAAACTATAAAGATGATATGATAGCTTAGTTTTCTATAAATATTTCACAGTGTATTATTATTTGAGGATAAGTGTTTATACATGAAAATGATGCCAGTTCATACTAATTTTTAAAAAGGGAAAACTCTATTATTTAAATGTATATTGTCTCCATTATTTGCCTAATATTCAAAGGGAAACATACAGTGTTCATCTCTAAGTTTTACTTTTAAGCTTTAAACAATCACATAGTATCCTTCAGTAGTTAGGTGACTTATGTCCAGTGAAATACATTTCACACAAACAGTATCCCAACACTCCAATAAAAGTCTCCCAAAATAAGTAGTATATAAATATGCAGATTTAATTTTATTGACTTTTATTTTGAAAACTGATTTTCAATGTACAGAGCTCTATAGGTGAATGGTAATCTAACTTATAAACACTGTTAGATAGGAAAATGTTATTATGTACTGAAAAGTGTATTATGTACTAAAGAATAAACAGTGAATTATGCCTCAGAAGCCTTCAAATGTAGAAAAGTGTGTAAAGAAATTACTTTATCCATTGTTAAAAGATATTGAACTATTAATAGTCAATTCTTTATATCAAGCTTTAACCTTTTCATAAAGTTATTTTTATTTATCATTATCACCATCCATCTGATAGGAACAAGGAGCAAATATATAAACTTCTCTAACAACACATAGTATAACAATCCTGTTTTGTCATGAAAAGTAGTAGATTTCCCATCGGAAGTCTTTTCTTGGTGTGTTATGTAAACACATCTGAAAAGATTTTAATAAAGTTCCATGCTTTTGTAAAGTTTCTGTGTAAGCATATAGGTCAATTCTTGATTTAAGTGATCATCAAAATTATAAATAATTATCAAGGAGGAGACCAGTCATAGAAAGTATCATCTGGAATTATCTTCTTGATAGCATATTAGAAAGTTATCTGTAACTGGATTTTAAAAAGGAAAGCTCATATTAAACTTTTTTCCAAGCTTTTTTCCTCTTATCATGGACTAATGGCATTTCAGAATTGATATTTGGTTTTCAAATCTCAAGTCTTAAAATAATGTCAAACAATGGCATATTTCCTAGCAATTAACTCAATGACTTGGATCTTGTTCTTTTAGAGTTCTATCATGACTAACTTCATAATAGATTGCAGAATAAATTCTAGTAAATTTTACTAGTAAATTTTCTGTAGTATGGAAATATAATTTGAGCATAGTATTTTAAATGCAATCTAGTATTTTGTATTTCAGTTTTCAAAATTAATATCAGAAAGCTGTATTAATGAGATTCATTCTATCATTATTCCTTCTACCCAACATATGAATTTTCAGAAGCATTGCTTTTTATTCAAATGACATTGTTTGAAGAATTACATGAAAATCTTAGAGCATATTTGGATTTTTCACTTTTCATGTTGTTCAAATCTACAACTAAGTCCCAAGCTATTGTATTCAATATTAATATTTAAAATCTTACTCAAATATTACCCAAGTTAAATCATTCATTTTAAATTTTATTTCAAACCTTTCCTTCTTGACCTCAGAAGAGAAAGAGATACTACTATAGAACATGACCTGGAAAGAATAATACCATAAACAATGGATAGATAAACTTTTGCCCAAGCAAATTAAATGTAATCACGTCAGTTTTCTGAATATATTTACCTTTTTATATTCACACTGTTAATGTGTATCTGCCTGTATAATAATATGCACTATATACCCAAATATACACAAAGTGTGGCTTAAAAGCAACTTGGACTTGATGATTCTTGCTTCATTAAATTAATACTCATGAATTTTATATAAATGTCAATGAGTTAAAGGGCCCTTTTTTCCTTTTGCAGTTTACTGAAAGGTTATGTTTTGCGCAAAAAAATAATGACTCTCAGCTATATCCCTGTGCATTATTAATTCACTGAAATCCATTATCTAAATAGTTTATAAATATTCCATCTGGAGAAATACAATTTATCATAGCAATATGGGAATAATATTACTGTTTGTCTAGCTATTATCAATACTTTAATATTTTCAATGGAACAAAAAGAACAAACACTAATTTTAAGTTACTGATACATTTACTCATTATACAAATAACTGCCCTTGCCTTTCATTCATAAAAAAATAACTGCCCATTACTTTCAAATAAACATTTTAATTTGATTTGTAAAAAAAAAAAATCACTCGAAGGTAAGATAATTTCTTGATCCTTCTGTGTTAGAATTTTTAATTTCCTTATAAAAAGGACAAAACATTTAATGAAATCTGCCAAGTTGATAAAAGCGGTCACTAAGGAAAGAATGAAATTAAACTGCTCTATTAGCACTGAAAGTAGGTCACCAAATATGAGAGGCAGTTTTCATGTTTAATTAAAAAGTTGCTAAATATTCTTGAGTTTTTACTTGTTTTTTTTTAAATGATATATACAACATACACTGGTACTGTCTTGCCAATATCTTTTTAGTGAGTGACACAATATATAATGCAGCATTTGCACATCAATTGCTCAGTTTTGCTGAATTGCAAAATAAATTACTAAATGTTATTGTTATAAATTCAAAATGATTAAGAGGAAATCAAAATTGTAAGTGTTGCTTGAAAGCAATCAGTTATTCAGAAAAGTTTGTCTTAAGGGTTAGCAATCATATTTACAAATCATTAGAATAGATCACAAAAGGTATACAGGGAAAAGGCAATGTGTCTATTAAGCATGCAATCTTATAGTAAACATTATTGTCCTTAATATTAGGTTTGCACGTTAATTCATTGAAAAGGAATGAATGCCCATTAAGAGGAAAATAAATAACCCAACATTAAGGAAATACCATTTGCGGCATATGAACATTCTTCCTCAATTTGCTGTTCAGTTATTTACTACACCTACCCAGGAGATTTTCACTATTCATTAAATATAATCTCCTATTCACGGATAAGCCCTTAAACAAAGAAAATCCAGTCTAACCTTATTGTAATTTCTGCAAATATTACTTATGTTAATGTGGCATATGCTGCTCATTAGAACCTGTATCATAGAGCAAACCACCGCCTGGCGGGATACACATCACTTCAATAAGGCAGTTACAACATAAATACACACACACACACACACACACACGCACGCACACACAGCCGCGCTTCAACAAACTCCGATTTCCCTTTAGCCCATTCATAAATGCCATGATCCTAAGTAAGAGCAACCTGTCATTACCTTTAAACATACTAAAGAATCTAGAGAGGAGGGCAGAATATTCTTTTAAACTTCTCAGAGTACCACTACATGGTCACAATTAGGAAATAAACTACTGCCATAGCTATTTGGCAATTAACGTACTGGGTTGTAAAACTGGAGGATTTTTCCCTTTCTGCTTAAAACGGGCAAACAAGGTAATTGCTTGAATTGGTATCAGATTCAAAACACATTTTAGATCTAGGCAATCCAAAATTATCTCTAAAAGTGCTTTAGAAGACAGCCGAAAAGAAAAGCACCTCTTTAGTCTACTCTGAGAGCCAAGCGCTTTATTCAGAGGCACCTCGGCGACCTGAAAACGCTTGGGTGAGAACGTGCCTGGAAAAGCGTTAGCCCCGCGGGGCAGGGCTGTGCGCGTCGCGGTACCTGGCTTACCTTCATTGGAAGGCTGGAGAGTCAGTTCCCCGGAGCACTTGAGAGCGGAGCAGCTGAGAAGAAGGAGGATGGAGAGGTGACAATCCATGTTGCTGGTGCAGAGGGCAGTGAGAGGAGCATATCTCCATGAAGCATGCCACTGATGTGAGGGGGAGCGCTCTGATTGCTGGAGAAGTTACCATGCTCCGCTCGCAGGCTGATGTCAAGTTTGACACTGGAGATAAGGAGGAGTCTGGCTGCCTTTCCGCGAACCTCGCTCAGAGACTTCCCTGGGTCCTAGCGCCGTCGGAAGCGAGCGCTGAAGGAGGACGGGACCGCGCGCGGGGGCCCGGCAGACAGCCCTGAAGCTGGGCAGGACGCGGGTGGGGGTCGGCGGCATCCGGGAAGCCCAGAAGTTATGATGGTGCGGGGGTGGAGAGTAGTGATGGGCACAGAAGAACACCTCCCCCACCTTTATTTTCAATGGAAAGCCGCTATTTTATTGTTTGCAATACACGCTCTTGTAGGTTAATGCCCTGAAGAAACCAGAAACCCCGATAGAGTGTCATATGGCACAGTGAGTGGAAAAGAAACTGAAATTGCCAGAGAAATGTTGGCTATTAAAAGAACAGGAGCCCTGCATTAAAATTTAAAAAATGCATTGTTGATTGTAGTCAAAGAAAAAATTAGGATTATTTCTTCACCATGTTCAATGTGACCATAACTCTTTACAAATCCTTTCTGGTGCAGAAAGAACTAATACACACCTCAGATCAGAAAGTCTCTTCAGTTCCACGCCAAGTGGCATCAGGACTTTTAAAGAGAATTGGCACAGGATCTCAGCTAGTATAAAGTGCACTTTGGGTTTCCAAACTAGGAAGTGTGCTTTAACAACCCAAGGAAGTGAGCAAACCCAGTCCCAGGGCTAGCTGCAAGTCAGCAGGCATCAGCAGGCATCCCTCATTCTATAAGTGGGTATAAATAAGAATAAGAGAAAAATCAAGCCTGAAGTTATTGACAGCACATCACTACCCTCCCTCCTTCACCATCTAGCATTAGGATCTCTGGGTTCTATGAGATAAACAATGCATAATTCACAACTCCGCATTTAGCTTTTCAGCCACATCCACTCTGATAATAGTTGGATGCAGTTCCTCTTTAGCATTCCAAATCTAAAGACTGAATAATAGTGTCTTTGCACTTTCTCACTTACTTAACACCATGGTTATAAATGGTTTCTCTTCTTTCCAGTTTCCTTGCTGGACAACATAATTGCAATCTATTTCAGCCAAATAAGTTTGCAGTTTATATTTTGGGAACTATTCTTGCTTATCTTTAAAATATTGCCCAGAAAATGATCACTCAAATAGTCTCCTGGTCATCTATCTTTTCCTTTTCTAAGCAGAAAACAAGACTCTTATATTCCTTGCACAACTCTAGAAAGTAAAGGTAGGTTGACAGCTGTAAGGTCAGAGATCAATTTTAGAGCTTCAAGTTGTGGAATCTAAATAAGTGTTACAAAGGTCTTGCTAATAAGACATCTTTTTCATAAGCACTATGATTTTAATGAAAGAACATGATTTTCACATGAAGTTAAATAAGTGGCTTCTGATAACAGTTTGCTGTCTGGAATCTGGGATGGGGTTGGGTGGGTAGAGGCAGCCAGGATAAAAGGGTGATTCTGTTCACTTTTTTGTATGTGCTTTGTTACTTTGTATCTTTAACTTCTTCCCACATTATGTCACCAGAGACTGCAGAACCCTCTTCAAGTGCCAAGTCTGTCAGAATTGAAAATAATGAAAGATACTGAACAGAGGATTCAGATAGTGGTGACTCTGGCATTTTTTAAAGTTCCAACACAACTTTAGTCTTTCCATTGTTCTACGTTTAGATAAAATTTTTCTAAAACGTGAAAGAAAATAAAGTCTTATTTGGAAGTGACAATTTAAAAACATTTTGGAAAAACATGCCAATGTGCTGATATCCAAGTCCACTGGCTTCCCCTCACACCACTTCTCTTTTCACACTTAAACTGCTTATCACTGTGGAAAGAGGCATTCACATTTGAAAGAAGCTACAGTGATGTGAAAATAAGTAAAAAGCAATTCCTAGCCTGGGAATAGAATGGAAATAACGTATGATCTTTCAATTATAGACACTCAAGATCACGAGCTGTCAGACAATAAGAAGTTTCAATAATCTGAATGTCATCCTGAATAGATGTGGAATGATGCCAGCAAACAGGAGGATGCAAAGAATTTGGGCAAAGTAGTAAGAGGAGGGATAGAGGTGTGGGCAGCCCATTCGGGAAAAGCCTCATCAAAATAAGTAAATAATGGTAATAATAACTGAGGTGTAGTTTGAAGGATGAGTAGGAATGGGATGATTGGAGAACGGTTCGGAAGGCACTGCATGCAAGAAGATGGAACATAAACAAAATCAGAATCGTTTCCAAGTCAGGGCCAGGGAAAGCATTTGGCATGCGTAGAGCAAAGAGCCCATGTGATGCAATAAGAGCCAGGAGACGGAGAAGAGAGGGGGCCAGTGCTGGGCGAGGCAGGCGTGGGGGGAGCAGAGTGCTAAGAGATGTTCTTCCAAAGGCAGATTGGAAACTACAGACATTTCTATGACAATGACTTTACAATATATTCTAGATGAAAGATGCAAAAAGTGTTTCAGCACTTAAGAGCTGGATCATATGAGTTTTAGGAAATGACTGATAGCATTGAGCAGTGTTTCTACCTGTGGTTTGGGCTTACCTGCTCCTAAAGTACCTGGGATAGTTATTAAAAGTGGCGCATCACTTCTGCCCACCATACACTCACGGAATCCGAATATCTGAAGTGGGAACCCATGAACTTACAGTGTGACAAGCTCCTCAGGTGATCCTTTTGATCCCTGACATTGGAGAACCATTGCTGAGTGTGAAGGAGGGAAAATCCGACACAGAATGGCACCATGTGAAGGTGTTTGTGAAAAACTAAGGTAATAAGAACTGAGCTAGAATCCATCTGACAGAAAGAAGGAAGATACATGATGTGATTAAAATACATGTTTGAGGTGAAACAAATGGTATTCCATAAGGAGAAAATGGGTTTGGGTGCTGAAGAAGAGGGAGATGACTAAGACATTTGCAAGAATGAATTCCCCTCAGTTCAGCTGGATATAAGCTGAGTGCCTAACATGTTCCTGATTATGTGCTAGACACTGGATGCAAAAACCATGAATGGGGCACCCTTTAAAATAATCTAGAGCCACATCAAGAAATTATGCAATTATTAAATAGAGGAGAAGGGGACAACAGAGGATGAGATGGTCAGATGGCATCGCCGACTCAATGAACATGAGCTTCAGCAAACTCCAGGAGATAGTGAAGGACAGGGAAGCCTGGTCTGCTACAGTCCATGGGGTTTCAAAGAGTCAGACACGACTGAACAACAACAATAACACATAGAGTATTTTCATAGTACAAGATAGAGGAGTGGGAGTATCTCAAGTTAGGAATTAAAGGGAACTTCCTTGGAGCAGATGGCAACTGAACGGCACCAGGAAAGATGTGTCTTCAAGAACAGAGTTCAGAGAAGAGAGATTAAACACAAAAAGCATGCTTTTTGAAGGAAATAACGTATACCTCGATTACTAGCACATGGATTTGGAGGCAGTGTCAAGGCATGTGGCAAAGAGAGAACAGGAGGGTTAGGGAGGTTATAGTGAATTCTGTAAGCTGTTCTAAGGAGCTTGGACTTAAGGGTGATATGAGGCAGAAGAGAGACATATTCAATTAGCATTTTAAAAAGATCATTTTGACATAGTTAAGTGGGTAGGGTAAAATGAAAGCAAAAACACCAATTAGGAGTCAAGAGACCACTTAGAATCCCCTTGCAAGAGGATTATCATGCAGAGATACAAGTGGGGCTCTTGAACCAGACTGCCCTGGCTCTGTTACTCTTAGTAAAATTCTAATAATAACAGATCCTATCTCGTAGGGATGTTGTAAGGATTATATGAGATTTGGGATGGTACAGATAAAAGTGTAAGTCTAGTGCTTGACACATTAAAGTCATTCAATACGTTGTTTTATCTTGATCTATATGAGAGATCCAGAGGGTCTCATAGTGAGCAGTGATGGTAGAACTACAAATCACAAAAACGTGAGTGGGTGGGGCTGGCAAACGGCTTCATAGATTGGTCATGAGAAATGAGATAGATGCTTGTGTCTAGGAGGCCTTTCAATCTGTGGCTTGAGTGAAGAGGCAGTCAGGACTGCAAAAGAGATTTGAGAAGAGAGAATGGGCATACGATACAAAATTTTTATTTGAGCTTTGCATAGATGAAGTGAGCTGGTGGAAAGCCAAAGGCAGACAAACTATTAGGAGACAAAGGCCTTGACTGGTGGTGTCCTTTTGGAAATAATTTCCTCTGCAAATACAGGTCACCCCCTGCATCTACAGAGGCTGAACCCAGTGATATGAAAGGTTGATTGTATTCACTGTGCTTCTAATTTTATGTCAGGGACTTGAGCATTCACATATTTTGCTGCTCAAGTGGCTCTGGAAAAATCCCCAAAGGATGCTGAAGGAGGGGTGACTGTAATTAGTATAAAAAAGTGAGTACTTTCATTTATGTAAGCGAAGTGTTGGCAGAAAGATCAGTTGGCCAAGGATGAAGCCCTAGTGTACACCAGTACAGGCAGACCTCAAAGATACTGCAGGTTGGTTCCAGAACACCACAGTAAAGCAACCACGGCAGCAGAACCAGTCATGCAGACTTTTTGGTTTCCCCAGGCCGGTCAAAGTTATGTTTCCACTATGTTCTATTCTACTGCGTGTGTGAAAGCATTGTTTCAAAAAGTCAAATGCCTTAATTAAAAAATACTCTATTGATTAAAAATGCTGAAACAATTACAATGGTAACAATGAACATCACTGACCACAGATCATCACAACAAGTCTAACAGTAATGAAAAAGTTTGAAATATTGTGAGAATGTCCAAAATGTGACACAGTAACTAGAAGTGAGCAAATCCTGTTGCAAAAATGGCACCAAGAGACTTGCTAGACTCGGGGTTGCCATCAACCTTCAATCTGTAAAAAACACAGTGTCTTCAAAGCACAATAAAGCAAAGTGCAATGGAGTGAGACACATCTGTATTTAAAAGACAGGCAGAAACAGAAGTAAAGGACTTAAAGGATTAGCAGACTGGAAGCCAAACTTCTGAGTTTCATGAACAGCTTATAGTCAAAAATGCCTTCAATAAAAATACCCAATAAGATATTGACTGAAAAAATGACAATTGGGTTGGCCAACTGAAGATTTTAATAACTTTGGTGGTGGCAGTTTTGGTGAGTAACTGGTCTGCAAGTAGGATTAAGATAAAAGAGTAAATAGAAAGTGAGGAAGTAAAACCAGTAAATGTACTACTCGTTTCAAGAAGGTAGGCTAAAAGAAGGCAAGCCTAGAAAAGTGGAAAGTGAGGTGTAATGAGTATTACAGAATGGAAGAAGCTCATAAGATCTTTCTCTCCTGTGTTTAGCTGACCAGTGATACAACTGATTTTCAAAGGAGTTTTAGGGGATCAAATTTGGGATATGAAAAAAAGGTGGGGAAATAACAACTTCTGTTTAGGACATGGAGAGATTCAAGTATAGATATATTCAAGCCAAAAGTTAGATGTAAACGCCCAGAAGGGAAGAAAGGTTTGAGACTGCAAATTGAAAAGCATTAGTAGACTTGGTAGTAGCTTAAGTCACTGCAGTATATGAAACTGTCCAGACGGATCATAAACAGTGAGGGAAACTTCAATCTCGCTAAATAAAAAGCTCATAAGGCAGGCAGAGGATGTTTAATTATCAGAATTCATTGAGTAGGAGTAAATATTATTAATATAAAAGAAAGGTGAAAGGTGAAGAGACAGAGTTGGAGATGAAAAGGGAGCTGAAAATTTCATGGAGAGGACAATAAGCCAAAAGAAAAAAAAAAAAAGGTAGAGTTTGGTGAAAATCAAAATGAAAATGGCTTTTCCAGTTAATGGAAAGACCACAGGACTGGGAATCTCCTCTCAGAAAAATCCTATTTAGAGTTGCAAAATTCTTTGGAGCCTATCATTTTACAGTTAGAGAAAGTCAAAAGCATTAGTGACTTCATTATGTTCACACAGTCCAAGGCAACAACAGGAAAATTATCCGAACGATCTTACCTTATACAAAGAAAATATTAGAAATAATACATGGGAGAAAGGTTGCAGGAAATCTGTTACTGAAGTGTTTGAGGTTGATTAGAAGAACAGAATAATCCAAGAAGATGTCTTAAAGCACTGTGAGTTGTTTTCAGGACAATTACTGGATTTTGAATTTGAAAATAATCACAGTAGGTTGCACAAATTAATTTGCTATATTTTAACTTATATCAACGGAATTAATATATATCAAATTTGAAAGTGTAAGCTTATGTAATCAATATAAAAGTTAGCATGCCTGAGTTAATTGAAAAATGCTCATCGTAAATTAGAAAGAGTTCATTCAACTGTTACACAGTTATCAAAAGAAAAGCAAAAAATAGATCATAATTATGCCTTGAGTGTTAGGATTATTCAATGCTGTTTAAAACATACTCTCATACTCATTCTCACTGTTACCTCTGGAACATTTCTCCATTTTTAAAAACAAACTTTACTACTACCATTACTTCTAGTCTTCCATTTCTCTTGCCAAAAGACAGTCAAAACAAGCCAAGAGTTCATCTTAAAATCTAAGGAAAACATCCCAAAGCTCTGAGCAAACTGCGCAACTGCATATGGGGCTGGAGTGGGTGGGGTGTGAAGGGAGTGTTTTGGCTGAAACAGAACCAGTATCACAGTCCTTTTAAATCGGTTTTTGAAAAATATTCGTGTATCTACACAAGTACACATTTATGTACTTAAGTACACTCACATTCACACACACGCAAACATAAGAGATACCGCGTCAGTACACTATCCAATTGTGTTTTCTTGAACAGGCGGCTTCAGTATTTAACATGCAAGACATTGGGGAGCTTGTTCAAATCCAGACTTAGTAAATCTTAGTTCAAATGATTTAGTAAAACTAGCACAGAACTTGAGGTTCTGCAATTCCGACAAGATCCTAGGCAATGTCTTTGCAGACTTGACAATATTTTGTATGGCAGAGTTCCAGAATACATAAATTTTGTTTGAAAAATTAATATAGATATGTTGATATATATTTAAATACAAGCATTAATATATTAAAGCATCAGATGGTAAAAAAAATATAGGAATCATAGCTGAATCAATTCAACCTTATCTCCAGTAAACTTCAAGATAAACCTAAGGCTCCTACAAACTAGTTAGACAATATTTTATTACCCTAAATCTGTCTATTCTTGAAGGTGTATGAATTTGCAAGACAAATTCATCATTGTGTGAACTCATTGCACTTATAGCTAAATCAAGTTTTTAAGCATTTTATAATTGATTAATCTGCATTGTTAACTATTTCAAGGATATGAATTGTCTGCCCAATATTTTATGTTCTTTCCTGGCAAAGTAACTACCTAACGTTATTTAGAAGAGAGAAGACACTGTTCAACACTGGTGTGTATAACCTAACATCTCTTTCATTTTATTTTAGATATGTTAAATAAGTGATCACTACAGTTGGATGGTAATTTCTCAAGATATGTGTGAAGCAGCCACTTTTTAACTATCCAAGGAGATTTGCAACCTTAACAAGCATAAGAAAACCATTGTAAAAGCAAACCTAAGACTTAATACAAAATGAATTTATATTTACAAGTTTAGAAGTTTATCTAAAGATGAAAAAGTAATGTTCTTCACTTCTGGTGAATTAATTTTAAATACAAATTAACCTTTTTAGAGTTTTTTTAGTATATTGATTTTTGGTTTGGTAAAACAAGAGCAATATGGTTAATTGATTGAAGGAAATTTGTTTTAATGGCATCATAACTGAAGCTATATTTATGGCTTAGGTAAAAATGTAGGTGCATCTGGAGTAGTTTTTAATATAAAACAAAAGGTGGTAAAGGATTATTAAATGTTCTATAGAAGTATATTTTGAGAACACATGGCTTCAATTTTGTTTCTCAAGTATCTTGTAAGCCTGAACATAAAATAGCATTACTCAATACAGAAAAATTAACTGATTATGTGCTTGTCTAACCATAGTCATCAGTTCAGCTGGGATCCGGAAAAATAATCCATATTAAGTCATAGGGATCTTATATTCAACAGTGTCAAACATTTGTGATTTTTCACGGATGCTCTGGTTTCCATGAGTGCCCAAATAACCTCACCTGCTTTTCTAATTTGTCTCCTAGATTGTGCTATGGGTCAGTGATCCCTATTATGTCATGTCAATACAGTGGTTAAATAATGATAAATAATTTAAAATGTGGCGGGTAATCCGCATCTTAATGTCAATCATCTTTACCTGTGCAGTATTTCCCTAGTTAAAATGGAAGTTACTTCCATCTCAAACTTTAGGCTTTATATATCCAAATCATAAATTAAAAAAATATACATTTTAGAGAGGTGAGTGAAGCTCAAAAGCTAATTAAATTGAAAAAAAAAATCACAGTGAAGCATAGTGTATTTTAAACACTTAAATAATTACAAATATACTGATATGTTTTTTCTAGAAAAAATTAAGCTCTCCACCAGTTGTTAATTACAACAATGAAAGATTCAAAATGTGCAAGTTATATTATTATTTAAATCTGTTCACTTTGCAGTTTCTCTAAGTTAGTTTAGGCTTAAATGTTCAATATATATATATTTTTTAAACGCTTGCACAAGGCAAGCCCCAAGTAAAAACTTTGATTTTTTTTTTTTTTTCCAATTCGCTTTACAGGACAAAAGCTGGAATAAATTTACAAGTCAAGTTCATATATAGGAAGCCTGGCTATTGGAGGTACCATCATATCTAAGCGCGTGGAGTAATGGCAAATGCCACTACTCCACTCAATTTCACGAAAGATTTTTTATTGTCAAGTCCCTGGGTTAGGAGGGTTCGATCCCCTGGAGCAGGAAAGGGCAACCCACTCCAGTATTCCTGCATGGATACTCCCTTGGACAGAGGAACCTGGCGGGCTACAGGCCATGGGGTCGCAAGGACACCGATACGGCTGAGATGCTTGAGGGCACACGGAAGGCCAGGTTTCGGGAAACTGCTATAGTCCTGCCGTCCACTAGAGGGCTCCGCAGAAGCAGCAGCCGCCGCCGCTGAAGATTCAGGTGTTTAGATCAGCTCCTTGTGGCAAAGCCCAGAAGTCTTCACAAGAAGTAGCGCAACTTTATTTTTAGATTTAGTTTAATTAGTTTCCTGATTGGTACTAATTAAGATGGGTTATGAATGCCAACGTGTGAGTTTTATATGATCACACAACATTCTTTTACTTACCTTATCCGGACCCTGTGCTGAGTTCATCATAGCTCTGAGGAATCAAGAAAAGAAAGTGTCGCATTTGATGCTTGGTTCAGAGAAATCTACCCCATTTCCACACGAAAAAGCACTGAGATGAGTGATACAAGTTTTTTTTAAATCATTCTCCTCTTTATGCCACGTTTCCTTATTAAATTTCCCCATTACAATGTATAATGAGAATGACATGAATGTAAGATTTATAGTATATGTAGATACTTTCTGCAAAATACATGATTTAGTAAAATTTACTAGGAAAGATAAGGCAATATGGTAAAACTATCAGTGAAATAAACAAAATCTCCAAAATGGATAGTCATTGCCTAGGAAGTCCCCTTAAGCATGTGGCAGGAAAAAGACAGGCGCTTGCCTGTATCATTTGTGGCAAAGGTATTGTAGAGAGCAACCACAGCAAAAACTAAATAATTTGAACTTAGCATTTTAAATTTAAAGGTGTATAAGTTTAAGAAGGGATTAAAATAACAAATGAATAGACCAAATGCCCTAATCTGTTCTGGGTAGCAATGTGTCTGATGTTCCTGAGAATGTGTCTTGCTTTCACTAGTAAAGTGATTCAACCCACCATGATTTTCAAGAGAGACGAGACATTCTTTGAATAAGCATATCATTTATCATATGGATGAGCTGTGGAGGAGACCATGCCTAACTTAGAAAAGCTAACCTCTTTTTCTATCTTCCCTGTCCAACTTTGAATTATACATTTTTAATATCCTTCAGAATGGAAGTTTGCAAAACTTCTGTAATAATTTAACAATATCCTTAACAATTTTCTAATTCTGAACTATATTGATGGGTCGCTGGAGACTCTTCACTGATGGAGTAATGTACCAAACCTAAGAAATACATACTATATTATGATAGGCTTGATGATGTCCAGATACTGTATTATTACAAATGCAGGGAAACCTATAGATGCTAAGTAGCCTACAGACCATTTGTGATCATTCCTGAGATGTTCAGAAGATGACTTAACCCAAACACTTTGTAATTAAGCAAATACAGTGTAATTTACAGAAAAGCTGAGATTTTGGTCTAATTTGTTCACTGTATCTTCATAGCATTTATAACAGTGTCCAGCACATAGTAGGTCTATAATCAATATTTGTTGAATGAATGAAAATGTAAACTTTTGATTTTTTTTAATTGTTCTGTTTTGTCCCTTTTTTGGGATTCATTTTATGTCAAACTTCAACACACTACCTATTAGCTTGCTTTTTAAATTTTCCTTTTCAAACAGTTTAACACAACCCAAATGTAGACAGAAGGAATAACTTATATAGCAGTGAATTAGTAAGACATATCATTGTGTCTGAATAAATTGAGACATTTATTTTATTTTTGATAGTAATCTTATATACCTGACCCTTTAAGAACTGTTTAAATGGATTATTGACCCTAGAGGAATAACCAGAAATTATTCTTAAGTCAAGTAATAAATAAACAGCAATTTTTCCTTTATATCCATTGAATTTGTTTAGCAGTCTTCATTATCATTCATAACAAATTTATTTTATACAGAGACTTTTAAAGAGTGATAGAAGCAAAATAAAAAGTTTAATGAAGTGGTGCAAATATTTTCAATATGTAAAATTGTTCTCTTTACTTTTCGTTTTTGAAACTTAAAGTCCCTGAAATGAAATATTTTATTTGGTGGGTTTTTTTCTCCCAAATAGGAAGAAGAGCATTCTTGTACCTTTAAATTCCCAACAAACCAAATGACAGAGAGCTCTGTCTTATGGTTTCATAAATAATAAGTATATAACTCTTATGTGTGAATATTTTAAATGACTGCAGAAGAAATCAAATATTATATTTAGTCAAATTTCAATTTTTAGGCTGCCTGGAAAAAAGCCATTTCATGTCCACAAAGTTTACTTTGCATCTTTAATTAATTGTACCACATGTAAGTCATCTTCATTTTAGAAGCATCAGTATTCATCAAACTAACAAAACTTTTATTTGCGAAGTAACTTATGGAATAGAGTGACTCTAGCATCTTATTTATAGAGAAAGGGTGGTTGGCAGCTATAAGACTTAAGGTCCTGACTTGTCCTCAGACAAGGATGTTACAGGGAAAGATAGTGACAGGTCCCTCTGTATTGCTCTGCCTCTTGTGTGTCGACTCATGTCTAGTAGATGGTCTTTATTTGTTAATTTTCCTAATCAATGTACAATTACCAGAATATCCTTTTGTAGTCATTTACATTTTTTATTAATCTTAAGAGCAGAAGGAAAGAACCTAGGGAAAAAATGATCATTATCTGTGAGGTTTAAGAGAAAAACCTAGTCCCCTTTATCTTTATTTATATATGTAGTTATTCAAGAATAATCGGGATTAACTCTGGGTAAAGAAAATTTTCAGGTAGGACTGAAAAGTCCTGGAAAAGAGCCTGATGCTGAGAAAGACTGAAGGCAGGAGAAGAAGGGGAGAGCAGAGAATGAGATTGTTGGATGGCATCACCAACTCAATGGACACGAGTCTGAGTAAACTCCAGGAGATTGTGAAAGACAGGGAAGCCTGGAGTGCTGCAGTCCATGGGGTCGCAAAGTGTCAGACATGCTGAGCAACTGAACAACAAGGACTAAAAACAGAAGTCAGCTTGTCTAACACAGTTTCTGAATATTACAGAGAAGTTATCCAACTGGGAAAAACGAGTTTTTATTACCTTGATGCTTCTTTGCCTCATGGAGCATCGTGGTCCTAGAATTAAAACAGAGAATGATGTTTCAGTAAAAACCTACTAGAGGAAGGAATTCTTCAAAGAAATCTTAGGCCATAGAAATCTTGAAACATACTTCACCTGATTATATTACAATAGAATAAACAGAACAATTTAAAAAGCAAAAGAGAAAGGCAGACATAAATTCTAGTTATAGAAAAGTCAGTCATTATATTCCCTAAATCATTCTAACATCCAAACTAGGTTCTAGTAACTATTACTTTTCCTCAATAACACACTCTCTAGAAAGCAGTAAGTCCCTAAAGAAACGGAGTGAGTACAGTCCTGAGTGACAGAAACGATTATCCAATCTATTTGATCACATCTCTTTTCATCGTCTTTGTGTATGAACATTTAATAAATACTCAGAAATTAATACTTGAACTCATTATTACCACCTTTTCAAGAGATCTTCCTAGGAATAAAATTTCCATTTGTACTTCCTGACTTAGCTGGCGAATCAGTTAACGTATCTGAGAAAGAAGGCTAATAATGCTACATAACTCTGTCTTATTGCTTCTTAATGAATGACTTCCAGAGGAAGGTGGACTGGATAATTAAACAGTGATGGGCAGCAACTAGGACAAATATGAGAATGAGAGGAAATGTTCAAGCTTAAGACATGCAGAAGGCATGAACTCTTTAAAGCAAATTCAATAACAGGACACAATTAAAGATCAATACATTCATTTTATTTGTGATTTATATGGAGTAATTTTTTCTAATGCCTAGTGATCCTCTATTCCAAAGATGGCAAATGAAAGTATATTGAAAGGAAAAAGCAATGAAATATTATAAAGTTTAATGTGTACAAACATTCCACCTTTGATAATCCCACCTTTGATAATACCTGTCTTAGTAGCTTTAACTTACTTTCCTGAAGACAGTACTTTGATTATGAAGAACTACAATTTTTTCCAGAACTAGATATTCCTTCAAGGGTTTTAAAATTCCAGAAATTCAGTATTTTTAAATTTTAAATTAAAAAGGACCAACTGAAGTTAGATATTAAAAGAATATGCTAATTAGTTAAATGTTTAGTTGTAATTTGAAATTATGCTGTTAGTTAATATTTCTTATTAAGATTTCTAAAACAGCTAAGTTGAATCAAAATGTATTATATGAAATATATTAATTTTAAGTTTGAAAGAGGGTATATCTATGCTTTGGGAAAGAGAGTATTACACATTCATCCCTTCAAAGATATTTCTGTTATAAAATGGAATGCCAAGATTTTCTTAAGCAAAAAAGTCTGCAGGAAGACTGTAATTTTGAATATTCATCTTAATCATGTCCTTGGAAAGACCACAAATGGTTATTTTAATATTTGAGCTGAAGTCCTACTTCAACCAGAAGGAAAAAAAGTTGATAACAAAACATTAAACACATATCATAGAATTAAATATCCAGGAGCATTACTATAAAGATATAGATACAGATAGGTATACTATAACCTCTAGTGGCTTACCTGTTGTCTCAGAGAGTAAAGAATCTGCCTGCAATGCAGGAGACCCAGGTTTGATCCATGGGTCAAAAAGATCCTCTTAGAAGGATATTCCAGTATTCTTGCCTGGAGAATTCCATGAACAGAGAAGCCTGGCAAGCTATGGTCCATGGGTCACAAAGAGTCAGACATGACTGAGCAACGATCATTTTCACTACTTTTCATAAGCTCTAACTAAAATTATCTGTCTTTTAAAAATAGCAGCATTGTATTTGAGACTCAGCCATAATAAAAAATTGATTGTGATATCATTAGCTATAACTCATCTGCAGAGTCCCGCTGTTTGTGGAAGGTATCTCAAATATTGTGAAAACACTGACATTTTCTTTACAGGTGAAAAACAAAATTCTTGACATTGATCAGAACCTACAAGTTCACTATAATTATGGTAAACAGGTTAACTCTGTATAGTGACATGAACGCCAAGGGAATTTAAGATCAACATATTTGGTAAGGGAATGATGACAGTCACTTGACTGTAGTTATTAGAATGTCGACACCAAGATTGTTTTAGTTAGAGTTCCTGTGAACATACATAAATGCTCCCAAGACTACATTTCCAATAGTGGCAATCAAAGAGAAATAATTATTTTTGTCATATTATGACTAATGCACTAGAATGAAAAGATTGAGAAATCTAGAAGCTAACATTAGAAAGAAATTTTCTATTACATTTCACAAACCCAGTTTACTTGAGTATATTATTGTGGCTGTGGAATCAGGTTATATATTTTAATATGATTTTATGATACAATTGCTTAATTTGAATGGGAAGTTTAAAAAGCGGATTTAATTGCTAATGTAAATATAAATCACATGAAAATATAATAATTTTGTTATCTGTAATCCAGGAATTAATGATACATGAGTAATGGATCAAAAAATGTACTCTCTCTGAGACTTTTTTAATGAAAAAAACCACAAAAGTTTACTTAAAATTAGTGCACTAAGGTTTCAGAGATGAATGAAACCTATGCTTTAATAAAAACAGCTTAGTGCTGAGAAACATTTGTTTCATTTCTACCCAAAGTTTAGGTGTGAACCTAAAGAAGTCTGTTGTTTTACTGTCTTAATTGGCAACTTGGGGCTTTATTTTTTTTTTGCCTGTGATTTATAAGGTCTTCTACAGTTCTAACACTTTTATTTAAAAGCAAATTCGAATACCATTACCGTTTAATGTACTACACCAGTTTCTTTTATCTATTTCAACTGGACATTATAGTATTGGTTATAGCAATTGGTATGCAGAAGCAAGCAATCTCAATAGTAATATACTTGCCTGCTTTGTTAATGTGTATTGCCATTATTGTGTACGTTGCCATTATTTTCCCCTTGAAACTACAGCTTCAGTTACTGTCAGATTACTTTGTTGTTTTAATCAGTAAGCTGTGCCGGACTCTTGCGACCCCATGGTTTGTAACCCACCAGGCTCCTCTGTCCATGGGATTCTCCAGGCAAGAACACTGGAGTGGGTTGTCGTTTCCTTCTTCCGGGGATCTTCCCTACCTGCATTACCTACAATGGCAGGCAGGTTCTTTACCACTGGGTCAGCAGGGAAGCCCCATCAGATTCGTAGATGATGCCTAACTGTTAGCTGTCTTCTACTCATTTGACTCCCAAGAAGCAATGCAGGCAGCTTGTCTCTTCAGAAGAAGCATGAAAAAGCTAAGTAATACTGAAAAGGGACATGGAAATTCCCCTGGCTTTTCCCTCATGCTACCACCCCTATCATATCAACATCACTTAAAAGTAGTTTTAGGCCAAAAAGAATCTCTCTCATTTACAGAATGCTTGGAATTTACAAAAGGTAGGGGGAAATACTCCCTGAGAGATATATTTTTTCACTTTAACAGTGTTGTAATAGTTTCAGCTGAACAGTGAAGGGGCTCAGGCATACATATACATGTATCCATTCTACCCTAAACTCGCCTTGTATCCAGGCTGCCCCCTAATATTGAGCAGAGTTCCACGTGCTGGAGAGTAGGACCTTGTTGGATGTCTATTATAAATGTAGCAGTGTGTACACATATTTTCCAGTTTCACTTGCTCTTTTGCATGTATATATTAACATAGTTTTCATCTTCCTAAATAAATCAATTCATCAGGCTATTCATTTTATAGAATTTAAAAAGATGTCATTTACCAACAGTTAAAAACCATTTTTATAGTTACATCAATATTTAGTCCTGAAGACATAACATACTTTATTTGATGATTTGTTTGTTTCCATTTACAAAATGACTTTTCTTTATTCATAACTTTCATACGACGGTGTCTATTTAAAGTGTACGGTATTTGAATTGTGATGGATATATACCTCTGTGGAAGTCTCCCTGCAAACAAGATATAGAACATTTCAATCACTCTGCAAAGAGTGCTCACACTGTTTGTAGTCCATCTCTTCTCCGTTGCTCAGCCCCAGGCAATCATTGATACATGTTTAGTAACAATCCATTAGTTTCCATTTTCTAGAATTTTAATTGAATGGATTCTTACAGTGTGTATTATTTTGTGTCTGGCTTTTTTCACTCAGGTAAATGAGTTTCAGATCATACATGTTGTATGCATCAGTAGTTTGTTTCTTTTTATTGATGAGAACAATTTCATTACAGGAATGTAAAACAGATTTTTTACCCCATTCACATCTGTATAGACATTTGGCTTTTAACTATTGCGAATAAAGTTGCTATAGAAATTCATGTGCAATACATACAGTTTTCATGAATACTTATTTTCCTTTCAGGTGGGTAAATATCTAGAAATGAAATGGCTAGATCATAAAATAGATATATTTTAAACATTTAAACAGGTTTATTTTTGAAAGTTTTGGTTTTGCTGGGGCTTTTCTCTTGTTTTGGAGAGTGGGGCTACTCTTCCTTGCAGTGAACGGGCTTCTCGTTGCAGTAGCTTCTCTTGATGCAGAGCTCCAGCTCTAGGGCTCATAGGCTTCATGAGCTGCAGCCGGTGGGCTCAGGGGTTGTCGTTCCGGGCTCTAGGGCACAGTCAGTAGTTCTGTTGCAGGGGATTAGTTGCACTGTTGCATGTGAGATCTGGGATGAGGGAGCAAACCCATGCTTCCCGCATTGGCAGGCATATTCCTTACTACCAATTCACCAGGGAAGCCCTTAAAGTACCTTTCTGATATCTCAAAAGCAATGTACATGAGATCCAGTTGCAACAAATCCCTGTCCATAACTGACCTTTTAATTATAACCAATCTGATCATGAGTAATCACTACTCAGTGTGTTTTTAATTTACATTTTTTCCTGATGATTAATGCATCTTTTTTTATGTTTAGCATGAGCTAAAGCTTTTCATGGGCTTGTTGACCTTTTTTTTTTTTTTTGCTTTCGAGTAGTTTATTTATTTATTATTTTTAAAAAAAATTTAATTGGAGGCTCATTACTTTACAATAATGTGGTGGTTTTTGCCATACATTCACATGAATCAGCCATGGGTGTACATGTGTCCCCATCCTGAACCCTCCTCCCACCTCCCTCCCCATCCCATCCCTCTGGGTCATCCCAGTGCACCAGCCCTGAGCACCCTGCCTCATGTATCAAACCTGGACTGGTGATCTATTTCACATGTGGTAATATACGTGTTTCAATGTTATTCTCTCAAGTCATCCTACCCTCGCCTTCTCCCCCAGAGTCCAACAGTCTGTCCTTTACATCTGTGTCCCCTGCGCTGTCTCGTATATAGGGTCATCGTTACCATCTTTCTAAATCCCATATATATGCGTTAATATACTGTGTTGGTGTTTTTCTTTCTGACTTACTTCACTCTGTATAATAGGCTCCAGTTTCATCCACCTCATTAGATCTGATTCAAATGCATTCTTTTTAATAGCTGAGTAATATTCCATTGTGTATATGTACCACAACTTTCTTATCCATCTGTCTGCTGATGGACATCTAGGTTACTTCCATGTCCTGGCTATTGTAAACAGTGCTGTGATGAACATTGGGGTACATGTGTCTCCTTCAATTCTGGTTTCCTCTGTGTGTATGCCCAGCAGTGGGTCATATGGCAGTTCTATTTCCAGTTTTTTAAGCAATCTCCACACTGTTTTCCATAGTGGCTGTACTAGTTTGCATTCCCACCAACAGTGTGAGAGGGTTCCCTTTTCCCTCATTTTCCAGCATTTATTGCTTGTAGACTTTTGGATAGCAGCCATCCTGACAGGTGTGAGATGGTACCTCATTGTGGTTTTCATTTGCATTTCTCTGATAATGTGTGATGTTAAGCATCTAATGTGTTTGTTAGCCATCTGTATGTCTTCTTTGGAGAAATGTCTGTTTAGTTCTTTGGCCCGTTTTTTGATTGGGTCACTTATTTTTCTGGAGTTGAGCTGCAGCAGTTGCTTGTATATTTTTGAGATTAATTCTTTGTCAGTTGCTTCATTTGCTATTATTTTCTCCCATTCTGAAGGCTGTCTTCTTGTGTGATATCTTTTCAAATCTTTCACTATTTTAATTGGTTGTCTGTATATTATTAAGTTACAAAAATATTCTGTATAAAAATCCTTTGTAAAATAAATATCATGGATATTTTCTCTCATTCTTTGGTTTACCTTTTTGTTGTCTTAATATTTTATTTTGAAATATACAAGTTTTAAATTTTGATAAAGTCCAATTTATAATTTTTTATTTTATACCTAAGCTTTTGTATCCTCTCTAAGCCACGTTTGTCTACTTCAAATTGGTAAACTTTTACTTCTATGTTTTTATTTTCTAAATGTTTTGTTATTCGACCTTTTTCTATTTAAGTATTTGACTTAGAGCTAATTTTTTATATGATGTGAATTTGTTTAAATGTTCACTTTTTCCCCTTAAATGAACTTCCAACTTTTCTAGCACTATTTGTTCTCTAGCCATTGAATACTTTTGACATTTTTGTTAATAAACAACACAGCATATAAACATAGATATATTTAAGGATTCTTTATTCTGGGGTATATATTCACCTGTCTATCATTTTGCCAATAACACATTGACTTGATACTAAATACCTCTATATAGAAGCAATGCTGACATTAGTTTATTTTACTACTTAATTCTTCTTTCTAAACATTGCTTTGACTATTCTAGATCATTTGCATTTCCATATACAATTTTGCATCAAATTGACAATTTTAGTGAAAAAAAAATGTTCTGAGAGTATGGTTGAGATTGTAAGTAAAGCAGAATCACTATTTTAATAATATTGAGCTTTCCAATAATGTGAGCTTTCCAATGTATATTTTCATTTATTGATATCTTCTGTAATTTCTCAGTACCATTTTATAATTTTCAGGGTAAGGGCCTTGACTCCTTTTGTTAAATTGATTCCTGTGATTTATGTATTCTAATGCTATTGCAGATTTATTTTCCAATTTTTGCTCCTAGTATGTAAGTATATATTTACTCAATTGTATCAATTTTTATTTTGCAATCTTGATAAATGCACTCATTGGTTGTAGTAGTGTTGCATATGCCTTAGGATTTTCTATGAAAACAATCTTGTCATCTCTGAACAAAAATAGTTCACTTATTTTTGAGCCTTTATGCCTTTTCTTTATTTTTCTTTTCTTCTTATGATTGGGAACTTCAGTATAATGTTGAAAAAAAGTCATGACCGCATTCATCGTGCTATTCCAGAACTTTCAGGAGAAGCATTTAGTGTATCACTGTATTAGTCAGGCGAGAGAGAGACAGAACCAACAGGTTGTGTATATGTGTATAAAAAAAAAAGAGACTTATTACAAGGAATTGACTCATGTGATTGTGAAGACTGGTCCATACAAATTCTTCAGATTAGGCAGCAGACTGGAGAGCCAGGAGTGTCAGTGATCAAGCTTGAGTCTAAAGGAACGGTTGCAGAACCGTGAGAACCAATGTTGTAGATGAAATCTGAAGACAGTGTGCTGGAGAATTCTCTCTTGCTCAGAGGGGGCTGGTCTGTTTGTTCTATTCAAGCCTTCAACTGTTTGAATGAGGTCCACCACATAGTGGGGTGCAATCTGCTTTATACTCAAAATTTACCAATTTAAATGTTACTCTCATCCAAAAGCATCCTCAGAAACAGTCAGAATAGTATTTGACCAAATACCTGGGCATCCTGTGGCCCAGTCAATCTGACACATAAAATTAGCCATCAAAATCACCATTACTTATGAAATTAGCAGAAGAGAGTTTGGGTAAAGTTTTCATCTTTACATGTTGAATGCTAATTTTTTTTCTGCTTCTTTTGGAAGTATCGTATGGTTGTTATCCTTCATTCTGGTATGGCAACTTACAGTCACAGATTTTGAACATTGAAATGAGTTTGTAGTCCTAAGATAATCACTACATAGTCATAGTCTACTGTCTTTTAATATGCTTTGTGTTCAGTTTGTTAATATTTCAGTAATAATTTCTATAAATATGTTCGTAAAAGATATTAATTATTTGTTTTTATTTCCCTCTGGCACATAACTAGGAGTGGAGTTATGAATCACATGGTAACTCTATGCCTAACTTTTTGAGGAACTGAAAACTGCTTTCTGGAAAAGTTAATATTTACATCCTCATCAGCAGGGAATTAGAAGTCCAATTTTTCTTCATCCTCCCAAGGACTCTCTATTGAATCTATCTTTTAAATAATAGCTATCTTAGTGGATATGAGCATGTGATTCTGATTTATATTTACCTAATATTTAATTATGCTGAGCATCATTTTAGGTCCTTATTATCCCAGTGTATATATTCTTTGAAAAAATATCTATTCAAATCCCTTGCTAGTTTTTCAACAATTTTCTTATTATTAAATTGTAATTACTCTTTATATATTTGGAATTCCAGTCCCTTATCAAGTATATTAGTATTTTATACCAGTCTGTAAGATTTTTATTTTCTTGATGCTATCATTTGTAACACAGAGGTTTTTTTTTTTGATGAATGTTTAACTATTTTTAAAATTTTGTCACTTGTATATTTGATATAACTCTACTTGTAAAAGAGATAAATAATATTGCCTAATCCAAGGATGTAAATATTTATACTTGTGTTTTATTCTAATACATTGATAGTTCTAGCTCTCACATTTAGGTCTATGACATTTTTAATAAAATTTTTTGTATGCAATATAAGAAAAGAATTCAACTTCAAGCTTTTGCAAACAGATGTACAAGATAAACATCTAATATATCACTGTATTAATCAGTTGTCCTAATATCATTTGTTGGAAAGACTTTTATTTCCCCATTGTATTGTCTTAGAACTTTTCCCAAGAACACTTAAAAAAAAATCATCCAATACCAATCCATAAACGAATTTACTACCATGATGTCCCCTCTATAATTTTTCTCTCCTCTCATCTCAAAACCAAAACTAACTTACTTTCTTCCATAAAAGCAGACCCATTAGGTCGTGGGAGACATAGCACCTGTCAGCTGCAAATATTTCCTATAAATAAAAAGTGATTTCTTTTAAAGAAATAAAACAAACAGGTAAACATTCTGTGAGATAAATTCAAGTCTCCATTTTTTTTTTTTTACAATTTTGGGAATGGGTTAAAAATTTGAAAACAATGTAAGCTATACTACGCATGTACTTTAGGTTGCATTCTTCTTGGAAACTCTTCAAGTCACTTTTTATTTCCCCTCAACTTCTCTGCTCACAAGATCTTTGCAAATATCAAAATGGTTATCCAATAACCAGGACCTCAGCTCTGTGACAATAACGGTGGAAATTCTGGAACCCCTTTCTAGGGGTCACCAACTTGTTCCTTATTATACGCTCTAATACTTCATGCCTGTCGGAATCTTGGGTTGGACAGAGACATAGTTTCCCCAGAAGAAAGTTATAGGATTTAGCAAGCTTTGTAAATTATGTATGCCTTCAGGTAGAAGTTAAGTGACCTAGGAGAAAGCACTGTATTTTTTGATGTCTTTCTTTCCTTTACTCTACAATGCTCTAAGGAGAGCATTTAAGTCCCAATAAGAAACACACACAAACAAATGAAACTAAGCACCATCTGATGATTTGGTATCAGAAGTCATAAGAATGGTAGTCTTTTCATGTCTTGCATTTACATCAGAAACAAAGTTCACTTTATTTTGCATAGATCTTCATACAGAAATACAATTGCCATGTTAGTTGAATAGTCTGGTCCCTAAAAGCTTGCCATTTATCACCTAAAGGAATGTTAGAAGATTTACAGTAAAATCAGCCTTTAAAGTATGAAAGATGTGCAGTATCGATTGTAGTGGGAACAGCAAGAAGTCTGCATTTTAAGCAACTTTGTCTGCCGTGAACATCATCAGAGGCCATTGATGAATTCCAAATAGAAACATGTGAGATTTATCCTTCTCTATCCTCTTCTCTCAACCAACATTATCCATTCAGTCAGGAGCACTTATGTTCTTGGAACAAGAACAACAAAAAGAAATAGCTCTTGAAATGCAACAGGGCAGGATATTTCTACCCAGGGAAAAAGCAATCTTTCACATGACTGTATTTCATTTATATCATAATATCTGGTCTAATACTATCAGGGAATATTTTGATGTTAAAAAAAAAGATTCCACTTAAGCTTAAATAAAACAATTTTCAAGTAACTTCCGATGTCCAAATATTGGTCTGGGGACAACATTATCCACTATTTGAAACAAAATTTATAGTAATATTATTTCTCATGGTGATTATAAAAAATATGGTTGAAATACAATGCAGAATTTAGAGCTGTTTACAACTTATTGTGTCTAAAAACACATATGACACATAATTTACTTATTTTAGCTTTAGTATGTTTAACAAATGTATTAATACAAAACAGGACACAAGTTCATGAAAACTACCAACAATGAATGTTTGGGTAAGATAATGTAACTACCAAAATTGCTATTTCTTAGACACTGTAAGTGTCAGTATATAAATATGAAATATTGTTAGTATTCAATGTTCTGTCTGCAGTATTGGTTTAAAAACAGAAACTCAACAGTTATGATGATAATCTTTCATGGAAACAATGATAATATTTCAAAGAATTGTAAAACTTATGCCTCTATATAGGTGAAGAATTTATGTAGAACGTTCTGATAGTAATATTAACAACAAAAGGGAAATTCAAAGAAATTCAAGATAGAACAATGGTTAAATAAACACCATAGGATAGAATATTATACAGCTATGAAAAAACTAGCTTTTCCAAGAGCATTTAACTATCTGTAAAAAGAATATAATAGAGATTATAGATAGAAATCAGACTGTAAAACTGTATACATTATTAGTTGTAGTCTGTCTAAGATAAGTAAATTAAACAAATAAAGCTCTAACATTATTAGTTAGAACATTTAAAAATTAACCTGTACATGGTAAATTAGGTTAGAATTGATGTTTGCCAATAAAAATTGCCAAAAAATTATACTGGTAATTGTAAAATCAAGGATAACTCGTTGTATGTTCTCCTTTTTCTTTTAATGTGCAGGTATTAATACAACTTTATAGATAGAAAAAAATGTTACATTTGCTTTCTAATGACAAATCAGTTAAAAGAAAAAAAAACATCTAGTAAAACAGCTGAATCATCAGAGAGGGATGCGTATTCCATGGCTCATCACATTAAATCTTAAAACACAGCTATCAGTCTGAACAGATGATGAAGGCTTCTGCCAGGAATCAAGTGGAAAAGCCACTCTCAAGATAGAAAGATACCAATTCCTGCAATTCCACTAGGTAATTCTAAGAAAACCTAAGACCAGCTAATTTTATCTACTATATTGAAGGTGTATACATATATACATATATATTTATATATATTCACATACACATATATATTTACCTATATACATACACCGGAGAAGAAAATTTCAACTCACTCCAGTATTCTTGCCTGGGAAATCCCATGGATAGAGAAGTCTGGCAGGTTACAGTCCGTGGGGTCTCAAAGAGTCAGACATGACTAAGGGACTGAACACATATACATACATATACACAATATATACATGATGCAAAAATCAAGATATATATATCAATATATATATTAATATCAGTGAATAAAACACACTGACATTCCATATTAACCTATCTCCACCCAAAATAGACTGTATCTGAAGAACTTAGTAGAATAAAATTTCATTTTAAATGATGCACATTGTACTTTTCTGGAAAGATGATCATAATGAAAGCAATGTGCAACACAAGTATGATAAAGAGGGAAGAATTCTGCCTTGGAATGACTACCAGGAAATTTACAAGTCTTCTCTTTTTCACTCTAAACAGCATGTTCGAGGTTTCCCTTCTCTGGTTTACCTTAAGCTTCTGCCCTACCTTTCCTTCTAGCCTGCTTTGGAACTTTGAATTGTTTTCATAGTTTAATAATCAATGTTTCTAATTTTTTCTTCAAATTTAATTTTCCTTCCTGTCCATCTCTTTTATTTAAATTAGAGGTGGAGAAATTCTCCTATTCCTTTCTAAAATTTCTGTCTTTTTAATGCTTCAATTCAACCATTAGCTGATAAATATCTAAATAGTTCCACATATAAAATTCCTATAAACAACTCTAATTCATATGATGCAAGTCAAACCCATTTCTTCATCACAATCCTGCTTTTCTTGTGACCCTCATTCACTACAAGTTACCTCTTCTTGTGTATTAAGAATTTTACTGCCATATCCAATTTGTCCCTCTCTTCTAAAAGATTATAGTCATTCTTTGGATTTTATAGCTATAACATGTGTGCAAGCATACTCAGTCACTCCAGTTGTGTCCAACTCTTTGCAACCCTATGGACCACAGCATGCCAGTTTCCTCTGTTCTTAGCATTCTCCAATTGAGGATACTTGAGTGGGTTGTTATGCTCTCCTTCAGGTGATTTTCCCAACCCAGGTATCAAACCTGTGTCTCTTGTATCTCCTGCATTGGCAGATGGGTTCTTTACCACTAGCGCCACCTGGGAAGCCCACAGCTAGTATATACTGCCTTTGAAGTTTTTCTTTGCTATTTCTTCCTTCCATTTCTCATGTGCCTTCTTATATATCTGAGAGGAAACTCATCTCTGTATTCCTGCATTCTTACATCCAGAAACTTCTCCTGAATTCTCGCCAGAAAAAAGAAAAAACACATAATCACACCATTCATCTAAAATATAAATCTGATCATTTATGTTCAGTTCATTCTTGAGTTCCCAAAGGAGAAAGCCTGACCTCTGTAACACTTTATTCATAACCTCCAACAAGGCTCAGATCCATTATGCAAAGCTACCATACCCTGACATGGACTGAACTTTGGTCATGAGGCACTTTGCACTACACTGCCTTTATTCTTCTTATCTCCTTGCATGGGTGAATGTGCCCCATTTTCTCCATCCTACTCTGATGGATGGTTATCTACTGTAATTTACTTGAGATGTTATTTGTGTAACCCAAGGTTATTTTATTTATAGAACCATCCTGCAAATTTACAATGTACCATCAATATTAAATTTAGACATATCAGCTTCCATCACTTCAATATAAGCTTTTGAACATCAGAACTCTGCTTTTCCTTTTGATGACCCTAATGCCTTTAACATGAGAATGATTGAAAATTTTTTTCCTAAACTGAACTGAATAGAGGGTACACTTCCTTAACAATCAAGTTATATAGGACCTTTTAAAATAATGGTCATGTCAAAAATAAGAATATTGAACATATGCTGACTAGTGTGATAAGCATTGAAAGTTCACTAATTTTCTTGCTTTCATCTTTTAAACACATGGTAGAACTTACCCAATTCCTTGATCATAAACCTGTGCTATTTTTAAAATATTGGCAATGAAGGCAAAGAAACACAGAAAGGTGAGATAATTTACTCAAATTCATAAGCTATTAAGTTGGAAATGAAAAATTTCCCAGTATTACAGTCACAGTTTTAATTACCTTGTACCATCTCATCTTAAGAATTTATTAATTCACTCTATAATTAGTAAGTACCTTTTGAGTGGCATAGAGCATAGTCTTTGATCTTTAATGAGCCTGGAGCTAGATTCTCTGGATTCAAATTTCAGCTTGCCCCTTGTGAATTATGTATCATAAGGCAAATGACATTCTCTCTAGGTCTTTGCTTTCTCACCAGTAATATGAGGACACAAATAGTACCTACCTCATTGGCAGATATCATCATAACTTTGTCTTCACAACTTTTTGTTGTGAAGATAAAAAGCATTTAGTATTGGGTTGACCAGAAGTTCAGTTGGGTTTGGCCATACAACCTGAATGAATGTTTTGGCCAGCCCACTATGATACCCTGATGACAATAAGCACTCAGTGAATGAAGATATTATTTAGAGATATGTAAAGCAAGTCACTGTTCCAGTCCCAATGTCTCAAGGATCAACTGACAAGTAAATCAATGACTGCAAGCTAATTCAGCACTATATAAGGAATGCATAAGGTCTTGTAGGATGACCAGAAGAGAATCTCTACTCATCCACATGCAGCATGTAACCTCTTAGGCCCAGCTTGATGAACCAGGGCTGAACTAATCCCTTTGATGCTGATGAGTAGCCCCAGGGCAGGAGATAAACGGACAAGAAGGCAAGACAAAATGCCACACAGCATTGGTTGCAGTGTGGACTAAACTGGGTTGGCAGGGAAGTGCCATGAGATTGTGAATCAGCTCAACACAGGACATTTCTCACAAAAACAGAGAGGGTGAAGCAGAAAATTATCCCCAGCAAATTAGGAAAACAACAATTAGATTAAGTCAGGGACATGCACGAAGGGACAAACCTAGAACTTCCAGATGCTGTTAGGATGTATGCGTTGCTCTTGTAGCCCAGGGTTTTTGCTTTTTTTTTGCTTTAGGAACAAGAAGAAATTTCAGAATTTGTCTAGAAAAAGTTCAATATTTTATACACTCATGAGTAACTCAATCCCTTTGAGAACAAGATACAGGCGAGAAGTTAGTTTCCCTGGTTACCTGCTATAATGGCTGGTCTTTACTGGTTTATATTAAACATAGTAAAACTATAAAGTTTAAATACTTATAAAACAGTTTTTAAGGTACCCAGGTGGCACAGTGGTTAAAAAAAAAAAAATCTGCCTGCCAATGCAGGAGACATGGGTTCTATCCCTGGATCAGGAAGATCCCCTGGAGAAAGAAATGGAACCCATTCCAGTATTCTTACCTGGAGAATCCCACGAACAGAGGAGACTGGTGGGCTACAGTCCATGGACCTGCAAAGAGTCAGACACATCTGAATGACTCAGCACACACACGCACATTGTTACTGTAGCAATGGGAAGATATGTGTTACAGGCAGGTGAGAATGATTGAAGCAGCCTTCTGAGCAGTGCTGGTCTGGTCCAAACGCAGCCTGAGCCTTCCCCAGCAGCAAGCAGAGAAAGGTGGAATTAAGGTTACAGACAATAAGCCATATGGCTCTTTTAAAAAGCTATCATTTGCTCCATGATGGTAAATATAAGATGATAATTAAATGTAAAGAATTCCTCAGTGAACAAATATTTAGCAAGAAACTATTCTGTGCACCCTTCCAGTTCTGCAAAATGTTGATCAAGAGATTAGATATCAATTCTCATGGAGCTCAAATTCTAGTGGGATAAAAAAAAGACATTGCAAGTAAATAAATAAACTCAATAATGTTTCATAGTGTTAGAAGTGCCATGAAGACAGAACATGTTGTGTAAGAGAATGACTAGCAGTCTATTGTGATTGCCTTAGAAGTTAATCTTAAACTGAGACCTGAAAAGCTAGAAGCATGTAAACATGTGGAGACCTGGGGAGAGAATTTTCTAGATATAGACATAGTTATGGTAATACCTTAGGAAGAAAACAAATTCAGACTATGGAAGCATTGAAAAAAAAATCAGCACAACTGAAATATAGTGGACTTTTGGAAGAGTGTCAAGATCAGAATGGCACAATAGATTGTGACCTCATTTATTATTCTTAGGGTCATAGGCCTAGAATAAGAGATTGTAGTTTATTCTGGGAGAATTTGAAGTCAAAGAAAGATTTTAATAAAGGATTTACATTCTCTGATTATAGTTTTTTTTTTTGACAGCTTTACTGAGACATAATTTATGTATCATATGGGCTTCCCAAGTGGATCAGTGATAAAAAAAATCCACGTGCCAATGCAGGAGAGGCAAGAAACACATATTTGATCCCTGAGTCAGGAAGATCGCCTGGAGAAGGAAATGACAGTCCATTCCAGCATTCTTGCCTGGGCAATTCCATGGACAGAGGAACCTAGCAGGCTATAGTCCCTGGGTTTCTCAAGAGTCAGACATGACTGAACAACTGAACACACACACACACACACACACACACACACACATATATTAGTCTCCATTTAACATTTATGCTTCAGTGGATTTTATTTATTTATTTATTGTTTTTTGCCACACAGTATGGCATGTGGGATATTAATTTCTTGACCAGGGATCAAACCTATGTCTCTTGCATTGGAATGGTGGATTCTTAACCACTGGACCACCAGGGGAGTCCCCTTCAATGGTTTTTAGTTATGAAATCATCACTTTAGTATAATTTTAGAACATTTTCATCCTCCCAAAAAGAAAGCATAAAATCTTTAGCACTTTCTTCCCCATTCTTGCTCACCACCCTCTCATCCTCCCTCCACCAATAACACACCATTTTAATTACTCTGGATTTTAGCAGTATCTCCTAACTGCAATTTACCATGTTGGGGCAGTAAGATTTATTAGTTGTGGAAATGAAGAGACATAGAGAGACCAAGAATATTTCAGAGATAGGACTTATATATAAAATGAACAGGGTCAGGAGATGGGAGGTAAAAGCAAAAGAAGAGTGAACAAATAACTCCTAACTTTATGCTTGAACAACTGTGATAATGCATAGCTTCCAGTGTACCAGGGGAATATGAGGATCAGTATTAGTTAGATAAGCTCTGCTGGTGCATTTCAATGTGTGTGCATGTTCCTAATCGAAGTTTGTTTTACTCTTAATTGGAGGATAACCACTCCACATTTCATTGGCCCCCACCACACAACAATGCTAATCACTCTCAAGCAGACACACATCCCCTCCATCTCAAACCTCCTCGCCTATCCTCCTACCCCCTCCACCCCTTCAGGTTGTCAAAGAGTAGCTTCTTGAGCTCCCTGTGTTATACAACAACTTCCCACTAGCTATCTATTTTACATGCAGGAATATATGTTTTAATGCTACTCTCTCAATTCTTCCCAACTTCTCCTTCCCCTGCCGTGTCCAAAGTGTATTCTTTATGCCTGGGTCTCTATTCCAGCCCCGCAAAGAAGTTCATCAGTATCATTTTTCTAGATTCCATATATATGCATTAATAGACAATATGTGTTTTTCTCTTTCTGACTTCTTCACTCTGTACAAATTTTGACATTTTTCATATTTAGTATACTGTGCCTTCTACATATCCAAGGGAAATCTCACAGAAGCATTTGAACACATGAGTTCAGGAGGAAAATAATGACAGGAAGTGTAGGTGTGGCAGTCGTGCCAAGCTTGCTCTGCTTTTCTCTCTGATTCACTCCTCATCCTTCCCCTGATCTGCTCTGCATCACAAGCAGACTAATCACTGCTGGCTATGTCTCACCTTGGGTTTTAGCTCATGGCAGACACTGGTGAGAGATTGGAAAATGAAAGCATGGACAATCAAGTGTATTTCCCTCTCCTTTAGCCTTGAATAATATCGCTAGTGGTGGCTGAACACTCTTTGTGACTCCAACTCCCACCCCACAGGCTGGCTGTGGGTCTAGGCAGTCAATCACTGCATCTGATAGCTGGTAACTCTATCCCATTTCTTTGATCCTCTAATCTAAGAGTGTAGCTGTTGGTAACATGTTGGTTACCTCATAGCTCTCCCCTTTTCTTCTTAGCTCCTTTATCACCTATGTACCAATTGGCTCTATGAAAGCCCTCCTTTTTAATCCTTACAGTACTTTCTGTTTACTGGATTACATACTCACTGATAGTATTTATCAGCATATAGCTATCAGTTTATAGGTAGCGAATGCCAGGGAAAAAGTAAGATTAACAACTGTGCTGGTCACAGGAAAACAGCTCAAATAGGACAAGAGTTTTGTGTGTTGTGTTCAGTGATGTATTTCCAGGACGTAGAACTCTATTTAGAATATGTGAATACCCAATGTTTATTGGTAAGGAAATCCATTAATTAGCTAATTAAGGGAGTAGTTAACATTCAGATTTATCTTAATCATTTTTAAAACTACATAATCTTCACTCCAAAAATGTTTTAAAGATGTATTACATGTATTGTTTTCCTTCCTTCTGTTTTTCTTTTTATCAGTTAGCAGATTTAATAAAGAATAATTAAGGTTGTTGCAAAAGATATGCAAAAAAAGGATAAATAATAGCCCTCAGATGGCATTCAAGATATAATTTTGCAAATTCAGGTTTTGAGAGAAAGAAATTTTTAACTCGCTTTGACATATTCAGAAACAAATCTAGAGGAATCAGATAAAAGAGTTTCTTCTACAAAGTAGGGAAGAAACCACTTCATCTACAATGACTTGGCCATGAGGCCTGCTGCCTTACATTATTAATGAGAGTTGAATATAATGTGAAGAAAAACTGTGGCTCAATCTAGCAGACTAGATTTCTCCAGCCACTCCAGGGGAAAGACAAAGAAAATACAGAGGATTCTGAATTGAAGAATGCTTGCTGCCATATTGCTAAACACACTCATCCTACCCAAACATACCTACAACCATCTTAAGGTTAGGGGAAGGGAAAGAGGATAACATCTGAAAGAGCATTTACTTGAAAAAATAGTTAATGAAATCAACTCTGCAGAAAAGAAGCTTTGAATAGGTTTGTTACTGGACTTATCAGTTGGGCTCCAACAAGAGTCCGCCCACCTGATGTCCTTGGAGCCAATAGGAGACCAAGATTCAGTTCAGAAGCAAAGGAAAGCTTTATTTTTCAGATCAGAGAATGGGACCGTGGGAGCTATGCTCTAGAGCGGTGTCCGAGATGCCTGGGATCTAACGCCTGATGATCTGAGGTGGAGCTGATATAGTAATAATAGAAATAAAGTGCACAATAAATGTAATGCGCTTGTATCATGCCAAAACCTTTCCCACCACCATGTGTGGAAAAATTATCTTCCAGGAAACCAGTCCCTGATGCCAACAAGGTTGGGGCCCACTGCTCTAGAACACATGCAGCGCACACCCTCCTGACAGACCCTGGGCGGGGCTTCTTTGCAGCCAGAGAGTCTGGTTTGTTAAGCCGGAAGGGGGCGGAGTTTTCTCAGAGCAGGCAGGGCTGTGCGGCTCAAACTGGAGATCTCCTTGCTGGTGCTGCGTCTCTGTACACGTCCTGCCGCTTCCATCTTGACTTGAGCGTCCAGTGAGATGCTTTTGTACACAGTCCCAGAGCTGAAATGACCAGGAAGCCCATGCTCACCGATAACTGGTCTGAAGGGCCAAGTGCGAGGCTTCTGTACAGGGTTCCCTATGAGCAAGTGAGACTGGACTAAAGCACAAGGGTTATTTTATTCAGTTCAGTTCAGTTGCTCAGTCGTGTCCAACTCTTTGCAACCCCATGAATCGCAGCACGTCAGGCCTCACTGTCCATCACCAACTACCAGAGTTTACTCAAACTCATGCCCATCGACTCGGTGATGCCATCCAGCCATCTCATCCTCTGTCGTCTCCTTCTCCTCCTGCCCCCAGTCCCTCCCAGCATCAGGGTCTTTTGCAAGGAGTCAACTCTTCGCATGAGGTGGCTGAAGTATTGGAGATTCAGCTTCAGCATCAGTCCTTCCAATGAACACCCAGGATTGATTTCCTTTAGGATGGACTGGTTGGATCTCCCTGCAGTCCAAGGGACTCTCAAGAGTCTTCTCCAACACCACAGTTCAAAAGCATCAATTTTTCGGCACTCTGCTTTCTTCACAGTCCAACTCTCATATCCATACATGACCACTGGAAAAACCATATCCTTGACCAGACGGATCTTTGTTGGCAAAGTAATGTCTCTGCTTTTTAATATGCCATCTAGGTTGGTCATAACTTTCCTTCCAAGGAGTAAGCATCTTTTAATTTTACTACCCAGAGTTAATTTTTATTTCCTGGGGATTGTTAATACATTGGCTTTACTGGTGACAGGTTCACGAGTTTTAACAAAAAAAACAAAAAAGATACCTTTAAACTAGAAAATACTAGAACTTTTTTTTTTTTTTTTCGTTGCGAAGCTCTCTAGTTTTGTGGACTTTGGCCTTATGAAAAATGAAAACAAATAAAAAAAAAAAACTAGTTTTCTTTTTGCACCCACTTTATGAGTAAATTTTCTACCCTACTGCATTTTGGATATACAGCATTTAACATTGTATTAATTCTACTTTGTTGTTCCTGTCCATTCTTTACTGTTACATCACACTTAAAATCCACTGTGACAAAATGGAAGACTATTCCCTTATAAAAATTACTTTAAAGGAAAGTACATAAACAGCTTTCTGTCATCAGCATCTTCTTCAGAATGTTTAGGAAAAGAAAATGACTAAACTCTCTGAAAGAATATTGGCAAGGCAACCTTGATTTTTTGAAGTGCAAAATGAGTTAAATATGATACAGTTTTAATTTCACCTATAAAGATGTGTCTTTTGAGAGTAGTATTTACTATAACTCTTCTCAAGCTTTATTTTTTATCCCAAGTAAAAATAATTGTTATTATTAATATCACAGGCATGGCAGAAAAATAAAATATTATATGCCTCATCATAAAAATCTAGCTATGCATTTCAACTTAAAGTTCCATTTAGCTAACAGGATACTGTAAGATAAAATTCAATCCTGTTAAGATTTGGAGACATTTTTGACATGAAAGACAGTGTAATATTCAAGTTAAAATATAGTCTATTGTGAGACATAATGGAACCCAGAAATGCAGTGTCTAGCTATTAAGGAGGTGAAAGGAGTGTTCATTTCAGCAGTAAACTGTCGAACTTGTACTTGACTTGTATTTGGAAGCTTCTTAGGTGATTATAAAGTTGTCCTTCATTCATACTCAGAGAAAAAAAATAAAATCTTTACTTTTCTTCCTTGATAAAAAATCACTTATGTCCTAGGTTACAGTACAATTAAAGTTGCTGTTGCAAGAAAAATCTAATCACATCAAGACTTCGTGAGACTCATTTGCTCAAATTATAGTTTATTTATGGGTCCTTTTACAAGTTTGTTCTCAAAACTCAGGGTTTTCTGCAGCCTACTTTTGCACTTGAATTTTTTTTTTTAAATGTAACTACTGCAGTAATTCTAGAAGCCTTTTGAAGTAAAGAATGTACACTTTGACTTTAGATGTTATTTTCAAAGGTATTTGAAAGGCATTTAGGTATTTGTCTACCATAGTTTTTATTACTATCAAAGTAATACATATCGGTATAATAAAAATGTTTAAATTATTGAAAAGATGTATTTTTCTCTAAAGAAGAGTTTGAGGTACAGAAAATTTGTGAGAATAAACTGGAAAGTAATTTGTCTTGGATTAATTCCAAATGGTAAAACATAGAACAGATTGATTCTTCATTCATTCTGGAAAACATAAAGCATTTTTTTTAAGACTCAGACACAGCTGAGCAACTGAGCATGTATGCATAGATGGTGCAAAACGTGTGTATGTATCATATAGTATACTTGGATTTTCTCTGAATGTTATTTTATTTTACATCCAGAGATATTTTTAAAACTGGGACACAAACTGTTTCTTTTATTTTTCACAAACTTCTGCAACGTTCGTATCTTTGATTCCTCATTCACACGTTGTTGGAACAGTTGACCCTGAGTTTGGTAGATGAATGGCACAGCACCAAGTGGCTATCAAACAAACGTGGCACTTCTAAAGCTGCAGCACCAAACTGCAAATTGGAAATACACCCCTGGTTATACTATCAACAAAGGAGACCCTTGATGTGTGATTCCACTCATCATTCCTCTTAAGCCATTATCAGACAGCTGAGATCAGACAACAATGAAAGAACATGTGCTTGATTGTTAGCATGTCAGACGTACATTATTAAAAACAGTAGGGACGAGGGGAGAGATGAGAGGAAAGGCATTGCTTCCTTTGTTCCATGTGTGAGAGTTTGTTTGGGAATAAAGAATTCTAAAAGGTACTGCCACATACCTCCCTATCTTGAAGTCCTAGCTTTCCCCTCGGTTCATTTGAAAATCAAGTTAATATTCTTTCTTCCATAATGAAAATGATTAAGAGCTTGTTTTAACTGCAAACTTATTCTTATCAATTTCAACTGAAAATTCATTTTCATCTCATTGAATTTCTAAATTTTCCCGAAAGATCTGTTTACAGATTACCTGGTTTGGTTTAAGCAATATCTATCCTGATCCACACCATATTAAGTATATGAAGTAGAGAAGAATCAAGGATTGTTTGTTTCACTCAGATTTTGCAAATAACAGTAAAATTGTTATTGATCAAGTTTATTAACTAAAGTAAGGACTTAAAGTCAGAAGAAACAAGTGAGAATCTGTCAATACTTACAGTAGCCCTTGAAATGCTTCCCACAGAGAATTTAGAATTGTTCCTTTTGAAAAGGTACTGTGTTAGTACTGAAGACAGCTACGTTAATAGCCAAAAAATAGGATTTATAAAATAAATTTGCAAAACATAATAGGACTTATAAAAAAGAAGTTTTGCACAGAGTTTCTGTAACTACAGGGAAAAATCAGTCTTATGTACAATGATTTATAAATCCATTTTTCTCTATTTCCCCCAAAATTTATTATTTGGGGAAATACTTTTCTTAAGTTTTCTTAATCTTTTTGAAAATATTTTATTTTTCACAAAGATAATATATATATATTTAACAATGTATATAATTGTTCTATTTAAATTTTGTGTAATTATTTCATCTGTTGGAGAGACAAATTCATGGTTTCATTTGCTCTTTCATTGACTTATCATATTGGTCAATCATCATTTTAAAAAATAAAATAAAATGATCTGTGGAAACCAAACAGATGACTAACTTGTTTCTCTTGTTCTACTTGCCAAAATAATTAATAGTGAGGCTGGAGTATTACAATATTTGTATTAAAGTGTTTTAAGTTACTGTATTCCATAGTTTTTATAATTTTACTAGAATCCAATTTATTTACATTACAAAAGTTTAAAATAAACCTTAGTGTCACATTCAAGTAAATTCACAAAGTAGCAAGAATAAAAATGATGAAAATTTTGAATTCCCATAATAATTTTGATTAATTAAATATGACTTCTTTAAAGAGTTTTCAGCCAAAATTCAAAAGTAGTGAACTGAAAACTCTTAACTCTTTTCACTAGCTATAATCAAAACCCTTTTTTCAGAAAGGCTAAGTTCAGAATACACTGAATTTAAATTTTAATAAGTCCTAATATTGATTTCTGGATTTTCAAAGTCAATGTAGTAGTAAAGAATTTTCTTTCCAAAATCTAAAAATGAATCAAATCTATTGTTTTTAAAAGCACATAAATACCATAATATTAAGTGTTTTCCAGGATAGACTGGCAAATATAAATATGTGTCATTGTTTAGTTGCTATTTCTTGTCTTATTCTTTACCACCCCATGGACTGAAGCAACCCAGGCTTGTCTGTCCTTCACTATCTCCTGGACTTTGCTGAAACTCATGTTCATGGTTTGAGATGGTTGATGATGCCATCAAAGCATCTCATCCTCTGCCATCCCCTGTCCTTCTATTCTTAATCTTTCCCAGGATCAAGGTCTTTTCTAATGACTCTGCTCCTTGTATCAGGTGGGCAAAGCTTTGGAGCTTCAGCTTCAGCATCAGTCCTTCCAATGAATATTCATTGGAATATTCACATCCAGCTCTCACATCCATACACGACTACTGGAAAAACCATAGCTTTGACTATATGGACCTTTGTCAGTGAAGTGATGTTTCTGTTTCTTTCTTTTTTTTTTAAGTGTTGTTTTATTTTAATTTTTATTTTTTTATTATTTTTTTCATTTATTTTTATTAGTTGGAGTCTAATTACTTTACAATATTGTAGTGGTTTTTAATATGCTAAGATTGTCATAGCCTTCCTTCCAAGGAGCAAGCATCTTTCAATTTCATGGCTGCAGTCACAGTCCACAGTGATTTTGGAACCCAGGAAAATAAAGTTTTTCACTGTTTCCACTTTTTCCCCTTCTATTTGCTTTGAAGTGATAGGACCAGATGCCTTGATATTTTTCTGAATGTTGAGTTTTAAGAAAGCTTTTTCACTCTCTTCTTTCACCCTTATCAAGAGGCTCTTTAGCTCTTCTCCACTTTCTACTATAGGGTGATATCTTCTGCATATCTGAGGTTGTGATATTTCTCCTAACAATCTTGATTTCAGTCTGTGTTTCATCCAGTCTGGTGTTTTGCATGCTATACTCTGAATATAAGTTAAATAAGCAGGGTGACAATATACATCCTTGTCATACTCCTTTCCCAATTTTGAACCAGTCAGTTTTTCCATATCCAGTTCTAACTGTTGCTTCTTGACCTGCATACAGATTTTTCAGGAGACAGGTAAGGTGTTCCAGTATTTCCATCTCTTTAAGAATTTTCCATAGTTTGTTGGTATCCAAAGAGTCAAAGGCTTTAGAGGATTCAATGAAGCAGAAGCAGATGTTTTTCTGGAATTCCCTTGCTTTCTCCACGATCCAAGAAATGTTGGCAATGTGATCTTTGGTTCCTCTGGCATTGGCTATATATATGTGGTGGCATGGATAACAAATGTTGTTCCATATTGTTTCAGCATTTATTATAGGATATATTGAAATATTTTGAACATATTATTTACTTTTGAGTTGAAATTATTTTAATATATTTTTGATAGGAAATCATTCTATTCATTGTGAATGAAATTTATAGTTTTCAAGAGGATATCAATTTATTTTCAAAGCTCAATGACATTTTCAGCAATCACAATAATTACAAATAATAGTTTTCATCCAGAAGTGCTTTCTGTTGAAGGCTACAGTTTCAAACATGTTTTATGTAATTAAGTAATTGCTACATATAAATATAAACATTATATTATGAAAAACATATCTCAGAAACATAAAATATACTTGGCAAAATTAAAGAGGAAAATGATCTCACTTAAAAAAGTACTTTCTTAAAATCAAGAAATTATGAAATAACCTTTGAAAGGTAGAAAAATAAATGTCCCATGCTCTCCTGATTTAAATTATTCATAGATTAATATGTGGGTTACATATCTCCTTCTTTACCAAAACACATAACGTTGAAAATTTCTTTGGGAATACTCTTTTAAGAAACACATCCAGCTACAAGTGACTAGGTTGTGTGTAAACATGGCTTAAATCATGAGGATCCTTATCATTTTCCTAACCAGGAATCTAGGGAACAAACAGTTTAAGGATTAGTTTATATCATTATCAAATTCTTTCTTTAATTCATGTTCTACAGAGGTTTTTTATTTATGAATTTTTGTCTTATGGTCAAATGATGGCCCCTTTAGCTCTATGTATTATGTCCATATTTAAGGAGCAAGAAAGAGACAATGCTAATTTTTGAGAAACTCTCATTATGTTTCTCTTGTGTGTTATTAGCCAAATATTTGTTACACAGCCATACCTGACTGCAAGGAAGTCTGGGAAAGCAAACATATGGCAAAAAAGAAACACACAAATTTGGGCATATTGTTTACCCAAACAAAATAATGACTCAGTTTGTAAAATAAGACAGGGTAAGTAGGAGGAAAAAAAACTCTTGATATGAAGGTCTTTTTTTTTTTTTAATGTCTTTTTATATATTACTCCAGAGCAGTTAGAATGTAGAGAGTATAGATTTTTGAGAGAGTCAATTCTTAGGTAGATTGATTAGAAGTCCGAGGTCCCCGAGGAGGAGAGTGGGATCTGGGGCTCTCAAGGAGGAGATAGGGGTCTGGAATTCTCAACTCAAAGTTGATGATTACACAACAAAACAACTTAGCTTAAACTCTGTACTAAGGATTATATAACAACAATGTATCCTGCTTGAGGACATCTTTCTCCTTGAAAATCTTCTGACTAATCCTGTTGTCTTAAAATATTATGGGAGAAGGTCTGATAAGATCTTTCTATTGTTCGTGCTAAACCTGTCATCTTAAAATGTAAATTGTGGGAGTGGGTCTAGTAAGATCTTTACAACCATGAGACATTCTTTTGATTAATTGTAATAGCCAATTTAAAAAGTATATAGCTCCCTTGCTAAGACTAGCGCATGGGGCGCTCTCCATCCCCCTTCTGATGTCTATGTCAGAAGCGTTCTCTGTCCCTTTTTCACTTTAACAAAACTCTGCTATGCAAAAGCACTTGAGTGATCAAGCCTAGTCCCTGGTCCTGAAGCTAAATCTTTGGAGATCATGAAACTGACACCATAAGGTATCATTTTTAAGTTAAGCTTTTTGTTCTATCAAGAATAATCATCTCTATCATCTTTACCAACAGGGAAAAAAAAGTGGGCCACTGAAAAGTACTTGGGGGTGAAATTAAATTTAAAAACTGTGAGTTGTAAGATATTATGCCAATGGAAAGCTAATTATCTTTTGAATACATATAGTTTTTATTTCAGAAAATAAAAGTTATTTCTATTCAAATTGTTAGTCATGTCCAACTCTTTGTACACCCATGGACAGTAGCCCACCAGGCTCCTCGGTCCATGGAACTTCCCTAGCAAGAATACTGAACTGGGTTGCCTTTCCCTTCTCCAGGGTATCTTCCCAACCCAGGGATCAAACCCAGGTCTCTTGCATTGCAGGTGGATTCCTTACCACCTGAGATACCAGGGAAGTTAGCTCATATCCAAGATACCTTTCAGATGTCTTGAGTTTTTGAAAACATCTTTTCTTTACACCTTATATTACATTACATTGTCCCTCTAAAGATTACAGTAATTAATGAATATGCTTGGCATTCCGTAAGTCAATCAAATTCAGTTGCTTCCTGAAATGAGAGCAATTCATAATTTCCTATTATAATTAAAGTGACATTTTAAATTATTAAAGTAATTTTTAGTATTTATGTTGCTATTGGTATTTTTCAAAACCTAATCTCAATAAGATTTCAGAAAATTGTAACGTAAACTTTTCCAAATGCTGTTTTTTAATTCATGCAGGAAGGATTATATCTAAAACATTCTCTGTGTGTCCCACCCTTTTTAACTTCCACTATCTTGAGAAAAAAAGTAATTGGGAATGAATGAGACAAAGGGTAAAAGGAGAGTAGAATCATGGGAAAGAAGATCAGGGAAAATCCCCCAAAGACATCTCATTAGATAGTTGAAATTATCTGAGGAAAAGAAAATATTCACTTGGATTTTAGTTTTACAGAATGATGGGTGTAGAATGCATTCTAGAAGCCCACTTACATTTTTTCCATCATTCAGGAACATACATAAACCAACTGAGTTGATTGAAACCAATGGGTTCCAATTGGAAAATCTTATTGCAATAAAGTTACAAGTTTCCTTTAGAACATTTAAAATACACACAACAATTTCAATGGTCATTGGTCTTTTGTCTCAAAAGTTTCTTATTTTGAAGTAAATAATTCAACTTCATCCATTTCCTCTCGTCTGGCCTCAAAGGAGATGAAGGACAAAAATTCTATGTAATTGTTCTGAATATTGCTGAAAGGATTGTAATACCTTTCATCCGTATCTTCCAAAAGCAAAATTAACTTTTTACATATTCTATTTCCTAAACCATAGCCTATGCTTGCTATTTATTTTCAAATTTGGAGTTGCCCCAACTCCAACTATCAAGTAATGACTCTTAGAACTCAAGAGAATAGCCAGGAAAATACCTAGAAAAAAGTAAAATCCCATCAAATGTTTCTAAATCTTTTAAAACTTGAGTAAACAAAAGGAGGTTCTTGACATATATAAGACAATTGAAAACTATAATTGAAACCATTCTTTTGCCCTCCTCCCTTATATTTGTAATTTCAAAAGAAAAAATAATTTCACGTGCTTTCTTTGAATTATCCATTCCCCCAAAGTATTCGCATCATAGTTAAAACAAAATAAAACCAAAACCCTAAGCAGATTAGTTTATTATAGTGTGATAGTAAATGTGTATTTTTTGCATTCTAGCATGCTAGCGTGTGCATCTGTACACAGGCATGGACATACAAACCCACATTCTCTTTGCGTTGCATTCCTTCTCTTTTCCACCCCTCCACCATCCCCTCTAACACACAATCTCTCAAGCGTTAAGTTCCCTTACTGAGAATTCCCGAATCAGGCAGAATTTTCCAGGATCCTGAGCTTATTTTATTCAATAAATTTTCCCTTGTTTCTTCTTGTATCAATGTTTATATTACTTTTTCCTTTCTCTTTTGTATTTCTAGCAGATTTCTCTTTTGAAAAACTTTCTTTAGGTTGTTGTGGGGTATATATTCTACTTTTAAGTAAAAGGCTAAAAAAAATTACTATGTTTTGTTATTTGTCTGATTTCTTTAGGAAAGGAAGAGGAGAATGTCTCAGGGGATCAAAAGGAACAAATTGGAATAGAAAAACTGCATATTTAAGACATCAGCTAAGCAGGATTTACTAGAGTCTCTGTGTGTTCTTTCCTATCACAACTAGCTATAATACATTTTACAAAAATAACTAGACAAGGATTTTATCTAGAATATTATTTGAAAACTTTAAAATTGGGGTTTTGTCCATTATCCTTAGAGTCTTTTTTTTTTTTTTTCCCTTTAAGTGTGTTACAAAAATCAACTGAATTAGATAGGGAGGTAGGTAGACACTATGTAATATGAAGATCCTGGGACATATGCCAGAGTGACTGAATCAAAACACTTGTAACATGGCCCAGAGATGCCCAGTGTTTTCCAAGCTCAACAGTTGACTTTAAACCCACATTAGCATGAAAAGCACTGATGTAAAAGACATTGAACTTAAGAAAAATTACTCTCCATATTTCTCATTCTAACTTCAGACTAAATGCCAAAATTTTTAAAGCAGATGCAATTGATTTAAAATTAACATCAAGAGCAAATGTAAATCAGTAAAAAAATTTAACATAAATTCTGAAAGATGAGCCATTTCTCTCCTTTAGCTTATTGTGAAGCCATTGTGAAAGTGAAGGAGAAAAGGAAAGATATACCCATATGAATGCAGACTTCCAAAAAATATCAAGGAGAGATAAGAAAGCCTTCTCCAGCTATCACTGCAAAGAAATAGAGGAAAACAATAGAATGGGAAAGACTAGAGATCTCTTCAAGAAAATTAGAGATACCAAGGGAACATTTCATGCAAAGATGAGCTCAAAAAAGGACAGAAATGGTAGGGACCTAACAGAAGCAGAAGATATTAAAAAGAGGTGGCAAGAATACACAGAAGAATTGTACAAAAAAGATGTTCAGGACCCAGATAATCACAATGGTGTGATCATTCACATTCACCTAGAGCCAGACATCCTGGAATGTGAAGTCAAGTGGGCCTTAGGAAGAATCACTATGAACAAAGCTAGTGGAGGTGATGGAATTCCAGTTGAGTTATTTCAAATCCGAAAAGATGACGCTGTGAAAGTGCTGCACTCATTATGTCAGCAAATTTGGGAAACTCAGCAGTAGCCAGAAGATTCGAAAAGGTCAGTTTTCATTCCAATCCCAAAGAAAGGCAATGCCAAAGAATGCTTACACTACCACACAATTGCACTCATCTCACACACTAGTAAAGTAATGCTCAAAATTCTCCAAGCCAGGCTTCAGCAATACATGAACTGTGAACTTCCAGGTATTCAAGCTGGTTTAGAAAAGGCAGAGGAAAAAGAGATCAAATTGCCAATATCCTCTGGATCATCAAAAAAGCAAGAGAGTTTCAGAAAAACATCTATTTCTGCTTTACTGACTATGCCAAAGCCTTTGACTGTGTGGATCACAATAAACCGTGGAAAATTCTTAAAGAGATGGTAATACCAGACCACCTGACCTGCCTCTTAAGAAACCTGTATGCAGGTCAGGAAGCAACAGTTAGAACTGGACATGGAACAACAGACTGGTTCCAAATAGGGAAAGGAGTACTTCAAGGCTGTATTATTGGCACTTTGCTTATTTAACTTATATGCAGTGTACACCATGAGAAACACTGGGCTGGAAGAAGCACAAGCTGGAATCAAGATTGCTGGGAAAAATATCAATAACCTCAGATATGCAGATGACACCACCCTTTGGCAGAAATTGAAGAACTAAAGAGCCTCTTGATGAAAGTGAAAGAGGAGAGTGAAAAAGTCGGCTTAAAGCTCAACATTCAGAAAACAAAGGTCATGGCATCTGGTCCCATCACTGCATGGCAAATAGATGGGGAAACAGTGGAAACAGTGGCTGACTTTATTTTTCTGGGCTCCAAAATCACTGCAGATGGTGACTGAGCCATGAAATTAAAGGACGTTTACTCCTTGGAAGGAAAGTTATGACCAACCTAGACAGCATATTAAAAAGCAGAGACATTACTTTGTCAACAAAGGTCCGTCTAGTCAAGGCAATGGTTTTTCCAGCAGTCATGTATTGATGTGAGATTTGGACCATAAAGAAAGTCGAGCACTGAATAATTGATGCTTTTGAACTGTGGTGTTGGAGAAGACTCTTTAGAGTCCCTTGGACTGCAAGGAGATCCAACCAGTCCATCCTAAAGGAGATCAGTCCTGGGTGTTCATTGGAAGGACTGAGGTTGAAACTGAAACTCCAGTACTTTGGTCGCCTGAGGCAAAGAGCTGATTCATTGGAAAAGACCCTGATTCTGGGAAAGATTGAGGGCAGGAGGAGAAGGGGCCGACAGAGGATGAGATGGTTGGATGGCATCATCAACTCAATGGACATGAGTTTGGGTAAACTCCGGGAGTTGGTGATGGACAGGGAGGCCTGGTGTGCTGCGGTTCATGGGGTCACAAAGAGTCAGACACGACTGAGCGACTGAACTGAACTGAACTGAACTGAAGTCATCTGTGACTTTTACCACAGGTTGGCAGAGAGATGTCTTTTTACCCTAATGACTATTTTTCAGATCCATATCGCATTACTACTTGGCATATAGCAAAACAGTCTCCTTCAAGCATTGGACTGCTAAGAAGGCCCCAGTATTACATTCTAGGGATGGGTCTCATGGGGCATATGTTGTTGTTGCTGTTGTTCAGGCACACAATCGCATCTGACTCTTTGTGAATCCATGGACTGCAGCATGCCACACTCCCCCGGCCTTCACTATCTCCTGGAGTTTGCTCTAACTCATGTCCATTGTGGGCAGCATGTGTCTTAAATTCTGACAATCTTCACTGATACAGCTCATATGAGTTACATCAATTTGCTGGCTAATTTCTAGTACATGTTAAAATCCAGCGATGCTCTATTGATTTTATTTGCAGTTTTCTTTTCTCCTCACACCAAAGTACCAAATAATGACACTGCCTTATGTTTGTATGGTGCTTAATTCAGTTTTACAAAAACGTTATAATGTCCATTGATCACCTTTGTGATTCAAGAAATACTGTGAGGAAGCCTGAGAGCATAATCAGATTCATGATTACCTGGAGTGAAACAGAAGCTCAAAAAGATAAGTAACATATCTTGCATCTTATATCTTGTGTGTTTCATACTGCTGATTAACTCTCAGGGTTCTTAATTCTAAAAGCAATGCTTTCTCTATCATTATATGTAAGTAACATAATATTAAGTACTATGATACTTGCTTACAGTTTAAATATTTTAAACAAAGCATACATACTTTTATTCCATTATCTTACTTCTTTCACTAACATATTAGCTCCAAGATAGAAGATTTTTTCTTTTCCTGCTTTTTAAAATATCTCTATGCTTAGTGACTAGGCTAGTGAGTGGCAAATAGTAGGTGTTCAATAAATAACTTTGAAAATAAGCACTCTCCCCCCAAATTCTTCTTATCTTTAATTTCTCCAACTCAGAGAAACTTTGATCTTTTTCCCCCTAAGAACAAACCTAAATTAGTTTGACACTAGAATACCATTTATTTGTGAGTTTCCATTAAATTTTTTTATTGCTGTTTTTCTCTGCAGGTTCAACATCAGTTGTCTAAGGAAAATGAATAGATGACTTCTAGGTATGTTCCAAACTTTAGCAACCCGTAATATAAGAAATAACTGGTATCAAAAAATTATGATATAAATTTTTAATTGCAATAATTCCCAACAGTATTCCTGTACACCATAGTTAGAGAAGCTAGAGAAATATATGAGTGATTGCAAACATTTAAAGAGGTCTATAAGGTTGCTGTAGAAATGTTTTAGTTTATTAGAAGATATTTTATTTTTCTCATGCCAAAATAATACCCAGTGATCTCTAATGACTGTCCGCGTTTTGTTGCTATTGTTGTCACTTTGGCCTCTTGTGTTTTGTATTATGTTTGCAAACAATTACACAGGCCTGGGGGAAATAGTTGAGACTTAACAGCCTTCCACGAGCCAGAACCATTAGGGCACAGAACATGTAAATAACAATGTATATCAACATGAAGGAATATAGTATGCAAAGGAGATAAATCTAAAACTGCGAGTGCAGACTGTGACTCCAATCGATATATATATATCAAACATTTCTATCAAATGTACTATCTACCATGGACATGCATTGTTTTGCAGTTTTTATTTTCCCTTTTCATATGGAAAATTTGTATTACTGTGACTTAAAAGTGTGGGGAATACAATGACTTCCAGGTCAATGGGATATTGAAATATTAATATTAAGATATGAATCTACAATTAAAGGTGGGTAGTTTAAGCCTGGTTTGACCTTTATCACTGCTCTGGTGAATTGGATATATGCGAAACTACAGCTCTGAAAGACATCATCAACAACAATAACAAAGTAATGAAAACATTGAATATACATAACACTGTGGTCAACCAGACAACCATATATTTCTAATGAATCACTGTATACGTGTGTATGTACACTGTATCTTTTTGTTTGTGCATACGTGCATTTTTAATGCATGGTCTATCCTGTGAACTTTTCACTCTGTCAAGAAACGATTTTCTTTTTCCACCAACATGTCAGCTCCATTTTCATAAGACTAGCAAATAAGCTTCAGTTTAAGATCAGTTGAGAAACACTGCCATTAAAGCTGGAAGAAGGTTTCTAAAGATCAACTTATAGATTCCTGTTTGTAAATTGTAATGGGACAACTTTCTTAATAGGATTTTCAGAAAATTACAAAGGCTTAGTCCTTTGACAGTTATTTCCTACAATTTGCTGACTCATGCTTGAATAAAAGCTGCATGTGCACCTCTGAATAAAAAACCTTTGACTTACAGTAAAGAGAAGCAAAAGGCAAGGGAAGAAGGGAAAGATATACCCAACTGAATGCAGAGTTCCAAAGACTAGCAAGGGAAAGGAGGTCTTCTTAAATAACAAAGAAGTAGAGGAAAAGAGGCAAAGAAATAGAGGAAAAACAATACAATGGGAAAGACTAAAGATCTCTTCAAGAAAACAGGAGATATCAAGTGACTATTTCATGCAAGGATGGGCATGATAAAGGACAGAAACAGTAAGGACCTAACAGAAGCAGAGGAGATTAAGAAGAGGTGGCAAAAATACACAGAAGAACTATACAAAATAGGTCTTAATGACCCAGATAATCAAGATGGTGTAGTCACTCATCTAGAGTCAGACATCCCGGAGTGTGAAGCCGAGTGGGCCTTAGGAAACATTACTATGAACAAAGCTAGAGGAGGTGATGGAATTTCAGCTGAGCTATTTCAGATCCTAAAAGATGGTGCTGTTAAATTGCTGTACTCAATATGTCAGCAAATATTTCAGCAAATTCCACAGGACTGGAAAAAGTCAGTTTTCATTCCAATTCCAAAGAAGGGCAATGTCAAAGAATGTTCAAACTACCACATAATTGCTCATTTCACTTACTAGCAAAGTAATGCTCAACATTCTTAAAGCTGGGCTTCAGCAGTTTGTGAACCTAGAACTTTCAGACGTATAAGCTGGATTTAGGAAAGGCAGAGGAACCAGAGATCAAATTGGATCACAGAGAAAGAAAGGGAATTCCAGAAAACCATCTATTTTTCTTTCATTGACTATGCTAAAGCCTTGACTGTGTGAATCACAAACACAAATCTAGTTGTTGTCTCTCTATCTATCTATTTATCAATCATCAGGACACTAGCCTGCAGATCAGAGCTGACTCTCCCAGACCGGAAGTCACAAAGCTATTTTATTGCAGAGTTGGATAGATAATTGAGATCTACTTGTGAAATACTTTCCCCATGTATCACAAGTTAATCAGGAAAGCTATAATTCAGACTTTTAAAACACTTGAAGTACACTCAGTACCTCTGTATATAAGAACAAGCAAAGAGTTTTTTGAGTTTTATTGTTGCTAGCTCTGTTATTAGATTAATAAATAATTGCTGCATAATTTGTTTGATATTGGTAACAGTGTTATGATCTACATTACACATTCGGTTCAGTTCAGTTCAGTCTCTCAGTCGTGTTTGACTCTTTGCAACCCTGACCCCATGGACTGCAGCACGCCAGGCCTCCCTGCCCATCACCAACTCCTGGAGTTTACCCAAACTCATGTCCATTGAGTTGGTGATGCCATCTAACCATCTCATCCTCTGTCATCCCCTTCTCCTCCCTCCTTCAATCTTTCCCAGCATCAGAGTCTTGTCAAATGAGTCAGATCTTCGCATCAGGTGGCCAAAGTATTGGAGTTTCAGTTTCAACATCAGTCCTTCCAATGAATATTCAGACTGATTTCTTTAGCATGGACTGGTTGGATCTCCTTGCAGTCCAAGGGACTCTCAAGAGTTTTCTCCAACACCACAGTTCAAAAGCATCAATTCTTTGGCATGCAGCTTTCTTTATAGTCCAACTCTCACATCCATACATGACTACTGGAAAAACCATAGCCTTGACTAGACAGACCTTTGTTGGCAAAGTAATGTCTGTGCTTTTTAATATGTTATCTAGGTTGGTCATAACTTTCCTTTCAAGGAGTAAGTGTCTTTTAATTTCAAGGCTGAAGTCACCATCTGCAGTGATTTTGGAGCCCAGAAAAATAAAGTCAGCCACTGTTTCCCCATCTATTTGCCATGCAGTGATGGGGCCAGATGCCATGAACTTTGTTTTCTGAATGTTGAGCTTTAAGCCAACTTTTTCACTCTCCTCTTTCACTTTCATCAAGAGACTCTTTATTCTTCACTTTCCGCCATGAAGTTGGTGTCATCTGCATATCTGAAGTTACTGATATTATTATTGATATAATCACCATTGTGATTATCTGGGTTGTGAAGATATTTTTTGTACAGTTCTTCACTGTATTTTTGTCACCTCTTCTTAATATCTTCTGAGTCTGTTAGGTCCATACCATTTCTGTTCTTTATTGAGTCCATCTTTGCATGAGATGTTCTAATTTTCTTGGAGAGATCTCTAGTCTTTCCCATTTTATTGTTTTCCTCTCTTTCTTTGCATTGATCACTGAGGAAGGCTTTCTTATCTCTCCTGGCTATTCTTTGGAACACTGCATTCAAATGGGTATATCTTTCCTTTTTTTCTTTGCTTTTCACTTCTCTTCTTTTCACAAGTATTTAAGGCCTCCTCAGACAGCTATTTTGCTTTTTGCATTTCTTTTTTCTTGGGGATGGTCTTGATCCCAGTCTCTTATAAAATGTCATGAACCTCTGTCCATAGTTGATCAGGCACTCTGTCTATCAGATCTAGTCCCTTAAATCTATTTCTCACTTCCACTGTATAATTGTATGGGATTTGATTTAGGTCATACCTGAATGGTCTAGTGGTTTTCCCTAAACTTTCTTCAATTTAAGTCTGAATTTGGCAATAAGGAGTTCATAATCTGAGCCACAGCCAGCTCCCAGTCTTGATTTGCTGACTGTATAGAGATTCTCCGTCTTTAGCTGCAAATAATGTAATCAATCTGATTTTGGTGTTGACTGTTACAACACACTACACATTACTATGAGTAAAATAATTTTGCTGACAATGCAGAGGACAAATAGTCTGACACAATCTTGACTGAAAATCATCAAGATAATCAAGCTTTTAAATGCATTTTTCTAAGTGTTTGCTTTTTTTCCCCCAACAGAATAGCTGTGTTAAATAAATAGTCAAAGGCCATGTGCTACAGGGTGGAGGTGGTATTGGGAAAACATGACATCTTTCCTAGGAGAAGCTAACTCATGTTCAATCACTAGGCCCAGTCAGTGGTTTAAGGGGGTTAAGAAGCATATATATTTTAAGTAGTAAAATTTGACATTTTAAAGAGGGAAAGATGCTTTTACAGAAATCCTTGAAATAACATGAAAGAAATAGTGCTAAGAGGGACAAAGAGAGTGTTGATAGAGCATTTTGATTGAAGTTCTTTCCAAGTGTAAGAGGAAGTTGCCATATTCTAGATAAAAAAGGGAGGATTAAAGTGTGTCTGACTATGTCAGAATAGTAAATTTAGATGGAAAAGTCTTCATGGTCTAAAATGGATGTGTGCCACTGAAGTAGTTAATGGATTAACGTTTGATTTTCCTCAAAATGATCTTAAGCCAAAGTTTCCAAATGAACACCAGGAAATTGGTTTGAGGAAAAACTGAGACACTCATTAGCCCCCCTCCCCTTTTTTTCCTTTTTAAATTTTGTTTCAAGGGTGAATGTTAGATGATATTATTGTCCCATCATGGTTGAAATGCTATGGTAGCTGTTTGAAAAAAAATCAATTATTCACCCCATGTTTTATTAATATAATTATTTAGACAACAAAATAGTTAAAATTAAAAATGAGTTTGTTTCAATAATCTATTCAAACTAACTCAAAAGACAAATATAGACACTGGGACTTTGTAATGATATTATGCAAGGCAGAAAATAATTAACTGTAAAATGGACTCCATCAAAGGGATTTAGTTCCTAAAATGCCTAAAGTCTTGCTTTTGGCACACCCTGAGAATGGCATATTATGAGACAGTATCTTAGATATTTTCACTATGTGTATTTTAAAATACCTGGCCTTTTGGGGAGATAAAAATCATCAAATTTGGGGATCTCAAGTGTATAATTTTTCAATGACACTAGTATTTTTATAAGTTATTTATTATTTATACAATAGTCTAATCTACATAGCTAGAAATGATCCATGGTTTATTTATTTATAGAATAAAGTCATATAATTCCCAGTCCATTTTTCATTGTTATTAGTAGAATATGGGATAAAACATTTTAAACAATATAAAGTTCTATATAAACAAAAGTGTGGTAACTTTCAAGGGAATCAAGTAAAGAGGACATACATTCCATAATGAATTCATAAAATGGCATATTATTTGAATTAATACCTTTTATAAAGAAGTTAAAGCTATTTAAAAAATTTTGTCCATCTACTTCAGACAATATACTCCCCCTTCTTCTATCAATAAAAAGATATTTTCCCTCAAGAGACAATACAAAAATTTTATTCTCTGAATAAAACTATTAGGAATCAATTTAACACAGAGAGGAAAAACAGCCACATGTGGAAACTTTCCTGAAATTAGCCTAGCATTTGAAGTGATTGATAAATATTTCTGTAAAAATCCCACATGAAACATTCTAATCTAAGAGGGCCTTCAGTGAGAACATTTCATCATCTGTAAAGTGATGGGGTTAGATTACAGGATCATTCCCAGGAGTCATTCACATTTGTGCCAAATGCAAAGATAAAAGTAGATATAGGACAAGGGTTCAGAAATAAATTTGCAGGAGGCAGTCACATCAGAGGTGAACACTAAAAGGAAATCTGTTGCAATGTGCAGTTTCAAGGCCAATTTGTGGTGGAGAGCATGGGTACCATGGCTTAAAAGGAACTGGATAAAATGAACAGGCCAGCATGAAACAAGAAAAATGAGCAATGACTGAGTGGGCCCCAGAGAGGAAGGAGCAAGATTACTATAGCTACAGAGCAAGTTATGTAATTGTTGGCACAAGCATTGTTTGTGACCTGTGTCAGAGTGCATGCAAGTAGGGAAGCCCCAGACTTATCCAATAGGGCATATTCTGTGGCTTCTGGGTTGGGGTTTGGCCAAGAGGAGTGTTACAGGCGCCTGTGGTACAGGGTTATACATACTTACCCTTTTTTCATTTCCAATTATAACAGAGTATACTGGAATAACATCAGGTATTTAACCATGTGTTCTATATTTGATATTTCTTAGCTATTAAATTCTGTAACTATTTTTCCTCCAATTTAAAGTTTTGCCAACCTCTTAATAGTGTTCTACAACTATATTAACTATTTCAATCCATCCTGGCATGTGGAAATAATTTATATAAAGATAATGTACGTTCTTACTTATAAATATGGGAGATTAAAAAAAAATAAAACACAGATCCATATCTCAAAACTTCTCTGAAAATTTGTTGACACTCTTTAGAAAACCACAGTCAGATTTTGATGTAGTGAGAAGATTTCAGTTTTGATAAGAATATTACAACTTGTAAACATTATGACTATCTCTCATTTGGAAAACCCTTTTAAAATTCTTTAATAGTAACCACATAAGCCCAATGGATTGATTTTATGTGTGTAGTTTTATCAAATACTGCCACCTTCCAACCATCTGTGATAATATTAAAATTTAAAGATGATAGGTATTTGTATTGGATGATACACTGCACCAGGGATTTGACATGAATTACCTCATTCAATCATGAGAACACTTTCCATGAGGAATGTTGCATCATTATTCCTATTTTATGGAGATGGAAACTGAGTCCTTAAATGTTATGGAGCTAGTCTAAGGTCATATAGCTAAGAAGTCTGTGGGAGTAAAAATTTAAGAGTTTAAATTCAGAGCCTGATAGATTAGCTTCTGTAAATACCATTCCCATCAATTCTCAAGTTTACTAAACTCCACTACTGAGAAAGAAAAAAAAGTTTTAAAGTAGTATGTTCTTGTTTGACTGTAATGATAGATGTGGGTATCTCAATAGATGTCTTTACCTCACATCTGCAATAGAATCCTCTGGATAGCAGAGGAGAAGGGGTTATTAATGTTGGTTTACCTGGTCTGAAATTGTGGCCCTGCTATTTCGATTAGATGTTTGAGGAGATGAGTAGAGAGGGAAGAATAGTGAATGGAGGCCCTGGGAGAGTAGCTTATATTATTGGAGTAGCATATATACAAATTCAGTTAGCATTTGTTAAATACACATAAATGACTTCATGACGCCTTATAATCTGATCACCAGATTTTTGCCAACCTCACTTGAATCAATTCTTTCTTTCCCTTATGCTTCATAATGCCCTACTGAGCAGCGCTGGATACACCGTGAGTCTTCCACATCTTAAAGCCTTTCATCTGTGGTTTCCCTTCTATTTGTGATCCATCTCCTCTTTCCTTGTAAAGCTCACATTTATCACGCCAGCTCAGATGGCACTTTCCTGTGAAAACTGAGTTGTTGTTCAGTCGCCAAGTTGTGCCTGACTCTTTGTGAGCCCATTGACTGCAGCACAACAGACCTCTCTGTCCCTCACCGTCGCCAAGTTTATGTCCATTGCATCAGTGATGCCATTCTGCCATCACATCCTATGTCGCCCTCTTCTCCTTCTGCCCTCAATCTTTCCCACCATCAGGGTCTTTCCCAATGATTCAGCTGTTTGTGAAAACTGGGAAACTTCCCCAAATTGAATTGCTGGTCCTTAGAGGATTCTATTATTATTTCTTCACACTTTCTTGAGCTTGCTACACTGCACTGTGTCTAGTTGACCACAAGTGCTTTCAAGTTAGGGAAAGTGTTACAGTATCTAGCTCTTGGTGCTCCAAGAAGAGCCAGAGAAGAACACAAAGACACATTCTGTTTTAAAAATGAACATGATGACTCATAGCTCACTTCAGTTTACTGGTGAGTGGACAAGCAAGTATAAACCACAGTACTGTTGGGAGAGGCGATCTGCCATGGGCCTGGAGTGTCTTGTGGGTTCTTGCTGGGTATACCAAGAATGTAAGACTATGGCCTTTCCTCATGTGGGCCATTTCTCAGGCTTGCATTTTCAGTGAGGGATGAAGACTATAAGCAGGCTCGTTTGCCATTTGTGATAGAAACAGTGAAGTCCCCAAGTTTAGTATTCCTCAGTCATGACACACACCTATTGTGTATCCAACATTCTTATGGGTCCTCTGCATGACCCTCCTAAGGCCATGGGGAAAGGAGGAGCAAGAAAAACTGACATGAACATGAAGCTGATGTTGCCTGCTGGGCTGTGAGTAATGAAGGTCTTTGCCTCTGACCTAAGAATTTCATGTCTTCTGTCAGTAACCATGAAACAGAAACAGGCTAATTTATCAATTTACATGCAGGTAAAATCCAGGAATTTTCAGACTTGGACAGATACAAGTAACTACGTATTGCACCTTATTTCCTAATTCCTTAACAAAATAAATCAAAATTATTTCAATTTGGCCTTACCTACATGTAGACCCTAAATCACGAATATGAGTACATGTAGTTTTCGGTGATTGGCAGAAAATGCTGTTAGGTAAGTAGAGAAATGAGACAAAGAAGAGATCAACAAATGGTTGTCATATAATGTCAAGGGTCACTGCAGGTGTTGGAGCTTAATCCCACTGGGAAAACTATGAAAGTCAATGAAAAGTGCATACTTCAGAATTATCTCATCTCAGAAACAGGATAATAGACTATTTATATACTAGTTCCCATCAGTCACTGGTTGGGAGCTGCCCTTGTGGGTTGTTAAATACTTGCTATTTCCAGGATGCCTGGCATGTGGGCAGAGTGGTTTCTAGACTTGGAGAAAGCCATCAGGCATAGAAAAATGCAGATACTGGAGTGGGAATCAACTTGTGTCCACTGAAATAGTAAGGTTAAAGGGATGCAGTTGGGGCAGCAAAACATTGACTACAGTGCTGGAAATGACCCTTGTGTAATAAAGAAACCACCCATTAGAGGAGCTCATAGTCTTTAGTCAAAGGCTAAATGTTTTTAGCCTTTGGGGCCATCAGTTTAAAGATCAATGCGTAGAAGTACATGGTCTACATACTGACAAACATATATTCTCCTCCACTACATATATGCATTTTTATTTATTTTAATTTTTCTTACTTCCATCTTATTGTTACATAATATTCTGTTATGAAACCTACTGTGTCACCATGACCCACCACAATGGGTTCAACAGGTGTTGTTGAAAGAAAGAACAGAGTGAAGAAGGTCTATGTGGTAAACAACTTGAAACACATAGGTAAAAAAGATAATTGATTCACGAGGATTAAATAGAAATGTTCAAATATACTTGTTATGATATAAAGGCAGATAATGGAGAAAACAACCTTGCATAAGCCAATTTAATCTGTAACTGAATTAGCTGGTATGCTGCTGCTGCTAAGTCGCTTCAGTTGTGTCCGACTCTCTGCAACCCCTTAGATGGCAGCCCACCAGGTTCCCCCATCCCTGGGATTCTCCAGGCAAGAACACTGGAGTGGGTTGCCATTTCCTTCTCCAATGCATGAAAGTGAAAAGTGAAAGTGAAATCGCTCAGTCCTGTCCGACTCTTAGCTACTCCATGGAGTGCAGCCCACAAGGCTCCTCCATCCATGGGATTTTCCAGGCAAGAGGACTGGAGTGGGTGGTCATTGCCTTCTCTGTAGCTGGTATGACTCAGACCTTATTTTAGAAGGAAGAATGCTGGCCAGCTGAAATGGGAACTTCGAAATTCCTGGGGCATCACTTTTTCCTCAAGAAGAACAATTCACTTATGAATAATTGGGAATTGGATGTCCAGTAAAGCTTTACTATTGCCAGGATTTCCATTCAGAAATAAACATAAATTATTGAGTGACTAAAGGAAAAGGGGTAAAACTAGCATGAATAATACCTACTGTATGTCAAGGGACATGCCACAGAGTTCACATGAATTCACATATTGGCCTCTTCCATGAAATAGTTCTATGAGGTTTCTATTTTACATAGGAAAGGAAACTGAAACGTGTAAGTACACTTTCCCAAGGGAACAGAATAAATAATAGCAGATTAGGGAAGTGCCTGACTCCAAAGTTCTGCCTGAATCTAAAGTCCACGCTATTTCTATACCATCCTTTACTTCCTATGAATCACTATTTCATGTTGGATACAGGTGAAAATGTAGTAGTACTCCAAATCAAATGTTTTCTTCTAATATACATAAACACACACGCACACATACACACAAAATGTACAATAAAATATCAGACTCCATTTTTTGACATTTGACTGTGGATAACTCTCAAGCTCCGCCATATCCTCCTTCCTCAGCCCCACATACGGGCAAGTTGATATATGTTGAGCTGCATCCCGCAGGGCTGCAAACCTTGTATTTGGCCAGTCTCCAGACTGAAAAAAGCCTGAAAACAGCGACAGAGACATTGATGGTTTACTGGATAGAGAATCTTACGTGTCTGACGTAAAAGGGTCCTGGAGCAACACCCCCGCTGTGTGTAGCGGACAGCAGGCGGGGCAGGGCAGCCATATTTGCTACTCTGGAAGAGGAAGTTATCACTCACAGGGAGAATTGACTGTCAGATTAGGTACCAGGGAAATCAATGGCTGGGACACAAGCCTTACCTTCCCTCAGGTTAACAGCCATCATGAGGACAGGGGTCTGTCTCATTAAACTAATAGATGGAGCCTTCTGACTTAAGAATTAGAGTCGTCCCTAGCTGGGGCAGTGGACAAGCATGTTTATGTGAGCAGGGGTGGGTAAAGCATGGGTTGTTTGAACAGGGAATGTACCAAGAGCAAGTGAAAAGCAATATTGAGTGGTCTGGCCATTTAAAAGCAGAAAGATTGAGACCCTGTGCAATATATGGGTCCGCTGGGTGGTTGCACATATGGAGGAAAAGTGCTTACCATGTGACATGCTGAGATAACACCCCTGAAAGTAAATGAGTCACTAAAACCCTGAAAATTGCTTGTGCTGCTGCTGCCTGATTCTCTAACCAAGATCCCAATCCTCAAGGTTATAGAGAAAATACCCATGACATTCCCATGTCACAGCCAAGGGATTAATTCAAACCTGATTGAAGTCCACGGCCCTTAAATCCTATAAAGTACCCACTGGCATGGGAGAGGTCCCTAACTTTTAGGTTCCTAATTTGAAATCTTTGGAGAAAGAAGAAATTTACAAATGTGAGTAGAGAGGAAAATCCCCTCCCCAAAGTACATCCATTAACAATCAAACAAAATAAAGACAAAAGAAAAAACACTTAAATATGGGGAAAAGAAATAAAATATAAAATAGACACCAACAGGGTGACCCATTAGGAAATTCAAAATTTGCTAAAAAGAATTATACTTAAAAAAAAATGAGTGCTGATTTGCTTTTGTTCTATACACAATTTAGGTCTTGAATTAACTTTAACATCTACTGAAATGCACCAATTGGCAAACATTCATGACCATAATCAATACTGGAGCCCAGATTACTGCTCAACCTCAGATCCCACTGCATTTAAATATGGTGTTTCCTATAACCTTTAGAGGAGTTCCTGACCTAAAACAGAAGACAAAAAGATAGGCCTCGCATTAACCACTAGACTACTGGCTTGCCAAAATTCCCCTCATTCATAGTACCTGTTGCTCTAAAACTGCCCATGCTGGGCATCGAGGCTTTTACTCAATAAGTAATGAACTAAATTAATTAAATTTTGACATTAGTAAATAACTTGATAAAACAGAAATCCATGGTTCTTCTCCTCCTCAGTTAAAATAGTTTATACAGACCAGTGTAAATTAAAACAGGACCTTCAAAGACTCTGACACATTATGCAAGACCTATTTAAAGAAAGGACAACGATTCCCACTGTTTCTCTATTTAACAGCACAATTTACACTTTTCTTAAACTTGGAAAGAATAAATGGCACCTAATGGGTCAGTAGCACTAGTGGTAAAGTAGCTGCCTGCCAATGTAGGAGACATAAGAGATGCAGGTTCGATCCCTGGGTCAGGAAGATACCCTGGAGAAATAAATGGCAATTTGCTCCAGTATTTTTGCCTGGAAAATTCCATGGACAGAGGAGCCTGGAGGGTTACAGTCCATAGGGTCACAAAGAGTCAGACACGACTGAGTGACTGAGCGGACACAATGTCGCAGTACCCCAACCTCAATGCCCTGATCCTATACATCAAAGCCTCATATCCAATGTTATTAAAAATCCTGAATCCATCCAGTTACCATCTGGTAAATACTTTGTCATTAGTTATATATTTGGCTAATGTGTTCTGGTCAGTTCCTGTTTCAATAACCTCTAAACTGCACTTTGCTTTCTCCTCTGAAGAGACCAGTGTAGCTTTATCTAGCCATAGGAGTCATAAGGCAACAGCAGGCAAATTCTTAACTGCATACAACTCTCTCCGGGAACACACTTTAGACATTATAATGAAGGCATTCCCTTTCCCTTCCAAGAAGATACACTTGACACACTCACATGGGACATACAAATACAACAGAACTCACAAAGCTATGGCCCCACAAATAGCACAAAGGCTCAAAAGTTGCATTTCTGAAAATTATTAGGTAAACTGAAGCCATTCTGACACTTATTATTGAACCTCTTAGCACTCATAAATTTAAAACAAGCCAAACACCTTTTAGGTACTTTTAGGTTCTGGGGGCAATGCATTTCTCAGTTTCAACTTTTACTTAAGCCTTTTATACTCTTACTTGAAAAATAAGGTGTTCTATTATAAAATGCTCAAAAAATCTGTCAAGATGAGAAGATAGTGGGGATTCTCTTTAGTATCTGCTGGAGACTCCTTCGGGGCTTCTCTGATGGCTCAGACAGTAAAGAGTCTACCTGCAATGCAGAAGAGCCGGGTTTGATCCCTGGGTTGGGAAGATCCCCTGGAGAAGGAAATGGCAACCCACTCTAGTATTCTTGCCTGGAGAATTCCATGGACAGAGTCCACGGAGTCACAAGGATTTGGACATGACTGAATGACTAACACTTCCACTTTTCAGAGATTCCTTCACTGCAAGCACTTTGTCAACCTTCTCCCACGCCTTCTGGAGGCTCTGGGCTGGTGAAGATGGCTATGAGTTGCCTATTGACTTCTGATATAAGAAATTTGCTTCTTTGATTCCACAGTACATTCCATGCAAGTGGCCACTGCTGGTTGCACACTGGGCCTCTCCTAGAGATAGAAGTTCTCACAGGCCTAAGCCTAAGACCCTCAATTCTTAGGTTCCCTTTTGTCTTGGGTTACAGAAACAACACACCACAAGTTTAACGCAACCACAGAGACTTCCTTCTAGAGGATAGAGTCAAAGGCAGGTGCTGTATCTCATCTACAGGAAGACTGCCTCTTCCATCCTCAGCATCTTGAGAGGTGCTATGATTCTACAGGGAAACTCCTTTGTCCTCAATTCCTTGGCCACTGTGTAATCCTTGAATAGAACTGTGTGAACAACAAAGAAAGTTCATACACTTTATGAACAACAGAACTACCATCACACATGATGGAGCTGACTGAAGGCTGCTGCTTTGTATCCTGTTAGCAAGATGTCCTTGATCAAAGATAGGATGCAAATGTCTGCATAGCTGGCTGTACTTTAGGCATACTGTCAGCATTGGATACTATCCAACAACTGTCCCCATCTGCTCATTTTTGCAGACTCTTGGTCACTGCCAGTGGTTTGGCCATTTTCTCTGTTAGTGGCAAAGACAACAATTGTTTATGCAAAGTTGTCTCTTTTTGTTTAAGGAGGTCTGGTGATCTTTTGCTTCATAGATAGGCAAAAAAATAAATCAAAATCACACACATTTCTGCCTATACCGAAGCCATAATACAAGACACCACTGAAAAAACTCTTTACCCCTTCCAGAGTAATAAAGCCTATTACTGATAGTGACTGAAGCACTCATTTCACTTCCAAAGCCCCACAGTACTGAACTCCTGAATAATATATTCAAAACAGCATTCACCTTCCTTACCAGCCTCAGGCTTTTGACCATGTAGATTGTGGGGATGGCTTATTTAAATAAGTTCAAATTCAGTTAGAATACACAGAAGATCTATACAAAATACACAGAGGATAACACAGAGGAACTGTACAAAAAAGATCTTCATGACCCAGATAATCACAATGGTGTGATCATTCACCTAGAGCCAGACATCCTGGAATGTGAAGTCAAGTGGGCCTTAGGAAGCATCACTACAAACAAAGCTAGTGGAGGTGATGGAATTCCAGTTGAGTTATTTCAAATCTGAAAAGATGATGCTGTGAAAGTGCTGCACTCACTATGCCAGCAAATTTGGAAAACTCAGCAATGGCCATGGGACTGGAAAAGGTCAGTTTTCATTCCAATCCCAAAGAAAGGCAATGCCAAAGAATGCTTGAACTACCGCACAATTGCACTCACCTCACAGGCTAGCAAAGTAATGGTCGAAATTCTCCAAGCCAGGCTTCAGCAATTCGTGGACCATGAAGTTCCAGATGTTCAAGCTGGTTTTAGGAAAGGCAGAGGAACCAGAGACAAAATTGCCAACATCTGCTGGATCATCAAAAAAGCAAGAGAGTTCCAGAAAAACATCTATTTCTGCTTTATTGACTATGCCAAAGCCTTTGAGTATGTGGATCACAATAAACTGTGGAAAATTCTGAGAAATGGGAATACCAGACCACCTGATCTGCCTCTTGAGAAACTTGTATGCAGGTCAGGAAGCAACAGTTAGAACTTGACATGGAACAACAGACTGGTTCCAAATAGGGAAAGGAGTATGTCAAGGCTGTATATTGTCACCCTGCTTATTTAACTTATAGAGTACATCATGAGAAAGGCTGGGCTGGAGGAAGTCCAAGGTGGAATCAAGATTGCTAGGATAAATATCAATAACCTCAGATATGCAGATGACACCACCCTTATCAGAAAGTGAAGAAGAACTAAAGAGCCTCTTGATGAAAATGAAAGAGGAGAGTAGAAAAGTTAGCTTAAAGCTCAACATTCAGAAAACTAAGATCATGGCATCCAGTCCCATCACTCATGGCAAATAGATGTGAAAACAATGGCTGACTTTATTTTTGAGAACTCGAAAATCACTGCAGATGGTGATTGCAGCATGAAATTAAAAGATGCTTACTCCTTGGAAGGAAAGTGATGACCAACCTAGACAGCATATTAAAAAACAGAGACATTACTTTGCCAACAAAGGTCTGTCTAGTCAAGGCTATGGTTTTTCCAGGAGTCATGTATGGATGTGAGAGTTGGACCATAAAGAAAGTTGAGTGCTGAATAATTGATGCTTTTGAACTGTGGTGTTGGAGACTCTTGAGAGTCCCTTGGACTTCCAGGAGATCCAAACAGTCCATCCTAAAGGAGATCAGTCCTGGGTGTTCATTGGAAGGACTGATGTTGATGCTGAAACTCCAATACTTTGGCCACCTTATGCGAAGGGCTGACTCATTAGAAAAGACCCTGATGCTGGGAAGGATTGAGGGCAAGAGGAGAAGGGGATGACAGAGGATGAGATGGTTGGATGGCATCACCGACTCGATGGACATGAGTCTGAGTAAACTCCAGGAGTTGGTGATGGACAGGGAGGCCTGGTGTGCTTCAGTCCATGGGGTCACAAAGTGTAGGACACGATTGAGCAACTTAACTGAACTGAATTGAAATTCAGTTAACTGAAATATTACATTGGCCATCAGTCAGATATCAGATGTAATAAAGAGTCAAATTCAGTGTTCAATGTTTGACTGCTGGCAAATATTAAGCCCATGACTTCCTTTGCCCTTCTGCTCTGCATCTGGTCCAGCAGATAAGGAAGTGCTCCCTTCCTTGGTACTAGTGGGAATTCCAGACCACACAAGCCACACTCACACTACCTCGTCCCTCCAGTCTACCACACAAATGCTAAAGACAATCTCTATTCACTGTTGTTTTGAGCTATCCTTGAACTTTGGGAGCCCATTCTACTTTCCCCCAGAAAAACCTCATTGTATGAGTAGTAAGCCTTTTTGTACTATTTTGTAGAGTTTGTGGCATCATCAATCTTGATATCCAAACCAGATTCTGAGTTTGAGGGATCCATCTCGCCTCTGTGGAGTGACCACCACAAAATGCATTTAAGTTCTTTTGGCATAGTAAATCTGTAAAGTAGCAACTTTCTGCATTATTATGTATGACATTGTGTCAATTATATCACTATTACCAGAGAGCTTTAAATCTTTTCTCAAAGTGTCTCTTTTTACATAGAGTATCCAAACTCCAAACTTCCCACTAAAACCCCTTAGAGCATACTTTCCTTGCAGCTAACATACAGTCTCTGATATGGATGGTGAGACCTTATAAAAAGAGAAAAAATACTGCCTCTTTGCAGTTCTTTTCTGTGTGCATTGTATAAAATTTAAGTTTCTAAGCATTTAGAAATTTCCATCTCAGTCAAAGCAGCAATGTTCTAATTGGTTCTTCATTTAGTTTTTCAAGGATAAAACAATCTCCAATGGTTTATTTTCTCAGGTTAAGTTGCTTATCCATAATATATTTAGCCTGAATTTCATGGAAAATTTGTTCATTCAGAACTTATATTTCCAGAGCATTTGCATTTGACTAACTCAATTATACTTTAGGAAAAATTTTCCTAAAGTAAATTTTCTTGTAAATCTTTTTGATCTTTGTTGAGTAAAAATCCTATTTTTATTGATATTTGTGAGCGGTGGCTTTAGTGAAATGTGTCAAGATATTACTCTTTTGATTAAGGTAGTGTGCCTATAAAGATGATGTTTGGGTTGTGAGTGTTAAAAAATTTAATATAATCTGAGCACTATTTTAAGTACACTGCCCTAAGTCAGAGTAGCCTTTTGTAAATAACAACAAAAAACCCAGCTTATTGAGAGTGAATAGGATTATTTTTCAGAAGAGCTTCAAACCTCTAAACAGAACTTGAAGTTAAGGAGAAATACAGTAAGAGAAATAGCTACAGGATTAGTTGTTGAGATCATCAGATGCAGAAAAGAATTGGGTCCTGTGTTCAGGAAAATGACTATAGAGAACCAGCACCGTGTCAGTCAAGTGTATGCTAAAGGTCTCTTTCATATGGTGCCTAGGATCATGCCACTCCAGCGCTGGTGATGCAGGAGGCATGCATTGTCTGACCACCAAGGACAGGCAGGGTGAGAAGCAACCCTTCACAATGAATCTATATCCTTGGTTTCCTGAGACCCACTTTAGGATTTCGATTCCATTTAGTTTGGGGTAATGCTTCCCTGGTAGCTCAACTGGTAAAGAATTTGCCCATAATGTAGGAGACCCCAGTTTGATTCCTGGGTGAGGAAGATCTGCTAGAGAAAGGATAGGCTACCATGTATAGTCGATGGGTTGCAAAGAGTTGGACTCGACTTAGTGACTTTCATTCACTCAGTTTGGGGTAACAGATGCTTGTACTAACAGAATCTGTTCTTTTAAAATCATTATTGATTTTCTCTTTCACCATTTCCTGACTTCCCTCAACAGAGTTGGGTATTTTTTATGGATTCCAGTTTTGGAAACCTACACACATAATTTCATTAAACTAATTGCTATAAATCTGTATTGCTTCCATTGAGTTTTAACCTTTTGAGACTGAAGAATAGGCTATATTCATCTTTAGATTCTTTACCTCTGACATAGAATTTGATATATAAAAGTCTCAATATATTTCTTTGTAGTGTGTCTTATTCAAAACATAAGCAGACTTCTATGAGATTACTGAAAAACTGTTAGCAACACTTCACTTATAACCCACTCCAGAAATTCTGCCTCTGCTCCATGGTGCCGTCTCATACTGTCACTGATCATTCATAGTTTTTCATTTGTCACATTTCACTGCATGTGATATTTTATCATAAGTGAAAGTGAAAGTGTTACTTAATCAGTACTGTTGGACTCTTTGTGACTGCATGGGCAGTAGCCTGTCAGGCTCCTCTGTTCATGGAATTCTCCAGGCAAGAATGCTGAAGTGGATGGCCATTCCCTTCTCCAGGGAATCTTCCTGACTCAGGGATCGAACCCAGGTCTCCTGCATGGCAAGCAGATTCTTCTCCATGTGAGGCACCAGGGATTACTCCCTAAACAATAAGCTCCTCTTTTTTCTGGGTGAGATTGCATCAGATTCGTGTTTGCATTGCACATGCTGTATTGTCATGGGGTATACTCAGTAAATGTCTTGTTTGATATTTTTTTAGAATCTGCTTTTCATATTATTAATTTACAAGTAACTGTCTTGAATAAAAGGTCTAAACACTCGTCTCTTAAGTCTTTGAACAGTCTCTTGCATGCTATAGACATTCAATAAGCATTTGTTGAATGGAGAAAAAAATGTGTTGGTCTAGCAAAGCACTGGAATATTTATAATTTAAAGTAGGGCAAGTATGACCATGAAAGCAGAAATTAATTTCATAGCTCACCCCATGCAGTCTTTCTCCTTTTACAGTCAGGAGGGGTCAATTCAAGGCATAGTTCCCTGACCTTAAGCTTTTCCTATCAAGACTTATACACTAACTTCTCCAGCTCTAGAGGAAATAAAGAAAGTTGTCTGAAGGATGGTCTTAGAGGTCCCTTCACCTGTTTATGTGGAAGCAAAGGGAAAACACCTCCTGCTCTGTACCTGCCCTTGACTCTTGAGGAGAATCCTCATTCTTACCTGTTCAACCTTAGCCTGGAAGTAAACCCACTTGAATGCAGCCTGTTAGGATGTCCTGCAGAGGTGGCCTGACACTTCATTCTAAACTGACTCTCCTGGTTTTGGCATTTGGGGGTGTCTGCGAAGGCTGAAAGGGTCCCTGGTGGCTCAGGCAGTAAAGACAGACCACTTGCCTGGAGAATTCCATGGACAGAGAAGCCTGGCAGGCTACAGACCAAGGAGTCGCAAAGAGTCAGACCCAACTGAGCGACTATGCACACAGGTGCACAAAGCTGAAAATGTAAAGAAACATAAGCCATAATGAAGACGGCGTAACCCACTTTTATATGAGACTGCAGCACTAGCGACTTCTCTTACCCTAGTGACTTCAGGCCTATGGACTGCTAATCTCTTTATTTCCACCTCCTCATAAACTGATGTGAATCTTGCCACTAATCAGAGAGGGCCTACCTTTGAGACATGATAGGTTACTGTAGGGCAAACAATTACTTGTACACATTGCACTTATATAATTCTGCAATCAATCTGGGAAAGACTTTCTCCTTTCCTCCTAGATCAAAGTGTTTCCTGATGGAGATTAAAAATCTCTCTTATCATAGATTTGAAGATAAAGATTTAATGAGTGAAATCTATGAACCAAGGAATTAGACTAGAGCTCTCTTTAACAAAATTAGAGATACCAAGGGAACATTTCATGCAAAGATGGGCACAATAAATTACAGAAACGGTATGGACCTAACAGAAGCAGAAGGTATTAAAAAGAGGTGGCAAGAATACACAGAAGAACTGTACAAAGAGGTCTTCATGACCCAGATAACCATGATGGTATGATCACTGACCTAGAGTCAAACATCCTGGAATGTAAAGTTAAGTGGGCCTTAGGAAGCATCACTATGAACAAAGCTATTGGAAGTGATGGAATTCCAATTGAGCTATTTCAAATCCTAAAAACTGATGCTGTGAAAGTGCTGCACTCCATATGTCAGCAAATTTGGAAAACGCACCAGTGGTCACAGGATTAGAAAAGGTCAGTTTTCATTCCAATTCCAAAGAAAGGCAATGCCAAAGAATGCTCAAACTACTGCACGGTTGCACTCATCTCACACGCGAGTAAACTAATGCTCAAAATTCTCCCGCCAGGCTCCAGCAATACGTGAACCATGAATTTCCAGATGTTCAAGCTGGATTTAGAAAAGGCAGAGGAACCAGAGATCAAATTGCTAACATCCACTGGATCATCAAAAAAGCGAGTGAGTTCTGGCAAAACATCTATTTCTGCTTTACTGACTATGCCAAAGCCTTTGACTGTGTGGATCACGACAAACTGTGGAAAATTCTGAAAGAGATGGGAATACCAGACCACCTGATCTGACTCTTGAGAAATCTGTATTCAGGTCAAGAAGCAACAGTTAGAACTGGACATGGAATAATAGACTGGTTCCAAACTGGGAAAGGAGTAGGTCAAGGCTGTATACTGTCACTCTGCTTATTTAACTTATATGAATCATGTGAAATGTTGGGCTGGATGAACCACAAGCTGGAATCAAGATTGCCAGGAGAAATATTAATAACCTCAGATATGCAGATGACACCACCCTTATTGCAGAATGCAAAGAACTAAAGAGTCTTTTGTTGAAAATGAAAGAGGAGAGTGAAAAACTAGGCTTAAAACTCAACATTCAGAAAGACTAAGATCATGGCCTCTGGTCCTATCACTTCATGGCAAATAGATGGGGAAACAATGGAAACAGTGGCAGACTTTATTTTTGGGGGCTCCAAAATCACTGCAGATGGTGACGATAGCCGTGACATTAAAAGAAACTTGCTCCTTGGAAGAAAAGCTATGACCAACCTAGATAGCATATTAAAAAATAGAGACATTACTTTGTCAATGAAGGACTGTCTAGTCAAAGCTATGGTTTTTCCAGTAGTCATGTATGGATGTGAGAGTTGGACCATAAAGAAAGTTGAGTGCCAAAGAATTGATGTTTTGAACTGTGGTGTTGGAGAAAACTCTTGAGAGTCCCTTGAACTGCAAGGAGATCCAACCAGTCCATGCTAAAGGAAATCAGTCCTGAATGTTCATTAGAAGGACTGATGTTGAAGCTGAAACTCCAATACTTTGGCTACCTGATGCGAAGAACTGACTCATTTGAAAAGATCCTGATGCTGAGAAAGATTGAAGGCAGGAGGAGAAGGGGACGACAGAAGATGAGATGGTTGGATGGCATCACTGTCACAATGGACATGAGTTTGAGCAAGCTCAGGGACTTGATGATGGACAGGGAAGCCTGGTGTGCTTCAGTCCATGGAGTCACAAGGAGTCGGACACGACTGAATGACTGAACTGAATGACCCAAGGGGCAGGCAGATGTTAAGTGCCCTTTCATGGGCAGGGGATGGTTGAGGTTTTTTTTTTTTTTCTTGTTTCTTCTAAAGTAGGAATTTATATCAATAAAATTGTTCATTCAAGTTTAGAAAGAAGGTGTTGAGGGCATAGCAAACAGCAGAGAACATAGAAAAGGAAATACAGAGTAAATTGAGATGGTTTCCAGAAAAAGGAACAGCCAGAGAACGTAAAATCCCCAAACCTAAGGCCATAGTTTAAACCCACTGTAAAACCAAAGCAAATTCGGTGCCATCCAGACTTTAGCTGAGTGACATTGACCGTCTAGGTAGGTAAAGTTAGCTCAAACCTTTATCCTAAATCAGCTATGAAGCCCTGCCCCAATATATCCAAGGATTAAAATGCTCATGGTCATTTCTGACAGATATTTTTGCTTCTGTGAAGCTCATATAGCTTCTGTCACAAGTCTTTGTTTTTGAAGCAATAGCCATTGAACATTTAGGAAGATCAAGATAGTTTTTATGTCAGCAAGGCATAGCACTTAACAATTATCTTAGATGATCCTGTTATAGCTTGTGGCTGATACAACAATCACCTCTTGTACTAGCTTCAGCCTTCTGATATAAGTTCTCCTTTCTTCTCTTTTCTCTTTGTGAAAGCTTAAAAATGCCCCTACCCCTTAAAGATATCCACATTTTAATCCCTGGAGTTGTGAATGTTACCTTACATAGGGTAAAGAAGAAAGCAAAAAAGCCTAGATAAGATTAAATTAAGATCTTGAAATAAAGAAGCATTCTGTCTGAGTGGACTGTGAATTCAAATGCATGAATCCCTGTAGGAGGAAGGCAGAGTGAAATTTTATAGGCAGACATACAGAGGAGAAGGTGATGGGCAGATAGAGTGAAAAGAAATGTAAAGGTGCTGACCTTGAAAACTGCAGTGATGCAGCCACAGGCCAAGGAATGCCGGAAGTTATTTACTGTAAGAAGTGGGGAGAGGCAAGGGATGGATTCTCCACCAGAGCCTCCAGAGGGAGTGCAGCTCTGCCAAACACCTTCGTTTCCATACAGTGACCCTCACTTTGTCCTTCTGGCTTCCAAGATTGTGAGGAATCAGTTTCTGTTGCTTTATGCCCTCAAGTTTGGGTAATTTGTTCCAATTGCCATTGGAAATGAATCCATTCTCAGGCCTGTCGTTTCTTTTTCATAATTTGTTCTTCTCTTCTTTCTTTTATTCCAAGTTTCTTACTGTCTCATTTGCAGAACAGTTAGCTGTCTTTGTGTATACACTGGCTTTCTGGATATTTACCTTGGTTGATCTACCTAGGAAGCAGGTTCAGTGCAGGATGATTGGTTGACCCACTAGTAGTTGTGCAAAAATTCAACCAATTGTTTCAATTATCCATTTTTTCAACCTTAGGCTAGATCACATTTCTAAATGAGAGTTTTCCTGCATAAGCAACTCTACTCTCAACTTAAATACTGGATGAGGGGAGTAGGATGGGGGGCTGGGGAAAATGTAGTTTCATTTGTTAGTTATGGTACATGAAGGACTGATGCTGAAGATGAAACTCCAATATTTTTGCCATCTGCTATGAAGTGCTGACTCATTGGAAAAGACCCTGATGCTGGGAAAGATTGATGTCAGGAGGAGAAGGGGATGGCAGAGGATGAGATGATTGGATGGCATCACTGACTCTATGGACATGAGTTTGAGCAAGCTCTGGGAGTTGGTGATGGACAGGGAAGCCTGGCGTGCTGCACGCCTTGGGGTCGCAAAGAGTTGGATATGACTTAGCAACTGAACAACAACAAAACATAGGGAATCAGGATAACAATTATCTCTGACAACATATAGGTAGGCTTGGGAAAATATTTTGAAGGAACAGAGAAAACAGCCACACATAAGATATTTAAAGCAAAAAATCAAAAGCAGAGGAACAAAGGAAATTTCCTGGATGTTCTGTGGTTAGGATTCATGACTTTCACTGCCCTGGTTTGGGCACAACCCCTAATCAGGGAACTAAAATCCTGCAAGTCACATGACATGGCCAAAAATATCTACAGGCAGAGGTGCAACCCTTCAAGACATTTAATGGAGACATGTAGCTGATGCTGTGAATTTTACAATCCCTCCATCTGAGGATGAATTGAATGAAATCTATACTCACACCATATCATAGCTTTAGACTAGTTGTAATTTTCAGTAATTGGTTGAATTGTTTGTGTATCTTGGTAATACTTATACTGTGGAGTTTTTCAGAATGTGATTCTCAAAAGTATCATAGATACATGTTAAACATGCACATAGACTTCTGGGCATCAACCTAAACCCAGGTCAAACTCTCTGACACAGAGAACTTATGGTTTGTATTTTTAACAAACTAAATTTGAGAAATGCTTATCTTCTGGCATTTTAATATAGTTACTAATTTTTACAGTTATCTGGAACCAATGAATAAGTAAATATTATTTATTAACTGGTAGATGCTATTTCTGTAACTGTGGGTTACACAAAATGTTTCCCATCTTGTTCCACATCCCAGTTGAAGATTCCTGCCATCTACCCTCGGTAGCACACTAACTGGAATAAATTACTGTTTCTCTCCACAAGGAATAGATACATAGTTTGAGATGAGTACTTCTGATATGATCTGCCTGGAGGCCTACCCTTTGAGTAGAGAGGAAAAAAAAGCTTGAGGTTATTTTTTAAGCCATCATAAGAGATATCTGAAAACCACTCAAATGGAGCTGAATTGCCTAAGCTGCTGAGCGTACCAATAGTGTCAAACCTAAAAAAGAATTCGGAAGAAATTAAGAAGAAATACAGTGGAGCCTCTGTATTTGAGGAGGCAGAACCCATAGGTGCAGAGGGTCAAATGGGAAGAGCAGTAAGGAATCTGAGCATCTATAGTTTGCTATGCACTAGAGACCTGGAAGCAGTTTCCTGCAGATACCAAGGGATGATTGTATATTCCAAACTTCCTCTGCTCTTGATTTTTTTTTTTTCCTTTCCTTTCAAAATGCTCAGACTGAAGACCACTGCTTTTAGCTCTCTGGATGACTCCAAAACTCCTGAGGCATAGAGTTAAGACACACAGTAATCTCCAACTAGGTTTGGAGCATCATAGGAGGCAAACAAAGATTTTGAGTTGATGAGTTACTTTTCAGACCAAAATTGCATGACATGATCTGGTATTGTATTTCCAACTCAGGGGAAGAGTGAGTATTTTGTGTCATTCATTATAATACTTCTTTTTCTCAGATTAAAGTTAAGATCAAAAAGACAAATTGTTAGTTCATTTAATTTCCCTGTATAGGGTTTTGGTTTGAAAAGATGATCTATTAAAAGACAGTAGAACAAAAGAATCTGAGGTTTGTTTATCAAACTCCTTGCATTAAAACAGATCTGGTTTTAGCTTTTAAGTAAATATATATATATGATATGGCATATGAATTTGAAATTTTAATGTGTTTACTAATTTTCATAATTTGTGTATGTGTGTGTGTATGTTAGTCACTCAGTCCTGTCTGACTCTTTGCGACCCCATGGACTGTAGCCCACCAGGCTCCCTTGTCCGTGGAATTCTCCAGGCAAGAATACTGGAGTGGGTTGCCATTGCCTTCTCCAGGGGAACTTCCTGACCAGGGATTGAGAACCCTGGTCTCCTGCATTGCGGGCAGATTCTTTACTTTCTGAGCCACCAGGAAATTATCTGAAACTGATTCACAAGTAAATATGAATAAGTAAATATTCACAAGTAAATACTGCCTGTTAGCTAGTAGATGCTACTTTTATAACGGTGGATGTTTTGCAAACTATTCTATTTGAAGAAGAATGGACTTTCAAATCACTACAAATCATCATAAAAATCATCTTTTCTTCCATCACTGCTTATGTGAATTAAAAATTAATATAAATTGAGGGATTCATTAACTTTCAAAATATAACCAATTGCCTCCATTCTACCCCTTGGCAGAAGAAGATCAATTGTTTATAAAAGCTTGAGAGTGTCTTTTACTAAGAGAACTTACCCTCTTATTTCACTGGGGTTTTTAGTACATTAGAGAATAAATCTTGCAGCAACAGCATGTTTTTATGGCAAACTTCTTGTCAGAGAAGGCTTGTTTTGCTTATCATGAGACGTTCAGGAAATTAACACTCTGATGCTCTGAAAGGGTCCTCAGACAGCCCAGATTGAAGAACAGATTGCCTCTGCAATTCCTTCAGCCTTTTGTCACACCTTAATAATTATGCACAATAAGTCCCCAAACGCCTCCTATTGTGTACTGCTCATGATCACAGTACCGAAGAGGAAGCTGATGTGAACAGAATGAATCAGGAGTATTAACTAGATCCCATCTTTTATCAGGTCTTGTGTACCAGTAGATGCATTGAAATGGAAGAGCAGCACTTGAAAGGAGCACTTGAAAAAATGTTCCTAACTTGGCTACTGGAAAGAGAAAAACCATGATGTATGATGGCTGAAGACATTATATACATTTCCATAGTATAAACATAAACAAATGACTTATAATAATCTCTAAGTTGAGAGAGGGCACAGAAAATCTTTATTCTTTACCTCTAAAAATCACAATAAGTTTAAAAAAAATTTTTATCTAGGCCAAAATAGAAAGATAAAGGAAAACTAAAACTCAAAAGTAGTAACTTGATACTTTAATGACTTTCTCTTATGAACATATTAGTGAGGCTCTGTCAAGGAATAATAAAAGAATTATTTGGTTTAAAACATCAGAATTTTCATTTTTATGTAATTTACTTCTAATGTTAGAAATTAAAAATGAGCAATCTTAAAAAATAGAATTCAAATTTATTCTGATAGCATTTATCAGGAGCATTTTTGCTCCCACCCTCTTAGGTATTTATGTTCAGATTCTGTAGCCATTTCTTACTGTTTGTATTTTGGATGTTAACAGAAACTACTGATTAAAATAGTATATATGATATTGGATTTATCTTTATCATAGTTGTTGGTAATGCAAAACTACACATTTACTGAGATGATTATTCAGAAAAATTGGTATGCCAAGTTTCCCTTTAAAAAATTAAAATCATTTTTAGTTTGACAATGTATTCATTTAGCACTTTTTTTTTTCCCCTTTAAATGAATTCAGTGGCTCATAGAAGTGCTGGATTGACAGACTTTTGGAGAGGAGGCTTTTGTTTATTCTTCAAATGAGGACAGAATGGGCAGCAGCAGGGAAAGCTTCCACTTTTAGGCAGGTGGAACTCTCAAAAAAGAAAATTCACACTCCTGTCAATACCATTTAAAGTTCTCACTTACACCAGTTTCACATGCAATAAAGCATTTTGTGGTTGTGACTCACATCTCACTCTCCTTCCCATGCTTAGCTGAAGTTTTCCAGCCAATTTTGGAATTAATATAAATCTACCCATGTCACTGGCTCAGGGTGAGAGCCTGGGAAACCAAAACCACCATTTCTAAACTACAGTAACGCATCATGTTTTTATCTGTGAAATTCATCCTCAGTCTGACTGCAAATGGACTAAAAGAAACTGGAGATATGGAGGTGATCAACAAGAGTCTGGTTTGTTTCATGGGGGTGGACATAGTGGATATCTGTTCAGTCTAAAGACAGTATTTAACTTGATACCTAAAGACTCTTTTCAGATGAATTTCCCCAGTTAGAGATGGATAGCACTTTCTTTGACTAACACTAGCTTTGGCCTGGCTGGGTTAAAATCACAGTATCATATGCAGGATGACCATGGTATCTTGATGTTGAGATTTTTCTTTTAAGTAAAAACCCTGGAAAATGCTGATTAACTGCTTTATCATATCATCTGTCTATAAACTATTATGAGTGAAAATTTGGGAATATTGTAGTTAAATGATTAAAAATTTGGTAACAAGTTTAGGAGTATTTCAGATGCATAAGTACTGAAAATATGCTACATAAATTTTGATGTGGGAGAAAATTGTTTAACTGTTATTAAAATGTAAAAAAGCAAGATCTGGTGAAAATAGCTTTGATAATAGTTGTATAAACTGAAAATATACCTATAAAATAATATAAAGATACAATAAAGTCCCACAGACTACTAGTGTATCATTAACTTATGGAGACAGTAGACAACATGGTAAGTGCACATAACATTAAGTATAAAAATAATGTGTTTCATAATAGGTGTTCTATATTCATCTTCAAGAAAGCATCATAAGGCTAGTTATTTTCATTTCTTAATATGATGGACTATTATATGACCTCTTCTATCCTTTGAAGAAGAAATATCCATTTGACCACTTGACATGATTTAGATAATTTATTTTCTAGAATTTGAAAGTGATCAGCTATAACATCTATGGTCATATAGGTCACAGACACTGACTTGCATGGTGTAACTTATTAATTATTCATCTATTCTTCCTTCTACCACTGATATGTACTCTCTATTTAAACAGAGTGGATTTACAGGTAAATGAAGTCCTCTTTCTGTCTCTAAATGTTATAATAACCATTAACACCAAGTCTGTAACTAGAATATTAAGTAAATGAAGAAACTTCAATTTGAAGTTTGCCCTGATATTCTATATATATAACAGCTTTAGAAGCATTATTTTGGGTAAGTTAAATGGCCCATCGTGAACTTCCAGATGTTAAAGTTGGTTTTAGAAAAGGTAGAGGAACTAGAGATCAATTTGCCAATATCCTCTGGATCACTGAAAAAGCAAGAGAGTTCCAGAAAAACATATATTTCTGCTTTATTGACTATGCCAAAGCCTTTGACTGTGTAAACCACAGTAAACTGTGGAAAATTTTGAAACAGATGGGAATACCAGACCACCTGATTTGCCTCTTGAGAAACCATATGCAGGTCAGGAAGCAACAGTTAGAACTGAACATGGAACAACAGACTGGTTCCAAATAGGGAAAGGAGTATGTCAAGGCTGTATATTGTCACCCTGCTTATTTAACTTATATGCAGAGTACATCATGAGAAAGGCTGGGCTGGAGGAAGTCCAAGGTGGAATCAAGATTGCTAGGAGAAATATCAATAAACTCAGATATGCAGATGACACCACCCTTATGGCAGAAAGTGAAGAACTAAAGAGCCTCTTGATGAAAGAGTGAAAGAGGAGAGTGAAAAAGTTGGCTTAAAGCTCAACATTCAGAAAACTAAGATCATGGCATCTGGTCCCATCACTTCATAGCAAATAGATGGGGAAACAGTGGCTGACTTTATTTTTCTGGGCTCCAAAATCACTGCAGATGGTGATTGCAGCCATGAACTTAAAAGGCGCTTACTCCTTGGAAGGAAAGTTATGACCAACCTAGCCAGCATATTAAAAAGCAGAGACATTACTTTGTCAACAAAGGTCCGTCTAGTCAAGGCTATGGTTTTTCCAGTGGTCATGTATGGATGTGAGCTGGACTATAAAGAAGGCTGAGACCCAAAGAATTGATGCTTTTGAACTGCAGTGTTGAAGAAGACTCTTGAGAGTCCCTTGGATTGCAAGGAGATCCAACCAGTCCATCCTAAAGGAAATCAGTCCTGAGTGTTCATTGGAAGGACTGATGTTGAAGCTGAAACTCCAATAGTTTGGCCACCTGATGTGAACAGCTGACTCATTGGAAAAGACCCTGATGCTGGGAAAGATTGAGGGCAGGAGGAGAAGGGGACGACAGAGGATAAAATGATTGAATGGCATCACCAACTCAATGGGCATGGGTTTTGGGTGGACTCAGGGAGTTGATGATGGACAGGGAGGCCTGGCATGCTGCGGTTCATGGGGTCGCAAAGTCAGACACGACTGAGTGACTGAACTGAACTGAAATGACTCATCAAGACATGATTATTTATAATCGTGTTACCAAAATATGTTTGATAAAGAACATTTTTTTTTCTTAAATATGAGAGGTAGATGTGATTTTTAAATTTTTGATCTCAATGCCAATTATATTTATGTTTCAGGAATTTTCCATGTTAAAGAAGCCTAGTCTGTCTCCATTTGAAATGGGAGAAATTTGAAAATGTCTTGTATTCACTCTCCAGGCCTCATTTACTGTGAACGATGGGCACAGTTCTCACTTAGGTTGTCAAATATATGAAGCTGATGTTTCTTTTGAAGCTAGTGAGACATTGAAGCAGGAACCAGAATGAATTCTTTTGGTGAGACTAGTAACAGGAATGGAAGTTTCCAGAATCAGTAGCATCAGTGGTTAAAATATTGCTATTCAGTGTCCAAAAGAGGTGGGAATAACGGTCCATGCTGTGGAGTCTGTGACTGGAGACAGTAGTATGGTAAAATGTACTTTTATCTTGTATTGAAATACTATAATAGCTATATGAAAGTACTGTACTTTTCTAAGTAATACTTTTTAAAAATAAAAACTAGCATCCTTTAGTATGTGAGAGATTCTATGTGATCAAAGGGAACAGTTAACAGAGTGAAAAGACAATCCAAGTAATGAAAAAAAAGTGTTTGCAAATCATATTCTTGATGAGGGTTTTATAATCAGGATATATAAGGAGCTCCTATAATGCACAACAACAAGATGAGATAACCTGATTTAAAAGTGGACAAAGACCTGGAATAAACAGTTAAGGAAAACATATAAATGGCCAACAAGCCTATGAAAAGGTGCTCAGCATCATTAGGGATCACATTTAAGGAAATGCAAGTAAAAATCACAATTAGTTTTCATCTCGTGCTCTTTAAAATGGCCACTGTCAAAAGAACAGAAAATGAACCCTGGCAGCTATTTGGAGAAATTGTATTGCTTTTACACTGTTGGTATGGATAAAGGATGGTACAGTTGCTGTGGAAAAACCATATGCAGTTTCTTCCAAAAATAAAAAATAGAATTAACATATGATCTAGCAATCCTGCTTCTGGGTATGTATCCAAAAGAATTCAAAGCACAATCCTGAATAAATGTTTGTAGGATTTTTACTTTCATTGCAGTACTTCTCACAATGGCCAAGGGATTGAAGTAACCTAAATACCCATCAGTGATGAATGGGTAGAGAAAATATGATATGTACATACAATGGATATTATTCAGCTTTTTTAAAAAAAGAGATCTTGTCACATGGAAGCATATGACTGAAACCCAAGGATATGCTAAGTGAAATAAGACAGTCTTGAAAGGACAAATGTGTGAGTTGATGTATATGAGGTAACTAAGGTAGTCAAAATCATTGAAACAATGTAGAAATTTGGTTCTCAAGAGCTGTTAGAAGGAAGAAGACAATATTAGTGATTAATAGGTTTAGAGTTACAATTTTGCAAGATAAAAAATTTCTAGAAATCTGTCATACAACAATATTATATAGCTATCATTACTGAACTGTACATTATTCCTATACACTAACAATGAGAATACAGAAAGAAAAATTAATGAAACAATTCCATTCACCATTGCAATAAAAAGATTAAAATACTTAGGAATAAATCTACCTAAAGAAACAAAAGGCCTATATGTAGAAAACTATAAAACACTCATGAAAGAAATCAAAGAGGACACAAATAGATGGAGAAATATACCATGTTCATTGATTGGAAGAATCAATATAGTGAAAATGAGTATACTATCCTAAGCTATCTATAGATTCAATGCAATCCCTATCAAGCTACCAACAGTACTTTTCAGAGGACTAGAACAAATAATTTCACAATTTATGTGGAAATACAAAAAAACCTTGAATAGCCAAAGCAATCTTGAGAAAGAAGAATGGAACTGGAAGAATCAACCTGCCTGGGTTCAGACTATACTACAAAGCCACAGTCATCAAGACAGTATGGTACTGGCACAAAGACAGAAATATAGATAAATGGAACAAAATAGAAAGCCCAGAGATAAATCCACACACCTATGGACACCTTATCTTTGACAAAGGAGGCAAGGATATACAATGGGAAAAGACAATCTCTTTAACAAGTGATGCTGGGAAAACTGGTCAACCACTTGTAAAAGAATGAAAGTAGAACACTTTCTAGCACCATACACTAAAATAAACTCAAAATGGATTAAAGATATAAATGTAAGAACAGAAACTATAAAACTCCTAGAGGAAGACATAGGCAAAACACTCTGACATAAATCACAGCAGGATTCTCAATGACCTACCTCCCAGAGTAATGGAAATAAAAGCAAAAATAAACAAATGGGACCTAATTAAACTTAAAAGCTTTTGCACAATGAAGGAAACTATAAGAAAAGTGTAAAGACAGCCTTCAGAATGGGAGAAAATAATAGCAAATGAAGCAACTGACAAAGAATTAATCTCAAAAATATACAAGCAACACCTACAGCTCAATTCCAGAAAAATAAACAACACAATAAAAAAATGGGCCAAAGAACTAAACAGACATTTCTCCAAAGAAGACATACAGATGGCTAACAAACACATGAAAAGATGCTCAACATTATTCATTATCAGAGAAATGCAAACCAAAACCAAAAAGAGGTACCATCTCATGCTGGTCAGAATGGCTGCTATCAAAAAGCCTACAAACAACAAATGCTGGGGAGGGTGCGGAGAAAAGGGAACCCTCTCACACTGTTGGTGGGAATGCAAACTAGTACAGCCACTATGGAAAACAGTGTGGAGATTGCTTAAAAAACTGGAAGTAGAACTGCCATACGACCCAGCAATCCCACTGCTGGACATACAGAGGAAACCAGAATTGAAAGAGACACATGTACCCCAATATTCACTGCAGCACTGTTTACAGTAGCCAGGACATGGAAGCAATCTAGATGTCCATCGGCAGATGAATGGATAAGAAAGCTGTGGTACATATACACAATGGAATATTACTCAGCTATTAAAAAGAATGCATTTGAATCAGATCTAATGAGGTGGATGAAACTGGAGCCTATTATACAGAGTGAAGTAAGTCAGAAAGAAAAATGCCAATACACTATATTAACACATATATATGGAATTTAGAAAGATGGTAATGATGATCCTGTATACAAGACAGCAAAAGAGACATAGATGTAGAGAACAGTCTTTTGGACTCTGTGGGAGAAGGCAAGGGTGGGATGATTTGAGACTAGCATTGAAACACATACATTATCATATGTGAAATAGATTGCCAGTCCAGGTTTGATGCATGAGACAGAATGCTTGGGCTGGTGCACTGGGATGACCTTGAGAGATGGGATGGGGAGGGAGGTGGGATGTGGGTTCAGGATGGGGAACACATGTACACCCATGGCTGATTCATGTCAATATATGGCAAAATCTACTACGATATTTTAAAGTAATTAGCCTCCAATTAAAATAAATAAATATATTGCGAGGGTGGGATGTTTCGAGAGCACAGCATCAAAACATGTATATTATCTAGGGTGAAACAGATCACCAGCCCAGGCTGGATGCATGAGACAAGTGCTCGGGCCTGGTGCACTGGGAAGACCCAGAGGAATCGGGTGGAGAGGGAGGTGGGAGGGGGGATCGGGATGGGGAATACATGTAAATCCATGGCTGATTCAGTCAATGTATGAAAAAAACCACTATAATATTGTAAAGTAATTAGCCTCCAACTAATAAAAATAAATGGGAAAAAATAAATATAAAAATGTTTAAAATGGTAAATTAATATCCTGTGTTTGTGATTATAATTAGAAATTCAAATTAAAATCATTTTAAAAATTGCCTCTCTTTTTTGTGTCTTAGAATTTATTCTCAAAATGTCAACCCCTACCCCTCAACTCATCTAGTATGGTCAATTCTGATTATGACCAGTTCTCTGCTCTTGAGACTTCTCTCTTTTTATACATGTGACCACGTCAACCTTTGCTCAATCCTGAAAAGAATATTGTTCTCAGCAAAATTCTGTAAAAATTTTCACTACTTACTTTGCTCAAATATTAAAAATTTTGGATGTTTATTTTTTGAATTTGTTATTTTACATTTTGTCGGGTTTTTTTTTTTTTTTTTTTGTGTGTGTACCATTAAGGGCTTCCCTACTGTCTAAGCTGTAAAGAACCCACCTGTAGTGCAGGAGCCACAGGAGACAGGAGTTCGATCCCTGGGTCAGGAAGATCTCCTGGAGAAGAGAATGACAACCCACTTCAGTATTCTTGCCTGGAGAATGCCATAGACGCAGGAGTCTGGCGGGTTATAATCCATGAAGTTGCAAAGAGTCACCTGAAGTGATTAAGCATGCATGCAGGCATGTGCCAGAGAATAATTCTCCCCACATATCAAGAGTTGTTGTTTCTCCCGGTATCTCAGGGATGTCCATAAGCTGTCTGATTTTTTCCTGCCCAAATTTCTGCTAAGCTTATCTGCATTTCCTTTGTACAGTGTTTAACGGTTTTATTGACACATAGTTCATCTATCATACAATTCACCTTTTTAAATTTCTCAGATCAATGGGTTTTAGTATGTTCAGAGAACTGTGTAACCATCATCATAATTTAATTTTAGAACACTGTCATTATCCTAAAAGGAAATCTGCATAGTTGTGGTCATGCAAAGTCCCTGCCCCCATCTCTCCTCCCTCCCCATCCTTGGCACCATTTAAACCACAAATATACTCCATCTCCACAGGTTTGCCTACTCTGGACATTTCATGTAAATGGCATCATGTAATATAAGGTTATTTTTGACTGACTTTTTAGTTCACAAAACATATTCAAGGTTCATTCACATTGTAGCATGTATTGTAGTACACAGAGTTATTGGAGTACAAGAGTCTACTTCAGAATATTTTCATCATCCTAAGAAGAACCTTGTACTTCTTAGTTATTCTTAATTCCTGGCCCTCACTCTGGCTCCTACCATCCACTCATCCACTATTTCTATAAAGTTGCCTATTTTTGATATTTCCTATGTGGTCTTTTGTGATTGGCCTGTTTAACTGGGCATATTTTCAAGGTTCATCCATATGGTAGCATGCATTAGTAATCCATTACTTTTTATTGTCAAATTATATTTCTTTGGATGGATACATCACATTTTATTTATTCATTTATCAGTTGATGGAGTTTTGAGTTGATTTTACTGTTTATAAAAAATAAACGAGCATTCATGCACATGTTTTGTATGGAAATGTTTTTCCATTTTTCTTGGATATATACCTAAGAATTTAATTGTTGAGTCATATGATAACCGTACATTTAACATGTTCAGAAACTCATATTGTTTTCTGATGCAGCAACACAACTTTACATTCTTACCAACAATGTTATAACTTCTCTATTATTTTACCAACACTTGTGATTATCATTTTGATAGTAAACATTCTAGTGTGTGGAAGTGATATCTTACAATAATTTTGATTTGTGTTTCATTATTGAATAGTGATATTGAGCATCTTATCATGGGTTTATTGACTGTTTACATATTGTCTTTGGTGAAATATCTATTCAGATCCTTTGCCCATTTTTTAATTCATTTGTCATTTTGAATTGTTATGAGTTCTTAATGTTTTAGACAGATATATGATTTTTACCCATTTCATTAGTTTGTAGCAAACAGTTTTTAATTTTGAAAAGGTCCAAATAATTTATTTTTTCCTTTGTTGCTTGTGCTTTTGCATTGTATTTAAGATGGCTTGCCCAAATCCAAGGTAGTGAAGACTAATTCTATGTTACTCTTACTCTGTAAATAGTTTTAGCACTTATATTTTGGTCTTGAATTAATTCTTGGTTATAGTATAAGAAAACAATTCAGCTTCATAATTGTTATTTTTTATTCTCAATCCTATTCCATTTATCTATATGTTTATCTTTATGCCAATATCAAACCATCTTGATCACAGTAGCTTTGTAGTAACTTTAGATATCAGAAAACATGGGTTGTCCAAATTTGTTATTACTCAAGACTGCATTGACTATTTTGGATATCCTGAATTTCCATGTACATTTTAAGATAAACTTGTCATTTATGTTTTAAAAAGTAGTGGAATTTTGATATGGTTTGCATTGAATCTAAATCAATTTGAGACTATTAACATCTTACCTATCATAACAAGTCTTTCAATCTACAAAATGGGATGTGTTTCTATTTACTAGGACTTTGTTAGTATATTTCAAAATGTTTTGTAGTTTTCAGAGTATAAGTATTGCACATATTTTGTTAAATTATTTCTTAAACTTTTATTATTTATGCTGCTGTAAGTAGAATTATCTTAGTTTCATTTGATGATTGTCCCTTGCTAGTGTATAGATGTACAACTTGTTTTTGATTATTGATATTAAATCCTGCAAACTTGCCAAAGTAATATGTTAGTTATTTTTTTGTAGATTTCTTTGGATTTTCTACATACAAGATTATATCATTTTCAAAAAAAAGACACTTCCTTCTTTCCAATCTGTGTGTATGTGTGTGTGCATGTATGCAAGTATGTAGTATGTATTTATTACCTTTTTACCTTCTTGGAATCAAGTAAAATATTAAATAGAAGGGCTGAAAATGGACTTATTTGTCTTTTTTTTTTTTTTTTGTCTTAGAAAGCTCTTAGTCTTTCACTAAGGATGACTTTATCTGTCAGTTTTTCATGGGTTCTCCTTACTAGGTTGAATCACTTTCATTATGAATTTTTCAAGTAATTTTATCAAGAAAATGTGTTGGATTTTTAAAGTAATTTGTGTCTATTGAGATGGTTATGTGGTTTTTATCCTTTATTCTGTGAATAAAGTTAGTTTTACATTAATTGACCATTGTATGTAAAACCAAATATTCATTCCTGGGATAAATCCCACCTGGCTGTAAGATATATTGGCCATTTTATAATTTATATGTAATCCTTTTTACATGTTGCTGGACTTAGTTTGCTGGTATTTTCCTGATGTTTTGCATCTGTATTCACAAAAGTTATTGATCTGTAGTTTTCTATTTTCTTTTTTGTGATGTCTCTGTTTGACTTTAGACTCAGGGTGATACTGACCTCATACCATGAGTTGGGAAAGATGAGAGGAGTAATATACAATTATACTGTCTTTTATGATTACCTACATAGTTATGTTTACCAGCACTCTCTTTTTAAGTGTGTGTGGTTTTAAATTACTACCTGATGTTACTTGTTTTCAGCCTGAAATACTTCAGCACTACCCTTATATGTTGAATATGTTAGTTAAAAATTTTTTTAAAGGTGAAAATGTTTTATTTCCACCTTTGTTTTTAAAGTGATTATTTTGGAAAAGTTTGCTGATTTTGATTCCAGGTTGAAACTTTTATTTTTTTCTTTCAATATTTTGAATGTGTAATACCACTGTATCCTGACATCCACTGTTTCTGATGAGAAGTCAGCCTATTCTTTTTGGAGTTCCCTTGTATATGACAAGTCAGTTCTACTTGCTGCTTTCAAGATTTTTTCCTTTGTCCTTGACTTTCAACGTTTTGATCCTGAAATGTCTGCTGTAGAAATTCTTTTATTTATCTTACAAAAATTCATCAAGCTTTTTGGATGCACAGGATGATGTTTTGATTAAATTTAGGACATTCTTGACCACTATTTCTCACAGTATATTTTTCTTGTTCTCTCCCTTCTCCTTCATGTACTTTCTTTGTGAATATATTGCAATGGAATATGGTATGGTATTGCAATGGAATATATGGTATCCTACATTCTTCTGCTTCATTTACCATACTAAAGCCTTTGACTGTGGGTCACAACAAACTGTGGAAAATTCTTAAAGAGATAGGAATACCATACTACCTTACTTGCCTCCTGAGAAAACTTTATGCAGGGTAAGAAGCAACAGTAGGAACTGGACGTAGAACAATGGACTGGTTCCAAATAATGGAAAGGAGTATATCAAGGATATATATTGTTACCCTGCTTATTTAACTTATATGCAGAGTACATCATGCAAAGTGCCAGCTGCTTGAATCACAAGCTTAAATCAAGATTGCCAGAAGAAATATTAACAATCTCAGATATGTAGGTGATACCACTCTAATGACAGAAAGTGAAAAGAAAATAAAGAGCCTCTTGATGAAAGTGAAAGAGAATAGTGAATAGGCTGATTTAAAACTCAACATTCAAAAAACGAAGATCATAGCATCCGGTTCCATCACTTCATGGCAGAATGTGGGGAAAGAGTGGAAATAGTGTCAGATTTCATTTTCCTGGGCTCCAAAATCACTGAGGATGGTGAATGCAGTGACACAATTAAGATGCTTGCTCCTTGGAAGAAAAGCTATGACAAACCTAGACAGCGTATTAAAAAGCAGAGACATTATTTTGTTGACAAAGGTCCATCTAGTCAAAGCTATGGTTTTCCAGTAGTCATGTATGGATGTGAGAGTTGGACCATAAAGAAGGCTGAGCACTGAAGAATTAATGCTTTCAAAATGTGGTACTGGAGAATACTCTCGAAAGTCCCTTGGATTGCAAGGAGATCAAATGATTCAATCCTAAAGGATATCAACCCTGAATATTCACTGGAAGAACTGATATCAAATCTGAAGTTTCAATGCTTTGGCCACCTGATGCAAAGAGCCAACCCATTGGAAAAGACCCTGATAGTGGGAAATATTGAGGACAGGAGAAGGGGGTGACAGAAGATGAGATGGTTGGATGGCATCACCAGATCAATGGACATGAGTTTGAGCAAGCTGCAGGAGAAAGTGAAGGACAGGGAAGCCTGGCATGCTGCAGTTCATGGGGTTACAAATGTCCAACACAACTTAGCAGCTGAACAACCATTCTTCTGAAGTCATGTTCATTTTTCCTTATTCTTTTTTCCTCTCTTTTCTTTGCACTTGATAATATTTATCAATCTATCTTCCAACTCATTGATTTTTGTTTCTGTCAGCTCAAAAATACAGTTGAGTCTCTCTGGTAAGTTCTTTATTTTGTTTACAGTACTTTGGAACAACAAAATTTGTATTTGATTATTTTTGTTTGTATGTTTTTTCAACACTTTCCATCTTTTTGCTGATGTACACTATTGTTATCAGGCCTTCTTTAAATTCTTTAAGCATAGTTATTTTTATTTCTTGATGATACTTATAAAAGCTGTTTTTAAGTTATTGTCTGCTAAGAGTACTATGTACTCTGAAAATCAATTTCTACTGCCTGCATTTTTTTCCTATGTATAGATCAGAGCTTTCTGATCTTTGCATGACTCGGTTTCTTTGTGAAATTGCCTGTTTTAGATAACAGATTGAAACAATTCTGGATCCTGTCTCCTCCACCCACTCCCCAGTCATTGTTTGCTTGTTTTATTTGTGTAGTGACTGGAATGGATTAATTCAGTGAAGTTTTTCTCTCTCACAGTGTGGAGCCTCTGATGTCGCCCTTCAGAGTGCACAGCCTGGAGTACATGCACAGTCTCCTGCTAACCTACAGAAGGATGAATGCAGTTTTATTTGAGCTCCGACTGTCTTTTTACCTGATGTCCCTCTTAAGTTTGGATGTTCTGTCTCCAACAGAATCACATTCATTTAGCCTCCACTAATTGCTAGCTGATTGATATATTCCTTTCAGCAACTCTCTGGAGGCTAAATGCTTCCACAGTCTTATCTAAATAAAACATCAGCTACCCCATTTTCAGACAAAGATTCAAAACTTCTTTCAGGCCAGTCTGAAACTCTTTTAACCCTGGGGATGGATGGTTCTTCTTTTCCAGTTATTTCCTTGGATCTTATTGTTAAGCTTCTGTCTGGTTTACTTGTTGTCATCATGGAGCTCCTTGCTGCAGTAACCATCTCTTCTCAATTGTTATGCACCAAGATCTCCATTGATTTTTTTAACCCTGTTCATGGGTGTAAATGCTCCTCTTGTGTTTCAAATAAAGTCAACCTATTCATAAAAGGCCATAATGCTTTCTGTTCTGATAGAAATTTCATGTCCTCCTGTGCAGAAATTGTGCCACTGCACCTGAGCTGGAGTGCCCTGATATTCTTGATGAGACTGCTCTACCTTAAAACTGAGCTCTGGGGTGATGGTTGTGTGATAACTCTAAACTGTGTTTGCCTGGAATAGAGCTTTGCAATATGAAGCTGGGGTAGGGAGGGGATGGGTAAAGGTCACAGGAAGAAGTCATCACTTTAGACTAGGAGCTGGGAGCAGAGTGAGGGAATCCCATCTTCTCAGTTGCTCCTGCCCAGACTAAAGATGTAGCCACACTAAGCTGATGGAGGAGAGACTTTGAATAAAATGGCACAGACTAAACTTGCATAGATTTTCTTGAAAAAATGTTTATACATTTGCTTTCTGCAAATTCCCAGAGGACAATTTCCAGAGATTTAAAGGGATTTAAAAAAATATTTTCATGAGTTATGGTTGTTTTGCTGGGAAGAGGGTCCAAGAACATCACAGCAGCATCCCACAAGTGTTTCTCCTCCTCTGTACATTCTTACTATCTGGTCATTTTATCTTCTCATATTTCATATTTTCATTTCACTACTTGTACATTTGCTTTTGGAGGGCAGATCCTCTGTTTCTGAGTCATCCATACTCTTTTCAGTGGTTGTTGGTTAAATAAGTATGCCATATTCTACACATCCAATAGTCCAGCTAAACCTCCTTTCATTCAATATTAAATACTTCTCTCTCACTAGCATGTGCGTGTTCCCTGCCCTGGGAACTATGTCTACTCCTCAAATTTATTTCTGGTCTACTTTGACATGTCTCAAAATCCACTGTGGCTCCACAAATAAAAGCAGTGGTTTTAAAACCACTCTATCTCCCAGTTCTGTTGTACTGTCTTGTAATCACTACACACTGTTCAATTATACTGAAGTATGGTCACATGGGGGCTTCCCTCAGGTGGCTCAGGGGTAAAGAATCCGCCTGCCAAAGCAGGAGACCAAGGTTTGATCCCCGAGTTGGGAAAATCCCATGGAGAAGGAAATGGCAACACATTTCCACATTCTTGCCTGGAAACTCCAGTGGACAGAGGAGCCTGGTGGCTTATGCAGTGCACGGGGTCGCAGAAAAGTCAGGCACAGCTTACTTACTGAGTAAGTAACAACAATATGGTGTCCTGAATTTACAAGTGGCAGGTTTAAACAATATCACTGTGCAAGGTGAGAAGTAGATGTGTTATATGCTTTCAATAATATTTGTAATGACAATATAACTAACTTTTATTGAGTACCTACACTATATGTTCAGTTCAGTTACTCAGTTGTGTCCAACTCTTTGCGACCCTACGGACTGTAGCACGCCAGGCCTCCCTGTCCATCATCAACTCCCAGAGTTTACTCAAACTCAGATCCATTGAGTCGGTGATGCCATCCAACCATTTCATCCTCTGTCATCCCCTTCACCTCCTGCCTTCAATCTTTCCCAGCATCAGGGTCTTTTCCAATGAGTCCATTCTTCATATCGGGTGGCCAAAGTATTGAAGCTTTGCCTTCAGCATCAGTCTTTCCAATGAATATTCAGGACTAATTTCCTCTTGAGAAATCTGTGTGCAGGTAAAGAAGCAATAGTTAGAATTGGACATGGAACAAGACACTGGTTCCAAATAGGAAAAGGAGCATGTCAAGGCTGTATATTGTCACTCTGCTTATTTAACTTATATGCAGAGTACATCATGAGAAACACCGGGCTGGATGAAACACAAGGTGGAAACAAGATTCCTGGGAGAAATATCAATAACCTCAGATATGCAGATGACACCATCCTTATGGCAGAAAGTGAAAAAGAACTAAAGAGCCTGATGAAAGTGAAAGAGGAGAGTGAAAAAGTTGGCTTAAAGCTCAACATTCAGAAAACTAAGATCATGGTATCCAGTCCCATCACTTCATGGCAAATAGATGGGGAAACAGTGGAAACAGTGGCAGATTTTATTTTTGGGGGGGGGCTCCAAAATCACTTCAGATGGTGATTGCAGCTATGAAATTAAAAGACACTTACTCCTTGGAAGAAAATTTATGACCAACCTAGACAGCATATTAAAAAGCAGAGACATTCCTTGCCAACAAAGGTCCGTCTAGTTAAGGCTATGGTTTTTCCAGTGGTCATGTATGGATATGAGAGTTGGACTATAAAGAAAGCTGAGAGATGAAGAATTGATGCTTTTGAACTGTGCTGTTGGAGAAGACTTTTGAGAGTCCCTTGGACTGCAAGGAGATCCAACCAGTCCATCCTAAAGGAAATCAGTCCTGAATATTCATTGGAAGGACTGATGCTGAAGCTGAAACTCCAATAATTTGGCCACCTGATATGAAGAACTGACTCATTTGAAAAGACCCTGATGCTGGGAAAGATTGAAGGCAGGAGGAGAAGGGGATGACACAGGATGAGATGGTTGGATGGCATCACCGACTCAATGGACATGAGTTTTGGTAAACTCTGGGAGTTGGTGATGGACAGGGAAGCCTGGCATGCTGCAGTCCACAGGGTGGCAAAGAGTTGGACACAACTACGTGACTGAAGTGAACTGAATTTGCTTTAGTATTGACTGGTTTGATCTCCTTGCAGTCCAAGAGATTCTCAAGAATCTTCTCCAAAACCACAGTTCAAAAGCATTAATTTTTGGCACTCAGCTTTCTTTATGGTACAAATCTCACATCCATACATGACTACTGGATAAACCATAGCTTTGACTAGATGGTTTTTTGCTGGCACAATAATGTCTCTGCTTTTTAATATGCTGTCTCAGTTGGTCATAGCTTTTCTTCCAAGGAGCAAGAATCTTAAACTTAAGAAAGTAAGGAAAACTGCTAGACCATTCAGATATGACCGAAATCAAATCCCTTATGATTATACAGTGGAAGTGACAAATAGATTGAAGGGATTAGACCTGATAGACTGAGTGTCTGAAAAACTATGGATGGAGGTTTGTGACATTGTTCAGAAGGCTGTGATCAAAACCATATCCAAGAAAAAAAAATGCAAAAAGTCAAACGGTTGACTGAGGAGACTTTATAAATAGTTGAGAAAAGAAGAGAAGCTAAAGCAAAGGAGAAAAGGAAAGATATACCCAACTGAATGCATAGTTCCAAACAGTAGCAAAGAGGGATAAGAAAGCCTTCCTCACTGGTCAATGCAAAGAAATAAAGCAAAACAATACAATGGGAATGACTAGAGATCTCTTCAAGAAAATTAGAGATACCAAGGGAACATTTCATGTAAAGATGGGCTCAATAAAAGGCAGAAACAGTCTGGACCTAACAGAAGCAGATGATATTAAAAAAAGGTGGCAAAAATACACAGAACTATACAAAAAAGATCTTTTATGACCCAGATAACCTCGGTGGTGTGATTAATCACCCACAGCCATACATCCTGAAGTCTGAAGTCTAGTGGGCCTTGGGAATTAACACTATGAACAAAGCTAGTGAAGGTGATAGAATTCCAGCTGAGCTATTTCAAGTCCTAAAAGATGATGCTGTAAAAGTGTTGCACTCAGTATGTCAGCAAATTTGGAAGACTCAGCAGTGGCCACAGGATTGGAAAAGGTCAGTTTTCATTCCAATCCCAAAGAATGGCAATGCCAAAGAATATTCAGACTCCTGCACAATTGCTCTCATCTCACAACATAGCAAACTGATGCTCAAAATTCTCCAAATGAGGTTTCAGCAGTACATGAGCCAAGAACTTCAAGATGTTCAAGCTGGATTTACAAAAGGCAAAGGAACCAGCGATCAAATTGCCAACATCCATTGGGTCATCAAAAAAGCAAAATTCCAGCAAAACATCTACTGCTTTATTGACTATGCCAAAGTCTTTGACTGTGTGGATCACAACAAACTGTGGGAAATTCTTAGAGATGGGAACATCAGACCACTTTACCTGCTTCTTGAGAAATCTGTATGCAGGTCAAGAAACAATAGTTATGCAGGCAACTTAAGCTATTGCAAGTATTCTGATCAAGTGCTTTGGTCCAAATGCATAATTTTTTACTTCCTCACAATAATTCATTTATAGTCATTTACTTAGAAAAAATAAAAAGCAGATAATAGGTATTTATTAATGGTATTCTCTGTTAAATATGGCAGCAAGGTAAAGTTGTCATTTCTTTCAGTCTCCTTTTCCCCCAAAATCAACTATGCTCCTGATCTCAATACTTTCTCTTTCATTAGATACACAGGGACCATGCTACATGGTTTACAGTAAGTAACCATTATGATCTGAAATGCCAAAGCTAACATCATATTTCTTAGCTCTAATATCATTAGACAGTCATATTTTTTGGCTGTGACAGCAGGGCTATGACAGATGACACTTTGAGAGTGTTGGGGGAGAAAGCTCATATAGCACTTAATCAAATGGTTGCAATGTCTAAAAGGATTAAAGTCAAACAGGCTATGACTCATAAAATTACATTTTTGATTATTATCTTAAAACTGACAATGAAATACTGTCCATCTTAAATGTGTGTGTGTTTTCTATTCTTTTTCAGAAATAATTCCACAGGACAAAAACCAATATGCTTTCTTCAGAGAGCTTACACATACAATATGTAGACATGTATGTATATATTTATGTATTTTTTATGCTTCCTGAATACCTTACATAGTTATCTTCATGCTTATTCTTATACTTTGATTGTTTTTTGTAGTTATAATCACTCTTACTTTTCTTTTTTTTACTGTTTTATAATCTATGTCCTTGCTTAACTGATCGTCAGTTCTTACTATATATTTGTTTTTCCTATTGGAATTTTCCCTTTCCTATAGATTATTACTTTTCTGTATGAAGAGATTCTTCAGCATTTCTTTTAGGGTAAACTTAGAACTTTTGAATTCTTTTAGTTGTTGCTATTCTGTGTGTGTGTGTTAGTCAGTCAGTCGTGTCCGACTCTCTGTGACCCCATAGACAGCAGCCCACCAGGCTCCTCTGTCCATGGAATTCTCTAGGCAAGAATACTGGAGTGGGTTGCCATTTCCTTCTCCAATGTGAATTTCAGTAGTAGTAGTTTAGTCGCTAAGTCATGTCTGACTCTTGCAACCCCACAGACTGTAGTCAGCCAGGTTCCTCTGTTCATGGGATTCTCCAGGCAAGAATACTGGAGTGGGTTGCCATTTCCTTCTCCCGTTTTTATTTTTCCTTCTGTTCTACATCATAATCTTGCTGGGTAGAGTACCCTAGGTTACAGGCTTTTCCCTTTCAGGACTTTAAATATCAATATATCATGCCATTCCCTTCTCGCAGGCAAAGTTTCTGCAGAGCAGTAAGCGGATAGCTTTCTGGGGGTTCCCAGTAAAAGGCTCTTTGCTTTTCCCTTTCTGCCTTTAGAATCCTCTTTAACTTTTGCCATTTTATGATATGTCTAATATGGATCTGTTTGGTTTCATCTTATTTGGAACGCTGGTCTTTCTGTACTCTGTCTCTTTTTTTCTTTAGGTTTGGGGAGTTTTTAGGCATAATTTCTTCAAATACACTTCAGATTTATTTTCTGTCATTTGTCCTGGTGATACATTTCCATGACTCCCCCTTGCAATCATCCCATCTCATTCTCCCACTAACATTTTGTGAGAAAACTTAGCAACAAAACCAGTAAGATCCATTATCAATATTTTATCTAACAAAAATTTTATTTTTTAATTCCAGTTCTCTCTTACAACTTGCTGCTTTGACTCACTAACCATGGGATAGTTAGTTATATCTTCTATTCTTTAGTAATCCTATTCTTCAACTTTATTTACATTTTATTCTTTAAATCAAATTAGATCATGGTGTTGAGAAATAATGCTGAAGCCAGGAGTTGCCTTTCCTTTGCTTTAAGTCAGGTGAGTAGCTGCCTTCCTCACATGTGCAAAATGAAAATGTGTTTCAAAACATTGTCCAACATAAATGCTCAGGGCTTGAAAGTTATCAAATTTTTGAGAGCTCTCTGTGGTATAAGACAGAGTGCTTTCCTCACTTTTCCTAAAGACACAATTTACTAATCTAGACATATTCACTAAAGCATTAACGGATAAATTTCTTGGAGAAAATAGTTACAGTGAAACACTGAATTACGTATTATGAAGGAATAATAACATTCAAAATTGAAGAAGAAGTATGTTTTTAATGTTCTAAGGAAAAAGTTAAAGATGTATCAATCCAGTGAATGTTGGACATAGTGTGATATAATCAGTTAAAAACGGACAAGGGATTGGGTAGAGAGGGAGGTGGGAGGGGAGATCGGGATGGGGAACACATGTAAACCCATGGCTGATTCATGTCAATGTATGACAAAAACCACTACAATATTGTAAAGTAATTAGCCTCCAACTAATAAATGAAAAAAACAAAACAAAACAAAACAAAAAAACGGACAAGCAAGCCAAAGTTTTCCCAAACCAAATGGTAGTTATGTTTCCTTACTTTCTCCATTATTCTTCCAGCAACTTAATGGATGTCACACCACTTACCATAAATTCAAATTTTATTAAATCTTTAGTGGTTACAGGAGTAAGTAAAGTGACAATGTTCAATTACTATTAACTAGAAAATACATATGATACTCTACCAATGGAAAAACAAATGCTTAGTCAAAAAATTAGAATTAGAAATGTTCATTATAGTGTATCTTTTGAATTCTGTAGATGCTAATATTTTTATATATCTGATTGGGGTCAAGTTATATTTATCAATACTAGTTATCACAATAAAACATTATAACAAAAATATCAAAGGAGAACTATTCCAAATATTAGCAGCTTACATTAATAGGATTATATTATATTCGGTCTTCTTTACATAAAAATCTTTAGACACTATGTCAGTGTCAACAACTGCAGTCACTGAATGTTATCACAACTTTATGACACCTGTTTAAATATGTGATTCTACATTTTATACTTCAGCTTAAATTCATATTTGCTTCAATTAGAACCTATGAATATGATTTAAATTAACAAAGTGATAAGAGGGCAAGACATAATTAGAAATATTTTTATTATTGAAAAAGAAAACTTTCAAAGTGAAATCATATCTATTTACAGCTTTCTTGTTTGTTCCAGTTCATTTTCATCAACTAAATGGCTCTCTTTAATCTAATTCATATCATATCATTCATATCATCAACTTAACATCCAGTTTTGTATGATGTTAAAACATATCTAGAGCAAATAAATCATTTTTAACTAAAACTAAAATTCTTGCTTATAATTTTAACAACAGAAACATATTAAAACATATGCAACTGTTCCATATTTTATTGTGCTTATTATTACATTATGGATTATACTAAAATAGCAAAATATTATTAAATTAACCTGTGTTAAAAAGTACATTTTACATTTTGGGACTTTTTTCCCCATGGTTTGAGCAGAATATTTCTAAATTGTTTTATATTGCCACCAATGTCCTGAATTCTCAAAAACAGTGAAAAAACTGTAAAAAGATTAATAGAGGAGAAACAAGATACTATCAAACATGAATTCTTTTCAGTTTTGGAAGGAAATCTTATTTTGAATTTTTGTCATGACACCAAAAAAGCAGGCAGGTCTCTTAAGTCCCATGATTTAGGAAAACCTTCTTGGAATGAGTGTTCTTTGGTTATGCTGTTCATTCCCTCAGTGGTGGATTCTGAAGCCAGTGGTTTAATTGTGTCGATGACTAACTTTCATTGTGCAAAGAACTTAATTACATACTGTGGTTCAGTTTCTATTTTGCCAGGCAGCCGTTCAGCCATAAAAGAATGCTGTAGAAGTAAGTGGTAAAATGCAAAAGAAATTGAAAGCACATGATTGTAGTCAAAAAGCAAATAAGTAGCTTTCAAAGAAAAGCCTGAATACTTTAACTGGGAGCTGGATCGTACTCCTAAAACAAAGAAAGCAGTTGGCAGCCAACAAGAAATATTTTGTAATTTCACTTACTGTTCAAAATTATAAAATCATTTGAACTTACTTTTGCACTCTGTTTACTAGTCAATTAATGGAATTCATCAAGTGAAACAAAATTATTTTTTAACATCATAAAATTTTTTTAAAGAATAATATTGTCCTTTGGAGGTATATGGTTATTTTCTATCTCCTGTCTTGAGAGATAATTGCTTCAATTTTAAATATATGATAGTGATTCCTTCAGGACTAACAGGACAGCTTTGCAATAATCCCCAGTTATTAAGGCAGTCAGGGTTTAAAGATTTGGATAGCTTCTAAAGCTTTATATTGTTTACCTGTTGCTTTGAGTCGAGCTTGTAATATCAAGACACAATGTTGAAAACATTAGATGTCTGTCTGAAAAAGTACTGGCTTCGAACTGTTAACTCTGAAATATATTTGAGTGATAATACTTAGTTTGAGTAGAATATTTTAATCTGAGTATGATCTATGCTTCCTGGTTAAAGTAGACCTGAGGGCAGGGGAGACAATGCACCCTGCATCTACAATTATTTTATGTCACTCCTTATATTTAGTTTTAGTAAAAAAAAAAAAAAAAGTAGTTTATTACAACTGCATTTCAAGAATTTTACTTTAGCATTTAACACTAACCATCTAAATTTGTGTTAATTCATAGTTTGGGGGGACTTAAGAAATCTTTTAGTTCATTTTTATACTGTCATTTCGTCCTCAATTTAAAGCATGTTGAAATTTAGCAAACACAGATGCTAAATAATAAATTCCCTGGGATTGTCAGTTGGTCTGAATTGGGAAAGGACAGAGGAAGCATTCGTGAAGTATATGCAATAGAGCGTGAAGAGTACTGGTATTGACTTTGCAATCTGAACGGCCTAACTTGTGAATTCTTATTCTGCTCTTTACTGACACTGTTATCTTGGATAGGACAATGCCTCTACATTTTCATTTCTTCATGTGACAACTTAAGATGTGTTATGCAGGGCTGATGTGAGCTTTACATAAGACAATATGTATACAGTGCTTCACACATAGTAAATGCTTAGTATCCTTATAGTGAACTGGTTCCAGCCGTGGGCTGTGTCCTGCAATGCTGCCAGTGACCTTTCTCATGAAGCATCTTAGGCAGGAAAGCCTTGCTAATGACCATGAAAATAATACACTTACATTCTTGATTCGGAGGAATCAGGGAACTTCTGGACCCTGAAATCACATTTTCTGTTGTTTAGGAATTCACACATTTAGCTATTGAGTGTGAGATTTTTGTGTGAGTGTAACATTGATATATAATCTCAAGGATCAACTTTATTACATGTTTTCTCTATAAAGTTAAGCAAGCTCTTAAAGTGGATTGGCAAAATATTGCCTGTTGCTTTTACTAGATTTTCTCTGGAGGTGAAGTGGCAAGTGAAGGCTGATATTTAAAAACTAGTGAGTTAAAGACTGTTCAAAGAAGGCTAATGTGTATAAATTATAGTATTAGAGTACTGGTACTGGTACTGAGTGAAATAACCTCTTTTATCTCCATATGCACATAGGACTGAGGTTCACAAATTTAAAAGAAATCAGAAAAAAATGAAAATGGGACTTCCTTGGGCTTCCCTGGTAGTTTAACTGGTAAAGAATCTGCCTGCAATGCGAGAGACCTGGGTTCCATACCCGGGTTGGGAAGATCCCCTGGAGAAGGGAACAGCTACCCACTCCAGTATTCTGGCCTGGAGAGCTCCATGGGCTGTGTAGTCAATGGGGTCACAAAGAGTGCAATGCAACTGAGTGACTTTCACTTTCACTTGGTGGCCCAATGCTAAAGACTCTGCCTGCCGATGCAGGGGACACAGGTTGAATCCCTGGTCCAGGAAGATCCCACATGCCACGGGGCAAACTAAGCCCGTGGGCTACAACTACCAAGCCCACATATCACCACTACTGAAGCCCCCAGAGTGTTTCAAGCAGAGAAGCCAACACAGTGAGAGGCCCACACACCGCAATTAGAAAGGAGTCTCTGCTCACTGCACCTTGAGACAGCCCAGGTGCAGCCACAGAGACTCAGCATGGCTATAAATAAGTAAATGAATAAATGAGTTAACCCCCTCCCCCCAACAACAACAACAAAAATCAAAATGGCATAAAAAAGCATTTTGTTAACCACCTAAGCATTGGAAAAATAAGAAATTATAATTTTTTGTTTGGTGATGATAAAAGAGGTGTGGATATTAATATGGATAAGAAGGATTCTAATATTTGTTTATTACTCAGTACTTGGTCAAATGGGCTTCCCTGGTACCTCAGCTGGGAAAGAATCCGCCTGCAAAGCAGGACACCCAGGTTTGATTCCTGGGTTGGGAAGATCCACTGGAGAAGGGATAGGCTACCCACTCCAGTATTCTTGGGCTTCCATAGTGGCTCAGCTGGTAACAAATCTGCCTGTAATGTGGGAGACTGGGGATCAATCCCTGGATTGGGAAGATCCCCTGGAGGAGGGGATGGCAACCCACTCCAGTAGTTTTGCTTGGAGAACCCCATGAACAGGAAAGCCTGGTGGGCTGCATATAGTCTATGGGGTCACAGAGAGTTGTACACAGCTGAGTGATTAAGCGCAGCAGAACATTTGGTCAAATGGTGCAAATGGCATATTTTAACTTGAGTAACTTAGATCATTAATGTGGAGTAAATTTGCTAAAAGTAAAGGAGATCTACAATCAAGAAAGTTCCCTAAGGATGATAAAGGAGTTTTCCTTAACTGCTTCAAAAATCACAGGATATAAAATTTAAGATTCTGGGGATAGGATAAATAATTTCAACTAAATCTTTGATTTTTAACTATGAAACCTTAGAGTTTTTAAGATATCATCTTTCTGTCACTTATGTTTAAATTATAATACAGCTAGAAACAAATAGGTGGATTTCATGTTTATTATATAAAAAACATCATAATTTCATGACAATTTAAAGGGAGTAAAAAGAACACATTGATTTATTTAAAAATTCATCTTAGATATACAGTAAGATATATACCCTTAGCAAACTGTTCATTTATAGATAGAAAGATAGATATCCTCCAAAAGATTTTATAGAAGAATGTGAAATTTGCTCCTGAAATAAAAAGAGAACAAAAATAGACCAGACTTGTTTACTCTAATAGAGTTCTAAATTGTTATTAAAGATACACATCAGAAGGAAATTCTCCAGGGAAAACTTGCTGATGTCATCATCTAATCATATAATCAGTATAAGCAGGTCAAGAAAATACTCAAGATACTTGCCCTCTAGAAAGTCTGACCTAGAAGAATCCTTTTTTATTTTCTCTTATCTTAGAGGGTAATAACTTAGAGTTGGAAACACATCATCACTGAGCATATAAAATGGAAATTGAGAATGAATGAACAAGTAAATGTTACAGACCTAATATCACTAGATGAAAGGCCCTTAAGATAAATGACTTTGGCTTCTTTAATCCACTATGAATAATTCCAGTTGAGGTCTTAGCTTAGCTATTAAGGATTTTGTAGCACTGATAATAAATGAATATAAACAAATGTGATGAAACAACAAAAAGTTTTAAGTACTTTTTTCTACTTTCCTTCAAAAATCTTCTTCATTTCCCTATTTAATCAACCTTGAATTACTAAAGAAAATCAGTAAGTCATCAGAGAATTGCTTTAAATGCTTACACCATAGGAAGAAAAATTGGTCTCCAGTCTTCCTCAAGAATGCATTATTAAAAAGTCTGTAAGATGTGTTTCAAATATATACCCACACAGCCAGACAACCACTGCCACCACAAAGAAACTAAATGATCCAAAAGTGACTTGAACAGAGAGTTTTGTGCATCCTGCAGAAAGCTAAGGCTTTTCAACATATTTGTGGCTTCATTGCAGGAAGCAGACTCTTATTTGTTGATGAAGCTATTATGTATTTATGAAGTATTGCTCTTTCACCGAGGCCATGCACTATTTTTTTAAGTGTTGGTTAAAATACAACATATTTAAATTCTTCATCAAAAAGCGGAAAACCAAAGAATGAGATCAATCTCCCACCCAGTTTTTTAGCAAAATTTGCCACCTCCAAGATCAGAGGACAATATGTTTCCATTTATAATTTCTGCAAGCTTAAAACTTGGCTGTGAAAAGCCAAGTCTCTTTAAACTGATGGAATTTGGTGTGGAAACCATAGAATTGTCTGTATTTAAAAAAGAATAGCTTCAAATACTTTAGTTGCTTCTGTGGAACCGAAACACCAAAATTCCAAGTTTCTTATAATCATATTTCTGTTCTTCTAAATTAAATATGTAATCTGACTATAATACTGAAAATGAAGACAAATGTTTTTTAACTGTTTTTACATTATGCCTAATAGCCTAGAGAGGAATAATTTTCATCTTTTTTCTATTAAAAGATCTGACATATTATATAAAGAGATGATTTTCAACTGGATAGAAAATGTAGACTAATAGTACTTCAACTTATAGACTCTACTTTGTAATTTGATATATTAAGACCCCATGGACTATACAGTCCATGGAATTCTCTAGGCCAGGATATGGGAGTGGGTAGATTTTCCCTTCTCCAGGGAATCTTCCCAACCTAGGGATCGAACTCAGGTCTCCCACATTGTAGGCGGATTCTTTACCAGCAGAGCCAACCAAGGAAGCCCAATTAAAACATAGACTTACACAGTCTTCATTATAATATAAACATATATATCTATGTAATTATATGATCAGAACTGATATTTGTGGGTCTGTATGTGAATATGGGCATACAGACATTTACAATGTAGTTAGTACTGGACAAATTGCACTATAGACTGTATTTGTGTAGTTTTTTCTTACCAGTAATTCTTACACATGGGAAAATTGCATTTTACCACTTTCCCAAAGTTGGGTATAGCCTTGGACTTCACTTTGTCAATAAAATATGCCTTTAAGGACTTGTACACAATTTTCTGCTTTTTCTTTCCCTATTGCCCAGATCTAAGCAGCCAAATGTTTAAGATAGAACAGTTACAGAATACTAGACCCTCCTTATTGAGTCTTTACATGGTGGACAGTTGCCTTGCAGAGTTTTCCAGACCCACAGATGACATTGTATTACATAGAAGTAGCACTTTGTGGTCTTAAGGATCTGCATTTGTATAATGTTTATTATACAAGCATATTTTGGACTAGTATAATCTCTAGCGGCAATTTTCAAACATTTGAAATAATTTTCATCATTAGTCAAAATGTTTTAGTGTGCACTTCATCATATATTTATTTACAAATGTCATAGCTTATTGTTTTGTTTATATGTTTTGTGTATTATAAGATATAATTACAGAGTAAAAATAAAAAGGGTAAATTAAAAGACTAAATTCAGTTCTGTAGTACTTTCCCCCCACTCCAATCTTTTGTCTTTGCTCCTTGATTACCTGCATCCACTTAGAGATCACTGATTCAGAATTTGGTGGGATTGATATAGAAAACAAGTGGAAAATTCACCACCAAAATAAAGAGACCCTTTAGTTTGGGATTCTACTCATTAAATCTCCTCTCAATAGAAAAGTGTGTTTCAAAGTGTGTTTTAGAACCACGAATGCCTTCTTCTACACTAAATTGATCACAATCTCAGTCGGGGCCTAGCAATCTACTGTATTAGGTTCACTACTTGATCCTTATTTGTTTTAAAGTGTTATAATCTTTGCCTTAAAGTGGTCTGGAATAAAAAAATTAAGAATTTAGATTTTATTCTGTTGCAAATACCTGAAGATGATACTATAGATACTATCGAGATTTTTGTGTGCTGCATTTCTACACTCATCAGTAATGGCTATTTTGAAGCTGAAGTTGTAAGACAGCATTCCATGTAAACAGAAATTCTTCTGGAAATAATCTTAATTAAAGCATCATTAAGAGAGGAAATCAATAGATGTCCCAAATCCAAGCTAATAAAATCATTTTATGAAATGACAGTAGAAGATAAAGGTCTAAGAAATTTGAAGTATACTAGCACTTGCCACATATGAGATATATGTGGGGAGATAAAAAAGAAACTACAAGGATATGTAAGGATATGTTGGATAAAGGCATGGCAACCCACTCCAGTATTCTTGCCGGGAGAATCCCATGGACAGAGGAGCCTGGTAGGCTACAGTCCATAGGGCTGTAAAGATTTGGGCACGACTGAAGCAAATTCACATAAGAATATATGTTTAAAAAGTGGCAATTGTTACCTATTGTTTACTGAGTTTACATGTAGGTGCATTCCACTGTATAATGTTCAATAAAGAGGATTACTATTGAATATAATGAAAAAATGTAGAGAGAATCTTAAATTCGCGAATGGTAACTTGATTGGGCGGAGAGGGAGCTGGGAGGGGGGATCGAGATGGGGAACACATGTAAATCCATGGCTGACTCATGTCAATGTATGACAAAACCCACTACAATATTGTAAAGTAATTAGCCTCCAACTAATAAAAAAATAAAAAAAGATTATTTTCAGTTTTTAAAGCTTTGCCAAGCAATTTAACAATCAAGTTCGACTCAACTCTGAAAAAACTTGCTAATTATGATCCAAAGTAAAGTTCTAAATAAGTGATCTTTCTCCAGCAAAGACTTGAGATAAATGTTGATTTTTGAAAATTCTAGAACACAGAGCTGCCCTTTCATTTATTCAATAATCTACAAAATTTCCTCCTCTCATCTTCAAACCCTGCATCATTCTGGAACTTTCTAGGCACTTAACAGATATTTGTTCAGCTTAGTTATGTAGAAATCATAGAGATTTCCATCTCTTATCTGGTGTGGCTTAAGACTGACCTAGAATGTCAGGAGGTAATCACATTAATCAGAAGCAAGAAAGAATATCAATCAGAATGGCCTTTTGCAAAGGGATGGAGCAGTAAGTGGTTTCCTGTGACTGGCTTCCTGACCCATGGCACAAAACTGGTAAAGAGAACGGGCAAACTTCACTGGATTCTAGTGGCAAAGGCTATATAGCATGCCTGTCATCAACCCTGACACACTCAGGTGCTTCAGAACAGAGGGGTACCCCAGATGAGCAAGAATGGAAAGAAGGGCAGGAGTTGTTGCATAGGTCTATGAATGACTCAAAGTCCAAGTGTTCGGGCTAGAGATAGCATAGAGATTTGAACTTGTTCTGTGTGCAACGGGAGAGTCACCTTAAATTGAGTGCCACCACTATTTCAGCAACCCAATTCCACACAATCCCTTTGAGGCAATTCTGGGGCCATGGAACAACTCTATAGGTACAAGGGCTGGAGCTCCTTGGATGTGTGTTAAGCCCATCGCTGTGGTGGGAGGTTGGAGCACATCAAGCAGGAGAGAGATTGGGACTGAAAAAAAAAAAAAGACTATGTGAGTCCCAGTATGTGCCATTCTGCCAGCTCTGCTGATCCCAAATACCGCAGGAGAGCTTGGAAAGATTTGAGAAAGACACTCCAAAGCTCTTTGAACCTCCTTAGGTGAGGGCCTGGTGCAGGGACCCCACTTAACTTGGAGGTAAGGGTGGTATTGATCTGAATCAAAATCTCCTGGGGTACTTGTTAAATATGCACATTTCTTAGTCCACCCTAGACATACTGAATCAGAAGCTGTGTGGAAAGATTTGAAAGTTTACTTTTAGCAAGCTTCTGGTTATTTTTAGGTATACTGATGGTTGAGAGTCACCTGGTTGAATTTATAAGATGTATAGATTATATAATCTGGCTCATTGGTGCTTACTCAAATTGATATCTCAGCTCATTTACCACTCAAAATCTTTGAATTTTCATGGCTGACCTATCAGGTTAGATAGAACCACTTTCTATTCCCCAAATTGCATGTGTTTTTATATAGTCATGCTTTTTTCACTGTATTTCCCTTGCATAGATTATTTATACAGTATTATGTGTTTATTTTAGCTCATGCTTGATGGCACATCATCCATAATTCCTTTTCATGTTTGTGTGTCTTTTGTTCATATTTTTTTATTTATTATTTTATGTCTATCTCTTTTTCAGATTTGAACTTTGAATGCAGGAAAAGCCTGGTTTTTTATTTCAATCATAGGTGCTCAGCTAATGGACAATTCAATGCCAATTCAAGCTTAGTTTTACATTCTCCGTTTGGATAAAAAAATCTTCCAGAAAGAGTTTAGCAATTATTTTACTTCTAAAACTAAGTCCCCTTCATAGAATAGTGCTTAGACAGATAAATGACCCACAGCCTGGCCATTAAAATTGACATAATGGATTCAGTTTTAGAGTCAGAGCTATTGACATCACAGAGTGATTCAGTTTAAGGAAAAAAATTTTTAAAAAAAGCAGATCTAGATGTTCCCCAAGTGGTACTAAATAAACTGTGTTCTGATAATAGGGATTGATCTAAGATGGGAGAAAGTGGCTAATGTATGTATCCAAGTCTGCAGTGAAGAAATAGGTGTCTTTTGGTTCTGAATGCATTCATCATACTATATACATAAAAACCAAAGTTTGGCACTGACAATGTAATTTCTATCACACAGTCTGAGGATAAGAAAAGTCAATTCATGTGGCAGAAACTTGGAGCTAAAGTGCCAAACACCACTGATAACATTAACCAGAAGTTTGTAACACACAAAGGGAAAGCTAAGATGTTTTGAGCCTAATAATTGGTCATAGAAGATTACTTCGCAAATCCTAAATCCTTAGGGAATTTAAAATGCAATGAAAAGCTGCACCACAAGTGGTCAGCATATACTTAAGGGGCAGTGAGAAAAATCAGCCTGATTGAGCGTTGGAGTCTGTGTATCATGCATGCATGTGTGCTAAGTCACTTCATGTCTGACTATTTGTGGCCCTTATGAATTGTAGCCCACCAGTCTCCTCTGGCCATAGGATTCTCCAGGCAAGAATACTGGAGTAGGTTGCCATGCTCTCCTCTAGGGAATCTTCCCTATCCAGGGATCAAACCCATGTCCCTTATGTCTCCTGCGTTGGCACTAGCGTCACCTGGGAAGGCCCATATCATATATAGTTAGGCATAGCTGAGTCAAATGAGTGAGTAGTAATTGACATGGGTCCTTGTGATTAAAATTGTGTTTTCCAATTGAAAAAAAAAAAATCCCTTCAAGACCACCTTAATTGTGTCCATTTATCAGAAGCACATGATGAGAACTTTGCAAAAACAAGAGTTTTTATCTGACTCATGAAAGTATTAGAACCCTGGACAAATTCAAAAGTTAAATGGAGGAAATGGTTTTATTCTGTACTAGTTTAATAAAACACTAGCAGGGTAGTTCTGAATTAGAGGTTCGCATGTATTTTAGTCTTGGTTTATTATCCTTTTCAGTAAAGAATTTTACCCTTAGCTTCTGAAAACTGAGCAGCTGGTTTCAGTTGATTGATGGGTGTGTTTTATGAAAACAACGAACTGCAAATGAGCTCAATTATTGCAGTTGGTTCTGTTTCTTTCATTGCCGGATGCAAAGATTCCATCTGTAACTGTCATTGAAACTGTAACCCACGCTTTAACTCTGGAAGATATCACACATTTCTGAGGGAAAATCCTTTCACCTGACTCTTACTTCTAATAAATATGTGTTCACAGTATCTTAATTAAAGCTGCAGAAGAAAAGTGCTAGTAGTCAGGAAGGGCCCCTTTCTCTAAAATGTTAGTTATTGGCAGAAATAGGCTCCTGCCATTTTAGTGTATTGCATAATTCATCCATGTATGTAATAAATCATTGTGAGCCCATGCTCTTCTCAGCATGAGACACAGAGGTGCACAGAACACAACTCCCGCCCTCAAGGAGCTGTGCCTCATCTAATTGAGAGAATATTTTTGGCATGAAAGGGTTTTGGATTTGTGAATACTTTTTTTTGCATCAAGATCATTTTTTCTCTTTATTTTGCTAATATGGTGTATTACATTGATTGGTTTTTGTATGTCAAACCATCCTTATATTCCAGGAATAAATCCCACTTGGATGAGGTATATAATGCTTTTAATATGCTGCTGAATTCTGTTTGCTAGTATTTTATTGAGCATATTCATATCAATATTCATAAGGGTTATTGGTCTATAGTTTTTTCATAATGTCTTTGTGTGCATATGTATCAGTAACACAGGTTTCATAGAATGAATTAAGGTTAATTCCCTCCTCTTCAATTATTTATGAAAAGTTTGCAAACTGGTATTATTTGTACAAAAACATAGTTTTTGTAAGTCATCTCTTAAGTTATCTAGAAATAAAAATGTGGAATTATAAACTAAAGTTACAATAATACTTCTATAATCAACATGCATTTACCATTTCTGTGCTCTTTATTTGCTGATTTGGCCTTGACTTCCTGTTTGGTATCCTTGCATTTCACTTGTGAGACTCCCCTTTAGCATTTCTAGTGTTAATAACTCCCTCAGCCCTTGTTTACCTAAAAATGTTTTAATTTCTCACTCATGTTTGAAGAATAGTTTTGTCAGATATAGGAATTTTGCATGATAGTTTCTTTTTTTAAACACTATGAATATATCAGCCCACTGTCTTCTGGCCTCCAAAGTTTTTAATTAGAAATCTGAATGATAACTTACTGAGGATCTCTTCTATGTGATGAATCACTTTTATCTTTCTGCTTTTAAGATTATGTCTTATCTCTGGCTTTCTACAATTTGTTTATAAGATGTCCTGGTGTGAGTCTTTTCAGTTTATCCTACATAGAATTTACCAAGCTTCTCAAATATTTATATTCATGTATTTGATCAAACTTGGAAATTTTTAAGTCATTATTTCTTCATATTTTATCACTGCAGCTTTCTTTATTCTCCTTATGTGACTTCCATAGTGTGTATATTAGTTGACTTGATGGTGTCCACAATTCCCTTATGTTCTCTTTAAGTTTTTCAATTTTTTTTTTTCTTTTTGTTCCTCAGACTCAATAATTTTAGTTGTACTATCTTTGGTGTTATAGATTATTTCTTCTGCCTGTTCAAATTTACCTTGAATCACTCTGGTGAATTTTTCATTTCAGTTACTGTACTATTTAGTTGCAGAATTATCTGGCTTCTTTTTATATTCCTTGTATTTTACCTGATATTTCCAATCATAACTTTCTTGAATTTTTCCATACCTTTCTTTAGTTCTTTGAGCATCTTCAAGATGATTGTCTTTGAAGTCTGTAAAGTCTATCTGCCATAAGGTCTTTCTAAGATACTATCAAGGGTGAAACAGATCACCAGCCCAGGTTGGATGCAGGAGACAAGTGCTCAGGGCTGGTGCACTGGGAAGACCCAGAGGGATTGGATGGGGAGGGAGGTGGGAGGGGGGATCAGGATGGGGAACACATGTAAATCCATGGCTGATTCATGTCAATGTATGGCAAAAACCACTACAATATTGTAAAGTAATTAGCCTCCAACTAATAAAATAAATGGGAAAAAAAAAAACCTCAAAAATAAAAAAAAAATAAAAAATAAAAATATAAGATATATTTTCTGCTAATATATTTTTTTCCTTTGAATACTTAAATAGGCCACAATTTCCTGTTTCTTTATATGACGTCATTTTTTGTGTAAAGCAGATATTTATATCTAATAATGTGAAAACTCTGGGAGTCACATTTTCCCCTGATCAATAGTTTATTGTTTCTGTTTGCAAGTTTTGCTTTGATTGCTGTTGTAACCCATCTCTGTGCTGAAGATGATCCTGAGGTACAAGTTTTAGTTTTCCTCAGATGTCTGCTGAGTATTTGCTTTTCCCTGAGCATGTGTGGTGAGTTTATAATTTATTCCCTGTACACAGTTGCTTTTGAACATCTTGGTACTTAATGTCACACTCCCAAAAGAGGAAACAAAAATTAGAAGGGGAGTTAGGAAATGGTACTTTACATCCCCTGGAAGTCACTTCAGGTGAAGGCGGGGTACCTTGCAATAGTGAGAGGAGGTGCCCAGTAATGGCTCCCTGCCTGATTGTCTCTGACTCTGTAATGAGAAGCGGCAATCGATGATCGGAACATAGGTTACTTATATTTGGAAGACAGAGTTCTTATTGTCCATCCTTGCTCCCCCAGGTTGCAGGCAAGCCACAGTGGGGAAATGTGCACATGACTATGGGTATGGAATGAGTAGCTACTTCCAAACTAACAGCTGAAATTGAGCAAAATTAACATATTTTAACAACTAAGCCTTCCCTGAAATTTGCAAGCCTTCAATAAACTCCAGAGTTCCAAACTAGTTATATCAGGCAGATTGATCCTTTGTAATTATCATAGGAGGAGAAAGTTTGATTCCTAGTGCTTCTAACTCTACCATCTTCTCAGAAATGCTATTTCTCTGGTATTTCAAAGTTTGGATTTAGTTCGCTGACCCTTTAAACTTGTGAAGATGATTATAAGGAAGTCGGTGTCCCTCTTTTCCTTTTCTGAAATCAAATAGATCATTAAGCAATGAAAATATCTTCAATTGCTATACCCTACTTACTAGGAAGGGACAAATTGTAAGGCTCTTTTTTAGTCTCCAGACTATGTAGTTTGGGTTCAGTCTGAGCTCCACAAGAAGTTCAATGTATATTTGCTTCCTTTAGAAATCATGTTTTAAATATACGTATAAATGAGAAAAGTACAATTTAAAACTTCATTCTAGCTTCTACCATGATATAAACCTAAAGAATGTTTTAAAAAGCAAAGACATTACTTTGCCTACAAGGATCCATATAGTCAAAGCTATGGTTTTTTCCCAGTAGTCATCTACGGTTGTGAGACCTGGGCAATAAAACAGGCTACACATTGAAAAATTGATGCCTTCAAACTGTGGTTCTGTAGAAGACTCTTGAGAGTCCCTTGGACAGCAAGGAGGTCAAACCAGCCAATCCTAAAGGAATCAACCCTGAATATCCATTAAAAGGACTGATGCATAAGCTGAAGCTGCAATACTTTGACCACCTGATTTGAAGAGCTGACTCACTGGAAAAGACCCTGATGGTGGGAAAGATTGAAGGCAGGAGGAGAAGGGGACGACAGAGGATGAGATGGTTGGATGGCATCACTGACTCAATGGACATGAGTTTGAGCAAGCTCCAGGATTTGGTGAAGGACAGGAAAGCCTAGTGTGCTGCATTCCATGGGTGTCACAAAGAACTGGACACGAATGAGCAACTGGAAAACAACCATGATTTAATAACTCAAAAATGACTCAGAAACATGTGTGTTGCATTTCATTGGAAATTTCCCAGAATCAAAAGTTAAGAAAGAGAAGTTTTTGCAAATTAATTTGTATTTTTCTAACTATAATTATTAAAAAAAAATTTAAAGTTAAAAGGCAAAACACAGCTGATTTCACACATTCAAAATTACTGGAATATATTTTTAAGATATTCCTTTTGAAGGTGTGGCACAGGTAGGCTCTTCTCCTATCTGTTAGTAATCTCCTTGAAGTCTATAGTCAAGTAATTGCTATTACTGAAACTCCATTTGGTTCTAAAAACTTCCCATACTACTTTATTTCAATGGGTAAACTCCTAAATGTAGAAATCTTAGGTCTTGCAAAGTTTTAAAGTTTAGCATGTAATGCCAAGCTCCCAGGATAGCTACTTACCATGAATCAATAGTGATGACAAATCACTTTTATTGAATTCATCCTGGGAATCAACTGCTTTAAAATAAAACATATAATCCCTTCCAAAATATTTTCTAAACTGTGTCCATGTACTAAAGGGAACTAGAGATTTGGGGCAATTATCTGGATGAGTTTCATTTTAAATTTCTCTTGTTTGGATCATGATACTTAACAGAGCCAAAGTGTATTTTAAACTTCACTTATTCTAGGGAAAAAACAAGTGAGTAAGCCTTTACTGACTAGACTTTTGGAAAAAACTTTCCTGTGGCCCATGGAAGAAAGTAGAAATTTGAAAGATAGAGCTCATATCATACTGTGCTTTCAAATGAAACAACTCAGATAAACTCCAACACATTCAATTGCCTAGACTATATCTGCAGCTTTCTATATGATCAAGATAGTACTAATGTTAATGATAATGATGATGAGTGTCCCAGAATTTTATTAACAGCATTTGCATTGGCATTTCTGTTTAGTAAGGCAGGAAATCTCCCCAAAGCTCTTTGGAAATACATCTAATAGGAAATAAATAAGAAAAAGAGAACAGAATTTTCTTAATATTTTTAACAAATAAAATCCTAATAAATATGCTAGCAAAAGTGTCATTTTTATACCTGATAAGAATATCAAATCCCTTACAATTATAGAGTGGATAAGAGGAATAGATGTAAGGGATTAGATTTGATAGACAGAGTGCCTGAAGAACTATGGATGGAGGTTATTAAGACCATCCCCAAGAAAAAGAAATGTGAAAGGTAAAAAGGTTGTCTGAGGAGGCCTTACAAATAGCTAAGAAAAGAAGAGATGCTAAAGGTAAAAGAGAAAGGGAAAGATACACCCATCTGAATGCAGAGTTCCAAAGAATAGCAAGGAGAGATAAGAAAGACTTGCTCAGTGATCAATGCAAAGAAATAGAGGAATACAACAGAATGGGAAAGACTAGAAATCACTTCAAGAAAATTAGAGATACCAAGGGAATATTTCACACAGAGCTGGGCACAATAAAGGACAGAAATGGTATGGACCTGACAGAAGCAGAAGATATTAAGAAGAGGTGGCAAGAATACACAGAAAAACTATACAAAATAGGTCTTAATGACCCAGATAACCATGATGGTGTGATCACTCACCTAGAACCAGACATCCTGCAGCCTGAAGTCAAATGGGCCTTAGGAAGCATCACTACGAACAAAGCTAGTGGAGGTGATGGAATTTCAGTTGAGCTATTTCAAATCCTAAAGAATGATGTGAAAGTGCTGCACTCCATATGCAAGCAAATTTGGAAAGCTCAGCAGTAGCCACAGGACTGGAAAAGATCAGTTTTCATTCCAATCCAAAAGAATGACAATGCCAAAGAATGTTCAAACTACCACACAATTTCACTCATCTCACATGCTAACAGCTTAATGTACAAAATTCTTCAAGCCAGGCTTCAACAGTAGGTGAACCATGAACTTCCAGATGTTTAAGCTTAATTTAGAAAAGCCAGAGGAACCAGAGATTAAATTGCCAACATCTGTTGGATCAGCAGAAAAGCAATAGAGTTCCAGAAAAACATCTACTTCTGCTTTATTGACTATGCCAAAGTCTTTGACTGTGTGGATCACAACAAAATGTGGAAAATTCTTCAAGAGATAAGAATACCAGACCACCTTACTTGCCTCCTAAGAAATATGTATGCAGGTCAAGAAGCAACAGTTAGAACAAGACATGAAACAACAGACTGGTTCCAAATTGGGAAAAGAGTAGGTCAAGGCTGGATACTGTCACCCTGCTTATTTAACTTATATGCAGAGTACATCATACGAAATGCTGGGATGAATGAAGCACAAGCTGGAATCAAGAATGCCGGGAGATATATCAATAACCTCAGATATGCAGATGACACCACCTTTATTTCAGAAAGCAAACAAAAACTGGAAAACCTCTTGAAGAAAGTGAAAGAGGAGAGTGAAAATCTGGGCTTTAACCAATATTCAGAAAACTAAGTTCATGGCATCTGGTCCTATCATTTCATGGCAAATAGATTCGGAAACAATGGAAACAGTGAGAGACAAATTTTTGGGTTCCAAAATCACTGCACATGGTGACTGCAGCCATGAAATTAAAAGACACTTGCTCCTTGGAAGAAAAGCTATGACCAACCTATACAGCATATTAAAAAGCACGACATTACTTTGCCAACAAAGGTCCATTTAGTCAAAACTATGGTTTTTCCAGTAGTCATGTATGGATGTGAGAGTTGGACTATAAAAAAAAGTTGAGCACCAAAGAATTGATGCTTTTGAACTGTGGTGTTGGAGAAGACTCTTGAGAGTCCCTTGGACAGCAGGAAGATCCAACCAGTCAATCCTGAAGGAAATCAGTCCTGGATATTCATTGGAAGGACTAATGCTGAAGCTGAAACTCCAATCCTTTGGCCACCTGATGTGAAGAACTGACTCATTTGAAAAGACCCTGATGCTGGGAAAGATTGAAGGCAGGAGGAGAAGGGGATGATAGAGGATGAGAAGGTTGGATGGCATCACTGACTTGATGTACATGAGTTTGAGCAAGCTCAGGGTGTTGGTGATGGACAGCGAAGCCTGCTGTGCTGCAGTCCATGGGATTGCAAAGGATCAGATATGTCTGAGTGACTGAACTGAGCTGAAAAATATCTCATACATATTTTTTTTTTTTAAGTTAGGCTTCATTGATAAAGCAAAAAGCCAAAGGCAGAAAGTGCAAACTTCCTTGCCAGGCAGTGAGTTTGTCCAAATCATGGTAAGCACTTAATGGATTGAAATATGTTCCAATCAAAAGGTCCAGTTTCCTATATTAATAAAGATTATTAGAAGAGATTTTTCTATCCTAATGAAAATAGGTTAGTTCAAATAGAAAAGTGAATTGGTTATATATGTCTTTGTCTCTTAATTCATGGCTTGACTGTTGCCAACGTCCCTGGCTAGTTCTTTATTCCTCATGTCTTGCTTTACCCTGTACCTAAATAAAAAATAATCTGTGTATTTAAAAAGATGAGTTTTGTTGATGCTAAACTTATAAGAATGCAGGGCTTCTTGTAAACTATTGTTGGGCTTGGGTGAAGACTATTGGAAGAACACTGAGACTAAGATCTTGATATCAGAAAAGGTAGAAAGGATATGCAGACGTCAACAGAATATTGTAAAGCAATTTTCCTTCAGTTAAAAAGTAAATTAATTTAAAAAGAGAATATGACTCAGAGATCTGCAAAGCAGTGTAGGTTCACAGGAAGACAAGAAAAAGAAATGGAGAACCGTAGAGCATATGGGGAAGAAATGAGAATCGGAAATAAAAATAAGTGTTAATGCAAGTAAGGATGTATAAAAAGAAGTTCCAAAGACACTGAGTGTTATTCATCAGGTGAAGCAGCCAACGTAGAGTCACCCGAAGTTTTAACCCAGGCATTGTATTTGAAGCCTTGCCAAGGATAATAACTAAGAATGATCGCCTAACCTACTGTGGGTGGGGCTGGAGCAGGAGAGAGCTGTCAAGTCAGCTTATGTTAAATCAAAATTCAAAATTCAAATGAAAGTGAATTCATATGTTAGTGTTTCTGAAAAGTTTGTAGTCCATGATTCTTCATAATTTAGGTAATTGCTTCATCTCAAATGAATGGGTGATTGACTATGTAATATTCTTTTGGGAATTGTTTTGGAGACATAGGAAGGAGAAGTAATAGGGAAGATAAAACTGGCTCTAGTTCTTCTTGCTTCCCCGGTCAATAACCTGTGTATAGTTGTGTTACAACAAAAGGTAGTAAAACAGAATTTCTTGGCTCAAAAAAAACCCAATAAATCATATAATGCAAACCACAGCCAGATTGTTTCCTTCTTTCCTTAATTTATTTCCTAATGTTATTCCTTCATTTACTTACTCAGTCCATAAGTACGTATTGATTATTTACTATGTTGTGCCAGACATTGTGTTCAATTCAGTCGCTTATTCATGTCCAACTCTTTGCGACCCCATGGACTGCAGCATGCCAGGCCTCCCTGTCAATCACCAACTCCCAGAGCTTACTCAGACTTATGTCCATAGTATCAGTGATGCCATCCAATCATCTCATCCTCTGTCATTGCCTTCTTCTCCTGCCTTTAATCTTTCCCAGCATCAGGGTCTTTTCAAATGAGTTAGTTCTTCACATCAGGTGGCCAAAGTATTGGAGTTTCAGCTTCAGCATCAGTTTTTCCAATGAATATCCAGGACTGATTTCCTTCAGGATGGACTGGTTGGATCTCCTTGCTGTCCAAGGGACTCTCAAGAGTCTTCTCCAACACCACAATTCAAAATCATCAGTTCTTTGGTGTTCAACTTTCTTTATAGTCCAACTCTCACATCTATATGCGACTACTGGAAAAACCATAGCTTTGACCAGGTGAACCTTTGTTGACATTGTGTTAGGCACTGAGAATAGAATGTTGAACAAAAACTAATACATGTTCCCTGATGTTTGAGGCATAAAAATTCAAAGAAGGAGAGTGACAAAGTGAATCAAGAAATAGACTAGTTTTTAATTGTAATAAGTGTTTTGTTGGATAAGGAAGAGAGTGGCAATAACAACAACCTAGTTTAGACAAGCTGGCCATGAAGACATGTTCTATTTAGAATCTCTGAGACTATTAATTTGGATAAGTAACAATGAACCTCACAAAACTTGATGGTGGAAGTACACAGTTTGCAACACAAACATTTTTTTAAAAATCTTTGTGTTGTTTTCTTTGAAAATACTTAAGCATAAACCATGAGGTGCAATCCTAACTACACTTATATCCAATTTTTTGCCTATTCCACTTTTGCAAACAGTTGAATTTTCATGGGAAAATTGTGTCTGAAAGGTGATCAACCTTGAAACCATGACCAGGAACTGTAAATGGGCTCCAGATACTGTAAACTAATAAAACTACACTTTCCAATCTTCCCATTCTTCTATCTCCTTAAAGACTTCATACTTCTCTTATTTCCTAACCCTCCAATACTTCTTACTTGCCTTCACTTCCAGCAGATGCCCTTGCTTCTTAAATCACTGAGAAAATGAAAAGATTTAGAATAGAACTTTCATAAGGTCCAAGTACATCAATTCAATGTTGTTTGCTCCAAGAGATAGTAGAAATAATTGTCCACTGATGAAAATGATAGTACTCAAGACAAGTATTTAGGGAGATCCCCTTCATGCATCACAGGCTTGTCATGGCAAAGGGGCTTGCATAATTCAATGAAGTTGTGAACATGCCATGCAGGGGAACCCAAGCCAGAAGGGCCATAGTGAAGAGTTTTGACAAAACGTGGTCCACTGGAGAAGGAAGTGGCAACCCACTCCAGTATTCTTCCCTGGGGAATGCCATGGAGAGTATGAAAAGGCAAAATGACTAAATGACCTCAGTTTGTTTCCAAGCCAAGCTCTTAAAAATCACAGTAATCCAAATCTATGTGTCAACCAATGATGCTGAAGAAGCTGAAGTTGACTGGTTCTCTGAAGACCTTCAACAACTGCTAGAAACAACACCAAAAAGAGATATGCTTTTCATCATAGGGGATTGGAATGCAAAAGTAGGAAGCCAGGAGATACTCAAAATAACAAGCAAGTTTGGGCTTGACTACAAAATGAGGCAAAAGCTAACAGTTTTGTCAAGAAAACACACTGTTTAGAGAAAACACACTTTTCCAACAACCCAAGAGACAGCTCTAAACATGGACATCCCTAGATGATCAATACCAAAATCAGAATGATTATGGCCTTTGTAGCCAAAGATGGAGAAACTCTAAACAGTCAGCAAAAACAAGACCTGGAGCTGACTGTAGTTCAGATCATGAGCTCCTTATTGCAAAATTCAGTCTTAACTTGAACAAAGTAGGGAAAACCACTAGGTCATTCAGGTATGATCTAAATCAAATCCCTTATGCTTATACAGTGGAAATGACACATAGATTCAAGAGATTAGATCTGGTAGAGGGAATGCCTGAAGGACTATGGATGGACGTTCATAACATTGTACAGGAGATGGTGACCAAAACCATCCCACAGAAAATGAAATGCAAGAAGGCAAAAGTGGTTGTCTGAGGAGGCTTTACAAATAGTTGAGGAAAGAAGAGAAGTGAAAGGCAGAGGATAATGGGAAAGATATACCCAACTGAATGCAGAGTTCCAGAGACGAGCAAGGAGAGAAAAGAAGGGCCTTTTTAGATGGACAATGCGAAGAAATGAGGGAAACAATAAAATGGTAAACACTAGCGACCTCTTCAGGAAAACTGGAGATATCAAGGAAAAATTACATGCAAGGATGGGCATGATAGAGGACAGAAAGAGTAAGGACCTAGCAGAAGCAGAAGAGATTTATAAGAAGTGGCAATAATACACAGAAGAGCTATACAGAGAAGGTCTTAATGACCCAGGTAATCACGGTGGTATGATCACTCACCTAGATCTGGACATCCTGGAATGTTAACTCAAGTGCGCCTTAGGAAGCATTAGTATAAACAAAACTAATGGGGGTGATGGAATTCCAGAAGGGCTATTTAAAATCCCAAAAGATAATGCTGTTAAAGTGTTGCACTTAATATATTAGCAAATTGGGAAAACTCAGTAGTGACCACTGGACTGGAAAAGGTCAATTTTCATTCCAATCTCAATGAAGGGCAATACCAAAGAATATTCAAACTACTATACAATTGTGCTCATTTCAAATGACAGCAAAATTATGCTCAAAATCCTTCAAGCTAGGTTTCAGTAGTACATGAAACAAGAAATTCCAGAGGTACAACCTGGGTTTTGAAGGGGCAGAGGAACCAGAGATCAAATTGCCAACATTCACTGGATCATGGAGAAAGTAAGCGAGTTCCTGTATAACATCTACTTTTGTTTCATTTACTACTAAAGTTTTTTACTGTGTGAATCACAGCAAACTGGACATTTCTGTTTTCTGAGAAACCTGTATGCTGGTCAAGAAGCAACAGTTAGAACTGGGCATGGAACAACTGACTGGTTCAAAGCTGGGAAAGGAGTATGATAAGGCTGTATATTGTCACCCTGCTTATTTACCTCATATGCAGAGTACATCATGTGAAATGCTGGGCTGGAAGAATTACAAGCTGGAATCAAGATGGCCAGGAGAAATATCAACAACCTAAGATATGCAGATGATACCACTCTAGTGGCAGAAATTGAAGAGGAAACTAAAGAGCCTCTAGATGAGGGTGAAAAAGCTGCCTTCAAACTCAGCATTCAAAGAACTAGGATCATGGATCTGGATCCATCACTTATGTCAAATAGAAGGAGGAAAAGTGGAAGCAGTGACAGATTTTATTTTCTTGGGTTCCAAAATCACTTTGGACAGTGACTGCAGCTGTGAAATTAAAAGAAGCTTGCTTCTTGAAAAGAAAGCTGTGACAAACTTAAACAGCATATTAAAAATCAGAGATGTCACTTGGCCATCAAAGGTCCATATAGTTAAAACTATAGTTTTTTCAGCAGTCACACATGGATGTGAGAGTTGGATCATAAAGAAGGCTGAGTACTGAAGAATTAATGATTTCGAATAGTGGTTTGGGAGAAGACTCTTGAGAGTACCTTGGACAGCAAGGAGTTCAAGCCAGTTAATGTTCAATCCTGAATATTCACTGGTAGGACCGTTGTTGAAGCTGAAGCTCCCAATACTCTGGGTCCCCTTCTGCGAAGAACTGACCCATTGGAAAAGACCCCAATGCTGGGAAAGACTGAAGGCAATAGATGAGGCAGACAGCAGATAATGATATGGTTAGCTAGTATCACCCACTCAATGAACAAGAAATTGAACAAACTCCAGGCGACAGTGGAGAGCAGAGGAGGCTGGCATGCTGCAGTCCATGGGGTTGCCAAGAGTCAGACATGACTTATTGACTGAACAACAACCATTTACAGAGGTGACATAGCCTCACTCCTACGTGAAAGGCCTACATTTTTCATGCAAGTGTCAAAATCTAGATCCTTTAGTTAATGCGAACCGTTGGCCCTTGGCTGCTTCTGTAGCCTAACCAAATGACAATATGTGCCGTCTCAACCCTCAGAACAGAAAGGCATCATCCATCTTGGAGCACTGGAGGGAAGATAGTGGACCTTCCCCATAACTACAGGAAGAGATTGAATTGCTTTATGTAGCCACGTGCTCTTAGATTCTGAGAAGTATTTAATCCAACACTTTTTCATTGCCAATGACTGCCTGGTGGCCAGATTGTGGAAGAAAAACCATAATGCCCTCACTTATTCAAACTTCCAGAGGCTATTTGTCCAAAGTACAGAGCAATCACTGCAATGCTAAATAGGCTGAAAATAACTGACAACAAATAGATTTGCTTTTGTTTTTTGGGGAATTATAATATCTACTCACATGGAGCAAAACCTTGGAGAGAAAAGGTTCTGTGGGAATAACTAGACTATTATTGGGAAACTGTTGGAGGAACTGGATCTCAGAAATCACAGGACTCTACTTAACTTTAAGTGTATGGTTCAAGGAAAAGAGCACTAAAAGCTATAAGAGTCAACTTCTTGGGGAAAATACGTGTAAGGCTTTCTTATACAAAGTAGGTCACAAAATACTGTGTTCTTTTAGTTTCATATAAAATTTCCATGAAGTGAAAGTAAAAGTCACTCAGTTGTGTCTGACTCTTTGTGACCCCATGGACTATACAGTCCATGGGATTCTCCAGGCCAGAATTCTGAAGTGGGTAGCCTTTCCCTTCTCCAGGGGATCTTCCCAACCCAGGCATCAAACCCAGGTCTCCAGCATTGCAGGAGGATTCTTTATCAGCTGAGCCACAAGTCCAGTAATACAGCTTATGTCATATCACCCCATTCTCTGCTTTTTTCTATCCTGCCTGCCCCACACAATGGCCCTTCAAAACAAATAGGGAGGATATTATAAGCCTATCTGGTTTTCACCTCATCAACATGCACAGATAGCCCTTACTGAACCGACTATTTCCATGTAAGGCTAATGCTTACATCTGCAAGAGAAGCTTTCTCAACCAACCTAGAGATTTAAAGGATGATCTGTGTTTTTAAAACAACATATCTGGTAATTTATTTTTTTTTTCTGTTCAATCTCTAATTCTTCAAGAAGTTAGACCACCTTAAACCCCAAACTTTCAGCTCTACCAACTTCCCCAGACAGAGCTGAACTGGATGTTTTAGGCTAGACAGGCTTTCTGGATACCTCACTATATGAGAGAACAGAGTGAGGAAGAAATGAAGCACTGGATAGATCCGGTAGAGATTAAAGGATCTTTGTGAGGAGAGGGCATTCTGTGTGAGCAGGCATCACACTCCTTTGGGGGGGCGGGGGTGGGAGGTTGGGGAAAGCTTCAATTTCCATAATATGATTGCTCTGGGAAATTTTGGCAAAAGAAAAAATTTTCTACAACTGTCAATTCAAACTTTGTCTATTATTCTATAGAAAAGCACTTTCTATGGCGCACATCTTCCATGTCATTTGTAGGTCATGTTTGCACAGCTAATCCACCTGTGTTTATTTGGCAATTCCAATGTTTGTTTAATCATGATGGGCCAAGAAGGAAAACTAAAACCTTGTAGAGAAAATTGCAAAGTGACAGAAAAAGAGCATAAAGAGATTCTTAGACTGACCCATAATAACCTGTGGAAGAGCATTTTACATGGCACTGTCAGTGATTTCTGAAGAATGCCAAGGACTCTTTTTTTCTCGACATTGACAAACTGGGGAATTCTGGGTTCATGAGAATGAGTTACCACTTGCATACTAAGTTTATAGCCTGTCTCTGGTGCAGCTTTTTATCAAAGATGTTAGGCAGAAAGAATGTTCTGTCTCTCTCTTTCTCATTGTGTTTATCTCCATTGTATTCCCACATGTGTTGTTAGTAGAGAAAATATAATTATTTATCACTGTAATTTTGCTTCCAGCAAGCTCTAATTATAGCACTTCAGCAGAGAGAATACTGACAGAATTTTGTTGTTGAGAAGCTCATGAAAAGGTCTGAATTATTCTTATTTCATCAGCTATTGTAGAAAAGTTCAAATGAGGGAGGACCGAAATTTCTCCCAATATGTACAATGAGCTATTAGTTGAAATAAGGTCATTCATTTCACTTTTTGTTGTTTCTCCACTGTAAGTGGCATTATATTACATCCATTGCATTCATTCCAAACTTATGTATAATAATTTATGCATTATTTTAATTCTGAATGTTATTCATTATCCATTGAATTTAAAGGTTAAAACAATTTTGTTTAAAACACAGATTTTTTAAAAATTTTTTGGACTGAATGACTTGGAAAGAAAATTGACTTAACATTTTCCTGATGATGTTTAACTGTCCTTACTATGTCTAATTTATAAAATCATGTGTGTGTGCTATAGTAATCTCTGTTAAAGGCTAGATATTATGGCAGAATATTCTATTATTTTTGGGATTATTATACCAAATCACATACCATATACAAGGTTGACTGTTAATGAGCATATCGCAAATACAAAATAAAAATTGAAAGGTGGACTGGAACTGAAAATGGAATACTGAATGTGAAATCTGACCTAACTGAACAAACAAGAATTTTCAAAGAGGAATGTCATCTAAAATAACTCCTATTATTTCTATTAGATTTTATATGTATTTTATATGGTTCTACTTTTGTTCTTGAATTTTGATTTTGTTTTTTAATGTAATCTTAAAAATAACCTGGCCTGGTTTTGTTTTTGTTTTTTTGGAAAAGAGACGAATGATAATTTTGGGGGGAAGTGTGGGTTTCAGATAAATGCATTTTCTTCATTAAATAGAGTGGTCAAATTGAGACTAGATAGTGAAATCATAGAGAGCTGAGGGGGAGGAGAATGAAGGTCTTAATGAGTAGGAATTTAGCAGTGGCCCTTTGATAGAGAACTCAAGATATACTTCCATCAAGAATTTTAGTCACCCACTCTCATTAAGGGTTTTTTCTGGGAACCAGAATTAACTAGCAACTGAAATTCCTGAGCAAAAACCTAAAAGCTGTCTTTTTTGTAGGTTATTTTCTTATAACAAAATGTTAGATGAAGATGCCTCTCTGAAGATGTCTCTTTATGCTTTTGGTTTCCTGATATTTGTCAACCTTTGTTAACTGTGAAATTCACCAACTGATGCTTTTGTTGTAAAGGCCAGATTACCATACTCCATACTAACTTCTCAATTTAATTTATGTGAAATTACATTTTCTACTATATCACATAAAAATATGAGTTTCCACTTTGCTAACTTTATTTTGGCTTTACCCATTAAACCAGCCCCTATCATTCATGTGTAAATTCCTGGAATATTTTTGTCTCATTCATGTGCAATATTTTAAAATGCATACTCCATGTCAGAAATTTGTAGACTTATAAAGAGCATAAGAAGTATATAAACAGAAAACAGAATATAATTTCTATACATTATTGAAATTAGAGTGCATAATGAAGAAATACATTTTTGAAAATAATGTATCTGAAAAGCTCTCATAAAAAATGGATTTTTCAATAATGTTTTGAAGCATAAGTAGCAGTTCAATACATAAGTAGAGATGGATGTGGTAGGAAATGAGAACTGGTCATGTGGCAGAGTATTCCAATCAGAGCAAAGCATGTGAGAACAGTGTGACGCGGGAAAGCCCAGGCAATTTGTTCAAAACGGGAGCAATCTGGTTTGGCAAAGCTTTCAATATTCCCTGGTGAGTCAGACGGTAAAGAATCTGCCTGTAATTCGGGAGATCTGGGTTCAGTCCCCGGGTCGGGAAGATTCCCTGGAGGAGGAACTGGCAACCCACTCCAGTGTTCTTGCTGGGAGAGTATCATGGACAGAGGAGTCTGATGGGCTACAGTCTGGAGTCTCAAAGAGTTGGACACGACTGAGCGACTAACACACACACATACAGCAAAAAAGAACTTCGGAAGGTGGCAAAAGGTCAAAAGATCACAGAAGATCTTAAACTAAACTACAGAACTTGCAATTGATTTAGGAGGTCATGGGGGAGACCTGAATGCTTTAGAGAGGAATGATGTCACAATTCTGTGAGCAAAAACGTGCAATCAGAGCAGTGCAGAACATTTGTGAAGAGAGGACTACAAGGAAAGCCTTTTCATTTGGAAACACAGGGTTCTTCCTCTTTCTCAAAGTGACCATATAGCTTTTTTTTTTTATCACTGTTCCTCTAAAGGTGCAGTTACTGTTAGCCACAAATGAGAAATAGTATCACTTACACATACATAGGCTTGCATTCGTAGTGCCCCCGCTGTTTTAGCTCGGACACTCTTCTGTCTTCCTCTCCCCACTCCTAGCACCAGCATGCCAAGTTCCTGATGTGACATCTCTACTACCAGACGACTCCTTCCGTCTACTTCTTAGCTTCTTCTCATTTGAAAATATCCATTGCTGTGGCAGAGTGCCGCTGCTGCTGCTAAGTCACTTCAGTCGTGTCTGACTCTGTGCGACCCCATAGATGGCAGCCCACCAGGCTCCTCTGTCCCTGGGATTCTCCAGGCAAGAACACTGGAGTGGGTTGCCATTTCCTTTTCCCTGTGGCACAGTAACCTCATCCAAAAAGAGAAGGATTGAGAGATTCCTTTCATTATCCTAGATATTCCCTAGGTAACAGAGATGATGGAAACACAAATACTACATATTAGCTAGTAATCTAATTAGAGAGTAAATGTGTGTGGAGAGAGGCTAAAACTCAGACACAGTACCTTCACCACCATAATATGCATGCGTGTGCATGTTTATGTGCGTGTGTATGTACTTATATGTGTGTATCAGTGTATACATGGTCTGACGTGGACATTTAGAGAAGAAAAAGGAGTCGCTTTTCCGCAGGATCATAAGGGAATCTTTCTAAAGAACATCCCCTTTAACCTGAATTAGGAGGGATGCGCAGAATTCTGACGAACAGGTGAGAAGCGGGAGGCAAGTTGTTTTCGGCGGTGGTGTTACTCCTACAGAAAGTTTGGCCTGAGCAAAAGGATGCAGAGACACTGAAAACATACTGATAGAAGGGAAATCAGCTTAACTGACTGAAATATAAGATGTGGGTATAGGAATATCTGAAACAAGGGTTATGAGTTTTAGAGCCAGATGCTTAAAGGGAAAGAACATAGAGGTATATTCAATGGACTACGTCGAGCCTTTAAATGCATTTGAATAAAAAATTCCCAAGATTACTGATTCACTTTATAATTTTAATAATAGTGATATAAATATGAATTGCAAAGGACCAAGCTACGACAAGAGAAGGAAATGGCAACCCACTTCAGTATTCTTGCCTGGAAAATCCCATGAACAGAGGAGCCTGATGAGCTATAGTCCATGGGGTTGCAAAAGAGACAATTTAGTGACTAAACAACAAAACTACAGCAATATGCAGGTAAAAAGCTCTCAGAATCTGAAACTGTTAGCAATAGGAATACAAAGGAATTTAATATAAGATATATAAAATTTCTAACACTATACTATGAATTAAATATTATCTACTGTTTAGAGAGCCGCCAATGTACATTTTTCAAAAGATTGCTAATGACTAGCAGATACCAAAGTGAAGTTACTCATACTATTTGTAAACCAATATACTTGGTACTTTAAGTGCCCACTTAATTTTTGTGTTACACCTTGCTTTTTAATGGAGAAAGAACTAATATTTGGGAGCATTACTAAAAATTTTGCTTTCACATGTATTATTAAAATACCTCTATGAAAAACCAATTAATCTAATTTCAAGAAGAGAAAACAGAAGTTCCAGGAAGTGAGGACGCCAAGGTAGCACAGCTCTTAAGTGGACTAGATGGGATTTAAAACCATATAAAAAGCTGCTACCAGGAGGCTGGTGATAGTATTGTTGGATGCAAAGAAATAAATACCTAAGCATGCAATATTTTGCCCTCAGGAAAATTATGGTATTGTAGAAATAAACAGGTATCCTAGAAGAGATTTCTGTGTTTCTATTATGAATTAAAGTTCAAATGTAAATATGGAAAATTGACTAAATTACAATTAAGTTAAATGTTCTACATTACATCCAGCTCTGCAGGGTTAAAATTATTTCCAGTTTTTTTTTCATAATTTTCCCTTTACCAGTGGTATAACTCTTGCCTCCCCTCGGACTCATAGAATTTTAAGTGCCTCTTGGCCTCCTTCCTGAATAACTGGACAAAAATCTTGGTCCTATTTTGGTAACACGAATACCAGAAAAATTGTCTTACTGTTGTTAGGATACCACAAAGCCTTGGGTGGCACCCTGTTGAGAATTTCTATTCTAATTTCAAAACTTTCATAATAAGATGATTACTCCATCTCCTCTCACAGCCAATACAAGATTTTGTTACAACAACATGAAAAAAAGAATGAGTTCTCTGGTGTCAGCATTCCTACTGTATGCAAGAAAAGGGAGAGCATGCTTAGTCATACAGACTGAAATAGCTAAAGGCAGTACAAAAATACAAACCCAATTTCTAAGGTAAGCAATGAACACTTGATCTTTTCCAGGCATGTGACAGACTTTCAGCTTTCTTCACCTCATATAATAAGAGTAAAATATCTGCATTATTTGGCTGCTTCTGAAAGATAGTACAAAAAAGAGAGAGAGAATGCATAACCTTTTAACAGGATGCTTTTAAACTAATCATTCCAGTGTGCTCTTTGCAGAGAAAGCTAATATTGTTAGCACCACACTAAAAAGGAACTTGACGATTTACAGCTCACAATTAAAAGATTTATCAAATTATCAAGCTTTCAAGCATAATTTCAGTTCAGAGGAGAGTGCAAAGAGTGCATGTGTCCCAGAGGAATGGAGAACAATTGCCCGAGGGCGCTAACAGCATGTGTTACTCTATAGAGTGAATCCCAGTAGCTGTGTGTGCATCGAAGGCTGACACACACTCTTCTCACAACGAGACTGGCTGGACCGAGGGAGGGAGGGAACTTGTGGTTGAGAAAGTGATACCTCCCGGTAGACAGACTCCAAATTATTATGCATTTCTGAGTAGCTGTGAAAAATCGATTTTTATTTTTTGAAGAGCTTTGCTTTTGGAATTTGACTGTTACCCAATCTAACTGTACCTCCTGAGGTTTGAAGATGGTGGTAACTTGGAAAAGTAAGAATGTGTGTGACCAAAATAAAACGAAAAAAAAAAAAGCAGTTTTTTTCCCCCTGTAATTGAATAAGCCTACAAATCAAAACTGATTTCAAAATTCATCCAGAATCTTTACAAAAGAAAGCTAGTCAAGAGTGGAGGTTGGCATAAAACCTTAATCAATGTTATTTAGGGAAACTCTGAAGAGTCTGATGCCAATCTAGTGTTAATGCCAAGACCTACATCAGGAATGTCTGTATCTTGCTGGCATCCCTCTGTGGAGAAGTGGCAGCTAATCCATCTTACCTCTTGTCTTATCCTATGGGGAAAATATAAGAAAAATGACTGGAGTGACTAGACATAGATTCATTCCTATGCTTAAAACATGTAATAGTATAGTGTTACCAAAAGCATAATTGAGGGCTGAAGTGTAAGAGTTTATAGATTAATACATAATCCATTTTCTACTTGAAATTGAAAACGTCTTTCTCTTAAAGCCACATAATTTTGTTCTTTGCAAATAATTTTAAGGATACATTCCAGGTCCTACAGCCAGATACCTATTTATACACAAGGTAGCAAAGTAAAAACAAGATCTAGAGACTGAAGGGAATCATTTAGCTAGCAGCTGTTGGGTAAGCACAACTCAGTGCTACTTTAAATCACACTGATCATTGTAAAATACTTATAGTTTGCTTGTTGATGTTTATAAAACTCCTTCTGACACAATGCAATTACTAATTTTTATTGTCACCCAGGTGTTGTTATTCTAAGATGACTTACTGAGATGAAGTTGAAACTTTCTCAGAATATTTGTAACAAAGCTGGTAACTTTCCAATCTATTTGTATTACAAAATTATTACCTCATGGGTAAAAGACATCACAATATATACAAATGATGACTAACTGATTATGCTGATTAGGCTATAGTATCAATCAAAGTCAACTTTCCAAATCCAATTAATATGTGTGCAGCATATTCTACATAGCAAATTTAATTTGTATTTTAATTGTGTTAGCTTGGAAGAAAAGCTATGACCAACCTAGACAGCCTATTAAAAGTAGAGACATTACTTGCCAACAAAGGTCCATCTAGTCAAAGCTATGGTTTTTCCAGTAGTCATGTATGGATGTAAGAGTTGAACTATAAGAAAGCTGGGTGCTAAAGAATTGATGCTTTTGAACTGCAGTGTTGGAGAAGACTCTTGAGAGTCCCTTGGACAGCAAGGAGATCCAACCAGTCCATCCTAAAAGGAAGTCAATCCTGAATATTCATTGGAAGGACTGATGCTGAAGCTGAAACTACAATACTTTGGCCACTTGATGCAAAAAACTGACTCATTTGAAAAGACCCTGATGCTGGGAAAGATTGAAGGCAGGAAGAGAAGGGGATGACAGAGGATGCGATGGTTGGATGGCATCACTGACTCTATGGACATGAGTTTGAGTAAGCTCCAGGAGTTGGTGAAGGACAGGGAGGCCTGGGGTCGCAAAGAGTTGGACATGACTGAGCGACTGAACTGAACTGAATCGAGCTGTTTCTCAAAACCTACTGTAAATGTTAATTTGTTTAGACTAAGTTAGAGCTACTCTGAATGACCTATACTATAAACAGAAAAATATATCAAAAATTTCCTGATGATCTTGAAAATTGCTGTTGTTTTAAATTTTTACAGTGCAAATGAGGAACTTAATTATAGCTATGTTTTCAAGTAACAGATTTCACCCAAAGTGGAAAAATATGTATGAATGTTAAAATTTTACATATTGGTTAAATAACATAAATTATTACCAACTTAAAAGTCAAAAATAAAATTAAAATGCCATGCAAAGTGAAAATTCAAAATATAAGCAGGATCAGTTTTGTATTTTGATTAAATTCAAAATATAAATAGGCTCAGTTTGGTTTGAGAGGTTCTTTGTTTTATAAAAACCTTCTGAAAGAAGAAAAATAAGGAAAGTTATGGATCCATGTGAGAAAACAATATTTAATTGAGAACAGAATAATGCAAGTGATAGTCTTCAAAAAAATAAATTATTTGTCTTAAATTGTGTCTTAAAGTGTTTTACAGTTAAGGGGACTTAGCTGGTAGTTTGGCTTTTGCAGTTTGATCTTTTATCATTATTATTGTTTTATCTTCTCTTTCATTTCTCTCAGAAATTAGCTTTCTGTGGAAAAATTTGGTAGGAAAGTGCTATTTTTAAAATATGATCTGTCCATGAAAGAAAGGCTTTCAAGAGTGTCTATACTGAGCACTGAAGAAGTTAAAGGTTTTAGCATAAGCTTCTTTACATTGCTGTATTTGGAATGTGAGGATTTAAATTAAAAACCAAACTGGTTAAAATGAGACCAATAGTGAGTGGCTTCTCTTCACATTTCCTTGTTTAATTGCCGAGTCTTGTCTGACTCTTTTGAGACTCCATGGACTGTAACACCACCAGTTCCCCTACGCATGGCAATCCCCTGGCAAGAATACTGGACAAGGTTGCATTTCCTTCTTTAGGGGACCTTCCCAACACAGGGATCTAACCTGCATCTCCTGCATTGCAGGAGGTTTCTTTGCCACAGATCCACCTATTCTTATCTGAAATACAAAGCCTGATATTTCCTTGGGCATTATAATATTTACAGTAGAATAGGAGAAGATAAGAGTGCCTAATGTAATAATTATTAATTAAGGTATAAAATAGTGCTCAGAGAGCTTGTAGTCTCACTTTCAAAATGAATTTTTTGTAGATATAAGCATGTACAATCTGTTTTGTCAAATACTTGTATCATGCTTACTAAAACAGTTATAATTTAATAGAATAGTTATTGGGCAAAAAGCTGATCACTGTGATAGATACATTCATTATTCAAGAAATGAAAAGACAACTGGAAACTCCAAGAAAAACACAAAGCTATGAAACTTTTTTAAAAGTGAGCCAAATATACAAAGCAAACTAAAATGTGGAACAATTGTAAGAAAAGTAGAGTAAGCATAGAAAATCCATTTAACTTTAAAGTTAGGCATGTTCTTTTACTAGCTCAAGTGGCATGGCATTATCATTCCAGCACATTACTTGATGTGGCAGTAAATATTTAAATAAGCCTAGCAATATTAGTATCCACAGGAAATTCCAACTATGAGAGTAATTATAAACATAAAAAACAAACATATTTGTTGTTGCAGAGTAGGTAGATATTATTAATGTTCAGATTTATGTTCATTTTTCTATATATAGTTTATATAATCCATTTTTTAAGAATTTTGATTTATACTATTGTGTTAGTTTCTGGTACAGCAAGATGAATCAGCTCTACACTTACCCATTCTTTTTTAGATTTTCTTCCTGCATAGGTCATTACAGCGTATTGAGTCGAGTTCTTTGTTCTATACAGTAGGTCCTTACTATCTATCTATTTAAATACAACAGTGTGTATATGAGCTTCCCAAGTGCCACTAGTGGTAAAGAACCTGACTGCCAATGCAGGAGACATAAGAGATGAGGGTTCAACCCGTTGGGAAGATCCCTTGGAGTAGGAGTGGCAACCCACTCCAGTAGTCTTGCCTGGAGAATCCCATGAACAGAGGAGCCTGGAGGGATACCGTCCACCGGGGTACAAAAAGTTGGACATCACTGAAGTGACCTAGCATGCAAGCATGCAATGTGTGTAAATATCAATCCCAATCTCCCAACTTATCCCTCCTTCCCATAATTAATTCTTTTTAACTGAGTCAAATTAAAAGTATATTTGATAAGATGGCAAAAGAAGAAAGGCAAGAGGAAAGGTGGAAGAAAAGTCAGGGACGATAATATTTGCATTGTTTTATCTCAAGGAGAATAGAAACATAGACCAAAATAAATCACTTGAGAAAGTTATGTGTATATGATTAAAAGTCTACAAAAGTAATCAATACACATTAAATTATATACTTTATTATATAAATTAAATACTAAGTGATATAATAAAATTATACACTTAGAAGTATATAATGAAGCTGAATAAAATCTCTAACTTACATATCAAGTATCATATCAATGGTATTGTGTTTGGGCAGTTTTTAAATCCCTACAAAGCATACCTCTTAAGTTTAATTTTTTCCCTTCATTTCCTCTTTCCATTGTGATTTGCTTCCTGAAAAATTATTCCCTTTAAAATGGCTGATTTATGTTTGAATAAAATTTATTTAAATTGGATAAAATTCATAAGTTTAGTATGAATCATTGGGAAAGTTTTTGGTTTTTTAAACTGAGATGTACTATTTTAATCCACCTTAATTGTACTGAGCTATATTGTTGGTTTCATTTTGCCTTTATTTAACATTATGTTTTTAAGGATATATCCATTTTGTCATGTGTCCATTTATAACTTTTTGAAAATTGTGATTTGTTAATACTTGCAAGCATTATCCAAGATTGTTAACTGGTTGAAAAACAGTACAGAATTTAAAGTATTTATAGTATAGTGTCTGCTAAGTAGTGAGCTGGGTCATGTTTCTATTATTTATACAATAATATTTTATTGAAATGAAATTAGAGAGAGGTTTTTGCATTCTTTATTTTAAAGGGAGTTGATTTTATCCCATATCTGTACTTGAAACAAGAGACCCATCATCTAGTATTTTGACAACTATACAGCCATGTTTATGGTTAGAATATTTGCTGTGGCAAGATTTATCTAGCAATAACAAACACAAACTTGTAAGCTTCATATATTTTCATGAACCAAATACCTGAATAATTTTTTGTAAGGCTTCATGACTGATATAGAACATACTAATAAAACTGGAGTCTATGGCTTCTTGGAAAGTACTTTCCATGTCTTTTGTATTATGTTCCAGGGCACTCATAGGAACATTTCTGGGTGGCTGAGTCAAACCTTCTTAATTCCAAATCAGGAAAGATGAGATTTTGGTGGTTATGAGATGATTTATTAGAGTCTCAGTGCTTCCTTTTTTACTTCCTCCCTAATTTGGACAGCAGTGGAGCTATAAGAATGTTGTCTGGAAATGATGAACTGATTTAATTTTGGAAGATTTCTCTTCCCACCCAATCTGTTTGTGTAGGACATAGAACAAAACTTGTTGATGTCAGCTTTCATTCGTTGTGGGTTTCAGCCATGTTTATCTTCCAGAGACCTCACAGCAACAACTAATGTCTCCTGACCACATAATTTGATTACTGTAATTCCCAGTCTTTAGATCCTCCCACTTATAACTTCTCTTTCTTTGAAGACTGCTTCAAGGTTTATTGCATGCCGATTGCTCAATAATTAACTCTAGGGATTCAGAAAAATATTTTAAACACTGGAGCTGACTTACATAAAATTGTTAAGCACTTATACTGAGTAATAATGTGCTGTGAAGACTAGACAATTCCTTTGGTAACAATTCCTGAGATTAAAATTATGGATTTATGGGTGAGAAAGGATGCCAAAAAGTCATTTGGACAAGCATCTTTGTTTCAGCTGAAGCATTCCAGACAGATGTGATTAATTGCCCTGAAAGATAGCTTTGCTTTTATAACTGGTAAGCCAGAGACTTTATCATTCTGAGGATCCAAAATTTCAACAAATTTGTTTTAAATTTCCAATTATAGTGATTCACATCCCAGGAGCTTGACTAAAAGAAACCTTCGCACTCCAGAAGTGGTAACTTATATGTTTTAACAAATCAATCTATTTCCTAATGTCTCAAGCAGGATGTATCATATTTTTCCTGCTAGACAGTACCCTTAGCAGATGTCTACTGACCTTGAAGCTGCCTGCAGGAGCTTCTCTATTGCTGATACTTTCATGCCCTGGATGAGTTTGCCAGGTTTTATATTTAGAACATGCTCTATTGATATAATCAGAGTTCCAAGTTTCTAAGAAGCTAGAGCAGTGTTGGTTCTCATGGAACATAACCACTATACTTTAAAAATCAACTCAAGAAAACGATCTGTATCAGTTGGCAATGTATCAAGCACCTCCAAAACTTAACAATTTAAAATAAGAAGTATTCTTAATGTTTATGAATCTATGGATCAGTTGGGTAATATTTTGCTCTCCTCTATAGTCACTCATAGACTTCCCTGGTAGCTCAGAAGGTAAAGAATCTGTCTACAATGCAGAAGACCAAGGTTTGATCCCTGGGTTGGGAAGATCCCCTGGAGGAGGACATGGCAACCCACTCTAGTATTCTTGCCTGGATAATTCCATGGACAAGAGAACCCTAAAGGGCTATAGTCCATGGGGTTGCAAAGAGTCAGATATGACTGAGTGCCTAAGCACAGTACAACACACGGTCACTCACATATTATGCCTACACACAGCTGAGGAGGAGTTGGTGGATTTGCTGACCTAGTCTGGTTTGGGGTCATTTTTCTATAGAGTAGTCCAGGATGGTCTTGACTGAGACTACTGTAGTTATACCAGGTTCATTCTTACAGAAGTAGCAGAATCTTTACAGAAAATAAGAAAGATAAGGAAGACACACCATGACCCTTGCAGCATTCTATTGGTCAAAACAGGTCACAAGGTCAGTTCAAGGTCAGTTCAGGAAGACTCTAGGGAGTTACAGGGTCAACAGTGGGCTACAAGGAGGTCATTAATTGAGGCTAACAATGTAATCGGGGGTAAATGTTGTGACTCAGATGATAAAGAATCTGCCTGCAATGCAGAAGACATGAGTTTGGTCCCTGGGTAGGAAAGATCCCCTGGAGTAGGAAATGGCAGCCCACTCTGATGCTCTTGCCTGGACAATTCCATGCATGGAGAGCCTGGAGGGTTATAGTCCATGGGGTGGCAAGAACAATGCAATCAATCTACCACACCATCTCATCAGCTTTGCCTTTCACTTTTTAGCACACTAGTCTTTTTAAGCCTCTAAAAAAAGAATAAAATAATAATATTTTATACATATGTATGTTGTATACATATGTTTATACATATGTATGTTGTTAATCAGTCATGTCTGACTCTGCAACTCCATGAACTGTAGCCTGCCAGGCTCCTCTGTTCATGGAATTCTCCAGGCAAGAATACTGGAGTGGGTTGCCATTCCCTTCTCCAGGAGATCTTTCCTACCCAGGGATTGAACCAGGGTCTCTGGCATTGAAGTCAGATTTTTTACCATTTGAGCCACCAGGGAATCCTTGCTATTATAGATAGCAATATTATTGGTCCTCAATTGTTTCCATAAAATCTGAGAGCCTGGAAAAACAAGTTTGTGATGAAAGTCTATATTCATACATAGTAACTGCAAGTTCATACAACCAAGCTGATTGCACTGAATATTAGTGGTGCAGTGTTTTAATGTCTTTCCACTTCAGGAGAAAGGTTGGGTACTTTGAAGTTCAGTGCAACTATGTTTGAACACTGGGGGCTTCCTAGATGGCTCAGTGATAAAGAATCCATCTGTCAATGCAAGAACTGCAGGAGACATGTGTTTCATCCCTGGATTGGGAAGATCCCTTGGAGGAGGGCATGGCAACCCACTCCAGTCTTCTTGCCAGGATAATCCCATGCACAGAGGAGCTTGGCAGGCTACTTTCTGCATGGGTGTGTGATAAGTCACTTCAGTCATGGCTTCAGTCATTTCTAACTCTTGGTGACCCTTTGGACTGTAGTCCACCAGGCTCCTCTGCCCATGGAATTATCCAGCAAGAATACTGGTGTGGGTATTCTTGCATTGGCAGGCAGTATTCAATAGTGCTGACAGTAGGGTCTCTTTTGGAACACCCTCTGTTCCTCCTACTGATTTACATTCTCCTCTGTTTCTCTACAGGGACTCCATTCACATTGTGGGTGGAACTGTTTTTATAGAACAGGATTTTCCTCACCCTTAAAGAATATCCAGCATGTTTGGCTCCATCCACTAGCGTCAGTGCCCACACAAAGTATGGATTACTTCCAAAATTCCCCCATATTTCCAAACATTCCTGTAGGGGATTCTAAGAATCCTACTTGAGAATAATATCCCTGACTATCTAACTTCCATAATATTGATCCACTAAAACTATTGTATAAAGAAAACCTCAGCTTTTTGGAGTTTTTTTTTTTCCCTACTACATTATAATGAAATTCAAATTTCCAGAAGCAAGAGAAAAAAATTGAAGTGAGAATCATGTCCCACAGAATGGGACCTAAGGATTGGTATGCTTTGGCCAGAGTTGTGATTTAAAACACATCTGCTTTCTAAAATGTCTCCTGTATATCTGCCATTATCCACTGTATCTTTTTGAATTAAGGGTCTTAGCAAGACCCTTTCAAAAAATGTGTGTCATTTAGGGCAAATTATAATGTTCTTATATGTACATACTTTTGTGAAATGTAACTATTGATTGAGTAACTAGAACCTAGCATGGACCTAAGAAATTTACAACATACCTCAGACATATTGTGGGTTCAGTTCCAACCACCACAATAGAGTGAATGTTGCAATAAGGTGAATCACGCAAACGATTTTGGTTTTCCAGTGCAAATAAAATTTACGTTTACACTATACGGTAGTTTATTCACTATATAATAGCATTATGCTTAAAAATAAATATACTTAATTTATTGCTTTTCTGGTGGCTCAATGGTAAAGAATCTGCCTGACAATGTAAGAGACCCTCAATCCCTGGGTCAAGAAGATCCCCTGGAGAAGGGAATGGCAATCCACTCCAGTATTCTTGCCTGAAGAATTCCGTGAACAGAAGAGTCTGGTGGACTACAGTCAAACTGTCACAGAGTCAGACATGACTGAAGCAACTTTTACTAATTTATTACTAAAAAATAACTATCATCTAAGCCTTCAATGAGTAGTAATATTTTTTGCTGGTGGAAGATCTTGGTTCAATGTTCATGGCTGTTGACTGGTCTGAGTGGTGGTTACTAAAGGTTGGAATGATTGTAGACATTTCTGAAAGTAAGACAAAAATGAAGTTTGCTGCATCAGTTGACTCTTCCTTTCATAAATGATTTCTCTGTATCATGCAAGATTGTTAGATTGCATTTTACCCATTTTACCTTCAAAGTAGAACTTGAAGATTGGAGTCAGGCCTCTCAAACACTGCCACTGATTTATCAACTAAGCTAATATAATGTTCTAAATCCTTTGTTATTTCGAGTCTTCACAGCATTTTCACCATGAGTAGATGCCGTCTCAAGAAATCACTCTATTTGCTCATTCATAAAAAGCAACTATCCATTCAAGTTTTTCCAGGAGATAACGGCAATTCAATCACATCTTCAGGCTCCATTTCTGATTTCAGTTCTCTTACTATTGCCACCATGTCTGCAGTTACTTCTTTCACTGAACTCTTGAACCCCTCAAAGTCATTCATAAGAGTTAGAATAAATTTCTTCCAAACTCCTATTCATTTGATTTTCTGAGATCATCCTATGAATCACAAATGTTTTTAACAGCCACCTAAAAGATGAATCTTCTCCAGATTTTCAGTTGACCTCCCAGTTCCAATAGAGGAATCATTATCTTCGGTAACTCTAGACTTATGAAATGTATTTCTTAAATAATAAGACATCTATATTACTTCTTGATCCATGAGCTGCAGAACAGATATTATGCTAGCAGTCATGAAAAACAACATTCATCTTATTGTATATCTTCATCAGAGCACTTGAGTGAACAGGTACATTGTCAATGAGTAGTAATATTTTGAAAGAAATCTTTTTCTCTGAAAAGTAGGTCTCAATAGTGGGTTTAAAAGATTCAATAAACCATGTTATAAACAGATATACTTTGTTGTTTCATTTATAGAGCATAAGTAGAATAGATTTAGCATAATTCTTAAGGACTCTAGAATTTTCAGAATGTATATGAAAACTGGCTTCAACTCCAAGTCGCCAGTTTTGTTAACTTTTGTTAACAAGAGAACTAGTCCCTTTCTGAAACTTTGAAGCCAAACATTGACTTCTCCTCTCAAGCTATGAATGTTGCACATGGCATCCAATGTAAGACTGTTTTGTCTACATTAAATATCTGTTGCTTAGTGTAGCTGCCTTCATTTTAACTATTTTAGCTAGGCTTTCTGGATAACTTGGTGCAGCTTCTACATGAGCATTTGCTGCTTTATCTTGTATTTCTATGTTATGGAGACAGCTTCCTTGCCTCTCTCATCTTTCTAGAGTTGAAGAATCAGAGCATTGCTCTGACTCAGGCTTTGGTTTAATGGAATGTTGTGGCTAGTCTGATCTTCCATTCAGACCACTAAAATTTTCTCCATAGCAACAACAAAGCTGATTTGCTTTCATTTCATCTGTGTGTTCACTGGAATAGCAATTTTAATGTCCATATATAAATTTTTCTTACATTTACAGCTTGGCTATTTGTTCAAGACGCCTAACTGTTCACCTAGCTTGGCTTTCAACATGGCTTCCCCAGAAGTTTAATCATTTCTAATTTCTGATTTGAACTGAGAAATGGGTGACTCTTTGTTTCACCCAAATAAATAAATATTTATTTATTAGTGGCTGCTTTAGGGTTATCAGTTACCCTAATTTCAATGTTGTTGTGTCTCAGGAAGTAGGGAGGCCCTAGGAAGAGAGGGAATTGCTAGTAAGGAGAGCCATCAGAACATTCCCTCTTGTAACTTTTGTTCTCTTGGTCTGTAAGTCTGTTTCTGTTTTGTAAAAAAGCTCATTCATATTCGAGGAGATCAAGCCATTCAATCCTAAAGGAAATCAACCCTGAATATTCATTGGAAAGACTGAGGCTGAAGCTGAAGCTCCAGTACTTTCACCACCCGATGCAAAGAGCTGACTCATTGGAAAAGACCCTGATGCTGGAACAGATTGAGGACATGAGGAGAAAGGAACAGCAGAGGATGAGATGGTGGGATGGCATCACCAGCTCAATGGACCTGAATCTGAGCAAACTCGTGGAGACAGTGAAGGACAGGGAAGCCTGACATGCTGCAGTCCATGGAATCACAAAAGTCGGATATGTCTGAGCAACTGAAAAACAACAATAGCAACCACCTATAAGTGATATTACGGTATACTTCTTTCTCTGACTTCACTTTTTAAAAATCTCCTTAACTAGAGTCTTCCTAACCGTCTTTCCCACCTATTATTAACATAAACAGTTGTCTGTTAACTAAGTGATCTTCACTCTAGGAATGTTTTCCCTGATCCTTTATTATTTGTCTCAAATATATAGGTCGTGTCCTACCTATGTTCTAAATTCCACTAAAGATCATTTACCCGCTTGAGTTCCATCCTCTTAGGAAATAATATATGAATTAGCTAGCTGGGCAAATGAATTCCCCAGACACTGTTGGTTGCTTTTCCAAATCTTTTCTTTCTTGATGGCAATATCCCCACTGGGACTCTGAAAAAGACGGCATCCTGAGGTCCAAAGGTAATTACTGAAAAAAAAAAAAAAAAGAAAGAAAAAAAGCCAACCATATTTTTCCTATTGTCCTTGTCAGTGATTGGTTTAATATTGCTGATATGTTATAATATTGGCCAATGAAATATGAGAAGACATTTTTGGATTGCCTTAGAAAAGATTTCTTTTTTCCCTTTTACTGGGTAGGGAAATAACTGTATGTAATGGTTGAAATTGCAGCAACCATCTTCCCATTATGACACGAGTTACACTGACATATTGAGAATTACAAGGGATTTTGTATGTCAAAGTTATCTTACCTGATGTTAGAAGAGATAATTTTTTGTTAGAAGAGATTTTTTATTGTTGTTGGTCCTGAGTGAGAATTTTCTGTGACTTAAAGTTTAAAACTTCTTGACGAAGATCTACCAATACTACATAACTGTACAGTTTATAAAATGATGTCCAGTAATATATTTTAACAGTGACATCCTGGAGAAATTGTTTGCTCTTTAAACCATGTTTCCGACACATTAAAAGAAAAAATGTATGCAGTGCTTTTGAGCCATTTTCAAAGCACACAGTTTGGAGGACTATAGTTTTATGGGACTAGTTTGCCTCTGAGTCACAAAGTTAAATGCTCTGTGTCCTATATTTCTGACTGAATGCAGACAAGTTTTTAAGAAAGAATGAAGTTCTGGACCAGACATACAGGACAATAAAATGGGCAATAAAATGCATTAAGATGCTCAACAATAGCTTTAAAATGAATGTGGCCAGAGAGTTCACCTAAGACCATTATGTAGCCTACTGGGTAATTATATTTCCATATTATTTATGGATATTCTCTCTTTTAGGGATTCCCTACACAGAATAAGTAGGAATATATACCCTGACTTCACATAGGAATCCAGGATGAAATATTTCTTGAACATTTAAACAAGGAAGGAAAACCACTGGCAGAAAGTGAGGGCGTGATAGGTAGACAGAGAATCTAGAAAGGAGAATAAAACAAAGCCATCAGAGGCAGAAAAAAAGAACTGAGCTTCACTTGCAATATTCAGTCTGGGGATGGCCTCTTAAAATGTGAATTATCTGCACTGAGAAAGGAAGGGAGCGTACAAAGAATAGAATAAAATTTAGAGTGCATTAAATTTCACACCAACGACTTTTCCGCGTAGAGGATTACTAGACCAAACACAAGCAAGTGGACTATATATCATTTCTACACACTGCTGTGCTAGTGAATTCATCCCTGATCTGAATGGTAAGAGCAAATTCATCAGAAATGAATAATAGTGTGACATAGCTAATTAATGCCAGTTCAATCTAGGCCTATTAGGCAATCATGCCAAATTGTACAGTGCAGTGGGGTGTTTTTTATGTGACAGTGGTGTATGGGGGATTGATCTGCAAATGTAAAGATGGCATCAAACTATGGGACCAGAACTAACTGCTCAGCATTATGGTCACACTGAATTACAGCTTTTTGATCTGGCAAAACTGCCACAAGACTTAGCATTTTTGAAATACTATCATAAAGTGGACTTCTGAAATAACTAGCTCATCAATCACTGACATTCCATGCTGCTTCCCAGAATTGGAAGCACATATGCAAGTATTTTGAATCTTCTTTGTAGAAAAAGTTCTTAAAGAGGTCATTTTATACAATCACACACACCAGGTCTAAGAGGCCTGGTAAAAATGTTCCATTTTTTAAGGCATTAATGTAATAACTGAGTGAAATAATTGTGAATATGAAGGAGACAAATGAGATCATCCTTTTAAAGCAGTTGTTTAGGTAACTTACATGCAAGGCATCCCAATTACATATTTATTCACTAGTTTTGAGTAACTGATTATTTTTCAATCCTGCCAATGTCAAACTAAACCTGTTTAGCAACTGGTTGAATAGAATCTTGATAATATATATACTCTGTTGTTTGCATATAGTTTTGAAGTATTTCTTTGAAATCAACCTTATAAATTATATTATTTGCATTCTTAAATTTGTGTTTGTCCAAAGAACTGATAAAAATGTTTTATTATATACATAGAATATGTATGTATTCTATATATATCTACTCTTGTATATCTGACAAATCTTTTCAAGATTTTATACACACACACACACACACACACACACACACACCCCTGGAGAAGGAAATGGCAACCCACTCCAGTATTTTTGCCTGGAGAATCCCAGGGACAGAGGAGCCTGGTGGGCTGCAGTCTGTGGAGTTGCACAGAGTCGGACACGACTGAAGTGACTTAGCAGAGCAGCTGTAGCATATATGTATATATGTATGTACATATATATATATATATGTACATGTCTAACTGTTGTGACAATGTTTGTGACACTTAGAACCGTAGCCCACCAGGCTCCTCTATCCATGTGATTCTCCAGGCAAGAATACTGGAGTTGGTTGCCATGCCCTTCTCCAGAGGATCTTTCCAACTCAGGGACTGCACTGGCAGGCAGATTTTTTACCACTGTGCCACCTGGGAAGCCCCATATATACATTCAGGCACATATTAATGACAAGTATCTGTTCTTCTAAGACATTATCTCTTACAAAGTACTCTTTGGCCCAAATGAATAAATTTTTCTTGAATGCCAATTTTTCAGATCTTATTATCACCTGATTTATATTTGTATGCATTATATTTATTTATTTTTTAATTTATCACTCATACAATAAATAATTTATTTAGATATTTCTTATAATATTTTATTTTTTATATATATTTATATATAAATATGTATAATATTATATATATTTAATATATTCAGTTCAGTTCAGTCGCTCAGTCATGTCTGACTCTTTGCAACCCTATGAACTGCAGCATGCTAGGCCTCCCAGTCCATCACCAACTCCCGGAGTCTACCCAAACACATGTCCTTTGAGTCGGTGATGCCATCCAACCATCTCATCCTCTGTCATCCCCTTCTCCTCCTGCTCTCAATCTTTCCCAGCATCAGGGTCTTTTCAAATGAGTCAGCTCTTCGCATGAGGTGGCCAAAGTATTGGAGTTTCAGCTTCAGCATCAGTCCTTCCAGTGAACACCCAAGACTGATCTCCTTTTGGATGGACTGGTTTAATATATATAATTAAATAAATAACTATTTGTTCTTTTGAGTCACTTTAAACATCACTTAAGTACAATTTATTGTTGGTTTATATTTTTAGAAAGCAAACTTTTCCTTTAAACTGGTAAGTTTATCCCACTTATATATTTCTTTTCTGTTTTTGTTATCATAGTTATCACATCAGAATTTCATTGTTTTGACCAGTATCTTAGTTGTAAATACTATATAAAGATTAGCTTGTGAGTAATAAAAAAAGGAAAAGTGTTAGTCATTTAGTCGTGTCCCATTCTTTGCAACCCCATAGATTGTAGCCAGCCAGCCTCTTCTGTCCATGGGATTCTCCAGGCAAGAACACTGGAGTGGGTTGCCATTTCCTCCTCCAGGGAATCTTCCTGACCCAGTGATCAAATCTGGGTCTCCTGCACTGCCAGCAGATTCTTTACCATCTGAGCCACCAGTATATCTCCCAAATTCCAGACGATCTGAGAATATATTTCTGTTTCTTTTACATATTAATAGTGACTTGGCTATGACTGAATTCTATTCACTCTCTTTTCCTTGGAAGCATTATAGTCTTGACTTCAATCCACAATGATTGCCTAAAAGAAGCCCGAGACTCTATTGCTGTTTTTGTTTAGAGGTAACTTGCTTTGTCTGTATGCCTTTGGCATTATTATTATTTTATATCTACAGTTAATAGTTTCAGTAGCACATGTTTTGGTTCTGAATGTTCTCTTATTAACTTTTCTGGGAACAAGGTGAACCTTGCCAGTGTGTAAATTCAGCTATTTCCTCATTTCTGAAAAGTACTTATCTTTAATTTTCCATGATTCTATTTCTTATGCTTTTTCTATCAGTTCAGTTCAGTCGCATAATCTTGTCCGACTCTTTGCGACCCCAGGGACTGCAGCACACCTGGCTTCCCTGTCCATCACTAACTCCTAGAGCTTGCTCAAACCCATGTCCATTGAGTTAGTGATGCCATCCAGCCATCTCATCCTCTGTCCTTCCCTTCTCCTGCCTTCAGTCTTTCCCAGCATCAGTGTCTTTTCCAATGAGTCAGTTCTTCACATCAGGTGGCCAAAATAATGGAGTTTCAGCTCCACCATCAGTGCTTCCAATGAATAATCAGGACTGATTCTTTAAGATTGACTGGTTTGATCTCCTGGTAGCCCAAGGAACTCTCAAGAGTCCTCCAACACCACAGTTCAAAGCATCAATTCTTTGGCACTCAGCTTTCTTTATGGTCAGGGAGGCTCCAATTTTCCATATGTTTCTGTTCTCAAAATCGAGTTTTTATCCTTAAACCCATTTTTCCTACTTTGTTTTTCCTCTTCCAACTCTAAGTGATACACTGTGTGTGTTTGTGTCCAACTCTGCAAACCCGTAGACTGAGCCCTTTAGGCTCCTGTGTCCATAGATTTTCCACGCAAGGATATGGAGTGGGTTGCCATTTTCTTCTCCAGGGGATCTCCGGGAAAATACCTTATTAGTAGAAATGGTCTTCTAATTCTTACTTCTTGTTCCTAAAGTATTCTGCCATGGCGCCTTTCTTCTCACTTTGTTTTCTAATTACTCTCTCCTACAAGCTCATCTTCTGATTTTGTCTGATTACGGCTCTCTTCTTCCATACGTCCCATGATCTACTTGATTTAGTACTTAATGCATTTGTTTTCTAGTTTTTTTCTGTTTCCATTCACTCAGATTGTATGTTCCAAGACTCTCTTGATTTCTCCTTTCCTTTTTTCAGTTCATTTGTCAGTAGAACAGCTATATGGAACCTAACTGAATTTTCTTTTTGCCCCTTCTTTGATTTGGCACAGTTTTGTCTAAAGTTTTCAGAAATACAGTGAGTCCCTCTCATTTATTTTGATGGCCAGGTATGGATAGTTTCTTTCTTTCTTTCTTCTTTTTAAATATATTTTAGTCAATTGGAGTGAGATATAAAATTGAGCTGTTTTTAAGAGAGTTTTCTTTGATATTTTCTACACCTTTTTTTTGCCAGGATACAAACTGCCCATTCAGCTCAAACCTAACCTATAAGGGGGCCCTAGGGCTTCAGTGCATAGCGCCCAACGGAGGAAGAGCTATACTCAACTTTGGTAAAAGATCTTTAGTTTTTGGACTGGACCCTTTCTGCCTTTTTCCTTCTCCTTCTCTTCTTTCTTTTCTTAAATTAATTGTTGTCACTTCTCTGGTGGTTGAGCGGTAAAGAATCTGCCTGAAATGCAGGAGATGCAGGTTCAATCCCTGAATCAGGACGATCCCCTGAAGAAGGAAATGGCAACCCACTCCAGTATTCTTGCCTGGGAAATACTATGGATAGAAGAGCCTGATGTGTTAGAGCCTACAGGATCTTAAAGAGTCAGAAACACTGAGCACACACACACCATAATTTCTTTACAATGTTGTGTTACTTTCTGCTGTACAATGAAGTGAATCAACCAAATGCCTACCTGTATCCCCTCCTTGAATCTTCCTCCCACCCCCACTCCATCCCATGCATCTGTCATCACTGAGCATTGATCTTAGTTCCTTGTGCTCCGCCAACTCAACCAAGGATCTGTTTTACATACTATAGTGTGTATATGCCAACTCTAATCTCACAATTCACTTTCTCCTCCCCCACCAGGTCTACATGTCCATTCTCTGTGTCTGTGTCTGTATTCCTGTTCTGCAAATAGGTTCATCTGTACCATTTCTCCAAAGAAGACATGCTGATGGCCAAGAAGCACATGAAAAGGTGCTCAACATCACTGATTATTAGAAAAGTGCAAATCAAAATTCACTATGGCAGTACCTCACACTGATCAGAATGGCCATAATCAAAAAATCTACAAGCAGTAATTTCTGGACAGAATATGGAAATAAGACAACTCTTCTACACTGTTGATAGGAATATAAATTGATACAGCCACTATGGAAAACAGTATGGAGGTTTCTTAAAAAACTAAAAATAAAACTTTTCTTATCCTATTTTTACTCTTTATTTTCTCATAGTCAACTGATTCTTTCTGTCAAAAAATTTGGCCTTGTTAAAATGATTTTAAAAAATAATTTAGGTGATACTTTAACACTTCATGAAGTATACATTTCTCCAAACTTTTGAGAATGGAGATCACCTACATTTTGAAGTGTTAAATAAAGTTTGTTTGAATTGTCAAATTGATCTCACATTATAATTTTTTTTCTTTTTTTTGCTAGTTTGGATGTCACTGAACTTGGAAAACCATGTTAGTGAAACAAATCTTTAGCTTTTGGTTTCATATTCTTGTAAATGGTCCATCTGCACTAAAGTCAGACCATCTGAGTTACCAGTTCATGATTGCCAATTAACATGGATCATTGCCCCGCTTCCTTGATACTTCAGACTCACCCAGATATGTAATCCCAGCCAATCAGGTATTCTTATTCTTTATCCTATAAGGTTTTCTGCCTTATGCCCCTTTTTGCTATTCTCTGAACTCTTGAATCACATGATCACAGTCTTATCTAACTCAATCAAACTACAAGCCATGCTGTGTAGGGTCATGCAAGATGGATGGGTTATGGTTGAGAATTCTGGTAAAACGTGATCCACTGGAGAGGGGAAAGCCTAGCTGTTTCAGTATTCTTGCCTTGAGAACCCCATGAACAGTGTAAAAAGGCAAAAAGATATGACACTGACAGATGAACTCTCCAGGTCAGGAGGTGTGCAGTATGATACTGGAGAAGAGTGAAGAAATAGCTCCAGAAAGAATAAAGAAACACAGCCAAAGGAAAAATAACACCCAGTTGTGGATGTGACTGGTGAAGGAAATAAAGCTCGATACTGTAAAGAAGAATATAGCATAAGAACTTGGATTGTTAGGCCCATGAATCAAGGAAGTGATCAAACAGGAGATGGCAAGAGGGAACATTGGCATTTTAGTAATCAGTGAACTAAAATGGACTGGAATGGGTGAATTTATTCAGATGACTATATCTACCATTGTGGGCAAGAATCCGAATAAGAAGTGAGTAGCCCACATAGTCAACAAAGGAGTCTGAAATGAAGTACTTGGGTGAAATCTCAAAAATGACAGAGTGATCTATGTTCATTTTCAAGGTAAAATATTCAATATCACAGTAATCCAAGTCTATACCCCAACCACTAATGCCAAAGAAAATGATGCTGCATGGTCCTATGGTGACCTACAAGACCTTCTAGAACTAATACCAGAATAAAAGATGTCCTTTTCATCATAGGGGACTGGAATGCAAAAGTAGGAAGTCAAGAAATACCTAGAGTAATAGGCGAATTTGGCCTTGGAGTACAATATGAAGCAGGGCAAAGGTTAACGGAGTTCTGCCAAGAGAAAGCACTGGTCATAGGAAACATCCTCTTTCAACAAAACAAGACACGACTCTACACATGGACATCACCAGATGGTCAATACTGAAATCAGATTGATTATATTCTTTGCAGCTGAAAGTGGAGAAGATCTATACAGTCAGTAAAAATAAGACCAGAAAATGACTGTGGCTCAGAACATGAACTGCTTATTGCCAAATTCAGACTTAAACTGAAGAAAGTAGGAAAAACCCTTAAACCATTCAGGAATGACCTATTAAAATCCCTCATGATTATACAGTGGAAATGGCAAATAGATTCAAGGGATTAGATCTGATAGCCAGAGTGCCTTAAGAACTATGGACAGAGGTTCATAACATTGTACAGGAGACCCTGAACAAAACCATACCCTAGAAGAAAAATGCAAAAAGGCAAAATAATGGTCTGAGGAGGCCTTATAAATAATTGAGAAAAGAATGGAAGTAAAAGGCAAAGTAAAAAGGGAAATATATGCCCATCTGAATGCAGAGTTCCAAAGAACAGAAAAGGGTTTAGATAAGAAAGCCTTCCTAGTGACCAGTGTAAAGAAATAGAGGGGGTGGGGGGAAAGAATGGGTAAGACTAGAGATCACTTCAAAATAATTAAAGATACCAAGAGAAACTTTCATGCAAAGATGGGCACAATAAAGGACAGATATGGTATGGACCTAAAAGAAGCAGATATTAAGAAGAGGTAGCAAAAGTACACAGAAGAACTGTACAAAACATATCTTAATGAACCAGATAACCACAATGTTGTGATACTCACCAAGAGCCAGACATCCCGGAGTGTGAAGTCAAGTGGGCCTTAGGAAGCATCATGATGAACAAAGCTAGGTGATGGAATTCCAGCTGAGCCATTTCAAATCCTAAAAGATGATGCTATTAAAGTGCTGCACTTAGTATGCCAGCAAAATTGGAAAACTCAGCAGTGACTACAGGACTGTAAGAGGTCAATTTTACTCCAGTGCCAAAGAAAGGTAATGCCAAATATATTCAAACTACCTGACAATTGCACTCATCTCATCCAGTAGCAAAGTGATGCTCAAAATTCTGCAGCTAAGCTTCAGCAGTATATGACCTGAGAACTTCCAAATATACAAGCTGGATTCAGAAAAGGCAGAGGGACCAGAGATCAAATTGCCAACTTCCACTGGATCATAGAAAAGGCAAGAGAATTCTAGAAAAATCATCTACTTCTGCTTCATTGACTATGCCAAATCCTTTGAGTGTGTGGACCACAATAAACTGTGGAAAAATTTTAAAGAGGTGGGAACATCAGACTACCTTACCTGCCTCCTAAGAAACCTGTATGCAGGTCATGAAGCAATTGTTAGAACTGGACAGCAAACAAAAGACTGGTTCAAAATTGTGAAAGGAGTATGTCTTTCTATATATTGTCACCTTGCTTATATAACTTATATGCAGAGTACATCATGCGAAATGCTGGGCTGGATGAAGCACAAGCTGGAAACAAGATTGCTGGCAGAAATATCAATAACCTCAGATACACAGATGAAATATCCCTTATGGCAACAAGCAAAGATAAGCTAAAGAGTCTCTTGATGAGGGTGAAAGAGGAGAGTGAAAAAATTGGCTTAAAACTCAGCATTCAAGAAACTAAGGTCATGGCATCTGAACCCATCACTCCCTGGCAAATAGATGGGGAAACAATGGAAACAGTGATAGATTTTATTTTCTTGGTCTCCAAAATCACTGAAGATGGTGACTGCAACCATGAAATTAAAAGAAAATTACTCCTTGGAAGAAAAACTGTGACAAACATAGACAACATATTAAGAAGCAGAGACCACTTTGTGAACAAAATCTGTTGGGGGAGTTTGTAATTTCCTTGGTTCTGTCTCGTTGCAACAAACATTTGAAGTGACAGGCTGGTGTTAGCCTCAGATCTAACAGTGGTACTGCTCTTGGATGGACCAGTGTTACAGCCCCGTGTTACAGCTCAGTTTTATTTAGAAAGTAAAGGAAAATACATCCTCGAGGCATGAGGGCATGCCGACCCAAAAGACACGAAGGAAAGAGAGACCCTGGCCCAATTATGGCTTCTTTTTTTATATGTTTTTCTTCCTTCCCCTGGACCTGACCTATGTAAATTGGGCTAGTCAGGAGCACTGTTTGTTTTACCTGAGGTCCTCACTCTGTCCTTGGACCTTCCTTTATTCTATTTTCATGGGCTTTTCCCTTCTTTGTCATTTAGCCACTGCCATTTTGGACTCCTTTTTCCGATTCTAACTACCTAACAGGTCTGTCTAGTCAAAGCTATGATTTTTCCAGTACTCATTTATAGATGTGAGAGTCGGACCATAAAATAAGCTGAGCACTGAAGAATTGATGCTTTTGAACTGTGATGTTGGAGAAGACTCTTGAGAGTCCCTTGGCCTGCCAGATCAAGCCAGTCAATCCTAGAAGAAATCAACCCTGAATATTCACTGAAAGCACTGATGCTGAAGCTCCAGTACTTTGTCCACCTGATGCAAAGAACTGACTCAGGAGGAGAAGGGGGTGACGGAGGATGAGACCATTGGACGGATCACCAACTTAAGGGTCATGAGTTTGAGCAAGCTCCAGGAGTTGGTGATGGTCGGGGAAGCCTGGAGTGCTGCAGTCCATGGGGTTGCAAAGAGTCGGAGCTGACTGAGCAACTGAACTGAGCTCTTGAATATAGAGACTGTCACTTCATGACTTGTTACATTTTGTTGGTAGCATATGGTCCTCTTCAGTTATTTTAACACCCTAGAAGATTGTCTGAGATCTTCTTTACCCATTTTGTCCAGATGAGAAAATCAACATTCATTTTGTTAGGCCAAAGTGATTTGGTATCTGTAAAGATTCGACAATAAGCACTTAAATAAGATAGAATTCTCTTTGTAATGTCTGTTTAGTAACCTAATAAAGAATTATAACCAGATGAAACCTTTAAAATACTGTTTATATCCACATGCATATTCAATAATAAATTGCATTATAAAAACTAGAGAAGATTTCTGCTTTATTTGAAAATACAGAACATGAAAGAGTGAAATGTTCCAGAGAAGAGTGGTAGAATCTTGCAATCTGTCATAATTGTATTTCTTTGGGTTATTGTTTTCTAAGCTGTGAATATCCAGGTGCATGTAATAGAAATGTTCATTTTTCTGCTCATTATTCAGCACCTGCTAAGGTGTATCTATTTTCTTGAATAGCATAAAATAAGTCAAAATAACATGAATACAATGTTATTTCTACTATTTAATTCTACTTTCAGGGTATTTGAAGGGACTGTGTATCATTTATGTTTCCTTTGTTTATGGATGATTATTGTAATGACACCATTGTTTAAGCTGTGGTTTTTATAAATTGTTCCTTGGGTACATGATTAGTATTTTCCAACATCAGTTTCTATGGTAATAAAATATAGCATACATATTTTCCTGAGCTAGAATTGGTTTTTATAAATGGGGTTTGGTCTAGACCCAATCAGCTTTGTTAATATTTCACTCTGTAACTGTACAATGGGCAGTCTAGTTAGCTAAACTGCCACAGCTAAGGGTGTTATAAAGGTTTCACTTTAGTAAATGAAATGGGGGAAAAAAAGTTACAGTCTTTCAACAAGGATGCCAATCTTTTTATAGCCCTCTTAGGAAAGCTGCTCTTTCTGAGGTAAATTTAATACCAATCTCATTTGTTAGTGATCATGGTTGGAATGTAGTCTCTTAATTATATGGCCAAATACTTTAATATTCTTACTGCACTTTTTAAAACTGGCATGGATAACTTATAATTACAAAGAGTACATTATACCCTCATGTAGAGAGGCAGAACATGAACAATATAATTTTATAAATCAATAACTTAATCATCTGTAAAAATCTGCTATTATGCACCTCGCTGCTTTATTTTCCCTTGAGGCTGCTATTTATTCTAAACTACAAGAACTTCTCAGAATTCTTTTTCTTGATTTGATTCTATAATATCATCTTTCCATGTAATGCTGGTTTCAATGACATGGAACTACTTTTCTTGAACTGTGTTAGTGTCAAAAATATGAAACACTTTCCTGGAATTTTAATTCTCAAACTGATAAAGTTCTTGTTATGTATTTCTTGACAAGGATTTATTTCTAAATTACCTTCGAGAAAATGTAATTGTATAATTGGTTTGAGAATAATCAGTACTTTAATCTATTTTAAAAATCTAGATAAATCATTCGAATAACTGCTAATTTAGTTAAATAAATGGTTAGCTTAATTTTTCTAAGGACCTATTTTGAAAACTATGCAATTCGAACACAGAAGCCAAAAATTATTAAAATATCATATGTTGTTGTTGTTTAGTTGCTAAGTCATATCCAAATCTTTGTGACCCCCTGAACTCTAGCCTTCCAAACTCCTCTGTCCATGGAATTTCCCAGGCAAGAATATTGGAGTGGGTTGCCATTTCCTTCTTCAGGGGATATTCCTGACTCAGGAATGGACCCCTTATCTCCTACATTGGGAGACAGATTCTCTATCACTTAGTCATCAGGGAAGCCAAAATAACATTTAATAGCATAAACATGTTATAAATAATATAAGTGCATTCTATTACTTAAATAGTTTCAAATTTAAATAAAGTATAATGGAAGCCCTGGTGGCTCAGCTGGTAAAGAATCTGCCTGCAATGCAGGAGAACCAGGCTTGATCCCTGCGTCAGGAAGATCCCCTGGAGAAGGCACGGCTACCCACTCCAATATTTTTGCCTGGAGAATCTCTTGGACAGAGGAGCCTGGCAGGCTATAGTCCATGGGGTTGGAAAGAGTATAATATAATGGAGTGATTAACACTTTCACTTTTCATTTTCAATTTTCATAATTTATTTCCATCACCATAAGCCTGCAACATGGACATCTTTAAACGCACACACTCATAGTTCACTACACACATATATAAACATTTAAATGCAATTTGTATGAGTGGAAACATACAGTAGAAAAGCAATACCTTCTATGTTTATTTTTTATTGATCAATGGCATATTATGCTTGAAAAATATTAAGTTTTCGGCTTCTTGGTGTAATATATTTTAAAAATACTTATAGATGCTGCCTTTCAAATAAAATGACACTTTCAGAAATATAAATATCTAATATAATTATATCAGATAATATAAATATTATCTCATACTTCTGAGATGCTGACTGAAACATCAACAACTTCAAAGAAAACCTTCGGCTAAGTCTAAATAACTGGTAGAGAAAAGAGAAACTGACCCTTCCTAAAATGGCTCTTATACAATCAATAAGAACCTTGCAGGGTGCTGTCAAAATTTATAAGAACATAGAATAAGCAACAAATAAATAGGAATGACTTAATTCACATGATGAAAATGGACTAAATAACCATTTTTTAAGGCCTCCTAGAGCTAAGGAAAAACACCTTCTCCCCTTTTTTATTAATATTCTCTTTCCTCACTGTCCTAGGCTTTTTAAAATTACTATATTTGTATTTAAGGTAACAGAATTTTACTTAAGTCTGTTTTAGTTTATCACTTCTGTGTTAAACGTCCCCCACTAACTAGTGAACAACATGAAAGGAGGGACTCTAATTCATACTTGAATCATTTCACATAGATCTTTGCAAGTATTACAAAGTATGTTTGTTGGAATACACTGAGACAGTAAATTAGCCAGTTTTTATTTTGCCTTTCCATTTTGGGCCCTCAGTATTCTTGGTTGTGGACAGTCCAGAGCAGAATTTGCCTCTATCTGCAAAATAGTTTGGCCAAATGCACAAGTCAACTTGTTTCTGGTTTGAGCTTACACAGTGTCCCTTCACTTTCACCCTAGAAAATAAGAGGAAAAAATGATTTCTTGCTTACAATCTCCTGGACATTTGCTCTCTTGAATCATAACTGATCCCAAAATAGATGCTAATTTTGGCAGATGTTAATTAACAGAGGTTAATAATTAACCTAATCTCAATGTCAACATTGGTTCACATTTTAATATCTAAAATTCACTATAAATTTTAGCCATATATTCAGAACTGTGCTTAGATTTTAATAATTTTTGCTGTTCTACAAAAGAAAAACTTGCATTGTTCTATGAGATGCTTTTTTAAGCCACCTGGGTAGTCTTTATTAAAGTTATATAATTAAATTTTATAGAAAGTGCATGTTTCTGCAGTCTTCAGAAAATTTATGCTCAGTATTTGCTTTGAGTGTTTAATTACTACTGGGAATGTGGATTTCTAGGCTAGCAGTACCTACCACCCTCCTGGACTTCTCACAGTACCATTCAAAACCCAGAACTGCTGTTTCCTTATTCTGTTGATTCCTCACATATGGGACCTGTAATAGGCCATTTTGCATATTGGTGAATTGACTGTGTTTGCATTTCTCCTGGACATGTCCTAAAATGGTTAAATAATACTTCTGCCCGGATAATAAGTCCTAATTCAATTTGACTCTCACAACTGAGAACTGTACGTTCTGTTAAGAGATTTGTTTTGAAGAGCTCACTAAGCCGTTACATGTTTTCTATCGCTCTTTAAATAAAACACTTTTGTACCTTTCTGTCTACTTGGTAGACTTCCCTGGTGGCTCAGATGGTGAAGCATCTGCCTACAATGCAAGAGACCCAGGTTCAGTCCCCGGGTCAGGGAAGATCTCCTGGAGAAGGAAATGGCAATTCACTCCACAACACTGGCACAGCATTTTGTCTGCTGGCTGGAGTTTTCCTTCTAATTTCTTTGAGTTTCAGAGAAGCGTTGCTGCACCTTGACATTTCCTTTGGAATGTGAAATTGCAACAAGAAGCATTACCTAGCAACGTCTGCGTTGTCCCTGCAGGTCAGTGCATCCACATGAACAGATTGTGTTGCCGGATCTTAGTGCCCAGGTTTGTTTAATGGTGACACATGTATAAATGTTATGCTTGTAAACCCTTCAATTCAAAGATCTCCAAGATTTTCTTGATCAGTCAGTTCAGTCGCTCAGTCGTGTCTGGCTCTTTGCGACCCCAGGGACTACAGCACGCCAGGCTTCCCTGTCCATCACCAATTCCTGGAGTTTACTCAAACTCATGTCCATTGAGGACATGAGGACATTGATTTTCTTAAAAGGACATATGATTTTCTTAATAGATCTCTTTAAAAAGTATGATTGATGCCTAGCAGTGTCAACTGATGCCTTTCATCTTCAGATTTAACTTTTTTTAAAAAATTCTGTGATAGAATGTCAAAGTTTGGGCCACATAATTTAGCCACTTAATCCTATTTTCATCTTGACCTATTCTTCACCTTCACTTGACCTATTCATCACCTCTCCCTGACATTTCTAGCTTCTCCATTTTCCTTCAGGCAAGGGTGTGTGGTTGTGTTCTAATCAATTAATGACAAAGTCATTGTCAAATACATTATTATTGAATGAAACATTTTAAAAAGCATAGAAGTTAAATACACACAAACACAACACCTTCCATATACCTTAATGGTAGTATTTACTTGTATCTTTTTTGAGTAGATTATAAGATCCTTGGAGTAGAGGACAACATTCTGTTCATTGTAGAGTTCCCAATGCTCATTACTTGGCCAATTTTTTTTAATATATTTATGAATTACTATTGTATCCAGTTGTATTAAGTTGCATCCAGTCTGGGGTTAATTTTATTCCAAAAGATAGTTGGCAATGTTTAGAAGCAATTTTTTGTTGTCACAAATGCAGGGTATTGCTATTGTCATCCAGTAGGTAGAAACCAGTGGTGTTGATAAATATTCTACAATGCACAGTGCAACCTATCTGCGACAAAGAATTATCCAGACCCAAATATAATTACTGACTAGATTAAAGAAAAAAAAACACAACAATTTGGGCTTCCCCAGTGGCTCAGCAGGTAAAGAATCCGCCTGCAATGTAGGAGACCCAGCAGATGCAGGTTCAATTCCTGGGTCAGGAAGATCCCCTGGAGGAGGAAAGGGCAACCCACTTCAGTATTCTTGCCTGAAAACAATCTCATGGACACAAGAGCCTGGCGGGCTACCATCCAAAGGGTCACAAAGAGTTGGACACAACTGCATGACTAAGCATGCATAAATTAAACAGTATGTTCATGTTGTTGAGAAATTCAACTTTCACCCATCCCAAATTACCAAGTTTTGTAAATTGCCATCATCACTTCAATGAGTATATCCAAAACAGTATAGGGGAGAATTTGTGACTTGAAAAAAAAAAAATCCACTGCTGAACTGGAATTTATAAATAACTTTGATTTATGGAGTGACTGAATTCTTTTTTGAGCAGTTTAGAACATATAGAGAATGCATCCTGAACTTGTCTGTATTCTGGGTAGTAGTTAGTAATTGTTTATGTCTGGCTAGTTCAGTTTGTTAGAACAGAATGCAGATGACGTTAATAATGCTTTGTAGCAACTTGGTCTTAATTTGTTCTATAGCCACATAAGTGTCTGTTCCTTATCTTGACCTGGCTTAAGTGCCATTGATCACAAGAGGCAGGGATCAAAAGAAGGTGAATAGATTCTTTTTAAACTATCATCACTACTGTATCAACAGTCTCAATGGCAGCCCCTCCTGCCAGCAGGTCAGCATCAGTGTCTTTATTCTAGAAGGACAGCTCATAAATTAAGCAGTTGACCTTTGTGTCAGTCAATCAACATTGGGCCATCCAGGGCTGCCAGAACCATTAACTTTGAGCAATGGCCACTTCACCAGAGCACAAATGCAGTATTTATGAACTGCACATTGTTATCTTAGCCAAAACCTCAATGCCATTGTCTATTTTTCAATTTTTCCATCCACTAAAAGGTAGGAATTGATAATCAATAGCCTAGGACATTATCTGTGAAAAATTCAATGACTCAGAAGTTAAAAAGAATACAAAATAGAAATTCCAAGCAACATGCCCATTTTACAACTTTCTGAGTCAGAGAACAACAACAACAACAAAAATTAGAACTACAAAGAATTCAGTGATACTTTTTTTTTTCATTCACATATTGCAGAGATGAAGAAACAAGGTCCTGAGAAAACAGACAACTTCTATCAGGTGATACAAATAGTGGACTATCTTGAGTAACTCTAACTTCTCATGGCCCAATTAAATGGTATCTACCTTCTCTATTAACGCCTAAGGAACTGAGAATCTGAAAGTGAAAGTGAAGTAGCTCAGTCATGTCATTTGCAACCCCATGGACTGTATAGCCTACCAGGCTCCTCCGTCCACGGAGTTTTGAGTGGTAAGAGTATTGGAGTGGTTTGCCATTTCCTGAGAATCTGAGTGAGCCAATATTTTGTTTACAATGAAAATATGTAATAAATGTTGCCACATTTCCCAACCTTGGCAAAATAAGAGGTGATTAGAACCTCAAATAATATTAGTATTGGCATAAATAAAAATCCTATGTATATGTGTGGAAAAAAAGAAACTGTCTCATTAACACAGTTACTGCATACCTATAGAAGACATGGAGCATCTCAGAGACATGAAGACAAATCAGACACAGATACAGCCCTAAGGGAGTTTACAGACTACTGATAATATTAGGAAAGTTGCTTATATAAGTCAGGGTTCTCATTAAGAAACAGTGTACACTCCTAATGCCAACTTAAGAAGGGTTTATTTATAGATGGGCTTAATACAAAGGTGGGAGCAGTGTGCACACTGTTCTTGAAAACTGTACAAGAAGAGAAGTCTAGCAGCAGGTACTAACACCGCTTCAAATGTAAGGAGCAGGGAGAAGTCACTTCTTTCTAGAAATAGAATCATTAAAATTGACCACCTCAAGATCAGTAATTTGCTCTCAAGGGAGGGAATTAGTGGAATTTACTGTTTTCTCTCTCTCTCTTTGAGTTTTGCCTGCCTGACTTAAACCAGAAACCAAGTTGATTTAGAGAGCAGGAAGAAGTATTTGGCATGAATATCTTCTTTTTAATATATGTTTGAAGTCTTTCTATTTTTCTTTTGACATTGAAAATGAGTAACAATGTTACATACTAGTTTGGTGAACACTGTGATATTAATGACATCATCCCTGTTCTCTCATAGAGAACTGATGCTTTATTCTGTACTTCCTGTCTCTAGCCTTTGGCTAGAGCATCCTCCTTTGAGAACTACCGTGGCTATAGACAGCCATGTTCTTTAAGGTACATTCCCATGTAAGGTGCCCTGTATTCAGTGACTCATCAGTGTGGGAGATCAGTCATTGACATGACCCATTTCCCCCCAACTGTGGAGAGCTCTCAACAGTTATCCCAGCTGAATCTTCCATTAAGACTGAGAGGTTTTCATTGAGACTGTATCAGATCTCAACTTCTTCCTCCGACCATCCCTTCTTCCTTTCCCCAGCAAATCCCCTGCGTGGAAATTTCTATCATGAAATCTGTTTCTTGGAAAGGCCACAGGCACAAATGGTGTTAGGAATCATATGGTGGAATAGAGATAGGCTTTTGGAACTGACTTACCTGCTTTTGGCTGGCAATGATCCCATCACTGGCAGGAGGTGGAATATAGATAGACCCGGGTACAACGTTGTAATTGTTAAAATGTTTGCCTCCTGGGGGGAGGGATTGTACTAGTTGGTTTGACATATCAGGTCTGTGACAGATGTAGAGTAAAATGTGGCTAAAAGAACCTGTAATTGTGTGCATATACTAAATGTTATTACTTTAGGGAAAGAAAAAGAGAGGTTCAAAGTAATTGATTAATTGACAACTGAAAACCAAGTATTAACACTAGGGAGATTTTTAACCCATAAAGAGATTTTTTTTACTTTATGTAGCTAGAGTCAGAGAAAACTGGGGATTAGGTCCAGGGCCTATCCATATGAGTACCAGAGCTTCAAAAATGGTTTAATTCACAACCTAATCAGGTTTGCTGGGCCTGGTTACCAGGAAAGAATTTGACCTTGATATATGGGGTGGACACATCTGTTTTAATGGGACCTATAAACTTTGAACACACAAATTCCCCTGAACCCTCAGAGCTGAAGAAAAGGCTCACCCCCTGTTTAGGGCTAGTAGTCCTCCTTTGCTTGAAGATGGTGGAGTGGCTTCCCTTGTAACATATACTACATCTTCAACATCTCTCTCCAGTTCCCCTGTTGGCCACTAGGAGTAAGTCAGGACATAATCCAGGTGGAGATACACGGGTCCAGATAAGGGAGGTAATGGGCATTATCTCCCTAGGAGCTGAAGGTCATACTCAGCATTCATGCTTGAGAAGGTAATCTGAGGATGCTTGATTAAGGAGTGGGGTTAGAGGGGGAAAGAGAGGCAAGAAGAAGAATCATCATTTTGTCAAAATTAACTGAATCTGATTATCAGGAGTATACAGGGGGTCTGTTGTTACTCAGTGAGGGCAGAAAATAAAATTCAGGTGCTGTAGTTGGGTCTCTTGAGACTGCTTGGTCGTATTTTGATAGCGAATGTACAAGAGCAACGCCCTACCCCCCAAGAAGATGTGATGACTAAGGGCTCAAGCTTCAGCAGAAACTAACAACATTGTAAAGCAATTACACTCCAATAAAAAGAAAGAATACGTCAGGCCCACGGGGCCAGCAAATACGCTAGTTGATGTTGAGGGGAATAAACAGAATGGATAGTAGGGAAGGAAAATAGAAGTAACATTTGTGGCTCCCATGACCATTTGGAGCAGTAGTGTCTGTAGTTTTTCTCACTAATTCTCTTCATCTAAATTTCTCCAGTGGGAGAGGCTTACCAGAGCTCTGGACTCACTGCTCCTTGAGTTTACAAAAGAAGCAGTTTCAAGTGGTTAGGGGCAGATGTCTCCCAGATCCCACTCTAAGAACGATGCTGCTAGAAGAATTGTCAGCACACAACTAGCCCTCATCTACCAGCCTTATTTTAAGATTGCCTTTGCTGCAGACCAGTGCCTTGCTTGAAGTCATATCTTCTTTCTGGGAGATTACACATCTGACGATGACTGCAGGGCTTTGAAGATATGGCTTTCTTATTCTAATTCAGGATAAAGATGAAGGGTTACCACAGGTTTATCTGGATTGAATGACACCTCCCGTAAGATAGCACCGCTGCTCAATTTCTCAGTCTATCCATTCTGTTTCTCTTACTCCCAAAGGAAGTAAACTTAAGAGCTCTCCCTGATAAAACTTATTTTTTATTGGAGTATAATCACTTTGCAATGCTGTATTAATTTCTTCTGTACAACGGATCCTATTACATATATATAAATTATATATTATATAAATGTATATATACACACACACACACACATATAAAAATATCCCCTCCTTCTTGGACTTCCCTTCCACACCCCACCACAGCCATCTATGTCATCACAGTGTCTAATTTTTATCTCAGAAAATTTTTTCAAGAGAATCCATCTTGCAACAGCTGGGAAGATGTATATTTGTACCACTGAGTGGAAATATCGTTTTATGTTAGGCTGCTGCTGCTAAGTCACCCAGTCATGTTCAACTCTCTCCACTTCATGGACCGTAGCCCACCAGGCTCCTCTGTCCATGGATTTTCTCAGGAAAGAATAGTGGAGTGAGTTGCCATTTCCTTCTCCAGGGGATCCTTCCAACCCAGGGATCAAACCCAAGGATCAGTCTCCTCCTTGGCAGGCAAATTCTTTACCACTAAGTCACCTGGGAAGCCTATATTTGGGCAGGTTTTTACAAAGTTGTTCTAAAATAATTGCTAATCTGCACTGCTTTAAAGTACTATACTATTTTTACTTTTCATTTTCTCACAATGAAAACTTAACACTTAACTTTTTTCTATTGCATTTTTTCTGGTTTATATAATGAGGTACATTTGAATTTATAGTTTTTATATTGCATACATGGAAATTTTTGCTCCTATCAACAAAAATTGCAAATTAGAGAAGTGAATGTACTTATAATTTAGTTTGTCTTTCTGTCAGACTGTCTCACTTATCAAGCAATACTGAAATAAAAAAAAATCAGTATTTTTAAAATTTTTAATTGGAGGATTGGTGATATAAGAGAACATTTTATGCAAAGATGGTCATGATAAAGTACAGAAATGGCAAAGAGCCAACAAAAATAGAAGAGATTAAGAAGAGATAGCAAGAATATACAGAAGAACTATATACAAAAGGTCTTGATGACCCAGATAACCATGATGGTGTGGTCACTCACCTAGAGCCAGATATTCTGGAGTGTGAAGTCAAGTGGGCTTTAGGAAGCATTACTACAAACAAAGCTAATGGAGGTGATGGAATTGCAGCTGAGCTATTTCAAATCCTAAAAGATGCTGCTGCTAAAGTGTTGCACTCAATATGTCAGCAACTCAGCAGTGGCCACAAGACTGGGAAAATGTCAGATTTCATTCCAATTCCAAAGAAGGGCAATGCCAGAGAATGATCAAACTATTGTACAGTTGTGTTCTTTTCACACACTAGCATGGTAATGCTCAAAACCCTTCAAGCTAGGCTTTATCAGCATGTGAACGGAAAACTTCCAGATGTGCAAGCTGGATTTAGAAAAGGCAGAGGAACCAGAGATCAAATTGTCAGCATTTTTTTGGATAATAGAGAAAGTAAGGGAATTTTTAAAAATCTATTTCTGCTTCTTTCACTACACTAAAGCCTTTGATTGTTTGGATCACAACAAACTATGGAAAATTCTTAAAGAGATGGGAATATGAGACTACCTTACCTGTCTTCTGAGAAACCTGTATGCAGGTTAAGAAGCAACAGTTAGAACCAGACATGAAAGAATGGACTGGATCAAAATTCTGAAAGGAGTATGTCAAGATTGTATATTGTCACCCTGCTACTTTATCTTATATGCAGAGTACATCATGCAAAATACGGGCCTGGATAAATCACAAGCTGAAACCAAAATTGTCAGGAGAAATATCAACAACCTCAGATATGCAGATGATACCATCCTAATGGCAGATATTGAAGAGGAACTAAAGAGTGACTGGATGAGGGTGAAAGAGAGTGAAAAAGCTGGCTTAAAACTCAACATTCAAAAACCTAAGATCATGGCAACTCATCTTATCAGTTCATGGCAAATAGCAGGGGAAAAAGTTGAAGCAGTGACAGAATTCATTTTCTTGGGCTCCAAAATCACTGTGGACAGTGATTGCAGCCAAGAAAGTAAAGGAAGTTTGCCCCTTGAAAGGAAAGTTATAACAAACCTAGACAGCCTATTAAAAAGCAGAGACATGACCTTGCTGACTAATGTCCATATAGTCAAAGCTATGGTTTTTCCAGTAGTCATGTACAGATGTGAGAGTTGGAGCATAAGGAAGGCTGAGTGCTGAATAATGGATGCTTTGAATTTTGGTGCTGAGGAAGACTCTTAGAGTCCCTTGGACAGCAGGAGATCAAACCAGTCAATCCTAAGGAAGTCAACCCTGAACATTCATTGGAAGGACTGATGCTGAAGCTGAAGTTGAAGCTCCAACACTTTGGCCACCTGAAGGGAAGAGCAGACTTATTGGAAAAGACTCTGATGCTGGGAAAGATTGAGGCCAGGGGGAGAAGGAGATGACGTGAGCTGTTGGATAGCATCGCTAACTCAATGGACTTGAGTTTGAGCACACGCTACGAGATAGTAAAGCACAGGAAAGCCTGGTGTGTTGTGTTCTATGGGGTCGCAAAGATTGGGACATGAGTTAGTGACTACACAACAGCAACAATTAGGGGACAATTGCTTCACAATACTGTGTTGGTTTCTGCCATACATCAACATGAATCAGCCATAGGTATACATATGTCCCCTCCCTCTTGAACTTCTGTCCCATCTCCCACCCCATCCCACCCCACTAGGTTGTCACAGAGCACCTGAGTTCCCTGCATCATACATCAAATTTCCACTGACTATTTTATAGATGGACATTCATGTGTTTCCATGCTATTCTTTCAATTTGTTCCTCCCTCTCCTTTCCTGTGTCTACAAATCTGTTCTCTATGTATGTGTCTCCACTGCTGCCCTGCAAATAGGCTCATCAATACCATTTTTCTAGATTTCATATATATGTTTTAATATATGATATTTATTTTTCTCGTTAATTGCTTTCATCAAAAACGTCATAGTAAAAGTAAGTAAAGTTGCTCAGTCGTGTCTGACTCTTTGCGAACCCATGGACTGTAGCCTACCAGGCTCCTCTGTCCATGGGATTTTCCAGGCAAGAGTACTGGAGAGGGTTGCCATTTCCTTCTCCAGGGGAACTTCCCGACCCAGGGATCGAACCCGGGTCTCCAGCATTGCAGACAGATGCTTTACCATCTGAGCCACCATAAGTGAATTTCAAATAGAGGCCCCAGAGTTGAACAGAAATGCTATGGATGACAATGGACAGAAAATGAAAAAGAAAAAAGCCGACTAAAAGTCCTACTTGGATTCTTAGGTAACTATTTGGGCTGCAGTTAACTTTTAGTGGAGAGTTAAATATTAAATTTTACCTCCTCCTACAACAGTCTGATCTATCCATTAATCTATAATTTTTCACTTTTTCCCTGATTTACTACCAGAATTTCTTACTAGACTATAAGCTCCATGACATTAATGATATTGTCAATCATGTTTATTGCTGTACCTCAAATACCTAGCATAGTTCCAGTACATAATAGCTGTTCAATGAATATTTGTTGAATAAAACAAGAATTGGCTCATAAAGAAACGTCTCTATTTCTAGAAGGCAGTTATACTTGGAAACAAGAGTTCTTTCATAACATCCCAACAATGAAGCGACTTAGCAGCAGCAAAAACAGAGACAGGACAGCAATTCACCTACTAAACTACATCATAGGTTATAAGGTAACCCTACCTACACAGTTATCTTATCACTATTTGGTCATTGGAACTGACCTGTCCTTTGCAATCGAATTAACTTGGAAACTTTCTATTTTGTATCACTTTTTTTGTGGCAATATCACCCATTCTTATACAACTTTTTTTCTACCTGATAGCTTTAGTGAAAGAAATGTAAACTAAGAACATTTGAGCATTTCGGTAAAGAACATTACACTGCTGTTTGAGGAGAATGTAACATTGATTGTTAATATGCATGAAAAATGAATCATTTGTTTGCACTCATTTCATGCACAGAATTCACCATGACATCAGTGGGAGCTTTTTACAACAGTAAATCTGTGCCAAATAATAAATTACATTCCTTGTATTAAATTAAAGTGTGCACATTGGAGAGGCTTAATTTTAAATTTTCATGACAAATGGAAATGTGGACATTAAAAGAACTGAAATAAAGTTCAACTACAAAGAAAAACCTCCAGCCGTGACTTTCCCAGGATTCATTCTTTGTTATGTAGCAAGCTGATCATAAAAGTTTAACATGAGGTGTGCTGTCAGAGTGCAATTTCTTGTCTTAATAATGGGTATTTGTATTATTTTAAAAAACAATTTGTTAATTGCATAATAAAACAAATGAAAGCAAACATCCTAACAACACTCTTTCAAATAAGTGAATGTGACTCAGAACTATTACATTTTTGCTGATGTGTTATCTAAAACTGAGCTAAGGCATCAGTTTCTTAGATTCTGGAATATTATCATGTCCCTAACCACAGAAGTTGTGTAAACTCGACAGCTCCTAAAAAGGTCAGATAAAACCTTTAGTTCCTCTTTTATCACCAACATAAAATACGAGCTAACAGTATAAGATGGGATGTCTCTATTCATCTCTTAACCGTGTCAGGTTCTCCAAATAGTCTCCCCAGCCCAGGAAGCATCATGAAAATAGTGTCTCTCATTTCAGCCCTAATAAGAATGGAAGACATCAGGTGTTGCTCATGTCCTATCGCTGGCCACTGCTCTGGGCGTCATGATGATTGATTTCATCCTGCAGTCTTCAGTTTACAGGAAATCCATATAAATCAACCAGAATATGGAAATTCATACCTCCCAGGAGTAACAGATTAACTGATTCTAAATCAGAGGGGAAACAAAAGGTCAATAAGAAAGTACCAATGAGGAACACAGAAAGAATATACCAGACATTTAGGACTTTCTTTAGAGGGGTACAACATGGGTTACATCTTTTTTTTTTAACTCAAAACAGCACGACCAGGAACTCATAGACACAAATACTAGTACTTGGGAATCTTTAGTCTTCTTTAAATTCATTTATGAGAAAAGCCCTGGAAACCTTCTTTCCAGAAATATCTATATTCAGACAATTTTTTTGTACAAGTTCAGAGAGAATTCTATTCTTGAAACTATAGTGCAAGTTTAGGCTGGCTTCCCATAAGGAAGAGAACTTAGGGGAAAGAGGGGCTCCAAAACTTCAGGTGGAGGCCAACTAGAAACCCCTGAAATAGAATTCTAATTTGCACTTCCATGAGGTCTAAATCTTTACATTGCTTTCAGAATATTCCCTGAAGACTTATTGTCTCTAAGTGATCCTTTCAAGCCTATGGTCAAGCTAAATAAGAAGCTGAAGCAAAACCTCTTTGTGAGGAGCATGAATTCAGCAAGAATTAGAAGCATTTATTACTCTTGATCCTCTCTTTGATCTCTTGTGTTGGAGTACCTTCAACTAGGGATGAAAGGTAGGAAAGGATATATACATGCAAACCAATTTAGAATTTTGTATCTACAAAGGACCTGCACAGTATTTTGTTGGCAGACCAGAATAGAAACTGACAAACTATCCCTGATTTATCCAGAGTAAGTCATCTGAAGGAATACAAGGAACTTTAAGAAAGATACAATTAAAACCATTGTTCTTAGTTCATAGAAAGAAAATTATTTCTAAGGTATGTCATTGACTGGATGATATGTTTAAAAATTAATCATAGATCTTACTGAGTAATAATATCAATTTAAAGGAGTAAGAAGAAAATACTGCTGAGCCAGTCTAGGGCATAGAAAATATGGAAAACAACTCTGGACTAATTTCTGATTGAAGCTACAGGTAGGATCTCAAATGTACCACAGTTAAAAGAGACAAAGGAGGTAGCACTGTCAGCCAATGCAAAGGAGACCTATTAAAATCTCTGAAAAAAGAAATGTAGTAATTAATAGGTACATATAACTTAAATAGCTTTACTCTTCTCCACAAAATATTTTTTATCTTTAATTAAAGAATGTTCTAGATGCTTATTTTACCTCTATAACTTTCTTTTTCTAATGAGCAGGGCTGCCCTAAATGTGTAGGTGCTGGATAATTGGCATAAAAAAGATGCAGAGTTAATACATTTGAACCTTATTCATACATAAGGTACTATTCTAGATATTTTAAAAATAATGCCTTTGTTTCTTACTAACATCTTGTAAGATTAGTGCTCTTATTACTTTGTGGGTTTTGTGTGTGTGTGTGTGAGAGAATGAATTAAAGGATACAGAATTTAAATGTCTTGCCCCAAAGCATACAGCTATGAAGTATTAGAAGTAGGATTGGAGCTCAGGTCAGTTTGATGGCAAAGTCATATGAAGTCAATTTTGTTAAGCCCCTTTTCCTATGGTGGTTATACATCAACCAGAAGTTTAAAAACTCAAAATGTAGGGTATTTGTCATAAAACAAAAATATAAATATATTTTTTATATCAGGACAAAATTAAGTTGAGTAGAGCAAGTCTGACAACAATGAATTTCCAAGTTCCAAGAAATTGTGCAGGTAGTAAAATTGGCTACTGGCTCTAAACTGGATTTAAATGATGACTATAAAATATTTCCTTTTTAAGAACTTATTTCTTGTATTAGTGATAAGAGTAGAGAATTCTCCTAAGAAAAATGTTTGTTTATGCAGTCTGGCTCTGAGTAAACAAAGAACTCTTATTTCCATAGCATTCAGAACAAATCATTTTATCTGAGGGTAAAAAGAGCAGCCAAGTATATTAATAAAAAGTGTTAAGAAAGAGAAAGTGAATGTCTCTGCCTATTCATTCTGAGAATGAAAAGATCGAAAATAACTTAAAGTCTTGATGTTTAACATCCACTGTTTGGGAAACATATACTTTTTTCGCCAAAGCTGCAACTCCAGATTATTGAACATGACATCAACACTGGTGGTATTCTTTGCTGAAAGAAATGAACCATCATGGGCCTTCAAGGGGTCAGTGGCAGATGTAATGTGGCCATTTGATTGGAGAATTTTCAGTCTCGCTGCTATTCCTGTGCAGGGACTTTTCCCTTTATATTCAGTCTCATAAGTAAAGTGGAAAAATTCAGAGAAATAAAAGCCAACTGGAGGGACTGCTTACTCCCAGGAAAATTTAGTAAATTGTTCACTAGCCTACTCAACACATGCACACAGAGCTCTTTAGTAGAGATGTATTTTCAACTTCCTGTAACAGCTGTCTAACATGGTTTAAAGAATGTCAGGAGTAAAGATCTTCCGATGGCAAAGGCAGGAAGGATAACCAAGGTACACATTTGTACTACCAGCTCATTTCGATCCAGGCCAAGCTGTAAACCAGGGTGCTGAGAAGGAAGTTGATCATGACAAGATTAGTGACCAGTGCTTTTCTTCTCTGACAGCTTGTGGATGCAGGATGGATTTATGAGTCCCTAGAGGACAGGAAGGCATAAACAACACTTGGCATCAGCACCCTGAGTGCTGACATCCCCAGAGCAAATCATCTGAGTGAGCCAGAAAATTAGAATCCAAGATGGAATTTTGTAGCACACAGCCATGCAAATGAGGGGAAATATGACAGATCTCAAAAATGCTTCTGAAATATAGTCTCCCTTATCCATTGTGTTTCAGATTCTGATTGAGTACACTCAAAGGGAGATAATATTGCAAACATAATCTCTACAATTGGGGAAATGAAGGTTTGGGTATTGGCCCTGAAGTTGTAGATTAAGTGGCAACCAATATTTTATTATAATTACAAGCTCCTTCACATGAAGGGAAAAACCAGTTCTCCTAACCTCAAGATAACAGACATATTTATATGGTGGAATTCTGCCATCTTGGGCTCAGCGGCATCAGACTGACAAGCAAGCTGTGTTTGAGCTGTCAGATGCTATACCATCACTGTCAGTCCCACTCTTGACACTTTAGTTATGTCTGTATTTTAAGAAAGGGCAAATGACTGATGCATCCCAAATCTATTTTCTGCCCATATTTTCATTTTGTCATCCTCCTCCTTATATATCAATATCTAGAAGAGCTGTTTCTCTGTGTTAGGTAAGAAAAAAATTCTTATCAGTTATATAACTAATTTATTTCAACATTTATTCTGTATTTACTAGTTAATTATTATAAAATCTCTAAGAGGCACTCTCTTTTTTCAAAGAATAAGTGATTCACTTCATAAAACTAATTTGTGGTGACAATTTCAACATTATTGCTGAACAATTCTGACTTTCAGACTCAGCAATATTTATTTTCATGTTTTTAAGTAGATTACACATAGAAGCAGCATATTTCTACAATACCTGTATTTTTTTTGTATCCATGCTAAGTATTAATTCAAAATTTTAAGTTAATGCTAAGTACCTGGAAATTAGTAAAATCTATATTTGTGTGTAAATGTAATATATCTCCCAGCAAGGCTTCATTTTAAACAAAATAAAATCAACTAAAATATGTAAAATATTTATAAATGCATCCAATATTTAGTTACTGAGTGCAATTAATAATAATATTGCTAGTCCATAAAGGTGAACTCTGTATTGAGAACCTACTATGTGCCAGACATAAGAACATGTAAACTACCTACAGGACATACAGCTGTATTCTCCCATACCCTTCTCTGAATTGATCTCTCAATTCTGAGGGCTTTTGTAGTTAGTTTCCTGTTACAGGAGGAGTGGAACTGAGAGGATCCAACCAAGGCCTATGAACATCAGTGTCCTTGGGATGCACAAATTTATTTCATCATCCTGGAAGACCAATCCCTTATGTTGACATCTGCTCTTATTTCTTCACTCTCATTTCATAGCCAGTATAAAGGACACTGGGCTTCTCAAATGGCTCAGTGGCAAGGAATATGCCAGCCAATGAAGGAGATGCAAGAGACGCTGATTTGATCCCTGGGTTGAGAAGATCCCCTGCAGGAGGAAATGGCAACCCGCTCCCTTATTCTTGCCTGGAAAATCCCATAGACAGAGGAACCAGGTGGGCTCCAGTCCATGGGCCTGCAAAGAGGTGGACACAGCTGAGCGCTGAATACACACACACACACAACATCTCTTACCAAATGTCCAAGTTCTACTACAAGACTATAAGACTTCCATTCCAAAAGAAAGTTCACTGACTCAGTTCCTAGGATGGAGCAGGGAAAATCTTTCATCTATCCACAGAGTGTGGTGATTAGAGTTCAGATGCTCTCGCAGCTCACTTAAGAACCGTGGTACACTTATGGGAGCTGTCTCTATCTCTTCGCCCTTGGCAACCACTGTAGCCTTTAATCTTTTACTGCTTCCCTCTCTGGGAGATCTGGAAGCTTCTTCCAGTCTTCTCTGCTCTCAGGTCCCAGAGGGGAAGTTCTACAAAAGTTTTCAGAATCCTTGGATTCCCCAAGTTATACAGTGTTCTCTACGCAGTGTGAGTATATAAAAGTCCCTTGACAAATAACTGTCCTGCTTTTTCTCTCCCTGGAAACACAGGTTTTGGTATCTCTTCTGTGATACAAAAATACCCAGATACATATGTAAATGCATAAACAAAATTTTAAAACTGTTTTGCAAGTTTTCTTTCAAATGCTATACTTTGACACAGTCTATCAGATTTCTCTGGCTGTCATCAAACCTCCCCCATAGGACAGCATTGATTCACTGCTGTAGGGTGCTGGGTACTTTTCAGTAAACATAGGGGGAGAGGATAATGTTGTAGAGTGGAAAACATGTTGATAATTACTTTGTAACATAGTCTTATCACAAAAGACAGAGAAAAAGAGAAAGAGACTATATTCAAATGGAACTGTTTTTTAGGGTATGTTTCTTCAAATACATTCTCCAAACTGGGTGCTATCATAGAATAAATCGAAGCACTTTATTTGTCATGTCATTTGACATTCATTACTTTTTAGATGGGGGGGGGAGGCACAGAGAAGTTAAGTAACTTTTCAAAAGTTACATAAATCCTCCTGTAGAAATTTGTGCTATAATATAGTTTTCTACTTCTTCATTGAGGGCAGTGTCAAACCCTCATCAGTTTAGAGTTTCAGGTAGTCTTGTGTGTTCCTGCACTAGATCTTCCCTGCTTTTCCCAGCTAAGTATACAGTTCCTTTCTAGCTTATTCTCTACAGCTACTTACATAAATATAACTCGGTGATAATGTATACATAGTCAAGTGTTCCCTTTTCTCTCATGGAATTAAAGCCTAAGGTATTGAGCCTTTTTTTTCATATGCATGGGTAATAGTAATAAAGACTAGCTAGTAGCATTCAAGGGGTGGAGATGACCCCCTGTATCTTTTAGAGGTTGATTTAATGTAGCAAATACAGTATGTTTCTTCTTAATGGTGGTTGAACTGACTATTAAAAGAATTTATAGATGTATAAAATTGTGATATGATGTAATAGGCTTTGAAACAATCACATAATTTCAATCTGTTAATAAAAACATTATATTCATTCTATAAAAGCAATCATTAACATCTGAAGTGTAAGAGTTAAATATTTAATTTGTAAAGCCCTAGATCCAACAGACCTATAGAATTTTTCACTTTTACAATGGAGATTTAGAGAATTTAAAATGACATGTCCACAGAGGAATGTAGTATGAGAAAATAAACTTTTTTCAATATATTGAAATAAGATGAAGCAATTTGGAACATTGAGATATAAAAAATGTTCAAAATCTTTTTGAAAATTATAACATAACATTTTTGTGATTTACTACCTAAAAAATGCTTGAAAGTTTTCAATCATTAATTTTAGAAGCTTTTTTTGTTTCAGTTTTGTTCTTTTATTTTGGTAGTAATATTGAGGCACTCTTTTTAACACTTAAGAAATATATTAGTATTATTTATTATTAAAATAAATTCCTAAGCATTTACATATTCTTTGTGATTGATATCACAGCATACTAATTTTATACACGATTGATATAACAGAGAATTGTAGATGCCAGCCTTGGTTAAGGTTTTTGTTGGTTGATATATTTTCCCTTTGGATATAATTTTCTTTGATATTTAAAAGCTTTGCATAAAAAAGGATTGAGGGAGATTCTTTGGCTGTCAGTGGGGACCTGTTACGAAAGCATTGATCTTTCCGATTGCAATGCACAGCCTTACTTGACTCAGTGTTTTTTACTATCTGGGGAGCACAGTAGCACAGAGTGTCCGAGTAGACATGAAAGGTTAGCGATTTGCCTTTACAAGACATGCCCCGCTCAATCTGTTGTACTAACGCCTTTCAAGGAAACACACTGTAACACAAGAAGCTTAAAGCCACATTTAATAATGCAACCTCACTAAAATTCTAAGGAACACTAATGTTGGGGTTATAGAGAGAGAACTGGGTAATGCTTGAGGTCAAGAAATTCTGAGTTATTTCAAAAGATAGTTGGTATCAACAGACTTGTGTACCTGTGCTACTTTCCCACCATAGTTGAAGAATATGAAGACTTTTTTTGTATTCAAGTCAGATAAGTATCAGATTATATGCACTCATAGATACAAAAGTAATTATCATGAGTTGCATTGACAATATCATTTGTCACCAGTGGCATTGTGCAGAACTCACTTACATTTGGCATCACAGTTAAAATAGCTTTTGTGCCAATCTTCTCTATGGTCTAAAACATTGACCCAATGAGTCATTTTGGAAATAATCAGCATCATGCCCTGTTTATTATTTCCAGTGGTATATGGCAAACTATGATTTAAAATGGTGTGGGATTTTATTATTACAGTTACCATGCAATGTTAAACCTTGGCTCATGGAAACAATGCAGACCAACTACTGCATAACATGATTGCATTTCGGAACTCCAAATAACCGTACTGAACTGTGAGAATTGCCTACAGCTTGCCTAACTCATCTAGCTGAGAATGCAGCCTTGGTATTAATACTAGGTTTCCTACAAGAGGAGGCTTCTGCTGCAGGTATAAGGTATCTGTGTGTATGTGTGTGTGTGCATGTGTGTGTGTGTGTGTGTACGTTAAAGAGACAGAATGAAGAAGCAAAAACAAAATGAGATAGAGAAAAGAGAAAGGAGGAAAAAAATACATTTTGGTTCCTTACCGAAAATACTTGCTCCCCACAGAGCAATTTAGCCTTTACCAAGCACAACATTGTATTTTTCTTTCGGGAAATACTGCTGCAACACCATCAGGAACCCTAGGTGTTACAGCTATTTTCAAAGAATTGAGATGCATGTATTTTTACCCCTTCATATTTACCCAGGTTTCTTTATGATCAAAGGCATTTCCTTATTTCTAAAATTACCTATTGGGGTCAGGGATTCATTAGATAGACTTTATAGAGGTATTAGTTACAGTGTTGAGGTAGGACTTGGCACATAGTTTGGGGCTTGACAAACGGCAGTAGTTACTATTATTCACCCTTCAGACTTCTCACTGTGTTCAAGAAAAAGTGTCATTTTATAACAACAACAACAACATAATGTGTATAAGTCACATATATATACACACATATATACGTACATGTGCATATATATACACGTATATATGCATATATATATAGGGAGAGAGAGAGAGAAATAGATATAGATATATAATTAACAAGAGCCACAAGGCAAGGATTGTTACAAATATCTTATTAGTAGGGGCTTCCCTCGTAAAGAATCTGCCTGCAATGCAGGAGGCCAAAGTTCAATCCCTGGGTCAAGAAGATCCCCTGGAGAAGGGAATGGGTACTCACTCCACTATTCTTGCCTGGAGAACCCCATGGACAGACGAGCCTGACGGGCTACAGTCCATGGGGTTGCAAGGCAGAGATTATTACAAATAGTATATTAGTAAAAACTAAATATATTACTGCTAAGGAAACTGAGGCACAGAGATTAAAACCTAATAAATTATGGGAATGTTTAAAGCCTAATAAATTATGGGAATGTTTATTTAAATGTCAAAAAGTAATTTGTACTACCATGTCCTTTAATTCATGTTCATTTAGCTTTAATGTACTATATTAATTTTAATTTAATCTTGTAGAGATGCTCTATCAACCTCTACCTGAAAGCCCTTTCATTTCTACTATCAATTCTGCTCACATTCCCCCCAGTGAGTTATTTCCATACACTTATCTTTCTGTAGGGGCTGACTAGCTAGTTTTACTGCCTTATGTTGTTCCAGACTCTTACTCTCACACTATTAATGGATTCATCTTCCTAAAGTCACTACTTTTGGCTGACATCCTAAAACTGGCAAAGGTGAGTGCAACTTGTAACTTGGATACTTGCTGGCAGCACTGTAAGTCCAATAGGCATAGTCTTTAAAGTCTCACTTAGGAAACATAAGTCAGAGTCCCCAACTAATTCTTGTGTGTCAAAGAGAACTTCAGCAACTAGGAATTTACCACGGTGTAATTTTCCTAATACACAGTAAAGCTTGTGGCATGACTGCATTCATCACATTATCAATATGACTCAAGTGACTGCTTACAAAGGTCCTGAGAGCTTGAATGGATTTTTAATATAAGGACCTCAGTACTGATACTATGAGAAACTCATTGACCCTTCAGTATTGGTGATGATACTGAGAAGGCTTCTATCTCTCTTGAACACAGATTGCTTCAATGATCTATTTTTTTTTTTTGCATTCCCAATGTCCATTTGTATTTTGTCTTAAAAACCGTTTTTTTCTGTGTCATTTTCCCTCAATCTGGAATCTACTCCTTTTTTCTCCCTTAACTTAAAGTACCAATTCTCAAAAATATATCACTTAATCTGAAGGTACCAATGTTTGGAAACACACTTTTAACTGATATTTGGATGAAGTGAAGGAGAATATATGCCATAGCTACTCTTGGCATATCACGAAAATTTTAATTTTAGACATCATTTTACCAAAGTTTGTCATTTTCCACCATCTGGGCATCTCACTGGCCATAACCTCTGGCTTCTTACTATAAACTTGAAATCCCCCTTCATATAATTTCTTTTTTTCTAAAAGCCCCTTAGTTCAGTTCAGTTCAGTCACTCAGTCATGTCCAACTCTTTGGAGTCCACCCCATGGACTGCAGCATCCCAGGCCTCCCTGTCCATCACCAACTCTCGGGGTTTACTCAAACTCATGTCCACTGAATTGGTGATGCCATCCAATTATCTCACCCTCTGTTGTTCCTTCTCCTCCTCCTTCTGCCTTCAATCATTCCCAGCATCACGGTCTTTTCCAATAAGTCAGTTCTTCACATCAGTTGGCCAAAGGATTGGAGTTTTCGCTTCAGCATCAGTACTTCCAATGAATATTCAGGACTGATTTCCTTTAGGCTGGACTGGTTGGATCTCCCTGCAGTCCAAGACTCTCAAGAGTCTTCTCCAACACCACAGTTCAAAACCATCAATTCTTCAGTGCTCAGCCATCTCTCACATTCATACATGACTACTGGAAAAACCATAGCTTTGACTAGACAGACATTTATTGGCAAAGTAATGTCTCCGCTTTTTAATATGCTAAGTTGGTCATAACTTTTCTTCCAAGGAGTAAGCATCTTTTAATTTCATGGCTGTAGTCACCATTTACAGTGATTTTGGAGCCCCTCAAAGTAAATTCTGTCACTGTTTACACTGCTTCCCCATCTATTTGCCATGAAGTCATGGGACCGGATGCCATGATCTTAGTTTTCTGAATGTTGAGCTTTAAGCCAACTTTTTCACTCTCCTCTTTCACTTTCAAGTGGCTCTTTAGTTCTTCTTCACTTTCTGCCATAAGGCTGGTGTCATCTGCATATCTGAGGTTATTGATATTTCTCCTGGCAATCTTGATTCCAGCTTGGGCTTAATCCAGCCCAGCATTTCTCGTGATGCACTCTGCATATAAGTTAAATAAGCAGGGTGACAATATACAGGCTTGATGTACCTCTTTCCCTATTTTGTACCAGTCTGTTGTTCCATGTCCGGTTCTAACTGTTGCTTCCTGACCTGCACACAGGTTTCTCAAGAGGCAGGTCCAGTGGTCTGGTATTTCCATCTCTTTCAGAATTTTCCACAGTTTATTGTGATCCACACAGTCAAAGGTTTTGGCATAGTCAATAAAAGCAGGAATGGATGTTTTTCTGGAACTCTCTTGCTTTTTTGATGACCCAGTGTATGTTGGCAATTTGATCTCTGGTTCCTCTGCTTTTTCTAAAACCAGCTTGAACATCTGGAAGTTCATGTTTCAAGTACTGTTGAAGCCTGTTTGGAGAATTTTGAGCATTACTTTACTAGCATGCAAGATGAGTGCAATTGTGCAGTAGGTTGAGCATTCTTTGAGATTGGAATGAAAACTGTTTCCAGTCCTGTGGCCACTGCTGAGTTTTCTAAATTTGCTGGCATATTGGGTGCAGCACTTTCACAGCTTTTTCATCTTTTAGGATTTGAAATAACTCAACTGGAATTCCATCACCTCCACTAGCTTTGTTCATCTTGATGATCCCTAAGGCCCACTTGACTTTGCATTCCAGGATGTCTGACTCTAGGTGAGTGGTCATACCATAATGATTGTCTGGGTTGTGAAGATCTTTTTTGCATAGTTCTGCTGTGTATTCTTGCCACCTCTTCTCAATATCTTATGCTTCTGTTAGGTTCATACCTTTTCTGTCCTTACTGTGCCCATCTTTGCATGAAATGTTCCCTTTGTACCTCTAATTTTCCTGAAGAGATCTCTAGTCTTTTTCATTTCATTGTATTCCTCTATTTCTTTGCATTGGTCACTGAGGAAGGCTTCCTTGTCTCTCCTTGCTATTCTTTGGAACTCTGCATTCCAATGGGTATATCTTTGCTTTTCTCCTTTGCTTTTCACTTCTCTTCTTTTCACAGCCATTTGTAAGGCCTCCTCAGACAGCCATTTTTTCTTCTTTGAATTTCTTCTTCTTTGGGATGGTCTTGATCCCTGTCTCCTGTACAATGCCATGAACTTTCACCTGTAGATCTTCAGGCACTCTATCAGATCTCATCCCAGGAATCCAGTTTTCAATTCCACTTTATAATCATAAGGGGTTTGATTTCGGTCATCCCTGAATGGTCTAGTTGTTTTCCCCACTTTCTTCAATTTAAGTCTAAATTTGACAATAAGAAGTTCATGATCTGAGCCAGAGTCAGCTCCCAGACTTGTTTCTGCTGACGGTATAGAGCTCCTCCATCTTTGGCTGCAAAGAATATAATCAATCTGATTTCAGTATTGACCATCTGGTGATGTCCATGTGTATAGTATTCTCTTGTATTGTTTGAAGAGGGTGTTTGCTATGACCAGTGCGTTCTCTTGGCAAAACACTATTAGACTTTGCCCTGCTTCATTCTGTACTCCAAGCCCAAATGTGCCTGTTACTCCAGGTGTTTCTTGCCTTCCTACTTCTGCATTCCAGTCCCCTATAATGAAAAGGACATATTTTGGGGGTATTAGTTCTAGGTCTTGTAGGTCTTCATAGAACTGTTCAACTTCATTTTCTTCAGCGTTAGTGGTTGGGACATAGACTTGAATTACCATGATATTGAATGGTTTGCCTTGGAAATGAACAGAGATCATTCTGTCATTTTTGAGATTGCATTCAACTACTGCATTTCGGAGTCTTTTTTTGACTGTGATGGCTACTGCATTTCTTCTAAGGGATTCTTGCCCACAGTAGTAGAAACAGGCCCCTTGGAAAGCATCAAAATCTTTCTACATATTTAAACAAACATTTTCTTCATTCAATAGATTCAAATTGGGAACCAACAATCTGAATTTTTAACTGAGGTGTCAGAAGTTATTCCTGGCTTTAGCCTGCTCTTCGACATAATTATCAAAACCTCCTGTTTTTCTCTCAGAAGGTTCTCAGTTTGGAAGATGCATTATAAGGTCATCCTAAATTAACATATATTCCTGGTGATTCTGAAATAATCGGTCCTTGAGCCACACTCTTCTCTATTGAGTTACCACTTTTCCTCCTCTAATGAGGCAACATGTGGCTATCTTAAGAAGTGTGCATGCATGCTCAGTTGCTTCAGTCGTGCCCAACTCTTTGTGACTGTAGCCAGTCAGGCTCCTCTGCCCACGGGATTCTCCAGGCAAGAACACTGGAGTGGGTTGCCATTTCCTCCCCCAGGGGACCTTCCTGATCCAAGGATCGAATCTTCATCTCCTGCAGCTTCTGCATTGGCAGGCAAAATTTTTACCACTAAGCCACCTGGGAAGCCCCGTCTTAGGAAATAGGAAATACAAGTAAGGAGTTGAAAGGATCAAAATATGTTCTCTAGCTCACTACCACTTTGCTTATTTCTTTGTAGTTCACTTTTTCTTATACTTCTGTAAACTTTCATGTCTGCAAAGGGTTTTACAGATTGGAAAGTCTTTACTATTATCTAGGGTCATAAGACTGGGTGGAAATGATAACATCTAAACCTCAGGTGAAGATGCCATCTTCACTGTCTCCAGGTGTATGAAACATGGGTATCCAGAGATAATCTTCATGGCTATAAGTGGACACTTAACTTTCAAATGATCTTTAATTATGTGTTAACAGCATAATGCAACATATGTGTTAACTCATGTATTCACAAGGAACTACCTTATATTACCACATATCTTCTCTAATTTGTTACTTGATTGTAAAAACTGAAAATTCAAATTCAAAATCTAAGCATAATTTGAAAGTTTCTAAGATTAATCCTTCCTCCTTCAATGATTGCAAGGAAAAGAAATATACATATATGGGAAATGTATCATAGTCTTTATCAAACATCTTGCCATGGGTTTTTATATTAATTGAATGATGTGGTTAACATACTTCCAGTAAAGCTGTCATGGCCTACTAAAGTGATAATGAACCTTGGGGGATAATGCTGATGTTGGTATAATTGTTCGGTGATGTGTGGAGTGAAGAAAATCATCATTTTAAGTGGTATTTTCATAAGTCTTTATAGCATCTGGACATTTTTATTTAAAAAAATCTGTTCCCATGATTTATTCCAACAAATTCTGACAAACATCTCTTCTTACATAAGCTTAGATTAAAATTTTACCTGTGAAGATTGAGGAAAGCATTGATTGGAAAAATATTTCATAGTGCTTCTAAGTACGAATTCACCATTCACAACCTCACAAGCATAAGGCTGGTCCTTTTATGGAGGTGTGTAGTTATGGAACATGCAGTTGCATAAATACTGAATACCCGGAGGGTAATGTCACAATTTACTGCCTTGCTTTTCCTCTAGAGTTCATTTCAGTGCTTACGACAGCACTGATTTGCTGCCTTTGCCTGGCCTGTATCTATCTTCAGCTGCTGATCTGTGGGTTAATAACACCCAGGGGAAATATGATCTGCTAAATGTGTTTAGTCCTTTATATTCTTACATCCACTGAAAATCATTATTGGCATTTTCAATTTATTTATTAGGCGAACCTTTAATGCCAACCCACAAGTTTAGGTAGGATATCTTATGTAAATCATCTCTACAGCCATGCTTTGAATCACATGACCACAGAAGGACATACTGTTTGTACACAACAGAGCACAGATGTCTACCATATTGATAGTTTTCATAATAGCTGAGATATAAATATCCATACCCTGTTGTATTCAAATAAGAAGTAAATATAATTCCAGAAGTTAAACTAGGACTCTTTTTTTAGTATTCATGAGACAGTGAAGTATTATGTAGAGAGTTGGTTTTGAAACAAATCCTGAATTCTTTGTTTGGATGTATAATTTTCTCAAGATGCAAATATTTTTCTGTATCTGAAAAGAAGGGTATTATAAACACTACAAAGTTTTATGACAGCTGTGTATCCACCCCATAAAAAAAAAGAAGAAGAAAGTCTGAACATTCTAGAAATAGATCTAACTTTTCAGATCTCCTTGACTCCATTAACAAAGCCCAATGTGAGCTGCATATGTTAGGTTGAGAACTGCTTTCCTGCTAGTAATCAGCAGAGATCAAGAAGAGACCCCTACACACTTGGAGTAAGACTATCTTTCTCCAGTGACTGAGCTTCTATTTATGGTGATTAAAGAGATTACTAGACCGTTAATATCACCCCCTACTTCCCAGGTGGCGCTAGTGGTAAAGAACCCGCCTGCCAATACAGGAAACATGAAAGACCAGGGTTTGATCCCTGGGTCGAGAAGATCCCCTGGAGGAGGAAATGGCAACCCACTCCAGTATTCTTGTTGGAGAATCCCAGGGACAGAGAAGCCTGGTGGACTTGCCATCCATGGGGTCACAAAGAGTCAGACAGAACTGAAGCCACTTAGCAGAGCATAAAGCACCACCCCCAATCTCTTAATACCAGTTCTCAGCATAAGAGCTGCCTTAAATTCATCTGGACTCACGTCATTCACCCTTTGGTCCCTGTTTTCATCAATCACCAAATTGAATCCTAGATTCCCAAATCACCTCTTAGCTTCTACAATATAACTTCCATACAGTTAGGTACATCTATTCCTTTTTCTCCCTCACCCCAAACTCTAAAATTCTTCTACTCTGTCTTCTGAAAATCAAAGTCCATTGCCAGTAAAAACTGCTATAACATCACATTTATATAACATCACGTTATAACATCACTGTTATAACAAAGCAGCTGTGGGCTATCCTATGTAACTGAAAATGCTATTGGCTCTCTATGAAGTTTCAAAATAACTTTATTCTTGGTCTCTTATCATAACATATATGATTTGCTTCTTGAATTATTGTGATCGTCTCCTAACATGTCTCTGGTCCTCCATTAGTAGTTCCCAGAATGCAGTTAATTCTCTCCATCTTCACTGCTACCACCATATCCAAGTCTCCATGAATTCTTATCTGGAAATAGTCTCTTGCCTCCATGGAATAATGTAATAGGATACTAACTGGGCTTATTCTTTGCGTGTTTGCCTTCCTTGGTTTACTTATAACAGAGCACATCATATTTCTTTTAAAATTTAAGTATATTCAGGTCTCTCTGTCACAAACCTTCTCTATCAGAAAACAGTCCAAACATCTTTTCATGGCCTTGCAGGTCCTTCTTCCTCTGGCTTCCACCTGCCACTCTGCCTCACCTCATCTTATTATGCTCCTGCATCCCTTAGTCCTCTCCACAGAGTCCTGTAGTGGATATTTGAACATGCCAGACATGTGCTGTGATTCCAGATCTTTGCAGACCTTCTTCCTTCTTCCTGAAATCCTTTGGGATATGCTTATGGCTCCCTTCCCCATCTGCTCCAAGGCTTTGCTCAATTGTCTCCTTCTCAGTAAGGCCTGCCCAGACCACACTGCTAAAATTCTAGCTCCCCCTCCCATAAGTGGTTCCCCTTTCTCTGCTCTAGATTCTGTAATGCTTGTAACCTTTCGATTATATCATTGACTTACTTATCTTACTTATATCTGCTTTCCACTAAACCTGATGTAAACTCCATTAAGGTTGAAAATTTGGCCTATTTTGTTTATTGATGGATTTGCTGTATAATATTAGATTATTAGTAACAACTCAATAAGCATATATTGAACAAGTTATCATATAAATGACACTGCTACCCATGTCAAACTCTTACACCTTATAGACAATACAAAGCAACTCCTTTAGTTTTTATTCCTTAAAATAATTTTATTCTCAATACCTTAACATATATAATTTTCTTTTTAAATTCTTGGGGTTGTCCCTTAACACATTTTTAGTCCTTCAAAAGTATCTCCTTTCAATCCATCCTTTTCATGGCTAGAGAATGATCTTCTAAAAATACAACTCTGTTAGGTTGTTCCTCTACTTAAATTCATTTATTGTTGTTCATGATTGCCCACTGAGTAGAATGCAGATCCTCAGAAAGGCAAATTAGGCTTTTAAACTCGCAACCCTGCCACCTCTATAGCTTCATCTCCTCCCAGGCTACTGTCCTCATACAGATCCCCCACTGTGATCATTATAAGCTGCGTTCATATCTCCCACATACTGATTTGTGCCTTCTATGACGGTAGAGATTGTTTTCCTTATAGCTTATTGCTCAATTAGAATCTAAAGTATTAGTGATTTCCTTAGTTCATTTTCTAGTTCATTCGTTAGTTCAATAACAGTATACCACAGATTGGATGGTTTATAAACAGCAGAAACGTATTTATCATTGTTCTGAGGACTGGAAGCCGAGATCAGGAATCCAGCATAGCCAGATGTGGTTCTGCTTCGGGATCAGAAGCTTCTAGCTGTATTCTCCCATAGTGGAAGGAGCTAGAAAGCTCTGTGGGATTTCTTTCATAATGTCACTAATCCCATTCATGAGAGCTCCACCCCTATGACCTGGTCACCTCTCAGAGGACTCACCTATCAGTAGCATCACTGGGGACTAAAATTTCGACATATGAACTTTGATGGGACACAAACATTCATAGTATAGCCTTGGCAAAAAAATATTTGTTGGAAAATAAAAAATGACATACTACTTCCCCATATGTATCATATTCTCTTTCCTTCATGCTTTAGCAGGTTTTAGTCCTTTTGCCTACAATGCTATCTTCTGCTTTCTTCACCTGGCTTGTAACTTTGTTGTTTTCAAATTTCAGCTCATGTGACAAACTCTCTCCAAGAATTTTTTCATCCTGAATGTGTTGTCAAGCTCTCATATGTCTTTTCATGGCATCTACCACTTCCTTCTCTGTAGTAAGGGTAAAATCACAATAATACTGTAATTAATCTGTTATTAATAGCTGGTTGACTATCTTTTCCTCTGGCACCTGAGATCTTTGAGTGTGGTAATAATGTTTCCTTCAGGTTACCCCAGCACGAAGCATAGTGATTGATAAGAAATAATGAATGAAATAATGTCAAATTATACATCATATGTAAACAACATGGGATAGCCATGAAAATTGTTGCTTTTACCCTTGGAAGTTGTGGACAAGAGACTGGCAATGACCTGCCCAAGTCATCAGCAGTATAGGTGGAAATTGACCCCAGATCATCTGCATCCAGGCCAGTGATGGCGAAGAGGATGATTCATGCTATTCCCCGTACCCCAAGAAGCTCACCCGACAGCACTTAAGGTAGCACATTACATAGTGAGAGTCAAATAAAGATTGTCATCAGTGTGGCTGAGGTCTTGTTACATAGCCTCTTTTGGTGGTGGTGGTTTAGTAGCTAAGTCATGTCTGACTCACTGCAACCCCATGGACTATAGCCTGCCAGGCTCCTCTGTCCATGGGATTCTCCAGGCAAGAATACTGGAGTGGACTGCCATTTCCTTCTCCAGGGGATCTTCCCAACCCAGGAATCAAACTCAGGTCTCCTGAATTGCAGGCAGATTCTTTACTAACTGAGCTATGAGGAAAGCTAGCAGTCAGATTTGCCCAACAGGTAGAAATATGTTTTTTGTATGTTTTTGTTTTAAAATGTTGATCTATTCTGTTACATGACAAGCAATTGGAATATAAGCTGAAAGAGATGAGTAGAGTATATTTGCCTGTTAGATTTCACTAGAGAACGCATCCATTGTATCTCATTCATCTAAATGTTTCCTGGAATATGCAGAAGACATGAAGATGATGTTAAAGATTTAACTTTGTAATTCAGAAGAATTTGCTTCTCCTTAGAAGGAAGGCTCCAAACAGTGTACTACAGAGGAACATTGGGAGATGTTAGAGACACAGACATAGCATTTAAAGTTGACAAGTGCAAAGAAACCCAACATAAAGATGCTCCAAGGGAGCAGCCTGAACAGCAAGAATGAAGAGAAATCAATCAGATATGGAACAGTTATAAATAAAAGTAAAAAATAGCAAGTGCTTTGGATGAAGGGCCCCAAAATGGAAATTTAACATTAAGAGTAAAATTTGATACATTCAACTTACTATTTGATTAAATACTTAATACAAGACAGTACAGTATGTAAAAGTAATTATGTTGGTGCTAGGGGAAAGTGTTTAATACAGTTTATTTTCTAAATTAAAGTCTAGTTAGATTTGGCTGAACAATAGCTATTTTAACAGATCATGAAGGCAAATGGGAGATGAACATGAAATTATGAAAAGGAGGGCACTGTGAGCTAAATGAACAGTTGAAAAAGAATTCAGAGAGCAGAAGTTCAGAGATTATATATTCAGAGATTATATACATTATTCAGAGATTGGTTTACTGCAACAGTCAAAGGGTGTGTAAAAGAAAATAGATGAAGTAAGTGTTGAAGTTGCAAAGATTGATCTGTGTTGATTGATATTCCATTGATATTTTCACCTTAACTGAATTATTTTCAAACACCTGACAAGTTTGGAGGCTCCAACACTCTTCTCTCTCAGTATTAGAACTGGGGCCAGGAACAGCTTCCTTAGCTTTTTGAGTCTATTAACTAAAATATGTACTGAATCATACCACCACAAACAATCAATTCCTATCAATTCCCACAACATTTGAGTATTACCTCATGTGCTAATAGATTAAATATCACCTTACATGACAAAACACATGATTAAATTAAGAATTTGGAGAGGAGTAGCTTATCTTGAATTATTCTTGTAGGCAGTGAAAATAATTACATGTGTGATTATAAAAAGTAGACAGTGGGGAATAAGACAAACACATAGAGGAGGATATAGACACACAGAAGAGAAGGTGATGCAGAATAGAGTAAAGAGATGCAGCCATAAGCCAAGGAATGTTGACCTTTGCAAGAAACTAGAAGGGGCAAGGAACAAATTCTCCCCTAGAACCTCCAGGGACAGTTTGACTACTCTGCTGACATTTTGACTTCAGATTTCTGCCTTACAGGTAGAAAGAGAATTCATTTCCATTGTTTTCTACCACCAAGTTTGTGGTGATTTGTCACAGCAGCCTTAGGAAGCTAATATATAAGTGAAATATGTATTAGTTAAGTTAGAAGCCTCCCTTAGGTTAAAGGCTTAGAGACATAAAGAAATGTGTCATTTTGTTAAATGATGAATGAATATTATTGTGGCATTGTATTAATATTTATTAGGATATCTACTTGGCAAGAATATTACATAAATTCAAAAAGGAAATGAAAAGGACTACTTGGACTGCAGGGGCTAATAGGCTGTGACCTTATCATTTAAACATCATCCATAATTTGAAGTTACTGAAAATATCTACCCACTTTTGGTCATGGTCATTTTTCTTCCAAGTTTTTGTCTCTGTTGTAGCCACCCCAGAAGTAGTGTGGAGCTCCCCAAAATGCAGTTTAGATGTCAAGCCTGATGATGCCGCCCCCACACCAAGAGCGTATGAAAAGTTTCCATTTCTACATAATGAGACTTTCTAGGGAGAATAAGGCAGGTCTCTCAAGCAGGTCAAAAGTTGCTTGAGAGAGCAAAGAGAGAATACTAGCTTTAAGGCTTCTAGGATAATTAGGCAGTGGGTTCATGGTGAAGACTGTGTGCACAGCAGGGCCTTGGGTTGCTTCCTTCTCCCGTCCTGATGGAACGAGGAAGCACCAGGATTTCTTATCACGTGGCCCAGGGGTGATCACAGCAGCAGGGGCAGAGGGAAGGAGGAATGAGACTTAACAGTTGTCAGCAGTCAAATATCAAAACCTGGAGTGAGATTATTACAGTCTCCATAAAATGATTAAGTGTAGTACATATCAGTTGTTACTCTCTATTACTTTTCCTATAGAGGTTGGTTTGTTTTCTCTCTCCACTTCATCCTCGTCTGTGTATTTGCCTCTGATCTCCTCTGACTCTGGATTAAGGTATTCACAGCCAGTGGCAATTTAATTAAGTAATTGAGGCTGAAGGAGGTCTTGACTTCTCTTATAAGTGACAGGTCTTGCTTCCCCCGAATTAGGGGTTCTTTGGCTTTCTCATGTTTACGTATTAGTGTTTACACTCGTACTCAAGCACTTATCAAAAACACAAGTAATCTAGTAATCTGCAATTATCTGGACAGCTAAAGCTTTCTGTTCTATCTTGAAAGTAAGTATTGCAAAGTAGCATAAATACATACCTGATCAAGTGAGAGGTCTCTTGAGTGTAGGATTCCAATTTTATGTAATGATGTTCAGTCGCTATCTGATTCCACTCTATTTTATCAGCCTCAGAAGGTACCCAAGGCATTTTGCTATCTTCTGTAATAGCTGTCCCATCAGACAAGTGATTGTATCTCACTGGGAAAGTAGAAATGAGGGGACCAACTCTGTATTCCTTAAAGATTGTGAAATTGTCTGATTTAGAATAAACTAGATGTTTAGTTTATCTTGCTCACTGTAATGATGCTGCAAAGAAGAGAAAGTAAAACTTTGTCAAGAAAATAAGTTAAATAGATTGCTAACGGAGTAGTCGCTGTAATTACATTCTGTGCACATCAAAATGAGTTCATGCATTGCATTTCATAGCACTGTTCTTGTTCCTGTAAAAACATTTTATTAACCCAAAAGCAAATAACTGACATGTTAATGCCCCACATCACAGTCAAATGGCATTTATAATAATACCCAGTAAATCTATAAAACTCTTCACTATACTAACATAATTAAATTGGAAGGTAACAGCAGCAATATAATACAGGATGTCTGTTAATTTCATTCATTTAGAGGCAAGGATAATTTTAGAACTGACACCAAATAAAATGTAGATAATCATGCAAGTAAATAGAGTTCATGTATATCACTTTATCCTTTACAACATTTATTTTTATGGTAAAAATTGTATTGGAATATTATTCAATATTCAGATAAAGGATCAGTAACATACTAAAATTTTTGTCTTTTCTCTTTTGTAAATTGTTGATTTGCCATTTTTGTCACTGTATAATCTTTATGTAGGTAAAGCGTCCATTTTGTTTTTTCTTGTAATCATATATATGTATTTATTTTATAGCATTCATATCCCCATTTTACTGATTTTTGAAGTTTATTACCAAGAATGTCTTGTTTCCAGAAGGAAAGTGAGAAAAGTTGAATAAAGGAATCCACAGTGGATATTCAGAGGGCTTTATGATTATACATAACTGAAAAAAGAACCACAGAAATTTCATAAGCCAAACTGAAGATGCTGGCAGATGAATGCATAGACATTAAAAGACACATATATTACAATTTGGTAGAGTCTGTGATATAGACAGAATATTCCCACTTGCTCACCTTTTATTTACCATATCTTAAATGATTATTTAAATTAAGTACTGGACTCTTCAATTATATTTTGTTTAAATACAAATACATTATGTAAGAGGGAAAAGCATTTTTATAATATGTTAAACATTCTAGATTTATATACTCAAAACTTTTTAGAACGAGAAGGAAATTAACAATCATGTAGTTTAGGAGATTAATTTACAAAAAAGTATAGTAACTTGGTGAATATTACACAGTGATTAGGTGGCACAGCTAGGATTTGAAATCTTGTGGTTTAATCATTGCTGCTTTAATAGCTTAGAGCTATCTATTTAAATATGCTGAATTCTATGCGATTAATAATGTAATTCATTCATTGAGGAAGTAAATTAAGGCCAAAATAATGTCTATGACTATATCAACACTTGAAAAAAATGACTAGAATACTTTTGAAGACACGAATGCCCTCTTTGTAGTTAATATGCAATGCAGACAGTTATATACTGAACTTTGTTTAAAAGGTCAAATATTACTTAAATTATTTCATTTGACTTTTTCTAAATATGTGCCACATGGCCATTCTCATTCTAATCTTGTATAAATCAGGAATGTGGCTTAGAAACTGGATGACAAATAAAGGAAGATGGGAAGAAGATAAAAAGGGAGAGAGCACGAAGGAGAGAGAGGAGAGGGAGGAATGAGTGGCAGAAAAAACGGGAAATTGCGGGTCCTACCTCCAGAAAAGCATTCACATGCACACAGGCACTCACAGATATTTGTATAAAATTAAAGTGGTTCATATAACCTCACAAATCACAGATTAAGAGACTTTTATCTTAATTCCATAATCAAAAATCCAAATGATTCAAACATTTAAGAACTGCATGATAATTTGAAGGGTATGAGCCATTTTCCTACCTATTCAAGTCCAAATCCCTTATTTCAACATTTGAGATTCTCTATCATCTGTCCTGATTTTTGTGCCTGATCCTAAGTGTGATTGCATAGGACTTCTTATTGAATAAAGAGATTCTAAAAGAACATTTCTTTCTCATTATATTACTACTACCACTCATTTTATTGCTATTTTTTACCTGAAAGTTTCCCAGCGTCTAGAGTACCTGATGCATAATTATTGCCCAGTAAATAATCAGTGTCAGATAAACTAATAAATATATAATAAAGCCATATCCGAGATTAAACTATTAAGTTTTCAAATCTAGTTCTAAGTCACTCTGGGTTAGAATATTTGAACATGAGTTTAAACTCTGCTGTCTTTCACTGCTTTCCCAAACAACCTAACTTCTTTGGACTTCTGTTTTCTTATCTGTAAACTGTATATAAGTAGCTAATGGATTATTTTAATAAAAAAACATAAAGTTTAAGGGGTACATTTTAAAATGAAAATTTCTAATTTACAGTGTTAGTGATGTTTATGCCCTTTTACTACAGAGGTCATAATTGGGGCAGCTTGCATGTTGGGCAATTTTAGCATGTTTTGTTTTGTTTTGCCTCATCATACTCAGCACCTCAGTAAGTTTAATGAACAGTTAAGAACTGGAATATCTTACATAAAAATATCTATTCTAATATCTTTTAAAAAAAGGATGAAGTTTGAAAACATTTTGGGAAGGAAAGCAATATATATATATATTTACATATATAAATATATATATATAAGACATTTATGTGTGTATATGTATATGTCCTACTTCTTGTAGTCGCTACAGTCCATTTTATATTTGAGTTTGCAAATCTCAGTCACATTTGGTTACAGAAGCTTAAAAAGTACCATGAAAGCTTCATCCGTCTTGATCTCTTAATTTCGCTTTCAGTTTGGCCTGATTGACTCATGCACAGCAGCATGGCCCTTTAGATTTTTGACTCTGCAACATCGCTTTTTTGTACTAAGTTTCCTCGGACTTGCATGCTCAGTCCCTAAACTGTGTTTGACTCTTTGTGGCTCCATGGACTGCAGCCCACCTGGCTCCTCTGTCCGTGGGATTTTCCAGGCAAGAATGCTGGAGTGGGTTGTCATTTCCTTTTCCATCTTTCTGACCCAGGGATCGAACCCACATCTCCTGTGTCTCCTGAAGTGGCAGGAGGATTCTTTACAACTGGGCCACCATAAGTGCCAAATACATGTTTGTTTAGTGTGAATCTGATTTGATTTGAAGGCCTCAAGGAGACAATGTCTCTGCCATAAAACCCTGCTCAGGCAGGGAATTCTGCTGTAGCTGTAGCTTCACCCTGGTTTTCTGTCCCAGCTTCATTATTAATTTTATTTTTATATTGGAGGATAATTGCTTTACAATGTTGTGGTCTCTGCCATACATTAATGTGAAACAGTCATAATTTTACATATATATATATATGTATGTACACGTGTGTGTATATATATATATACATATATATATATATATATATATATATATATATATAATACATTCTTACCCTCTTGTGCCTCGCGCTCTAGCCATCCTACCCCTCTAGGTCTCCAGAGAGCATCAGGCTGGGCTCCCTGTGTTATATAGCAGCTTTCTGCTAGTTATCTATTTTACACATGATAGTGTATATATGTCAATGCTACTTTCTCAATTTGTCCTACCCTCTCTGTCCCACAGTGTCCACCAATGCATTCTCTACATCTTCATCTCCATTTATTCTCTGTAAATAAGCTCAGCAATACTATCTTTCTAGATTCCATATATTTGTGTTACTATTCATTCTGTTAATTTAATTCATTCTGTTCATTATATGGCAAATATCACCGCAAAATATAGTGCTTAATTTTCAATAATTTGTCAAGTCATGCCAATAATAGTTATTGAGTTTAATAGCAGTTGATACTTGAAATTATTCTATGTAATACCAAAGACATTGCTTTTTAGTTGCTGGTTTCTGTCATATTTGGACCTAGCAGACCATACAATAATCATCAAAACATCATTTGTTTGGGTCAGGTTCCTCTGTGTAGGTACAATTCTCAGTAAGATATTCTCCATCTGGGTCCCAGAAGGCATCAGGCTTATAGTTTTTCAGATTTCAATTTCCGATGGGAGTAAGATGCTATTTTTCCATTATCTCAAAGGGTTATCATGAAGATTAAAACACTCAATGAATGAAAAACACTTAGAAAGTAGCCTGGAACATAGTTAAGTATACATTTGTCATTATCATCACTCCCACAAAAATTCTGGGCCTCAGTGATACTGCCTGAGAGGAACTGCATGTATCTATCTATGTACATGTATTTTTTTGGATTGAATTTTATCTTGGTTATTGAGGAGTAGGATCCAGCATCCCAAGACTTTGTGGAATAGAAGAGGGAAAATTGGAAATGAGAAATATCTTCTTAATAAAGAGGAGGAAAGGAGGTCCTGCAGGAAAAAAATTACATATATATATATGTTAAACCTGCAGTAAGGAGAGGAAAATGATTTTAGCATTTGTGTAATCCTTAAAAAAGTTCCTAAATTCAAGACACTTACTCTCTATATGAAGTATTGACATAAACAGTAATGTTCATAGATGTCTATTTATGCCACCAGTTTTGAAGCAATATTGTATTTCCTATTGTACTTGCTTTACTGCTATTCCACTTTAAGAAGACCATCATTACATTTGCAGGTAATGAGATTTCAGGGAATCCCATTATCTTTTGGCAGTCAAAATGAGATATACATTTCATCACCATCTTAAATCTGGAGAAAGCTAATGGCTGGATCCTGACCTTTTGTGCTTGATGTGAAGATATGCAACATCATTTACACACATGGATTAGTATTTGGGGAATATATTGAATGGTAGCTAGAGTCAGCACACATACTTTACAGGTCTGTTAGGTGCAGAATTATGTTATGATTCAATAGTGATTTATGAAACAGAAACAAAAACTTCCCAAATGGAAGAACTATATCTTTTACAGGCATTAATGGTCTTATTTTTCTGCAGATGCTAGAAGCAGTTATATTTGTATAAAGCAAGCATTTGACAGAAATATTGATTCTGAACCCATCTTTCGTGTGGCCAAAATAAACAATGAAAAAGCACCTTAAAGTGTGGTTTAAATTGCTAAGTGAATTTCTGTGTGCCATCATGAGAAATAAGTAGCTATTTATGGATCTTGAATAATAATAATAGAGATTTACTTAAGTTTATTTTAACACTTTAACTCATATTTATGTCACTTTTACTGTTCAAGGATGATACAAAATTTGAGCCTAGTTATTTCCATTTTATTAAAATAAACATATTACCAGGTACACACAATCAAAAATGTGTAATGGATTAAGATGACAACTGATACAATTGTCTGGTTGATGTTAAGAAATAAGTTGTAAACAGATAAAGCCTTTTTTTTACATTGAAACAGCACCCTGTTTTTGATTCCTATTTCGAGTTGCATAAGGAAAACAAAAGGTTTATTTTATCCTTTCTGATAAGCACAAATTTTGGTGAAGATATGCTTGTGTATTATAGAAATGTATTTAGTTACAGATTCTCTTTGATTAGGACTTATTTTATTAAAAATACTATTTCATTTTTCATATGCACCGAGGAAACCAGATCTAAAAGAGACACATGTACCCCTATGTTCATCGCAGCACTGTTTATAACAGCCAGAACATGGAAGCAACCTAGATGCCCATCAGCAGACGAATGGATAAGAAAGCTGTGGTACATATACACCATGGAATATTACTCAGCCATTAAAAAGAATTCATTTGAATCAGTTCTAATGAGATGGATGAAACCGGAGCCCATTACACAGAGTGAAGTAAGCCAGAAAGATAAAGACCAGTACGGTATACTAACACATATGGAATTTAGAAAGATGGTAACGATAACCCTATATGCAAAACAGAAAAAGAGACACAGATGTACAGAACAGACTTTTAGACTCTGTGGGAGAAGGTGAGGGTGGGATGTTCAGAGAACAGCATTGAAACAAGTATATTATCAAGGGTGAAACAGATCACCAGCCCAGGTTGGATGCATGAGACAAGTGCTGCTGGTGCACTGGGAAGACCCAGAGGGATGAGATGGGGAGGGAGGCGGAAGGGGGGATCGGGATGGGGAACACATGTAAATCCATGGCTGATTCATGTCAATGTATGGCAGAAACCACTACAATATTGTAAAGTAATTAGCCTCCAACTAATAAAAATAAATGGAAAAAAAATACTATTTCATTTTTCATATGTTCTGAATTATTTTCAAGTATGTAACATACTATTCTAAATGTATGTAAATCTTCTCCAAAGGCAAGTTGAACCACGTTTTAAATCACTGAAATAAAAATTTTCACTATTAACTCCCACCAAGTCTAACATATGGACACTCAACATAAAGCATTTTTATTAACAATTTGTAGAGCCCTTCTATCTGCTGGTCTTAGGCTGAGTAACAGCTTTCACATAGGTCTATAGTTCTTTATAGATTATAAAACATTTTTATATCCATATTTTCTCCAGCACCTGTGTCAGATCTATGAAAATAAGGAAGTATTTGAGGGGGTATATTGCAGGCCTCATATTCCAAACTACAGATTGCTGCCAGTCATGCACTCATGGTTAAAAGAATCCATGTGTCTGTCTAAGTATCTACCACACTGTCAGGCAGTGATATAAGATGAAACTCAACCATCGATTATTACACCCACAAGATATTCTGCTGTTTCAGTCACGCAGTTTAGTTTTCAGTGTTACATATTGAAAGCTTACACATTTTCCCCATTTAGATGACTAACTGAAGGTAGCAAAATGTAGAAATTATTCATGAGGAAACATTGTTTTCCAAAACTTAAATGTCTGTTAAACGTGAATATATATGACTATTATCTTTATATTACTCAGTTATAGTGACTAGAGCTGTTTACAAGCAAACTATCATTTCACATACTTATTGTAAATATTTTCAACAATTTTCATTATTTTTTTGTGTTTGGATGCTTAAATCTAAGGAAACGTTGTGTCCATTTCCTCCACTGCAGAGAAAATACAGGGCTTGCTTATATTTGGCAGCACAGACATTACCAGTTTTCACTTTCATCATTCATTAATAAGGTAAAATATAGATAAATATACAGCAATAATGTATGAATCTTATCGGAGCTCCAGTATTCAAATGATCGAATAGGAAAAAGGGAAAAATCCTGCAAACTAAGCTCATCTGCCATTAATAAACCCCATCTGCCATTTTATGGCACATACACAAACTGCTATAGGAAGATGCCAAGACAATTTAGAATTTCCTTCTAAAAGGGTCTGAGCCAGAACTAATTTCATTCAAAGGATAAATGAGCAAAGTATTCCTTTGCCAACTGACAAAACATAATGATTCATGATTAATGGATCCTTGTTTTTGTTCTTCGAAGACCTCTTCTTTTGGTATGGCAATGCTGTAATCAGCGCAGGAGGAAAACCTGAAACTTTAAATGTGAAAGCAACAAATCTGATCTATATTTTATGGTTAGGAATGGCTCGTTATTAGCAAAGCGAATGATTGATGATAGAAAAGGCTGTCTTTTGAACCTTATAGGGCATATGCTAAAAATATTTTAAAACATTTGTCTGCTCTAGATGAGACAACATTAAGTTTTCTTAGGGAAACAAGTTTCTGCTGTAAAAATGTTTTTGCTCTGTTGATCAAATCTAATTACTTAAAAAAAAATTAAGAGCAATTGACTCAAATACTTATGACTTGTTTTTTTTAATTATAAAATTGGAACCCTCTATGATAGAATTAAATCTTTTTTAGTGTTAGCTGTAGGGTAAAACAGTAGCTTATGTATTGCTAAATAATCTAGGAAAGTAATTCTTATGGAAAACAAAAACTGTTCTATTCTTATCCTTAGCAATGAATATAAAATAAATATGATTGAGAAAAAATTAATCAGCACCTATTTCTTTACCATCCTTATTGTCAAGAATATTAGTGCATAAAGTGTGTGAGAGTATTTCCCAGAATTCTATCAAAACAACAAGGTAATTCTCATTGATAATCTCTTTGGCTTTCTTTTGAAACTCTGGGCAACTATAAACTGACACAATATACAACTGTCAGCTTATAGCCAGTATAATTTAACAGGTATCTCGCTCCTAGATAATGGGGAGATTTTGTAAGCATGAGAGCAATAAAAATGTAAAATGTGTTGATCACATTGTGAAGGGCTTCCTGGGTGTTGCTAGTGGTAAAGAACCCAGCAGGGGAAAAAGAGACAAGGGCTTGATACCTGGGTCGGGAAGGTCCCCTGGAGGAGGGCATGGCAATCCACTCCAGTATTCTTGCCTGGAGTATCCCATGGACAGAGGAGCCTGGCAGGCTACAGGTTATCAGGTTTCAAAGAGGCAGACATGACTGAAGTGACTTAGCATGAAAGCATCTCATTGTGGTAGGATGATTAGTCAGTTGAATAAAAGTTATATTAATAAGCAGTGTATACAGTCTAATTAAAAGCCAAAAAATGGCCGCAATTTAAAATATGAAACAAACTTTAACATACATACAAAAATGTTATTGGTCAATAAAATTCTTGCCTGAATAACTTTCATAGTTATAAAATTTACATACATATATATTTGCCTATTATGTGCTTAAATGTTGTCATCATTAAAAGCCAAATAAAACCAAAACATAATACATATTAGAATAAACCACAATAAATTGAGTAATTCCATCTTTTTTTCACTACAAAAATGAGAATTATATTTCTTCAAGTTGTAAAAGAATAAGAATTACAGTTGTTGCTGTTAAAATAGTCTCAAGTTATCCAATATGTGTATGACAAACTGCTTAAGATAGTAACTGGCACAAACTATATACTCAATATGATAGTTCTCATTGTTTTTTCATCACCACTATCCTCATTATCAGCAAGGATTATCAACAGGATTAAGTGGCAGGATTTCTAATATAAATAGCAATGGAAAATCCCAGAAGATATTCAGTGGCAATAAAAAATAAATGATTATCCCCAACTGGTAGATCCTAAGACAAATTAGCCTTGGGATGAAGATAACATAACTGCTTATTTAACTTATATGCAGAGTACATCATGGGAAATGCTGGACTGGATGAATCACAAGCTGGAATCAAGATTGCTAGGACAAATATCAATGATCTCAGATACGCAGATGACACCACCCTTATGCCAGAAAGTGAAGAGGAACTAAAGAGCCTTTTGATGAATGTGAAAGAGGAGAGTGAAAAAGCTGGCTTAAAGTCAACATTCAAAAAATGAAGATCATGGCATCTGATCTCATCACTGCATGGCAAATAAGTGGGGAAACAATGGAAACAATGATAGACTTTATTTTCTTGGGCTCCAAAATCACTGTAGATGGTGACTGCAGCCATGAAATGAAAAGATGCTTACTCCTTGAAAAAAGCTATTACAAATCTAGACAGCATTTTAAAAAGCAAAGACATTACCTTACCATTTGTCCTTATAGTCAAAGCTATGGTTTTTCCAGTAGTCACGTATGGATGTGAGAGCTGGACTATAAAGAAAGCTGAACACTGAAGAATTGATGCTTTTGAACTGTGATGTTGGAGAAGACTCTTGAGAGTCCGCTGAACAGCAAGGAGATCAAAAAGTCAATCTTAAAAGAAACCAGTCCTGAATATTCATAGAAGGACTGATGTTGAAGCTGAAGTTCCAATACTTTGGCCACCTGCTACAAAGAGCTGACTCATTGGAAAAGAACTTGATGCTGGGAAAGACTGAAGGCAGGAGGAGAAGGGGACAGAGGATGAGATGGTTGGATGGCATCAACAACTCAAAGGACATGAGTCTGAGAAAGTTCCAGGAGTTGGTGATGGACAGGGAAACCTGGCATGCTGCAGTCCACGGGGTCGGAGAGAGTTGGACACAACTGAGTGACTAAACTGAACTGAACATAGAACAGTAGTGTCTACTTTTGAGGTTCTTTTTATAAAATGAGATTATGTATAAAAAATTAACCAGAATAGTGCTTGACTTACAGTAACACCTAAGAAACAAAGATTGCTTATTCTTTCTCTTTAATGGCATATGTTAAAGCTTTTTTTTTTCCCCCTGAAGACATAAATATTATGCTTTTAATTATGATAAGAGACATGCCAATGGAATTTAGTATATCTTGAAAACTGAATAAAGTCTCATTAGAAAAGTGAAAGAAAATATTCATATTAAAATTCATAGTGAGAAGCTATTATTAAAGATTTTTCATTGGGTTGCTAGCATTAATAATGATCATTATATTGATGTTGGCTTCCCTTGTGGCTCAGGCAGTAAAGGATCTGCCTGCAATTCAGGAGACCAGGGTTTGATGCCTGGGTCCAGAAGATCCCCTAGAGAAAGTAATGGCAACCCACGCCAGTATTTTTGCCTGGAGAATTCCATGGACAGAGGAACCTGGCAGGCAATAGTCCATGGGGTCTGAAAAAGAGTTGGACATGATTGAGTGACTAACATTTATATTGATGTTATGATGTATATCAGGGAAAAGTTTATTAAAACTTGTAAGTTAAGATGGACATTACTGGGAAGTCAACAGTTAGGCTAATTCAGATATATTTAATTCTCTTGTTTTGTCTTGGTACTTACTGTGTCCTAATTTGAGACAAGAAGTGGATAGGTTCTAATTTTTTTGTCTAAAATTGGTTGATTTTCAGAGGGTTTTTTTCCCCCAGAATTGTTGGTATGTGCTCAGTCGTGTTTGACTTTTTGTAACCACATGAACTGTAGCCCACCAGGCTCCTCTGTCCCATAGAATTTTCCAGGTAGGAATATTGGAGTGGGTTGCCATTTCCTCCTCCAGGGGATCTTCCCAACCCAGGCATTGAACCTGGATATCCTCTGTCTCTTGCATTGCAGGAGGATTCTTTACCAGGTGAGAATTCAGAATTGTGAAGTATTAGTTGCTCAGTCGTGTCTGATGCTTTGTGATCCCATGGACTGTAGCCCGCCAGGCTCCTCTGTCCATGGAATTCTTCAGGCAAAAATACTGGAGTGGGTTGCCATTGCCTTCTCCAGGGGATCTTCCTAGCCCAGGGATCAAACCCGAGTCTCCTGCATTGCAAGAAGATTCTTTACCACTGAGCCACCAGGAAACTCTCCATCAGAATTATAGTACAACTCAAAAAATTAAAGTATAATAAACCATGTTAAACCCTGAGTGTCTTCTAAAAGACTTTTTAAGGTTTTTGGTTCAGTTTTTTTTTTTTCTGTTTGTACTTAATATATTAAAAAAAGAAATTTTTGCAATCCATTCATGTACTTAGAATGCTTCATGGAGCAAAAGAACTCTTTGTGCCTGTGTAGATATTTCAATAGAAGAGTAAAAAATATTTCCTTTCCCTTTCTTTTCCTATTTCCTCAATATCATTCCACACTTCACACAAAGGGGGTTTAATTTTGGCTTCTAACTCATCCAAAACTTAAATATATAAATTGTTATTACCAGCCCTAAATTAGTTGTTGGATTAAATGAATTTTAATTGTTCTTTTTCAAATTTTCCATGTTTTCAACTAATTCCCTAAGACTTAATGACCATGACAGCATAAAATTTGTTCATTGGGAATGAAAGAGAAACACGAAAGAAGGAAAAACTTTGACCCAATGATTGAATTTTAAATATAAAGATTCTCAAAACCTGTAATTCCATTTAGTCCATGATGCAAATGAGTTGTCAGTACTTTAGTCCTGAGTGTATTTGTTGGGTGAGAATCTTTTGAGGGACATTAGGTATCATGTTAATTCACAACATTTCAGAGACTGAATTCTGTTTTTTCAACTTCAAGTAGGATAAACATCAACTATGGTGTTCAGTAAAAGAATGTTCTCCTTTCTGGGTGGGCTGTGGTATTGCATTTTTTCACATTTTCATCTTGTTGTTGTTTTTTTTTTTTCCCCCCACAGGAAACTTATATTGAACACAATGTTTTAATGTTGATTCAATGTCATACTGACTCATCTGTTTGTTTTCATGTTTTTACTGGTAAATATATTTCCCTACTTCCTTCACCAGAATAGCTAAAGGCAAAAGACCAATCTGATACTATTCATACCCATGACATTTCATTAGAGGATGCCTTGTCCTTTGGCTGGTAGGAGAGTTAGATAGCTGATCCGTGTAGAGATGCATAAAACTGTGATAGATGAGAAAAACCTCCAATATGCAACCCTAGAATTTCAGGCTTAATAATTAATGACATACTCTTTCCCTTAAAACCTCTTTCCCCTCAGAAAATGCTTCCAAACTGCATTCCTAAATAAAACCTCCCCAGGGGCACTTCTTTCCCACAGACATCAAAAATATATACAAAACTTTCCTTTATAAGAGATCCTTGGATTGGGCCTAAATGCATTCTGAAAAAGAGGATGGAGATTAAGAAGAAAAGAATTGCAAAGAGCATGAGGGCGTCTACCCGTTTAGCAAAACCCACAGGCCTTGACACCTATCTCCTTGCTTTCTTTTCCCAAACTATATTCTTTTGCCCCTGCGATTTCCATCAGAAACTCCTCCCCTCCCCTAACGATGTCTCTTTTGTTCACATGCGTGGTTGATCACAGAACTCAGATTTAGGCTGAAGCCAATTGACAGTGCAACCCAGTTGGGATTTTCCATCTTCCATTTTCCACCCCATTGTTGCCAGGTCTTTGATATTTGGAGAATTGGTCAGAGAAATGAATTGCTTTTCAATATTTACTTTTAAAAAATCCTTTTCAGTCTATCAGACCATAGGGAAAATATTAACCATGGAGGAGAAATAGCGATTTGTGGATATAAAATAAAATCACAGTAAGGGAAGAAAAATTTAATTTATATAAAAAGTCATTAAAAATGCGGTTACCTCTTTATCCTTCAGCATCTGTGAGTTAAGTACTCATCTGTTCTGAATATGTCACATGGCAGGATATTATGCTAACTCTAAATATACAAATTAATCCTCTTTGCAGAACTATCAGTACTTAAGGAGCACCTGATGGGACCATCATAATTAATAAGCAATATGCTCATTATCATTAATACACAGGGCTTTTGTTTGTTTATTTCAACAAAACTCCTTCATTAAAGACACTTAGGTGAATTTGAAACCTGTGAAAAAATGCTCTCCGGGCAGCCCTAGAGGGGAGAACTTAATTTTTTTTTATTGTAAAAACTAAGCTTGAATTGAAAGATCAAACATTCACGAAACAGGTTATCAAAGAACATAAATAGTGCTAAACATTTGCTTTTCTTCACTCATTTATTCATTCACTCAACAGATATGGTAGAATATTCAGTGAATGTCCAATACAGTGTTAAAATGCTTGACAAGGTGAATAGATTTTTATTCTTTCAAAAGCACTTCCTTAAACATTCTATCACTTGATACTAATAGTACCTTTTAGTAATGAAGTAGATGATACAATTTCTTGCTCACTTTTTCAGTGTACACTGGGGGATATGTGCCACTCCATGGAGATCAGACTGATGACAGTGAAGTTCTGGGTAGAAAACAGAGCTCCTTATTCTTGGTCCAGTGTCATATGTATTTACTTGTTAACTTTGAGACATAGTGAACTTGGACTTTCTGGTTACATAAATGTTCAAGGCCACCAAATTACTTTTTTAAAGTAGAAAGCCCTGAGGATTTGTTAAGGAGTATTTGTGTGTGTTCAGTTGCTTCTGATATTTTGTGACCCCATGGACTGTAGCCCACCAGGTTCCTCTGTGCATAGAATTTTCCAGGCAAGAATACTGGAGTGGATTTCCCATTTCCTTCTTCAGGGGATTTTCCTGACCCAGGGATTGAAAGTGCATCTCTTTCATCTCCTGCATTAGCAGGCAGATTCTTTATCACTGTACCACCTGAGAAGCCCCCTTAAAAAGTAAATCCATGAATAAGTGATCAAAAGCATTGAAGTACCCTCCCTTTCATATTCTTGGTTGATAGTAACCATAATTTTAATATTTATTGTAATTTGTGTCCCCTCCTCCACCCAGAATATAAGCCCTAGGATGTGACTGCTATTTGTATATTGTTCAGTGATGTATCCCAATTTCCTAAAACATCTGAAACTTAGTGCAAAATATATATATATATATATATATATATATATTTGCAGATTATGGAATAAAAGTTGAATTTATTTTGAGCTTTGATGCATCTGGTAAGGCATATAGTTGTATGAGCATTTTTATTCTCTTAAGAGATAACATAAACAATTATTTTCCATACCAAATAGTAGTAAAAAAAAATTTCTTCATGTCCTGTAATGACGATTTAATAAAATCAAACTGGTGCGTCATTAATAATCTCCTTTAATTCATAATAGAATAGAGAGAAGAAATACAACTTACATACTAGGACAATTTCAGAACCTTATTATAAGCTATGTTATTAAAGTCTTCTTAGGCAATTCTTTTGCACAGATAACAGAGGCTAACTGTAGTTCTCTTTCTGTAATCTTTTGCCCCTTCTCTGGTGCAACTGATTAAGAGAGTATTGCTTATGGAGCAAGTCAGAGAAGAATCAAAGAATGAAAAAAGTTTGCAGTTGTATCATCGACTCTTGAATAAGTTTTATATCAAATTATAGAAAAGGAGGTTGTGAAGATAAACAGGTTTAATTTGCATTGGCATTGTGTGTGTGTGTGCATGTGTGTGTGTGTGTGTGTGTGTGTGTGTGTGTGTGTACCTGGGTGTGTATATACATTTCTGTACATTTGACCTATCCACTTTGGAATGTTGTCTCTGTCTTACACTGTCAGAGGCAGTTATTTTTGTTTATTTTTGCTTCCTAAAGAAAGTATGTCCTATTTGGTAAACAAGAAGTGAAAATTCAAAGCAAATGTAAGTAGGAGGACAGCTTATCCAGGAAAATTGAAAAACACACCACCAAGCCTATTACTTACACTCTCTTCCCCACCCCTCTTTTCTGCAGTGATTTATTTTCTCAGTGTTTCTCATGGTATGAGTATGTTCTTGTGGATGGCCCCCTGCCTTCAACCCCCAGGCATAGAAACTTAGCTAACTCTTCAACCAAAGAGTATATAAATCTGTAAAAAGATTTCTAGATTGCTCCTTTTTGAAAATATCAAAGAGAAATATGTTTTATCCTTATTTTGTATGTGTTTTAAATAAATCTATTATACCTATAAATAGCCCTTATTAATGCATTTTAGAAGAATTAATGATACTTTAGTATCTTTTTCCAAATGTTATTGATGGAATAGTTTTATAAATATGTTAATCAGACTTTAAAAGCAGACAGAAAAAGAAAATAATATATTTACTCTGGAACTAACTTCTCCAGTAACACTTTGTGCCTGGACAAAATAAGTAATAGTAAGGGACTTAATCCTTACAGCATCAGGATATAAGATGTTCTATTATTTGTTTTATGTTTGTGTTTATTTGTGTTTGGTTTGCCATTTCTTTGCTTTCAGTACTGTGTAATTTTAATTGTCCTTATTTTGTGCAGGTATCCTTCATCTTCAGTGTCCATATCTTTGGATGTATTTATGTTATGGCAATGATTTTAAATGTGTTCACTGGCATTTTAAAGTCATGACTTGATGAACTTAGGGCACTTGATAATTTTCTTGTTTAAAGGATACCTGAAGTTCAGAACACAAATGGAAGAACTCTACCTGAAAAACAATTCTGCAGGGAAAATATAAGTTATATAAATCCTTACTTTTGGACTAACACAATTCCTCTGCCTTTAAAAGGGAGAGGAAAAAGAAAAACAATTTTCTAGAGGACCAAAAGATGCAATATCTGTGAAGGAGATTTAAGTAAATGTATTGTGTTTGCTCTCCCCACATTTAAGCAAGTATTTCAGAAAGTTTTCAGGTTGATCTTTTATTAAAGTGGAGGAAAAACCCACTGTGCTTAGAAATATGTATCCACCGTTCAAGTCCTAAATCCAATACATGAATTTAGGTTTCTTTCCTTTTATCCTCCTTTCTTTCCTTCTATCCTTCTTTCTTTCCTTCCTTCCTCTCTCCCTCCGTCACTCCACTACTGTCATCTTACCATCTGTTCATTGACATTTATTGAACTGATATTCTATCTTAGGAGTTGAGGAATATGTAACTGAATAAGTCCATTAGACTCACTGCTGTAATGGAACTTAAGTGTTGTGGGTTTTTTTTAGTAAAATATGGACAATGATGTTTACCTGATACAGTTATTTTTCATAATAAAATAAGCATGGTGTTTGAAAGGATTTAGCTAAATATCTATCATCTAGAATAAGGCCTGAAAGAGAGGTAGATCTTTCCTAATAAATTGGTTCTAGTTTTCCAGTTGGTCTGTTGTTATAGGAGCTACTAATAGGTTCTTACTCTACTTTCAAATCTAAAAAGCTAAGTGAATCCTTGACCACTGTCTGGTCTAGACCAATGGACCAGCTGAAACAAGGCTTTTTGTAATTCCCAGTTCTCAGATCTATGGAGAACGGCTCACTTACTATATGAATGAAATATGGTTAGATCCGCTTCCTGTTCCGACCTCATGCTTCACAATGCTCAGCGGGCAGTAGTCAATTTACTGAGGTCTTATCCATCACAGCTGAAAAGATACCAGGCATTGACTTGATGAATGGAAGATAAATCATGAGAGGGTTATCCATTCAGGCAAAGCTGAATGACACTGACAGAGCTCTGCGTGAAAGCTCATTTTGTGTTTGCCTGGACTGTCGTGAGCTTCACTTGCCAATGATATCAGTGGCTTCTCCCGTATGAAGCCTTCTCCCTTTATTCCCTTCAACAAGTCACCCAGTTGGCAAAATGAAAGAAATACCAAGGAGACAAGATGCTATTATGATCTGAAAATTCAAGTTCAAAAATATGCTTTGTCTTTGTTCTTTGCTACAACAAAAACTAAGTGCACGATTTTTGCTATTGTTATGTGGGAACAGTTGAAACAGCTCCAATATATGAGACTTAGAATGCTAATGGGGTAGGGAGGCATTACTGCATATTTAGCCTTAAAATTCTCACTAGAATACACTTGCTCATCATGTTATTTTATTTGAAAAATAAGTAATAACTTTATTTTTTAAAGTTTTTAGAAGCCTAATTTTGGGAAAGTAAACATTTTGAGCATTTCATTAAATGTTATTATAATTTTCATGTAAAATGTTAAGATGAAATGAGTTAAGTTTTTCTGTGCTTTCCCTCACATTTTTGTAGCAGTCTGTTAAATATTAAAAATTAGTGGACTACTCCATAACATATGGCAATCATATTAAAAATCAAGTTAATTTTCTAGAGGACCACATTACTTAGTACAAAATATTTTCACATCATGATATAGGAATTTGGAGAGACCTCACAAAAAGCACCTCAGGTGTTAAAGCCAAACAAAGAAGTCCTGCTATTTTGCATTCGTGATACTGTTCAAAGAATTGGAATAATTTAAAATAGTCGATCATCAGTGACTCTCCCAACACATGTAGATAGAAATTTGAGTATATAATATTTTAGAAATTTTCTCCAAGACATTGGTAAATCTGTAAGTATTCTTTCATAGAATAAGGAGAACTACGTAGCTAATTCCAGCTATTTGTGTATTAATCATTGTTACAGTATCAGAAACACTAAGGAAAATATAAATTCATACCACTCTAGGGTAAACTTAGATGAGATTAAAATTTGAGATTATCTTTAAGATATCTGTTGTATTCATTGGGACAAAGGAGAAAAAAATTTTAAGAAAAAAATCAAATATGCAAATTGACTACATTTTTTATGTCTCACTTTACCATAAATATAACCAATCCTATAAATAAGCCCTTTAAATGATCTTCATCTTTTAATTTAGGAAAGAAGAAAAAGATGTTTTAAATTCTATAATTTCATTCTAAAATTTATCAACACTAGCTTAATTTCAACATAGAATGAATGAAAGTCTTTAAAAAATGTCAACATTACAACAATTTTGAGGATTTTTACTATATGCTATATCTTGAATAATGGAACTAAAAATGGCAGCAATTCAGTTGGGTGAAATAACAAGAAATTAAGAATTATTCCAAAGTATCCATTAAAAATAAACTTTTTCTCTGTTCCAGGATGCCTGTAGTATTTTTTCTATGAAAATTTGATAATAATCAATCTTCTCATCTCATACTATGCTACTTCTCATAGTGTCATAAATTAATAACTTTTATACTGAGAGCTGAAGAATTGATGCTTTTGAACTGTGGTGTTGGAGAAGACTCTTGAGAGTCCCTTGGACTGCAAGGAGATCCAACCAGTCCATCCTAAAAGAGATCAGTTCTGAACATTCATTGGAAAGGCTGATGCTGAAGCTGAAACTCCAATACTTTGGCCACCTGATGTGAAGAACTGACTCATTTGAAAAGATCCTGATGCTGGGAAAGATTGAAAATGGGAGCAGAAGGAGACGACAGAGGATGAGATGGTTGGATGGCATCACTGACTCAATGGACACGAGTTTGAGTCAATTCCGGGTGTTGGTGATGGACAGGGAGGCCTGGTGTGCTGCGGTCCATGGGGTTGCAAAGAATTGGACATGACTGAGCAACTGAACTGAACTGAACTGAATAAATTTGTTAAGATGTTGCATGTTATATCAACTTGATATATTATTGTTAGAAATGTCATATCTTAAAATATATCAAAATAGGAGTATTATTTCTTTATGAAGGGCTATATGAAGAGAACTAATTTTTAAAGACATATTGCAAAGGCTAGCTTATTGTATGTTTATCTGTATCTACATTTATTTCCAATGCAGGTAAAATTAAAATCTAAGGAATATTTTTCATTTTCTGAATTATCTTGGAAATAAATCCCTCAATGTAATTAATTGCATTCATTACTGAAAATGACCAGTTGATTTAAAGGATATAGCCTTTTTGTCACTAAAGACAATATAGCTATGCTTAAAAAGAAAAAAAAAAACAGATTTTCTCTTGTCTGAATCTCTTAACATTGTAAGTACCTTTTTCATGGTTGTTATAAAATTAAAAACAATCGGTAGCTCTCTCTATTCCTGTGTATTCAATTGATTCAATATTAATTTAGTGTTAGTATGGAAGGAAATTTATTATGTACTCTTGGGCATTAAAAGACACAATTTAATTATGCATGTATTACATAAAGAATAGACTTGCTATCATAAGAGTCGATGAAGTTTCAGGGGCATTGTTCACAGATGAGGCCTGAACAGATGTCATAAGAAAAGTCACATTTAAAGTAGGTAGAAATGCACAGATCAAGAGAAACCTTCAAGTAGAATAAAATGGTCACAGTTGAAACATACTGACAAAACCATAGAATATAGAATAGCAATCCTCTTCTGTAAGGATTCTGGGTTTGTTTAAGAGAATAGAGTAAGAATAATTTTGAAAAGGATATGTGGTGTGGATTTTGAAGCGCTCTGACTACTTGCTTGAGGAGTCGGAACATTTTGTGAAGGCTATAGGGAGATGGGAAAGTTTTTGAGTATGCGTATAACACAACTGAATCTGAACATTAGGATAATTAATAAGAGAGTTCTGGGCAGACCGCAATGTTCAGGTAAACAGTGAATGGAGAGATGAAGAGGAGATTTCAAGCCTGAAGCGGTGGTCAAATGAAGGGGAGTGAGATGGAACTAAAACAGCAAGCATATGAAATGCAAGAGGGAGAATACACAAGGAATAACACTGTGTAGTAGAGAGAGATGTGAAGGTGTCAGAAAGGAGCAGCCTTTTCAAAACTGGACAAAATGGTAGAATTAAGTAATCCAGAATTCTTTGAAGAATCAGTGTGACAAGGTCAGCATGCTCCCATTTTCAGTGACTTGTCTCACCTGCTGATCATTTCCTAGCTTTCAAATTATGTGTAAAACATTTAATACATATATATATTATACAGGATATATAATATATTATATGGGATGTATATATCTGTTTTTTTATATATATAATTTTAGACACTTTCACTTTTGCAGAATAAGGTATTTGAAATCAGTTTCCACATTCTCTTGCATGAAAGAATACTTTTCTTAATTTTATATATTACACACTAAAAAAATAATACATGGTTTAAGAAATACGATGATTCACCAAATTTATTTGCATAGCTTTTCAAACTCTTTACAGTCTACCATTTAATGTGTAATTTTTTTCTCCATAGAAATGTATTAATAGAGCCTTGAAAAGCTTGTCTTCTCATAAAGTCTAGTTCCAAATACAGGCTTCCTCTATGACGAAACAAGATGCCTTAGACTAGGCTTAAGATGAAGTCTTAGATGGAATCAAGAATTAGATGAAATGCATCACTAAAGAAACCTGGAATTTCTCTGTAAATATAATAATGAGTATAGAATTACAAAAGTCACGTGTGTTCCAATAGGTGAGGCACAAGTTTCCTTCTTCTCCCTTCACGTCTGTCAGTCCTTCACCTCCCCACCTCTCAGCCACACCTGCTTCTCTCATCCTACCAGCGCCTCTACCTACTTTTCCCTTATCCTCTGACCTTCTGACTTTTCTCTTTCCCACATTTCCTAATTTCACTTCTTTCTTGTATATGTTTTTATTCCATGAACTGTCAGGAAGAGCCTATACTTATTCTTACTAGAACATTTATATTCCATGTAGTTGGAAATAGCAATTATATAAAATAATATAGCATTCATTATCAGTCAAAATTATTTTATGTTACATTTATGTTACTAAATGTACACATTTTACTTGAAAGTGAAGGTGATGTTTTAATATAGATACACACACACATTCACATATGCAGACACACACCACTCTTATCTGAAACAATTTACATTGCATTTTTAAAAAACTGAGGAAAGGCTATTATTTTTTATTCATTTATTTAGCTATTTCTTTGATATTCCCAGGCTTGATTTTCTTTTCACTGATTTTGGGGGTCAGACAAAAGAGAAAATTCCTTATAATAGTACACTATAATATGATTATCATCATTTTGTAAAGTATAAAAATCAAATTGAACTTTTTAAACCACAGATTAATAATCTTTTGTATAATTTACTTTGCTTATTATAAACAGCAATCTCTTGAACTATTCCCCTTTAAAATATTTTAAGCCATGTTGGGTCTATCTCTGGGGAGGGGGACACAGACCTTTATGAAGAGTAGGTAACTATATATTTACTAATATTTACTACATTTATTAAATAAAGAAATTATTTGATTAAATTTATTTACCATCCTAATAGGAAAGGTTAAGAGGTAAGCCATATACAGTTATTTAAAATAAACTTTATATTCTAAAAACAATCATAGCTTATGCAAACATTTTAACAAAAGGAAAAACATCTCCATGATTATACAATAGCACAGGAATAGTAAAATATGTAATTCTATAGGGGGATCAATTGAATATAAGAGCTGCATATAGTTATGCAGTTTATTAGTTATAAAATATGTGGTAAAACTCTTTTAAATTATCTTGAGTTCATGACATAAATTTAATATGCAAATTTTAGTAATCTTGATTTTTAATATTTTTAGCATTTGGTTTTATCTAAGGAAATATTAAAAATGTCCTATGTTCATTAAGCATAAAATTTTCAAATCTATCTTCATCATCCATATTACTGAATAAATGACTTGATCATAACACATGGCACTAATCCTAGGTATATGACCAATCAACACTTTGCTGCATGAAGAACCTTGTAGGTTTAAAGGTTTCACAATCATAAAACAATAGAGTTTTTAAACTAAACATGTACAGTTCAAAATGAATAGGTAGACAAATATGTGACTCCTTGGCTTTCTATGGTGCTCAATATTTAAAACATGTTTTAAGCAATTTGAAAAAACAATCATATCATAAAAACACAGATTAAGTCCATATTAAATTTTAAAGGATAGAGTGCATGACATCTCTTGTAATATTGTCATATATTCAATGAAATTAGGTGACAGTAAAAGAAACTAGTAGAAACATTCAAATGGTGCATTCAAGCAATGAATTAATGGATTATTAAGAAGTCACAGCTATGTCGGAAAGTTTAAAATTAAGTTGCAATTGAGCCCTTTGATATACACAATAGCATATGACTTTATTTAGTTAATTGAAATGAAATATACTTTAAATTTCCATAGTTTGTTGGATAATAAAGTGTCGTTTATATCATGGAGTCTATGCAATGTTTTATAAATCTGTGAAAATATTAATGTGTAAAGATTATGGATATGCCCTACACTCTAATGGAATTCAAGTCTAAATGCTGAATTAGGCATTTATCTCTCACATAATCATTACTGCACATAAGAAATACCTTCTAACAACTGTTTATGTCCTTAAAGGGGAAGAATATGATCTTTTCCTGTATGTAGTAAACAATAGTAACCAATAAGATACATTTTTGAGACTTCTTATGATTTCTTACTCATTTTTACTCATGAAATATGAATTTACTCTCAAAGCAAAAGTTTTCATTAATGTAATAATTAAACAATGTTATAATTTACTATCATCATTTTTTCATGGTAATTAAAATAATTCTAAAGTTGATGAAGAAATTAACATTACTATGTCAAACCACACTAAATTTAATTTAAAATTAAGATCATGAATAAGTCATGATCATATTTGAGCAAAATTGTATTGCCTTGTTTCAGATTATGATCATTTCTTTTTGAACTTACAAAGAAAAGTGTTTTCCCAGGTTATCTACTGGGCATCATGTATTAAATGTTTCTTCAGTGATTTCCTTTCATGAAGTAGATTAAGTACCCACAATATTTTGTTTGGAACTGAGCATACATGTTTAGGTAACCAAGAATGTTCATAATTATAGTTGCTTGGGATTAGGGCACCTTACTGAATTAAATCCAAGAAGTATTTTAAATATTGCAGCACCATTTTTTTCTGTTTTACTGAATAATTGGCAACACTAGATTACAAGATTTGCAAGCTCTCCGAGTTGCTGTATTTTCATAGGGAAAAGGTTCCTTTCATTCAGGCTTAATAAGCTTGGCCTATATCAGCTTTTCTCACATCAGCCCAAGTGTCACATTTGGGCTGGGGGAAGCTTGTTAGCAGTAATTACCAGCAGTTGGTTCTATTATTTGCCAAAGTAATTTTCACTGCTAAGTACCACCAAAACTGCCTCAAGCCTTTAATTTTTTCCCTTCCTCTTGCCTTCCTTCGCTTTCTTTTAAGTTAGTGCATTTTCCCATGGTACAGCTCTCTGTGGTGTGGGATAAGGCAAGAGGGAAGGCTCTGGGTATCAATGTGCTCTTGAGACACGGGGTCAGGCCTAGCGAAAGCCTTTCACAAACAGAGCCTGAACTCTATTAGAGATGCAAATCCACTCTCTGAGTAAGGATTGTTTCAGCGACATAATGGAGGCCAAGGAATTCCACTGTAGCTCCCCTTTCAGCCTGGGCCCTTTGTCTGCGTCTTAGCAAATTTCAGCAGCCTGTTTAAACTCCAGCTATTGTCCCGTTGGCTTCATTGATTTCTCTGCCTGCCACCAACTCACAATGGCCTGATATGAACATCTTTGTTACTGCTTTTGTACTGTATATCGGAGTAATGTTTCAGCAGATTGAGGCCTAGGAGGAAGAATTAAACCTGTACTACACAGATCATGATGAATTGCAGGATTTACATATCATTTTGAGACTTTGGGGGTTGGCGTGGAAGGGAGAGGTTGTTGCTGAATGCTGTTGTGTCTCAAAGGATGTTGTCCGAGGACAGAGTGACAGAAAAGGAAGTGATTTAGATAGTCCCTGACAGCTTAATACGCAGAATACAGACAAATTGTGGAAATTCACAGGCATCCTATCCTTTTCCTATATATAGCAGATTTGATTCTGAATCTTGGCATGGTTCGTATGAAGGAGCTTTATGTGGCTGTCACGTTTTACTCTTTCAGAACTGAGGTGGTAGAAATACTGATATTTTAGATCTCGTTATTCTTGGTTGACATAAAAACTTCCATGATTTGGAGATTTGCAAATAATGGAAGTAAATCTTTCATTGTTAAAAGCAGTAATGATTCCCGAAGCATGTAGTCACTTTCTTAAAACAATTAAGTGATTTTTACCTATTTTCAAGGTTTTTCTAACTATGTAGAATTTTTTAAAGACATATTCAAGTGATGGATGAACTATGAAATAATTTTCCCTCCAACGCTGAAAGATGATTATAAAGAAATACCCAGTTGTGTACTATTAAGTGTTTGATTCTCTCAGGGGAAAGCAAATCTGATGTGTTGCCTTTGCTGATTTTTGTGATGCACATACTTCCACCATAACCAGTTTCTCTTGCCAATGAAATCTCTGAATGTGGAACTGGGAAAAAAATATACTTAGTTGGTTTCTGTGAGCTTTACAAGGCAGCTCCAGGATAAAGCTGGGAGTATCTGATTGTCTTTTCTTTTTACTATGTTGTTATAAACAATCTTAAAAACTTGTGTGAATGAGGCTGTAGAAATGCATAGATGGTGCTTAAAATACTATAATTATATTGAGTTTTCGTCTGAGGGATGTATCTTGTATGGTTGACATAATTTATGTGTAAATTATGTTTTTTCCCTTTATTTTTTAAGACCAGTATCTTTAGGCTCTAGATGGTATGTGATTGGCATCAAAATGAAGGGGCAGAAATGAATCTGAATAGACTCATTTTATATGCTTCAACTTTCCAAGAGGTACACAGTTAGGGTAGAAGAAAGTTTTCATTTCTTAATTAAAAGAGAAGAATCATTTATTTAATGAGTTTTAATAAACATACTTAAAGGATAAAATGTTTTAACTGCTATTCACATGAACATTAGGATCACAATACCTGACATGCACATCTACTTAAAAAAATATGACATTAAGAGAAACGCTTTTTTAAAAATCTCTTGTTTTATACCCCCCAAATTACTGAACTGCCTATAAATCCTGGAATACATAATGCAGTTTCACACTTTTATACTATCACATCTGCTGTCTTCACTAATACTTTGAGTGCCGTTACGTCACATTTATAAATTCTTTAGTGAGTTGTCACCTATTTTGTACATGTCTAATTTGACATACATCTTACATTATTTGAATACATGTCTTTCTACCCTGTTAAGTTCAAAGCTCTTGTAAGAGAAACCCAATGTGTTATTCAGCTTTCTATCATCAATGCACATAGCAGAGATCTTAGCAAACTGTATATGAACAAAAATTAACTGAATCATAAAGTATTGGCCTTTTTTTTCCTATTTCTAGGCCTTTATATGTTTTGTATTGATTCCTGGATTTATTTTCTCTTTGCAATTCAATATTTTAAATATTCCCACCAGTTTACTGTCAAAGTGATTTTTGTCTAAATTATGACAGAATTCATCTAGCCTACTTTCAACATCTGTGCTTCCAGTTTTCTCAACTTGCATATTCTTATGACGTGGTGTGTTGAACCCACTCAAAACTTACAAAAGCAGTTTTCCTAGCTACATCACATTCATACTTTTAGCCATCATTGACTGAGCATTAAGATGTATGTCCTTTTAATAATGAGCATTTGCTCAGTTTAAAAACATGTTCCATCCAATCACATGTTACCACTTTTTTGTTATTTCATGATTTCTTTAAAGTGTACTAAATCATTTGTAACATCCAGACATGCAAGATTCACATATTTTTATATCATACCATATCCATGTTCTGCTATCAAAGAAAGAACTCTACAATTTATAGCCAGAGTTCAGGAGCATTATTGTCCCTATTATTATCATCCCCATTACCTTTTAAAACTTCCATTAGGAATCACCTTGTTGATCATTTAACTTTTATTTCATATGCCATTTACAGCCACTGCTTAAAATGAACCTAGGCACAACCCTTTCACAGTACACAAAAACTGACTCAAAATGGATTATAGACTTAAGTGTAAAGGGAAAAACTATAAAACATCTGAAGAAAACATGTTCCAGAATCTATGTAAACCTGAGTTTAAAGATTAGTTGTTGAATATTCACATAATACCAAAAGAATAATTCTTCAAAGAAAAATAGATAAGTGGGACTTTATTAAAATTAAAACTTCTATTCAGAAGAAGATGCTGTTAAAAGAATAAATGACAAGTCACAGACTAAGAGAAAACACTTGAAAAAGAATCTGAGAAAAAAACTTCCATCCAAAATAGACAAGGAACGTGTACAATTCAAGATCAAGGAAAGAGACATTAAAAATGGGGAAAAGTTTTGAGCAAATATCTTACCATAACATGTAGCTACAAGATGGCAAATAGCATACTAGAAGCTCAGCATTATTTGTCATTAGGAAAAGACAAATTAAAAGAATAACTATTCAGTTCAGTACAGCTCAGTCGCTCAGTCATGTCCAACTCTCTGTGACCCCATGGACTACAGCATGCCAGGCCTCCCTGTCCATCACCAACACCTGGAGTTGACTCAAACTCATGTCCATTGAGTCAGTGATGCCATCCAACCATCTCATCCTCAAACATCCCCTGCTCCGCCCTCATTCAATCTTTCCCAGCATCAAGGTCTTTTCAAATGAGTCAGCTCTTTGCATCAGGTGGCCAAAGTATTGGAGTTTCAGCTTCAGCATCAGCCCTTCCAATGAATATTCAGGGATGATTTCCTTTAGGATGGACTGGTTGGACCTCCTTGAAGTCCAAGGGACTCTCAAGAGTCTTCTTCAACACTACAGTTCAAAAGCATCGATTCTTCGGCGCTCAGTTTTATAGTCCAACTCTCACATCCATATATGATCACTGGAAAAACCATAGCCTTGACTAGACAAACTTTTGTTGGTAAAGTAATGTCTCTGCTTTTTAATATGCTGTCTAGGTTGGTCATAACTTTCCTTCCAAGGAGTGTCTTTTAATTTCATGTCTGCAGTCACCATCTGCAGTGATTTTGGAGCCTCCCCCAAAATAAAGTCTGCCACTGTTTCTACTGTTTCCCAGTCAATTTTACATGAAGTGATGGGACTGGATGCCATGATCCTTATTTTCTGAATGTTGAGTTTTAAGCCAACTTTTTCACTCTCCTCCTTCACTTTCATCAAGAGGCTCTTTAGTTCTTCTTTGCTTTCTGCCGTAAAGGTGGTGTCATCTGCATATCTGAGGTTACTGATATTTCTCCTGGCAATCTTGATTCCAGCTGTGCTTCTTTCAAGCCCAGCGTTTCTCATGATGTACTCTGCATATAAGTTAAATAAACAGGGTGACAATATACAGGCTTGAGGTACTCCTTTTCCTATTTGGAACCAGTCTGGAACCACATCCAGTTCTAACTGTTGCTTCCTGACCTGCACACAGATTTCTCAAGAGGCAGGTCCGGTGGTCTGATATTCTTATCTCTTTCAGAATTTTCCACAGTTTATTGTGATCCACACAGTCAAAAGCTTTGGCATACTCAATAAAGCAGAAATAGATGTTTTTCTGGGACTCTTGCTTTTTCGATGATCCAATAGATATTGGTAATTTGATCTCTGCTTCCTTTGCCTTTTCTAAAACCAGCTTGAACATCTGGAAGTTCACAGCTCACGTATTGCTGAAGCCTGGCTTGGAGAATTTTGAGCATTACTTTACTAGCATGTGAGATGAGAGCAATTGTGCAGTAGTTTGAGCACTCTTCGGCATTGCCTTTCATTGGGATTGGAAGGAAAACTGACCTTTTCCAGTCCCATGGCCACTGCTGAGTTTTTCAAATTTGCTGGCATATTAAGTGCAGCACTTTCACAGCGTCATCTTTTCGGATTTGAAATAGCTCAACTGGAATTCCATCACCTCCACTAGCTTTGTTCTTAGTGATTTCTTCCTAAGGCCCACTTGACTTCACATTCCAGGGTGTCTGGCTCTAGGTGAGTAATCACACTATCATGATTATCTGGGTTGTGAAGATCTTTTTTATATAGTTCTTCTGTGTATTCTTGCCACCTCTTCTTAATATCTTCTGCTTCTGTTTGGTCCATGCCATTTCTGTCCTTTATTGATCAGGAGCTGACTGTGGCTCAGATCATGAACTCCTTATTGCCAAATCCAGACTTAAATTGAAGAAACTAGGGAAAAGCACTAGATCATTCAGGTATGACCTAAATTAAATCCCTAATGATTATATAGTGGAAGTGAGAAATAGATTTAAGGGACTAAATCTGATATAGAGTGCTTGATAAACTATGGATGGAGGTGCATGATAATATATAGGAGACAGGGAGCAAGACCATCCCCAAGAAAAATAAGTGCAAAAAAGCAAATTGGCTCTTTGAGGAGGCCTTACATATAACTGTGAAAAGAAGAGAAACGAAAAGCAAAGGAGAAAAGGAAAGATGCACCTATTTGAATGCAGAGTTCCAAAGAATAGCAAGGAGAGATAAGAAAGCTTTCCTCAGTGATCAGTGCAAGAAATAGAGGAAAACAATAAAATGGGAAAGACTAGAGATCTCTTCAAAAAAATTATAGATACCAAGGGAACATTTCATGCAAAGATGGGCTCAATAAAGGACAAAAATGGTTTGGACTTCACGGAAACAGAGATATTAAGAAGAGGTGGCAAGAATACACTGAAGAACAATAACTATAGACCTATTCTAATATTTAAAATGAAAAAAAAATCTGACAATGCAAATTGCTGGTGAAGTATAGAAGAGCAAGGACTTTCCTTTGTTGTTGATAAAAATGCAACATTCTTTTGAAAACTGTGTAGTAGTTTCTCACAAGCCTAAACATCATCTTACTATGCAACCATCAATTGTGCTGCTAGGTATGTATCCACCTGATTTGAAAACTTCAACATGGCAGGGTATGCACATACACAAATGGGAACATGAAAGATAGAGACTTGCTCAACAAAGTTGCCACAAACCTTCCATTTGTAACAAACATAGTTGCAGAAATGCACAGCAAAGCCAAGCATGCCTGTACAAAAAAATATATTAAAATACTTCACTGATTGGACTGGGGTGTGGGAGCTACAACTCATCTAAGAAACATCGGAAATGAGAGGAGACTGTAATATTGAAGGTAAAAGTAAACATCTGTATAACATCTTTGAAGTATTAACTTTATAATAGTTAATAAAGTTGTTTCCCAACAAGGAGTTAATAATTCTAACACTCTACATTAATTAAACAATTAAGTAAATACACAACAAATGACAGTAACCAGATTTCTAATAGTCAGAGTGAAAATTTAGACAAGTAAGGATAGAAAACTAGAATAATCCACAGAATACAGAAATAAATGTGACTACATGCTTCCTTTGATATAGATGCATGTATAATTTTTAAGATAAGCTTCCAGGATGGGACTAGTGATAAAGAATCTGCCTGCCAATTCAAGAGACACAAGAGATGTGGGTTTGATCCCCAGGTCAGGAAGATCACCTGCTGTAAGAAATGGCAACCCACTCCACTATTCTTGTCTGGAAAATTCTGTGGACAGAGGAGCCTGGTAGGCTATAGTCCATGGGGCTGCAGAAGGTTGGACTGGACTGAGTGACCATGCACAGTATAATTTTTAAGGTAAGGTTTATGCACATGGGTTAGTCTACACACCTATATTTCCTTTTCTATCAGCTGAAAGAGTTAAGAAGCAATGATACTCTGGTGTCAATGATACACCTGCTTCATAAATCTTGATTTCTTTAACACTAGTCTCTAAGAATAGAACCAAGAGTCCTTAGAGAAGTGACTGATTCTAGGGCTGAGGCAGAGTATATAAAATATAAACCTAGAAAATCTTATAATGTTAGATAATAAGGAACTTAATATAATAACAATAACAGCAATAGCAAAAGGAATACATCAAATAGAGAAGCCAAGTGAAAGAGCTCCTCAAGGTAGCAGCTGGAACAATTTTAGAAGTAATATAAATGGATTGTAATTAAAACTATAAAATATAAAATAATTATCTCTCAGTCCAAACGTATGTCAAGACCAGGAGTATGTCAAGGCTGTATATTGTCACCCTGCTTATTTAACTTATATGCAGAGTACATCGTGAGCAATGCTGGGCTGAATGAAGCACAAGCTGGAATCAAGATTGCTGGGAGAAATATCAATAACTTTAGATATGCAGATGACACCACCCTTATGCCAGAAAGCAAAGAAGAGCTAAAGAACCTTTTGATGAAAGTGTAAGAGGAGAGTGAGAAAGTTGACTTAAAACTCAACATTCAGAAAACAAGGATCATGGCATTCAGTCCCATCACTTCATGGCAAATAGATGGGGAAACAGTGGAAACAGTGACTGACTTTACTTGTGGGGGCTCCAAAATCACTGCAGATGAAATTAAAAGACCCTTACTCCTTGGAGAAAAGTTATGAACAACCTAGACAGCATATTAAAAAGCAGAGACATTACTTTGCCAACAAAGGTCCATCTAGACAAGGCTATGGTTTTTCCAGTGGTCATGTATGGATGTGAGAGTTGGACTATAAAGAAAGCTGATGATTTTGAACTGTGGTGTTGGGGAAGACTCTCGAGAGTCCCTTGGACTGCAAGGAAATCCAACCAGTCCATCCTAAAGGAAATCAGTCCTGAATATTCATTGGAAGGACTGATGGTGAAGCTGAAACTTCAATACTTTGGCCACCTGATGTGAAGAGCTGACTCAGTGGAAAGAAGGCAGGAGGCAAAGGCGATGGCAGAGAATGAGATGGTTGGATGGCATCACCAACTCAATGGACATGAGTTTGAGCAAGCTCTGGGAGTTGGTGATGAATGGAGAAGTGTGACGTGTTGCAGTCTGTGGGGTCACAGAGAGTTGGACATGACTGAGTGACTGAACTGAACTGAACTAATTAGCCCATACTGATATAGGTAAATGATCATATAAGCAAATGAGGATTGGAGAAAACATAAATATCCAGTGCAGAAGAATTCCAAATAGGTTATATAGACATTAATACTTGCTCAAGGAGATGCAGCATTACTCCTTACTCCTTAAGTGTGATCTGGACAGTGACTTTCTTCCACGTTCAGCATGGAAGAAAGAGAAAAAGTGTAACATTCAGTAGAGAAACCTGATAAATACTATCTCACCTAGGTGACCAAGTTTAACATCAAACTAGTCATGCTTATACTATGTATTCTTGGTGTGATGTGATGAAAATGGCATTTTGCCTCCATGGTCTACTAAAAACTATGATCTCATTTCAATAATGAGATAAACATTAGACAAACCCCAACTGAGCTGCATTCTACAAAGAGCATACCTGATACTCTTCAAAATTGTCAAGGTCATCAAAAAAGAGCAAGATCTGAGAAATTCACACCAAGGAGGAGTCTAGGGAGACATCATGACTGTTAGAATTTGAATGCTTGTGTCTGTCCTTTCCCCAATTTGAAATCCTAATCCCTACAGGTGATGGTATAGTAGGTGGGAAATTTGGGAGGTGTTTAAGCCTAAGATGGGGCCTTCATAAATGAGGTTACTGCTACTGCTAAGTCACTTCACTTGTGTCCCGACTCTGTGTGACCCCATCCCTGGGATTCTCCAGGCAAGAACACGGGTGGGTTGCCATTTCCTCCTCCAATGCATAAAAGTGAAAAGTGAAAGTGAAGTTGCTCAGTCATGTCCGACTCTTTGCAACCCCATGGACTGCAGCCTACAAGGCTCCTCCATCCATGGGATTTTCCAAGCAAGAGTACTGGAGTGGGGTGCCATTGCCTTCTCCACATAAATGAGTTTAGTGCTTTGTAAAAAGGAGCTCCCTAGCCCCTATAGTCAGAAAGTGCCAGCTATGAACCAGGAAGAGGATCTTCACCAGAACATGATGACACTGAGCCTTGATCTTAGACTTCTTAACCTCTAGAATTGTAAGCAATAATTTTCTGTTACTCATAATCTACCCAGTCAGTGATATTTCATTACAGCAGTCCAAATGCATTAAGACAGTAACTAAATGTGATGTGATACTGTGTAAGAGACCCTGAAACATAAAAAACAAATTAGGCAAAAACTATGGGATTTTTAATAAATTATGAACTTTTGTTAATAATGATGCATCATTGTTGACTTATTAATTGTGACAAATATACCATAGCCACGGAAGATGTTAATAATTAAGGAAACTTGGCATGGGTACATGCAACTCTACAATATCTTTTTAAAACAGGGTATATGTAAATTATCTTCTTAAATCTCTGTACATCTTAAATTATTCTTAATTTTAAAGTTAATTTAAAACACATACAAAAGACCTTTCGCAATGTTTATTTGGACCAACATGCAGGATCTTATAAAAGTAATCCTTTAATTCCATTTTGAACTATGATGTGATTGAGATATTATTTATCCAATATTCTCCCTCCTGCTTTTTTGTTAGCTATTCTCTAATTGATTTACTATGTATCTTTTTTGCATTTTCTAAGATAGTCTTTTCCATTTATTATTCTGTGGACAATTTTTAAAAAGTCACAGGAAACTCTTTGTAAAATTTCAGATTTGTAGGTCCTAACCAAGCAATTTAATCTGGGAGCTTGGAGTAAGGCTCAAAAATCTGAAATTTTACAGATATTTTGGAAAAGATTATGCATTCTAAAATTTGAGAAACATAAGTCTAAGATGTCTAGAGGGAGAGTCCTCATTTATTCTTGTTTACTTCCCTATATCTTTCTAACAATTTTATTTATTATATATGAAATTATCTTGCTCTGTATAGAAAAAAATTGTTGGAGTCCAATTATCCCACTGCATTTTTAAATAATTGTCTTAATTAAATAATTCTAAAACTCTTGGTGCTATAGATTTTAATAAAATCCTAATATTTGGAGATGTTAGCATAGTTTACAAATCTCTGATACTTTTTTTTTCATTTTTTTATTTTTTTCATTTATTTATACTAGTTAGAGGCTAATTACTTTACAATATTGTAGTGGTTTTTGCCATACATTGATGTGAATCAGCCATGGATTTACATGTGTCCCCCATCCTGAACCCCACTCCCACCTCCCTTCCCATCCCATCCCTCTGGGTCATCCTAGTGCACCAGCCCTGAGCATTTGTCTCATGCATCAAACCTGGACTGGTGATCTGCTTCACAATTGATAATATACTTTTAAAGTTCAGTTCAGTTCAGCTGTTCAGTCGTGTCTGACTCTTTGTGACTCCTTGGACTGCAGCATGCCAGGCATCCCTGTTCCTCACCAACTCACAGAATTTACTCAAACTCATGTCCATTGAGCCAGTGATGCCATTCAACTATCTCATACTCTGTCATCCCCTTCACCTCCTGCCTTCAATCTTGCCCAGCATCAGGGTCTTTTCAAATAAGTCTGCTCTTTGAATCAAGTGACCAAAGTATTGGAGTTTTAGCTTCAGCATCAGTCCTTCCAATGAATATTCAGGACTGATTTCCTTTAGGATGGACTGGTTGGATCTCCTTGCTGTCCAAGGGACTCTCAAGAGTCTTGTCCAACACCACAGTTCAAAAGCATTAATTCTTTGGTGCTCAGCTTTCTTTATAGTTCAACTCTCACATCCATACATGACTACTGGAAAAACCATAGCCTTGCTAGACGGACCTTTGTTGGCAAAGTAATGTCTCTGCTTTTTAATATGCTCTCTAGGTTGGTCATAGCTTTTCTTCCAAGGAGGAAGCCTCTTTTAATTTCATGGCTGCATTCACCATCTGCAGTGATTTTGGAGTCCCCCAAAATAAAGTCTCTATTTCCAGTGTTTCCCCATCTATGTGCCATGAAGTGATGGGACCAGATGCCATGACCCTTGTTTTCTGAATGTTGAATTTTAAGCCAACATTTTCACTCTCCTCTTTCACTTTCATCAAGAGGCTCTTTAGTTCTTCTTCACTTTCTGCCATAAGGGTGGTATCTTCTGCGTATCTGAGGTTATTGATATTTTTCCCGGCAATCTTGATTCCATCTTGTGCTTCATCCAGCCCAGTGTTTCTCATAATGTATTCTGCATACAAGTTAAATAAGCAGGGTGACAATATAAAGCCTTGACGTACTCCTTTTCCTATTTGGAACTAGTCAGTTGTTCCATCTCCAGTTCTAACTGTTGCTTCCTGACCTGCATACAGATTTCTTAAGAGGCAGGTCAGGTGGTCTTGTATTCCCATCTCTTCAAGAATTTTCCACAGTTTGTTGTGATCCACAAAGTCAAAGGCTTTGGCATAGTCAATAAATTAAAGTAGATCCCTAAATTTTAATTACTTCTCTTGTTTTTATAATTTTTTTTGTTTTAATAGAGATTTACTCAGTCATTGATCCACTTTCCACATTCCTATTATTTTAATCACACTATGGTGTTTACTGTAGTCTTCTGACCATGTCCACCTAATAATATACTAACATTTCAAATTCAAAATGTCTAAAATTGACTCAATCTTTTTCTTTTTCAACTCTGCTCCTTCATTGGAACTTGTGTTTCAGTTGATGGGAACATTGGTCTCTTAACCTGAAATCTTGAAAGTATCTTTGTGCTATTGCTTTCCCGTGTCCTATGCATCAGGCTCAGACCAAAATATAACACAGTTTTCTTTCCCTGCTCTTCCTGTACTCAGCCAGCACTATCGTAAATCAAGTACTTATTTTAGTTAGCCATGGCTGTCAAAATAAAGTACCGAAGCCTGAATGCCTTAGCAGCAGGATATTTATTTTCTCACAATTCTGGAGGCTAGAAGCTCAAGACCAAGATATTACACTGTTGGTTTCTGCTAAGATCTCCCTGCTTGGCTAATGAAATACTTTACTTGTGTCCCCACACCATCTTCTCTCTGCACCTGCCTGAGTTCTAATCTTCTCTTCTTACAGGACACCAGCAACATTGGACTAAAGCCCCCCAAATAACCTCATTTTAACCAAATTATCCCTTAAGATCTCATCTCCAAATAGTCACATTTTGAAGTTCTAGGTGTTAGGATTTCAATATGTGAATTTCAGAGACACAATTCAACATCACATATGCAGGAAACAGTAAATGTCTATGCATGTGGGGAGGGTAAAATTATGTGAGTGTTGTTCTTGTTAAGTACATCAGAAATCTATTGCAATAAGGGGCTAAGGCATGGTCTTTGTAAAAAGCCACACGGAAGAAACTGTTATTATCAGTATCATTGAGGTAAGTGTATATATCATAGAACACATGAAAAAAACTACCTGAGATAATTATGCAAGATCATCCTGACTGAATATCATCCTGAGAGCTTATCTCCTTGTGGTATGTTGGTCTCTATCTTCCTTCACAGTTGTTTTATACTATCCACTCTGAACGCCCCTGACTGTCCCATTATATGCTGCCTGGCTAACTCCTACTCTAGCTTAAACATCCTCATTTCTGATAATGTATCTCGTGTGTTCCCTGGCATCTACATGTACTTCCTCTATCAAAACATCCATCAAACTCTGTTGTAATTTTAAGAATACATTACTGTTCCATCTGAGATATAAAAGTCATTGTTTTAATGGCATGTTTTTATTAGGGCACTTCAATTGTGATTTTATTCCCATAGCTGGAGGGAGAGAGGAAAGACATGCTGCTTACATAATGTTGGTGAAATAAATGTGAACAAGTGTCAATTAATTAATAAAAATCACTGAAAGCAGAGTTCCAAAAAAAAGCAAGGAAAGATTTAAAAAAAAAAAAAAGGGCTTCTTTAGTGAACAACAAAAATAAATAGAGAAAAACAATAGAATGGGAAAGACTAGAAAGCTCTTCAAGAAAATTAGAGATACCAAGGAAACATTGCATGCAGAATGGGCACTATAAAGGACAGAAAAGAAAAGGACCTAACAGAAGAGGAAAGAGAAGAAGTGGCAAGAATATATAAAAGAACTTGTACAAAAGAAGTTTTAATGACCCAGATAACATTGATGGTATGATCACTAACATAAAGCCAGACATCCTGGAGTGTGAACTCAAGAAGGCCTTACGAAGCATTACTATGAAAAAAAGTTAATGGAGGCGATGAAATTCTAGCTGATCTATTTAAAAATCTTAAAAGATGGTGCTGTTAAAGTGCTTCACTCAATATGTCAGCAAATTTGGAAAGCTCAGCAGTGGCCACAGGACTGGAAAAGGTCAGTTTTCATTCCAATCCTAAAGAAAGTCAATGCCAAAGAATGCTCAAACTACTGCACAAGTATGCTCATTTCACATGCAAGCTCAAAATCCTTTGAGCTAGGTCTCAATAATATGTGAACTGAGAACTTCCAGATGTACAAGCTGGATTTAGAAAAGGCAGAGAAACCAGAGATCAAATTGCCAACATCTGTTGGATCATAGAAAAAGCAGGGGAATTCCAGTAAAACATCCACTTCTTCCTCACTGACTATGATAAAGCCTTTGACTGTGTGGAAGACAACAAACTGGAAAATTCTTAAATAGATGGAAATACCAGACCACCTTACTTGCCTCCTGAGAAACCTGTATGCAGTTCAAAAAGCAACAATTAGAACCAGACATGGAACAACAGCCTGGTTACAAATTGGGAGTAAGTCAACACTGTATGTTGTCATTCTGCTTATTTAACTTATATGTAGTGTACATAATACGAAATGCTAGGCTGGATGAAGCATAAGCTGGAATCAAGATTTCAGGGAGAAATATCAACAAGCTCAGATGTGCAGAAGACACCCTTATGGCCAAAAGTGAAGAGAAACTAAAAATCCTCTTCATGAAGATTAACAAGGAGACTGAAAAAGCTGGATTAAAACTCAATATTCAACAAACTATGATCATGGCATCTGGTCCCATCACTTCATGGCACATAGATGGGAAAACAATAGAAACAGTGAAAGACTTTATTTTCTTGGGCTCCAAGATCACTGCAGATGGTGACTGCAGCCATGAATTTAAAAGACACTTGCTCCTTTAAGGGAAAACTATGACAACCCTAGATAGCATATTAAAAAGCAAAGACACCAATTTGCTGACAAAGTTCTGTATAGTCAAAACTATGCTTTATCTAGACAGTTGGGCCATAAAGAAGGCTGAGCACTGAAGAACTGATGCTTTCAAACTGTAGTGCTGGAGAAGACTCTTGAAATTCTCCTGGACAGCAGGGAGATCAAGCCAGTCATTCCTAAAGGAAATCAACCTTGAATATTCATGGAAAGGACTGGTGTTGAAATTCCAATACTTTGATCATCTGATGAGAAGAGCCGACTCACTAGGAAAGACCCTGATTCTGGGAAAGATTGAGGGCAGGAGGAGAAGGGAACAACAGAGGATGAGATGGTTGGATGACATCATCGACTCAAAGGACATGAGTCTGAGCATACTCTGGGAGATAGTGAAGGACGGGGAAGCCTGGCATCCTGCAGTCCATGGGGTCGTCTATTGTTGACACAACTGAGCTATTGAAGAGCAACACCAACTGCTAGAGAACAAGCTACACTTTTTCATACTTAATAGAACTCCATGTCAAGTTTTCAAAAAGGTGAAAATGCAACTTACAAATAGTTTTCATAATATTTCTCACTCTTGAAAAAAAATTCATGACTCCTTTGATGTTATATCATCTTATGTTGGTCTAGGGAAATACTGGGACTCTTTCATTTCAAATTTGTAAGTGAATCTTTACTCAAGAGTGTATCATACTTGGTTTTCAAATTGTTATTTAAATATACTTTTTTAAACATGCAGTATCACATTTTTGAGGTTTGTTTACTTCTGGGTTCATGGCCTTTCTTCCTAGTTTCAGCTCAGTTGCTCAATCATGTCCGACTCTTTGCACTCCCATGGACTGCAGCACGCCAGGCTTCCCTGTCCATCACCAACTCCCGGAGTTGTTCAAACTCATGTCCGTTGAGTCCACGATGCCATCCAACCATCTCATCCTCTGTCCCCACCTTCTCCTCTTGCCTTCAGTCTTTCCCAGCATCAGGGTCTTTTCAAATGAATCAGTTCTTCGCATCAGGTGGCCAAAGTATTGGAACTTCAGCATCAGTCCTTCCAATGAATATTCAGGACTGATTTCTTTTAGGATTAACTGGTTTGATCTTATTGCAGTCCTAGGGACTCTCAAGAGTCTTCTCCAACACCACAGTTCAAAAGCACTAATTCTTTGGCACTCAGTTTTCTTTATAGTCCAACTCTTATATCCATACATGACTACTGGAAAAGCTATCACTCTAACTAGACAGATCTTTGTTGGCAAAGTAATATTTCTGCTTTTTAATATGCTGTCTAGGTTGGTCATAGTTTTTCTTCCAAGGAGCCAGTGTCTTAATTCCGTGGCTGCATTCACTATCTGCAGTGATTTTGAAGCCCAAGAATATAAAGTCTCTCACTGTTTCCATTGATTCCCCATCTATTTGCCATGAAGTGATGGGACCAGATCCATGATCTTCATTTTTTGGATGTTGAGTTTAAGCCAGCTTTTTCACTATCCTTACATTCATCAAGAGGCTCTTTAGTTCTTTGCTTTCTTCCATAGGGTGGTGTCATCTGCATATGTGAGGTTATTGATATTTCTCCCAGCAATCTTGATTCCAGCATGTGCTTCATCCATCCCAGCATTTCTCATGATGTACTCTGCATACAAGTTAAATAAACAGAGTGACAATATACAGCCTTGACGTACTCCTTTCCTAATTTGGAACCAATCTGTTGTTTCATGTCCGGTTCTAACTGTTTCATATTGACCTGCATACAGGTTTCTCAAGAGGCACATAAGGCGGACTGGTGTTCCCATCTTTTTAAGAATTTTCCACAGTTGATTGTGATCCACACAGTCAAAGGCTTTGGCATACTCAATAAAGCAGAAGTAGCAGTTTTTCTGGAATGCTTTTGCTTTTCCTATGATACAACAGATGTTGGCAATTTGCTCTCTGGTTTCTCTGCCTTTTCTAAATTCAGCTTGAACATCTGGAAGTTCTTTGTTCACATACTGCTATAACCTGGTTTGGAGAATTTTGAGCATGTGAGATGCGTGCAGTGGTGTGGCTATTTGAACATCTTTTGGTAGTGCCTTTTTTTTTTTAATTCTTTTTTTTCCATTTATTTTTTTTTTTCTTTCTTTTTTTTTTTTTTATTTTTATTAATTGGAGACTGGAGGCTAATTACGTTACAGCATTGCAGTGGTTTTTGTCATACATTGAAATGAATTAGCCATGGATTTACATGTATTCCCCATCCCGGTCCCCCCTCCCACCTCCCTCTCCACCCGATCCCTCTGGGTCTTCCCAGTGCACCAGGCCCGAGCACTTGTCTCATGCACCCAACCTGGGCTGGTGATCTGTTTCACCCTAGATAATATACATGTTTCGATGCTGTTCTCTTGAAACATCCCACCCTCGCCTTCTCCCAGAGTCCACAAGTCTGTTCTATACATCTGAGTCTCTTTTTCTGTTTTGCATATAGGGTTATCATTACCATCTTTCTAGAGTCCATATATATGTGTTAGTATACTGTAATGGTCTTTATCTTTCTGGCTTACTTCGCTCTGTATAATGGGCTCCAGTTTCATCCATCTCATTAGAACTGATTCAAATGAATTCTTTTTAATGGCTGAGTAATATTCCATGGTGTATATGTACCACAGCCTCCTCATCCATTCGTCTGCTGATGGGCATCTAGGTTGCTTCCATGTCCTGGCTATTATAAGCAGTGCTGCGCGATGAACATTGGGGTGCACGTGTCTCTTTCAGATCTGGTTTCCTCGGTGTGTATGCCCAGGAGTGGGATTGCTGGGTCATATGGCAGTTCTATTTCCAGCTTTTTAAGAAATCTCCACACTGTTTTCCATAGTGGCTGTACTAATTTGCATTCCCACCAACAGTATAAGAGTGTTCCCTTTTCTCCACACCCTCTTCAGCATTTATTGCTTGTAGACTTTTGGATAGCAGTCATCCTGACTGGCGTATAATGGTACCTCATTGTGGTTTTGATTTGCATTTCTCTGATAATGAGTGATGTTGAGCATCTTTTCATGTGTTGGTATTGCCTTTCTTTGGGATTCGGAGTAGGCAATGGCACCCCACTCCAGCACTCTTGCCTGGAGAATCCCATGGATGGGGGAGGCTGGTAGGCTACAGTCCATGGGGTCGCTAAGAGTCAGACATGACTGAGCAACTTCACTTTCACTTTTCACTTTCATGCATTGGAGAAGGAAATGGCAACCCACTCCAGTGTTTTTGCCTGGAGAATCCCAGGGATGGAGGAGCCTGTTGGGCTGCCGTCTATGAGGTCACACAGAGTTGGGCTCGACTGACGTGACTTAGCTTTAGCTTTCTTTGGGATTGGAATGAAAACTGACATTTTCCAGTCCTTTGGTCACTGCTGAGTTTTCCAAAATTGCTGGCATATTGAAGGCAGCACTTTAATGGCATCATCTTTTAGGACTTGAAATAGCTCAACTGGAATTCCATCACCACCACTAGCTTTGTTTCTAGTGGTGCTTCCTAAGGCCCACTTGACTTCAGACGCTAGGATATCTGGCTCTACGTAAGTGATCACACCATCGTAGTTATCTGGGTCATTAAGATCTTTTTTGTATTGCTCTTCTATGTATTCTTGCCACATTTTCTTAATAGCTTCTATTAGGTCCATACCATTTCTGTCCTTTATTGTGCCCATCTTTGCATAAAATATTCCCTTAGTATCTCTGATTTTCTTGAAGAGATCTGTAGTCTTTCCCATTCTATTGTTTTCTTCTATTTCTTTGCACTGATCACTGTGGAAGGCTTCCTTACCTCTCCTTGTTATTCTTTGGAACACTGCATTCAGATGGGTATATCTTTCCTTTTCTCCTTTGTCTTTAGCTTCTGTTTTTTCCTCAGCTATTTCTAAGGCCTTCTTAGACCACCATTTGCCTTTTTGTATTTCTTTTTCTTGTGGATGGTCTTGATCACTGCCACCTGTACAATGTAATGAACCTCTGTCCATAATTTCCTTTGTCCTCCACCTTCCAGGGTATATCTCAAAACAGTCTATGAAAGATGGGATTGGGGGTGTGAGATAATAAGATATCTGTCTGTATATAAAAACCTGCATATAAGTCACTGCTCCTAGTTCCTAATACAATGCTCCTAAAACCCCTGTAGTGTACTTTTTATATTATTGAGATTTTAGCTAATACTACTCCGTGGTATTTATTGCTCCATGGTATTGCTGCCTCAACACCCATTTTGTTTGCCAAGTGACCTGCAAGGACCTTGAGCTGACACTAGTCCCTTCTGTAATAACCATACAGAGTCACAAACGTTTATGTTTCTGATATGACTGCTACAAGAACTCTTGTGAACAACAGTCTCCCCTTCTCCCTCTGCCTATTATTTGTATGCCCCCTTGATAGGACCCCAGTGTGGCTTACAAAACCCCACACTTTAGGTTTGCCTCGACCGTTTTGGCTCTGACCTGGGAAACTGTAATACTCTCCACCTACAGACCCTAATGAAGGCATGATCCCCAGGTCCTATAGCTCTGTCTGCATCCTACCTTAACTTCTCTGTGCAGAACCCTCAAGGCATGGCATTTCAGGACTTGTGAGTAATAAACTTCTTTATTTCCACTTCTCTTGTGGTCTATTGTTGACTGCAGCTTACCATCTGGCCCTTTGTGGTCCATTTTACAGGTTTTAACTTGATACTTTCATGACATATCATAAATATATTAAAGATAAATTATGTTATAGATAATTAAAAACAAATAGAAATGCATGGCATTATATTACTCTTATTATTGTTTATCATGTTAGCTCTAAAAAACATCCTATAACATTCCTAAGGACAGGAGCTATTTCTTAAATATTTATATAGTTTTCCACCCTATAAGAACCTCATAGCCCCTGCCTCTGGCACATACTACTCTGTGAGGCATGGACTGGTTAATTTCTCTTTATATATTTAAAATGATTATTTATTATATCAAGCTAGATAGGCTGTGAGCATTTGGAACAGTCTCTTTGTAGAGAAGGAAGTCACTGAATACTTTTAGTTTTAGATAATTTTAAAGAATCTAAACAACCTGTAAAACTTAATTCTACAGATGCAGCTAATATTTGCATTATATGACATCTTAATGGAAATTCCTTCTCTTTTTGTCCTTTGAGTTCATTCTCCTTATTGTTAGCATTTCCTAATGCTTCCTTTTTAGCAGTATTTTATGTGGCTGTCTTGGCACCTGATCAGAAGAGGAAGGCATAAAATTCATATACTTTTCTAACTTTGTCCTCATTCCAGAGATAGATCCCCGCTTAAGGACCAATTTCTGAGACTTCAGACACCTGCCTTCTTGAAGTGAACCCTGGAGGAGAGGCCTAATCATCTCTGTGTTCGCATACAAGTGGAATATGATTTTATACTTTTAAAAATGACATTAGTATTCATACTCAAGAGTTGAATCTCTAAACAATATTCTGAAGAAACCGAGACTCTGAGCAGAATATGCTGTAGAATCCTGGAACTGAAGAAGACGAAAACGCTGCCTCTCTAGTAAAGGTTAGAACCTCAATGTCATTCCTACTTGGGGATCAAATAGGCCAGGAATTACACAGGTTTATATCAAACACCTTTGCAAAATATGACACTATATAAATGTAACCCCATAACACCCTGATGCTGGGAAACATTGAAGGCAAGAGGAGAAGGGGGTGACAGAGAATGAGATGGTTGGATGGCATCACTGAATCAATGGAGGTGAGTTTGAGCAACCTCCAGGAGGTGGTGGAGGACAGGGAAGCCGAGCATGCTACAGTATATTGGGTTGCAAAGACTCGGTCACAACTGAGGAACTGAACTTTAACAGAACAACAAGCATTTACTGAGTGGCTAGTATAGGTGAGATCCTATGAATTACATGATGAATGTCAGGAATTAACATCTGTGTGTGTCCTCAGTCACTTCAGTCATGTCTGACTCTGTGAGACCCCAAGGACTGGAGCCTGCCAGGCTCCTCTGTCCATGAGGACAGACAAGAATACTGAGTGGGTTGCCATGCCTTCCTCCAGGGGATCTTCCAGACCCAGGGATCAAACCCAAGTCTCTTATGTCTCCTGCTTTAGCAGGCAGGTTCTTTACCACCAGTGCTTCCTGGAAAGGCCACAATTAGTAAAAAGTAATTACTTTTGAAGATTTTTTCATTTTGACAGTATCTATATGACAGTAACTATAAACACAAGTTTGAAATCCTTTTAGCTGGTTCAAAATAGGTTATATATCAAGACACCAAAATTAATTGCCAACTTTTTGTTATATGTGAAAGAGAGGATGGATAGTCCGTGATTTATCACTCAGCAAATAATTATCATGCATTTAAATATATCTTTATTTCTCTTCTAAAATACTACTATAATCAGACTTAAATTTCATAACATTCTTAAACAAAGCCCCAATCCTGATATTGTTCTCTTTGCCATACTTCTCAAGTTTTCCTATTTATAATGTTCTCCAACTTTCCTGGCCACTCTCAGAGGTAGTGGATTAGTATGAATTTGCCTTTTACAAGTTGGATTACTGGGGTTCATACAAGAACAAAGTCAGTGTCCTTTGCACTGACAGCACTTCAACATTTTGCCTTTTTGTGTGAGGTTGTAAAAATAAGGAAGGGTCTGAGAGAATTAAATTCTTAGCCTTTGAGCTCCATGGTAGATGCATCATCAGCCTACCAAGGGTTGTCAGGGAGATTCTCAGCTCTGTGTCAGGAAACTAAAATGCAAACTTTAAGGAAAATTGATTGCTTTCTTTTTGACATGAGTCCATTTTCTTTCTGCTTTCTGTCCCTTGGACTAATGTATTTCCTGTCATGCTTATCATAATAGACTATTTTGTTGAAAGTGTCTAAATTTCTTTTGATCTCTTTGGGTAAACGGCACTGAATAAGAATATTACTATAATAATTAGCACCATCTTCATCATATTGTAATTATACAAAGGATCAAATAATAAGGAACCAGCCCTTTTAAATGAAAATCATTTAAGTCCACTCAAATTCTTTGTGAATACATTCATGTACTGAACCAGATTTCCTCCAGAAGAGCCACTTTCAATTAAAGGCATGAATATATTCATTCATCAGTTCGAAAAAAGCTACCAGATAGGTTAACCAGTAAATGACATTTCCTTCCTTGGGATATAAAAATAAGCCTCTCATGAAAAAACCTTCTCAAACCTTCTTGATAGAGTTCCTTACCGTTTTGTAGCTGCATCGTCATCTTATTGTGAATGTGATTTACCTACACACTGTCCTACCATGGAAGATTCATGCCTTACTGTGATGGCTCCTCACATTGCTGGACTCAGAATTCTAACTTTGAAAATCCCCAACTTAAAATAAGCTTATGCTCTGCAAGGACATAATTCATAAGCATTATTCCTGAGATACAGATGACATTTATTTCCAGGCTCTGTCCTTGAACTGATTTTAGGAAAACACAGCCTTTTAGGATCAGAATTTGACTACTAATGTATTTGAAGTTCTACCACGCAAAACCCTCTTCTTTGAGGTATCACATTAGGTAATAAATGTGAAAAATAAACTATAACATGTTATATATTTGTAATTAGTCATTCTGAAATTATTCTCTCAACCCATTTGTTAGTTGATTTCATTTTTAATCTACCCATGACCAAGGCAATATGTTTATTTAATCTGTACACTACTAAAAAGCTAGGAAGTAATCACTTGATATATTACTTTGTTTCTTATACTATATTGGACAATGGCCCCAGTTCTTATCCCTGACTGTATAAAGCTAATTTTTCATTCTTAAAATCTGCTCTCTAATTTCCTATTCAGCTCCCGTGCTATTTAATAGGGACGTTTTTCTATCTTTTCAACTCCTTGTCACAGGTTACTGATGTTTTCTCATTTTGACACTGGATTCTTTCTCCTGTGTTCTATGTGACGTTTTTAATTAGACTTAGATGAGAGATTTCTCATTTTGGACAGAATGGAAGAGAGAGAAAGAAAAACAAGAAAAAGTAATTTTCCTTCTCTTTAAGCCTTTTGTATATCTTTAAAGTCACTTATAATTTTAAATCTGATCTTACAAAAGCAAAGATAATCTACTGCATACTTTATAAAGTCCAACACAATATTTTAGAAGCAGCTCCGGAAACTTACATAGTTGTATGTATATCAATTTTTATGCAAAGTAGAATGTTTTCAGAGTAGCAAAGATTTTAACTTCCAGGTTTAAAAAGTTAAAAGTCGGCACAACTGTCCTTGCAATAAGAACTATTTAATACTGTCATACATACTTTATCAATAATGGAAACATCAAAGACCTTAGAAAGGAATGCAACAGCTTAAATAGGAAAAAAATTAAATAATCAGCAATGATTCTGATATTCAAAAGAAAATTTAAAAATCCTATAACAGATGCCTTTTAAGTAAGATACAATGTTGGAAAGTCAGTAGTTGAGAGAGATGCCATTCCATGAGCTGGGAGATGCTCCTGACATGCCGTGTGTGGCATGTTGCTAAGATGTGCTGGTATCAGGACCCCTTCTGTTTTCAGAGAAACACACGAGACATCTCAGTGTCTCTCCCAATTTTCTGATTTTACGGGTGAGGAAAACAAGAATTCTTAATTCAAGTTTTTAATTAATAAATAATTAAATAATTATTTATAATTATTTGTATATTTATCAGAACACAACTTGTTCTGATAAACTCAGACTTTATTAAAGTGCCCTCTCCCCGGTGGATAATGTTGCTCCTCATCACTTAAGACAGTTTCTCACATGCATCTGATCATAGACTCACTTGATTCACTTGTAAATACCATTCTTATTTTCCATTATTACATACGATTAAATAATAATTAATGATTAAATAATTAATTCAAGACTTAATTCAAGTCTCAATTAATACTTGATTCAAGTTAAGGATCTTAGGAAACATGTTGTCAGTCAATGGCAAAGAATAGTGGTGGTAAGGAGAGAGAGAAGCTGTCTTCTTCCTTCTCACCTAAATTTGTTAGGCAGTGTGCCAAGCACTATACATGTTTCATTTTATTTAATTTTTACAACTCTAAGAGGTAGAATTTTAATTCTGATCTTACACATGAGGAAAGTCTACAAACAGGGTCAGCAACATAATCTGTGGGCCCCAGCACAAAATAAAAATGATGGACTCAAAGTTCAAAAAGGAAAAAAAAAAGTTTTTCTTTCTCCTGCAGTTTCTCTATTAACCAGTCATGGTGTTTTTCTATTTGCTATTTAGGATCACCCCACCCTGGGGACAGGGAGTAATGCTTCTTTTCATTTGTTTAACGTCTGACTTACCTCTCTAGAATGTAAATTCCAGGAGATCACGGACCAAGTTAACTTAAATGGGATATTTGATTTTTTAATGAACAGATTCAGAGTGATTAAATTTGTCTGTGATTGATGGCTAGAGAAATCTACCTGCTATGCAGGAGACACAGGAGACACGGGTTTGATCCCTAGGTCAGGAAGATCCCCGGGTGAGGAAATGGCAACCCACTCCTGTATTCTTGCCCAGAGAATCCCATGGAAAGAGGAGCAGAGCAGGCTACAGTCCAAAAAGTCACAAAGTTGGACAAGACAGAGCAACCAAGCATGTACACATCATGTTCTGGTAAACTCAGAATTTATTAAAGTGCCCTCTCCCGAGTGGATGTTAGTCCTCATCGCTTAAGACAGTTTCTCAAATGTGTCTGATCATAGACTCATTTGATTCACTTGTAAATACCATTCTTATTTTCCATCCCCCAACTCCAGGAGATTTTCATCAAATTGGTCAATCAGAAGATCATTTACAAAGGGAAGTCCTATCATACTGTTCCCTGCTAAGGCAAGCCAATGGCTTCTTATTTTATATAAAACAAAACTTCAGTCCCTTGTTCTGGCAGGTTGTTCATTGTTGTTCAGTTCCTAAGTCATGTCAGACTCTTTGTGACCCCATGGACTACAGCACATTAGGCTTCTCTGTCCTTCACTCTCTCCCTGAGTTTGCTTAAACTCATGTCAACTGAGTCGGTGATGGCATCCAACCAACTCATTCTCTGTCATCCCTTTTCCTCCTGCCCTTAATCTTTCCCAGCATCAGGGTCTTTTCCAATGAATCCAACCTTCTCATCAGGTGGAAAATTTTGGAGCTTCAGCTTCAGCATTAGTCCTTCCAATGAATATTCAATGTCGATTTCCTTTAGGATTAATTGGTTTGTTCTCCTTGCTTTGCAAGTGACTCTCAAGAGTCTACACCTGCACCACGATTCAGAAACATGAATTCTTCAGTGCTCGCCTTCTTTATGGTGCAAAACTCACAACCATAGATGATGAGAGGGAAAACCATAGCTTTGACTATATGGGCCAGTGTTGGCAAAATACCTCTGCTTTTTAATACATGCTCTAGGTTTCTCTTAGCTTTTATTCCAAGGAGCAAGCATCTTTTAATTTCATAGCTGCGGTGTATTTGGAGCACAAGAAAAGAAAAACTGCCACTGTTTCCACTTTTTCCCCATCTATGTGACATGAAGTGATGGGACTGGATACCATGATCTTAGTTTACTGAATGTTGAGTTTTAAGCCAACTTTTTCACTCTTTGCTTTCCTTTTAATCTAGAGTCTCTTTAGTTCCTCTTCTCTTTCTGCCATTAGAGTGGTATCATCTTCATGTCTCAGGTTGTTGATATTTTTCCCAAGAATCTTGATTCCACCTTGTGCCTCATCCAGCCCAGCATTTGGCATGATGTACTCTGCATAAAAGTTAAATAAGCAGGGTGACAATATACAGTCTCGACGCACTCCTTTCCCAATTTGGAGTCAGTCCATTGCTCCAAGTTCAGTGCTAACTGTTGCTTCTTGACCTGCATACAGGTTTCTCAGGAGGCAGGCAAAGTGGTCTGGTATTCCCATCTCTTTAAGAATTTTCCACAGTTTTTTGTGATCTGCACAGTCAAAGGCTTTAGCATAGGCAATGAAGCAGAAGATGTAATTTTTTTCATGAATCCCCTTACTTTTTCTCTGTTCCAATCCATGTTGACAATTTGATCTCTCATTCCTCTAGCTTTTCTAAATCCAGCTTGAACATCTGGAAATTCTTGGTTTATGTACTGCTGAAGCCTACCTTGAAAGATTTTGAGCATTAATTTGCTATCATGTGAAATGAGCACAAATGTATGGTAGTTTGAACATTCTTTGCAATTGCCTTTCTTTGGGATTGGAATGAAAGCTGACCTTTTTCCAGTCCTGTGGCCACTGCTGAGTTTTCAAAATTTGGTGGCATACTGAGTGCAGCACTTTAACAGCATCATCTTTTAAGATTTTTAAATAGCTCAACTAGAATGTCATCACCTCCATTAACTTTTTTCATAGCAATGCTTCCTAAGACCCATTTGACTTCACACTCCAAGATGTCTGCCTCTAGGTTAGTGACCACACCATTGTGGTTTTCCGGGTTATTAAGACATTTTTTTGTCTAGTTCTGTGTATTCTTGCCATCTCTTCTTAACCTCTTCTGCTTCTGTTATGTCCTTACTGTTTCTTTCCTTTATTGTGTCCATTTTTGCATGAAATGTTCTCTTTGTATCTCTAATTTTCTTTAAGAGATTTCTAGTCTTTCTCATTCTATTGTTTTGCCTTATTTTATTCTTTGCATTGTTCTCTATTTCCTTGCATTGTTCACTTAAGAAGGCTTTGTTATCTCTCCTTGCTATTCTCTAGAACTCTGAGTTCAGTTGGGCATATCTTTCCCTTTCTTCTTTGCCTTTCACTTCTTTTCTTTTGTCAGCTATTTGTAAGGCCCTTCAGACAACCACTTTGCCTTTTTGCATTTCTTTTTTGAGGGGGATAGTTTGGGTCACCACCACCTGTACAATGTTCCAAACCTCATTCTTCAGGGATTCTGTCTACCAAATTTAATCCCTTAAATCTATTGATCACCTCCACTATATAATCATAAGGGATTTATTTAGATCCTACCTGAATGGCTTAGTGTTTTTCCCAACTTTCTTTGATTCAAGCCTGAATTTTGCAATAAGGAGATCATGATCTGAACTACAGTCAACTCCAGGTCTTGTTTTCATCGACTGTATAGAGCTTCTCCATCTTTGGCTCCAAAAAATATACTCAAGCTGATTTTGGTATTGACCATCTGATGATGTCCATGTGTAGAGTTGTATATTGTATTAATGGAAGGAGGCATTTTGCTGTGACCAGTGTGTTCTCTTGGCATAATTCTTTGCATAATTTTTGCATATAATAATATTTTGCATAATTCTTGGCATAATTCTTAGCCTTTGCCCTACTCATTTTGTACTGAAAGACCAAGTTTACCTATTACTCCAGGTATCTCTTGACTTCCTCCTTTTGCATTCCAATTCCCTGTAATGAAAAGGACATCTTTCTTGGTGTTAGTTCTAGAAGGTCTTGTAGATCTACAAAGAAATGTTAAACTTCAGATTCTTTTGCATTAGTGGTTGGGGCATAGACTAGGATTAGTGTGATGTTGAATAGTTTGCCTTGGAAACAAATGGAGATAAATCTGTCATTTTTGAGATTGAAACCAAGTACTGCATATTTGGACTCCTTTGTTGACTATGAGGTTCTACTCCATTTCTTTTAAGAGGTTCTTGCCCACAGTAGTAGATATAATGGTCCTTTGAATTAAATTTGCCCGTTCTCATCCATTTTATTTTACTGATCCCTAAAATATTGATGTTCACTCTTGTCATCTCCTGCTTGACCACGTCCAATTTATCTTGGTCCAGGAACATTCCAGGTTCCTATACAATATTGTTCTTTACAACATTGGACTTTACTTCCACCAAGAGACTCATGCACAGCTGAGTGTCATTTCTGCTTTAGCCCAGCCTCTTCATTCTTTCTGGAGCTATTTCTCTGCTTTTCCCCAGTAGCATAATGGATATCTACCAACATGGTGGATTCGTCTTCTGGTATCATCTTTTTGCCTTTTCATCCTGTTCATGGGGTTCTCACAGAAAGAATATTGGTGTGGTTTGTAATCCCTTTCTCCAGTGGACCACATTTTTTCAGAACTCTTCACCATGACCCATCTGTCTTGGATGGCCCTGCATGGCATGTCTCATAGGTTCATTGATTTACACAAGGTTCTAATCCATGTGATCATTTATTTTTACCTTTCTGTGATTGTGGTTTTCATTGTGGAGGCTTTGGGATTCTTCTGACATATACCTCAGTTCTCTGTAGCTTTCTCTCCCACCCCATTTGTATGCTCAGTCTACAGGTTTCTAAATGTCCTGTGTTTTATAAAAGCCAAGCTTATTTCTGCCTCTGTGTTTGCAATCTTATTCTGTGTGGCTAGGTATCTTTCCTCTGATGCTTTCATGAAAAACATCTTCCAGTCATTCAGGTCCCCTTAGGTATTATCCCTTAAAGGTACCCTCCCTAACCACAAAAATTCTATCTCCTAGAGCTCTATCACATCACTCTTTCATTTTGTCTTGTTAACATTTTAACATATAATTATATTGCTAATGCTTAATTACTTAATGTCTTATTAGCTTTCTCTAAGCTTCATAGAATATAAGATGATGGACCTTGATAGTCTTATTATCATTTACATTCCTGGTGCCTGAATTTATTGTTCTTGTTTAGTTGCTAAGTTGTGTCTGACTCTTTTCTGATCCTGTGGATTGTAGCCCCCCAGACTCCTTTGTCCATAAAATTTCCCAGGAAGAACAGTGGAGTGGGTTGCCATTTCTTTCTCCTAGATTAGTGTCTGTCAATCAATAAATATGAATTCATACTTCATCTCATTCTTGATCTTCACTACACCCTTTACACTCACCTTAATTTTCCTGAGATTATATCTGAAACAAAGATTATGATGCTTTCTGACCAGCATCTCACTCATACATAGCTTTGGTCAGAATATTTTTTTTTTTTAATTTAAACATCACCAAATGTTATAAAATAGTGACAATTTTTGCTCTTAAACTATCACAAGTAAGGTGAAACATTCAGCATTATCTATTATCATGACTGAATTTAGAAAGGGATAAATTGGAGAATATAGGTGGGGAAAAGACCAGATGTTTATTGTAATAAGATTATCCACTGCCTAAATTTCTTGCTATTAACTATACTAGGAGCTTCTTGGTCATTAGGAAAAGGTTGCATTCTTTTTACTCTTGTCTATATCTTTTATAAATTAAATGTCAATAGTTTCAAAATTTTTTTTAAATGTAAAAACAGTATATATAAACTATGCTTCATACATAGGTAATGGTTGTTTAGTCGCTAAGTCATGTCTGACTCTTTGCGACCCTGTGAACTGTAGCCTGCCAGGCTCCTCTGTCCATGGGAATACTGGAGTGGGTTGCCGTTTCCTCCTCCCCTTCTCCAAGGGAGACTCTCAAAAATCTAAATGTGGTTCTGGCATTATCACTTGAGAAGCTCAACTTTGGAACATAGTGTATTTATTTAAAGTTTTCCAAAATCTGGGATATGCTGTCTCTACATACTGTTCTTGTTACCATTTATTTCCTGGAAGTACTGACTTACAATATTTTAAAATTTGTTTAGACAATATTTTAAAACTTTAACAACTGCTTTTTTATATTATATAATTAGTACTTTCATTTATCTAAAACAATACAGTTAAGCCAGAAGAAGAAATTTAAAATGGCTCATTCTCAGCAAATGAAGATAACTACTTTTGGCATTTTCATGTAATATGTACATGAATATATTAAATAAAGTACCCATGGTGGATATGTTTTTTAACTTTTATTTCTTACTTAACAATATATATTTTGTTTAATATGTGATCTATTTTTTCATGTAATTGTATACTATTTTTAATATTTCCATAGAAATCCACTATATGAGTATAAGAAGTATACTATCTGATCACTTTACTTCAATTTATTTGACTCAATACACAGAATGCTTACATTTATCACTATCTTGAGTCTTCTCTATGTGAGTCTACTGGGCTGCTATACAATAAAATAGCACAGACTGGGTGACCTAACAGAAATTCATTTTCTCGCATTTCTGGGGTCTAGAAGTCCGAGATCTGGGTTCCGGCATAGTTGGGTTCTGATGAGACTCTATTCCTGGCTTGCAGATGCCTGCCTTCTCATTTTGTCTTCACATGAAAGAGCGCAATAGGCAGAGACAGAGAGCATGAGCCGACACACCAGAGAGAGAGCACTCTGGTGTCTCTTTTTTTTGGCTGTGCTGGGTCTCTGTTGTGGCATGTGGGCTTAGTTGCCCTGAGACATGTAGGGTCTTAGTTCTTTGATCAGGGGTTGAACTGCATCCCCAGCACTGGAAGGCAGATTCTCAAGCACTGGACTGGGAGGGAAACCTAGTGATGTCTCTCCTTAAAGTACACGAATCTTATCGGATCAGAGCCCCATCCATAGAACTTCATTTAGTCTTATTTACCTAATAAAGGCTCTGTCTCTAGATCTCTAAATATAGTCACATTGGCAGGCTGGGGTTTCAACATATGAATTTGGGGGAGAGGTAATTCAGTCATTAACAGTCTCATAACAAGCAAAATTAAACTTTCATCTCTGTACAGTTGTTAAAATCTCAGAAATTAAGGCATATCATTTTCTTATAGCTTGAAAGCATGTAAGTGTAGGTCAATAAGACTTCTCTAATAAATAAATACATAATATTTCTAAGAGTCTTTGCATGGAAGTCATAGGTTCAGAGAGCCACAGAGATTTTCCAAAGATTGGCACTAAATACATAAATTCACATATTCTTATTTCAAGGTCCATACAATAGTATCTAGTTTTCACACTTACAGTAGGACTTAATAACAACAACTGCATAAAATGAGATCAAATAAATAAAATGCTCATATATGCCTCTATGGAGCATGACATTGCTTTGAAATATTAATATAATAGTCAATTTGTACCAAAATATCTAATTTTTCTTAAAGGTTATTAAAAATACAAGGGTTGGCATATCATCTGATATATTCTGTTGAATTTGGTCAGAACCTCAAACTTTACTGCCAGAATGTGTTTTGTGAATATGTGTATGTTGTGCCTGATTTCAACTGATATGGAGACTTTTTCTCAAAACAGTTATCCAGTATAGAATGCTGTGTTGGTTCCATTAAATGAATTGCCAACACTATCTTATACTCTCTGCGTTGATGTCTCTCTAAGCCAGAGATGAACATGGAATAATATCCAAATAACTAACCTGTTCATTCTTGGCAAATGTCAAACTACTGAAGGGAAGAAAGTTTTCTCAATACATTATCAGAGTACCAAAGTGCCAGTGTCAAGGTTTAACTTAGTATTGCAAGTGTGATTGTACCAAACATGTGTGATACAGTTTGGCTTATGTACTTCATGGTTTTCTTTAAAATACAGAAAAAAAAATCTTCTCTCTTCATTAGTCTGCAGAGATATTCTTAATGCTATAATTCTCAAAAGACCCACAAAATGGAATATGTAATTTCTTCCCAGAAAGTAAATCTTCAAAAAAAAAAATATTAAAAGGTCCTAAAAGGGCTCTAAATTTAGTAAGCTCAAATATGATGGTTGCTTATTATTGGTTCTGCCCTGAAGAAGATGAGCTTATTTTGAGGGAAGACATAATCCTCTTAATATGTTTGCTAGATGGAATTCTAAGTATATTTAAATGGCATGATTTTAAACTAGATAGCAACTGAGAATTTAAATGGATTTCATTCTAGTATGTGTTTCTAAAGAATAAGATTTGAGTTGAAAATTAAAAAAAGAAAGCTCTTTCTAAGCAGGAATAATAAAAGAAATAGAAATAAGCACAAACTGACAGGTCTTTGAGGATTATATTCCTTGCAATTGTATCCTTTCTAATAAAAATATTGCTATAATTTTATTTCATTTTCTTATGTAGAGGGCCTAGTTATACTTATGAATACTTATAACAAACAGCATTCAGTTGATATAGTAGCACTTAAAAAGATTTTTCAAATGATTCAAGGATGAGCATTTTGGGAATTCCTGGGTAGTCCAGGAATGGTCACGACTCTGTGCTTCCATTTCAGGGGGCACAGGTGCTCTCTGTGTTTGGAGAACTAAGATCCCACAAGTCATGCATTGCTGCCAAGAAATAAAAGGATGAATATTTGTATCATTAACTTATTTTGCTATAAAAAAGTGCTTGGTGTGCAATTATTCTATATAAATCACTAAGTATAAAATACAGTAGAAGAACATACATGAAACAGATAACCTATAGATATTCTAGGATAGTTGGAGACCTATTACATGCGTATGTTGCTGTTGTTATTGTTCAGTTACTAAGTTGCATCCCATTCTTTGTAAACCCCTGGACTACAGCGCACCAGTCTCCCCTGTTCTTCACTATCTCCCAGAGTTTGCTCAGATTCATGTCCATTGAATTGGTGATGCTACCTAACCATTTCATCCTCTGCTAACCCCCTCTCCTTTGCCTCCCATCTTTCCCAGAATCGGGGTCTTTTCCAGTGAGTCAGTCCTTTGAATCAGGTGGCCAAAGTATTGGAGCTTCAGCTTCAGCACCTATTCTTCCAATGAATATTCAAGACAGAATTCCTTTAGGATTTACTGGTTTGACCTCCATGCGGTCCAGGGGACTCTCAAGCATCTTCTCCAGCACCACAGTTAGAAAGCATCAACCCTTAAACTGTCAGCCTTCTAAATAGGCCAATTCTCACATCTCTATATGACTACTGGAAAAACCATAGCTTTGACTATGTGAACCTTTGTTGGCTAATGGTGGCAGAGTCTCTGCTTTTTAAATACACTGCCTAGATTTGTCATAGCTTTCCTTCCAAGGAGAAAGTAGCTTTTGATTTCAGGGCTGCAATCACTGTCCACAGTGATTTTGGAACCCAAGGAAAAACACATCACTGTTTCCACTCTTTCCCCCTTCTATTTCCCATGAAGTGATGAGACTGGATGCCATAATCTTACTTTTCTGAATGTGGAGTTTTAAATCAGCTTTTTCACTCTCCTCTTTCACCCTTATCAAGAGTTTTGGGTTTTTTTTTTTTTTTTTTTTTTTCTCTTCACTTTCTGCCATTAGGCTGGTATCTTCTGCATATCTGAGGTTGTTGGTATTTCTCTCAGCAATCTTCATTCCACTTTGGGATTCACCCAGCCTGGCATTTCCCATGATGTACTCCACATAGAAGTTAAATAATCAGGGTGACAATATACAGCCTTGTTGTACTCCTTTCCCAATTTTGAACCAACCAGTCAGTTGTTTTATGTCTGGTTCTGTTGCTTTTTTATCCACATACAGGTTTCTCTGGAGACAGGTATGATGGTCTGGTATTCTGATCTCTTTAGGAGCATATAAATTATCATAAATGGAAAATAATGCCTGCCATAGGAAGTTTATAGACAGCATATTAAAAAGCAGAGACATTACTTTGCGGACAAAGGTCCGACTAGTCAAAGCTATGGTTTTTCCAATAGTCATGTATGGATGTGAGAGTTGGACCATAAAGAAAGCTGAATAGTGAAGAATTGATGCTTTTGAACTGTGATGTTGGAGAAGACCCTTGAGAGTTATTTGGGCTGAAAGGATATCAGAACAGTCGATCCTAAAGGAAATCAGTCCTGAATAATCATTGGAAGGACTGATATTGAAGCTGAAGCTCCAATACTTCGGCCACCTGATACAAAGAACTGACTCATTGGAAAAGACCCTGATGCTGGGAAAGATTGAAGGCAGGAGGAGAAAGGATTACAAAGGATGAGGTGGTTGGATGGCATCACCAACTCAATGGACATGAGTTTGAGCAAGCTCCTGGAGTTGGTGATGGACAGGGAGGCCTGGCATGCTGCAGTTCATGGGGTTGCAAAGAGTCAGACACAACTGATCGACTGAACTGGAACTGGATAGGAAGTTTAAGAATTAAGGGAAATGGTGATGGCAGAAGATGGAGAGAGCAGCTAACTCAGAGAATAGGACAGTTTGTGAAATACGTGACATTCATATTTGTACTTGAAACTGATAAAACGTGGACATTTAGAGGTTTTGGAAGATATGGGACATGCATGTGAAGAATGAGAGTTGAAAAAGGAAGGCTACTGTTCATACCACATGAAATAAAACTATAAAAGTGCATGGTTTCACAGTTTTGAAATTAGAGTGAGTATGAATTTAAACAAATTAAGTAAATAGGGGATCAGGAAAGGTAAACTGTGGCCTGGGCTTAGGAGGAACTTGAATCCACATATTGGTTGTTCTGGAATTTATGAGCAAACAGCAGTATGCAAATTTTGCCCCTGAAAACAATATCCGGTAAGTTCACTTCAAATACCTCTCAGCGTGGCATCTTATACACAAGTGGACTTATCAGAGGCAGGATCTGGCCTTAAGCCTTGGATACCCAGAAGCTAGTTTAATGCCTCCCTTATAAACTGGAGAGGAGCACACGTTAACTGAGCCCAAGAGGTTTTTACAAGAAATCAGAATTCCCAATAATTAATAATGAGAAGTCATTATTACAAGAAGTCAGAATTCCCAATCATTAATAATGAAAAGTCATTGTTACATGGCCCTGGTTTCCCGGTAGATAGACAACTGTGAAGAAAAACTCTGAAGTTTAACTTTATAAGCATGAGATCAGAATTTAGGGAGATTGATGATTTACATACTTAATAATGTTTGTTAACATTACTTTGTATATCTATTTCACAGAAGAAAAGTTCCTCAAGGAAAGCCAATCCTAAAGAATCAATGTTTTCCTTATCAGTGTCTGAATGATACTGAAAACTTTTATTTCTAGGATTTTTCCCTTTTCTCTGCTTTCACAACTGACCAAGCTTCCTCCAGACATTACCTTTATATGTTGATCATTTCAATCATCTCTTAATGGGCTCTTAATAGACATTATGGGTTGATTTTACAATATAACTCATATGTCAGTGCTTTAGTTTGTTATAAAATAGACTGCACATCTTGATTTAGCTAATTATGTATTAGTTAAATACACTGCAACTTTCCATTACCTGCATTAAGTTTTACACTGTACTATTTGGTTTACTAAGAAAGAGTGAAAGATCTTTTTGGTCATTGCAAAGAAATTTCAAACTCAAGTACTGGGGGAAATTGGTATTTTCTGACCCACTTGCCTAAGACTTCCACTGTGTATTTCATCAGTGAAAGAACCATCATCTGTCCAGTTGCACATATCATAAAACTGGGAGTCTTCTTTGACAGTTTCTCTTCTTTCATTCTTAAGTCAACTCCCCCATTAATTTAACCAACAAATATATCTTGAATGACCATATTGCTTCAGTTACTGGCAAAACAGCAATAAAATACAAGGAAGTCACCTTATCATCATTCCATTTAGAATGTAGTTGGGAAGGAATGTAGACAGACAACAAAGAATTAGAACAAGTAAAACATTTACTACATCAGAAGTGACTAAATGCCAGATTGCAAAATAAAACTGTATAAGAGAACAGGATTATGTGGGAGAAGGGAGGTGCTTTTGTAAACATGAATGCATCTTGGATAAATTGGCTTTTATACTGTTCTAAAAATCTTATAAATTGAATGTTGACTTTAATTCTTGACTCTTGATCATATCCATTTCTTTCTTTTCTTCTTCACAGTCAACACAGTATGTGATATCCATGAAAATACGTCTCTCGGATGATCTAAGTGTATTTGACCAAACAGCACAGTAGCTGTACTCTGAAATAATTCATCACACAATTATGGTGAGACCCAGCTTCCCATGAACTGCTTCTGGCCTACAACTGAGTACAACAGGAATGCCAAGGCAGACCCATTACAGGGAGACATGGGTCTTACTTAAAAGACATCTCAAGAGCTTCCCATCAGTGGTGTTGAACAGTGGGCTAAGACTTCCCCACTCAAATGTCTTCCTTCTCTCCGGGAAGAAGATGAGTGGTCTGATGATTCCAACAGCCTCTCCCAGTTCTCTCCCCATTTCTTTGCACATCTAATCTTTGCTTCTCCAAAGACCTGGATACACATATCCTGCTTGAGCTCTCTCACATTGTCTCTGGCCCTCTTTCCCTATTTTAAGCATTTCACGTAGTGAAAAATCTCATCATGCAGTCACTACTGCTTAGAATCCTGTGGTTTCATTCTGTTGCTCTTCAGAGACTCAAATCCATAACAAGACATTCAAAACTCAGTGCGACTGTCCCTGGCCACCTTCCCAACTCTCACACTCCTCCGGCTCTTGCTTTCCCTGTTCCAACTAAGGCGCCCTTCTTTGTTCTGTGAAGGTGTCCTGCTTTCACTCAACTGACACAAACCACTATACATTCTGTTCCTTTGCCCAGAGTGCGCTGACCTCCCCCATTTCTTCCACCAATTTTGAGTAGATGATTCCTTTTTACCCTATGGTTTTCCAATTCAGACTTTCTCTCAACACCATTCTCCTTTATCTAAATCAGAGTCCTTTATTTTTTCAGCTTTCCTAAAGAGCATTTGGAGCTGAGCATTTGAGAGTTGGACTATAAACAAAGCTGAGCACTGAAGAATTGATGCTTTTGAACTGTGGTTTTGGAGAAGACTCTTGGGAGTCCCTTGGACTGCAAGGAAATCCAACCAGTCCATCCTAAAGGAAATCAGTCCTGAATATTCATTGGAAGGACTGATACTGAACCTGAAACTCCAATACTTTGGCCACCTGATGCGAAGAACTGACTCATTTGAAAAGACCCTGAGGCTGGGGAAGATTGAAGGTGGGAAAAGAAGGAGACGACAGAGGATGAGATGGTTGGATGGCATCACTGACTCAATGGACATGAGTTTGAGTAAACTCTGGGAGTCGGTGATAGACAGAAAGACCTGGCGTGCTGTGGTCCATGGGGTAGCAAAGAATTGGACATGACTGAACGACTGAACTGAACTGAAATAGCATTTACACATTCATTAGCATGATTGCCTTTAGAGACTTTGTCACAATTTGCAATTATGCATTTATTAGTATGATTATTTGATTAATGCATGTTTCCCCTACTGGGCTATAAGTTTGCTTTTTATCAACATTGCATCCCAGCATTGAGCTCAGTGTCTGTCCTGAAGGAGGCATGTGATAAATATGTACTAGATGAAAGAATGAATAAACAATCTTTCTTCCTAGGAAGTCTTATTAAATAGCGTTATCTTCTTGGTGCTTGATTTTTTCCCCAAGTCTAAGTAATTGAAAATATTCCATATTAAAACAACATCTACATAATGGAAACATAGTAATATAAAATTGATATAACTTTTAAGACTATATCAAACTGCAAAGAAATAAGACAGATTTACTGAGTATTGAGAACTCACCATGGGATAGGAACTGCGAGGACTCCATAAAGTATTAACTCTCTCAACTCTCACAACACCCCAAGGCAAAGTTCCTATGATTTCCTTCTTGGTGAAGATCCTGAGGCTGAGAAGTGCTGTCATCTAATGATGGTACCCATGCGAAGGAGCCAGGGTTCAGTGTAGGTACATATTGGTACACTGGACTCCAGAGCACACTCTCCTCATTGCTGTATTATGGATCCTTTGAAAAGTTTGTGCTTTCCAATTATACTTCCAGACTTTTGTGTGAAAGTGAAAGTCACTCAGTCATGCCTGATTCTTTGTGACCCATGGGCTGTATCTGCTGGGCTCCTCTATCCATGGAATTCTCCAGGCAAGAATACTGGAGTTCCTTGCTATGCTCTTCTCCAGGGGAATCTTCTGGACCCAGGAATCAAACCTTGGTAGACTTTTAAGGAGTATAAAATATATTTCTGCTTTGGGATCAACTTCAAAAATCATGGTATGCTGGTATGTTTAAATCGCTTGTGATTTCTGGAACAAAATATGAGGTGCTTCACACTGCCATCCTGTAAAAATCAGCTTGTATGTAGAAGCTTCTGTAAGCCTCCCCTGAACTATTTGCATGGTTGAGACAGACCCTAATTATTTGATTTTTACAACATCCTGGGCATAAGTCTAATTTAGCTTTTGACACATTGCATTAGTAATTTTTGTTCACTTGTCTGCCCTTCCTTAGTCTATAAATTCCTTGAGGGAGTAACAGTGTCTTAATACGAGAAAATATTTATTGAGACTTTTATTGGACCAAATATGATAGTAAAAGTTTTAATGAACTCAATTAGTCCCACTAACAACTCTACCTATGAGGTGTGTGTGCATGCTAAGTTGCCTTAGTCTTTGTAACCCTATGGACTGTAGCCTGCCAGTCTCCTCTGTCCATGGGATTTTCCAGACAAGAATGCTGGAGTGGGTTGCCCTTCCCTTCTCCAGGGGATTTTCTGGACCTGGACATAAACTTGCAGCTCTTCTGTTTCTTGCATTGACAGGCATGTTCTTTATCACTAGTGCCACCTGGGAAGCCCCACATATGAGGTAAGTACTGCTATATCCATAATTTATAACCCTAAGACAAGATAACTAGTAAGTAGCTGGGTTTGATTTCAAGCCTTTCCAGTTTGAAGGGTTTTCTCTCATCCACTTAACAGAGCAGAGCAGATCTTGGGATTTTCAAAAATAATTGCATATACATGACATTTAGTGAGCTCACCGTAGCCTCTCCTCACCTTCCTC